>NC_091861.1:0-2500000 GCF_037783145.1 Equus przewalskii | reverse complement strand
TTAAGGAATATCATTAGTAACGTCATGTGGATAACACGTACCCCTCGATATGATGAGAAGGGCACTTCACTTCTGTGATATTCTTTCCAAAAACCCATAATCAGGCAAATCATGAAAAAAAAAATCAGACAAACCCAACGCAAGGGACACTCTACAAAATACCTGAGCAGCACTCCTTAAATCTGTCAAGGTCGTGGGTTTGGGTCCAAGATGGCAACATATGACACTCTTGAATTCACCTCCTCCCATGTATACACCAAATCTACAGCTACACATGGAACAACTGCCTTTGAAAGAATCCAGAAACTAGCTGAGCACCTCCCACACATCAGGCAAACAGGGAAAAAAACACTAAGAAACAGTAGGAAAGGCTGAGACACACTCCTGCCATATACACCAGCCCTGGCACAAAAACATACAATCAGGAAGAAATTCACAACTTCTACCTTCAACCTGAGGAGCGAAGGGTAAGGATTCAACATGTAGCACCTCAACTTCTAAGACTTTGCGGGAGGGACAGGTTCCCAAAACACCAGCACTGAAACCCAACAGGACTTGCATCCGTGAGACCCACAAGACTCTAGCAAACAAAGAAATAGTTCTTAGTGGGCTTATGAGAACTCAATATGACTATTCCCCCAGGGCTCAGAGCAGAGGCAGCAGAGAGATGCCCATCTCTCAGTCTTTCCCTGAAAAAGACCAATTTTCATACCTTAAAAGGTTTGGCCTGAGGGTCAGGTTTCTAATTTAACACACATCTAGGGGCCTAATGCAATCCTCTCTGGAGACCTAGGAGGCTGGAGGGCACCATCTTCACATTCTTCCTCTGCCCTGCTCCAGGAGCTGATGTTTCCCTGAAGGGAGCTTGTGCACACATCTGGTGCCCCAGCTTTCATGGCTGCTACCCAGAGGACGAACCCTTTGAACACCTGGCTCTGGTGGCCAGCAGGGCTCATGCTTGAAGGTTCAACAGGACCACAGAAAACACAGAAATAGTTCTTAACCAGCTATCTTCCCAGGGCTCAACACATAAGAGAGAAATGTTCATCTCCCAGTCTTTCCTAGGACGAGGCCTATTTGCATACTTTAAAGCTGCTGCCTGAAGGTCTGGCTTCCAATCAGCCTCTATCTAGGTGTTCACTGAGATTCTCCCTCTGGGGACATTGACAGGTCTTGGCACACCCTCAACTACTGGGGAGCCACTAAGAACAACGAAGGTAGCTTGGACAATCACAAAGGTGAGAGAGACAACCAAGACCTAGGGCCTGGGTGAAGGATAAGTTTCATCTCCTGCATGAGACCATTCCTTCAAGACTGAGAGAGGTGGTCGTTTTACGTAATGCAAAGAAACCAACAAAGAGAATCAAGGAAAATGAAGAAACAGAGAAATATGCTACAAACAAAGGAACAAGATAAAATCCCAGAAAAAGACCTTAACAAAATGCAGATTAGTGATTTATCTGAAAAAAAGTTCAAAATATTGCTCATAAAGGGGCTCACCAAGGTCAGAAGAACAATGCATGAACAAAGTGAGAATTTTAACAAAGAGATAGAAAATTTAGGAAGGAACCAAACAGAAATCACAGATCTGAAGAATAAAATAACTGAAGTGAAAAACTCAATAAAGGGTATTAACAACAGACTAAAGCAAGTAGAAGAAAAATTCAGCAAATTCAAAGATAGGGCAGTAAAATTCACCCAATCAGTGGAGCAAAAAGAAAAAAACATGAGAAGAGTGAAGATAGTTTAAGGTACTTATAAACACCATCAAGCAGACAAATATTCACACACTAGAGTCCCAAAGGAGGAGAGAGAGAAAGAGACAGAAAACTTAGTCAAAGAAATAATAGCTAAAAAACTCTCCTAACTTGGAGAAAGAAACAGATATCCAGATCCAGGGAGCCTAGAAAGTTCCAAATGAAATGAATCCAAAGAGACCCACACCAAGACACCTTATAAATAAACTGTCAAAGTTAAAGACAAGGAGAGAATCTTAAAAGCAGCAAGAGAAAGCAACTTGTTATGTACAATGGAATCACCCTAAGACTACCAGCCAATTTTTTGCAGCCTAACTTTGCAGGTTAGAAGTGAGTAGCATGCTATATTCAAAGTGCTCAAAGAGAAAAACTGCCAACCAACAATACTGTACCCAGCAGAGTTGCCCTTCATAATTGAAGGGCAGATAAAGAGTTTTCCAAACAAGTAAAAGCTGAAAATGTTCATCACCACTAGACCGGCCATACAAGAAATGTTAAAGAGACTTTTCAAGCTGAAATGAAAGGATGCCAATTACTAACAGGAAGATATATGAAAGTTTAAAACTCACTGGTAAAAGTAAACATATAGTTAAACTCAGAATACTCTAATGTTGTAATGATGGTAGGTAAATCAGTTATTAATCTAGTATGAATGTTAAAAGACAAAAGTAGTAAAAATAACTATACAATAATTTATTAATGAGTACACAAGGTAAAAAATGCAAATAGAACAAAAACATACAATGCTGAAGGGGAGTAAAAATATAGAGCTTTAGTATGCATTCAAACTTAAGTTATCAACTTAAAATAAATTGTTAAAAATATAAGATATTCTATAGGGGCCAGCCCCATGGCCAAGTGGTTAAATTCTCATGCTCTGCTTCAGCAGCCCGGGGTTCCCCAGTTTGGATCCCAGGCACAGACCTACACATCACTCAGTAAGTCATGCTGTGGCAGCATCCCACATAGAAGAACTAAAATGACTTACAACTAGGATATACAACTATGTACTGGGTCTTTGGGAAGAAAAATAAAAAGAAGAAGATTGGCAACAGATGTCAGCTCAGGGCCAATCTTCCTCACAAAAAGCAGGCACTGAGCTCATCTAAAAAAATGCTTAAAAGATATTTTAAACACAAAGCAAAAGTCTGTAATAGATGCACAGAAGATCAAGAGAAAGGAATCTAAACATACTGCTATAGAAAGTCCACAAATCACAAATGAAAAAGCAAAAGAAAGAGGAACAAAGAAATTAAAAATAGCCAGAAAAAAATCAAGAAAATTGCAATAGTAAGTCCATATATATCAATAATTAGTTTAAATGTAAATGGACTAAATTCTCCAATCAAAAGAGACAGAGTGAATGGATTAAAGAGAAAAAAGAAGTATACTGCCTACTAGAGACTCACTTCAGATTTAAGAATAAACACAGACCGAAAGCAAAAGAAGAAAAAAGATATCCCAAGCAAATGGAAACCAAAAGAAAGCAGGCAAAACAGACTTTAAACCAAAGACTGTAATAAAGAATGTCATTATATAGTGATAAAGACGTCAATCCAACAAAAGGATATAACATTTGTAAATATTTATGCACTCAACATAGGAGCACCTAAATATATAAAGCAAATAATAACAGAGCTAAAGGGAGAAACAGACAGCAATACAATAACAGTAGGGGACTTCAATATCTTCTTTTCAACAATAGGTAGATCATCCAGATAGAAATCAATAAGGAGTTATTGAACTTAAACTACATATCAGACCAGATGGACTTAACAGACATTTACAGAACATTCCAGCCAACATCAGCAAATACACATTCTTCTCAAGTGCATATGGAATGTTCTTCAGGATAATTTATATACTAGACCACAAAACAAGTCTTAATGAATTTAAGAAGACTGAAATGATATCAAGTATCTTTTCCAAACACAATGGTATGAAACTAGAAATCAATCACAAGAAGAAAACTGGAAAATTTATAAATATGTAGGGATTAACAGAAAGGTACTGAACAGCCAATGGGTCAAAGAAGAAATTAAAAAGGAAATCAAAAAATATCTTGAGATAAATGAAAAGGAAATGCAACATAACAAAACTTACACGATGCAGCAAAAGCATTTTAAAGGGGGAAGTTAATAGTGATAAGTGCCTACGTTAAGAAAGAGGTCAAATAAACAACCCAACCTTACTCCTCAAGGAACTGGAAAAAGAACAAACTAAACACAAAGTTAACAGAAGGAATGAGATAACAAAGATCAGAGTGGAAATAAAAGAAAAAGAGACTAAAAAGATAATAGAAAAGATCAAAGACTAAGTGCTGGCTTTCTGAAAAGATAAACAAAATAGACAAACCTTCTAGACTTACCAAGAAAAAAAGAGACAGGATTCAAATAAATAAAATTAAGAATGAAAGTGGAGACATTATAATGGATGCCACACAAATACAAACAATCATAAGAGATACTATGAACAATTATACACCAACAAATTGGACAACCTAGAAGAAATGGATACATTCCTAGAAACAACCAACCTACCGAGACTAAATCATGAGGAAATAGAAAATCTCAGCAGAACAATTACTAGTAAGGAGACTGATTCAGTAATCAAAAATCTCCTGACAAACAGAAGTCCAGGACCAGATGACTTCACTGGTGAATTCTACCAAACATTTAAAGAAAATTAATACCAATACTTCTCAAATTCATCCAACAGATAGAAGAGGAGGGAACACTTCCAAATGCATTTTACAAGGCCAGCATTGCCCTAATACCAAAACCAGAGAGACACTACAAGAAAAGAAAATTACAGGCCAAATTCCTGACCAAAACAGATATAAAAATCTTCAACAAAATATCAGCAAACAAATTTCAACAATAAATTAAAAGGATCAAACACTATTATTAAGTGGGATTTATTACAGGGATGCAAGGAGGGTTCAACACCTGCAATCAATCAATGTGATCACATTAACAAAGTGAAAATTTTTTAAAATCATATGATAATCTCAATATGTATATGCAGAAAAATCCTTTGATAAAATTCAACATCCATTCACGACAAAAGCTCTCAACATACTGGGCATATTGGTTAGAGAGAGAATGTACTTCAACACAATAAAGGCCATATATGACAAGCCCATAGCTAATGTCATACTCAACGGTGAAAAGCTGAATGCTTCTCCTCTATGATCAGGAATAAGACAAGGATGCCCACTCTCACCACTTTTATTGAACAGAGTATTAGAAGTCCTAGCCAGAGCAACTAGGCAAGAAATGGGGGAAAAAAGGCATCCAAATTGGAAAAGAAGGAGAAACACTGTTGCTGTTTGCAGATGACATGATATTATATATAGAAAACCCTAAAGATGCCACCAAAAAATGTTAGAACTAATAGATGAATTCAGTAAATTTGCAGGATAAAAAAAATCAATATGCAGGGGCTGACCCAGTGGCGTGGTGGTTGGGTTTGTGCATTTTGCTTCGGTGGCCTGTAGGTAGCAGGTTCAGATACCAGGCACAGACCTGCATACTGCTCATCGAGCCATGCTGTGGCAGCATCCTACATAAAAATAGAGGAAGACTGACAACAGATGTTAGCTAAGGCCTGATCTTCCTCACAGACACAAAAAATCAATATGCAAAAATCTATGGATTTTCATAGACTAACAACGAACTATCAGAAGGAGAAATTAAGAAAACACTCCCATTTACAATTGCATCAAAAAGAATAAAATACCAGTAGTAAATTTAACCAAGGAGTTGAAGGAACTGTACACTAAAACTGTAAAACATTGGTGAAAGAAATTGAAGACATAATTAAATGGAAAGATATCTGTGCTCATGGATTGGAAAAATCAATATTGTTAAAATGTCCATACTATGCAAAGCAATCTACAGATTCAATGCAATCCGTACCAAAATTCCAATGGCATTTTTCACAGAAACAGAACAAACAATCCTAAAATGTGTATGAAACCGCAAAAGACCCTCAATAGCCAAAGCAATCTTGAGAAAGAAGAACAAAGCTGAACACATCATGCTGTCTAATTTCAAACTATAAACAAAGCTATAGTAATTAAAATGGTATGGTTCTGGCATAAAAATAGACACATAGATCAACAACAGAATGGAGAGCCCAGAAATAAACCCCCCACATACACACAATCAATTACCTTATGACAAAGGAACCAAGAATATACAAGGGAAAAGATGGTCTTTTCAATAAACGGTGTTCGAAAAACTGGACAATCATATGCAAAAGAACGAAACTGACCCCTATCTTACAGTATACAAAAAAATTAACTCAAAATGGATTAAAGAGTTGAACATGAGACCTGAAACCATAAAATTCCTAGAAGAAAACATAGGCTTATTGGTCTTGGCATTGATGTTTGGATTTGACACCAAAAGCAAAGGCAACAAAAACAAAAATAAACAACTGGGGCTACATCAAACTAGAAAGCTTCTGCATAGCAAAGGAAACTATCAACAAAATGAAAAGGTAATCTACCAAGTGGGAGAAAACTTTTGTAAATCATATGTCTGATAAGGAGTTAACATCCAAAATACATAAAGAACTCACACAGCTCAATAACAAAAAAAAATCTGATTAAAAAATGGGCAGAGGATCTGAACAGACATTTTTCCAAAGAAGACATACAGATACATACATGAAAGACATATGTGACATACATATATGAGACATACATGACAAGATGCTCAACATCACTAACCATCAGGAAAATGCAAATCAAAATCACAGTGAGATATCACCTCACACCTGTCAGAATGGCTACCATCAAAAAGACAACAAAGGACAAGCGTTGGTGAGGATGTGGAGAAAAGGGAACCCTGGCACACTGTTGGTGGGAATGTAAATTGGTGCAGCCACTGTGGGAAACAATATGGAGGTTTCTCAAAACATTAAAAATAGATCTACCATTGATCCAGCAATCCCACTTTCAGGTGTTTATCCAAAGGAAACGAAAACAGGATATCAAAAAGGTATCTTCACTTCCATATTCATTGCAGCATTATTCCCAATAGCCAAGATGTGGAAACAATCTAAGTGTCCACCAGCAGATGAATGAATAAAAAAGATGTAATATTTCATGAGAAAGAAGAAAATCCTGTCACTTGTGACAACATGGAGGAACTTGAGGGCATTATGCGAAGTAAACGAGTGAGACAGAGAAAGACACACCTGCATGATAGCACTTACATGCAACATCTAAAAAATGTCAAACTCACGGAAAAAGAGAGTAGAAAAGTGGTTGCCAGGGGTGGGGGTTGGGGGAAGTAGAGAGAGGTTGGTAAAAGTGGGACACACTTTAAGTCATGAGATGAGGAAGCTCTGAGGATCTAATATAAGCAGGGTGATTATGGTTGATAATACTGTGCTATGTAACTGAAATTTGCTAAGAAAGTAGAACTTAAACGTTGTCATACGCAAAAAGATAAATCCGTGAGGTGATGGATATTTTCATAAACTTGACGGTGGGAATCCTTTCACAATGGGTATGTATACCAAATCACCATGATAGTCACTTTAAATAGCTTACAATTTTATTAGTCAATTACACCTCAATAAAGCTGAAAAAAATGTCAAGGTCATGAAAAATGAGGAAAGCCTGAGAAACTGTCACAGAGCAGAGGTTGACTAAGGACACATGACAACCAAATGCAACGTGTTATCTTGAATTGGATCTTAGAACAGAAAGAGGACACTAAAAACCAGTGGAATTCTAATAAAGTCTGGAGTTGGGAATTTAACATTAACAGAAAGTGAAATTGGGTGAGGGATGTACAGGAAATGCCTTTCCTATCTTTGCAATTTTTCCAGAAATCTGAAGTTATTCTACAATAAAAGTTTATTTTCTAAAAAAAGATGTATCAGGAATCTTACAGGACAGATTTTAAGCAGTGTGTGCACATGTCATGGATTAAGGCAAGAAGATCTTAGGAAATGAAAAAAGTTTGGAAACAGACAAGTCAGGAAGTCACAGTAGGAGACTTTTAACGATCCCGACTGGCAGGTGTTTAGGGGGATTTTGGCAGTGTTGACACAGTCCCTGCTGCAGGGTCTATAGGCTCTGATCCAGGGCACTCAGCCCGAGCAGGGCAGAGGCTACATAATGAACCAGCAGACTTAGGCAGGGCGACAAGTCAGACCAAAGTATTCGGGGAAAATTAAAAAGTTAATGGTGTTCCTCTGACTAATTAAAACTAACATATATAGAAATTAAAACCAAAAAAAAAATTCCCTGGAAACAATACCATTAGATACTGGAATAAGTCACTAAGGTGGCCATGACACCTCCATTTCCCAAGTCTTAAAAAAATGGATGGAATCTCAACCTGTGGATGGTTCAGATGCAGCCTTGTCTATTATCTTCTCCATCAGATATTTAATCATAACCCTTTACAATAGTTTCTCATGGAGCTTCTGCTGTTTCTTTCCATTGAATTCTCGTAGTATTTAACATCTGTAGCATTTATCTGCAGGTAGCATAGGCCACCTTGGTCTTTCACTCATGTGTCTAAGTCCTGTATCGCTAAGCACATATTCATTCATTCATCCACTCTTTCAAAACTCAAATCAATTGATACTGGATGCCTACCAGGCACCGTACTGAGCATTAAGGATACACTGTTATGAACAAGACATCATTGTTGTCTTCAAACTTTCCATTGACAGCAAAAGACTGTTAATCAGGCAATTAAAAACACAGTGTGTTTAGAGCCATAACAGATGCCTGCCCACAATGTTATGGGACTACATAGGAGGGGCACCTAACCAGGCTTTAGGTTAGAGGTGAAAACATTTGAGTGCTAAAGGACTAGACCATAAGCAACCTGAGGTCAAAAGCCCAATCATACATCTGAATCTTCCCAGGCCTGAAGCTCAGTTCCCTGCAAAGAGCAGGAGTTGAAATGTTGGTTAATTATAATCATAATAATATTGATAATAAGGATCAAGACAATAATAATGGCTTGGGTCCAAGATACAAAGATGAATAGGGCAGAATTCCAACTCTCAAGGAGTTTTTGGAATTTTCCCTGTTCATCCTTGTATCCATCATGCCAATCACAATTTCTGGGGCATCCCTAACACTCAAATGTTTGCTGAATGGATGAGCTTTCTCAGACTCCCTACATTCAGTCAAGCACCAAGTCCCATGAACTCTTACTTCACAATATTTCCTGCCTCTGTGTCTCCTCAGTCTTTCTACTTCCACCATACTCTCCTGTTACTTCTCATCTCTACCACGACAGGAGACTTTACACTGGTCCTCCCAATTCCAGGCTCTCATTCCTCAACACTACGTGCCACTAGCAGATTTTCTGAAATCTGGACTTGCTAAATAAAGTGCCTACAGAAATACCACCCCCCTTTCCTTACAGAATAAAGCCCAGTGTCTTCAGTTCACCATTCAAACCTTCAAGCCCTCCACAGGCTTGTCCTAATCTAAATTGTGGGTGTTTTCACATCCAACATTCCCTCAAACAAACCGTGTCCTCCAGTCACGCTTGTTAACTCACTGGTCTTCCAAATGGGATTTTTGCTGCAGATTCCACGCAAAAGCCTTGGTTCAGGCCAGTCCTACATCTAGCATCTCTTCTTCCTAGGTTCCTAAGGCCCAGCACAAACCTTGCCTAGCATGAAGTGGCCTGGAAGGTTGCCGAAAGCGATGGTGAGGACATGCAGAGGAAAGCACCCAGGAAGCAATACCTGAGGAGGTGACAAGCAAGAGTTACCATGTGAAGACAACAGTGACAGAGGGCATCATGGCCCAAGGTCTATGGACTAAAGAGAAAAAGATGAGAGAAGCTTAGAGTTTGAGGAGGTACAGCCAGAGATAAGTTTGGTAAACTATTATGGAAATATACACAAAGTTCAAATCTTCAGTGTATAGCTTGCTAAGTGTTACTTTGTAACCACCTCCTAAAAAAAGAGATAGAACACTATTAGCCCCTCAGAAGCCTCCCTACTGACCATTTTACCCTCAAAGGTAATCATTAATTCTGACTAATATAGCCATAATTTAGTTTTGTCTGCTTTTTCACATAAATAGAATCAGTCTGTATCTGCCTCCTTTCACTCATTACAATGTCTGAGTCATCCACATTAATGCACATAAATACATATATACAATTAAACCCTTTTTGTTGCTTAATGTATTATATTCTATGAATAAATTAGAATTTATTATCCATCCAACTATATTGGATATTAGAATATTAGATATTAGAATACAGGATATTCAACTATATTGGATATTAGAATATAGGATGTTCAACTCTATATGCATCCTATTGGGGGCTACTAAAATAATGCTTCAATAAACATTCATGTACATGTCTTTGGTGCACATGAACACACATTCGTTGGATATATACACAGGATTCATATTGCTGGGTCATAAGATACGCATGTGTTCAAATTAGTAGACACTGTAAACAGTTTTCCAAAGTGGTTCTATAAATTACAATCCTACCAGAAGTTATGAGAGCTACAGATGTTCCTCATTGTCATCAACACTTGCTACTATCAATCATTTTAATTTCAGCCATTTTGGTGACTGTCTAACGGGGGATGATTTTGTTTTAACTGTTTACTTCCTTGATGACTGATGACATCAAGCACCTTTTCATATATTTATGGCTATTTGGATATCCTCTTGTGAAATTCTTGTTTAAATGTCTTGCTCACTTTTCTGCTGGGTTGTCTATGTTTTTCTTATTGATTTATACATGCTCTTTATTCTGGATAAAAACTTTGTCATAGAGTGTGTGTTTGAAATACATCCTTTTACCTTGTGTCTTGCCTTTTTACTCTCTTAATGGTATCTTACAGGCAAAACTACTTAATTTCAATGTAGCCCAGTTTACTAATCTTAACGAATTGGGATAAATAAAACTGCTTAAGAATTTTTTTCCCTAGTTCAAGTTGATAAAGACTTTTTATTACATTATTTTCTAGAAGCCCCATTGTTCCACTTTCTAGTTTAGGTCTACAACCCACATTACACTGACTTTTGTGTATGGTGTGAAAGAAAAATCAAGATTCCTTTTTTAATATAGATATACAACTGACTCAGCACCATTTTTTAAAAGACCATCTCCTTCCCACTGCACTTCTGTGCCTGAAGCTTTTGTCATCAATCAAGTACCTGTCAATAATGAAGGATACACAGGTCTGTTTCTGCACTCTCTATTCTGTCAACTGATACTCGTTTATCCTTGCACCAATACCACTGCTTTCATTAATTCGGCTTTATAATAAGTTTTGCTATCTGGAAGCAGTCCTCTAACTTTGTTCTTCATCAAGATTGTCTTAGCTATTCTTCATCCTCTGCATTTCCATATAAATTTCAGAATCATTTTTCAACACACAACACACTTGTTGGGATTTTAATTGGAATTGTATCTACTCTATGGATCAATCTAGGGGAGAATTAAAAAGAAGTCTTACCAGTCTCATTATTTGATATTTTTATGCTATTTTTATTCCTAAGCATTTGATATTTTTATGCTAATATAAACGGTGATGGTTTTTAGTGGTATTTTGGAACTTCTTTTTCCTAATTTTGTATAATGACTTTGTATCCAGTGGCTGTGATAAATCCAGTGACAGCATTAATTCATTACATAGATCTACAGTTTATTTTGGATTTTCAAATGTACACAAGCATGGCGCCTGCTAATAATGACAATTTTATTACTTCCTTTTCAATTCTTATATTTTTATTTCTGTTTCTTCCCTTATTACATTGGTTATGACCTCCTACACAATGCTGAATAGAAGTGATGATAGTGGACATCTCTATCTCACTCACAATCTATGCAGATAACTTTTCAATATTTCACCATTAACTGTGATTCTTTTTAAAGAAATCCTTTAACAGAATAACAGAGTTCCTTTTTACCTCCAGTTTGTTGAAAATTTTGTCATGCATGGGTATATAATTTCATCAAATGCTTTTTATTCATCCATTGAGATAATCATCAAATGAGTTTACTTTCATTCTGTTAACGAGATAAATTACATTAATTGATTTTCAGATTTCATATCAACTTTGCATTACTCGAATAAAATCAACGTTATTATAAGACATTATCATTACGTAGGACAGGATACATTACTTGTTTTTTTAACTGTACTTTATCCCTATCTAAACAATGAGTCCTTAGAAGGCAATGTTTTATACTATTTTTCCATATTATTCATAACACTGTAATCATATTATAACTATATTTATAACACTGTAAACAACTTGAGGGGAGAGACCCTGCTCTTGTCTTTGCCTGTTCTCTACTGTTTGGAACAGTGTACGTCACATAAATGCTTGTTGAATGAAAGTCCTCATAATCTCCTAACATAGTGTCTTTCTCATGAAAGATGCTCTGAATAAACATCTGTTGACAATGAGGTTGTCAGTTAGCGCTTTTTTTATTTCAATGAGTCCCATCTCAGCTTAATTCCTCATGTCATTGCTGGATCAGACCTAACAACTTATTGGCAAGAGCACAATAACAGTTCAGTTCAGAGAAACAGTATGTTCACAGGGCTCACTGTCTACTTTGAAGACTAACACACCATATTTATCACCCAATGGCCATGACATCCAGTCCCATGAGACCCAATCAAGTAGTTCAACTCGGGCCCACTTCACACGTTAGGCAGCAGTGAGAATTTTCAAACAGACATAAGTCTACCTGGGAAAGTTTGCCATGTTCTTCATTCTTCTCCATAAGCCTCGCTTAAGGACTTAATTTGTGGTTTGAGAACCTGGACTCATTTTTCTCTGTTTGTGAGAAAAATTAAAATTTACTTTTTTGTGTCTCTTAACGATCACAGTTCGGCACTTCAGCTGTCCCTCAACACTTCTGTTGTACTCTAAACTCTGACAGCACAATCTGTGTCAGTATGAATTTTAGGCAATTCAGTAACTTCGAATGTCCCCAATATATACACATGAAGCAACATTTCTGGGCTGATATCTTACCACAAACTCTACCTCTGCCTAACTATGCCATCTATCAGTCAATTTAGTATGAGAACACAACATATTACAGCTACCACCTTGTCCCAGAAGTTCAAAAGATTCATCAGATTTCTTGACCTTTGGAGCTAAAATAGAAGAACTGAAAATTGTTACAGAGGTTTAAACCTGAGATAGATATAGAAGCCTGCAAAGACAAGCAAAAACTTTTAGAGAAACTAGCCAGAAGTTGGTATGTGGCTTCTATGGAAGAAGGAATAAAAAGAAATCTTAAGTCCAGTAACCTTGAGCTTCTTAAATTAACTATATTAAATACGATATGTCACAGAGTATAAATATCTTAAAATAAGTCAATAAGCCACACCCAAGAGAGTTCAAAGAAGTCAAAGTTTCTTAAAACAAACTGAAATGTCAATCCACAGTGAGAGAGAGGTCCATTAGTGGAATAAATATACGCTACTGCCAGCGGTGACAAATGCGATCACGGACACAACTCTGAGATCCATTAGGACAGGCTCAAGAGACATCTAAACTTTCTTTTTTAACTGATGAGTTAAGAGAGGCAGAGAATCCTGCCTCAGTCTAGGCTTTACCTGTTTTGTTGATCTAAAATCACAGGATATAATGCCAGTAAATTCTAAGTATTTTCTGCTTGTTTGACTTTTAATGTAACATCTTACTGTTTCCTTCCCTTAGGTTGAACTCCGTCTTTGGTGTGTTGCTGATCTGCTCTGTGGGGTCTGACACTTTCACAAACTTGCTCTGTGGGACATAGATGGCCTCACATAATACGAGCCAGACCGCGGGGACCAAGTTTGCTCCAATCCATTTACTCTTTGCTCGTCACGTGAATAATTCATTCCAGGAGGCAAGTGTGCACTCGGCATTTATTTACTATTCGCTGGTAACATAAACTCTATGTAAGCAGGTACAAATTTCTTAGAGGAGACAATTTTCAAGAGAGGAACTTACTAAACCAAGATACAAAGGCTCACTCACTACAAGCGTGAACGTTAAGGATTTTGTCTTCTACTCATTACCGATTCTCTCTTCTGCTTTCTCTTTCAATTTTTTTTTTCTCTTTCAATTTTAAATAGGCGTTCTGACCCACTGTGCAGAGAAATGAGATGTGGCTTGACTTAATTCCACCAGCACAAAGCTGGGAAGGAAAGCAGGGGTTGGGGATGGGGCAAGGAGCTGGTCTCTGATATCAGAGCCCTCAGAGAGAATAGGAACAAGAGTCAGCCTCAGAATGGCCTGCAGGGAGCAAACAGGGGCCGACTGGCCCAGGAAAGAGTCAGGCCCGGGAGTGTGAGCTGGCCTTGCTGGTAAAAGGATGGGGAGCAATTCCACCCCCAGGTCCTCTGTGTGGAGCATTTAACATGGACCATACACTGTGCTGAGCGCTTTATGTGCTGTGGTTGTCTTAATGAACTAGCCGTGGATGCTCTCTTTTTCTTCTGGGTCTTGGCTGAATCCCTCTTCCTCCATCCTCTTTGAAGCAAGCCTTGGCCGTGAAACTTTCTTTGGCTGATAAACATGAGCTGAATGGATGTATCACTTCCAGGTGGAAGCAGTGAGAGACATTACATGATTCACCAACTTCCCTTTAGCTGCCTTTACAATCCTGAAAACCACTATCTGGATGGAGTTTCCATCCAGCCAGGCAATTAAGACAAGGAAAATCCTCCACTGTGACAGACTGCATGTTTCTGTTCCCCGAAACTCATATAGTGAAATCTAATCCTCAATGTGCTGGCATTTGGGGCCTTTGAGAGGTGATTAGGTCATAAAGGTGGATGGAGCCCTCATGAATGGGATTAGTGCCCTTTTAGGTGTGTCGTCGTCGTCGTCGTCGCCCCCCCCCCGCCAAGAGCTCCCTTGCCTCTTCCATCCTGAGAGGACACATCAAAAAGGATGGCCACCTATGAACCAGGAAGCAGGTTCTCATCAGACACCAAATCTACCAGCACCTTGATCCTGGACTTTCCAGCCTCCAGAACTGTGAGAAATGAATGTTGTTGTTTATAAGCCACCCAGTCTATGACGTTCTGCAACAGCAGCCCAAATGAACTAAGACGGCTGCCAACCCGCACAGAAGAAAAGCCTGAGGTAGAAATCCACTTTTGTGGTGATGAACCCCTGATATTAGGGCACTGAGCGTCACTGCAATACAGACGCGGATGGTCTCCTGGAATCATCCCAGCAGCCCTGTGGCTTCTTTACGGAGAAACGGGGGGCACATCCTGGCGCTGCGAGTCCTTTGCCTAAGATGCAGAGTTAATCAGAGACGGAGTCAGAACCTAAACCAGGTCTGTCTAATCAGAGCCCACTCTTAGCCACACTTTGGCAATTAGCTAATTCAATAAGCAGGAGAGAAAATAAGGCAACCCTGTCTCCATAAATGGCATCAGGAAACTACTACACAAACTGGCATAAAACCAGCCAACTAAGCAGAGCAGCCAACTAAGCAGAGCGGCCTCTGCAACTCTCCCACTTTGTAAAAGGAAACAAAAGTTCAAACAGAACAAATACCACCGAAGGACACCAGCCTAATGCTACACTGTCCTCTGGGACAGTCAAACCGTATTAAATGGCGACTCTCAAAGAACCTTCCCCAGGGAGGGCTCACAGAGCAGGGGCTGGGTAGGCAGTTGATGAAGTGGCCCAACTCCTCCTGCCTTGCTGGACCATGGTCCTTTCCTTTTACATTACACCTAAAGTAAACGTGGGACCCTACAGAGAATAAGACGTCCATGGTTTCCCAAACCTAACACCTTCTAAAGCCAAAGGCGTCATGAGGCAGAACAGGGAGCAAAAGATTCTACGAACAAGTTGTAGCCAAGAAGACAACATTCTACGTACGGCCAGCAAATTTACCTTTCCTAAAATTTCCAAGCGGAGTTCAAAGTCCAGAACACATGATACAAAAACAATTTCCTTGTAGCTTCCAATCACGACTTAACAACGGAATTCCCTCACATACGTTTATTTCCTAATGGGTGTTCATCTTAAGTATGGACCAACCAATGACAGGAACCAATCTAAAGATGGGTTGAAAGTATTTCAATCCTCGACCAAGTGACAAGGTCACTTTTCTCTTGTCCTACCTGGGGATTAGTCCTGTACCCTTTAAACTAGGAAAGGAGAGATAAATTATTCTCACTTTTTAGCAAAGTGGGTAGAAATATACTCTTTCACTGTCACCCTATATTGTATTATTGACTTTCGGATTAAGTAATGCCTCTGAGGTCTGGACAGAGTCCACACACTGCCACATCTCATTTCAGGGAATTCCGTTATTGTGATGACTGAATACGCACGTCATTTTGAAACCATAACTTATTTATGCCCTTAATACTAGATTGGCTTTTAAAGTACCAGCAAAATAACAGTAGGCTGTTTTCATGCATTTGATCTCCATCATAATTATTAATCCATTTTTAACATAATAAAAATGATGGTCATCATTCGATTAGACAGATCAAAGGGGTGTTTTTTTAGCTACCATCTATCCCTTTTGAATTTCACATGACACACTCATCTTAACTCAGCAACATCTAAATCTGAAGGTGCCACATATGTTCAGAATGTTGTTGACAATAAAGTCAACAGTACCTTTTCATGCTTTGTGTAGGAAAATATACTGGGTTCATTTGTTATGGGGTTTTTTTCCCAGTTTTATTGAGAAATAATTAACATACATCACTGTATAAGTTTAAGGCATGCAGCATGCTGGTTTGGTTTATTGTGAAATGATTATTACCATAATAGTTTCAGCTAACATCCATCGTCTCACATAGATACAATAAAAAGAAAAGAATAAAGGAAAATTATCTAAAAAAAAATCAACTACTCAATATCTAATTATCTAACTGATATCTAATTATTCAATAACAAAATCAAATACATACCTAATTAAAAATTAACACCAAACTACCAGACACATCATAGTGTACACAACATATGATATATATCATAAACACTCAGAGCTTGAATTTGAATAAAGTTTACATTGTTATGCTAATTTAATTTTTCATAACATTTTCATAAATATTATTTCAATGAAAATGTTTGTAGATGTTTCAATGGAGTAAGAGATTATCACAAAAAATGTCCTTGGAAGCAAAGCCCCCTTTCTAAGTGAAAGCAAGTACAGACGAAAACATCAGAACAGAATACATGCCTCCTGAAATGTATTTGAGAAAGCAAACAAAAGTGCTAAGTTGATTTAAATAACAAATGAAGTGACTGGGGTTTTTTTAATGAATACAATGCTCTCTTTTGAAGCATCTGAGTGAAGAAAGCATAGATCTTCACATGCTTTCAAACAACCAGATCTTCCATCCCTAACCCTCAGGAGGGGCTGAGCATCCTCTACTGGTCCAGAAAGGTGAGGCTGCCATGCCACCCTGCTATGACTTGATACTTTCCATGAAAACCTACCAGTGAGAAACGCTTTAAGCAGAATGCATGCAGTGTCTGTGACTCAAGAAGACACAGTCATAGAAGGCTGCACTATTGATTTTCAGTAAGAGGATAAAGGAAATAGATCAGCCAAAAGCACAAGTTGAAAATGAACACACATTCAGAGTGAAACTGAAATGAAGATACATTCTATCACCATTCTAAGGCTAGACCATTCTCACCGTACTAAAATCAGATAACATCAAGAGCCAAATTACATACAAATTTGCCCCTGCCTTGAACTAATAGCACTCCTGTTCCTTCACTAATTCTGGAGCTTGCATTTTCAAGTGGAGACTGCTGCTGCTCAAACAACTTGCCATCCTAGAAATCTCCTTCAGTTACTTCCATGGTCTTAAGGATCTGAGGCATCCCTTAGACATTAGGAAACGGCTCTCCAAACACAAGACATAGCCTGTTCCCCAACTCTAAGCTTTAAACTGGAGCTTCCACTGATTTAATCAGGCCCTCAGGGAGAAGGCACAGACCTTCCTTTCAGATTAACAGAAATACCCCTTTGAAGGCTGGTAGTTGCCGCAAAGCCCAGGAGAAGAGGAGAAGCAAATGGGCGGCAGATGGGGTTCAGGTGGGTGCAGCGGTAGGAGATGTGTGAGTTCCATAAGTTCTTGTTATTATCCTTCTATCATAACTGGCAAAGTGACCCAAATACCAGGGAACCTCCACATTCCATTAACACTCAATTTGGATTATGCAGCTCCGCGGGAAGAAACAGCATCCTCTCCTTAGCTAGCTGTGCTGCACTCTTGAGATGATTCTGTTTCATTTTAACATTTAACATAAATCACAGTGATTTGCTGATGGGTCAGATTTGAAACTGTGGATCCACTAAACGCCTTTTGAGGGGGACTTTTTCCTTCCTGGATCTGGAGCCTTTTAGGGGCTGGGCCCCAGAGCCAACAACGCTTCGCGTGAAGCCCGAACTCTCTCGGAGTGGAGGTCCCCGCTAGACAGCCCACCCCTCCGGAGGCGGGTTCCTGGGGAGCAGGGCGATCTGCTCTTTCTCTGGCCTGTCTCCTTGCAACGCGCAAATCTCTCCCTAGTTGGGCTCAAGCAGAGAGGATCGCCAGCGGCTCATCCCAGAGGACACTCTGCAGAAAACTCTAACGGCTGTGCGCGGGCCCAGGCTGGGTCGCCAGCGGTGACAACTTGATGGATTCTTTAATTTGTTAGTTTCTGGACACAGTAAAACAGCCCCAAAGACCCGGGCAAACGGCCCTCTAAAGCCCATGACCATGCGACGCCAGCTTCCTCGGACGATGCTTGTGGCAGTTCACTTTCTGCTCACCTCGCACAGCAACCCCAAGAACACCGTGCACGTGAACCCTACAGCAGGAAGTCCGCGGGGAGGTCGAGGCGCACAGGGGCCAGGCAGCGCCCAGAGGGGAACCTCCCCTCCCCTCCGCCCCCCTCCCCTCCGCCCGGTCATCTACGGTAAGAAAGTGCAGAAGGAGAAGCCTGCGCCCCGGGTCGGACTGGGCACGCGGCCGCCCGGGCCCCGCGCGCTCGGGCCGCCCCGGTTGGGGGGCGTGCGTGCGGCAGGTGCGGGGCCGAGGCCCGGGAGCGAGCCGCCCTTACGTGCTCCAGCTTGTCTTTCCTCCGGAGCCAGACGCTGGCGCTGTAGTCCTGCTGCTTGACGCTGCTGTAGAAGTTCGCGCCCACTCGGGTCAGGCTCGGCGAGGGCTCCTTGGGGCGGCTTTTGAGCCTCATCTGCTCGAAGCCCTCGTGGGGGGAGGCCGAGAGCCACTCGTGCTGCCGGATCTCCATCCTGACATGACCAGGCGGCGGCCGGCGCGCGGGGAGCGGGCACGGAGGGCGCGCGGGAGGCCGAGCAGGAGCCGGAGCCGTGGAGGAGCGCGCGGCCGGGCGGGAGGGGGCGGGCGCGGGAGGAGAGGGGCCGAGGGGGGAGGGCGAGGGCAGGGAGGGGAGGGAAGGGCTGCGGGGGGAAGAGGCAGAGAGGGGCGGGGCGGGGGGCTCGCAGGCACGCTGGGCTGAGCCTGCCCCGAGGCAGGAGCGCCCGGGGCGGCGGCGTGGCCGCGACGTCGCCCGGCGGCTGCGGTCCCGAGCGGGCGCTCCGCTCGCCGGCTCCTTGCGGCACCGACGGGGACGCGGGCCGGCCCGGGGCGGGCGCGCGGGGAGCGGCGGGGGGGCGCGGTGGGAGGGGCCGCCGCCGGCCCAGCCAGCCCGCGCCGCGCCTCGCCCGCAGGTTGCTGCAGTGAGGAGCCGCCGCCCCTCCCCGCGCGGCCGGCCGGCTGGGGCTACCGCCCCGCCTCCCCTCCGCCGGGCCGGCGACTCGCGTCTTCGCTTAAGAGCGCACAGCAGGTGGAGAAGCGAGCGCCGTCTCGGCGCCTCCCGCCTCCCGCTCGCGGAGCGCGGGGAGGGATCCGGGGAGAGATGCTCCGGCACCACCTCCGCCCCTCCCCCTCCCCTCTCCCCCTCCCCCTCTCCGCCTGCAGCTCCCCCTTGCCCCGCCGCCGACGCACTCCGAATTTGCCTCCGGTGACTCTGAAAGTTCAATAACTTCCCGCCTCAGGAGCCCATCTGTCCCACCCCAGGGGATTTAGAGCATAGGGTCCCCAGCAACCCCTGAAAAGGGCCCCAAGGACGTGTGTCCTCTCGAGTCTCGCTGCCTTCCTCCGAGGGGGTAGCGACACACGTCCTCCCGAGTGCGGTGGCGGGCGGGCAAGCTTGCTGGACCCGCCGCTCCCAGCCCGCCGCGTCCACTTGGAGCAAGGCTCCCAGCGCCGCCCCCGCCCCGCATCCTGGGAGAGCGAGTCCACATCTCTCTCGACAAACGCGCAGCCTAGACTCCGTCCAGGAGGTGTGTGGGGCCTGAGCGCTGTGCGCTTCCTTCTCTTCTCTGTCCCTAGGCTTCCAGGGCCAGGTTTTCCTCCCACAAGGGGTTTTCTTTTCTCTTCCAGGCCCCGTCTTAAAACAGCCAGGCATGATGATTTTTATTCTCATTTTTTAGAATAGGCATGTTAATAATTAAATCCTGAATTTCTTTATCTTTTGCTGTCTTTGGAGTCAGCACATGAAAACCTTTTTTGGCTTTACCGAAAAGCTAAATAACAACTAGTGTTAAGGGTTTCTCAGGCCCATTTGCAAGCTTGGGAAGTGTGTGAAAGCTGGAGACATAGGCTGGCGATTTCAAAGGGAGCCACAGAGTAAACGGATCTCCCCGTTCCCCAGAACTGTCCCACTTGCATGAGGGTTTCAAAGAAAGAAATTCGGGGTTGGAATCTCATGAAGTTTTGTGAGGGCAAGGACTGTGTGCTGTTTAGGATTTCCAAGGTATTGTAATAATAGTTGAAGTGAAATCCTATGAGCAGTCAATCTGGGGAGAAAGCAACTTAAATACAAACACACACACAATTTTGGCTATTCTAGATTGGTTTCCTTAGGAGCTGAATTGTATTGTGTAATATATAGCCTAGCCAGGGGGTCATCGCTAAACCTCACAGTTATTCTTCAAGATAAAGGTTATTAACCCCACTTTCCAGGTGAGGCAACTGAGACTCAAGCGGAGATTACACTTGACAGCAAGGATTTGAGCCAGAATTAAACAACTGCTAACGCTGCACATTCCACTGTCTTGTCTCATTTTTCGCTGTTTCGGTTTAGCTTTCACTGCTTTTGCTGTTTTTTTTTTAATGTAAATGCAGAATTTACATGACTACAGTTATATAGCTTTTCTAATGTTGGTGTTAGAAAGCCCTGACTGCCTTTCTGCAAAGGACGCCTGCTTTTTGCTCTGTAAGATTACACTGTAGGTCGTGTGATGTAGCCAAACCTTGACAAGTGACAGATACCCAATTCAGAGTCATAATGAAGTGTTCCACTGCAGCAGAATTTAAACAAATGGTTCCATATCAAGTCAGGTTGAATAGATGTTTTTTTAACTAAACCTTTTAGGGGAAAACACTGTAGTAGATGCTACCATCTCCATTTTTTTGCAAGAAGTAGACTGGTAGCATACATGTTACAGACAAACTGAATTGAGCATTATAATCAATTCATAGATAATGTTTGTTATGATCGAAAATGTCAGACAAAACATAAATTTGTACTGTTTTATATTTAATCTACTTAGTGTATAGTACCAGACTTTTAAATGAACTCAAGTTCAAATAAACCTTAGTGCAACCATATTCACAATTTTTTTCTGTCTTGGATCCTGTCCAAGTTCATTGTTTATGCCAGTAATATGGAACTTGCTTGTTGACCTTCAAAAGAACATTTTGTATGAAATTGAACTCAATTCAAACTGTTGTAGAGAAGAAAATAATATTTCAGAAGATGGCCAATTACAATATGTGAATCTTGCACCAAAAATACTATTGAAATGTATAAATATTATTGAATTTATAAATTAACTCCCATAGCACTTTTTCCTGTACATTTTCTCAGCCCTTACATTTTCTGAGTGCAGCATAGGCGGCTTCTAGCTCAATGGCTTCTTGGAAACCAGGGCCGTGCCTCCTCCTTTACTGTGCTAACACTCACCTCACATTTTTGCTTCTTTGTCTTCAAGAGCACTGGACTTGACATTCACATATCTAGATTTTGGTACCAGCTCCTTGAATTACTAAGTTGTGACTTTCTTGGTTTTCATTTGACTTCAATAGGCTTCAAGTTCAGCTAGTAAGTGGAGAACCATCATTGCTACCTCCAGTAATTGCCACAGGGATAAAATGATATAATACGTGAGGAAACACTGTGTAGAGTGCTGTGTTACTGTTATTAGAATATTCAGGCACAGGAATGTTCTTTACGTTATTTATGTTATAATGATATTTACGTTCTTTATGTTATAATGATGTTATCATTTTCATCGGTAGTTATATCACTTAATCTTGATTGCTTGTAATTAATTATAGAAACTGCACTCAGCCACGAATTTGCATCTCATTAATGTTTATATTTATTCTAGAAATAGTTTACCTAAGTCACCATTGGTATTTTATACAATACTTTCAAACTATATAGAATTTTCAAGTAAAACGTATATGAGCCATTGATATCTGTTGATTTCAAACCTAAACTTAGCAGGTGCAATTGGCCAGACGTTGTTAACATTGTTTGACTTAGGCATTTTGCATGGGTATAAAACCTAAGGCCAGAGTAGGGTGATAGTATCAAGAAGTAGCTGGGAGTATTTTAGTAAACCTTTCATAACAATAATAGTACCTTGCATTTCCATAATATTTACATTTCTAGCATGTTTCGATACCCTTTATCACATTTACTTCATGGAAAAATTATTGGAAAGGAGTCTTGGTAGTTGCCACCATCTCTCTGTTTTGAAAGGAGGAAACTGAAGCTCAGGGAGGATGAATGACCTGCTCAAAGCCATGGGTCCAATAAATCACAGGATCTGGTCTACCAGCCGGGTTCATCGACTCTAAATAAAGCATTTATTTTTATCACATCAGATTTTAAAAAGTCTCATATGAATACTTCTTAGTACTTAGGCATCTTATTTTTCATGTGTTGACCTTTACTAAGTATTACCAGATTTTAGTAAAGTTTGCTTGCTGATGAATAAAACATTTCAATCATTAGACCTTCTTTGGTAATGTGCATGTCCTCCCTAACTATGTTCACACTATGGAGGACAATAGTAAAACAATGACCAAAAAAATTCCTCTGTTCTTTGTTGTCAAAAAGTAGATCCAAAAAAAAAAAAAAAAAAGTAGATCCAGCAGCTTAAGATAGCCCTTACTTTTTTTTTATTTTTTAGAGCAGTTTTAGTTTCACAGCAAAATTTAGATGAAAGTGCAAAAATTTCCCGTATCCCCCTGCTCCACATATGTTTAGCCTCCCACATTATCAACATCACTCGCCAGAGTGGTACCTTTGTTACAATTGATGAACCTACATTGACACATCATCATGCCCCAAAGCCCATAGTATACCTTAGGCTTCATTTTTTGTGTTGTACATTCTCTGGGTTTGGACAAATGTATAAAGACACGTATCCATCATTACAGTATCACACAGAGTATTTTCACTGCCCTAAACATCCCCCGTGCTCCTCCTATTCTCCTTTTTGCCCCCTTGCCTGGCCCTCACCCCCAGCAACCACTGATCTTTTTACTGTCTCCATAGTTTTGCCTTTTCTGGAATGTCCTATAGTTGGAATCATATAGTACACAGCCGTTTCAGATTGGTTTCTTTCACTTGAGTAATATACATTTAAGTTTCCTTCATGTCTTTTTATGGCTTAATAACACATTTCTTTTTAGCACTGCATAATGTTCTATTGTCTGGATGTACTACAGCTTATTTATCATTCACCTACTGAGGGGCATCTTGGTTGCTTCCAAGACGCACTGATGGGCAATGATGAATAAAGATGCTATAAACATGTGCAGGTTTTTTTGTGGACATAAGTTTTCAACTCCTTTGGGTAAATACCAAGGAGTATTAGATAGCATTACTTTTTGCAATACATATGTTAATTATGAGATTATTTTTGTAGAAAATTTGAATAATACCATTAGAACAAAATTAAAGTGATCCTAGATTTAACATGTTTCCTGAAAGGAGATACAAGCATTAATATTGTACATTACTCTCTGAGAAGCGTCTTTTATACTATACTATTTTCTTTAGCCATGTAGTTATTATTGATTAGTTAAAAAATGGCAATGAGGATTTTTTAAACATTATGTTAAATTATTAACAAAGTGGATTTATCCAGTACAAGAACAATTCTCATTTTTTGAGTACCTATTCGGTGCTGGTCACTGTGTTGGTCCATCATCAAAGGCATCATAGCGTATGTTTCTCACAAAACCCATGCAAAGTAAACATAACCATCTCCGTGTTACAGATGAGGAAACAAAGACCCAGGAAGACTAATTTTCCCAACAGATGCAGCTAACAGGAGGCAACACTGGCTGAAACTCTGGTGGCTCAACTCACAAAGCCTTACACAGCACAAACGTGCCTGGCCTTGCTGGGGCTCTTTGCATCTCTGCTAGGCTGAGAGCCTCACAGTGCCCTGGAGAGATGATAGTGAGGACGGAGAAGGCGACTGGCCCCCAGGATGGGACCCTAGTAGAGTGAGTTTACACTGTTATACAGAGGCTCCTGTTTTATTTGCACAAGGAGAACCAAATCAAATGGCACTGGGATATTCTGAGAGTTAGAAAACTTGGTCTGGTGCCAGCTCAGTTGACACCAACCAACCAACAGTGGGGACTTAATCAAACTTTGCCTAACTGGATCTGTCAGGGTGCTCTGATCTAGTCACAAAGTTGGGCTTTGCAGCAGCACTGGACAGATCTATCACATTACACATCTGATTGGTTGTGTCAAAAGAATTAACCAATATCGACACTGAGAAAAAAAATAGAGAGGATAATTGAAATGATTAACTGGATACTTAGTATTACAACTAAAAGCATATGGTAGGAAAAGAATCTGAATTATCTAAACTCACAGTGTGAATGGATTAAATTATCAGACAATTGCTTAAATTGTCATTTCATTTGGCCTTCATGCCCACAACCTTGGAATGGTGAATTAATACTTCAATATTACCCTAATAGTCTAAATTTCACTATGATTACCTGGGACAATCTTTTATGTATCTGTCACAGTATCCAGTAATAGGTATGTCAAACTCAACAAACAAAAGGGAAATATCTGATGATAATTTAAGCCACACCACAATTCTCACTCATCCCTAGAGCCTTAAAACTGAAATCTAACATTAGATCAACTGATGTGAGAATGATGTGTATTTACTGCATTTGGGCCCCCATGAAGAATGGACTTGACTGTGTGCTTTCCTATATTTTTATTCCACACTGGTAGTGGTCGTCACTTCTTTTACTTTTGGTTCTTTTTAGGAACCCATCGTTGTTATTGAGACCAACAATATGGAATTAGTAAATGTCATAAAACTACTTGGACACCTCTGACATCTCCCATGTGTTCACCTGTGCTAAGAGGAATTTAGGAATTTACTGACTTCGTAGATCTTCCGTGTTCCTGACAATTAGAGCGACTGTTTTGTGCATTAAGTCATTTAAACAAATATAAGCTCATGTGTACCATCTCAGTGCTTGTCCAAGTTCACTGTTGATAGCTTCTGTATGTTGCATAATATCTTTTGAAGGTAGGATATAACATAAGTTCCCAACAATAAAATTCAGAAAGCTCAGAGCTAATGTTTATGCTCAGTTGCTGAAGCTTTCATTGGTCTTAGGTTTCCTAGGCCAATGACATCCTTCTCCCTCCTATTATGTGGTTCTAGTTCTTTGCCTTTGTCTTAATGATGTTACTTTTCTTTGTTTTTTGTTAATGGCTTTGTTAAATGTAAGCAGAGTATAAATGATAGATGAAGAATTAGTTAATCTGTTATGAACCAAGACTGCTTGTCAACATATCATCCTGGTGGATTGGTTCAAGTTATAAAATCTACTAAATTGATATCCAGGGATGGACAGAGCATATTAAATATCTTCCATTTCCTTCTTTTAACATTTCTATTCTAATTACACTCAAGCCATGCCTATTCTTTCCAAAAGCATTCATTTTAGCAACTGATGTGTGCTAGGCCATGGAGACACAAGATAAATAAAACAAACCAAGATCAAAAATTATTTAAGCTTGATCTGGTTGGAGAAGCAAACAGGTGAATGTTGTAACACAGTTACAACTGCCAGGGAACCAACCTGGGGTAGAGGGTAAGCTGGGAGAAAGATGCTGGAGAAAATGACCCTAATGGGGATAAGATTCTAAAAAGAAAATGTGGTTACACATTTAGATGATCTCAGCAAGGAGACAGCATTCGGCTTTGCTAAGTTGAACTCAGAATTTCAACTTGACAAACATGTATTGAGTTTCTAGTATGTCCTTAGAGTTTGAGAAGCACCACGAGGATTTAAAGTTCTGAGAACTCAAAACACCATGACATAAATTAATTCACAATCTGAAAAATAGACAAGCTCTAATAAAACCACAAATAAAATGATTATAATCAAATGTTAAGAAATGACCAAATGTCAAGAAAATAAATGCTGAATCAATAGTTCCCAAGTGAGGCAGCATTTTATGCTGTTGAAAAATAGCCGTTCCCAGAGCTTGGGCTATACAACCTGGTTTGCAAAATCAGGTCCAAGTGGTTGGAAAAAGCCAGAAGGTTGTCGACAGGAAGCTGGTTTTTTGACTTAACAGAGTTAAACATAAAATAACAGGCCTTTTTTAGAAGAGAGATACTAATTTATTTGATGTAGCTAAGGTGTCACTGTGGAATAAGATGCTTAGGGCATCTTCCGAAAGCTAACTAGCTGAGTCTGATCCTCCCTGGACCTAGGCTTATAATTTGGTAGTATTACCAGCTGCAGAATCATGTGCACTCCGCAGGCTTCAATGTCTATTAGGAATGGACCTGTGAGGAATATATTATAGTTAACGTCGTAGTGACAGGTGCATGCAATTTCCTCCCTTTTAATCCTGTTAGTGAATTGCCCAGTTATTTATTTGACTACTATAGATGCATCAATTATAATTCTAATCTAATAAATCATCAGTGTACTTAGGATTATTCCAAATGATTGTGTAAGTAGAATTTTATTGACAGAAAAATATTGGATTATTACAAACTATTTGCTAACATCTATGGTTACCCTTGGATATGTACACTTCCTTAAGTTTGAACAGAGGATCTCAAAGCTGAGGCACACACTATGAGGGAAAGGCCATCAAAGCTTTTAGGTTCTCCAAGAAGGAAGCTCCGAACTTAGGCTCATCAGAGGTCACCGTGTTCACCCACCCGCAAGTGCTGGAGGAGGGAAGCCCTAAGTTTCAGCAGAGGAACTGAAGTCGCAGGAGGGTAGGCGAACCCCACGGGGTAGTAATGCTGTAACTAGAAAACCTGGCCAAGGAGGCCATTAGCGTGCAGGAGAGACGAAAGGACTCACACCTTTCCAGACCAGAAACGGAGGGGAGGACAGGCAACAAGGTAACAAAATCAAGGATCAGCAACTACACAAGAATCTGCCTAGCAAATGAGGAGAAAAACTGGTTTTGCTAGTAAACGGGTCTAGTAAAATGACTGTAAATTGTCATGAAACAGTTTAGACAAAGATATGGTTACAACAAGCCAACTGAAGTTGAAAGAATCATTGCTTCCATGTATAACATGTATAATTTTATTATGGGAAATAAAATGGTATGTGATTTATAGAAACTCTCTTTGTGATTCACCCTGTCACACTCCTCGTTTGTGAGAAGAGACGAAAACATCGCTTTCGGTACCTTCTCTGTCCCCTGAGAGATCCTTGCCTGGCAAAACCCACAGGGGCTATTCTGGAGGAAGCAAGTCTGAAGGCTTTCTCCGTGCCAGGCACTGTGCTAAGAGCTTGGTGTACATTCTCATTTAATCCTCACAGCAGTCTACTTTTATCTCCATTTCATGATCTAGAAACTGTGGCCTCAAGAGGTTAAGTGAATTAAACATGTGAGAGTCAGTGACAGAACTTGGAATCTGTCACCCCAGGGCTGGTTTCAAAACCCAGGTTCTTAACTCGTATTCTATTGTAATCGGTTCATTAAATGAGCAGAAAGCAGCTGTGCACTTTCTCCCTGTTAAACTCAGGCTGTGGATTTGTTCTGTCTCTGCACATGGAGGACATTTCTGGCATGTTTCATAGTTTGTTTCCTTTGTTGTCGTTTTTTAATTTTAAGGAGATTCAGTCGAGGAATCACATAACTCCAAGTCTGCATGCTATTGAAAGGCCCTCCCCTCTCCCTGGAAACCTGCAGCGCCAGAGGGAGGCAGCCCCATCTCCTCTGCCACTTGCCAGCTGCTGCTTTGGGCCCCTCCAGATCAGGTGTAGGATAAAGAGTGTTGCAGGTTGGGTTCCCCAGGAAGCCGACTCTGAGCTGAAGATTAATATGCAAGGAGTGCTTTGATCAACACCTGTGGAAGAAAGGGGGCAATGGGAGAAGCTGATCAATCCCAACAAAGCCTTCAAATGACCCCACAGAGAGCCCTGGAGCTTGGGTGGCCCTTCAGAATTGGCCTGAGTTGGAGCCAGGGGCTGGGAATTCATTCATACCCTACGTGGATCAGTCATTGACTGGGCTGCTCCCCCTGGAAAGAGCTGTGACCTTGGGCAAGGCAGTTCTCTTCAGGTGAGGCAATCCCCAAAGAGAGCTGACAGCTGAGGGCCATCATCAGGCAGCACTCCTGAAAGCTGTGGGGAGAGCCTTTCTTTTCTGAAGAGGGATCTCCGGCGTACCACAATATCCAGCACAGGGTACAAGGGTCAGCGGGAAGAAAAGTCTTCCTGACCACATGGTCACCTGGCCCTGATGCTCTTAGAGAATAGCAGATACTGAATGCTGATTGTTTTCCTCTCATGGGGGTACGTCTGAGGGTTCTCTGAAGATCTTCTCGTCACTAAGGACCTTTCTCCTGTAGTCCTTCTTAGTTGGCCATGTGCACTCTTCCCTCTCAGCACCCTTCCATTCTGGTTTCCTCAGTCCATCCCTCTGCTGTCACTTTGCCTTCCAACCAGGCTTCTTGGGTAGAGCTTTCAAAGACGATCGAGGCCAGAAAACCCTCCACTTCAAGCCCATAAGATGAGACATCCTTGTCCCTCAACTCTAGACACACAGACCTTTTCAGTGTTGCCCTGACTTTGTGTTCTCCAAGAGGAAGCCATGCCCTTCCAACTCTAGCCTTTCCCAGGAAGGGACTAGGTCCAAGGTCCAGTGTCCCCCAAACTCCTGGGGTCACCCCTGAAGCTTCCAAACTGGTTCTCTGGAAGACCCCTCACTTGGCTTGAGGTGACTGGAGAAAATATCCCTTCCCTCGATAAATCCTCACCACCTGGCTCATTAACCTGTCAATGAATTTTCTCCCCTTTCTGGTCTAGTTTAGGAGTAGATGATGGGCCAATCAGGAGGAATTGTTTTTGAAGTAGGCTGTTGCGAGGCTGGTCTAGCACCTTGGGAGCACTTGGCATCTATGGTATTATTCTCAATCAATGTCTTTGTTGACGTTCTAAGACATTAAGGCAGCCTTTAGCATGCGGTCTCATTAGACTGCATCACACTTATCTGTCCACACTGGCCTGAAAACCTCTTTGGCCCTAATGCATGGAAGAGTGTTTAAAGGTCACCCATTGGAAGGAAGGAAGGCAGGTGTACATGGTGAGTAAGCAGAGAAAATATATCCCCAACAGGCATATTTTCTTCCAAGTGCTAGCCCTGCCAAGCCTGGTGTTATATGCCATGACCAACAGGATCTTGCCAAATAGTGACTGAGAAGGCATGACCCAAAGGCTCCATGCTGAATGTATTCCATCTGCACTGTGCCATCACTTATTTGATTTAGAATGGACCCCAGCTGTCAAAGACTCTCCCAAATTGCTTATTTGCTTAAAACGCAGGTCTGACAGAAGTTCCTGCAAACACGCTTCAGCCAACTACTGGCCTTGAATATTGGGTTTGAGAAATTAATCCCTACCTAGTCTTTATGTTATGTATCTCAAATGGTTTCACATTTTTATGATCCATTAACTCAATACACACAAAAAAAGTATCTATTTTTCTAAGAAACTATGTCCAAATGTTCTGATAGTGATATTTTCAGCTTAACAAAGTGAAGAGCTTGGACTTTGTGTGGCATAAACATGTGTGCTGTCATATCAGTCAGGCTGCATTCCCCTCCAGTGTCTCCTTTTGGAATGAACTTGGTTGTGTTCTCATCTTTTTCATTTGAATCCACGAAGGACTGCTTTCATTTTCTGGCCAGGAGTTGCCTCATCCTAGATATCTTGTGTAAGCTGAGGTAAAGGTGACAGCCATGCAAGCATCCCTTATGGGGGGGCAGAAACAGAGAGCCCATCTGTTCCGCAATAAGATGATCAGAGATTTGTATATGATGGGTCCCCCACAATCTATGTGTTGAATACTTCTACCTTCTTATCCATTTGAAATAACATTCCCTTTATTTTTACATGTCACACTTTGAAGACGAGAGCCTGAGCAATCTCCCTGACCAAGATATTTATGTTTTCTTCTCCCCTGATGGTTTGCCCCCAACCATCTGGGCCATGCCTTCACTTAGGCATTTTGAGAGCGGTTGAGATCTGTTCTGTATTTTCCCCAGCTGTGACAACCAATTTTCACAAGGTTACACAGTCTGTCTGAGGGCAGTATAATCAACACCATAACCCTGTTCAGATACATAAATCTTAAAATATACTAGCAGGGGTGTCAGTCCACTAGGTGGTGAGGGCAAAATGGCTTTGAATACCAAGTGCCTATTACTATAACCAAGGAGTACCTGTGTTTTTGCAGTCCTCATTCAATTCTAATAACTCCTCTGGGGCTTAGCGGAGAATCCGTTCAGTTCTCACAATGTGAATCAGTGTGTTAAGAACACCGAAGGCATTGCCCCTAGTCTTCTGACTTAAGCAGGTATAAAGTCAAGGAGGATATTGGACAACATCTTCTATATATTAGAAAAGTCTTTAAATGAAGTACAAGACATATTGTATTATAATCATCATTAGAAATAACATGGATAATAATACCATACATTGGAATAGTACTTTAGATTGTAAAATGATCTTTTATACATCTGTTCACAATGCATAGCTGGGCAGCTCCATGAGATATGATAGAAAGCTCTCTCCTCAAGAGTAATAAATGAATTATTGGGCAGAAAATGTAGGGGCAACTAGCTCCACCATGTGCCACTGACAAAATGTCTGACTGCCACTGACCCCATCCACTGAGAGTCCCAAAGAATCCAAACCTGAGCAGGGGAAACCCAGTTTCTGTCCTATTGTGGCCTTTCTTTCATCCAGCAGCAGGCAGTATTCAATTTGTTGACCAAAGTTTCCTTTTGTTACATCAGCCTTGCTTACAAATGAACAAATGTGAATTTTTATTGATCCCTTCATTTCTTTGGCCAGCAAGAATTAAGTAAGGAGGTATGCACAACCAATCCAGGCTAACATATCCATAGGGTCAAGAAACAAGTGGTTTGCACTTGCAAAATATTCTAAAAAATAAAACCAAAGAGCAATGATAGTCACAAGTGCTACCACATTCAAGTAATATCTGCCATCTAGAAGTCACAGAAAAGCAGACGCCATCTTCTGCCTGCTCCTCTAGCACAGGCAGAGGAGGAGAAGCAGCAGAGGAGATCTCTCTGTGCGATAGCCAAATGATTGAGTCCAGGTGGTAAAGCTGGAATGCTTTATCACTCGGCTATTTATTTATTCATTTACTTAGGAAGAAAATTTTTACTGAGCAGCTACTCTGTGCAAGATCCCAAGGATCCCATGATGCTTTAAGGCACAAGAAAGCATTGCCAAAGAAAGTTTGGGAATTCTCTCCTGTGCCTCTATCCGCTTCCTGTTATTATATTTTTTTAAAAGTATGAACTGGCCAGGAAGAGAAAGAAGAGTGAATACTGCTATTTGTGCTCTTGGAAGGGAAGGATTTTTATTGTTCCCGTGGAGTGCAATAAAATTATCTAAACCAAGAATGTACCCAATAACTGGTACAATAAAATGGCTAATAAAGTGACTATTCTATTTCCATGCTTATGGAGGCAGTACTGGGAGATGCAGGATTGTGAATTTTCCTCCCTCAGAATGTGATAGAGAATGAAGGAACGTAATGACATCACTGTCTTAGGAAGACATTGAGAACCTTAGGAAGTGCAGCCACTGCTTCGCTGCCCTGGCCCCCGCCATGCACCTTCGTCCTCTGCCTGTGCCGCATTCTTTCTCTCAAGAGCTGGAGAGCTCTGGGCAGAGGGTTAGCTCTCTTCACGTCCCCACTGTACCTCGTGTGCTCCTAGCACTAAGAAAGGAGACAACAATCATCATGAGAGCCAACACGCTGAAACAGAGAGGGAAGGGACGCTTCACGGCTGACGGGATTGGTGGAAAGCGCAATACTTTCATTTTCAATAGCCACATAAATCATGACTCAATGTGAAGGTAAGTTACTGCTGTATATCCTATTCCCTAGAAAAGGTAAACCTGCAGGAGGAGGAGAAGAGAGAAAACAGTGAGAAGAGCAGGCGATTTTCCCAATTGATATCACATGATGTTTTATATTATGTTGTGATGGCCGAAGGGAGTGATACATTCCGTTTCTACTTCCTAGAAATAGCTCAGAGGATTAGGATGGCTGCCTAAGGGTGAAAGACTCAGGAACAAAGACCATGTACCTGGGACGAGCTTATCACTTGAAAGATGCTCAGTCTTCTCTTTCTTCCATCCTTTCTACCTCCCTTCCTACCTTCCTTCCTTCTTTCCGTCCATCTGTCTTATCTTCCTTCCTTCCTTCCTTCTTTCCTCCCTTCTTCCTTCTCTCCCTCCCTCCCTTCCTCCCCTTTCCCTCTCTCTCCTTTTATTTTTTATATTATTAGAACTGGTCTAGGAATCTGTGGATTTTAAACCTCAAGTCTTGCAATGTTTCCTTAAAGTACTAAAGCATAGAACTTAGAATAATTTTCAAAGGCATTCTTTCCTTTCGTTCATAAATCATTTCTGTTCACTCGCCTCTGCCTGTCTTCCCATCCGTTTCTGCAGACCTCCTATGCGGTAATTTGGACTCCATGGGCAGACTATCCAGGGAAAAGGAGATGAAGTTATTTTAAGAGACTGAACAAAAATCCTCTGGTAAAAATACTTCAAAAGGGATTTCCTGCTAGATTATAGTGCTTCCTTCCCAGAGTCCCCTGGGAATAAAAATGACACCTAAGAAATTACCATCATTTACGAAAAGAGGCTACCCAAGCATCTAATTTTATGACTTTCCAGGAAAACACAGAACAATGTGTGAATATAGGCAGTGTGAAGTCAGCTTTGAGTGGTAGCACTTATTTTTAGTATCAGTCATAGTGGACTAGGACTTACTTGGACAGGAAGTATATATTAAAAATTCAACACTCACGTGATGATATCAGAGTACGTAACTCATTTATCTTAGTTTGGATGTAATAGTTTGCCAAGTCAGGACTCAATCATAAAGAATATTAGAGGGCTAAGTTTTACTTGTAGAATCTTATTCACTTAGTTTGGTACATAAGCAGTGTCAGGCTGGAGCCGGCACCTCCAGGCTTGTGACGGCCAGTTCAGTGACTTCAGGCTGATAACTTGAAATCAGCAATGATGGGAGTATTTACACCATGAAAGTAAACAAACACTACTAATCAGAGCTCCCCCGCACCACCTCCCTCCTCCAGGAGCTGGTTGTTAAACATTCACCAGACATCACTGCATATAGGACAAAAAACAAGAGAAAATATGGCTCATTTTCCTACATCATTACAATGCAACAGTCCTATTTCATCAAAATATTAGTTCGTATTTTGAATAGATGTGGCTAAAAACTGGCACATTGTTTATCTGGCTAAAAGGTTTGCTCCTGTTAAAAATGAACAAGAGAACAGTCACTCTCTGGAATATTATCCTGTTGATAAGGATATTAAGTAGCCGTGGAATCTACCTTGCCTATCCCTATGTCAGGGGAGTCAGTAAAAGGGAGGAGGAAATCTAATGGTTTCAGCCAGCATCACCTTTGCTTGCTGAGAGCTGATGTTAGGCACCGCATGCTCAGGTTCCCATCCCTGTGTGTACACAAGATGCCTTTTCTCAAGACCCTGTGTCACTACATTGCACGGTTAGCTCCATACTATTTGCACCTTTGTTTTTATCACTTCCACTTTCTTTGAAAATAAACTCAGAGACTCACAGATGCCACCTCTGTCCTGCTAAGATATAACACATTAACTATCTCCAGCCATGCCCCTGGACTCCAATCTTTTAGCTTTCTTCCATGAAAATCTGAAGGCATTTGGAAATAATAGAGACAAAAGATCAGAATCTTGGGATGGAATGGCCAAAATAGATGAATCAGAATTCACCAGAGCTTTAAGAATTAGCCATAACAAAACAAAAACATATAATTGTATTTGGCTTCCAAGAGTTAAACAAATTGCCCTCAGAGGGAGAGACTAGGAAGGCTGAGGGCAGGTGATGGTGTGGAGGCCACAGAGGGACCCGCGATCAAGGCTTATTTGACCCAGAGGCAGTTTTCAGTAGAGGGAAACCTGATGTTGCACATACACTTTGTCTCAAGCTCGACAAGCAGCCCTCCTCCAGGCAAATCCCACTGGAAACAAGTGCGAGCAGCGTGTCTTCACAGATGGCTCCCGAAGCCCGTCTCCAGCTCAGGCATCATCAGTCATTGTAGTGGGGAGTTTGGGACTTGTTTTATGCGCAAGAACAAAAGGATTTTTTTTTCAATTGTGCAAACCTGAGCCTGGAAATTCAAGGACAGGGAAATGGCTCTCATCTAGTGCCCTCCTTTATATAAGACCTGCATCTTTCCTTTTTTTCTCATTTGTCTCCTCAGGTTGATGCTTAGCATATGCCATCTTGCGTAGATTCTTGTATCTATCTTACCTGGTGTGTGCATGTGAGGGGAGGGGCTGTGTCATTCATTTTATATCCCCGGTGGCACTAGCATAGGATCCTACTGGGTGCTCATAAACAGTGCTAACTCAATCTTCTTTTTACCTTGTTTTGCAGACCTTTATCCATCTATTATTCATTTGATAAGTATATTAAGCACATGGAACTAGAGTTAGGTCTGTTTATGCATTGAATTCGATAAATTATTCTGCTATGGGTCCCCTGAAAATTTTTAGTTTTCAGAAAAGAGTTTACTTATTATTTAGTTTATTATATGTATTATATAGTTTATTATTGTCTTAAGTTCCTAGCACTCTGCTTGTTATATAGTTGATTCTCAACAAATGTTCATCTCTTTCCATTCCCCTGATGGACTCAAATTATTCAATGGAGGTTGCTCTCTGGTTTCAGGTGTTCTCCGGCCGTCTTAGCAGCTGTGTCCACAGGCAGGCTACGCAGAAGATGCTGAGCCCACACGCACCCCACACCTCTGCCGCCCTCACCTCCACCAGCACTTGTTCAGGCCCATGTATAGCTCCAGCGTGGGGGCAGCATAGTGTGAAGGCTGGATCACGGGCTCTGGGGTCAAATGACCTTGTTTGCACTGAGTTTCTGTCACTAATGTTTAAAAAATGATTAAAGAAGACAATTCAGGTGATACAAACAAACTTTATTTAACCCTTCATCAAGTGGCCAGTCTCCTTTTGGAGAACTGCAAAATGGGGTGGGAGGCAGGAAGCTTTTATAGGATAAAGAATAAAGAAGAAGGAAGAGAAAAGAGAAAAGATCTGCTTGGCTGGAGACACATAGTCTGCCTTGTTTGGTGCGAGAAGGCCCAGAGTTGGCCCGGCCTTTGGAAACTGGTTGACTGGCTGTACCGTGTCTCTGGTCAAGGGGAGCATTTACAGGGACACTAAGTGGTCTGAGTTTTGGTTTGCTGGCGTGGCACCACTGAAGGAGCAGTTCCCTTTTGGGCCTAGAAAATTATTTTAATACTAATTCATTTTACTTTCAACAAGTTATTTACCTCTCTCAGCCTCAGTTTCCTCGTCTTTAAATGAGAATAACTAACAGGGTGGGTGAAGGGTGAAAATAGATGATGTAGATAAAAGCCTTAACTTCATTATAAATGGTGATTGTTGTTAGCATTATTTTTAGAAAGTTTCTCTGAGCAGCCACCTCACTGAGGATGGCCCATTTTCCTGTCCCCTCACCTTTGTGCTCCAGAGGAGAAAGGGATAAGTGGGGCGATGGGGTTGGGGGTTCAGTCGAAAATCTAGGGCATTCAAAATTTGAATTCAAAATCTTGTTGATGTTTGTGTCCTGTGCCCCCTTCCTGGTTCTAAGAGACCCCTCTGCCTTGGAATTTACTTCTTTCTCTGTCTAATGACCAGTTCCCCACCCTACATCCCCCCATACACACACCCAGGTCACCCAACCCAGTTCCATTCCTATCCTCACAGTTCTATAAAAATACCTCTGCCATCCTTCCATGAAATATCTGCTTTATCCACCTCTGACAATCTCCAAATGTGTATCTGCCACCCTCTCAGCTAAGCTTCGGTACCCAGAAGTCTCCTGGATCAGCGTGGGGGACAGGTGGATCTGGAGAAGTGGAAAATAGGCCTCACTTCCAGTGGACTTCAACAGGCCATGGTAACTACTTAGCTTTCTCCCTTAGAAATAATCTCGGTGAGTAGAAGGCGCAGGGAGACAGTCTTCAGCTTGATATAAGGGAGACATTTCTACGTTCAAAGATGGAACTTTTTGGCGGGAGAGGTAGTAAATTCCAGAACACTGAAAACACTGAAGCACAGGCTGAGAGACTGCTGTTGGACAGACTTAATATTGGGAGGAGAAGTCAGCGAGATGACCAAACCCAAGACACCATGATTATATTAAAATTTCATGTTATTTTGGCATTGTGATTATTATAATGTTTTAAAGTTCAAAAATTTTAGACAAAAGTGGGACAAATTTGTCACACACACATGCACACACACACACACACACACACACACTTTATCCGCACTTGGAACTCCTGCAGATTGCATAAGGATGCAATGGAAAAACTGCAGTGACATCAGGGCCTTCCAATTTTATTTTCACAAAGAGCATTCCAAAACAATCAAGGCAAACTCAGAGATTAACTACAGTTCTTCATTTAGTTAATCCTCTTTATCACGCACAAAGCAGTTCTGCCACTTCCTCTGGAGACTCAGCAGGGACATTTGTTAATAAAAATCTACTTTGCATGTTCCTGTTGCATAAGTCCATTGCTGTAGGCCAACTTGGTTTGAATGACAGGAATCTGGGCAAGTTGTGAATAGACCCAACAAATTGAAACACTCTTACCTGGGAGAAAATAGAAATCCCAATGTTGAGTGCATATTTGGAATCAGGCTGGTCTCCTGGGAATAGCAGAGATGCTTGATTGCTATGTCTTCAATTTAAAATCCATCTTTCATTTGACACTTGAATCTTTATTCCCAGGGCCTCTCAGTTCTTCTACAATTTTCATGCAAAATATGATTCAGCAAGACTCGTTGCATTCTTGCTAGGTACAAGGCACTATGGTAGGCCTTGGGGGAAAGAGAGAAGAATCAGAAATAGAAAGTTGAGTAAGATATGGTTCCTGCCTAAAGGAATTTAAAACCTACTGGGAGAGGAAGTAATGGCTAATACTGTCAGCTACGTTATTGAGTTATTTTATTGATTTAACATACTTTAACCAAGAAGTGGAAAGAAAAGACCATTGAAGAGAAATTTCTTAAGGGAGGAGACTGGAAGGAATGACATCAAAATGCTAATGGTCGTTGTGTTAGGGCTCTGAGATTCAAAGTGATTCGTTTTTCTTTTGCTGTTTCCACATTTTCTTCAGTAAGGTTATAATTCTTTATCATGAGTGAAAATACGTGCAAATTTTAACATCCTTCTAGAGAATTTTCTTGCTCCCTAAAAACATAGCTATCATGTCTTTAGTATAAGAATTTGCTTTGAGAGACAAGGAAATATAAAGTTGAAATCAATATCAATATAAATAGAATTTATAAAAATGGTGGCCTCCACATGGTTCTATAGGTATATACATACATATTTGCATATCTAATCGGATACGTAGTGCATACAAAACACACATATTCATTTCACACAAACGTATGTTTATGCACATACATATATATACATATATATATTCATTGCCAACTCTAGAATGTTCATGAACCAGTGATGGGTGTTTTGGTTTCTGTTCCTTGGCTCTTCTATTGTTCTAATGACAGGAAAGACAGAAAGTGACCAAATCCCACCTTCCACTTTTATTAAACTAGCAGCTGCAGTGGGGAGTAAAGGACTCCTGACCGGCCAGCCTTAGCAGGGTTCAGATCCTGATTCTGTTGCTCATTACTTCCCTCCTCTGTGTGTGGAGGTGTCGCAGCCCCCTGCCTGAACATTCTCTGGAGGAATGGCGGGGTCAGTGAGATTCTTGCCGATACCAGTAAAGGCCCATGAGTCGCCTCTGGAGGAATGGCGGGGTCAGTGAGATTCTTGCCGATACCAGTAAAGGCCCATGAGTCGCCTCGGTTAAGAATGGAAGGAAAAAATGGAGAAGAAGCACTTTGATCTCCGTTGACCTTAGACAAAGTCTTTGAATCTTGTCAATCCCCTGCTCAAGCCTGTCATAGATGAAGACTGTGACCCACATGCTCCAACTCCAAACACCGTGCTGTTCACTGCCCTCCGACCCTCCACTACCCATCGATTTCCTCTACCTACTTTATAGAGGGTGTTTCCATGACACAATTACCCCCAAAATTGGACAGAGACAAATAATAGCTACCGAAAAGAAGTATTTTTCAAAGGTCTACCATGGGCAAAGTCCTTACCTACATCATTTTATTTAACACTCAAGAGAATCCTTGTAATTAGCTATTATTTTCTTTATTTTGCAGATGTGGAAATACAGTTTGGAGAACCAAGTCACCTGCTCAAGGAGAGCTACTTCATGAGCGAAAGAACTCGTGTGTCAATCTGACACTTTGCTGCATTCCAGAAGAACCAAGACTGACCCCGTGGAGAAAAACGATGCCACAGTTGGCTGGCTTTAGGGCTCAAGGAAGGCTCTGCCATAGTTTGATCTGATTTTCCCTTTGCCAAAGGACCTTTATTTCAAGACAAGGAGATAAATCTACTTCTGGTGTCGCTCTGGCCATGCTTATCAGCACAGCGAGAGAAAGGAGCAGGGCTGAGAGGAAGGGGACACCTTTACAAAATTTTAGCCTTTGGATAACAAGAACCAAAACTTCAGTTATTGGATACAGATCTTTGCGTAAAGTTAGTAAAGTCCCTTTTGAGAGCTATCCTTGACCAAGTTCTTAAAGGTTTGTCTTTGCTCCAGCGACTTCAAATCCAAGTCTCCTGGCTTTAATACGCTCTAATCCTTCTCTTCCATTTGCATGAGAACCTATTGAGACCGAGGTTATTGCAAATCTCAAAACAGAACATTAACTCATATAAAATTACTTTGAAAATTTAAAAGATAGGGGAGGACATAGGAGAATGAAATTGCAGGAGTGAAAACAAAAAGAAGTCAACATCTATAACCCTTTACGTAACATGGGCTTATGAGTTACTGGCCCGATCATTTACTCTCTCAGTGTTAAGGGAGGCTGCTTCAAGTACAGAGGCAAAGACTGCATAAATCTCCGTGGAGAAGGTCAGTGGGGAGCCACAGGGACCCTGCAGTGAACACTGCCCCACCCTCACCCTAAGGCGGTCATTGGAGGCTGGGTCAGTCCCGGTGGAGGCTGCATCTCCAGGCAGTGATCATCATTAGAGGCCACACTTCTGTGCCTAATCCCTTTGGTACTTATCCCATGAGCAATAGATCCCCAAATGTGCAAGGGTCACCTACTCTGGATGATTGCATTACCATTTAAGTCATATTGTACTGAGTTCAGGGTCCCTCTTGCTGCTAACCAAATCATTTAAGTACTCAAGCTGGCTCAGAACCTGCAGGGAGTAAAATTTCTGGAATATGAGGCCTTGGAGATATAAGGGACTGGGACTGAAAACCACATCCCAGTGCTATAAGAATTATGAACCGCTTACCTTATATGGAATATCTCTAGGGTCATTTCCATTACACGGAATTTGTTAGCCTATAAATTGAAATGACCAAAGCCTGAGACGTTTTTTCTTCTCTTATCTTTCCACCCCTTCTTGGGTATATTGGTGGAAATAATGAGATTAGCCAGGTCCTAAATGTCATGGTGGAAAATTTGCAACCTTATCCAACATTCTGATTATTCCCTTTATCCCACAACTGAAGAGAACCCAGACCTCATTATCCTCCCTTGGACATAAAGAAACTTTTCATTTCCCTTCTTGTCAATTTCATATTGGTAAATGTAAGTTTCACTCTGAACCAGGTAGTTGATAGTCAATAAGTATACTATAATTTGTGAGGTAATCATAGTGGAAAAGACTATAAAAGCACTAACCTTTAAAGTTTAATTTTTAGTAAAAAAACAAAATCTATTGTTTGAGTCAAAATATTATATTTGGGTATAATTTTTTTTTAACTTGAAAATATGTCATATAGAGAGAGCATGATATAAAATGTCTATGTATATTTAAAGAATAAAAAATTAAGCAAATCCCCATGTAACCACTATCCATGTTACCAAACAGAACATTGCTCACGTGTGTTCCCCAAGCAGATTGCATCCCTTCTCCAACCCAAGACAGCCATATCCCGGATTCTGTGATCTCATTCCTCTGCTTCCCTCTACAGTCTCATTGGCCTATCTATGTATGCTCACACAAATATTGTTCAGTTATGTGCATTTATGAACTGACTTGCTTCCTCCTTCATCGCTGTGTTTGTGAGATTCACCCCTGCTCACTTAGCTTGCTGCCGTCTCTCCATTTGCGCTGCTTAGCATATCCCATTGTACGAGTTTATCACTATTTCTTTACTCAGTCCTCTGTGTTAGACATTTGCTTCTTTTCAGTTTGTATCTGCATAATAGAGTGAATGAAAACACAGAAAGGTAAACCAGAAGTAGTGAAATGAGTTACCCACGGGTAGGTAGGAAGTGGTTGCGGGTGAAAGAAGACTTCTCTTAGTACACATTTTTTAAACATATTTTTCACTTTTGAACTATGTTAACATGTTACATATTCAAGCAATAAAAAATTCAACAAGAAATAAAAATAATTTTAAAAAACCTAAAATTTCATATCAATAGGAACAAATGAACCTAACTGTATCAATTTTTAATACTCAGAAGGAAACTATTAATCCAAGTAACTTTTAAACCAATGTTCTGATGTATGCTCACTGATGACACATTCTAAGGACAAAAGAAGCACAGTGAGGGGCTGGCCTGCCGCCGAGAGGTTAAATTTGCGCTCCACTTCCGCGGCCCAGGATTTCGCTCGTTGGGATCCTGGCAGCAGACATGGCACCGCTCCTCAAGCCATGATGAGGTGGCGTCCCACATAACAGAGCCAGAAGGACCTACAGCTACAATAAATGGCTATGTACCAGGGGGCTTTGGGAAGAAAAATTTAAAAAAAAGAAAAAAGGAAGATTGGCAAGAATTGTTAGCTCAGGTGCCAATCTTTTTTAAAAAAGAAAAAAGAAGTACAGTGAAATTCCCATTGCTGTTTCAATTGAGGGACATTGCATTGAATTCATACATACATTTGAGGAGCCGTCTTTAAAATATTGTCTTCCTATATAAACTCATAGCATATTTATTTATTTATGATGTTAATAAAGCATTGCAATTTTATCTTTATGAGAGGTATATATTTTATCAGACTTATCCATGGCTACTTCATATCTTTGCTGCTACTGTAAACAGTATCTTTTCTAGCCATTTTTTATTACTAGCATAGGGAAATGCAATGCACTTTGTATATTGATTATGTATTATATATGTGCCAAATTTTCTTATTAAATCTAATAATTTACAGATTATTTGGGATGCTCTGTGCATAATCAGATCATTTCTGATTTTTATACCTTGTTTTCCTTCTTCACCAATTGTACTGACTGACTAGGACCCCCTGTGTAGTGGTAAATGATGTTGGGCATTCTGGTCTGGTCTCTGATCTCAATGGGAGTGTTATCAGTGCTTCACCATTAACTGCAATGCTTTCTGCAGGTTTATTTTATGTAACTTTTATTGCATTATGGAACTTCCCACTTGTTCATAATTTTTAAGAATATTTTAAATCACAAGTGGACAGTGGATATTCTTTAGCCATCTTTCTCCATTTATTGAGATTCATTTATTTTCCTTTATTTAGATAATGTGGTGATTTAGGTTAATTTATTTGTTATTGTTAATAAACCTTACATTCCTATTATAAAACAAATGTCATTACATTACATATTTTACACATTGTTGGATTTGGCCATTTTCATTTATTATGATGATTTTTTCATCATCATAGTAAGATTGGTCTGTAATTTCTCTTTCCCGTATTTCTTCAGGTTTTTGGTACTGAGTTTAGTCCAGTCTCATTAAATGAGTTTTCTCATTTCTCATTAAATGTTTTCCTCCTTTTCTATTTTATGCAAGAGTTTGTACAAGATTGGAATTACAATCTTTTTAACTGTAGACCTTACTGGTAAAGCCATATAGTGGTAGATATTTCTTTGTGGTCATATTTTTGATTACTAAGTCAATTTCGTTAGAGATTATAGAATTTATAAGGTTTCTATTTCTTTTTGTTGTCAGTTTTGTGTTTTTCTAAGATCTATCCATTTCATTTAAGGATATTGGCATACAATTGTTCATAATATCCTCTTCCATCTTTTTAAAGTCTGCAACATCTATAATTTTGTATCATCTTTCACTCCAAATACTGTTTATTTGTGGATTCTCTCTTTTATTTTCGACTAGAGTTACCAGGAGTTGTTTCAAAAAAACAACTTTTACCTTGTTGTATTCATTGATTTTAATTTTATTTTCTATTTTATTACTTTCTGCATTTATCTTTGTTATTTGCTTCCTTCTATTTTATTTTGATTTTTCTCTGCTATTTTTTTCCCTAACTCCTGGAGTTGAATGCTTATCTCGTTACTTTTCATCCTTTCCTCCTTTGTGTTATTAGTGTTTAAGGCCATACATTTCTTTTTTCATACTGCTTTACCTGTATCCTACATACATTGACAACAATACTTTCATTATTGTTTACTTTTAAATATATCCTGATTTGCATTAAGATTTTTTTCTTTCACCAGTTTATAGGTGTACTTCTTAATTGTCAGAATGTTACTTCTGAATTGGTTTCTGATTCAACTTCATTGTACTGAGATATTAGGAGATATTTATTTCAGTCCTCTGAAATTTGTGAGATATTAAATTTATGGTCCACTATATGGCTAATTTTTGTAATGCTCTGTGTATATTTGGAAAGAATATATATTCAGCAATTTTGCAGTGCAAAATCTATGTATGTATAGTAGGTCTAGTTTCTTAATCTGTTGTCTAAATACTCCGTATCTTTCCTGATGTTTGGTTTGCTTGTTTTATCAATTAATGAAAGTAATGTACTAAAAATATTCCACCATGTGGTAGATTTTCATATTTCTTCTTGTAGTGTTTTTTCGATTCATAACTGTTTTTCACTGAGATACAATTGACATTATATTAGTTTCACGTGTACACACAATGATTTGATACACATAAGTATATAATGTGAAATGACCACTACAATAAATCTAGTTAACGTCCATCACCACACGTAGGTACAAGTTTTTTTTCATGTGATGAGAACTTTTACAAACTACTCACTTGACAACTTTCAAATATACAGTACAGTATGTTTAACTAGAGCCACCATGCTGTACATTACATCCCCAGGACTGACTTACTTCATAACTTGCTGTTTGTACCTTTTGACCACCTTTACCTATTTTGCCTAACCTCTACCCCAACTTTTGGCAACTACCAATCTTTTGTCTGTATCTATGAGTTCAATTTTGGGGGCTTTTTTTAGATTTCACATATAAGTGAGATCATACGGTATTTGTCTTTCTCTGTCTGACTTATTTCACTTAGCATAATCTTCTCAAGATCCATCCATTGTCATCCTGCAAACGGTGGGATTTTCTTCTGTTTCATGGCTGAATAATACTCCATTGTGTGTGTGTGTGTGTGTGTGTGTGTGTGTTGCATACCCATATATATACTACATCTTCTTATCCAGTCACCCATTGATGGACACTTAGGTGGCTTCCATGTCTTAACTATTGTAAATAATGCTTCAATGAACATGGGAGTGAAGATAGATATTTTTTCAAGTTTGTTTTCTTTGAATAAATACCCAGAAGTAGAATTGCTGGATCATATGGTAGTTCTATTTTTAATTTTTTGAGGAACCTCCATACTGTTTTCCATACTGGCTTCACCAATTTATGTTTCCTACCAACAGTGCACAAGGGTTTCCTTTTCTCCACATCCTTAACACTTGTTATTTCTTCTCTTTTTGATAGTCACCATTCTAACAGGTGTGAGATAATATCTCATTGTGATTTTGATTTGCATTTCCTGTTGATTAGTGATGTTGAGTATCTTTCATGTGTCTGTTGGCCATTCTTTGGAAAAATGTCTATTCAGATCTTCCACCCATTTTTTAATTGGATTGTTGGGGTTTTTTTGCTATTGAGCTGTGGGTTTTCCTTATATATTTTGGATCTTAACCCTTTAATCAGAATATGGTTTCAAATATTTTCTCCCATGCAGTAGGTTGTCTTTTCATTTTGTTGATGGTTTCCTTTGCTGTGCAGAAGCTTTTTAGTTTGACGTAGTCTTGCTTGTTTATTTTTATTTTTATTGCCTTTGCTTTTGATGTCAAGTCCAAAAAATCAGGACGAAGACCAATGTCAAGGAGCTTATTGCCTATGTTTTCCTCTAGGAGTTTTATGGTTTCTTAGGTTCAAGTCTTTAATCCGTTTTGAATTGATTTTTGTGTATGGTATAAGTTTCATTCTTTGGCACCTTTGTCATAAATTAATTGACCATATGCATGTGGGTTTATTTCTGGGCTCTCCCTTCTGTTCCATTGATCTGTGTGTCTGTTTTTATGACAATATCATACTGTTTTGGTTACTATAGCTTTGTAGTTTTGTAGTTTTGTTTTGCTGCATGTGTTTTCAGTCCATCTTATTAGCAAATCAAAATTTAAATTATTGTTTCACCCTAGTGATCTTTACTCATAATGATGTGACTCTTTTTCCTCCAGATTTTTTTCCTTACAATTTTATTTTATCATTTGTCATATGTTAAGACCTGGGGATACAGACAAAAAAATAGCTATTCAAATGTTGATTTTTTTATAACCGTCTTCCCCCCAACTCCCTTCCATTCATGCCTTGGACCCACAGAGAAACCTCAAAGCATTTCTTTGCATTGTCTTATGTGCAGAGAGATTTGTGGTAAACACTATTTATCTATTCATTATCTGCCAAACAACCTCTTCTTCTAAGAGCTGTTCCTGCTCACATTCACGTGGCAACTGTAGATTTTGTTGCTTTTCTTCAAATGATCCTGACACACAGAAGAATTGTTTAGACCATTTTGAGCATTTGGCCCAGGCATGAACAATCAGGGTCTTTCACCTGCAACTGAAAGAAAGAAGCCAGTTTTAACAGAGTAACTGGATGAAAAGATATAAAACTGGGGACGTGATGCTGGACATGCTCCTCATGTGTCCCAGAGAATTAGAAGAAGCCAGAAAATGGAAAGGAAAAGAAGGATGAAGGAGATTAGAAAAAAGAGGCAAGAAAGAGAAATGAAGACAGAGTGCTGTTTCTTCTCTGGTTCTAGTGGTTTTGAGCTCCTTTAAAATTTTTTTCTTTCTGCTTAAGTAGCTTACACTCTCCTTCTGTCACTGTGATGCTGGTAATCTAATCTTTCGGCTCTCTACCTTCTGGACACCTGATAGGTTTGCATTTCCTGCCCCCCGACCCCCGCCCTTTTGTTTGAGGGGGGCTGTGTGACTCTGGACAATGAGTTGTATGCTATGGTTATAGATGTCACTTCCAGCACGGAGCATTTTATTCCAGGACAAAGCCCAAGGCCATCCAGAGCTCTTTGCCTCCACCATGGAGACTGACAGCATTTGAAACAGTCTCTGCTTTGCCAGTCTGGATGCCAGTGTGAGAGGACAAGGGGCAGGGGTCCCAGCTGACTCAAGAGGAATGTGTCACATGAACAAGAAATAAAACTTTGTTGTTATGAGCCACTACAATATTGAGGCAGTTTGCTAGTGTAGCATAAATTAACTTATTTTGTTTGACATGCAACAAAAATAGCTTTAACTAACAAAGCCAGCTAACCTTTGAAGTAAAGACATCAGTCTGAGATCATTTGCAGCCTTATGTGAAGGCATAAGACTGATTCTATGTATCAGGTAAGATTTTGTGTTTCTGCCTGTGATTACAGGAAGCTCACCTTTACAACAATTTTTGGCTTCATACTGTATTAATAAAATCACACTTTAAAAAAAAGACTCTAAATGTGATCATAATTTTTTTAAAATTTGGCTCCACTTTGTCTCAAACAAGAGACAAAGAAGTCTGAAAGAACAGACTGAATTGAATAGCCTAGAAATCTATTTATCAGGGAAAGAGAAGCTGTGGGTTGATGGTGTGATATAATAAAAAAATAATTGTTTGGTTTCTGTCCCTGGTTCCTAGCACATAGCTCCTAAAGCCCTTGAAATCTCTGGAGTGGTAATACTGTCTTTTGCATGCTAATGAGATGACTGGTGGCTGTGGACCTCTAGATAGCTTCCAGATGGGGATGGTTACCAGAGAGAGCAAGCCATGGGTTGGAAGTTCAGCCCCATCCCTCAACCTCCAGGGAGAGGAGAAAGGCTGGAGAGTGAGTTAGTCACTAATGGCCAGTGATTTAATCAATCATGCCTCTGTAATGGAGCCTCCATTAAAACTCCTAAACAGTGCTGTTCAGAGAGCTTCTTGGTTGGCAAATGCACCCATGTGCTGTGAGGGTGGCACACCCAGAGAGGCACTGGAAGTCCGCCATACCTTGCCCTATGCATCTCTTCCACTTGACTGTTCCTGAGTTGTAATCTTTATAATGAACTGCTAATAGTAAGCAAAGTGGTTTCCTGAGTTCTTTGAGCTGTTCTAGCAAATTATCGAACCCAAAAGGGCAGGGTTGTGCGGACCCCCGATTTTGCAGCCAAATTGGAGAGAAGTATGGTAACCTTGAAACTGGGGTCTGAAGTGAGCACGCCCTGTGAGACTGAGCCCTTGAACCTGCGGGGTCTGATGCTAACTCCAGGTAGTTAGCATCACAAGTGAATTGAATTGTAGGACATCTAGTTGGTGTTCAGAGAGTTGGAGAACTGGTTGTTGTGAAAAAAACCCCACATATTTGGTGTCAGAGTCTTCTGAGTAAAAGCAGCTCAGGTTGCAACCACCTAGCAGGCCTTACCAATTTCCACGCACTCTGACTCCTGGGCCGAATTCTCAGGATATACGTTTATAAGTGGAAATTCCTCCCTTGCTTCTTAGGATAGAAGCTGCCCACACGCCTATTTTTTCTTTGGTAGCAAAGAGCAACATACATTCTATTATTTGGGGTAATGCATCAAAACTTGTGTAACCTCAGATTCACAAAACGCAAAGATTCATATAATACTAGAGATGGAAGTGATCTCAGGAGTTATCTATGCTTGGAAAAGAGAAACAGAAGCCCAGGGAAGAAAGGATAGTGGCTTAAACCAGGGTGATACCAGCGAAGTTGATGTTTCGATCCTGGGTATAGTTTGAAGGTAGACACACAAGATGTACTAATGTAAGTTATTAGGGAAAGAGAAGGGTTAAAATGAACTCAAGGATTTTAGCTGAGCAACTGAGAGAGTGGAAGTGGCATATCTGAGAGAGTGGAAGCAGTGGCGTATCTAAGGACCCATAGCTAGTCAGTGACATCGTCGGAGATAGAAGGATAGGCCCATGTCTCCCGGCTGCCAGGTTAGTGGTCTTGCTGCTTCAGCCTGGAGAGAGCAGAAGGGGAACCAACACCAGTGTTTACACATAGGGAATTTTTATTGTACATGTTTTCATGAGATTTGTTATGTTTATTTTTATCTTTCTAGTACATTGTAGAACAAAAGCATAATTTCACTGTTTTGATTTCTGATACATATTCCTAGCCATGAATTACTGCTAGGTTCATCGTTAGACTGGAACTTGCACAAATACCAGGACAGAGAGTGCCTATTATTCTACTGATGCTGCAGCATTTGCTGAGAAGGTTTGTGCGGTGCCTGGGACCTATGCGACTTGAGACAGAGAAGTGAAGGATTGGAAGGTGCCCAGGAAGCAGAGCTCTAATGTCAAAGACCAGATTAGAGGGGCAGCAGAGGTAGAGGCAAGTGGCAGGGGGGCAGAGGACATTCACAGCAGGTGGGGTGTGAGTCACGTCTTTGCTTCAGATCCTCATCACTAGCTTCTAGGAAAGGAAAATCAATGAGAACGACATGGGAAGTGTTTCCCTCAAATGATGCCATTCCATCTCAACGTTTCATGGCACTTAAAGGGAATAAATGAGCAACTGAGTCACAGAATAGAATATCAATAGTGAAAAGATCCAAGTGGACTCCAACTCATTCATTCATCTAATAAGTAAATAATTGAACCCCTGCTGTATATTGGGCACTTTTCTAGACACTGGTGACACAGAGGTGAACAGAAGAGACACTCTTGCCATAACTGAGCATACTTTCCAGGAGGGAAAGGAAGACAATAAACAAAGGATTAAGTAAGTATATCATATGTCACAAAGGAATTCCAGCCACGAGGAACAGCCAAGCAGGAAGGGAGAAGCCAGAGTGAGTGTGGACTGAGGGAGGGGTTACTATTTACATAGAATAATCAGGAAAGGCCCATCTAATAAAATGATATTTATTAAAATGTTGAAGGAGTTTCCAGTTGCACATGAAAGGAGCTTGTCCTAACAACAAGTAAAAAGCTAAATATACTGAAAAATCAGCAATTCCTCTTGGATGCTAAGAGAGGAAGGACATAGGGCAAACCAATTTGTCCAAGATTGGAGAGGCAGATGGGCAAATGCGTCTGGAGCAGAGACTCATACACAGAAGCTGCTGTGCGAGCCAGTGCCGGGGGGAAAGCTGAACTGTAATTGAGGAAGTGCTAGGGGCTCAATGTCGACAAGTCTGAGAGTTAAAAGTTCCAGGGGGAGCCAGTCATAGGGGACCTCCCACAATATTTTGCGAGATTTATCTCCAGGAACTTGACCACGTTCTCACAGTAAATATCACAGAAAAATTTCCTCTTGCTTCCAGGAGGGGGAGAAAAAAAGGAACCATTTTGAAATATGCCAGAGCATTCTGTTCTTACAAGTCCTGCCCTCAGGGGAAGCTAGTTAACCAGAGCCTAACCTGCTGGCATATAATCAGAGCCTAACTGACCTGGGGAAGGGAAATAGCCAACTCCAGCCACTCTAGCCATCCTGTCCCACCTAAGAAGGGAGGAAAAACTGAGAAACACTTATGAAGTTCACAGTCCAGGGACATAGGCCCCCTAAAAGACTGAGAGCTAATCGTAGGGCTGTAGAACACCTCCTGTCTCCTCATACCTTACCAACTCATTACCAAAGACCTCTTTACAGCAGTGCCTTTTAACAAGCCCATCATGTTCAGCCATCAAAAAAGAATTACAAGACATACTAAAAGGTGACAATCACAATTTGAAGAAACAGAGCAAGCTCTGAATCCCTGCCAAGCACGGCAGGGATGTTGGAATTACTGGACTGGGAATTTAAAATAGCTATGATTAATATGCTAAGGGCTCTAATGGACAGAGTAGACAGCATGCAAGAACAGATGGGCAGCGGAAGCTGAGAGATGGGAATCTTGAGAAAGAACCAAAAAGAAACTCCAGAGATTAAAAAAACAACACTGCAACAGGAATGATTAACACCTTTGATGGGATTCCTTGTAGACTAGACATGGCTTAGAAAAGAATCTCTGAGCTTGAGAACATACCAATGGAAACTTTGAAAACCGAAAAGCAAAAAGAACAAAGACTGAAAAACTAACTGAATATCCAAGGGCTGTGGGACAACTACAAAAGGGGTAACATATACATAATAGGAATAATAAAAGGAGAAGAAAAGGAGAAAGGAACAGAACAAATATTGGAAACAATAATGACAGAATTTCCCCAAACTAATGTAAGATATTCAACCACAAATCCAGGAAGCTCAGAGAACACCAAGCAGGATAAATGCCAAAAGAACTAGACTTAGACACGTTATTTCCAAACTATAGACAAATCAGAGACAAAGAAAAAGTCTTGAAAGAAGCCAGATGAAAAAAATCATAGGGGAAAAAAGGTAAGAACCCCAGGCCACCAAAGCAGAGCACACAAACTTAACCACTATGCCACCAGGCTGGCCCCTGCCCACTTTTTAATCAAAAATTTTTTTTTCCTATGGAGTTGTATAAGTTTCTTTTATATTTTGGATATTAACCCCTTATCAGATATATGGTTTACAAATATTTTCTCCTACTCCATATGCTGCCTTTTCATTTTGTTGATTGTTTTCTTTGCTGTGTACAATCCAAGTGTCCGTGAATGGATGAATGGATAAAGAAAATGTGGTATATATACAACGAAATATTATGCAGCCATAAAAGGAAGGAAATCCTGCCATTCGTGACAACAAAGATGAACCCGGAGGACAATATGCTAAATGAATTAAGCCAGACACAGAAAGACAAATACTATATGATCTCTCTTATATGTGGAGTTTTTTAAAAGTCAAACTCATAGAACCAGAGAATAGAACAGTGGCTGCCAGGAACTCAGGGGTGGGCGAAATGGGGAGAGATGTTGGTAAAGAGTACAGATTTTCAGTTGTAAGATGAATAAGTTCTGGGGATCTAATGCTCAGCATGGTGATTATAGTAAATTATACCGTATTATGTACTTAAAGTTTCTAAGAGTAGATCCTAAGTGTTCTTACCACCCACACAAAACTGGTAACTATGTGAGGTGATGGATGTGTTAATGAAGTTGATTGTGGTAATCACTTCACAATATACATGTATATTAAATAATCACTTTGCATACCTTAAGATTAAAAATAAAATTTTAAGAAGCATATGATTTAAAAAATTTTTTAAATAAATAAATAAGATACCATACCAATCAAAATGAACGAAAACAAGATCTAAATGGGAAACTGATGTAAGAGTATGATGTGGCCACTATCGTTCTTGTGAGGCATCATTTCAAGTAGCCCTGGATGTGGCTAGAAGATTACAGGTCGTAGATGTCATGGGAAGAACATGGACTTTGGAGTTACTCACTCCAGCTTTGAATTATGACTGTATCATCTACCAGCTATGTGACTTTCAAAAACTTTTGTTTCCTCATCTATAACATAAATAAATGAATAAATAAAACAATAAACAAATATATTTATAAATAAATATAAATATGTTAAATATAAAACTTCCCAAGTGTTGTAAGGATTAAATGATACAATGTCTACAAAGCATCTAGGTTAGAGTACAGCACAATTAGACCTCAGCACAGTTCCTCTTTGTGTGGGTTACACAGCAATTTAATTAGGCTACAGGAGAGGATGTTGGAGTACCCGGGGGAGGGGGACGTGATAATGAGGCAAAGGGAGGATCGGCAGCTCCCAACATCCCTTTTTCGTTGAGATTAAGTTCCTTGTGGTAAATTGCAGAAAAGCGACTTATCGTGAGATGAAATCTCATGCTGGTGGGAAAAATATCGGTAAAATTGCATATAATCTCCCATCCTCAGAAAATCTCCATCCACAGCCACACACCCAGAAATCCAACTCCACTGAAATTTTTCTAAGTCCCATCTTAGAACTAACTTGTTAAAACTTGTCTCTTTGAGGAGGAAATAAACTGTGAATATCACCTCTGTTATAAACACCTTTCAATAATTTTAATTTATAAAAAGGAGCCATATAAATATCTGTCTAAAAATAAATCTAAGCTTCTTGAGTAAGCAAGAAGGGAGAGAAGTAAAATTACTCAACATATGAATTTAAGTTGGTATACTTATATTAAGGATGAATTGAGGAAAGTGGAGGTAGATAGGACAAATATATTATTAATAACTGAGTTCCTAAACCAGGTTCCTATTGGCCCCAGCATTGCTCTAAGCCAGGGGTCTGCAAACACTTTCTGAAAAGGGCTAGACGGTATTTTAGGCTTTGTGAGCCACATATAACCTGAGGTGCAACCATTTGACTCTGCTTAGTGGCACGAAAGCAGCCACAGACAATATGAAATGAATGAGTATGGCTGGGTTCCAATAAAACTTGATTTACAAAAACAGATGGCAAGCCTGGTCTAACTCTGTGGATAGACACCAAAGTCAAAGATTGCTTCTGCAAGTGAAACCTAGACTATCAATGGAGAAGGTAAGGGAAATTAGCACTTATTAAGAGACAATTTGTATCTGGAACTTTCATATCCATGATCTTCCCAAACATGCACAACCATTCTGAAAAGGGGGTCCATGATCTCTGACTTTTACCCAAGGGGAAATCGTCACATCACTTCTCCAAAAGCACCTTGACGTTAGTGGCAGTTGCTTTTGAATTTGGATAGATTTCCAAAGCCTAGGTTCTTTCCATTACTTTAAAATGGGGAATCATCAAGCACAATTTTTTAAAGTAAGAGTGGCTACAAAAAAATCAAAGGAGATAAAGAATGAGGATAACTCAATCCCTGACAACAAAGGTGTTTTGTAATGAAGCTACCTTAAAAAAAAATCACATGGAGCAGGGTTACTGTTATCTGGGCAATGTTCCACTAAAGAGTACAGGACAGAAATGCCTCCCAGAGGAGCCTCCACTGACTTGTGCCAACAGAAGGTAAGGAGGGACAACTGGGCCAAATCATGAGACCCAGGGAGGATGCTCAGTGTTTCCATTTCCTGGTGTTCAGGGTCCTGGTGCTTTCCGTCCCAGTTTCCATTTCCCCTATGAAAAGAAGCCAGTGTCTGGTGTCAGCTGCTCTTCCTCATGTTTTCAGTGGCCACCAGCTCCCTTTCATGCCATCCTTCTCTGCTGAGACAACACCATGGAACTGAGGTCCCTGATCCCTAACTCATGGCCCCAGCAAGATGAGAATTACCTGATATGAATCAGTCATGACTGTTGATCCATGTCCAAATTTAAGATCCACGTGATACCTCAACAGGTACCATCATTTTGTTATATTTACCAAATTGTAGTTCTCAACAACCACCTAACAAACATTTGCTGTCCCTTGCCTGGAAATATCAGGCATCAGTGAAGGAGTAGAATTTGAGGGGAACAGGTAAGTCCTTAAATCCACAATGCCAATTTCCTTCAGACCTTAGGGGATGTGAACGGGAGAGGCAGGGCAGTATTGTAACCGGAGAGGGCAGATTACAAATGAACAATCCTTGACCCCCCCTGAGCCCAATTGCTCCAGAGGAGCATGGACTGGGGAATGGGACCTGAGTGACCAGAGCTCTTGGAGCTGCAGGCATAAAGGAGACACCACCAGCATCTTCCAGAGCTTGAAATTGACAGCAGATTTAGCTCAGATTTAACCAAAGGCCCCCTCCCATTAAGACCTTCTGTACACATGAGGAGCTGGCCCTACTCAAAGGGTCTCTTCCAGGCTTAACTACTTCTGGTCCTGCCTAAGGAGAGGATGGGCCACTGCCCTTGACATTCTTCTGCCAGGGGGACTCCCACTGGTGTGTAGGAGATATTTCAAGGTGCTGACAGGGTGTTGCAGAGAAGACCATACCTCCCTTTATTGTCTGTCCCTTCACTTCTCTCCACCCTCTGACGCAAGGTTGTACTGGCTGGAACTTTCATTCAGGTTTAGAAGTCTCAACGAGGAAGTGGGGAACAGCGCAAGAAGGGCACAGCACAGGGTAGGGGACAACTTAAATGCCAGACATTGTAACTCTGGAAATTTCCTCAGATATCCCCTTCCCCTCTGGGAATGTCACTCCGACCAACTTGTCTCCTCTGTCTCTGATCTGCTAGCATGCTGCTGGCCCTTCTCTTTCCTGAAACTTTCCTCTTATGCCTATCTCTGAAAGTTTACTGGATTGATCGGAACCATCCTTAGTGATCCTGAATCTGTCTCTAAGTATTCAGAGGCAGGCATCTATAACTGAGCCTAAAGAGAGCCTGCAACCAACTCCTATCCACTGAGCAAAGGCCAAAGGTTGAATAAAACTGTCAATTATCATATGTGATCCCCATAAGGTAATGCGAAGCATAGTAATGATTAGTGGAGAATTAGTGTCACCTAAAGCCACCTGCTCCTAATGAACATAGAAGCCCAAAAAGTTCAGGCTTTGATTTATGATGAAGGACTCTCACACATATTATAAATGGAATGTCTAGTAAGCTAAAAGATCTACAATGGGGGCGGGGGCAAAGAAACTCCCCTTAAAATAATTGGTTTGATGACACTGTGGTTCTAACCAGTGGTGAGTATATCCATAGACCTCATGGTGATATGCAATTTGTCCAGGATTAAAGTTCACCACTTAGAATGACCAATGTAGGACCCACTTGGAGGAAGAAAATTTTCCTCAGGTTGTTGACTTCATTTTTACTTCTAACTGAATGTCCAATATGTGGAAGTGTTACCAGGATTTGTCAATAATGAGGTCTAAGATCTACAATGTTCAGAGTAGGTGGCCAGGATGTCTACATCTAAGAAAAATAAATGGCTTTGGTATTAAATGGAATCTAGGTTTCCAGGGCCTTGATTACCAGATTCAAAAAATTGGTAACACATCTCCTACTGTCTACCAACATTATGGGGTCTGAGAGCCTAATTCAGATTTTCCCTTTAAGAGAGACACCACCAGTGAGCAGGACGGTATAAGGATATTAAAGTCTCCAGGTCGGGATCTGTGTAAAGTTTCCCAGGATTTATGGTGCTGACTATGTTCTGCACCACTAGGGCTCGCTTGTATATAAATCTGGTGAAGAAATTTCCATCTTTGCTGACAAATACATCCCTCGAGGTACAGCCCACAGGAAAGCAATTCTCTCCTCCTCTGTGACTCCAGGTAGTGCCCATCAATTGTGCTGCCAGCCCTGGCATTTGGGGCCCCAGAAATAATTAATTCCACTGCAAGAGTACATAGACCAAATAAGGGCTAGAATTAATCAAAGTGTGACCAGAGTCTCAATCAGGTGGCACAGGACTTGACAAGAGGGATGTAAATGTTATTGTGTCACACCAAACTTCCAGCGAATGAGACCCGAATCCAGAGAAACTGATTCCTGTCAGAGAAGCAGGAAGCTTGGGGAGGACCCCTGAGGCTGAGAAAGCTCAGAACGGCCGATTTACTGTCACCATTGCCAAGATTTTTCAGTGAGGCGAAGTAAAGGCAAATCTTTCAATGTGCGGGAATAATTTTTTTATTCTCAAATATACGTAATGTTATAATCTTTCCAGTTTACCCGTAGAGGGATTTGTCTTAGAGGTCCCAGCCAATCACACCCCGGAAGAGACATGGAGACACCTCAAAAAGCACAGATGGCTCTCTGTTTCGAGCGCGTTTGCCCTCACACGCAGGACGCGCTCGGGGCTTGACTGTGAGATTGATGGACTGCTTCAAGGACTCAATAAATCACAGACAGCACCCGCAAGCAGGGAACATTTTGTTAGGTTCTACAGATAAGCTATCACCTCGTTAGAATAACACACCACTCAAGCGAATGAAAAATATTAAGCTTGGGAATTATATCTCCTAGTTAAAATAAGGATCAACAGAGCTAACAAACTCGGGGACACAGACGTACCGCAGTTTTGACAACCAGATTGCATCAATGCTCAACATGGGGTAAATCTGCTAATTTTTCCTGCTCCCCCGTGGTGCAGGTGCGGTGCCCTGGAGAAAGCACCTCACAGCCCTGGACGACCCAGCTCCTGCTCCACTTTGAAATCCTCTGGAAGCCACGCCCCCAGCGCAGCGTGAGCTGGGAGGCGAACCACAGACCGACGGTGAGAGTCCTCTGAAGGCTCCTTTGCCTGCATTGCTTCTGCAAGGCTTTGCTGAGCCTTCCTCAGACACCGGGGCGACAGTCCAGGGCGCATGTGTTTCCCTGCCTTCTCTCCCTCTCTCCTTCACTTGGGATCAGACTGACAATTCCCCAGCTCCCCTGACTCCCTTCCTATTTTCCCTCCACAGGCATTTCCCCTTATCACATCCTTGCACGTTTAATCCCATCTTGGCATCTGGGCTGACACACCAGCGTGGTGGGTAATGCAGCAAGCATAGCACACAAGCCTTTTCTCTGACGCCAATCAAATGAAGACACTCAGGTACCCAGCCTTCTGTATGCGCTGCCGTCACTACAAAGAGATCCAGTTGCTCTTAGACAGAGGAAGATCTATCGCTTTTGGGTAAAGGCACTAATGATATAATAATTAACTTAATTATATGTATAAAATACCTATATAAGGCAGAAATTAATTAAATTTACCCAAAGTATAAAATCTGAACACTACCGTCTAAAACTAGAGGGAACACATTTACGCTTAAAAAGGTGCTCGAAAATCGGAGATTAACATTCACAGACTCTGTCGCTGTGTTAAACCATGAAAGTCCTGGAAACCATCTAACTTAACCCTCCTCTCCCCCAGGGTTTGCTACCATCATCAGGTCACGTTTATAGACGAAGAAACCGAAGCATAGACAGGTTAAGCCACTTCCCCAGGGTCATACACAGCCTGTAATTTTGGATTCCACAATTCTGACTCCGTAAGTTGCTCTCTAAGCAGCTCTGCTCTCCAGCCTCCTCTCCATTATCTGCAACAAGCCTGGTAAATGCTTAACTGAGTAACTCTCCAATCCCCAGTCCTGGCTTGCTTATCAAATTCTAATTTCTTGATTGGCCCCTGGCAGTCATGGCTTAAGTCCTGCTTCTCATGACAAATTTCAACTGTTAAATTTGGAAAGAACAAATTCCAGGGGCATTCTGCTTCTAGGGGTACAGCCAATTCTGAAGCTAGTTCCCACTGCCCACAGAACAGCTAGCTGTCCGTGTTGGGGGAGACTTTAATACGTTGCTGAGCTTATAGGGCTGGAGGAAACACTCCAAGTGTCCCATCGCAAACAAAAAACTAATCAAAGGTAGCACAGAGTAGACCTTTATTTGAAACCTGAACGACTTTGGAATAAAATCCTCAAAAAAAATGGGGATTAGAGATGCTAATGTCTGGAGGAAGAGCATTTAGCAGAAGAAATTACCAGGACAGAGGCCCTGGGGGCAAGCATGCCTTTGCCTAACCACACTCCATGCTCAACAGAGGAACCCAAGAGATCCCGTTAAAATGTAAGCCAAATCTTTCCTGCCTCAGTTCACCACCTTCCCCTGGCTGTGCATCTCATTCACAGTAAAATCCAAAGTCCTCTCTGTGGTCCACAAGACCCTGTATTATCTTGCTCACTGCAACCTCCTCCCCAAAACTTGCCCTCCCCCTCTGTCATTGGCTGTAGCTGCCCAGGAAAGCATGTCTCCATGTCCTTAGCTTGAATGCCATAGTGGATCCCAAAGACGCTGCAGCCGGAGACTGTTAGCCTGCTGTAGTGCTTTCAACGGTTTCTCTTGCAGAGGGTCTGAGTGGCCCACACCCATGGCTGCCAGCATAGGCCAAGCTGAATTAATCAAGCTATCAAACTCAAATCAAGAGCAGATATTTTTATAATCTATTTTTCTTTTAGGCATCATACATATTCTCTACGTGGACTCCCATAAATTCCACTTAATTGGGATGAAAGATTCTTTTAAATTATAACAAATAAAAATTATTAACTATTTTGGGGGAAATCAATTTGCATCTTTCTCTCATGTTCACATTAACTAGCCTTAGGGTAACATTATGTTGACTAATAGAGGTGATTAAGAGGAGAAGTTAGGAGGAAAATTATAGTCTTTCACATTTACCCACATGTTTATGAATTCCAGTACTCTTCATTCTTTCTGAAAGATTTAGGTTTCTATTCGGTGCCATTTCTATTCAGCCTGAGGGCCTGCAGCATTTCTGTAATCTTAAATTGTTTCATTTCACCTTCATTTTGTTTTTAACTTAATAGACTTGGAATTTTAGAGCAGCTTTAGGTTTACAGAAAAATTGAGCAGAAAGTACAGGGCGTCATCGCCCTCCTCCCCCACCTCCTCTTCCTGTTGTTAACATCTTAGATTAGTTCAGTGCGTCTGTTATAGTCCATGAGCCACTATTGACACAGTATCATTAAGTAAAGACCGCAGTTTACCTTAGGGTTCACTCTTTGTGTTGTCTATTTTTTGGGTTTTAACAAATTTATAGTGACAAGTCCAACATTATAGTATCATTCAAAGTAGTTTCACTGCCTAAAAATTCCCTGTGCTCCCCCTGTTCCTCCCTTCTCCCTACGCCTGGCAACTATTGATCTTTTTCCTGTCTCTCTAGTTTTGCCTTTTCCAGAATGCCATCTGGTTGGAATCCTGCAGTGTGATAGTTACTTTTATGTTTCAACTTGACTAGGTCACGGGGTGCCCAGATATTTGGATAAACATTATTCTAGAAGTGTCTATGAAGGTGCTTCTGGACGAGATTAGCATTGAAATTGATAGACTAGTAAAGCAGATTGCCCTCCCCAGCGTGGGCGGGCTTTCTCCAACCAGTGAAGGCCTGGCTAGAACAAAAAGGCTGAGTGAGGGAAAATGTGCTCCCTTTGTTTGAGTGTCTTCAAGCTAGAACATCGAACTTTTCCTGTCTTTGAACTTGGACTCAGACTGGAACTTCAGTTATTGACCCTCTGGGATCTCCAGCTTACTTGTCAGCCTCTATAACTGTGTGAGCCATAATTCCTTATAATAAATCTCTTTATGTATGTATATATGCATGGTTACATATGGATATGTAGATCTATCCATCTGTACATAACTATGTGTGTGTGTATATATATGTCTCTCCTGTTTGTTCTGTTTCTCTGGAAAACCCTGAGAAACACGTATAATTAACACATAACACATATATAATTTAGAGATATACAATGTGGCCTTTTCAAACTGGCTTCCTTCAATTAGAAATATGCATTTAAGATTCCTCTATGTGTTTTTGTGACTTAGCTCATTTCTTTTTTATTATTAAACAATATTCCATTGTCTGGAAGTACCACGGTTTATCTGTTCACCTACTGAAGGACATCTTGGCTGCTTTCGAGTTTTGATAATTATGACTAAAATTGCCATAAACAGCTATGTGCAGGTTTTTGTGTGAAGATAAATTTTCAACTTATTTGAGTAAATACCGAAGAGTGAGGCTGCTGGATCACATGGTGAGAGTGTGTTTAGTTTTGCAAGAAATTGCCAAACTACCTTCCAAAGTGGCTGAAAATTCTCCTACCATTTTGCATTCTCACCAGGAATGATCACCTTCATTTTTGAAGGATATTTTGTTGGATATAAAATTCTGGGTTCACAACTTTTTCTTTGCACATAAAGATGTCACCCCCATATTAAAGCTGATGCATTGGGCATGGTCCCACAGTAATGCCTAGTACTGTGCACCATTCCCCCATCCTCAAGGTGCCACATGTCACAAAAGCACACCCTGTGAAGCGGTGCAGGCATTCTGCTTCATGTACACATGTGTGCCTGTAACCTGAATTTCTGAAAGAAACAAAGAAGTGAATGATTTGGGGCCTTGGCTTTGTTCTGCCAAAAACTGCATTCTACTGGAAATAATAGTCTGTGGTCACTGACTGTCCCAGCATTTTTAGGAGCTATCTGGAAACCGTGAGAGAAGTTGAGCATGGGCTGTAGCAGCCCATCTGGCCACATACAGTGCCAAGGAAAAGTCGTAACGGTGCTGTATTTTGCCCACAGCCAGCACTGTGGTCTCTAAAGGACATCAACCCTGCTGTGCACTCCTGGCTCTAACCTTTAGTGATTTGAGCAAAAATCCCTTTCAGAGCCTTTGTTTCCCTGTCTGTAAACTGGAAATAACAATAGAACCCAGTTTGCAGAGTTTCTGAAGGGCTGGCACAGGCTAGACAAAGTGAGTGTTCCATAAACAGTGAGCATTCCTGTCCTTTGCGAGAAGCTGGGGACTGGCTGGCTTGAGCTTTTGAACATGGCTAAGAATCAAGTCAAGACACATTCTTTGAGAGCCTAGCACGCACAAGCTCTGTGCTTGCTTTTTCTCTCCTGAATTGTGCCCAAGGGGCACAGGAAGGAGGGAAAATAAATAGACACAAAAGGGACTCTGCACATCTAGGGAAGCTCTGTGGAGAACCTAAGACAACCGGTACCTGGTTGACTTGTGAACCATTCTTTTCTCTGACTAGACGGCTTAGTAGTGAAACCTCCAGGACCCAGATGTTTCCGTATTATGCTGAGGGGGACCGTTGTCTTCAAGATGTGTTGGTGAATCAGCATCTGCCAGTTCACTTTATTCTCAGCTCTTGGGAATTCAAGAAATAGATGTCCTCTAAGAAAATTTCCAGTATATTGCTCAGAATTCCTGAACAAACAAATAGCGGTGGTGGTGGTGATGGTGATGGTGGGGGGGGGGGGGGGGTGTGTATCCTATTTATTTCTCTAATTAATCAATTTCATCCTTGAAAGTAAGTGTGAAAATGTGTCAGCCTATTCTTCACCTGTTTGTTTAAGCCAACTTACCCTTTGATGCCAGGAGTTTCCAAGAAGTAAAATATATAGCATGAACATTTTTGACACATCTAGCTTACATCACTATTCAACTTCAACAAAAGAAAAAGTATTCTTTGCAATAAAAAAGTTATATTTCTATATACTGGATATTATTAAGGAATATTCTTGGGAAATACGTGTTTGCATGTGTTGTCTTCACTGGAGAGCTGACTCCTGCTAATGGTATTTCCTAAGGAACAATGGTAGTTAGAACAATAGACATCATCTTGGTGGCAGTTACAATGAGAAATGTATAAACTTCCTTATTCCAATGAATTCCAATGCTTCCATTTGTACTATTCATGACTCAGTGCAGGAGAGAGAAGTAACTTGAAGTAGAAAGAGATTAAATATAGGGAAGTATGTCCTAATGAAACTCTTGGAAGGAGCTGATTTCATCTGAGCCTTGAGGAACCTTACGGAACAATACAGGACTGTCCCACTAGAGAGGATGCTGCCTCTGAGGGCATCCTTGGAGCTGTGCAGGCAGGAAGAAGCTGCTGCTGCCTCAACAAGTAGGCAATGGAGAATGGACACCTAAATCTAACCCAGGGATCAAGGAGCCAGCTCATGAAACTACGGCTGCCTCCACAGCTTCTTGATGCCTAGGAAACTGGGGATGCACACAGGGACACGGCTGCAGGGGACCCTCCATCTCCTTCATCTCACACACCAGCAGAAAGGGCAATAATTATGAAAGATGACCCCCCTCAATTCTGCCTTCCACACCTCATGAGCGCATCTAATTGAAAGTCTAATTTGCCCTCAAAATCCTTGTTGCAAGGGAGTCTGGGAAATCTTTTACTGTTTAATGTCTCTACCGAGTATGAGTGTGGCGTGGAGTTGGAATGAGTCAATTCAGTCTCCAGCACTCCATCTACACAGCAGGTGGATCATAGCTCTTCTTTCCCCCGTTGCAATGTCCACATATTTCTGGCATAGCATTTATGTTCTAATGTGCTTACTTATGTATGTCTTTCCAGGATTGTATGCATATTCCTTGAAAAAGTTACTTATATTTCTGGTACCTGACACATAGTAGAGACCAAGCAAATGTTTGTTAAATGAATAAATGAGTGAACGGATTATCTTCTTTGCTAGACTTGGGCTTCAAAGGCAGAGGCTGTGTCTTATCCACTTTGGTATAACCAGCTCCCAGCATTGGACCTGGTCTATGTTTGAGAAGAGAAGAAAGTGACTTAAATTAATACAAAATGTAGGGTTTATTATTCTAGCATCCATTTGGAATGCCACTCTAACTCCTTTATACCTAGATTACCATTTTTTTGAACAGATTTACTTTAAAATCTTATTTTATGCTATCACTACCACTTGTACCTTTGTAATCAGCGCTTACTATATTCCAAGCATGTTTCAAAGAGCTTTTCATGTATTTGTACTCATCTTAGGAAGTAGGGACTATTATTGACCACAATCCCTTTTATATAATTATCTGGAAACCAAATATTCAGCTCAATGAAATGTAAACACTGGTGTAACCACAGCCAAGGTCAAGAAATAGACCAGCACCACAGAGCATGCCCTCTCCCCCACCAGCTGCCCATCTTAATCACAACCCCTTTTTTCCTTCTGAATTCAAATACTCCCCCAATATCTATGGTTATCACTTCTTTGCCCTTCTTTAAACTTTTATCTCCTTAGTTTGCATTCCTACAAACTATAGTTCAGTTTTAACTAATTTTGAACTTTGTATAAATGGAATCATACTATAGAAATACGTTTGTGTTTGGCTGTTTTTATTGTTGTTGTTTAATATTATGCTTGGAAAAGCTATCCATGTTTCTGTGTATAGCTCTAGCTTGTTCATTTTATTTCATATAATATTCCATTGAATTAATATTTACAAATTATTTACCCATGATATCCTTGAATGACACTTGGATGGTTTCTGTTTTGGCATGTTATAAATAAGGCTTCTAAGAACATTCTTGTACATTTTTCCTGAAGCCAGTAAAAATTAAACAACTGGCAGTCCAGGGACAAACACCCTGATCTGTTGCATCTGCCTACTTCCATGGTGTAAATACTTCCACTTTACCCAATTTCAAGTCACTGAATGTGGTGCTGGGAGAAGATTGGCATCAACAGCTCTCCTGAGCTGGTGCAAGCTGCTTCCAGCACAGCACCGCCGCAAGTGCGTGTGCATCTATTTCTTTTGGGTCTATGCCTAGGAGTGGATTGCTGGGTTGAGTGTATATTTAACTCTAGGGGATAATAGGCTAATTCCAAAATGATTGCACCCATTTGTTCTCCTTCCAGCAATGTGTGACAATTCCAGTTACTCCACATCTTTGCCAATGAGGCAGTATTTCCAGTTATTTTCTGTTTACCATTTCTGGTATCTTATGGTGGTTTTAGTTCACATTTTCCTGGTATTAATAAGGTTGGCATCTTATCATATGGTTCTTGGCCATGTGAATATCCTCTTTTAGGAAATTCTATTCAAATCTCTTGCCAAATTTTCTATTGGGAAGTCTGACTTTTCTTATTGATTTGTAGTTATTTATATGTTCAGGATATTAGCTCCTTAGTTGGTTATATATGTTCCAAAATTTTTTTCACATTCAGTGAGCTTGCCATTGCTCTTTCTTAATGATTACTTTTGATTCATATAAGCACTTGCTTTTAATATATTCAATTAATTTTTTCCATTATGTTTAGTATTTTTCTTTTGTTTAAAAAGTATCTCCTAATCATGAGACTCTAAAGGTATTCTCCTCTATTATTTTCCAAAAATGTTATTGTTTTGCTTTTCACACTGGGTCTGGAATTGATTTTTGGAATGAAGTAGAGGTCTAAGTGGACATTTGATTGTTCCAGCACCATTTATTAAAGAATGCTCTTCTCTTCAAGTGCTCTGTCATGCCACGTTTGTCATAAATCGTGTCAATATGAAAGTGACTCTCTATTTGGGCCTTCTGCCCTTTTCCATTATTTTATTTGACTATCTCTACAACAATAATAGATTGGCCCACTTTTCAATGAATGCTGCTATCTAATGGAAGAATTTATCTCCTTTTCTTCAAGTGTGTTTTGGCTTATTCTTGGCTATGTATTTCCCGGTGTACTTTCAAGTTAGCTGATCAGGATATACAAAGAAATGTGCTGTGATGTTAGCTGGGATTTATAGATCAATCTATGGATAATTGACATCTTTAAAATACTGAATTTTCAATCTAGGAAGGTAGTATATGTCTCAGTTTATTCATATCATTTTAGATTTCCCTCAGAAAAGCTTATAGTTTTCTACATAGAAATGTTGCCCAGCTTTTGTGAAATTTATTCCTTGGTATATGATACTCTTGATATTATTGAAAATGATATTTTTAAAATTTAAATTTTGTGTTTGTTGAAGGTACTAATACAATTGAATTTTTTATATTGACCGTGAATCTATAAATCTTGCTAAACTCACTAGTCTAATAATTTATCAGTTTAAAATCTTTCTCCAAATGCACAATCATATCATTCGTGAATAATACCTGGACATAGCCACATTCGAGGGTAAGGTCACAGTCCTCCAGACTGCCAAGTCTGCCCAAGACTTCTGACACCAAGTGCAAGTTCAAGGGTTCCCAGAACTGATTGCAGGTTTGAAAATCTGCTAAAAGACTCATAGAACGCCCTGAAAGCTATTATACTGACAGTCACATTTATTACAGGGAAAGGAGACAAAGTAGAACCATTGAAAGGAAGAGACACATAGGGCAAGGTCTGGGAAGTTTTGTCCTGTCCTGGTGGAGTCATGAATGGCATTGCCTCCTCCTGACCATATGTGTGGCAATATGCACAGAATGTTGCTAACCAGGGAAGGTCATCTGAGCCTCTGTGTCCACAATCTTTGCTGGGGCTTCATTGCATAAACACGATTGATTACATTATTGACATTGTAGTTGAACTCAATCTCCAGCTGCCTCTGCCAAGAGACTGGGCTGATATAACATGGCCCAAGGGGCCCATTAAGAATCACCTCCTTAGCATAAACTATCTTATGAGGTCTGAGGGCCTCACCATGAATCACAAAGATACTCCTACCACTAAGGAAATTCCAAGTGTGTAGAGGTTACCTCTCAGGAGCCTGGGAAAAGGCCAGACCTCTCTTTGGAGAACAAATTCCTTTCTATACAATTGTTTTTTTCTCTTTCTTATCTTTGTTCATGTTTATTTCCTTTTCTTGACATGCTAACTGAATATGAATTCCAGAACATTGTAAAACAGTAGTGTTAATCATGGGTATCACTGTTTTGTTCCTGATCTCAAAGGGAACATTTAAAAACTCCCCATAAATGTTAATGTTTGGTGTAAGTTTGTTGTAGATATCTTTTATCAGATTAGAAAGCCTGTCTTCTATTTCTTATTTAAGTATAGGCATTTTTGTCAAAAATTAAATGGAATTTTTTCACTTTATCTGCAACTGATGAGATAATCATACAGTTTTCCTCTTTTAATCTCTGTCAATATAGAGAATTATATTGATTGATTTTCTAATGTCAAAAAAGTGTGCATTGATGGAATAAACATAAATTGGTCATGATTTATCTTTCTCATATGTTACTCAATTCTGTTTCCTGATTTTTTTTCCATTTCATTCATGAATAAAATTTTGTTGGAATTTTTCTGGAATTCTTATAATGTCCCTTTTGGATTTGGGAATCAAAGTTATGCTGACTTCAAAATGCAAATTCAGGAGAATTCTCTTTTTCTATTTTCTGGGAGAGTTTGTGTGTTATTGGCGATATTTGATCCTTAAATGTTTGGCAGAATTCCCAGGTGAAATTATCTGGACCAGACTTCAGTTATAGATTCCAAGTCTTTAGTCTTTATAGGAATACACAAATTTTCTATTTCCTTTTATGTCGCTTCTGCTATGTTGGTGCTTCTCTATGCATTTTTGTTACTTGTAATTAAAGTTTCAGATGCATGGCATAATATTGTTCAAAAGATTCTCTTGCTGTTTTTCAGTGGCAGCAGTATCTACAGTTATACCTCCTAGGTTAGCAGTTATTTTCTCCCCTCATTTTGAAGATTTCAGTCCATTATCTTCTGGCTTCAATTTCTTTAGTTGCGAAGTCAGGTGACAGTTGTTTCTCTTTTTAAGTCAATCTGATTTTTTTCCTCTGCCTGCTTTTAAGATTCTCTCTTTAACTTTGTTGTACTTAGTTTTACTATGGTGTGTCTAGATTGTGTGTGTGTACACGTGCGTGCTAATTCTTTTTGTCTCCCCATGCATCATTCTAGATATTTTCTTCTGACCCAACTTCCATCCTGTTAATTCTCTCTTCAGCCATGTACAATCTGCTGGTAAACCCATCTGCCAAGTTTTTAATTTCAGTTATTGTATTTTTTAATTCTAAATTTTTCATTTGATTCTCTTTCAAATCTATGTCACTTTTTATAGTTTTTAGTTCTTGCTAAAGTTTTCTACCTAGACAAGAACATAGTTGGTGTAGTTAAATCTGTGAAATATGATTCCAATATCTGGAGCACAAGTAGTTCTTTTCTTTTTTCTGATTTTCGTGTGTGTTTTTAATGTGCCTTCTTATGTTTTGTTGTACCCCAGGTTAGTTATTAGAATCTTATTTGTAAGAAAAATTTAAAGACCAGGATAAATGTGAAGAGTTGATTTACCTGCAGCTCAGGTAGTTTGTCTAAATTACCTAGTCTGCTATTACTGGAAGAGAAAGTGATAAACACATACTTATAATCATGTCACTTCCCAGTTTAAATCTTTTCAATAGCTCCCCATGGAACTTAGAAAAAAATCTAAATTCTGTTTGTGATTAAAATCCCTGTATGGTTTGGCCTCCAGCTTTTTCAATCTCATTACTTTTTTCAACATTTCCTGATGTAAGGAGCTTCTTTCTGTTTCCAGAGCAAGCCAAGCTTTCTCCCTCCTCTCCCTACAGTACTCACCCCTGGCTCCTTCAACAGCTTATTCTAACTCATCTTTTAGCTGTTGTGCGAGATGACTTCCTCAGAGAGGTCAAGGGGAAACCTGACCTAACTAAACTGGCTCACCCAATCCCAACTTATTATTCTCTCTCACTCTGTTTACTTCTTCGATAACACTGACCAAAATCTGTAATTATCTGATTATTGTTATTTTTTGTGTTTATAATCTTTCCCCTCTCACTAGAATGTGTACTTTGAGAACTGGGACAGTTTCTCCAGTAGCTAGCATGATGCCTCACACAAAGTGATTATTCAGTAAAGAGGTTTAACGAATGAAGATTATATTAAGTGCTGATAATAGATTTTAAAACAGAAGTAATCACTGTTTTTGTCATCTTTGTAGTAGTAGTACTACTGTGGCGGTTAAAAAGGATAATGTGGCAGTGAAACGCAGAGTCATATTGACTGAGTTTGAACCCTACTTTGCCAATACTACCTGTGTGAGCTTGGACAAGTTAACTAACTCCTCTGTGCCTCAATTTCCTCATCTTTAGAAGCGTGATAATCAAGTCTTCATCTCTTATTCAAATCCTGAGGCTGAATATGTTTTGGAATTCAGAATTTCTTCTATTTTAGAAAAGTAATGTGATACATATACCATACATTCCATAATAAACCCAGTAGTGTTGAGGGACGCTCCCATAGTTAAACACATTAATATTTTTGCAGTGAAACATATAAATATTAAAAGTAAGTGGAATAATTAGACTATAAATGGGTTTATGTCAGTTCAAATCACATTTTACTATGCAGACTTTAAAAACTCGGTTTTCAGAGCTGATCCTTGGGAATACAAATGCATGTGGAACCATAGAGTTTTAGAACGGGGAAGAATCCTAATGGTCTTTTTTACAACTTCTCTAGTTTTAATGGTGGGAAAAACTAAGACGCAGAGATATCAGACAACTTCCCAAGATCACATAGCTAGTCTCCTGTAGTGCCGGAGACTGAGCTTCAGTTTAGCATCCTCCTTGCTACACCATAATTTAAGAAACAAAAGATAATTTTATTTCAGACTTGAAAACTAGAACTAACTGATCTTTCTTGGCATTCCTTCCAGTCTTGAAATTGTTAAATGTGGACTGACTTTCTCATGATTAATGGATAATTTTTTTGATCTCCCAGAAGTATGAGTTTCTTAGTAGATGATGATAATGAGAAGAAATGACCTTTCATCAAAAGTACTTACAAGGTAGTGAAGAAAACATATACAAAAAAGATGACTAACAAATAGAAGTTAGCATGTGAATCTTTCTAATAGATAATAAAAGCTACAATGTTATTGATTTTGTATAAAAAAAATTGTAGTGAGCTAATTGGGAAGTTAGAGTTGGTAAATCAAGATATCTATAGAGTTCTGTGGGTACACCCCTTTTTAAATGGGAAAAGAGCTTTCAGTTTTATTACTCCTTATCTCATATAACAAGTGATGTTCTGAAAAATGTTTACAGCTGACTGACATATACTTTAGCTGTTGAGAAGCAAGTCACTATTAGTAGAGACATATCGAGTACTAGATCATATTCATTCAATGAAAATACTAAAAATGGCTGTAGGGCATTTAGTGCATGTTTTTGTAAAGATAGAATGCATCTCAATTTATTCATAAAAGTTTCAGAACCTATCATTCTACAGGGAAAGCTTTTAAAGTTCAACCTGAAATCACATTTAATGGCATGGTCATATTCTCTTAATTAGTAATGAAAATCTTAGGGCGATCGAAACACAAATGCCACATAGACTGCCAAAATGTTATTCTTTTAGATCCCTTAGAGGCAGAAGCTTCTCTGAAGGCAGGGTACCACATAGTGATGGGAGGTGACTACAGCAGCTATTCATAGGAAGAAGGGGCAGCAAAGTTCCAGAATGACACTGCAATTTAAAAAGAAAAGTAGATGCAATTCTGTCTTACAAATACACTTTTTTCCTCTGGAAATAATCCATGAGACTTGTCAAAGATTTCTGGGCATGGGCAATATGTATATTTACTTGCATGGAAGGCTAGTCTCTTGGAATATAAAATTTAACATTTTTATAAGTGTAATGGAAGACACATTTTCAGTCTCCACAGTGAGTTATAGGAACATGAAACTGTAGGAAAAGCAGAGAGTCTTACAAGCAATTTGGCTCATGCTATAATCTAATCTAGGTTTAATTCCTTTCTTTTCTTGATAGAATCCTATTTTATTACACAAAAACCCAGAAAAGCATAAATTGAAGGTTGCCATTGTCTACATTTTGGTGTACCTTCTAGATTTTTCTATGCAGATATTTGTGATTTTTTGATTTTTAAATAAGCACTTATTATACTAAGAGTTTTGATGCTTCTTTTTCATTCAAAAACATAATGTGAACACGCTTCTATGTCAGTAAATATTTTTACGTATGAAATAGAATGTTTTCTAGAACCGGCCATGTTTTAAGTACTATGTACTCTTTTTTGTTAAAACTTTTTTATTAAGATTATGATAGTTTAAAACCTTGTGAAATTTCAGTTGTACATTATCGTCAGTCATGTTGTAGGTGCACCACTTCACCCTTTGTGCCCTCCCCCACCCCCCTTTCCCCTGGTAACCACCAATAAGTTCTCTTTGTCTATGTGTTTAACTTCCACATATGAGTGGAGTCATACAAAGTTTGTCTTTCTCTATCTGGCTTATTTCACTTAACATAATACCCTCAAGGTCCATTCATGTTGTCGGGAATGGGACAATTTTATTCTTTTTATGGCTGAGTAGTATTCCATTGTATATATAGATCACATCTTCTTTATCCAGTCATCTGTTGATGGGCACTTAGGTTGTTTCCACATCTCGGCTATTGTAAATAATGCTGTGATGAACATAGGGGTGCCTGGGACTTTTGGAATTGCTGACTTCAAGCTCTTTGGATAGATACCCAGTAGTGGGATGTCTGGGTCATATGGTATTTCTATTTTTAATTTTTGAGGAATCTCTATACTGTTTTCCATAATGGCTGCATCAGTTTGCATTCCCACCAACAGTGTATGAGGGTTCCTTTTTCTCCACAACCTCTCCAACATTTTCCACTTTTTGTTTTTGTTATTTTTGCCATTCTAACAGGTGTAAGGTGATATCTTAGTGTAGTTTTGATTTGCATTTCCCTGATGATTAGTGATGATGAGCATCTTTTCATATGTCTATTGGCCATCCGTATATCTTCTTTGGAGAAATGTCTGTTCATGTCCCCTGCCCATTTTTGATTGGTTTGTTTGATATTTTTGTTGTTGAGCTGTGTGAGTTCTTTATATATTATGGAGATTAACCCTTTGTCGGATATATCACTTGTAAATATTTTTTCCCAACTACTGGGTTGTTTTTTTGTTTCAATCATGTTTTCCCTTGCCTTGAAGAAGCTCTTTAGTCTGATGAAGTCCCATTTAGTTATTCTTTCTATTGTTTCTCTTGTCTGAGGAGATATGGTGTCTGAAAAGATCCTTTTGATACTGACATCAAAGAGTGTACTGCCGATATTTTCTTCTAGAAGACTTCTTGTTTCAGGTCTAAACTTTAGGTCTTTGATACATTTTGAGTTTATTTTTGTGAATGATGAAAAAGAATGGTCAATTTTCATTCTTTTACATGTGGCTGTCCAGTTTTCCCAAAACCATTTGTTGAAGAGACTTTCTTTTCTCCATTGTAGGCCCTCAGCTCCTTTGTTGAAGATTAGCTGTCCATAGATGTGTGGTTTTATTTCTGGGCTTTCAATTCTGTTCCATTGATCTGTGGACCTGTTTTTGTACCAGTACCATGCTGTTTTGGTTACTGTAGCTTTGTAGTGTGTTTTGAAGTCAGGGATTGTGATGCCTCCAGCTTTGTTTTTCTTTCTCAGGATTGCTTTAGCAATTCGGGGTCTTTTGTTGCCCCATATGAATTTTAGGATTCTTTGTTCAATTTCTGTAAAGAATGACATTGGAATTCTGACTGGGATAGCGTTGAATCTGTAGGTGGCTTTAGGTAGTATGGACATTTTAACTATGTTTATTCTTCCAATCCATGTGCATGGAACATCTTTCCATCTCTTTATGTCGTCATCAATTTCCTTCACGAAAGTCTTGTAGCTTTCGTTGTATAAGTCTTTCACTTCCTTGGTTAAATTTACCCCAAGATATTTTATTCTTTTTGTTGCGATTGTGAATAGGATTGAGTTCTTGAGTTCTTTTTCTGTTAGTTCGTTGTTAAAGTATAGAAATGCTACTGATTTATGTAGGTTGATTTTATACCCTGCAACTTTGCTGTAGTTGTTGATTATTTCTAATAGTTTTCCAGTGGATTCTTTGGGGTTTTCTATATATAAGATCATATCATCTGCAAATAGCAAGAGTTTCGCTTCTTCATTGCCTATTTGGATTCCTTTTATTTCTTTTTCCTGCTGAATTGCTCTGGCCAAAATCTCCAGTACTATGTTGAATAAGAGTGGTGAGAATGGACACTCTTGTCTTGTTCCTGTTCTCAGAGGGTTGTCTTTCAGTTTTTGCCCATTGAGTATTATGTTGGTTGTGGGTTTGTCATATATGGCCTTTATTATGTTGAGGTACTTTCCTTCTATACCCATTTTATTGAGAGTTTTTATCATAAATGGATGTTGTATCTCGTCGAATGCTTTCTCTGCATCTATTGAGATGATCATGTGGTTTTGTTTCTCATTTTATTAATGTATTGTATCACGTTGATTGACTTGCGGATGTTGAACCATCCCTGTGTCCCTGGTATAAATCCCACTTGATCATGGTGTATAATCTTTTTAATGTATTGCTGTGTTCAGTTTGCCAAATTTTCTTGAGGATCTTTGCATCTATGTTCATCAGTGATATTGGCCTGTAGTTTTCCTTCTTTATGTTGTCCTTGTCAGGTTTGGGATCAGGGTGATGTTGGCTTCATAGAATGTGTTATGGAGTGCTCCATCTTCCTCAGTTTTCTGTAATAGTTTGAGAAGGATAGGTATTAAACCTTCTTTGAATGTTTGGTATAGTTCTCCAGAGAAGCCGTCTGGTCCTGGACTTTTATTTTTGGGGAGGTTTTTGATTACTGTTTCAATTTCTTTACTTGTGATTGGCCTATTCAGATTCTCTATTTCTTCCTGCTTCAGTTTTGGGAGGTTGTAAGAGTCTAAGAATTTATCCATTTCTTCTAGATTGTTCAATTTGTTGGCATATAGTTTTTCATAGTATTCTCGTATGATCTTTTGTATTTCTGTGGTATCCGTTGTGATTTCTCCTCTCATTTCTAATTTTATCTACTTGAGTCTTCTCTCTTTTTTTCTTAGTGAGTCTGGCTAAGGGTTTGTCAATTTTGTTTATTTTTTTGAAGAACCAACTCTTTGTTTCATTGATCCTTTCTACTGTCTGTTTTGTTTCAATTTCATTTATTTCTGCTCTAATTTTTATTATTTCCTTTCGTCTACTGACTTTGGGCTTTGTTTGTTCTTCTTTTTCTAATTCTGTTAGGCGTTGTTTGAGATTGCTTATCTGAGATTTTTCTTGTTTGTTGAGGTGAGCCTGTATTGCAATGAATTTCCCTCTTAGGACTGCTTTTGCTACATCCCAAATGAGTTGGTATGGCGTGTTTTCATCTTCATTTGTCTCCAGATAATATTTGATTTGTTCTTTAATTTCTTCAATAATCCATTTTTTGTTCAGTAGCATGTTGTTTAGTTTCCACATTTTTGCCCCTTTCCCAGCTTTATTCTTGTAGTTGATTTCTAGTTTCATAGCGTTATGATAGGAAAAGCTGCTTGCTATTATTCAACCCTCTTGAATTTGTTGAGGCTTCCTTTGTTTCCCAAGATATGGTCTATCCTTGAGAATGTTCCATGCACACTTGAGAAGAATGTGTAACCTGATGTTTTTGGATGGAGTGTTCTGTATATATCTATTAAGTCCATCTGGTCTAATTTTTCATTTAATTCTATAATTTCCTTGTTGACTTTCTGTCTGGATGATCTATGCATTGGTGTTAATGGGTTGTTGAGTTTCCCTACTATTATGGTATTATTGTTGATGTCTCCTTTTAGTTTTGTTAATAATTGCTTTACATATTTTGGTGCTCCTTTGTTGGGTGCATATATATTTATGTGTTATGTCTTGTTGATGGAGTATCCCTTTTATCATTATGAGCTGCCCCTCTTTGTCTCTGTTTATCTGTTTTGCTTCGAAGTCGACTTTGTCTGATATAAGTAAGGTGACACCTGCTTTCTTATGTTCATCATTACCTTGGAGTATCGTCTTCCATCCCTTCACTCTGAGTCTGTGTTTGTCTTTGGGGCTGAGGTGTGTTTCCTGGAGGCAGCATCTTGTTGGGTCTTGTTCTTTAATCCATCCTGCCGCTCTGTGTCTTTTGATTGGAGAGTTCAATCCATTTACATTTAGAGTGATTATTGAAATGTAGGGGCCTAATGCTGCCATTTTATCACTTCTTTTCTGGTTCTCTTGCATTTCCTTTGTTTCTCGTCCCATGATTTTTGGACTACCAATTTAGGTAGGTATATTTCTATATTGGCTTTCTTCTTATTTGTAATTTGTGTCTTTATTCTTATTATTAGTTTAGTGGTCACTATGTGGTTTGTATAAAACATCTCATAGATGAGATAATCCATTTTCTGATAGCCTCTTATTTCCTTAGATTAAGCCATTCCATCCCTTTCCTCTTCCCCTTCTACGTTGTTATTGTCAGATTATTTTTCTTCCTTCTTGTGTTGTGAGTTTGTGGTTAAAATGACAAGATTATATTTATTTTTGGTGTCTCCCTTCCTTTTATATTGTTATACTTTAATGTTATACTTAGCCTTTGCTAACCTGTTCTGATAGAGAGCTGCAACTTTCTGATTTTGTCTTTCTACTTATCTCCTTTGCTCTGCGTTTTGTAACCCCTTTCCTTTTTTTGATTTTTCAAGTATAAGGGTCTTCCTGAGCATTTCTTGTAGGGGAGGCCTTGTGGAAATGAACTCCCTTAACTTTTGTTTATCTGGGAAAGTTTTTATTTCTCCATGATATTTGAAGCATATTTTCGCTGGATAGAGTATTCTTGGCTGCAAGTTTTTGTCCTTCAGAGTTTTGAGTATATCATTCTTCTCTCTTCTAGCCTGTAAGAAATCTGCTGAGAAATCTGCTGACAGCCTTATGGGGGTTCCTTTGTAGGTTATTTTCTTCTGCCTTGCTGCCCTTAGTATTTTCTCTTTGTCATTGGCTTTTGCAAGCTTCACTACTATATGCCTTGGGGTTGGTCTTTTTACATTGATAAAGTTTGGAGATCTATTAGCTTCTGTCACATGGAGTTCCAGCTCTCTCCCCAGGTTTGGGAAGTTCTCAGCCATTATTTCATTAAACAGGCTTTCTGTCCCCCTTCTCCTTCTCTTCTCCCTCTGGGTTAGCTATAATCCTTATGTTGCATTTCCTAATTGAGTTGGATATTTCTTGGAGAGTTTCTTAATTTCTTTTTACTCTTAGTTCTCTCTCCTCCTCTATCTCCAGCATTTCTATATTCCTATCTTCCAAATTGCTAATTCTGTCTTCCATGTTATTGACCCTACTGTTCAGAGAGTCCAGATTTTTCTTAATTTCCTCAATTGTGCTTTTCATCGCCATCATTTCTGATTGGTTCTTCTCTATAGTATCAAGCTCTTTTGTGACATAGCTCCTGAACTCGTTGAGTTGTCTATCTGTATTCTCTTTTAACTCATTGAGTTTTTTTAATGATGGCTATTTTGACTTCATTGTCATTTTGGTTATAGATTTCAGTGTCTTTGGGATTGTTTTCTGGGTACTTGTCATTTTCCCTCTGTTCTGGAGATTTAATATATTTTTCCATACTGCTTGATGGTGTGGATTTGTGCCTCCGCATAGAGATAGAGTTTAGTTACTGCTTCCACTTGCTTCTACTGGGGTGAGTGGGGAGCAGCCATGTAATCTGCACCAAGCAGGACTCCTGTCAGCTGTTGCTGACCAGGCCTGGGCCCTTCCTTGTGGTCACAGTGACCCTGTGGGGTCTCTTGTCAGCTGTGGGGACAATCGCAAGGGGGCCTCAGGTTGCTGGTGCCTACTGTCACCGACCACCTAGATGCACTCCCTCCTTAGGGTCTGCAATGGTGCTATGGGCTTCCACAGCAGCCAGGAGCAGGTTCACCTAGACTCACAGCTCTGCCACCATTAGGGCCCGCATGATCTCACTTGTCCACTATGGGTCACAGCAGAGCTATGGGTATCTACTGCAGTCTGTGGTTAGCTCACCCAGCCGTGCTACTTCTGCCCCAGGGCCTTCCAGCCTCGTGGTTGCCAGGCGGGGCCTCTTCACTAATGCTATGCAGAGGCTTTCCCTGTGGCTGCTGTGGGACCATGGATTTTCCCCCTGGACTGTGGAGCAGGCTCGCTGGGGCTCCAACTTGCCACCACCCACTCACATGGACTCACTGGGTCTCCCTTTCCCCCTCGGGGCCACAGCAGGAGTTTGTGTGTCAGAGGCAGCTGGTGGGTTGCTGCGCCACCCGGGTTCCTCCTGCCCCGGGGCCTCCCAGCATTTTGAATGCTGGGCGGGGCCTCTCCGCTAATGCCAAGTAGCAGCTTTCTCTGCTTCTGCTGTGGGACTGTGGATTTTCCCACTGGGCTAAGGAGCAATCGCAGGGGGCTTAGGTAGGGCTGTAGTCACCTGTTTCCACCGTTGCTTCACCGCTGCGTGCACACGCCCACACTTGGGGCTGTAGCAATGCTATGAGCATGTCGGCAGGTAGAAAGTCGCTTGCAGGTACTAAGCTGTCCGGAGGTTGGAGAGTTTTCACCTATCTCCACCTCCTCCCAGGGGAAGTCCATCCACTTTCTGATGTATAGCAGAACAGGTCTGTCAGGCATCCTGAGACGCTGTGTGGATATCCTTTGTTGACTGATGAATGTCCAATTAGTTGTAGTTCAAAGGGGGAGAGACAAAGAAAACTGCTCACTCTACCATGTTGCTGACGTCACCCCCTACTATGTACTCTTTTTTGAAAAAATTGTGATCTTCTTAATAGCCCTATAAGGTTGATATTATTATTATCCTCATTTTATAGCTAAAGAAATCAAAGTCTAGCTTAAGTAGTATATTCAAGTATGCATATCTAGAAAGCCTGAGGGACAGAACATAAACCTGCACTCTAACTTCAAGAGTTGATACCCCAAATCATATTGTTCAGCTTTGCCTTGGTGTGCACAATGCACAATATATTTAACCCTTCCTTAATGTTAGACTTCTAAATTGTTTCTTCTTTTTCTTCTTTTCTTCCCTCCATCCCTTCCTTCCTTTCTACCATAAACAACCCTTTGATGAGTGTCTGTGTAGCAAAATGTTGGGACATGACCTCAAAGATCAAATAGCCAGAGTAGCAACTGCTCACCAAATATCCAGGATTTGTGGTCCTCTAAATTCTGACCCTTTGGTGTCCAACAGGTTCACGTGACAAGTTCTGGTCAATGGGCAATGAGTAGATGTGATCTATGTCACTTTGTGGACACAGCATAGAAGACTGACTGAGCTCTCCATGAGCTCTCCTCGCCACCTGGTGAAGCTGGAGTGTTGAAATGGTGGCAGCACAAAGCATGAAACTCCCACCAGCCTGGGTCCCTGAGTGACGACACAGTTCAGCATGCCCACCTCCCACTCATCTGTTTTGAAACTGAAGCTTGAACAACGAAACAAAAACTTCTTTATGTTATGTCACTGAGCTATTAGGTTTAAACTCTTACCACATACAATGTTTATTAACAGGAATTAGGCAATGTCTAGCAAAAATTATATCCATTTACCATCCAACTCAGCAATCCCATTTCTACAAATCCCCAGTCACATTGGCCAAAAAAAGAAAGAAAGAGAGAAAGAAGAATGAAGAAAGAACGAATGTATGCACAAGGCTATTAATTCCAGAGGAGATAACTTCTGAACGTTTTTGAATAAATACATGAGGAGTGTTACTTCATCTCTGACTTTTGCTTTTTAGGGATTGTGCTGTCCTTTACTTGAAAAATGAAAATATTATCTGTTGACTTTGGAGTTATGTTCTTGCGATATTTGTGTTTATTTGCTTGTCTTTGTGCTCATTCACGCAAACTTGCATGCATCTTCCTGATTCTGAGGGAGGTCAAAGCAGTTTCCTGTGTGTATACGTTGATGTGCCAATGACATCAAGGCGAGATGCAGAAGGAGTAAATGATATCCCAAGTTATCTGTGGGAAACGTAGGTTGTATCATTAGGAACCCAGGAAGGCAAGATAATTTGGAAATAAAAGTTTCCAGAGAAGCATTTGTCCAAGTGCTTTCATGTAAATGCTCAGTTGTGTGCAAAGGGAGATGTTTGAGGTGAGTTGAAACGCTGAACTGAAGGGAGAGAAAGAGCTTAAGAGGTCACAAGAGATGGCAGAGGACTGTGGGTTTTGTTTGTTAGCACAAAGTAAGACCCTTTCAATTTTTACATACACAGCATGTAGTATCTTAATTTCCTCAAGGGACTTAGCTTCATTTGCATTTGAGAGAGTGCAATTTTGCAAGATTTCTTTTCTTCTTTCCCTTTGGGTAAATATTCAATGCCAGCGCATTTCTTGCCAACCTTCTGAAAGATAAAGTGCTCTTCATGTTTTATCTCAAGGTCTCACTATATGGAGTGTTTGAAGAAATGCAAATCTATAATGACACCCACCTCCTAACACTCATGTGTGTCTGTGAACGTTTTTCAGTGAACTCCTCTGTCAGGAGCCGATCCCACATCAGCGCCCACGCCTCAGCCTTGTACCCCACTCAGGAGGCGACCTGTGACTGGCGCACAGAATTGGAAATGTTGCTGGTATGATCAGAATGCCTAATGTACTGAGGGCAGCCAGATGCAGCAGCAGTGGCACTGACAGATCAAAACATTACTCTGCTGTGCATGGTGATGTGGGAAGTTTTTGAAGGGGATTCTCTGCCCTATGCAGTTAGTGGCTGGGCGGTGACAGTAATACATAACGAGCCCACAGAGGCTGGGTGGTGCTCATGCCACTGCTCTGTGCTCCTATGGTTCATCTTTTCCTGGTAGCCAAACTGCTAACCACAGGGCAGTCATCAAGATGCAGAACGTAAACAGTAGGGCTGCTACACACACCTGTGATAAATGTGCACCACACTCTCCAGGGCTAGCCGTAGAAAGCGTGGTAGAAATGGAAAGGAATGGAAGAGGGAAACCACCACCCAGAAATAGCTGTCAGAGGGGCAATCTGTAGAGGATGAGGCAAGAAGGATTCCTAAAGAGCTTAATCAGTGGTGGAGACTTCGGTCAGTTAATCACTCGGAGTTGATGCTTTTTCTAGTGGAGACAGAAAAGGTGTTGGGAAAAGCTGTGTCGCTCCATCCTTGCCATATTTCTGGCCAATCTAATGATTTGCATATAGAGGAGGAAGCCACCAGGCTGGCGCTGGTTGACCATTGGGGCCTGGGCCAGTCCCAGGTTTGAAGTCCAAGAGATGGGAGTGTCACCTAAGGTGGTGGGGAAATTAGAAAGGAGGAATTGGTGATGAGCACCATTTTGGACGTGTCTGCTTTGATCATGCAGGGGGACGTTCCAAAGGAGAGGTTTGTTAAAGGTATGGAATTCAAGAGAGGGGAAGTGATCTGCAACCTCACTGAGCTCCCTGGGATTTAGAACTGCATCTCCAGGGTGGTTCTGGAGCACAGAGAAGCAACAGCTTTCCAAAGGAAGAAAGTCAGGGGAAGGAAGGAAATAGAGAGACGGGGAGATTATTGGGAGTAGAAAGGGACAGTGTGTGTGTGGAGCAAACAGGGCTGGGACTGCAGGCACTATAGCTTCATGGTGGGTGGATCGGCTCTGGAGACAGACAACCTGAGTCAAATCTGCTAATTCTCACCAAGCCTCAGTTTCCTCATTTGTCAAGGGGATAATAATAATACCTACTTCACAGAGCTTGGGAAAAGAGATTGAGATAATATATGAAAAAGACTTACTTAGCACACTGCCTGCAAGATAGTAAGCCCTCAATGAACAGTAGCTATTTATTTATTAGAACATAAAAAATAGTAGTTAATGATATTCTACTAGAACACAGAGGGGAGATTAAGTGTGAAATGAAGAATATTGGATGAGGATAAATCCATGGTTGAAGATATAGGAACACATTAATGGGCTTCGGAAGGAGCTGAGGAACTTTCATATATACCTTCTATGGTTCTTCATATATATGTATCTTAAAACCCCTTGGAAACATTCTGTCTTCTATCAAAGAGAGAAATTTTTTTATTGCTTTTTTATGTGCAGGCATTCAGCCAAGCTTAACTGGAGAGATTAAGTTTTCTACAGCTGACGATCTGCACACCGCACATTTTGCATTCCCAATGACTTCCAGACTGCTTTACGATCGAGGAAGAGGAATGTTGCTATAGATATATTTCAACAATATTCCCAGGAAAATGTTCTTTCACACACGTGGGTGGACCCCCGAGCCCTATTCTGTTCTTGACTCTGCCCTAAATAAGGTCCTTCACCTACACAGTGCCACTCACTCACGCTCTGGAATGTGCCTCCAACACTCACGCACAGATGATGCCCCTTTTTTGGTTTATGGGGCTACTCCAATATATGGTCATTTAGGGTTTAGGGTCACCTACTGGAAGAAAATAGTGGAGCTGACATTGAAAGAAATGGGTTTGAGTGCTGGATCTACAGTTTATTAGCTTTGTTAAATTAATTAAACAAGGAGGCCACTAAACTGAGGTGGCTTTAATGCCTTAGTAGCCTGGGAAGCAAGGGAAAACCGAAATCTGTAATGCCTCCGGGTTAAGAAACCTAAGGACAACAAATCACCAACAGCCAACTAGGCTTTCCCAAATAAGGAAAGTACTCAAGCTACAGCCAATCAAATCATTTTCCTGCTTTGTTTCTGCCTCTTCTCCATAAAAGTCTTTCCCCAGCTCCTACGCTGAGCCCCTCTAACTGCTTCTGGTTTCTCACTGCCCGATTCAAATTGATTTGTGCTGCAATAAACTCTTACAAATTTTAATATGCCTCAGTTTATCTTTTGACAGCTTTATGACCTAAACTTTCACTTTTCCACTTTAATGGGGCATAATTCACAGATTTGGGAAAATAAAATTAGCGTACGTGAAGGTTCTTTATAAATTATATGTCATACAAGTACACGGTGGTATTATTAAAATTTTTATCTTTAATAAGTTAATTCTTTCCTAATCTCTCCCTAGGTTCTTCTTACTCCATTAGCTCCTGAAGAAATGGATTATATGGCAATCAAGTGCAGTACCAAATTCACGTTCAGTAGCTGCTAATTCCCAAGCTCATGAAACTGTCTTGCGTTCTTCCGGAGGAGCAAGAATCTGTATTTCTGAGATTGTGATTAGAAAATTTTCCTTTTGAAATATACACATACCTTTACCCAACAAATTTGTTAGACTAGGAGTCAAATAAAGTCCATTCATTCAAATACCAAATGTTGAAAGTCAAAAACAGAAGGGACAGAGAAAGATGACAAGGTTTGAGGTATTTTTCTTCTCCTCCATCCAATTCTCCAATTCTCTGACACCAACTGGGCGTTCAACGTTTCAACTCAATTCTGACCCCATCACCCTCGAGCTAGTGTCAGATTCCACAGGTTGAAGTTCTCAGTCCCACAAGACTGTCCTTACTTCAGACTCTAGCTGCAAACAGGGTGCCCAGGTTACCCACACTTCTCCCCGGCCAACTACATGTTTGGGGGTTCCCATAACTCACTTCCCCCCAGGTTCCATAATTTGCTAGAACAGCTCACAGAACTCAGGAAATCACTTTACTTACATTTACCAGTTAATAAATGATACAACCCACGAACAGCCAAATGGAAGAGATGAGTAGGGCAGGGTATGGGATGGGAGGCACAGAACTTCCAAGACCTCTCAGGGGATGCCACCCTCCAAGGCCCTTGATGTGTCCACTGACCCAGAAACTCCCCAATCCAGTTGTTTTGGCATTTTTATGGAGGTGGGCATGATTATTAGATCATTCACCATTGGCAATTGAACCCAATCTCCAGCCCTTCTCCTCTCCCTGGAAGTCAGGGTGTGGGGTGAAAAGTTCTAACCCTGTAATCATGGCCTGGTCTTTCTGGTGACCAGCCCTCATCCTGAAGCTGCCTAGGTGTCCCTGCCAGGAGCCATCTCATTAGCAAACAAAAGACACTCTTATCACTCAGGAGAGTCTAACAGTTTAGGAGCTTTATGCCAGGAGCCATGAACAAAAACCAAATATTTATTTTTTATTGTATCATACCACCAAACCTGCAGCTTCCCCTTCCCCAATACAGGGACTTCCTGGCTAGCCTATTTGGTTCAACCTGTTCCTTCAGACTTCATTATCTGAGTAAAGACCAATCATACATTTTTATTACACCATTTAAGGTTATTAAGACTTCTACCAACACATTGCTCAGAATGGCATTTTCTTGTTGGGTTCAACCTAAAAATCTTGTCTGTCAGCCTCATCAGTACCCTAAACTTGGTCCTAGTCAGAGAGACTGACTACGTAGCACACTCTCAAAGATTAAGTATACAAACTAAGCCAGCATATATTAATTTGCAGAAGAAAGTTTTCCTTTTCTGTCATTTGAATGCTCATATCTTCCATCCTGGTATCATCTTCTAATATCAGAATAGCTGGAAAGCCAAAATAGCCATCAAAAGATTGCTTTGTGCACATGAAAGTGGAGCAAAAGAAATGGATAGGCTTAAGGGATATTCTACCTGGCTCTGGTGAGACCCAGAGAATCACCTCTGCTCCATACAGAATGTGTTTCCCCAGGGTCTGGAAAGCTTGTGTCTCTAGGATTTATCGTCTCTCTTCCCAGAAGCTACTAAAGAAACACTGCCAGCATCAGGCTTTTGTACTTTATTTTTCTATGCTAACCATTACACTTTCTGTTCATAGAGTATTTCTCCAAGAAGTGTAATTTCCAATTGGTGTTTCTGCTTAAGGAGTTACAGTCTTATTTCTAGTACTGCTTCCCTGAGATTTCACAGATCAGCTCAAGAAAGGAAGAAGGATAGAGAGACAAGGAAGGTTGTAGATGAGGGGTGGGAAGACTGCATGGGATCCAAGAACAGAAGTTAAAGTTTGACCCACTCTCAGAAAGGGGATGCTGTTGGGAAGCCTGCAGCAAAATTTTGTGAACTTCTCTCAAGAATTCCACCATCAAAGGAACTCAAATACGTTCAAACGTTTCCTCTGTTTTCCTCTCGCTGGCCTGCTCAGCTTCTGTTTCGTATGTTTTTTCTAGTGATCATAGCTTTGGCTTATTTATAATTTCAACTTGTCGTGCTCCTTCATGGTCTGGACTGTATCTCATTCTCTCTCCCAGTTTTGTTATTCCACTGCTGACAGTTAATTCTCTTTATATTTTCCCAATTAAAATTTCCAAAATCAAGTATTTGATGGGTCCAACTCAAACTTCTTAGGAATGTTTCTTTTTACAACAAGTTAATTTGTGGGTACCTTGAGTCAGATGTCTGCTCATAATCCCATGAGCCACAGTTGATGAGGACATTGCTATAAGGTGTATATAATGTGGTTACTTAAAGCCAATTCATCTATAGGGACAGTAAGAAGAATGGTTTTCCTTAGCAAAGCCAGAACTATGATTGGCCAGTTTATGTAAGTGTCTTGCAAGGAAGTTGCATACATTAGCTCACTTAATCCTCCCAACAAACATATGGAGTAGATATTATTATCCTCACTTTGTAGAAAAAGAAATTTAGGCTTAACGAGATTAAGTCCAAAATCATGCAGCTTGTAAGTGGCAGAAAAAGTACTCCAATAGAGATTATTATGCTTTAAATGTCCCCAGCCAATAGTTTGATAGCCCAAGTTTTTTTGAGGGTAAACATCTGTATCCTCTAAAAGAGCAGAGACAAGGTATGCTTGTGGCTTTTGTGCACACATTATGAGTACATTCTATAACAATACTTAACATTTTCTATGTGCTTTCTATGTACCAGATACTGTTCCAAGTGTCTTAAATAAATTATCTCCTTGAATCCCCAGAATAACCCTATGAAATAGTGTAGGTATTATCCCTATTTTATAGACAAAAATTGATATACAAAAGGAAACAGAGGTTCAGACAAAGAAAGTGACCCATTGTGAATGGCAGAGCTGTAACTCAAATCCATGTGGATGAAATTCAAACCCTGTGTACCTATTAGAGGTAACAGCGATTGAGAAGGATGTCTCGAGGTTTGCACCCTTTCCCACCGAAGGCAGGACAGTGGTGACATATTTGGATTAGAGGAGGGCAATTTGGATTACATGTTAGAGGCAACTTCATGTGTATAAAAATTGGGCTAAGTAGAATCACCCAAGAAGTTTGAAAGTCACTTTTTCTATACATATTCTTGTCCACCTTTTCTTCTCCCTATATCCAAAAGCCTCCCCTTGACCCCCAAAGGGTAGCTAATTATTTTTTCTGAAAAGATTTTAATGCACTTTCATATGTTTCAGGATCTGCTTCTGGAGTGGTAAGAAAATTCTGCTGCCCAGGGGCCACGGATGTTGACCAGGAATCAGGAAGAAGACGTGACTTCCACAAGAGTGATGGTGGACTGATCCTGCAGCACAGAACCCGCGTGGGACTTTGGTGGAAAGGGATCCCACCTTCTCCATGTCCATCGGATTCCCCCTGGTTGGTAACGCTCACCCAACATCATCTGTAAGCAGACATGACAGTCAGTCAATTCAGTCTTTATTGATCATTAACAGATGCTTGGCAACGACTAAGTACTGAAAGACAAAGACAAGTGACCCGAATTTTGGAAAAGAGATTTCATTCCAGAAAATCCGGCAGATAATAGGGAAAGGCCACCCTGTCCCAGATAGGAGAAAGGGAAAGGCTGTGCTGAGTAATCTAGCTCCCAGCCCTTTGCTGCGCCTCTAACTTAGCTCGGTTACTGGCTACCTGAGTGCTTAGTTGGTCGTGTATATATCTATCACCCTCACTAGTCTCTGAGTTCCTTAAAGTCCTTATCCATGTGCCCAGGACAGAGCAGATATTCAATAAATATTTTCTGAAAGGAATTTTTAGTATCATCCTTCAATGTATAGGTGGCATACCAGATGTAGAGAACAGTCTTACCCACGGCTATGCGAAGAGAGGATGAAACTTCAGCCCACCACTCTTGATGCAAGATTGTGCACTTCCCAGCTTCGGGAGCCTTCAATCGCTTCCTGAGGAGCTGAGCTCCAAGGCATCAGCATTTTCTGGGCTCTTTCTCCACTCCTTCTTCCTGACTTCTGCCCACTCCAGAGTGTGACAGTAAATTGTGAGCAATGGCAGGACAACTTTCCTGGGTGTCCTTTTTCGACTTCATACATTTCATGAAGGAAGACACCTCGTGGTGGGGAGATAATGACTTCTTTGGCCCTAGATGCTTTTCTCTGTGTTTCTCATACACTGGAATGGAGAAGGAATGAAATAAAGTCAGCTGCTGTTCCAATTTTTATTGCTGGTTTTAACCCTGCCCTAGGCTTCACTTCATCTTCCACTTCTTTTCTCCATCCCGCTTTCACAAACTTCCCCATCTCTAAAATGCAATGAGGCGGGTGTCAAGGAGAAGGTGGCCATGGATGGGGTCAACCTTGGCAGTGTTTTAGTGGGTATTGTGTTTCTAGTACAAATAGCAATGGTAAAGTTTATCTAGTCTAATAACCTCATTTCACAAATAAGAGAGCTGAAGCTCAGGGAGTTCAAACGACTTGCCCAAGTTCATTCTTATGGAGAGAACAGATGCAGAGAAGGAGATAAATTCACTGTCTTTTATTTTCCGCTCAGTCCCTTGCTGCTATGGGATACTTATTCAGCAAAATAAAATGAGCAGTAAAGGTATCAGTTTTATTGCCATTTCAGGATCTACCACAGAGCTTCAGACAAAGAGAGGTTAATGATACTTTACTTGTGTAAAGACAATATCCCTTGTGCTTCTAGAGTTTTATCAAAGACTGAAATTTATTTGTCGCAGGTTTTTTTGGTATTTTACTTCTCAGTCTCTTAAAGAGTGGCACACAGCAGGATTGATTTTCTTGGGTGGTAAGAACCACCTCAGTTTTCATACACAGAGTTAATTGGTCAGCGTTTTGTTCCTGAAGTTTCACAGTTTGATGGCTTCCATTTTATAGCTTTTGGTACCTTGGGTTCAATAACGACGGTAAGAAATGTTCCCCATGACTTTGCGGAGTTATCTACACATCCCTGAAGCTGTCTTCCGAGAAAGGAGTTTAGTTATTATACATTCAAGTAATGGACAGTTGAGCAGTAAAACCAAGTCTCAAGCCACGCCTGGTGTCATCTAATGTCATCTGGTGAGGTTAAGTTAGTAGACGTGTGGGATGAGTAAAGCTTAAGTACGTTGTGTTAACTTTGATATATTACGTGGACATTTTATTCACAAATACTTAGGGTACTTAGCTGTAGTCAATAGAATAGTAAAAGTGTTTTCACTTTCGGGTTTTCTAGGTTTTTAGACTGAGAAAAACTTAACTAGAAATTAAATATTCAAGCAAAATTCAAATGGCTTGATTGCTTTCTTCCCATGTTCTAAAGTTTCTTCCCGGGCTGAGAGAGTTGTTCTGAAGGAATAGTTTTAAAACTCTGTACATTTCAGTGCCAGAGGCTGATTGAATAGGATTCAGGAGTAGTAGTTAGCAGGGTTTCTGGGCTCCGACCTGTGCTTCCGGCAGGTAAGCTATGGCTTTTCTTCCCTCCTTGCTTGCTTTCTCCCTTCCTCCCTTCCACTCTTCCTCCCCTCCTCTGTTTGCTCATAATGTTGCTGTCTGGTTTTGGTATCATGGTAACACTGGACCCATAGAACGGGTTGGGAATTATTCATCTTATTCTGTTTTCTGGAAGAATTTGTGTTAAATTGACATTATATCTTAAATGTTTGATATAATTCACCGTTTGATGCCACTAGGGACTGAAGTTTTCTATCTGGAAATGTTTTTCATGAAAAATTCAATTTCTTTAAAATATATAGGGCTGTTTAGAGTATCTATGTCTTCTTGGTACTTGGTAGTTCATGTGTTTAAAGAAACTTGTCTATTTCATATAAGTTGTCAAAGTAATTATAATAGAGTTATTTATAATATTTCCTTATTATCCATTTAATATCTTTGGACAGGTATTTATAAATCTTGACCGAAATTTATTTGGTCATTCTTTCCTTCATTCAGCACATGCTTCATGCAGAGTACTGAACTGTGCGGTAGAGAACCAACCTTTCTCATCATTGAATCCCCCAATGATTCCAATTCTCTGCCAGTGAAAAATATCTGGTCATAAAGTAGGCTAATGACTCGCCATTTGAGCCTATAAGGCAGAGTATAAAGCCAGCCTGTAAGAAGCCCCAGGCTCCCAACCACTGGAGGTGGCTATTAACTGCACTGTGGAGGAGGCTGAACCTAGTGGAACCACGTACAGTGCAATGGTTGGTGGTAGGAGGCAGTGCTAATCCTACCTTGTCAGTGAAATGTTCCAGGTGGCCAGTGATATTGCAACCAGGTGGGCCTCAGTTTCATGAATTTATAGAATCTGTCTATTCAGGAGAGGTTTTTAGACAGACACTGGCATATAGAAGGGGCAGGCAAGATCCATGCAAAGAGTCAGGATCCTAGTCAAGTGAGTTTGGATGAGGGAAGGGAAGCTAAATCCAGCGTGGAACCCTCTCTGAGGTTAGTCAGGTTCCAGGGCTCATCTCACACACCAGCCTCCAAGTCTCATTTCAGGGGTCACAGTCCTCTCACTCATTGAGTATCCTTTATTAGTCTCCTTCAGTGGCAGGAATAGAATTAAACATAATACCAAGCAATCGCCTAGTATGTGAAAAACTTACCAAATGCAAGAGATTGCCCCAGCTTGCATTGGTCTCTCCTACCTTCCTCTTGTCTTGAATTTTTTGTTTAAGACATTTGTCCAGCATTTCATGTTTGCTGTTTCCTGTATTGTTTGTGTTTCATATATGTTCTGTCTTTCAGAGGGATAGTGAACATAGTTTGTGTCATATAACCATATAATTTCCAGTTTGGGAGCAATCTTAATAGCCAGATAGCATCCTGAATTATTCATCACTATGTATTTACTCTTTTTCTCCCTTCCTTTTCTTACCCTCCCAGTCAGGCAAAAGAAAAGACATAATCTTGAGTAGAATTATCATTGTTAAAGCTGGAATGCCAAAGTAAATTCAAAGCTATTATTTTGTTTTTCTGACCTCCAGAACTGATTCTTGAGATTCGAAATGGAAGGTTCTGAAAGGATCCTGAAACAGAGTTTATGCCGTGAGCATTGTATGGAAAAAAGAAATGATGATGGTGCAAATTCTTAGATGAGCTTGGAGGGAGCAGAGATAAGAGAATTAAATCTAGAGAGACCACATGGGGAGAAGTGAAGACAGTACTGAGCATCAGCTGAGCACCAGGAGGGGCTGACTCTCGCTATAAAGAATCGAGTTAATGCTCAAAGTCCACTCATTGCCATTGAATGAACCTCCCCTACACACCACCCATGATAAGGAGCTACTTTTTGGTCCCTACTAGTTGAGGACCTCCCATTTATGGATGTCTGTGCATGGCTGGGAAATGGTCCACACCATGTCCTGAGATGTTACTGAGCTTTGTCCAAACCATCATATTGTCCCTTCTCTCTCAGTGGCCCAGGATACCTGTAAATTACCCCCCAAAAGAGTGTGGTGTCCTAAAGAAGGTGGTATTTGGAAAGGAAACCTCTCTATTCATTCTCTTCTCCAGATTAAACTGCCCCAGTTCCTTCAATGATGCTAGTAGGGGGGAAAAATGAGCCTTTCTTGAACACATGTGACGGGTACAAATTACCTTGAGAGAATTATCTAATTTAATCCTGAGAACAATTCCATGATTTAATAAATGAAAAAACATATACATGTATGTACACACACACACACATAATTATACAGATCTCCATTCTAGTTAATTGCCCATAAATATGTTCTTCTTGGTATATTCCTTTTAAAGTGGGATATTAATACTTTTATTATTTTTTGCAGCCCAAGCGACTATCAGTATCCTAAGTGTCATGACACTTAATACATTGTTGTTGATGAAAATGATGATGATGATGAAGACAATGAAGAAATAGGAATTAGAATTCCTATGGTGTGTACTGTAGGTTTTTTTCATTTTTAACATTGTACCACTAATGAACCCTGATTGCAGTCAATTCTGCAATTATATTACAACTCTTTAGAACTATCCTACATGGCGTCAAGAGTTGTTATGGCAAATCTTCTCCCAGCTATATAAAAGGTAGAAGGATGGGGGGCTGGCCCCGTGGCTGAGTGGTTAAGTTCGCGCGCTCCGCTGCGGGCGGCCCAGTGTTTTGTTGGTTTGAATCCTGGGTGCGAACATGGCGCTGCTCATCGAGCCACGCTGGGGCGGCATCCCACATGCCACAACTGGAGGGACCCACAACGAAGAATATACAACTATGTACCAGGGGGCTTTGGGGAGAAAAAGGAAAAAATAAAATCTTTAAAAAAAAAAAAAGGTAGAAGGATGGTTAGGGACTGTCTCCACTTGATTCTTCCCAGTGCTGTCTGTCCACGGTGTTCACTGTCTTATTCAAAGGAAAACATGAAAGATTTGCCTTGAGGAGCAGATCTTAACTTAAATTGATGGCCAAATTATGCCTTTCTTTCAGGACTATGCTCTGCCACCCACAATCTCCCTCTGGCTGTGTACATACAGACTTGTTAAATAGAGACTTCTGTCATGGATGGAGGGAAGGTGACTATATCTATCGTCCCCACCACTCCACTCACTTTGTGATCATGCACAGGTCCTGCAGCAAAGCACCAGTGCATTGTCAACTAGCTAGAGAAACGCGTTTCTCCCTGCCTCTTCTACCTGCTGCTGAGGGAACACAGAGTGAGCCAGCATGCCTTCTTCCAAGATCACTGTCACCTCACGGTGAAATTTGGAGAGCTCTGCTCAGGATTATTTCACAGGTTGAAAGATAGCACTCTCCACAACCCATCCAAACTTCAAAGCTATTGCCTTAGTCCAGCTGACTCCAGAGTAAATAAGTATATCCACTGGGGGTGGCATTAAATATTAAATACGCAATTTGAGTGAGTTCTCTTTCAGGTTGTGTGTGAGTGTGTGTCAGGGGTTGTTTGTTTTGTTTCCAAGGTGTATCCCAGGCAGCTCTAAAAAACACCGTATCGAATGGGCTAGGACTTCAAGTGGAGATCAATATTGCACTTAGCTCTCCTATTCCAGGCCCCACTTCCTGAGCTTTGGTTTTAAGCGATGTGGTAGGGCAGCGGCTGTCGTTTTCAGGCAGGGCTGGCTCCGGGCAAAATTGTGAAGCAGGCTAACCATCTCCATAAAATTCCTCCAGGGGGTTCTACGCTTCCCTCCAAAGCCCCAGACCTTGCTGCCTTCTGTGGTTTTACAACCACGAGACCCTACCGTAGTGCCCTGTGGGCTTTCCTTGTTGACATTCTCCAGGTTAGAGAGGGAGTCTTGACCATTTCCTGCCCCTGCCTCATCAGAGTCTTTTCCTAGGGACCCGCCGCATTACTGGCTAATCGGTTTGATAAAGTAAATAGAACAGAAATATTAATGGCTGGGAATGACCTAAGTTAATCTTCTCGGGTAATTTTGTGATCTTTTACAGGATGCTTGTTGCTTTTAGATGTGAGAAAAGTGGGCTACCAAAATGTGGTTTTGGGTGGAGAAGGGTGAGTTTTCCTCAGCGAGATCTAACATTCATCAAATGACCCCAGGTCGATGTCAGCCAGGGGAGAGGAGTCTCAGAGTAGGTCAGCACCTCAACTTTGTTCCAAGGCACAGACCACAGTCTTGAATTAAGCTAGCTTTTTGACAAATGTATATTGTTCCTCACAACAAAGAGGAATGATAGAGGTGGGCAAAGAGGCACCATCTATCACCATTGAGACAGAAGGAAATTGAAACACACACTCTGCTGTAAACAAGTCAGTGGTGTGATCTTCATACATAAACATGTCTGTTCACGAAGTGTTTGCAAGTCATAGAGGGGAAATGATAAATACGCCAAACTTTGTTTCTGGGAAATATGTCAAAATAAGCCATGTTGAAAATAACAGTATAATTGTGCTTGTATTGCCAGGCTGCGTTTTCTAAAAAGCCCCGTTTGCACAGGTAATGTGTTATGGTGCCATACTGACACTGGGGCCCTGAGGCCTTCCTTAGGGCACCAGGCAAAGAATCAAAGAGCTCTGTTTGGAGGGAAAAGAACTTCATTGTCAAAAAAATGAAGAAGCAGCACAGAACTAAGAAGAAAAGGAAGAGAATTAAGAAGTAATATTTCCACAAATCTAGTTCAAGCCCAAAATGCTACTGGGATTGTCAGAAGATTTATACTTTATATTTCCTTTTACTAGTCCAGAAAAATTCGTTTGATTTTCAGATGTTTTATCTCATTCGTTGAGCAACCATCACCCTAACTTGACAGAGAAGCAGGTCCACCTTCATGTATATTCTTAGCTTGGAGATGAGGAACCGAGAATATTCATTAATGCCCGCATCACGCATTGAGGCCTACTCTGTAAGGATGGTAGGCTTTATCATGGGATCAGAGACAGCGGGTTGGCTAGAAATACAAAGGGAACAATTCTCACTTTGGAGGAGCCATAATCTAATGGAGGATGGGGAGACCTAAGCCAAGAGTTCGAACACAATGAGGTGAGTGTCATGATGAAAACAAGTAGAATATGAATGGGAATGTGGCAGAGGAACACAGAATCTCTATAGGAAAGTGACTTGGATGCTTCATTGACCAACGAAGCTTGAAGTGCAATCTCTAGAGAAGCACTATATGACAGCTCAACCTCCTTTTATTCAACTTAAATTTCGTTTAGAACATTGAGAGGAGAGCTGATGCAAATTGGCAAGACACAACCAGCACCTGCTTGCCAATTGCCCAACTGGGGAGGGGTTAATTAAGTAATCTAATTAATTTCAGTTGTACCACTTATTTTTTTTTAGTCCAATAGAAATGCATAAAACAAGTTGCCTTACTCATATATGTTTTCCTTGAGTTCAGAGTAATTTCTACGTCTCCTTTTTCAGGATTAGTGTTTTCAAATGCGTAGCTCTGGGATCATACTTTCACTTAAAGCTTGACATCCTGGTAGAAGTAAACACTAGAACTAATGGGTAGAAGTTACAAAAAACAGCAGATTTTTGTCCCAATATAAGAAAGAAATTTCCATAGACTGTGTTCTCCACAATAGAATGGATGAGTCTCCGGGAAGTGAGTATCCCTTTATAAGACACGCCCAAACATGTGAAAGAAAGTCTCCTCTGCTCGGTAGGAATTTGAGCTTGATGGTCTGTAAAGACCCTTCCAACTCGAAGTTCTGTGAACAATTCTGTCTTTGATGCTTCGGTCTCTGGTTCAGCCTGGGTTTCATAGAAAACAAAGCCTGAGGCAAAGCTTATTTCCTAAGGCTTTACTGGAAGGTGCATTTTGAGGGCAGTCATGAGAGGGGGAAAAGGGATGTAATGTAAGAAAGAGGGAAAAGCAAATTCAAGGTGGTGCCTTAGCCAGCTGGCCACAGCTTCTTAAGAAGCACAGCTGGGGCTTGACGGGTGGAATGTCTTCCTTAGAGGCTGGGCAGAAGCTCCCCACCTCACTGCACTCTGACGCGGCGTGGGAGGAAGAGGACAGCTTCTGTTGGCTTCTTCCCATCTTTTGGTTCTTACTGGTCAAGGTTTGCCCCATGGGACATCGACCCTCCTGTACATCTAGGAGGTTGTATTGCCTGGACCTTCAGGACAGCTGCTAGAAAAACTAGTGTGGTCCTTTATCTGCATCTAGAAGTTGTCAGGAGAGCCATAGTCCATCTGGTCAGGTGAGGTCAGATGAGATGGAGGCCTTGCCTCTCCTGACTGTCATCCCCAAGGGAAGCTGAAAAAGCCCAAGGTGTTAGGAGACTAAGCCAGGTGGCAATGATCAGGGCTCTCCACTGAGCAAGTGGTCAAACCCTGGGGCCAGTGGAGCCAAGCTAATCAGAGGAGGCACATAATCTGGCTCGGTGGCGTATCGTCTGTCCCAATGCCTATTTCCAACACTGACTCTCTCCTGAGTTTGAACTTTTTCCTCTGCATTAAAACGCAGCAGTATGTTGTAGAGATGGGAGCAGAAATGAGAAAAACAAAGAGTGAATTAACCAAAGAAAGAAAGAAACATTGAATAGATATTTGTAAGATAGAAACAGAAAAAAGATTTAAAACAAAAACCAATTTTGCAAGTACAGCTTTCTCTGAACCCTTTCTGTTCATTCTTCCCCATCCTCCCATGCATGTCACAAATCCATGGGCAATGCATTTTTCATCTCCTGGGGTGCCTGCGACCTTTAGTTCCTGGAGTTGGAGTGGGGCACCCCTAGGACTCCCCAGGGAGGCTGGCTGTGATGGCAGGATCGCAGCATGTGATCCACATGCCTGAGGTGGGCAGGGACTCTGAAGGCCTTTCCCGGGTCTGCTGGAGCTGCTATTTGCAGAGTTATGGGTAGGCAGGAAGGTTGGTTGACTGGCTAAGATCTTACTTTATCACAGGTTTAAAAAAATTTCTAAGCCTCTTGTGACTCCCAGTTCAGAGATGCTTCTGCTTTCTCACAGTTGCACAATTCACTTCCATAGCCCAAACCGAAAACTGGCTGTGAGAGAAGAATAAAGCTGGCCCTGAGCATTTAGTTTGGAGAAAGAAATTACAGGATAAAAGCCTTGTGTTGCAAAGTTTTGGCCTCTACTGTCTCAATTCCTATTCACTCTTCAACTCAATGTCATTTAGCTCTGTCCTCACCACAGACTGAAATGGTTCTGTCAGGGTCATTTTGAGCTTCCAGATTACCAACTTGATTGGCTTATTCCTGGTACTCATCTCCTTCAACTCTTCATGGTCCTTAATATCTCTGACTATTCTTTTCTCCTTAAAATGCATTTTCTTTTGTTTGGTCATTACCTCTTTTTCAGATTCTCCTCTTTCCCCAAGGACCCTTCCCTCTCTCTCCAGCTGGTTTCCCTTCTTCCAATAGCTTTGATGTGGGCTCGGTGAGTCAAGGAGTCAAAAGAAAGCTTTCTTGGACTCTCAATGTCTGGCAACAGTGCTCTTTTATTCAGAGAATAGCATGGGGACAGGACCCATGGGCAGTGAAGAGCTACAATGTGTTGAGGATTGGGGCTAAATTTATAGGGCATGGGTACATGACTTATTTTTACTAGACAAAGAAAAGTCATTAAATGGTTTCAGTGCAGATGGGGTCTGGTTATTGTGTGGTTGTATAACTTTAGACGTGAATCTGGTCATATAGATTGGCATGTAGGCCAGGACACCTGGGCTTCTCTACCTGGGGCAGCCTTGATCGGCATCAGCTTCTCAAGCGTTAGTTCTCCAGAGACGGACCATGGCCCACTTTTCCTCAATCATGGTTAGGGTTTCAATGACCAATTGAATGTTGGTGGCTCCCACATCTGCATTTCTATTCCAGCCCTCTCTCCTGAGCTCTGGAATCTTTTTTTTTTTTTGAGGAAGATTAGCCCTGAGCTAACTACTGCCAATCCTCCTCTTTTTGCTGAGGAAGACTGGCCCTGAGCTAATATCCATGCCCATCCTCCCCTACTTCATATGTGGGACACCTACCACAGCATGGCTTTTGCCAAGCGGTGCCATGTCCACACCTGGGAGCCAAACCAGCGAACCCCAGGCCACTGAGAAGGGGAACATGTGAACTTAACTGCTGCGCCACTGGGCTGGCCCCTGGAATCTTATGTCACACTATTTGCTGGACATTATCTCCTGGATCCCCCATTAGGTATCTCACACTTAAGATGTATCAAGCTCAACTCTGTCTGTGTCCTGCCTCAAAGATGTGTTTCCCCTCTTTTATTGTCTAGTTCAGTAAATGATATAATCTACCCAATTACCCTCACAACTTGAGGGTCATCTGGACTTTTCTCGCCCCTTCAAACACTTCCTGACCTAAGAGATGATGGAATCACCTCTCCCTCTCCTTGTCCCATACTGTTGAGGCCAGGATCTGGACCCTTATCATCTCCCAATTCTATTGCCCTTGAACCTTCCACTCTGCTACAGTCTGTCCAACTTCCACATTGCTGAGATTTCATTCTAAAACCCAAATCTCATCACCTCTTCCCAGCATCTTTAGTCAGGTTCTCTAGAAGCAGAACCCAGGACAGGAGGCAAGGTGCTTGTGATTTACTGAAGAGGTCCTCTCAGGAAAAACCTACATGAGAAGGAGTCAAGAGGCTAGGAAAAGAGAAGGGTGTGGAGTCAGGTGAAGTCTACCCTTGGCCCCATCCATAGGGGAATGGCTTGCAAGTATTAACCACAACACAGCATTGTTCCCCCTTGAGGTAAAGAGCTGGGCTTTTGTGTCCTCAGATAGCTCAGGTAGCTGGGGGTTACCTGAGATGTTAGTGGGGGAAGAGGAGTAACTTCCCAGCCAAAGTAGCTTTTGTCAAACGAGGACAATTCTCCAAAGAGGAGAGGCAGTTGTAAGACTTTAGCACCAACACGTACACCAGCTGGAGGAAGTCAGCACTGGCTCAGTAAAGGGGACCCAAAGCAGGGTCTACAGGATGCCTAAAGGCCTATTTTAACTCTCAAGTAGAAGAAGATAAAAACCACTCAGCATGGCCTGTCTCTGCTTGACCCTTTCCAGCCTTGTATCTTACCATTCTCTCCTCTTCTGCCATCTTTGTTTGAATTTTCCCTATAGGATGGATCTACTATGTACATTTATACCCACATTCTTTCACTCCTGCTGTTCCATCTGCATGGAATTCCTTTCCTACTTACCTGAAAAACTAGTTCAGGTGTCACACTTGTGAGGTCATTATTGAAATTCCTAGGCACTCATCATTTGTTTTATAGTTAACAAGGTTATAAAATAATATATGTGTTGAAGATAACATTTTTGAAAACAGAATTCAGAAAGATAGACACCAAAATGGAAGAGTGTTCAACTCTGAGTGGCAGAATTATAAGTGTTATTCACTTTAAAACTTTTGTTTTCTTATATTTTTCTGATTGTTTCCAAAAGAATATGTGTATAGATTCTATATTTATAAATATCATTAGTGTGCATAAATAAGAAATAATAATAAATAAGGGAAGGTAAGTTTACAGAATTAAGCTTATTTCTTGTTATATCTTATTTGGCAAATTCAAGAAAAGCAAAAAATTGTCTATGGAGTTGGAGCTCTCAGCTTACTATATCCATTTCTTTGACATGCCCACAGTTACTACATAGAGTTTTCATTTGTATTTTATTCAAATATCTAGAAATCCTCTTCACTGACTTTGCCTTAAGCTCTATATTTTTATTCAAGTCACTATATCGCATAGGAGTGAAATAAGATTTGGTTACTCTTGACTCCCTCTTCAACCTATCCTTGCCCATTCCTTTGGCTCACCCACCTTGGAAGTGGCAAAGCCTGATGAGAGTAATGAAGGTTGTAAGCGGCTACAACTGCAAGAAATTAAAGCCATTTGACAAAAAGCCACCAAACCAGGAGACTGAGCTCTACTATCTTCCATGAGTTTCCTTCTCTGGAGATGTAGATTCCACTAGGACAGTTCAGGCAATGTGATTCCTTGAGCTTTGGTTGGTCTACTCCATGACTACGTCTGCAGGAAGAATGACAGAATCACAGTACCAGAGAATGTTTTGATCTAGCAGGTCAATCCAATTCTTTTTATTACAACTCAAGACAACCCTAAATACTTTCAACCTTCTTTTATTGCATACATTCATTCCAAACTTCTACCAAACCTTCTTCCAATCTCTAGCTGATTAGATCACAGCCTTTAAGCATTATTTTCTTATTTACATGTGGCTTTTCTCTTTATTATATTAATGTAAGTAACAGGCCCTAAGCCTGGCAACTAGCTATGGTGCCTACGAAGTATAGCCTCAAATGGGAACTCTCATTTTTGAGCATCTTCTTTATCTTGTCAGTATCTCCCACTATCTTCACTGAATTAAAACCTATTTCCAGGGCTGGCCCAGTGGCATAGTTAAGTTCACATGCTCCGCTTCCGTGGCCCAGGGTTCACAGGTTTGGATCCTGGGCCTGGACCTACACACTGCTCATCACGCCATGCTGTGGTGGCATCCCACATACAAAGTAGAAGAAGATTGGCACAGATGTTAGCTCAGGGACAATCTTCCTCACCAAACAAACCAAAAAGCAAACAAACAAAAAAACCCCACTCTACTTCCACTAACTAGAGCTAGTGTATTCTCCTTCAACTCAATAGTTTTCCGTTCATGTCAATGCTAAAGAATAGCTTTTAGAGGGAGACAGGGAGAAATTGTAGGTTAAGATTAGCCTCAGTCTATATCTTCCAATTCTGTAACAGCTAGCCACGGGCCTGCAAGGGCCCTCCCATTGCTCCTGGCTGGAAGGGAGAAGCATCCATAGATCCCTTCAGGGAAAATAGACTTTGGCTCATCCTGCCTCTTAGTTTCAGTCCACTGGGACAGTTCCAGCACAGTCCAGCCCCTAGCTCTTTCCAAAAGCATATTTACATTATCAAGAATGGTCCATTTTCAAATCATTCATTCAAAGGCAATGAATATCACTTATATTGAAGGCAACCTCTAGTTACCCGAAATGCACATTAAAGTTTATAGCAAGTATTCATCAAATCAAATAAATTGCTCTTTCTTCCTGTTCTGCTCCACTTCCTTAAGCGTTTGTAAGCAGAGCTCATTAGGGCTTTTTGAAGTTGTTTATCGTCTGCCTCTCTCTTCAGTTGGCAATGAATGTTTTGGTTCTATAGATTCAAGCTACGTTTTGAATTACATCCAAGCCTTCCTTAGCATACTCAGCTGCCCAGGTTGGCTTTGTCCTCACGGACAGAAGGCACAGTCACACAGGGCTACCCTCACCACTGAATTAAGCATCGCAACACCCCACATCACCCCGCCTCCTGCACTCCTGACTCCCCTCACCTGCTCTACGTTTATTTTCCCTAGAGAACTTATACCCTTTCAACACATTATATAATTAATTATTTATTATATCTACAGCTATTACATCTTCTCAGATGTAAGTTCCAGAAGGACATACTGACGTACCCTAAATGCCTAGAGCAGTCGTGGCCATAGAAAGTTCTCAATAAATATCTGTCAAATGAACAGATCGGTGATTCAAAGGCCCTCAGAAAGTCTCCTTTGCCCTCTACATATCTCTACCACCCAGGCGGCACAGCGTCTGAATTTCTGCCATTAGAGATTTCTGCTTTGGGCTTTCTTTATCTATGGCTTTCTTAGGTTACGAGGCATATGCAGACTTCTATGAGGAAAAACAATCCTCTCCCCATTCATTGACCATTTTCTGATTACACACTACGCATAAAGCACTGTGCTAGATATTTGGGGACAGAGAATAGGGTCATACTCATCTCACCCTAAAGGTAGGCTGACATTTGTTATCTATGTGACATTGTGCCACTTGAGGGAGATACACAGAGCATGCCACTGAGGCCAAGGACTGGTGGCAGCGGTTCCCTCCATCCCCGGGGCCTCAGTGCCTCTCTGACCCTGACAATCCTTCTAAAAACAGAAAGAGTGAGAGATGGGGGCTTTCATCCTCTCATTTATTCACCCCTGCATTAATTTAACACACACTGAATTTTTTCTATGTGCCAGGCATTTGCTGAGTCTTGGGTGTATGACCGGAAACAAACAAGACAGAGTCCTTGCCTCATGGAAGTCACAGTGAGTTGAGAAGTTGGATACTAAATAAGAAATGATTTCTTTCATGTGCGACAAGGGTTTTGGTAGGGATGTACGGGGAGCTATAGAAGCACATAGGAAGTGTCTCAGCTCTAGTCTAGTCTAGGAAGTAGGGGCTGGTCATACCATGTGCCTCTAAGGGAACCTCAGGGAACTGCACAGGCTTGTACGTGAGCCCCGGATTTTACTGGGATGATGCAGAGATAGATGTGTGAACGTAAGACTAGAGGGTTTTGTGTGTTGTTGTCTTTGTCAGTTGAGTTGGTTTTCATGGCTGTAGTTACAGTAGCTGTTATTGTTATGTTTTGTTTTGTTGCATAGATTGCATGACAATTGTCCTGAGATCCCAGGAGTCTTCCAAAATGTGGTGTTGTGGACAGGGTGTGGTCTGAGGGTCATCACACACCTTCTGGGCTGTGCCTTAAAGTTACATGGGAGATACAAACACACCAATGCCTGGGGACCACCTCAGAGTTTTGGAACTCCCAGTCCATGGCAGCAACCTCTCTTCCATGCTCATCTTCCTTGCGGCATTCTTTTTCCACTTGTAGGACCCAAAATAAACCTTTTCCCCGGAGCTTACTATTCTCTGTCTCAAGAGGTGGCTGCTTACTCTCCCAAGCCCCAAATATCAAAGGCCCATCAGGTGAAAACCTCAAATTTAAGATTTATCCTTTCTTGATATATCTTCCTTCATTGCTGACATCTTTCAACTTCTTGATAAATCTCCCAGTTTACAAACTTTGCCCTAAGTCTTCACACATTCATTTATTCAAACAATGTTAATTGATATGAATTAAGTGCCTACGATGCTTTTAGGTGCTTGCAACACATGAGTGAAAAATACTGACAACGTTACCTATCCTAGTAATTACCTAATACTCTAGTAGGGAGGAGGACAAAATGCAAAATCAATTATATAATATATGATTATATTATTATAAATTATATAATATGGAAGAGATGATCACAGCTCTGGGGAAAAGACAGACCAGTATCAGGAGGATTGGGAGTGTCAGGGGAAGGAAGCAGTTTGCATTGTAAACAGGCGGTCAGCATAGGCCTCATTTGGAAGAGGGTATATGAGAGAAGATGCTGCTCTTCTCCATCCTTACTGCCACCCTTTAGAACAGGCCTTTATTATTTTCCAAGTCGATATTGCAGCCTGTAAACTAGGTTGCCTGCTTCCAACCTGGCCCCTCAACCTGTTCTCCATGCTGAAGCCTGCCCAGTATTTCTAAGCCCCCAGTCAGATCATGCTGCTCCTCTGCTCAGATTCCTTCAATAACTCCCCGTTCACAGCTCCTGGGCAGCCTAGCATGCAGCCTCTTTCTCCACAGTCTCAAGCTCTGCCCAGCCTCTGTCCTGCCATTGTTGCCACATCTTCACTCCAAAAACGCAGACTACTGCCTCCAGGTTGTTGTAGGGGAGGAGGACATTTCCTCTCCCCAAATGGGGGTTCGTCTGGCTGGAGAATGAATTAAATTCACATGAGACAGAATAGCAAGAGAAAATTAAACAAAGCTTTATGAGGAACCATGGCCCGGGGCCTTTCTTCCCGAAGGAAGAAAGGGCACCGAAGAAGTGGGGTGCACAGAGTGGTTATATAGCCCCCAAAACGGGGTGTTTCACATGTGATTGAAATGTCCCTCCCACAATAGTCACAAGATTGCCCCGTCAGCATAGGGCTTGATGGACACAGCAGGTAGTGGTCGGCAAGTGGATTGTCTGGAGCTGGGCGGGGGGTCACAGATGAGCTGGCAATCAGTTCCTAGCCTAAGGAAAGATGCTTAATCCTTAAGAAATGCCAGCGTTGGGAGGGGGAGGGAAGTTAGTTACAGGAGGTTACCAGACTAGCACAATAAAATGCAGATTTTAAGTCCTTGCCTTTGGTATTGATTAAGAGTTTTTGGAGAGTAGGTCATCTCCTTTCTTCTTCCTGGTACAGAGAGGGAGGCACCTTTTACAGATAGAGATTTACCTTACAAATGTAAACGTGTCCTAACAAAGAGCAAGTTCCATTCCTCAGAGCCTCCTTGCCTGTCCCAGTTTATCAAAAGCAATCAACCTCAAATAATCCTGATGCCAAAGAGACATATCTTGGGGTGGCCAATTCCAGGTCCCCACATTGTCATGCACATAAGCATGTCTACCTGCAGTGCAGGCCCCGCAGCTCACTGCTGCTCCTTCTCAATGCCCAGCTCAGTGTACTCTCCCGCAGGAAGGTTGCCCGGCCTCTCTGTTCTGGCTCATGTGCTCCTCTGACAACTTGCGTTTCCCTCTGTAGCCTGCGTTGTGCTCTCCTGAATCGTCTGCCTCAAGTCAGACCCTCCTCTGGATGTACATGAGCAAAGACTGCTTTCATTCACCTGGGTGACCTCAGGGCCAGCACAGTGTCAATCAAGGGATGGTTGGGGAACATGCAGTCCTGTCTGGAGACAACGCAGAGTGCGGGGGACGCATCTGAAGGGGCAGCTGGTGGAAGAGAGATTCACTTGTGATGTGCACCTCCAGCGGGCAGGCACATACAAGTTGTGGAAGTTACAAAGAGAGATTTTGGCTGCATTTTCGTATTTTGGATAGAACAATAATTGTCGTCACTAACATTGGCTGAGTTTAGCTGTCTGTCAGGCGCTGTGCTAACAGCTCAACAAACATCGTCTCCTTCACTCCTAGGAACAACCCTGCGAGCTAAGAACGCCTCACGTTCTTCCTTCCCTGGCTCCTGGATGTATAAGGTCTTCAAAGTTTGAGACTTAGAGAAAGAGATTCATTGTGTTATACAAAGTGACTTAAGGTGACAATAACAGACATTATCATTTTTCTCTTCGATGTTATCACTCCCAGAAAATTTACATCTGTGGAAAAGTCAGGGAGCTTTTCTGACAGAACTCCTTTGCAGTTGTGAGGGCCAATGAGCAGGGGCCCAAATACAGCTCGCTGTGGACTTCAGGGAGCTCCCAGGACTCACTTAGAACTCAGACTCCAACAAGAGACAGCTAATTGCACGGTACCCTCAGAATCAAGGATTTGCTGTCACCTACTTGGACTAGATTATAATGCAAGAAGAATATTTATATCTGTATATTTCATTGTAAAATTAAAAAAAAATTTAAACCTATTCTTCAGAAATTACATTTGAAAGACTGGGAGTGGGAGGTGTTGTGTGAGGTGAGCCAAGAAGCACAAGGACCAGGAAAGGTAATAGGCAGTTTCTGATTTCTAAACCCTAAGGCACAAGGTAGACTTCAGATACGGTGGCTGCGTGCTGCAACCCGCAGGTGAAACGTGGAATACCCTGAACTAGGCCTGGGATTGTCCAGGAAGAGAAGCTTCCCCATATTACTGCCACTAGAGCAAGCTGTGGGCAAAAAAGCCACCCCAGGGGATGTGAAGGCTGCTTCAGGAAGTTTCCCAGCAGCAAGTTTCAGGACTTCAGTTCCTCCGCATTGAGCAAGAAGATGACCTGTCAGCTAACACCACTGAAACAGCTGGAAATAGCCTGAGAGAGACAGGCACGTGTGGGTGTGGGTGTGAGTGGGTGGGTGTTTACTGGAACACACGTCCCGAATAAACCATATAGGTAATGTCCATAACAGAAGGTGAATTTAAAGAATTTGCGATGTAAATAAATAAACTGTCATTCCCCAGATCACATCAACACTAAAGTGTTCTTGCAAAAGCTTTGTAGAGATAATGTGGGGATTCACCGGCTCTTCCAGTTAATTCAGAATTTAAATCGCTTATCTAATGGTGAAAAGGTTAACATTATTTTGTTAATGTGACACTTATATTACATTGCATATTTTAAAAGTTCATGGCTATTACTATCGGGCATTTATGGCCCTTTGTAAAGATCTTAGGAAACAAGGCAGCGTTTCCCCAGGGAGCCTTCGATAGCGCTCCCTGCTGAGGCTGGCTGGTCCTGGCGGAAGCAGGAAATGCCTGAGTGTTAACCGCCATGCATACTGGGCGCCTCTGGAGACCCAGTCTTTTGCTCCTTCAGACACACCTGATACTTTACCTGCACTACAAGAGTAATGCAAAGATCCTATTGTTTCTGATGTGAACTGAGCAAATGAATACATCAATAAAATGATATGAAATATTTCCTGTTGATTCTGAACCATAGCAGAAACCGTTCTTCATAGGGCAGAGCTCATTTTCATTATGCATAGTCGAAGCAAGGGCTAAAAAGTTTTAATTGTTGTGAATTGCTAAGCGAGTGGACACAGTTTAGAAGAGTCCACTGGACTAGTCTACTGGCATTTTACAGGGTTAAAACATATCCTATTTTCCATGAGGAAAGCAGTAGGTGCAGAAAGACATTGAGTGACTGTTCTAAAGTAACATAGCATCTAAGGATGAAGTCAGACTGGGGTGAAATAGGACCCTGGAGGAGACCTCATCTGCTTTTCCAGAACAATTCCAGGAGCACTGGGAATAGCATTTATTCTTTCTTCTTCCCTTCTGTCCTCCGTGCATCCCTCTCACTGCCTCCTTTCCCCAGACTCATGCTTCCGTCTGCTTCTATCTCTTGCCTTTAAATTAGGTCAGCCCTACATCATACAGCTGGTACCCAAGACTTACTCTGGCAGGGTGAGGCTGAGGGGTCGTTAGTCCCAGCTCTTACATTCACTAGGGGCTTTAGATTTAGACATTGGCCATTTGTTTATTTAATTATTTTGCCTAGGAAGATTTGCCATGAGCTAACATCTGTGCCAATCTTCCTCCATTTTTTAATATGTGGGCTGCCAGCACAGCTTGGCTGCTAACAGAGCAGTGTAGGTCCATGCCCAGGAACTGAACACGGGCCACTGAAGTGGAGCATGCTGAACTTAACCACTAGGCCACCAGGGCTGCCCCAAGACATTGGCCATTATTTTTAAATAAAACCTTTGAACGTGTTGCAAGTATCAAATACATTGCATTAATTTTTTTTTTTAAGATTTTATTTTTTCCCTTTTCTCCCCAAAGCCTCCCAGCACATAGCTGCATATTTTTCGTTGTGGGTCCTTCTAGCTGTGGCACGTGGGACGCCATCTCAGCGTGGTCCGATGAGCAGTGCCATGTCCGCGCCCAGGATCTGAACCAACGAAACACTGGGCCATCTGCAGTGGAGCGCGTGAACCCAACCACTCGGCCACAGGGCCAGCCCCTGCATTAACTTTTTTGGTTAAAACATTAGTTTGGTGAATATAAACATTTTAAATGCATCATTATTTCGTAACCCTATTTTCTTAATTTTTGTACTGTATTGGGAGCCTCAAAAAATGGAAATAGTCCAGGCCTCTGTGGCCATCTCAGAGGCTCTGCTGGTACCCCTATAAATGAGTCTCAGAGTCATCCCTGGTCATGGGCAGCATCCGACCCTCTTTGCGTTTCATCTGCCCCTATTTTGTGCTCCTTACTCTGCTCTCCTGTCAGCCCGCTTCTAGATCTTCACTTGATCTCCTGTTTCAGGCCCAATCTCTCCCTTTGGACTGGACAGCAGATCAGGCTGTCTGCTTTGGACTGCTGGTGGCTTCATATGTCATAGATGGAACATATCCTTAGATTTTTCAGCACCTCCCACCCACACAGTCCCAATCTCCCAGAAGCCTCTGCAGGTTTTTCCAGCCTTCTCCTCCACCCACCTCAGACAGAGCTGGACACTCTTACTTCAAACCTAGTAATCAAGCATGCCCGTTGTTATGGCAACACAGATCCTCTGGTGGTTACACAGCGATCACTTCACCTGGGAAACAGTGCTGAAGGCAGGAAATGCCAGCCTTCATGTGGAGAGTTCCTTGGCAAGGCAGAGGGGGCTTCAGGTCACTTCTGCTCCATGGCTCTGCCTGCCACAATCTCCATGAGGCCTTCTGGGACAATTTTGCTCCTGCTCATAGGAAATTTGAGAGAATCCAATACAACCTCCAGACTTTCTGGTGTGGTTTTGAGTCTACACAGAGTATTAGGCCCTGAAATTTGGGTAAATAGCTGGAAAGGTGTCACGTTCTACTTTGCGTTAGTTGTCTATGATGTGTGGCAAGTTACCTCAATATTTAGAGGCTTAAAATGACAAAAATATTATCTTGTAGTTTCTGTGACTCAGGAATTTGGGAGTATCTTCGCCGGGTGGTTCTGGCTCAGGATTTTCCATTAAGTTGTGGTCAAGATGTCAATGGAGTTGTAGGCGTCTGAAGGTTAGACTGGAATTGGGGGTCTGCTTTCAAGATGGCTCACACACACGGCCCAAAAGTTAGTGCTGGCTGTCGATGGGAGGCCTTGAATCTCATCACGTGGACCTCTCCACGGGGCTGCTGAGTGTCCTCACATGTTGGCTGGCTTCCCCAGGTGAGTCATCCAAAAGAGAGCAAGGTGAAAGGTGCAGTGCCTGAGAGGTCACACTTCACCATCACTACAATATCCTACTGCTTACATGGCTCAGCCCTGCTTGTTGTGGAAGGAGACTCTAGAGGGAGTGAACATCAGCAGGGGATCATCACTGGGGCCATCCTGGAGTCTGGTTACCACAAAAGGGTCTAAGACATAGGCATAAAGAGGGATTACAGCCCAGCAACTCATTTTAGTGTTTTCTGGGTCAAATGCTGGATATGAACTTTTGGTAACCTCTGACCACACCCTGGCATAAAGCCCTGAACTCTCCCACACCCAAAGCCCCTGAGAATCCTCTATTCCACAGCTTCTCGATTGTGCCGTGCACACTGGCAGCCCCTGAATTCGTTCAAGGTGCTCTGAGACACTGAGCCCCTAAGCCCCCAGGGAAACTGAGCAGGGCATGAGGTAGAAGGAACAACTGAGCAAATATCATTTTCTATGTGTTCTGTGACTATATGCCTACTATATGAAAATATCTACCTTTGATTGTTAAGAAAGTTCCCTGGTCAGGGTGCCAAGAAGAACATTAGTCTCCCATTCTGTGCATGAGGTAATGTGTAACATATGTCCGTTAAATCACTGTGTTAACAGTGCTGTTCAAATGTTCTCTAAATTAGTACTCTGTTGTCTGCCTAGAAGATGTGTACTTTAATCTCCCACTGTGGGCATAGATTTATTTACTTCTAGTTTTTAGTTCTGTCAATTTTTTCTTTGTATCTTTTGAAGCTGTGTTACTTGGTGCTTGTATGTTTAAACCTATTAGATCTTTGTTGCAAATGGAAAGTTTTACCCTCTGCAGTGAACCTTTTTATCAGTAGGAATGTTCTTTGACTTCAAGCTTAAGTTTCACTGATTCTTTACTATATTTATGTCATTTATCTTTGTCTATGTTTTTACAGTCAAACTTTCTGAATGTATCTGTTTTAGAATTGTCTTTTGGAAACAGCATATTGTTAAATTTTATGTTGTGCTTTGTTTTAAAATACTGTCTGACAATAATAATCTGTCCACTCAGCATTCCATTTACATATAATTAATCACAAATCTATTTGGATTCATTTTGCCATTTTATTTCATATTTTCCATTTGTTCCATATGTTTAGTGTTTTCTTAACTGTCCTTTCTTGCCTTTTTGGATTGACTAGGGATATTTTATCTTTTGGGTTTTACTTCCACCAGTTTGGAAGTTTCATTCTGTTTCTATTATTTTAGTGGTCACCCTAGAAATTACAATATGCGTACTTAATTTATCCAAATCTAAAATTAATTTAGACCTTTACCTTCCTCTAAGACAATGCAAGTCCCTTAGAACATTTTAATTCTTTTTCCTTCCTCTCAACTTATATCTGATATTCTTAATCTATCTTATTATTATTGTCTTTTAACCTTGTTAGACATTATTATTACTGTTTTATGTAATTCCAAGAGGGTAGGGGCCTGAAGCCACATAACTTCTCAGGAATTGTCCATTTTTTAATTTTCCCTCTTCTTCTACTTTGCTCGGCCCCCCACATGGCCTTATCTGCAGTCCTCTGGGGTTGGGGGGGGGTTAGATCTCGATTGCCATTACTCTGTGGGGTTCTCGTCCCTCTGCCTGGTGATCCTGAGCCTTGGCTTCTGCCTGCACCTGCACAGCTCAGGGAGCCACATCCCATATCTGCTGCATCAGCAAATGAACTTAGGGCGTGTGCAGCTTTGGGGATCCAGTATTCTGCTTATCTCCCAGTTATAAGCCTCCATGCAAAAATTAATTAGCCAAAGAGTTCTCCTCTGCCTTTTAAACTCTTCAGAGCTTATAAGCACTTTAAGATGTTGATGTTTGTTTGTTTGTTATATGAACTTACATATAATTGTTTTTAGAGGAAGGATTCATTCAAGTAATTCACCATTATTAAATCTGAAACCTCAATAAATATTGCATTTTATTTCAAAATGCACAAGACAATGAGAACTGACAAGATTCCTTTGAATAATAACACCAGTAATTTAATAATAATAATAATTAATAATATTGAGCATTTACACATACCACACAGGGGTATGTGTTTTCTGTGTATTAATTTATCTATTCCTCATAATTTAGAACAATTCCTAACATATATTATGCATTCAATAAATATTAGTTATTATTATTTTTATACTCACTTCGTTGAAAATTTTTTCACTTCGGCCTTCCAGCTCCATAAAACTGCTGTCCAAGGTCCTATCCTTTCAGAATTTGCCAGAGTTCTTTATGAGAGTACTTAGGAGGTCAATAAAATATGCTACATTGTTACAGCATAGCTGCTTAGTATGTTGCCTCCCAAATAAATTTTCATTTTACAGGAGTCTTTGGACTTTCAATGTCTAAAGCGTGGTTTGGGGGTTTGTGTATCCTCAAGTTATACCATGTGCCACTGGCTCACAGGAAAATTCTCTCCCTTTTTGATGCCTCCCCAAAGAAAGAAGACTCCTCTCGGACCCTCAGTGTTGTCTCTTCTTCCTGTACAGACCGCATCAAATGTATCGTTGGGTTAGAATTTGGAGTTTCTCATTTCCACTTCTACCATAGATCTTTACAGGCATCTTAAAATTTAATTATAACAGGTACAACCAACACCATTAAGAAAGTACAGCCTTGACTTCAATTCTGTTTGTTTAAGCTAAATCTCAATGTCATTTTAACAGACTTGGACTGTAAATAGTTGAAGTTCTGGTGCCAAGAACCAATTATCTACAGCGAGAAAAATCAAACGATTTTATGCAGAATGAATCATGCGGGGAGCTTCTAAATTCTCAGCAGTCAAATTGGCTCAGATAAGATGTAACATTGTTTCTTGATTAGAGATGAAGCAGCCAACTTAGGATGGCTGTTTTTAGGGGTTGAAGGGGATAAAAATTGGGTAATACTTATGTGGAGTTTCCCAAATTTCATCATGACACAGGGATTCTGTGTACTTCTCTGGTTTGTGCCTAACTGACTATTATTCTCTAATATAATTATTTTTACTTGCCAGTCTATTTATCCTCTCATAGTTTTCCTAATTAATCATCACTACTTGTGGCATAGTGACCAACACTGGCTAAGGTTAAAGATTGAAAATTATATTCCCAAACAAACAATGGATATTTCCTCTGAATTTATAACTCCAATAGTCCAGTAAGTTGGGAGGCTCCACAGGTCCTTTGTTTTCATTAACTGTCTGTATTTTCATACAAAAATACTGTATGCTCTGGTTTTTAAACTTACTAGAATCACAGCTTTTTAAAAAGCTGATGAAAACCTTGACCCACCTCCTAGGAAATTCTCTCTCATATTATCACAATTACACAAATCTACACATTCATACACAACTTTGTCAGAACTTTTAGGAGGTTCATAACTTTCTATGAAGCTCAGCTGGACCTAAAGGGTTCCTGAATCTGAGGTTGAGAACCTTTGCCATAAATCTACTCTGAGAGACCCTAGAGACTGACGGTGTTTAGTTTCAGCACCTAGAACAGCGACACGATAGGTTCCAAATGAATCCATACTTACCTAAGTAATCTCCAGTCAGACCAACCACTTTTTATATATGCACGTGCTGGCTCCTCCTGTTTTAGTTTTTTGTGCTCTATCTCCCTCACATTGCCTCTCCAGCCTCTCCTCTGGCTGACAAAACCAGACAACTATGATGTGATGCCTTGAGAGCATGCTTGGATGACAAAATGGCAATAAATAATGATAGAAGACACTGGTCTCAGCGTATTCCTTAAAAGTGCTCAAGAATCCTGTTCACAGCTAATTAAGGTAGCATCTAGATTTAGTTAATCAATACATATTATGTCCATTGAAAGACATTTTAATTATTTTGATCAGTTTGTTAGCTCTGTATTCGTTTCTCTCTTGGTCGTTTCAGTCTTATTAGTAAACATTTTAAAGCACTGGTTTTCTGATTCCTGAAATCTGTCATGTTACTTAGGTTTTCACTCAAGAGGAGAACTTTACAAAATGGGAGATTATCAGTTTCTGCATTTCACTTCTTTTGAAGGGCTCCTGAACAGGCTATTTCCAGTTTCGATGTGGAGCCCCACAGCTCTGTGCTGTTGTTTTCAGTTGGTTATGAACTTAACATAGGGTCATGGATGTTTTCTGCTAAAGTTTTGCTCAGGAACAAAAGGTGGGCGCTGGCTGCTCTGGGGGCAGGGCAGTCTCCTCTTCCCTGAGAAGAGCCTGATGGGATTTGCTGACATAAGGTCTGACGCTGGTTTCACTGACACTGGTTGTCTAACTGAACTTGGACCTATTGTGACTTAAACACAGTTACACCAAGAAAGAAAGCACTTTCATTCTTAGTTTCTTTTTAAGCTCATTTAGTGGAAAATTAGACAAGCTAACAGGCCTTTGTTGTCACTTTCTTTAAAACTACGACATTCCATTACCCAGGAGACATTTGTTCATGAGAGTGAAATGCCGTCACTCTCCATTCTTTAATATTCCCGAAGGAGAATGTGAACTGCGACTCAGAACAGCTGTGAGGGCAAATGAAAGATGCTGTCCACCTGCTAAGCTGATGGCCAAAATTGCCTGAAGAGGAAAGCTGTAAACTCACAAATGAAAATCTAGAAAGCAAGGCAGACACCTAATCTTCTCTAATTATCCACAGCTCTCATTTGGCCCCAATGGAGCTAATCCTTTACTCCTGTTGTTAATATTTAATGGTCTGAGATCTCTTTAAGGTGGTCCTGGTGTAAGGACCTAACCTAGTATTTAGTCAAACTGATTTTTAATCGGTTGTGGCTGTTTGTGGAGAGAAGTGCCCTATCACGTGTGTGCTTTGAAGTTAGACTGATCTAAATTTAATTTCCATCCTGCTGTTTACAAGCTATGTGACTTAGGGCAAATTACTTAACACCTGAGCCTCAATTTCCTCATCTGTGAAAATCCACTTATAAGATTTCAGTGAGGAATACAGGAGACAATGCATATATACCCCAGGCACATATGACACACCAGCCTGGCACATATGACACTCCATGATGGGCACCCTTGGGGGAGGACTAGAATCTTTTGGCCAAATTATAGATGAGATCAGCAGATGGGTCTGGGTTGATAAAGTCCTTGAACTTAGAATGCAGAAATGCTGGGAATCTTTTTAATGCCTGAGTGTGTGCCATTTGTGCCCAAGAAACATTCAAACTTGGTGCAACTTAATACATTTTTTACAGCTGAGAAGTAAATCATGGGACAGAGAAAAATTCTTCACTATAGGCCAATCAGATCTGTATTTTCTCATTGTTTTCCACTTATGGTGCTTAAAGGTGGGGCTTTCAGTGCTCCATCTCAGATGCTTGGTGATGAGGTAAGAAGCAGAGTTTCCTGACTCTCCAATATCTTGGGGAGGGGAGGAGGAGAAGGGTTAGTGGCAAGTGAATTGAACCCAAAGGAATGATTAATTTCGCTGCCAATTAATCTCTTCTGGGCGCCCTGTGGTTTGATTTACACATGAAAAGTGAACTGGAATCATCATTAAGATAACTCTAATCAAAGAATTTTTTAGCTCAATTAAGATAGCATTTTTGTATCTGTGATTAATCTAATGCTGAAAAATAAAATGAGAGTGACTTTCACACACCTCCCCTAATTTAATCCATTTCTTTGCAGCATTATTTTAGTTGCTTTGAAAATCCTGGTTTGATCCTGGAAAAGCATTAAAGAGTCATTAACGAATGTTTATATAGTTACATAGACACACACACACACACACACACACTGTTCATGATAAGGATAGAACAATGAGCCAGTTTACAATTGAGGGTGCTGTTTATCCATGTGCTATCAAGTCAAATGAGTTTGTTTGTTTTTACTAAAAGTAAGTGATAATGTACTTTTCCCAATCCTGTTTTTATAGTAAGATCTCAATATTAAGTAATGCTTACAGATAGTGACACCAGCAATTGAGGCAATAGATATGCTTGCCTTCTAGGTTAAAAATACAGTCTTGATGGTAGAAACATCTTCATTCATTTTCTAAGGATACATACAAATTAGAAATAAGAGGCTTGATTCTCCCCGTTGAAAATAAGGAAAGGGATTTTCCCCCCTCCCTTTTTTCTCACAGCATTTACCTTAGAAAGCTCCTCAAGGTAAGTATTTCTCTCCTCCCTTTGAAATGTATATAAATCCTTTTGAAGACTAGATAGGGCTTGTGTCAGCTTTATGACCCAGGAGTGTCTTTCTCAGGGACCCAAGGACGAGGAGCCATCTCTTTGGAATGTAAACATCAAAGCAGCTGGTATCCATTTCCCAGTTTCTGAGAGGGTAGGAGTCTGACAGTGAGGTCATTGCTCTGGTTTGCAAAACTACCTCCTGTCATAAAGATAGGAGAAGTTTGTTTTTTCTTCAGGATAAAGGTGACACCGATGATCCCTCCAACTACCAGGTAAAGTTAGGATGGACTGTGTGTGACATGGTGCTGACAAGTCCTCATACTGGAGGGCTAGCTATTGTTTCTCAAAAACCTGTGTGCAGTGGATGTCTCTGCCTGGCCATGTAAAAGGGTGATACTTCTTTCTGCCTTGGTGGGTTGTGGATCTCTTACCGGGTTGTCTGTGATGAGCATCATATTATGTTTTAACGCTTCATCAATAGAAAATATTTTCCTTCTCTACTACCTTTGTGGAAAGGATTTCTGGGTTGGGAGAAGACTTTGTTTTTAATTATATTTCTCCAACAATTTCACAAATGTTTGCTCAGTGCCTAATTGCTGGGCGGTCTTTTAGACACAGGAGATAAGTCAGTAACCAAAACAGATGAAACCCCTGCTATTATGAAGCTTCTATTGCAGTGATATCTTACCCACAAATCAGCTATTTTTTTTTTTAAATTAATGTTATTCCCCAGCCTATACATCTGGGAAGGTGAGTTTGCTTTTAGCTTTCACTTTCTGAATAATTGAAATCTGTCAGCCTTTCTTGTGTTTTTGATATATGATCTAAACTGTCAGGCAGCGTGAATACAATGCCCATCTAAACGACCATTGCCACTTTCTATTGGGGTTAGAGTAATAGCTTTTACGTGGTTTCTGGTGACCTAGAATAATAGAAATAGGTTACTTTATAATTTGTAATGCTATTCAACACTCCATGGTTTATACAACTCAAAGTTTAAACAGCTGAAAGTTTTTTATTCTTAAGGGTTAATATACTTCTGAGAAATTGAAAACCTAGAGTGCTAAAGATGCCCCAAAGTGAAAGCAATCAGGAAACAACTTCGTGAAATTTGAAATATTTAAGATAACATATAGAATGGCCACCAAAAAAGCAACATTATTCTTGAGAACTCTCACCTTGGGAACCAACTAAAAACAAAACAAAAAATAATTTTCTAATGAATGTTAAAAAATATGTTCTGTGAAAATAAAATAATTGTAAAAGTATTAAGGGAAATTTAATCAGTAATTCACAAAATATCTGTCACAGGCACCATCCTTCATAATATCCACTGTCACCCTTAGCAATCCATTAAGAAATGATTTAGATTAAAAATTGCACTTTTAGGAAATTTCTCATCTTGTACAATATGAAAACATACATTATCGTGCTTTTCTTGACATTTTTATTCTAAACAAAGTGTTTTCAAGTTTATCTAATAAATGTTAGCATGATAATATATAAACCTATATCTTAGGAAAAATAGAAAATAAATCTTGAGGTACACTATAGAAGACTATTTTATGAATGCTATTCTAAATTCTGATTTTAAGAATGTATTTGTTCTATTTTTAGAAGATTCTCTTGAAAATAGGTTACTCTGCCACTATATTCTCCCATATCCATACACTTGCGTTTTTATATGAACTTTCTCCGTGTATAAATTTACCTAGCCAGCCCTGGTGGTCTGTTGGTCAAGATTCAGCGCTCTCACTACTGCAGCCTGGGTTCGTTTCCTGGTCGGGGACCCACTCGACCCATCTATCAGTTGTCGTACTGTGGTGGCTGTGTGTTGCTGTGATACTGAAAGCTATGCCCCCAGTATTTCACATGTCTGCAGGGTCATGGATGGTGGACAGGTTTTATCAGAGCATCCAGGCTAAGACTAGAAAGAGGGACTTGGCCACCCCCTTGCCAAATTTGGCACTGAAAAACCTATGAATAGCAGGGAGCATTGTCTGATACAGTGCGGGAAGGGGAGAGGATGGCGCAAAAAGACCGGGCAGGGTTCTGCTCTGCTGTGCACAGGGGCGCTAGGTGTCAGAATCCACTCCACAGCACTAACAACAGCAAAATAAATTTACCTATCTTTTCAATGTATTTGCTGTAAAATGAAGATAAAGACCAAATTTTACTTGACATACTCCCACATCAAATGAGAATCAGTTTAGCATGCTGAGGGGATAACGTTGATGACCTCTTTGGAAAGTTGTCATCAGGTTGGACAGTGGGAAGAAGATATCAGTAAACAATAATTATAATGGGTAATATAGTAAGCATTTCATACTTAGCATTGTTCTCTAACCTTGGATAACTCTAAGATGTAAATACTGTTGTCATCATCTTCTATAGACAAGGAAATAAGCTTGAAGAAGTTGTCTAAGGTGATACAGCTGGTAAGTACGGGCAGAGATGGGAGTCGAACCCAGGCGATCTATCTCTAAAACCGGTGCTCTCTACAGAATAGATGTGTGTGTTTATACACGTTTGTGTATGCACCTGTGATACAAGGATAAATATATTTTTGGTCTCTGCCTCTGGTTCCTGGCCAGGGCTCCTAAAACCTTCGTAATTTCCTAAGTGATAAAAGTGCTAGGAGCATCTTTTATTCAAATATTTGGTATTTGACCCAGGTTCCCGACACAGAGCAACTAAATACCTCGGAATTTCCTAGATGACGGGAGCATCTTTTATTCTAACGAAGCGACTCTTGATGGGCTCCTGGATAGCTTCAGGATGGAGGTTGGTCACCAGAAAGATCAAGCCATGATTAGAAGCTTGGAACTTTCAGCCCCAGCGCCACACCCCCTCAATCCTCTGGGGAGGGGAGAAGGGCTGGAGATAGAGTTAACTACTGATCACGAGCGTCCATAAAAATCCCCAAAGTACCAGATTCAGAGAGCGTCCAGGTTGTTGAACACATTCACGAGCCTGCAGGGCGGTGCCCCCCAAACCTCCCGGGGACAGAAGCTCCAGCACTTGGGACCCTTCTGGCCCTTTCCCTATTTCTCTCTTCACCTGGCTGTTCATTTGTATCTCTTAAAATATCCTTGTAGTACATCAGTGATAGTAAGTAAAGTGCTTTCCTGAGTTCTATGAGCCATTTTAGCAAGTTATTGAAACTAAAGAGGGGGTGGTGGGAACCTCTTATTTATGGTAGTTTGGTCAGAAGTGCAGGTGACAACCTGGGACTTGTCACTGGTGTCTGCGGGTGGGGAGTGCAGGCAGTCTTGTGTGACTGAGCCCGTTAACTTGTGGGATTGGACTCTAACTCCAGGTAGATACTGTCAGAGCTGAGTTAAATTGTAGAACACCCAGCTACTGTCAAAAATTGGTCAGTGTGGGAGAAAGCCCACACGTTTGGTGTCAAATGTATTGAGCATGTAAAAAGTAGTTTTTCTTTTTAGCAACTTTTTTCAATTAAATCCTCTTTAAAACAAAAAAGAAAACATTCATATAGTTGAAAACCCGTATTAATTATTAGCTGTAAAGAAATAATGAATAAGCAAACTACTTTGGGCCAAAGGAAAGTCTTAAATGATGCCAGTCACGTTGAGTCTCTATTTGATAAGAAATGGATGGGGGTATAGATAGGATAAATTAGTCATGAAAGAGTCTATAGGGCTTTTAGAAATCCTCACAGTTGCTACTGAATAATCACGTCAGAGAGCTGATTGGAAACAGGAAATGCTCTGTAGACTTGACTTCCTGTGTCTTTAAGTCAATCCTCCAACACACACTGATGTAGGCCTTTCAGGAACATCCCAGAGAGCTGTTCCTGTCCCAGATACTCAGGGCAAACACTTCTTCCTCTCCCTTCTGTAAAGATTCTTCTAATGTCATAAAATCTTGGTGCTGAGGGGACCTCGGGGGCCATCTCGTTCAGCCCTTCAGCCTATGCTTCAGTTTAACGTGTCACGGAATGTGTTAGAGACACAACGTCAAGTTAAAGTTCCTTTCTTTTATTCCCACGTAAGGTGAATTACCAGATAATTATAACATTATCACCAAACATTAGAAGTATCAGAGCTTCTAAACATTCATGCATATTTTGAACCTAAACAAGAACTTAATTATTGCAATATTAAGACAGTGCTTAAGTTATCAGTCATGATTCCTACACTTATCTGTGTTTTTATGAGCATGTTCCCCACTCTTTGTTCTAAGCATCATTGCTTGGGAGCTTTGGGTTAATATTTTGAATTTAAATTGAATTTTCTTGGTACCATAGACTTTCTAGCAATCAATTGCCAGGGTGACTTCTTTTTATACTTGTAGTCAAAAAGATTCCTGTTAAATTAATCTCTGTGACTCTACATTTCTCCAAAGTTGGAAAGATTTATCTATTATAGTCTGGATATTCTATATCCAGGATCTGAACATCAAAAGTTAGTCAAATATGAACATAGAGGAATACCCATAGATTTTCTCAATCGAGTTGTTTTCTTTTGATGTCAATGTTTAGGTTTGAAAGTCATCTAAGACTACTCTATCCCACTAGCTGACTGCATATTCATTATCAGCTAGTGAGGGGGTGAGAGTCGGGGTGGGCTACATGGATAAAAAGCCGTACTATCAGTGATGTTTGCAGCTTTACAGGGTGGATGTATGCCTGTGTGACAGACAGAGAGCCAGAAAAAGACTCAGGACACAGCAGCACCTGTAATCAGGGATACTTGGGGTATAATCCATGAGTCAATGCCAACAGGAATTGCTCTGTGTATTTCAACCTCGTATAGTGGTAAGCAATGTTGTATAGCAACAAGGCTCCCAGTAGAAAATCTTTTCAGTCTAAGGTTAGGAAGAAAGAGAGAGAGGGAGGGAGAAAAGAGGGGAAAGAAAAGACGTAAGTAAGAGTAAAAACACGGAGATAAGCATAGAGAATAGAAAGGTCAGCAAGGAGAGAAAGTGGAATTTACGTATCTGTGAATGTTGAGCTTTAGGACTCAAATGAATGCTACTCATATTTAATGCTGTAAGAGAAAGGAAAGAGAGCTCTGATGTGCACAGCAGTGTGACCCCTTAGAAGGCTCCAAATTTCCTGCATCCAATTTTCTGTCCCTACCTAGCTGGAGCCTCAGGGCCAGTGACAGCTTTCTGATTATCTGCTATAAGCTCACAGGGCCCTTCCTACTTTCTTGGTTCCAAGTTCTTCCAGAAGAGTTTTACAGGGTTGCTGCTAGTTTGCAAATAAGCCACAGAGATCTTAATCAGCCCTCCTTGCAAACAGGCTAAACAAATACCCATAACTTGCTCATTTAATCTGACCAATTGGCACGGCATACTTCTGTCTGCACTCCTTGCATTACTAGGTCTCAGCAAAATAGGCAGCCTTTGACTTTCTTGGCTTGACATTCCCGTGTCTTTTTTGTATGGAAACGTTATTTGTGTTACAACCAATCAGACATACAGCAGAGCTCCCATAAAGGTTGGACGCCAGCCTTATCTGAGCTCTCAATACTCTCTAGCAATCTTTTTATAGTTCCCTGTTCAGCTCCTACTTCCAATTCATGGGCAATTCTCCAAGACTCACCACCTTCTCAAGCCCCCACCTCCCAGCACTAGCCCAGCAATGCGTCTCTGGCCAAACTCTTGCCTGTTGGTTTCTTCCATGTTTCAGAGGACTCTCAGGGTCTCCGGTGCAAAGGCTCCTGATTTTGTGTCTCACTACTTACAAACTTCACACCACCGCCTCCTTTCCTCATCTCCTACTTTCAGTTCTCCAAGGGCCTTGCTGTTTGTTACAATGGTTCTTTCTCCATCCCACACGTCTTAGGTGCCGAATGTCTTTATCTTCTTGGTCTGTCTAAAGAACTCCTGTTTGTTTTTTTAAAAACCTTTCAGCGATGCCTCCTCCAGCAGCTAAGCAGTGAGGATCACCTTCAGCAGAGAGCACACACACAAAATTTGTTACACTACCTTGAACAGCTGTTCCTCCTTTAGGTTATGTGTTCCACATCTTTAAAGGTGGAGCATACTATCTTGGCTGAGGAAGAATAAAGCAAAGTAATAGCTAACAGGTTCTGCAGTCACTTGGTTATTTATTAGCATTTTATGAATCTAGTTATGGGTCTATCTCCTGTTGCCCTTGTTTTTAAATGTTTTTACAAAATGCCTACTTTGGACTTCCATCATGGATTTCAGTTCATTAGAAACTTTGGTCTCCATGGTGCTTAAAAAAATGTGTGTCATGCTTAGAGCCACATAACCTCTATACTGTCTTTTACAGTTGTTCTTTTTAATCAGCGTGCTTCCACGAATAGTTAGTCTGAGTTTTTTTGATGGCTTTTTGATGGTCAGAAGTACATTTTTTAATGATGTTCCAACCTTTGTGGGCTACATTCCCTTTCATAAGTTTTGTCTAGGGAATGAAAACTTTAATTCTTCTAAATAGTTTTGATGTCTATCTTCTCAATGTCTAGATATATGTCTGATTATCCTAGTCCAGTGTTCACAACCTGTTGTAGAATGAACTTAGGGAATATTTTCCCTGAGATTATTTTTTTTAATTTTTAAATTACTAATACTTTTGATGAACAAAAAAGGAGCTTAAGTATGGAATAGAAGCTTCTATACCATCTCCTGTAAACTGAGAGATGAAATTGTGAGGAAGGTCAACCAAGAATTTATAGTCACATGCTCTGCCTTCTGCAGAACAGATGTCAGCTTAGTTGAAGTCTAACGCTATCAGGTCTTGCCTCTCTGGAGATCTTTACATTTACGTGCTCGATCGTTTGTCCACTTTCTCTGCTTGCTTGGGTGTATTGTATACTCCCTTTCCAGTATCTCTTCTCTCTTTCTCCCTTTTCATCTTTACTAAAATATTCTGTCTTTATTCATTCATTAATTCAACACACAATTCAACACGCTATAAAACATGCATACAACATAGCGACCACTGTGTAGCATGTGGACACTGTTCAAGAGCTGTCTTCAAGTATGTGAATTTCTCTATAAGAACATCCTTTCTTTATATAAAGAAGTCTTTCATTCAACAAATATTGAGAATCCCTACTAGGTGGCAGAAAATTTTTTAGATTCTGAGGTCTTCCTCTTTCTCTTTTTTCCTATGCACGTATATTTGTCCAGAAGAAGGGTCTATCTAGCTATTTAGATGTTTCAGGCAAGTATTCCATCTCACGAACACTCAGGGATATTTATGAGGTAATTTTATTGCTTATTCTCTGCAGGTTGCAATGTAAGCATTTGAAATCATACACACTTAAAAGCACTTAAATGATTTTTAAGTCTCCCAACATGAAGGCTTTCCTGGAATACAGGATGCCTGCATATTTTCCCGTCTCACAATTTTGTCTAGCCTTTTTCTCCTTTTCCCTGAAAATTCTGTCTAAAGGTTTATTCGTTTTTCTTTAAATCACTTTCAATACTGGAATTATTCTTCTTGGTATTTGTTACTTAGACTTGGATACAGCCTAGTGTATCCATTGTGATGGTCTTTAGTGCTGTTTGAATATTTCTGGCTCTCAGCTTTTGGAGCACACGTGTGGAGGCATCTCTCGGCCATCTTAGGGTTGGGTGAGGTCACGTGACTGATCTGGCAAATAAGCTATGAGTGGAAGTGATGAGTGTTGCTTTTAGAAGAAGGCATTCAATTGCTGCTGTAAACGCCTCTGAAACTCTGTCCCCTTGTCATAGCAACAATAATATTGAGATAATGGCTGCCCAGACAACGTTCATCCTGGAAAGAGGAGACAAGGAGCAGAACTCCTGCAAACCTGCAGTGCCCTTGAGGCATGAGAGAAAAATAACCCACTGAAGTTTGGAAGCTCTTTGTTACCACAGCACAAGCTGGTTGATCCTGATACAGTAAGAATCCATCATTCTAGCATATAGTTGTGGACCTGGAAGTGAAATTCTGGCATGTGTATGGGCAAATAAACACAGCTCTTTCTTGTCTATTATAATCAGAACCATTAATTTAAATAAACAGAAAAAAACCCTTGGGTTTTATATCTTGAATTTCCAACTTACAACTTCAAGGTCACTCAGGGTATCATCCAAGTTTCATCTATCATTGTTTTCTTACAAAGTAACAAAAACTGAGATGATTTTGGGGGCTAATGAATCTTGGCAGGGTTTCTTTAGCATTTGAAACTTTATTTACATTTCAATTATTTAATGGCATTTTACAGGGCAGATTTGAGGCTAGGTTTCACTCTATGCATTACCAAATCAGAGGATGTTTACATCAAAATGCTTAACTTGGTAACATAACCAAGAAACATTCATTGAGAGGAGCCCCCCAAAATTTCAAAAGAAAGCACTGCTCTTTTTAATACTTTCCAGCTTATTTGCCTATTAAGCCAAACACATGTTGTATTTGTTCCGGCTGGAATTCCAGTTTTGAAAGTTTCATTTCACTTATGAGCTTGTCTTTGCAGGGTCCAAAGACAAGAAGCAATCTTACTTTCCCTTGCTTTGCACACATAAATCTTGGATAAAAGGTACTCAGGAATGTATTACCTAGTTGCATTTAAATATGATTTTTTCTGTAAATTAAAGTTTTTCTTTAAATGGTCAATAAAATCATTAATTAGACCTAATCAGACATATTTAAGAGGATAAAACAGAGCCAGCCCTGTTGGCCTGCTGGTTAAAGTTCAGGGCATACCACTTCGGCATCCTAAGTTTGCTTCCTGGTTGCGGAACCACACCTGTCGGTCGGTTGCCACGCTGGGGCGGCGGCTCACACAGAAGAACTAGAGCAATTTACAATTATGATATACAACCATGCCCTGGGCCTTTGGGGAGGAAAAGAAAAAAGGAATATTATCAGCAGATGTTAGCTCAGGGCAAGTCTTTCCCTGCAAATAAATTAGATAAATAAAAGGATAAAACAACTCAGACTAATATTTAGAGATAAAATAGTTGATATAATTAGATTACAAGAAACTGTTTAGTATATACGTATATATATATATATATATATTTTTCTCTCTAAACGTGAGGATCTAACCATCTCATAACTCTATCTTAAATGTAAAATCTTTGTAAACCTGTCCACAGCTCACGTTTTTCTGTCCAAAAGCCCTTGTGGGCAGCATCATGCATCATTTGCTCCCTTTCTAGAAGAGGGTAACTGCTGACTACCTTTTGATTCCACAAAAACGTTGCCTTAAAGCACTTTCAATCAATCCTCTCTTTGAACAGTCTCTCTGATCACCATGCATGGTCCTGTTATTCTAGAAAGAGCAAGGATAGAAGAACTCCAGGGTGAAGCTCCTGTTGTATTCTGGATCTTTAGCCAATTTGGATCCTGCTGGTTGAAGTCATGCAGCCACCTCCACATCCCTTGTTCCCCAGGTAGGGGCTCAGAAGGTCATCTTGTTGGAACTGACAACACTTTAAGTCTCAGCCTGATGTCAGATTGAGTTCCATATGTTTTATGGCAAAGGACGGCCACAGGGTTTTCTTCTAGTCATTGCTTCCTGCGTGGGGGCTTAGAAGCCCCTCGTTGGTGCAATGGCCAAGATATTAAGGTTGAGCCTTGGAATTCCACTTCTATCCTCTTTCTAAGCCACATAAGTAAAATTGGCCTTTTGTTTAAAACACCAATCTTCTGTTGGACACAGAGGTATGTGTTAGAAAAAATATAGTACGTGGGGTGGAGAAGGTGGGAGCTCTCTTAATGGAAAGGGTGGGTGGCCCAGTGGATGGTACCTCTTCTGCTGCAGGGCTTTCATGCTGTCCAGTCTGCTTGGTCAGGGTACACGGCTGAACGGGTTTATATCTGTTTCTAGTAGGAAGCGCACCAGTCAATGGTCATCAGGAGAAGCCCTGCTAGAGGCAGTCAGAAGACAGGATTTTATGACCTCCCAAGGAGATATGACCCTCAATGTCCAGAAGTTTGGAGGAGGCTCTGCTTGAGCCACACAGGTGAATGGACTCGGGTATAGCCACCTGTCAGTCACTGAACACCCCTCCAGAACGCCCCCTTCGCGAGTAGAAGGTTTCAACATTTTCTGCAAAGGGAGTGTGGGAAACTCAAGGGATGACTTTGCTCATCAGAACAGTTTGAGACTACATTTTCCCATCAATGATTTCCCTGACAGTTTTTAAATTGCTTCAAGCTCTCCCCGTCCATTGATTTCTAGCTGTTAGATGTTCACTGATTAAGTAGTATTGCCTGTAATTTGTCTTGTGTCCTAAAGCTGAAAGAACGCAGACTCTGGAGCTTTCCAATCACTGGCTCAGTAATGCGGGATGAGTCATTAAAGCACCCCCAGCTTTGGTAGTGTCACCTGTAAAATGGGAGTAATCAGGCTGTTGGGTTGGGCCAGTGCTACACATGAAGTTTATACAATACCTTTAAACAGAATGTAACAATATCTTAGCAAGAATATAGAAAATAGTTTTGCAGAAAATAAAAAGTAACTTTACAAAAGATATTATAGGCACAACTTAGCCAAATTCCTTGACCCCTCAGAATGAGCATTTCAGCCATTTATGTATTTATCAATAAATATTAGATGAGCGTGCACTGTGCGCCTGAGCGTGTGTTAGATGCTGAGGGAGACTGAGGTTGTAGAAGACAAGATCTCTCCATAAAAGAAAATTACTTTTTAAATGCGCAAAACAAGGTAATAATGGGCTCTGTGTGAGAATCACTTTGTTCAGACAGCTGGGGAGACATAGAATACTGATGCCAGAATGCTAAGCAATCCTACAACTTATCCAAAATACACACACTGACGAATCAATTCTTCCTAAACCTGCACCGTGGGCCACAGCTGCTGTGCTAACTGAACTATATTTGCATTTCAAAAACCAACACCTGAGGCCACATTCAAATTATTCTGCCAGAGGTTACTGCAGGGATATGAACTTTGGTAGATAATTTACAATTTGATTTTTTCTACCACTTTATCCACAAGGAAGATTCAGTTTACAGTACATTAAAGTCATACTGTTTAAAATTGCACGTGAATGGGTTGTACAATCATTCCCAATCTAACCATGCTCCTGCTTTGTGAGCTATCCTGGAAGTAAAGTTTGAATATCTGTGTTTGGGAAAATCACAAAAAATAAGTATCTCATCAAAACTCACATTGATGTTGTCTCAAAAATTAAGCGTCAATAAGCGATTTCAGTTCCAAACAAATTCAGTCTGTGATATACACATAAACGAAGGTGACAAGTGACCTGATAAGTGTAAGGTGTTGATTCACGTCTAAGTTGTGTCCATGAGTGGTGTCCAGACACGTCCAATGAACTGCTGGGCAGCTAGCCAGAGTTATTTTGGGCTAAAGATTTCTAAGATCTTTAAAAAAGAAATCTTCAGAGAATAATACCAGCTAACACTGAGGTAGCTGCGCCGTGTGCTAACTCTATTCTAAGCACATTCTGTGTATTACCCAGCTCACAACTCCATGAGGTGGGTACCATCATAATCCTCATTTTACAGTGAGGGAACTGATGTTCAGAAAGGTTAAGAAAGTTGCATAAAGTCACACAGCTAATAAGGAGTGGGATGGGTATCCAATCCCAGTAGTCTGATGTCAGCCTTGCTTTTTAACCCCTAGGCTGTAATGTGCTGAGCTTGACTCATTCACAAAGCCCAAGTCACCAGAAGAAAGAAGGATTTCCTAGGACAGAAGGAAGCTCCATAAAGGGCAAGAGCTTTTGTCTGTGTGGTCACATAAAATAAAGGATTAACACACAGGAGTAGATTGTCAATTCAGACTTGCATGAACCCCGAGGATTTACCCAGCTTCAAGATTCTCTAATTATTTCAAACACATGGTCAATCAAGAAGCACAGACGAAGCAAGGCAGATCGTGAACACCCACGTGACTTCCCAGACCCTTCCTTCTCACACGGGACACGTGCTCTCTGGCCCAGAATCAGACGGGGTCTCTAAGTGAGGTTTTGCCAGATTCCTACACACAGTAGGCAGCACTTTTAAGTTACAGCCCAGAGAGGTGTAGAGTGTGTGTGACTTTCTCCAGGGAGCCCTGTCTCATAGATTCTGGGTTTACATACTGTGAGCAATCCTTGGGACATCCTGCTAAAGTTGTCCAACAGCTAAAGTCTCTTTTTCCTAGCGGATATCATTTGTCCCTTAACTCAGATGTCTAGCTGACAAGGAGACTAGAAGGATCACCTGCCTTCTTTTCTCTCCCTTGGGGGTGTTCCCACAGTAAAGGAAGTAGTGGACCCTTAACCAGATGTTATAACTCTTCCTCCCCAGTCATCGGTGTAGCCCAACTCCTAGTACACTGCCTGGCACATATTAGGCACTCAATGTATATTTGTTGGATGAATTAACACAGTGCAAGTCTGTCGTTTAGATTTTATGTACCATGATACTCACCCTCACCCCAACCCCCAACCCATGCCTAGTCCCTAAGGATAGTACAAAAGCTGCGGGTCAAAACTAAAAGAACAATTATCATTCAAGATTCACTCAAAACTTTGTAAGACACTACAGTGCACGGTGGTGTTGCTTTGGTGTAGTTCTGACAGACTGGAACACACAAAAGGGGAAAAGTCATTTCCATCAACTTTACCAAACTCTATACCATTTTGGAACCTTCTAGAACTCACAGTAGCTACATGAGGGACACTAGTACCATTGAAGGTGTTGGAGTTACTGGTGGATGTGCAGCACCCAGCCAAGGCTGCTTTCTCAGGCTGAGTACTTGGAGTGCCAAGGAGAGAACTGACAACAAACAGCTGACACTTACTGAGCACTAAATGCGTGGCAGGCACTGTTCCAATTGCTTTTCCACATAGTAACGTATTTACTCCTCACACGAAAACCCATAAAGTAAGTTATAATATTATTATTCCCTCATGAGATCTATGACTCTCTGTTAAGTAACCAGGGCTGACCAAAGAAGCAAAATAAAAGAGAATGGAGGGGAAGAGGGCCAGAGGCCACCTGAATACCACTATTCTCCCCAACCTCATTCTTAGACACTTCCCCTTCACCCTTGTGAGCGACAGAGGAGGGAGAGAGGAGCTCTGGGTTACACCTTACATGGGAGAGCTGAAGATTTCTAAGACCAATGAATGCTGAAGGCAAGCCCCTGGTGGGGAGGGAATTACCAGCACTTGGGCACTGGGGAGGAATGGGAAACAGGGAGCACAATGAAGAAAGGGGGGCTGCGAAGGAGAGGGAAGCTCCAGGCTTGCATTCAGGGCAGGGCTGATGGCTACACTGAAGGGTGCCAACAGAAAATTTCCACCACCCTTCCTGCTAAACACAGACTTCACACTCACTTGCAAGTAATTTAGAGTCTATTTACTCAGGTAAAGAACTGTTGGAGCCTTCTTTGGGGTTTCTATGTGTGTTTAATTGCTTATTAGGGGGAGAGGACAGCACCCAACTCTGAGAGATACATGTATGAACCACCAGCAACAGCAGCAGATGCCAGAGACAAGCCCAATGTGAGTGACAGAAGGTCATGTGAATCTATCACAGGGAGCCCCTGGCCAATGAGTCAGAGCGACTGATTTTTTGGCTCCCTGTTCCTTATCTCCAAAAGCTGCTGTGGGCCACAGATGATATAGCTGGCATGCAAGGTGATGGTCTATAGTTTGAGCCAGTCCGGGCAGGCTCCCAGAGAGGGAACAGAAATTCTAACCCATCCATCACACTTTTAGGCCTGGCTAAAATGTCTTCCCTATGAAAAGCACCTTCCACCTTTAGCATTTCTAAACAGGATTTCATCTTCTCCTTTCATTATATTCATTTATGCTTCTTATTATTTGTCTCCAAGCAACATAACCAATAACTAATAATCCTTCAGAGAGCTGATAGGAAATGGATCATCTGGTTGGTTTATTTCTATTCAATTTCAATTAACTTTCTAAAAGTAATTTTAGGGAGATACTTGCAATCCCAGTCTCAAGTTTTGCAAAGTGACAGATAACACAGATCTATGGTACTGATGTAGCTCGTGCTGTGTGAGTGGCCATGTACCCTCGGTGTTAAAGTGATAATGCAGTAAGTTTTTCTCCTGTATTTGTACATTTTCTTGTCTTGGGGGGCTCTTCTTCTCTCCTTTACATCCATTTCCTCCCACCTAGCCATCATTAAATCTCAGTTCAAGTGTTATCATTCAGTCAGTCCTATCTGACATCCCCTTCTTTCCCAACACCAGGTTCCCAGGCCCGTTCCCAGTGCCTCTGTTGTGCATGCTTCATGGCATCTGTTGTCCACCTCTGATAACTTGTTTCCCGGGTAGGGTGCGTCCACCCCAGGGATGCACAGCGGTGGTAGCCAAAGCCAGTGGATCACATAGAACACCTTCCTTCACTCTCGATTTCACTTGAATACTTGGGAAACATTTTTTAAATCTCTTAAACATTTTTGAAGCACCTGTACTCAAGGGCACATTAGTAGAATTCCACCTTTTCCGTATTGGTTTACCTCAAATTGTGCATCAAATATGTTTGGATGTGATTGTAAGAGTAGCAGCCTGCGAAGATGGCTACCAATTCTTTCCCTCCCTGTGTCCGCACCCTTGCAATGTAACTTCTTAGCTCTTCTCATGAAGAGTTAGTCTGCTTCCATTCCTTGAATCCGAGAGGATCCTAACCTTTGTGAACTGTGAGGCTAGCAGACGTTTGAAAAGCACAGTGCAGTGAGCTTGCTGCTCTTAGAACACTGCCACCGCATGAAGAAGTCCAGCGAGTCTGCTGGAGACTGAAAGGCCATGTGAAGAACTGGAGCACCCCAACTGTCAGTCAGCTGGCCCCCAAACAATGTCCCCAGCTCACTGGGACATATGAGTGAGCTCCAGAAGAGATCAGTCTGGCCCATATCAGAGAATTGCCCAGCTGAACCCAACCGAAATCGCTGATCCACAGAATTGTGAGGTAAATAAATGATTGTGGTTTTCAACCTCTACAGTTAGGGGTGATTTGTCATGCAGCAAAAGCTAACTGATATGCGAACGAGAAAGACAGGGGAAAGCCCAAGAACTAAACCACTTTTATGGGGAAGAAATGACTGGAAAGTTTGGTATTTCGGGGTTATTAGAAAATCCAGGGTCATTGCTTGCCCTACCTGTGTTCCTCCACATTCTCAAACCTCCTGAGCACTTGCTGCATGAAACCATCACTATCATGGAGATATTTTCAAATCAACCATGTGAAAATTTAAAGATAATCACAAGAATGTTTGCAATTAAAATGAAGCAAGTCTTGGCCAGGAACCATATGTAAAACACTCTTGAACAAGCACATTAGAAATTACTTGAGACTTCCTTTGAAGTTAGTTTCAGATGCACTTTGCAGAGCAAGTAATGAAAAAGAGGAAAAGATGATGAAGCTGTGGAACTGGGTTTGTGCTGTTTTAGACTCAAAAAATAGTAACAAGGTGTAAAAGATACTCCTGGACTAACTGATCTGTTTTATTGTTTTCCAAAGACATAAGTAAATAACTGGTTGCAAAACAAATTTAACCCAGTTGTTTAGATTACATTTTAATGAGCACAAAAGGGTAATGAGCTGGCTCATTTATTGGTTTCTTTGTTCCCTATGTTCATAAAGATGATGTTTATGAAGCGTCTGTGTATGTTCAATGAGGTGGTCAAAATGATAAACTTTATAAAGGAAAAAAGTGCACTGAATAACCATCTTGTAGCCAAACTAGAACATAATGGGAAGTGACTTGAAGATTTGCCCATGAAAGATAGCAGTGACTACTTAAACTGGGCCGTGGGAGCCATCTGCCCTGGGGAAAGGCCATAAGGAAATGCACTGTCTGTAGAGCGTTGAAAAATATTTGCAAAACCCATAAAATTAGGTCTACTTTTTATTATCACCACATGTCCCAAGAATTCTGGATAATTTCAGCAATAATATATATACTCCTCCCACAGTTGTGGCCAGCTCCCCCATACCTCTCCTGCGTGGAACACCACCATTATACAGACGAGTGCTGCCTTAGCTCAGACTTTATCTCCTTAAGCTTTCACTGCGATGTTTCTTCATGAGAAAACATTACAACAAAGGAGGAAACCTGAATAAGGTGAATGAGCTATTTGTTAATCAGAAGAATAAAGCATAACCTACTAAGTGATGATGCTCATAAAAATCCTGAAAACAATCACCATCAATAGGCATAAATCTTGGTGGGCCTACGTTTTAAAAATATTCTGACATCAAAACAAAAGAAAAGAAGAATTTCCTCATCCAGCATGCCTCTTTCAATTTAATCATATTTTCTGGTAATAATAGATTCAATGTAATGATAATTTTGTCCATGAGCCAAAAAGATAAATAACATTTTTTTATGATGACAAGTTATTTAAAACATATATATACATACATACATCTTTTTAAATTAAAAAATACATTATAAAATACACCATAAAATTCGCATGCATTTTAAAGATAAAATGTGAGATAGCCAAAACTCTTATTCCTCGTGGAGGGCCATTGTAAGCTATACTCTATTATTTCCTTGTCTGCAGTTCAGGGATATTTTAATGAAAAATTTGGAGCTGTATTTTTCCATCATAAAATTTACCCCATTGTCTTAGAATTATTTCTTCATTAGTATCTCCCTCTTAAGTGATTTCCTTCAAGGACATGGACCAAATTGTTTGTCTTTGTATAGTCAGCACCCAGCACATAACCTGATAAATGCCTGTCCACCCCCAGCCATTCTAAGGGCTTTATTCTTGCCCTCAGCCTCTGCCCCGAGAGTGTCAGAGTTAGTCACGTTTGGTGCAACATGACTGTGTTCCCTACCATAGTGCCCCCATACATATATTGCATGTACATATTTCATATGTATATTGCATATACATACAGATACACACATACATATACACTCATACATGCTCACATAAAAATATCAAGGAGTAAAGATTTTATCAGACATAAGCCATTAGCACATTGTTTGGATTTTCTTTTTACAGTTCTTATGCAATAATTTTTGATTTGCTTAAGTAAAATTGTATGATAAGATTATTATTGGTGAGGAAGCTTTCTGTGGATTGGCTCCTTGACACATGCTCCAAATCCTTTCTAGTATTACCTCCCACAGTGTTGATGCTGGAAAGCTAAAACTACAATTCTGAGGCTCCCTTGCAGCTAGGGTTCAGGATGCAACAGATTCCACTCATCTATTGTGCGAGCTTCATGTGGGGGGAAACACAATGCATATGGGGCATCGTTCAGTTGGCACGGGTTGTGCTGGAGACAGCTGGGTTTGCAGACTGCACAGGCAATAGCAGCTTCCTTTCCTATTTATGGCACAAGCAGAATAGTTCCAGGGGCTGAGAGTTGTTCCAGGAAGCTCAGCCTACAGCCTTCTCCTCTCGCCCTTTCAATCATTTTGTAAACGTTCTATTAGTCTGAAGTGTATTCCTTTCTGTTTAGACCAGCGAGAGTGGATTCCCTCCTTTGCAACTGAACTATGAACAAAAGAGTATAACAGTGTGGGCGCGTTTTGTAAAGTCAAGTTTATAAAATCCTAATAATAAGAACTCGGCATAATATTTGGAGATGAGACCTCATATAACCTCTTCTCAAATGCAGCTTAACATGAAGATAAATATTAAAAGCTCATGAGCATGTAGAATGACAGTCCAATTTCATGTGCTAAAGTCTATTAGCTAAAAATGTATGTTTTCCAAGTTCATTTTATATTCATGTCTAAAAACTGGTTTCATTTGGGTCATTTGCCCAAAGCAAATTAGAAGAGAATTTGGCTGTTAATGAAGAGCAGACTAATAGCAAGATGTGTTATCTAACTTCCTGACAGTGAAGAATGAGCCAGGAAATTAAGAGAAAATGTAAGAACAAAGAAAGCTTAGCAGTCTGGTCCATTAGTGTAGGTCAAGGGGAATCATGTCGCACAACAGCTTCAAGGACATCTCCAGCTTACAATATAACAAATGCTGATGACCATAAAATGATGACGCTAAATCAAGGGGGAGAGTTGGAAATTGCGTTGCCTTTTCTCTCTGTAATAACAGGCAAGTCTGATGTCCAGCTCCTGTGTGTTCTATCTTCCCAAGAAACCAGTTTCTTGCTCTTGAAGTTCAAGTTGAGGCCAGTGACAGAGACCCAGAGAGAGTCTCCTTCATGAGGAGCTTCAGTTATCAGACGCACAGCTTGCTGGGACCCACAGCACACAAGGGGGTGAAGAGTTGCCATAGAAACTTCTGTAAGGCCACTGCTCTGTTACTGGCAGTGTCACTAGCCAGTTTGTTTTTATATTTCGTCTGTCACCTTGGCCTTGTCATCTGGGGCAATGGCATAATGGAGCACAAGAAATGGAAGTAAAGGAAAAATGTGAACAATTTGAATAATTCCATTTGTTCTTCTTACCTTGTGGCCTGGTTGGTATTTTCACAAGGACAGAAATATAACATGAAAATCAAGTTTCTCTGGAAAGGATGAGAGGAGAGGTCAGGGAAAGTGGGGAAAATGTCTTGAGTTTTGTGATTTTTATTCCAGTATTTTGCTATTGAGGTTATCCTCAATAACTGTAAAAAAAAAATTATTGTTTCTTTTCCAATTAGAAGAGTTTGTTTGATCCCAACCTTTTCTCTAATGGCAGAGCTTAAGTCATGGACCCTCAGAAAAGAGGCAGAATTCACCAATTCTGGAAAGACTTAGGGTGAGAAGTTTGTAGAACTCTCTGGCAAGCAAAAGAATAAAACATATGAATTGTATGCCATGAAAGGAAATAAGGCTGGAATTTCTCCAAGCTGTGCCCCAGAAACCTAGCATGAGAAACATGTGCTTTCATACTGTAAACAGTACCTTCCAGGTCAACCATGCCTCACCCAGGAAGCACTATGAGAGATTTTTCCAGAAGTTGTCTCTAAAGACTTTGGTGACATGTCACAAAGGGAAAATGCTGGTAAATTAAAATTAGAATGTGAACATCATCACGGCAGTGCCTAAAGCCAATGCTATGAATCTGTTTCATTGAACGAGCACAAAGACATTGCTTTCTCACTAACATCATCGATTCTTTCAAGAAATCACCCTCCGTCTGGTTCAGGAATTTACAGAAGCTTTACTTCTAAAAGATAACACTGAATTTGTGTCCTTGGAAGTGGGAGAGACTACAAATTCAAACTAAGAGAAGCTACTGGAGGTGAAGTTGCATTCAGAACCTTTTTAAGATAGGGAATTCGGTTATGAATAAAGAACCAGGAACTCCTGCTGAGGTTACCAGAAACATATCAACCTTTCCCTTTCTAGCAGCTCCATACACCTTCTTGGTATGTTGTGACCTATGTAGTGGATCTGTCCTTGTCATCTTTCCCAATCATCTTGTCTGGTTCTTTCCTCTTAGATGTACCAGTGTATCAGGACAGCTGTGTAGGAAGTCACAAGAGGAATTACCACCAACATTTGTTCCTGACAACAGGTGAGTAGAAGCTCTTAGTTTTATTAAGAGCAGAACAAGAGAATGACTGGTCATAGCTTATTTCCCCTTTCCATAAAGAAGCACACTTTAAGCTTGACATAACTTCTACTGAATTGCTACTATTATTTACTTATTCTTTTCCATGTTGAACCAATGAGCTTTGAAGATCACTGGAATGCCCAGAGAACTAGGCTTGAAGGATCCAAAGCACAGGACTCTCTCGGAAAATCGTCTTCAAAAATTTATCACCAAGTAGGGCGAGGAAGGCACCATAAGGAAGAACATCCCAGGTCGGGATGTTAGAGGGACAAATGGGGTGAGGAAGGCAGACAGCAGCATGTCACAAGTTAGCTTCAGCAGAGTGAAGACAGCATCAGCGTGGGAGAAGAGGTGGCGGTGACAGGAGATTGGTTACATATGGGGGATTGATCAAAGAAGTAAATATGTTCAGCCTAATGGGAGGCAGTTTTCTCACTGTTAGACAAAAGAGGTATAAATGTGGAAAGAGAGAAAACAGGAATCAACTCTGTAGTATTTGATTAAATTGGAGGTATTGATGTAAACTCATGTTCATATAGTATAAATAGTTAAATTTGGAAATAAATGTAGATATAAATGTGTGCTTATATCTGTGAACATATCCTAGCTCTGTCTCCTGGGAGAGTCTGAGAGCAGCAACACCACAAAGGTAATGGGTGCGCGTAGAACACAATGCTTGGTTTCTAAACGCCATTCTTCACTAAATGGGTCCAGGGATCTTTGAATTTTAGAACCAAGGCTGGGGCATGGAAAGTACAACACAAGCCTGATCGTCCTGTTGTTATTCAGACAATTGGTGGAACCTGAATGGGGTCTGTTAATTTCCTGATGTTGATGGTTGTATTGTGGTTATATAAAAGGATGTTCCTGTTTGTAAGAAAAACATACTAAATTAGAAAGCAGTGATGGGCATCATGTTTGCTACTTACTCTCAAATTGTTCAGGGGCAAAAGTTGTTGGTACTATACTTGCTACTTTTCTGTAAATTTTAGATTATTTCAAAATAAAAAAATTAAAACTGTAAGAATAGTAGTGTACACCAATTTCAATCCTCAGTGCATTCCCTGCTCTTCTCCATTCTTAAGGACATTCTATGGTGAGAGGTGGATGCTATATTTACAAGAAAGTAAACTTTTAAATGAACGGTTCATTAATTTTTTATGTTGGGCAATCATTGAGTGACACCATTTGTCACTCCAATCAAGAGTCACAAGATTTAGAATGAGACACTGAGGAAGGATATGAGCATAGCCAAACCAGGGTAGTGGGGCTCATTTTCAAAAGCCATCATTTTAGTTTTGTTCCTACTGGTTAAATTGCTTTAGAAGCTTTTGGAAAAGAAGGAAACACAAAAGGCAATCTTCCCAAGTGACTGCACCTGGAAGAAGAGTCAAGAAAGAACATTAATCTGTATAAATGAATTCTAGTTGTTTGGACAGAGTTAGAGAAGGAAAACACTGCAAAGACAGGCTTTTCAGAGGTTGGGGGCAGAGACACAGTATACGGCTGGGCCCCACTGCTTGCTACATGAGAAGAGTCAAGACTCTCAATTTGGGTGAAGATATGTCTTGTGTTATAGGGCCTGCATTTGTTGTCAAATCAGGAAATTCCTGTATAATTTAGTGGAGAAGTAAACTATTCCTTCCCTCCTGAAATGGTTGCAGACCATAAAGTTTCTCTTTTAATTCTGGAAAATTTAAAATAAAAAAGATGCAAAGGAGGGGAATTTCATGAGTACAAGCATCTGCCAATTCGCTGAGACTAGACGGTGCAGCAGGCACGAGAGGAGCAGGCGGCGGGCGTGATCAGGCAGGCGCTCCCTCTTCACAGGGGCGCCGGTGCCTTGGAGTAACCCAGTAATTCCTAATGCCTCCCTCCTGTCTCGTGTCTCATTGCTATCATTCATTTCACTTATACGTAAACTGTAATCATTGAATACGCTATTGCTACTATTTGAAACAAACTGTTATCTATTAGATAAATTAAAAGTAAGAAAAATAGGTTTTTGTGTACCCTACACCTTCACTTATTACTTCCCTAATGCTCTTTTTTGTTTATATAGATCCAAGATTCTTACTGCAGCATTTTCCTTCCAAACTTCTTTTAACATCTCTTGCCAGAGAGATCTACCAACAACAAATTCCCTCAATTTTTGTTTGAGAAATTCTTTACTTCCCATTCACTTTTGAAGGCTAATTTCTCAGATGCAGAATTAGAGGTTGGTCATTTTTCCCTCTCAATGTTTTATTTATTTATTTATCTTATTGGCCCTGAGCTAACATCTGTTGCTAGTCTTCTTTTTTTTCTTCTGCTTCTCCCCGAAGCCCCCAGCACATAGTTGTATATTCTAGTTGCAAGTCCCACCAGTTCTGCTATGTGGGACACCACCTCAGCCTGGTGAGCGGTGCTAGGTCCACGCCCAGGATCTGAACTGGCAAAACCCTGGGCCGCCAAAGCAGAGCACGCAAACCCAACCACTCGGCCACAAGGCAAGCCCCTCTCTCAATGTTTTAGATATTTCACTCCACAATATTTTTGTTTGCATGGTTTCAAAGGAGAAGTCAGATATGATTTTCATCTTTGCTCCTTTATAGGTAAGAATTTTTTCCCCTCTGGCTTCTTTCAAGATTTTTTCTATTTTTGATTTTCTGCAATTTGAATATGATTTGTCTACATGGGGTTTTGGGGAATAGTAATCCTGCTTGGTATCCTCTGAGCTCCCTGGATATGTGGTTTGGTGTCTAACATTAATTCTGGCAAAATTCTCACTCATTATTGCTTCAAATATTTCTGCTGGTTCTTTCTATCTTCTCCTTCTGGTAATCCCATTACATATATGCTACACCTTTTGTAGTTGTTCCACAGTGCTTAAATATTCTGTTCTAATTTTTTTCAATCTTTTTTCTCTTTGATTTTTAGTTGTAGAAGTTTGTATTGACATATCTTCAAGCTCAGAGATTCTTTCCTCAGCCATGTCTCATCTACTGAACCCACTAAATGTCTCCTTCATTTCTGTTAAGATTTTTTTTTATCCCTTGCCTTTTTAAAAATTCTTTTTTAGAATTTCCTTCTCTCTACTTACACTATCCATCTGTTTTTGCATGTTGTCTACCTTTTCCTTTAGAGCTCTTAGACTATTAATCATAGTTGTTTTAAATTTACACTATGATAAGTCGGACATCTCTGCCATATTGGGTCAGTTCTCCTGCTTGCTCTGTCTCTTCAAACTGTGTTCTGCCTTTAGTATGCCTTGTAATTTTTGGTTGAAAGCCAGACATGGATTATTGGGTAAAAGGCCTTTAACAGCGGTGGTAAGATGAGGGGTGCGGGGAAGATTTCTACAGTCCTCACTAGGTTTCAGCCTTTTAGTGAGCCTGTGCCTTTGGGCTGTGCCTTTCACAAGTGCTTATCATTTTCCTCCTCCTGCTGAGATGGGATGGGATGACTCGAGAGGGCTGGAGTGGGCATTTCCCTTCCCCCAGGTCAGTTAGGCTCTGAAAAGAACCCCAACAGGTTAGGTTCTGGTAAAATAGTTTCTCTTGAGGAAAGGTCTTATTATGAAAACCAGAATCCTCTGCTGTACTTCAGAATGGTTACGTTCCCCTCTCCCAACCAGGAGCATGAGGGATTACTCTCTGCTCTTGACTGTGAGAGCCTGATAGAGCTCCTGAAGGTAAAACTCACAAAAGCATGGGGCTCCCATGAGACTTGCCCCTTCCCCAGAGTTTTTGGCTCTCAGACCTGTCCGCACTGAGCATCCAGAAATTCACCAATTACATTTAGGCTTTTCTGCCTCGGTACAGTTCTGGTGGAGGTTTCTGCTCCAGTAAGTTGTGATTCTCTATGTTTGCCTGTCAGTCTCTCCCATTTGTGGGGCAGCAGTTTGCCCTGTGATCTCAATTCTCTGGTGGATCTAAGAAGTATTGATTTTTAGTTTATTCAGTTTTTTAGTACTAGTTAGAATGGAGTGATAATTTCCAAGCTTCTTACATGCTGGATCAGAAACCAAGGTCCTCTGTCATTTTTTGCAGAAGATGTAACTGTATATGTAGCAAATCTTAAGAAATCAATGAAAAAGGTACTAGAACAAATAAGTGAATTTAGTGAGATCACAAGCTACAAGGTCATATGGAAAAATCAGTTGCATTTCCACATACTAGAAAGAAGCAATAAAAAAACTAAATTTAAATAGCACCATTTCTAAATATTAAAAAACACAAAATACTTATAGGTAAATATAATAAATTATGTTCAAGATGTACTCTGAAAACTATAAAATATTGCTAAGAGAAATTAGAGAAGAGCTAAATAAATGGGGGAATATACAATTTCATGGAACAGAATACCAGATCTTCCAAAATTCATGTAGATTTAGTGTAATCCAAATGGAAATCTTAGCAGGCTATTATTGTAGAAACTGATAAGCTGCTTCTAAAATATATATGGAAATGCAAATGACCTAAAATAGGAAAAACAATTTGAAAGTTAAAAAAAAAGTTGGAGGACTTTACTACCTGATTTTGAGATTTATTATAAAGCTTTGGTAATTAAAATAGTTTAGCATTGGTATAGGAATAGAAATCAATGCAATAAAAGAGAGATTCAGAATTGTGCTGTTAAATCTAGTAGCTTCTAAGCACGTGTAGCTATTTAAACGTAAACTTAAATTAATTAAATTGACTACACCACCTGTCTGTCGGTTGTCATACTGTGGCAGCTGTCTGTTGCTGTGATGTTGAAAGCTATGCCGCTGGTATTTCAAATACCAGCAGGGTTACCCATGGTATACAGGTTTCAGAACTTCCAGACTAAGATAGACTAGAAAGAAGGACCTGGCCACCCACTTCTAAAAAATTGGCCATGAAAAGCAGTGGAGCATCATCTGACATAGTGCCAGAAGATGAGAGGATGGCACAAAAAGGCCAGCCAGGATTCCATTCTGCTATACACAGAGTTGCTAAGAGTTGGAATTGACGTGATGGCACAAAAATTAGAATAAAGTTAGAAATTTAGTTCCTGCTGTACTTCAAGCACACACAGTTCCTGTGGTTAGTGCCACCATATCAGACGGCACCAAAATGGAGTGTTTCCATCATCAAAGAAAGTTCTGGTCTAAAAACAATTTTACCAAAGGTGATAAGATAATTTGATAGGGAGAAAGGATAAGCTTTTTGACAAATGGTGCTGAAATAGTTGGATATTTGTATGCAAAAAAAAGTAATAAATCTTTGCCCACATCTCACACCATAAACATAAATTTACTCAGAATGAATTAAAGACATAAATATAAAGGCTAAAATTATAAAACTCCTGGAATTGAAAATCTTCACAATCTCGACAAAGATTCTCTTTATAAGTCACAAAATATATGATGCAGACCTGTTTCTAGGGTTCTGGTCTAAGATGGCAACATAAGAGGCTCCTCAACTCCTCTCCTCCCATGGACATGCTGAATGTACAGCTGCACATGAAGTAATTTCCTCTGAAGGAAATCCAGAAACTAGCTGAGTGACTCCTACACATTGGGCAGATGAGAAAATACCCACATCAAAATGGGTAGGAAAGGCTGAAACATACTTTCACCATAACACCCACTGCCAGCATAGCTCCATACAACTGAGGATGGGGGTGGGGAAGGAACTCTCAGTTTTCAGCTTCTCCCTGAGGAGCGAAGAGTTTGGAACTCAAATCTAGTGCCCCAGCTCTTAAAACTCCTACCTGAGGGACAGGCCACCAAGCACCTAGCTCTAAAAGCCAATGAAAGCTTGCCTTTATGAGACCCACAAGACTATAGCAAACAAAGAAATAGTTCTTAACGGGCTTTTGAGAACTCACCCTGACTATTTCCCCAGGGCTCAGCCCAGAGGGAGCAGACCAAAAACACCCATCTCCCAGTCTTTCCCTAAAATGGATCTATTTGCATGCATTAAAAGCTGCCTCTTGAAGGTCAGGCCTCTAATTTAGCACCCATCTAGGGCCTGAGTGCCATCCTCCCCAGAGAACAGGGAAGCCTGTGGACACATTTCATGCCCTCTCCCTCTAACCTGCTCCAAGTTGCCAATATCTCCCTAGAAGGAGCTTGTACACATGTCTGGCATCACAGCTTTTATGGCTGCAGTCTCCGGGATGGGCCTCTGGATTGCTTGGTTACACTAGCTAGTGGGGCTAGCCTTCAAAAGTCCAACAGCACTGTATAAAAAAAATAGACCTTGAGTGTAAGAGCACCCACTATGGCTATACACCTGGGCCAAGTGCAGACAGAGCAGTCAATAAGACCCATCTCCCAGTTCCTCCCTCAAAGGGTCCTAAGTACATACTTTCCCAGCTGTTGCCTAAGGGTCTGGATTCCAAGCAAACTGCCTAGGTGCTGATGGCATTCCAGCCATTTGCAGACTGACAGTTTTGGCATCCTCAACTAATAGGAGGCACCAAAAGCAAATAAGCCTCCCTGGACAATCACAAAGGTTTGAAAGGCAGCCAAGAGCTCAGGCCAGGCTGATAGATGAGGTTCATCACCTACATAAGACCACCCTGTCAAGTCTGGGAAAGGAGGCTATTGTATTTAATGTGCAGAAAGCAACACAGAGAGTCAAGGAAAATGAAGAAACAAAGCAAATGTGTTCCAAATAAAAGAACAAGATAAAACTCAAGAAATGGACATTCATGAAATGGAGATAGGTAATTTACCTAACAGGGAGTTCAAAATAATGACCATAAAGATGCTCACTGAGGTCAGGACAAGAATGGATGAACAAAGTGAGGACTTCAATAAAGAGATAGAAAGTATTTTAAAAAGTAACAGAGACAAATCACAGAGCTGAATACAATAAGTAAATAAGTAAACTGAAAAAAAAGAGGGATTCAACATCAGATTAGATCAAGTGGAAGAAAGAATCAGTGAACTTGAAGATAGGGCAGTAGAATTCATCCAATCAGAGGGACCAAAGAACAAAGAATGAAAGAGAGTGATGACAGCTTAAGGGACTGAGGAAACAATACACACATTATAGGGATCCAAGAGGGGAAGCAAGAAGGGGCAGAAAGCTTATTTAAAGAAATAATGGCTGAAAACTTCCCCAACTTTGGGAAAGAAACAGACATCCAGATTCAGGAATACCAAACAAGATGAATCCAAAGAGACTCAGATTAAGACAAATTATAACTAAAATATCAATAGTTAAAAAAAAGGAGAGATTCTTAATGGCAGTAAAAGAAAGCAACTTGTTACGTACAAGGGAATACCCATAATACTATCGCCAGATTTTACAGCAAAAATCTTGCAGGCCAGAAGGGAATAGCATGATATATTCAAGGTGCTAAAAGAAAAACTGCCAACCAAGAATACTCTGCCCACAAAATTGTCCTTGAGAATTGAGGGGGAGAGAAGAAATTTTCTAGACAAGCAAAAGCTAAAATAGTTCATCGCTACTAGACTGGCCTTACAAGAAATGTTAAAGGGACTTCATCAAGCAGAAACGAAGAGAAGCTAATTAGTAACTCTAAACATATCAAAGAATAAACCTCACTGTTGTAAAGGTAAACATATAGTTAACTTCAAAAAACTCCAACATTGTAATGGTGATGGCTAAATCACTTATAAGTCTAGTATGATGATTAAAAGACACAAATATTGTAAATAATTATAACTACAATAATTTGTTAATGAATACACAATGTAAAAATAGGTCAATTTTGACATCAAAAACATAGAATGTGGGGGGGAAGTGTGTAAATGTAGATCTTTTGTATATGTTTGAAGTTATGTTGTTACCAGCTTAAAATAAATTGTTAAGATATTTTGTGTCAGTTCCGTGGTAACCATAAAGCAAAATCCTGCAGGTATACCCAAAAGATAAAGGGAAACAAAGTTAAGCATACCACCACAGAAAATCATCAAATCACAAAGGAAGAGAATGAGAGGAAGAAATAAAAAAAAGAACAACAAAACAGCCAGAAAACTGTTAACAAAAGGTCAATAGTAAGTCCACACCTACAAATAATTACTTTAAATGTAAGTAGACTAAAATCTCAAATCAAAAGACATAGAGTGGCTGAATTAATAAAAGAAAACAATACCCAACTATGTGCTGCCTACAATAGACTCACTTCAGATGTAAGGACAGACCCTAAAAAGGAAGGGATAGAAAAAGATATTCCAGGCAAACGGAAACCAAAAGAATGCAGGGGTAGCCATGCTTATATCAAACAAAATAGACTTTAAGCCAAAGACTGTAACAAAGACAAGGAAGGGAAATGTATAATGAGAAAAGGGTCAATCCAGCAAGAGGCTATAACATTTCTAAATATTAATTCACCCAACATAAGCACACATAAGTGCATATGACAAATATTAACAGATATGAAGCACCACTTTCAACAATGGATAGATCATCTAGACAGAAAATCAATAAGAAAACATTGGACTTAAACTACAAATTAAGCCAGATAGACTTAACAGACATACACAAAACATTCCATCCAAAAACAACAGAATACACTTTTATCTCAAGTGCACATGGAACATTCTCCAGGGTAGATCATACGTTAGGCCACATAACAAGTATTAATAAGTTTAAGAAGACTGAAATTATATCAAGCATCTTTTTGAACTACAATGATATAAAACTAGAAATCAATTAGAAGAAAACGGAAAAATTCACAAATATGTGGAGATTAAACAACCTGTTAGTAAACAACTAATGTATCAAAGAAAAAATGAAAAGAGAGATAAAAAATATCTTGAGGCAAATGAAAATTGAAACACAACATATGTAAACTTACGGGATGCAGCAAAAGCAATTCTAAGAGAGATGTTCATAGCAATCAATGTCTACTTTAAGGAAAAAAGAAAGATTTCAAATAAACAACTTAAGTCTACATCTCAAGGAACTAGAAAAAGGAGAAAAAACTAAGCCAAAATTAGCAGAAGAAAGGAAACAACAAAATAAATGAAACAGAGCAAAATAAATGAAATAGAGACTAAAAAGACAATGGAAAAAATCAAAGAACTAAGAGATGATTTTTTGAAAACATAAACAAAATCGACAAACCTTTAGCTAGACTTACCAAGAAAAAAGATAAAGAACTCAAACAAATGACATTAGGAATGAAAGAAGAGATATTTCAACTGATACCATACAAATACAAAGGATCATCAGAGATCACTATGAACAATTACACACCAACAAATTGGATAACTTAGAAGAAATGGATAAATTCCCAGAAACATGCAACCTACCAAGACTAAATCATGGAGAAATAGAAAATCTGAGCAGACTGGTTACTAGTAATGAGATTTAATCAGTAATCAAAACCCCCCAAAAGAACAAAAGTCCAGGACCAGATGGTTTCACTGGTGAATCCTACCAAACATTTAAATAAAAATTAATACCAATCTTTCTCAAACTCCTCCAAAAAATAGAAGAGGAGGAAAGACTTCCAAATGCATTTTATGAGGTCAGCATTACCCTGGTACCAAAACCAGACAAAGATACTATATAAAAGTAAATTATAAGCCAATAAACCCAATGAACATAGATGTAAAAATCCTCAACAAAATATTAGCAAACTGAATTCAACAGTACAGTAAAAGGATAATACACCATAATCAAGTGGGATTTATTCCACAAATGCAAGGATGGTTCAACTTCCATAAAGCGATTAATGTGATATACCACATTAACAAAATGAAGGATAAGAATCATATGAACATCTCAATAGACGCAGAAAATTCATTTGACAAAAGTCGACATCTTTTTATAAAAATTCTCAACAACTATGTATAGAGGGAAGATACCTCAACAAAATAAAGGCCATATATGAGGAGTCCACAGCTAACATCTTACACAGTGGTGAAAAGCTTTTCCTTTAAGATCAGAAACAAGACAAGGATGCCCACTCTCACCACTTTTATGCAACATAGTACTGTAAGTCCTAGCCAGACCAATTAGGCAAGAAAAGGAATAAAAAGCATTCAAGTCAGAAAGAAGTAAAACTGCCTCTACTTTTAGATGACATGGTATTATATATAGAAAATTCTAAAGACAACCAAAAAACTTTTAGACTTAATAAACAAATTCATTAAAGATGCAGGATAGAAAATCAACATAAAAATCAGTTGCATTTCTATACACTAACAATAAACTATCAGAAGGAAAAATTAAAAAATAATCCCATCTACAATAGCATCAGATAGAATAAAATACTTAGGAATAAATTTAACCAAGAAGGTGAAAGATCTACACACTGAAAACTGTAAGATATTGATGAAAGAAATTGAAGAAGACACAAAGAAATGGAAAGATATTCCATGTTCATGGATTGGAAGATTTAATATTGTTAAAATGTCCATACTACCCAAAGTGATCTGCAGAGTCAAAGCATTCCCTATTAAAATTCCAACAGCATTTTTTACAGAAATAGAAAAAATAGTCCTAAAATTTGGATGGAATCAGAAAAGATAATGAGTAGCAAAAGTAATCTTGAGAAAGAAGAACAATGCTAGAGGCATCACACTCCTTGATTTCAAACTATATTACAAAGCTATAATAATCAAAACAGTATGGTATTGGCATAAAAACAGACTCATAGATCAGTGAAACAGAATAGAAAGCCAATAAATAAACCCATGCATATATGGTCAATTAATTTATGACAAAGGAGGCAAGGAGACAATGAGGAAAGGATAACCTCTTTGATAAGTGGTGTTGGGGAACCGGACAGCCACGTGCAAAAGTATGAAACTGCACCCCTATCTTACACCATATATAAAAATCAACTCAAAATGGATTAAAGACTTGAATATGAGACTTGAAACCATAAAATTCCTAGAAGAAAACATAGGAGGTAAGTTCCTTGAGATCAGTCGTGGCAATAGTTTTTTAAATTTATTACCAAAAGTAAAGGCAACAAAAGCAAAAATAAACAAGTGGGACTAAATCAAACTAAAAAGCTTCTGCAAAGTAAAGGAAATCATCAACAAGTGAAAAATCAACCTATGAAATGATTATGATGTGTTCAAATTTCAAAAAGAAAGAAGGTGTGGCTTGAGTGGGGTGAACAGAAGAAAAAGAGAAATAAATCACAGGGAGGCTTACCTTCTTGTGGCGGGAAGTCTGGATTTTATTCTTATTGCTGTTGGAGTCATTGAGGATTTTGAGGCAGGGGAAATGATATGACTTGAATTTCTTTGTAATTAACACTCAGATAGATAGATAGATATAAAATTCAGGAAGCTATAAAGGGAATGGACTATAAAGGGGCCAAGAGTGAGAACAGAAAATTGAGTTGGGGGCTGTTATGATCATTCCAGAATGAGATGATTGTGGTTTGAATCTGGGCTGAGGTATGAGAGGTGGTGAATAGTTGGGATCAAGCTATATTTCAAGTCAGAAGTGACTTGTTTATGAATTAAAAGATGGTAAGGTAAAGTAAAAAATGGGATCATGGTTTATTCCTAGGCTTTTAGCTGTAGCTACTAGATGGATGTTGCCATTTACTGAGAGGATCTACTTTGTAGAGAAGCATCAAACATGCATTTTTTTAACTGTGAGTTTTGAGGGTTTTATTAGACATCCAATTGGCATTCTGTGTTTTGGAATTAGTTGAAGATCAAGGCTAATAGTTACGTATTTGGGGGTATCTGCCTGTGGGAGATATTCAAGGCCAAGGTCAAGGTACAATCACATAATAAGAAAGCATAGATAGAGAAGAAGAGGGCCCCAAATGGAACGCTGGAGCACGGCAATGGCTAGAAATCACCCAAAGGGGAAGCCAGTAAAGGAAAGTGAGAAGGCACAGCACCAAGGCAGGAAGAAATCCAGATTATTGTGCTATCTACCAAATCTACCAAAAAATGTTTCAAGAAGACAGGAGGTACAACTGTGTCAGATATTATTGAAAGGTCAAATAAAATGAGGGAAAAATTTTTCACTATTGGATTTGTCAACAGAGAAGTCACTGCTGATGCTAGTGAGACCTGTTTCAAGAGGCTTGTGGGGACTGATGCCAAAGGGGTGAGTTGAGAGAGGGGAAAGTAAAAGTTTGTAGGGGCTGGCCCAGTGGTGCAGTGGTCAAGTTCGCACGTTCTGCTCCTCGGTGGCCTGGGGTTTGCTGGCTGGAAGCCCGGGTGCAGACATGGCACTGCTTGGCAAAAGCCATGCTGTGGTAGGCATTCCACGTATAAAGTAGAGGAAGATGGGCATGGACGTTAGCTCAGGGTTGGTCTTCCTCAGCAAAAAGAGGAGGATTGGCAGTAGTTAGATCAGGGCTAATCTTCCTCAAAAGATAAATAAATAAATAAATAAATAAATAAATAAATGAATAAATAAATAAACAAAAGTTTGTAGAGTTAATTGTTTTTCCCTGAGTGGAAACAGAGAAATGGGTGCAGCTGAAGGGCAAGTGGGACTCAAAAAACAATTGCTTATATGGCTATTATTTTCTGAATGTTGATGTGAACAAGCCAGTAGAAAGGGAGTAAATGATCAAATAATAGAGAAATAAAAAAATTTCCAGAGAACACTTCTCAAGTTGGAGAGAAAGGATGGAATCAGAGCAAGGGTGTAAGGGTTGACCTGTCATAGGAGCAATGATTCATTTTGCCTTATAGCAAGAGAGAAGGCAGAGTTACGTACAGAGCCAGGTAGACTGTTGGATTCAACAGGGAGAGATGAGATTATTGACATATAATTGCATCTACTTTTCTTCAATGAATTACGAGTCGGTCAACAACTGATAATAGGGAGAATGGGTGTTGGTAGGGGGAGATAGGAAAGGTGTGCAGTGGGCTTCTGAAAGAGTGAGAAAGTGAAGTTACTGGAGAATTGCAGAGATGGAATGGAAATATAAATACACATTTGAGATTTACAGTAAGAAGAGTGAGAAAGGTTATGTGATTGTCTCTAGCAACCTCTAGGTACTCAGGTACAAGTGTGCAGTTGTTAGGCTCAACCAAGTTTGAGGTTTTGCTGGGTGAATGTGATGGTGGGCAAGAAGGGAACCGAAGGTGTTTGCGAGACATAATTAATGCTGGACCCTGTGAAATCTAAGCTGGTTTAGCAGAAGCTGCTAGCAATTTAACAAAATCCACATTCACTTCTTATTCCTCAAAACTCAACTAGACCTGGAGTGATCAACACATCCTGGTTTGCCTGGAACTGAAGTATTTCCCTGGATGGGGGGATTTCAGTGCTAAAACAAGTGAAGGCGGTAAATCCACCCATTTACGCACTTTCAAGGAGCTGAATCACCTTCTGGTTTGTATGATTTCAGCTAAAGTAGCAGGGGTCCTCTCACCTAATCCTGAATTATCATCATCTTGGAAGACCATTTAGAGGACAGGATTCAAAATTTCACCTGGAGAGGCTCCAGGCTATCTAAAGAGACCCAAGTCCTCAGATCAGCACTGAAACTCACACCATGGACAGATGGTACTTCTACTGCCTGAATACTCCTAGTCCCTAACCTACTGACTGAACAAACATTTATACGCACAGAGTATGATGCCTTGCAGCAGACACTCAATAGATATCCGTTACTGATTTTTTGTTATGTTTCTCAGAAGCACACTTTCCTTTCCGTCAACACAACTAGTAGTATCCATAACGAATGCATCCACCTCCACTTCAAAGAATATGATTCTAAGCCAAGGCAAATTATTATTGCCACTGTCATTATCAGATGTTTTATTGTTATTAAACTCTTTTTTTGCCAAAACCTAAGGAGAAATTCATGTTAGCAGCTGTTATAATTCTGTTCATTCAAGTAATTGTAATGGCGATTCATAAACGTTAAATGTCATATAAATGGTAAGCAAGGTCAATAATAATGGGCTTGAATCTACTTAAATGTTATGCAGCACAAGAAACACATAGATTAATTCTGTGTGTGTCAAATATTAGAACGAAGGAAAGTGGTGAGAATACTCAATGAAAGAAGATCACAGGTTTTCTATAGTCTTCAGTAAATATTTTCAGCAGTTACAACATGAATTAACTTACAATTCAGTAAAAAATATTTATATTGAGAATATAGGGGAACTAGTGCAAGCGTTCAAGTTACTATGAGTTGGTACATCTTTGCTCAGAGAGACTCATTAAATTTAGAAAGATTCTTAAAGATAGAAGAGACCTTTAAAATGTAGTTGAATCTTCTTTACAGATGAGGAAACTCTGGCTCACAAAACTGTGGGCCCTCTGCTCCTAATTAGCAATGAATTTTAAGACTAGTCTCGTGAATGTGATGGCTTTTGAAAAACACTGACATCTTGAGAACCGACAGAGAGCACTGGGGTGGGAGACAAGGCTGAGAGTGAGAACGGTAGACGGGGAAGAAGGAAGTGCCTTCACTGAAGACTGGAGTTGGGTGGTCCAGGGACTTGTGACATAAACACAGGCTGGAGAGGGGAGGTTGAGCACCCATCGTCTTCTGTGACATTTTTTACTCAACAAAGGAAGAAGACAGGACCCAAACCCTCCCACTGCATGCCATCCCATCAGTAGAAATTTCCTGGCTTCCTAACAGGCGGGGAAAATTGCACTTTTCTCAACTATTAGAGCAGTGGCTCTAAAGTAGGCTATGCACAGCCCTACGATTCATCAGGGCATGGGAAGAAATGATGGAAATTTTGTATACAGATAATATCCCAAGATTATAAAAAATTAAGTCTTGCTAATATTTTATATATGAATTGAGACTGGCAATAATAAGTTACACATTTTTCTCCTACCAAAATACAAGTATTTCAAATGTTTAACCATTTTGTCATGACAAGTTAGTGATATGCTTCCTGACAAAAATGCTTAAAACAAATGCAGTTAATTTGTCCCTTCCCTGCAAAAGGTGACTTTCAAGAAATGAGTGAGAAAAACTAATTTTCAAGAGAAAAAACAAGTGTAATGATGAGAACATTTGAAAAACTGATGTTTGGAAATATTTCCATTGTTTCAAAATTTTGTTACTTAAAACAATGCATGTCACTTACAAGGCCTCTCATTTCTGCACACTGAACTTGGAGTCCAAATTTCCCAACTTGTTAAAAACAATCTTCCAAATGAAGCAGCTTAGTGAGTTTTTAATTTATTTGTTGGAAATATCACAATGTAGCTCCTTCCAACTAGTTTGCTTGGTTACTGATTGACATCCAGGAAGATAGAAATTTACTAAGTGAATTTCAAGAAAAGCATGAAGATAATTAATGAAAATGATTGAAAATAAATATCCTTATTTCTGTGCCATTTGTGTCAACACGGATGGACGTTGAGGGTATTATGCTAAGTGAAATAAGCCAGACAGAGAAAGACAAACACTGTATGATCTCATTCATATGTGGAAAATAAACACATGGATAAGGAGAACAGATTAGTGGTTACTAGAGGGTAAAGGGGTTGGGAGTAGGGTGAAAAGGGTAAAGGGTCACATATGTATGGTGGTGGATAAAAACTAGACTATTGGTGGTGAGCAAGATGCAATCTATACAGAAACTGAAATATAATAACATACACCTGAAATTTACACAATGTCATAAGCCATATGACCTCAATAAAATAATTTTTAAATAAAGAAAAGAAATATCATGACTTAGTACATTCATCCAAGAATGCCCAGCTTCCATTTGAATCTAGGAATCTCTGATATCTTTTCCAGCCATTAATACTGACCAATGAAATAAACTGAGCTAACAACAAGATCTTCAGACTACTACACAAAAAATGTTGAAAACAAGATTTTATAGTAAATCAAATTCATATTGCTCACCTTAAAAGTGTAATTAATAATAAATAAAACTAGTAATAAATTTTACACATATTTTATTTTCTTCTTTTTTTTGGTGAGGAAGATTGACCCTGAGCTAACATTCATTGCCAATCTTCCTCTTTTCGCTTGAGGAGGATTGTCCCTGAGCTAGCATCTGTGCCATCTTCCTCTGTTTTCTATGTGGGACACCATCACAGCACGGCTGATGAGTGGTGTGCAGGTCTGTATCTGGGATCTGAACCCATGAACTCTGGGCCACTGAAGTGGAGTGTGCAAACTTAACCACTGCATCACCAGGCTGGCCCCTCTCAAAGTGCTCTGAGATGAGATAAAGTAAATAAAATATTTAGTGGCTGGCCCAGTGGCACAGTGGTTAATTTCCCATGCTCCACTTCAGGGGCCCGTGGTTCACGGGTTCAGATCCCAGGCACTAGGTTGACCTAGGCACCACTCATCAGGCCATGCTGTGATGGCATCCCACATACAACACAGAGGAAGACTGGCACAGATGTTATCTCAGGGAAAATCTTCCTCACCAAAAACTAAAAAGAACTTTGAGAAAGATCATTTCATTTTGATACCATTATTATTTATAAGAAAGAGAGTCTGGGTATTATTAAGCCTGTTTTACAGATTGAAGTGCTAGTAATTGTCAGAGTCAGGATTTAAATTCTAATCTTCTGACATCTCATGAAACACTCTTCTCTCTCTACTTCCATTCAAACCAAACATATCTAATAGACCAAAGCTTTCTTATAAATTACCTTGGACCCCCAAATTTCCCTTGCTTGGAACACAAATGAATGTGGCATTTATGTCTGAGATGCAGAAATACTTAGGATTGCAAAAGACAGTAGAATCACAAGACTATAAAGAGACATCACCTTACTGGCAAACAGTGTCCTAAGGGCATCCCAAAACACACCTTTGACACTGCCGGCTCTCGAGCCATCGGCCCGCAGAGGCCAGGAGAAGGTCTCAGCACACTCTGAGCATGTGGCGAGTTCAGGTTTGTCGTGCCTGTCCAAGCTCTCTCACCCCTGAGTATGTGCACAGCCTCCCCCTCTGCCCTGCCTATCTCCCCTCCAATTGGCTCCCCTGCTCCAGCCCCAGCTCACAGGTGTCATCTTTGGGGAAGCCCTTTTTCAGAGCCGGCTTGGATTAAAGGCCCTTCCTGAACTCCTGAGACAGTCCCTCTGTTTGCCCAGTCATAGCGCTGGTCATCTCATTTTATGATTCCGCTGCTTCTCTGTTCTCAGCACAGCACTAGACATTCCCAGAGCACAGAGCTGGGCATGGAGCAGTGCTCGGTGTCCTTGCTGGGTGAATGACTGGACCCATTAATTTGTATTCCCAATGGGATTAAGTTTCTCAATCCCATGGGAGCTAAAGCATTTCAATCTTTTCAAACCAAATCTGGGATGTTCTCAGAGCCCAGTGTGAGGGGAGGTAATTACGTGAGTGAAAGCTTCTTCAGGAATAACAGCTGTGGGTCCAGTTATTCAATTTGGACCCTTCTAGCTCAGCTGAACCCCTTAAAATAGCCTTTAAATCTTCCTCCATGTCTGAGGCAAGCAGAGTTTTTTTCCTTTGAGTTACAGAAAGCCAGATTCTCTCCTTGTCCTCCTTCGTGTCACAGCACGGAGCCCAGCAAGTCAGACCTTGGAAGTCCCATGCCAACAGCTGCTGAGCTCTCTCACCTCAGCGTCTGACTGAGAGGTCCTGGCACCAAGCGTTTTGAGCATAAAACAGGGCTGATTCAGGTGCTGGGCTCGGTTCTTTAGAAGCTGCCATCTGGATATGCTCCACCTCTGAAAAGTGCTGAGCTCAGGAGCTCATCAGGAAGGAGGGGTCCAGGTGCATCTCTGCAGCATCAACTCATTGCTTTGTACCCATCAGACCACAGCAACAGTATACAATCAGAAACAGTGTGCCTGCCCTGAATGCCTCAGCTGGGCACATAGTGACCTTGTTTGGCACGAATCTGTGGTTACCTGCGAGGGGAAAAGTGAAAGCAGATAAAGTCCTGGGTAGGAGTCCAAGCTCAAGGTCAAGGTCAGAGGACTCAAAGCAAACGCCCTAGTACCCTTCTCCCAAACACACCTGCCGAACGCTAGAGGCCTGCTCTTCTCCCTGATGGGAAGTCCTCTCTGCTGTTTACTTACAAAAACCAAACAAAACAGACTCATGGACAAAGGGTAAGCACCGTTAATGGAAATTTTAAAATAGAAAAGTTTCTTTTACCTCAAGCTGCACACACTTAGAATTATTTACATTGTGGCTTAAATCAATGCATTAATAAATGAGCTATCACTTTGGGGAAAAAATGTATTTGGTTCTTCTGCACCTAATTGCCAAGATTTCTTGGCTCTCATACAAAAACTGGATTTTGCCTCAACTGACCTTATTTCAGACCTTAAATGGTTGGCTGCTGAGTGGATCTTAGTAACAGCTCCGCCTGACTTGTATTATACCTTAGTTTCTAAAGTTTTGCTGAATATTATCTTTAGTACACCTCTTTGAAGCCGGGGGGTACTTACAGACAAAAGGTGTAGAGAAGTTAAGTCCAGTTTGCTACTGGAGATCCGGGTCCCAAGCAACACCAGGACCTCTGTCCTCCTGCCAACCCTTGTCTTGCACAGTGTTTGCTGCATTGTTCACAAAGGGGGAGCTGATTTTAGTTCATCCCTAAACTTCTCTCCCTCTCGGCTCCTTCTGGGACCCTGGCTGTGCCCCAGAAGCACCAACAGAACATATTCAGATCTTCGTCTTTGCATTTCCCCCTCCAGTTGCTTATGGCTAAAAAATAGCCAGAGTATTGTCATTAATGGTTTTACGTAATTGTATGTATTACTGTATTAAGCTCAGCCAATAGGAAGGGAGAAGAAATAAAAGCATGTGTTAGTTAACATACTCTGTGCAATGACCCTGGCAACCAATTGTCTAGGATGCTGCCCTGATTTGTTTATTATATTGATTCATCCCGTCAAAGAGGGAAGAGTTTCTCTTAATGCAGGGCGGGGTCCAGTCCGAATGTACCGCATTCCGGCCCTGCAGCCCCCTCCACTCCCATCTCCTGCTTTGCCTCAGGGTTGCGCACAGTAACGCCTTTCATTCAAAGGCAGGTTCCTTGCCAACTCTCATTTTCCACCTCCCGCTGGTGAGCCAGGCACGCACCTGGTGTGGTGTTGAGAGCCGCCAGAGGCATTCTGCCTCTTTCATTGCCTCCAGGGTGGCAGTGAAATGACTGGAACTCTTATTTATTAACAGACATCGTTGTCGTCATTTATTTTGAGATGTCTTCTCTCTCTACTCAGTAACATGGAGAGGCAGGAGGAATATAGTGATAATTAAGTTTATTTATAGGCTTTTCTGTGCTATCAGATTGTCCTCTCTATGAGCAATACAATTACTGGAGAGGGAAAACAGAGCAAGGAGAACCTAAGTAGTGTAGCTGGAGAAAACATCTTACATTGTTTCAAAATGAGATGAAGTCACTGAGGCGGAGAGATGATTAAATCCTCTTTGGGGAATAAGCAGTTAGAACTACACACACACACAAGCAGAAGATATGATTGCAATGGCCTGGCAAATGCTCCTAGGAAAATTTGAAGGAGGCTGTGCTGTCCCTGTGGGTGACACACAACAGGGGCGATGAGAAAGAAGCTTAGAGTAAAAGTGAACCCTCCCAGGATCTGACCCGATAGGCATGGCCAAGGACAGAGGTTCAGGACGGACTCATCGCCAGGTCCTCTGACTGAGGCCTTCCTCCTCTTCCCTAATCGTGATCCAAATCCTACCACTCATCTTTCAAGGCCCAGCAACCCACTCAAATTCCTTTCGCCAAGCTTCTCAGAGGGCCCAACTTCAGTGTTACCACCTTCATCTGAACTCCCACAGCATCTGCCATTCTTAGCTATGTGTTCGATTCCTCTCAGTGTTGTGTATACATGTGTATACACTTCTTATTCATAAGTTTATTTCATCTACAAGGATTTTTTGAATATTAAGTGCAATGCTAAAGACACAACAAAAAATAAGAATCAATATTTGGCCTGAAGAAGAGAGTCAGACAAGGACATATGTAATTTCAATATAGCATGATAAATGATCTGAAGAGATAAAGACAAAATTCTATGGGAAAGACAAGTTTCTAAAAAGATCTAACCTAAAAGGATGGGAAACTGTTTTCTGGGAAAGGTGACATTTATGCTTAAATGTGCATTATACAGAGGAAGAAAATTTATCCACACGACCTGACAGTGATCGTGACCCACTGTGGACTCTCTGACCACCACGGAATAAGCATCTTTGTTATGTCCAGCCCTTCCTGAGCCCATCCATTGGCGTATAGTCAAAAATTTCTGTGTAAATGATAGATTACAGCTAGGAAACCCTAGTAAACTAGCACATTTAATTCTCCACTGTCAGTTTGTTACATAAAATAGTTTGGCCATAAAACTATCTTTCTGTTCACTCAGCATGTTTTTAAATTACATATTTTTGCTTCTGTCCATGTTTATTAAGGTGGCTATACCTCCATTTATTTGCTTTCTATGGTTTTAAAGTAAAGTTCTGATAGATAAAATGTGCAACTCAATCAATAGGCTCTTGGATTCCTTCCGACAAAAAAGCTTTCAACAACCCTTCTACTGTAAGAGCTCATATTGAAAGGACAAGAGAGATCACCGGAATCTCTAGATTCTGTTTCCAGATTCATAACTTTGGAATTGAGCCCCAAGATAGAAGATCCCATTTTTCAAATGTATTCATATGTTCCAAACTTCAATCTTTGAATAAAATTCTGCTACAAATATACAGTGAATTCAAATAGATTAACCAAGAGCACACTCATGTTTTTCTCTCCTAGAAGAGTATACATGGGCTACAGCCAAACCCAAATGGGAGATGTCCCACCGTCAGCAAATGCCTGTATTTCCAGAAACTCCCATGGCTCAGTTACAGAGTTATTATTCCTTGGCAAGTCCCTGAGGCATGTAGGTAGCCTAGAAACTTCCTCTCTTGAGACTCAGCCCACCAGGAGGCCCAATTCATTAGCACATATGTGCTACTTCATGTGTAGACTGATTGTTCTTCTAGGAAGGGATTTTGAGAGTCAATAGTCATTTAACAAGAATAACAGGGTAACACATTGTATAAAAATCCACTTGATTATATGTGTCTAAAAAAAGCCATGTACTAGGTTCTGCAGTTCAGTACACATGAATGAGTCTACATGTAAGCACTGTGATCTAAAAATCAGAAAACCTCAGTGTATTCTGAGTAGGACCACTGTTCCGTTCTGTGACCTAGGCAAATTACTTAACTGCTCTGGGCCTCAGATTATTTATCTATAATAAAGGTGTTGGAATGAGAACTTACACCCTCCTTAAGACCAAAACTTTGGACAAAAACTAAGCTATAGTGTATGTCCCTTTTCTCCTATTTACCAACCTTGTTAGCTCTTTACTTCATGTCTTCCATAATAGGGGAAACAAGCAAAAAAACTGTATGAAGAGATCAATAATTTTGAAATTTAACAGAAATATTTTAGCATGTGTTATTTGCTTTCTGGCCCTTTGCCTTGAGTGTACAAATGTGGTCAAATATTACAGTCTTTCAAGCTATAACATACTCAAGAAGAGGTAAAGAGACTTGAGACTTGCACTCAATAAATATTTATTGCAGGAGATCTCATCAAGATGGTCGCATAGGCAGACTCTGAACTCACCATCTCCCATAAACACAATCAGGTTACAACTATTCTTGGAAAAATTACCCCAGAGAGAGAACTGAAAACTAGATAAAAAGAACACCCACAACAAAGGACATTTCTGACTGAGGTGGAAGAGGCATAAATTCTTTCTGAAGACGAAAAAAGTCAAATTTGTGAGTGGCAGAGCTTAACAGCCAGTGGGGTGGGAGCCACCCTTAGGTATGCAGCCTTCCCTAGAGGAGTTGGGACCTTAGCTGGGGCATGTTACTGCTATAGGCATCCTTCAGACTCAGCACAACTGAGACAAGTATCGTAATATGTGGCTTTGCTGGCTATTAACTACAATGGGGAGTACCCCCAGAACAGCTATCAGACATAAGTGGGAAAACCCAGCTGTTAAAGGGCCCATGCACAAATTCAGCCGTCTCAGAGAGCAACCTAAAATCACCAGAAAGAAAGGTGTACAGTCCTTTGGTGAAAAGAGACTCACCTGGTAGGCTCTGGGTGCATCTTGGTGAGAGGTGAGACCTCTCCAGAGACTGAGACGTTGGTGGCAGCCATTGTTGTGACCCAGTACAGGCATGTTGACACAGATGCTATTGGAGTTCTCCCCCTGGCCTGTTAGCGTAGGGGTTCTGCCACACCCACTAGAGTGCAGATTTAATCCAGTTCAGCCAGGGCAGGCAGCCCACCCTAGGCACTGGCCCCACCCAACAGCAAGCCCTCAGGCTACTTGTTGGCCTGCATAGACAGGGCGCCTCAATCCTCTACAGGCAGGTGAGTGTGTCGGCCTCTGTGGGGCAGGGCCTCTGTGAGGAGCACATAAACTGTGGGGAGCAGTGATGGAAAGGTGGGGCCCTCTGCAGTGAGGTGACTGGGTATGCTCCAGAGGGTTGGGAAGTGTGATACAGAAGAATGGATCAGCTAGCTGGATGAAAGACTAGAGGAAATCACCCAAGCTGAACAGATAAAAGAAAAAAGAATTACAAGGAACGAGAACAATCTAAGGGAAGTCTGGGACAATATCAAGTGCACTAACATTCATATTATAGGTGTCTCAGGAGAAGAGAGAGACTAAGAGGAAGAGAATCTATTTGAAGAAATAATAGCTGAAAACTTTCCTAACCTAAGGAAGGAAACAGATATCCAACTACAGGAATCACAGAGAGCACCAAACAAGATAAACCCAAAGAGGCCCATGCCAAGACACATTATAATTAAAATGCCCAAAATTAAAAGTAAAGAGAAAATCCTAAAAGCTGCAGGAGAAAGGCAACAAGTGACACACAAAGGAAAGCCCATAACGATATCAGCAGACTTCTCAGCCAAAACCCTACAGCCTGGAAGGGACTGGCACAACATATTTAAAGTGCTGAAAGGAGAAAACCTACAGCCAAGAAAATCCTGTCCAGCAAGATTATCATTCAGAATGGAAGGAAAGATAAATAGTTTGCCACACAAGTAAAAATTAAAGGAGTTTATCACCAAGAAACAAGAAGTGCTGAAGGGACTTATTTAAGTGGGGAAGAGAAGATCACAAATAGGAATAAGAAAATTATCAAACAAACAAACAGGCAATAAAATCACTGGTAAAGGCAACAATACAGTAAAGGCAGCAGATCAACAACCTCTGAAGATAATAAGAAGGTCAAAAGACAGATGTACTAAAATTACCTATTTCAATGATAAGAGGGTAATGGATAGACACACACAAAATAAGAGATTAGATATGATTTCAAAAACATAAAATGTGGGAGGAGGTGAGCAAAACAGTAGAGCTTTTAGAAAGAGGTCAAACTAAAGGGACTATCAACTCAATATAGATTGCTATATATGTAGAATATTATATATGAACCTCATGGTAATCACAAACCTGAAACCTGTAATAAATAAACAAATAAACAAGAGAAAGGAAATCAAACGTATTACTAAAGACAGCCATCAAACCACAAGGGAAGAGAGCAAGAGAAGAAGAAAGGAACAGAGAAGAACTACTAAAACACCCAGAAAAAAAGTAACAAAATGGCAATAAATACATATTTATCAATAGCTACTTTAAATGTCAATGGACTACATGCTCCTATCAAAAGGCACAGGGTGGCCAATTGGATAAAAATACAAGACCCATGTATATGCTGCATACAAGAGACAGGATACAAAAGCAACACACAAAAATCCGTTGTGTTTCTATACACTAACAACAAAGTAGCAGAAAGAGAAATTAAGAATACAACCTCATTTACAATTGCAACAAAAAGAATAAAATACCTAGGAATAAACTTAACCAAAGAGGTGAAAGATCTGTACACCGAAAACTATAAAACATTGTTGAAAGAAATTGAAGAAGACCCAAGAAATGGAAAGATATTCTGTGCTCTTGGATTGGAAGAAATAACATAGTTAAAATGTCCATACTTCCTAAAGCAATCTATAGATTCAATGCAATCCTTATCAAAGTTCCAACGACATTTTCACAGAAATAGAATAAAAAATCCTGAAATTTATACAGAACAACAAAAGACCCTGAATAGCCAAAGGAATCCTAAGAAAAAAGAAGAAAGCTGGAGGTATCACACTCCGTGACTTCAAAATGTACTACAAAGTCATAGTAACCAAAACAGCATGGCTACATCAAACTAAAAAGTTTCTGCACAGCAAAAGAAACTAGCAACAAAATGAAAAGACAACCTAACAATTAGGAGAAGATATTTGCAAACCATATATCAGATAAGGGGTTAATATCCAAAACATACACATAACTCTTACATCCCAACAACAAAAAAACTAACAACCTAATTAAAAACGGGCAAAAGATCTGAACAGAGATTTCTCCAAAGAAGATATACAGATGGCCAATGGACACATGAAAAGACGTTCAACATCATTGACTATCAGGGCAATGCAAATCAAAACTACAATGAGATATCACCTCACTCCCGTCAGAATGGCTATAATTCACAAGACAGGAAACAGTAAATGTTGGAGAGGATGTGGAGAGAAGGGAACCCTCATACACTGCTGGTGGGAGTGCAAACTGGTTCAGCCACTATGCAAAACAGTATGAAATTTCCTTATAAAATTAAGAATAGATCTACCATATGATCCAGGTATTCCACTGCTGGGTATTTATCCAAAGAACTTGAAACACAAATGCATAACGATACACGCACCCCTATGTTCACTGCAGTAATATTCACAACAGCCAAGATTTGGAAGCAACCTACGTGCCTATCAAGAGATGAATGGAGGGGCCAGCCTGCTGGCGCAGCGGTTAAGTGCACATGTTCCGCTTCTCAGCAGCCCGGGGTTCGGCGGTTCGGATCCTGGGTGCAGACATGGCACCGCATGGCATGCCATGCTGTGGTAGGTGTCCCACATATAAAGTAGAGGAACATGGGCACAGATGTTAGCTTAGGGCTAGTCTTCTTCAGAAAAAAGAGGAGGATTGGCAGCAGTTAGCTCAGGACTAATCTTCCTTAAAAAAAAGAGAGAGGAATGGATAAAGAAGATGTGGTATATATACACCATGGAATACTAAGCCATAAGAAACAATGAAATCCACCCATTTGTGACAACATGGATGGACTTTGAGTGTTTTATGCTAAGTGAAATAAGTCAGAGGGAGAAAAGTCAAATACCATATGATCTCACTCATAAGTAGAAGATAAAAACAGTGACAAACAAACACATAACAACAGAGATTGAATTAATGGTTACCAGAAGGGAAGTGGGGAGGGAGGAGGGCAAAATGGGTGATTAGGCACATGTGTGTGGTGATGGATTGTAGTTAGTCTTTGGGTTGTGAACATAATGAAATCTGCACAGAAATGAAAATATATTATGATGTATACCTGAAAGTTATATAATGTTATAATCCAATATTACTGAAATAAAAAAATTATATTTAAAAAAGTACTCTAAAAATGTATCTAATAACAAAAATGTCATTTAAGGATTATATCATCAAATTGCTCATTAAATTAGGGAAATGAGGAGTTTGGACCACTCTTCCGCTTTTATTGTGTGACAGAATGGATGGCCTGTGTAAACTGTCTTTCTATGCTCGATTTGAAGAGTGTTCAGGACCTGTTTGGCTGGACAGGCCATAAGGGCATCCTATTGAGCACTTCTGGTTCTATGTTGAGACTGAAATTGTAGAGTTCTTGAGAAAATAATTGAGTGAACACTTGAAAAAATATTTATTGCATGTCTACTATGCATCAGACACCATTCTAGCAGGGAAAAAAACAAACCAAAATTCTCCTCTCATGAAGCTTACATTCCGCTACAGGAGAAAAGTAATAAAAGAGATAAATAAATATAATACAGAGAATGTTAGATTGTAGTAAGTGACATAGACCAGGTAATGGGTCCAATGTGAGAGATGAGGAAAAGAGAGGGATACAGCAGGACTCCCTTTCTTTGTGTGATTTCTATGTATGTATGTGTTGGGCTTGAGCAACTGGAGAGATGACAGTGATAGTTACTGAGATGGGGAAACATAGTTGGGGAAAGAGGGAATACATATTAGTGGAGGACAGAATCAAGTATTGTGTTTTGGAAATATTAAGTCTGAAGGGCCTACTAAAGATCCAAATATTGATATCAAGTAGGCAGTTTGACAAATGAGCCTGGAACTTTGGAGGGAATTTAGCGACAGGACTTCAATCTGGGAATCATAACTAACCTACAGGTGGTTTTTAAAGCACTGAGTCTAGAGAGTGAGTATACGCAGCCAAGAGGACCCAGGACTGAGCAGTGAGGGAATCCAGCATTTAGAGCTCAGGTAGAGGAGATGGATAGAAGCATAGAAGACTGAGAATGAGGAAGAGAATTAAAACAATGTAGTGACTCAAAGCCCAGTGAGGAGAGTTTCTCAAAAAGAAGTAAATGTTCACCTGTGTAAAATACTAGTGAAGGGGGTGCATAGACGGGGACAGAAAGGTGCCCACTGGATTTGGTAACATGAGAATCACTGGACACTTCCCAAAACACAATTTTAGTTGAATGGTGGGGAAAGAAAACACGCAAGAACGAGTCAAAGAATGAATAGGAAGCAAAGAAATGGAGACTCATAGTCTAGTCAACTACTTCAAGTTTCTTTGAGAAAGTCAGCAGAAAAGAATGGTGTAGTCGATGAAGAAGGATGTGAGGCCACAAGAGATTGCAGATGGCATTTATGGAATGAAAGGAATGATCCAGCAGAAGGACTGGTGGATGCAGAGAAATTTGGAACCATCAATCAAAGACTCTTTGAAGACAAAGAGGGCTGGGTTCCAGAGCCTACATGGAGGAACTCTTCCACAGTAACAACGGGAGAGAAAGAAAATGTATACACATGCGAATATTCTGCACACTTGGAGGTGGAAAGATAGTTTTTACCTCTTCTATTTTTTTTTCAATAAAGTAGAAAGCAAGATCATATGCAGGGAGTTGGGACAAGAGTGGGAGAGATGTGCAGGAGGTTTGAGGTGATGCATAGTCTTATGAAAAAGTCGTCTCGGAAAATGAGAATGCAAACTAATGAGAGAAAGAGCATAATTTCCAGACAAAGCTGCTTGACTGCTGAAACTTGTGGCCATAAATATGAAGTGAAGTCAGCCAGCACAGCGATGGTACTGTCTTCAGTAGGACTCAATTCCTCAGGTACAGGCACAGGGGGAGAGGAAAGCTCTCACAACAAATAGGGGTTTCCTCAGGTGAATATGATGGAGAGAATGATGGTACTGGTGGATAATAGAATGTAAGTGGCATAAAGGGGAAAGTAAATTAAAAGACAGATGGCCAGGTAAAAAAATGGAAAAGTGACTGGATGAGTGAGCTCTGTGGGGTTAAGGAATTGTTAGGGACCGGACTTCAGAGTAACTGCTGGAAGAAAAGGAAGTGCTGGTCAGAGAATGGCATCCTTGGAATTGCGTTAGTGCACTTAACGATGATGACAGTTGAAAGGAGCGGGTGCTAATTTGGGGAGTGGAAAGAAAAAAGTAAAGGGAGGTGAGAAAATCAAGGACCTAATAGACTGAGGTCATCCCATGTGGCTGTTGAAAATAGGTGTGGAGAGGATCACTGGGAGCCAAGAGCTAAAGCCATCCTTGGATGAGGGAGAGCAGCCGGGAAGCCACAAGACGATGGTAACCAGAGGACGGCTCATGGAGTCTTAGGGAACTGAGGGCTTGGAGGAGGGGGAACCAAAAACAGGTATTAGGAAAACAGGTATGAGAAACAGGTATGAGGAATTAAAGGAGAAGCAGCCTCCCATTGAGAAAGCAGCAGGCAGAGTGGCATCATTGGAGATTCCAACCATGCAAGGAGTTTGAGGGAGTGTTCTAGTCACACAACTATAAATGGTGATCCAGTCACTGAACTCAGGCCTTTAGACTCCACATACGGGACTTTCTCTACTTTATCGCAGTTGCTATGCGGTACATGTACTTTTTTCTTTTTGGCCTCTAGAGTAGTATTGAGGCTTTTGTGATATTCCTGGAGATAAGTGGAAAATCACTGAAGATGGCCCTGGAATATCTCAAAGGTATAAATGAGATTTAGATCTTAATTGCTTTCTGATATATAAATATTTATGTTCTCTTTTTAGCGTTATAAATAAAAATAAGCTAACACTGGAATAATTAAATTGTTTCAGATTAACCTAATTTGATTTAATGAAAAAGTGTCTAGAAGGTCAAAGATTTGCCCTTTCCCTCTCTTTCTTTCCTCCTTCAATCACATGTTAACCCTCTGCTTAGACACTATGTGGATCCTTCCTGCCATCGTCAGTGTTCCTCGTCATGTTACTCACCTTGAAATCTTCATTTTTCTTGAGCCCATATCTTACTTCTTTTCAGAACATCTGTGACAAATTCTCTCTATACTATATAGTGTTAAGGATTTACTAAGCTAAAGTATTGCAAATAGATGTTCACACATGAACACAGACACACACAGACTCCAAGTTTTGCCACTTACTTGTGGTGTGACCCTGGCCTAATTTCTTAACTACTTAACTGTTCTCTAATATAAAGACAATAAAAGTGCCTATGCCGTAGGGTAATAATGGGAGCTAACTAGGAAAACACATATATAGAGGTCAGCACAGAGCCTGAGTCAGAGTGAGAACTCAGTAAATGCTCATTCTGACGTGTATTACATACGCACTGCCCGGTGAATTCACACACGTATGCACATCTGAGAAGGAGAGACTTCTCCTGAATCACAGATGTCTAAGCGACTGCCCTTGCTAGGAGCTTCTCTGTCTTCCTTCAGAAAGATATCCACAGGCACCCCTATCTGGACATCTTGAGCGTCCAATTGTGTGTGCGTGGTTTCCTACCTTCAGAACAACTTATCAGCTGCTTGATTTTTCATCTTTTCTCAAATTTCATTCAAAAGCTCCTTTTTCTTCCTTTCCTCTAGTCCTTAGGATTTTTGCCCTTTTATTTTTAACCATTTGAAATCTGGAATAAAATGCTGTTAGAACTAATGTGATCCAAGAAAGCAGTGTTTACTTAACAATCATTGTTTAAAAGTTCCTTTTGAATGAATCACTTAATACCTCAACCAGGATTGAAAATTATTTTCTCTTTTGGTGCTTCCTGTGACATTCTTGGTGAAAGATATGCTACATTAAGCATATCTTTCTTCATATGCCTTGTACTGCAGCTCAGACAGGAAATAAATAGACTCCAAGTGAAAGCAAAACGTGAGCTACATGCCTCGCAAAGATGACATGAGCATGAGAGCTCCCCTCTCGATTTGCCAACCTGAAATTAAGCTTCAAGTCCTTTGTTCGAACATTTACTTCTGTGAAAACAGCCCAATTTTACCCCCCCATCTGTCAATGATGCAGAGATAAATACGTATTCCCTTAAATTACAGGCATCTGCAAACAGCTAATATCAGAAAAGTTAGGTGAGGGGAACTATTTAGGACATGACACTTAGCTCAATGGTAAATTGGCCACAGTGAGGTGACTCGCAGTCTTGTTGCTTCACAACGGAGTCGGAATTTCTCTCGCTGCAACCTGTGCCGAGGGCTCCTTGCCATCGTCAACAGACGTCTCCAGTGAAGGTTCCTGTAAACTGAGCTGTAGGACAGAAAGGGCACCGAACTAGGGACCAGAACTTCTGATGCAGATGACAGAAGGAAGGGAGAGTGGCCAAAGGTCTGACCTCCTAGACATTTTTTCCCTAAATCCAAATCAGGGAAAGGAATTTGATTATTCAAATTAAAAATAATTTTGAATTTGATTATTCAAATTAAAAATTCCTTTTGATTCAAAATCAAAAGAATATGATAATTTCTGTTTTAGCATCTCTCTATTTATAATTCCAAAAAAAAAGAGAGAACATAAGTGTGTATTTTATCGAAAGCAGTTAATCTGGATCTACTCCCATCAATACTGCCGACTCTATGAGGAAGGGAAAGTTACTCAGATTCGGATTTATTGTATGTAAAATTAGTAGGATAACTAGATATCATTAAAATTTCTAAAATTAACCTGCATCTGGTTCTTATTTATGAAAAATTGAGATAATGAGACCTGCCCTGACAGTTGCGAGAATCGAAGGAATTAGTATATGGGAAATCACAAACTACAAACTATTAGTCAGTGTAAATGCTTATTACTGTTCTAACTGAGCCACGTAAGGTTTAAGGGTTAAATGAATTGTCTAAGATAGCACCACTAAAGCCCAACTCATAGTAGAAACTAAAAACCTAATTTTCAATGAATGAATACATGAGCTGGGGTTGGAACCCAGGCTGTCTGGCCCAGGACCTGGGAGCTTCACCACTAGGCTATGCTATGCTACATTTGCTATCAAAGATAAAGTGAAGTTAGCTATGGAGAAGAGATGGAGTAATTCTATGGGATTAGTACCAATTTAATTTAGAATAATACAAGCAGAGAGCACCACAGTAAGTAAGTCATGAGCAGCTATTCTAATAGAGAATACTTCAGAGTGAGAATAATTTTCATGGATTGAATACTTTTGAGAGGTTGGACAATTCCAAATTGTTCCCATGCTTCCAATAATGCAGTAGAGAAATGTTCATCCTTTCCCCGAGAAAAGGGACAGAAATACACAGATTAAACCACAGTATTTCCCCAAATACGCTGATCCGTTCCTGAGGGGATAGCATTTATAGAACAGAAAACAGTGCCAGAATCTCTGCCCAGACAGGAGGGACCAAGGCAATGGCTTAGTTCAATAGAGAACAATTAGAGGGAGTTCCATTTAATCTGACTCCTGAAGCTCACAGAAAACTTGCTGAAAAGACCAACATGATCCTTGTTCTCCTTCCACATTGCTTACACACACAGTCTGCTCCTGTGCTGGGGACATCAGATACTGAAAGCTGACCTCTCCCCTAGGAGTCAGCCGAGTGTCTTTATGGCTTTAGGCCAGTCCGAAGGAAACCTAATCTGGCCCCAGGTCTTCTTCTGAGAATAAAAATGTCTAGCAGCTTAACTTTCTCTTAGTCTCTTAAATATACTTTCTAAAGCATTTATTTATTTATTTATTTTTTTAAAGATTTTATTTTTTCCTTTTTCTCCCCAAAGCCCCCCGGTACATAGTTGTGTATTCTTCGTTGTGGGTTCTTCTAGTTGTGGCATGTGGGATGCTGCCTCAGCGTGGTCTGATGAGCAGTGCCATGTCCGCGCCCAGGATTCGAACTAACGAAACACTGGGCCGCCTGCAGCGGAGCGTGCGAACTTAACCACTCGGCCACGGGGCCAGCCCCTAAAGCATTTATTTTTAAAAATAAAAAATAAATTAAAAAATAGGCATTGCAGAAAGTTTGGAAAATATTGAAAAGCATGTATAATCTCATTACCTGGAATCAACCACTATGGTGTGTTTCTTTCATACGTGTGCATATGTGTATAATCCCAATTTGATATTCAATATATATGCATCCTGTCTATATCATTTATTTCCTATATTTAAAAAACAAAATTGTGATTATCTTGTTTAAATTTAATATTGACTGGGAGCACATTATTATATGATGAAATATTATTTTCAAACATGGATTTTTAGAAATGTCTTCAGGCTATAAGTAGCTTATATCAAATCGACCTTTTGACGTAAGCAATCCTAAAAGCTGGATAAAATATCAGAAATACATCTATGAAGGCTTTGGAGAACAAGCAGGACAGCCAGGCCTTGAGGGACCAGTATTCCAGAGAGAGGGGAAATGCGTTGTTGTAAGATCCATATTTCCCCTGTAATTCCCCTTGAGGCATTTGCTGTCCCTAAGCACTTCAGGGCACATAGGCCAAGTAGAAAGCTGGGAGGCAAAAATTACTTTGCTCCAGAACTTCAGGGGCCACGAAAAAGGAAAGTTTAAAAAAAATGCATAGAAGTAAGTCCTACACTCTGCATTGCTTTTCCCCTGAAAGCATATGTCATTTCTTAAGTGTAAGAAGTGAGAGGCCAAAAAGCAGAGCAGGAGGTGGCCAATGAAAACAGGAAGGGCTACATAGAGTTGAGTGTTCGGGGTCCTCATGGTACTGGTGAAATAAGAATTGGAGTTCAGAACCCCCTAAGGAGGAGAGGTCCCAGCAAACAACTTAGGCCTTGGTTGAGACCTAGAAACAGATGCATCTTAGTAAAAAAAGCAAACCAGCAAAAGCCCAGCCATCACAAAGATTATGAGCTGATCTCAAACCATCCAAATGTCTGATTGTGTTAAGTAATCTAGTCTTACTCTAACTGCCTGGCAGAAGAAAATTATTTTTTATTTCAAGAAGAAAGGAGCTAGAATCTCTATAATTGTTCATACATAATGTTACAACATTCAAAAATTACCAGATAAACAAGAAGACTGGACCAAATGGATAAAAACTATGAAAAAAAATGGAGTTATCAGAGACTAAAATAATTTTGATTAATACGCTCAGCAAATTAGATGACAAAATATGGAGCTTTAGAAGATAATTGGAAATTATAGAAAAGAATTCAGTGGAAATTCTGTATCAGAAAAACATAACAATTGAGATTAAGAGCACAATAAATACATTTAACAGTGATTAGACATAGTGGGAGGGTCGGCTAGTTATCTGAAAGATAGGACAGAAGAAAATATAAAACCTGAAGCACAGAGAAGAGAAAAATGGAAAATACGGAGACGATCATATGAGAAATATGCGACAATGTGAAAGGATCATATGCATGCAACTGGAATTCTAGCACGTGAGTAGAAGGAGAATAGGTGAAGCAATATTCCAAGAGATAAAGGCCACGAATTCTTAAAGACAGATGAAATAGGTCAAACCATAGATTTAGTAAGCATTACAAACACTGAGTAGCATAAATAAAGAGAAAAAGAGATCATGGTTTTATAGTAATACTGCTGAAACTAAAGAAAATAGGAAAATTTAAAATCAGCCAGAAGAAAACCCATATGTTTACAAAGAACAGTAATAATATTGAGACTAAATTCTCAAAGGAAAAAAGTAATCCAAAAGAAAATGGAGAAATGTCTTTAAAGTACTGAAGGGAAGACGCTGCCTTCCCAGAATTTGATACCAGAGACAATATTCTAGATAAATTAAGGCTAAATAAAGACATTTTCAGACAAACAAAAACTGAAAAAATTGTGTGATGAATGAACTTATATTTAAAGAAATACTAGGCTGTCATAAAAATTGATCGTATATTGAAGTCCAGAAATTCAGAAAGGAAATAGATCAAAGATGTGGTAAAAATGTGTTAAGTATAAGCTAATACTGACTGTAAAAGAAACAATAGTAATATTTTGTAGGGTTCTAAATGTATGTAGAATTAAAATTATGACAAAAATAGTAAAAAGAGAAAGAAGAGAATAAATAAAATTAAAATATCCTAAGGTTTTTGCATTATCTGGGAAATGGTAAAATTGCTGATTTATAATTGGTTAAATTAATAAAGGATTCATGTTCTAATCTTTAGGATAACCTCTAAAAGAAAATGGAATAATAATTTTTAAAATGATTAACACAAAAGAAGGTTAAAAAAGGAGTAAAAAGGGAAAGCAAAACAAATCAGCTAAATAGAAAACAAATAGTGATTTAGTAAATATAAATACAACTATGTAAATAATTACATAAAATGTAAGAGGGCTACCCATGGTAAGTAAAAGATTATCAGATGAATAATGAAAGAAAAGAAAATATTATGCTACTTATAAAAGACACATCTTAAATGTAAGACACAGAGAAGTTAAAAGTAAAAGGAGGGAGAAGATATACCATACAAACACTGGCCAAAAGAAAACCGGGATAATTATATTAATGACAGGCAAAGAAGACTTCAAGAGCATTACCAGAAATAACAAAGGCCTTTCATAATGATAAAAAATTAATGTTAATAGTAAGATATAATGATTCTATATTTTATGCATCTAATAGCATTACCTCAAGATACATAATACAGAAATGAAACTAAACATGGGTAAAAAGAGAAATAAACAAGTTCACAATCAGAGTGGGAGATTTCAATGCACCACTCTCCGTTACTGATAAGGCAAGCAGACACAACATCAATAAACACAGAAAGATTTGAACATGATTTTTGATTGGCATAATTCACACACACATGCATACCTACATGAAAGACTGCATCCAACAACTAAAGAAGATACTTTTTGTAATGCAAATACATGAAACAGTAACCAAAATATGTTGTGCTATGAAGCAAAACTTCTCACCCTAGTGTAATTAAACTAGAAATCAACAATGATCAGATAACTAGAAAATCTACAAATGTTTGTAAATTAATAGTCTATTGGATTAATAATCTGACCAATAATCTATAGTTAATATAGAAGTCATAATGAAAACTAGAAAATATTTGAACTTATTTTTTATTTAAATGATAAAGAAAGTATAACACACCAATACTCCTGGGATGGGAGAATTCTGCTTTTGCTTAGCATCTAAAAAGTGACAAGAGGACATAACTCCCATATTAACAATAAGATAAATCCAGACAATCTACAAAATTATAGCTTTTTTAAAATTTCAGGGAGTCGAGGTCTTAAGGCAATAGAGTATACTGAATTCCAGAGAATGGGAAGCCCCTTCAGAAAGAAATAGGACATGTGACCTACGTCATGTTTGTAGAGCTCAGAATAATAGAGGAAGGGAGTCTATCCTACTCATCTTATTAGGCCAGCATTACCCTGATACTAAAACCATACAAAGATATTACAAGGAAAGAATTCTACACACCAATATTCTTTGTCAACACATATGCAAAAGTTACCAACAAAATATTAGCAAATCAAATCCAGCGATTTAAAAAAAGAAATAACACCTCATGATCAAGTTTGGTTTATTCCAGGAATATAGGACTGGTTCAACATTCCAAAATCAATCAGTGTAATTCACTATATCTACAAAATAAAAAATAAAATAAAAACATATAATCGTTTCAATGCAGTAAAAGCAATTGTTAAAATTCAACATCCATTCCTTATAAAAACTAAGAGAAAATTCGGAATAGAAGGGAACTTTGTCAAGATGGTATCTATGAAAAACCTACAGCTAATCCCATACTCAGTGGTGAAAACTGAATACCTTCCCCATAATATCAGAAATAAGACAAGTTTGTCTGATCTCAACACTTCAGTATTATACTACAAGTCCTAACCTGCAGTAATGCAAGACATAGGAATATAGTTTGGAAAAGAAGAAATAAACTGTTAATAGATGACACGATTAGTAGATAATTCCAACAAAACTCTACAAAAAAGCTATTAGAACTAGTAGGCAAATTTAGCAAGGTTGCAGCATGCAAGACTATTACACATCAATCAATTGTATCTCTATGCACTAGCAATGAACAACTTGAGACTGAAAAATACTATTTGCAATATCATCAAAACATGAAAGGCTTAGGGATAAATACAACAACATATGTATAAGCTTTGCCTGCTGAAACTATAAAACATCGATGAGAGAATTTAAAGAAGACCAAAATAATGGAGAGAGATATTTTGTTAATGGATCAGAAGACTCAATAATATTAAGATGTCAGTTCTTTCCACATTGATCTATAGATTCAATGCAATCTCAGTCAAAATCCTAGTAGGCTTTTTGGGTGGAAATTTATAAGCAATTCTAAAATACATATGGAAAAGCAGAAGACCTAGACACCCCAAATGACTTTGGAAAAATAAAACTCCAAGAACAAATTTGGAGAAATTGCATATAGACTTTCTATAATTCTAAGTAATCAAGACAAGTAATAATTCTAAGTAATCAAATAGACATTGGCTTAGGATAGGCACAGATATCAATGGAACAGAATAGAGAGTCCAGAAATAAACCTATCCCTACCATTTCCTCATATTATATATAGAAATAAACTCAAAATGGATTGTAGTTCAAAGCATAAAACCTGTAACTATAAAATGTCTACTAGAAATCGTAGGATAAAATCCTTGTCACCTTGGGTTAGGCAAAAATTTCCTAGGTAAAATGCAAAAGGCACTGTTCGTAAAAGAAAAGTAACTTTGAAAGATATTATTAAGAAAATAAAAAGACAAACCACAGATTGGGGAAAATTATTTGCAACGCACATATCTGATTAAAGACATATTCAAAATATATAAAGAAATCTTACTGCTTAAAAAGTCAAACCCAATACAAATAAGGTCAAAATATTGAACAGACACTTCAATAAGGAAGACATGCAGGTGGTAAAGAAGCATATGTGAAGATGTTAGTATCCATTAGTTATGAGAGACATGCAAATTGAAACCACAGAGACACTACAAGCTGCCTAGGATGAGCACGCTTATCCACGTGTGGATAAACAAATCCAGACAATAAAAAGGAACAAACTCTGGTACTTGGAGTACATGCATCAATCCCTCAAAGCACTATGCTAAGTGAAAAAGCCATACACAAAAGACTACACATTGTATGATTCCATTTAAATGACATTCTGGAAAGGCAAGAAAGCATAGGGACATAAATCAGATCTGTGGCTGGTGGGGTCTGGAATGGGAGAAGGGAGTTGACCACAAAGGGCATAAAGAAACCTCTTGGGGTGATGGAAATAGTCTACGTATTGGTTTTGGTGGTGGTTAGGGTGGTTATATAACTGTATACATTTATCAGAATTCATCAGATTTCACAAATAAAGGGTGAATTTTACTGTATGTAAATTATTATAAATCTTTCCTTAAAAAAAGAAAAAAACTTGTGGGATACAGATGTAGGTAAAATTGTGCTCAGAGAGATATTTATAGCCTCAGAGCCATACCTTAGAAAAGAAGAAAAGATAAAAATTAATGTTCTAAAAACTTCTCTCAAGAAACTAGAAAATGTTAAACCTCAAGAATGTAGAAGGAAGGACAGTATAATGTTGACCACGATGCCAGACAATGGACCATGGGAGAGATGACAGTTCAGAAACAAGCCCACATGTGTAAGGGGACCCGATGTATGACAAGGTGCCACTGATGTAGGAAAGAATAGTCTTTTCAATAACTGGTGCATGGTCTATTGGATATACAGAATTAATAAAAAAGGTTCTTGGTTGCTACGTCACACTATTTACAAGCATCAATTACAGGAAGATTATAGATTATAGATATAACTATATAAGCTAAAACAAAGCTTCTAGAAAGTAACATAAGAGAATGTCTTCATGACCTTAGAGTGGGCAAATATTGAACAAGAAATGTACATTCACCGTAAAAACATTGAGAAATTGGATTTTATTAAAATTAAGAACTTCTGTTTATCAAGATATACAGTTAAGACAGTGAAAGGCAAGCCACATGATTGGAGAAGACATTTGCTGCACAGACACACACACACACACACACACACACACACACATGCTCAATAAAATAGTCTTTCCAGAATATATACAGAAATCTTACTATTTAATAAGGGAAAAAGAGCCAACCTAATAAAAATGGGCAAAAGACCTGGAAAGAAACTTTACAAAAAGAAATAGTAAAATGGTCAATAAATATAAGAAAATATCTTGACCTCATATAGTCGTCAAGAAAAACAAAATAAGATGATGTGAGACAACAGCAAACAAACACCAAAAGTGCTATCAATAAAAAGGCTGGCAATACCAAGTGTTGACAGGGATATCCTGGAATTCTCAGACACTGCTTGAGACAGTCTAACTTTAGATCATTTGGTGCTATCAGCTAAAGCTTAACATGTACATGCCCTATATCCCAGAGATTTTATTCCTAGGAACACACCAACAGAAATAAATACATGTAGGCACCAAAGACAGATGTGAGAATGTTAATGACACCATTATTTGTAATAATTTAAAAGCTGGAAATGACCCAAATGTCCATCAACAATAGGATGGATAAATATATCGTGATAGATTTATTTAATGGAATAAAATGCAGCAATGAACAGTTGTGACATGCTACAACATGGAAAAAGCTCATAATCATGGCGTCTTTGAGCAAGAGAAAACACACTATAGAGTATATATTGGATAATTCCATACATATAAAGTTTAAAAATATGCGAAACTAACCTCTGATGTATAGGAACCAGGCTAGTGATCACCTTTGGAGGGATGATGACCAAGAGGGTGCATGAGAGACTTCCGGGGGGCTGATAACGTTCCATTTCTTGATCTGCGTGGTGGTTCCACAGTTGTGCTCACTTTGTAAAAATTCATGGAACAGTACACTTAAGGTTTATGCATTTTTCTGCATGAATGTTATATTTCCATTAAAAAAATTTTACTTAAAATCACAGTTTTTTTCGGTCTATGTAGTATTTGACCATATGGATATTGGATATTCATTGTTTGCTTAAGCCACTCCCTCTGTTTGTTCATTTTAGATGTGTGTTATATTTTGCTATTATGAAAAATATATTTTTTTTTAACAATTACCTTGTCTTACTTTTCTGATTCAAATCTTTGACTATTTTCTAAAAATATATTCCTGGAAGTAGAAATACTGAGTCAAAAAATAGAAAACATTTTAAAGACACTGAATACATGTTTCCAAATGATATTCCGGAAAGATTGTCTCACTATTAAAATGTCAAAGGTCAATCTTATCCAGACAGATTTAAATGTTCATAGCTCTTATCCTGCTGGACCTTTCCAGTATTTGACACTGTCAACCACCTCTTATTTCGTAGTTATATTTTGCTTTGGCATCCTTTCCACCGCCCTGCCCAGCCCAGTCACCTCCTGCCCTTCCTTGTGCTCGGTTATGCATATGCCCCAGGGCTCAGTTCTGGGCTCTTTTTTCTCTCCTCTCCTGTAGAGGAATTCCTCCCTTGCATTTTCGCTTTCCCCTCCCTGTTCATGATTTCCTCTTTTCTTTCCAAACTCCTGTCTTGCTCCGCATTTGCAACAGCTAGGCATTGTCTATTTTCATGTCCTACCATGATCTCAAATGTAATTAAGTAGTGTGAACCATGGTTAATGAGCTAATACATATTTGAAAAGGCAGAAAGAATGAATGATAATATTCTGAAGCCCTCAGGAATTGTTAGGACGTGCCCTCCAGCTCACATTCCCTTGACTCCTAATTCATCTCTCTTTTCCCCTTTTCTCGCTCTCCTTTCTCTCTACCTCTCACTGCCTTCCTAAACTCTCTCCCTCTTTTTTGCTCACACCATCATTATTTTTCCCTTTTTGTTCCATTTTATCTTCTCTCCATACTAAGTTATACAAAATATGATTGAATAGTTTTCCATTTAGTTTACTTTTTTGAATAAAGTTTTATGATCCTATGTTTATAAATAGAACCACTAAAATTAAAAACAGGTGAGTTTTGTTTTCTAAGAGAAAATAATTCATTTGCTATATTGAATGTGGCCTATCCTTAATTGGAAAAAAGTACTCATTGATTATTCCAACTTGCTGAAAGTGTCACATTAATGCTATTGGTTGTTGCGTGTTTACTAGCTATGTGCTTGTTGTATGTTACTTTTCTTATTCTTTAGAGTAGTGCTTTGAGGTAGGTTTATATTTTCTCAAGTGAGAAACTGAGGCCTAAGCAGGTTATCTTGTCCAGTCACATATCTGGTAACCCGGGTTCAAATCCCAGCTTTGTCTGGCTCCTGAGTCCGTGCTCTTAATTTCTCTATTGGGAACTCAAGTTAATACTATTAACTTGAATGTCAATAATGTCTCTGATTACCACTCCCTGGAGGAAAGGAACAGATAGTACATCTCTCAGAAACAGAAGGATCTTTATGATGTCTCTCTCCTGGCCCCTTCTACCTCTGTAATCTCCTTTGATGATCCTAAGAGAGATTAATAAAGTTAATAGTCCTGCTGGACACTTGGGGCATGGACAAGGCCATCAGAATAGAGGCCTTGCTGTGTGTCCCAACGGATGTGCTTAGGGCAGAGGGTGGAGTGTAGATCGTGGGTTAGAGACCTCTGAAGCAGACAGACATCCTATACAGCACTCTGTATATGATTTTTCCTTTCCAGTCCTCGTCAGCTTCACCCTTAAGTCCACTGGGAAAAGATAAAAAAATAAACATGTCCCAATTCCTTCTTATTTATGACCTGTGTGAATGAAAGTGCATATTAGGAAGTGATTAGCTGAAATCACGCTTTAATGTGTAAGCCAGAGCCATCCGATTTATTATTGGTGCTTCTACCACCGTGGGTTGCTGTCATATGTATTTCTGGCTGGTTGAGGTTTGAGGGCTGGCTTATCCTGATATTTAGGAGCCCACAAGATTCTTCTTGAAACCCTTTCTCTCCTTTGTTTGTTTGTTTGATTTGTTGTGTTATAAAGATAACAGATCAGCAATTACGTTTGCTTACACTCTACACTGGATAGAGGAATGCTCAACATTAATGTACTTACAACTGTTCCCATATAATACAGAATTCTATCTCTTTTTCTTTAACACACACACACTCTTTCATCACATCTCCATTCCCACGGTAACACTCAAGAAATGTTTATTGTGAAAATAAGCAGTAACAAGGTGCTCAGAGAAGAAAAAGCTTTATTTGGCTGAGAAACCCGAATATTAAGGATTGTTGGTCTTAACAACCAGCCTGGAGAAAGAGTGGCAACGCATGGCTGCCTTTGTGGAGAATAGGCTCTGCGCTTCTCAGGCACAGCATTCACGTTTGCTTCTTCCAGACCAGGAGCGGTCATTACTCTGTATGAAGCCTTTCCTCATCCACAAGAGGAGGGAATCACACTTTTACCTCTCTTTCCAATCCAAGTGAAAAACAGGCCCAGAATTTCTGAAGGCCTGGCTATCAGCTGGCTCCCAGACCACAGAGAACATGGTAGGACTCCGTGGCATAAAACCAGGAGGAGGATTTGCTTGAGACTCTGAAGAGGAAAGGAGACTTTGGGGTTCCACGTGTATGAAACTGGAGAAGGGAGAAGAGTGGTGGAGCCAACAGATCAGCAACGATTAGAGAGGACTAGCTAATACTATTAGTGCTCTTAAATGGTATTGTAATTATTGGTTTGTATTTCTGTCTTTCCAACTCGCAAGTGATGGCCCTAAAAGCTGGGACTTTTTCTTACTCACGTTTTTACCCTGTCACCCAACAGAGAGCTAGAACAGAGCAGACGCGCAATGACTGTTGGCTGAACGAACACATGTAGGTAGAAATTGACATTGGATCCAGTAAAAACACTCATCCACAGACTATGAGAGGAGTCAAGCTCATTATTGTCACTTTTCCTACAGAGAACACGAAATAGCGATCACGAGCTTTTCATGGATGTCACAGCGCCCTCTCCAATCAGGGCTTCTTTTACCCCATACAGAGAGTTTGCAACATTGTACAAAGTTCCCTGCTCACTGCTGTCACTGCGCCTCCCAGCCAGGTGCCTGGGAAAGTTACTGTATGACTGGCAGGCAATTAGCGCTGTGAAACCCTCAAGAATCTAATCCCCAGAGGAAGGTGATGACGATGTATTACTTTCAGATGACATTTTCTTAACTGGCTTGCAGACCTAAACACTTTGGAGTAGCGGGAAATTTCTTTGAGATGCTGTAGCAGACCAAAGTGAAGCTGAACGCAGAGCAGCTGTTGGCCTCTCTGGGCCATGGAGCTGAACTGGAGCCAAGCCTCTCAGCTGCCTGGGGCCTCTCCTACTTCTGCTATTGACCAAAAACCCTCCTAGTAGGAAACGCAAAATGAGACAGGGCTGGAACATTTCAACATAATTCTCTTAAGAGTGCTCCTTCTTAATCAAAGACTGGAATTGCTTTTCCCTGAGATTCCTCTTCCTTTAGAGAAGCTTTATTTCTTGCTTGCTTTCTAAATTTCTAGCTAAAAACACAGTTTCTGGACTCAAGGGAATGCTAGGAGGAAATGAGGAGGGAAAGCTGAACATTCTGGGTAATCTTCATACTATAAGACTGAGGGCATACGTTGTAGAGCATCACACAGCATCACATAGAGGCAGAGCCCTCAGTCTACGGCCTGGCCCTTCGTCCAGGTGAAGAGCCATGGAACCAACACTGGTCCTTCCATCCCAGCAAACAAGAGAGGAAGCCGTTTATTCCTGAGCAGACATGTGCTTCTGTTGTAGCAAAAAAGAAGTCTAATAGTGAAATGGGGGACTAGTCAAAAATGTGAGAGGGGAAAGGATGTCAGGATACAGGGAGGATCTATGCAAACATTTAAAGTTGGTGAAACCACAGCCATCCCTTTGTTCCTACAGTGTTCCTTTCTCCACCTCACTCCCACTAATGTCCAACCTGCTCTCAGGAGAGACCATTTCTAGCCACTTTCCTCTCAGAGCACCCTTAAACCAAAGCCTTTCCTCCTCACTGGAAGCCTTTGATCTAACTGCGAATTACGACTGACTTCTTCATGAAGGGATTTAAAGTGTCAGAGAAAAGGTAAGGCAGATCCCTACGGTGCCACCTTCCCCCCGCCAGGCAGGTAATGGCTCATTCCCATTGCGGGCTCTGATGCGAGAGCATCTTCACAGGAGAACCTCCTCCTTTCTCACGTCTTTCCAGCTACGCCCCTCAGGGCAAGCTCTTCCACTGTACCTTAGGAAACTGCTTTCAAGATTCTCACTATTTCACACAACCGATACAAAGTCAAAGACTCTAGATTCATCTCTGAATACTTCGACTATGCGTTATTTGCCAAACTCTATAGAAAAAATGTTTCATTGATTGCTTGATTTAATAGGTGTTTACTGAGGACATTAACCATATGCCAGGTACTGGGCTAGATGCTGGAAATTAATACTTGCCATCACTTAGAGACTTTAGTGTTATTGCTCTTCCGAGTAGACTAAAAGAAGTTTAATATGGATGAAGTAATCAGTTTTATCTGGTTCCCTCGCAGACTGTCATATTACTTTATTTATTCATTCAAACATTTTATGAGTTTCTATCATGCACCAGCCTCATAGAAACTAAGTGGCCTAACTCCTTTCTAACTCCAGAATCTACCAAAAGCTCTCTGGGTTTCAGTCAGACCCTACCACTCACCAGCTGTTATTTAAACCTTCCAGCCCTCAGTTCCCTCACCTTTAAGTCAGGCATAATAATAGCATCTATTTCATAGAACTGTATTGAGTTTTGAATGAGAAAATCCAAGTATAGTTCTTAGTGTGTGATAAGCACACAAAAAACATGAGCTATTTAGCTAGATATAAGAAATGATGTTTATAGTCATTTGGAAGAATAACCCTGGAGTTGAATTTGTATATCAGATTTAGAGAGGTATGTTTTAGGAAGAGGTGTAGCCATTGCAGGCCCCTGTGCCTAAAGAAACAAAAGTTGAACTGCAGTGGATGTAGTGATCAGCCCACCAGGTATGAAGGGTCTCCAGGGAAACTAAGCAACAGCAGCAGAAGCACTACACCTGAGAATGATCATTACCACCTTTGCTACCTCAACCACCATCACTGTCACCATCACCAACACCTCCATTACTACCTCAAGTATCTTCAACCAATATCATCACCTCCACCAACATCACCACCACCACCAATGCCACCATTACTACCTCTACTATCTCCAACCAATACCCTCATTTCCACCACTATCACCATCACCACTACTATAATCACTATCACCACTGCTATTACCACTTCCACTATCATTAAATACTACCACCGTCGCCACCACCACTTGCATCACCCCAGACGTTACGATTATTACTAACATACGTCTCAGTGTTTCTCAAAGAACGGGCATATCAGCACCTGATTCAGAATCCTCTGGGCCTCTTATTAAAATTACAACATCCTGTGCCTCATCCCAAACTTACTGAATCCAAATCTGGGTATAGTCCCTAGAAATGTGCATTTAAACAAGCTCCCAAGTGATTTATAGGGAGTTAAAATAGGACAATCGCTGAATTTGAGGACATGTGTCTCCAGGGAGCCCAGGTACCGTGTGCACACCCTGGGATTCCTTACGTTTCTACTGAAGCCTCTGCTGGGTGTTTGACTGAGTCAGGCCTCTGGAGTGTGACAGAGGAGAATTCACAGGTATCAAGGCATAATGAAAATCAGGGCAAAACTAAATGTCTAAAAGGGTTAAATTGTATTCAGACCAAGTGCTTGTGTATTCTAGGAAGGTACAGCTGGGCTTCATTTCTCTGACCCTGGGATCCCTCCCCTATAATATGAGGAAATGCCCAAAGTCATGTGGTTGCTAATGTCAGAACCCGGACCAGAAACCACAGCTTCTGACTCTCAGACTGGTTTGGTTGGTTTTCCAAGGAGCTGGTCCAGGAGAAGGGAGGCAGAGGAAAACAGCAGCAAACGCAGATTGATTCGGGGCCAGCTGTGACTCAGCCCACGGACAAGATTGAGTGTATAACATTATGGGAGATAATGACGTGTAGCCAGCGACCAGGCCCAGAGAGCAAAATAAGAGAAGGGAGAAATTTGTCTTTGGACACTTTGATTTCTCTCTTCCGTTTCTGCTTTTCCTTTTAGTTCAATCCCTCACCCCTTCCAGCTCGTGCCCGAAGGCTAGTTGCCTCAGGGGCCACCCTCCCATCCAAATCTCCTGGTGCATTTTCCTTCCTGATCTTCCCTCTCCTACCTGTCAGCTCTCTGCTGCTGCCTGTCCCTGGGCCTCCTGGCTCCAGCCACACTGGACTCCTTGCCGTGTACCTGTGTCACATCCACAGCCCCTCCCACCGCAGGGCACTCCCTGGTCCTTCTGCTCAGGTCTCTGCCTGTTTCTCTCCTTCACTGCCTGACAGTCTTTATTCAAATACGCCTTGTTAAAAAGCTCTTTCCTGCTAACCCAGTAAAAGTGGTCGTGCCTCACCCCCATCCCTCCCCTGCCTTATTTTTCACTACCTGACACATCATGTCAATATTGTTGGTCTGTTTCTCTCTCTCCTCTCACCAGAATGTAAATTGTTGAGAGCAGGAATTAACGTCTGTTTGATTCCGTCCCTGGCACATAGTAGGCACTCAATAAATATCCAAACAAAGGAATCGCCCAGGAACAAACAACTGTGCCTCAGGCTCTGTTGGAGGCTGAGCTCTGCTCACACAGTTGATATTCACACCTCACCCCTGCCAGGTGGGACATCACATTTGACAAGGACTTTCAGGAGAAAATGTCTTACTCCAAAGAGTGGCCACAGGGCGGACGCTGTGGCATTTGTGTCAGTCCATGGAAGCCGACATTTTGAAGCCATGCTCAGCCACCTTAGAACTACCCTACACTCACTATTCGTCTCTGTAAACTCAGCAGCCGGCGCAGGCCGGGCACACGGTAGTTGTTGAATCAGTGCTGGTGAACTCCAACAGCGTGGGAGGCTCTGTTGCGCCCACATAGAAGGCCTGATCTGTGTGTAGTCGTTCAGTCGTCACTTCCATGAGGCTTTCTAATTGATGGCTGTTACCCCTTTTGCTTACAGAACTCTCACCTCACAACCAGCCCAACAGCCAGGCACAAATTCGGGTCCAGCTTATCTTTCTGCTGATGACCTTGTGCTCTGTTACCATGGTATTGCCACATGTGACTTACAGACAACATAAGGTGGTCACACAAAGAACCCAGGCTTTCTCTAGAGAGCAAATAATTGCTTAAGTTCCTGGGTATAATTAAGAAGGTTGAGATCTGATTGCCCGTTTCGCACCAGGCTTTCCTAGTGAGCCATTTCCCTAAGCGGGAAAGAAAATTGTTGTGCGAAGCAATTGTACCTTAACCCAGCATACAGCTCACGACTTTCATTTTTAATCAGTGCTAAATTTATCAGATCTTGCCTGGATTTGCAATAGAACAGCTGCCAAGCAAACTGTGAAGGAACAGAACGCGTCAACATTCAGCTAAAACCAGCACGGAAATCCTTCCAATGCAAAACCAGCAGTTATTGTCAAAAAGAGCCCACCTGAGCGATTGCCGCTGACGAAGGGAACGTCGCACACCTAAATCTTCTGCAAGACGCCTGAACACACATCCATGAGCAATTGCTTATCTGCAGCAAAGGGTTTCCATTCACTGGACAAAGATGCCAACGTAAGGAACCCATTTTCAAATGCATCTTAACTCCTGTTAATGGTTAACTCCTATTGCTTATAAGTTTTACCCACTAGATAGGCTTGTTCTCAGGATCCTGTTCAATTTACCATTTACCTCATTTAATTAACGTAATTGAATAACTTCAAATTTAACAGTATCTTTCTTTATTCTACCCAAGGTTTTCCCCCAACTTTAGCTAAAATATCATAGTTCTCATCTTAATGAAGAACTCTGCTGATCCTATTTAAATGTTTAACGCCCCAATATTCTCCATTATTACCCTGTCCCTTCTATGGTCCTTCACAGCACTTATCACTATTTCTTACTTATTTTATTACTGTCTATATTCTCCCCAACTCAACTGTCAGCTCCACAAGCCAGGATTTGTGTTTATTTCCTTTCCTTAGAGCCTGCCCGACCTAGGCAAAGTGCTCAATAAATATTTGTTGAACGAATGAATCAATGAATGATGGTTAAGAGTGTTGACTTCAGAGTCAGGCTATCTGGAGTTAAACCCAGGCTCTACCCCCTGAGGGAGATGTTTAAGCTTTTTAAGCCTCAGTTTCCTCTTCTACAGAATGAAGACGATAATATTAACACTAACACTGCAACTAACAGTAAGGCTGCATCTCATGGTGTTATGAATGGCAGAGGAAGGTTGCATGTAAAAAGTCGGCAACATTCTGGACACAAGGAATTCCCTTGGTAGAGGTGGATGCTGTTGGTTGCTTTTGTGCTCCACTGAGCATCCCAAAAGCTCTCAAGAGCCAAGGGGATCTGCCCAGAGGCCTTGGGAGTTGGGGATCCAGGCTCCTCTCACAAATCCCTTCAACCGTAACAGCATCTCCGCTTGGTTAAAATTTCTATTTCTTTCTTTCTTCTTCTTTTTTTTTAGGAAGATTAGCCCTGAGAAAACTGCTGCCAATCCTCCTCTTTTTGCTGAGGAAGACTGGCCCTGAGCTAACATCCATGCCCATCTTCTTCTTCTCTACATATGGGACGCCAACCACAGCATGGCTTTTGCCAAGCAGTGCATGTCCGCACCCGGGATCCAAACCGGCAAACCCCGGGCGGCTGAGAAGCAGAACCTGTGAACTTAACTGCTGTGCCACTGGGTCGGCCCCTCTATTTCCTTTTTTTTTTTTTTTAAGGTTATAAAAGTTAACATCCTTGTGAAATTACAGTGGTACATTATTATTAGTCATGTTGTAGGTACACCACTTCACCCCTAGTGCCCTCCCCCCACCCACCTTTCCCCTGGGAACCACCGATCAGTTCTCTTTGTCCATATGTTAACTGCCACCTATGAGTGGAGTCATACAGAGTTCGTCTTTCTCTGCCTGGCTTATTTCACTCAACATAATACTCTCAAGGTCTATCCATGGTGTTGTGAATGGGACAACTTTGTCCTTTTTTATGGCTGAGTTGTATTCCATTGTATATATATACCACAACTTTTTTATCCAATCATCAGTTGCTGGGCACTTAGGTTGGTTCCATGACTTGGCTATTGTGAATAATGCTGCAATGAAGATAGGGGTGCATGGAGCTTCTGAAATTGCTGATTTCAGGTTCTCAGGCTATATACCCAGTAGTGGGATGGCTGGGTCATAAGGTATTTCTATTCTTAACTTTTTGAGGAATCTCCATACTGTTTTCTATAGCGGCTGCACCAGTTTGCATTCTCACCAACAGTGTATGAGGGTTCCGTTTTCTCCACAGCCTCTCCAACATTTGTCACTCTTGGTTTTGGATATTTTTGCCATTCTAACAGGTGTGAGGTGATATCTTAGTGTAGTTTTGATTTGCATTTCCCTGATGATTAGTGATGATGAGCACCTTTTGATGTGTCTATTGGCCATCCGTATATCTTCTTTGCAGAAATGTCTGTTCATGTCCCCTGCCCATTTTGTAATTGGGTTATTTGATTTTTTGTTGTTGAGTTGTGTGAGTTCTTTGTATATTATGGAGATTAACCCTTTGTCGGATAAATAACTTGTGAATATTTTTTCCCACTTAGTGGGCTGTTTTTTTGTTTCAATCATGTTTTCCCTTGCCTTGAAGAAGCTCTTTAGCCTGATGAAGTCCCATTTGTTTATTCTTTCTATTGTTTCCCTCATGTGAGGGGTTATGGTGTCCGAAAAGATTCTTTTGAAGCTGATGTCAAAGAGTGTGCTGCCGATATTCTCTTCTAGAAGACTTATTGTTTCAGGCCTAATCTTTAGGTCTTTGATCCATTTTGAGTTTATTTTAGTAAATGGTGAAAAAGAATGGTTGATTTTCATTCTTATACATGTGGCTGTCCAATTTTCCCAGCACCGTTTGTTGAAGAGACTTTCTTTCCTCCATTGTAGGCCCTCAGCTCCTTTGTTGAAGATTAGCTGTCCATAGATGAGTGGTTTTATTTCTGGGTTTTCAATTCTGTTCCATTGATCTGTGCATCTGTTTTTGTACCAGTACCATGCTGTTTTGATTACTGTGGTTTTGTAGTATGTTTTGAAGTCAGGGATTGTGATGCCTCCAGCTTTGTTCTTCTTTCTCAGGATTGCTTTAGCAATTCGGGGTCTTTTGTTGCCCCATATGAATTTTTGGATTCTTTGTTATATTTCTGTAAAGAATGACATTGGAATTCTGATTGGGATAGCGTTGAGTCTGTAGATTACTTTAAGTAGTAAGGACATTTTAACTATGTTTATTCTTCCAATCCATGTGCAGGGAATGTCTTTCCATCTCTTTATGTCGTCGTCGATTTCTTTCAAGAAGGTCTTGTAGTTTTCGTTGTATAGATCTTTCACTTCCTTGGTTAAATTTATCCCCTCTATTTCTTTTTAATTTGCTTACTGTTACAGGTAAGATTTCATTTGGGAAAAAAATTATTCTACACTTTTAAATAGTTTGAAGTTCATCATCATTAGTAGTATGAAGAGAAACATTTAACTTTCATTCTTCTAGGATTGAGCATTGGTGCTTCAGATGACAACTTTGCATCTGTCTAATGGACAATGTTGTCCATTGCAGTCTAGGGAACAGAAAGAGACGGGAAGAGTAGATCGCATGGAGAAAAAAAGGGAGTCAAGTTACGATGCTTGCCAAGGGCAATACCCGGCACAGGGCAGGTACTCAGGAAACAGCAGCTCCATCTCCTTCCTCATGGATGCATAAGGCAGCCACAAACCCACATCCAAAAGTAAAGCAAACTTATTTTAAGTCTCAGTGCTCATGCTGTGAGGCTTGCCTGTCATTTGGATCATACAGAGCATAGATCCCATGTGTAGTAGGAGCAAAAAGGCACAGTGATCTCTTGAAAAGATTTCAGAAACTTATGCCTGATCTTTGTTTCCATTTATTTTTTCTGTATTAACAACCTGAGAAACTGGAGCTCATCCACAGACCCCACAGCCAAAATCAGATCGGCCGTCAGCCCAGGAAGAATCCACCTGTCGGCATTCTTGACCAGCGTTCGCCTGGACATTTACCTCAGAGAAAAGCCCTCGGATTCCTTCCTAAATAAATGCTTCATCACAAAGAAAAAGCAAGAATAGGAATGCTTGCTGCAGAAAGCCCCTCCTGGTAATCAACAGCCATGGCTACTAGTGCGTTTTTGTGACTGCGCTCAGCCACTGTGGGAAATGACATTTCCAGCCTCCAAGGTTGAACTCTCACCTTGCTGGCCTCCTCACTGCCATATTTTGAGAGTCTGGTGAAAGGCCTCCCTTGGCCAACAAAAGACAGGAGGAAGCAACAGGGGATTAGTGCGGGGCCAGAACATGAGGACAGGACTTGAAGGGACCGACCTGGGGAAAGAACAACGCTGGGCTTTGGGAAACGGTCCTGCGTCTGATTGACAAAAAATGCGACTCGGGAAGTGACTCAAGACTCCTTCCCACCACTGGGTTAACTCAGGACTGGCTTGGGAAGAGAGGGGCACTGAAAGGGAGTCTTCGATGAGCATACAGAGAAGAGGAAAGGGATAGGAGAGATGGGGAGGGGAGTCGTGTGATCCCTCAGACCAGGTATAGTCAGAACCTGAGTCCTGAAACTCAAATCATCGATTTGACTTTTTTCAAAGTCTCTGCTGGCCTCAAATCTCTGAGCCCCGGACCTAGGCTGACCACCCTTGGCGTCACCCTCAGGGCTCACTTAAAACCTGGTTAGCTCTTTGATATCCACTGACCCGCACCGTGAACACCACCCAGCGGTCTCCACACTTGGTCCTCTGACAGTGCTTGTCTGCATTGGGCTTGTAGGCAGAGCTCTGATTCTGACCCCAGGCAGTTGGCAGCCTGGCCTCTTCCTCTGGCCTCCCTCCTGTGTGCCTCTCCTGTGCCCCCCACCTACCTCAACATGAAGGTATTCAGGTCCACAGTTTAGACATCCTGTGAGATACTAGAGATACCATCTGAATCCAGCTCTGTCCGTCTGTCCCAGTCTAGTATAGAGCAGTGTTTTTTTTAAAATGTTTTTAACGCCAATTCACAGAAAGATGAAATTTTGCATAATTACTTAATGCACATACCTACACAAATATACTTATATGTGTGTAGGTATGTGTATTAAAATTAAATAACTACAATTACACAAAACAACACTAATTAAGGAGCCATAAAATGAATTCTGATATTTTTTGTTCTATTCTACTCATTTTTTAACGCCAGTCACAACCCACTAAGTTGATTTTATGATCTGCAATTTTAAAAACCCTGGATTAGTGGAGGAGACAGACAAGAAAATAGATTATTATAATGTGGTTTGGATGGTATTACTGTAAGGTCACAGTCAGGGTACCACTGGAGCACCAAGGAGAAGAACCAGCAGGAAAGCAGATGCCAGTAACATGCTTGTGGCATCTCCTCCCACTGTGCTCCACTGCCTCCCAGGGCCTCCAGGAAGGTGACAGGAGCTGCGATTTTTACATGGCTGTGGATGGTAGGACTGGGATCATCAACCAGAAGGATAGGAGGAGCAGGGAAAAGGATCGCTGGCTGAAGTGACAACATGTGGAGGAGCAAAGGGCCCGGGAGCTGGCCTTGCGTGAGAAGCAGACAGTGGATGTAAGCAGAATGCAGAGGCTGAGCGGGAGGACTTCACCCTGAGGGTACTGGGAGGGCCTGCAGAAGATTTCAAGTGGATCAGGTTTATGTCTTAGAAAACCTGGGTGGATGCTGCTAGAAAAGAAAACATGTCCCACAGCCAAACTGTGAACAATTTGGAGAAGACACTTTCAGACCAAAAATACTCACAATTTACTCTGTGGTAGGTTTTTAATATTAGGGGAGAGAAAAAGAATGAGAAGACTAAGATGCAGTGGCGACTTGTCGTTTCACTTTATTCTTCAGCCTTCCACTCTTGGTTAGGCTCCTGGAATACGATAAATTTCAGACTGAAGTTCTCTCAGAGGTCGCTTGAGAAAGCTGAGGGCAGACAGAAAGTGTCCATGCCAGGGTCGCCTGGATGGGTCAGTGAGGAGGGATCCAACAGCAGGCATTTCTGTAGCTAAATTTATGCTGTTCAATAGGGCAGTCACTAGATCCTTGTGGCCATTTAGATTTAAATTTAAGTTAATGTAAATTAAATTTTTTTTACAAAATCCAGTTCCTCAGTCACATTTCAAGAGCTTATGTGGCTGGTGGTCACTGGAGCGGTCATTTCCATCACTAGAGAAAGTTCTGTTGGACAGCATTGCTTTAGATAACTTCGTTCAGCCACATGTTAAGTCATTCTTCATATCTCACGATTTGTATATTCTGAGACAAATCTGCAAGTAGAGAGCTGGACTTAGAGAACAAGGATGTTCTGCTTCACTCCAGATAGTTTCTGGTTATTGCTAGTGGTCTTTTGTTTGAACCAAGGCCAGAGAAAGGACTCTCTCAAGGCTTGTTCATTCTCTTTTCCTCTCACTTTTGTTCTCAGTCTCTCTCTCTCTCACACATGCACAAATACACACAAGAATCTTTTCTTATACCTTGAAAGCCTTTTCCTGAGGAAAAAAATATGCTCGGTGACAAGGCCATATCTAATAGGATTTGGACATTTCTTCCTTTCCCCAACAATTAGTACAGATAAAATAAGGTTATCATGAGAAGTCAGGGCAACCTTGATCCACTGGGCTCTCAGAGAATAAATATGAGGAACGATAATCCTTAGGAAGATGTGTCACAGAGGAGTAGTGTCCCACAGGGAGTGAGAACAGAGTGCTTCTGATTACGCTTCACATGGCTGGAATGAGCCGCGTTCCTCGAAACCTGCTCAGAGGCCAGCCTGACTGAGGTCAGCAGGGAAGGCCCATGAACTTTCAAAATGCCTCCCCAAAACAGGCTGCATCCAGCAAACTCATGGGACCCCTGCCCACCATGTCCACTGCCACTGTCCTTGCCTTGACTCCTCCTGGACACCTGAAGATGCTGACCTGGGGTGGGTCCACTGGCTTACATGAAATCATAGAAGAGGACCTGCTCGTGAAGAGTTGCTTGGCAGCTAATGGCAAGGCAAGGCTCAGAACCTGGGTTTCCAGTTACCTGGCATGGAGCTTTTCCCAGTGGATATCACGGTATTTCATATTTTGTTAAATTCTATAAAGCTATTAATATTGGAAGAACAATTCCTTTTCTTCAGGGTCAAAAGAGAAAGAGTTAAGTGCCCCTTGAAAAATACACGTGAAAAAAAAAACACATGTAGTTACAATTAACACATAATTCTACCAAGTACTGAAAAGTTTAAAAAGAAATTGTACCTGTGAAAGGCCTCTTACCACATTTTACAGTGTTCAGTAAATGGAGATTATGGCTGTTCTTACCTTGGTGACCAAGTAGTAGAACTGAGACAGACTTTTATACTCAGACAGAGCTGGGTTCAAGTCCAAGCCCGTCCAATTTCTACCTGGAGGCCTTTCGGCAAAACTAATTCTAGAAAAATGTGGAGCGGTGTAAAGTACTAATGGGCAAATTTATATTAAATAAGGTATGTCTAAAAAGTAAGCACTATAGATTGTTTTCCCCACTTGGACAAAAACTTACCTGTTCATCATTAGCATGTTCAATGAGTGATCAAATATGAAAGCAAGTCTATTCTGCATTAAAAAGCCACACAAAAGCATCCCTAATATACCAGGAACAGTGCTATTATAAGTAATAAATTAAAAAGTCCACTGATCTCTCTCTCTCGTTCTTTCCATGTGGCTGTTACATACGTTTATGAGATTTCTCACCTTGCCGATAGCGCTGATTTATCCCACGGTCTTGCCCTTCTTATAATAATTAGAAGCATCAAACAGATCATATAGGTGGCAAGAGAATAAAAAGTTTACAACGTTAATGTTGTAACTACGGTTCTGAATTACATACGCAGTAGGACCTCCTGAATAGCTTTCACGGTGGTGAAATGAGATTGAATTCTGTTTCCAGGCACTTCTTGGTCTCTGTCTGGCAGAGCCTTGACTGTGATTTTGTTCATCCAGAGAGGAAGAACTCATGGCAAAAATGCATTGAGAAGCGGGCTTTGCCTCTGCAGAGCATTTCCTGTGCACAAAGCCCTTTGCAGGCATGCTCATAACTTCTTTTCTCCCAGATAACAGCATCAGGGCCATCTAACCAGGTTACACAAATTGCATGCCGATGGCTCTGGGTGCTTTATGGACCTCTGCAAAACTGAAGGAGAACCCTCGTCTCCTGGCCTTAATAACAGTGCCAGATTGCTGCTGCTTCTAAAACAAAAAAATAAAATAAAGCAAACTAAAATCTCCTGGTCTTAAAGGGCAAGACTTTGAAGAGAACAAATATCTTGGGTTTTGTTCAATGCACATTTAAAGTGACAGTTACCACATTACCTATTATCGCTGCTGATTGCGTCTTACTGTGTTTAATTTTCTCGTTTCTCATTACGAGCTCTTTACTCTACGCAACTGTTTCCATTTATAGTGTAGGCTTTTCTCTCCAAAGCGTATAGAGTTTTCTGTCATCTCTGAGACGAAAATGATTTTTGGTTTTTTCCTTTGCAGTTACTCTTCGAAGTAAATGAATAAAAACACTACATTATTTATGTTCTGGATGGATAGACAGCAGGTCAAAACCCACACTAGTGCCTATGGCTTCAGCTGCCCCTCCACAGAGATGGAAATGACGGGGGGATCCAAAGCTCCCCTCCATCCTTTGGTCCATCTGGTAGGGGGACATCCTTTCTTGTCCCCCCTACCAGAACTAACTGCAAAGCCTTCATCTAAGTTTTCCAGAGACTTCTACGTTCTGGACTTCCTTTGAATAAGAAAAATTAAGGCAACAAAAGCAAAAGCATTTCACTGCTTCTAGATAGCTTTTTTCGGAACTTTTGAGCTCCCTGCTGATATCTGCATGAAATTGGATTCAATATTTTCCTCTCATTAAAATGTTCAGGAAGACTGGCGTGCTGTTAAAGGAGCGATATTTAATACAACAGTCTCAGGCTCTTATGTGCCCATCTGTTTATGATCTACAGGGACACAGATCTAAAGCAACTTCCATTTCCCTGTGGCCTGAGGTCTTCCCTTGACTCCTCACAATTTAAATCCCTGCTTTGAAGGAAGAAACCCAATCACATCAGTTTTGACAGTGCTGACTTTCCTTGTCTAAACATAAGATGCTCATTGTTCTGCAAAAACGCTGTGGTCAGAGAGTCAGAGAAGCTGAGTTTCTGAAAGGCAAGAAGAATTAGTTCAGTGCTTGCCTTGCCCAAAACTTATGATCTTCTCAAACAGGTTGTTCAGAACCTCAATATATGAGACGTATGATGATGGAGCTGCTCTGGTGGGGAGCACCAGAGAGGAGTCATAACTCTGCTCATTCCACCTCTGCCTGGAGCAAAAATGAATCTTTCATGTGCTCAATGAAAAATCAATCACTACACCGATCAGAAACTATAATGGCATGGGATTTTTAGCCATTTCTTCCTTTAATTTTCTTTAAGCACCAGAACTCTTTTCCCAAACAATTTCTATAGGTTCTTTCTTCGGCACTTGCTAGACAGTCTCGCAGCGGTGACTGTTGGCTGAGTTTCAATCTGTCTCTGATTTGCTCTTCTAGGCTCAGTCTTCAGCCCAGTGTTCGGTGGTTTTCTCCCCTAATAATGTTTCCCTAAGGAACCCAGGAAAAGACTGAGAGGCACTGTGGGATGGAGGCACTCCTGAACTGTGTTTCCATGGAAGACCCTATGAAGACAGGTTTGGCCCTAGAAACCTGCTGCCGAGAGAAGGAGAGAAGCATGGCCCTGTTCAAACAAGCCAGGGGCATCAAGGTGCATTTTAGTAGAGAAGGTGGTAAAGGAGGAGGTGGAAGGGACACAGTTATGTGCTGCTCTCAACCAGGGTTGCCAGATTTAGCTGGAAGGAAGGAAGGACAGAAGGAAGGGAGGAAGAAGGGAAGAAAGGAAATAAAAGAGAAGGTCACCATGGGACATACTTATACTAGAAAACTATTCATTGTTTATCTGAAATTCAGATTTAGCTGGGCATCCTTATTTGACCTGGCAACTCTATCCCTAACTCCCCCTTCTCTCTACGCTCCCACTGGAGCAGCTCCACCATTATCCATTTCATAAATCTTGATTCTACATAAAATTGTTTTAAGAGGGGATTCTGATGCTTTAAAAAAGTTAAAATGAGGGAACAGGTGAAAATCACCAATACGCTCCAGCAAATAGGTTTCATCTCTGGGTATATAGGACAGGAAAAGGATGTGCACATGCTATAAGTTCATGGTAAGAAATTTTAAAATTTATTTTATTATAATCTAACACACCCCAAGAAGACTGCAGGTACTAGATCGAATTATTGGCTCCAATTCTCCTGTAGCCCTGTGTTTTTGCAGTTCCCCCCATTAGAGTCAGAATGTATTTCCCTGCCCCCTGACTTGGGTTTGGCAGCCTGTCTGCTTTGGCCAGTGGGATATTATCTGACGTGCGTGCATGGTTCGTCCTGTTCTCTTGCACTCTGCCATCTGCATGAGAAGACCATGCATCAGGGCTTAGTCCACTTGTTCTATAAAATGAGATCCTTGGAGCAGATCTAAATTGAACCTATGGCCTGGAGTCAAGCCCAGCTACTCATGAGCCAGAAATAAGGTTTTTTTTTTGTTGTATTTTGAGGTAGTCTGTTATGAAGCATCACCATGGCAAAAACTGACCTATACATTTCACCTCCACACTCTGAGAGCATCTATGAAGGCTGCCAGTTCCTTCAGAAGCCCAGATTCACAACAGCATGCATGACACAGACTTTTCTATTTAGGTAGGACATTTTTGAGCAAAAAGTTTAGGGGCAATGAATTCCCCAAATTTCCCAAGATTCACAGAGAAGCCACCTACTGAAGGAAAATTACCCTCCAGATTGCTAATAAGATTAACACTAATCTGCTCAATTTAAAAACCAAATGTTCTTTCCAAGATTTTTTAAAAAGCATTGCAAAGATAGAAATGAGGACTAGCCACCATGAGAGATTATAAAACTGAGCAGCTGTGCAGGCAACTCATTTATTAGCATAAACATTTAACCGGGCAGAAGTTGGTGATTGTTGTTCCCCCCTCCACTGAATTTTACATTCAGGATATATGTTTCATTAAACTCACTATTTGCGGGAGAAATCCAGCATGTAGCAGATGGGAAAGTTAGAGAATGATTTTTCGTTTTAGTCCGTGGTGTTCTGGAGAGATGCCTGCCACCACAACTCTCCTCTCTACCCACTCCTTCAAAAATACATCAAAACTCCACTTCAATTTCCGTGCTATTTGCCTCCTAAGACACCTTTCAATATGATAAAGCCAAACATTTGTATTAATATTTCTAAACACTGCTAGAGGGATTGGAACTCTTCAAAAATCACACTGTAGGCTGCATTATACAATTTGCCCACATTTGGAAACCAAAATGAACTCTTCAATGGGGCCCTTGTGTCAGAGATTGCATTGGGAACTATATCAAGTGGCCACTGCAAATGAGGACACTTAATAACTTTTAAACATGAACTGTAAAATGTACTCTCTGTGAAAGAACAAGTTAAATTAAGAAAAAATACAGCGTGGGTCCAAAGTTACAGTGTGGTTTTCAAGACAGTGCACAGAAATTTAAAATCTTGCTTAAACATGATAAGATTCTCCCTCATCTATGGTGTCAAGTAAGGGATGGTAGCTAGTGAATTAAAATCATATTTCTCAAACATTTCTACCAAAAATATTCTTTTAGGCAGAGGAGAAAGGACCTCAACAGGTCTGATCTCAGTTCAGACTAACATGGTTTACTGCAAATTAGGTATTTTATCTTCAAAATTCATAATTTTTGCATTCTGTTTCATAATATATCCAGGTGGTTTAACATAAAAATAACATTTCCAATTACTGTGAGGGAAGAGAAACAGTTTCTTCAAGGCTCACTGGTTAATAACAAAAGATACTGCCGTAGCGAATCTATCAAACTTGGAAAATTGGGCTCCATTCAAGAGCCCTAAATGTGCGTAATGGTTAAAACATCCTTGACGATGTCACAAGATTTTGAGAATTCAGAATCACATAAATACTGAAATACAAATAATAGTGGTTTCTTCACTTCTTTATAAGCCCTCTGAAGTGAAGAGTTAATGATGACAGGTTGGGTCCTTGAGCCATTCCTTCACCCTCTCCAGTGGAAAGCCCCACAGTTCGTAGATTCAACCTAGGCAGACTAGCCTTCCGGTTGCACGTCTCCTTGGAACTTTAAAGATGAAGCCTTGGCTTTAAGAGTTGCATGGTGGGGTGAACGTAAAGGCAGTGATAATTGGGGGTTCTCTTGGTGCCTGTGGGTCTCACTCCTAGAGATTCTTCTCCTTAAACTGCCGGAGATGACACAAACTCACAAATTAGGCTTGGTCTTGAGTCCTTCCCAAGTATGCATTACCCCTAGGGAAGTGTGCATACTGGGGATAGGACTAAGCCTTAAGAAAAATAAAAAGATAGGACATGCCTATAAAAAATTCAAAATTATAAGTCTAGGGGCTGGCCCGGTGGCGTTGTGGTTATGTTTGTGCACTCTGCTTCAGTGGCCCAGGGTCCACAGGTTTGGATCCTGGGCATGGACCTACACACCACTCATCAAGCCATGCTTTGGTGCTGTCCCACAGACAAAATAGAGGGCGATTGGCACAGATGTTAGCTCAGGGACAATCTTCCTCAAGCAAAAAGAGGAAGATTTGCAACAGATGTTAGCTCAGGAACAATCTTTCTCACCCAAAGGGAAAAAAAAAAACGTCTAGGCAATCTCTTCAAACCAAGGAGAAGGATGGAAATCAAGAGACATGAGAATATGCCAATACTTAACAGGTGGAAGAGATAGATATCAATTTTTTTCTCATACAATTTTTTCGACTTATAATTCACATAGTACAAGTCAACGTTTTACAGTAAACAAGTAGGTTGTTTTTAGCATATTCACAAAGTTGTGCAACCACCCCCACTCTCTTTTTCCAGAATGTTTTCATCATTCCGAAAGAAATCCACATCCATGAATAGCCACTGCCCATTCCCTCCTTCCACGGTCCTTGGAAACCATTAATCTACTTCTGCCTCTATGAATTTCCTATTCTGGACATTTCATATGAATGGAATCATACAACATGTGGCCTCTTATGTCTGTCTTCTTTCACTTAGCCTTATGTTTTCAAAGTTCATCCATGTTACAGCTTGTGTCAGTACTTCGTCCCTTTTTATGGCTAATATTCCATCATGTGGATATACCACATTTTCTTTATCCATTCATCAATTGATGGACATTTGAGTTGTCCCCAGTTTTTGATTATTATGAAAAATAGTACTATGAACATTTGTGTGCAAGTTTTTATGTGGACATATTTTCAGTTCTCTTGGGTATACACGTAAGAATAGAATTGCTGGGTCATATGTTAACTTTATCTTCAGCTTTTCGAGAAACTGCCAAACTGTTTTCCACAGTGGTTGAACCGTTTCAAATTCACACCAACAATGTATGAGGGTTCTAATTTCTCCATATCCTTGCCAAAACTTACTATTATCTTTTTGATCACAGCCATCCTACTGGGTGTGAGGTGTACCTCATCATGATTTTCATTTGTATATTTTCCTTGGAGAAATGTCTATTTGAATCCTTTGCCCATTTTTCAATTGGGTTACTTGTCTTTTTATCATTGAGTTGTAAGTGTTCTTTATATATCCTGGACACTAAATCCTTATCAGATTTGATTTTCACGTATTTTCTTCCATTCTGTATGTTGTCTTTTCACTTTCTTGACGATATCCTTTGAAGTAAAAAAGTTTTTGATTTTGATGAAGTCCAATTTATCTACTTTTTCTTTGATTGCTTATGCCTTTGGTGTCATATCTAAGAAAATTCACCCAATCCAAGGTATCAAGGGTTTATATATATCTTTTCTTCTAAGATTTTATATAGTTTTAGCTCTTACATTTAGGTTTTTGATCCATTTTGAGTTCGTTTTTGTATACAGTGTGAAGAAGAAGTTCAAATTCATTCCAGTACCATTTGTTGAAAAAACTATTATTTCCCCAATTGTCTTGGGACCCTTGCTGAAGATCAATTAACTATAGAGATATGGGTTTATTTTTGAACTCTCAATTCTTTTCCATTGAGCTACCTATTCTCATCCCAGTAGCACCCAGCCTTGATTACTGTAGCTTTGTAGTAAATTATGGTATCAGGGAGTGTGAGTCCTCCAACTTTGTTCTTCTTTTCCAAGATTGCAAAGGCTATTCTGGATCCCTTCCATTTTCATATGAATGTTAGGATCAACTTGTCAATTTCTGCAAAAAGACAGCCAGGATTTTGATAGGGATTATGTTCAATTTGTATATCAATTTGGGGAATAGTGCCTTCTTAACAATATTGTCTTCCAATTGGTAAACACGAGATGTCTTTCCATTTATTTACATCTTCTTTAATTTCTTTCAATGATGTTTTATAGTTTTCAGTGTTCAAATGTTTCACTTCTTGTGTTAAGTTTATTCTTATGTATTTTATTATTTTGATACTATTGCATGTGGAATTGTTTTCTTACTTAATTTTTGGATTGTTCATTTCTAGTGTGTAAAAACACGATTCACTTTTGTATATTGATCTTGAGTCCTGCACTATTGTTGAACTTGTTTATTTGCTCTAATAGTTTTTAGTGGATTCCTTAGGATTTTCTATATACACGATCATGTTATCTATAAAAAGAGAGAGTTTTACTTTCTCCTTTCCAATCTAGAGACCTTTTATTTCATTTTATTGCCAGAATGTGCTGGCTAGAACATCCAGTAAAATGTTACATATAAGTGACAATAATGGAATCCTCGTCTTGTTCCTGAAGTTAGAGGGAAAACTTTTAGTCTTTTACTGTTAAGTAAGATCTTAGCTGTGGGTTTTTCATAGATGCCCTTTATCAGGTGAGAAAGTACCCTTCTATACTTAGTATTTTGAGTGTTTTTATCGTAAAAGGGTGTTGGATTTTGTCAAATGCTTTTTCTGTGTCTATTAAGATGATTATGTGGCTTTTATCCTTTTTGCTGTTAATATTGTGTACTATAGCAATTAATTTTCACATGTTGAAACAACTTTGTATTGCTGAGATAAATTCAACTTGGTCATGGTGTATAACCATTTTTATATATTGTTGGATTTGGTTTGCTTGTATTTTGTTGAGGATTTTTGCATCTATATTCATAAGAGATATTGGTCTCTAGTTTTCTTTTCTTGTGATGTCTTTGGTTTCATTATCGGGGTAATACTAGAATGAGGAATACTCATTCTAAGTAATGAATGTATAGTAATGAATAAATAATACTCATAGAGTGAGATGGGATGTGTTCTTTCTCTTCTGTTTTTTGGACGAGTAGAAATCAATTTTTTGAAAGAAAGATGAAGTTGACGTACTTTTCTCTATTCCTGCTGCTAAGTACAAGTAGAAGCTCTCGATATTATGTTTAAAACAAACGTAACAAGATTCTGAGACAAACTGGCTAGGGATTTCACTATCCAAGGAATGACACACTGGTGAGTTCTTAGGTTTTCTTTTTGCCTCACACATCTCATATTCAGTGCTGAAAAAGCTGGAAACCTGGAAATGCCAAAGGACACAGACAAAACAGACCAGCAAAAACCTGCTCTCTCTAGCTAAAAGACCAGGAAAGGTGCAGTCTATCACAACAAAAAACTTTACACAGTAACTGCTCTATTCTAGCCAAAAGTCACAGAAGAAACAGGGGCCCTATCCCCAGCCACACCAGCAAAGGCCAAGTGGGAAATCTAGACTTCTGCTTTCACGAGGGCTATAATGAGAGCCCCTCCACAGGAATGTCCAAGAAGGCCAGCTATGGAGCTAGGACTTTATCCTCTCAAAGTAGTGATGAAATTCCCCACCATGATGTCAGTAGAGACCATGTGGGGAGCCTGGACTTCCATGCCCATCCACCAGTAGTGAGGTGACCTTTCTCCTTTCCACTGGAGTGATGTCAGAGGAGGCCTTAGTGGGAAGGTGGAACTCCTGTCCCCATCCAACCATAAGAAGACACACAGGGTGACAATGGAGACTGAGTGGGAACTTGGACTTTTACCCCCATCTGGCAGTAATGAGGTGGTGTCCCTCTTTCTCCTGGCAGATCGGTGTCAGAAGAAGCAAGCTAAAATAGAAAGTTGTAATAATATCCAGAGTTTCATAATGCAATATCCAAAATGTCCAGGTTTCAATAGAAAATAATTCATCACACCAAGGACAAGGAAGTTGTCAAACTGAAAGAAAAAAGACATCCATAGATGCCAACACCGAGATGATAGAAACATTAGAATTATCTGACAAGGATTTGAAAGCAACCATCATAAAAATGTTCAGCAAGCAATTACAAAAGTTTTGAAACAGAGAAAAAATGGAAAGTCTCAGCAAAGAGATATTGAATATAAAACTGGAAAACACAATAAGCAAAATAAAAAACCCAAATTGTTGATGTCAACAGCAGAAGAGAGGGGAGAGGAGAAAGAATCAGTAAACTTGAAGGTAAAACAGTAGATATTAGCCAATCTGAGCAAAAGAGTGAAAATAGACAGGAAAAAAAAGGAACAGAGCCTCAGAGACCTGTGGGAATATAACAAAAGACATTAGATTTGTGTCAGCAGTGTCCAGGAAAGAGAGAAGAAAGGGACAGGGCTGAAAAAATACTCAAGGAAATAATGACTGTGTACTCCCCAAATGTAGCAAAAGTAAATAAATAAATAGATCCATCAAAATCCCAGCAAGATGTTTTGTAGCTGTAGCAAGATTATTTCAAAATTTATGTGGCAAGGTAAGGACACTAGAGTAGCCAAAATAATTTCGAAAAAGAAGTGAGAGGAAGCATGGAATGAATTTCAAGGCTTGTTTTACAGCCATATTAATGAAAACTATGCAGTGTTGGCAGAGGGAGAGACAGATATATCAATGAAACTGAATACAAAATCCATATGGAAAGCCTTTCAATGGGAGAAAAGAAAGCCTTTTCAACAAAGAGTGCTGGAGCAACTGGATATCCATAAAGAAAAATAAAAGAACTTTACGCTACACCTCATGACTAATATAAAAAGTAGCTCAAAATGGATCCTGAACTTAAATGTAAAATGTAAAAATAGGAAACTTTCAGAAAAAATCAGGAGAAATATTCAACATCTGGGACTAGGCAAAGAGTTCTTAGACTTGACGCCAAAAGCATGATCCATAAAGGAAAAAGTGAGAAATTGGACTTCATCAAAACTGGACTTCAGCAAAACTTTTGTTCTGCAAAGTGTCCTGTTAAAATGATAAAAAGACAACTACATACTGGGAAAAAATATTTCCAAATCACATATCCAACATGTGACTAATATTTAGACTACATAAAAAACTCTCAAAACAATGGTAAAAACAGGAACAATCCAATTAGGAAATGGGCAAAAGATGGTAAATAATCTCATAAAAAGATATTCAACATTAGTACCCATTAGCAAACAGGAAATTAAAACTAACATGAAATATCACTAAACACCTTTCACTAAAACACAAAATAGTGACCACACAAAATGCTGTCAAAGATGTAGAGGAACGATATCACTCATTATTGCTCATGAGAATGCAAAAAGTTACAGCCACTCTGGAAAACATTTCAGCAGTTTTTAAAAAATTTAATATGCAACTACCATACAACCCAGCAATTGCACTCCTGGGTATTTATCCCAAGAAATGAAAACTTATGTTCATGCAAAAGCTTGTACACAAATGTCTATAGAAGCTTTTTTCATAATAGTGAAAAACCGTAAACAGCTCAGATGTCTTTCAGTGGGTGAATAGTTAAGCAAACTGTGATGCTTCCATACTGTGGAATATTACTCAGCACAAAAAGGAATGAACTATTGAAATACACAACAACTTACATGAATCTCCAGAGAATTATGAGTAGAAAAACCATCCAATTTCAAAAGGTTACATACTACATGATTCCATGTATACAACACTCTTGAAATGACAAAATCATAAAAATTAAGAACATTTTAAGGTCACGGGGAAGGGTGTGGGAGGGAATTGGGTGTGTCTATAAAAGGGCAACATAAGGAATCCCTTTGGTGATGGCAATGTTCTGTATTTTCCTGTACCGATATCAGTATCTTGGTTGTGATATTGTACTTTAGTTTTGCGAAATGTTACTGTTGAGGGAAATCAGATAAAGAATATATGAGCTCTCTCCGTGTTTCTAATAAGTATATGTGAATTTACAATGATCTCAAAACAAAAAGTTTAGTTTAAAAGAGAGAGAATACTTCCCAACTCATTCCATTGGGCCAATATAACTTTGATTCCAAAATTGGATAGGGACAGCTTGAAAAAGAAAACCACTGGCACATTTAATCCATGACTCTATATTAACAAACCAAATCCAGTAGTGTATGAGGGAGACATTACATCCTGAATGAATTGGATTTATCTTATCTGTTATGTTCACACAATGATATATTATATTGCAGTGAAAATGAACTACAGTGCCTGAAACAATTGGAAAATTCTTAGTAACGATGATGAGTGAAAAAAGTGAGTACCCAGAAGCCTACATATAGCATAAAAATCTTTTTATAATTTTTACAATCAACTAAAACCAGCAATGTACTTTAGATATACATGTTAATCTATTATTTTTAAAGCAGGAAATCAATAACCACAAAATTCAGGATGTTGAGAAGGAGGCGGGGTGATGGGATAGAGAAAGCTTATCCGTAGATGTAGGTCACTACTAATCTAGTTAGTTCTTGGACTGGGTGGTGAGTTTACAGGTGTTCATCAAATTGTTACAATATATTTTTAAATAAATAATATAAAAGTGGCTTATAAGTAAATTAAAGATGGTGGTATGACATGAAACAGGCTGATGATTCACCAATATTGTGCTCCTGAGGTTCATTTAGAAAAAATAAATTCTGACCAACGCTTTCCCTCGGCTGAGCCCCCTTACGTCTGTGCAGGACAGGCAGCTTTCAAAGACGTTTCTGATTTTCTGACAAATTTCTTTTTAAAAGGATAAGAAATATAAGCAATTTGTGACTTTTTGGAAGAGTCATAATTTTGTGTCCCCCATTGCTGTTCAAGACACTGAGGAAGTGGCAAAGTTTCTGAGGTGAGGCGTGTTGGTGAAAGACCTGGTGGATGCTGGTCTTTTCCTGGGTGTTCTGTCTTTGTGTGAGGCATTCTTCTTCCCAGCTTTACCTTTCCAGATCTAGCTCCATTGGTGCACATGGCCATGCATTTTTTGTAATTGGTACAGTGTCTGCTAAATACCTCATACATCTTGTTGAGAATGTCTTCACCAGTTGTCTTGTCAAAAGTCTTTTTTGAGTTAATATCTTCACAGACAACATCATTATAAATGTTGTAACCTAAGACCAATAAAATAAGCATATTATTCATGCCCATGCCTTCAGCCATCTGTAACGGAGGAACCAGGTCAACCCTGGTCTCTCAGCCAGCTGTTTAGATGTGTCTGTTGAGCACATTAACGTGTATCACACGAAAGTGTCATTTGATAGTTTTCCTGTAAGACGGTAGCCATTTTAGACCCAAAACAGATTCAAGGTTTCAACTAATGGTCTCATTTTAGGTGAGTGGAACCTAGAGAGAAATGCTGTAACTGACTTTACTGGAGCCTTCAAAATACTTGAAACACTTGTTTACTTAATGCCACTTCTTATTGTATGGTCTACCCAAGATTTATCTCTTTCAGTTGTAGGTATTTTATTCTAAATTACCATTACTAATTTTTAAATTATAGGTTTGATGCTGCCAGTGCAGTAGGTTCTTACATGGCTTGGTCTTCTTTGCACCTCCACAAAAATTAAAAACTTTGGGATCAGCTTCCACCATGACCACTGATTCCCCAGGAGTGGTTGAGGGGTGCCCCCACCTTCACTGCCAGGTGAACTGTGGGCAGTGCTCTGAGGGAATCTCACCCAGCATGGTCTTGAGCATTCCCTTCGGGTGCAAGTGAAGGCTTCTAACTTCCTGTTTTTAGACATAATCTTATATCCTCATTTTCAAATAAAATTTTTAAAGTTATTTCTCTTTAAGAAGTTAAGATTAACACTAATTTGTGAAAAAACAAAATCTAGGAGGAAGAGGACCTTACTGTATCGGCAAAAATCAGTGAATAGGAGTAGATTGAAGTACAGTTGCGAGCTTGTCAACTAAATGGTTTATTGTTATCAAGGCAAGAAAGTTAGACTGAATTATGCAGCTGATGGTTTTTTGATCTAATGATATGCTTTAAAAATCACTTGTTTGTGTGGTGAAAAGTGCATTAAAACAAACAAGCAAGCAAAAACCAAATGCTCCCTTGGCCACCTCTGGTGTCTCTGGGAAGGCTGATACCGAAGCCTCTCCTCCGTGGCAACACACAGCAGCCAGCTCTAGACAGACATTATCTGTCCTCACAGCGCTTTGCTTACCAGCAGGGCTAAGAGAACCAGGTTTCCTGAGATTTCAGAACAACAAAATTTTCCACTCAGCTGCTGCCCGTGAATTGTCAACATATGTAAGTTTGCTGTCTGCTGAAGCTACTTGCACACTGGTGTTACAGAATATTTTAATGCCATAAGCATTCAAATCTTCATTTACCCAAATTGTCAGGTAAAATTAATTCTCCAGGACTGTATACTACATCTATCCTGACGTTTTTAGCTACACTTGCCTGAAATAGTACAAGATTAAAAAAACCAGGCTTATAGAACTGCACATCTTTTCTGAAACGTGCCTTGAGAACATGAATAAAACAGGACTTTCCAAAGAAAAAATATTTTTGAAAGCTCTGAAAGTCTTAAAGTTTAGATACGAAGACAAGTATACCTCACCTTATAGCATAAACGTTATTCTGATAAATTTTAAATTTAATTTTGATAAATAAAATAACATTTTGAGTGTACTAAAGAAATCACTCTTTAAAACAATGAAATCCTTTGGCAATCAAACCAATCACAGCACACTTGCATTGTATTAGTTATCTACGCTGTGTAACAATATTACCACAAAATGGACAGCTTAAAATAACGCAATTTATTATTTCACAGTTTCTTTGGGTCAGGAGACTGGGCACAGCTTAGCTGGGTCTCCTCCTGCAGGGTCTCACAAGGCTGTAACCAAGGTGTCGCCAGGACTGTGGTCTCATCAGAGAGTTAGACAGTGGCCAGATCATAGAGCTACGTATACCTGAAATAACAGAGCTGAAATTCAACTTATTCTCTCCTCCAATAAACTGTTCTTTCTGAATCTCCCCCATTACTGTTAATGGTAATTTGATTCTTCCAATTACTCAGACCAAAATTGTTGGAGTCATCTTTGACTTCTCCCTTTCTCTTAAAACCCTCATCCAGTCTGTCACCAAATCACGATGACTCCTCTTTGAAAACATACCCAGCAACTGACCCCTTCTCACCACCTCCACTGCTACTACCTTGATCCAAGCCACCAGCATCTCTCAGGGGATTATTGCAATGGTCTCCTAACTGATGTCCCTGCATCTGACCTTCCCCCCTCAGCCTATTCTTAACATAGCGGTCCCACGGTGATCCTGTTAGTTGTTTCTGCTCAAACCTTCTAATATCTTCCCATCTCACTCAAATTAAAAGCCAATGTTCTCAACATGTCCAACAATGCCGCACATTTTATATCTCCCACTCCTCCCTGCCCACCTACCACTCTGACCTTGGCTCCTGCAACTGCCCCCTTGCTCACTCCCTTTTCTGGAGAACACCAGTCTCCTGGCCATTTCTTGACCCCAGCACAGCCCACTCCCACATAAGGACACTTGCATTGAATTTTCTTCTATATAGAACTCTCTTCCCCTCAGACAGCCATGGTTCTCCCCTCTTCTCCTTCAGGTTTTTTTGAGATGCTATTTCCCACCTTCTCAAGGAAGTCTTTGTTCATCATCTTATTTTAAATTGTGCCATCACCATGCCCCTGAAGTCTCTTCCCCCCTCCCTGTTTTACCTTGTCCAGAGCATTGATCACCATCTGATAGCCCATAGAATTTATTTATTAATTTTTCATTTTTCTTATTACCTGCCTTCCTCGTTAGAATGTAAACCTCATAAGGGAAGAATTTTAATTTTGTTTAGTAATATTCTCCCAATACCTAAAGTAGTATCTTGCTCATTGATACTCAATACATTTTGTTTAATGACTAATAAACACAGAGCTCTGTAGAACACGGTAAGGTGTTTGTATTCTTAACTAGATGAAATAGGAAACCAAAGAAGGATTTTAAGTGGACAGGGAAATGACAGGATTAGATTTGTGCTTTAACAAGTTTACCATAGTTGCTTTGTGGAGATTGATCTGAAGGGGTCAAGACTAGAAAGAAGTAGTCCAGGAGAGAGATGATAGGGGCTTGAGCTGGGATTGTCACATTACGGATAGTGAGCAGTTGTTGGGTTTAGGATGTGTGCTGAGCTGGTGCTCACCAAAAGTGCTGATATGTCAGATATTGCATGTGAAGAAAGGGATGGAAGCAAAGATGACGCCCAGATTTTTGACAAAGGAGACTAATGAGAAGAAATCCATGACAGACAGAAAATAGAAAACAGGGGAGTCTAAAGAAGAAAGTGTTTTAAAGAATACGAGCATGATCAGTTGTATCAGTCAAATCAAATTAGGCATAGAGTAAAAGGAAGAGCCGAGATTTGACAGTGGGGTCTCTTACGATGGAACTTAGGGACCTCATTAAATGATATTTCAATGAATTGGTGGTTGAGATCAACAGCTTTATTGAAATGGAATGAGACAGGACTATGAAAAGACGAGACAGCTTCAGTCAAATCTCACAAAAAGTTTTGCTGTAAGATGAGCAGAAAAGTGAGTGGGTGAAGAAACACATGGGATTGAAGAAGAATTTTTCAATAAAAGATAGGAAAGCATGTTTATCTACCGATAGAAATGATCAAGAAGAGAGAAAAAAAACAACAATGCAGAAAAAGCATAATGATGAGGCAGAAATTGTAGAAATAAAACTCCTGAGAATGGAGGGGTAAATGGGATCCAGGGTACAAATGGAGGCGCTGGCTTTAGCTAGAAGTAGGCTGCATCGTCCGGTGCAGTAGGTGTGAAAGCACAGCAGGAGGTACAGATGCAGGTGGGCTGCTGGGCTATTTGGTGTCAAGATGCAGGATTTCTCATCTGAGAGCTTCTATTTTCAGTGTTGGGGGAGAGGCATAGAGACTTAAGGAGAGAACAAAAAGGTGTGAAATAGTGGGGTGGGGAGGCATGCTAGGATTTTCTGGCGGCATTGAATATTTATAAGAAATTTATGATAATAAGTTAGAATCTGACCCGTTGGCCTAGTTTTGTGATTTTCTTCTGAAACATTTAGCTGCGCAGGTGGAGGCACAGGGTCGGAAGAGGTTTAGACAAAACCAGAATTAGAATTTTTCCAAGAAATTTACATGGAAGGGAGAGAGAGACAAAGGACTAGAGAACAGATGCCAGGAACTGATGTTGCTGATTCATGGTATCTAATAGGATGAGAAGCAAAGCAAGGGGAGAGTGCAGAGGAGAAGAAGTGGAGTCGGTGGATTGGAGATCCCCATGCTTGAAAGATGTCTGGGGAAGGGATTCTAGAGGATGCTAACAGAGGGGTTAAGTGAGAACAGTCAGAGAGCAGGATGCTTGATATTAAAATAACTCACCTGGAGAGTCTATCAGAAATATAAATTGTTGGGCCAAACCTTATAGAATATGATTCTGTAGATCTGAGAGGTGACCTGATGATCTAGAGTTCTTAGAAGTGACCAAGGTGATTCTGATACAGCCTGCCCAAAGAAAGCCATTTGGGAACCATTGAGAGAAAAGAAATATGAGAATGCCCATAAAAGGATATTCTCACTTAGGGCTTAGGGGGTGAAAAAAGCGTCCCAAGAAGAGGGAGACTGGAGGACATTGACGTACTTGCTGGTCGGCTCATTTATTCTGTGGAAAACCCTAGTTAGCCAATTTCTCTGAACATAAATACTTGGTTATTGGAGCACACAAATTTCTTCAGAGCTGGAGAGGAAAAAATTAGAACAATGCCTAGAAAGGCTAAGAAAGTGGATCAAATTTCCATGGATAAGAAGATATTAAGTCATTCACCCAGACACCTGGATGGAGAGGGCAGTCATCACTGCAAAACCACTCAAAAGATATTGAACAGGAGCCAAAAGACCTCAGGTGAGCACTAGAATTTTTGTCCAGCCCGAGATTTTGTTGACAGTTAAAGGTAAACGCTTTCATCTCTGTGGAGCGATTTCCTCCCTCTGTATTCAGCTGTCATGAGAGCTTCCCCAGGCCTGTGGCTCTCCTGCCTTACACTGGGCTTATTGTTGGTGGTGAATACCATTGAGAAAACAAGATAAGCAGCTTTTCACTCTCTGCCAGGTGAAGTCGGGAAATATTTTTTTCTGACTCTAAGTATACACTTAAAAAGAATGCCAAGTTTATCAGAAGGGCCAAGTCAATTTGAGAAAATTGGTGCAGAGTGCTGACTTAATAGTGTCTAAAAGAGGAAAGCAACATGCCAGGAGGGTGTGAAAGAAATAAGCAGGTGTTGTCAATGCGGGAATGCATTAACCCTGGAGTTGTCAATATTGGCCACTTCGAGCTATTATGAACGGGTGTACGAAATTCTTGAGGGATTAGGTAATATAAGAGACACACCAAAAAATGAATAAGTCATTTAGAGATGGGTCTACTCCCAAGTGTTCTATAACTGTGCCTAGTGTACAAATTTTTCCAGTAATAATAGGGGCAGCTTATAACAAGGGAGGCAGTAGGACGTGCTGAAGAACTGAGACTTTCTGAGTTTAATTCAGATTCTGTGACTTAGTGGCTTTCCAGTTTTGATCAAATTATCTAACCACTGTATGTCTCGGTTTCCTCATTGAAAGAAGCTTGGTAGGAATGTCATTTGGTTCATAGAATTGTTTTAAGAAACAAATGAGAAAATACATGGCGGATCTTAGTCCAGGTCCTGGTTCATAATAAATGTTCAATAAATGCTAAGTACCACAAGATTATTTTCCAGTTTAGTTAACAGTCCCATAGATTAATCCCAAGCACATCATAGCCAATTTTAACATCAACATGGTATGTTAACATGAGAAATGTGAAGAATTGTAGACAAATGTCTTATCCAAGACTTTTTAAGAAGAATGTTTGTTTGAGTTGGAAGACAGAAAGACTGAGATGGAGAGGTAAATAATATACAATATAGGAAAGAGAAGGATTTTTTAAGAAGGTTAAACGGGAATAAAATATACTCCAGACTTTTTGATCCAGTAAATGGCCACATCATTAACTATGTCTCAATGACTTAGAGCGCCCACAAAACAGGTGCCATCTTACCAGCTGGTGCCATTCAATACAGCAAGCATTTTCCTACTGTGCCTGAGTTATTGTGTCAAAAATTGCAGAGAACACAATAAGGAGGAAGATGAGGGTCAAAATAAAATAATGCAACAGAATATAGTGGTCAAAAGCATCCACAGTGGATTTGAGGTCATAATGACATTGGACAACTTCACCTTTCTAAGTTTCCATTTCCTCATCTACAAAATGGGCATAACAGTAATACTTATCTCGATATAATTGTTGTAATGATTAACTGAGATTATAAACATAATGCATTTGCTGCAGTGATCATTATTATTATTAATAATAATAAATGCACATTCCCTGCCCACAAGTTAGTGTGAGTGTACTTGGAGGGTTGATAGTAAAGAGAACCAGCACACAGATGGCTACAGCATGAATTCATTCAACAAACATTGTGCTAGGAGCTGATGTGTGGGTAAATAAAACAAGTCCTAAAGTATCTTAAAGTCTAGCAAGAAAGATAAATAAATTGATAGGACAATGTGATAAGTGCTAAGATGGGGGCATTTAAGAGAAACCCAAACAAGATATTAGGTAAATCTAAATTAGAATCAAATTAAAGCTGGAAAGCATGAGAGAGAGAGAGAGAAGTCATGCACTGGACTCTGAAAGACTGAAATTAAAGCTTTAAAACAAGGAAAGAAAAAGCTCTTATGTAGTGATCATACATTAATGGACACTCGACAATCATTTCCAGTAAAATATTTTAATAAATTGGCCATAGGATGATATTACTATCTCTTGATAAAAGAATGTCTATTTCCAAACAACAGATAACATCACAATTAGCAATACAAGATTAAGAGAATACGTACTAAAATGAGAAAGAAAACAAAGATGCCTACCATCACCTTCCTCTAGAAGTTCTCTCCAAGGTCACAAGTCATGAAACAGAAAAGAGAAATTGGTAAGTTGTTATTATTTACAGCGATGATATGTTATTTATGTGGGCAACCCAGAAGTAGAGCAGACAAGTTATCGCATTTGATGAGCTCTGCAAAGTGGCTGGGTGAAAGACAAGCCCGCTAGCCCGCCCACAGAGATCCATGTTCTCACTCTCCAAGATGACCGGTTCACATGCTTTCTTTCCTCCTCAAATCTCCCAGACTCCTTCCCCTCACATCCCAGCTGACGGCTCACCTCAGACTGCTCTGAGAGCACAGAGGCAATCCCACCAGAGCAGCCTCGTATTCTCCACAAACCCAGCGAGCCACCTCGCCTGCAGCCACATACTCTATCTTTACCCCTGTCCCAAGGAAGTAAATATTGTGTCCCTGTCCAGGTCAACTCCCCGACGTGTCTTTGCATGCACACCTCCACCTGCCCAAGGACTCTGCTCTTACAAACCTCCCTCTCTCTCTCCTGCACCATCAGTGTCTTCTTGTCCACTGGGAACAGGTCTTCACCTCACCTATATTTAAATACAAAGCCCTCTGTGGACCCCATGTCCCCATCTGGCCACCACTCCATTTCTCTGCTCCCTTTTAGAAGAAAACTCATTGAAATCGTTGACTACACTTGTATTTCTCATCTCCCATTCTCTCCCCAGCTCAGTCCCATTCTCTGACTGAACTTTCCCATCCCAGGCTCCTGACTGAAACAGCATTTCTCAAAGTCGCTCGCGAGCTCCATTCAAACAAAGCCCCTGGTCACTCAGGTCTCTGGGCGTCTTACTCACACTCCCCTCAGCATTAGACAAGGCAGATGACTCCCTCCTCCTTGAACACTTTCTTCTCCAACCTCCCATGACTGCCTTCTCCTTGTTTTCCTTCCAACTTGCTGGCTACTCTTTCATGTCTCCTTGGCGGGGTATTCTCTTCCTGACTTCTCTGCTATGTTTCCTCTCTTGACTCATTTAGGCTCATGGTTTTCAACACTGTCAAAGTGGCACTGAGTCTTGAAGGGGTCAGGACCAGGGTGAGGCCAGCCAGGTGCTTACCTCAAGCTTAAAATATGAGAGGTATCAAAAAACTACCAAAGGATTAATGATATTTTAATGCAATATTTATTGAAAACAAAATTGATGCTCCTTAAAATGTATCGCAAACAAAATATCAACATTTGAAAGAAAGACAGATTAGTATTATCAATTTTTCTTTTTGGCTCAGGCCCCAATATGGCTCAGCAAAGCATCGTGCTCTGAGCTCCCTTCTGAGCTGCAGAATTGTGTGTCTAACTGTCTTAGTCCGTTCAGGCTGCCATAACAAATTACCGCAGATTGAGTGGCTTATAAACAATAAAATTGTACTTCTCACAGCTTGGAGGCTGGGATGTCCAAGATCAAGGTGCCAGCATGGTCGTGTTCTAGTGAGGGCTCTCTTCCTGGTTCATAGCCAGCACTTTCTCACTATGTCTCCACATGGTGGACAGGGCTGGGGAGCTCTCTGGAGCATCTTTTATAAGAAACTAATCCCATTCATAGGGCTCCACCCTCACGACTTAAGAACCTCCCGAAGGCCTTGCCTCGTAATATCATCACATTGGGGATTAAGATTTCACCATATAAATTGGAGGATTTCAACATACAAATCGAAGGATTTCATCATACAAATTCAACATATAAACTCGAACACAAAAATTCAGACCATAGCACCAACTGTCCATTAGACATCTTCACTTGCATATTCAAATAGCATCTCATATTTAACATGTCAAAAACAGCTGCTGATTCTCCGACCACCACCACCACCCCATCTACCTATACACATGCACATATACAACTTTTGTTCTTCTAGTCTTTCCTATCTCAGAGTATGGTACCATCGTTCACACTCAGGCAAAAAACTAAAACCAAAATCCTCCTTGATTCCACTTTTCCCTCACATCTCACATCAACCTATCAGCAAGTACTGTCAAAATCAATTCCAAAATTTATCTTGAATTGACTTCTCATGTCTCCATTACTATAAATTCAATCCAAAGCACCACCATTTCCACTGTCAGAGTTCTGTGATAACTTCCTAACTGTGTCCCTGCTCACATTCTTATTCCTCTTAGATAGCAGCCAAAATGATGTGCTGAAAGGGTCACTTCCATGCGTAAAGCACAAATGGCTTCCCACTGTAATTAGAAAGAAAACCTAAACCCTGGCCTCATCTTCCACCACCCTGTTTGCTGCTGTCCGGGAACACCAGTCTTTCTTATGTGGTGTAGACAGAAAAGAACACTGAAGAGCCTCCTGCTGCCTGGTATTTGTACTTGCTGTTTCTTCTACCTGGAATGCTTATCCCCATAGAGCTTTACAGAAAGTCTCAAGACATTGTTTAAAGTTGGCGTAATATAAGCTAAATTCCCTGATCGTCATATAATCAACTTAGAAATGAATAATAAAAGATGACCTCAAATCCATATATTTGGAGATTTTAAAATGTACTTTTAAATCCCTCACAATTCAAAGAAGAAATCTGAGTAAAATTAGAAATCACTTACAACTTAACCACATATAAAGACCTGTGAGACAGATAAAGCATTACCTAGAGGGAAATTTATAACTTTACCAGCTCATAATAGAAAAGAAGAAAAGCTGAAAATTCATGAGCAGAGAATTCATCTTAAAATATTAGAGAATAACCCAAAAACTCGGAGGAATGAAGGAATTACTAAGGATAAGAGCAGACAACATGAAATAGAAAATAAAAATACAACAAAAGGAAACAACAGACCAAATTTGAAAAGACTAATAAAATTGCTAAATCTTTGGCAAAGAGAACAATAAAAAAGAAAGAGGTGACAAATGAACAATTCTAGGCATGGAAGGGGGGATATGGTATAGAAACAGCCATGATTAAAAAGAAAATATAAGAATATTATGAACAACTAGATGAAACCTAATTGAAATAGATAAATTCCTAGAAAAACATAACTTGTCAAGATTAATTTGAGAAGAAATAGGAAAACCGAATAGTTCTGTAACGCAAAATAAATTTAAATCAATAATTTAAAATCTTCTCACAACTAAAATATTAAGCCATGATGATTTTATAGAAGAATTCTATCAAAGAGTTGATGAAGAGATCATTCCAATATTTCATAAACTCTGAAGATAGAAAAAGAGGGAATAATCCCAAACTCACTTTATGAGGCTAGCAAAACTCTCACCAACCCCCTCAACCCCCCGTCCCACACACACACCCCATATATACACACAGAGCACTTGGGCTTCTGCACATGAGCAAGGAATGCAAAAGACCCCAGGAGAAGTCACCTCCGGCCACAAGCAGCCTAATCCCTTTACCCCAGTGCAACATAGAAACATCCCATTTTCCCTGAGAGCTGGGGTGACAGCTCTGCAAAACGACATGGATAAATCTTGGAAACAAATTGTTGAGGGAAAAAAGTAAGCTGCTATGAGTAGAAGTAGTTTGATGTCATTTACATGAAATTCAAAACCAGACAAAAGTAAATGATGCTGTTTGGTATAATTACATGTTTAATAAAATATAAAAAAATGAGGGGCAACCCGGCGGCGCGGCAGTTAAATTCACATGTTCCACATCTGCTGCCTGGGGTTCGCTGGTTGGAATCCTGGGCACAGAGCTGAGCACTGCTTGTCAAGCCGTGCTGTGGCAGGCATCCCGCATATAAAGTAGAGGAAGATGGACACAGATGTTAGCTCAGGGCCAGTCTTCCCCAGCAAAAAGAGGAGGATTGGCAGCAGATGTTAGCTCAGGGCTAATCTTCCTCAAAAAGAAATAAAAATAAGAAATGAAAGTGAACAATAAACATGAAATTCAAGAAACAGACACTCCTGGAAAGGCAGAGAAAGGGGTATGTTCACGCAGAAGAAGGAGGGGGCCCTCAACAGTATTGATAACGTTCTATCTCAAGTCGGGTGATGGGAATAGAATGTTTAATTATCATGCTTTATAATTGGGATCTTTATTATGTTTCAGGCTGTTTACCTTTTAGGTATAACTTACATATAGCAAAGTATACAGATCTAAAATCTTAAATGCACATATTGATGAATTTTCACATATGTATATATCCATATCATATTCTTTTATATCAAGTATTTCATAATATCAATGAAAAGAAAGTTGATTCTGAGGTTTATCTGTAATTTGGACTTTCTTTTCTACTGTGTTCATTAACAGTAAATCCATTGCCACTTTATTCTTTGCTCTAAGAAGGGGGCTGCTGTAAAAAGAAATCCAATATTTATGTTAAAATCCCCCTATCACTTGAGGGTTATGAGCTCAAAAGTGACTTTCTCAAGAAGGAAAACTTTTTCATCCTGAAATAAAAATTGCCTACAAAATACATCTTTTTGTAAATGATCTCACTCAAGATTGATGTGGAATGTGTTGTAGGAAGGCTTCACAGCAGCCCACACACGTGAGCAGCAGAACCCAACCGGTTTTCCAAGGACTATTGAGTTTCATTTTCCTCCCACACCTTCACACACCCCCTGCGGATGGGCAGGTAAACTTTCTAAATCTCACACACATTCGCTTTTTTTTTTAAAGATTGGCCCTGCGCTAACATCTGTTGCCAATCTTTTTTTTCTTCTCCCAAAAGCACCCCTGTACATAGTTGTATATTTTAGTTGTAGATCCTTCTAGTTCTGCTCTGTGGGACACCGCCTCAGCATGGCTTGATGCGTGGTGCTGTGTCCGCGCCCAGGATCCGAACAAGTGAAACCCTGGACTGCCGAAGCAGAGCACACAGGATTAACCACTTGGCCACAGGGCCAGCCCCTCACACATATGCCTAATCAAACACAGAACCATTTAAAAAAATTACCTACTCATATAAAATATACTGAATTTAGCACAAACTTGATTTTCAATATTTTAATCTGTGTGTTTCTTGAGGAAAATTTAACTAAACTTTACCCCAAATCTTCCAACCATATTAAACTTGGATTGCATAATTCTTACAATGTTACTAGTTAGCCAGAAAAATAAGCCATAACCCGAGCAATCTGACAGCCCAGAAGACTTTGAGGAAGGCATGGGACAACCAATGTGGAGGTTCTTAGCAGCTACTGAAGCCATGCGATGTACAGAATCATTGGGAGGAAAGAGTAAGTTATTCATTTGCTTTTTGCAAAATGGTTGTCCTCATATCTCAATTGATTCTGCGTACACATAAGCCCATCCAACTTTGGGAATTTCTATCATGGAGAAAAAGATATTTTAGTTCAAATGCAGAAGAATGAAGAATGTCTCCTTAATCTTGCCATTTTGAAATGAGCTCCTGGGAGCTTTAAGATCATGTGCTATTCCTTTAATTTAGAGAATTTTTATAATCAACATCTTCCTATGAAGCTAAGCAGTTTCATATATTTAAGCTGTAGTGTGCAAACATCTTGAGTTCAAGTTCATATTTCTTTGTATTTTCCACGTCACATAAAAAAACTGCTTTTTATATAATGTGTGCTTAATAAATATCTTTTTAATCTATTAAGACAGCAATTGTAAAAGATATCTGCTGAAGAACAAAACTCCCATCTCCTTTTGTCTTGAGAAAAAAAAAAGACAGGACAAAAGTGTTTCTGAGGAAGGAAAGGAAGCTGACTTGTTCTGTCAGAAACAGGCATTGTATCAGGCATTTTTATATTCCTTGCAATTAATTCACACAAATGCAATATGAGGTATTATTCCACTTGCCATCATTGTTATGACTCTTGTGCTTACTCTGACGATGAGTAGATAGACATTCAGGGAGGTTAAGTTAATTATTTGAGGTCACATAACCACTAACTTGACCGAATTCAAACCATGAATTTCTGGACCTAAACCTTTGTTTTGTTTTTCCCACTAAAGTGTTGCCTATTTGCTGTCTATTTATATCAAAGAGTCTGTATCAGACAACTAAAATCAAATTCTGTTCTTTTCTGGTTTTACGTACATAAGTTAAGAGCAGGAGAGGGTAGTTCTATTGATGGGTCTTAGGATTTCCGTTTTATGATGAAGTCCTCCATATCAAATTGTGAACAAGGACTTCTCACAGCTCGAACCAGCCAGGGTGCCCAGACTTGAGCGTTCTATATGGGAGGGATATCCTGGGAGGACAGTGACCAGGTTTTGAATGGAGCTCTGTTCTTGGATGATGGATTTTGCCAGAATAACGAGAACAGCTATTAAGACAGATGACTATCTGCCTCTTTGCCAAGGCTAAAGATGATTGTTGATCATTAAAACATGAGTCAAACCAGGGAAAAGACATTAACCCAGAATCACAAAAATCTCATCCCTGAGAGCTGATCTGCTTAGTAATGCATGCAGCTTACATGAAATCTTCAGCGATGTCAGAAAGTGCCTGTAAGGAGTGGGTGATCTACGAATTTACTTAGAGATTAAGCTACCTGTGATTAGATCCAAAGAGCAGAGCCGGGCTGAGGCAGGTCAGGCAGAGTCTCCTTACTTCAAAAGATGAGGATTGCTGGAGGCCCTGCCCCTCCCTTCCTATTGTGATGTATGCAATTCCAGCATTAGAGGCTCAGTTGTTTGTGTTGGAGTCTGTCTTTTCCCATTAGGTCCATTTTAAAATATAACTGTCTCTTGAGAGACTGTACACCAAGTTCCTTATAACCTAATGAGGATGTCAGACCTTTTTTTCTGATTGGAGGGACAGTCTTAATCCCAGATCATAAAAGTGGAGAAAATGATGGGGGAAGGAGTGTCTGCAACTCCTTTCCCTGTCTTGCCAATTTTATTTAGGGCAGGACCAAATAATAGGTCCTTGGTTGTTGTTTTTGTTGTTGTCATCTTTGTGAATGAAGTTAATAGCTTAACAGAGCACTCCCCTCTGTAATGGAGGATAGCCATGGAGTATGAAAGGAGCATGCACGCAGCCCGGGGTAAGGCTGGGAAGAAATGTTTCTAGTCAAGCAGGCCTTTCAGCAGTCTCCCCATCACCCCAGGAGCCAGGTCTAGTGGATCTCAAAGGCATCTATAGTGCCAAATGATAGATTTGCATCCAGGCAGCATTAATTAAGATAAATGAGGTTACTCCAAACTCTGTCTCCTGTACCCTCATGGCTGCGTCTCTTCTCCAGAGGGTAATATGTTCTATGACATCACTTGGAAAATCTAACGATTGTCAACCTTCAAAAACAGAAACCAGTTTCAAAGGCAAAGCATTTATTTGGGATCAATGAATTGCAATTCGGGGAACAGAGATTCAGGTAGAAACCCAAATCATGTCCTGATTACAGGAGCGGGGTCAGGGTTTTTATGAGAAAAAGAGAGGAAGAGGAGGTGAGTTGTGTTAAGGAAGAGTTCATGGGTGCGAGATGAGGTAAGGCTAGGTTTGTCCATAGATTGGCTTGAGATTCAAACATTGGCCAAAAAACTAGAAAGCTAGACTTGTATTTCATTGACTGGTTAGTGATTCAGTCATCAGCAAAGTTCAATTTCATCAGTCGTTACAAATAGGATATTCTTGTTCTTACTGACTTCTTGGAATGTTGGTGGTTTGGTCTAGTTTGGAAGATAAATAAAACAAGACATGCAAGGCAATTCTTCTGAAATGGCTGCTCCGGTGCTATTTTTAATATGGCTCCACTCATGTTATCTTTCACAAGATCACAAAGGTCACCACAAATTAAATTAACCTTGGATACACTTTCTGAAAATTGCATTTTTTCAATAGCAGAATCACAGAACTTTAGAGCAGAAAAGAAACTCAGAGATTACAATTCTGGTCCAATTGTTCTCATTTTGCAAATGAGGTAACCAGCAAAATGTTTTAGACCAGCACCAGTTTCCTGGTCTTTCAACAGACACACAAAAAAATTTCATCTCGTTTTAAAGCTCTTACAGGGAAAACAGACAGGAAGGGTAAAAGGGCTGTGTGTTCTTACAGAAAAACTTAATTAGAAGAAAGCCATTGTGCCTCTAACCAACATTTTATTTTGTATACGGAAAATCTTAACAAAAATAACTATAATGTTAAATATATGCTGTTATTCTTAGGCAGTTTAGAGCACATTGATATGCAGGTCAAATGCATCTCAGTCTTTCTATGGGTTATTTGAATTGGTCTCTTGAATCAAGCTGACTTAAGGCAGGGGATAGCATGACTTGCATTTTGCTTAAGAAACCATGGGCCTTATTGATAACGATGAGAGAATCTGCTGTACTATCTTGTTCTGATTTCCAAATCGTTGCTGCCAGTAAAGAAAGCACTTGAGATCTATACCTATATCTATCTCCATAGCACATATATGTGTATGTGCTATATATATATACATATAGTACACACACACACATATGTATATATAAATCCATAGCACAGAGAAAGAGATTTCTAGGTTAACATGGTAGCAAATAAGCAGTGCACAATAGGGTTGCTCACAATTTCTTATTTAAATACCAAAGAAGATCAAGTTAAGTGGAAATAGTCAATATGAAACTCTGTGAAGAGTATGAGTCTAGTTATATCATAAAACATAAGTTTATATATATATGTGTGTGTGTGTATATATATATAGCCATCAGTGCTGCAATCTTCATGAAAGAAAAGGCTATATGTGCTAAAAAATATCTTCAAAATCTCAGTGATTTAACACAATGAAGATTTATTTCTCACTTCCAAAAGTAAGACGCAGGTTGTCCAGCCTTCTTTTGTGGCTACATCACCTTAGACACATGACCTTCAAGATTTCAGTGGTGGAGGAAAGAAGCACACAGTTCTAAACTACCTTGGCCAAAAGTAACCCACGTCACTCCCACACATTGATCATTAGCTACGATCTCTGCCACTTATCTTTTAACCACAAACCTGGAGCCTCAGGGATTGTGACTCACCCCAATGACTACCACTAATTCTGTATTCATGAGCCCTACTAACCAGGAAAATACGTAGTTATTCTGTGATTCATCTTGATATCATGTAACTTACAAACTAAGTTACAAATTAAATCATCACAGCATACCTTATATTTAAAAAGTGGGGGAAAAGGATAAGAAAGAATAGTAGAATTAGTTAAAAATCTAGAATATATACATGGCACAGCAAGAGATAAAATGGAAATCAATGTTATATCCCTATTTCCGCAGCTGTTCACAAGGCTGTAGTTGGTTTAATGATTTCCTTTCTCTATTCCCTATGCTAAGTTCCCATATCTTCAACCAGTATCAAAAGAGGCCAAGCTTCTGTACTGGTAGGGAGATCCAACACTTTATTCTCAGAATTTCTGAGATCCTTGATAGTCCTGCCTGTATGTTGCTATATACTACAATTAACTTTTGCTCTAGGCATGGTAACACCAAGAGTTGCCCCAAACGATCTCTTCTTCTCTGGACACATTCTCCTTGCTGCCATTGTATATGATCAACCCTGTTTCCTCTTGACAATTTGGATGAATCAGTGCAATTAATATGGTAACCCTCTCTGTTCCATATTTATGATGTGACGTAAGGAGCCCTAAATGGACAGGTAGCAGTATTCAACATTGAACTTATGGAATATTTGTGACAGCCCACTGTGACAGCATTTATCCCTTAGAAACTAAGACCTCTAAATCAGCAGAGTTCCAAGTTGCAGAGAAAAAGGAACTAAGTTTTTCAGAAATAGTATGAGGGGCCTCTATAATTTACTTTTACCCTTTGGTTGGGCAACCCTTATATTAGGACTATGGGAGAAATCAGACAACATATCAGCTATTGAAACTGAGCATACTAAACCTGTTCCCCAACCTTAAAAACAGTCTCTTGGCCAGTGTTTACTGAGATTTCAATAAGTCATGTATTTGCACTAAAGCCAATTGCTTATAGGAAATAGATACATGGTAAGATTCACAAAACCTGCATGCATCAGCTCATTGTATTACTTATTTCTCTGCAAAATTAGTTTCCTGGATTAGGGGACTTAGGAGTTCTGCTTGGGATGTAGAGAACTGGAAAGAATGCTGCTCTCATCCTTACAACAAAAGTAAAACCAAGAGCCTGACAAACTGTAAGTTCATGACTTAAATCCATCAGGAACCCTAGGTTACAAGACAACCAAGTACCTGAACTATAAAAAGAGATGAGTCCTTTCAGGAAGGGATGGAACATGTGTACTGGCTTACTTGGGGCAGACACAGCTAGATGCTGGTAAGAAGAAGAAAGCTAGAATTATTAGCAAAACTAAAAATAATGGCAGACGCCAAACTACAGATCCAAGAAGCTCAGAGAACACAAAGATAAATATATATATTTTAAAAACACCTACACACATCATATTCAAAGTATTAAAAACCAAAGATAAAGATAAAATCTTTTTTTTTAAAGGGAATATATCTTCTTTTTTCACCCCCTACTTTTATCTCCCCAAATCCCCCCCAGCACATAGTTGTGTATTTTTAGTTTTGGGTCCTTCTAGTTGTGGCATGTGGGATGCAGCCTTAACGTGGCCTGATGAGTGGTGCCATGTCCACCTCCAGGATCTGAACCAGTGAAACCCTAGGCCGCTGAAGCAGAGCACGTGAACTTAACCACTTGGCCATAGGGCCGGCCCCAAAGATAAAATCTTGAAAACAAGCAAAGAAAAAAGAAAGACCCATTACATAGAAATATATAGAAAATATATATATATTTATATATATTATATATATATAAAAAATACAGAAAAAATATAGAAATACAAGAATTACAACAAGTCTTGTCTGAAACTGTGCAAACCACAAGACAACAGAGCAGCATCTTTAAAGTGCCAAAAGGAAAAAATAACCTATCAACCCAGAATTCTACATGAATGAAAATTATCTCTAAAAAATAAGTGAGAAATAAAAATTTTTTCTTCAGGCAAATAAAAATTGAGAAAACCCATTGCCATCAGACCTGCGCCACACACAAAAAAAGAAAAAAATGCTGAAAAAAGTTCTTCAGGCAAATGATACCAGATGGAAATTTGTATTTACACAAAGAAATAAAAACTGTCAGCAATAAGACAAATTAATGTAAAAATAAAATTGACTTTCATACTTTTAATTGCTCCAAAAGATAACTGATTGTCTAAAACAAGAATAGTAGCAATCTATTGTTTTTATACCATATATAAAAGTGAAATGTATGACAAAAATGCCACATAGGATGGGAGAGAGAAAATGGGAATATACTTTTGTAGAGTCCTTAAGCTACACATGAAGCAGTACAACAATATTTAAAAGTAGATTCTGTAATTAAAGATGTAAATTGTAAATTCTATGGCAAACACTGAAGATATTTTAAAGAGAAATATAAATAACACTTTCTCTTTTTTTAAATGTAATCTTAAAGAATGGTCAGTTAACTTAAGAAAAGGATAAAAATACATAAAAGACCAAATATAAGAAATCTAGTAAGATGGTAGATTTCATAATCCAACCATATAAATAATTGCATTAAATATAAATAGTCTAAAAACAACAATTAAAAGATACCAACTAAAAGATTGTCATATTGGATTTTTTTTAAAAGCATGACTTAACTGTATGCTGTCTATAAGAAACTCACTTAAAATATAAAGACATAGATAGGTTAAGTAAAAGGAAGGAAAAAGATATACCATAAAAACCCTAATCAAATAAAGTTGAGGTAACTATATAAATACCAGAAAAAGTAGACTTCAGAGCAAGAAATATTATTAGGGATAAAGAGCAACATTACACAATAGCAAAGAGCTCAATTCTCCAAAAAAAACCCCACAAACAAACATATCGATACTAAATGCATATGCACCTAACAAAGGAGCATCAAAATACATAAAGCAAAAACTGATAGGACTGAAGGTAAATTGTGAAATTCACAATTATACTTGGAAAGTTTATACACTTCCCTCAGTAACTGACAGAACAAATTGACATAAAATCAGTAAGGCTAAAGAAGACTTGAGCAGTATTATCAACCAGCTTGACCTGTTCGACATTTATAGAACAATCTACCCAACTACAGCAGGGTACATACTCTCCTCAAGCACACATGAAACATTCACAAGATTGACCATGTTTTGACTCATAAACCTTAACAAAATTAAAGCTATGGAAAGTATGGTCTCAGACCAAAATAGAATTAAACAATAAATTAATATTGGAAAGAGATCTGGAAAATCCCCAAATATTTGGAATGAAAAAGGGAACACTGCTACAGAACCCCTGACATTTAAAGGAAAATAAGGGAATGCTACTAACAAGTCTACACCCATAAATTCAACAACTTGGATGAAATGGACCAATTCCTAGAAAGACAAAAACTACCAAAACTCACTCAAAAGGAAATAAACATGTGAACTGTCCTAAATCTATTTTTTTTTTTTTTTTTAAAGATTTTATTTTTTCCTTTTTCTCCCCAAAGCCCCCGGTACATAGTTGTATATTCTTAGTTGTGGGTTCTTCTAGTTGTGGTATGTGGGACGCTGCCCCAGCGTGGTCTGATGAGCAGTGCCATGTCCGCACCCAGGATTCGAACCAACGAAACACTGGGCCGCCTGCACCGCAGCGCGCGAACTCAACCACTCGGCCACGGGGCCAGCCCCCTAAATCTATTTTTATAAATGAATTTGTGATTTAAAATTACTAACAAATAAAATTCTAGGCCCAATTGCTTTCACTGATAAATTCTACCAAATGTTTAAGAAAAAACAATACCATTTCTACATAATCTCTTCCAGAATTTAGAAGATGGAACATTCCAATCACTTTATGAGGTCAGTGTTACCTTGACACCAAAACCAGAAAAAGATTTATTGTCTTTGAAAACTACAGACTGAATGCTTTCACCCTAAGATCAGAAACAAGGCAAAAGTATCCTTTCTCACCACTGCTGTTCATCATCATAGTGGAAATGCAGCAAGGCAAGATTGAAAATAAAAGGCATGCAGATTGGAAAGAAAGAAACAAAATTATCTCTATTCACGAAATATTTGTCTATGTAGAAAATCCCAAGGAATTCACAAAATGATCCTAGAGTCAGCAAGGTCACAGGGTGCAACATCAATACAGAAAAGTCAATTGCATTCCTATTTACCAATAATGAACGACAGGAATTTGAAAAATAAATTTAAATACCATTTTCATAGCACCAAAACAGAGGAGGAGGAGGAGAAGAAGGCCCAGCAGCAACAAGAACAACAACTTAGGTATAAATCTAACAAAATACGGAGAGGATTTTTATACTGAAAACTACAAAACAATAATGATAGGAAACAATGAACACCTAAATACATAAGTAGAGACATAAACCATGAAATAATTGGAAGATTTACATTCTCCTCACATTGGTCTACAGATATTGTGCAATTCCGATCAAAATTCTAGAGGGATTTATTACAGATATCAACACGCTGATTCTAAAATTTATATGGAAAGACAAAGTATCTAGAATTCCTAGGAATTTTGTGTTTGGCAAATATATGTAATCAAAATCCAAAAGCATCTAATTATCCTAGAAGAATAGGAATGAGACTGAATTTCTAAAACAGACGGAAACAATTTACATCTTAGAACAGCAGTTCTCAAAGTGTGGTTCATGGATACCTGGTGACTCTACAATCCTTCAGGAGGTCTGTGAGGTCAAAACTATTTTCATAATAACACCAAAATAGTATTTGCCTTTTCCACTGTGCTGATGTTTGCAAAAACAATGATAGGTAAAACTGCTGGTGTCTTTGCATGAATCAAGGCAGAGGCACCAAACTAGACGGTAGCCATTGCATTCTTCACTACCTTGCACTATCAGAAGAAAAGAAGGTCAGTTTTCCTTAAGAGTATCCATAAAGAAGCCGTAAAAATTAATTTTATCAACTCATGAAACGATGTATTTTTAATTTTCTGCATGATGAAATGGGAACTACACATACACTACTTCTCCTGCATACTGAAACGTCATAGTTGTCTTGTGGAAACACACAAGTGCAATTGCTTGAATTGTGACCTGACCTACCCACTTTCCTCACTGAATAATATTTTTACTTGAAAGAACAACTGACAGACAACAGGCAAACTATGGTTGTTCAGACTTGGGTATTTACAGACATTTTCTTAAAAATAAATGAAGTACGCTAGGGACTTCAAGGAAAACAACTGACAGTGTTTGTTGCCAGTGATAACATTCAAGTTCTCAAGTTAAAGCTCTTTTATTGGCTATTCTCTAGTTTGCCACTGACACAGATCTGTTTGTTAAGGAGCTGAAAGGCACTATTAAGATAACACCTTTACCTCTGAAAAAGGTAAAATCAGATATATAATTTTTTTGATGTTAGATATTGAAGAATGGGGAAAACCCACTTGAAAGGTTTGGTACCAAGTGTCTTAAAGATCTTGAAAATCACTTCCAGAGCCTGTGCATGCCCTAGAGAAGCTTTTAATCCTCAGAAAAAGTTCAAGGTAAGTTATTTTCTCTCAAATCTGGCAATAACACCATCAGCAAATAAAGAATGTTGATATTTTGCTTGCCTTCCCACTTGGCTTCAATTCCTTTTTACCATCCTTTCTTGGCTGAGACGGTAATTTTGTGCAAGTCAACCATGGAGGTTTGCTGATAAGGAAAATTACCAACTGGCAACTCTAGTGTATTTCCTGACAAAGGCATTTCCTGGCCTCATGAGTAAGAGAGAGAATTGAGAACCTTGGTCCAAATTTACAAAGTGACAGCAAGTATCACAGCCTGCCTACTGTATGGGGAAATGGTACAAGGTGTTATTTCTTAGATAGTCTATTAGTTCAACTTCAGTGGAGTTGTGGCAGAACAGGATTGAACAGGAATGAAGAATTTCAGATTGTCAATAAAAATAATTACAGTTTAACTACAGACTACAAAAATCTTGGCTCAATTGTCTTCTTTCTGTAAAGAAGGATGTGTATATGTACACACTTGGGGAAACAGGAGGAATGAGCAATTGAGAACATTTCTGCCTCCCCTTCCCTCCACAGTAAGTCACATCCTGCTCTTTAGCCCTCATAGGACCCTGTACTTTGCCTTCACGGCACATACAGTACTTGCCATGAAGCAACTAATTCTGTAAAGCGTGTTGTTTAATGTCTGACTCTCTGACAGAATGTGATTCCAGGAGGTCAGGGACACTGTCCATCTTATTTACCACTGAATCCAAATATTTTTAGCATATTAGACATAATAAATATTTAGTAAAATCTTGAGTGTGAATCCAAGTTCTCAACGAAATTCAATATTGTGTGTAAAACATTTAGCCCATAGACTGGAATATAGTGAATCTTGGATAATGTTAACTTATTGCATTTTTGAGCTTTATATCAACCCTGGGAAACAGGTAGGGCACGTATCATACAAAATTCTCAATTTTCAATTCAGAAAATATACTCAGAGGGCCTGTGACATACCCAAGACACCTCATTTGTGATGAATGGAGGCCAAATGGAAACTGAAGGCTTCTCCATCCCTGTCCCATGCTCTTTCTAATAAACCAAACTCGAAAGAGAGCACACGTGGGATGCTGAAGGAGCCTGTGCTCCTGCAACATCCACTAAACTGTGAAAATCCATCCCAAGTGTCTTCAGTGTCTGGTCCAGAAGCAGCTATCAATCCAACTTCGTTTCTTCATCATTGTAGTAGAGGCCTCTATTTCCCATTCAATATCCGTTCCTGTGGTCTTCAAAATAGGTCTACAATTTTTATTCATACAGCAGTGTACTCCTTTAGAAAACATGTATTTCAGCCCCCCTTGCATCAAGGTGAAGCCATTTCATTAAGTTGTGATAAGGAGATCTAAGAATAAGTGATGTGTGTGCGTTCCAGGAAGGCCACTTAAAGAGAACTGACTTACCTAGGAAAAGTGCGCTTTTGTCCCAAGATGTAGGCATGATGGCTGGTGCTCCAGTAGCCATCTTAAACAATGAGGTGACCTTGAGGCTGGAAATGATGTGCTGAGGATGATGAAACAACACCATAAGTATTTGTTGACTAGCCATCCCTGGCTGTGGAGCCACCATACCAGACTGAACTGCCTACGTCAGGATTTGTCTCGTGTGAGAGAGAAATACACTTCTAACTCATTTAGGTTTGTGTTATTTGTATTTATGCAGCCAAACATAATCTTAACTTAATTTACAAAGCTATGGGAAAAAGTGGTAGTGGGCTCATTGTTATTTTTTGATCCTCCAAGTGAGAACCTGAGAAAATGTGTGTGTTAGGGAAATGTATGTTAGCTTTATTGAGGTATAATTGACAAAGCTGTAAGATACTTAAAGTGTGTATCGTGATGATTTGATTTCCATGTACATTGTTAAAGGATTTCTCCCATCTAGATAATTATCACATCCATCACCTCATTTATTTGTCTTTTTTTTTTTTGGTGATAATATTTAAGTTCTATTCTTTTAACAAATTTCAATTATACAATACAGCATTAGCAACTATAGTCACCATGTTATACATTAGATCTTCAGATCTTTTTTTTTTAGGAAGATTAGCCCTGAGCTAACTACTGCCAATCCTCCTCTTTTTGCTGAGGAAGACTGGCCCTGAGCTAACATCTGTGACCATCTTCCTCTACTTTATATGTGGGACACCTACCACAGCATGGCTTTTGCCAAGCGGTGCCACGTCCACACCTGGGATCCGAACCGGCGAACCCTGGGCTGCCAAGAAGATCTTCAGATCTTATTCATCTTGTGGCTGAAAGTTTGTACTCTTTTACCAACCTCTCCCTATTTACCCAACCCCTCAGCCCCTAGAAACCATTCTCTTTTTCCTTAAGTTTGATGTTTTTTAAGATTCCACATATAAGTGACGCCATGCAGTATTTGTCTTTTTCCGTCTGGCTGATTTCACTTAACATAATCCCCATAAGGTGTATCTGTGTTGTTGCAAAAGGCAGGATTTTCTTATTTCTCATGGCTGACAGATGCTCAGTTGTGTGTATATATAAGCACTTAGGCTGCTTCCGTACCTTGGCTATTGTGAATAATGCTGCAGTGAACAGGGGAGCACAGGTATTTCTTCCATATTCTGTTTTCCTTTGGATGTATACCTAGAAGTGGGATTGCTGGATTATATGGTAGTTCTATTTTTAATTTTTTGAAGCATCTTTACACTGTTTTCCATAGTGGCTATACTAATTTACATTCCCACCAACAGTGCACAAGCGTTCCCTTTTCTCCACATTCTCACCAATATTTGTTACCACTTGTCTTTTTGATAATAGCCATTCTAATGGGTGTGAGGTGATATCTCATTGGGTTTTGATTTGCATTTCCCTGAGGATTAGTGATGTTGAACATCTTTTCATGTACCTGTGGGCCATCTGTATGTCTTCTTTGGAAAAATGTCTTTTTAGATCTTCAGCCCATTATTTTAATCAGATGGGGGGTTTTTTTGCTATTGAGTTGTATGAGTTCTTTATATATATTGTTTTTTTTTTTTTTGAGGGAGATCAGCCCTGAGCTAACATCCACTGCCAATCCTCCTCTCTTTGCTGAGGAAGATTGGCCCTGAGCTAATATCCATGCCCAACTTCCTCTACTTTATATGTGGGATGCCCGACACATCATGGTCTGATAAGCGGTACATAGGTCTGCGCCCGGGATCCAAACTGGTGAACCCTGGGCTGCTGAAGCGGAATGCATGAACTTAACCACTGTGTCACCGGGCAGGCCCCTCTTTATATTTTTTGGATATTAATCCTTTACCAGATACATCATTTGCAAATATTTTTTCCCGTTCAGTAGGTTGCCCTTCATTTTGTTGGCGGTTTTCTTTTCTGCAGAATCTTTCTAGTTTGCTGTAGTTCCACTTGTTTATTTTTGCTTTTGCTGCCTTTGCTTTTGGGGTCAAATCCAAAAAATCATCGCCAATGCTGATGTCAAGGAGTTACCACCATGTTTTCTTCTAGAACTTTTATGTTTTTAGGTCTTACATTCAAGTCTTTAACCCATATTGAGTTAGTTTTTGTGTATGGTAGAAGCTAGTGATCCAGTTTCATTATTTTGCATGTGGCTATCCACTTTTTGCAATACCGTTTATTGAAGATATTGTCTTTCCCCCATTGTATATTCTTGGCTCTTTTGTTGTAAATTAATTGACCATATAGGCATGGTCTGTCACTCCTGGGCTCTCTATGCTGTTCCATTGCTCTATGTGTCTGTTTTTATGCCAATACCATACTGCTTTGATTAGTATAACTTTATAATATAGTTTGAAATCAGGAAGTGTAATGTCTCTAGCTGTGTTCTTCCCTCACAGGTTGCTTTGGCTGTTCAGGGTCTTTCGTGGTTCCAAACAAATACTAGGATTATTTTTTCCATTTCTATGAAAAATGTTATTGGAATTTTGATAGAGATTGCATTGAATCTGTAGATTGCTTTGGGTAATAAGGACATTTTAACAATATTAATTCCTCCAATCTATAAGAACAAAATATCTTTCTATTTATTTGTGTCATCTTCAATTTCTTTCATCAATGTTTTATAGTTTTCAATGCACACAACTTTCACCTCCTTGGTTAAATTTATTCCGAGCTATTTCATTCTTTTGGATGCAACTATAAATGTTTCAATGGTAATTATAAACAATTGTAAATGTTTTCTTAATTTTTCTTTCTGACAGTTCTTTATTAGTGTATAGAAACACAACTGATTTTTGTATATTGGTTTTGTATCCTGAAAATTTATTGAATTTGTTTATCAGTTCTAACAAGTTTTTTGATGTCATCTTTGGGGTTTTCTATTAAAAATATCACATCTTCTGCAAATAGAGACAATTTTACTTCTTCATTTCCACTCTGGATGACTTTTATTTCTTTTTCGTGTCTAATTGCTCTGACTGGGACTTCCAGTATGATGTTGAATAAAAGTGGTGAGAGTGGGCATTGTTGTCTTGTTCCTGATCTTAGAGGAAACGTTTTCAGCATTTCACTGTTGAGTGTGATGTTAGCTGTGGGCTTGACATATATGGCCTTTATCGTGTTGAGGTATGTTCCCTCTATACTCACTTTGTTTAGAGTTTTTATCATGAATGGACATTGAATTTTCTCAAATGCTTTTTCTGCGTCTATTGAGATGATCATAGGATTTTTATCCTTCCTTTTGTGAATGCAGTGTATCACATTGATTGATTTGTGGATATTGACCATCCTTACATTCCCAGAATAAATCCCACTTGATCATGGTGTATGATCCTTTCAGTGTATTATTGAATTTGGTTTGTTAATATTTTGTTAAGAATTTTTGCATCTATGTTCATCAGAGATATTGGCCTGAAATTTTTTTTCTTGTGATGTCTTTGTCTGGTTTTGGTATCAGGTTAATACTGGCCTTGTAAAAAGAGTTTAGAAGTATTACCTCCTTTTCTATTTTTTGGAAGAGTTTGAGAAGAATTGGTATTAATTCTTTTTTTGAAGAATTTATCAAAATTATTTTTTTATTGCCGTAACATTGGATTATAACATTATATAGCTTTCAGGTGTACGTCGTAATATATTTCGCATTCTGTTTAGATTACAACATGTTCACCACCCCAAAACTAATTATAGTCTGTCACCAAACATGTGAGCCTAATCACCCCTCTTGCCCTCCCCCTCCTTTCCGCTATGGTAACCACCAATCCAACCTCTGTTGCTATGTGTTTGTTTGTCATTGTTTTCATCTTCTACTTATGCGTGAGATCATACGGTATTTGGCTTTCTCCCTCTGACTTATTTCACTTAGCATAATACCCTCAAGGTCCATCCATGTTGTCACAAATGGATGGATTTCATCATTTCTTATTGCTGAGTAGTATTCCATTACGTATATATACCACATCTTCTTTATCCATCGTACTTTGATGGACACCTAGGTTGCTTCCAAGTCTTGGCTATTGTGAATAATGCTGCAATGAACATAGGGATGCATGTATCTTTCTGCATTTGTGTTTTCAAGTTCTTTGGATAAATACCCAGCAGTGGAATAGCTGGATCATATGGTAGATCTATTTTTAATTTTCTGAGGATACTCCCTACTGATTTCCATGGTGGCTGCACCAGTTTGCACTCCCACCAGCAGTGTACGAGGGTTCCCTTCTCTCCACATCCTCTCCAACACTTGTTTCTGGTCTTGTTAATTATAGCCATTATGGCCAGAGTGAGGTGATATCTCATTGTAGTTTTGATTTGCATTTCCCTGATAGCTAATGATGTTGAACATCTTTTCATATGCCTGTTGGCCATCCATATATCTTATTTGGAGAAATCTCTGTTCAGATCTTTTGCCCATTTTTTAATTGGGTTGTTGGGTTTTTTTTGTTGTTGTTGAGCTGTAAGAGTTTTTTGTATATTTTGGATATTAACCCCTTATCTGATATATGGTTTGCAAATATGTTCTCCCAATTGCTAGGTTCTTTTCATTTTGTTGATGGTTTCCTCTGCTGTGTAGAAGCTTTTTAGTTTGATGTAGTCCTATTTGTCCATTTATTATTTTGTTTGCCTTGCCTGGTCAGACATGGTACTTGAAAATATGCTGCTAAGACCGATGTCAAAGAGTGTACTGCCTATGTTTTCTTCTAGAAGTTTCATGGTTTCAGGTCTTACATTCAAGTCTTTAATCCATTTTGAGTTGATTTTTGTGCATGGTGTAAGGTAATGGTCTACTTTCATTCTTTTGCATGTGGCTGTCCAGTTTTCCCAACACCATTTATTGAAGAGACTCTCCTTTCTCCACTGTATGCTCTAGGTTTCTGTGTCAAATATTAACTGTCCATAAATGTGTGGGTTTACTTCTGGGCTCTCGAGTCTGTTCCATTCATCTGTGTGTCTGTTTTTGTGCCAGTACCATGCTGTTTTGGTTACTATAGCTTTGTAGTATATTTTGAAATCAGGGAGTGTGATACCTCCAGCTTAGTTCTTTTTTCTCAGGAATCCTTTGACTATTTGGGGTCTTTTGTTGATTCATCTAAATTTTAGGATTCTTTGTTCTATTTCTGTAAAAAATGTTGTTGGAAGTTTGATAGGGATTGCATTGAATCTATAGATTGCTTTAGGAAGTATGGACATTTTAACAATGTTAGATCTTCCAATCCAAGAGCAGGGAATATCTTTCCATTTCTTGGTGTCCTCTTTGATTTCTTTCAACAATATTTTATAGTTTTCGGTGTACAGATCTTTCACCTCTTTGGTTAAGTTTATTCCTAGGTATTTTATTCTTTTAGTTGCAATTGTAAATGGGATTATAGTCTTAAATTCTCTTTCTGCTGCTTTGTTGTTAGTGTACAGAAACGCAAACGATTTTTGTATGTTGATTTTGTATCCTGTGACTTGACTGTATTCATTTGTTGTTTCTGAAAGTTTTTTAGTGGATTCTTTAGGGTTTTCTATATATAAAGTCATGTCATCTGCAAATAGTGACAGTTTCACTTCTTCTTTTCCAATTTGGATCCCTTTTATTTCTTTTTCTTGCCTGATTGCTCTGGCTAGGACTTCCAACACTGTGTTAAATAAGAGTGGTGACAGTGGGCATCTTTGGTTCCTGTTCTTAGAGGGATAGCTTTCAGCTTTTCTCCATTGAGAATTATATTTGCCATAGGTTTGTGATATATGGCCTTTATTATATTGAGGCATTTTCCTTCTATATCCATTTTATTTTAGATTTTTTATCATAAATGGATGCTGTACCTTGTCAAATGCTTTCTCCACATCTATTGAAATGATCAGGTGATTTTTATTCATCATTTTGTTAGTCTGGTGTATTACATTGATAGATTTGCTGATGTTGAACTATCCCTGCATGCCTGGAGTGAAACCCACTTGGTCATGATGTGTGATCTTTTTAAAGTATTATTGTACTCGATTTCTAGTATTTTGTTGAGGATATTTGCATCGATGTTCATCAGTGATATTGGCCTGTAATTGTCTTTTTTTGTGTTGTCCTTGTCTGGTTTTGGTATCAGGATAATGTTGGCTTTGTAGAAGGAGTTAGGAAGCCTCCCCGCCTCTTTAGTTTTTTGGAAGAGTTTGAGAAGGATAGGTATTAAGTCTTCTTTGAATGTTTGGTAGAATTCACCAGGGAAGCCATCTGGTCCTGGACTTTTATTTCTGGGGAGGTTTTTGATTGCTGTTTTGATCTCCTTACTGGTGATTGGTCTATTAAAATTCTCTACTTCTTTTTGGTCCAGTTTTGGAAGGTTGTATGTTTTAAGAATTTATCCATTTCTTCTATATTATCCCATTTGTTGGTGTATAGCTTTTCATAGTATTCTCTTATTATCTTTTGTATTTCTGAGGAGTCCATTGTAATCTCTCCTCTTTCATTTCTGATTTTATTTATTTGAGCCTTCTCTCTTTTTTTCTTGGTGAGTCTAGCTAAGGGTTTGTCAATTTTGTTTATCTTTTCACAGAACCAGCTCTTGGTTTCATTAATTTTTTCTATTGTTCTTTTAGTGTCTATTTCATTTATTTCTGCTCGATTTTTATTATTTCCTTCCTTCTGCTGATTTTGGGCTTTCTTTGTTCTTCTTTTTCCAGCACCTTTAGATGCATTGTTAAATTGTTTATTTTGGATTTTTCTTCTTTGTTGAGGTAGGCCTGAATTGCTATAAACATCCCTCTTAGAACTTCTTTTGCTGTATCCATAGATTTTGGCATGTCGTATTTTCATTTTCTTTTGTCTCCAGGAATTTTTTTATTTCTCCTTTGATTTCTTCATTGACCCAATTGTTGTTCAGTAGCATTTTATTTAATCTCCACATTTTTGTAGCTTTTCTGATTTTCTTCCTGTAGTTGACTTCTAGTTGCATGCCTTTGTGGTCAGAAAAGATGCATGGTATTATTTCAATCTTCTTAAATTTATTGAGACTTGTTTTGTGGCCTAATATGTGATCAATCCTGGGGAATGTTCCTTGTGCATTTGAAAAGAATGTGTATTCTGTGGTTTTTGGATGGAATGTTCTATATATATCCACTAAGTCCATCTTGGTGTAATATGTCATTTAAGGCCAGTGTTTCCTTATTGATCTTCTGTTTGGATGATCTATCCATTGGTGTAAGTAGAGTGTTAAATTCCCCTACTATTATTGTGTTACTGTCTATTTCTCCTTTTATGTCTGTTAATAATTGCTTTATATATTTAGGTGCTCCTATATTGGGTGCATAGATATTTACAAATGTTATATCTGCTTGTTCCCTTTATCATTACGTAATGCCCATCTTTGACTCTTATTACAGTTTTTGTGTTAGAGTCTATTTTGTCTGATATACGTATTGCTACCCCCACTTTCTTTTCTTTGCCATTAGCAGGGAATATCTTTTTCCATCCTTTCACTTTCAGTTTGTGAGTGTCTTTAGGTCTGAAGTGTGTCTCTTGTATGCAGCATATATATGGGTCTTGTTTTTTTATCCAATTGACCACCCTCTGCCTTTTATTTGGGCATTTAGTCCATTGACATTTAAAGTAACTATTGATAAATATGTATTTATTGCCATTTTGTTACTTTTTTTCTGGATGTTTTAGTAGGTCTTCTCTGTTTCTTTCTTTTTCTCTTGTTTTCTTCCCTTGTGGTTTGATGGATTTCTTTAGTAATATGTTTTATTTCTTTTGTCTTACTTATTTGCTTACTTATTATAGGTTTCTGATCTGTGATTACCATGAGTATCCTATATAATATTCTATGTATATAACAGTCTATATTGAGTTGATAGACTCTTTAGCTTGACCTCTTTCTAAAAATTCTACTTTTTCACTCCCCTCCTCACACATTTTATGTTTTTGAAATCATATCTAATCTCTTTTGTGTGTGTGTGTGTGTACCCATTACCCTCTTATCATTGAAATAGGTAACTTTGGTACTTTTGTCTTTTAACATTCATATTGTCTTCACAGGTGGTTGACCTGCTACCTTTACTATATTTTTACCTTTACCAGTGATTTTTCTGCCTGGTTTTTCAGTGTGTGTGGGTGTTGATAATTTTTTTATCCCTATTTGTGGTCATTGCATTTGCAATTAAATAAATCCCTTCATCATTTGTTGTAGAAGTGGTTTCTTGGTGATAAACTCCTTTAAATTTTGCTTGTCTGGGAAGCTCTTTATCTCTCCTTCCATTCTGAATGACAACCTTGATGGATAGAGTATTCTTGGCTGTAGGTTTTTTGCTATTAGCACTTTAAATATGTCATGCCATTCTCTTCTTGCCTGTATGGTTTTGGCTGAGACATCTGCTGATAGCGTTACAGGCTTTCTGTTGTATGTCACTTGTTGCCTTTCTCTTGCCACTTTTAGAATTCTCTCTTTATCTTTAATTTTGGACATTATAATTATAATGTGTCTTGGTGTGGGTCTCTTTGGGCTTATCTTGTTTGGAGCTCTCTGTGCTTCCTGTACTTGGATGTCTGTTTCCTTCCTCAGGTTAGGAAAATTTTCCTCTATTACTTCTACAAATAAATTTTTTGCCCCTTTGTCTCTCTCTTCTCCTTCTGGGACACCTATAATATGAATGTTAGTGTACTTGATATTGTCACCGAGTTCCCTTAGACTGCTCTCATTCTGTCAGATTTTTTTTTCTTTTTACTGTTCAGCTTGGGTGATTTCCTCTAGTCTTTCATCCAGCTAGCTGATCCATTCTTCTGTATCATCTACTCTGTTATTGAGTCCCTCTAGTGAATTTTTCATTTCCAGTATTGTATTCTTCATTTCTGATTGATTCTTTTTTACATTTTGCCATTCTTTGTTGATGAGCTCACTGTGTTCATCCCGTCATCTCCCAATATCTGTGAGCATCCTTATGAGTTTTTTTTTATTAATGTTATAATAGATTACAACCTTGTGAGATTTCAGTTGTACATTTTTGTTAGTCATATTGTGGGTACACCACTTCCCCCTTTGTGCCCTCCCCCCACCCCCCCTTTTCCCTGGTAACCACCGATCAGATCTTCTTGTCAATATACTAACTTCCACCTATGAGTGGAGTCATATAGAGTTCGTCTTTCTCTGACTGGCTTATTTCGCTTAACATAATACCCTCGAGGTCCATCCACGTTGTTGTGAATGGGCCAATTTTGTCTATTTTAATGGCTGAGTAGTATTCCATTGTGTATATACACCACATCTTCTTTATCCAATCATCAGTTTCTGGGCATGTAGGTTGGTTCCATGTCTTGGCTATTGTAAATAATGCTGCGATGAACATAGGGGTGCAACGGACTCTTGAGATTTCTGATTTCAGGTTCTTAGGATAGATACCCAGTAATGGGATGGCTGGGTCATAGGGTATTTCTATTTTTAACTTTTTGAGAAATCTCCATACTGTTTTCCATAGTGGCTGTACCAGTTTGCATTCCCACCAACAGTGTATGAGGGTTCCTTTTTCTCCACAACCTCTCCAACATTTGTCGCTCTTGGTTTTGGATGTTTTTGCCAATCTAACGGGTGTAAGGTGATATCTTAGTGTAGTTTTGATTTGCATTTCCCTGATGATTAGCGATGATGAACATCTTTTCATGTGTCTATTGGTCATATTCATATCTTCTTTTGAGAAATGTCTGTTCATGTCCTCTGCCCATTTTTTGATTGGGTTGTTTGTTTTTTTGTTGTTAAGCAGTGTGAGTTCTTTGTATATTATGGAGATTAACCCTTTGTTGGATAAGTGGCTTGTAAATATTTTTTACCAATTAGTGAGCTGTTTTTTTGTTTCAATCCTGTTTTCCCTTGCCTTGAAGAAGCTCTTTAGTCTGATGAAGTCCCATTTGTTTATTCTTTCTATTGTTTCCCTCAACTGAGGAGTTATAGTGTCCGAAAAGATTCTTTTGAAACTGATGTCAAAGAGTGTACTGCCTATATTCTCTTCCAAAAGACTTATTGTCTCAGGCCTAATCTTTAGGTCTTTGATCCATTTTGAGTTTATTTTGGTGTGTGGTGAAAAAGAATGGTCAATTTTCAATCTTTTGCATGTGGCTGTCAAGTTTTCCCAGCACCATTTGTTGAAGAGACTTTCTTTTCTCCATTGTAGGCCCTCTGCTCCTTTGTCGAAGATTAGCTGTCCATAGATGTGTGGTTTTATCTCTGGGCTTTCAATTCTGTTCCATTGATCTGTGGACCTGTTTTTGTACCAGTACCATGCTGTTTTGATCACTGTAGCTTTGTAGTATGTTTTCAAATCGGGGATTGTGATTCCGCCGGCTTTGTTTTTCTTGCTCAGGATTGCTTTAGCAATTCGCGGTCTTTTGTTGCCCCATAGGAATTTTAGGATTGTTTGTTCAATTTCTGTGAAGAATGTTCTTGGGATTCTGATTGGGATAGCGTTGAATCTGTAGATTGCTTTAGGTAGTATGGACATTTTAACTATGTTTATTCTTCCAATCCATGTGCATGGAATGTCTTTCCATCTCTTTATGTCATCGTCAATTTCTTTCAAGAAAGTCTTGTAGTTTTCATTGTATAGATCCTTCACTTCCTTGGTTAAGTTTATCCCAAGGTATTTTATTCTTTTCGTTGCGATTGTGAATGGGATTGAGTTCTTGAGTTCTTTTTCTGTTAGTTCATTGTTAGTGTATAGAAATGCTACTGATTTATGCACGTTAATTTTATACCCTGCTACTTTGCTGTAGTTGTTGATTATTTCTAATAGTTTTTCTATGGATTCTTTGGGGTTTTCTATATATAAGATCATGTCGTCTGCAAACAGCGAGAGTTTTACTTCTTCGTTACCTATTTGGATTCCTTTTATTTCTTTTTCCTGCCGAATTGCTCTGGCCAGCACCTCCAGTACTATGTTGAATAGGAGTGGTGAAAGTGGGCACCCTTGTCTTGTTCCTGTCCTCAGAGGGATGGCTTTCAGTTTTTGTCCATTGAGTATGATGTTGGCTGTGGGTCTGTCATATATGGCCTTTATTATGTTGAGGTACTTTCCTTCCATACCCATTTTATTGAGTGTTTTTATCATAAATGGGTGTTGGATCTTGTCGAATGCTTTCTCTGCATCTATTGAGATGATCATGTGGTTTTTGTTTTTCATTTTGTTGATGTAGTGTATCACGTTGATTGACTTGCGGATGTTGAACCATCCCTGTGTCCCTGGTATAAATCCCACTTGATCATGGTGTATAATCTTTTTGATGTATTGCTGTATTCGGTTTGCCAAAATTTTGTTGAGGATTTTTGCATCTATGTTCATCATTGATATCGGCCTGTAGTTGTCCTTCTTTGTGTTGTCCTTGTCAGGTTTGGAGATCAGAGTGATGTTGGCTTCATAGAATGTGTTAGGGAGTACTCCATCTTTCTCAATTTTCTGGAACAGTTTGAGAAGAATAGGTATTAAGTCTTCTTTGAATGTTTGGTAGAATTCTCCAGAGAAGCCATCCAGTCCTGGACTCTTATTTTTGGGGAGGTTTTTGATTGCTGTTTCTATTTCCTTACTTTTGATTGGCCTATTCAGATTCTCCATTTCTTCCTGATTCAGTTTGGGGAGATTGTAGGAGTCTAGGAATTTGTCCATTTCTTCCAGGTTGTTCAATTTGTTGGCATATAGTTTTTCATAGTATTCTCTTTTGATCTCTTGTATTTCATTGGTATCTGTTGTGATTTCTCCTCTCTCATTCCTAATTTTATTTGTTTGCAATTTCTCTCTTCTTTTCTTGGTGAGTCTGGCTAAAGGTTTGTCAATTTTGTTAATTCTTTCGAAGAACCAACTCTTTGTTTCATTGATCCTTTCTATTGTCTTTTTTGTTTCAATATCATTTATTTCTGCTCTTATTTTTATTATTTCCCTCCTTCTACTGACTCTGGGCCTTGTTTGTTCTTCTTTTTCTAGTTCTGTTAGGTGTCGTTTGAGGTTGCTTACATGAGCTTTTTCTTGTTTAGTGAGGTGAGCCTGTATTGCGATGAATTTCCCTCTTAGGACTGCTTTTGCTGCATCCCAAATGATTTGGTATGTCATGTTCTCATTTTCATTTGTCTCCAGATAATATTTGATTTCTTCAATTTCTTCAATGATCCATTGTTTGTTCAGAAGCGTGTTGTTTAGTCACCACATTTTTGCACCTTTCTCTGCTTTTTTCTTGTAGTTGATTTCTAGTTTCATAGCATTATGATCAGAAAAGATGCTTGATATTATTTCAACTCTCTTGTATTTATTGATGTTTGCTTTGTTTCCCAAAACATGGTCAATCCTTGAGAATGTTCCATGTGCACTTGAGAAGAATGTGTAACCTGCTGTTTTTGGATGAAGTGTTCTATATATATCTATTAAGTCCATCTGGTCTAATTTTTCATTTAATTCTATTATTTCCTTGTTGATTTTCTGTCTGGATGTTCTGTCCATTGGTGTTAATGGTGTGTTGAGGTCCCCTACTATTATTGTATTGTTGTTGATGTCTTCTTTTAGTTCTATTAAGAGTTGCTTTACAAATTTTGGTGCTCCTGTAATGGGTGCGTATATATTTATAAGTGTTATGTCTTCTTGGTGGAGAGTCCCTTTTATCATTATATACTGTCCCTCTTTATCTTTCTTTATCTGTTTTGCTTTGAAATCTACCTTGTCTGATATTAGTATAGCGACACCTGCTTTCTTTTGTTCATTATTAGCTGGGAGTACTGTTCTCCATCCCTTCACTCTGAGTCTGTGTTTGTCTTTGGGGCTGAGGTGTGTTTCCTGGAGGCAGCATTTTGTTGGGTCTTGTTCTTTGATCCATCCTGCCACTCTGTGTCTTTTGATTGGGGAGTTCAATCCATTTACATTTAGAGTGATTATTGAGATGTGGGGGCCTACCACTACCATTTTGTGTCTTGTTTTCCGGTTTTCTTCAGTTTCCTTTGTTTCTCGTCCCATGGTTTAATCTGTGCTGATGAAGAGCTGCTACTCTCTGTTGTTGTCCTTCTACATATCTCCTCTGCTCTTGGTTTTGTAGCCCCTTTCCTTTTTTGGATTTTTCAGGAATGAGGGTTTTCCTGAGGATTTCCTGAAGAGGAGGTTTTGTGGCAATGAACTCCCTTAATTTTTGTTTATCTGGGAAAGTTTTTATTTCTCCATCGTATTTGAAGGATATTTTCACTGGGTAGAGAATTCTCGGCTGTAGATTTTTGTCCTTCAGATTTTTGAATATATCATTCCACTCTCTTCTAGCCTGTAAAGTTTCTGCTGAGAAATCTGCTGATAGCCTGATGGGGGTTCCTTTGTAGGTCAGTTTCTTTTGCCTGGCTGTCCTTAGTGTTTTCTCCTTGTCGTTGACTTTTGCTAGCTTCACTACTATATGCCGTGGGGTTGGTCTTCTTGTATTGATAAAGTTTGGAGATCTATTGGCTTCTGTCACCTGAAGATCCATCTCTCTCACCAGATTTGGGAAGTTCTCAGCCATTATTTCTTTGAATAGGTTTTCTGCCCCTTTCTCCTTCTCTTCTCCCTCTGGTATACCTATAATCCTTACATTGCATCTCCTAATTGTGTCTGATAATTCTCGGAGAGTTTCTTCATTTCTTTTTAGTCTTTCTTCTCTCTCCTCCTCTGCCTGCAGCAGTTCTATATTGCCATCTTCCAAATTGCTAATTCTTTCCTCCATATTATCGGCCCTACTGTTCTGTGCATCTAGATTTTTCTTAATCTCCTCTATTGTGTTCTTCATTTCCAATATTACTGTTTGGTTCTTCTTTATCGTATCAAACTCTTTTGTGACATAGCTCCTGAACTCGTTGAGTTGTCGATCAGAATTCTCTCTTAACTCAGTGAGTATCTTAATGATGGTTGTTTTGAAGTCATCATCATTTAGGTTATATATCTCATTTTCTTTGGGATTGTTTTCTGTGTATTTGTTATTTTCCTTCTGTTCTGGAGATTTAAAGTATTTTTTCATATTGCTTGATGTTGTTGATTTGTGCCTCCGCATAGAGATAGAGTTTAGTTGCTCCTTTCACTTGTTTCTGCTGCTGCGGTGGGGGAGCAGCTGTTTATACTGCACCAACCAGAAACCCTATCCACAGTTGCTAACTGGGCCTGGGCCCCTCCTCGTAGTCACAGTGGTCCTTTGGATTCCCTCCTCTGCCGTGGGGGCCGTCACAGGGGGGCTTCAGGCTGCTGGTGCCTACTGTTGCAGCCCACCTAGACGTGCTCCCTCCTTGGGGTCTGCAATGGTGTTATGGGCTTTTCCAGCGTCCAGGGATAGGATCACTTATATTTGTCCCTCCGTCACTGTCGGCACCCACAAAATCTCACTTGTCCACTATGGGTCGCAGGAGAGCTATTGGCATCTTCTACAGTCTGTGGTTAGTTCACCTAGCTATGCTACTTTTGTCCCAGGGTCTTCGAGCCTTGTGGCTGCCGGATGGGTGCTTTCTACTAGTCCTGTGCAGAGGCTTTCCCTGAGGCTGCTGTGAGCCTGGAGGCTTTCCCCCTAGGCTATGGAGCTGGGTCACTGGAACTCCACCCAGCCCCAGTCCTGTTCCCCAGGAACTCGGGGAGCCCTTTGCCCTGTCTTGGGGGATAGCTGGAGATCCTGATTTCAGTGGTAGCTGGTCAGCTGCTGCCCTGCCTGATACTCTCCTCTCCAGGACCTTCCTGGTGTTGTGGATGCTGGGCGTGGCCCCTCCATTAATAGCAGACAGAGAGTTTTGTCTGCTGCCCGGGCAGAACTCTGGAGCTTCCCCTCCGGGGCGCGGAGTTGGCCTCTGGAGCTTCACCCAGCCCCAGTCCTCTCCAAGATCTCTGAGATCTCCAGCAATCCCTAGCCCCACGGGGCGGGCAACGGCAACTGGGGGTCACCTCGCCCTCTGGGATTCTTTCCAGGACTTTCCCAGAGTTGTGAATGCTGGGTGTGGCCCCTCCACTAATGGCAGACAGAGAGTTTTGTCTGCTGCCCAGGCAGAACTCTGGAGCTCCCCCTCCAGGGCACGGACCGGGCCTCTGGAGCTTCCCCCAGCCCCAGTCCTCTCCGAGATATCCAGCAATCCCTAGCCCCACAGGGCGGGCAATGGCAGCTGGAGGTCACCTCGCCCTCTGGGATTCTCTCCGAGACTTTCCTGGAGTTGTAAATGCTGGACGTAGCCCCTCCACTAATGGCAGACAGAGAGTTTTGTCTGCTGCCCGGGCGGAACTCTGGAGCTTCCCCTCCGGGGTGCGGAGTTGGCCTCTGGAGCTTCACCCAGCCCCAGTCCGCTCCGAGATCTCCGGCAATCCCTAGCCCCACCGTGCAGGCACTGGCAGCTGGGGGACCTCTGTACCCTCAGCGATTCTCTCTGGGACCCTCCGGGCGCCGTGAATACTAGGCGGGATCTCCCCGCCAATGGCGGGGAGAGACTCTCCCTGCGGGCTCAGGTGTGTAACTCTAGAGTTTCCCTCTGAGTTTAGGAGTAATTGCGGGGGGTTTAGGTAGGGTTCTGGTTACCTGTTTCCACTGTTGCTCCTCTGTTGTGTGCTCGCTCCTGCCCTAGATGTGTGTTGATCTTCTGGGGGCGTCCGTTGGAAGAAAGCCACTTGCGGGTACTAGGCTGTTCGGTTGAGGTCGGAGAGTTTTCACCTATTTCCGCATCCTCCCGGAGGAAAGTCCGTCCGCCTTCCAATGTATAGTCGCGTGGGTCTCTCAGACGTCCTGAGATGCTGTCTGGATACCCTTTGTTAAGCGATAAGTGTCCAAATAATTGTAGACTCAAATGGGGAGAGACAAAGAGGACTACTCACAGTGCCATCTTGGATCCTTCCCATCCTTATGAGTTTTTGTTTGAACTCTTTGTTGGGTAGATCACTTATTTCTGTTTCATTTAGTCCTTTTTCTGGGGTTTTGTCCTGTTCCCTTGCTTGGAATGTATTCCTTTGTCTCTTAATTATACCTCTTTCTCTTTGCTTATATCTGTGTATTAAGTGAGTCAGCTATGTGTCCTGATCTTGGAGAAGTGGCCTTATGTAAGAGATGGCTTTTGAGGCCCAGCAGTGTGCTTCCTTCTCACCACCAGTCCAAATGATACAGGAGTGACCCCTTTGTGGGCTACTTGTTTCCTTCTGCTGTGGCAGGGTTGCTCTTACTGCAGGTACCCAGGGACTCTAGGCTATTCTTCCCTGGCCAGCTGTTTGTAAATCTGGTTGGGGAGCCTCAGCACCGTCAGCTACAAGGTCTAACAGCACACTCCTGTTGCAGTTTTCCTGTTAATTGGGTATGTACCCAGTGTAGCTGGTTGCTGGGCTCAGGGGCTTACCGTTGCTATAGGCCTCAGGCCTACAAGGTTGTTGTCAGTTTTCTTAGGAGTGCAGCTGCTGGGGCTGGCCCTAGTCATGGGAGTACTCAATTGTTTCAGGCATTGGAAGGTGGGGCTGATCCTTTTTATGGCTATTTGTGAAGCACAGTCTTCTGCTGCTGATAAACCTCACCTGCCACAGAACCACACACACTGTCAACACAGTCCTGGTCTGTGCACACTTCCCAACCCCCTGGAGTATACCCCGATGCCGCTCTGCAGAGGACCCCACCTCTCCACCAATGCCCCCCTCTTAGTTTACCTGGTCCTCACATAGGGCCTACCCCACAAAGGCAGACACGCTCACCTGCCTGTAGAGGATGAAGGCACCCAGTCAATGCAGGCTGCCAAGTAGCCTGAGGGCTTGCTGTTGGGCAGGGTGGTCTCTAGGGTGGGCTGCCTGCTCTGGCTGAACTAGATTAAATCTGTGCTCTAGTGGATGTGGCAGACCCCTGGGCTAACAGGCCAGGGGAAGAATTTCAATGGGTCTGCTTGGGTCTGTGTCAGCCTGCCTGGACTAGCTAATAACAATGGTCACCACCAATGTCTCAGTCTCCAGAGAGGTCTCTCCTCTCACTGAGATGCCCCCAGAGCCCACCAGGTGAGTCTCTTTTCACCAACGAACTATCAGCCTTCTGTCTGGTGATTTTAGGTTGCTGAGCTGGGTGAGTTTGTGGGTGGGCCCTTTAAGACCAGGCCTTTTTGGCTTTTGTCCCAGAGCTTTTCTGGGGGCATCCCTGCTGCAGTTAATAGCCAGTGAAGCCAGACAGTAAGACCCTTGTCCCAGTTGGGCTGAGTCTGAAGGATGCTTATAGCAGTATCGGCCCCCACTCAGGACCTCACTCCTCCAGGGAGGGCTGCGTACCTTAGGGTGTCTCCCCCCTGGCCAGCTGAGAAACTCTGCTGCTCCTGAAGGTGGCTTTTTTTCCTCTCCAGAAGGAATTTCCACTTCTTCTGCCTAAGCCAGGACTGTCCCTTGTTGTGGGAGTTCTTTTTATCCAGTTTTCAGTTTTCCATCCAGGGTAATTTTTCCAAAAATAGTTGTAACCTGGTTGTGTTTGTGGGAGGAGATGAGTTCAGAGTCTGCCTATGCCGCCATCTTGATGAGATCCTTGTATTAATTCTTTTCTGAATGCTTGGTAGCATTCACCAGTGAAGCTGTCTCATACTGGACTTAATTCATTGGAAGCTTTTGATTACTGATTCATCTCCTTACTAGTCTTTTATTTAGTCTGTTTGGATTTTCTATTGTTTAATGATTCAGTCTGTGTAGGTGGTATGTTTCTAGGGATTTATCTGTTTCTTCTAGGTTGTCCTTATGAAGGTAAATAATTGTTCATAGTGGCCTCTTATTATCCTTTGAATTTGTGTGGTATCAGTTGTAATGTCTCCTCTTTCAGTTGTAATTTTATTTGTTTGAGTCTCCTGTTTTCTTTTCTTGGTAAGTCTATCTAAAACTTTGTCAATTTTATTTATCTTTGCAAAATAGCTCTTACTGTCATTGATCTTTTCTATTGTCTTTTTAGTCCCTATTTCATTTATTTCTGCTCTGATCTTTGTTATTTCCTTCCTTCTTTCTGCTAACTTTGGGCTTAGTTTGTTATTTTTCTAGTTCCTTGAGGAGTAAAGTTAGGTTGTTTATTTGAGATCTTTCTTTAATCTTAATGTAGGCACTTATCAGTATAAACTCGTCCTCTTCTCCATCTGATCTAGTCTGCTGTTGAACCCTTTATTGAATTTTTCAGTGCAGTTATTGTATTTTTAAGCCCTGTAGTTCCTGTTTGGTACTTTCTTACATACCCTATCTCTTTGTTGAAATTCTCACTTTGTTCATGCATTGTTCTCAACTTTGGTGAGCATTTTTATGACCATTACTTTGAACTCTTTATGAGGTACACCACTTGTCTCTGTTACATTAAGGCCTGTTTCTGAAGTTTTATCTTGTTAATTTGTTTGGAACGTATTCCTCTATTCTTTCATTTTTCTTGACTCAGTGTTTGGTTTCTTCACATTAGATAAAAACACCACCTCTCCCAGTTGTAACTGAGTGGTCCCATGTGGGGGATGAACCTCATCCACCAGTCTAGCCCAAGCTCTTAAACCTTCATGATTGTCTTAGACAACTTGTTTATTCTTAGTGGTTCTCAGTCATTGAGGGTGCACCAAGACCTGTCAGTACCCCAAAGGGGAGGATTGCAGTCAGCACCTAGATGCAAAAGCAGGATGATTGGAAGCTAGACCTTCAGGCAGCAGCTGGGAGAGTATGTAGTTAGGGCCCTTCCAGGGAGAAATTGAGAGGTGGGCATTTTTGCCTGCTCCTTCTGCACAGGACAGAGAATATAACTGCAGGGGGCTGCTCCTGTCCCCATTAAGAACTGATTCTTTGTTTACTAAAGACCTCTGGGGCTTGTGACTGCAAGCCCCATTTGCTCTCAGAACCAGGTGATCCAGGGACCCAGCCCTTGAGTAGCAGCTGTAAAAGCTGAGGTGCCAGATATATGTACAAGCTCCTTCCAGAGAGCTACTGGCTGTTTGCAGTGGACTAGAAGGAGAAGTCTGAGGTTGTGTCTGCTGGCTTCCCCTGTTTCTGGAGAGGATCTCAATCAGCTCCTAGATGTGTGCTAAATTAAAAGCTTGACTCAGGAAGCATCTTTTAAAGTATGCAAATAGGCACCTTTAAGGGAAAGACTGGGAGACTGGTGTTTTTTGCCTGCTCCCTCTGTGCTGAGCCATGGGGCATAGCCACAGCAAGTCCTTGCAAGCTAGTTAAGAACTGCTTCTTTGTTGCTATAGTTTTGTGAGTCTTGTAGATGAAAGCCCCACTGGCTTTCAGAGCCAGATGTTTTGGGGGCCCATCTCTCATGTGGAGTCTTAAAATATAGGGTGCTAGATGTGGGGTCCATGCCCTTTGCTCCTCAGGGGGAAGCTAGGAGTGAGGGTCTCCTCCAGATTGTATGGTGCTCTGCCCAGGGTATGTTTATGGAAAGAGGGTGTCTCAGTCTTCTCAGCCTCTCCTGCTTGTTTCTATATGGGTATTTTCTCATTTGCCCAACGTGTTAGGAGTCAATGTGTAGGTTCTGGATTTCTTTCAGAGGAAATTGCTCTTTGAGTTGTGGTGTAGATTCTGTGTATCCGTGGGAGAGGAGAGTTAAGGAGACTCCAATATTGCCATCTTAGACTGGAACCATGAAATATATTTAAAATCAATATCTTGAGATTTTTGAATTGCAAATAATTCAACATGTCAGCATCACTAAGTCTGTGTGAAGTACGCTATTTTGGAACTCATTAGAGTAAGATTTATGAGATAATTTGGGGGTCACATTTGTCTGTTTCAAACTTTTAATCAGTTGCATTTTTGGAAAAGATTCTTTAGCAGAACAGTAAGAGATAAAATTTGAAGCAGTTTCTTCATTTGTAAAAATTGTGAACATAGAATTTTAGAGCAAGAAAGTGCCTTAGAAATCACTTAGTCCATCTTTATTTTTTAGACAAAAAAACTGGGGAATAATTATTATAAGGAGCTTTTTACTACTTTCTCCCTGCTTTACTTTGCCCTCCTCCCAACCTACAAATACACGTAGAAGGAAAAGCTTCTAACTAAACTGATCAAGAAACTAAGTCATTGATGTGGCCCTTTCACTAGAGGGTGATGTCACAGGTCATTAATGGCCACTGTGAACTCTGACCCAGTGAGACAGGTCAAGAGGCTATCTCTTCTGTTTTTTCTTTGAACTTCTCTCTCCAATAAGGCTTCATATTAATGAACTTGAAACCTCCTCTTAATTTATGGGTGTCATGGCCTGCACGCATGCCTGACTGCTGGCTGTGTAACAGCTTTCTCTACTGTAGGAACCTGAAGGTAGTAGGATTCCATTCAGGCTTAAGCAAAGTAGGTGGTGCCCACTTAGTCCACAGCTTAAACCTTCGTACCTTAACCCAGATGTTACCAATCAGCATCAGAAGTATTGGGTGCTGGCTTAGCATCTTGATTCTTATTTGGCTGTTGTTCCTTAAGCGAAACTCTTAAGGCAAGGGGGTTGCAGCTGGGGTGGATCTTGTGGGGTGGGGAGGAAGAAATGGAATAACACTTACTAGCTGGCTGAGGTTTGAGCCTTTCAAGGTCTCTAACCTCAATATCATGAAGCATTTTCAATACTCTAAGATTACTCTCAAAATTGTAGTCAACATATCTGGCTGCATAATATTTGATCATTTGAACAAGTCAGTCTAAACTGATATTGACTGAAATAGAATCATCTTTGCGTATTAGCTTCCCACTTACTCTAACCACTCCTTTCACTAATAATGGAGAGATGAATAAGAAAATTTAGCCAGACTCAACAACGCTCTTCAATATTCACCTCTTTTCTTCCTCATCTTACACTTCCTCTCTCCCATTCACGTTTCTTTCTTCTGCTCTTTGTTCTCCCTTGCCTATGCTCTAGGCTCGCCATAACACTCCAGCTCAAGTCTTCCAAGCTTTTGTGCTGCTGCACCTCGATAGACACTCATGAAGCTTCAGAACCAACTACCCATGGTCCCTGCCCCTCCACCTTCCTCATCTCTTCTTTGAATGAAACAGCTAAACTCTGACTGCCAGGTTGCCACCACCCCATCACAATTACTCAGAACACAGTTAAGCTGTTACAGTGATGGAGAGGGATCAGATGTTCATCCAGACCCTCCTTAATCTTAGCCTTCTCCATGCAGGAGATATTTCTCAATGATCTATTTCAGGGTCAGCAAACTTTTACTTATAAAGAACCAGACAGTATTATTTTAGGCTTTGCATATCATCCAGTCTCTGTCTCAACTACCCAACTCTGGCATTTTGCCATGAAAATAGCCGTAGACAATATATAAATAGTTAAAGGTGGCTGTGTTCCAATACAGCTTTGCTTATGGACACTGAAATTTAAATTTTATATAATTTACAAGCGTCAAAAATATTATTCTTCTTTTGTTTGGGTTTCTTTTTCATTTAAAACCATTTAAAAATAGAAAAACCTTTCTTACTTTGCATGCTGTACACAAACAGGGCTGGATCTGACCCTGGGTCATAGTTTGCTGACCCCTGATATATGTGATATCCTTTGGTAGCCTCTTTGAGTGCACTTTTCCTTTTTACTTATAAAATAGACTTTTAGAAAGTCACACATGTTATTGCTACCATATTACTCATACTGTGTTCTCAAATAATTCAGTAGCTTTATAAGCCAACTCAAATCAGTTATGGAACAAAAGGGATGATGAATAAAATAATATAAATAGATTCACTTTGTGAAGAAGAGTTACCAAATTCAAAGTTTCCATCATATAAATTTTGTGCACAAAGATTGGCCTTGTGGATTTCCATCAAGAGAACTGAGGCACACATTGATCACAGCACACCATTGGCTTGCTCCCTACTAATACTAATCCAGGTGACATTCCTTTAGTTTGCCTTTAAAATGTTATTTGATTTTCAATGTCAAAATCTTTATGGCTTTCAATATATATCTCCCTTCCTACCTTTTTCCTAGTGATAAAGAAATGCTAAAGCAGCGCTCAGAGCTCTTTGGAGAAATGCCCTGTGGAAACAGATTATATGATAGGCCATTGGCATTCATTAGGAATACTTCCAAAGGCCTCCACTAAAGTATATATTTTCCCATAAAGTTTAATAATAAATAGCTAAAAAATCTAGGTGACTCCTTTCAATCTTTTATAAGTTAACAAATATAGGACGAAAGTCATTTACAAGGCTATTTACTCCTTCCATGAGAGTTACTTTGACAATAAAGAGGAGAAAAACATCAAAAATGAGTGCTGACATTCTGAATAAGTCCACTTATTAGCTAAGTGACTCAATTCTACAGACCAGCCTAGAAGAAAACGTTACTCAAGTTAATGTCCTAACAAAATTATGAACTAGGTCATCTCATGAATCTTTGAGGACTATGGTGAAATTGCTGGTGTTAAATCTATGAATGCCAAGGTTCTGCTTTATTTGAGTAGCCGGAAAAGAAGAACGCCTATAATTGGTTAAGTTATAGAGCTCCTTCCCAGGGCACTAACCCCATTGATGGAATGATGAAGGGAGGATCCAGGAGCCAGAGGCTTAGATTAGATCAAGAGCTTCTAAAATATTCTTAGGGTAGCAAAATCACTTTGCATAAAACCTTCTTCATGAAATCCTGGGGATAGACCAGGGTTTATAGAACAACAGACTATGTTGCCAATAATTCTAAGATTTTATGACTGATATTATTTAGCTATAAATGTGAAGAATTATGACCAAAAAATTCAACTAATCCTGGAGAGGCATGGGATGTTCCTAATTTTCTCACTCCATTCCAGACCTTAATACCAGTATTAAGAATGGTCAGAGCATGGCTGATCCTTTGTTAAACTATGAAATAGGCAAAGTCTGTGAAGCTCAGACATCAGTTAGCTCCTGGGGATATTGTCCTTTATTTCTAAGGAAAACATGGTTTAAAGCCAGCATCTCTTCCAATATCTACAAGATTTGGGGAAGATGGAAGACTGAGTGGGAGATGTTGCTCCCAGATACCTCTGTATACCACAGGATATCAACAAGAGTGAATATCAACAAGGACTTGGCATCCTCTTCTGGGGGAAGGATTAGTGCATTTTCAGTTTAATGTAGAATAGTTGTATCATGTTAGGAGGAAGTAGGGCCTTCTTATTGTCTTTGGAGATTAAGTGTGGCTTAATGAGATATGTATGGGTGCCAAGTGGACTAGGGGTAGACTGGTGATGGTTAATTTTATGTGTCAGCTTGGCTAGGCGATGGTACACAATAGTTAGTTAGCCACTAGTCTAGATGTCTCTGTGAAGGTATTTTTTAGATGAGATTAACATTTAAATCAGTAGACTTTGAATAAAGCAGATTATCTTTCATAAGGTGGGTGGGTTTCATTCAACCAATTGAAGGCCTTAAAAGAAAAAAGTCTGAGGTCTCCTGAAGAAGAGGGAATTCTGCCTCCTGAAGACTTTCGGACTCAAGCTGCAACATCAGCTCTTCCCTAGGTCTCCGGGCTGTTGTCCTGCCCTGCAGATTTCAGACTCACCAGCCCCCGTAATCAGGTGAGCCAATTCCTTGAAATAAATCTTTCTATATATGGACACGTCATTTGGTTCTGTTTCTTTGGAGAACCCTAACTAATATACCACCCCTCTTAGATCTCTCTAAATGCTTCATCTCGGCCCCATTGTGGGCCTCCCGCATGTGCAGTTTCTCTTCTGCACCACACTGACGTATCAGACACCACACAGGCTATCATCCCAATCACTTTTTAGCCCAAATTGCCATCAACTCAAATCTCTGTGTGTGTGTAGTATGCTTTTCAGAAGACTTGAGTTAATGAGTTGGGGTAGGGGGTCAGCAAAATGGCATAGCCCAGAGGGGGAAAAAACAAAAATAAAATAAAATAACAAAAAACTTAATATTGGACATACATTTTCTTTCAAAATGTTACTCTAATTACAATAATTATAAAAATTTTGTCTCTATTCGCCTATTTTTCTTATCTTAGTGCACTAGCCAGGGCCCTTAGGACAACATTAAATAATAAGATTGATAAAAGCCTTACCTTATCCTGACTTTCATCAAGTTGCTTTTAATGTTTCACCATCACACTGTGGTGTTTTCTGGCGGATATACTTAAGTTGAGAAAAATCTCTTCTAGTTTTAGCTTACTAAGTATTTTTTTAAAATTCCCTCAAATATAATCCTAGGTGGGGGATTATGATTTGGCTGTCTCTGTTGTTCGGCTCCACTTTTACACCAATACACACATCTCAATAAATCTCAAAAAGTGGAAAACACATAGGCCAGATTTTCTGACTGCTGTGCAAGGACACTAAAATTTAATAACAGAAAAGCTTAGGAGAATAAAAGATAGCCAAGGACTCAGATTCCTTGTCTTGGTTTTAAATTATAGGAATAAGATGGAGCCTCAGACCTCATCAGCCTAGGAAATGACCAAGGATGCAGGCCTAATGCCTAGCCAGGTGGATGGTGTACCTTCCCTTGGAGTGTCACCTTAGCGTTGGTCCCTAGAATTCAGCAATTTGATGATACTGATCCTCAGTTCATCCCAACATACTTAATAGTCCTAAAGGCAATTCCTCTAGGACAAGAAATAGAAATTCAGCTCCTAATCTCAGTTTAGCCTGATCTTTGGCCATGGAATTTAGCCACATCACTTTGGTAGCCATGACAGTTTGTCACTGGGGATGCAGGACATCAAGGAGAGCTCACTTCCAGCCACATCAGAGTGAAAATGCTATTTGCTGCCCAACCGCCAGAAAATGAGGTGCACTCAAGATTTAAACAGAAAAGGAAGACGGGCTTGCCACACACAGTTTATCTTTGCCAGTTGTCTTAACAGTTTTTTTCCATATTTGAGAGAAACGTACCCAGCCTCTTCAAATCCACTGCAGCTCAACGAATAACACATAAACCAGCAAGGCAGAAAATCCACTTCATTCCCAGGTTATCTGGGGATGCCTATATTCTTATATTTTTATATGTAAGATTTTTAGTGGAGGATATGATTTTTTTTAACTTTTTATTTTGAAATAATTAGGGACTTACAGGAAGTTGCAAAAATGGTCCATGAAGTCCCAAGTCGTCTTCATCCAGCTTCCCCTAATAGTGACATTGTAAATAACTGTAGTCTAATTAGGATTGCCTAATAAAATACAGGATATTCAGTTAAATTTGAATTTCAGATATATGGCAAATAATTTTTTTAGTATAAGTATGTCCCAATATTATTTGTTGTTTCTCTGAAATTAAAATCAACTCAGTGTCCTGTACTTTTATTTGCAAAGTCTGGCAACCTAAGTATAATATCAAAACTAGGAAATTGACACTGGTACAATATTGAAAGCTAGACTACAGAACTTATTCCATTTTCACCCTTTTTACACGCATTCGTTTGTATATGCATATACAGTTTGCTGGGTTTCTTAACTTCAAAAACAAGAACCAAAAGAACCTGAGGGCTTTGCAACGCAGAGCCCACCACAGCAGCACTTAGTGGCTGCCTGATTTGCCGGGGGTCTGGCGGCTCGCCCCAGAGCCTGGCTGAATTAACAGGCTGTGAGCAGCAGGATGGTGAGGAGCAATAGGTTTGGGTTTTGCTGTCGTCTGGAAAACTCAATTAGCTTTCCACCTGCCTTAGGAAGTTCTTCCACTTGAATTTTTTTTTTTGTTTTATTGTCCCCAGACCATGATTTTTTTGTGCAAATAGCCACTTTCATGGTTTATAAGAAGAGGAAGAGCCAAACTCCTTCTCTTGGGCTATGATTTATATTCTGCAGCCAGTGATTTGATATTCAATCTTTTGGATGATTATCTTTATTTTCTTGTTAAGAGTGGTGCTAAAAGTAAGGAAGGAAAGCAATGTGAGGAAAGCAAAGCAAACCTCATACTGCCTAAGCCACGCTGCTCAGGTGGCTTTCAGTGAGGACATGCTCAGTGACACGATAGGTGTCAGCAGCCAAGACCCCCAGATGAAGCCAGGAAACAACTCGCTCCATTTAGAGACACTCAGACCCCGCCTTGCAGGACCTCTGCCAGGCTGTTGCAGAACACCCTCGCCTGCAGAAACAGCGCACTTTAAATGCAAGGGGTGTTGCTTGCCTTTTGAAGAAGTAAAGAAAGGAGATTTTTACGAAAGCTATATTACACCAAAATGGTGCCCTGAGATACAGTAAAAGGAATATGCAGGAACTCTGACTCATGTACAGCTGGAGAGATCAGTGAAATCTGCCGGGGGACCCATGCCTAGACCCTATGTGAAGACTCCTAGTTATTCCCCAGACGGCTACAAACCAGTGATGACATTTCCACAGCTCCCATTAAAAAAATGAGAAAAATGAAAATTCTTTAATGCGTTTTTCATAGAGTTAAATATTTCAGTTTAAAGTAATGTTCTCTATTTTAAATTATGGTCTTTCTATTGTTTAGTAATAAATGTTCCGTCTATTATGAAATGATAGTAATAATGAGAATTTTTGTCCTTTACTGTTCTTGCTTGGCAAATAAAATAAACTGTTGAGTAGATCTGTCAGTGACAGCCGTAATAATTTCATGTAACACACTACCCCAAAACTCAGCCTCACATAAAAATAAGCATTTATTTCCTGATCATTCATCTCCAGACTGGCTGGAGCAGCTCCGCCGTACGCCTCTCATTCTCCTGGGGCACTGGGCTATCCAGGCATGTTCTTCCTATGCCAGTGGCAGAGAAGCAAGAGAGAAAACCCAACATTCCTTTGGCCAAAGTGAATCATGTGGTTGAGCCCAAAGTCAAGGGTGGAGAAGTACTCTCCACCATCCATGGGGCCAAGGTTGTGAGAGTAGAACCACACCAGAGGGGAGGGGAAAATTGTGACTCATAGTTCAGTCTGTTGCATGGTGGCAGTTACATCAGCCCCTATTTTTTCCCGATATTTGCTGACCTGAGAAATGCAACAGTTTTAGAACCCAAGCTTCAAAAGACATCTTTGACCAGAAAAAAACAAACATAATAACAGTAGTTCGAAAAGTTCAGAGGTTGCATGAATGTGATTAAAACTTATCACCATTAAGACTACGGGTCTTCGTTAGTCTTGACTGGCCCAGCTATGAATCTTCTTTCACGTATCTCTCATTTTGTGAAATATGATACTAATCTGGGGCAATTTACAATGACTGTACTGTGCCTGTCACATTTTTAAGGTATCTTTGATAGATCATTTAGGGGTTCTATTTTGTTATGACTGTTGGAAAGAAATGTACTAATCAGAATTCTGTGTAAGATCATAGGTCATTGATTAATTCACCTTGTCCAGCTTTCTCTGTGCACATGTGATAGATCCAATTTCCATCCTAAGAACTTAATATCATTAGTTCGTTATTAATTCATCATTCGAATTGTCCCTTCATGACGGATTATACTCTAACTTTTAAACCTATTCCAGTTTGGACTTGCCAATGAAATGCTCAGTCTCTTTTTAACTTTGCTTATTTTTTAATAAAGAATATTCTGGGGGCCAGCCTGGTGGTGCAGCAGTTAAGTTTGCATCTTCCGCTTCAGTGGCCCACGGTTCACCGGTTCGGATCCCAGGTGCGGACCTACGCACAGCTTATCAAGCCATGCTGTGACAGGTGGGCCCCACATATAAAATAGAGGAAGATGGGCACGGATGTTAGCTCAGGTCCAGTCTTCTTCAGCAAAAAGGAGGATTGGTGGCAGATGTTAGCTCAGGGCTAATCTTCCTCAGGAAAAAAAAAATCCTGGAAATCCATCACCATGGCCTTGAGTCAGAAAGTTTAATAAATAAACATTGAAAATTCCAAGAGACAGTTAGAGTATGTTGACAATTATCTGCTTGCTTACACTATCTTCCCAGCAAAACTAGGGTCTCTGGGTGCATTAGCAAGGACAAATGGCCTGAACTCTGCTCCAGAACCTGTCTGTGGCTTGCAGAGTTACAGCGGGCACATTGTTTAATGTTTCTGTTCCTCTGGTTCTATATTTACAAACTGGGGATGGGGTAGGATTTAAATATGTGTTGGATGTGTTTCAAAGCTCTTTGGGAAAAAAATGATACAAACCTGGAAATCATCTCATCGTCCAAGGCGGGGTGTTGTGAGAGCCGTAGCACAAAGTCATCTCATGCACCGAGGCGGGGTGTTGCCAGAGTCGTAGCACAAAGTCAGGGAGGACAGCCTTCCTCTTAGCAGGGACCCAATATGGCGCTTCTGCCTTCTCAAAAAAAAGGCTGAGCACACACAGCCACCTGTTTCCCAGCAAATGCTGTGTGCAATCATACACACAGGACACAAAGGCCTTTGTTTTCTAACCAGTTGCATTTGCCCACAGGTCTATTAGTTCTGCAAAACACACAGCTTCTTGCTGCACAGCTGGGCTCCATGGTTTCTCAATTTTGCAGTGTCCAGGGGTTGTGTCCCCCTTAAGCAAAGGCCATTTGGGCACAATCACATTCTCTATCTTCACCATTGCTCAGTCCCAAGAGGAGTTTGCTAGTTTGCATTGGCAAGAGCACTTTGTGGGACTAGGAGGGAGACCGAGGGAAGAGGAGGCAGAACAGAAGGGAGTGGGGAGCACCATGCCTGGGAGGTCTCTGGAGTGCTAGGTGTCTTGTTTTGTTTTTCATCACAGGCAGGTGAATCGAGTTCCTCTCATCATGGAGGTGGCACTTCACATAAAAATCAGGTGACTCAAGCGCTCAGTTGAGAAGGCCCGATGTCTAACCCTGAGGGAAGTGGAAATGGCTTTTCCCCAAGAAAGACCGACACAGGAACTGAACTTCTCTGGCCCCACAAAGAGACGCAGGAAGGAGAAGAAATGAGCACACCCAAATTTTGGAAGCTGGGAAATAGATGGACGAATGACGACTTAGAAGTCACGAGAAAACCGAATTCCAACCTGAAGAAGAGCGAGCCAAGAAGCCACAGGGTTCACTCCATAAGCTCTCAGAGCCGGCAGTTTCAAGGATGTGTAGAGAGTGGTGATTATGGGGCTGAAACAAGACGACAGGGCCAACGTCTCTTTGCAAAAATCTAGAACCACGTATTCCCCCCAACTCTGCTTAGCCAAACTGATGCCCCTATCTGAAGCCCGGAAGCCTGGACCTTCATTCTCTGATAGTGTAAACCGAGAGGCTCAGGGCTTTGGGACAGGCAGGCATGGTGTAGGGCGGGGATGCCCCAACGAAAACAGGAGGCACATCACTGCTTCCCTCTCGGCTGGTTCATTGCCATCAGCATACACACATCCTTTTCTAATACTCAACTTTAAAACACCCTTTCTTGACCCCATTTCAACACAATTTCTCTGCTCCTCTTCATCAAAACACCCCCAAAATAGCTGTCTAGACTCCCCGTTTCCAATTCGTTTCCTTCTCTTTCTAAATTTTTATCATGTAATATTTGATTAATACGACAGAATATATGTAACTTATGGAACACAGTAAAATGTACAGCCATGAACCTTCTGCTCACCTGAAGACTGCAGCGTCACCAGTTTCATTGCATCAACCTGTGCCCCTTCATTGTGCATCACTGCCTGTTCTCCCCCAGATGGAGATGAAGCCATGACCTGAAATTTTGTATTTTTCATTCTCTTCTAGTTTATCAACTTTTGCCACACGTATCTGTATTCCTAAACAATACGTACTAAAATCTGAGGGAGAGCATGTTTTGTTGGTTTTCCCTCCAAATGTTTCTCACTTTGAAACATTCCAAATTTAACAGGTTCAGAAAGAAACTGCTAACCTTTCCCATTGCACCTCCTGGTCTTCCCTGTCTCGCAATGCCATCCTTCTAGGTGCTCAGACAAAATTATTGTAGTCATTCATGACTCCTCTCTTTCTCTTGTAACATATATCCAATCTATCAGGAAATGCTGCTGAAGCCACCTTCGGAAAAGACTCAGAATCCAGCCACGTCTCATCTCTACTCCTTTCGCCCAGGTTCAAGCCACGCCATCTCTCATCTTAATGATGAAAGATCCACGTATCTGTACCCTTGCTTTTGCCCCAGCTCCCACCTCCACCCACAGTCTATCTGCAACATAGCAACCAGAGTGATTATTTGAAAATCCACGTCAGATCCCACAGCTTAATCCTCTGCAGTGGCTTCTATCTCAGGCAGAGGAAGAATCTACAAGGTGCTCTGTGCTCTGGACAGCCCCCACCCGCACCCAACATTGCAGGCTTCGTCTCCTCCAGTGTCCCCCAGGTCCGCACGCCCCCACATCTGCTTCCATGAACAAGCCAAAATTCTCCTGTCCCAGTTATTTGTCCTCCACCTGGGAGGCTCTTTTCCTTGAATATGCCCTCTTCTCAGATGGTGGGCTCTCGCTCACCCTCCTTCACTTCTTAAATGCTGTCTTATCGGCAAGACCCTCCCCACCACCTATTTAAAATAGCCTTCTGATCCCCATCAGCACACCTGCTTTACTTTTCTCCTAACACTTATCACATTCTGACGTGCTAATAGCTTTTGCTTGTTTGTTTATTAGACTTTCTTCGCTAAACTATACGCTCCTTAAAGGCTGGAGTTTTGTCTGTACTGTTCACTGCTCTATCTTCATCAATGCCCAGGACATACTACATTTCAATGACTATTGAATGAATGAATGGATGGATGAATAAGTGAATGAACAGAAACAGTCATCTCCCTCCCCTTGCTTTTGCCAGCTACCAAGAGCCCATTCCCAGCTCCACATCCCCCCGCTTTTTACCCCAACCAAGCTCCAGGCCACATCAAAATGGCGGTTAGCACTCAGCCCAGTGACTTCCAGATGGTAATGACAGGTTTTCTCCCTGCGTCCTCTCAGAGCCACAGCAGCCGGGTCCCACGATTTTTGCCTCTTTCTCCTTTCTCCTCCCTCCAGGCTGTGTCACAGCACAGGAAGCTTTAAAATACATTCTTCCACAACTGCGGGTAAAATGCTGATTCTCTAGACGTCATTACCTGTTTGTCTTCCATAACTGACATAAGCCCATTGTCCATTTTAAGGATATTAAAACCTAAAGCCTAAAGGCCTAGGAGCGAAGCATCCAATTTTCCAGTCTTAAGAATCTGTGTGTCAAATTTGGTCTTAATATAACACTTAGAAAAGTAAAAAGCAAAAGACCAGATTCCATTTACTCTACACCCTTCCTATTTCTTGGAAAATCTTACATCAGATCAGAAAAACCTAAATTACATAAAGTTTACAAAATTAGTTGCCTCATGAATAAATGGATTTATTATTCAAGATGCTGGGAAGCACATTTTATTATTCGGTATCCTTGGAACAAAATATTTGAAATGTGGGATGAAATATTTTCAAGCAGCTTCCCTAAACTCAGGCAGACCAAAAAGAACATTTGCACATTAACATAAAACATTCATCAGGCGGTCTGCTGGCGACGTGGAGGGAAATGGCTGCATTTTTTATTGCTAATAATTCCCATTGAATGCATGGTTTGTGACCATTTTTACTGTACTGTATTCTGGAACTTAGATAATAGAGGCTACAGCCAAAGATCTTAAAAACTATCCACTAGAAAGAACAAGGACCTTCCAGAAGTGCTCTTAATGATTAAGAAGATATGAATGACCAAACAGCCTAAAAATCTATCGATTTCACTATATGTTTCGCTCAAGAATTGAAGTTCAATATTTCTATAACCCACGAGCCTTTAACAAATATAGCAAGCGAGTAATAGTTTTCAATTTTTAATTATCTCGCTCAATTCCAATTTCCTGACTTATCTGAGTCCCCCTCATCTCCTCCCTCGGAATCTGTTCATAATGCACTGTTTTAGCAAGGTCAAATTCCAAAGGCACCCCATCCACCTCTGCATTTGGCTTATCACATTTTCAATAACTGTTGGACCCTTAGGGTCTTAAAGGCATTGCAAGATATATTTTTCTAAGTTTACCTTAGAGAAAAATTGCAGGGATTTCGTGAATCACTGGTTTTAAAACTAAGTGTTACGAAGGGGAAAAAAAGCTTAGAATAATAGAATCTTCAAGGTGGAAGAAACTTCACATTTTCCGGTTAACCCCTCCCTTTTATAAATAAACTCAAGAGGGAAAGTGGTTTTCCTAGTGTCCAACAGCCAGTTAGTTGCAGCACTGGAATTGGAACTGAGGTCCCCGACCGCCAGCCCTGGTTGTCATCATCACCTTTTGAAGTCATGGCTGCACAGCTTACCTACGTCTTCTCTATTCCTGCATCCGGTCTGCACCAATCCCAGCCTTCCGCCTTAGGAATGTCTTATTTTCAGGCCCTCCTCAGCGCTCCGTTGTCACTGCTCCTGATCCAGCCCCTCACTGTGTCCTGCCTGGACCGTTGCAGAGTCGTTCTGTCCAGCTGTCCTGCCACTGGACTTCCCTCACCAGCTTGTTCTCCGTGAGGCTGCAAAACCACCCCATCCAAAATAACAACTCAGATCACACCTTATTCCTGCTTAAAAACTTCACTGGCTTCCTATTGTCTCTGAAATCAAATCCCAGCTCTTCACCCTCGGGTACAAAGTTCTTTACAACTGTCTGGAGCCCCAGCCTTCACCTTTCCATCCTCATGAACTCTACTTTAGTCCTAGGGAATATTTCATATCACTTTCCTTTGCCCAAAATGATTTTTTTTCTTCTTTTTTTCTTACTGAGGAAGATTTGCCCAGAGCTAACATCTGTGCCAGTCTTCCTCTATTTTGTATGTGGGTCACCACCACAGCATGGCCACCAATGAGTGGTGTAGGTCCATGCCCAGGAACCAAACCTGGGCCACTGAAGCAGAAGGTGCTGAACTTAACTACTAGGCCATGGGGCCAGCCCCTCAAAATGATTTTGAACAGTCCTTATCCATCTGGCAATAAATCCTGTTTCTTTGATTATTGGGAAACCCCTAGTCATCCTTCAACAGCAATTCAAATGTCACTTCCTCTCTGCTTTTGTGACATTTTGTGAAAGTGTGGAGCCCAGCTCGCCTAGTATCCAGTCCCACTCCCCGCGCATCACCCCACCAGCCTCTCCATCAGTATAAGCCTCGTTCTGTCTCGCAGATCCCAAATTTGGCTTTAACCCTGCTTCTGCCCCTCTCTAAGCCTTGGACTTTTTGATTTCTGGATTCTCACATCTGTCTTTTCTCTCTGACATAGGTTCTCCACAGACTAATGAATCAAGTGTTATGACCCCTCCCTTACTTTCCACCTGAGACCCCGACCATTTGCACGTCACAGTGACTTCTCACACCAGGATTCACCCCCAGAGGCAGCTCACGGCAGGCATGGCCCAGTCACCCGGATGCACCAAATAGAAAAATGATTTTTTGCAGAACTTCTCACACTGCAGTGATGAAAGTAGCCCACACCTGCATCTACTTCTCTAGACTGTGAATTACTTCGTGTCAGGAACTATGCCTTTTTTATATTTAATTACCAATGCCTGAAACAGGGCCTGATATATGGTTGGCATTCAATAACTGTATAAATAAGCACAAGTGATAATGACAACAGAGCCCAAAGAATTGGACAGAAAGTTAGATGGGGTGTCATTATGCTCATAGATCCCTTTCAGTCTGAAGAATAAAGGATTTGTGGAATATTACAAATGAAATTCAGATACTTATTTCTTTCATTTTATTATAGCAGAATACAATATTTACATGAATAGACCAGTGAGTTATATGCTTGTCTATCTGTCAGGATCAACCAGATTATGCTGAGGTGACTAACAAGCCCGGGTCTCCGTGGCTTACTGCAGCAAGGATTTACCTGTGTTTCCAACGTGGGGAGAGAGGAGTTCTGATCAGCAGAGCCAGGCTGGGACTCAGCCTGATGGAGGCTTCATCTCAGAAAGTGTTCTCATGATGGCTGGTAAGTCTTGGGCCAATAACTAAAAGTGCATCATTTCTACCCAAACTCATTTGCTAGACCCAGTCACATGACTATGCCTGACTTCAAAGACACATGGAAGGACAGTCGTAACATGCACCTGGACGGACAGGGAGACTGGACATCAGTGGAGGTGGTGGCATCTACCACAGTCCACTCTTCTGGTCACATATTCAGTTCCTCTTCGTCCGTCGTGCGGAACACACTCACCTACAGTGCTCTGCCCCAGCGCTGTATGTTGGGTATATGTGTGCTGGGCAGAAAAGGGAGTGAAAACTTACTTTTTAGATCATGGGTTTTGAGTTCAAGGGGAATTACATCTGGCCTAAGGCAGAAACAAATGTTTATGACCCACTTGTGTTAGTTTCCTAGGGCTGCCGTGACCAGATACCCACCACAGAGGGGCTCAGAACAACAGAAATGTGTTGTCTCTCAGTTCTGGAGACCACATGTCTGAAATGAAGGTGTTGGCAGAGTCAAGCTACCTCTTAAACCTCGGGGGGAGAACCTTCCTCGTCTCTTCCCACCTTCTGGTGGTTTGCCAGTAATCCTGAACATTCCTCGGCTTGCAGCAGCAATACTTTAATCTTTGCTTCTGTTGTCATGACCTTCTCCTCTTGCATCTGTCTATTCTCCTTTGCTTATAAGGAGAACAGTCATATTGGCTTAGGGCCCACCCTAGAGACAACATGAAGCTAAGAACTCCACCACACTGACCTATACTTAACATGTAGCTTGAGTAATAAACAAGTTCTTGTTATATTAAGACACTGAGTTGGACATATACATACCCTATGACATAGCAATTTCATATACATCAGAAAAATTTTTGCACATATTTATCAGGGAAACACGTAAAAGCATTTTTAGTAGAATTGTTTGTGGCAAAAAAGTGGGAATCAGTGCAAATGTTCATCAACCGTAGGTTGAAATAAATAACTTCAACTATATCCATAAGCTGAAAAATATATAGCAATGAAAATGAATGAATTACAGCTATAAAAATCAATATAGACAAACTTTTAAAACGTAATTTTAAGCAGTCATGGAAAAATGCATAGGTATGATTCCAATTCTATATTACAGTTAGAAGTAATCAATATATTATATAAGGATATAAAAATGTCTAGTAACAAGTGTAAAAAACCAAAATCCAAACAATACGTATATTTTGCTATGATCTGTATGTTGGTGAGAGAGAGATATTAATACTCATACATTTATGTTTGTAAATGCTTAAATTATCTCTGTAAGGATACACAAGAAACTGGTAATGTTTGCTTCTGGAGAGGGTATGGCTAGGGGACAACAGAAGTAAGAGAACCTATTTTTCCATGTATACCCTTTGTGCCTGTTGAATTTTGTACCAGGTATTTGTATTATCTAATCAAATAAATAAATAAATCTTTAAAAACATAATCAAAAAAAATATATCTAGTAACAACAGTGAAGAAAAATGAGGGAAGAAAATTCAGTTAACTGACTACTTCTGGCAGGTGTGGAGCATAACATGATTGGAGAAAGCAGACAGGATGCAACTACGGTACGACCACTTTCTGGCAAAGTTGTTGGGCACAGGCTGTTTATTTTATTATTGGTCTCTAAACTCTATGTATATACTTGTCTGTGATCTCTTTAAATCTATATTTCACAACTATTTTTACTTATTTATTTATTTATTCATTTGTTTTTGTGAGGAAGATTTGCCCTGAGCTAACATCCGGGCCAGTCTTCCTCTACCTTGTATGTGGGATGCCTCCACAACATGGCTGATGAGCAGAGTACATCCACAACGAGGATCCGAACCTGCAAACCCAGGCCACCGAAGTAGAGCATGCTGAACTTTAACCACTCAGCCATAGGGCTGGCCCCACAACTATTTTTAAAGAAAATAAATCTTGGGTAAAAATATGTGAAGTGCAGGGGTTATAGAAATAATTCCATGGTTATTTTTTCTGTAAGATAAAGAAAAATTTTCTTGTATAAATAATGACTCTCTCACTTGTAATTCTCTGTATCTCTTGGCTTTATTAAAGAAAGGCTTGCCTTTCAAAATTTTTGTCCCTTTGCTTTTGTGGGAATAAAGAGGAAAATCTAGGAAGTCATGAATATATGAGGCTTCTTTCTGAGAAGGGGCATTTTCTTCCCATGCTAGTGAAGCAGCTTCTCTCTCAGCATATTTCCACTTTTCCCCTTTGTTTGTTTTTGCTATTTTAGTGGTTTTCCTAAAAGAAATTTTACCATAAATACTTCCCTTAACAAAATAAAAAATTAATATTGAACATCTTCCAGAATAATGACTTTAGAACTTTTATTTCTCATACCCTCCCTGCTCTTTTTAAGAAGTACTGTGGTTCACTCCATTTTTAAATGCCACAAATTATATACATAATTGTTAAATTTCCTTTGTAAAGATGAGGCTAGTTTAGATTTACTTAATGGATTAACAATTGTTTACTCCCATATCTCTTGCATCTCAGAAAAATCTTCCCAGGATCCTTAGATTTCTTCCTAAAGCATCATTTAGAAGTTCTTTAAGAGTCTGTTGGTGGTAAACTCCACACATCTTTCTTTCTTTTGAAAATGTCTTTATTTTGTACTTGTTTCTGAAAGAGATTTTCTGGATGCATAATCCTAGGTAGATAGTTATCTTCTCTTAGCATAATGAAGATACTAACCCGCTCTTTTCGAGATTCCGTTGTTGCTGTGGAGAACTCTCGTGTCAGTATGCTTCCAGTCATCTGTCTTTTTTCCCTTGCCTTTACACTTTTCTCTTTGTCTTTGGTGTTTTGCTACAAATTATGGAGTTGTAAAATTTATTATTCTATGTATACATAGTCTTCTGGACATTTTTCAGCTGTCACCTTTTCAGATATTGCCCTTCCATCATTCTCACTATTTTCTTCTTCTGGGACATTAATTAGCTGTTTGTTAGATATTTCCACTCTGTCTTCCATACTCTTACCCTCTATTTTGTATTTTTTTATATCTTTTTCTCTCCCTGCTATATTCTGGGTAAGTTCTTTAGAGCTGTCTTCCATTCCACTGATTATTTTTTCAGCTCTATCTAACCTAATAATTGAACACTTTATTCAAAAAACCATATTTTCATTTTACAAATTCTATTTTGTTATTTTTCCAGTCTGCCTAGTTATTTTGTAAAGTATTTTTTGGTTTATTTTTATGATCCTATCTTTTATTTCTTTAAACATTTTATACATAATTATTTTATATTCTGTATTTGTTAGTTCTGACATCCAAAGTCTTTGGGATCTAAATTATGTTCTGCTTACTCTGTGTCCTAGCATATTTGTTGATGAATGCTTGTGACCTAATATTTGGTTGATCTCTATAGTAATCTTGATAACCGTTTCTCCAGCAGGATTTGTGTTTTCTTCTGCCTGGGCTCCAGGGGGACAACGCTGACCCGTAAGACTTCAGGCCCCTTCCAGGGTCCTAGGATTAAAGTGGGCTTCTCTGGCCAAGCCCTCACACATTCCTGCTGGCTCAAAGATCAGTCTTTCAGTCTCAGGGCTGGTGCTGAAATTTGCCATTAAAACTCCACCATTTGTGCCTGTTTACTGTTTATCCCCCCGTTTTCTGGTTAACTAATTTTTTGGTGGGAGAAGTAGGAAACTTTAGAGACCTCTTTAATTTCTTGTAAGCTCAGAAATGCATTAAAAATTATGGGGTTTTTTTTGAGTTTTGTTTTGTGTTGTGTTGTTTTTTAGCTTCGTTTTCTAGAGCCTAGTTTACTCCACTATACTGTTCTCTAAATGTGTTCAGTTTGGCTTACTTTTCATCCTTGTAAATTAAAAAGGCAAGATAGTTTATTTTGCTTAATTTGCAAGTGTGAGAAAGTTCATAAGTTTCTTGGATTTTATATCCAGCAGGCTCAGTCCAGAGAGTTGGATTTTTCACCCATTTAACACCTGCCCTTGCACTGACCTCTGGGGTAGTCTGCACTGGGCACTCTTCCCAGTGCCCTAAGATCCATTTATGTTGGATAAACATAACATAATGGGGCAGTTCAAAGTAGTAGCGATTTTTGACATTATGACTACTTATTTTTCTGTCACAATCCACAGATATTCAGACCTTAAACAATAAAATGTGAAAACTTCTCTTGTCAGCCCTCCCTGCTGTAATTTTCCTTTCCAACATCATCCAGGCAAATTCAAGTTGCAACTGGAAAGCAAAATCTTTAGAGCCAAACACCACCTTTGGCTTGGGGCTCAAGAGATTTTTCTAAAGAAAAACAACTAGGCTTCTCTGATTAGCTGTGTGCACTGTATTTATTTAACTTGCAATGAGCCCTCTGATCCTTTCCCCTTTCCCCATGTGACTTATAACCCCGCCTTGAAGAGCATAAAGGCTGGGGTCTGCTGCTCCTCTGAGTCGAGTCTGAGTGAATTTTCTGGAATATCTTGGTTCTGACAAATGCATCCACTATCTTCACCTTACATTTTCAGAACCACTTACCCTGTCTCTCTTCCCTAAATTAGAATCTTTGTGTTCTCCATGACTGCTTATAAAAACACTAGATTTGCCACATTACTTGGTGGCTTTAGAGCTGCTATTATACCAAGGATGGACAAAGATTTCAGGGCTTTAGTAGTATCTTCAGGGCTGACCCCAGGAAAGTTTCAGAATAGCTCAGGTTTGCATGTTGTATCTCTTTTCCCCCTCTGGTGTTTCTCTCCCCCTTACTCCTCCAAGCCCCAACAACATAGGAATCTGAGCCTGTCGCTGGTCTCGAAGGCTCTTCCTAGATAGTCACACACATTCAAAAAATCTTTCTTATTCCTCTCAACCAAACTTTAACTCAATGATGCTAGCTTTGAAGAAGCTGGGAAAGAATCTCACCTAGCAACTAACTCATACCAATGTGAGAATAACCAGTAGCTTTTAAGGTCCCAGAAGTGGTCTAATTTTAAAACTGAGTGTTCCTTAACCTAAAGAACTCTCTCATTGGTAGAATTTTGGAATATGTAGAGGAAATGTTTTGCTTTTTTTTCGGTCATTTACATCTTTCCCCCCTACCCTGTCACACAAAATAGGATGGATGAATAGATACAAAGATAGATGGATAGATAGATAGATGATAAATAGATAGGAAGAAAAGAGGAAAGAAATAGTGAAAACATTGTGATTAGGTAGAACAATGATGGGCTTAGAAAATGAAAAGTAATCAATAGACACTCAGGGATAGCAATTCCAATGCCGGTGGAAAGGCAGCTGTTGTAAGTGACTGAAATAAGATGGTAGGCTAGAACCTAAATACTACTTTACAAATGACTTTAGGTCCATCCTCTTGTCCCTCGTTTAGAGGCTATTTAATCAGAAATTGTATTTCTGCACTCATTCTGCCTCTACGACCTTTAGACTCAGAATGATGTATCAGAGGTCCCTAAGAGGAAGGTGCTGGAATAAAAGCACATTATTTACTAAGTGGAGAGAGGTGAAAGTCAAATAAAATTCTTTAGAAATCACCACCTAAAACAGAGGAACAAGAGTAAATTTAATATGGGATAATGTACTTTTGTTTATGATAGGAAAAAAATGGCAGTCAGTTGATGTGTCCCTCAGTAGGTTTGGGTAAACAAATTATAGCATATCCCATCAATGAATCACCATGCCTCCCTCAAAAAGGACAAGCTAGAGCAACGTGCTCTAAAATGGGAGCTACCCACAATGATAAGGTACAACAGGTTACAGAAATAGGTAAGTCCAAACTTAAAAAAAAACTACAGAGAAAGCAAAAAGGACAGAATACTCTGCAACTCACACTATGGCATGGGTGTATATCCTTAATACATGATTAAAATAAGATTTGTACATAAAAGCAAAATTGCAAACCAATAGCATCCATGTAAAGACATGTAAAAATCCTAGTAGAAAATAAGAGCTAATACATATCGAATGACCAAGTGTAGTTTTTCTTACCAGAATGAAAGTTGGAATTAACATTTAAAAATATAATATAATTCATCACATTAACAGATTAAAAGAGAAAACTAGCATGATTATCTCAATAGATGGAAATATATATATATAAATTTATACGTATATACATACAAATTCCACAAGCATTCATGCATGATAGAAATAGAAAAAAAGACTCTCATAAAATTAGGAATCTATGGGAATTCCTACACCTAATAAAGGATATTTACCAAAAAACTAACAACAATGATCAACTTAATGATAAAATGTTCAAAGCAATTCTGTTAATTTAAAAAAATGAAACAATAAAGCACAGAAGCAGAGATGACTTCTTCAACAATATGCTAAAAGTCCTAGTAACACAATGAAACAAGAAATCAAATCAAATCAAAGTCGTTAATAACCCCCCACATATATTGTCAACTAATTTTTGACAAGGGAGCCAAGAACACACGATGGGAAAAGAATTGTCTCTTCAGTGGTGTTGGGAAAACTGGACAGGAGCGTGCAAAAGAATGAAACTGGACTCCTACCTTACAGCACTCACAAAAATTAACGTGAAATGGACCAAAGATTTCTATTTAAGACCTGAAACTGTATAACTCCTAGAAGAACACTTAAGAAAAAAGATCCTTGACTTTGGTCTAGCAATGATTTCTCAGATAAGTCACCAAAAGCACAGGCAACAAAAACTAAAATAAACACATAGGACTACATTAAACTAAAGAGCTTCTCCACGGTAAAGAAAACAATCAACAAATTCAAAAGACAACCTCCAGAATGGGCAAAAATATTTGCAAACTTTCTATCTGATAAGTGACTAATACCAGAATATATTTAAAAACTCATAATACTCAACAGCAAAAAAGAAAATAACCCAATTAAAAGATGGGCAAAGGACCCAAATAGACATTTTTCCAAAGAAGATATACAAATGGCCAAAAGGTACATGAAAAGATGCTCAATATCACTAATTATCAGGGAAATGCAAATCAAAATTACAATGAGGTATCACTTCATACCTGTTAGGGTGGCTTTTATCAAAAAGAGAAGAGATAACAAGTGTTGGCAGGATGTGGAGAGAAGGGAATCCTTATACACTGTTGGTGGGAATGTAAATTGGTACAGCCATTATAGAAAACCGTACAGTGGTTCCTCAAAAAACTAAAAATAGAGCTACCATATGATCCAGCAATTCTATTAGGTATATATCTGAAGGAATTAAAATCAGTATCTCAAAGGGTATCTGCACAACCGTGTTCATTGCAGCATTATTCACAATAGCAAAGATATGGAAACAACCTAAGTGTATGTCAGTGGATGGACAGATAAAGAAGATGTGGCATAAATATACAGTGGAATATTATTCAGCCATGATAAAGAAGGAAATCCTGCCATTTGAGACAACATGGATGGACCTTAAAGGCACTCTACTGAGTGAGATAGGTCATACAGAGAAGGACAAATACGGTATGATCTCACTTATATGCAGAATCTTTAAAAAAACAGAACTTGTAAAAACAGAGAGTAGAATGACGGTTCCCTGGGGCTAGGGGTGGGGGAATTGGGGAGATGTTGTTTAAGGGCACAAAGAGACAACTAGTAGATCAACAAGCTCTGGAGAGCTAATGCACAGCATAGTGATTACAGTCAACAATACAATATTATAAACCTCAAAGTTACTAAGAGACTAAATCTTAACTGTTCTCAACACAAAAAAGAGACGATAATTATGTGACGTGTTAAAGATGCTGGCTAACGCTGCTGTAGGAATCGTATCACAACATATAAATGTACCAAACCAACACATTATACACCTTAAACCTACACAATGTCATATGTCAATTATTACTCCCTCCCCCCAAAAAACATGAATAAGAACTAAAATGGCCCCTTGTGGACATTACTGCTTAGGGAAACAATGAAACAAACAAAAACTTCAGAAAAGAAGATATTAACATAACAAAGAAATAAAGCTATAACTATTTACAGATTAGATGATGGTTTATGCAGAAAATGCTAAAAATCAACAAAGAAATCAATAGTTAATAACAGAATTTACTAAGGGGATGGGAAAGAAGTTGAATATAAAAAAAGTATTGCATTCTTATACCACATTAATAATCAATTATAAAAGGTAATTTTCGGTGTACCATTTACAAAAGCAACATAAAAGTATTTGGAATAAATCCCACCAAATACGGGTAAGAGATTTCTTGAAAAAATTTTAAAGTTTGTTATAAAATTATATTATTCTTTATATATACATTTTAAAACTTTACTAAACTATTTAATGATACAAAATACAAAGGAAAAATTAGTTTTTAAATTATTATAAAATTATCACAAGTAAAAATTTTTGTATGTAAACTTACCAAAACATATAGGTGACAAAATCTTATTTGGAAATAAGACTATTCATTTAAAAATGTGTTTGTGTAAATTATATTTGTGTGTACATAGAAAAAAATTCTGAAATTACATAAGCAAAAATTCTAGCTGTTATTTTTATGAGTATCACATTTATTTAAAAATATGTCGTTTACCATGTGGCAGGCTCTATTCGACAAGCACTTTACAAATACTGACTCTTAATCCTCATAACAGTCTCCTGAGATATGGACCAAGATCATTTCTCAGCTGATGCCATTGAGGCACAGACAGATAAGCGATTTGCACCAGGGTCAGGATTTGAACACAGACAGTTTGATACCAGATTCTGGGCTCTTAACAACTACATTAGGCTAAGGTTCATGTGGTCATTTTTAACTTTTTCTTTATACTTTTTGAATTGTATGTTTCATAATGAGCACCTTTCAGAATTAAAATCAAATATTAAGTCAATCCATTTTGGAAAGCAAAGTAACACATTTTTGGCTTTGTCGTGGGATAAGAAATTCATATAAACATAACATTATGGGAAGAACAAAAGAATCTTTAAATAGCAATATATACGCATTCTGCATCCTATAATTTATATTTTAGTATTAGGTTCTGCGTATTTAAATGCTTCAAATAATGCTGCTTCCACAGGAGGAAAACATACTGATGAAACATCTAAATTCCATTTTGTTGTAGTTCTACAACTGGCGCTTCCTGAGAAGTCAGCTGGAACAAGGAAACTGCTTAAACTTGTTACTGTGCATAGTATGTTTTTTCCCTCCTCATGTTGGTAATAATCCTGCAAAACTGTCATATTTCTTTATGAGATACAAGTAAATTGACTACAGCATCAAAATCTTCAGTTCATTTTGTTCTTTCAAGGTGGTCTTAATGCCAAGTGGGGGGATTTTAAGTCCTTATTGAACAGCTTCACAAATGAGTCTGACAGCCCCAAAGTATCACCTTGATCCAAAGCTTGTTAGAGAGATAAATGTCCCCTGTTGTCCCATCTTAGCTCATTTTGTGGATTTAATACATATTTTAATGAGTATCTATGATGTGCCAAAGACTGTGCTAGACACCAAGAACATGGCAGCAAGTGACCATGGTCCCTGTCCTCAAGAGTAGAAGATGATTCAATCTTATAATTCTGGGGTCATGAGCGGAGTAGGGAGCTGGGGGAGAAGAAAGGCTGGAGAGAGTAATTCAGCAGACATCACGTTAGGGGTCTCCCATTACTCAACTCCAGCAAATTGTTTCTATGTTTGAAGGCGATATTAGTGTTTCCATATCTCTAATTTTTCAAAGGAAGTCATCATATTTTATAAGACGTGTCCCCATTCTTAAGTGATAGCAAGCTATTCAAAATTTATTCGTTAATAATATTGTGCAACTCAACAAAATGCATGTTAGGGACAGCTGCGCCCTACAGGCCAAGAATTTGCAAGCTTTTCTCGGCTAGGTTTTGCAGTCTCTCACGAAAGAATCCGATACATCTCCTTGTGTTCTAATTTGAATGACTTCTCCAAAGTAAATCGGGTTAACTTCCGGGGATTCTGGGCCACCAGGCAGAGTTTCCCGAGGCAACAGATTCATGCTGCTACCTTGTCCTCATTTCAAAGTGCAAAGTGTTTGCACACGCTGTGTGCGCACACACACACACACACACACAGAGTCCTTCACCTGTTGACAAGACCCAGTGTAATCCAGCCTTCTCACTGGCCTCGACTTTTGAAACTTTCTCTATTCATGCTTTGCCTCACAGCCAAAGAAGCCACACTCCTTCTTGGCTTATAGTCTTTGCATAAAATAATCTTCCACCTGGAATATTTCCTCTCCTCTGAAGCTGGTTAATTCCTACCCATCGCTCAGCCCTCAGCTCAAATGCTCAGTCTTTAAGAAAGGCTTTCCAGCTCCCCAGCTCGCTCAGCAGCAAGGAAGTGAGTCTCTGGGTCAGAGAGCAGGAGCAGCTCCAGGCTCTATCTAATCAATGGCCAGCAGATGCTGGGTGAGTTCTCGTGGGGTAATAAAAGCAGGCAGTCTCTAAAAGGCTAAAAATACGCTCATTAGAGTTATTTTTAAGACAATTGGTTGTGTAAAAAATTGAGTTTGGCACCAGCAAGCTTTTGAGCTAACAGGTCTCTGCCTGCAATGAAGAAACGAACAACCCAGGGGCCAATACACATAGGTATCATTCGCTCATTTATATAACACTGGGCAAGGGCATCCATCCACTGATGGACCTAGTCATGCTCGTTGTGGCTCGAGGGTTTACACATATTTCTATGTAAATGACGCACAAGGAGTGCAGACTCCTGAGAATCTCCACGTTGGGTCCCTCAGCCTGTGGCAACCTAAGGCAGTCGAATGGATATCATCGCAGAAAGACATGAGGCTCCAAAGCCAAAGGCATTCAGAATTCAGCTGAGGTGACTGCTTCACAAAGGAATTTCCTCTTCTCTAGTCCAAACCCTTCGTTTTACAGCTTATCCCGGACAGATAGCCAGAGAAATTCTACCAAAAGTAGAAAGCTGTTCTGAAGAAAAAGGGCACACTCCTGTCCGTTCCAGACAGTTGTCCCAAGTAGATTAGGGAAGAGACTGGCCACTCTTCCTAGATCTTTAAAACGAAGCAGACTAGAAAAATTCTAGCCCTCATATTAAAGAGGAAAGATGAAGAGAATCATAAAACACTGAGCCTTAATTATGCCTTAAAAACTAAAACTAACCTGAATAGTTGAGTTTTCAGACTTAGAAGGAAAACAATTTAGATAGATGGATAAATAGATAGATGATAGATAGATGATAGATAGATAGATAGATAAAGATAGATAGGTAGACAGACACTGATACATACCAAGGACTTTTATTTTCCTTTGCATTAGCCCAATTTTTTTTGTTTACTTACTGTCTTAGTTCAGATTGCTGTAACAAAACACCTTAGACTGGGTGGCTTTACAACAGAAATTTATTTCTCACAGTTTTGAAGGAGGGAAGTTTGAGATCATGGTTGGGTTCTGGTGAGGGCCCTCTTCCTCATATGCTGATTGCTGTCTTCTCACTTTGTCCTCACATGGCAGAGAGAGAGATCATCTCTCTGGGATCTGTATCTTTTCTTACAAGAGCACTAAACTCATCATGGGGGCTCCACCCTCATAACCTAATCACTACCCAAGGGCCCCACCTCCTAATACCATCACACTGAAGCTTAGGGCTTTGAAATATGGATTTATAGGGACACAAACATTCAGTCCACAGCACTTACCAAATATCTAAGCTTCAAAACACTGTACCTGCTGCAATCCTCAAAAAACAATGTGGAATTGCCAGGAGGCAATGACTAGAATTAGGGCCTGTCCGAGGAGAAGCTAATGCCCACGAGTTGCAAACATTCTTGGTGGGGGTGGCCATTGATACTGGACCACTGACGATCTCTGATGTGTCCTGAAGCCGCGGTTCTCAAAATTTAATGTGTGCCAGGGTCACTCAGGGAGCTTGCTATTCTTGCCATTCCCAAGGTTGGTGGACTCTGATGCAGGAGTTGAGAGTCCTACCTTAAGAAACACTGTCCTAAAGCATAACTCAGTCAACCCTTGCCCTTAACCATCACATAATTAGACTAAGGAGCCTGTGCTGGGTCATCTCCGAAGGAAGAGCTTGCAGGAAGAGAAGCCAAGGTCAGTCACAACCTCAAGTGTAGCTATGAGAAAAAGACGTTGCTCCAAACCCAAAAACTGTGTGTCAGCAAGTACAAATGGTTTACTCTAAGGTGCCACTGGCTGAGCTGCACTCGGTAGTCATCTGTGTTGCTGTGGGATGCTTATGAATCTTTGCCGACAAAGAAAAATCTAAAATATCTCTTCCGTAATGAGATAATAAGGATGAGGAGCTATTTTATTTTTTGCCTTCTAAACCTTCCTTTCAAGTTCTTTAAAATGAAGAGTGAGGAATAATCCAGTAAAAGATAAGCCAAAAGATCATGGCCAAACTTTGCCCATATATCTTACATATTACACCAATATTGATTGCTTCCTCTCCTGTTACACTCTCTGTGATGTGATGTAGAATAAGATCGTTTTGATGGCAATTATAAGAAGAAGAATGCATCATCAATTGCCGAGTGATGTATCTCTTATCCTCAAACTAAGCCATGTATTCACTCACTTTATTTCCTACGGACGTCTCTGTAAACCAAGGAGGAAGCTACCTATTATGCGGGCAAGGTGTAGTTCACTTCATAACAATGTTTTTGAACTCTTCTTTTATTCTTCTGGCCTGAGCTAGGTCTTTAGGCCCCTGTCCTCGAGAAGCTAAAGCCTTTTTTTAAAAAAACTGTAAATCTGACATTCCTCTCCTTTTAAAAACAATGAGGCTGTACCAGCATTAAAAATGGTAATACCAAATACTTGCTTTCTTGCCTAATTTATTACAATTTTTTCTTTAAACTGGGAGAAAAAATTAAATGATGGTAGGAGTAGGAGAAATTAGGCAGAAACTTATTAAGTATGCTAAGAAACACTTTAGGTACAGGAAAAACAGAGCTGTATTTAGAGTTGGTTAGCCAAACCATAAAAGGAAAAATAAGAATAAAATGGTTCTTTAATCATCTAATGTTGGGATTTTTTTACTACAAGTTATCATTCAGCATATCCTTTTCTAAGGCGCAATTCACTAAATAATGTGATATTAATTAGACACGAGTGATAGCCCAGAGAGTGGGTTTCCATTTCCTCATTATCAAACAAGTGCCAGCTCCTGGGGGCAGTGAGTCATCGACCCCAATATATCATTAGCTTCATCATTCTAGCAAATCACTTCCAGCTGTTAGCTGAGAATTGGTTAAATGGGATATTCTCTGACAAGCAGCTCTGGGAGTGACGAGGAAAGAATGGGTCTCTTCTTTAGGGAAAAGAATAATTAGGAATGAGGAGTTTCTCCAGTTCAATTATTTAATAATTTGCCAACGGAGTGAGTGACACATTAGACTATAGACAGTCTAGTTCAAGATTGATCTGAATCAAAATGAACAAGAAAACTGACAAAAAAGGACACCCATTAGCTGTCTCTTGCTCCTCTCTTTAGTCCAACCTGAAGGTGTTTATTAATCAAACAACTGATGTGTCTGAGACAGCAATAATGACATTTTTTCTGTTTAAAGAGGTGGGTCTTTAGGCAACATCTCTGGACTTTGCAGAGTTTCCTAATTTCCTATATTTATTACTAATACCCAAAATATTGTAGCAATAATGTGCACCCTTTAAGCACTGGATCAAGAGGCATCCTAACTAATGTGGAACAGATGGGAAATTTCAGGTGTGGGGTAATTGGTAAAGAAGCCAATTTCCATATGTTTCCCCAGTTAAGAGCATTCCCTCCACCAAGACAGCAAGGACCAACTCAGTGGAATGCAAGAGTTGACCAGAGAAACTGGTCACACTCCATCTGAGCGTCTACCTTAGTGTGCATGTAGACGTGGCCACTTTATTTTCTACTGGAGAGAGAAGTGGGTGAAAGAAGCTGTATTGAAGACTAATATTGATAGACTGTAGGCCAAATATGTGAACTTTCTAGAGAAAGTTGCTGTAGGTGGGTTGTCCCTGAGTTTGGCTCATTGCTAGAGGCACCTGGGGAGCTTCTTAAAAATAAGTTCACAGTCCAGCGCTTCCCAAACTTCAATGTGCATAATAATCCCCAGGGGATTTTTATTAAACTTCAGATTCTGGTTCTACAGGTCTGAGCTGGAGCCTCAGATTCTGCACTGCTGCCAAGCTCCCAAGTGAGGATGCTGCTGCTAGTCCATGTTTGGGAATCACTATTGAGAGCATTGTTTTTAAATGCAATAATTCTTGTGAGAGTGCTTTGTAAATGATAAAGCATTACATACATTTAAGTATTATAGTAATAATACTAATAACATAACATTGACTGTGTTATTAGAATAGTCATGTTTTATATATACCGTAATATAGGGCCTCAAAATGTTTCCTTTTACCTCTTAATTGCTTGGTATTTCTAAATGCAATCTATTAGCAAATTCTGTCAGCACTGCTTTCTGTCAGCTGCTCCTTTCACTCAGCATGAAATTTGCAAGATTAACTCATGTTGTTTATAGCTACAATTCATTCATGGAAAAATTATATTTTGATTTAAAAACATGAATTTAGACCTGAAAATATCACATCCTATTCTAAAATAAACTTTAGACTGATTTTAAAAACTAAATGTGGGAAAAAGTTATTAGTAGAAAATGTAGCAGAATGTATTTATAGACCAGAATACAGAAGCGTTTCTTAAGCAAGATGAAAAACCACAAAACACAAATATAAACACAGATCGAATTGATCATATAACAGTTCAAATTGTCAGTTATAATCAAAAAATAAAGTTCCGAGATGGGATAATAGATATAGCAAAAGATTATTATCCAGAATTCATAAAGAACTCTTACAAAATTCGTAAGAAAATGACAAATGAGACAATAGAAAAATGTATTAAGAACAGGTAAATCACATAGAAATAGAACTGTAATTTGCTAACAAACAGCCGAAGGAGCTCACCCACACCTGGGGAATCAGGGAACATAAATTAGAACGTTAAGCTACCATCCCACACTCATGAGATTGGCAAAAATTTTAAGTCTGACAAAACAGTGTTGGTAACAACAGCACTATTAATGGAGTGGCTATAAATTGGTAATACCATTTTGGAGAGCCATCTGGCCATTTCTAGTAAAGCTATGTTCCTTTCTGCCCTGCATTTCCACTTCCATATAAGAAAACACGGAAATGATTGTTCGTTGAAGTATCATTTATATTAAAAGAAAGACAATGACTGTTACAGTGGCCAGTAAAGAGCTTATTTACCTGACAGATAAGAGAAGATGTACAAGTCAGGAAATTCACTGAGTAGGTCTCTAAGGGGGTGGGGGCAGGAGGGGGCTCATGGAGGCTGTGCTAATTATAAAGTGAAGCTTGCCCTCTGGACAAGGTAAAATGACTCTGTATCTATACATAGTTGATGAAAACAAGTCAGTGTTACATGTTGAGGGAGAAAAACATCACTCAGTGTCTGAAACCAAGAAGCTGAACTTACAGTTTACTTAAGAAAGGGACAGTTATGCTGATCAGGTACAAAGCAAACTTACTCATCTCCTCCATAAGGTCCTTTGGGAAGTTTGCCTTGCGTAGTGATAGCTACCGATGCAAGAGTAGGGTGGTGATTACGTTGGCTACAGAGCATTATTTTTTTAAAGATTGGCACCTGATCTAACATCTGTTGCCAGTCTTCTTTTTTTTTTTTTCCCTTCTTCTTCTCCCCAAAGCCCCCCAGAACGTAGTTGTATATTCTAGCTGTGAGTGCCTCTGGTTGCGCTATGTGGGACACCACCTCATCATGGCTTGATAAGCAGTGCCATGTCCGTGCCCAGGAGCCGAACCAGCGAAACCCTGGGCCACCGAAGCAGAGCGTGTGAACCTAACCACTTGGCCACCAGGCCAGCCCCTGAGCATGTTTTGAGTTACAGAGGTCGGATTGGGTCAACAGCAGTCTTAGAAGCACGTTAAACGGAGTGAGTCTGATGCCAGATGGCTGCCTTTCAAAGCGTGAGCTGTCACTAGTTGGTTGGCTCTCAGAGGTGTTTTTACTGAAGTGAGTTCCCACTGATTTGACAGTTCTGGTATTTACCAGTTATCGTGGCTATAGGTCTATCGTTGATTGAATAAATACATTTAAAACCGGTTTTGATGTTATTTCTTCTAAGAATAAGGGACTTTTGTTCGTCTTTTTATCAGGAAACAGACATTAACTAGGTCACTGAGGGTCTGATACCAAGGTTGCTTCAAGCTTCTAGTCACCAACAAGCTTTAGAAACAGTCGGAGTGAAACAAAGCATTTGGTTTGATGATACCTCTTAAGCAAGGGTTGCTGCAGGTGCCAAGTTCTTCTTTTACACTTGTAATAGGAAAAAACCGGAGATCAAATATATGTCCACCAACAGAACAATAGATAGGTGATGGTACATCCATATTGTAAAATACAATTGTTAAAATGAACTGGATCCACATGTGTCTGTGTGAATCACTATCTAAAACGGAATGTCTGGTAAAGAAAGAAAACTGCAGAATATTACATGTAGTGTACTATATGTGTAATTAAAAAAATAGTAATATATATAGTGTTTACATACTTGTGCAAACATATTTGTGTACAGTAAAATTCAAAAAATCATGGACCTGATAAACACCAAATTCATAATTCTGTCTAACTCTGGAAAGGGTGGGAAATACACGGAATTGTGGACCTTTGCAGCAAATGTTAATATTTCTTTATGTGGGATGATTCATTTTGTGTGTTTCTGTGTACTGTGTGTTTTTAAAATAAAATGAAACACGAGATTCATCATTCCGCTTCTTTTCTTGAACAGCTGCACAAATAATAATCTAAAGAAACCGTGTAAAGCCACAGCTTGTTCTGCTGGTATTATGACCATAATGCTGAGATTGAATTTATACCACTGATCGCAAACCACAGATAAAGGAAATTTTAAGTAGAAGGACAAGCTCCTTTTTAGTAGCCGGGCAAATTCTGACTGGTGCAACTCTCAGGTTCTGTGATTTCCAATTTAACAGAGAGGATGTTGGTCTTCTCTGAAAGTTTCTCTGATAGATTTTCTCCAAGAAAAGATGGAAGTTACTGGAGGAAAAAATATAGGGAGTATAAATAGGCCTCCCGTGTTGTTGAAATTTTTATTGAGATAATTAGAATATAGAATAGACTCACATGCACTTATAAGAAATAATACGTAGAGATCCCGTATACATTCTTACCAGTTTCCCCCAAAACTGCAAACTATAGTATAACATCACAACTATGATATTGACATCGGTACAACTCACTGCCCTTATTCGGATTTCTCTAGTTTTACTTGCACTCATGAGGGTGTGTGTGTGTTAGATACTATCCACTTTTACAATATGTGGGTTCATGTAGGTGCATATAGCCACTGCCATAGTCAAGACACCAAACAGTTCCAACGCCACAAGAATCCTTCATATTGATCTTTTTTCTTTTTAATTTTACATCTGAATCTTATTCTTTTCCTAAAAATTATTTTATCGAGGTCATATTGGCTCATAACACTGTGTAAATTTCAGGTGTATATTATTATATTTCAGTTTCTGTATAGCCTGCATGTTCGGCACCAATAGTGTAGTTTTTATCCATCATCACACACATGTGCCCCTTTATCCCTTTCATTCTGCACCCACCCCATTGCCCTCTGGTAACAATCAGTCTATTCTCCTTGTCTATGACCTGTTGACCTTTTGTAACCGAACTCAACTCCTTCCTAACTCCCCTTCCATCTCTTTCCCTGGCACTACTAATCTGTTTTCTATTTCTAATTCTTCGTCATTTAAAAAATGTTGTATAAATGGAATCATACACTATGTAACCTTCGCAGATTGGCTTTTTTCACTCAGAATAATTCTCTGGACATTCATTCAGCTTGTTGGCGTGTGTCGATAGTGTGTTCCTCTTTATTGCTGACTTTTATTGCTGAGTTATTTTTCCCATTGAAGGACCTCTGGGCCATTTCCAGCTTTTGGCTATTATAAACAAAGCTGCTGTGAACATTGTGTAAACAGAAATTTTTATTTCTCTGGGATAAGTGCTCAAGTAGACAATGGCTGGGTCATATGGTAATTGCTTCTTTAGTTGTAGAAGAAGCTGCCAAATTGTTTTCCAGGGTGGCAACCCACGCTATTTTACATTCCCACCAGCAATGGAAGAGCTTGTTTCTCCACATCCTCGCCAGATTTGATGTTGTCGCTATTTTTCACATTAGCCATTCTGGTAGGTGTGGCTAAACCTAACTCATTGTGTTGTTTTGTTTTGTTTTGTTTCAGAGGAAGATTAGCCCTGAGCTAACATCTGTGCCAATCTTCCTCTACTTTATATGTGGGTCGCCACCACAGCATGGCTGGTGAGTGGTATAGGTCCACACCCAGGAGCGAACCCAGGCCACCAAAGCGGAATGTGCTGAAATTAACGCTTCACCACAGGGTGGCCCCAATTAATGTATTTAATTTGCATTTCCATGATGGCTAATGATATTGAACTTCTTTTCACATGCTTATTTTCCATTTGGATATGTCAATAAATGCTAGTGTATGTCTTTTGTCCATTTTCTAACTGGATTGTTTCATTTTTCAATGTTGAGTTTTGGTAATTATTTATGTATTCTAGATAACAGCCTTTCTGTGGATACATGGTTTGCAAATATTTTCTCTTAGTCTGTAGCTTTTCTTTTCATCTTCTTCATATGTGCTTTCACAGATAGCAAGTTTTTCATTTTAATGAGGCCCAATTTATCTGCTTTCCCTTCCACTTTTGATGCCAAGTTTAAGAATTCTTCCTAGCCTTAGATACTAAAGATTTTCTCTTATTGTTTTCTAAAAGTTTTATAGTTTTACATTTTACATGATCCGTTTTGAGTTCATGTTTATATAAGGTGTGACATTTAGGTCGAGGTTCCTCTTTTTTTTTTAAAAGAGTATTTGCCCTACAAACACACACACACACACACACACACAACCTTAGGCTTAAATAGAGGCTATAATTCAATCAAAGGATCAAGAGTAAAACAGTTGTTTTTCTTTAAATACACACAATTACCAGATGATGGATGAATGACATTTTTCACTTTTCCTCTAATTTCGGCATCTTATAAACACTGCAATGGGGGGAACAGGAAATCTGAAAGCAGCATCCTTGCCCTCGAATTTCATTTCACACGACATTGGCCATCATACTCTTACCCAAGTGAACAAAGGGTTTCCTTTCATAGGCGCATCCTGGATAATCCCTCGGCAAGGCACTGGGCTCGTTGATGAGAATATGGAAATGGAGGTGCAGCTTCTGGCCTCAAGCGGCTTGCAGTCTAGGCAGGAGACAGGCAGGGACCTCATATAATTAGAATGCAGCGAGATTTCTGACAGAAGTGAGGACGAATGTTGAGAAATTGCCAGAAAGGAATGCCAGCTCTTCTGTGGGGAGAAGGAGTTTTGCCAAGAGAGTGTGACCTTTCCACTGAGACTGGAAAGAAGAGCATGAATCTATTTGTAAGGCAGAGAAAAAAATGACAAAAATTTTGAGAAGGATGGTATGGCTGGAAGAATGATTGCAAAATGCCAAGAAAATGGCACTGGGTGGGAAGTGATACCAACAGAGGTGGACTAGGGCAGATGCTTCTGTCTCTTCTTCTTTCATTAATTGATAAAATGCTTCAGGTTCTCTCCTTTTCTTTGAGTTACTGTATTCATCCTAATTATATCAAAAAATTTGTTTGGGTTAAAAAAAAAAAACAAGAGGAAGACTAATTTCGACTTTAATTGTATCCACAACACGTCAGGAGCACTCTATTGGGAGCTGGGAAACCAGAGCTGTATTCGCAGCCTCGCTGCCAACCTGAGGAAAACACTGTTAGGTCACAGTTTCAGAACCGACCGCGAGTTGTAGCTTCTACAGTTGGGTTAAAATGCCTCTGAGGTGTGAGTTTTCACTTGTCATTAAACAGGGGGTGAATGAGCGGGACTCTTCTAGTCATCCAGTTACCAAAAATAAAGTCAATGTCAACAACATGATAATTAAATGGATATTGATTTTTACCCTAAAATGGATATAATGAACATCTCAAAATGCTATTCTGCTTATTTTTTAATCCAATAAACAGATGTGATTTGGGGTTCGTGGCCCAGTCCATGAAGCAGTGGCACCCAGACTTTTCATGGTGGTCACCAGGTGTCGCTTCACTCCAGGATACATTCCCTCTGATGATTGTTTTTCCTAATTCTAACTAAATGTTACAGAAGTTTATTTACCTTGAACTTATATTCTTGCCCTCTTGAGCTGATTAGTTGAGTCTATAAGAAGCAAAATTGCCTCCAGCCCTAAGGAAGGAGTCACCTAGAAAGTGTGATCTGAGCCTTTCTGGAAGCTTCCATGACTCCCAAATCTGTCCCCAAACTTTTCCTAACCCCAATCCAACCTCCATCTTCAACTTGCCCCAGGAGGAGAACACCAGGTCCCAGGGCGATGTATCTCCAGAGATCCCTAAATCAATATGCCCTGATTTAAGTCAGAAAGTGTGAGCACAATAAAATACGTTTGTGATGTTAAATCTGAGGGAATTGGTTTCATATGTATTGAGAGGGTTGAGACATGTAGGGAAAATCGGAGTCCTAAAAGGGAGGCTAAAGAGCTCCAAAATAAATTTTCTTACTTCACCTTCGTCTAGGACCAGCTCTCAGGATCAATTCAACTTACAAATATTTCTTAAGCAACAACATCTGCCAGATTTAACTAAACACTAGTACTTTAGAGGTGGCTTAGACACAGGCTCTGCCCTCCATGGAGACCTGGATTCAGAGCCCCACTCTCTCACTTAATAGTGTGTGCAAATCACTCTACCTCTTGGTACACTTTCCTCACCTGTAAAATAAGGACAAATAGTAAAACCTGCCTCATAGGGCTTTGGTGAGGATTAAATAAAATATTTTAAAGAAAGCTTCTGACACACAACAGGGGGTCAATACGTGGGCAGACACAGAATAGAAACTCAGGGAAGACCCCCTGAAGTAGCCTTGAACTCTAGTGCAGATTACGCACAAGCATGGCGGAGGGGATGACGTCTAGGCATGGGGAGTAGCATATGCTTTGCCTCAGATGAGAGGGAAATGTGGGGAGGAGAAGAGAAGGGGAAGCTGTGGATATGACTGCCCAACATGCTCGGGGCAGAGAGGCTGCGGGGGAAGTGACAGGAGATGACACAACACTAGTGGCTGACCTCATCTCTGGTAGCACCAAGAAGTTGGAACTTTGTCCCAAAGGTTTTGTGGGGAGCGACTAAAGGATTTTAAGTAAGGGAGAAAGATAATCAAATTTGCTTTTAGAATTATTACTTAGGCAGTGATATAGAGAATGAATGAGAAGGGTAAGTCGAATCCGAGGTGTTAACCAGGAGATCGAGGGAGTGCTCCTGGTGAGGGTCCTGTCCCCAGCAAAGGCACTGAATCAGTAAGAAGACTTGGTGACTGATCAAAGGTGAAGAGTGAGGCACATGACGGCATTTAAGAAGACTCCGGATTGCTGGTTTGGGTGACTGAGTGGGTGAAAGTATGATTGGGTGAACTTGAAACACAAGATAAGGGGACAGGGGATGGGAGACGTAATGGATCTAGTTTGGTACATCCTTGGTTTGTGGGACCTGGGAAACACACAAGTGAAGCAACCAGGAGAAACGTAAATATAAGGGTCTGAAGCTTAGGACAGTGATTTAGGAACGCAGAGCTTTGACACCATGCAAGGTCACTCTGGGAGTGTGCATAAAATGAGAGGGCTATGTGGGAATAACAATGTGGGAAAAACAATCAGGGAAACTGGAATGCAAGAAGAAAGAGAATGAATCTGTTGAGATGGAGATGTTAATTTATTTGAGATGTTCGTAATCACAGATAAAAGCACCAGATATTGATATAGATTTATAGATTTAGATATCTCTACATACATACTGCAGCAAATTTTAATATCATCTAATGAATGAGGAAGAACCTAAAAGCTGGACAACTTAGATAATCATATGACTATGTAGCAAACATGTGGTATGAATTATCAACTTATGTATTCTCAGGGGTTTTAGGAGGTTCTGGTCAATGGATCTGCAAGTTCAGGAGATGAACCTAGCTAAGATTTGAGGCGAGGAAGCCCTGGTGCGTAAGGACTGTGTCTAATTCACACTGCCTGATACCCAGCACAGCACCACATGCAAGGAAGCCATCATTTCTTACTCTCGCCCAGTGCCAATGCCCTCTGCGTGTCTGCTTCAAACTCTCCTGCATTTGCTAAGGGGAGACACTGGCTCCAAACGCAATAGATGCTTTTACAGTAAGGCCCCTCAGAACGGAAGAAGGCTCCGAAGAGCTACAAGTGGGAGACTGGCATTGCCCTTTACCACGCAAGTTGGGGGCAGGCTGAGAGACTATGGGATAACTGAATGAACCACATAGGAGGGACAGCATCGTAAGCTTCTACTGTTTCTGGAGAAAGGCCCCCTAAGCCCAAGTTAGGTTTTTTAAAAATGATTTAAAGGGGAGGCAAATAGAATAATGATTAAGAACATGAGTTTTGAAATCAAACAGACTTGGGTTTGAAATGCTTGCTCTACTTCTCACTATTTACTAATATTTATGACTGTTTATTGAGTACTTACTAAGGGCTGGCCACCAGTCAGAATGCTTTGGAGTCACTGACAACAAATCATGAGGGCAAGACCGGGACATGGATGATTAGGTAAATTGCTGAGGGTCACACACAGGGTAAGCGGAAAGCAGGGATTTCAGTCTGGGCGGTCCGATCCAGAGCCAGTGCTCTAACCACGACACCTCTCTGCCGGCCTCTCCATGAGCCCGGGGACATCACGCAGTGGCCAAGAAGTCGTTTTCTCATATCTACCCTCTCAGACAGTTATAGTGAACACAATGAAATAATGTCTGTAATTTAAAACACTTAGCACAGCACCTAGAAGATAGTAAGTACTCAATAGATCATAGCTCTACTTCATTTTATTATTATTTCTTCTTTAAAAGGTTGTGCATTCTGTATTAAGAGGGAAAAGCTAAGGCAAGCGATGCAAAACCAGGTCAAATTTCAGCTCTCTGCCCCATCCTGGAAGGACAAGTGTGCTTGGCGTCTGACACCTCAATACCTCAGGGTTTCAGATTTATGGATGTTCATGTTCCCGTCCCCAGAACACCTTGCTTTATCTGTCAAACTCTGGTGGCAGATTAACAGAGTGTGAATGATCTATAACAAACAGAACTTGAGCTATGAGCTAGAAGCAAAAGGAGGAAATGAGTCGCTAAACTGTTAAAAGCATTCAGATGATCTAATGTGCTATTCAATGCAGCACGGCTGAGAAAAAGGCTCATCGTCGTCGGCTCATCTCTCCTCTTGCTCTGGAAACAGAATACCTTCACCATTGAGTTTACATGCCCATCTGCGTTCATATATCCATCACAGGTCAATATATCCAGGCAGAAATTTTAGATAAAGTAGCAATTGTACACATTTCTCCCTGATTTCTAAAGTGCTTTCGACACCTTTTCCTATATATGAACACAACAGAGCCAAACGGCTCTCACTATAAAAGCTACGCTTTCTTTTGCCCTATTTCAGATTTCCTTTCCCAAGTGCTGGTGAATTAGGATTAATTCACTTTGACTCAATGAGTCTGCTACATGCCAGCAATGTGCCGGACATTCCTCAGGCAGGGAAAATGAACACCACTGCAGGTTACTAGTGTCCCCATTTCTGAACCACAGATATGAGGTTGGAGAGCCCCAATAAAGGGTCAAAGTGGGGCTGAGGCTGCACGAGTATGAGAATGAGAGCAGAGTTGAGGAAGAGAGTTCCCACCAGCATGCACTGACCTTAGATGGGCTGTTATCTGACTCTGAAAGCTCAGTTTCCCCAGGGAAGGGGGGGCAGCTCTGTGCCTGGATTCTAGGAGCAAATCTGACACCTATACAGGCAGACCGTAAACTTTGTCTGTGGCCTTGTGTGGGGATAAGCCTGACAGACAGGCCCTCAGACATTGTGAACTTGTGTGCCTATCTACAAAGTCTAGTGAATCATAGTGTCTGTTCCATGAACTGCGATTTGAGATGTTCAATCGGCAGGACAACAACTCAAGAAAGTCAGTCTGTGGGAAACAATAATAAAATCAGTTTTGAGGTTGGCACACATGTAGGTAACTGTGGAACACCCAGGTGGAGACCTCCAGGAAGCAGTGTCTGTGTCTGGAGTCAGGAGCAAGGCCTTGACCAAAAGTACTGATATGAGAATTATCAACTTAATTGATAATGGACCTGGATAAGAGGAGAAGAAAGCTGAAGTGGAATCCTGGGGACCGCCCACATTCTGGGGCAGGAGAAATAAGAGGAGCCCATGAAGGGCGGGAGGAAGTAACAATTTAAATGTGGGAAAACCATCAGAGGCTTCCATTCCAAAGTTCGGTGAAGTAGGTCACCCGAAAAGTTTTCTGTTACAAAACACTTGGGGAAGCTGTATAATACGTAACAAAAATATTTCTAATACATAGGTGAACTTCTAATAAGGAAAAGCAACATACAAAAATGAAGAGGAAGATGAAAATGAGAGAGGTGAGCAAGTGACAATGATTCTCTGTTGTGAAGACATTTTGCTGACCTCAAGAACAAGCAGCTTCCACACTGACCGCCCCGTGGAGTCTGGAGAGGAGGCTCCGGGCCTCTGCAAGGCATAAAGTTGAAACTGAGACTCTTGCAATGAGACATAATATTTTATATTTTTTAAATGCATTTGAAATATTCCACAAAATTTTTTTAAAAAGAAATGGGCACTGAATGAACTCTAATGTAAACTACAGACTTTGAGCAACAATGATGTGTCAATGTGGGTTCATCAGTTGTAGCAAACGTCCCACCGTGGCGGGGGATGTTGATGGTGCGGGAGGCTGTGTGTGTGGGGACAGGTGGTACATGGGGAATCTCTGTATTTTCTGCTCAATTTTTCTGTGAACCTAAAACTACTCTCAAAAATAAAGTCTATTAAACGGAAAGTTTCCTGGGTTTCCTGGCAGAAGTAGATTCAAAAATCTCTCTGGAGGATGGACACAGGCATTACAGGATTCCAACAACTGTGTGCTCACAATCACATAATTGCAGACGTGAAGAAACAAGCCTGCATGAGGATCAACAGACAGACCAACCAGTGACATTAGAGCCTCAGAACGTGAAAAATATATAACTATTTACTGTGGTATAGAAAATAAATGTTTTATATTATAAAAAAATAAATAACAGGGGCTGACCCAGTGGCATAATGGTTAAGTTCATGTGCTCTGCTTTGGCAGCCCAGGGTTTGCTGGTTCGGATCCTGGGCATGCACCTACACTGCTCATCAAGCCATGCTGCGGTGGTGTCCCACATACAAAATAGAGGAAGATTGGCACAGATGTGAGCTCAGGGACAATCTTCCTCAAGCAAAAAGGGGAAGACTGGCACAGATGTTAGCTCAGGGACAATCTTCCCCATAAGATAGTATGTATGAGAAGTGAAAACTATAAGAAAGAAATGCTTAGTTTTATAAGAAAAAATATATTATTTAAAAAATGATTGAAACTTCAAGAAATAAAGACTCACTGAGGAAAAACATGTCTCAATGACTTACAAAAGCAGATTAGATAGCCAAAGAGATAATTTTTATACCTCAATAAAGATCTGTAGAAAATTCCAGAAAATAGTGATACAGAAAATGTGGGAAGGGAGAACAACAATAAAAATTCTCATATACTGCAGAAGGAAGCAAAACTTGGTACAACCAATTTGAAAAACAATCTGGCAAAATCTAGTAAAATTGAAGATGCAAACACTCCACTATCCTAAATTTTCCTCTTAAATATGCCTGTGGGTGCCGGGGTGCACTGCTCAGATCCTGCCCCTTAGGACCCAAGCACTAACTTCCTTCAAGGAAATTGCTCTTTCTGAAGGGAGCTGGCTCATCCAAGAATAAATAGATCCCCTCCTGAGGGCAGCCTATATCCAACAGGGGGACATGGAGGCCAAGCCCCCTTCCCCAGTATGGGACAACTTGAACTGCCATCATAGCCACAGAGCTGGGGCTTCTTCTATAACTACAGCTCAGTGTAATTTCTCTCTCCACCCAATGCTGTTTCATTCAATTCCTTGTAAGTGTTTTTCCAAAGAGCTACTGCCCAGCAGCATCCTGTATATGTAAACCTCGGCATCTTCTTCCTAAAGAACAAAATCTATACTGTGCCCTAGAAAGAAACCCAACCAAATTGCACCAAGATTCGTATACATGTTCATTGCAGCAAAGGCAAAAAGTTGGAGACAACAAAATGGTCCTCAACTGGAAAATGGATCAATAAACTTGATATATTTACGCAATGTAATAGTGTAAAATATTATTGAATGGTTACTGGGTGTCAACTTCTATGGATGCATCCACGAACAAAACAAACAAAAATCCCTGCTTTAATGCAACTCGGTCCTAGTGGGGGAGAGGAAAAACTATATGTGGAAAGATGATAGATTAGTTAGATAGATAGATGGTAGATAGATAGATAGACAGATGATAAAGTCATGTGTCACATAACAATGTTGTGTCAGTCAACAACTGACCGCATATACGACAGTGGTTCCATGAGATTAGCACCACATATCCTAGGTGTGTAGTAGGCTACACCATCTAGGTTTGTGTATATACTCTCTATGATGTTCACACAACAACAAAATTATCTAACAACGCACTTCTCAGAATGTATCCCTTTTGTTAAGCAACACGTGACTGTAGATAGACAGATAGGTAGATAGATAGCTGCATAGATGGATAGGTAGATAGACAGAATGTTACAAGATTCTAAGTGATTGGAGAAAAAGAAGATAAGAGTGGGGGTTATATTTTTAAGCAGTGTGATCAGGATAGGCCTCAGTAAGAAGGTGGTATTTGAGCAAAATTTGACAAAAGTAAGAAATTGGTTATAAGGCTATCCAGGGAAAGAGCATTCCAGGCAGAGAGAATATCAGATGCAAATGTCCTGTGGAAGTAGGCTCCTATCTGGCATGTTTGAATAGGAAGGAAGCCAGAATGGCTAGAGTTGAGTAAGTGAGGCGGGGAGGTATAGAAGATGGCGAGGATTAGATCATGTAAGGATTTTCTCTGACTCCAAGTGAGGTGGGAAGCAGTGGAAGGGTTTTGAGCAGATGAGTGTCGTGATGCGATCTGGGTTTTGAGAAATATCGTTCTGCTGCTGTACTGTAATTAGACTGTGGGGTACAATGGTGAAATCAGGGATAACAACTGGGAGGGTATTGCAATAGTCTAGGCAACAGTTGGTGGTGGCTTACACAGGCTAATAGCAGTGAAAATTGTGAGCACCGGTTGGAGTCTGTACATATATTAAAAGTGGAACCACAGGATTTACTGATTAAATGGTGTGAGAATCGAAGAAAAAGAGTTCAGGTGGTCAGCCTGATCAGCTAGAAGTATGCGGTTGCCATTAACTGAAATGGCAAAGACTGTGGGAGGCACAGGCTCATAAGAAAAATCATCAGAAGTTTGACTTGAGCACGGTAAACTTGAAATACCTGTTACAAATCCAAGGAGATGTGTCTAATATGCAACTGGATATATGAGTCTGGAGTGCAGGGAGAAGTCTGGGCTAGAGATAGAAATTGAGGCTTCATCGGTATATGGATGGCATTTGAATTCAGGAGACTGGAGGAGCTCTTCAAGGTAATTAGTTTAGGTGAAGAAAAGTGAATTACGAGGACTGAGCCCTAGACACAAATATATATAGTTGATGTATACCTATCAAGTATGTGTATATATCAAGTAACTATCCTTTTATAATCATACTCTCATTGCATAGAATATTGAGGGGCCTACTGAGTAGGTGCTCAATAAATAGCAAATGAATGAATGAAAGAATGAATATTGAGCTTCTGCACAAGTTTTTATTTGAAGAAAATGCTTTAATTGCTCTCTAAAAGTTTGAAAACCGCTGTACTCAGGAACTGTCTATCAAGGGAAACTCTAGTTTTATTTGAAACATTCTGATTTAATAAAATTTTACTTATTTCATAACTATGTCACAATTAGAACTAATTAGAACTAAAAATATGTTGAAAAGAAAACATAATACCATGAGGCTAGAGAACCAGATCAAAACAAGGAATGAGTAACATTTCTAAATGTCACAAAGAGTTCAAAATGAGGACTGAAAAATGTTCCCTTGAATTGGACAGCTGAAAGTTCATTGATAATGTCAGCAAGAAATATTTCCAGTTGAATAAATGAGAACCTCTAAGAGTAAATGAAAATGGAGAGAACCTTGGCTGTGAGTAGAAAGAGAAAGATCAGTTGATGGCTAGATTTGGAAGATAAAGATCATGTCTCAGTGCTAATAGGAAGGAACTAGGAGAGAGAAAGAGGTTAATGCCAGAGGCAAGGGGATGATTGATTCAGTTATTGGTTGCTGATATGAGAGAGGACAAATCTAGGAGAGATTTACTTTAGCTCAGAGAAGGAAAGAGTAACTTATAAATGCAGGGTCAGGGTCGTTTCTTTAAAGAGACGATCAGGAACTTAGAATGTATTTTCTCTATGAAGGAAAAGTTGTCTGATACACGTCAGGAGGAGAGAGTAGAAGAGGGAATTTGAAAAGAATGGTGAACATTTTAAACAGATTGTATAAGGAAATGTCTAGGAACTCCCCTGAGGGTTGTAAGGCATTGATGAGGACTTACCTGTGATCAGAGACAATGACATCATAATGGTAGCAATTGGAATAATTTTGTGATTTTCCTCAGAAATCCTCAGCAATATGAATGTAGGAGCAGATAGCACAACTGGTTGGATTGGTCCTCAGGATTGGGGGTTAGATAAGGGCAGTAAAAGCTCATAAGGGTAAGAGAGTGGCTGAACTGATAAACCACTGAATCTGGGAAAACGTCAAGATTTAAGTGTTTACTAACTGGGAGAAAAATAAAGCATTAAGGAATTACATTTGTAGGAGATTGAAGAGCGGATAGGATGGGAAATGAGGTTGGGGGAACTGGAAAGGTGACAGATTGTCATCATAAAAGTGATATTGCACATCAGATTTTCAGTGATGGAAAAGTTTTGGGCAACAAAGGAATACAGGAGTCCTCAGGTGGGATTCGAGATGAGGGATACTGATGCTGAAGAGGTCAAATATCTTGAAGAATATTTGGTGAGTCATTTAGTTCTAACACCCACGTCCACATGGGTAATAGCAGGACTGGAAGCTTGGAGGAAATTGTTGCTAGGGAGGAGAATAGTGGAAGGATGAGTCAGGGATCAGGAATTTTCAAGCTATTTGGGAATGCCTACCCAGAAAGAGAAGTTTGCAGTGTCTAATTGGGTTAACTGGCCTCAAAGATCAGAACGGAATCTGAAGTAAGGTTGTCCTTTACTAGCACATGCTGAGGTCCAGGTTTCTGTCAGAGGCCTAATAATATCTTCCCAAGCTTCCAAATGGAATTTTTGTCAAAAGATGTCTTGTGGCCTTGGCAAAGGTCCAGCAACTGGTAGGGGCATAAAGAAGAAAAGAAATCAGAGCACTTATTGTGTGCCATACACTGTGCTGAGCACTTTACATAGATTATCTCATTTAATCCTCACAACAATCTTTCTATAAGATTATTATTATTATTATTTCCAATTAAGAAACAAAAAAAGGAAGCTGAAATTAGTAGACTTGAAGCAATTCACAAAGATCATATAGCTATTAAGTGATAGGACTGAACTTTGAAGCAAAATCTTTTTCTTCCAAATCCTAATATGTTTTCCACTGTACAATTTGAGTCATGCAATTTAGGAGGAATTGAATGGGCCCACATCCAAGAATGGCCCTGATTGGCTTAAGGCAGCTGGAGGCCCTTCACCTCAACCAAGGTGATTGGTTCAGGAATTGGTACACGATCCAGCGAAGACCAATCAAGGTCATTTAGATTCCACTCCAGGAGTCAGCTGGTGTCCTGCTGGTCACAATACAGAAAGATTATAGCTCAAGAGCCGCAGGCAGGCAGGCAAGACCACAAAGGAGGAGACTATGTCAGTGAGTGGAACTGAAAAATGGAAGGAGGAAAAGGAGGACTTGGCCCGTATTTTTTGAGTCATGAATTAAGTCTTTTTTTGAAATCTATAGCTGTTCAATTATGTGAGCCAATAAATTCTTAGTTTTGCTTAAGCCCATTTTGATAAGGGTTCTTTGCAAGCAAAGGCCTTAGGAAATTTTGCAAAGAGCACAGTTTGCTTTGAGGACAGACCAAGTTCCCTTTCAGCATCTCATTCTTTATTTCCCATCCAACTGCTCTGATAATAACTAAAGATTCTTTAGATAGTTCTATTCCTTTTTTTGTCCCCCCAGGCAAAGGGACCTACCTGTATACACAAAACCTGGCAGTCTTCTCGTTTTCCTCTTTATCCAGGTCATCCTCCCTGGATATTCTTGAAGGTCAAACTCGACATGAATTCAGAAGCATTTTCTCCTCAGCCCTGAGCTGATTTCTTGGTAACAGACTCCTATCTCTCTGAAAATTTGAATTTATCACACAGACATGGAGAAGGCTTAATTACAGTAGGGTGAGACAGCAGTAAAGCTAATACATGGATGATGGGGGCAAAGGTCAGCTTCATTTGGTGCAGTGTGTCCTTAGATGTATTTTGTTAGTCTTCTTAAATTTAAAAGTGGAGAGGGGAAGGAAGGAAAAGAAATGGAAATTGCTGCAAAAAAAGTTTTCAATCTTGGAAGATATTTCTTTTTAAAATAGGTGAAGTTTTTAGATAGTCTAAATATTTTATAACTTTTGAAAATGTCTATGAATATAGAAATATACTTATCCAAAATTTGGATTTTTAGGGGGAAAAACATCACACAGCCGAGTTAGTCTTTGTTAGTGCTTCTTCTATGACTTGTCAGGCAATCAGAATGTGTGAACACTGCCCTGGTTGTTCAGTCTCTAGGTTAAGAGATGGAGTCCTTTCTCTACATGTCCCCCTAGTATAATGGAGCAAGGGCCCTAAACTACACAGGACCTTCAGCAAACAAAGAATTGTACAGTGGGTAAGCAGTGGCTTGGCAGATGGGAGGCAGAGAGAATTTAATTTTAAGGAGGTAAAATTTGAGCTAATATTTGAAGGAGAGAGCTACAGTACGACAAACAGGAGGAAGACTTTGGAGCCACCGGTCACGTTGAAGGTTCGACCAGTAGGTGCTGGAGCCAAAGGCAGAACTAGGGCTTATTACCGTCTTTTGCAACATCTCTCAAAATTAAGTGCTCATCTTGCTTCCTTCTTCCACCAGCCAAGCCTAGAGCATCATTTCTAATGCCCAGATGACCATCCTGAACTCCACAATGGCCCCTGGCTACATAATCCACTCTAGCATCTTCACAGAGAGCAGAGGAGCGTCATAAAGTTTACAAATTGACAAGAGCCCTGAGACTCTGACACTTCGTAATATAAGTATTTATGTAGCTAACAAGGATAGAGATGTACTGATTGGGATAATGAGGTGCCAGGAGGGAATGTGAGGACCAGCATTCAAAAGTGGGGATTCCCCAGAGCCTCTCAATGCCAGGGATGCGTTCAGGCACTGGACCCTGCTGACGACAGCCTGCACGAAATGGGCCGTGCGGGGTCTGGAGAGCTGGCTATTTTTATCATCCCTTGTCATTTATAGCTGGCAATTGCTTGATATTGTGTGAGCTTCCTCCCAGAGTTCAGATGAATCATTTTCCCCACTCACAATTCCGAAACGAACCTTCTCCTACACATTTCAGCAGAACAGAAGTTTCATGAGAAGTTTCTCCTCAGGGTGTGCTCTTTGGGCCACACTCCTTACAGGCTCAGATCTGGGGTTAGAACCCCTCATTCTGGTTCGTGCCTCATCTCCTATGAGCTTATAGAAGAGCTGTATCTGATTCCATCTCTCCCTCAGCAGCAAGAGCATATGTCACTCAAAAGAGCATCTGCATATCCACAGAAGAGGAGCTACATTTCTCTCTTATTATGTATATATATGTTTACAAACTTAAGTATTTATAACTAGACACACACACACTCCCCAATAGAAGCAAAAAGCAAAACAGATCTGTCTACCAAAGCATTGTTAAAACCCTGGCTATGCACTTCCATTTTGCTGCCTGGAAGATACATTACATTTTTTTGAACTCTAATGGAAATTTGATTAAATGCACAATTAAAATATCTTTTAAATCTTCTTATTTTCCTTTGTTTTAAGACTGATTTTTATGCTTATTGAGATGCCTATTACCTACAAAAGACTAGGAAAAATACTTTAAAACTTTTCTTCTTTTATCTAAATATTTCTTGAACGTATTATCTTCATAAAGTGCATTCAAAGCATTTTAAGAGTGTTTCAAATATGAGGATTTTATCCTCTTTTTACAGATGGGATGCTTCCACACAGAGCAGTGGAGACAGGCTGGCTCAGCCCCTGTGCCAGTTCCTTGACCAAAATTCTTGAAAAAACCCAGATGGAATTTCAGACTCTGTCTACAGAAAATAGTCCTGTCACCATAGATAAAGTCTCAGTCTTAGAAGTACCAAGATATCTCATTCGTTAAAGCTCCATATCACTTTTTCTTTCTGGGTTTAGATATGACTAACATGCCTAACATTCAGAAAGATACAAGATAGATATAGATGGGAATAAAGATTAGTTTTAGATATAGACATGTATGCACAGAAAAAAGAAGAGAAAGAACATCGTGATCAATTTGTGTTTTCTACATTTGTTTTCTCTGTTTTTACATGTTTTCAGTAAATAATTTTATAATAAAAAATTTTGAGTGCTTCCTCCTTTCCTTTCTTTCTCTCCTTCCTGAATAACCCACTCCTCAAGCTGTTAGGGAAGGCAGAGTGAGATGGGTTGGTGGGGGTGGGATGGCCACAGTGCCTCAATGCAGGGTATTGAAGCGCATGTTGGGTGAGGAGGCATCACACAGGAGGGATGCCTGGCATGTGGTGCTGGAGCCCAAGCAAGGGGAGGAGGTTGTTTCTGAGGTGGGGTAGCTTGATATGAGGATTCAGAGTCCCAGCGAGGACAGAAGGGCACCTCTGCTGCCTAGTACTGGGAGTCAGAGCCACAGTCGGGTGAGGAGGGTGTCTGCACTAGGGGGTCAGACACATGCAGGAGACCAAGCAGCGTTAGGAGGGCATCCTCACAAAGGAGCAGCTTGGCAGGAGTGTAGGATTCGAGGCAGAGTGAGAAGGGCGTTCGTGCCTGGGTATCAAAGATCAAGGGGGTGAGGAGAGTGTCCACGTGGGTGTGGGGGGAGTTGGCAGCATAGAATTGGGTGTCTGAAACCCAGTGGGTGAAGAGCGCTCAACGAAAGTTGTTCTGTTTGTCCCTATAAATCATATTAGGTCTTGACAAAGCTAATATCTCAGCATCCAGATTGTATCTCCCAAAAAAAGAGAGAAAGGAGATCTGGGTTAATGTCAATATGACATTGATGTCATTGAAAAAACCAAAATGTTCCACAAAAGTCATATTGTATCATAAAGTTTTCTAGGGTTGTTTGAAAAAAAGTCTGTCACTTTTCATCTGTTTTTATTGGTCGGCCTCTCCCTCATCTCCCTGGGCTCAAAGCGTAGACTCCTCAGCTCTGTGTGGCAAGTCTTGCGAGCTCGGCTGTACTCCTCTTGGCATTTACACTCAGGCAAAACAAAGGCAATTCTGATGACTGATTCGCCCCACAGGGCTCTGGTTCAGGGATCAGGCTTGGCAAATGGTAAAAATTCAGCAAACCCAAGACAAGCATGCTATCCACCTTGATTCCTGAGTCCACAACAGATACAAATAATTGTGCAGATCCTCTTCTCCCCCAGGAACCAATGCCTCAGAATCTTTTTCAACACAGGACTCTAATTTTCCATTGCCAGTCAACAGAAACTGGTACAAAAGAAGAAATTTATTTACCAGCCTTGATATAAAAATAATTGCAGTTATTGCTTAACATGATTTATATCTTATATTTTGGAAACAATAGGGTAGTAAGCTATCAAAATTTGTTCAAGGTCTGTGGGGAAGAGCAAGATGGGGACTAACAAGTGTGGAAACATTTAAAAATCCCGGAATTTTAGAGTGCAACTCTTGCCAAAGTAAATGTTAGCGCTATTCAGTCCCACGAAACTTTTTAAGTGACCATTTAGCTTACATTGGAAAAATACAATAATTGAGTGAATCAGAATGATCTGAAAGTTTCATATCATGTCAAGAGCAAAGTCCACATGACTTTCCCAGGCGCACACTGGCCTTGTCTAAAGCCCACGATTTGACAGCCATGCAACCTGTGAGGAGTAGGCCCCTTCCAGCACAACCATTTGTTTCAAAGCCCTATAGAGGCACAGAAGAATGCAGGAGGTTAGAAGAAGGGAACATGGAACATTACATGATGATTCTTTTTGTGAAATGCAGGAGAATCTGCGTTAATAACATTAAATCTTTGGGTAACAATGGGAATAGCCAACATTTCTGGAAATCTCCTAATTGTCTGAGCACTGTGCTAAACACTTTATGAGCATATCTCATTTAATACAAAAACAACCCTTTGGAGCAGGTAGTTTTTCTCTCCATTTTACAAATCAAGTACTACAGTTTAATGGGTTAGATAATTTGCTCGAGGTCCTGCAATGCTGACATTCAAACTGGAGCTATCTGGTTTGAAGCCTGGGTCCTTAACCGTATATAAAATTGCCCCTCCACCCCATGCAAAAATGCAGTGAAAAGAAGGAATATTGCAGAGAAGACAAATGCAAGTGACATTTTGGATTATAAAACTCTATTGTTCACAAAATTGGGCATTTCTTTGGCAACCTTTTTTTTGGTCATTGGAAATTGAATATTACTTCATGTGAGCCCATCAGTTGGGCAGAAGAGAATGACAAACACCGTCTTCAAGGAGGGAAATGTTCTCATGGGGGAATGGGAAAGGTTTGTAGCTAACCATCATCTGAAAGGTAGGGAAAATGAAGTGAACTTCCAGATCCACAGCAAGGTTTTTCACTGTCTGTCATTTGGAGGCAGCGCTATAACCAGAGCCCCACAGAGGTATGTGAGAAGCAGCCAGCACTGACTCTTCAACTGGCTTATAACTAGTCAGAGGCATCAAACAGAGAGAGCAATATGAATAAAACTGTGTGTTGAGCAGAACAAAGGAATGACTATCACAATAAAACTAATTCAAGTTCTAAAGGATGCAAACCAAAGGCAAGCTCAGTCATGTTGTATGACTCAGTGATTCCAAGAGAAGCGGGGTTTAAGTCAGATTATGTTAGAGGATGTTAAAAACAAGGGTTGGAGCAGAAAAGACAAGCACAGGAAAGAGGAAGGAGCAAAGGCGTGAAGAAGGAACCTGGACCACTGGGGCAAAGACGGCAAGCAGTCCAAGAAGAGGGACTCCAGAGGGGGACCACGGGAGGTAACCCAGCAGAACAACGAGGCGGAGGTGGGATAGCAGAGAATGAAGAAGGGAAGGGGTGAAGCTGCCACAGCATTACTGCAGCTGTAGATTAAAGAGGAGCTGGGCAGAGCGAAGCTGGCAGGCAGGCCCTTTGTGGCAGCAGGATTTGCTTTAAGTATTTCAAGATACTGTAAATTCTGCACTTCCGTCAGAGGTACGGGAAGTGCCTCACAAGTATTAGCTCATTTAATTCTCACAATAACTCAATGTTATAACATAGGAAATATTATTAACTCTACTTTACAAATGAGGAAATTAAAAGACAGACGGTTTAACTAATTGTCAGTGTCACACAGGCGGAAAGTGGTGGAGCTGGGAGTCATCGCACTGGCAGTAGGGAGCCAAGATACAGTGGTCTTCACTGCTCTCCCTTGTTGCCGTTCTGGTTTATTGCACCTCAGGAAAGGAGACGGCATCATCGTTTGATCCCAAGTCGTTGCATTTCCAGGTGCTACATCATCGGCATTTTTTCGTTATTATTTAAAACCATTTATCATAATCAGAGAATCTGTTATGGGCTGAATTTAGTCCCCACCCCTCAAATTCATCTGTTGAAATACTAACCCCAGTACCTCAGAATGTGACTGTAATGGTAGACAGGGTCTTTAAAGAGGTAATCAAGTTAGAATGAGGTCTTATTCTAACTTATTATTAATTTAATATAGGTGGGCCCTTATTCAATGTGAATGGTGTCCTAACAAGAAGAGGCAATTAGGACACACGTGCACAGAAGGAAGACCATGTGAAGACACAGGCAGGAGACAGCCATCTACCAGCTGAGGAGAGAAGCCTCAGAAGACACCAGCCCTGCGGACATCCAGCCTCTAGAACTGTGAGAAATAAACTTCTGGTTTTTAAGCTACCAAATCTGCAGTACTTCATAATGATAGCCCTACCAAATTAATACAGCATCTAACCATCTAAACTACTAATTGCTGTAATTTGAGCTAACCACAAAAAAAGATCTCTGAAAAAGGTAAATCTAGTGACATACAATACAGATTCAGAGGTATTCAATTCAATGCTTGGAAGAAGAATTATCTATCCTCTTTTATTTATGTGAACTGACAGTAATAGCACAGAGGCAGAAAGAGGAAAAGTGGAATTTGACTGCTGTAAGTATGCTATGTTGTTTAGGAAGTGGTAAAAGTAATAACTAACAGTTTATGAAATTAAGTCAAAGATTCATGTTGTAATCTACAGTAGCTGCTGTAATACAAAAAGGTATAATTTAAAAGCTGGTAAATGAAACAAAAGTAAATAATGGAAAAAGGAAATACTTGCCTATTACAAAAGAAGGAACAAAGAGCAGACAGGACAAATAAAAACCAAATAGCAATATGGTAGACCGAAACACAACTATATAAGTAATTACAATTACATTGAAAAGGACTAAACACTCCAATTAAAAAATGAAAATTTTCATACTGGACAAAAATACAAAATCCAATTATATTTTGTTTAACCTTTAATTAATTTGAAAATAAAGATACTCTCTAATTACAAGAATGGGAAAATATACACCATTAAAGCATCCACCAAAAGACTATACTAATAGCAAAGTACACATCAGGTCAAGAAGTTCTACAGGATATTAAAGAGGGATATGTGACAGTGATAAAAGGATTGTGACATGAAGCTACAGTCCTAAAACTGTGTGCACCTAATAACATACATAAATATAAATATATAAAACAAAACATTGACAGAGAGAAAGAGGCAAATTCAAAACGATAGTTGGAAATGTAAACACACCTCTCTCAAAAACTCATAGAAGAAATGGACAAAATGTCAGTAAGGATAAAGAAGATTTCAAAAATACAAATAATCGAATTGGCCTAACTGAAATTTATAAAACCCTATATCCAATAACAGCAGAATACGTGTCCTTTTCAAGTGCATGAGGACCACACATCAAAATAGGTGATAAAACGCCATAAAGGTAGTCTCAGAAAATTTCAAAGGTAAATTCAGAGTAAGCCACATGCATCATGTAAGTGATCACCTTCCTAAATAAGGTTTCAGGAAAATAACAGTAAGATAAGGGAAGAAAACATGGAAGAATAAAGTCCTAATTACTATACATGCATATTTTTTTCAGCTTTACATCATTATATTTCAGTTTCTGTATAGACTGTATCATGTTTACCACCGATGGTTGAGTGTTTACCCATCACCACACATATATGCCTTTTTATCCCTGTTTCCTCCCCCCACCTCCTTCTCTGGTAACCACTAATCTAGTCTCCTTATCTATCTGTTTGCTTATTTATCTTCTACATCTGAGTGAAATCATGTGGTATTTGTTTTTCTCTGTCTGACTTATTTCACTCAGCACAATACCCTCAAGATCCATCCTTGGTGTTGCAAATGGTACAATTTTGTATTTTTTTTTATAGCTGAGTAGTATTCCATGGCATATATATACCACATCTTCTTTATCCACTCATCAGTCGATGGGCACTTGGGTTGCTTCCACATCTTGGCTATTTACGAATAATGCTGTGATGAACTACAGGTACATATATCTTTATGAATTGTTGACTTTATGTTCTTTGCATAAATACCCAGTGATGGGATAGCTGGATCATACAGTATTTCTATTTTTAATTTTTTGAGAAGTCTCCATACTGTTTTCCATAGTGGCTGCAGCTGTTTGCATTCCTACCAGCAGTGTATGAGGGTTCCCTTTTCTCCACATCCTCTCCAACATTTGTTATTTCTTGTCTTAGTAATTATAACCATTCTGATGGGCATGAGATGATACCTCATTGTAGTTTTGATTTGCATTTCCCTAATAATTAGCGATGTTGAACATCTTCTCATGTTCCTCCTGGCCGTCTGTATATCTTCTTTGGAAACATGTTGGTTCATATCCTCTGCTCATTTTTTGATCGGATTGTTCAATTTTTTTGGTGATAAAGATTAGCCCTGAGCTAACACCTGTGCCCATCCTTCTCTATTTTATATGGGGGACACCTACCACAGCATGGCTTGATCTGCACCCAGGATCCAAACCTCTGAACCCCAGGCCACTGAAGCAGAGGCACGCAAACTTAACCACTATACCACCAGGGCAGCCCCCAGGTTGTTCATTTTTTTGTTGTTGAGTTGTATGAGTTCTTTATGTAGTTTGGAAATTAACCCCTTGTCAGATATATGAAATATTTTCTCCTAGTTGGTGGGTTGTCTTTTAATTTTGTTGATGGTTTCCTTTGCTTTGTAGAAGATTTTTAGTCTAATAGAATCCCATTTGTTTATTTTTTTCTTTTGTTTCCCACGGTATTCAAAAAGATACTGCTAACACCAATATCAAAGAGTGTACTGCCTGTATTTTCTTCCAGAAGTTTTATGTTTTCAGGTCTTACCTTCAAGTCTTTAATCCATTTTGAGTTAATTTTGTGTATGCTCATGGATTGGAAGAATAGACATAGTTAACATATCCATATTACCTAAAGCAATCTACATATTCAATGCTATCCCAAACAGAATCCCAATGACATTCTCACAAAAATAGAACAAAGAATCCTAAACTTTACATGGAACAACAAAAGACCCCGAATAACCAAAGCAACCCTGAGGAAAAAAGAACAAGGCCGGAGGCATCACAATCTCTGACTTCAAAATATACTACAAATCTATAGTAACAAAACAGAGTGGTACTGGCAAGAAAACAGACACACAGATCAATGGAACAGAGTTGAAAACCCAGAAATAAAACCATGCACCTACAGACAGCTAATCTTGAATAAAGGAGCCAAGAGCATAAAACAGAGAAAGGAAAGTCTCTTCAATAACTGATGTTGGCAAAACTGGACAGCCACATGTAAAAGAAGGAAAGTAGACCATTATCTTACAGGAATATTTTTTTGACAGTAGGGTGAAACAAAGAAACAAAGAAAAGGCAAGTAATTTAGTACAAGAAATTTGACACGTTCTGTACAATTTCTTCACTTTGCTCTCATCGTTTGTACAAACTCTTCATAGTTTACTTGACCATCATCATCAATATCTGCTTCCCTGATCATTTCATGAACTTCTTCATCTGTTAACTGCACTCCACGGTTTATCACATGCTGAAGCTTTGCTGCACAAGTATAGCCATTGCCATCCTTATCAAACACAGGGAATGCTTCTCTAATTTCTTCATCACTGTCACTGTCTTTCATTTTTCTTGCCATCAAAGTCAGAAATTCTGGGAAATCAAACATACCATTACCATCAGCACCTACTTCATTAATCATGTCCTATAACTCTGCTTCTGTGGGATTCTGTACAAGACACCTCATTACAGTTCCTAATTCCTTTGTTGTTACAGTTCTATTACCATCTCTGTTAAATAGTGAAAAAGTTTCTTTAATTCTGCGATCTGCTCCTCTGTCAATTGGTCGACTACGCTGCAAGCATTAATGGTCTCCACAATCACACAACCACTCAGTTGCTCACTCCACTTGGACTCATTCTTTTGCAGTGGAGAGTAAATAGTATTTTTTTTTTTTTTAGAAAACAAATATACAACTTGGAATGGATTTGAGGCAAATTGTGCCATAAAAGATTTTCTTTAAGTGGTTAAATGAAGTTTATAAAGCAAGTAACAATTTAAAAAAAGTTTCTGGTACAGGACCAGCAGTGCAAAAAAATAACGTACAAGTACCTATATAATAAACCCATTTTGCAATAGTGCAACTTTTAAGTACACATTGCTGACTGACCATACAGAGTTACAACTTCCACATCAGCAACATATTGACAGTTCCTACAGAAAACTACTTAAAAAAAAGGCATAACCCAGATGTTCCCTTGTTTGATCAACTCTAGCTAAGTTTAAATGTGCAGAAGGGCTTAGATATATCCAGCGTAAGCCATAGGAGAAGAAGAGGAAGATAAGAGAAAAAGAATGAAAAAGAAAGAACCGAAAGGAACTACAAAAACAACTAGAAAGCAACTAACAAAATGGAAATAAGTACATACCTATCAATAATCACTTTAAATGCAAATGGACTAAATTCTTCAATCAAAAGACATAAAATGGTTGAATAGATTAAAAATAATAAGACCCAACTATATGCTGCCAACAAGAGACACATTTTAGATGTAAGGACACACACAGACTAAAAGTGAAGGGATAGAAAAAGATATTCCATGTAAATGGAAACAAAAAGAAAGCTGGAGGGCCAGCCCAGTGACGTAGTTGTTAAGTTCGTGCACTCTGCACAGCGGCCTGGGGTTCATGGATTCAGATCCCTGGCACAGACCTACACACTGCTCATCTAGCCATGCTGTGGTGGTGTCCCACATACAAAATAGAGGAAGATTGGCACAGATGTTAGCTCAGGGACAATCTTCTTCACCAAAATAAATAAATTAATTAAAAATTGAAAAAAGGGAAAAAACTGAAAAGTATAGGAGCACCTATACTTATATCAGAAAAAATAAACTTTAAGACAAAGACTGTAATGAGAGACAAAGAAGGAAGTTACATAATGATGAAGGGATCAATCCAACAAGACAATATATATTGGTAAATATTTATACACCCAACACAGAAACACCTAAACACACAAGGCAAATATTATCAGACCTAGAAGGAGAAAGAGCAATACAATAATAGCAGGAGACTTTAAAACCCCACTTACATCAATGGATAGATTATCCAGACAGCAAATCAATAAGAAAATATTCGCCTTAAACAATGTTAGACCAGATGGACTTAACAGATATTTACAGAGCATTGCAACTAAAAGCAACAGAATACACAGTCTTCTCAAGCGAACATGGAACATTTTGCAAGATAGAGCATATGTTAGGCCACAAAACAAGTCTTAATATACTTAAGAGGACTGAAATCATATCAAGCATCTATTCTGACCACAATGGTATGAAACTGGAAATTAATCACACAAAGAAAACTGGAAAAATCACAAATATGTAGAGATTAAACAACACATTACTGAACAACCAATGAGTCAAAGGAGAAATTAAAAAGTAATTAAAAAAATACCTCAAGACAAACAAAACTGGAAATGTAACATATCAAAATTTACGGGATCCAGGAAAAGCAGTTCTAAGAGGGAACTTCATAGCAATAAAAGCCTACCTCAAGAAACAAGGAAAGTCTCAAATATACAACCTAACTTTATATCTCAAGGAACTATAAAAACAAGAACAAAACCCAAAGTTAGTAGAAGAAAGGAGATAACAAATATCAGAACAGAAATAAATGAAATAGAGACTAAAAAGACAATAGAAAAGGTGAACAAAATTAAGAGTTGGTTCTTTGAAAAGATAAACAGATTGAAAAAACTTTAACTAAACTCACCAAGAAAAAAAGAGGAGACAAATGAAATCAGAAATGAAAGAAGGCATGTTACAACTGATATCACACAAATACAAAGGATCAGAAGAGACAACTATGAACAATTATATGCCAATAGATTAGACAACCTAGAAGAAATGGATAAATTTATAGAAACATACAACCTACCAAGACTGAATCATGATGAAACATAAAATATGAACAGACCTATTACTAGCAAGGAGATTGAATCAGTAATCAAAAACCTCCCAGCAAACAAAAGTCCAGAACCAGATGCTTCACTGGTGAATTCTACCAAAGATTCAAAGAATTAGTACCAGTCTTTCTCAAACTCTTCCAAATTATAGAAAGAGGAACTCTTTCAAACATATTTTACAAGACCAGCATTACCTGATACCAAAACCAGACATGGACACCATAAGAAAAGAAAATCACAGGGCAACATCCCTGATCAACAGAGATGCCAAAATCCTCAATAAGGTGAATTCAAACAATTCAGTTCAAACTGAATTCAACACTACATTAAAAGGGTCATATACCATGATCAAGTGGGATTTATTCCAGGGATGCAAGGACGGTTCAACATTCACAGATCAGTCAACATGATACACCACATTAACAAAATGAAGAATAAAAATCATATAGTCATCTCAATAGATGCAGAAAAAGCATTTGACAAAATTCAATATCCATTCATGATAAAAACTCTTAACAAAGTGGGCATAGAGGGAACATAGTGCAACATAATAAAGGCCATATATGACAAACTCACAACTAACATCATACTCAATGGCGAAAAGCTGAAGCCTTTTTCTCTAAGATCAGGAGCAAAACAAGGATGTCCACTCTCGTTCCTTTCATTAAACATAGTATTGGAAGTCCTAGCCAGAGCAATTAGAAAAAAAGAAAGAAAGAAAATGCATGCAAATCAGAGAGGAAGAAGTAAAACTGTCACTATTTTCATATGATATGATTTTATATATAGAAAACCCTAAAGACTCCATCAAAAAGCTGTTAGAACTAAAACAATTCAGTAAAGTTCTAGGATACAAAAATCGGTTTCATTTCTTTACACTAATAATGAACTATCAGAAAGAGAAATTAAGAAAGCAATTACATTTATAGTTACATCAAAAAGAATAAAATACCTAGAAATAAATTTAACCAAGGAGGTAAAAGGCCTGTATATTGAAAACTAAAAGACGTTAATGAAAGACATCATAGAATATACAAATAAATGGAAAGATATTCCAAGCTTATGGATTGGAAGAATTAACATTGTTAAAATGTCTGTTCTACTGAAAGCAATATAAAGATTCAATGCAATCCTTATCAAAATTCCAATGGTATTTTTCATGGAAATAAGACAAACAATCTAAAAATCTGCATGGAGTTACAAAAGACCCCAAACTGCCAAATCAATCTTGAAAAAGAAAAACAAAAGCAGAGGTATCACACTCCCTGATTTCAAGCTATATTACAAAGCTGTAGTAATTAAAGTAGTATGGTATCAGCATAAAAATAGACACACAGATCAGTGGAACAGAATAGATAGCCCTGAAATAAACCCTCACACCTATGGTCAATTAATTTATGACAAAGGAGCCAATAATATAAAATGGGGAAAGGACAATCTCTTCAATAATTGGTGCTGGGAAATTGGACAGCCACCTGCAAAAGAATGAAACTGGACCACTATCTTGCACCATACACAAAAATTAACTCAAAATGGATTAAGGACTTGAATGTAAGACCTGAAACCATAAAACTCCTAGAAGAAAACTTAGGAAGTAAGTTCCTTGACATTGTCTTGGTGATGATTTTTTAAAATCTGACACTAAAAGTAAAAGCAACAAAGCAGAAATAAACAGGACTCCATCAAACTAAAAAGCTTCTGCATGGTGCAGGAAACTGTCAACAAAATGGAAAGGCAACCTACTGAATGGGAGAGTATAATTGCAAACCATATACTGTATCTGATAAGGGGTTAATATCCAAAATATATTTAAAAATACATATAACTCAATAGCAAAAGAAAAAAATCTAATTAAAAAGTGGGCAGAAGATCTGAAAAGACATTTTTCCAAAGACATACAGATGGCCCAACAAGTACATGAAAAGATACTCCACATCATTAATAATATGGGAAATCAAAACCACAATGAGATATCACCTCACACCTGTTAGAATGGCTTATTGTTAAAAAGACAACAAATAACTAGTGTTGGTGAGGTTGTGGAGAAAAGGGAACCCTTGTGCTCTGGTGGTGGGAATGTAAATTGGTACAGTTGTTACAGAAAACTATGCAGTTTCCTCAAAACATTAAAAGTAGAACTACCATATGATCCAGCCATTCCAGTTCTTAGTATTTATCCCAAGAAAACAAAAACACTAATTCAAAAAGATATCTGTGCCCCCATGTTCATTGCAGCCTTATCTACAATAGCCAAGATATGGAAACAAACTAAGTGTTCATTGGTGGATGAATGGATAAAGAAATTGTGGTATATATATATATATATATATATATATATATAACACACACACACCCCACATATATATATGTATATGTAATATATATAATATGTATATAATGGAGTGTTATTTAGCCATAAAAAAGAAGGAAATCTTGCCATTTGTGACAACATGGATGGACCTTGAGGACATTATGCTATGTGAAATAAGTCAGACAAAAACAAATACTGTATGATCTCTCTTATATGCGGAATCTCCAAGAAAAAAATAGCCAAGCTCACAGATAAAGAGAACAGATTGGTGGTTGCAAGAGGCAAGGGATGTAGGGGGTTGGAAAAATGATTGAACTGTTTTGTTTTTTCCTTCTTAGTTTAAAGAAATTGAATTAAAAAAATTTTTTAAAGGGAAACTTTCAGTGAGATAGCAGTGAGACTCTGCTGTTATGGCTGAATTGTGCCCCCCCCCCAAATTCGTATGTTGAAGCCCTAAGCCCCGGCACCTCAGAATGTGACTGTATTTGAGATGGGGCCTTTAAACAGGTGATTAAGTTAAAGTGAGACCATCAGGGTGGGCCCTCAACCAATCTGACGGATGTCCTTATAGGAAGAGATAGTTAGGAGGCAGACAACTCACAGACTGAAGGATGACCATGTGAGGACACAGCAAGAAAGTGAGCAGGCCATCTGTAAGCCAAGGAGAAAGGCCTCAGAAAAGACAACCTTGCTGACACCTTGATCATGGCCTCCCAGCCTCCAGAACTGTGAAAAAATAAATCTCTGTTGTGTAAGCCATTCACCCCATAGTATTTGGTTATGACATTCTTAGCAAACTAATACACTTGCATTTGAGCCACAAACAAGTAAAAATACCTGTGGAGTATAAGATAGACAATATCTTGCTTAACAATGTGTGTTGGCTGGAGAGAGAGAGAGGCTTCCATTAACAACAAGGTCTATGTAAGTCCATAGTGTACATGACTGCCAAAAAAAATACAACCCAGAATGAACTAGTAAAGCTCTAACATTTGAGGCAGCAAGGTCTCTGTGGTCAGCCACAAGGTTTTGTTCCAACTATGTTATTTCCTTGTTGTGTGACCTTGAGCAGGTCATCTCTCTCTATGCGTGTGTCCTTGCCTGTAAAATGGGAATAGTATCCACCTCACAGTAGTTAGACTGGGAGGACGTCAAGAGATAATAAATATCAAATGCTTAGCACAAAGCCTGGCATGAAGAAAACTATAAACGAAAGTCACAGTTTTTTAAATTGGTGTCATCCTTACCATCACCATCGGAGGATGAGAGTCTCACTCTGCCTGGGGATGATCAGATCACAAGTGAGTATCAGCTTTGGCTCTTCAAACCCCACTTATAAAAAATGATGATAATAAAAATAACAGCAAGTACCATTCATTTAAGCGTCGGCTCTGCGTCGTGTTGTACTTCGCCTCTTTAATTCTCACAACTCCCTGTTAAACTATGCGTCGTTATCAACATTTTATGAAGGAAGAAACCAGAACACATAAAGCCAGTAAGTACTGAACACAGGATTCAAAGCACGGTGTGTTTGACTCCAAACGATTTTCTCTTCCCCTTCCTGTGTGCTCAGAGCCAGGAGACTTGAAATGATAGCTAATAAGAAAAATGACATGGGATGGATATTAAGAACACTCATGAGAAGAAAGCATTGTTTTTAAACATTGTGAAGTCTGTTACTGAGAAGATAGATTAGGTTTTGTATAATCAACAGAACCAAAACTAGGAGTGGAAGTTATGGGGGCAAGAGTACACCTCAACATAGAAGTTTCTAGTAGAATAATCAAAAGACGGAATAGATTTCTTCAAGAACATCCACATAACCACTTGGCAGGAATGTTGCAAAAGCTGTTTTCAAGTATCAGCCAAGTACTTATAAGTAGCGATTTTTGGGGTCCCTCACAGACCTGAAACAATCCATGAATCTATATCCACATATCAGGGATGCATAGGCAACAGGAATACTGAGATCTAACAACTTGGAATTACTGAGAGCCCTAGAAAACAGAGACCGGTAAGAAAATGCACTAGCTACTTAACCACAGGGACTAAGGTGGGACTCCAGTTCCAGAAGAATTGGCATGCCAGACACAGAAAGAAGGATGCTCACAACATGAAGGAGCATCATCTACAGTTCTGGTTACTGAGCTACAAATTGTGGGCAGAGGACACAAAGCAACATCCTGTCTGAAGAAGAATGGTTTAGTGGCTCAGAGTAGTGAGGGGCATAGATTCAAATTTCTGTCTCACCACTGACAAGCTGTGTGTCTTTGGCCAAGTTGCATAGTTAATGCTCACAAAATGTTGGTTCATATTATTTTATTATTATTTCTGAGCAGAGATTTTGTCTCAGGATATGGCGCAGAGCAAAAATCAACCAAACAAACAAAACTGAATTTCAAAGGATGAAAATCACACTGAGTATGTTTTATGACAAAAGTGGAATTAGATTAAAAATTAATAACAGAAAGACAACTGTATTATTGCCCAAATTTTTAGAAACAAAATACTCATGAAAAGAACCTATGTATCAAGAAAAAAGTTACAATGGAAATGAGAAAATGTTCTGAAATAAGTGATAATGAAAATCCAATATATCAAAACTAGTGGCAAAAGGCAGTGCTTAAGAAAATTTATAGGTTTAAATAACATGTTTGAAAAGTGAGGTATAAAATCAAAGATCTAAGCTTTTATCACTAAAAGCAAAGAGGAAAACCAGCAAATTAAGCCCAAAGGAAACGGAAAAAGAAAGTAACAAAGACGAGTGCAAAAATTAACGAAACATAAAGCAGGAGAATAATTAAGTTGTTTTTTTGAAAATATTAATAAAATTGATAATCAACAAGACTGATGAAGAAAAAAGGGAAGATAAAATTAGTGACATCAAGAATTAAACAATGGAATTCTCTACAAATCTCACAGACATTAGAAAAAATAAAATAGATGAATATTTTATGCCAATAAATTTGACTACTTACATGAAATAGACAAATTTCTTGAAAAACACAACTTAATAGAATAGATACAAGGCAAAGAGAAAATCTGAGTTATTTCATATCTGTGAAAGAAATTAAATCCGTTATCCAAAACCTTTGTACAAAGAAAATTCCAAGTTTAGGTGGCTTCATTGTTGAATTCCACCAGACTTTTAATAAAAAAATAACACTGTCCCTACACAAACCCTTTCAAAGAATACAGAGAAAACTCTTCCCAATTCATTTTGAGACCAGAAAAGACAAAACTATATAGTAATAAAAAACCCCAAACTATTAGCAAATCAAATCCAGATACATATAAAATTGATGATAAATTTTTTCTAAATGGGGTCATTCTAGGCCTATGAAGTTAGTTAACACTTGAGAGTCAATCAACGTAATTCATTTCATTAATAAAAATTAAAGATCATATGACCATCTCAGTAAATGGAAAAAAATGTACTTAGTAAAATTCAACATCTATACAAGGTAAAAACTTTCAGCAAACTGGAAATAGAAGGAAAATTTATTAACTTAACACAGTGTTCAAATATTACACACATTCTCTTTAGCGTCAGAAACAAGAAAATAATCGCTTCTACTCAACCTTCACCACTGATCTGGGACAGTACAATAAAGCAAGAAAAATAAACAACAGGAATAAAAATTGGAAAGTGTAGTGGGTTGACCAAAAGCTACCCAAAGACTCAAACCCTATCCCTTAGAACTTGAAAGTGTTACCTTATTTGGAAAAAAGATCTTTGCAGATATAATTAATGATTTTGAGATGAGGCAATCACCCTGGATTATCTAGTGGACCCTAAATGCCATCAAAAGTGAGAGAGAAAGAGAGAACACACGCAGAAAAAAAGGACGCACGAACACAGAGGTAGAGATTGGACTAATGTGGCCACAAGCCAGGGAATGCCAATGGCCACCAGAAACTTGAGGAGGCAAGAAACAGATTCTCCCCAGAGCCCCCAAAGGAAGTGAAAGCCCGGCAGGCTAGACCATGATTTTGGAGCCTCCAGAACTGTGAGTGAATAAATTTCTGTTGTTTTAAACCACACAGTTTGTGGTAATTTGTGAACCATAGCCACAGGAAATTAATAGAGAAAATAAGAAATAAAACAGTTTGCTTGCAAATGACATTATTTTGTATGTAAACATCCAAAAGAATCTACAAAATACTATTAGAATTAACAAGTGAACGTAGCAAGGTTGCTAGATGCAAAGTGGATGTATAGAAATCAATTGGATTCTTACATATTTTATATACTAGCAAAAAGTAATTAGAAAATTGAATTTTAAAACAATATTATTTAAAGTAGGATAAAAAATTGTCAAAGTTCTAGAAATAAACTTAACAAAATATGTGTATGACCTTTACATGGAAAACTAAAAATTATGGTTAAGAGAGAGAAAATCTGAAGAGATATAACAAGTTTATAGATTGGAAGGCTTGATATTATTAACACAGTAATTTCCCCCAAATAGATCTACACATTCAATGAAGTCCCAATCAAACTTCTAACAGTTTTATTTTTCATTAAAATTAACAAGCAAATTACCAAATCACAAGGAAAGGCAAAGAGTCCATAATAATTGAGACAACATAGAAAAGGAAAATCAAAGTTGGAAGATTTAAACTGCTAGACTTCAAGACTTACTGTAAATAAAACAATGTCATACTGGGCCAACACGTGAAAATAGAAAAGTGGAGCAGAATAGGAAAGACCAGAAACAGACCCACAATTGAAAGGTCATGTGATTTACAACAAAGGTGTTGCTTCAATTTGGTGACGAAGTATAGTCAATAAAAAAAAATGATGCTGGAGCAATTAGATATCTATATGGAAAAACAATCTTTGACTCCATCTCCATAGACTTAAATGTGAAAGCTAAATGAATAAAACTTCTAGAAGAAAACATAGGAGCATATTCTCATGACCTTGGTCGTAAATAAAGATTTCTTAAGACCCAAAAAGCCCTAACCATCAAAGAAAAATTTTATAAATTGAACTTTAATGAAAAAAGATGTCTTCATATTAAAGACATCATTAAGAAAGTAAATAGGCAAACCACAAACTGAGAAACATGTTTATGTGTAAAATAAGGAGATATATCTATACACACACATACGTATTCATATTATCTCATATTATCTATACTTTTATATTATATATATTCTTGTGTTATATGTCTATATGTATACACACACACACACTAAGGAGGTTGTATCCAGAACTACAACTTAACAATAAAAAGACAGCCCAGTTATTAAAAATAGACAAAAGCCTTAGGCACTACACAAAAGAGGATATTCAAATGCCAAATAAGCAGATAAGAAGTTCCTCAAAATCAGTCCTTTTTGGGAAATGCAAATAAAAACCACAATGATATACTACTGCCTCCCCATCAGAACAGCTAAAATGAAAAAGACAGAAAATACCAAATTTGAGGAGAATGTGAAACAAATAACACTCTCTCAAATATTGCTTCTGTCAATGGAAATTTGTTCAAACACTTTGGAAAATTCTTTGCATTATATACTAAAGCTAAACATATGAGTCAGCAGTTATAGTCCTAGATATGTACCTGAGAAAAGAGTGGATATCAAGAGAATGTTCATAAAAGCCTAATTTGTAAGAGAAAAAAACTTGAAACAATCCAAGTGTCCATCAACAGGAGAATGGATAAATGTGATACTTCAAAAGTGTCCTGAATTGAGATAAGGGGACTGTATATGTATACTCCAAATTCCACCAGTCATTATTGGATGGGGTCGATTTTCGATGAGCTGTGACCATAGTAAGGTGGCTCTCTTCAGCCAAGGGCGATGCCCTGAAAGATACTCAGTTGAGAGCTGTTAACTGTCAAATGTCCTTTCACCAGCGGAAATAAGAGCTTCTGTCCTGAAGTGGGGATCTGGGCAGGGGACCTCAGCTTCCACTATTTCCTATCAGGGCAGAGTTAATCCAAGCACTGTTCTCTGACAACAGTCTGTCCTCAGAAATCCCTGGAAATCTGTCAAGTTGTTTGCAGGTGGTTTTACAGTTTTGGAGCAAAAAAGTATGAAATGTTTATTACATATATATTTTACATTAGAAATGTAAAGATTAATTAGTTCTTTAACAAAAATCTTTTATATTTTTCATAGTGATTATATTTTTAAATGATCTGTTTATCCTACAAGGGCTGAGTGAATCAGATTATCTTGGTTAACATTCCAAGGTCCAGTGCATCTTGGCTAGTGTATTTTCATGTCACTGGCATATTAGGTTTTCTGTTGTTTAATTTACATTGTTCTCATTATTATATTGATGCATTACATCCCCAAAATGACAAAAAGGGATTACTGGCTCAAAAGTGGTGCACTGACACATAAAAGTAGTGATGAAAATGGAACGTAAATACAACAATTCAGAATACCACAATAAATGTGGAGAGATAAGACTTCCAGTGCAATGCATGCTCTGAGACAAATGAGGATTTTGCAGCGGCTGATAAAGAAACTCATAAACAGATAGTATAATAATGGATACACAAAGATGGGATTTTATTGACTATTTGCTTCTAGTGCTTCTAGTATTTTGTCTGTTACAATATTTTGTCAAATGTTGGTAGAAAGCCACTGAAGAATTTTGCATCATTTGCAAAGACAGTGCCCTAACTGGTGAGTCAATTAAGTTGTCCTGGAACAATTACAAAATAATGCTTTTTTAGTACAAAATTAATGAGTTCAGTCACTAAACGTAAAGAAGAGACCAAAACCACAAAGTCATCACTCAAAGTTGCATTGCTTGTAGCAAAAATAGGGCAAGCTACGTGATTGCCAAAAGTCCTATAAAACAGGAGGGAGGTTTATAAAATGATGCTCAAAGAGAATGCAGAACATGCTATTGGCACAAATTCTTTCTGCAGTGGAACTTCAAGCAAAGTAATGGCCTTCGATGTGGAGAAATAATCACTATCATACGTGTGTGCAAGGAAATAGTTAGCTTTGGGGATGAATGATGCCTCTAGTATCCAAAGCCTGAATCAGCACTTGGCAAATATACAGTACATATAAGAGAGAGACTTTATGTGTTTATTCCTGAAAATGAAAGCCATTAAAAACAGAACAACTGTTTATTGGCCTGAGTTTTAGGTTGGAAAAATGTGTGCTGGGATCTTTACTAATGGAACACCAGTACCCAGCTTCCCGAATAGAAGTTGTCTCTAAAGCCCAATCCGTATACTGCTTTATTAACAGACAGCCATTGGTGCTCAATAATGTGCTATTGATTCAGTGTTGACAAATATAGTGAAAACTGTTTGAACCATTATTTTTCTTTAGGGTACATCTTTTAACATGCCAGGTAAAGAAATAGGCAGTAAGCATAAGACCTTGCTGACTGATGAGACAAAAAGTGTGCATGTGAGTTTCTGAAATGAGGGGAGAAATAAGCAAACATTTCTTCATGACATAGCAATTGTAGTCAAGCCCATTTCTGGGATCTCAGGTGGCTTAACTGAAGAGATTAACTCACCAAATACGGGGGGTCATAAATAGCCTGCACATATCACATCTGGCTCAAGCATCATGATTTCAATCAGGATTTGTAGGAAGTCCAACTAGTGAATTAAATAACTCAATTGCTAAGATTTCAACTCTGTCCCAATATTTGATATTTTCTTTTACTTATTGGAAGAAGAAATTAATCATGGACCATGAGAAAATGTAAAACCACATCAAAATATTTGAACTGAATATTTTTTAATTTCCAGAACAGCATGCAACCGGTGAGTTCATTAGTAATCAACTTTCCACTGTCTCCCAAATTATACTTTTGAATCTTCCAGAATTTCATTGTGACCAGTTCTCAGCACCAACAGAGCCACAAAATACTTGTGACAATTCTAGATGAGTGTAATTGTGAATTTGATGTTTCTAATTTGATAGAAATAAAAATTAAGAAAAGAAGTTGACATGGAATCTACTCTATGGCTCAAGTTATTTGTCCGTCAGCTCAACAGAGTTACTTTGGTGAAAGTTGAAAACACCATCCCACTCACAGATGTAAAATCATAGTTATCATTATTTTAAAATATAATAATCTACATATATTTCAAGTTTATGATGAATCTTTAAAAAAATATGCTTACCCAAATTAGTGGTTTGTGTTTGCATTAAATTGGTTTGTAGATGCCAAATACTTCAGAGCCGCTATTGAAGGTGATCCTGAAATTACGACTCAAAGACAGCTATCTTCAAGAAGACCAACTCTGGGGACCAGCCCAGCAGTGACACAGTTAAGTTCATGCACTCCGCTTTGTCTGCCCAGGGTTGGCAGGTTCAGATCCCAGGTGCAGACCTACACACTGCTCATTAAGCCATGCTGTGGTGGCATCCCACATATAAAATAGAGGAAAATGGGCACAGATGTTAGCTCAGGGCCAGTCTCCCTCAGCCAAAAGATGTGGATTAGTGGTGGATATTAGCTCAGGGCTAATCTTCCTAAAAAAGAAAGAAACAAAGAAAGAAAAAGACCAACTCTGACCAAGAATAAAAAGTGAGAACAACAAGTTCCTTTCCTCCCGTGTGAGTTCAGCTAAAGTCCCAAGGATAGTGGTTGGCACATAGTAGATGCTTAAAAGAAAATCCATCTGCTACCTCCTCTCATCGCTGGCACCAACTACTCATCTGATTTCATTATAGTTAAGAGTGAGATAGAGAACATTCTGTTCCTTAGTCTAAGGAAATACTTTGCATGGAGCCGGAAGTACATGGATCCGTAAAAGTCAGGAAACACATCACCTCAATAAGATTAGAGACTCTAGTTGATAAAACTGATAGTTGGAGTTCATTTGTTATTACACCATAATCTAGCTTATCCTGACTAAAATGCGTCTAGTTGCCATAATCTAGAGAGATTTATAAGCTTACTGGCCAAAAAACCCACCACTGAGAATGGTCCTCGTACTGCTTCTTGATCCAAAACTTAACAATAGCCTGTGGTGTATAAACTAAGAACCAAAACTTTATGTCTTTTGGAAAAGAATTTTTGGTTTATACTAACTCAAGTACTTTAAAAATCCACCAGTATGATGAAAGCCTCTTTCCCAAATTATTTGCTTGTTATCTGCCAGGAAGTCACTCCTTTTTCCTGCTTAGGTTTGCAATTCTGGGAATTTCAGTTTCCTTATCTATAATATAGAGATAGAAATACTACCCGAAACAGCATGGCAGAGAGGAAAAGCTTGAATCTTGGCGTCAGTCAGACTGGTTTCAAATACAAGTTGATAAGTTCACTTCTGTTTATTCAACCGTGATTCACTGTGCCAGGCATGAGAATGTGCCAGGCACTAGGCTAGGCGCTGGCTAGGAGAATGCAAAGCCAAAAGGCGTGGTCCCTGCTGCTCTGTGGATGTTCATAGATGGATGTCCGAGACTTTTACCTTCTGTCTTACGCTATTCCTCCCTCCTTTTGAAAGACTCACCCTTATTTATGTCTCAGGTCTCAGCATAAATTTATTTCTAAAAGGAACCCTTACATAATATCATAAGAGAACAGATGCCCATCCTATGTGCTCTCTCATAAGAGCATTAATTTTATTACTAAATCTGTCCACTTCCCTCCACCTCCAGCACTAGCAACTCTAATCCATGTGACTTTCATCTCTTGCCTGAACTTCTGCAACGATCTCCTAACTATTCTCTGCACATTCTCTCTTGCTCCTCAAATCTACTTGCTACCCTACAGCCAGAGAGATCTTTTCAAAAATTAAATCTGATCAAAATCCATATTCAATATGCTACAACACATACTCACCCATAAAACCTTTCACTGTCTTCCAACTGCTTCTGGGATAGACATCAAAAGTCTTCACGTGACCAAATACCTGGCTTTATATATTTCCTCTCCTTCTCTTCACCAGCCACACTGACTATTTTTCTCCAACAAGCCTTGTTCCCTCATGTAAGGGGGCTTTTTATACAGTGTTCAGTCTAGAAAGCTCTATCACTTCACCTGGGTTAATTCTCATCCTTCAAGCATCACTTCCTGGAGGAAGTCTTCCCTAATAGGATCAGTTCCTCTGATATAAGTTTTCATAGCACATGTACCTCTTCTTAGCATGTATCACTGTTGTAATTTTACCTTTATAAAAAGCATAGAATTCTTTGATTAATGGCTTTCTTCCAGAATCAGCACATGCCCTTCCTGGCTGAGCTCTATGAGGGCAACGACTATGCCTTTTCTTTGTTCACTTCAGTTCCTGACAGTGGGAGAGCAATAAATATGTGTTACCTAAATCAGTAGAAGCAACTGAAGCATTATAGATGGAGTTGTGGTCTCAAGGCAGGTAGGATGCAATCAGAGTTATTCAGGAAACAGTGTATTGGAAGGCTCAACTCAGAGTAGAGCAAGAAGGAATGAAGGGAGACTGGTTAGGATGCTTTCACAATCCTACAAGTGAGAGATTATAACAACTTCTTTGAGGGACAGTGGTGGCAGTCAGGAGAATGGTATGGATTTGATAGATATTTAGGAATAAAAAATGACAGCTCTTGGTAATGGCTTGGCTATGAGAGGGAGATATCAAGGATGATTCCTAGGACTCTAAGCAATTCAATGGATGAGATGTCAACCATTAAGACAGAAAATTTTGGAAGAGGTCCAATGTGGAGATTTGTTTCTTTGGGAAGGAGCCCTAGAGAAGGCTGCTTGGGTTTGCTTGTGAACTTATTGGAGTACTTTGAGAGCCAAGTTTAACATGGTGCAAGAAATCATTTCTGAGCCCCAGTATGAGGGGGCTAAAAATCCTTTGTGAGGTAACTATCTGTTGTGTTTACACTTCTGATGACTGGAAAAATTGCCGAGAGTGTTATAAAACAATGCAAATAAGCCTCCAGCCCAAGATGCCAGCGTTTGTTGCCTTAACTACTTCTGCATGGAAATTGGTCATTAGAAACATTTTAATCTTACACTAACTTATTTGAACTGCTTGCTATCAAGGGCTGTTTTCCCAACTCATTCCCCAACTTAAGACCAGGGATATTAGATAATTGAGAAGTCTCTGATCCTCCTGTTCCCTTGATATTTTGGCAATGATGATGATGATATCTACTTCTGAAAAGAATAAGCTAAGATGACCTCATGTATGAACCCATTGCAACCCAACTCTTTTTTCTAAGCCCTGAGAGCTTCTCACTTGGTTTCCTCATTGACTCTTTCAACTCTGTATTTTAGAGACAAAAAAAACATGGTATGTAATGTTTTGTTGGTACAAGGAAGAATTTTTGAGACATGTGCCCCATACCCCTACAAGAATTTGGAAACAAGGCTACCAATTTAGAGTGAGGCTAATTTAAAAATCACCCCCAATGAATGAGATTATTTGTAGGTAAAAATAATCCCAGAGATGAGCTGTCAGTTTTCAATTTACAAGGTCTGAGAACACTGAAAATTTCAGTCTTGGTGGTATGGGGCTAATCTCAGAGCTGAAATGTGGGCTAGTATTAGGTATCTGAGACTGCTGTAACAAGACATCACAAACTATGTGGTTTAAACAGCAGAAATTTATTCTTAGTTCTAGAGGCTAGAAATCTGAGATTAGAGCAGTGTCAGCAAGGTTGAGTCCTTCTGAGAACTGTGAGAAAAGGATCTGTTCCATGCTTCTCACCTTGCTTTTGGTGGTTTTCTAGCAATCTTTGGCATCCCTTGGGTTGCTGATGCGTCACTTTGATCTCTGTCTTCATCTTCACCTAGCATTCTCTCTGTTTGCACGTCTGTTTCTGTGTCCAAATTTCCCCCTTTTTATAAGGACAAAATCATACTGCATTAAGAGAATCACCTTAATTTGATTATCTACAGAGACCCTATTTCAAAATAAGGTCACATTCACAGGCACCAGAGGTTAGGACTTTTGGGGAGATACAATTCAACCCATAATGGGGAGTAAAGTTTAGTAAGCCAAAATGTAATTGATTGTATCCTGAGTGGCCTGTCTAAAGAAGACCTCTGTGAACACAGCAGGAGTTAGCCTAGGACATGGATGAAAGACCAGCCAGACAGAAAACAGTGTGCATCAGGGAAGAGGGGTGGGTCAGAGGACCACACAGGGGATTTTCTAACTTTGTAAGAAGTAGAACCATTTTTTTCCTAAGAAATATTTAAACCCTAATGAAAAAAGAAAATATACGCAGAGCTATTTTAGTGCCACCTTGGGTGGAGGGCCCAAATTTTCATCCAGTGAGCCTTCCCCCAACTCATCAAGAGCATCCTGTCCCTAAAAGATATTCCATGAAAATGACAACCAAAAGAAAGCAAGAGTGTCTATACTTATATTAGAAAAAATGGACTTTAAGTCAACAACTGTATCTAGAAACAAAGAAAGTCATTATATAATGATAAAAAAATCAATTCAAGAGGAAGGTATAATAATTATAAATATCTACATCTCCAACATCAGAGTGCCTAAATATATAAAGCAAATATTGACACATCTGAAGGGAGAAATTAATAGCCATACAATAATAGGAGATATCAATACCCAATTTTTAATAAAGGAAAGAACACCCAGGCAGAAAATCAATAAGGAAACAGCTACTTTGAACAACACTATAGACCAAATGAACCTGACATACTGAGAACTTTCCACCCAACAGCAGAAAAACACACATTCTTCTCAAGAGCACAGGGAACATTCTCCAGGATAGATCACATGTTAGGTCACAAAACAAGTTTTGTTTTATTAAAAATTTTAACAAGATTGAAATTATTCTGAGTGTCTTTTCAGACCACAATGGAATAAAACTAGAAATCAACAGTAAGAAAATTGAAAAATTCACAAATGCATGGAAACTAAACAACACAATCCTGAATAACCATTGGTTCAAACAGGAAATCAAAAGAGAATTTTAAAAATATCTTGAGACATACGAAAATTAAAAATACAACATACCAAAACTTATGGGATGCAGCAAAGTAGCGTGAAGAGGGAACTTTATGCAATAAATGCCTACATTAAAAAACAAGAAAGAGAGGCCAGCCTGGTGGTGTGATGGTTAAGTTCACGTGCTCCACTTTGACAGCCCAGGGTTTATGGGTTCAGATCCCAAGTGTCGACCTACACACCGCTTATCAAGCCATGCTGTGGCAGCATCCCATGTACAAAATAGAGGAAAACTAGCATACATGTTAGCTCAGGGCCAATCTTCCTCACCAAAACAAAACAAAACAAGAAAGATCTCAAATAAACAACCTAACTTTACACTTCAAAGAACTAGCAAAAGAAGAAATTAAGCCCAAAGTTAGCAGAAGGGAGGGAATAATAAAGATTAGAGAAGAAATAAATCAAATAGAGAACAAAAAAGGAAAAGAAAGAAAAAATCTATAAAAGTGAGTTGGTTTTTTTGAAAAGCTAAACAAAATTTGGAAAGTCGTAGCTAGACTAAAGAAAAAAAGAAAGAAGACTCAAATAAACAAAATCAGAAATAAAAGGGAGACATTACAATGGATGCCTGAGAAATAAGAAGGATCATAAGGGAATTTTATGAACAATTACATGCCAAAAAATTGTTTAACCTACAGGAAATGGATAAACTCCTAGAAACATAGACCCTACCAAAACTAAATCAAGAGTAACTAGAAAGCCTGGATGGACCAATAACAAATAAGAAAATTGAATCAGTAATTAAAAACCTACCAAGAAAGAAAAGCCCAGGACCTGATGGCTATACGGGTAAATTCTAGAAACATTCAAAGAAGAATTAATACCAATACTTAAACTCTTCCAAAAAACAGAAGACAGACACTTCCAAATTCATTTAGAGTCCAGTATCACCCTGATACAAATGCCAAAGACACTACAAGAAAAGAAAACTACAGGCCAATTTCTCTGATGAACATAGATGAAAAAAATCCTCAATAAAATACCAGCAAACAAAATTCAACAGCACATCAAAAAGATTATACACCATGACCCAGTAGGATTTATCTCTTGAATGCAAGACTGTTTTAATATATGCAAATCAATAAATATGATATATCACATTAACATAATGAAAGATAAAAACCTCATGTTCTCTCAATAGATGCAGCAAAAGCGTTTGACAAAGTTCAACATTCATTCATAATAGAAATTCTCAACAGAATCAGTCTAGAAGAAATTTACCTTAACACAATAAGGGTATTCATAATAAAACATAATAAGGTTTTCATTTATGAAAAGCCCACAACTGACATCATAATCAATGGAGGAAAAAATAAAAAGCTTTTCCTCTAAGATCCAGTACATGACAAGGATGCTCACATTTTTTTTTAAGATTGACCCTGAGCTAACATCTCCTGCCAATCTTTGTTTTTTTTTTCCTTTCTCTTCTTCTCTCCAAAGCCCCCCCAGTACATAGCTGTATATTCTAGTTGAAAGTCCTTCTAGTTCTGCTATGTGAGACACTGCCTCAGCATGGCTTGATGAGCAGTGCTAGGTCTGCGTCCAGGATTCAAACCAGTGAAACCCTGGGCCACCAAAGCAGAGTGTGTGAACTTAACCACTCGGCGACAGGGGCAGCCCCAAAGATGCCCACTCTTGACAGTTCTATCCAACGTAGTACTAGAAATCCTAGCCAGAGCAATTAGACAGGAAAAAGAAACAAAAGACACCCAAATTGGAAAGAAAGTAGTAAAATTATCTCTGTTTGCAGATGACATGATCCTGTATGTAGAAAAGACTCCATAAAAAAAAACTGTTTGAACTAACAAACAAATTCAGTAAATTTGCAGGGAAATGCTAATCAAAACCACAATGACCTGTAAACTCATCCTGTTAGAATGACTACTATGAAAAAGAAAAGAGCTAGATAACAAGTGCTAGTGAGGATGTAGAGAAAAGGGAACAATGGAATGTTATTCAGCCTTTAAAAAAGAAAGAAATCATGCCATTTATGGCAATGTAGATGAGCCTGGCGAGCATTATGCTAAGTGAAATAAGCCACACATAGAAAGAAAAATACCACATGATCTCACTTACATGTGGAATCTAAAAACGTCAAATTTAGAGAAGCAGAGACTAGAATGCTGGTTTCCAGTGGCAAGGGGTGGGTAGCAGGGACTAGGAGGTGCGCACAGAATGGGGAGATGTTAGTCAAGGGTACAAAGTTTCAGTTACGTGTGATGAGTAAGTTCTGGAGATCTAATGTACAGCATGGTGAGTATAGTTAATAATATTGTATTGTGTACTTGAAATTTGCTAAAAGAGTAGATCTTAAGAAAACAAGTGCTAACCATGTGAGATGATGGGTATATTAACTAGCTTGACTTACTAATCATTTCACTATATGTGTATCAAAACATCACATTGTACACCTTAAATATATATAATTTTTTATTTTTAAATTATTTTAAAAATTAAAAGTTATAAAATTAAAAAAAAGAGTATCCTGTCCTTTTGACAGGTGTATTCAATTAACAGTGGACTCAGAGACCAAGAGCTCTTATAGAACATACCACTGGTCCAGCCAACCCCCCTTTCTCTAAGTTTATGCTTACCAAGAATCTTCTGATTATATGTTGCCTTATAAATTTCCCTCTAGGGAGAGATTATCTTGATAAGACAATTCAAGTGCCTAGTCAGTTCAACAATTATACTTCTAGTTATAAGGTAGTATATAGACCTTCTGGTTTATACCTCAACATCACATGAGTTTGTCTATCTTGGAGTCAGTGTCCCATACTCCTTTCAACTCTTGGTGCCTGGTCATATGTGGAATCAAGACCTGCAAAGCAGAGAAACAGACTCTGAAGACCTCATGAGGTAATGGCAGCCCAGGAAACCTGAATTCAGGTTGAGAGCAGGCTCCTTAACGTGTCCTCTATTTTATTGCTCCCCACCAGCTTACTGCAGTTATTAAAATACATATGGTCAAGGCCTCCCAACATCTGTTCCAGAGTCCTCTCATTTCAAACCCTAATTATGGTTCTAAATGAGGATTTCTCAACTTCATTTCTATTGATATTTTGAGTCAGTACTTCTTTGTTGGGAGAGGGCACTGTCTGTGCATTGTAGGGTGGTTAGCAACATCCTTCACCCCTCCCCACTAGATGCTAGTAGTACCTCTCAAGTTGTGATGACCAAAAGTGCCTCCAGACATTGCTGGAGGGAGAATCATTCCAAGTTGTAAAACACGGTCCAAAGGAAGATTCTATACCAGGGAAATTCTTCCTTCCACACTCTTCAAGGGAGGTGGTAGGTTTGAGGGAGAATTGACTGATTCTGCCACAGATTACTGCATATCTGGACATTTTCCCCTTGAAGCTTTAATCCTGTGAGGTGTATCATCTCATTTGCCAAAGGGTAAACCATCCCTGAGAAGGGTTGCAACATTTATGAGAGCTAATCCTTGCCAGAATAGGAAACGGAACATTCCCTGGTAAGAAGTAGTCTTCCACATATGGTGGTCAGGGTAGGCTTTCCAGAGGAAGTTACATCTGAACTGGGTTTTTAAGTATGAATAAGGGTTGTCCACACAGTCAAGATATAAAAGGGGACTGCAAGCAGAAAGAAGAGCTGGTGTAAATAAGGGGGCCTGAATTTTAACTGTTTACAGAGACAATTAGATTATTCCTGCCAATTTCAAACAAATCATTCAATTGATTTTTTTAATAGAATTAAAAAATTAGTTCTTCTAAAACTGTATGCCCCATCTAACTTCATGTGCTTTCTACTCAAAATGGGAAAGAAAAGATATTACAAAGGAGAAGGTGTTATTGAGACAGTGACTGCAAACATCAACCCCTCTTTATGGATGAAAGTTGTCCCACCATTATTACTGCTACTGTTCCTTAACACCTGAAAGGACACATTTTTATTAGCTTTATTAGTGCTGACTACATTTTTTCCTCTAATCTAAGTGGCCCTACTGCTTATTAAAACTATTTGAAAGTATTTATTATTACCCTGGTGTGGTGCAAAAGAATCTCATTACCTTTTTACAATAAAAATGTGAGTCAGTGACAAATGAATTTTCCCCTACAGTTTTAATAAGATAGAAAAAAAATGGCTGGTTTCTGCATGAGTGTATGCTTGGGGAGCTGGTAATCAAAATAGGACTTCAGACGATGACTACACCACTTGCTTATTCCCCAATGCTGGTTGCCATTTGCTGCCAAACCCTCACAAAGCAGGGTATGCCTCCATAGACTTGGTACCAGTTCAGAGAGCTGCCATTAAATAACATCCTTGAGCAGTCTTCTGTGAGTTTACATGAGAGGGACCCTCTTCAATCTTCAGGATGGGGAAGCATAGATAAGGACTGTGTGCCAGTAATGCTTCACCTGAGCTGTCTTGTCATAAACTCCCTATTCAGAGTTGTGAACAACTGGCGCTCTTCCCCCAGATTCTAGCTCCAGAGCACACATCAGAAACAAGATAATTATCCCAGAGGCTGGTGTGGTGACCCACCACTTGCTTATTCCCCAATGCTGGTTGCCATTTGCTGCCAGACCCTCACAAAGCAGGGTATGCCTCCATAGACTTGGTACCAGTTCAGAGAGCTGCCATTAAATAACATCCTTGAGCAGTCTTCTGTGAGTTTACATGAGAGGGACCCTCTTCAATCTTCAGGATGGGGAAGCATAGATAGGGCAAATGTCTGGAACCAAACAGTTGTAAAACTTATCCATTTTTGCCCTATTATATATCAGTAAGGGTGGGAGATTGAAGGAAAAATTTATTCAGGCAACCAAGGTTTTTGAGAACACAATAACTTGGGAAGTTTAGACATATACTCCTGATTTCTCCAGCTCAGCACTTCTCTAGGAGAAGAAAGAGCCCAAATGCCATAGCTCTATTCTCAAAAGGAAGTAGGTTCTTTACCTCCCTGTCCAAGCTTAGATACAAACTTTATAGGCTCCATATCTTTCACAAAATAACTAATGTTTAATTTAGTTGAAATTAAAGAAAAGTCAAAAACTCATTTTATTATTTAATTAAAACCTTAAAAAGAAAAGTGATGTCGACCCAAGATCTTTTGATAATGCAGCAATGAGGCAATCATGACTTTTTCTCATACAGGTTAAAGGACAAGGTTGGAGCGTTCTTCCCAAGGTGAACTTAGTGTGTGGAAGTTCAGCATCAACCTGGGAGAGAAGCCTAGACATGATCACAACTTTTATATGGATCTATGCACATATCAAGCCATAAAGTTATGTTAGATCTACCCAGCACCAATACACCAATTAATTCAGACAAAACATTGGGAATAAAAGTCAAATGGATTGTTTCACTCTTTGCAAACAAAATAACTAACTCATTGAATTTTTCATATTGGCTAGTGGCAGGTACAGTGTTCTTTGCTTGGATCCTCAATAGATTTGCTGATGACTGTGATGTCACCTACCTACCTTCTTTTATCCTCATTAGAATCTTTCCCAATGTTAAAGACTTTTCTGACATTCAGCACCTGACAGATTGTTTTCCACTTCCAAATTCAGGACAAAACACATCCTGCTTTAAATCCCACTGTGCATCCAAATGGCCCATTCAGTGTATTTGCATCTCTCCTCTACTAAAAATTTAATTACTCCAGATGCTCAGAGTATTTTGGTTAATTTAATATTCTGATTAACTGTGGATTAAACAGAGAATTCCTTTTGTTTCAATCTGTGTTGTTAAAAACATTGCTAAATTTTGCTAGTTTACATTCTTGCTTAAATACCAAGACTTATAAAAGCTCTGCCCTAGAAACAATCTTTCTTTTTGGTATCTCAGAAAGAGAGAGTTTCAATTCAGGCTTCAGCAGGGTCGCTTCTTTTCTGAATCCTATTTTTTAGTGGGGGCTCTGTCCAGTGCTGAAATTTTGAAACCTGTCACTCAGACTTTATTGTTTTAAATATGATTCTAAAGCTTATTAATTCAATCTCCTCACTCCCATATCAGCATTACACTCTGGCCACATTTTTGGTTTTGTCTCTTCTGACTTTATTTATACAGTGATCTGGCCTGAAATAATGTCTGTAAGGAAAGTTCAAGTCAGAAAAATTCGGCCATTTGAATTTCTTTGCCTTTGTATCCTGTCCATAAACCTGGCTTAGATTTATCAGATAATGTGTCAATAAGAGAGCAGTCACTGAGGTTCATGTGGAGACTGATTATCCTAACTATCTTAGGTGAAGAATAAATAACAGGGGTAAGAAAATTAGTCTGGGAAGGAGGAGACAATTTCTTGTCCTAGTCACTTGTTAGGTTTGAGATTTTGTACAAGTTATTTAACTTCAATCCCTACATGTCCTGATTTATAAAAAGGAAGGGGCTTATGGTTGTCCTTAAGATCCTTTCTCTCTTTACTCTTTCACAAGCCCATGAACTTCTTCAGCAGCATTCAATCAAATGGGATAATATTGATTGCTGATTAAGACAAATCTTCAGGAATGATTTCAGTTTTCATAAACCAGTGTCTTAGCTGACAGAACACATTTTGATTTTTATTCCTCTTTTACAATTTTACATCAACCAGTGGCATCTTGCTAACTAACCTTTATGGGGAGCAACTCCACAAATCCTAGTGATCAGAGAGACAATTTTTCTGTAAAGTAAAATTTGGAGCATTTCATCTTTCATCTATGAAACATCCTGTAAATTTGACAAAAGCACGATTGCATTTGAAAAGAGTCTAAGTGGCAGATTCCACTGAGTGCTGACCTGAGTGCTGAGAATCTGAAAGCATTTATACCCCTATCTGCTGTCAGAATTTGGAAGAATCAATAGACAAACGGAAGTTCCATTTTTAAGTTACTGGTGAGCAAAGATCATTAAAAATTATTCTAGAGCAAAAATATGAAGTTATTATTTTTCAGTTCGACCTACAAATTTAGAAAATCATAAATAAGAAGAAAATAAGAAATAGCATTGTTATGCACTTGGTGCATATAATGATTCAATGTCATAACCATTAAAATCCTTAGAAAAATAATTTTATGATTAGTTTCATCCTCTATATTCTTGGATCTGAATCTAAGTTGGTGATTTGTTATTAGTTAACTGAAATAATAAATACACCAAGAGAATATCTATACTATATGCAGTATGATGAATAAATGCTAGAAAGCCCAAGTCTTTGCAAGCATCATGAGCTTTCTAGTTAGTATCTTGAATCTTTTTAGTTTCACTCCCCCAATTTAATAACGTTTTTGGGTATGGTTACGTTTACAATGTCACACAATGATTTGCTGGCGAGAACTCAGCATCATACTCCTCTTAAGGGCCTTAACATTTTTTTCAGAGAGATCTCTTGCAAATAAAATTTCACTCCAATCCTCAGTCACACACATGTGCACATGCACACATGCACACACACACACACACACAATTAATCACTCTTGTATCCATCCTTTCACAACTGAGCAAAAATAAGATTTACTTCAATTAAAATGTTACCGGGCCACGATTTTGAGTCACTCCACCAAGCAGGAGCAAGGACAGAAAAAGCATGAAATGCCTTTCAGGCGACTTTAATTTATATTCAGCTTTCTTCTTTAAAATACTACACATCTGTCATTTTGTATTGCACTTCTCTTAAGATATTTTAAAATGAAGAAACTCAAATCTTCTCTTCCATTAATAGATATTTCTTCATTTAGATATCTGTCCATTTCTTTCTTTACCCTCAAACATGATCTTTTATAAAAAAGTAGGTCACAGAAAACTGTTAATGTCAAGCTATTCCAGATCTATTATTCCACCTTCCAAGGTTTAAGAAGCAATATTTGACATTACCAGGAAGCAATTTAAGGTAGATGACACTGGTATTTCTAGTACACCTCTCTAAGGAAATGTCTTTGTTCGAAGAAAATGGGTAATTTTAAATATTGCACTTGTTTTCAATGGCTAAAAAATCCTCAAGTTTTAGGCTCAGAGGATTAATACAACTTTACTATATTGCATATTATCAGATTAAAAATTTCACAAACTACTTTAAAAAACTCTTCGGACCCAGAGCTGTGTGAGGAAACACCATGAGAACTGAGGTTGGAGTCAGAAAATCTAGTTTTGATATCTGATATGCCATCAACAAGCTATGGCAGGTCACACACTCTTTTCTCTATATAAAACGTGATTTAAACTAGAAGATTTTTTAGGTTCCTTATGACTCTACGTTATTTCTACTATTCTCACCAGCTCATTCAGTCCAGTACATTTATTGCACTCTTAGCTTGTGCCAGGCCATGTCCCAGGAGCTGGAACAGTAACAGATGACAAGGTACAGCCCAGATCAGGCAACAGCCCAATGGGGTAGACCAGCAGGTGAGTCAATATGAGGTATAGTTGCATCTGCCCAGTGTCATCAACACAGCCACTTCCTATCAGTCTCCTCACCTTGCTGCACACATACGTACCTCCATCCGCATACACGTATACTCACTCAAGCAATTTCCCCGTCACAAGAGGATAGCTATTAGTCTAATTCAGTGAATCATCATTCACTATATTCTAATTCACATGACTAAAATGTATCTTTTCGAATGGCTGAAATCTTCAGTATGACCTGGTTCTTAGAAACGTGAACAGGTGGCTGAAAACCCTCCATCATGACTATAGAAAAGAAAGTAATTTCGAAATTATATTCAGCCATTTGTTAAAAAGGAGAGAGATTTCAGTTGTGACTGACTCTGGAAGAAGCCAACCATCCTGCACTAAAATATCCCCTCTCTTAGTTTCTCATACCGTCTGAAATTCAACCATCAGATATTTATTGCTTTGGTTGAAAATATTAGCCCCTGTTAAAAGGTAAATCTTCATGATATAGATTATATGGTACATTTTTTCCAATCATTGACTGCTTGGTGTGAATTAACTTACCTGCTTCTACTTTATGGTGAATTGAGAGTAAAGTGCAGCTGTAATTGTCCAGACTCCTCTGGTGTAGACGGGGCCTGTGGGTGCTAACCCCTGGCAGAGGTTCTGGGAGGGAGCTGGACTTAGGACTGGGCTAGGCTGAGCGCTATAGAGAATGCAGCTAAGAGAGAACTTGAGATGGTATCTAGAGGCAAAGTCACAGACAAGACTCAAGAATCAGCGCTAATGAAACGTTAATCCAGAAGGACCGGGCAGGGAAACAGAAATCTCGAGACCAGGAAAAGGGCCAGTAACAAGAAACAGAGTGAGCAGGCTCAGAATGGAGGTTGAATGGGGCTTTCAAGAAATTTCCTAAGACACTGGAAATTTTTATAGAAAGCTATAAAGAGAGTCAAATCCAGAAAGAACTGCAGCACAGGAGAAATAAATTAAAATCAGGGAGGGCGGAGAAATTGGCCCAAAACTTATGAGATGTCTTGAAGATGAGTTAGAAAAAATTTAAAGGCCTTGAACTCTTCTGAAGGAGATCAAAAGGAAGACCTGTAACAGCGAAGTCTTCCTTTTAGCCATCAGCTGGCTTAGTGCCAAAATCATATCCCCTCCCATTGAGAGGTACAAGGGACTCCAGTCCTCTCCATTTCCTTTGGTATCATTTCCTATCCAGGTTAGATCTCTGCCTTCCTTACATGTCCCCAGAGGAAACAGTCAGAGAGGGGACATCGCTTTTAGAGATTAATAGAACAACTGAATTAGTAAAATGGCATTTTCTTACTCCTAGTTTACCCCCAAACATCTGAGAAGCAGCTGAGCGCACCTTCTCCAGTGCTGGGCCCCGGCTTTGTCCTCCCAGATAGCCCCCTTAAACACCAGCACTGCACTCATCAGATGTCATTACTAGTGCTGTTTTGTCTGTCTTCACCCCTAGAAAAATGTTCCGTAAGGGCAGGGGTCTTTCCAGCTGATGTAGTGAATGTCCTGTGCCTATTAGAATCTGGGGCATAGTGGGTCCTTAATACACATTTGTTGAATAAATTAATGAAAGTATCTATTAATCAATCCACCTCATTTTATAGATCAACCACCCAGATTTGAAAATATTCCTTTTCTTTGCTCTTCAACATATAAGCACCAGATCTCTCAAATGTGGGCCCTGTCCCGAGGTTGCTTTGTCTAAATTAAATGCTAGTCCGAGACAAAGGCATTTGCTTAATGAAAGCTCTTGGGGGCTAGAAACACACACGCAGTAGGGGTGCCTTCAGTGTGAACCAGAGGCTCTCTTTGATAAAGGAAAATTTCCTTTTTTCCCTGCTCTTCCTAAGCATACTGCTTCTAGAGTCACTTTCTGTTCACGCTCCTCTCTACATTAGAACACAGTTTCATAAAGGTGGAAAAGATCAGGAAGCAGAGATCTGAAAAGATCATGAGGAAGAAGTTTCGCCTTGGATTTTAACTGCTCAGGTACATTTCGACACTTCAGATTAAACTCTGCTTGGAAATTTCAGCTCATTAGTGTTCCTTAAAGCCAAAGAGACCCCAAAGGAAATGATGAAAAACAGGGCTGGTAAAAATGGGTTATAGAGGAAATGGCTTGCAACCACTTTGTTTTCTCTGAACGATGCTCCTCTGGGACAGATATGGGTATTTTCTAAAATAATTTAGAGAGATTCTAATAGAAATATTTTAAACTGTTTCAAGGTTTTGAAGTTCACAGTGTTAAATTCTCAGCCATCCTGGAAAACTCACAGTTCAGCAGAATCTAATCTCCAGGGGTTGCAGATAATGAGCACTCCACCTAATTCCAATGGTTTCCCCTCTTTCTTTCACATAAACACTGGCATGAGCCACACCAAAGAGAGAACCTCATAAGTGAAGAAAATACAGCCCTCATTATGCAGAAATAGTGTAGCCCTAGTGAGTTGGAACCAGAATTCCCAGTGTTCTAGTTCTGTGCTCACAGGGGCAGAAGAGTGAGCCGGTTCCCAGGCATTTTGGGGTTAAGAACAGGTGCAGAAAGCAGTTTAACCTGCCATACCATAGACTATCTATGCAAGAGTGATTTGTCCAATGCTTCCGTTTTCCCCTAGCAGGACCTATCCTCTGACCCTCCCCAGGGGATCCAAAGAGCCATCCAGTTTCCCATGTTAGAGTAGAGGTCTGTGATGAGTGGGGTGCTGGCTCTTGGCCATTCACAGTGGTAATTTCTCCAGTTCCCAAATGTATAGCGATGCAAAGGATGGACACTTTGCACATGGCAGAATCCTCACATTCATTCCTTGATGTGTGAAATAAGAACTGTCATTAGGAAAAGACAAGAAGCCCCTGAAACTGTCCCTCCTCTGCTCCCACCAAGACTATAAACTAAAAATAATACTATCTCCTGAGTGGAACGGCAGAGATTAGTGCCACTCTCAAAGACTTAAAGCTTATAGTGGTGGTGGACCTCATCAAATCCCCCACTTAATTCCACAGTCTGGTCACTGAAGTAAACAGAGGGATCACGGAGGTTGATGGTAGACTACCACAAACCTAACTAGGAGGTAGCCTAATTGTAGCTGCTGTGCAATTTTATTCTTACTAGAACAGATCAACATAGCATCTTAAATGGAATCTGGCTGTTGACCTGATAATTTCATTCTTTTCAATACCCCATCAGGAAGGAAGACCAGAAACAGTTCGCATTCAACTAGGATGGACAGCAGTATAAATTCACAAACTTGTCCCAAGGCTCTTAATACTCCTGCTCTCTTTATAATATTGTCTGAAGAGAACTTCATTATTCAGACACTCCACAAAGCAACACACTGTCCCACTATGTTGAGGACAGCATGTTCATTGAACCCTATAGGCAGGAAGTGTCAGGTACTCTGGATGTCCTGATAAGGCACATGCAATCCAGAGAGTGGTAGATAAGCTTACAGAGATTCAGAGACCTACCACATTGATGAAGTTTCAGGGATCAGTGGTCTGGAGCATGCCAGGCTACCTCTCCTCCAAGATAAAGAATAAGTACCACATCTTGCACCTAAGAAAGAAGTACTTCTCTGGGTAGGCCTTTTCAGATTTTGAGGATGATACTGCTCCAATTCATTGATTGGTAGCCTCAGAAATGTGACAGTTTTGAATGGAGCCCAGAGAAAAGGGAGCTCTGCAATGGGCCAGCAATCCTATGGGGCTAGTGGGCATCTGTGGTAGATAAAGACACTGAATTGGGTAACTGGTAAGCTCCAATAGAGTTTCAGTGCAGACTCCTAGGATTCTGCAGAAAGGCCATTTGAAAAGCATCTCCTGGAAGGCTACTGGGTCCTCACAGAGACTGAGCTTTGACCACAGATCAAGTGATCATGTGACCAGAGCTTCCCATTGTGAGCTGGGTATTATCAGACCAAACAAGTCATAAGGTCATGTGGGTACAGCAGCAATCCAGTGTACAATGGAAGAGGTACATCTTGGATTGGGCACAAGCAGGACCATCAGGTACAAGTAAGCTGCATGAACAGGAGGCCAGGCTCCTGCATTATCCACACTGTTACACCAATGCCTCTCCCGTAGCTCACACCTACGCCTACTACTGGAATTCTCTACAACCAGTTGTCGGAAGTGGAAAAATCCTTGGACTTGCTTACAGAAGCGTCACTTTGATGTGTTGGTGTGAGCTGAAAACAAAGATTACTGTGCACTATGGTTTCACCCAAGCATGGGCCTGAAACACGGTGGTGATTGGAAGCTCAGTGGGCAGAGCTTCAGGAGATGCATCTGGTCATCCATTTTGTTGAGAGAAAAAAAGGATATACATGCCTATTAGTGAAAGGCTTAGCTGGTTTGTCAAAGGTTTGCAATAAGAAAAATTGCGACATCCTAGACTAGGGGGTCTGGAGAAGAGGCGTGTGGATGGAATTGTAGGAGTGGGCACAAAGTGAGTAACTCTTTGTGCTGCACATTAATGCCCACCAGAGAGTAGAGACTACAGGTGGGGCACTACGTAACCAGGTGGACAGGATGAATCATCCAGTAAATGTCAGCAAGCCTCAGTCTTTGGTGGCCCTAGTGCTTGCAAAATGGGTCAATGTACAGTATGGCCGTAGTGTAACAGATGGGGGTTATGCATGGGCCTGAAACCAAGGACTGTCTCTCACCAAAGCTAATCTAGCTACTGCCACTGTTGTATATCCAATCTGTTGCAGCAAAAGTCAGCACTCATATGGTACCACAACATCCAGCGACCAGAATGGGTTCTCCTGGAACATCACCTTGAACCAACCAACCTGCTTATCAACAAAGGACATGCAGCAGTGGTCACTGCCTATGGTATTCAGTGGTCCTACACCATATTGTACTGCACCACACAGAAACCGCCAACCTGGTAGAGTGATGGGATGGTCACTTGAAAGTCAGCTGAGGCACCTGGAGATGAACTCTTACAACATTGACACACTGTCTTTCAGGATGTGGTACATGTTTTGAGCCAGTGGTCCTTATATGGTTCTGTCCTTGATATGTAGAATATAAGAGTCCAGCAACCAAGCAGTGGAAATAGAAGTGGCCCCAATACCACCATTGCTAATGTCTCACTGGAGACAAACTTAGGTCCCGAAGGTCTATAGAACCTTGCTCCCAAAAGAGAAACACCTCTATCAGAGGCCACATTGAGTCCCTCAATCCCTAAAGTTACGGATGCTGTCTGGTCATTTTAGGTTTTTATGCTGGTAGACCAGTAGGCAAAGACGTTATGATGAGATCAGCAGGGATAATTGACCAGGGGTAGGGTTGTTGCTACAGAGGCAGGGAGGAGACTATTTAGAACTCAGGCATTCACTAGGACATATCTTGGTGTTTTAATGCCTAGTTTTAACTGTGAAGAGGGAATTTAAGTAATAATGGTCCAATACAGCTATGGTAACCAGGGACTCAGATCGCTCAGGGAGGAAAATCTGGATAACCAAAGCAGGCAAGCTGTCTAGACCCACTCAAGCATTAGCCATGGTGAAGGGAATCTGGAATGGGTGGTAGATAAGGGAAATGGTTCATATCAGCTATAGCGATGTGAACAACTGCATCAGGAGATCAACTGCAGTAGCTGGACCCCTGTTATGGGCTGAACTGTGTCCCTCCCAAATTCCTACGCTGAAGCCTTAACCACCAGTGTCTCAGAATGTGACTGTACTAGGGATACGGTCTTTAAAGAGGTAATTAAGTTAAAACGAGGGTATTAGGTGGGCCCTAATTCAATACGACTGTTGTTCTTATAAGGAGAGGAGATCAGGACACACAGAGAGACAAGGGATGTACGTACAAACAAAAGACAATGGGAGGACACAGCAAGAAAACGACCATCTGCAAACTAAGGAGAGAGACCTCAGAAGAACCAGCCCAGCTGAAATCTGGATCTCAGGTGTCCAGCCTCCAGAACCATGAGACTATAAATTCTGTTTTTTCAGCCTCCCAGTCTGTGGTGCTTTGTTATGGTGGCCCCAGGAGCCCAGTGCACCCAATAACCCCTCCCTTGTAAAAATTTCCCCCAAATTATGTCCAAATGCCATCTCAGGGAATTGGTGGCAAGATGGAATGAATTTATTGTTGCCATGCGAGTAGATCTGACAGTAAAAGGGGTAGACATTGATAGTCAACACTCCACCCAGACCCCCTGGACCCCTTTTCCTGTCTCTGCCCCCGACCTCCCTACACAGTGTGTTTTGCTTCCGACAACTCACACCTTCAGTACATCTTTGAAGGACTTCCCTCAGGCTCCTGGAGCCACATTGCTCACATATGTGGAGAACCAGGAATTTTCTCCCTCAAGCCATACACTTTGTCATTTACAAGATGGTTACTTACAACTAGAGGTGAAATCTATGGCCATGGAATGGAACAGAGAGACCCTGGGAAAGAGGCTTCTGTCCCACACATAGGAACAACCTGAACTGATGGCTCCCTTAAAACTGGTTATCCAACCAAATATGTTAAAATCCAAGGAAGGGAAATGCCAGTTATCATTTTCTTTGAAAATTACATGCCTAAAAAAGAAAGTATTTCACCAGAGAAAATTTATATACCACTACAACTCTGATTTCTGCCAAAGAGGATAATTAACCAAAAAGCATCCCTTTTTCAGAGATTTAACTGTCAAAGAAATGAGGTGAATGCAGAGTATGCACTGACAGATGTTTTGCTCGATTGATTTAAAAACACAGAGGGGAGACACAGGTACCCCCTTATATCAGATGGAGACAGTAGTGCCTCTTTGCCTGAGAGGCAACTCTGAGAAAGGCTGTGTGTGTTGAAACTTTTCTCCATGATGCCAAGAGCCTGTGTGCTGTCTATAAACATTGATCTTGTTCTGTGGATAGCCTCTGCAACGTGATCACTTCTCTTTCATCAAAACCTTTCAGTTTCCTTATCTCTAAAATAAACCTTTATGGTTCTTTTCTATTTTGGAGGTAGGAGGAGGAAAGATGACTTATCTTTATTTATTTAAAGATTTATGTACTGTGTGCTTTCAGAAGGACTTGGGACCTGCTCACAGTTTTGACATGTAGGACAAAGCCACAATAGGACATTTCAACATAGAGCAAAAGTAGTCCACAGGAAGAGAAAGGAAAGAGTTGGTGCCAGTAGATGCCAGAGGTGAGCAAATTTCTACACTTGGGAAATTCTTATGGATCTAACTTTTCTAGCCACTAAAGGCAAAAACAGAAACACATCTTGGTTACTTGGCTTTGGTTTCATAATATCATACAGCTCATAAATTATCTTCAGAAATGCAATTATTCTGGAAACAACAGAGATTTCTCTGGAAACAATACTTCCCTCCATCAAAATTACCTGGATACAGAGAGTCTAAAATTCTCAGAATCATTTCTGCAGCGAGAGCTGAGGGGGGATGACTGTGACTATAGCTCCTCTCTGTTTGCTGACCTAGAAAAGCCTGCTCACCCAGGGAGAGAGGAAGAAAAACCCAGCTCTCCACAATGTGTGGCACAAGGTCACTGGGGAAGACACTGTCTCTAGGCATCAAAAGAGCCAGAGGACTGTGGACCAGCTCACCAAAACCCAAGAAGAGAAGACAGACTGGCAGAGCTATGATAGACAAGAAATACCAAAACACAAGCTTAGGCTTCCTATATTTTTCCAACTCTGCTAACAACGTATCTGAAAGCAAGTGTATCATTGAAACTCACCTTCTCCACTCAATGATTTATTACCACAAGCAATAAATGCCTCTTGGAATGGCTGCCACAATGATTCCCCCTTCTGTGGAGGCAGCCCCTTCGCAGCTATGGGATTCTAACAGCTTCTCCTGTATTTCCTAGTCTGAAGCAGACACAGGCTGGTCGATCATATTTCCTTTCTTGTGAATCTGAAATTTGGAATGAAGAATCATAATGGTGGGAACTGTACTGATGGCAGTACTCTGGGGGAAGAAGAGTCTATGAACTCTTGCTCCCAAACACCTTGGAGCTCACACAGGCTCATTTCTTCCTGGATCCAGACCGATCATCTTTTTCCTGAATTCTGTGGGCTGCACCATAGCCTTTGCAATTTTCCTCTCTTTTTTCTCTCCTTTAGTTGGCCAGAATTGATTTCTATTTCTTGATTTACAATACACATATGAATCCTTGCTTAAGATTCCTGCAAATGACACTAAGAGACATAAGAGAAAAAAAACAGCCAATGATTACTATGAGTAATAAATACTACCATAGACAGTAAAATTAGAGAGGACAGAAGACAAATGGAACCTTGGTGGTGTATGGAATTAGCCAGTGTCATGGTTCCAAATTGAAACAGGTTCTGTCACAGGTTAAATTATCTAGAAGCAAATGCTGAGAAAGTTCGGGCACGAGATGTTTACAAGGGATCAACAGCTGTGAAAGGAAAGGAGAGGAACCAGGACTGTGAAGAGAGAGAAATCAAATTGTGATGTCTATCCAGGAAATCCTCTTGATGAGGAGCTCTTGTGCAATAATGCTGAGTCAGACCTTGAAATGAGCAGACAACTGTCTTCTAGTCACCTCCACACTTGGGCAGCAAGTCACTCCTTGAAGGGAGATAGAGGCGCGCATCTCTGTGTCTATCAGAGTCCACACTTGGTGCCATTTGGATCCACTTCTCCATGTACATTCAGAAAGCATCTCCTCTCAGTTTCCAATGAGCTTCTTTTCCTCAGGAGAAACTTAGAAGAGGAATGCTAGATAGTGGGAAGAATTACTCCTCCTCCATTGCAATTGATTTCAGGGCTGCAATTGATACTCATCATCTCCCTCCTCCACAAACCATTCTAGATTGCCCTCATCATTAGCTCCATCTCTGATGGTCTCAGTGGCTTACCTGGGGCAAGGACCCAGCCCATCACCTCTGAAACATGTCCTTCTCAGGATGGGGTTGCTGTCTCTATCCGTTTACAGTCACTATCGTGAAAGACTGTACCAAGAAGCGTCCAAATGGACCATCTGGGTCCCATGCACATTCCTCCTTATCCCCATTGTGTAACAGCAGCCTTACCTCCTCCAATGCTCAGGACCAATAACCTTTGCCAACACAGTGACATCACTTCTTGCCTGCCCTTGACAGAAGTTGCCTAAACTGCTCAAGTGGCAGATGTACCTTATAACTCAATGGGAATCTTGCTGTGGTCCTTGGCAAAAGTGTGTCCCCTTTGGGGACCAGGAGCCCTCACCCTGTAGAATCCAGAGCTGTAGGGATAGAAAGCACAAAGTCACTCAGTAGATTTCTGGGAGCGATGTAAATCTTATTCCGAACAACTGCTAAAACTATTGTAATCAGCGCAGAAACAGCAGCACCCATTCAGTGGGCACCTGCTCTGAACCAGGCACTGTCCATGAGTCACTTCATTTGACTCTCAAACACCCAGTGAACTGAGTACCCTCATTCTCTCCACACTACACACGAGAGTGAGACTTAGAAAGGGAAATTAGTCCTCAGGGTCACACAGCTAATAAAGGTACAGCTGGAGCACCTTTGCTCTTGCTTTTTTGCAGCATCATATAAAACAATTAAAACTTGGCTACAAAGCCAAAAACAAATGAACAAATGCATGTTGATGTAAGAAATAACTTTGTAGTGCTTTATATTTGCTTGCTGATTAATAAGTAAAGAACTGGTTTGACTTTATCATTTTCATTATCAGTTAATTATTCTTCATACTTTCAAGTCTCAGAATGGCCCTGAATCTTTTCTTATTACCATTATTCAATTAGAAACTATGCCCCAGTTTCTATCCTTCAATAAATCCTGAAGTGGTGTCTGTTGAATGCGTGAATTTGTAAGAGAATAATAAGACAGTCTCTTATTCTAAAAATACTTTGAAGCAAGAGAAATAGGCTGTACATTAATTTTTTTCTAAAGAAGCTCAAAATGGCATCTCTCTTAGTTCACTAATTCTAGAAACATCACTATGAAGATGGCTACCAAGGAGCTTTCCGATATTTCAGAATGAAGGTGAAGTTGATGGAAGAAGAGAACTCAAAACTGTAGAAAGAGCTATCTTATTAGAAACCAAGTGTCTGCCAGTGAAACAGCTAAAATCAGATCTTAATTCAAAGCCATAGCCAGGAGACTATTTCTCTCTTTTGGGGGCAGGTGGGAAAGGGCATAGGATAAGTATTTTTAGAGATAATTTGTTTTCTATCTAGAAAAGAGAACTTGTAGACACATGGCTATTCATGATGTTCTTATTCCTGCTTTCCTGCATATTTTCAGACTTTTTAATACAAAAACTTTTTATAGAAATTGGAAAAGAAAAAAGAAAAGAAAGAAAGATAAAGAAAAAACGTATTTTTCTATACACAGATGTCTCTTCTTCTTAAAAGGAAAAAGGAATTTTTGGAATCCATGTACAGAAATAACCACCCTCAGCTTTCCTTCTTGGACTACCTTCCCAATTAAAAACAAACATGGCAAGCCATATCCCCGACAACAAACTAATAAACTTTAACAAGACCCCGACCTGATCTTCTTGTTCTTTAAGTAGTTCCTTCTTAATAAGAACAATAAAATGATGGACAACAAGCAGTGGGGAATACTGTGCATTTGGGCAATATGTGAACCTCCATTGGCACCAATATGACCAGTATTGAGTCTGCAGCTCTGTCATTGAGTAGTGGTGGCAGGTCATTTAATCCCTCAGTGCCTGCTTTTCTTCTCTGTGTCATGAGGATAAGAAAGCCCAGCCTGCAGAGTTTTCTTAGGACTACATGAGATGATTTACATACAATGCCTGGCATAAAGTAACAGCAATTAGTAAACCCTCCTCATCCACGTACTCCTCTACAAATACAGGCACACCTCATTTTATTGCACTTTGCTTTGCTATGCTTTGCAGACACTGAGTTTTTTACAAATTGAAGGTTTGTGGCAACTCTGCTATGAGCAAGTCTACTGGCGCCATTTTTCCGACAGCCTTTGGTCACTTCACGTCTCTGTCACATTTTGCTAATTTCACAGTATTTCGAACTTTTTCTTTATTACTATTATTTTTGTTATGGTAATCAGTGATCTTTGATGTTACTATTGTCATTGTTTTGGGGCGCCATGAACCATGCCCATGTAAGATGGTGAACTTAATTCATAAAAGTTGTGTGTGCTCTGACTGCTCTACTCACTGGCTATTTCTCCGTCTCTCTCTCTCTCCTCAGGTCTCCTGATTCTCTGAGACACAACAACATTGAAATCAGGCCAATTAATAACCCTACAATGACATCTATGTGTTGAAGCAAAAGGAAGATCTGCACATCTCTCACTTTAAATCAAAATCTAGAAATGATTAAGCTTAGTGAGGAAGGCATGTTGAAAGCCAAGATAGGCCGAAAGCTAGGCCTCTTGCACCAGTTAGCCAAATTGTGAAGCAAAGGAAAAGTTCTTGAAGAAAATTCAAAGTGCTACTCCAGTGAACACGTCAATGATGAGAAAAAGAAACAGCCTTATTGCTGATACAGAGAAAGTTTTAGTGGTCTGGACAGAAGATCAAATCAGCCACAACATTCCCTTATTCCAAAGCCTCCTCCACAGCAAGGCTCTAACTCTCTTCAGTTCTATGAAGGCTGAGAGAAGTAAGGATGCTTCAGAAGAAAGTCTGAAGCTGGCAGAGGTTGGTTCATGAGGTTTCAGGAAAGAAGCGTCTCCATAACGTAAAAGTGCAGGTGAAGCAGCAAGTGCCGAAGTTCTCCAGAAGATCCAGCTGAGATCACTAATGAACGTGGCTGCACCAAACAAAAAATTTTCAGTGTATACAAAACAGCCTTATATTGGAAGAAGATGCCCTTTAGGACTTTGATAGCTAGAGAGGAGAAGCCAATGTCTGGCTTCAAAGCTTCAAAGGACAGGCTGTCTCTCTTGTAGGGACTGATGCAGCTGGTGACTTTATGTTAAAGCCAGTGTTCTTTTACTATTTTGAAAATCCTAGGGCCCTTAAGAATTATTCTAAATCTACTCTGCCTGTGCTCTATAAATGGAACAACAAAGACTGGATGTCAGCACATCTGTTTACAACACGCTTTACTGAATATTTTAAGCCCGCTGTTGAGACCCACTACTAAGAAAAAAGATTCCTTTCAAAATATTACTGCTCGTTGACAGTGCACCTGGTCATTAAAGAGCTCTGATGGAGATGTACAATGAGATTCATGTTGTTTTCATTCTTGCTAACACAATACCTACTCTGCAGCCCATGGATCAAGGAGTAATTTTGACTTTCAAGTCTTATTCAAGAAATACATTTCATAACACAGATAGTGATTTGTCTGCTGCATCTGGGCAAAGTCAATTGAAAACCTTCTGGGAATGATTCATCATTATAGGTGCCATTAAGAACATTTGTGATTTAGGGGAAGAGGTCAAAATGTCAACATTAACAGGAGTTTAGAAGAAGTTCATTCCAACCCTCATGGATGACTTTGAAGGATTCAAGACTTCAGCGGAGGAAGTAACTACAGCTGTGGTGGAAACAGCAAGAGAACTAGAATTAGCAGTGGAGCCTGAAGTTGTGACTGAACTGCTGCAATCTCATGATAAACTTTAACTAATAAGGAGTTGCTTCTTAGGGGTGAGCAAAGAAAGTGGTTTCATGACATGGAATCTACTCCTGGTGAAGCTGCTGTGAAGATTATGGAAATGACAACAAAAGATTTAGGATATTACATAACCTTAGTTGATAAGTCAGTGGCAGGGTTTGAGAGGCTTGACTCCAATTTTGAAAGAAGTTCTACTATGAATAAAACGCTATCAAACAGCATCGTGTGCTGCAAAGAAATCATTCATGAAAGGAGGAGTCAACCGATATGGAAAAGTTCATTGTTGTCTTATTTTAGGAAATCGTCACAGCCACTCTAAACTTCAGCAACCACCGCCCTGGTCAGTCAGCAGCCATCAACATGGAGGCAGGGTCCTCCACCACCAAAAAGATTGTGGATCACCAAAGGCCTAGATGATGGTTAGCATTTTTTAGCCATAAAGTATTTTTCAATCAAGTTATGTGCATTGGGTTTTTTTAGATATAATGCTATTGCACACTTAATAGACTTCAGTATCGTGTAAACATAACTTTTATATGCACTGGGAAACCAAAAACTTGTGTGGCTCACTTTATTGAGATATTCACTTTATTGTGTGGTCTGGAACTAAACCCACAATATCTCTGAGGTGTGCCTGTAACCTGGCTTACAGAGGAAGTTTTGTCGAACCAAGAAGCTGAGCTCTTCAGGTCCTTTTCAGGTGCAGCACTTTTCACATGAGCTTTTCTCTGCAAATGAGCTAGGATGGGTTTATTCCTGTAATTATGACCAGTCTTATGGTCATATCCAGGGCATCTCTCTTCATTAGAGGTGGCATTAGGACAAGCAAGTACACACCATGACCTGGCTCTCTGATCAACCTCTGATTTGCTTGGCTCTGGACCTGTTTATTTTCTCTGATCTGATGGCCCCCAAAGCCGTTCTAATGAAGCTTCCGTGCCCTCTGGACTCCTAGGCTATTGCTGGTAAGCAAATGGTGGGTAGGGAGGGGGGAGCAGGGACAGAAACTGGCGAGGGAGAGAGTGTATTCAGAGATAATGAAAAGGAAAAGGAAGCAATCTGCCAATGTGAGTAGAGGCGCCTTCCCTAGGGTTTAACTCATCACAAAGTGAACTTTCCTTCTGATGGCATTTTTCATATCCTGCAGGAGCAAGGTTTGCCATGAGCAGAATTGGAGAAATCTGAAGGGAGGGTAGAAAGACAAATTTTATGAATGGTTGAAAGCCTTAGAAATATTCCTGGAGAAAAAGAGCAGAGGTCATCAACAAAAGCTTTGTTACAAAACCTGCTGCCTTGTTAGACTCTCTGGATTATGAATGGCCTCTACTCTGCATGGGAAGGAGAAAAGCTACTCTGTCTAAAGCAGATTCCTCTCAAATGGCTCTAGTCATGCCTCACTGCCCAGCAAGCTGAGCACAAGTGGCTCAATCTGGCAGCCAAACCCTTGTCTAAATGACCCCAATACCATCCTTTCAATTTTGTCTGCAATCAAGATCCTCTTCCCAAGACTAGATTAGGTGCCAATATTATTCACCTCTAAACACTCTGTGATTTTCTTGCATAGAGATTATACATTTCGTGTGCAATTATTAGTTTAAAGTGTGTTTAACCAAAATGCTGATTGGCCAAATTTATTTTAATTTTCTACTCATTATTTATTTATTTTTGGGGGGTCTTTTTTTTCTCCACCCCTGAATGAAAATTCAAGCAGACATCATTTCTTATCTGATCAATTTCGGCAAAAGATCCTCTGGAAATTAACTAAAATGTTATATTAAAATGGTCAGTTTCAAAGCCGAGGTTTCTACCCCTTTCCTTCCTTACCTCTGGACTGTTGCATGCAGGAAGTTTCCATTGGGGGAGGGATGTGTGGCTGGATGCTTCTCTTTTCCCTTTTTCTATCCCTCCTCCTCCACATTGATTACCTGCGTTTCCAACCCTTCCAGGGTTGGAGCTTGAGGAGAGAGAAGAGGTAAGGGGAACAGAAAAGTTCTTACTTGACTGGTATTTTCTGGACTCTGTCAATGTGTCTTCAGAGATCTCCATTGTCACCAAGAGCCTCTCAGTGGAGAACAATTGCATCTCTATTCTGGCAGGTGGTTTACTCCTTCCATGAGCTCAGCTCTTCTTGAGTAGGGTTTCTCGAGACTCTTTCAGGGAGCCCTCAAGGTCAAAACCATTTTCATCGTGACACAAAGGTGTGCTTTACCTTTTTCACTTTCTTTCTCTCACAAGTGTGCAGTTGAGTTTTAAAGAAGCTCTATGACATATTCCTAATTATCTGAAAAGGTATTCAACAACTCCTCCCTTTTCCAACTACATGTCTACATGAGGGTGAACCTTCTTCCTGTACTTCAACCAAAACCACATTTCGCAACAGAATGAATGCAGAAGCAGAATCTAGCAGTCTTCCATCAATCCAGAAGTTAAAGAGATTTGCAAAGGTGCAAGATAACACCACTCCTCTCTGTATTATTTTTTAATCTCAAAAACTAGTTATTTCATTTTAAAATGTTATGTTAGCATATAATAAGATTACTGCTGCTATTTTTAGATGAATTAATACATGAACATTTTAAATTATTTTCAGGTTAATTTTTTTTCCAGTTTTATTGAGAAATAATTAACATACATCACTGTGTAAGTTTAAGGCATACAGAATGATGGTTTGATTTACACATATTGTGAAATGATTACCAAAATAGGTTTAGCTAACATCCATCTTCTCATATAGATACAATAAAAAGAAAAGAGAGGAAAAGAAAAATTTCCCCTTGTGATAAGAACTCACAGGATTTACTCTCTTAACAACTTTCCTATATATCATACATCAGTGTTAGCTATCTTGTCATCAGATTGCACATTACATCCTTAGTAGTTATTTATCTTATAATTGAAATCTTGTACATTTTGAACACCTTTCTCCAATTTCTCCTCCCTGTCTACCTCCACCTCTGGTAGCCACAAGTATGAGTTTGTTTTGTTTTGTTTTGATTTCACATATAAGTGAGATCGTATGGTATTTGTCTTTTTTTGTCTGACATTTCTCTTAGTATAATGCTTTCAGGGTCCATCCATGTTGTTTCAAATTATAGGATTTCCTCTTTTCTATGGCTAAATAAGATTCCATTTTATATCACAACTTCTTTATCCATTCATCCATCGATGGACACTTGGTTGTTTCTATGTCTTGGCTATTGTAAATAACGCTGCTATAACGTCAGGGTGCATATATCTTTTTGTGTTAGTGTTTTTGTTTCCTTTGGATGTATTCCCAGAAGTGGAATTCCTGGATCATATGGTAGTTCTATTTTTTAATGTTTTTAGGATCCTCCATACTGTTTTCTGTAGTGGCTGTACCACTTTACAATCCCACCAACAGAGCACAAGGGCTTCCTTTTCTCCACATTCCTGCCCGTATTTGTTATCTCTTGTCTTTTTGACGGTAAGCCTTTTACCAGGCATGAGGTACTATCTCATTGTGAGGTTTTTTTAATTAAATGGCTACTTTTTTTTTTGAGGAAGATTAGCCCTGAGCTAACATCTGCTGCCAATCCTCTTCTTTTTGCTGAGGAAGACTGGCCCTGAGCTAACATCCATGCCCATCTTCCTCTACTTTTTATATGTGGGACGCTTGCCACAGCATGTCTTGCCAAGCAGTGCCATGTCTGCACCTGGGATCCAAACTGGCAAACCCTGGGCCACCAAAGCAGAACGTGCCCACTTAACCACTGCGCCACTGGGCCAGCCCCTGCATTGTAGTTTTAATTAGCATTTCCCTAATGAGTACTGATCCGGTATCTGCATGTACCTGTCGGCCTTTTGTATATCTTCTTTAGAGAAATGTCTATTTCAGATCCTTTGCACATTTTTTAATTGGATTGTTTTCTTGCTATTGAGTTGTGTGTGTTCTTTATATACTTTGGATATAAACCCATTTTGGATGTATGGTTTGCAAATATTTTTTACCATTCCGTAGGTTGTCTTTTCACTGTGTTGATGGTTTCCTTTGCTTTGCAGAAGCTTTTTGGTTTGATGTAATTTCATTTGTTTATTTTTTATTTTGTTGTTTGTGCCTTAGGTGTCATATCCAAAAAATCACTGCCAAGACTCATGTCAAAGGGCTGTATTCCTGTTTCCTTCTAGGAGTTTCAGGACTTACATTTAAGTCTTTAATCTATTTTGAGTTAATTTTTATCAGTGGTGTAAGATATGAATCCAATTTCATTCTTTCACATGTGAATATCCAATTATCCCAGCACCATTTATTGAAAAGACTGTCTTTTCTCCATTGAGTATTCTTGGCTCCCTTGTCAAATGTTAGTTGACCATAAGTGCTTGGGTTTATTTCTGGGCTCTTGATTGTGTTCCATCGGTCTGTTTGTCTGTTTTTATTCCAGTACCACACTGTTTTGATGACTATAGCTTCACAGTATAGTTGGAATCAGAAAGTGCAATACCTCCCACTTTGTTGTTCTCTCTCAGGATTGCTTTGGCTACTCAGGGTTTTTTGTGGTTCCATATAAATTTTAGGAGTGTTTTTTCTACTTTTGTAAAAAATGCCATTGGAATCTTGATAGGTACTGCATTGAATCTATAAATAGCTTTTGGTAGTACTGACATTTAAAAAATATTAATTCTTCCAATCCATGAACACAAATACCTTTCCATTTATTTATGTCTTCTTTGATTTCTTTCACCCCCATCTTGTAGTTTTCAGAGTAGAGATCTTTCACCTCCTTAGTTAAATTTGTTCCTAAGTATTTTATTGTCTTTGATGCTATTGTAAATGGGATCAATTTCTTTTTCAGAAAATTCATTGTTAGTCTATAGAAAAGCTACTGATTTTTGTATGTTAATTTCATATCCTGCAACTTTACTGAATTCATTGATTAGATTTAACATTCTTTTGGTTGAATCCTTAGGAGTTTTTATGTCTAAAATTATGTCATCTGCAAATAGAAACTCTTTTACTTCTTCCTTTTCAATTCCGATATCTTTTATTTCATTTTCTTGCCTGATTGCTCTAGCTAGGACTTCTAATACTGTGTTGAACAAAAGTGGTGACAGTGGGCACTCCTGTCTTGTTCCTGATCTTAGAGGAAAATTTTTCAACCTTTCACCATTTAGTATGATGTTAGCTCTGGGCTCGGCATATTTGGCCTTTATTATGCTGAGATATTTTCCTTCCATGCCTAATTTTTAAAGAGTTTTTATCATGAATGTATACTGAATTTTGTCAAATGCTTTTTATGCATCTATTGAGCGATCATGTGATTCTTTTCTTTCATTCTATTAATGTGAGGTACCACACTGATTTATTTGCATATATTGAACCATCCTTGCATCCCAGAGACAAATCCCACTTGATCACGGTATATGATCCTCTTAAGGTGCTGCTGAATTTGGTTTGCTATATTTTGTTGAGAATTTTTGCACCTATATTCATCAGGGATATTGGCCTGCAGTTTTCTTTTCTAGTAGTTTTCTTTTCTGGTTTTCATATCAGGATAATGCTGCACTCATAAAATGGGTTTGGGAATGTTCCTTCCTCTTCAATTTTTTGCAAGGTTTGAGAAGGACTGGTGTTAATTCTTCTTTAAATATTTGGTAAAATTTACCAGTGAAGCCACCTGGTCTGGGCTTTTCTTCATTAGAGTTTTTGATTACTGATTTAATGTCGTCACTAGTAATTGACCCTTTCAGATTTTCTATTTCTTACTAATTCAGTCTTGGTAAGTTGTATGTTTCTAAGAATTTTTCCATTTCTTCTAGGTTGTCCAGTTCATTGGCATGTATTTGTTCATAGTAGCCTCCTATGATCCTTCAAATTTCTGTGGTATCACTTGTAACGTCTCCTCTTTCATTTATAATTTTGTTAATTTGGATTCTTTCTCTTTTTCCCTTAGTCTAGCTAGAGGTTTGTCCATTTGTTTATCTTTTCACAGAACAAACTCTTAGTTTGGTTAATTTTTTCTATTGTTTTTCTCTTCTGTATTTCATTTACTTCTGCTCTAATTTTTATTATTTCCTTTCTTCTGCTAACTTTGGGCTAAGTGTGTTCTTTTTCTAGTTTCTTAAGGTGTAAAGTTAGGTTGTTTATTTCAGATCTTTCTTGCTTCTTTTTGTGGGTGTTTATTGCTATGAACTTCCCTCACAGAAATGCTTTTGCTGCATTCCACAAGTTCTAGAATGTGTCTTCCATCTGTGTTTCCATTTTTGCTTGTCTCAAGAAACTTTTTTATTTCTCTTTAATTTCTTCTTTATCTATTGGTTGTTCAGGAGAGTGTTGTTTAATTTCCATATGTTTTCCAGTTTTGCTTTTGTTATTGATTTCTAGTTTCATGCCACTGTGGTCAGAGAGATACTTGGTACAATTTCAATCTTCTTGAATTTGCTAAGACTTGTTTTGTGGCCTAACATATGGTCTATCCTAGAAAATTCCGTGTGCACTTGAGAAGAATATGTATTCTGCCGTTGTGGAATAGGATGTTCTGTAGATGTCTGTTAGGTCCATTTGGTCTATAGTGTTGTATAAATGTCCTATTTCCTCACTGATTCTCTGTTTGGATGATCTATCCATTGTTGAGAGTGGGGTACTAAAGTCCCCAACTATTATTGTATTACTGTTTATTTCTCCTTTTCACTCTGTTAGTTTTTGCTTTATATATTTAGGCACTCCACAGTTGGGCACATGAATCTTTACAATTGTTATATCTTCTTGCTGTATTGATCCCTTTGCCGTTATGTAATGACCTCCTTTGTCTTTTTATCATTTTTAAAGTGTATTTCGTCTAAGTATGGCTACCCCTGCCTCTTTTTGGTTACGATTTGCTTGAAATGTCTTTTTCCATCCCTTCACTCTCAGTCTACATGTGTCTTTAAGGCTAAAGTGAGTCTCTGGTAGGGAGCATATTGTTGAATCTTGGTTTTTTATCCAATCAGCCATTGCATGTCTTTTAATTGGAGAATTTAACCCGTTTCCATCTACAGTAATTATTGATAGGCAGGGACTTAGTGACCAGCTTTGGTGGTCTAATGGTGAAAATTCAGTGCTCTCACCACCACAGCCCAAGTTCCTTTCCAGTCAGGGAACCACACCACCCATCTGTTGGGCTGAAAGCTGTGCCACCAGGATTTCAAATTCCAGCATAGTCACACATGGTGGACAGGTTTCAGCAGAGCTTCCAGACTCGACAGACTAGGAAGAAGGAATTGGCCACCCACTTCTCAAGAAATTGGCCATGAAAACACTATGAATAGCAGTGGAGCACTGCAAAAAGGCCAGGCAGGGTTCCACTTTGCTGTACACAGGGTCACTAGGGGTTGGATCAACTCAATGGCACTAACAATAGCAGAGGACTTACTATTGGCATATCGTTTATTGTTTTCTGATTAAGTTGACCCATTGTTCCTTGTTTCTTATCCTGCTATCTTTTTTGTGTTTGTTTTGATGTCTTTTGGTATCAGTACACTTTGACTTCTTTATCACAATCTTTTATGTAATTACTACAAGATTTTCCTTTGTGGTTACTATGAGGCTTACATAAAATATCTTAAATCTATAATGCCCTATTTTGTACTGATAACAACTTAACTTTAATAGAATTTGTAAACTTTATATTTTTACTTCTTCTCCCCCTCACAACTTAGATTAGTGCTGTTAAAATTCACATGATTTTTATATTGTGTAACTAATAACAGATTATTGTTCTTATGGTTATTTTTACTATGTTCATTTTTTTAAGTTTTAAACTAGATTTGTAAGTGAATTATGCATCACTATTACCATATTGCAGAATCTAACTATGACTATATATTTACCATTACCTGTGAGATCTACACTACCTTTTCATATTTTTATGATGTTAATTAGTGTTCTTTTACTTCCACTCCAAGAACTCACGTTAGCATTTCTTGTAAGGCAGGTCTGGTGGTAATGAACTCCCTCAGCTTTTGTTTACTCATAAAAGTTTTTATGCTTTCTTTGTTTCTGAAGGACAGCTTCACCAGATATAGAATCCTTGGTTAACATTATTTTCTTTAAATATTTTGAATATGTCATCCCATTCTCTCCTGGCCTGAAAAGTGTCTGTTGAGAAATCCATTCATAGTCTTAAAGAGATTCCCTTGTATGCAATTTCTCTCTTTTTTCTTACTACTCTTGAAATTCTTTGTCTTTGACTTTTGACACTTTAATTATAATGGTTCTTGATATAGCCCTATTTGGGTTCAATCTATTTGGGTCCCTTGGGCCTCATGGATCTGGATATCCATTTCTGTCTGCAGCTATGGGAAGTTTTCAGGCATTATTGTTTTAAATATATTTTCTGTCCCTTTCTCTTTGTCTTTTCCTTCTGGAATTCCCATCATGCTAATAAAGTAGTATTCACAGGGGATATGTCCCAAGACCTTCAGTGGATGCCTGAAAACATGGATAGTACCAAAGCCTATATATACTCTTTTCTCCTATACATACTTATTTGAGGTGTGACAGAAAAATTAGCATGAATTTCTCTTTCCTTCTTCATAATTTCATAGATAGAATATTCTTTCTTACTGTAGATCTTAGCAAACTCAGCATACAATTTTTTTCTTTCCTTATTAAGTTGAGAACTTTCACCTTTTCACTTGAAGAAAGCCCTTCATGGCTTCTCTTTGACATATCCAAGTGGTCAGCATCACTACTCTTGCACTTTGAGGCCATTATAAATTAAAATAAGGGTTACTTGATCACAAGCACTGTGGTACCATGACAGTCAATCCAATAACTGAGATGGCTACTATGTGATTAATAGATGGGTAGCATACACAGTGTGGATACACTGTCCCAGGCAGGAAGGAATGGGATAGCATGAGATTTCAGCATGCTACTTAGAATGGCATGCAATTTAAAACTTACGAATTGTTTATTTCTGGACTTTTCCATTTAATATTTTCAGACCATGGTTGACCGCAGGGAACTGAAACCATGGAAAGTGAAACCATGGATAAGGGAGGACTGCTGTATTGGTTCTTTTCATCGTGTCCCATAATTCTCATAGGTTTCTCACTCTTCTTTCTCACTCTTTTTTCTTTTTACTCCTCTGAGAGAGAATTTCCAATGTCCTATCCTCCAGGCCACTGATTCTTTCTTCTGAATGGTCGAGTGTGTTTTTGAAACTACTGAATTCTTCAGTTCAATTATTGTATTTTTTAACTCTAGGATTCCTATTTGGGCTATTTTTGTTGATTGCTGTTTCCTTACTGAACTTCTCATTTCATTCATGAATTGTTTTCCTAAATTTGTTTAGTTATCTGTATGTGTTTTCTTGTAGTTCACCACACTTCCTTAAGAGGATTATTCTGAATTCTTTGTCTGACAGATCTCCATTTCTTTAGGGTCAGCTATTGGAATTTGGTAGTTTCCTTTAGTGATATCACATTTACCTGATTGTTTGTGATCCTTGACTCCTTACATTGAGGAATTGGGCTCCTCTTCCAGACTTTACAGGTTTGCTTTGGCAGAGACAATTCTTCCCCTGTCATCTCAGTTTGGATTTCTGGATATGTCTGCTGGTAATGTCCTTGGAAAGTTGGGGTCTGCTATTATGGTCTATTTGGGGGCAATACCACTGTTTGATCTCTAAGGACAAGGATGCGAGGTGTGCCACTAACTGAGAACGGTTGGACAGGACTGCTGGCTTGGTTCCTCACCTGAGTGAGGCTGTAGGATGAGCTCTGCGCTTACCTGGATTCTCCGGTCAGGCTTACTAGACGGTCAGGGCTGGGCACTATATTCAGTAGTAGACAGGGCTATGAATCAGCTTCTCTGCCCCAGCAGGGCAGCAGGACAGGACCCAGGGCCTTACAGCTTGTTGTTTGGGGACTCTAACCAGGCCAGAGTGCACTGAATTCCCTAGCTAGGGGATGCCACCGGATTTGCTCTGCAGGCTGGGGAAGCCACAGGCTGAGCTCTCTGTTCAAGGGCCGCTGTATGTAGGGTTGTTGAATGGGCTGTGGAGCTTCCTGTGTGCTCTAGTTAGTCTCTGTAGGAGAGGAGGACATTTCCTCTCCCCAAATGAGGGTTCGTCTGGCCGGAGAACGAATTAAATTCACATGAGACAGAATAGCAAGAGAAAATTAAACAAAGCTTTATGAGAAACCATGGCCCGCAGCCTTTCTTCCAGAAGGAAGAAAGGGCACCGAAGAAGTGGGGTGCACATAGTGGTTATATACCCCCAAACAGGGTGTTTCACATGTGATTGAAATGTCCCAAGATTGCCCTGTCGGCACAGTGCTTGATGGACACAGCAGGTAGTGGTCTGCTGTCTCAGAGGGCGTAGACAGAGGCAAGTCGATTGTCTGGAGCTGGGTGGTCACAGGTGAGCGCAGCAATCAGTTCCTTCCCTAAGGAAAGATGCTTAATCCTTAAAGAAATGCCAAAGTTGGGAGGGGGAGGGAAGTCAGTTACAGGAGGTTACCAGAGAAGCACAATAAAATGCAGATTTAAGTCCTTGCCTTTGGTATTGATTAAGAGTTTTTAGAGAGAAGGTCATCTCCTTTCTTCTTCCTGGTACAGAGAGGGAGGCACGTTTTACAGATGAGATTTACCTTACAAATGTAAACGTGTCCTAACAAAGGGCAAGTTCCATTCCTCAGAGCCTCCTTCCCTGTCCCAGTTTATCAAAAGCAATCAGCCTCAAATAATCCTGATGCCAAAGAGACATATCTTGGGGTGGCCAATTCCAGGTCCCCACAGTCTCCCTGATCAGACAGGCTGAAGGCTGCATTCAACAAAGAGCAGGGCTGTGAATTCGATTCCCTGCCAGGGCACAGTGGGAGACGCAGCTCTAAAGCCAGTAAAGCTGTTTGTTTGTCTTAAGTGAAGCTGCAAGTTCCCTATCTGAACCGGGCCACTGGCTTTGCTCTGGAAACTGTGGGCTCTGCCTGCCTCTCAGCTTGAGTGCCACTGGGCCGCACAGCTTCCAGTTGTTTCCAGCTTTTCTGGTCAGATGGGGCCAGAAGACACTCCCCACATCAGCCAGGGCTAGTCTCAGCTCTCTTGCCTGGGCAGAAGGGGGAGAAGTCACTCCAGGCTAACCTCAGTTTCCCAAGCTGGCTCTTTGGTGGGATGGGGCCAAGATCTACCCTGAGCCTTGGCTGTGAATTAATCCCCCCGCCTTTGTGTAACATGGAACCCTCCATGCTGGATAATGGCTTTGCTCTGGGGATGATCAGCTTTGCCCGCCCACGTCTTGGCTTGAGTGCTGCTGGGCCACCCAGCTTCCAGGAAGTGTCAGCAGCCCTTCTGGTCAGATGGGGCTGAGAGTCACACTCCACAGCAGCAGGTGGGCTGTCATTCAGCTCCCGCCTGGGCATAGGCAAACTGCTCTAAGGCCAGCAAAACTCCTCATCTGAGTTCCTGCAGACCTGCATGCTGCTAAGCTCCCTGTTCAAAGTGCACCCCCAACTTGGTTCTGCAGATGGGCAAAGCCGCTGGTTGGGATTACTGCTTGGGCACTGCAGGTATGAACTCAGTCTTCCAAGATCCCTGTACTGGTTGTTGCAAGCTGCTCCCCCTTCTCTGGCACAATCAGATTCCCAGTGGTTGAGCCCTACAGATACCCCTGCAATCCCCGTGGTCTGAGATCAGTGTAGACGCTCCTGCAAAGCAACCCACGACGGTGGGAGGGGCTGGTCGTCCCTCTGGGTTCTCTTTTTCCCCTGGAAGAACGGAGGCTGGGGAAGACCCTCCACATGGTGCTGGGCTGGCCTGGGGGAGGGGCAGCGCCGTCAACGTGCAGCCGCTCCCTTCTAACGCGTGTGTCTTGGTCTCTGTGGTGCGGGGGGTGCTTCAGCCTCACCCCCGTGTTCTAGGATTCTCTCAGTGGTGTCTCTTTCCTGAATAGGTAGTTGTTCTTCTTGTGAGGGGGAGTGAAGTCAGGAGCTACTTAGGTCACTATCTTGGTCTTGGAGTGCGCGTTTAATTTCTAATACAATAAGGATTGATAGCTATGACCCATATAGACAAAAACTCCTCAAGGTCCTCAATTTTTTTTTTTTTTTAAAGATTTTATTATTTCCTTTTTCTCCCCAAAGCCCCCCGGTACATAGTTGTATACTCTTCGTTGTGGGTTCCTCTAGTCGTGGCATGTGGGACGCTGCCCCAGCGCGGTCTGATGAGCAGTGCCATGTCCGCGCCCAGGACTCGAACCGACGAAACACTGGGCCGCCTGCAGCGGAGCGCGCAAACCCAACCACTCGGCCACAGGGCCAGCCCCAAGGTCCTCAATTATTTTTAAAGGTGTAAAGGAATCCTGAGACCAAAAAATTTGAGAACTACTTCTCTAGCCCTAAATATCTGGAACCTCCAAATTTTTCCTGCTGAGTTTGGGTACCCCTCTCTAGTCAGCCCTCTTTAACGGACAGGAAAGGATAACATCTCTGTCTCACCTGGGACTGGCTGCTGCCCTTTGCAACCAGTGTTTGGATTCAAAGCAGACTCGAGAGGGCACAGGCAGTTAGTGAGAAGAGACCTCCCTGTTCTTCATCTTCTCCAGACACATGTTCCTTATATCTCTCTGGACTTCACCAGCACCTCTTTCTTAAATATAATAGCAGTAAGGGGCTTATGGAAGATACTACCTAATTTCTTTTCAAGCAGTAACATTCGAACACCTTTTGTTTTAATTTTCATGGCTGCTATTACGTATTTATTCTTCAGGACAAATGTTACAACCATTTTTTAGGGTAGCAAAAACAATTGTCAGAGTGTACATTAGGATTGCATGAGATTTATCAAGATTTATTAGATTAATTTGTGGAGAATATACACCATTAAAATGTTGAGTCATCCTCTTCAAATAGAAGATATGTCCCTCCATTTATTCAAATCTTTGTTTATATCCCTGAAAGGAGTTTTGTTTTCTTCATATAGATCTCATTTCTTATTTAGGTTTTCTCACAGATACTTTATGACTTAGTTACTTTTATAAGTAGAGTCATTTTTTAAATTTCTAACTGGTTATTGTAGTTCTTGTTGCTACATAAAAAAGCTGTTGACATCTTTATATTATTTTTTAACCAGTCACATTACTGAGCTCCTTTATAATTTATATTAAAATTCTAGCTGGTTTCCTTAGCTCTTCCTGGTATATAGTCATATCATCTGCAAATAATAGTTTTTAAATTTTTTTGCAATTTGTGTTTCTTTCATCGAATTATAGTGGCCAGTATTCCCAGAATTAGTGAAACAGTCACTAAATAAAAGTCAGATGGTGGTTAGCCTTGTCTCATTAGCAATCTGAGATATATATTTTTAATTGAGTTGAAGAAATTCTTATTTAACATTATTTTGAAATAGATGATGAAGTTTATCAAATGCTATTTTGCTGTCTATTGAGGTGATAATATAGGGTTCTTCCTCCATTGAAATATTAATACAGGGAAACAGAGTGACTTATTTCTAAATATTGAACTATACTTGCATTCCTGGAATGAACTCCATGTGGTCATGGTGTATTATTCTTTTAATGTGCTGCTAGATTCTACTGGCTGACATTTTGTTTAGGGCTTTTGCATCAATATCCAAAAGTGTGATGCCTCTGTAGTTTTCTTTTCTGCAATATCATTTGTTTTGGGTGTTATATGTTTATGTTGAAATTATACAAATTATAAGGAAGGTTTCCTTCTTCCTGTAGACTCTGGAAAGGTTTGAATCACACTGCAATTATTTATCTGTTCTTTCTGAAGTTTGAGGGAATTTAATTTTGAAGCTATAGAAGTCTAGTGCTTTTTGGAATGGTGGGTCTTGACAACTTTCAAAATCTCTCTCATGACAATTGGCTTATTTTGTATGCAGTAAAGGGTTAACACAGCAGGCCTAGGTTGTCCAAACCCTGTGCATTCCGAAGGTCTTCAGGACAGCCCTTGACCAGCCCCTGGGAGACAACCTGTAAGCCCTTTGGATATCCTGCTTGAAAAGAGTGTCTCCTGTACCTGAGGCCCTGGGCTGTTCTGGCTCGTGTATGCTAACAATGGGATTTAAGGTGAATGCCTTTTTTTATTCACCTAGGGCTGGGCCACACTGTATCAGTTTGACCTCTGCAGGGGCTAGAAACCAAATGGGGAAAACCAGTCACAAGGGCACTCCAGGCTGACATGACTGACCCTCAGTGAAAACTCTGGACACCAGGGCTCCAGTGAGCTTCCCTGATCAGCAACACTTTGCATGAGCTGGCACACATTGTTGCTGGGTGTGTGTGTGTGTGTGTGTGTGTGTGTGTGTGTGTGTGTGACTCCCCTGGGAGAAGACGAACCTGCAAATGGTTTCTCCTGAACTCCATTGTATACGCCTTTTTCCTTTGCCGATTTTTTAATCTGTATCCTTTTGCTATAATAAACAGCTTTTCTAAGTTCCATGAGTCTTTCCAGCAAATCATCAATCTAAAGGTGATCCTGGGGACCCCTCACACATTTGGGTTTGGTTTTCAGTTTCTTCTTGAGTCAATTTTGCTTATTTCTAATTTCCTTGATAGTGTTCCTTTTTATTCAGTTATAAACTTGATAGCAATATATCTTATAATTATTGTAATTTTTTTGATAACTGCACTCTTTCTTCTATAATTCCTACTTCTGTATATTTGTGTTTTCTCTCTGTTTTAAAAGATTAGGCTAAGTACTGTTTTGACTACTTTTATGGTTATTCTTGGGATTATTTCCCAAATCAGTGGCTTTTTCTTGTAATTCATCACTTTCTGTATTTATCTAAATTATTTTATTCCCTCTATTTTCCTTATGTTTGTCAGCCTTTTCCTAAATTTTTTTTTAAATAGTACTTTCTTTTATTCTTTTAAAGATTGGCACCTGAGCTAATAATTGTTGCCAATCTTCTTTTTTTTCCTGCTTTTTCTCCCCAAATCCCCCCAGTACATAGTTGTATATTTTAGTTGTGGGTCTTTCTAGTTGTGGCATGTGGGACGCCACCTCAACATGGCCTGATGAGTGGTGCCATGTCCACACCCAGGATCCAAACCAGTGAAACCCTGGGCCACCTGAAGCTGAGCACGCAAACTTAACCACTCGGCCATGGGGTCGGCCCCAGTTAGTCTTTTCCTAAATTTATGAATTGGATTTTTAATTAACTGACTTCCACTCTTTCTTTTTTACAAAAAGAAAGTATCCAAGGCTCTGCATTTTTTCTGATTATACCTTTGGCCGCATGTATAGATTTGATATTCAGTATTCTCATTATCATTATTTTCTAGCTTTCTTGGACTTAGAATTTTTATTTCTTCTTTCTTCCAAGAGTTATTTAAGAAAGGGTGTTCAAATTCGTGATTGAGGGTGTGAATTCTACTTTTGTTATTTATTTATAATTTTAGCTAATCAAGTTCAAAATGTGTAGCCCATACTATTTTTACTTTGAGGAACGTATTAATTAGTTTTATTCGATGTGTGGTCAATGTTTGTAAGAATCTAATGAGTGGTAAAAAAGAATGTGTATTTTCTGTTTGCAGCATATCCGGTTTGATACATATCTTTTAAAATCAATATCAATAATTACCTCACTTGTGTCCTGTGTTTTCTTTGATCTACACGTTCTATCAAGGACTGGGGGTATATTAACATCTGCCATTAACAACTATTGTGCCATATCAATTTTTACCTATATTTCCAAAGATATTTGCTTTTTATATTTCAAAATTGTTTTTGGTTTTTAGAATTTCCTTATTTTAATAGCCTCATTGAAGACTGAACCCTCATCCTCAATGATCATTCTGACTATTTAATGTCTTTATTTCTTATTTATCTGGTAAACCTTCGTTCATTGTTTTTCTTTCAAGGTTTCGGAGTCGCTTCATCTTAACTGTGTCTCTTTTAGACAACATATTGCTAGATGTTTGTTTTCACCCATTCTCGGAGACTTCTTTTCAGCAAGTAGGTTCAGTTCCTTCTGCTGTTAAAACAAATGAGTTTAGTTTTGTTATTCATTTCCTTTTATATTGTATTTTACATTTCGAATTCCTCATTGCTACTTTCTTTGTATTTAAGTTTGGTTTATATTATTTTATGTTTTCTTTGATTTTTCTTTCTGGGGACTTGGACGTCTGCAGTCTGTGTCGGGTTCTACGTGGGTTTAGCTCTGTAGCTCTAAGTCATGGGCCTGGAGCTGCAGTACTGAGTGCCTCACCTTCTGACATAGGAGGAGAAGCAAGGGATAATTAACACAAAATCCAGGAGAGTAACTGTCTTGGAGGGGCAGGCAGTAGGACTGGATGAGAATAGAGTACATAGGAAGATGCAAATTACAGATACTTGTTCAAGATCCTAAGTTGGGGGGTGGGCTCCAGGCATTCATTGTACTATTATGCTTTATAGCTTACATATATATTATTTATGTTATCATGTATATACAAAATGTTATTTACAATCTAAAAATCTAATTATCCAAAACAATTCATAAGTATTGACTTCCTCCATCTCCTCCCCTGTTTTTTTCCCTAACAGCACCCTCCCCAGTTCTCAGCATGCCATTTTTTATTGTTTTTCTTTTGACGTCTTATCCTGTTTGTTTTAGGTAAACTACTATTTTGAGACTATGTGCCTTTTAATTAAAGAATACCTAAAACAAAATGGCATGCACACAATGGTTTCAACACTACTGGAAAAACACTTATAAATCATGTAAACAAATACTAAAGGATAAGGCACAAAAATTAAAATATGTTATGTTAGTGTTGGGATTAGGTATGACAATTTTTCCCTGACATTGTTCTTTGCTACCTCATTATCATTTGAATTAAAATGTCAAAAAGAAACAATAAATGTAGCAGTATAGTCTTCTTACATATGCAGTGATGAAAATATCATACTGCAAAAGTTTTTCCACTTTTGCATATTGTGTTTTGTTCAGAAGTGTTTTAAATTTTCAGAAGAATACAGGAAACAGTCTCTTTAGATGAATGGTTTTAGCAGATTAAAAAAGCCTAAAGTTTGTTAGCAAACCTGCACCATAAAAAGCAATTTGATGCTAATTAGCTATTTAAACATTAGGAGAACAAGAAAGAGAAAGGAATAGAAGAGAAAGAGATCTGCCTAAATACTAACGACACACAGGAATACAGAGGATCTCAGCACTGAGGGGTTCAGGTCCCTCTCCCCTCAGAACCAAAGGGAACAAATACACTGAAGTCTTTGTCCCAGTAGGGTGGAAAATCCACGTTTGAAAGAGCTTACCCAGCAAAGAAATTACAGTTTACAAATGAGCTCATGTTTTACCAAACAACTTGAAATCAGCATAACAGTGTTCCTACCTGGAGTGGATCTAATTCGGTCTGAAGTAAAAACACCTGAGCTTTTAGCGCGCCTGAGCAGCTGTCATGGGGAAACACGAAGTTCCTTTAGGATTTCTGAGATAGGAAAAGCAGCCCTGGACCCCAGATCCAAGGTTGGAACCAGCGCTGAAGGTGAACTTCCACCGGCACTAGCAAATGTTACACAGATCTTGAGGCCACTGTGAGAGCTGTGTGTATATGGCCCACATTATTTTTACCTGAACCCCCTCTCCAAATACTGGTGACTCCCTGGGGGTTGCCAAAATAAATGCCCCTTGTAGAAAAAGCTTAGGTCGTTTTCATCAATGTGTTCAATGTAAGAAATATGTAGACACAAATAATCCATAATCAATCTATAAATCAAAATTGGGGTGAGTTTATTACATGAGCCAGTTTTAAGGACTATAGCCCCGGAGCGACCTTCACCAAGGAGTGAAGCTCCAGAAAGAAGCAGAGAGTACAGAGTGGTTACATTCTGTCTTGGAACAAGGAACATACATCACGTGTGACAGGCATATCTCTTTTACTACAGTCCCGAGATGCTTTGCTAGCGCAGCAGGTCAGTGGTCAGCTGGTCAGTGGTCACAAGATGAGCACAGTAGGTCAGTAATTAATCCTTAGTTTCTGAGAAGAAAACGTTTCTCTATAAAGAAATGCTGACATTGGGGGGCAGCAACATCCCTATCTTTAAGGGCGTCATTCTCAACTTTGCGACATTGTAAATGTTTAAAGCAGATATACAACGCATGCTCAACAAGCCGCGTCAGCCCTTTCTGGAAAAACAAGGTCAGGCTGAACTAGTTTTAAACCAGATGGCTTCCTAATACCACCAATATATCATATTGCTTTTCAATCATTTGTCAAATGTAAGCCTCTCCATTCCTCTGGGCTTCTTCACCCTCCTTGAGACTCAGGGTCACATTGTTTGTCTTCCTCCCAGAATAACTCTGTTCCAGAACAGGGCAGAAGAGAGCAGAGCATTGGAATCTCACTTTGGCTCTTTCTCACATCTTTCTCTCCTTCCCAAAGGGCAGGAATATGTCAAAGGCCTGAAGTTTCTACACCACTTTTGACTCAGCACCCTTTCTTCCGTCTTCCTTGCAGAGAGGCTGCCTCAGTTCTGACTTCCCTCCTGCCTCTGCCTGCTCCCCGAGCCCCAGCTCCGTCTGCTCCACACCGAGTGTCTCTCGGCGCTCTCCCCAGCACCAGAACATGCACATTTGCAGCACCCCGCAACAATGACTTAACAAGCACCCACTAGACACAGGCCCTGTGCTAGGCACAGACTGGGGATTTTAAGCTGCATAACCTACAAAAAATAAATAATCGCCACATAAAGTATATAATGAGGAAAGGATTGAAGAAAGCGCTTTGGGCTTAGAGAAGCAGGGGGAGATCACTTGGTGAGAAACAGTGAAGTTCCATGTGGGCAGCTGTATTCTAGAATGCGAAGGACTCAGAGAATAGAATACTAATGGATGTCTTCTGAGGAGAGGCAACGGTATGGATTTAAAAGTGTAGAAATGAGAATGCTCAGGAGATGACTGGGAGAGAACCAGTAGCCCGGCTCTGCTGAAGAGCAGGGAGCGCAATGGGAAAGCATGGGGAGGGGTGTAGCATAAATTCTGCAGTGGCCTATGCTTTCTACATCTTTCAAAGAATACATTAGGCAGTTGGTCCTATGGAAATTTGAAGCCACTTTTCCCCTTTATCCAAACAGTGCCATTTTCTAGGGTCTAATTTTTATTGTGCAAAAGAAATATCTGTGAAAATGACTAGTGCTGTGTGACTCTCCTCTCTCTCTCTCTCTCTCAATGGACTTGGATTTGATTTAATACACTTTTCCCTGGTCATTTTCTCTGATAGATTAAATTGACCCTTTTACAGGAGGCAATGCAGTGTGCAGGGCTGTATTCCAGAATGATTATGTGATTAACTGCTGTCACAACCAAAATCAAATGACAGCCCAGTCATAAGGAAGAGAAATGGTGCAAGTTGACCTGTAGAAACATTCATACAATGTCATTCAATGTGATAGCAAATTATGTGCTGGAAGAACCCCTGGTCCTGCACCAACCGTGAGGCTTCCCTCAGTAAAGGGGGAAGCGATTGCTGCTTGGGGGTCTCCGCTGCTATAGGGGCTGGGAAGGTGATGTGAAAATGGAAAACAGTGAAAGTGGCTGCTTGAGAGACAATACAACTAAGAGGACAGTTTAAAATCTACAAATCTACAAGCATCTAATTGACTGAGATAAAAATATGGATTGTGTTTATTATCCTACAGAAATGGAAGAAGGATGGAATTTTTTACATCATCAAAAAAATATCTAAAGAGAATCTACTTGCAGTACATTCATTCCATCGCTTTCTCTTGAAAGACATTATAGAAACTGGCCGAACTCTTCCCATGTATTCACCTATTGGGTACTTATAAAGTGGTAATAATAGCGCAGCTTTGAAAATTTCCTCTGAAGAAAGCTAAGAGGAACACTGACCGTTTTTTAAAAATGCTTTCCTACAATAAGGATGTGGTGACTCATTCATTTATTCATTCCACAAGGATTTATAAAGCCTACATTTTGCTAGGCATTAAAAAATGAAACAAAATAAAAAATGTCCCTTCCCTACTTTACAGCAGGAAAACACATAAACGAAAGATGGTACAATACAGAGTGCTAAGCGGTGGGGTAAAAATATGTACCAGATGCTCTGGGAGGATGAAAAAGAATTAATCTGTGGGGGAGAGAAAATTGTGTGATGAGGCTTCCAGATGAGGTGTGTCTTGAGCTAAGTGTTAAGTAGTGAGTAGAAATTATCCAAGCGAAGAGAAGAAAGCACTTTTCAGGCCAAAGGTTAAAAACGACACCCACAACACTGTCATGAAACTGCCAGTAGCTGAGTAAGCCTGAGAAAATTGGGCAAAGAGAGAGGGGCGGCTGGGGAGGCTACAGGCCTTTACGCTCAAAGGCCTTACGTGTCATGGCCGGAAGTGCAGACTTTCCTAAAGGCCATGAGGACCAATGAACGACCTTAAAAAGGTGGATTCCATGTTCATAATTGTTTCAGCTCAGTCTCATTTATGGAACTTTGAGAATGTACCAGAGAAAGTCAAAAGCATATTTGGAGAAACACAGCAGCAGGCAGTACTGTGATCCTGACAATAGAACGTGAACTAAGTGCGTAGCAGTGAGGATAGAGAGAGAAGGACACATTCAAGAAACGTGAAAGAGGTCAGTCTCCAGGACGTGGTGATCTGAAGAGCAGAGGAAAGGGTTTGGGGATTAGGGACATAGCTGATGGTGGTGCGACCCATCACACACAAGGGATTCTCGAGGAGATCATCAGTGGATGTCTCAGCAGAAGCCTTTTAGACCAGAAGACAGTGGGGATGATATATTTAAAGTGTTGAAAGGAGAAAACTGCCAAATAAAAATTCCATATCTACAAATGGAAATGGAAATGGATAGTGGTGATGGTTACGCAACATCGTGAATGAACTAATGCCGTTGAATTGTACATTTACAGATGGTTAACATGGTAAACTTTGTGTCGTGTATTTTACCACAATAAAAAAAAAACCATGTAAGGCAACATATTTACAAGTTCTAGGGATTGTAAACTAGTGCAGGTGACTAATGCCTGAATAATTATCTTGGACATTTATTCTTGAATAATATGCATTCTGCATTTTGCATATATTATTTCATTTATATCTTATCAATAGTTCTAAGTAGGTGTTGCCATCACCCCTGCTTTACAGCTGAAGAAACTGAGAGTTACAGCTTCCCCAAAATCACACGGTTTGTATTCAAGAAAAGTGGACTTTGCATCCAGGCCTGCTTGATGCCACATCCCCATACCTTTTCTGCAAGCAAAGAAAAAAGGTAAGAACTTTTAAAGGGTTTTTAAACCTGTTAGGATATAGCAGGTACAGGAGGTATGCACGGTGGGAGGTGGGAAAGCCTAGAAGTCTTCACGGAGGAGATGATTTTTCAGCAAGGATTTGAAGGGTGATGTAAGAACCCCTGCCAAGAAATCAGCCTGATTCCCAGCAGGCTATACTTCCAGACAGTTCTGTCATGATGAAAGCCATTATCTACAAACATCACTGTTACTCGTGTTAATGCTCTAATGGGAATAGACCACAGAATTAAAGCTTTCTGGACAGCAAGTCAGACACAAAGGATAGATGGAGAGTGGATATATAAATATATATTTTCCCTTGACCTATTTCTAACAAGCCACTTATCGGTTATTTCAATAGAAAACTCATTAAGGATTTTCTTCCCCAAAAGACCTCTTCCATTTCTCTCTTTCTGCTCAGTCTGCCCTGTTACTGTAATTCACGGCTGTTTAATGTGTTCAGGCTTCAGACTGTAGTGACACCCAAATCAGATCAAAGAATGCCTCACTCACTCATTTTCGAAGCCTTCCTAATTAGGACACTTATCTCCTCTCCACAGAAATGCACCATCAGCGGCTCGTTTCTTTGCCCGTCCAGTAAGTGACACAGCTGGGTTTGGGGGTCAGCACCCCGGTGGCGACCGACAGCTCCCCAGGTGTGCAGCAAAGCACCGGTGTGTCCGTACTGTTGCGGAGGACTGGGGCACAGGGGTGTTTGTTCTGTTTTGTTTTGCTTTGTTGTATGGTGCTGCTTGTGCTGTGGGCTTAGAGCCAAGGCACGGGAAGCCCCACCTGATGCTGCTCCTCGTTTACCATATTTCCACCCTGAAGGGGGAGGGGAAAGTGCACGTCTGACTCGCAGGGTTTGAAAACCCACTATGCAAGGCTTTGAGAGCCCGCCATTCCTGAGTATAGAGTAGTTATCATGCTCGACAATTAGAGGCTACCCTGACCGAATTCATGAGGACAGGCACTTTGAGGGCTCCCTGGGAGGGGTGAGGGCCATAATTCAGTGTTCTCTTGGGAGGACCGCTTTCAAAGTTTCCCAGTCACAGCCGGAGCGGTAGACAAAGTGTTCCCAGAGCCAGCATCCAGTGTCCAAGCAGAATGGGCGGCGCCTTCCCTCTGGGCTGCCTCCTTTATTGGTCAGAGAAGACGCCTCTGAAGCTCAAGGTGGGTAGGATTGTTGCAATTCATTACCTTCTCCTACAGCAAACTCAACGTTGGGAGAGAGTGCAGCCTTCCGAGTTTGACTCAGACCAAACTATAAACAAACCCTTCCAAAAGATGTCTGCTTATAGATCTAAGAAAATCGAGAACTACAACCTAACAGAAAGCAAGGAGATGAAGAAGCTGGATTTTATGTGTCTGAAGAAGCCCGAAGCTCACACTCATTGGAATACAATGGATTGGTTCTGGTTTTCTCTAGTTTTGTTCACTGGATTGAAAGAGTGAAAAGAAAAGGTAATTGCTCCATGAAAACCTGTGCTTGAAAGGGACAGAGCTATGTCACCTTCGTTCTGGCAGGAGCCAGTGGCAGCCTGCATCTATTAACATATTTTAGTTAAAGGAGATTCCTTCCTAAAGGAAGAGCCAGTGGAAAGGTGTTTAACTTTTCATTTTTAATACATTACCAGTTTCCATGGAGACCAAGGTAAAGCTGCAGCACAGATTTTTCTTGCAGAAGCCAGAGTGACATCATTATGCCGAGGAGGGCCGCTGGCTTCCTGCCTCCTTTTCAGCCTGCTGCCCTTTGTTGCGCCCCTCCCAGGGAATGGGTGCTATGTTGGAAGCCTGCAAATCAGACGCCACTGGAGTGGGAGTCAGGTCAGGGCCAGCTCTGTACTTTGCAGGACCCAGTAAAAAATAAACATGCAGGCTCCTTGGTCAAAAAGCAGGAAAAATGTGTTAAGTATGCTAGAAAAGAAAGCTTTATTCTTCCTTCCACAGTCTCTCTCAACTTGTCACGGTCCTTTTTATTTGCAATTTAATGTTGTTCTAAGTAAGGCAAAATTAAAATTTTAAATTAATAGGATGAATTTTACTGTTCCCCTTTATACTGTCCATCTTAGATTGCCAGTTTTAAATGCAAAATAAGAGCATGTAACTGATGCAGAATCATGGAAGTTACACAAACCCTATTTCATAGCTCACACATGCATATGCATTTTGTCTTACCAAAATAGCAGAAATCCTGCACAAAACGAATTCACCTGTCTCTCTTTCACATCTTGATACTGCTCATTCTACCAACACGCCTTACCTTCAACTCACTGATGAGGAAGGAAGGACTGGAAGGAAAAGGAACTCTGGGTTGCCCTATCTTTGCCTACCTTTCTACATCATCTTCTTCAGTGTAAGTGGTGGGCTAATACAGGGAAGTAACACGAGTGAGAAAGGATACAATGGGGTTCCTTCATCAAGTGAGTTTTTAAAATGCCATTTCCTTTCTATGTTAGAAGCTAACTATGGTTCAAATGGACAGCAGGGCCTTCTGGGACTCTCAGTGCCCCTGTCCCCAGCTATGACCTTCACACTTACCTTGTACTCACTTTGAGTCTCATGAACTCCCGTGAATCAGGGGTTCACCAGAATTCTGTGCTTGCGAGGTATCACAAACACTATCTGCGAGCGGCGTGGTGCAGAACGACGGACACGTGCTTTGCGCATTTCTCCTCTGCTCCTGGCCATGCTGCATTGTCCCATCAGACTTCACTTACCAAACACAAGTGCAAAGATAAAATTCTTAAGAGTTTCAAAATGGTGCCAGCAGAGCATTAGACCCACATATAGAGCTCTTCAGAGCCCAGGGACTTGCCTGACTGCACAAGCCCGTGAAACCTGACCTGCAGTGGTGATCTGAGCTCTTCCTCTGGTGCTGTATGAGGGCAAGTTAACTACCTATGGATGCTCCAGTTTCCTTCTCTGTAAACTGAGGGCAGAGTGATAGCTCCAAGGTGACTTCCGGGATAAAAACCTTGTGCTTCTGAACAGATGACTAACCCAAGCTCTGAACACTGCTTTAGCTGGCCCAGCACAGAGGGTTTGAGGGCACACTGCCCAGGAATAGCCCGGAGCGGTTTCACCAGCTGGACACGGAAGCACTTCACCAACATCTGTGCTTTCCCTCCCCACCATCCAATCCCACGGCAGCACTCTTTGACAAACTTGCCTGACATAAGAGCCCTCTGGGATATTTATTTCAAATAGGATCCTGAGTCCCACCACCACCCCCCATCCGCGACCCTCCCCACATCCCCCCTCCTGAGCCCCCACCCAGTCTTCCAGAATCACATTCAAAAGGCATGGTGCTATTTTTATCTTCAGGTAAGTTTGAGAAACCTGGTCCTCTAGTTAAGACTGTTGCCGTGAGCAATAGGAAATTCTTCAGAAGATGCCTGTTTTACCAGGAGCTGAGCTCTCATCTACCCAAAAGACTGATAATTCAGTCTAACATTCACAGGTGCCCGTGCTCTGTGCAGTGCACAGTAAGAAAGGCGGCAGGCTCTGGGCTGGCAAAGACACAGTGGCAGAAATGAGTGCAGCTCATAAGCGGCACAGTAAGGAGACTGCCTCCTCCTGGGGAGGTCAAGGTCAAGGCTAGCCTCACTGAGGGTCACAAACCACACTGTCGCCCAAACCAACCTCTGGCGTTAGCAGCATCAGAGCCTGAAAGGTGTTTCACCTTCAACCAAAACAAACCTCAGGTGAGGTTCCTTACAGGAATCCTGCCATGCAATCCAGCGTTCCGTTTCTTTCCCCTCTCTTTGACTGGCAATGTAGGCAATGTAGCTGCTCTGTCTGAAACCCACTCGTCAATTCAGGCAAAATTTAAGTTCTTCAATCAAGCCAAGTCGGTGCAGTGGGGTGTTTGGCTCCCTCATCCAAAGATAAAGGCTGATTGACTGAATGTTTCACTTTGAAACCAATTGTAGACATTTCATGTAGACACAGCTTAAGATTGTCCTGTGCTAATGTCCCTTCTCGGCTGGTAATGCCTCCATAATACTGAAACCTATTTCCAAGAAATCAATATTGAAAAGTGAAAAGGACAGTGATAGAGCAGAGTGCAATCCCCTTGACGGCTCCTGATCGAAGCCCAGATAAACTTGGAACTTGACCAGCGCCTTACACAGGGTCTGTGGCTGCCCAGCTTCCCCAGATAATGATTCTTCCTGAAGTCATGTGGCAGAAACCGCTACAAGAACACTTCTGATCAATTTGGCAATAGAGGTCTTGTTTGTTCCTGAAATGGAAAAGAGCTATGCAGTCTGCCCAAGTGTGTGTTACGTGAGTTATGAAGGGGTGGCTGTTTCATAAGAAATTTTGTAGGTAGGGGAAAAACAAACCCCCAGTGAGAGTTTCTTGTGTCCATTTTGATGATAAAACTCTTGTAAGTGACTGAAGATAAAATTCATCCATGAAACCCTATTTATGTTACTTTTGGCACAGCTTTACCTTTTGCATAGAATGGTAACTCCCTTTGTACCTCCGTGCTTTTTCTTGGAGAAGAGAAAATCAGTAGTTAGCTGTCAAAATTACACCCAAAGTTTTGCTCATTCGTGCTGTAAGGTTTGACCTTCATTCTCCTATTTACTGATGTACAGCTCAAATTTATGGTAAGCAGAAACCCACAATAGGAAAGAGAAGCTTATTTTTATAGCTTGATTTTACTATATTTTCAAGGAATAAAAGTTATTATCTCAGTAAATTTCTGCAGTTTGGTCTTAGTATTAAATATTAAATAAATATTATGAATTTACAAATACTGATTTTGGCAGAAACCTCCACAGCCTCATACTTAGCTTCTATCCAGATCTGCTGATTTTGCTATGCGTTTCTTCCCCTGGAGAATAATGTTATGTAACTGCATTTACTCTATTTCTGGGCTTGTAGTAGCAGCTTAAATTCTTGGAATAATTACGGTTTTAGGTACCTTGCCAACAGCTGTTGGATTCAGTGCTTGAATTTCACCCCAAATCCTAACTCATTTTCCTGTCCTTACCACTGCTTTCTGGACAATAAAGAGGGCTCATTCTTTTAACAAATGAATATTGAGCACCTCTTAGGTAGCCGGTGCTATTTTAGACAATGCAGGATATACAAGGATGAACAGAACAGATTAAAGTCGGCTACATTCTAGTGAAGGGAGGTGAAATAAACAAGTGAACAAAGCTGTTAATTTCAGATAGGCATAAATGCTTTGAAAAAAATAATAGAAGGGTGACGCCAGCAGTGGTTCCCAAATATGTTCACATAGTGATATGCATAAAACCTGATGGCATCTTCAGAGCACTGCAGTACAGGCCTGATGCGGTGCATAGCTGAAGGCAACCAGCCCTGGACTCTGGCCACCCCAGGTCTTAGCACTGAGCATCCGTTTCAGCCCTTAGCAACACAGCCACTCACTGAGGCGCACTGGCTGGGAAGCTCTGCCGTAGCAGGGGACTAAGGTGGGAAAGGTCTTTCTGAGGAGGTGACATTTGAGCTGAGACCTAAATGATGGACAGGAGCTTGTCGTCTGCAGGTCTGTGGAAAGAGCATTTCAGGCAAAGGAAACCACACGCACAAGTGGTGAGGCAAGAAAGCCATTGGCAAGTTTGGGAAGGGAAAGACCAATGAGCTGGAGGATGGTGAGCAAGGGGGAGAGCGGAAAGTGAAGAGGGAGTGAGGTAGCCAGAGGCCAGCTTAACCAGGCGGCTGGAAGCCGTTGCAAGGACTTGGGATGGATCAGATCAGCAGGAGAGTGGCACGATCTGATTTTACGTTTTTCAAAGGTCGCTCTTGCTGCTGTGCAGAGACTAAGACTGTAGAAGGACAGGAATGGAAACTGGGAGACAAGCTAGTAAGAAGGAATACTCAAGTCAGAGTATGTGGTTTTTAATCCTGTCTCCCCTACAAAACTTGCCCACGTTACTTAACTACGAGGTGTATGTTTTACAATCTATAAAATGGGGATAACAGCAATCGACTTATATATCTGCAAGAGGTATAGTTAGAACCAAGTGAAATCTTTTTGAAAGGATTTTGAAAATTACAAAGCATTTCACACATCTAAGGATAAAAGCATCCATTTCTAGTCTCCCTAAGCCCCTCAAACATCACATCTGGCACTTCTTCTTACTCTACACCCCTTCCGTCCCCTACCCATTAATTCTTTTGGAGCTGCCATGATGTACTGAAGTTGAAAACATAGTTATAGTACAAAATGTTGTGCTGGAGATACAAAATCATGAAACAGTCCCAATTTGCATGGCTTGAAATACATGTCTCTATCAGGAAGGACAGTGTATTTGATATAGAAACTGTTTGGAAGACACCAAAACATCATTCTCCACTATAAAATATGGGAAACACACACACACAATGCCATACATACATATGCTGTGTGTACAAAAATTTCTTAGAGATCCAGTAAATATTTCAATTAAGAATTCAGTTGATTAGGAGACGACATCAAACTAAAAGATTTTGCACAGGGAAGGAAATCATCAACAAAATGAAAAGACAACCTACTGGATGGGAGAAGATATTTGCAAATGATATATCAGATAAGCGGTTAATATCCAAAATATATAACGAACTCATACAACTCAATAGCCAAAAAAACCCAATTTGAATAAAAAATGGGCAAAGGACCTGAATAGACATTTTTCCAAAGAAAACATACAGATGGCCAACAGACACATGAAAAGATGCTCAATGTCACTAATCATCAGGGAAATGCAAATCAAAACCACACTGAAATATCACTTCACACCTGTCAGAGTAGTCACGATTAAAAAGACAAGAAATAGCAAGTGACCGCAAGGATGCGGAGAAAAGGGAACCCTTGTGTGCTGTTGGTAGGAATATAAATTGGTGCAGCCATTATAGAAAATAGTATAGACTTTCCTCAAAAATTAAAAATAGAACTTCCATACAACCCAACAATTCTACTTCTGGGCATTTATCAAAAGAACACAAAAACACTAATTCGAAAAGATCTATGCACACATCTTTGTTCATTGCAACATTATTTACAATAGCCAAAATATGGAAATAACCTAAGTGTTCACTGATGGATGAATGGATTAAGAAAATGTGATATGTGTGTGTGTGTGTATAAATATATATATATACACACACACACAGTGACTTATCACTCAGCCATAAAAAATAATGAAATGTTGCCATTTGTGACAACATGGATGGACCATGAGGGTATTATGCTAAGTGACATAAGTCAGGCGGAGAAAGTCAAATACCATATGATTTCACTCATATGTGGAATATAAAAAACCCCAAATGAACAAACAAAATAAAATAAAACAAACTGATAGAAAACAGAGAACAGATTAGTGGTTACCAGAGGGGAAGGGTGTTGGGGGATGGGTGAAATGGATGGGGGGAGTCGACTGTAGGGTGACGGATGGTCGCTAGACTTGTGGTAGTGAACACTTTGTAGTGTATACAGATGTTAAACCATAAAGCTGTACACCTACAACTTATACAAGAAAATAATAATAAAAATTAAAAGCATAGAGAAAATGACAGGAAAAAATTTCAGATGATTGGTCTCTTAACAACCAAAATTCAACCACGTAAAGAAACAATCTGACAATCAGAAAGAAATTCATGACTTATCTTAGTTCTGTCAGGAAACCAGCTTAAGGCTCACTCATCTGCAAATTTATTCAACCAACATTTATCTTGGTGCCCGTTTTGTGCTCAGTGTTTTCTCATTTAACTTTCACACTATCCTGTTGTGTGCGACATAATTGCCATTTTCCCTACTTTACAAATGAAAACACTAAGCCTTTGAGCAGAAAAATGACTTGCCAAAAGTATCCTACTAGTTATATGCTGCTAGTTAAAGGTAGCAGCGAGATTCAATGTCAGGTACCCAAACCGCTAACAGGCCAACCCTCTCCGATCCACCTGCTCCTGCTGCTGCTGGTGGCCGGAAGGAGGCAGTGGAAAGGAGCTCAAAGATGAACTTCTAAACAAAGGAAGAATCCAGGCCAGAGGAAAACTAAGATAAAAGAGTTAATCTTTGCTGTATATTGTCCTCCAATGTGCAGAGGTAACTGCAAGAAGCGGCAAATGAACGCAACACACTTTCTCAGCATAAAGAAACGTGATTGACTTCGCATTTCCCGCATCTTTTCCAAGTGAGCGGACACGGGAGAACTCAGTGAAACCGTCGGTTCAGTTCGGTTTGAAATTGCGGGTGGACAGTGACCCAGCCCCTCTGACGGAGACACCGGCGCACAACCAGGAAGCTGCCGGCCTGGCGCCGCTCGCGCCGTCTCACCTTCTCCAGACATCGGTGAGCAGCCCGCGGGCACAGAGCCACGTGGAGAAGGCGGGCCGAGCCCGCAGCCCTGCTGCCCCGTCACCTGCTTGGCCGTTTCCCGGGCCCAGAGCCCTTCTGTCCACTGTGATCGCAGGACAGCACTGGACAGTCATCCACAGGAAGCTTCAGCGACTTACAGAGGCTTGAAACGCGAGGCCTCAGCAAACCTCCTTTCTCAGTGTCTTTTGCTGTCTCAGAATCAGAAGCTTCGGGGAAGCGTCCTGCTCTGTCAATGAAAGGGAGAGAGATTGCTCAGCATGGCTGAAACCTGAGAAAAGCTGAGGACGCTCGTGTGAAGTGGCTGCTCTTAATAGTAATCCACAAACCAGCCCTGCTGGCGTCACCCGTTCAGGGAGGCAATTCCCGGATTACACGGCTCCTCACATCTGCAGTAATCTGCCTGTGCGCTTCCAGCCCTCAGAGTTTCAGGAAAGCGAGACCAGCGGTGCCCTCCCCTTCCCTCTCTCCTCCTGCCTCTCTGCCATTCTCTTTCTCTCTCCCTCTCTCCTCCTTTTTCTCCCCTCCTTCCCCTCTTCCCTCTCGTTCCTTTCTCTCTTTCTCAAACACACAAAACCATAGATATCAAAAGTTTTTCAGGGGGTCGGCCTGGTGGTGCAGCGGTTAAGTTCCCACATTCTGCTTCGGTGGCCTGGGGTTGGCAGGTTGGGATCTCAGTGGGGACATGGCACCACTTGGCAAGCTATGCTGTGGCAGGCGTCCCACATGTAAAGTAGAGGAAGATGGGCACGGATGTAGCTCAGGGCCAGTCTTCCTCAGCAAAAAGAAGAGGATTAGCAGCAGATGTTAGCTCAGGGCTAATCTTCCTCAAAAAAACCCCCCCAAAAAGTGTTTCAGGACCCTCAGTCTGTCCTCCTCCAAGCCCAAGATAACTAATTAAATTTCTCCAAAAAAGAGGAGAAAAACAGTCAGTCATCCCCACTGATTTCTTCACTCCTACATTACACGCATGGATATCTGCAACACCCACATGCCCTCAGAGACAGCATTCATCACTCTGGGCCTGCCAGGAGAATTATTTCAGCCTTTTAGAAGGTGAGGTCAAAGCTCTCTTCAAAAGTTTGCCATGCTCAGTTCTTGTTTCTGACCCACACTTTATTCACTAGTACTTAGAAAGGAGATGAAAAGTAAAAATAACTCCCAAGACGCAGGAGATTAATAAATTGGCTGTTTTGCAGCAATGTGTTGGCCTAGGGACTAAATTTCTGTACTTCTTGCCCAGGTCATTTAAAAGGGCACATCTCTTGATGAGAAGATATGCCAATAGTTATGTCACCTGAGATAATCATGTGAGAGCAGTTAGTCCTGAGTGTTTGTGTCATTTGTGTGACAAACGTTTCTGGATGATGAATATGATGCCCAGCGTTCCTTCCCATCCTCTCTCGTTCTTTTCTATCATAAAATAGGATCACATCCAATCCATCCACAGAAAAGCTCTTACATTTAATGTATTTTCAAGTTGCTTTCAGTCACTTTCATTGGCACATAAGAGCCATTTTGGCTGTACAAGTTTTCCCCTCTTCTCCCAATTCAAAGACATCACCTTTTAAGATGAAGTTTTAACCAGAACAATACACCCGTAGCTCCTTGGACCCTGTTCCTTCGAGCCCTCCTACCACCTACACCTCCTACTCTGCGTGCCTGACTGTTGCATTCGTTTAGCCAGTTGTTCCAAGAAGCATTTAATGGGCACCCCCCATGTCACAGAAACTGAACAGTCCCCGGGCCATGAAGATGAATTATGTCTGTCCACCAGAAGGCCAGAGCATAGCTGGGGAAACAGACATGAAACTACCAAAATTACACCACGTTGTGTGAAAGAAGGAGGTGCCATGGGACACCTTGGGAGCACGACAAAGGAGAAATCAGTGCAGCCTGGGTAAGTCAAGGAAAGCCCCTCAGAGAAGATGGTGAGAAAAGATGGTGTTCACCATGGGACTGAGGAACGGATAGATGACGTTTACCAGATGGAGAGGGGAAAGGGAGCCAACGCTCATTGAGAACCGCAGGTGTGAGTCACTGGGCATTCTCGCCCCCTCGGTTCCAACATCAGACCAAACTCCAAGTGGTCCCCATCAAGTGTGTACGCTGTTAGTCTCTGTACATTGAGAATAATGGATCTGTCCTTTCAGAAGTCCCCTCATTTAAGCAGGAAAGGCCACCAGCACGCTTGGTTTTGTTCTTTCCTGTTCCACCTCAGTATAAAACAAACCTTTCTGAAAGAATCCTGATTCTTCACTTTAACGTTTCCCTTGCTGAGAAAAAAGCACCCAAACATCAAAGATTTGTAGGAAACAATAGAAACATCTCAGCCAGTAGTGTGCATACTAACTCTCACAGCAGTAATCACATTAGCACAGGAAGAAATAAGTAAAACTTAAATGTAATAAATATGATGATTTTTTTGTTCAGAGTCACTAGCACATGCTCGATGGCCAACTAATATCATTTAGGAGATGACAACACAGAATATTCCACCCGGGGCCAGAAAGTCAAGGTCTAGGACAGTTGTTCTCAACACTGACTCCACAGGGAGCTCTTTACAAAAGAACTGATGCTGGAGAGCCATGGAAACCAGGGTCGAGAGGCCAGGCCTGTGATGCTCCCCAGGGAGAGGCAGCCCTCGGGCAAGTGGGGAGCCACTGGTCTTCGAGGACGTTGGCCCAGGAGTGAGACGGCCAGCGACACCCTGCTTGTGGATTCATGGTGCGTACACCCTTCCTCTCTGCCAAACATGGCTTTCCTGATCTGTAAAATGGGAAGAAACCTGATGGTTCACAAGATTGTTGTCTGAGTCATGGGAGATAGTTTGGGTACGAATGTTCTATAACTGTCAAGAAGGCTTTGGAGAAAAAGGAACACTATTAATCAGTAGCAACCCTTTTAATTTGCGTATTGGGTTTGGGGGACATGAATTGTCAGGTTGCTTTTTCCAGTAGTTGTTTACCTCAAACATCTTGGAAGGAAAAAGTCCCTTAATAAAAATGACCAACGCAGAGGAGCATGTTTGCGGGGGGAAGTTACTAACTTCAACTTTCATCTGTTAATTTTAAGATAAAGAGGCTAACCAGGCAGTTGGACAGGTGGACTGCAGCTTGAAAGAGATTAGAGCTAAAAATACAGATTGGGTCAATATCTGTGAGGAACTTACATAAGACTCCTACTTGTAACCCGCAAGTCTACTGCCTAACTGTCGTCTAAGCCTGCCTTTTGTAGTTAAGAAAAACGGCTCCAGTTTCCGTCTCATACACTGTGGGAAACCCGGGGAGCTCACTGAAATTTCTGTAGGTTCCCAAGGGATGGGGGAGTGGGATGCAGATTACATCCTTATTACACCTTTTCCTTCCATTGAATTTTCTATGACCCCTGTAATTGGTCCATTGTGATTCGCCAAATCACCACTAACACAATGTTCTGTATTTTTATTGTGTGTGCAGGAGTGGAGGCAAATAAAGCCAAGACCAGGAACGACTTCACCTTGAAAGCTGGACATCCCGCCCCCACCCCCAGCACAGGGAATTTCTCCCTGGATGGATTGTTCTGCAGCCCGTGTCTGGTTCCCTGTGCTAGCCTGCTCTTCCACCTCCACCTGCAGGCTCGGAGCAGAGCTCTGCATTCTTTGCACATCCTGCTGTGTTGTCACTCCTTCTTTCTGGATCGTCCGTGGAATCTCAAAATTCTTCTCCCTCTTCTGTGCACATGAATTTAGTTCTATCTCATACTTAATGTTGCTCAAACATGCTTCAAATGGGGTTTCACTTTTGCACCCATAAAAGGTTCCTCAAGTTACATCAAGGCATACTCTCAAACCCTGGAAAAGCCTACCCTTAAGACAAATTATGCTACTCCTGTAGATGACAGGAGTCATCTTTGAAAATACATGTTCACTTCCTACCATACAGAGAAGGAAGAGAAGGCTGGCGTTATTAACAATTATATTAGCCATCATTTTCAAAGCACATTCCACACGATGAGCTAAGAATTGGGATATGTGTCTGATATACATTCCATTGTTTGATCCTCACAGCAAACCTGTTTTACAAATGAGGAAACTAAAGCTCAGAGAGATTAGGCATCTCCCCCAAGGTGGCAGTTGTTGACCAGAGACTCAGAGCCTGCCATGTCACTCTCTGTGACTACATCCTCCCCACTGCACTCAGTCGTGTGCTAGTAAATGTTAACAACTGGCTCTCCAGGGAAAAAATCCCTGTGTTGTACAGTTTGCCAATTTCCATGATGAAAATACTCCCACCAAGGCCGATTTCAAGCTACCCTCTGACACCACTGAACAGAGAGTTGGAAGATATGGACAGTAGCATGCCATTATGTAGTAATCCCACCAATGGACCAATAACCCCAAGAACATGGATAATAGCAAAATGTAGTAAAATAATTAGGAAGGGATAAGTTTTACATATTTATCACATTATTAAATGTTATTTAATTGGAAGTTTAAATAATTTTAAGTTTTAACAATGACTGTGTTTAATAACCAGCTTGCAAAATTCCTGGAAATTTCACAGTTGGCTGTAGCGAGCCAGTAGGAGCCGCCCCTGGCACACACAACTGCTTCTTGAGTGTAACTTAAATATAATCCAGACTTAGAGGAATTAGGGAAGGAAATAACATCAAGATGGAAAGAAAATCAGAAATGCATTCAACAATGGAAGGCAAACATTTCGAGAAGCTGGGACTGGAATTGGTGAGGGCGAACATTTGCTGTTAAAGAATACGATGATGTTTGGAGTTTGGGCACCTTTGTCATGAGTTTCAGAATTTGGTTTAATAAACAAAAAGATTGGGGGAGCCAAGTGGTTGCTTGTTTATTGGTCATTGTGAAGTTGTAAACGAAATATGAGTCTGATGACTTCTTATAAAGGAAAGAAAACATGAAATAATAATGAATGTCGTTACTCTCAATTTAGAAATGTTTGACTTGGTTTTGGGAAATAGAAAGATATTAAGTCAACCCCAATATCTTTTAATTCATTATAAATTTTAAGATATTTTCACTTTGAAACATTCATACAAGGATTTCACGGTGGCTAAAGACAATAATTCTTCAAAACTTTCACCTCAGTTCCCTTAGGCGTGAGAGCGGGAACAAAGTGCCACATGTGCAACGTCTGCTGTCCTAGCTGGGGAAACTGAGGCCAAGAGGACTTAGTGGTGCCTTGTGGAATGAGGACAGGCTCAGAGACATGAGCCCTGGGTTCCAGCCTTGCTTTTTCACTTCATAACTTTTTGACTTTGAGACAGGTGAGTTGACTCTTTCCTGCCTCCATTTACATGCCCCCAAAATATTTATAATTATATCTGCCCTATCTGGATACTTGTTTGTATATAGTGATTACACTGGTAATAGAAGCCAAAGTTCCTGGAATCCAGTTCACACTGAGAAATACTGATTGAGCACATAACTTGCTGCCGGAGCTACAATAATGAGCAAGACAGACAAGGTCCCTGCTCCTGAGGAATATTCAGTCTACTAGTAAAGCAAAGGGTGCTTAGTGTGGTCAAAATCTCTATACAATGTACGCATTTCTGTTGTCATTTCTTGTTCAAGAACATTCATTGGCAACGTTGAGAATTTGAAAAGAATCCATGAACACCCAGGACTTGCAGAATTTTCTGCCCAGACTCCTGAAATCCATTCAGTGTTACACCGTGAGGCTGGAAAAACTGTGTTTATGTAATTAAAAGAAAGGGACAGAGTTACACAGAGAGAATGATTTTCACAGTAAGAAGGCCCACCATCAATACCAGCTCCGAAGCCAAGACAACTTCTACTTCAAGACAGTGGTGGTTTGTTGTTTTATTTTAAGAAAATAAATGGATAGTTTCCTTACAAATAGAAAACATATAGAAGCTAGTTATATAGTGAAAAAAAAGTCAAAACAAATGCCTAAAAGCCTTTTCTATCCTCTCCTGCACGGCTATTGTTGGCTGCAAGGTTAGTTTTAACCTTGAATGTCTGGTTTTCATTTGCATAACAATAAGTTCTGGCTATTGTACACTCCATCCAAAAATCTAAAACTCTATTATTACTTGGCTTAATGGCCTGTGTAACCTAATTTAAAGTGGGAAAGTGAACTTCAGGTTTTCTCTCTTCAATTTAGTGGGAAGTCAGGATTAGCATATTATTGTCTTGCTATCATTTATCATTTATGATTTCTTCCAGTGAGAAGAACCTTCCACATCATGGTATTTGGTTCAAAGGTAGCTGGCTACACCCTCCCAGCAGGACATGGGGGAACACGGTAGACTGTAGATGAAGAGGTTGTGAGCTTTAACAGGAACAGAAATTTACATTTTAATCGAAGTTCTACATCTCACTGATGACTCACTCTGACCTTGAGCATGTAACTTGACATCAGTTGCCTCATCTGGAAAATGGGAATAGTGACTGCAGTAGAAAGCCCCTTGAGGGACCTGCCTTCTCTGCAAACACAGCGATATGGGTCCCCATGGGCCATGTCTGTAACAAGTAATCTTCCCACATCTGCCACAACCAACTCGTCCCAAGGTGACACCTGGCTCAGTATAAGGCAGCTCGGTTGTCTCCCCTGGAAATTGAGGTTTGCACAGAGACACAGAAACCTGGAAGTCTCTGGTGCTAATAATAATAGTAAAGCAAACACAGGGTTTACTGTGGTCCAGACACCATTCTAAGCTCTCTCCCTATTGTTTACATCCTCAGAACCAATCTATGCACGTGTTCTATTACTGTTATCACTTCTGTTTAACAGATGAGAAAACTGAGACCTAGAGAGCTACTTCATGGGGAGAAGTCCTCCTTCTTGGACCCTTGGGGTCTCTTCCAAATCTGGCTCAGCCTTCAAAGCCAGCCTCAAACGCCACGTCTTTCCATGCTAAGCTTTTCCTAGCCTACACCTCAGCACCCCCTCTCTCTTCCTGAACATCTATAGCATTTTACCTGTCTAACCATACAGAACGGATTCTTCTTGGCTTGAGAGCTGTGTAGATATGTCTAGTCTCCTCTGCTAATTGAGGTCTTCAAGTGCAGAGGTCTTTTATAGTCTTCTGCTTTCCCCTACACAAACTTCAACACACACACACACACATACACCCCACCACCACCACTGCCAGCACACTGCCTTGCAGTTAGCACTCAAGAAATATGTATTATGAATAAGTTCTGGGGACCTAATGCACAGCATGGTGACTATAGGTAATAATACCATACTGTATGCTTGAAATTTGCTGACAGAGTAGATGTTGTGTGCTTATCACACGCAAAAAAAAAAAAGATGACTATGTGAAGTGATGGATGTGTTAATTAACTTGGCTCTGGTAATTATTTCACAGCGTATATCAAATCATCACTTTGTATACCTGAAATATATACAATTTTTATTTGTCAATTATATCTCAATAAAGCTGAAAAAAAGAAATAGGTATTGAAGGAGGCAGATGTTCAGAGCATTCAAACAAACACACCACAGCCTCAGAGAAAAATGTCAGAAGTGAGCCTCTGCTCCAGCTCCATCATCAGGCAAGGAGGCCAGCGTGAGTCTTTTAGCCAATCAGTTTCAGGAAGCTTCTTCCAGAGACAGGGATATGGCATCTTATGAATAAGTCATCCACCGACTCTCTACTACTGCTTTGGGGACTAGAATATTTTTAAATATATTTATAAAAAGATACTATACAGGTAGGTTCTGAAGTTACCCAAGAGAAAATGACTAGGGCAGGTGTTCTAAATATACAGACCGTTCTGTTTGAGACAGTGCCCCGGGGTCAGCCATTTGAGATGTGCCACTCTGGGCCTCTTATCTCACTGTGAGAAGGCAGCATTTGAAGCCAGGGACTCAGTCCTCGCTCTTTCTTCTCTTAGTAGCGCTGGGAGTGGTTCCCTCTATTCATCTGCCCTCCTACAGCAGTCTGGGGACAGAGAGCTCTTCACAGCACACCTGCCACAGTGCCCCCTTGGGCAACATCTGCTGTCTCAAAGGTAGAAGCAGCCTTCAGAGAACATCTCCTGGATTCCCGCATGTCTGTTGCCCACTCCCTTCCCTCTGTCCTGTCACTTGCTCTTCTAGAGGCAGCAGAGGAGAGTGATCAGAGCTCTAGGTGTCAGAGTCAGGCTGCTTTCTGGATCCTCCCTCTGCTGGCTGTGTAGACTTGGGTTACTTATTAACCTCTATACGCCTCCTAAGCCTCATTTTTCACCTTCTGTAAAATGTATAGATGGATAGACTGACAGACAGACAGAAAGATATTTCTAACTAGTCTCCACGCTTCCACTGCTAGCCCCAACCTCATTTTAAATTTCATCAAAATTACACTTGCACAGACTTTAAAAAATCAAATAATTCTACAAGTTTTCTTACCAAAAAATGGCATTCCCCAATCATCCCTTCACCTTCTATTTTCCCTCCCTAGAAGAGGGAATACCTTCAAATATTTTGACTTGTATTTATCTTCATATCTCTAAACAGATCGTGACTGGTCAGTTTTAGGCATTAACTATTGACTTTCCAAGGTGGAGAATGCGGATGCGGCTCTCATATGCTACTTCTTCTCCTTTGTCTATGCACTCCTAGTCACTCCATCTTCACAATCCATGAATTTTAACTTGGTTAATAATTAGAATTTACTTTCTTATGACTCTGTAAACCAGTGATTTTCAACCTGGCTCAGTAACACCCCTTAAAAGAGAATTTGAAATACAGGGCAGCATTTGGTTTGTCAGTGTTGGGACAGGGGCTGGGTCAGTGGCATTTAGTGGATGAGGGCCAGGATGCTAAGGTCCTTCAATGTGTAGGACATTGCTTCACGGCAATGTCCAAAATGCCAAGAAGCCCTTCTGAGAAGCAGTTCACGCTGTTTACTACTCAGTGAGGAAGTGTACTATGGTTACTCTTCTTTCTTAGGCAACTTTTTGTTTTGTCTGGAGTTGATAATTGTCTTAATGTTTTTATTTTTCTTCTCTGGAAGCTTTTATGATTGGCTCTTTGTTCCTCAGAATTCTGATGTTTCACAGTGACGTGTCTTGATCTGTTTCCATCCCCAGTGTTAGGCATCTAAAGGACCCTTTCAACCTGGAGCTTCCTATACTTTACTTCTGCATTATTTTCTGAAATTACTTCTTAAACGGTTTTCTTTCTTCTATTTTCCCTCACTCTTTTTATTAATTCATGTTATTTAAGTTTGGGAATTCCTGATCCTCAAATTCTCTTATTTTTTCCTGTTTTTAATCTTTTTGTTCACTCTATTTCCAGGAGAATTTCCTCAGCTTTTCCTACCAACCCTTCTACTGAGTTGATTTTTGTTTTGTTGTGCTATGCTTTCATTACAGCTATTGGTTTTTTCAGATCCCAAGATCTTTTTGTTTTCCAAAGTTTTATTTTATAGGATTCTATTCCTGATTCATGGATGCAATATCTTTTTTAAAAAATCTTTTTAAGGAAATTAATAATAGAGAAATGTTTTGTTTGATTTCACATTTTTTTTTCCTTATACAGAAATCTCTTCCATGTCACTTTGTTTTGTTTGTTTGTTTGTGGCTCTGGCTCTTGCATTTTATCTGATAATATTAAAAAATAGAGCCCACATGTCTGAGGATCCTTAGCTGTCAGTGACTATGTAAGTGGGGTACTAAAAAGCTGGTTAGAAGCTCTTTGCACAAAGAAAAGAATTTAACTATGCACAAAACTATGAACTTCCCCCACAAGATGATTTATATCTGGGCTGTTTCCTTGGGAAATCATATGTCAATATTTTACGTCTCTTCTTAGACTAGTAAAATTCCCCCAGAAAGAGCTTTTCCAATATCCTGCCTGGGAGTTATAGGTTTGTCTGTCAATATTCTGGGAACTCAGTGGGGTCTCAACATACAGTATGTAAACTTTCATTTAATCCCTTTCTTTTCATTTCGGTATCTGTCCCTCAGCTATACCTGGGTAACTCCAGTCCAGAGACCCTCAATTTCACCCTCTCCAGAGAACGGATCGCCAATCTTCTGTAGGAGTCAGGACGGACAATTACCAGTTGCACATCATGGGGGAATCAATTTGCTGGTCTGTTTGCTTCTAAGACTGACCAAAACAATGCTTCTGTTTTTACCTTCACCTTGACCTCACTTCCGCAGGTACCTGATCCTGGTGACACCTAAGCCTTCAAAGGGACTTTGTGTGGGAATTGACTGCATTGTACACTTCAGATGTTTCTCTGCTTCCCTCATTGCCTGACAAATCAGATACCATTCATCCATCTGTGTTTTAGCTTTCAGATTAGTGTTGCTGTCACATTCTCTTCCATTCTCATTGTCCTTGTGAGTTTTGCCTTTTTATTTAAATTTCTTTATAATTTTAGTGGGACACTTGGGAAGAAGCAGAGATTAATGTGTAAATGGAACCCACCATCATTTTGGAAGTCCTGTGATTCATTCTTTACACAGCAGCCAGAGAAATCTCTTAAAAATCCAAATCGTATCCTAGTACTACCTGGAACCCAACCTTTCTATGGTTTTTCATCATCGCTCTAATAAAATTCAAACTCTGTCTCTGGCTTGCAGTTTACAAACCCCTTTGTGACAGGGGCTCTGACAAACCTTTGACCTTGTCTTCTACCAGCTTGCCTGTTTTTAACTAGGTCCCAGTCATGTCTGCCTTTTTGTTTCTCATGACGTGCTTATTTCCATCTCAGGGCCTTTGTATTTACTAGTTTCTCTGTTGGGAAGGCTTTTCTCCCAGGTCTTCTCTTAAGCTGCTTATTGTCACTCAAATCTCAATTTAAATGTCATCTCCTCAGAAAGGCCTTCCCTGACCAGCCAGTCTAAAAGAGCCATCCAGTCCCCTGCTATCTCACCTTGTTTGGATTATTCTGTAGGGATCAAAGCCTTGATCATTGTTCCATTTTCACTTGTTTGTCTGTTTTCTGTGTTTATTATCCATCTCACCAAACAAGAACGTAGGATCAGCGAGACCAGGGGCCTTCTTTTCTTGTTCACTACTTTATCTTGGTACCTAGAACATGGCTGTATTAGGGTTCTCCAGAGAAACAGAACTAATTGGATGTGTGTGTGTGTCTGTATCTGTGTGTGTGTATATATATAGAGAGAGAGAGAGAGAGACAGAGACAGAGACAGAGACAGAGACAGAGGCAGAGAGAGAAAGATTATAGGAGATTGGCTCACACCATTATGGAGGCTGAGAAGTCCAGACCCAGGAGGGCCAATGGTATAGTTCCAGTCCAAATCTGAAGACCTGAGAAGCAGGACAGCTGGTGATGTAAGTCCCAGTCCCAAAGGAGGAGAAGACTAATGTCCCAACTGGAAGAGAATCAGGCAGAGAGAAGGAACTTTTTCTCACTCAGCCTTTTCTTCCACTCAGGACTTCAGCGGATTGGGTGAGGTCCGCCCACAGTGGGGAGGGAAATCTGCTTACTCAGTCCACCTTTGCAAATGTTAATCTCATCCAGAAACAACCTCACAGACACACTCAGAAATAATGTTTAACCAACCTATAGCCCAGTCAAGCTGACGCAAAAAATTAACCATCACAATACCTGACATTGTTCAATAAATATTTGTTGACAGAGCAAATAAATAAATAAATTCTCTGATCTCGACAGAGGTAGCCTGTTCAGACATACTTGAAAGGGAGTGGAGACTGTCTCTCTGTGCCCCCCAAACCCTACCCACTGACACGATGCTTCTACCAAGTATCCTCGACTGCTTTCACAATTGACTCTAAGCCTCTGCTTGGCATCAGGGCTAAGACCACTCTTCTCTCAGGCTCACAGCCCCTGCCTTGGCATTGCCTCTACCTTGGCACTGCCACCATGGTAAGCCCTTTAGAACCCGTCCCAGAGCCCAGCTCAGTTAGAGCTGTCAATTTCAACTCAGTAATCCCCAGCCCATGATTGGCATAGCCCACAGCACTGGAGAAGAGCATATGGAGGGAGAGTTGGTACCTCTGAGTTTCAGAAGAGGCCTTCTGTGAGGATGGAGGGAAACCTTTTGAGCATAGGGGATTTAGAATGATTGAAAATGCTGCCTCCATGCTGCTATGGACCAGAATGTGGCCTTGGACAGCCCATCCCACAGCCCTTCCCCAAACTTCTACCAAATGACATCCCCACCATAATCAATGGCTAAGGGAACTTCTAGGGAATCCTCTGATTGACAGAGCAACTCTCTCCCATGATGTTTTCCAACTGATGTGCCACACAGCGGTTCCTTTCTTCTGGTGTCTGTTTCTGGAACTCTAACTCCTAAGTCTGTGTGAGCACTGATCAAAGCCATTTAGCTATGGTAATACTATGGAAGAAATAAAACATCATCTTTTGCTGCGAGATCGTAACTCTTCTGTATGGCAGGATCCAAACACAGGATCCAAATCCGTCACCAATGCAGTGGTAGGTTATGTGCCTAGTATTCAATTTGTTGGCCAAGTTGCTGGGAGTGAGGAGGATGGAAGATTCTAGAGTAAAGAGAGAACTTCATGCATGTGATCAGTATACCTAAGAGACATGTATCTAAATAACCAGTGACTTCAAAAATCCTCCAAGTTCTCAACTCTGAGTGTTTAAGAATTCATCCCAAACGAGTGTTTAAGAATTCATCAATAATCAATTGCTACAGTGAATCCAGGCAATAGCAATAATAAAACAATGAAAAATAAAACTTGGGGCAATCTATAAACAAAGTAGTAGTATATAGAGTCAACTATTTTATTCATTCTTGGCAGTAATAAGTAGCCATTAAGCAGCTTTAACAGTCATGTGCTGGGCACAGAATGGAAAGTTGAAATAGCATAGAAACAGCACGTTTTATTAAAAATGCTTTGGAACATTCCAGAACTACTGGTGACTGTGGGAATGGGAGCTGTGCTGGGGCAGTCATGATTACACTGAGGTTTTGCTCTGCTGTATCAGTGGCAACTACACACACATTTGAACTACAGTAAACAGCCACACCTTGGGAAGGTCAACCATCATTTCATTGTCCTTTCCTACCTTCTCCCTCCCCCAAGACACAAACTAATTAGAGGAGATAATGCTCACCTTGGCAACATCAGATATTGTGCAATGATTGCAGTGCACTCAGTGGTCACTGAGTTGCTCACATCCCACTAAATGCAGAACGAATTAGTGTGCAACCTCTCCCAGAAAGCTCATAATCTGGAGCATACTTTGTTCAGTTGCCAGAAGTAAAAATGCTTTTTATTTTTAAAATTTAAAAAATTTCTTCTTTGAGGATCTTCACATTTCACAAAAAAATTGCTGATAGCCATTCCAAAAAAATGCCCTATTTTCCCAGCTACTTATGTCCTAAGGCGTCTACTTTTTCAGACCAGAAGACTCAATGCCATTCATTTCTTAGATGCACATCCAATCGTGCTACAAATCCATGGAATGTTAGAAAAGTGCAATTTTGGACACATATCAGCTCCTACCTTGGGCTTGGAGTTTTCAAATGTGTAGAATCTTATCTTGGTCAGGCAGCTGAGGAATTTCAAAGGAATGATTTAACTTGATATCTAGTCTCCAGTTGTGGATTCCGTCTGTAAAGACAGTCTTTTCTGGATTGTAGATAAGGCTTTGCCTTCTATTTCGACAAGAAAACAAGATCACTAGACTCGAACATCAGAGTGATGGCATGGACTTCCTGCTCAGAAAGTCATCTTCCTTAGCACGTGCTTCCCAAAATCAACAGAGGCCAAGCAGTGCACGTTTCAACTTACAAAGAATAGACGTAGAGCCTCTCCACGTCTAAGAGGTTCCCTGGAGAAATAAGCAGGCAGTGCACGTGGTGGGCCGCACCCAGGCGGGAAGTCAGACTGCTCCAGTCTCGCTCCTCATTACTGCTCTTCCTTGTCTAATATGTACACATAATCATAGGAGTCATAGACACTTTTTTTAAACTCTGGCATTTGTTCCCAATCGTACTCCCCAGAACATTTCACCTGAGTGTGACTAAGCAAGATTTACTGCTCCTTTTCTCTCCCTTATCCTTTATTCACTGGTGCTAACAAATTCAAAAATAGCTAAAAGGTGGACTGGGAGAAGAAAACAGAGGAAAAAAGAGGTCAAAGGAGAGTGGCTGGTTCCTTGCCCCTCTAAAATTTATCCTCTCAGTAAGTGTAAACACCAAGCGACTTTAGACTATTGACTGACTGCACCTTACCTAGCATTTTCCCTCAGAGAACTCAATTGACATTTCAAACAGTGACAGCCCCAGATCTGTACAGGATTCCTATGGCCGCCCTTTCTCAGAGAAAGATACAAAGATGGAAAGATTCAAAGATAAGAGAGACAGCAGATGAGAAAATCCTCTTCAATCAAGCGAACCTTCTAAAGTCAGCCTAGGCTGTCCCAGTGGGGATTTCAGCTTTGACTGAAATTTTCTGACCCACTCAGAGGAGAACAGGCAGGGGACCAGGGGGGTACAATGTGCCTCCTCTATTACGTGAAATTGGAGCACTGGCCTCTAACTCCCGTGCAGAGGCGTCCAGAAAGCCAGGGAACTCCCAGAAGGAGTTCGTTTGCAGAGGAAGATTTACTTACTTTGGCCAAGGGGTGAGGGAGAGTTCTCTTTGCAGAACTTGCAATTTAAAGGCTAATTTGTTGCTTGATACACAAAGGACAATCACTCGATAAATGCTATCGACTGGCAAATAGCTTGAAAAGCAGTCTGGATGCTCCTGAAATTAATGATTCTTAACCCCTTTCATCCTATCTTCAGGTTGGCATTTGAAACATCACCCTCAGGGCCTCTGTTTTAAAGAATAGGGTCTTTGTGGATTCTTTTAGATCTTCAAGATGCCTTATAATTTCATTGACCACAAAAGCTTGGGGTCAGTCCACCTAAGAAAACTCAAGTGAATGGAAGAGTCATGGCTTCTCAGATTTAAACTGAGTTGACAGTCACTGAGTACACAGAGAAATAAACCGCCTTTCCCCTACTTCCAACTGATGCTCTCCTCCCCTGGTAAGTAGAAGATTCCAGAAAGCACAGAATGATGCCCACTTTCTCTTCCCACAAGTCTTAACCTGCCACCTCTAATTTTTAGATGTGTTGGGCAATGTGGCCAGAAAAAATAACACTCTAGCTTCTTCCCCTCTTTTCTGTCAAACTGAAATCTGTCTTTGTGAGCTTTCTTGTATATAGAAACCCAGTAATGAGTAAATGGGGGAATTAAAAAGCATCAAAATGGGCTGAATTGATTTACTTTGGAAATAACAGGGAATTACTGACCAACGAGTATAGACTACACAAGAGATGAGGTGGGAGGCAAAAACCAAGAGGCATCGGGGCTGGCTCCATGGCCAAATGGTTAAGTTTGCGCGCTCCGCTGCAGGTGGCCCAGTGTTTCGTTGCTTCGAATCCTGGGCGCGGACATGGCACTGCTCATCAAATCACGCTGAGGCGGCGTCCCACATGCCACAACTAGAAGGACCCACAACGAAGAATATACAACTATGTACTGGGGGGCTTTGGGGAGAAAAAGGAAAAAATAAAATAAAATAGAAAAACCAAGAGGCATCAGGGCAGGACGAGAAAGAGTTTTGCAGGGGATGGGGAAGGAAGGCTGAGTTCAGATGAGGGAGGAGAGAGTTATTAGGATAGTTGTCATGTCAAGAGAGGCAACTGGGAAAAAGATTTTAATAAGCTTGTTCTGTGTAAGAATGATTTGGAAAATTATTCATAATATTGAAATTGCTTTCAAATGTTGTTGGATGTCAGCTTGATGTTCCTGTGAATGCCACACTGTGCTAAGCCTGGGCCACCAGGGAGCTTGGCTTTATATGAATTAAGGAGGTTGTCACAGTTTTATCCACTTCTACTCTACCAGCTGGAAATACATTTAAATGCATTTACTTGTCACAACATTGGCTAATAAGAGGCTTCTGCTTAAAATTTATTTTTATAGAATCTGAGTGTTGGGCAGAACTTTAGAGTAAATTTAATCCAATCCTTATAGACTTGATTTTTTTTTAATGAGGGAGAAAACTTCTGTGATTTCTAAAGGTTTTATTGATTAATTTTAGAGCGTGGATATGTACTTTATATATTTATTTCTTTATATAACAAGCTCTATACAAATCTCAAAACTGTCAAGTTATTAATTCATTTTTTTGGTAATAACTCTTTTGAGATATAAGTCACATACCATACAATTCACCCATTTAGAGTGTACAATTAAATGTTTTTAGTATATTCACAGAGTTGTGCAACCATTGCCACAATCAATTTTAGAACATTTTTATCACTCCATAAAGAAGCCTGTACCCTTTAACTATCACTCCACAACCCTTCCACCACCCTCACCTGTAGGCAACCTTTAATCTATTTTCTGTTTCTATAGATTTACCTATTCTAGGCATTTCGTATGATATATGGTATGGAACCATAATAAGTGGTCCTTTGTGACTGACATCTTTCACTTAGCATAATGTTTTCAATGTTCATTCAGGTCATAGCAAGTATCAGTAACTTTTATGTACCTTTTCTGGCCAAATAATATTCCATTGTGTGGACATACCACATTTTGTTTATTCATTCATCAGTTGGTGGACATTTGGGTTGTTTCCACTTTTGGCTATTGCAGCTATTATGAATACTGCCACTATGAACATTCACATAGGAGTTTTTATGCAGATAGATGTTTCATTTCTCTTGAGTGTACATCCAGAACTGGAATTGCAAGGTCATACAGTAACTCATTGTTTAACTTTTTGAGGAACTATAAGAATGTTTTCCAAAGTGACTGCACCATTTCACATTCCAATCAGCAGTGTACGAGGGTTCCAATTTCTCCACATCCTCATCCACACTTGCTTCTAGTTGACTTTTTGATTATAACTATCCTAGTTGGTGTGAAGTGGTATCTCATTGTGGTTTTGATTTGTATTCCATGTGCTATTTGTCATTTGTATATCTTCTTCAGAGAAATTTCTATACAGATTCTGTGCCCATTTTTAAGTTGGATTATTTGTTTTCTTATTCCTGAGTTGTAAGAGTTTTTAATATATTCTAGATACAACTCCCTTATAAGATATATGATTTGCAAAAAATTTTTTCCCATTCTGTGGGTTGTCTTTTCAGTTTCTTGACAGGGTTCTTTGGTTTTTGCTTGGGGTCTAAGAAACTATTGCCAAATCCAAAGTCAGGAAGATTTACTTCTGTTTTTTTCTAAGAATTTTATGGTATCGGTTCTTACATTTAGGTTTTTGATCCATTTTGAATTAATGTTATATATGGTGTAGGGCAGGAGTCTAACTTCCTTCTTTGGCGTGTGGACATCCAGCTGTCCCAGCAGCATTGTTGAAGCCAACCCTGTCCTCATCGAAAAGTCTTGACACCCTTGTTGAAAATCAGTTGACCAGAGATGCATGGGTTTATTTCTGGACTCTCAGTTCTGCTCCATTGATCTATATGCCTGTAAATATTCTAGTACCACACTCTCTTGGTTGCCATCGTTTGTATAAGTTTTGAAATCAGGAAGTGTGAATTCTTCTACTTTGTTTTTCTTTTCAAGACTGTTTTGGGCATTCTGGTTCCCTGGAAATTCCATATGAAGTTTAGAATCAGTTTGTAAGTTTTTACAAAGAAGCCAGTGGGGATTGTGTTAGGAATTGCATTGAGTCTGTAGATCAGTTTGGGGAGGACTGCCATCTTAGCAATATTCCAGTCCACAAAAGTGGAATATCTTTCAATTTATTGACATCTTCTTTAATTTCTTTCACTAGTGTTTTGTAGTCTCCAGAGTATAAGCTTTGCACTTCTTTGTTAAATTTATTCCAAAGTATTTTATTCTTTTTGATTCTGCTGTAAATGTAATTGTTTTCATTTCATTTTCAGATTGTCATAAATGTATAAGAATACAATTAATATTTACCTATTGATCTTATGTTCTGAAGCATTGCTGAACTCATCTATTAGGTATAACAGGTTTTTAGTGGATTCCTTAGGTCTTCCTACATACAAGATTAAATTGTCTGTGAATAGAGATGGTTGCTTCTTCTTTTCCGATCTGGATGCTTTTTATTTCATTTTCTTGCCAAACTGCCCTGGCTAGAACCTCCAGTACAATGTTGAATAGAAATAGTGACAGCAGACATCCCTGATTTTTCTCCTGATCTTAGAGGGAAAGCATCCAGTCTTTCACCATTAAATATGATGTAAGCTGTGGGTTTTTCATAGATGCCTTTATCACACTGAAGATGTTCCCTTCTATTCCTTGTTTGTTGAGCGTATTTATCATAAAAGGGTGATGGATTTTTGTCAAACACTTTCTCTATTGAGATGATCATGTGCATCTTTAAAATTCTATTAATACGGATTATTATATTAATTGATTTCAAATTTTAAACCAATCTTGCATTCCAAGGATAGATCCCACGTCATCATGGTATATTATCCTTTGTATATGTTGCTGGATTCTGATTGCTAGTATTTTGTTGAGGATTTTTGCATCTATATTCATAACAGTCTATAGTTTTCTTTTCTTGTGATGTCTTTGGTTTTGGCATCAGGGTGATACTGGCTTCATAAAATGAGTTGGGAAATATATCCCCCTATCTATTTTTTGAAGAGTTTGTGAAGACTTGGTATTAATTCTTTAAATGTTTGGTAGTGATTAACTCAATTTTTTATTCACAAATATTTGTCTGGGGCCTACTGGGTACCAGGCACTGTCCTAGGCTGTGGGTATACAGTGGTAAATAAGTTCCTGCCCTCAAAAGTCTAACATTTTTTCCAATTTTTTGTTTAGCTAACTGAAACATGAATATTCAGTTTATTTGTGCCCTTCCTCACAATAACTTAAGATGTAACAACAAAAAAGTATGAGGTAAGGCCGTAAGTAAATTTAATATTCTGATTCTTGTAGGCTCTATTTAGCATTTAGCATAAAATGATTTCTCGTTCTCTCTCTCTCTCTCTCTCTACACACACACACACACACACACACAGTCATTTTCTTCTTCCTTCTCTCTCCTTCTCTCTCTCTCCCTCCCCCCCCCCCCAATTCTAAGCTCTGCCCCAGATCCCTGCCCTACCTCCCTATTGATACCTACTCTCTCAATCTAATACAGGATTCTAAAAAATATGGGCACATTACCTAAAATGATCCCTGATTCTGTGTAAACTAGCAAATGTGTCACCTTCCTTGGACTTCTCAGTCTCTGATGAGAACCACAGGCTCTGTGGCACAGGGGAGGTGTTCTTGGGTGTGTGGGAGTGTCAAGGGCTGTTTTCATCACTCTGGTGACAGCATTTTGACAGTTCCTACTGCAAACATGGCATATTCTGGCCTTGCCTATAAAGATTTCCCCTAGGGGTTGTAGGAGCTTGTTTGTATTCAAAGCCAGATGGCTGGATCTCCACCGCAGATTCTGGGGAGGGCCAAGGCTACCTGAGAGCACTGAGGCCTTCAAACCGCATCCCCCAGCAAAAGAATATGACTTGTCACCATCTAAGAAAGAGAAGAGAGTTCAACCCCATGTAGCCTCACAATGCCCTTTGACAGATTAATTTGATGCTCTAAGTCAAGGCTCTTCCAGACAGTATTATCGTCAGCATCTAACAACAGTACTGATAGCTAAATCTTTAGAAGCTAACTCTGAGCAAGAAGCAAATCTCTACAGAGTGGACCACTCACTGCTATAGTGATTGCAGTCATAAAACCGGTGCAGTTCCTTCTCTGGTAACGCATTTATTCACGGCCATCTGCAAACACGTGTTGGGCACTTACTATGGACCAAGGACTGTGCCGAATAATTATGAAGATAAGTAAGAAGAGGTTCTGTTCCCTGAGAATGCAGACTTACTGAGGAACTCCCAGTCCTGTGGAGTGTTTATGACAGAGTACTTGCTCCCAGATTAAACTCCTTATGCCACCAGAGGATCTAGAGAAGATCTTGTGATGGCCTGAAGTAATGAGACGCATTTAAAGCTTCAATACAGTGAAGCCAACATAAGAATATAAACAGAACATTTACGGGAAGCATCTGCATACACGAGAATTCCATCATAATCCGAATAAATATCTGTGAGCACCTCTATGTGCAGGCGCTATGATGAGTGTTGAAATACAACATCAAATAGGACACAGTCCCTTTCCTTAGAAAAGACTAAATGTAATTCAGTAACTCAAATAAGACAGCAACTCTGTTAAAAGTGATGAATTTCTAAAAAAGCCAAAGAAAACTATAAACCAAAGTAATTTCTGTTACGAAACACACTAAACCCTGTGCAAGGCACAACTTACGAGTTAGCAATGTTCTATGAAGACTCATGGTCTCTGGCATTCCCCAAACCAAGTGTCAGATTAGTCCTTTGATTGATCTGGTTTTTTGTTTTAACCAAAAGCTTGACTAGAAAGACGCCTTCCCCAGATCCCTGTAGCATAAGCCATTCAACATCTTACAGTAAGGCAGAAAATAATGTAAAATGAAACCCATCTGGGCCAAAATACAGACTTAACATAGTTTGGGGATTTTTTTCTGACTTAGACCATTAGTCCCAGCATCTGCCTTGTGCCCACTCTGGCAACTGTGCTGCAGTGCTGAGTGTTGGGAAGGAGCAAGAGAAACAGTGATGAGACCCCAATCTTGCGAGTGTCTGTGCTCAGTGCACAGGATGACTCAGCCCTGCATCCTGCCCCAAGGAGCTGATAGTCTAGGATGAGAGTGAAGACAGCGCCATGAATAATGTTTCAGGTAGAAAGCGAAGTCCCGATTAAGCTCCATTAGGGTAGGGAACCAACAAAGGAAGGTATAAGGTGTGGCCAAAACCCTAAGATTGATTTTGCTGTGGCTGTAAATGTACTCTTACTACTTGAAAATCCCATCTCATCTTTGAGAAGGCTACACACACGCAAAAAGATACCAAGACATATAAGATTAGCTATTCAGGGATATACATACACAAATTCTTACAGCTGCTGGAAGGATTGCCCCATCTGAGCTTAAGCTAGGCACAAGGTTGCCAGGAGAGGGCTTCAGGAAGGATACCCAGACCAGAAACCACATCCTCCAACAGGGAATAGATGGAATTAGAGGAGTTTATCCAACAGGAAAGAAAATTCTACAACACTAACGATAATTTCAAATGCATAAACTTTCACTGCTTACCTCCAGCCCTTGATCAATCCCATGCACTCTCCCTCCCCGAGCCATGCTGGCCTTCTCTGATTCCTGGATGCGACAAGCTTCGTACTACAGCATCTCCACACATGCTGCTCCCCGTGATGGAATATTCTTTTCCCTTATCTCCCCTGTCTAATGCTACTTATCCATCAGGTCTCAGTTTAAATGTCACCTTTTCAAAACTCTTTTCTCTGAGTCTTCATTCCAAACAGACTGTCTCAGTTGGTCCTTCTTATGGCATCTATATGTATTTGCTTCATTGCATTTATCACAATCCTTGGTTATACATTTGTGTATACATATATATACGTATACATACTCATCTGTCCTCGCTACCAGACTACCTAAATAAGGGCAGGAGCCACATCTGTTCACTGCCAAATCACAGTACTGAACACATAGTAGGGCGCCCAAAGACATGTACTGACTAAGTAATAAATTTAAAGTGTAAGAGAGATTAAGTTATTTTCATAGGTCATGGCTAGGACCGATGGAAAGAAGATTGTTCCAAGGCTATAAATAAGAATTTTTTATTTCCTTATTATAATTTTATTCTATATTAAATTCATAATATAAGTAAACTATAATGTATATGTCCTAGATCATATGTCTAAGTGAGGAAAATTATTATACTAAGTAGGAAAATTGCCATGTCGATAAGTAATGAGCTCTCAGGCACCAGAAGTGTCTGAGAGGAAGCAAGATGATCATGGGATTCTGAAAACAAGATTTGTTGAGCTTCTCCTATGAGCTGGGTACCTTGCTAAATGTTGAGGGTACAGAATAAATGAGATAAGATTCTTGATCTCAAGGAGCACCTCGTTGAAGAGTGTTTAGAATAGAAGATCCATGATAATCCAGAAAGGAATTTGTTGATCAGCTTTTTGTAGTTACCTAGCAAACTCCAGTCGGACTGATCTAGAGAGGTGGTCAACTGAGCCAGTGGTGCAAAAACCTTGAAACAGCCTCTTTGCCGCCCCCTCATGCCTGCAACAGCACCTGTTAGGTGAGTGGGAGTTGGTAGATGATCTCTGAACTGAATCAAACACACGCGTCTAGAACTTGGAGTCCTGCGCAGTAGAGACGCCCTGAGATGGAGCAGTTCTGATGGGGAGACCTGGGAGGTCCTAGAGATAAGACGCCTCTGACTGGAGAAGGCGAGGAGTGGAGAGAAGGTTGCAGAAAGATGAGTGTATTAGTCAGCTCAGGCGACCATAACAAGGTGTCACAGACTGGGAAGTTTAAACAATAGAGATTTATTTTCTCATGATTCTGGAGGCTAGAACCATGATCAAGATGTCAGAAAGTTTGGTTCTATTGAGGCCTCTCTCCTTGGTTTGTAGGTGGCCACCTTTTCTCTGTGTCCCCAAATGGTCTCCCCTCTGCATGTGTGCATGTCCTAACATCCTCTTCTTATTTGAACATCAGTGGGATTCGGTTAAGACCAACCCCAGTGACCTCATTTTACCTCTGTAAAGATGCTATCTCCCAATGCAGTCATATTCTGAGGTACTGGGTATGAGGACTTCAGCCCATAACAGGAGGAAACAGAAAACTGGATACAGATCTCACTTATTTCACAGTCTTCACTTTAAAATCAACTTGGTCCCTTATCCTTAGTCTTATCCATATTAAAATAGGCTACTGCCCAGGAAAGCGAAGACCCGAAGCAGTGCCAAGCCCACACTCACGTTCATTAGGAAGGTGGGCCACGCTGGCCAGTGGTGCCCAACACTTGAGTCAACAACAGAATATCTTAAGGCAGATTTTTTTTAAATCTACATAATTGGGACCCATCCCAAACCAATGAATTGGGACTATCTAGAAGTTTTAAGGAATCTGTATGCTTTTAAATCTCCCCAGCTGTTTCTAGTGATTATTTAGGTTTAAGAAACACTGTTTTTGAACTTCTGGCAAAACTAAGGCCTGTTCTCATAGAAAAAGGGTGTCATACCCTTTCCATTTTCCTCATTTTTTCTTTACTCTCAAGGAAACTCTGCAGTTAAATATAAATAATATAATCATTTGCAATGAACTTTACCATTAAGCTTGCAAATGAGCTTGAGGCTAAAGCTTAAAGAATTTACATTTGTTGATCCAATCATTTATTATAGTCATTTATTTAGCAATTGTTGTGGAGTACTTACCACATGCCAGGCTTGGTGCTAGACGCTGGGGATGGAGTGGAGGACACAACATGGTCCCTGCTTTCAATCCTGCCCTGTTTACTGCCATGCACGATATCTTGTGGTCTGAGAGGAGGCACTGGGGTTTTTAAGCTTCTGGCTGCTATCTTAGGTTGAAACCAGTTTTAGAACCCTCAAGACAAAGAATGTATTTGTTATGAGGGTGGAGTGGGGGCTTCTCCTGAAGGCTGCAGCCTGATTAGAAAGGCAGCCGCAAATTATGCTCAGGTTGATGGTACTCTTCAGAAATAAATTTTATCCTAGACTTATTGGCTGGATGTTGTTGTCAAAAGGACGTTGATCTGGGGCCGGCTTGGTGGCATATTTGTTAGGCTCGCACACTCCACTTCAGCAGCCCGGGGTTCACATGTTCAGATCCAGGCCACGGACCTACGCACAGCTCATCAAGCCTTTCTGTGGGGCATCCCGTATAGAAAATAGATGAAGATTGGCACAGATGTTAGCTAGCAACAATCTTCTTCAAGCAAAAAGAGGAAGATTGGCAACAGATGTTAGCTCAGGGCCAATCTTCCTCAAAAAAAAGGACATTACTCCTATCCTCCCTCTAATCACACACCAGGACTTCATTCAACCCAAGTGGGACAATAAAGGCAGCCATGCAGCTGGACATACTAAATTGTTTAAATAACAGCCCTGGCTCAAACAGCTTTCCCAGGATGTTTTTGATGCTCACTGGTCTCTAAGGATCCATTTCCAACTCAGGTCTCAACTCCAACTTGGCCTGAGAGTAATAGCAGTGGCATAGCATTTAGCCAAGTCACATTCTCCTGGCTGGTTTCTGTCTCCAGCATCCAGACGGCGGCTCTCCTTCCTCCTCTCCTAACGATTGGCAGGTTAAGTACAATCCTGCCAACAGCCAAGGACACTAAGATATTCTTGGTCCTTAAAGACACAAAGCACTTGATCCTTAAAAACACAAAGAGATGATGAAACACAAATTAGCCTTCTCTGGGATATGGCTCTTTAGACAAGCCTTCTCATTCACGAGTTGGGTGGGTACAGATTGCCTCCTGTTGTGAGACTTGTTATCCCAGTCCAGTTGAGGCCCACAGTGAGGAGATTTTTTGAGGACTAAACACACAGGTCTCGCTCGCTTTTATCTTGGCCTCATGTTTCTTGCTCAGCTCCTCCCTTGTCTTATGAAGTAGATGCTATTTTTCCAGAACTACATCCCAGCCTCCTCTGCTTTGGAACTTGCTAAGTGTCTCCTCTTCCCCCTCCACTCTTCAACATTGTTTTTCTTGTCTCTCTGCTGTACATACCCCCTTGAATTTTATAACCGGGCCTCCCCCTCAAATAAATGTATTTAGCCTTAAATCTCCAGATGATCAGAAATAAACACTAGAAAGCTAAGGTCTATCCTTGCCTTGACCAAGAGCTCTTTATTTTTAAACCCTCAAGGAACCAGCAAAAAAAGCATTTCCATCAGAGCCTGGAAGAATATGAGTGTGACTGAAGTTCACTGATGATCAGATAGTACTCTGTTATCAGTGAGAGGTTCGGTCTCTCTCTGACCCTCACTGATTCAAATACTTTCACGCTCTAGTGTGGCTAGTTGATCGCATGTTAGTTCCTCACACCTGGACGGAGAATTCGGTCCCTGAGACAGGCTGGGATATTCGCTCTCAACTTACCCCAGCAAGTTCTGACAATAACACACCATCAGATATAAACTACTTTAAACTCCACTCACCCTCTGCAGACCCCGACTCTCAACAGCGAATTATAAGAATAAAGAGCCATCTTCTTAAGGTATGAAATGGGGGATTAATAACAAGTGCAGAACACAATGACTAGTTAAATTTATTTTTAATCTAAGTGTTCCTTTCATTATCAGAGTTTGGGCTCAGGAGAATAATGAGGTCAAAGAAGTAAAGAGAACACATGTGGCTGAGACGATACAAAACCATTCTAATGAGGTAATAAACTTAAGTGGAATAAACTCCCTGGCATTTTATATTCAGAAGGACAAGTAGCAATCTCAAGGATTAAACAGCATGGAAATTTCCTTTGGAGGTGATGAGCATGTCTGTGGACTTGGACACCCATTTGCATTTTATTATAACATAGGATGGTTTGCTCATAAATTGAGAAAATAAGCTATATCCATACGTCCCGGCTGCAGGGTAAAACTGGGGAAACAAATCTACTTATATTTGCCTTTTTGAGTGAAACAGAAGCTTTCAGTAGAGTAGCTCATTAGTTTGGGGGGTTTTGTTTTGTTTTTGCTTCTTTGTTTTTATCACAAAGAAAGCAAGAAAAGAAAAGCCCACTGCTCTCTGAGAGACAGATCACAAGGCTCTCAGGATCATCTTTTTCTTGGATATATCCATTTTTATACAACTAAGCACTCCTGGATTGGGGCTTTACTAGAAAATGTGTCCAACAACCTGGTGATTAACCAGAAAGCATAGGATGAATGGTTAAGTACTTGACCCATAGATTTTAAAGGTCCATTTAAAAGAAATCTCTTCAAAGCTACTTGTTTCTCATGATGATTCACCTAGGTGGGCAATGGTCCCATTCAGCTATCTAATATCTTTCTCCATGAACCATCTCTCAGCAGGGGTCAGAGGAGCAGCATCCAGGGATGTTAAAGGAGCCCTGCAGGGACTTCCACTCTGGCTTAGAATGAAAACGTCACAAGAGAATGTCACTCCCAGCCCAACAGCCACAACAAGCCATGGAGTCTACAGAGAAGCAATATTTTTCATCTTCTCAGAAAGCAGAGGCTGCAAAGCAACCTAACAAATTACAATCATGCTGCTGCAAGGAGAGAGGGGCATACAACTACTTCACCTCGGCTGGCAGGCCAGAGTGGAGACAACAGCCAAAGAACATGGGAAGAAGAGAACCCATAGGTTTAGTCAACATTTCAAACTTCCCATCAAGCTAAATTGCTTTTGTAAAAATCTATTGGTCATTTGACAATTGTTCATTGATAGTAATAACGGCCAACATTTTGCTTACATGCCAAATTTTGCATACTTTGTACCCTCCAGTTCTTGAATCAACCACTGCAGTAGGTAAAACTGTTTTGTAGATAAGGAAATCAAAGGTTAGAAGAAGGGAACTCATCCTTTCAGTGGAATCCAGGTCTTCTCTCCACAAAGCCGTTAGTCCTAGACCATATCACTCTTCGTTTCCTGCTTATGAGCAGAATGAAAATCAGAGGGCACTTATATTGCTAAAATTTTCTGAATATCTGGAACAGATGTTCTTTTAAGTCCTAAGCAATCACTGTGACAATCCCAGGGGAATGAAAAAACATGATTTTTTTTTAACATATGTATGCTCTAACAGTCTAAAATCATCGGAACTGATTATTTGAATTCCTGAAGGAATTGTGCAGGAAATTAAAAATACATGAAGATTAAACATTCGTTGAAAGGAAGATCTGGATGCCTGAGCTCCTCACAGCATAATCACTTTTGACTTTTTCCCCTGAGGTGATATATTTTGGAAATTATTATTGAAGTTATTATTAAAGTTAGTAGGATGCAAATGTAAATATTCACTCCATACATACCTTTTTCAGGAATGTTATGAACATTTAAAACAAGAATAATCTATATCAGCAATGGTATTTAACACACCACTGATAGAGTTTTAATATTTAGAACTTAACCCAATTTCTATTTCAATCTACTCGATCAGGATGGTACACCAGCCCTTCTCACTTAAACAAGTTGCAATGAAAACTGTTCAGAAAGAGAAAACATGTTTCCCACTATAGATACAAAAGTAAGCATTTTGTGTCTCTTTCAAACTATTGTGACTGTTTGGCTGCTACGTATGTCCATTAATTTCATAAGTGCTCCCCATTCTTTGTTGGAAAACGAGGGGTCAGAGGACCCGACTGAGCTGTCCCTGCCACAGACTAGCTATAAAGATGATGACAATGACAATAGATCATTATTAAATATTCACTAAGTGCTTAATATTAGATCATCTGATTTAATAGTCACAACAGCTTTAGGAAGAAGATATTATTGTTATTGCAATTTTACAGGTGAAAAAAACAGAGCAAAAAGAACTTAAGTGGCTTGCCCTTTAGAGATCTCACAGCTAGAGAGTGGTGATCCACAGAGGAAACCCTCGTCCTCTCCAGAGCAGTGTCTTCACTCCATTGTGCCTCTGAGCCACCAGAGCGCACCATGATGAACGGTCTCTGGAACTCCGGATCGTAACTGATTAGATCAGATCTGGTCCACTAGCTTAAGATTCAGGGATCCTAGCAAGTCCCAGCCACAGAAATAAAGGGTGCAGGTAAGTGAAATGTGTTGGGCTTGGAATACCCCTGGCTCCTCCACCAAGTCAATCCATTGATCAGCCAGAACTTGTTGAATGCTGGAGCCTTGAACTGAGTTCTGGGGAATGCTCCTAGCTCAGGTCTTTAGCAGCCACTTAGAAATGAGCATTTTACTACTATTTTGTAAATTATAAGTTACTCAGAGATACTTTCTGAAGCAAGCTTGTGCCATCAAAACAACAAACAGGCAATCAGATCTCCAATGTTAGAATTTTTAAGAACATGACTAGGGGGGCCGGCCCGTGGCCGGGTGGTTAGGTTAGCGCGCTCCACTTTCGTGGCCCAGGCTTTGCTGGTTCGGATTCTGGGCACGGACGTGGCAGTGCTCATCAGGCCACACTGAGGCACTGTCCCACATAGCACAACCAGAAGGACCTATAGCTAGAATATACAACTATGTACTGGGGGGCTTTGGGGAGAAGAAGAAGGGAAAAGAAAAAAAAGATTGGCAACAGATGTTAGCTCAGGTGCCAATCTTTAAAAAAAAAAAAGATCATGACTATGTCCTTTTTAAAAAAGGCTTAAACAGTTTCAACTGATGTCAGTTCATGGAGCCACCTATTGCAAGCTGCCCCACTCTGGATCATTTTGAAGCAAACCTCAAATACTAAATCATCACATTCGTAAATATTTCAGCATGTGGTAAAGAGTCAAGGAAAAAAACCCAGAACTGAATCATATTATTACACTTAAAAAATTAATAATAGCTCATTAATATCTCCAAATATTCAATCAGCATTCCAATTTCTCTCATTGTCTCCAAACTATTTTTATAGTCTGTTTGAATACAATGTTCTTTATAGTAATTGTAGGTCATTATTTTCCAAAGTGTCTTCCCTGAGATATTAGTTAATGTTATGCAATTTTTAGAAAACATTTTGTGAGCCAATAAATTTAGCAAACACTGAATTAAACAAAGTTAAACAGATTTCTTTAGTGCAGGATTTCCCTAAGCCTTCAATACGTTAATGTGCACTGAGACACTCCAAAAGAGAGAAGTCGTGTGCCGTTTCCAAAATCTATCGGAACATGGATTTCTTTCTCTGATACACACCTTGTGAAATACTACCAGAGGCAAATAGCTTAATTTTTGTGTCCGTTTTCTTTCCTTTGAGTAAAATGTAATAGGGTTGGTTTTCTCCTTCTAGAAAACCTAATGAGGATCAACATGGCCCCAAAGCCTGAATTCTGTTAACTAACTGAATTCCAGGACTATGGTTACTCATAAAGGCAGGATGTGGGCAAGAACAAAGACCACCACATGCTTGGAAACAGAAGTTTCACACATGTTGGACTGATACAGGGTCTCAACACGCGGCTGGCAAAGGTGCGGGGTGTTTAAACCAGCATCGCTCTTGAAGTTCAGAGCATGAGGTCAGACCTTCTGATAAAATGGAGCTGTTCGCCGTCAGGAAACAGCCCATTCCCTGCAACAACGTCGGTGGTGACGAAGCTTTCCAAAAACGAATACAACCCAGTGTACTAAAACAGAATTTTCTATCACAAGTGGTCCAAGTCATCTGAGAAATAGAGATGCAACTCCGAAACAAAGGAATATGCAGGCCATTTTATCAGTTCACAGAAATAACAACCAAAAGATTTGAAATTAGGAGTCTCCCACAGATCTGAGACGTGCTCTTTGAGGAATGGCCACATGGACTTGTCCAGTTCAAGCACACGCTTCCATTTCTCCTGAGGTGCGTGTTACATTTCCAGCACTCATCCACAATTCTGAAACCAATACTGTAGGGAAAAAGCGACTCACCTTGTGTTTTGAAATGAAGAAAGATGCCCTGGCAGAAGACAGTTCTTTTCCATCTGACAGTGGCCGTCACGGGGAGAATGGAAGGCTGACAATAGTGTTAGATTAGGATTGCTCTTGGTTGGCCCTGGTGCCCCTGATGTTTTTGCAAAACCCCCAGGAACTCACCCACCACCACCCCTAGTCTTCGAAATGCCCCCTATGTGGTGGAATGGTCCGTATCTGCCAAGAACTTTTCCAAAAATCTCTATCTTTTAGGACAATAAGAGTTCAGCCCCCCAGGGTTAGGTTTTGCTTCAGGATTTTGCTTAACTGACTTGTTTCAGCTTGGGCAGGCTCGGCAATCAGCATGAGTGATGCTAATTGGGATGCTGGTGGATTTCTGTTTTCTTTTGCATTAGCTGCTCTGGGAGCAAAGTTAGAAAAGTTTGTTTTCCTGGCAGGCATCGGGAACATGACTGCAATTACCACCTACTCATTTTCCAAGCTAGGGCTATAAAGAGTGACTGATGTCAGTGTCTCCTTCCACTGCAGTGACATTTTTGGAATTGCTGGTCTGTGCGAGCTTCTCCATTGCCTCCTGGTTAATGACTAGACATCTGTATTGAGGCATTATCATGAGAAACCTTGGAGGAACTGGCTGCCAGGCCTGGTACTGGGGCTAGACAGGTACAAAGTGGGCCCTAGACCTTTAGATTTGCAGTCTAATTGCGGAGACAAAGCTAAAATTACAAATCAGGGGATTGTAATCTTTTTTTCCAACTCTTTGTTATGAAAAACATCGAGAGTCACATAAGCTTAAGTAGAAATATGTACTGAGCGCTCATATATTCATACCTCTATTTAAAAAGTGAACTTCTGCATTACTTGCTTTATCACTGTTTGTGTGTGTACGTGTGTGTGTGAGACAGAGAGGTTGTTGAACAACAGATATCGTGACACTTAAAGCCCCTATATAACTCAGTCCTAATACCATCTACAGTCCAATGTACGTTCAAATATCCCAACTTGTCCCAGAAATGTCTTTTACAGCTGTTTTGTTTTGTTCTAACTAGTATCCAATTAAGGTTTACACATCAAATCTGGTTGCTGTTTTTCTTTTTTAGTATCTTTTAATCACCACCCCTCTTTTTCTCAAGACATTGGCTCACTGACTTTTTGAATAGATTAGGCCAGTTATAGAATATCTCACTTTCTGATTTTTCTGATTGCTTCCTCATGATGTCTGTCAACTTCTTTCTCCGTCAATGTTTCCTATCAACTGAAAGGCCTAAAGTCTTAATTAAACATGTTTGACAAGAAAACTCTATACTTTCGTACATTGGTCGTGGGAATGTGAGATGGTGCAGCCACTTTGAAAAACAATGTGGCAGTTCCTCAAAATATTAAACATATTAGGAACAAGGCAAGGATGTCCCCTCTCACTACTCCTTTTCAACATCATACTGGAAGTCCTAGCAAGTGTCATAAGTCAAGAAAAGGAAATAAAAGGTATACAGATTTGGAAGGAAGAAATAAAACTGTCTTTGTTCACAGATGACATGATCATCTGTGTAGGAAATCCAAAAGAATCTATAGAAAAACTGGAACTAATAAGCAATTGTAGGAAGGCTGCAGGATACAAAGTTAATACACAAAAAACTATTGCTTTTCTACATACCAACAATGAGCAAGTGGAATTTGAAATTAAAAACACAATACCATTTACATTAGTACTCCCCAAAATGAAATACTTAGGAATAAATCCAACAAAATATGTGTAAGATCTATATGAGGAAAACTACAAAACTCTGATGAATGAAATCAAAGAAGAACTAAATAAATAGAGAGACATTCCACATTGACTGATAGGAAGACTCAGTATTGTCAAGATGTCAGTCCTCCCAAACTTGATATATAAATTCAATGTAATCCCAAACAAAATTGCAGCAAGTTATTTTGTGAACATCAACAAACTGATTATAAAGTTTATGTATAGAGGCAAAGAGCCAGAACAGCCAACACAATATTGAAGGAGAAGAATAAAGTTGGAGGACTGATGTTACTTGACAAACTATAAAGCTACAATAACCAAGCCACTATAGTATTGGTGAAATAATAGATAAATAGATCAACGAAACAGAATGGAGAACCAAGAAATAGACACACATAAATATAGTCAACTGATCTTTGACAAAGGAGCAAAGGCAATACAACAGAGCAAAGATAGCCTTTTCACATGGTGCTGGAACAACTGGGCATCCACATGCAAAAAAATGAATCTATACACAGACTTTACACCCATCACAAAAATTAACTCAAAACAGATCACAGACCTAAATGTAAAATGCTAAGCTGTAAAACTCCTAGAAGATAAGATAGGAGAAAACCTAGATGATCTTGGGTATGATGTTGCCTTTTCAGATACAACACTGAAGGCATGATCCATGAAAGAAACAACTGATAAGCTGTACTTCATCAAAATTTAAAACTTATGCCCTGCAAAAGACAATGTCAAAAGAATGAGAGGACAAGCCACAGACAGGGAGAAAATATTGCAGAAGACACATCTGATAAAAGTCTTCTGTCCAAAATACACAAAGAACTCTTAAAACTCAATAACAAGAAAATGAAAAACCCAATTAAAAAGTGGGCCAAAGACTTTAATAGACACCTCACCAAAGAAGACATGCAGGGGGCAAATAAACATATGAAAAGATGCCACTATATACTTATTAGAATGGCCAAAATCCAAAACACTGACAACACCAAATGTTGACAGGGATGTGGAGCAACACATTGATGTGGACACATCTTCCGTTGATGGTGGGAATACAAAATGGTACAGCCTCTTTGTAAGACAGTTTGGCAGTTTTTTACAAAATTAAACATACTCTTAACACACTATCCAGCCATTTTGCCCCTTGCCTCCCAAAGGAGTTGAAAACTTATGTCCACTCAAAAACCCACACATGGATATCTATAGCAGCTTTAATCATAATTGCCAAACTTGGAATCAACCAAGATGTCCTTCAGTAGGTGAATGTGTAAGTAAACTGTGGTGAATCCAGACAATGGAATATTATTCTGCACTAAAAAGAAATGAGCTATCAAGCCATGAAAAGACATGGAGGAGCTTTAAATGCATATTACTAAGTGAGAGAAGCCGATCAAAAAGTTATATACTATATGATTCCAAGTATACAACATCCTAGAACAGGCAAAACTATGGAGACAGTAAAAAAAATCGGTGGTTGCAGGAGCTGGGTTGGGAGAGAGAGATGAATAGGGGGAACACAGAGAATTTCAGGGCAGTGAAACTACTCTGTCCGATCCCATAATGATGGATACAGGTCATTACACATTTGTCCAAATGCACAGAATGTAAACACCAAGAGTGAACTTGAGTGTAAAATATAGACTTGGAGTGATAAAGATGTGTCCATGTAGGTTCATCAATTGTAACAAATGTACATCTCTGATGAGGACGTTGATAATAAGGGGATTACGCGTGTAGGGGGATGGGATATATGAGAAATTTGTGTACTTTCCTCTCAATTTTGTTGTGAACCTAAAACAGCTCTAAAAAATTGTCTTAAAATATTGTAATAAAAAATATATTGCAATAATACATAATATTAACAGAATAAAAGAGAAACATTTTTTAATTTATTGAAAATTTTAAAATATGCATATATGAAACATGGAGTTACCATATGATCCAGCAATTCTACTCCAAAGTATACACCCAAGAGAGAAACGAAAAAATACGTCCACACAAATACTTGCCCACGAGTGTTCACAGCAGCATTATTCATAATAGCCGAAAAGTAGAAAAACCCCAAGTGTCCATCAACTGATAGATAAAATGAGGTACATTCCATTCTGTACAATGAGATATTATTAAGCCACAAAAAAGGAGCAAAGTACTGCTATGTGCATGAACTTTGGTGAAAGAAGTCAGTCACAAAGGACCACATGTGATATGATTCCATTTATATGAAATGTCCAGAATAAACAAATCTATAGAAACATAAAGGAGATGAATGGTTGCCTAGGGCTGTAGGCAGGGGAAGAGGGTAGGGGAGTGACTGTTGATGGGTACAGAGCTTCTTTTTTGGGTGATGAAAATGTTCTAATATTAGATTATGGTGATGGTTGTACAATTCTGTGAATATAAAAAACCTGTTGAATTGTACACTTTAAATGGTTGAATTATATGGCATGTGAACTGAAACTCAAGAAAGCTGTTAGAAAAGGAAGACAAAACTTCATACATGGCACTGCACGTTTTGTTTTGCATCACATCGAAAGGCCCGTAATGGCAGCTTGTCCTTCAGTTAATGAGGCTCATGTTGACCTCTTGGTTAAGACAGTGACCCCGGATCTCTCCAGAGGAAAGTTATGCTTCCCTTTTGCAGATACCAAGTAATCTGTGGGGTGATAGAGTAAAGCCCACGGGCAGGCTGCTCCCCAACGCCTTCTCGCGCAATGTTTGAGCACACCCTGACGAGCCTTGCCTGCATCAACCCTTTCACGGGCGACTGCAGAATAGCAGCTCTGCTTTGTACAGATCAAAAGCTCAGAAAACTTGACAGGCTTTCCAGGGTCACTAGGCAAATTGGTGGGACAACAGGGACTAGAACCTAGGCCTTCATTTTCTAACCCACTAGTCGTGCCACTGCCTAGGCTATCATTCACCTGTCTGTAAAGAAACCTCTGCTGCAGTGAGGGCCAGGGAGCAAAAATGACGGCCTTACAACCAGGAGGGAATCCAGGAAGACTTCTTGAAGGACTTGCTGTGGATCCTTAAGGCTGACTAGGTGTATGCAGAAGGATTCCAGGCTGGGGCATAGCACAAGCAAGAGACCCCACCAGAGACAGCTTAAGCACAAAGAGGAAAAGCATTGTTGCTGAGCAGATTTACAATTAGTAATAGCCTGGGGCCAAAGGGCAGGAGCTCTAGAGCCAAATTGCTGGGATTGGAACACAAGCTCTGCCACTTATCACCTATGCAACCTTGGGCAAGTTACATAACCTCTTTGTGCTTGGATTTCTTGGCGGTAGAAAGCTGATCATAGTAATAACCTCATAGGACTGTTGTGAGAATTAAACGAGTTTGAGAACAGTTCCTAGCAACAGTGAGTCCTCAAGCCTTGGCTATCATTACATTCCCCAAAATGTTTAGATAGCAAATGACAAAGAGTAGGAATGCTGCGGAGACTCACACTGCCTTTCCCTCTGCAAACATGGCATTGCCCCTGCTCAGCAGGCACCTTTGAGGACTGCTACTGCAAGAGGAAAATGGACTCTAGTGAAAAAAATCAGGATTGGAACCAAAAAATCTGGGTTGTAATCTCATAACTGCCACCAACCACTGGATGATCCAGGGCAAGTCCGCTTTCTTCGCTAAGCCTCAATCCCTACAATGGTAAAATGGAGATGTTGGATAATTGTACATCCAGGGGCCCTTTCCACCTCTGACCGTGTGATTCTAAGAGTCTTCAGTGGGTGCCGCAGCCAGTCCAACCTGCTCAGGGATGCAAGGTGATCCAGAATTGGCTCTTGGAATTGTAAGGCATTGCTTCCCTGAAGTCAGAATTGGCACATACAGCGTTACCCAAGGTCACCTCCATTTATCCATTTATCAGAGGGAGTCACTTGGAGGCAGCCACTTGAATTAATCCACGCCACAGTGAGTACATAATTTTTTAGGCAGTTATTATTATTGTGACTCATATATGACTCACTGTGTTGATGTCATGAAAGTTATGTTAACTTTCTTCAGTTCATTTTCCTCTTCTTACTCTATCTATGACTTATCAAGAGGGATGTTTGGGAGAAAACACAATTTGTGAGAAAAAAACTGTAAATCTTTGTTTGCACAAAGGTCTCTTTGATGATCATCAGAACACAATATGAAGTACATCTAAATGTGTATATTTATGAATGGGAAATATCAGGTAGAAAATGATAAGGGTGATGTATCCTCAACTAGACATTCCGTACATAATATTCTCCATCTTTGCACTGTCCAAGACATAGTAGACACTATCAGCAAGGATAACTGGTTGGCTGTGTGATATTATAGTCTATAGTGGAAAAAAGGGCTGGAAAAATGTCTCCAAGCTGATCCAGTAACGTCAATTGCTAAAGTCCATGGCAGACATTCTATTGAAGTACTCATTGTTTCTTTACTCCTGGATCTCCAGTGCCTCAAAGGGTGCCTGGTACAAAGAAGGTACTATATAAATACAGGCATACCTCAGAGATATTTTGGGTTCAGTTCTAGTCCATTGCAGTAAGGCAGATTTCACAATAAAGCAAGTCACGCAAATTTTTTGGTTTCCAGGTGTATATAAAAGTTATGTTTACACTATATTGTAGTCTATTAAGATTCTTATGTCTAAAAACATGTACATACCTTAGTTAAAAATTACAGTATTGCTAAAAACGCATCATCTGAGCCTTCAGCGAGTCATAATCTTTTTGCTGGCAGAGGGTCTTGCCTCGATGTTGATGGCAGCTGACTGATCAGAGTGGTGGTTGCTGAAGGTTGGGGTGGCTGTGGCAATTTCTTAATATAAGACAACAGTGAAGATTGTGGCGTCAATTGACTCTTTGAGTCAATTCATGAATGATTTCTCTATAGCATGCAATGCTGTTTGATAGCATTTTACCCACAAAAGAACTTCTTTCAAAATTGAGATTAATCCTCTTAAACCTTGCCCTTGCGTTATCAACTAAACTTATATAATACCCTAAATCCTTTGTTGTCATTTCAACAATCTTCACAGCATCTTCACCAGGAGTAGTTTCCATCTCAAGAAACCACTTTCTTTGCTCATCCATAAGAAGCAACTCCTCATCCATTAAAGTTTTACCATGGGATTGCAGCAATTCAGTAACATCTTCAAGCTCCATTTCTAATTCTCTTTCTGTTGTTCTTTCCACCCATTCCTCAGTTACTTCCTCCACTGAAGTCTTGAACCTCTCAAAGTCATCCATGAGAGTTGGAACCAACTTCTTCCAAACTCCTCTTAATGTTGATATTTTGACCTCTTCCCATGAATCATGAATGTTCTTAATGGCATGTAGAATGGTGAATCCTTTCCAGAAGGTTTTCAGTTGACTTTGCCTAGATCCATCAGAAAAATCATTATCTATGTCAGCTATAATCTTATGAAATGTATTTCTTAAATAATAAGATTTGAAAGGGAAAATTACTCCTTGATCCCTGGGCTGCAGAATGGATGCTGTGTTAGCAGCCATGAAAATGACATTAATCTCATTGTACATCTCCATCAGAGCTTTTGAGTAACCAGACACATTGTCAATAAGCAGCAATATTTTGGAAGGAATCTTTTTTCTGAGCAGTAGGTCTCAACATTGGGCTTAAAATATTCCTTAAACCATGTTGTAAACAGATGTGCTATCATCCAGTCTTTGTTGTATTTACAGAGCACAGGCAGAGTAGATTTAGCATAATTCTTAAGGGCCCTAGGATTTTTGAAATGGTAAACGAGCATTGGCTTCAACTTAAAGTCACCAGCTGCATTAGCCCTTGACAAGAAAGTCAGCCTGTCCTTAGAAGCTTTGAAGCCAGGCATTGATTTCTCCTCTCTAGCTATGAAAGTCCTAGACGGCGTCTTCTTCCAATACAGGGCTATTTCATCTGCCTGGGAAATCTGTTGTTTGGTGCAGCCACGTTCATTAGTGATCTCAGCTGGATCTTCTGGAGAACTTGCGGTAGCTCCTCCATCGGCACTTGCTGCTTCACCTGCACTTTTACGTTATGGAGACGCTTCTTTCCTGAGACCTCACGAACCAACCTCTGCCAGCTTCAGACTTTTCTTCTGCAGCTTCCTCACCTCTCTCAGCCTTCATAGAATTGAGGAGAGTTAGGGCCTTGCTCTGTAGTAGGCTTCGGTTTAAGGGAATGCTGTGGCTGGTTTGCTCTTCTATCCAGACCACTAAAACTTTCTCCATATCAGCAACAAGGCTGTTTCACTTTCTTATCATTCGTGTGTTCACCAGGGTAGCACTTTTAATTTCCTTCAAGAACTTTTCCTTTGCATTCACATCTTAGCTAATTGTTTGGCACAGGATGTCTAGCTTTCAGCCTTTCTTGGCTTTCGACATGCCTTCCCCTCTAAGCTTAATCATTTCTAGATTTTGATTTAAAGTGAGAGATGTGTGGCTTTTCCTTTCACTTGAACACTTAGAGGCAACTGTAAGGTTATTGTGTGTCAGGGAAAAGCAAAGTCTCAGGAGAGGGAGAGAGACAGAGGAACAGCTGGTCAGCGGAACAGTCAGCACACACACATTTATGGATTAAGTTCACCATCTCATATGGGCACAGTTCATGGCGCCTGAGAAACAATGATAATAGTAACATCAGAGATCACTGATCACAGATCACCATAACAAGTATAATAATAATGAAAAAGTTTGAAATATCCTGAGAATTAACAAAATGTGACACAGAGACATGAAGTGAGCAAATGCTGTTGGAAAAATGGTGCTGAGAGACTCGCTTGATGCAGGGTTGCCACAAACCTTCAATTTGTAAAAAACATGATATCTGCAAAGTGCGATGAAATGAAGTATGTCTTATTGGGTACCGTGGTGATTTTAACATACATCTACGAATTCTTTGATGCTCTTCTTTTCAAGAATTGGAACTTAATTCCTGCCCCTTTGAGAGTGGGTCGGACTCAAATTAGTGACTCACTTATAAACCAGAGAATAAAGCAGAAATGATGGTGTATGATTTCCGGGGCTGGGTCATAAAAGGCACGGTGGTTTCCTCCTTCCTCATTCTCTCTTGACTCTCACGCCGGGGGAAGTGAGCTGACGTGTGGTGAGCGGCCCTACGGCAAGGCCCACATTCTGAGGAAACAAGGCCTCTAGCCAACAGCCATGTGCATGAGCCATCTTGGAAGTGGATCCCCCTGCCATAATCAAGCTTTCAGATGATGGTCCCTGGCCAACATGTTGACTGAAACCTCATGAGAGACCCTGAGCCAGAATCATCCAGCTAAGCCATTCCCAGATTCTTGACCTCCAGAAACATGGCGAGGTAACGAATGGCTGAGACTGTAAGCCACCAGGTTTGGGAATAATTTGTTATTTAGTGATAGGTGACTAATAGAGATGCATAAATGAATAGGTAGAAAGTGTGTTGCGTATGTATGTGCCATAGGAATGTCAACAGCCAGACATCTTTCTTTTTTCTTTCAAATTCTCCAGTTTATTCTTTATTCGATTGTGTCATTATTTTATTTATTCCATATTTGATTGAAGTCCATGCACCATTTTGTGCCAGAACTGTCAAAAGTGAAAATAGAAATGTAATGAAATATGATTCAATCTGATTAATATCAAGTTAGAGATATGGAAAACCTAGCTAACTGGAGGAAACACCCTGAAAAATCACACTGACAGGAGGCAAAACACTCTTCTGTCGTTGTACTCACCCATGAGCTGCCAGTCCTCTTTCCCTTCTCCTTATAAGGAGTAAAGGTGCTTCTTGTTCCTTTCATTTTGCTCAGGAAAAAAAAAAAGCAAGCTGTAGATTTTTAGCAGCAGCCACCAGCTGTAGAGTAAGCCATGTTATCTATGAGAAACAGGAACATTTCAATCAGGGCTAAGATGATTTCTTTAAGGATAAGGGGCCAAATATATCTCAAATGGAATTTTCCAGGAAAGGAACATATTGTGAGTCCAGCTCCTAAGTCAGCTCATTGTCTGGTAGACTAAGAGCCAGGGTTACTAGTTGTGTCTTTGTCAGACTGGCTTGGCTAGTTTGGTGGGTTTCAATATGGTGCAAATAAAGTTTAGTCATTGCAGTAGTATAGGTAACACCGACTGCTTCAACAACAAAAAATTAACACCAAGGGGCTGGCCGAGTGGTTAAGTTCGCGAACTCCGCTGCAGGTGGCCCAGTGTTTCGTTGGTTCGAGTCCTGGGCACAGACATGGCACTGCTCGTCGGGCCACACTGGGGCGGCATCCCACATGCCACAACTAGAAGGACCCACAGTGAAAACTATACAACTAGGTACCGGGGGGCTTTGGGGAGAAAAAGGAAAAAAGTAAAATCTTTAAAAAAAAAATTAACACCAAAATGTGTAAAGGCTCAAACATCATAGAAATTTATTTCTTACATTCATGACACACATGTTCCTGATCAGCAGGAGGCTCTCTTCTGAGCCAGGGACCCAGCCCCTTCCATCTTGTGGCCCCACCATCTGCAGCATTTGACTTCCAGTTTACTGTCCTCGTCTGCATCTAGACAACAGATGGAGAGAGTACACAAAGAGCGTCATGTCAGAGAACATGTGGGCCCTGCCTTGAAGTTGCACACATCACTTCTGCTTACTGACAAATAAAAATGGCAAGCAATAGGATATATTGGAGTACATGAGGAAGCCATTTTGTGTAAACCTAATTCGGCCTGACTTTGTTTTTCCAAAAGAGCCTGACATGGCCGTTGAGCATGCATTGTATATCTGCTTAAGCATTTGCTGTGTCCCAAAGACAAGAAGAAAGGCCCTTAAGATAAAGGTGCAACTTCCCCCCACATGGCATTTCCTTAAGGATAAGCATCTCTCCCTAGGCTAGGAACTGATTGCTATGCTCACCTGTGACCACCCAGCTCGAGACAACAGACCTGCCACCCTGCTGTGTCCACCAGGACACCAGACCTACTACCTGCTGTGTCCGTCCATCGCTGTTCCGACAGAGCAGTCTCATGACTATTGGAAAAGGGACATTTCAATCATATGCGAAACACGCTCTTTGACAGTATATAACCACTCTGTACACCCCACTTCTTTGGTACACCCTGGGCCATGGTCCTCACATCTTGGCTCAGAATAAACTCACCCAAATTTTCAGTTATAGATTGGTTGTGGATTATTTTCGTCAACATTACATTTTATTGGCTAAAACTCAGTTTTGTCGCCTCCTGACCACAAGGAGGGCTGGTATGCCCAGGAAGAAGGAGAGACAGTTTCCTGAACGACCAGCCAGTGTCTGTCACAGTAATGGCATCACTTACCTCCTTACAGCCACAGATCACCTCCTCAGCCGACCCTTTCCTGGGTCCACCCTCACCCTTACCAGCACTCCCAACCCAACACAGATTAAAACTCCTTCCTTTATGCTTCCAGAGAACCATGCACCTGTCTCCATTGTATTAATTACTGCCCAGTTATCACCATTTACAGATCTGTCCTTCCACTTCTCCATTAGCATCTGGAGAGCAGAGAGCATGTCTTCTTGTTGGCGTATCCACAGTATCTTGGCAAAGAGTAGAGACTCATTCTGAGCAACAAATGGATAGACTGAATGATGAATAAAATGTCACTTGTAATAAGACCAGGTAAGAGAATAGGGATAGCCGTGTGCCATGACCACTCTTCAACAGAACATGGAAAGGAAATATAGGAAATAGCTCAGCCATGCCATGTTTATAAACGGCAGCTTTTCCTGTTCTGTAATCTCTCTGTGGAGTACTTACAAGTGCCAAGAATTCTAGTGTTTATTAAAGTCTGATAATGGACAATGCGAAATCTCACTCCAGCTCTCATGTTTTAAAAGGGTCCAGTATTTATTGCCAGAGGCCATGACAGGGAGAAAACAGGACCCAGATGGAAAAATCACAGGAAGTGGACTCTGACACAATTCGAGAAAGGAAAGGACAGGGACATGGACGTCAGGGGCTCTGAAGTTCCAGCATTGATTCTGCCCTTGACTAGTGCAATGTCCTTGGATAAATTTTTTAATCTTCCCCTGCCTTAGATTTCTTGCCTGTGAACTAGTGAGATTGAACTAATTGGTCTCTCCTATCTCAAATTCTCAGATTCTTTGAACTAGAGCTTTCCAACAAGCTGCTCTGTGAGGTAGTTAGCTCCCCATCACTGAAAATATTTGAACAAAGATGATATGACCTTAATAATAACAATTTCTCGAGTGTGTACTATATTCCTGTTAGAGTGCTAAGTGCTTCTTTGCATATTTCCTCTTAAGAAAACTATGAGGCAGGTATTAACATTATCCCCATTTTCTAGAGAAGGAAGTTGATGCTTACAGAAGTTAAATAACTTCCTCAAAGTCGTCCTGCTGCCAAGAGGCGAGCCCTACAGCTCTGTGTGCTGGATTTCCAGGCTAGGGTTAGAAATTAACCGGATGGTCTTGTGGGGATGCTCCCTACTTAAACGTTTTATACAGTAAGAGCTTGAGTGATCGGCCTGGAAAGAAGAGGGAAATCCCTTACTACACTCACCCCTCCTACATTTTTAGCATCTCGGAGTTTATAATTGCACTTCCCTTATTAGGTAGGGCTGTCGTGGGTCTAGGAAAGCTTTCTGAGCCAGGAAGAGGCGTCGTTCCGTCTCTCGACCAAAGTAAACCACAAGAGCTTTGGAAAGTCCTCTGCTCAGCGACAGTGTGTGGAGCAACCAAGGCTCAATTCAGCCGATGTAAAGCGAATAGGAAACTTGAGATGGCTCTATCTCCACGGTTCACTTTTTTGTTTTTTTGCTTGTTTTTTAATTTTAATAAAATTGCCGTTTGAGGGTGCTACAGAAAGGCAACATAGCAGCATAACCCAGAAGCGTCCTGTGGCTCTAAGGGTCCCAGGCACACATAAGCAATGGCTCTTAAAGGAGGGCACAGCATGGGCTTGTGAGGAGCCCAGGTTCTGGAGCTGGACTGCCTGGGCTCTCGTCTCAACCGTGTGCACTGGGGCAAGTGATCTCTCCTCTAGGTGCCTCAAATCCCTCACCCACACAGTGGGAATAATGACAAGACCTGCCTCACGGGGGTCGCTATGAGGATGGCATGAGTTAAAACACGGGGGGAGCTGACCACAGTGGCTGCACTTACTGCAGCCATTCCTTTCAAGTTCAAGTTGGGGATAGGTATTTTATTCTTTTTTCACAATTTGGGGCCAAGGATTCAGGAAAAAGATTCACCTCAAAGTCATAAAGAAAAAGAGTGACATAAATGGGCAGGCAAGAACTAACTTAGCAGCACAGAACTGATCCCAGAAACCCTAATTATTCCAGAGTCATCTGAAGGCTGCTTCAGACTGGCTGGTCCTGCCCCTGATGGAGCCCTGACACCAGGAAACCCATTCGAAACAGCCTCCACCTTGTGAAACAGTTTACAACTCAGCAGAGAGTGCTATGTTTTTTAAAAATTCGTCCAACTGGATATACAGCATTACAGGTGAAACTCTTTTCATCGCCTTATGCAACTGCGAGGAAGCCTGGGGATGTGTTAATAAACCCAGGGTTGACAGGCACGTGACTATAAAGTAACGTCAGGCACTACCTGTATATATCAATGGAAGCAGGTTTCCAGGGACAGACAGAGAAGGTTCCCAGAGGGAGCTGGCCCACTTTATTATTTTTATGTGGGTTCCGAAGTTATTTCTTTCTCAGATATGGTGTAAAATGATGCTTTATTCCATCAACCATAACCCAGGCACACAGTCATCCCATTTCCCAAAGCAATACCAGCAAATAAACCTTTAGGTAGCAAAAGGAAATGCATTCTCTTCTCCCCCAGCCTTCTCTGCAGAGCAGAATTAGCAGGTTTCCCAAGTAGGCTCTGCTCTCCGGGATCGCATCCTCAGTCCCCAGGGGAACACAAGGAGATCAACTCCCCCAGATATTTCAAAGCCGGGGGCCTTTTCTTCATTAAAATATAATAAGAGGCCTCAATAAAGGCTGCACTGACATGACATCAAACTACTCAAATCCTGGATGACTCAGTGGAGATGATTATTTTGTGTGATGTAAACGAAACGTCTCGATGGCTGACAATTACCCAAACGTCAATCTGTGTGCTTGCGATGTCACAGATACAAAGTCTAACTCCGTTACATTTAAGCCAGAGTAATAGTTCGTTTCTGAGCAATGCTGTTCAAGCAGGCAGAGCCCCTGAGGGTAGCCTGACCTTCTCGTGCCCTTAGTCGAGGGGACAGAGCTGCAATGACCTGACATTTCTGGAAACTTCCTTGTGGCCTGGTCTTATTGGAAATTTTTCCATTAGTTTTATAAAATCCATTTGATTCTATTGATTAAAAACAAAAGAAGTCACATGATGGGTTAAAGACAACAAATTATTTCCCAAATGGGCAGTGTAGGTCAGAACCAGAAGCAATCATGGAATTTTAATTCCTTGCTCATCTCATTACCCAACCAAAAACAGAACAAAAAAATAACATTGCTGTCCCACGTCATGCACTGTGCTCACACAGGGATGCACAGAAGTTTAACATAGGCCACCTGCGTGGGATCTCTTCACTGAATGGGACACTCAGACATCTGAGTCTGACGGGCCTCCTGTTAACGCACTTTAAATGACTGAATCAATCATCCGATGTGTTGCTTTCTGTAAGATTCCAAGATACTCCTTGAAACACCATTAAAAAATTCATTTTTGTACCCCCCAGATGTGACCCTCTTTCACAACCAAATTGGTTCTCTGGCAAGAGGACCACAGGCAGCTCTGTAAGATGTTCCTCGTTGATATTCTCGCATTTTTCAGCAGCTAGAGAGATGTGGCTAAAAGGCAAAGCTGTGGCCCTATACCCAAGATCTGAGCGCTCTCCAAGGCCACTGCTGGCGGGCTCCTGGGCACCATCTGAGACGCCTCCAGCGTAGGCCGGCCAGAGAACTGCGAGCCTCGCCCCTCCCGGCCGCGCATGCTCTGACCCTGCCGAAATGGTCCTTCAGCTGAAGCTGGCTGCTCCCGCCCAGGGAAGACTAGGGAAATCCCCAGATTTTAGAGCTGAAAGTCCCATTCTCTCAGTGTTCCTGCTGTCCCCTTTCGACAAGTCCCTGGGCAAAATCTCCTGGACCCTGAGAGTTCGGATCCAGCCTCCATCACCTCCCCCACGTCCTCCTTCCCAAAGTGAGAGCGGAAAGCCTGTCCGCTGTGGGTGACCAGTCTCTTTAGGGCCTAAAGTTGAAGGAGAAGCATCCATATTTTGCCTTCTTCACTGTCAGCCTGACGCACCGGTTACTTCAAACAATCCAGTTTCAAGCGCCAGCAGCCCTTCCTTCTTGGAGGCCCTGGAAACAAGCCGACTCGGGAGGGCGGCTCCGCAGCCGCTGGCGGAGGGGGCTTGAGGCCCACCCGGGACCCTCGGCGCAGCTGCCACCCCCGCGTCAGCTCCGCCCGGGCCAGGCCAGGGGGCCCCGGGACTCAGCCTGTCCCCTGGCTGTCCCGTGCACGAAGCCTGACCCTCAGGGTTGGTGCCTAATTAGCGTTTGCGAGCTCTGTTGTCCAGTTGCATGTGCCCTGCGGGAGTGTCGTCCGGCCAGCAGGCGTATTCTCGGGGCATCTGTCCGAGCGCAGGTAGAGGGGACGGGGCAGCCGCCGAGCTCGGCCCGGGACGGGCCACGACACCGGCCGAGCCAGCTGCGACTCGCTCCTGAGTCGACACGGCGCAGCGCGCTTCGGCCGCTCCAGCCCCGGCTGTGGCCAGAACACGAAGGCTCGCCCCGGCCAGGGCTCCCGGGGACCCCCTTCCGTTCTGTCCGCCTCCAGGGTCAGCCCTCCGCCAGCTCCGGCCGTGCCGCCCCCGCAGCGCTGGGATGGACTCGCCCGCACTCGCTCCCGCGGGGAGCAAAGGGCGGCCTCCCGCCCCCCCCCCCCCCCACTGCTCCCCCGGGTCAGCCTCCCCGCTGGCGGTCAGCCTCCCCCCGGCGGTCAGCCTCCCCTCTCGCGATCAGCCTCCCCCCTGGCGTCAGCCTCCCCTCTCGCGATCAGCCTCCCCTCTGGCGGTCAGCCTCCCCTCTCGCGATCAGCCTCCTCTCTGGCGGTCAGCCTCCTCTCTGGGGGTCAGCCTCCCCTCTGGCGGTCAGCTTCCCCTTGGCGGTCAGCCTCCTCTCTGGCGGTCAGCCTCTCCTCTGGCGGTCAGCCTCCCCCCTGGCGATCAGCCTCCTCTCTGGCGGTCAGCCTCCTCTCTGGGGGTCAGCCTCCCCTCTGGCGGTCAGCTTCCCCTTGGCGGTCAGCCTCCTCTCTGGCGGTCAGCCTCTCCTCTGGCGGTCAGCCTCCCCCCTGGCGATCAGCCTCCTCTCTGGCGGTCAGCTTCCCCCTTGGCGGTCAGCTTCCTCTTGGCGGTCAGCCTCCTCTCTGGCGGTCAGCCCCGGGCTGCAGGCCTGCCTCAGGCCAGCGACTGCCAGAGCAGAGGGTACTCACCCGACAGAGCGAAGGGGCCTTAATAAGAGGCTCCCGCACCCTCCACCCTCCGTCACGTCTGAACTCAGCTGGTCATCTTGCACCCTGGACTTCAAAACAAACTTCTGTTTTGCTTCTGGGTTTGGATCTGGGTAATAAGGAAAGGTTGTTAGAGGAACCAGCTGTTGAAACAGCTGGGCACTCAAACGGGCGTGGCTGACAGGACCGAGTGGGGTAGGGCACTAGGCGGGTCAGGGGAGAGAGAGGGACTTCCCAGGCCGGCGCCTGTCCCAGATGCCGGAGCTGGCCTGCAGTGTCGGAACAGGAGCCGGAATGCTGCGGGCCTGAGTGGCAACAGGCTCCGTGAGCAGTCCAGGCACTGTTCGCAGAGGGATAAACGAATATTTGCTCCCTAGGGTTACCTAGCATCCATTTACTCTACTTTAGAGAAAGCAACCAATTTTCATCTGGAAAATGCATCACCACCGCGCCCACCTCAGTCTAGATGTTTTTGAAAGCTAACTATCATCACATTCTGGTCTCTCGGAGCTGCTCATCTCCTGAGCTCTCTGACTGGATCAGAGATGCACAGGTGACTCCATCAGAGCCAGAGAGAGTCCATAAGACTTTGATGACTTCTGGACTTGAATCCTCTACCAAACTTGAATCTGATAGGGTATAAGATCCAGAGCCCCTGTAGCCATTCTGTGACCACAGGGAGAATGGATCAAACATGGAGGAGAGTGCAGCCAAAGGAGGAGATGGAGAGAAACTGCTTACTGGTAACAGAATGTGTGCCCCTGGATCAAGCCATGCCTGAAAGTAGTATATTCCTGAACTTCTACAATAAACTCTCTTTTTGCTTAGATCATTTTGGATTGGGTTTTAGTTCACTTGTAAGTAAAAGTGCACTGATGATACAAAGGAGTACAAGATGACTATCCGAGATCTAGAAATAGTGAGTGTACAGTACCAGAGTCCAGGCCAGCTAAGGAAGCAAGAGGAGAAACCGAGAACTAAGGAGTTAAAAAAAATCTTCCCTAGAACAAAAACTTTAAGCTTTGCTAACTGCAGCCGTGCATGTTCAACACAATCAACTGTTGTTTAAAACTAACCAGGTCTTTCCGTCCCTCCTAAGTATACGAGTGAGCTGTCTTTAATTAACGTTTGTGTGGTCAGCCGAATTCTAAGATGACCCTAATTATCCCCACCCTGAAATAATCCCCTCCCTTCTGAGTGTGGGTGGAACCTGTGTGTCAATCCCAGGATTATGTTATGGCAAAACATACGGCAAGAGATTCTCCTGACCTAATCATGAGTCCTTTAAACCTGGGCCTGGAGGTCAGAGATGAGGAAGTCAGGGATGGGAAGCCTGAGAGAAACCCAGTGCAAGAGAAATTCTCCTGCTGGCTTTGACGATGGATGAGACCCTGTGGCAAGAGCCTGAGAGTGGCATCTGGGAGCTGAGAGCAACCCCCAACTAGCCAGCAGGAAGAGCAGAACCTCAGTCCTACAACCGCAGGAGGTGAGTTCTACCAACAACACAGAAAATGAGCTTGGGAGAGGGCCTGGCACCCCGGGAGAGAAGGCAGTCCCAACTAACACCTGATTTTAGCCCTGTGAGATGGGAGCGGGGACTCCAGCCACACTGTGCCCAAGCTTCTGACCTACAGAAGCGGTGAGATAGTAAACGAGTGTTGTTTTAAGCCACTACCTTTGTGGTAATTTGTTATGCAGCAATAGACGACTAACTCAACCTGAGAGATCTGAGCACCTGCTAGGTTATTAAACTTCCTCTTACAAGGGATAAAAGGATTTTTTTTTAATATTTCTGCCCTGCCTTCTATTAGCATCTAGTGATGGATGGACACACACACACACACACAAGCCTAAAGAAGCCAGACCGTGCAGAGTGCTCTAAACAAGGCTCAAGCTCGCCGATTCTCAGGGAACAAGTGCTGCTTGGGGAGGTCCCCTGTGAGCAGGAGAACCGTGAAGGGCACCTGGAGGAGGCGGGGACTTGGGCAGTTGTGATGGGCGCTCTGGGGATGTCGGACACGCACAGCCCTCCCCCAGAGGGAACAGGCCTGGAACAGGGACAACTCAGAGTGTTTTCAGGAAACAGCAATTAGACCCAACTTGCTGAAGCCCAAGGTAGGTGGTGGGTAAGTGGAAATCACACCAGAACAGTAGGATGGGATCGAACTGGGGAGAGTGTCGGACCGTTGAGCAACGAGTCTGGATGTGGCCCCAGCCGCAGGAAGTCATGGGATCACTCCCAGAGTGGCTTTGTGGAGGTGAGACCTAGGAAGACCGCAGCCAAGCAGGTGTTGGGGAGGCACTCCGGAATCGAGGTGCGTGGCAGACCGACTCCTGAATAGCCTCTTGTTGGTTTGCCTCCGGGGTTTTCTTTGCCTGAGGAAGTGGGGGCGTGCTGCGTGAGACAGTTGTGTGCACCTGTGCTCCTTCCCCACCTGACTCCCCACCGTCACGGATTTGTCTGCCATCGAGTGAGGTCCCCAGAAGAAACGTCCTGTTTGTCCTTACCCCAGTCCTCGCAGGGCCCGTCCCTCCTCCCCCGCGGGCAGAGCCCTCCCAGGCGCAGCACTCTTTGCTTACTACCCCTCAGGACTAATGAGTCCAGGTGAGGACCATCGCTCCGTCCTGCCAACGCCAGCCCAAAGGACATGTACCCACCTGGCCAGCACAGCCCTTGTGACACTCTCTTTCCTCTCCTTTCTCCCCATTCCCATGGGCCCCCGATTTGCTAAATGGGAAGAACCCTTTCTCAGGCTCAACAGATCCTTTAAACTGTGCAATTGCTCTTTCTGCAGGCCAGGCTCAGCCAGAGGACCCTTATGTCTGGGCCGAAGCACCCGTAGTAACTTTTAAAGGGTTGCTACTGCTTTGACTATTCCATCCGTCTCATGCCAGACCATCGATAACAGCACATCAGAGTCCACATACAAAGCGGGAAGCCACCTCGAGGATTTATAGCTAACATCGGGTAGTTCCAGAGCTGAGAGAACCAACGTAGTGAGATTCACGATTTGGAGTTGGCTCTTTGAAAGAGAAATTTGATGCAAAATCTCTAATTTGTTGATCCTAAAGGACTAGCTTGGCAAGCTACCCACTTACATAGTTGGAGCGACATTTGTCACTGGTCTGCTCTCTACTCTCACAGTGGCGTGCAGTCCTCAGCACACACACTGTTCCACCTCTTCCAGCGGGGTGATCCGGGGCATTTTGCTTATCCTTTCTGAGCCTCAGTTTCCTCCTCTGTAAAATGAGAACAAGAGCATGATCCAGAGTCTGGCTGCCTCATGCTGTGCCACGGAGGTTGGTGCTGTCCTCTAAGAATGCCATGCTATTGACCCATCATGATAAGTGTCAACGCAAAATAACCAATGACCATTCTATAGATAAGAGGGATAGTGAGTGTTACTTGAGCTAGGGTGAGGATTATAACCTAGGAAGGCAGTTTCTCCTGTCTACTCAACACAAGGCTGACATCAGGGAAGCCATATTGTAGAAAAGAAGCCATGCTGTAACTTTGAATGACCCCTGATTAACTAACCCAACTGGATATGCACCTCCAGGAGATACACCTGCTCTGTAGATTTTAAGGCCCCTGCTTGTGTATGTACCTCCCAGCTGCGGTAAGTTGATAACTTTGTTCTTTTGAGTTCCTTAGGAATGCGATGACCCCCGGGGCAGAGTCTATGCCGAGAGCCATCATCAATGACACTGAAAGATCTGTGTGGTGACTCCCAGTGTGTAACACCAGACAGTCGACCTTCCTAACCCCTCCCTATATCCCACTGGCCTATGTAACTGCTTCGAGATTCTGTGCCCCCCTCAAGATGGTTCTTTAGGGCACTAGTGCACCGTCTCCCGATTTGCTAGCTTATGGCTTAATAAATGCCCTTTCTCTGCCACCATCTTGCCTCTTGACGATTGGCTTTTGTCTTGTGGCCAGCAGACCATGCTCTTTGCGTGGTAACATTTCGACAAGGAAAGCATTCCGGAGAAGCGCGGTTTTCAGTATAGTCTTGTACATTTTTAGAACAGAGAACATACATGAAACACACCCAGGATACATATTCACCAAAGTTTCAAAGAGGTATTCCATTGCAAATTAGTAGGTCAATATGACCCTGAGGTCGGGACAGGAACTAATACAGGTGTCACCTGTAGGGCATTCCTCATACTGGCCTAGGAGGGGATGCATGCATTCTTTGCTTTAATAGTTAAAGCAGATGTACAATGTATGTTTGATAGGCCATGAGTCAGACCTTTTACTTCAAGCCTAATCAGTTTTGAACCTGAATAGTTACCCCATATACCTCAATGTGTGAAAATCTCTTGTCATAAGGCATGTGTTCATTACACAGAAGCACAGGCATATACTGCTGCGTGCCTGACCCCTTAGTGTGTGTTTCCATCTACGGTCATGGATTGGTGAGACCAATCCTCACTCTCACGACTCTTAGGACGATAGCTCATTGGAATCACCTGGAGAGATCTTTTAAATTACTGATGCCTTGCCTCACCCACCTCTCAACATTTTGATTTCATTGGTCTGGGGTGCAGCCTGGGCAATGGTCTTCCAGATGATTCCACCGTGCAGGCACATGTGCAAGTACCCTGAGCCAGGGTTTGCAGGGCTGTCAGGGCTGTGAGGCAGGCAGCACAGTGGTAAGTGGCCTTGCCGAATCCACGCTCTCAGCCCCATCAGCACCGCTGTCACCAGCAGCACACGAGGGGGAGGAGCTGGGTCAGGTGATGCCACTGGGAGGCCTGAGGGAATTAAGAAACAGGAACCCAGCCCAGAAGGTGGGCTCCAGTGTCCAAGATGCCAGCACACAGGCCAGAGCCTCAGCAGCCCAGACCTCTCCCCTGCTAAAGTTAAATACAAAATGGAGACCAGACTTGAGAAGTCCCTGAGCGGACAAACCATTTAAGCCGTGAAAGCAAAAATAAGTCTAGCTTATTTCAGGAGCGTAAGTGAAACTGAGGTTATTTCTTGTAAATGCCTCTGATAATCATGAAAGAAACTTAAGTCATCTTCTTAAAACTGGTCTGAGATAACCACTTTGAACGAGTCCCCTGCTGTCTGGAAACCCCCGTTGGAACAGCCAATCCATGTAATGATTAAACAACTTCTTCGTTTCCACGTTATAAGCCTCCTGATGCCTCATGGCCTGAGCTTCATCAGAGTTTTCAATCTGAAATCTCCCAGGTTGCGAACTGTTCTTATATGCATAATAAACTCTTACTAAATACTATTTACTGATCTAGTGGTTTTAATTTTGCTATTTCTGGATTTTTGACACCCCAAAGAAGTGAGAGGCCAGGGCTATCCCGGCGGGCGGGCGAGGTCCCTGGAGGCTCACTGTCCATCTCGTCCTTCTTTCCCTCCCCCTGCAGAACAGCCACCACTGAGTGCCCCAGGCCTGTGGTCGGCAGCCCTGGCTTCTCACCCTCCTTTGCCCTTAGAATAGGTTTGGGGAATTCCTGGAAGGGGTTAAAGTACAAAGTTGATATTTAGAGGTCCCATTTACGAAACAACAAACCAAAAATATTCTCAACAATTTTAAAAAGAAAAAAGTGGGTGCTTTCCAGACAGAGCCTCCAAAGGGTCAGGTCCCGATGGTGTCTGGAAGCCTGTCTTTTCTGACATGGTTCATCTCAGGGACTTTGTCTTCTTTGAAGATGCATTGCAACCAGAAGTCCTGCGAACAGGTGAGGCAGCAACCAAACTTTGGGCTAATTATTCAGGCTTGGCACTTGACGGAACTGCAGTCATGCCCTCTCCACGACACTCCTGCCTCAATAATATAAATGCTGATTTCTTAGCACGAATTTTAATTCAGCCACTGATCATGCAATGATTGTTACCGATTCTCACCACGGTGAGTGAAACTGTGAGACTCTGCGTCTCTCCTAGGTGCCTCCCTGTGAGGGGAGGGGCCTGCCGTGACTCCCCAGGCGAGGCCCCTGCTCCTCTTCCAGGGCCAGAGAAGCAATGTCGCCCACCGCCTTTGGGACACGTGACTAAGCTTTTGGCTGCCGGCAGCACCGTTGCTGCCAGCTGCCTTGTCTGCCACCGTGTCCGTTCTCTCTGCCAGAGGCCCTGAGACAAAGGGACTGCAGATGTTTCCGTCAAGCCCTCCCCATCCCCCAGGCCAGAATAACACTCCGCGTGAGGATGGGGATGCAGTGCACAGCTGACGGGCATGAAACAAGGAAGACGACAGCTGCGTTTTCTTCCTAGCTCTTGCTGCCACAGATGTATTTTTAAAATTATTTTCTGTGCCCCTCCCATGGGAATGTAAGCTCCCTAAGAGCGAGGACTTTATTGCCGTATCCCAAGAACCTAGCACAGTGCCTGGCCCGTGGCAGGACTCAGTAAATGAGGGAGGGAGGAAAGGGAAAGCCGCGTGGACTATGAACTTAGATTAACTCGGGTTTAAATCCTTTCTGTAACAATGCTGGCTGTGCAAAAAAGCTTGAAAGGGTTACTCACTTTCTTCAGGTCCCTTTCCTCATCATATTACCATTAACAGGCTGGGGGAAATGTCAGCAATAGTAGGTATAAGGCTGTTAGCACAATCAGGCAATGAAAACACAGGCACTAATTACTCAGATTATTTGTAATATTATTAATAATAATAAGTAAAGTTCTGAATGCTAATAAAGATGCAAGTATTGGCCACTGGTCAGAGCTTATTGGTTAAGGGACGTTCCCCGTTTGTCTCTGCCCATTGCGTTAAGGTCCCCTCTTTATCCAGCAATACTCTTTTTCTGTTTTCCCAATTTAGTAAAGAGTTTCATTTTAATTTTTCTAGTCACTCTCATCCTTTCTGCTTTGTCTCCCTGACTGTGGACCCCGTTCTTCCTCAGGACATGGGTCTCTCAGCCGTGGAGCCCACCCACCCCAGATCTGGCCCTGGTCCAGTACGCTCCTGCGTGGGAAGGAGCTTCAAGTCAGCCATGACAGAGAATCACCTGGTTCTACTTTTCTACTTCTGAGCAGGTGGCTGGATACGACAATTCTCATAGAATTTCCCCAAGCCTGTTTGGTTGAGTCATCAAAGTATAATTTTCAAAAGTTAAAACATGATCTTCATATAAGCACATAGTAAGCGTGTATCAAAGACTTATTTACTTCATAAAAGAGAGAATCAGAGGATGGTAAAGCTGTTTCAGAGGAGAATTTGAAAGATAAAAGTTTAGAGAGACAGTCAGAAACAGCACACCAAAAAAAGTTTGCTAATTTAGAGACCAAATTGGTTAATGTTCTATAGGGCAAATCTTTTTATAGGAAGAAAATCACTTGCATCTGTACCAAAAAAAAATGATCATGTAACTTCACAGAGTCTGGGCCCCAATCATTAGTAGCTAGTAAGTTGAACAAAAGTACATTCCTTAGAGAATTAAAAAGTCTTCATGGTCCCACTGGGCCATGTTCCAGTATGACATTCCACAGACATGCAGTCATTCTATTTTTACTTCCAAATTTCAGACAATTTTTCTTAAGAGTTGACCCCCATAGTAGAAGTCACTGCAGGATGTAATAATGCTATGATGTTCTGGGTGCCTGAAGCTTTCGGACCCTTCTGATTAACACTGCCCAGGCCACACCCCTGCCGCAGAAAAGAGAAGCTGCAGGCAGCTGTTTTCTGAACCACCCAACCCACTGGGATGAGTTCATTAGGCCAGGAATGGGCTCCAGGCTCCAGGGCACCCCACCTCAGATGGTCAAGGGTCTATACCACACTCCAGGGCGAACACTGTGCCCGAGCAGGGACTATGTGGCCCAACCAGATTGCCACTTTCTGGGGAATTTATATGGGAGTTATGGGGAGAAAGTCCACTAACATTGGAAGGAGGAGAAGCAGGAGCCAGAAGGAGAAGCAAGGTTTGTTGGGGCAGCTGAGATGCGGCCACATGGCATCTGGGGGAGGATCTGGGGACACCTCACTGCAGACACAACTCCTCTCTGACAAGGGAGTTGTTAAGAGACGCAGAGCTACTGTTGTGACACACAATCCCTCTAGCCTTCACGAGCCTGGGCTGGGTGGTGAAAATTACTGCCTTCCTCCTCTCTGTGTGTTCTAAGTATCTTTTAAAAAGGAAAAAACCCTTATTATTGGAGGTAACCTGAGTGATTCTCTTTTTTCTTCCAGGCAATAGAGCCTGACTCGCATGAAGGACGCATGGCCTGGATTCCACTCCTGCCTTGGGTTCCAGACATGGGTCTGTTTCTGAGGACATCAATACGCATTTGTGTTTGGGGTCAGACTGAGGCAGCACCCAGTGTCTTATTCAGAGATTCAAAAGCCAGAACCCCAGCCAAGCTACCTCTAGTAAACGAAGATCTGTTGCACGGATCCAGGAATCTTGCAGAACACAAGATCTCAGCGCACAGCTTCTCCCTCCGTCTCACCCCCTGGGGTCTTTAATCTCTGGTTTCTGCTTCTTTTTTAAACAATTTTTATTAAGAGGTCTTAAGAGAAAATCATACGATGACTATCTCCATAAATACTGAAAAAACTTTTGAAAAAATTCAACAATCAAGGAAATAAGGATAGTTGGCTACTTCCTTAACAAGATCAAATATACACAAAGTCCTAAAGCCAATGTCTTTTTTTAATGTACTAATAGGCATTATGAGTTTTCTTTTTTTAAATTGAGATATAATGGACATGTAACGTTACATTAGTTTTAGGAGTACAGCAAGATGATTTGATATATGTATATATTGCGAAATGATCACCACAATAAGTTTAGTTAGCATCCATCACCTCACGTAGTTACATTTTCTTATGATGGGAAGTTTTAAGGTCTATCCTCTTAGCAAATTCCGAATATACAACACAGTATTGCTGATCATAGTCACCATCCTGTACATTACATCCCCAGGCTTGATTCATCTTAAACTGGAAATTTATACCTTTTGTTGGCTTCTGTCTGTGCTTTTTTTCATTTATTTCTGCATACTGACTCCTCTGCTCATTCACCCATTTCAGGGTCCTTCGAAGTTCCTCCAAAATGGAGGAGTCAGCAGAAGCTTCCAGCTCAACTCCCCACTGTCTCCCAATTCCCAAATGCCAGAAGTGGGCATGCCCCTATCGGTTCAGGCGTTTATCCCTGGTCCAATCAGCTGTGCCCAGGGGTGGCTTACCAGGCACACAGCACTGCTCCCTCTTTGATATTGGTAGAGCAGCTAGAGGCTGGGATGGGAAAGAAAAGTTGTAAAGAGAAAAAAACCTACAATTGAAAGAGAACTGCCTGGTCTTGAGAGAGCCCCAGTTTAATGCCTCCTCTTTTCCAAATTTGTCCAGCAAAGGACGTATTTGAGCTAAGTGGACAGACAGCCTTGGGTAACCTCCTTGACGCTCCTTGGGACTCACAGGAGCAGGTTGGCCTCCCACCCTGGGGTGGCAGAGCGAGCGAGCCCACCTAGGTGAGAATGCTTACCCTCCCAAGCCTGCAGATTCGTCTCCACAACCTCTCGTAGACCTGATATGGAAACCCCATTTAGAGGGTACAAGACATGGCATATTTTCTGGGAAAAGGACAGTGAATGGGGCTTTCTAAGTCCATTTTGCTCTCTCCCCTGTGAGCCTCAATGGCCAGCACTTTATTGGTGACCTTTTTATCTTAGTATAACTAATGGATCTATTTTGAGTAAGGACAGGTACGAATCCTTTTGAGATTCCAGGAGGAGATGAGGCGTACCAAGCATAATAACTGGATTACCATTGTCACCGTTATCTCCAATCAACACATCATCCACAGTGACAGTTTCTAAGAGCTTTACATGGGAAAAGTGTAATCTCTAGTTCAAATGGAGCCCTACCAGCACCGCTCCAGGTTCCCTTTCGGATTAAAATACAAGTCATCCCCTAGGCCCTGTGGCCCCCTGGAGAGGCAAGCAGCATCATTTCCATTTGCTCAACAGAAGAAATGGAAACACGGAGATGAGGCTGGGGCGATGACTACCTGTTTTTGAGACAACCAGTCGATTCAGTGTCGAAGAAAAGCTCAGTCAACTTGCATGCCTTGCTGTCAACACACAAAATAGCTAGAACCACAGAAAGAGCACAGAGCAAAGGGAGGAGATGGTTTAGTTCCTGTGAGAGTCCTTTCCTATTTAGTCAGGCACTATTTAATCCAGGTGACTCATTTTTCAAAGGAGCTTTCATTTCCGATTTCAAAGCGTATAAAATAGACGGCTACCTAGCCCATTCCTTAGCTTTATGCTCATCCTGGGATGCAGGCTCTTTGTAAGTCAGAAAAGGCATGGGGGAGGCAGTGGTAAAGGGGAAAAGACCTGTACTCGTCAGGGTTCTCCTGAGAAACAGACCAATAGGACATATATAGATATAGAGATATATAGATAAGCAAATATATATTTTTATATATATATAAGCAAATTTATTATACAAATTGGCTCACTCACTTGTGGAGGCCAAGAAGTCCTACAATTTGCCATCTACAAGCTGGAGGACCAGAAAGCCACAGAGTCTAAAGGCCTGAGAACCAGGGGAGTCAGTGACAGAACTCAGTCTGAGGCCGAAGGCCTGAGAAGCAGGAGTCCAGTGTCCTAGGGCAGGAAGAGATGGCTGTCCCAGTTTAAGAAGACAGAGTGAGAATTTACCTTTCCTTTGCCTTTTTGTTCTATTCTGGCCCTCAAAGGACTGAATGATGCCCACTCACATTGATGAGGGTAGATCTCTTCACTGAGCCTATGGAATCAAATGCTAATCTCTTCCAGAAACACCCTCACAGATACAGCCAGAAATAACATTTTACCAGCTCTCTGGGCAGCCCTTAGTCCAATCAGTTGACACCTAAAATTAACCATCACAAACCTAAGGATTTGGAGTCAGACAAACCTGAGCTCACATCCAGATTCTGCCATTTGCTAGCTGTGTGAGAAAATCTCTCAGTTACCTTGAGTCTCTCTTTTCCTTACTTGTAAAAAATATCATTGTTGAAGTGTTATCAGGAAGATTCAAGGGGATCAAATGACACAATATACCTACAGGACTTAGCAAGAGCCCAGTGGATAAGAAGCAGTCAATGAACGGCGGCGTTCACTGTAGTCAGCCTCCAAGAGGAGAGCAAAGGTGCGTTCTCGAGAAGGATTTCTCAGCAAGAGGCACTTTCAGTCTACCTGCCATCTTCCCAAATTCCTTGATCATGATTTGAGGGAAAGATGATAACAGGGATGAGAAAAGAGGGAGAGTGAGTATGAAATAATATAGACCTGCTCACAGTAAAGTCTCTGTGTCTCTCCTTCCCCATATCAATAATTTAAGGTCGGACTAGTTTTTCTCTCTACACTCCCATCTCTGCACATGCCATTCGCAGCATTCATGAGATGCGCTGTGTTGATTAGCATGTCCTGTGCCCTCCTAAGAGGCTGAGAGATCCTGGAGGACAGGGACAGTGTCTTATTTGTCTTCTCTCCTAGCTCCTGGCTCAGTATCTAGGTCATACTTATTAATGGATGGTAAATATTTGTTGAATGGATAGATGAAGAAAGGTAAGAAACGTGAGAAGGAGGAGAGGTGGGTCCCAACCAAAAGAAATCTCAGTCATTCTGTGTGGGCCCCATCTCATCTCTGTGACTAGGCCCACTAGAGTGTAAACTCTGTTAAAAAACAAAATTCAACCGTGTACATTTGAAGATCTAATTCGCTTTATTAAGACATTCGTGAATCGGGCATCATCCCACCTAGCATGTAGAAGGAGCTCCAAGGGGTTGTACAAAATGAGAGGTTTTTATAGAAAGAAGGGTGCGGAAGGGGAGCTATTAGCAAAAGAAAAGAAAGGATTATTTTTAGGCCAGGCCACCTCCTCTTGGGGGAGGGAGGCAGGGGTCTTCATCACGCAGATTCCTCTTCTTCTAGGGGGTGGACAGGGCCCATGTGACAGGTTACCTCACTGCTGCTTGACCAGAAAATTCCAGACTCGCCGATTAAGATCACATTTCCGGGAGAGGGTGAAAGTGCAACTGGATGAGGTATTAATCTAGGTTTGGCATCATGGGCTTTAGCATGAGTGACGCCATTTGGGGGCTGTGGTTTTCTTTTTAACAACTCAAACTCCTGGAGTCTCCCCACCCCCGACCCGCCCCCCCCGACCCCCACCAGTGTTCACTTCTTCAGGCACAGCAGCTTCTACCTTACACTTTATAAATTCTGGTCACTCACCTATGAGTTCATTAGGAAGAGTGTTGAGATTTTCACTGAGCTTTAACGACTGCCCTGAAAGAATGTCCCCTCAAGACGCCCAGGAGACTCAGGCTGCAGGGCACTCAGAATGGCAGCTGCTGCTCTTCGGCCACGCATTGCACTCTGTCCCTTGAGCCTCATAACAGGCACTGAGACAGGTGTAAATATCCCCATTTTCAGGTGAGAAAACCGAGACGTAAAGAGGTTAGCTTTGCTTCAGGCTCGAGGACGCTCCAGATAGCTTGTGGCCTATGGAGTTAGTGTCTGAACCCAGGTCTGACACAAATAGGAAGGAGAGGAGGAGAGAGAAGAGGAAGACAAGTTCTTGTCTACAAAATAACAATTGTTTATGCAGCCAGCACTTCTTTAAAATCCAGTTTGTGCCTGTCGACATAATCTTTGAATTCACTTTGTTTTTCAATGAATAACTTGGAAATCATCCTAGTAAAGGAAGAACTTAAATGAAGACCAGGAGGTGATTTTTTACTAACCATGCAGGTACTTTCTGAACCAAATAGATTTGCAAATAAGACCGTGGGACACTCAGCTCAAGGCCAGTGACAGGCATTCGACCATCTCCTGCTGCCTGATGGCCTCTACATGATTTCAACAGTGGTTTCCAGAATTTCACTTCAACTCAGTGTGGCTTAGGTGTGAAATTGCTTCTGCCTAAAGCTTCCCTGAGGCCTGGAGAGTAATTGTCGCCACAACCATGACGAGGAGACTCTTGAATGTAAAATATAGTGACCGTGCACAACATGCTTTACAAACCCGTCTCAGGATTTCTTAGCAACAGAAGTGGCTTCATCATCATATTCCCTTCACTCCTGACCCAACAGACAGGACTTTCAGTTACCCGCTGGCTTAGTATGGACCATTCAAAATGGTCATTTTTCCTTTGGCTCTGCTACCTAAAGTCAGTGAACAATGAGATTGTTTTCCTGGATGGGACTTGACTGTTTCATACAGTAAGATCCCAGATATTTCCCCTGATACAGAGCTCAGTCTTTCTTTTTAAAATAGTATTCTTCCAAATACTTTGCATGGAACCTAAGTTCTATCAAGCACTCCATCAAAAGAAAATTCTGTGATCCAGTGAATTTGGAAAATTGGGAAATGCCCCTGTTGGATCTTTACACTAGCCACTCTGCTCATTACAGACTACACAAACACTGCACTATTTGCCTATTTTTGAGTGGTATTTATTAACAACCCAGTAACGAGTGTTCTGTGGAATGCACTTTGGGAAAACCTATAGTTTAAGAAAATTCTGGAGCATGAAAGCTACTTACAACAAACCCATTCACAAAATCTCACTAAATATCTGAAATCATACCAAAAATCTCCTGGAAATATGCTGAATTGCCCTCTTCAGAGTCAAGGTGATTCTTTTGTAACGATGACCACTGTTTAGTGAGCATTCATTATCTATCTCGTTGAATGCTGAGAACCACCTCACAAGATAGGCACAGTTCTTTGCGTTAAACAGATGAGAAGAGAGGCTCAGAGGGGTTAAGTAGCTCACTTGAGGTCGTGCTGCTGGGAATAGACAGAACTAGAAGTTTTAACATAAGCTCAAAGCCCAAGCTCTTAAAGGCTACGTTATCATTGCACTTTCCCTATTGGAGCGGACCTGCTCTCAGACTGGAGATTATCCTTCCTCAGAGGGCCTGGCCAGGCCTTCACCCCGGAAATGCACATGGAACACAAGCCAGACTGCAGCCCTCAGGGGTCCAGGCAGAGCTGAGCCTGGGCACCACCAAGGTTTCCCACAACTTTCCCTCCCCTGCTCAATCCAGTCAAGATCCACGCTCAGCTCCTTCCCAGTCAGAAGCAAATGATGTAAGACGAGCTGGTCTCTGCATCCTGGTGGAAGCCAGTCAGCAAACCCAAGGAATGGTCTCAGGCCGCCAACGGGGCCTTGAGATCTCAGTGCACACCTGGCCCATGGCCCTGCTTGGAGCTGCTGCATCCTTACACTCACTGTATTCGTGCTAAAACTTCTTTTCTTCAGTCTTCCTGGCCCTTAGGGAGGCTGAGCTCAACACTCTTCATCATGGACTAAATATTTATTGAGCCCCGGCTGTATGTCAGGTACTACGGAAGGTGCTAGGATGACCAGCAAATGTGCCAAGAGAAGTCCCTTCCTTTTTAGAGCTGTTTTTCAAGTAGGGAGACAGCTAATGAAAAAAACAGAGTATAATATAATGTCAGGTAGTAATATAGCCATGCAGGAAAAATAAAGCAGGGTAAGAGGGCGGGGATTGCTATAGGGTACTCAGGGCAGGACATTATGAGAAGGCTACTTGTTTGGCAGAGACCCAAATCGAGTGAGGGAGGAGCCAACAAAAGGCATCTGAAGAGAGAACAGGAGCTGGTCTCAGCCCCTGCTTGCACTGCCTGCCTGATAGATGACTCGGCGCTGCCCTCTGAGGTCTGGCACACACTGGTGCCGAGTCTGGGGAAGCGGGCTAGGCTGGAGGTGGGGAGCAGGGGGCTGCATGTAATTGCTTCCTGACCTGCTCTTTATTTGTGTGGGAGTGAGGCTGGGAAGATCAGAGGGAACATTACAGTGGAATTCTGTTACAGACGCTGAGTTCCATTTGATCTTCCTGTGGCTGTCAACACCTACACTCTTTGGGGTGTGTGTTGCAATCAAAGTTGTTATTTTTGATTGAGGTATAATTGGCATACAGCATTGTATTAGTTTCAGATGTACAACATAATGATTCAATATTTGTATATATTGCAAAGAGATCACCACAATAAGTATAGTTAACATCCATCACCATACATAGTTACAGAATTTTTTTTTCTTGTGATGAGAACTTTTAAGATCTACTCTCTTAGCAACTTTCAAATATTCAATACAGTATTATTAACTATAGTTGCCATGCTGCACATAACATCCTCATGACTTATTTATTTTATAATTGGAAGTTTGTAGCTTTTGACCCCCTTCACCCATTTTGCCCACCCCCAGCCCCTTGCCTCTCACAATTGCCAATATGTTTGATACCAAACCTCTTAATCTCAGGTTCATGTGCTCATGTGCAGCAAGGCAATCACTGAGACATGGTGCTGGAGGGTAGAGAAAGGTTTATTCAAATTGGTCAAAATGAGAAAGTGGAAGGATATGGTCTCTCAAATCTGCCTTCACAAAAAAAGAAAGCAGGGTGTTTTATAGAGCTAAGGGGCTTGGGAGGAGGAATTTCAGAAACAAAGGGGAAATCTGTTTCTTTCACTCCAGGTAAGCCCTTGGGCAATCAGACTTCTGGGCATCAGCACAGCTGGGGGCTGGTTGTCTGGTGATTGTAACTTCCTTGAAGGCATTCTTTTTCTTCTGCAAAACAAGCTCATAAATCCTTGTGACCCTTGAACCACCCCTCAGGTTAAACAAGAAAACAGCAAATTAACAAGATTAACTTCTTTTCATCTGTGTCTGTGTTGGGAACAAGGTTAAAGGATAATTATGTTCTCATTGAATATTTACGGTAACCTGCAGGTACCCAGCTTCATGTTCTGTGTACCTATGAGCTGGGTTTGCTCTTTTTTTTTTAGATTCCACATATAAGTGAGACCCTATGGTATTTGTCTTTCTCTGTCTGACTTATTTCACTTAGTGTAATGCCCTCAAAGTCTGTCCATGTTGTTACAAATGTCAGGAGTTCCTGCTTTTTTATGGCCAAATCACATTCTATTGTATACATACCACATTTTCTTTATCCATTCATCCATAGATGGAGGCTTAGGTTGTTTCCATACCATGGCTATTGTAAATAATGCTGCAGTGAACATGGGGGTGTATATATCTTTTCGAGTTAATATTTTCATTTTCTTCAGATAAATACCCAGAAGTAGACTTGCTGGATCATATGGTGGTTCTATTTTTAATTTTGTGAGGAACCTCCATACTGTTTTCCATAGTGGCTGCACCAATTTAAATTCCCACTGACAGCGTATGAGGCTTCCCTTTTCTCCATATCCTCACCATCACTTGTTATCTCTTGTCTTTTTGACAACAACCATTCTGATAGGTGAGAGGTGATATCTCAGTTTGGTTTAGATTTGCATTTCTCTGATGATTAGTGATGTTGAGCATCTTTTCATGTAGATGTTGGCCATCTGTGTATCTTCTTTGGAAAAATGTCTGTTCAGATATTCTGCCCATTTTTTAATCAGATTGTTTGTTTTTTTTGCTATTGAGTTGTATGTGTTCTTTATATCCTTTGGATATTAATCACTTATCAGATACATGATTTGCAAATATTTTCTCCCACTCAGTAGGTGGCCTTTTCATTTTGTTGATGGTTTCCTTTGCTTGCAGAAACTTTAGTTTGATGTAGTCCGACTTGTTTGTTTTTGCTTTTATTGCCTTTTCTTTTGGCATCAAACCTGAAAAGTCATTGCCAAGATCAATGTCAAGGAGCTTGCTACCTGTTTTCTTTTAGGCGTTTTATGGTTTCAGGTCTTCCATTCAAGTCTTTAATCTATTTTGAGTTAATTTTTGTGTATAGTGTAAGATAGTGGTCCAGTTTTATTCCTTTGCATGGGGCTGTCCAGTTAACATCTACACTCTTATTGGGTTGGTCTCAGAGCCAGACTATCTCATTTGAGTTCCAGCAACATCATTCACTAGCTGGATGACCTCAGGCAAGTTGCTTAACCTCTCTGTACCTCAGTTCCTTCATGTTTAAAATAAAAAGGAATAGTAATAGTACTTACTTTGAGGATTAAATGAATTAATATATGTGAAACATGTCAAAGCAGTATCTAATACAAAGCAGTTCTGAACAAATATTAGCTTGTATTAATATGCTTTATGTCTGCCTCTGAGTGTGGCATGTGTGTGTGTGTACCAGAAAATGTGAGCGTGAGAGGGAAGGAGATGGGAAAACAATCTCTAAAGTCTCTTCCGGCACCAAAAAATTTTTATTATATATTTTGCCTGACACTTCACGTTGATAGCTGTCCCAGAGGCCATCAATAAGACCTATCATAGGTCTTATTCCCATTTTTCTATGCAAACCGTAGGACAGAAACTGAGGCAAAGTATAGACTTGCTACTCAGGAAATTAATAACTATGTTGCTATTCACTGTGATTATTTGAATGCAGCATCAGGACAAATTTGAAGTCACTTAAAGTACAGAAGAGTGGTTTCCCACAGTTAAAACGAAGCTCTCTTTATTTGCTTCTACTAATTAAAAAATCAGGGCTAAAGATACTTAAACACCGCAGTTAAAATGGCATGGCTCTACATTGGCTTAATGAGTTCCCTTATGAAATCAGCTCTAAAATGTTACCCCTCATAAATCATGAAATGCAATCATTCTTGTTCTCTTATGAGCTTTACAGTTAATTTTTAAGATGAGTGTTTATGTTCTGTTCTATAGGTTGAAAAAATAGAATTCTGGCTTTCTCACACATATGTGTACTCCCTTTAACCAAAACAGAAAATGAAACCGGGGCCAGCTTGCTTTAACTATACTCACTAAGCTGTCTGTTGGCAAAAGTAGCTCGAGAATGCATTACTAAGTCTACCCTGTAGATAACACATCTGTCACCATGGGTCACACGGTAATGAGCGAGGTGCTTAAGTTGTTTTTCTGAAACTGTGAGTCGACTCCTCATCCAGTTAAGGCTGGTTAAGACCATCAACTCATCAAACATCAACTGGACCTTCACAAATGCTCAATAAGTGACCCTCTGACATCAGGGGGCTGAAAACTCCACCTTCTGATCATGGTAATGCCGTCATTTTGTGAACACGCGTCCTATGAAGAGCCATGAAGCTTGACTCCACTTGCACAGATCACCAATTACCTCACTTCTCCTTACCTCCAATCGTCTATCCCCACCCTTCAGACCACCTGCCCCTCTATCCCACAAATGCCCCTGATCCTCATTTTCCAAGAAGTGGATTTGAGACTTTTCTCCCATCTCCTCACTTGGCTGCCTCGTGAATAAACCCTTTCTCTGCTGCAAATTCATCATCTTGGTGACTGGCATACCATGCAGTGGGCAAAACTACCCTGGTTCAGTAACAAAAATACTTTTTATTTAAAATTGGCAATTCTTTGTGGTTTCAATATGATTGTAAGTTCACTTCTGACCTCTTTATACATATGCCTCTATATAAAACTGCCCATTGGAATTCTCCATCTGAGCGCCTCCTCCACAAGCAACATTTTAAAAACTGATCTCATCATCTTTCCTTCCAAATTTAATCTCCTCTGCCTCAGGATTCTCCATCTCTAGGGCCAACACTACTCTCCTCCCAGTTTCCTCATCCAATCAAGTCCTGCCAACTTTGCCTTTTAATATCTCATAAATCTTTGAATCTATTTTCTTTTCTCTGACACCTTCCCCTTCCTCCGCCTACCTTCAACTCTTAAATCGATTACTACCATAGCCTCCCAAACAGTCTTCCTGCCTCCAGCCTTGACACTTTCAAATCTCTTCTTCACAAGGATCCTAGAGTGGCTTTGTAAAATGAAAATCTGACCACTTACTCTCTTGCTTAAATCCTTCTATAGCTGCTCTTAGGATTATGTCTAAACTCTGGACCCTGGAGCGTAAGGCCGCATGTTGTGGCCAATGCCTATTTACCTCACCCACAATCAACACCACTCCCACATCCATATTGTGCTAACCATGTATCTACATGAACAAGATTTTAGGCGTTTTAGTCTCTAAAAGGCACTGGGCTTTTCAATTATGTTTTGCTGTATGGTAACCACCTCCAAATTAACCATCTGATTTATTTTTTGCCTGGGCTCCCTCATTCGACTGTGTTCAGTGGAAAGGTTTACTAGGCTGGCCGGTCCAAGGCAGCCTCACTCACGTGACTGACAGTTGACTGGGAGCCTTGATTCTCTCCCTTTGACCTCTCACCCACCGGTAGGCTAGACCTTCTTACTTATTGTGGTGTCCGGGCAGCATTTGAAGATAGTAAAAGCAGATGCTCTAAGGCCTCTCATGATCTAGCCTTGGAAGTGACGTAACATTGCTTCCTCCATGTTTTATTGGCAAAACAAGTTGCAAGGGCTATTCCATTAAATAGGGTCCTCCTCTTGATGGGAGGAGGGGCAAAGTCACATATGCACACCCATGCAAAGGGACATGCATGCTAGGTTAGGAGGAATACGTGACTGTATTTCGCAATCTGTGACATGTACATAAATGAAATGCTTTCCAAAGGGGATGAGAAGAAACAAAACGGACCTTGACCACTCCGTTGGCCCTGATGAAATCTAGGAGGCCTAGGAGTGTGGCTAGCCTGAGGCAAAGAGAGGATCTATCATTGGAGAAGAGGAAGCTGGATGTTCCACTTATAAGAAAGTGCCATCGTTTTCTTTATAATCACCAATCTCAAAGTGCTGTGAGGCAGGGAAGCAACCAGGAGAGGGTAGAAAGGAAGTAAGCAGGATGCCTATCTGTTCTCTGAACGTGTTGATTTAATCACATGGGACACTTTTGTGTTTAAAATTCCCAGAAGTTAAGAAATGAGAACATTTATCAAAGTAAACACCACTTATTTTGCTAGGAGTGTACAGCCTAGATTTCTATCTATCAGAAACAACAACAACCTCAGTAACAACAGCGATGTAACAGTGGGGCAATTTCTGATTGATTGATATTGCCATCACAGAAAGTCCAGGTGAATCTAAAGAAAAAAAATAATCCCTTAGCTTAGAGCTAATCACTGTGAAGAGTTAGCAGTGATTTTAACTGGTAGTTTAACTAGTATTCCAAAAGACATGTTCATTAGAGGTTCTCAACCTTCCTGAGTCTTGTCACAAACATCCAGCATCTCCAGTTTTGCCAAGGCTGTGGGTTTCTTGGCCCATAGCATCTGCTCTAAGTCTGGACCAGAGGCAACTTGGGAGCCACGCCAACAAATGGGATGTCCAAACCACACTGGACAAAGGGAGAGCAAATCCATACAAGGACACTCAAGGACAAATCAAGCAAATGCATTCAGAGGAGATGTGAACACTAGTCACTGACTCTGTTATGCTACTCAGTGTGGTTAGGAGGAGCGATGGGAGACCCTGCAAACTGCTGTAGGGGCTCCTCTCCAGAGCCCAAGAGCTTCCTTCTGCCCCAAACTAGGGGGCAGGACAGTTAGAATTATCCACAGCTCCTGGCTAGATTGTGGGACCCCGCAGTCTTGAGCGTGATGACAGACAGCTTCAAATAAGCTGACATCAAGCCAGAAAGTCTAATAAATGCCCGAAGATTTATAAGCCCCAGGAAAATGTAAACTGCCAGTGAGGGGAAAAAACACAATGATCTTATCTTTATGTGATTCCTTTGCTGCCTGGAAGTTGAGATTTCCTTGGGGATGATATGGTCGTAAGACTGATGAAGGCGAAAGGGAGGCAGCCCCTGAAGGTAGCCCTCTGCTCTCCCGGAGACAGGGAGGGCATGAGGCAGGTATCTATGTGTGCGGGGAGGCGGGTACTGGGATTCAGAATGTTTCCATTTTGTCCTCATCAGGTAGTAATGAATGGGTGATGTCCCTAGTTACCACTAGTATGAGAAATCAATGAAAGTCCTTTCTCAATACCCTTAAAAGGAGAGTTGGAGAAAAACACGAGGTACAACTGCAGTGAGTTATGAAAAATGGCTTTTCAAATTGAGCAATAAATTAGTTCAGGTAGCCATTCTGAAGGGCAGACGGGGGCTCCGTGCTTCAGAGGTGCACGTCAGCACTTCTGCCGTCCCTGGGTTGAGCATAACTCACCAAAGCCCCTGGTAGTCGCCACAAAGAGCTCAAAGCACACTTTCCAAAAGGTTAACAGCAAGCTACAGACTTAAGCAAGTGAGCTTGTTTTATTTATTACTTCGTCTATTTCTTTTTAACATTGCAGCAGGTAAAGCTTCCAGCAGGCTGTGTAGGCGGAAACGAGTCTCGTTTTATTTAGTCTCTCTAAAGGGAATGTAGGTTGGGTAGACTAATTCCTAATAAAACTGAAACTGCATGATCTGGGGAGTGTGTGTGCACGTGTGTATTTCAGGACCGGGGGTAAGAAGACGGGAAATAAAGAGTAAGAATGTTCGGTTAAGTCCTTTCCTTTAACAGATGGTTAAAGCTGTAAGAAACACTGGTGCCATCTTTAGCCAAAACTGTATTTCAGCCCGAGGTGATATTTTCATAAAGACACCTGTGCTCACTTTGTACCACCTTTTAAGTTCCTCCTAGACAGGCTGAGAACCCACAAGAGCCAATTCCATGCCCTGTTTTCAGGAATAATGCTAGCAGCAAATTCTGTTTTCTGAAGGAAAATGGCTATGTTTATATGCTACTCAAACTACTGCTTTATTTTGCTAATTCGTCAAAAAAATCAGACCAAATACTCATTTACTGATGGATTGACTTGGCTATCAACTTGTTTCCACTTTTCTGCAAATTAAATTCTGCATAATTAAATTGAATTGTGTTGATGCCACAGTTGCTTTTGTCTCAATTATCTTAAAAGGTCATTTAAATTTTTCCTTTGGTCTGTGTTATTCAAATTTTAGCCTCATTTCTCAATATTTCATTTTATTGAGGAAACTGAGTCCATCAGTGAGAACTCCACATGCCCACCATGTCAGAGTTGCAAAGTAGGTCTTTTAAAATAAATTTGGATGACTTCTTTCCATCTAAGAGCTTCCTGTCTAGCTGGGCGTATGGGAAAATCACATGAAGAGAAGACAGCAAACTCTATAAGTCAAGCTATAAACATGTCCTGTGGTAGTGACTAGGTGGTTCTCCTTCCAGAAACATGGTAAGATTGTACTTCCACACCATCATTGAAGTTAGGCAGGGCCATGAGATTTGTTTGGTCAATGAAATATTACAAGAAGTGATGTGTCATTTCCAGTAGACGCTTTAAGAGCCTGAGAGGGATTCATACTTCTTTCTTCAGCCTGGCACCCAGGAGTCTGGTTCCCAAGTGCCTGCAATGAGCAAAGCTCCATGTTTGTTAGCACAGCATAACCTAGCCTATCCTGACTTATTCAATACAAAAAATGTGTGATGAAGAAGTCTGCCAATGTTGAGAAAGGACACATTAGTCAGGGTCCTAAGTCGTAAGTCTCAAAATCTCTTCTGAGTGTTCTGGATAGATTTAAAAATAAGGAATTTATTTGAAAGTATGGGTGCAGAGGCTCACAGAAGTGGTAAAGAGTTGGGGAATGAATCTTGTAGAACAGGTCAGAACAAAGGGATTCTCCCATAGGACTGAGCAACAGAAAATATAGGCTGCCCCAGGAGTATTCTAATCTACCTGTGCCTATGTAGCAAGACTACCCGTCTCTAGTTCACTGTTCAGAATCCCACAGAGTATGTCCAAGCAGGCAAAACTAAGTCGCACGCCCTCACTCACACTAACAAAACTGCCCACTGTGAAGAATTCCTAATGAAGGGAGATTGCTGTGCTAATAAGGATTGTGTGGATGCTTCAGGGCCAAAAAGTAACAAATATCCTCTACAGTGGCAGAAGCAGAAATCCTTGAAGTGCTGTTCATCGTTTGCACCAGAATTAAGGCAAGAAACTAGGCAACTAATCCCCAGGATTCCCAGTCTCCTATCAGCCCATCCTGATATGACAGACGCAAGAGTTGCTTCTTGAACCAGGGCTTTCCCTCAGAATGCTGCCTGCCAGGAGGCTTCCTGGAGAGACCACACTCATTCTTCTCCTTCTACTATTGCTGCTGACCCATTCCAGCTTTTAAAAATTCCTCATTATCTAAGAACATCCCTTTAGACAGTCATACATTGCTCTCAGGAGACTATGTGGGCACCTATATTCCTCCAACCACAATCAGGAGACCAACGCAGCAGGAAAGAGAAACCTCCTAATTATGACACAGCAGGGTAGGATATGGAGGTGAAGGTCTTTGTAAAATGATTGTGGCATTTAGAAAATATCATCGACTGAATTTGACTAAATGTAGCCATGTGACTTCATAAAGAAAGGGACTCCATAAAAACTGAGGGATACTTTATTTGTGGCATTTAAATATATATGAAAATGTCTTAGAAAGAAAACAGAGCTGTCTTACTTACTATCAGCATTGGAGAAACGTGCCTTCCTAGTAACAGGTTTTTAAAAAGTTAAATATTAATGAACTTCATTATATTTATGTGTGTGTTATAAATAAGAACCACGTTTATTATACTTTATTCAGGAAAGAATGCTCACAAAGCCCAAACAAAAGAGCTAAATGCCACTGCGACAGCCCCAGCAGCCTCAGGATTGTTTTCATAGCCATTCCTCAGTGTCCATTGTAAGCATAATGTCGTTTAGTCTTTGGGATTACTCTGTGAAAAATCTGGAAAATAATGACAAATATTTCACACTGAAGTTCTCAGTAAAGAAGAGCAATTAGCAAATTCATAAACTAACTCCTTGCTCACTTATTGTTAGTCAAATACAAACATTTGTTAAGGATACTTTTCTTTAACTAAAATTTTTCTGCCAGCAAACAAACAGATGTTTGAATATCCACATTGCTGCTTGAATCTCATACTATTTCCTCATGCCAGGCATCCAGATTCAGTCATAGAGATTCATGTGATAGTAAGCATTGGTTAATAACTCAGCGTGAACTCGGAGGGAGAAATTTGGTGGAGTGACACAAGGCTCTCCTCATGATCACACATGGTCCATGTTTTATTGAAAAGTTTACAGTAATATCAAAGTGCAGGTTGGCAGATTTCCGTCACAGGTGACAGCTTAGTGAATTCATCAAAGTTTAAAGTTCTGACTCCAACACTGTAGATGCAAACACAGCAGATGCAAACACTGCTTTATCCACATCTGAGAAAGGATGAGTATTTCTGGAAGTGAAATCATCATACCATCTAAGCACACAGAGAATAATGTATAGAACCAAGGGGCCAAGTCATCAAATTATGCTGAGACTTCTGCATTGACATGGACTGAAATTTTAGCGTTGTCATGCCTAGTACATTCTCTCCCTGCAGATGGAATTATATGGGATGCTGAACTGAAATCAGAATAATGTTTGGTGAGCAAGGAAGCATAACAAGAGAAGTTAATTGGATAATTTTTTAGAAACATATCTCAGACAGAACAGCTTAAGTCAGTCTCTCTCACAACACAGGTAATCTTGCCCAAAGATGCTAAGAATGACCTTTCTACTTTGGACAGTTTCTGGACTTGCACAGTCCATTAGCCTTCTGTTAAGTCTTATACAAGACCAGAAATCAATTTCTCATTTTAAAACGACTCTCCCATTTTCTAACTCTGCAATTCACAATTTCAAGACGCTGAAGTAGGACAACTCAGACGGTGCCTGCTGGGGAGTTGTCCATGGTCCTGAACCACTATTGGCAACCCTGAGATACTGCTGGCTCCTAACCAAATTTCTCCCCGGAATTTTAAACCTGTACTGTTAACACCAGGCCAGGTCAGATTCAAGGGGGAGACAAAAGTTCTTTATAAAAGGTAAAATCCAAATGTTATGCACAAAAACTGTATGCACTATTTTTATGCACAAAACTTTCAGAAAGGTAAAACTTCAGGGAGTGTAAAGACAAATAGAAAGAAAAATGATGATAAGTGAGACTTTAGCCTACCCTCTAATCTCATGATAGAAAAAGAAGGAAACAAAGAAAATATATAGGGACCCTGATACACATACATAAAATTATATAGCAAAGCCTGTTATCAGAGAACAGAAACACTGAATTTTTATATGTCCATGATATATTTACAAAATTGAACACATTAGACCCCACCCAAAAAGACCCGAGCAAAGTAAAGAATGTATAAATGCTGCAGATGATATTCTCTGATCATAATACAACAAAACTAGAAATTACAACATAGGAACTTTAAAGGCCTCACAAATAATTCTTGTGTCAAAAGGAAGTCAAAATAAAATTAGCCGAATATCTAGAAAATAGTGATAATAAATGCACTACATAGCAGAATAAAAATAAATATATTAAGTATTTAACAAAACATTAGTAAAAGATGAACAACTACTCCTAAGAAAGCAGAAATAATGCATTAATAAACATGAAAGCTGAAAACAATGTATTAGAAAACAAAAACATGGAACTAATCAATAAATCAAAGTACTATGTCTTGGCAATAGGGAGGAAAAATTTTGAATTAGAGGAGGGAGGAGATGGTCAGGACAAAGAAGAGAGAAGGCAGAGAGAGCTCAGTAAACAAAGACAGCTGGAGAAGGAAAGACAGAGGTAGAGGAAAAAAGAAGGTTCAAATTGCCATCTTTTCAAGTGACTGCAGTTCCCAATGACATTATCTTTTCCTCTGTGGGAAGTTTGAGGGACAGTTCATTTGTTTACTCCTTTCCCACACCCACTATGCCCCTACACACACACACACATAATCCATACTCCCCTCATTCTATGCTTAGACCTAAAATGGTATTCTTATTTCCCTTATTTATTTTTGGGATAGCTTTCATTTGTCCCCTGTGTTCAAATCTATCATTTATTGAATGTTTATCATGGGACAAGCAGGACATGGGGATTTTACAGACATTTTTGCTAAACTCACACTAAATTTTTCAGATATTATGCTTATCTTATAGATGAAGAAATTGACACTCATGAAGTTTAAGTAATTTTTCCAAAAGTCACGTGTTTAGTAATTCAAACCAAACTCTGTCTACTCCAAAGTCAAATTTTCCTCACAATGCTATACTGCCTCTCCATGGATAGAGATAGAGAACACACGTTAATAAAAGCTGTACATGGTTAACACATTGTTGAGAAGGAAGGCTAAGATTATTAGTAAAATCAAGATCCAAATGATCTCAACAATCTGAAATGATTGGCTGACACCAACATAAAGAACTCTCTGATGGCTAAGTTCAAAACACTGTATTTGGGAGCTAAAAAAAATAGTTTGACACATACAGAATCAGAAGATCTGTTTTGGTGCAGTTCATTTGAAAAATTTCTCAGAATTTTAGTGCCTATGTGCTTCTTATATCAGTGTGTGTCTCAGCAGAAAATCGAGTCAAAGAGTTTAACTAAGAAGAGTGTAATGAAGGGACTGTTTCCGTGGTTAAGGTAACTAACTAGTAATGGTGAGTCACCCAGGGACTGGCACTATGGCATCCCAACAGGGACTGAGGCCACGGGTAGAAGGACTCACCCACTGTTCTCTTTAAAATGGTTCAATACCGTTTTACTCTTACCAAAACTCCTGCTGGGGCTTTCCATTGGCCAAATCAACCAGAAGCTAAAGAGCAGGGCAAGCTGAGAGGTACATTCAGTAAAGGTCAGCCTTCTGGGGAATCTTTCAGGGAGAACAAAGTAGAGAAGCTACCTGGTGGGGAAGCAGAGAATAACCAGTGCATTCATTCTCATCCAACAGAGTGACCCAGATGCTAAAAAAGAGGAAACCAGTCTCAGGTCTATTCATATATTGTCTAGGTCTTGGTCATCAGAGATCTCAGTCCTACTGTACTCTAGACCAGAACGAACTTGGAGATCAAGCTCGATTGAATGACTTACAGAGGAGGACACTTACACAAAGAGTGCATACCAAGAAAGCCAGCTGGTATGTCAACCATTACAAAAACTAGGATGTTTACTCTCAGAAGAGATTCAGGAAAACCAAGTAGGAAGCTCATGCATAAGTAGGCTAATCATAGTGGTCCAGAAAGCAGACATTAGACACATGCAAGAGAGTTAATGGGAAACAGAAATGAGCTCAACATAAGCAATAAGTCCCTGATCTCTAGAACTGTTGCAATTGGAAGAGTGATCCTTTATGGGATTCAATCATAGGCTAGGCTGCCGCCTGCTGTTGGGGCTGCTGTGGAAAGGATTCCTGCACTTGACAGAACATCTCCTTTACACCCCGAAGGTTCTGACTCAGAGACCTGATGCCAGTACTAAATACACTATCAGTCCTGCTGAAACACGTGATCGTCTTTCATGTTAAGGACTGTGTAGACAAAAACCCAAGAGTCCGGATTTGTTCAGATGTCTTCCCTGCTACTGACATGTAGGCATTAAACCATCAATCCCTCCATAAACAATCCTTGAGTTTGGCCACTTCTCAGAGAGGCTAATGGATGGTGACCAAATATCCTGAAGCACATTATGCTTCTAAATCTTCTCAAAACAACAAAATAGTCAACAAAACAGAGCAGTTCTGCACTTAACTTTAGACGTCATCTAATATCTCCTTCCTTGACCATAACTGCAGCCAGCATAGCTCTTTCCAACAGACAGAATAAAGATCTGTTGAAAGCATGGGTCTCCAGATGGAGGAGTAAATGCCTGATTCTAGAAGGTCTTCAAGAAAAAATGCTGTGGTAATAACACAGATAACTGTTTCTAATCCATTCAGTGAGAAAAGGTTGTGAAACAGTATGTATAAGTAAATGTATAAATATATCTATATGCGTATATATAGAGACTGTATGTGTGTATACAGATAGATACAGTCTACAGAGAGAGTTGAAAATATGCATACACCCAAAGAAATAAAACTTGTTATCTCTAAGTGGAATTATATTTGCCTTCTGTTTTCTTCTTTTTTGCTGACTATATTTTCTATAACAAACATCTACTTTTAACCAGGAGAAAACCTTTTCTGTTGTGCTTTTTATTTTCTTTGTTTAAGAGAGAGGAGGACTATATAACTGCCTGGCTAGGTAGACTTTCAGAAAACGTGGCTACTTTGGAAGGCTGACATTATCCTCATTTCCTCCATCGTTTGGATTCTGATTGAGAGGAGACATAAAACTTTGCCTTGGACCATGGCTTGGGTGGACTGTTTCTCTGCTATAGCAGTTTCATGGATCATGAACTGTAGGAGTGACTTCAGCAACACAGAGCCTGAAAAGCAGAAAGCACAAGTGATCCAAGACAGATGATGGGGAACAAACAGCAAGTCAGGAAACACAGTGGCCTTGAAAAACATGCAATTAATTACCCTTTGAAATTAAGCTGCGCTCCACTCTGCTCCCCAAACTCCCTTGTTGTAATTATAACATAAAATGGCTTGTTTTAGAAACCCAAGGCCATGCAGTGATGGACTGAGGGTAGGGTGAGGGCATGGTCAGCCCCCATGGAAGCAAGAAGACATTGTCTGTAGAGAACTTAAAAACAATAGTAAAACTGGGAAAAAGTGTATCTGCTTTCTAAAAATCACTGTGCACCCGCGATGGCACACCGCCACTGGCACTTTGCTGAGGACATCAGAAACCCCCAGCAAGGAATTCGCTGATGGGACAGGACTTTTCTCTCTCATCTTGAAGAAAATAACCTTTTATGATTTTGGTATGTACCTCCCATCCTTTCTCACTGTTGCATTTCCTCTCTTTCTTATCTCCTCTTTCTTTTTGCTTTTTGTTTTGTTTTCTTCGGAGGGCATGGAGGAATACGTATTCCTTTAAGCAGACATAATGTCAATGGATGACCTGTGGCTCAAAATCCTGGCAAAGGATAGATTTCAAGACTGAAAGATTTCTGTTTATTTGTTGCTTTGCTTAGAAGGACACCCTATCGTAACTGGATTGTAGGGTCATATTGTCTTTTCTCCATTTAGTGACAACGTTTGCCAAAAAAAGTTCCCGAGTTCTTTGAAAAAACTAATTTTTTTCTTCCTTTATTTGCTTCTACATGTATACGCAACTTTTCTGCAAATGTTAGGGCTTGATCACCCCAGGACAACCACTTTTTAGATAGATTTTATTTCTTGCATGCTATGAATCATTTTCCAGGAGTCTTATAATATTTTTATGCCATTGTGCTGTTATAATTATCACCTTGGTATTGCAATGCTAAACACTTTCTCTATTACGTCTCTGACTGTGTAAGGTTAATATGCCTGTAAATTTCACAGAGATTGAAATACCTTCATAAATGTGTGCTCTCCGGTTTTAGTCACATAATATTTTTAGTTTTGAAATTCTTTTCAGGTAAGCTTGAATCCTAGGTACTGAGGAAACACCCAAAAGAGCAATTCTATTATTATAATCTTATTGTTCTGGTTCAACTGGATTTATCTCATTTTAACCACAATGAAATCAAGACAGAGAAGAGCATTTTTGATTTATAGACTTGTACCAATTCCAGAATTCCAACATTACACAAAAAGTAGTGGGAAAGGCCAAGACATTGAAAATGCTAGAACATGAGTTCCAGCTTAACCTGGTTTTAACTCTTTTGAAAAGTAAACTTTGACAGCCTGTTTTCTTCCAATATTCCCTGTAGATGATGAGCTGGAATCTCCCCACTACCAAACGTACTGTCAGGTAATAAAGGTGAGTGCTGTGGGGCGTTACAGACATAGAGACCCCCAGGCTCTGTCATGCTGCTGTCAGCTCAGCTTATTTCTGAAAACTAGTAGAATAGTGGGAACCATATTTTTTCAACAAAGCTATTTGGTACAGTTTCATTTTTATGAATTTTTATCAGAGCAGTAAATCACTTAACAAAAATGGCGAAGCCTTGTTTATCACAGAAACCAAGAGAGTTTCAAAGATAATTCCCTTTTTGAGATAATCCTTTACCTAGACATATACAGGTACCCTCTAATCATAAAAATATTATTACTATAAAATGAATAAATATCACATATTGGGCACATACTATGTGCCAGGATGTGGTAAGCACATTTTATATGCTGTCACATTTAATTCTCACAATAATTCTGGAAAGTAAGCATTATTGAGCCATTTAATGGATGAGGAAAATGAGGCATTTTTATCCATGGAACACATGTCAACAATAAAGGTTAATATTTGCTTTACCTAAAAAAGTCTAACGTTAAATCTACTTTATATAATTTGACAAAGTTACTCATCACTAAGCATAACCTAGGGTCCCTTCAAAAATAACGATGCATTTATACTATGTGTTTAAGAGAGTAACTTTCACCCTAGAGAGAAGTTCTCTTATTCCTTTCTAGACTTAGCAACACCTCCTTACACAGGCGTTCTTTCATTTACCAATAAAGAGACAGCCAGACAGACATTTCAAGTGGCTTTCCCAAATGATACAAAGCAGATCAATAATCAAAATTGGAACACACTTCCTTACCTCTTACCCAGCTCTGCAAATGCACATACACATGCACGCACATAGAAAATTTTTAAGATACTTTGACTTAAATATAGTTAGTTAATTTGGCTTAGGAAGATTCTGATATTTCTTTGAGCTGAAGTTGTCTTCCCAAGCAATTTCAAGCTCTCTGCATGGAACACAGAACAGTCAAAAGTGCAAAGGTCTTTATCTCAAATCGAAAATTGATACCACTCCACCAGGAAATTCTCTCTGAGGCCAGCAAAAAATAGAGTGGGTGTTCTTTATGGGCTGGCATTACTTCCCTGCCTGATAACTCTTTCTAAATTAATGTTCTGAGACTGATTGGCCATTATAGTCCACTCAGTTAATCAAATTCCTCTCACGCTTTCCACTTATTGAAAATCCCTGAGCATTTCTCACTTGCCAATTACTGAGAAAATCTAAGCTCACTTTGAAATATGGAACCTGCCATCTTTGGGTGTTCACAACATTCAGGGAACTCTGCAGACAATGCCCTTTCTCCACGTTTTATTTAGGTTTATTATCTTGTCCCCGTACTCACATCATCCTCACTGGCAGCCCATTAGAGTCCAAAGGCAGTGCTCAGTCTTGCAACATCCTGTCAAACAGCACAGTGGGATCGCGCTGTTTCCTGTCTATCACACTGACAGCTGGTTTAGGATGTAGTTTCTTCTTGGATCTTGATTCCAGAGGGCATATAGGAGGTTTTCTTCCTCTCTTGAACTCTTCTATCCCCTCCAGTCTAATAGAAAACAGAAAACATTGAGACAAAGGGAGGGCAAAGGAATGCAATTCACATTCCTTAAGCATTCACTCGGTGTCAGATTTCTTATCATGGCTGTATGATCATATAGGACAATATTATATTTATTTAGCAACTACTGTGCCAAACACTCTACAAAGTGCTTTGTATGTGTTGTGTAGTATAATTTAACCCTCTGAGCAACTCTGTGAAATAGATGCTATTATCTCCATTCCACAAATGAGGAAACTGAAGCGGAGAGAAGTTAAGTAATTTTCACATTTCATAAAAGGCAAAGTTGAGTCTCTGAAGTTCTTATGCTAACCATGCCCAGGCTACTCTGCATGACCACCATACCATGTTGTAAGTGCATAATTGGGTTTGTACAAAATACCATGGGAGTACCAAGGCTCTGTGACAGGCATGAAAATAGCCCCCCAAGCTGCCCACATCCTCATCCCCACAACCTGGGAATATGTCAGGTTACACGGTGAAAGAAAATTACAGTCGCAGATGGAATTAGCTGACCTTCAGGTAGGGAGCTGATCCTGGATTCTCTGAGCAGGCCCAATCTAATCGTAACGGTCCTTTAAAGAGGGGAAAGAGAGGCAGAATTTCAGAATCAGAGAAAGATTTAAGATGCTGTGAGACTGGCTTTGAAGATGGAGGAAGGGGCCATGAGCCAAGGGGCATGGGCAGCCTCTAGAAACTGAAAAAGTCAATAAAACAGCTTCTCCCCTAAGCTTCTTCAGGGAGCACAGCTTGCCAACAGCCTGACTTTAGCTCAGTGAGACTCATTTTGACTTGTGACCTGCAGCATCATAAGATAATACATTTGTATAGTTTTAAGTCACTAAGTTTGTGATAATTTAATACAACGGTGATAGAAAACTAATACAGATCCCTAGTTCTAGGTGGTCAGGAAAAAGATAGGAGGTAATATGTGAGCAAAGATGGGAAGGATGTGTAGCAGCTCCTTGGGCAAGGAAGAAATGTGGAGAAAGGGATTCTCCAAGGCTCAGAGCATGACACAGCATGGTGTGGGGAGGGGACAGTGGTTGTCCTGGCAAGGCTGGACAAAAGGCAGGAGTTCAGAATGGCAGGAGATGACTCTAGATGGATCTGATATGCCAGGATAAAGAACAAAGATTTTATCTTGCAGAAAATGGTAACTGTCAAAGGATTTTTAAGCAGAGTTGGGTGACACAGACAGATTTTCATTTTAGAAAGAACACTGGTTACATCATTCAATAACAATATTCATCAGATATTTATTGAATACAGAAAATGGGCTAGAAGAGGGATAGCCTGGGGACTAGGAGAAAAATTGTGGTTATCTAAGCTAGAAATGATCAAGGACAGAGAGAGAAAAGTTGGAGGACATAACAGATTTGAAAGATATCTAGGAGGTACCATTCCTGAGGTATGGTCATTGGTTTGACATGAGCAAAATTCATGGCTTGAGAGATTAAGAGGATGTTGTTGCCATCAGTCAGAACAGGAAAAAAGGCACACAGCCTACATTTGAAGGGGGGGGGGCTATTTTGTTTTTGAACAAATAATAATGACATTTACAATTTATTAAGTGTGTATTATATGCCAGTTCTTTATATATATGTGCATATATATACATGTATGTATGTTATCTCTTATAATACTCACACTAACACTATTATTATTTCCATTTGTCAGATGGAAAATGTGAGGCTCAGAAAGGTTAGAAGTAAATTTTCCACTGTCACACAGCTAATTATCAAAACCATGATCAGCTCCAGTATAGGAACAAAGATTTTTCTTATTGGAAACCAAAATTCTTTCTGTCCACTCCACTACTCTGTCATGTTGAGTTTGATGTGTTAATGGGAAAACGTGCTTTATGATGATGTCTAACAGACAACTCAAAATTCCAGTCTGGAAGTGAGATCTGGACTGGAGATTTAAAGAAATTAGCTCTCATTAGCATAAGGGTTGAGCATGGCTGAAATTGTTCAGATGAAGAAGAAAGTAGAAGTCAGGCAGGAACCCAGGAGGACACATTGTTTAAGGGATGGGCCAAAGAAGGTAAGCCAGTGCAAGAGGCTGTGGTGGGCCAGAGACTCAGATGAAACAAGGCAGAGTGATATCACAGCCAAGTAGAAATGTCAGCTACAGCAAGCCCTACAAGTATGTATTGGTGAAATGTAATTAAATACAAAATCTTCTTCCAACCCAGAAATCTTCTTCTCAAAGGTAATAGGGAAAGAAAACACTTTATTATTGAGTATCCATCAAACCAGAATGTGATGTGCATTATAGGCAATCTCCTAATGGATCACAATGACAGAAAGAAATCTCACCCTTTCATATGGCCCTGCAGATACAACCCATTACACACATGTGCTCCAGATAAGCAATAATTAGCCCTCAAATAAGAGGACTTGACAATACCATGTCACACATAGTTCATCCTAACTTTACCTGGTAGTTGGGGTGACCATCTGTATTAGCTATTTGGCTTTATTCAAAGGAAAACAAACTTGTCCTATCTTTATGACAGGAAGTTTGCAGCTTGAAGCAAGGCAACCACTGCCACCCAAGTGAGGCTGCTACTCTCCCACTAGGAGGCAGGGGTGTCTATCTCCTCTGATGTTTATATTCCAAAGAGATGGCTTGCAGGTCTTTGAAAAGATATTCCCAGGGCATAAAGCTGACAAAAAGCCTATCTATTCTTTAAAAGAATTTATAGACACTTAAGAGAAGAGAAAGAACTTACAAGTTTTCTGAAGTAAACAGTCTAAGAAAAGGGAAAAGGAGAAGCCTCTTCCCTTGTTTTCAACAGGGAGAATTAAACCTCTTATTTTTAATTTGTATTTGTCCTTATGTATGAATGGGCACATCCAAACATTCAAGTAAGATATAAACTGAAATAAGCTTGTTTTTCAGGAGTTTTTTGTTTTTTAAGATTTTGCAGTTAGAAAACTAGAGACAGCAGTGGGTGCTAGGAGTGAGGCTAGGAGAGGAAATGAGGACAGAGAGTGTTACTGAGTGAGAAGCCCCACTACCAGATGCACATAAAAAGCCAAAACTGTAACACCAGCTTTTGAGAAAAGAAAAAGCTTTATTGCAAGGTTGATTGGCAAGGAGACAGGAGGCAAGGCTCTCAAATCCCAAATCAGGGTTTGGGCTGAAATTTAAGAGGTTGCGGGAACAGACTGGTATGTGGAAGCACTGGCAGGCCAGCTTGCATTGGAAGGTTGTAAACATTTATGGGAAGGTGTGGAAAGGGGATTTCACAGCAGATCTTCCTGGACAATAGATCCCTCGATTCTGAAGAGAGTCTGGCTTTTGAGTCCCAGGCTTGTCCCGGTCCTTTGGTTCTGGGCTGGGGAAGAATCTTTGGTTCCAGGTGTTATTTCAGGTCAAAATTTTCTCCTCGGTGCATGCTCCAGTCAAACAATTTGCAGTTTGGCTCACTGCCCCTGAAGAACAACTTTAACATCAGTTTTTTATAAGATGAGGTCAGTTTAAAGTGGTACTATGGTTATAAGAGCTGTAGTACTTTGCAAGAAGTTTGGTCAGAAAGAAAAATAGAGAGAGCAAGCTTCTAACTAGACAGTAAGGTCTGTGGCAGAGATCCAACCAGGTTTATTTGCTAAGAGCATGCAGATGGTGGAAAGGACCAGTTTCAGGGGCCAGGGTAGAGAGGGTACGAACAATGGTGCAGACTTTTGGAGGAAGTGAAAAGAGGAATGGTCAAGAGCCAGGTAGATGGATTCACCTTGCCAAGGAGGAGAGACAGATAGCTCTTCCTCAAAGTCCAGAGGGTGGGAAATAAAGGAAGAGAGGAAGAATGGGAAGATATACGTTTGAAAGAAAGGAAAAAGGAAGTTGAGTGTGTTTGCATTTAACATTCTCTATAGTCTCCAGGAAAATGGAGCCAAAAAGATCCATAGTTCAAGAAATTGAGGGATGTCAGCAACATGGTGGAGGGAGCTGTTCCTTTCTTCTTTTCCCCTTTTGAACTACCACTAAATGGACATTCACTGACCAATGGAGGATACCCACACAGCACAACAGGATGCCTGAGAGACACCCATGCTACTATACATCTGAGGGTGGATGGACTGGCCTCCCCGGGAAGTGGCAGAGATAGGTGAACATGCCCTGCTTTCCCCTGGTAGCCCTGTGCATGCACACAAATGCTTTCCAGCCTGGTGCAAGCACCCTGAATGTGGGAACATGCACTGGGGCAACCGGAGGAGGAGGCGGTGGCAGCCCTTAGCCCATGCTCATGATCACTTTCCTGGAGAGGAGGGGGAGCCCACCATGGCCCTGTGCCACCACAGAGTGACCCCAGCTCATTCCCAGCAAGGAAGCCCCAGCCACGAAGCACAGAGGTCCCATGGACCTCAAGAAGATATGGCAGCAGATCTACACACTTGGGCAAACATATCCCAGGCCTGCGTGACTACTCATAGTGCTGCTGAGGCCTGAAAGAGGTAGTGTGTCTCAGGTGGCTGTGAGAAGAGATGTGGCAGCTTTTAACCTGCTGGTAATCACTTTCTTGGTGGGGAGGGGGAGCCCACAGTGCCCCTGTGGCACCAAGGAGTGGCCCTAGCTCAGTCCAGCAAGTAAGTCCTGCCACCAAACTCAGTCCAAAAGCACTCTAATAAGCCCCAGGCAAGGGCAAGAACCCATAACACCCCCACAGCGGGGGGCCAAAAAGTCTACTCCTGCTTCCCCCTAGTGGTAACAGGTGGAATCTGCGACCTAAGGATACCACAAATGTCCTCACAAAATGTTAGTTCATCAAACACCATGAGAAACTGTAGTAACAATTCAGACCAGAAGGAAAACGACAATTCTCCAGAAGCCAACACAGAAGACACAGAAATTTACAACTTAAATGACAGAGAACTCAAAATAGCTGTCATAAGGAAACTCAGCAACTTACAAGAAAACACGGAAAGACAATTTGAGGAGCTCAGCAATAAAATGAATCTCTTCACCAAAGAGATTGAAACTATAAAAAAAATCAAGCAGGAATTCTGTATATGAAAAACACAATTAATGAAATAAAAAATAATCTAGAATCCTTGAGAAATAGAGTTGATGCTATGGAGGAAAGAATTAGTGACCTAGAGGATAAAAATGTAGAAATCCTATAGGTGGAGGAGGAGACAGAACGAAGATTTTTTTTTAAATGAAGGAATTGTTTGAGAAATAACTGACTCAATTAGGAAAAGCAACGTAAAGATTATAGGTACTCCAGATGGACAAGAGAGGGAGAAAGGAGCAGAGAGCTTGTTCAAAAAAGTAATTGCTGAGAACTTCCCAAACCTGGGGGTGGTTCTGGATTTACAAATAAAGGAAGCTAATAGAATGCCTAATTTCATCAATGCTAAAAGACCTTCTCCAAGGCATATAATAGTAAAAATGGCAAAAGGCAACGACAAAGAAAAAATATTAGGAGCAGTAAGTCAGAAAAAAATAACCTACAAAGGAAACTCTATCAGGCTTTCAGTGGATTTCTTGGCAGAAACCCAAAAGGCTAGGAGAGAACAGAATGATATATTCAAAATACTGAATGACAAAAACTTTCAGCCAAGAATACTCTATCCAGTGAAACTTTCCTTCAGATATGGTGGTGAAATAAAAATTTTCCCAGATAAATGAAAGCTGAGGGAGTTCATCGCCACTAGACTTCCCCTACAAGAAATAATTAAAGATGCCCTCACACTTTAAACAAAAAGGCAAAGCTCTACACAGCTCTGAGGAAAGAGATAAATAGACAAACATGATCAGAAACCTACAGCTCTATCAGAACAGGGAGGCAAAGACTCAACTACAACTTAAAAGTGAAAGGGGAAAAAAGCATCAAAAGTAATGATAAACACTTCAACTTAGTCACAAACTCACAACACTAAAAACAGAACAATGTGTAACAGCAATTACTTACAAGGGAAGAGGAAGGGGAAAGAACCTGTTTAGGTTAATGGATATAAGGGGCATCAGAAAATGGACTATCTCATCTCCAATATCTTTCATAAAATCCTCAAAGTAACCACTAAACAAAAAAACCGGAGCAGAGCCACAATTCACCAAAAGAGAGAAAACTGAGAAAACCACCAAAATGAAATGGCAGTCAGAAATACAAAGAGAAACAATGGAAACATAGAACAACTGGAAAACAAGAGATAAAATGGCAATAGTGAGCCCTCACATATCAATAATCACTCTAAAAGTAAATGCATTGAATTCTATGATCAAAAAACACAGAGCAGCTGGATGGATTAAAAGGACAAGACACTACAGTATGCTGCCTCCAGGAAACATATCTCAGTTCTAAAGACAAACATAGGCTTAGAGTGAAAGGATGGAAGACAATACTCCAAGCTAATGGCAAACAAAAGAAAGCAGGTGTTGCCTTACCTTATCAGACAAAACAGACTTCAGGTTAAAAAAGACAATGAGAAATAGAGAGGGGCAGTATATAAGGACAAAAGGGACATTCCACCAAGAGGATATAACACTTATGAATATATATGCACCTAACACAGGGGCACCAAAGTACATAAAGCAATTATTAACATACATAAAGGGAGAAACTAACAGCAACATAATAATAGTAGGGGACATCAACACCCACTTACATCAATAGACAGATCATCCAGACAAAAATTCAACAAGGAAATAGTAGATTTAAATAAAACACTTGATCAGATAGACTTAACAGATATACAGAGAGAATTCTATCCAAAAACAGCAGAATATACATTCTTCTCAAGTGCACATGGATCATTCTCAAAGATAGACCATATGTTGGCAAACAAGGAAAACCCCAATAAATTTAAGAAGATTTAAATCATCCCAGTCATCTTTTCTGACCATAATGATATGAGGGTAGAAATAAACCAAAAGAAAAAGACTGGGAAAGTCAGAAATATGTGGAGACTAGTCAACATGCTACTGAACAACCATTGGAATAATGAAGAAATCAGAGGGGAAATTAAAGAATACCTAGAGACAAACAAAAATGAAAATACAACATACCAACTCTTATGAGATGCAGCAAAAGTGGTCATAAAAGGGACATTCATAGCAATTCAGGCCCACCTCAACAAGCAAGAAAAATTTCAATTAAGTATTCCTAAAGTGCAACTAACAGAGCTAGAAAAAGAAGAACAAACAAAGCCCAAAGTCAGCAGAAGGAGGGAAATAATAAAAATCACAGCAGAGATAAATGAATCAGAGACTAAAAAAACAGCAGAAGTATTAATGAAACTAAGAGCTGGTTCTTTGAGAAGATAAACAAAATTGACAAATCCTTAGCCAGCTTCACTAAGACAATAGAGAGAAGTCTCAAATAAATAAAATTAGAAATGAAAGAGGAGAAGTTATAATAAATACAGCAGAAATACAGAGGATTATATGAGAATACTATGAAAAACTGTATGTCCACAAATTCAATAACCTAGAAGAAATGGATAAATTCTTAGACTCTTACAACCTCTCAAAACTGAATCAAGAAGAAATAGAGAATCTGAATAGACTGTTCACAAGTACAGAGATTGAAACAATAATAAAAAATCTCCCAAAAAATAAAAGTCCAGGACCAGACGGTTTCTCTGGAGAATTCTACCAAACATTCAAAGAAGCTTTAACACCTATCTTTCTCAAACTATTCCAAAAAATTGAAGAAGATGGAACTCTTCTTAACACATTCTATGAGGCCAACATTACCCTGATACCAAAGCAGACAAGGACAACACAAAGAAGGAAAACTATAGGCCAATATCACTGATGAACTTAGATGCAAAAGTCCTCAACAAAATATTGGCAAACTGAACACAGCAAAACATTGAAAGGACCATACACCATGATCAAGTGGGATTTATTCCAGCGACACACGGATGGTTCAACATCCGCAAATCAGTCAACGTGATACACCACATTAACAAACTGAGGAATAAGAATCACATGATCATCTCAATAGATGCAGAGAAAGCATTTGACAAGATCCAACACTCATTTATGATAAAAACTCTCAATAAAATGGGTATAGAAGGAAAGTACCTCAACATTTTAAAGGCCGTATATGACAAACAAACAGCCAACATCGTACTTAATGGTGGAAAACCAAAAGCCAGCCCTTTGAGAACAGGAACAAGACAAGGGTGTCCACTCTTGCCATTCCTATTCAACATAGTACTGGAGGTGTTGGCTAGAGCAATTAGGTAAGAAAAAGCAATAAAAGGAATCCAAATTGGAAAGGAAGAAATGAAACTTTCACTATTTGCAGATGACATGATTCTATATATAGAAAACCCTAAAGAATCCACCAGAAAACTATTAGAAATAATCAACAAATACAGCAAAGTTGTAGGGTACAAAATCAATTTTAAAAAATCAGTTGCATTTCTGTACACTAACAATAAACTAGCAGAAAGAGAAATCAAGAATACAATCCCATTTACAATTGCAACAAAAAGAATAAAATATCTAGGAATAAACTTAACCACAAAGGTAAAAGACCTGTACACTGAAAACTATAAGACATTATTGAAAGAAATTGAAGAGGACATAAAGAAATGGAAAGATATTCTGTGTTCATGAGTCGGAAGAATAAACATAGTCAACATGTCCATTCTACCTAAAGCAATCTACAGATTCAATGGAATCCCAATCGGAATCCCAATGACATTCTTCCCAGAAATAGAACAAAGAATCTTAAAATTTATACGGAACAACAAAAGACCCTGAACAGCCAAAGCAATCCTGAGAAAAAAGAACAAAGCTGGAGGCATCACAATCCCTCACTTCAAAACATACTACAAAGCTATAGTAATCAAAACAGCATGGTATTGGCACAAAAACAGACAATCAATGGATCAGAATGGAAAGCCCAGAAATAAAACCACACATCTATAGACAGTTAATCTTCTACAAAGGAGCCAAGAACATACAATGGAGAAAGGAAAGTCTCTTCAATAAATGGTGTTGGGAAAACCGGACAGTCACATGCAAAAGAATGAAACTAGGCCATTATCTTGCACCATACACAAAAATTAACACAAAATGGATTAAAGACTTGACTATAAGACCTGAAACCACAAAACTCCTAGAAGAAAAATAGGCAGTACACTCTTTGAAACTGGTCTTAGCAACATCTTTTCGCAAATACCATGTCTACTCGGGCAAGGGAAACAAAAGAAAAAGTTAACAAATGGAACTACACCAGTCTAAAAAGCTTCTGCAAAGCAAAGGAAACCACGAACAAAATGAAAAGATGACCCACCAACTGGGAGAAAATATTTGCAAACCATTTATCAGACAAGGGGATGATCTCCAAAATATATAAAGAACTCATACAACTCAAAAAAAAAAAAAAAAACCCAAACAACCTGATAAAAAAATCAGCAGAGGATATGAACATTTTTCCAAAGAATATATAGAGATAGTCAGAAACACATGAAATGATGTAGAACATCGCTAATTATTAGGGAGATGCAAATCAAAACTACAATGAGATATCACCTTACACTGGTCAGAATGGCTATTATCACCAAGACAAAAACCAATAAATGTTGGAGAGGGTGTGGAGAAAAGGGAACCCTCATACACGCTCTTGGGAATGCAAACTGGTGCAGCCACTATGGAAAACAGTATGGAGATTCCTCAAAAAATTAAATATAGTAATTAAATATAGTAATATACCATATGATCCAGCTATCCCACTACTGTGTATTTATCCAAAGAACTTTAAGTCAGCGATTCAAAGAGATTTATGCACCTCTATGTTCATTGCAGCATTATTCACAATAACCAAGATGTAGAAGCAACCCAAGTGCCTTTCTACAGATGAATGGATAAAGAAGATGTGGTATATTTATACAATGGAATACTACTCAGCCATAAAAAATGACCAAATCGTCCCTTTTGGAACAATATGGATGGAATTTGAGGGTATGATGTTAAGTGAAATAAGCCAGACAGAGAAAGATAAATACTGTATGATTTCACTCATACATAGAAGATAAAAAATACACAGATAAAGAGAACAGATTAGTGCTTACCAGAGGGGAAGGAGGTTGGGGGGTGGGCAAAAGGGGTAAAGGGGCACATATATATGGTGAAGGATAAATATTAGACTACTAGGGGTGAGCACAATGAAGTGTATTCAAAAATTGATAAATAATAACATATACCTAAAATTACACAGTGGTATAAACCATTATGATCCCAATAAAATTACTTGGAAAAAAGGAAAAAGGAAAAAAAAAGAAATTGAAGGGCAGGCAGTATGGTATCTTTCTTTGTCTTAAGAGCCAAGGAGGTGTGAGTATGAGTCCCACGTTGACATCATAGGGTTGTTGTCATAGGCTCATCAGAGGCTGAAAGGAGATGATGCTCATGACATGCCCAGCACAACACTGAGCAAACATTAGGCAGTGTGTGGTCACTGCTAACATTACCCAAAGTCAGAAAAGCAAGTGCTGGAGCCCAGACTGAGTCTGCACTCACTGTCCAGTTGTCTGGGCTGTGCCACCTCTTGCCATCTGGGTGACCTGGACGACTTGTTCAACTTCTCTGGGTCTCAGTTCACTATAAAATGAGAGGATTCACTCTATAGATCTAAATCTCCTAATCCCCCAAGCCTAAGAATTGGGATGGAAATCTGGCAGCCACTCAGCAGCTGGGAACCTGCCGGAGGCACATGGGGAGGCTCATCAATCACTGGAACAGAGCAAGGCCCCAGAAATGAGGAGACCCTGGCACAGAAGCACACTCCTTTTGCAGTTCCCATCCTTCCTGCAGGTAGGGACTCCTGGAAAAGACTAATTAGATTAGTTATAAAGAAATAAAGAAGCAATGTTTTTCTTTGCATGTCTAAACAGTGTCAATGTTAAAGTTTTGCCCTTGCTACACTGGCCGGAGCAGACATTTGGGATAGGAATATGGACAATTCCTGACACAAGAGCCAAGAAGGGAGCCCGGTCTCCCATTGAGAGAAGAGCTCAAAGTTCATGTTACCCTCAAGATCGGAGGCAAATGCCACGTGCCCGTCCCTACTTGTACCTGTTAGGAGGCCGGGAAGCATGTGGCTCCCCCACTTTCTGTCGTGAAATGGTGAGGATTTGGTCGCCAGTTTTGCACATTCCTTGCTTTTGCTTCTGGCACGTCCTGAGGACCACAGGGAACTTTTACAAATGACTAATCGAGCAATTAAGTTAAATCCAGCAACTAAAATTTCCCTTAAACAAAAACACCTCAGGTTCTCTCTCCAGCAAGGAATTACGCTTGGTACTTCAGAAAGCTTTTATGAAGATTAATAAATTGATGTTTTCAGAGGTGTTTGAGAACTCTGGATAATGGTGTCTACACTGCATGTTTTAGAAATTTATGAAGATTTGCATGAATGATGTATTTATTCTGGACCTGAAGAAGCAGATTCGAACAGCCCCTCCCCTATGGCAGCGACCTGCCACATGCAGCCAGTGAGCACACAGAGTGTAGCCAGTGTGGCTAAGCAATCGAATGTAAATTGTATTCACTTTTAATTAATTTAAATTTAAATCACCACATATGGCTAGTGACTACGTATTACACAGCATCAGAACCAGGACAAAATAGAAACATCTAATACTGAAAGTAAGCTCCTAATGATAATAACAATTAAAATGGCACTTATTATTATAAATATTTTTAACATCTACATCAGAGTTTCCCAAATTGGTTTTGCAAATAACATTTTCCCTCAGGAAATATTAATTTAATAAAATGTTTGATTAAACAAAATTAAACAGCACTTGTCAGATCCTTTTAGGTTAATACACACCAGGCGTACCCAGGAATAGGACATTGCATGCAGGCTTTTTCAGTGTTTCTCCCAGAACCACTGTTGCCCTGGGGGGGTCCAGAATTTGCCATCCCAAAATACGTCTCTTTGGCTTGATTATTTTTAAGAACAAAGACTCAGGAAGAAACTTTGGCCTTGCCCCTAACTGCTGGAAAGAATTTAAGATAGAAGGCCTCCCAGGATGGGCCATCACCATAGATAACTGTAGGTGTCATAGACTCGGGGGAGCCTTGCTGGGCCCATTTTTTATCAAAGCTCTCTCTGTATCACATCGTCTATAGATGGCCCAGCAAACATTTGTTTAGCAAGCGTTGGCTGTGCCAGCTCCATGTGAATTGCTTTCCTGCCCTTTGAAATCCCAAACCACTACCCCCACTTCCTCCCCTGTCTTTAGCTGAAGATGGTATTTAAGGTGGTGGCTTCAGCCATTTTGCAGAGTTACTCAGTTTTGCTGCATTTTTCCCACGTGTGTTTGATTTTCTCCTGTTATTCCATCTCATGTCAATTTAATTCTTAGACAAGCCAGAAGGACCTAGAAAGCTAGAGGAATGGTTCTTCCTCCCCTATTGTGTTTGGGAAATCTCCTGAAACACATATGGGAAAACCCAGTGTGGAGAAAAGAGACACAGGAAAATAAAGGTCTTGAAACTACACAGCACTGGCTTTGAAATGAGCCTACATCAGGACACAGCATGAGGACTGGATGCTAGTCACTATTTGGGGCTAATACCATTCTTCTCTCACCACGCTCACCTCATCCCTCGTCCCTCAACTGCCCACCTGTATTCTTTCACGACTGCCACTAAGAAGCTGTTTCCACAGCAGAGCCGAAAACAGTTGTGTAGCTTTTCTAAGCATACCTTAGGAGCATACCTTAAAAATGAATTCTTGTAGAAAACTCTACATTCACTATATGTAATGGGTAAAAACAGTATCGCAGTACCATAAGTGCATTTTATACATACACATTTACATTGACTCATTAGGAGAATCAATAAAAAATAATAATAAAAATGGAAATTTCAGATTGGGGGCTATGGACATCTGACATCATTCTCAGCGTGTCATCAATTTTTGTGTTTTGTTTTGGTTGTAGACATAATAAAAAGTCATGACTTACGCATATAAGTAATTGCATATGGTAACATGGCTTTTTGTGTATTTTGTTGTATTTTTTTAGTAGCTGACTTGCAATTATAGGATACTCTTAGATTAAACAGACTTAGCAGGAAAAATGTCATCTCAAAACGAGTTTACATAAATTAAGATTTCCATTTCCAACCAAGATGCAGTAATAGGGACCAGATTCATCCTTCTTAAAAAAACTTAAAAAACAGACAAAATGTCAGACACTGGATATCAGTAGTACAGGAGAGTGACACTTGAGAGGGACACATACAACCTGAGTCCTACAGTTGCCCCGACCTACCACTTGGAGAGTTGCCAGGCCTCAGCCCAGAGAGGATACCAGATGGACCCTAGCAGTCTCACAGACATGAGAAGACAGAACTGGGGGTCCAGGCAGGCTACGGTGGCCAAAGGTCACAGGGCAGAGCACCAAAAATGGAGAGTTGAACCCAGAAAGCGTTGAAGAAATCAGCAAAGGGTTCCCACTTGAGTCTTTAGCCGAGTACCAATCAGCACATCTGTGGGAGGAAACTGCCCCAGAGCTCCCATAAGTAAGGCTGGAAACGGCTTGTATTTCCCTCAGTCAGAGCAGAAAACCTCCTAATTCACAGGACATTGGGTAGAGCAATAGAAGGATTTTTGCCTCAAGAGAGGAGCCAAATTAGTCCTAGATTAAAGACTGTTTCTATTCCACTTGACAAAAGCAAGTCTCAAAAGAATCAACCTGTTTCTGAGTGACTAACTGTGTCCCAGAAGAAAGCTGAAGAAGATTGACAGGAACACAAAAATATCCAGCACCCACAAAGGGGAAACTCAGAATGTTCAGCATTCAATCAAAAATCACTAGCAGGCGTGTGAAGGGGTCAGAACAGGCCTCTCCAGGATGTACCACTTTGGCAGGTAGAGTATTCTGAGCTAAAGGCAATGGAGATCCTGCAGGCTCGAGAAACTTTTACCTCTCCTTCCAAGAATTTAAGCTGAAGGCCTCATCCACAATAAGAGTTGTTACCAGAAGTAAATTTTTTGACCTATCTGTAGGGCAGGTCAAATCTCTGATTTCTGAACATCTGTTCTTCTTATTGTCCTGCGAATTACCCTCCTCCCCTCTGAAGCCTCAGGACCCTCTCCCATTCCTTAGCCCAAGATGGTATATAAACCTCATTTTACCTTTTTGTCTTTGAATCTCTCATACACGTGGGGTCTCTGGCCCTCTCATGTATGTGGGGTTCCCATATGTAAACAATTAAAGAACCAAGAAGAGTAGAGGAAAGTTTCTTCCTCCCCAACACATGCAAAGAAGCAGGAAAGTATGACCCATAATGAGGAGAAAAATTAATCAAGAGAAATAGACCTCAAAATGACACAGATGATAGAATTCGCAGACAGTCAAAGGACATAGAACTGTTATTAAAACTATGTTCCATATGTTCAAGAAGGTAGAGGAAAGATGAGAGCATGTTAAGTAATCAAGAAAAATATTAAAAGATTTTTTTTAAATCCAGATCAAACTCCTAAACAGGAAAACTATAAAATCTAGGATGAAAAATACACTGAAGGGAATAGTGGTAGATTATATATTGCAGAAGGAAAGATAAGTCGACCTACAGACATACCAATAGAAACTATCTAAAATGCACTCCCCACCAAACCTCCCCAAGAATGAACAGAGCTTCAGGACAAATTTAAGAAGCCTAATGTACATGCAACTAGAATCCCTGAGTAAGGAGTGAGAGAGCTGGAGTAACAGAATAAACATTTGAAGAAATAATAACCAAAAATTTCAAATTTGATGAAAACTATAAATCCACAGATCTAAGAAGGTCAAAACCTCAAACACGAGAAACATGAAGAAAACTACACCAAGGCACATCATAATCAAACTGCTTAAAACTAGTTTTAAAGAGAAAACTCTTCAAAGCAGCCTGAGAACTAGGAGTGGAAGAAGGTCCAGCTCAAACTCAGGAAAGTGTAGCCAGCATTATACCACCTGCCAAGGCTCCTTGCACTTATCCAAACCTTATTATGTTCCAGAATATGACACTTTGCTTTTCTTCCTTCTCAATACTTTTCTTCTCCTTAGCTGCTGTGGTTTGGTTGGGAGACATTTGACCATAGCCACTTTATCAGTCAAGGTCAATCAGAGAAGCAGAGCTACTAGGAGATTTTACAGAAGATATAGATCCATAGGGCAGGCAGTTGGGAAAGGAAGAAGGATGTAAAGTGGAAGAGAGAAGAACAAGGTGAAACCCACAAACACGAGACAGAGCCCACAAAAATGGACAGAAGTCCTTGTCGATTCTTGTTGCATCTGACCTTGATGGTGTAGATGTCCTGAGAAGACAAGACCATCACTAAGCTAAACACACACACAGGAGTGAGAGAAGCTGAAGGAGGATCCTGGGGAGGGTGGAGCAGTTGAATGCCCCTCCTCTGCCTCATGCTATTGAGGTGAGCTGGAAGGTAAGTGACAAAGTGTGTGAGATACAAAATGGCTGCCACGTGTCTTGTTCCCCGCAAATCTCCTGTAAGAATCCATGTAGTGGTCCATCCTAACCAGAAACCAATGAGAAATAAACTTCCAGGAAATGTAATTCAACCAAATTAATACATTAAAAACCACTGCAACTAAAATAGCATTTGTGGGAAGGCAGAGAATTTCAATTAGCCATGCTCTTTCTGGTCCAGGTTAGCACTGATAATCAAAAATGTCTGTGGGTGGTCTTTTTAAGCTTATTGCATAATTAACTGTTCTATAATCACCTTTCTTTGTATTTAGAAATCCTGCTTGAACACTGTGATGGATTCACCAGGTACAAGTGGCTCCAGCTGTCTTTTTTAATGGAGAGGCCGTGCACTGGATAAAAAGATTTACAGGGTCCAGCCTGGCAGTGTAGTGGTTCAGTTTTCATGCTCTGCTTCAAGTGGCCCAGGGTTCACAAGTTAGGATCCCAGCCGAACTTACACACAGCTCATCAAGCCATGCTTTGGCAGAATCTCACAATACAAAATAGAGGAAGACTAGCACTGATGTTAGCTCAGGGAAAATCTTCCTCAGACAAAAAGAGGAAGATTGGTAACAGAGGTTAGCTCAGAGCCAAAAAAAAGATTTACAGGAATACAAACCCACTAAATAACACCAAAGAAAGAAATCACCTCTAGAGAACTTCCCTTTTGATTCCTCAAGTTGCTGGAAAGAAGCGACGGTATGTGCTCTCAGAACGGAAGATGTTGGCAAATGGTAGAAAGAGCTAGAATGGAATTAGGTAGTTAATGAACTTGAATCTTGGTTGTCTCCAAAGGATGATTTTCCAAGCATGAGCTCTTGAGGTTAATTTAGTCTGATGCAGAAAATCAACCTCAGTGACAAAATAAGAGGTAAAAAACTCTTTCCTGGGAGTGGCCCAGAGGTTATTTTCCCTGGTGAGGAGAAGATCTGGAAACAGCTTAATTAGGACCTCAGTGTTTGAATGGTGCTAAAAACTGGTGAGTGGCAGCCAGAGTTCTTCACAGACATAGTGGCGAAGGGGCTCCCTTTGTGAAAGTCAGACAAATTTCAAACAGTCTCCAGTGGATACAACTTTAGAGCAATTCTTGGTAGTCTGAGGGGAGGAATACAGAATCTGGTAAACGGACACCTGATGGAAACAGGCCCATAGTGGAGAGCAGCTGGCAATGGAAGAGGAGAGGGGACTTCTCTCTAGGAGTAGAGTTTCTGGAACCAATTAGAAAACACATACATACACACACAACATCACCATCACCATCACAACCACCATCACCATCACCACCGTCACCAACACCACTATCACCATCACCACTGTCACCACCACCACCACCACCTTCACCATCACCACCGTCACCAACACCACCAATACCACCGTTACTTGTGTTCAAAGAGGAAGAGGTCACTGTAACAATTACAGCTTCAAGTTCTAAGTGTTGACAATACTAAGCACTTCTCTTTCTACTTTGATTCCCCTCATTAAGAGGATAAAAACATCATAAAGATGAAGCAAAAGTGTATATTAGGTCATTCAAGAGCCACTGAGTTGACAAGAGACCCAAGGAACCTTGAGAGTGTTTGTGCTACTGGACTGAAGTGAAGTTCTACCTTCTATACCCCAAACTCCAAACATATATGCAGTTTTAACTTCTTATCTCTGGGAGATTTAGGGACTCAGATTTGTGCCTCAAATTCCTGTTCCCTGTAATAATGACAGGCATATCCTTTTCGTCCTTGCAACACTCCTCTGAAGTAATCAGGGAGCGGGATTTTCAGAACACTCAAGCCGATAAAAGCAGCCATGGAGACTTGCTGAGGATCCTTGCATGATGGAATAGTCCCAGGTTATCAACCAGCATCGGTCAATAAGCACAGGTAGCCCATTACGTAAGTGCCATTACGGATTGGAGACCTGCACTTAAGATGTTAACATAATTGCCTTTGCCCAGAAAGGACTAATGGTCTCTCAGGCTAAGAAAACTGTAGTAAGATGTGAGATGCCTGTTTGTGGCTAATTGAAGATTAATGAGGTTTTAGCGACATTCACAAAGTGTTAAATCACAAACCGGTCATTTGTAGCCATCACTACATCAGTGCTTAGATTTCGCTTCAATTCTCCAGAGGAAAGATATGATTTTGGACAGCCATTTCTTTTCATTGCTTGGGCAAATCCCAGAGAGTTGCAAATGTGTGGACTAAGAATATTCTTATTTTTCTCTCTACTTAACACTACAATTGGCTCACGGTATTCTTACGCTTGGCTTGTTAAAGAATGTCAAGTGTTATGAATTACCAGTAACACTCCTCATCGAGCACATAGAGTTCATAATTAGTCTTACATTAGGCTTCCTAATGAATCTATGATGCAAATAATTCACTGTCACATTGAAACTGTGTTGCTTCCCCATTTCCCCAATTCTGCACTCCAGGAAGTATAAAAATTTGCTTTGTTCGTGTTCACTCACTGTGGTAGTTGGAATTATTGGCTCCAATTGTTCACTCTTCCCTTCATCCAGAAAGAATCTATACTTTGCCATCTAAACTTGCAGTTCTTTCCAGCAAAGATGTAAACTTCCCCAATCCATCATTTTGGGCTTGCCCCAGGTAACTTCCTGTCCTGATTCAATGGGGGCGATAGTGATAGTTTGCTAGCTCTGTGCATAAACTTTAAAAGAGGCTACATGTGTTTCTCTTTTCCCTCTTGAGCTTCTGCCATTGCCAGGGGGAGAACATGCCCCAGGTAGCCTGTTAATCCAAGGATGATAAGAGACACGTGGAGCCGAGCTGAACCTAGTCTGCAGCTTACAGCCAAACTCAGCTGACCCACAGCTGGCTCCCAGATCCTGAGTAAGACAGTCACCTTAAACCTCTGAATTCAGGGGTGGTTTCTTAAGCAGCAAAAGCTAACTGATCAATCATTTACTGAGCCCCTATAATACTTCAGAGATGGGTTAGGAACAGGGCATACAGAGATATTCAAAATATAAGTCCTTGCCCTCAAGGAAAGTCCCGTCTTGCCTGAAGGTTCTGCCACTTCTCTGACTGGGAGGTTCCAGAGCCCCAAGCTCTCAGACTCCAGCGTCAAGTCCTGCTTATTTGATGCCGCCAGCAGTATTAACAGTGACTGCCACAAAGTCAATGGAGAAATCTAGCAAAAGAGCTGTAGTAATTCTTATTAAAGTGTGAGCTTTAGTTCAAACTTCAGGAGCCCCTTTTTTAAAGAATGTTTTTATTTATGTATTTATTTTTTCCTTTACAACGAAAGTTCACTAAAAGATCCCTTTAAATCTGTGGTTCTCAAAAAGCTGCATTAGACACAACTGGAAGTGAGTAATTTTATTTTCTTTTTAAATTCAGAGTCCTCAGGGATTCTGACTCAGTATGTCTGGGAGGGGCACTGGAATCTGCGTTTCTCATGTGCCCTCTTCTCCTTTAGCCCAACAAAATTAGGATGTTATAAATCTACAGGCCAGTCCTTGAGAATCTCCGCTGGAACAGCAGTCTTCTTGGGGACATTTAAAACATAATTTGACATGAGTTTCCCCAGGCCCCTCTTAGGTTTCTTACCAGCAGAGCTCTGGCCAGTGTCCAAACAAGTGTCACCTTGTTTCCTGACACCTGCCTCTCGACCTGAGCAGCCTGGGCTCTGAATATTGCTCTACACTTAGGAGATGCTCAAATGATATTTGTTGAATGAACCATATGCTTGTCACCAGCCTGGATCCAGACTCCTGCCTGTTCCTCCTTATCCAGCTGACTCCTGAGGATCTGAGCACTAGCCTGAAGTTGTGAGCCATCCTGCCTCTTACCTATCCACATCTTGGTTCCGAAACCTCCCCATTCCTTCATCCTCCATCCCTCCCCACATTTGTTGTTCTTGGTAAACTAACGCTCAGGGTTGACGCTCTCTGAGCTTTTTGTTAAGTATGGTCTAGAGCCAGTGGGAGATTAGACCCCAAACCAGGCCCTTTGCTATTATAAGACTGATCTGCACTCTCACAACTTCAACACATGTTTAGGAAGAAGAGAGGCGGAGGAAGCTGAAAACTGGTTTATATCTGTAAATAATGACTGGAGGCCTATGAGAAGGCCAAGGCAAAACAGATCAAATGCCATCCCAGAAATGTCAACAGTCACAGTGCGGCAGACATGTTTACAATGCAGATCTGAGTCATTTAGAATTATTGAAGTGAAGTCCAGAATATGGGGCGGCTGGCTGTTTAACAGGGATCAATAAATAATTCCAGCACATAGCAAAATTAAAACTCTGCATTGCCATCTGGAACTTGGTGTTGCTGGGCTGATTAGAAACCAGCTGCCTGACGTAATCATATTTCTCCCTTGCCTATTTTAAAAGAATTTCGCAATATCCCAGAGCATGAAAGAAGTGAAAAACCAGGTAAGAGAGAATCTGGGTCAACTTGGTCCTGCATGTTTAGGAATTGCTCTCGGACCCAGAACAGGAATCTGTTTTATTTTGTCTTTGTAAAGGGAATTCTTTGGTAGTGACCCTCCAACCCTGAGACTCTGCCTTTCTAGACGCTGCTTAACATTAATTATTAAACTCAGTGCAATCTGAGGACAAATGAAAGGAGGTTATGGAGGAGCATCTTTTACCCAGTAAATACATGACGGAAGAGTTGCACGTAAATTCCACTGTGGCAGATCAAATGACAGTTTTAATTCAATCAGAAGGGCTGCCATTTAGAGGAATCCTATTGTAAATTCTTTTGTAAAACCAAAAATCCTCTTAAAATATGTAAATGATAACTATCCTTTACATTTTTTGGTAAACATAAATTTCATATGACTGCACAGAACGCTTCTCTGGGCTTCTCTGCAGGCACGTCTTTCTATCTGCTCTAGCCCGTGTATGTAGCTTTCTTATACCCTGATCCGTCTACTCACTCTTCGAGTCATGGGCCTGCTGATGCTTGAATTCTATCAGCACTTGTCTCATGCCATGAGCAAAGTAGACACTAGCATTTGCTAAATGAGTGAATATCTTAGGGTACACTTATGTTGTTTAATACAGCAGCCAGCACACAGATGCCTCTCTTTGCGACCAAGAGGTGACAACAACTGGAAACACGAATCAACTCTGAAAAGGTTTCACTATGTTCAAGAATAATGGATCCGTTGATGATATTATCAAAATGACATTGCCTCGATTTTTTTTTTTAAAGATTGGCACCTGAGCTAACAACTGTTGCCAATCTTCCTTTTTTTTTTTTCCTGCTTTTTCTCCCCCTGGTATATAGCTGTATATTTTTAGTTGTGGGTCTTTCTAGTTGTGGCATGTGGGACACCACCTCAGCATAGCCTGATGAGTGGTGCCACGTCCATGCCTAGGATCCAAACCAGCGAAACCCTGGGCCACTGAAGCGGAGCGTGCGAACTTAACCACTCAGCCATGGGGTCAGCCCCTGCCTCAAATTTTGGAGCACAGCTAAAATTTTCTCTCACCAAATATCTCTCAGTGTCATTGTTAGAAAAAGAATCTGATATTATGCAGAACAAGGGTTTAAACAAGTGTAGTAATCTTTGTATTATTAGCCCCTCAAAGTCATTTACCATTTCATTAGCTATAAGCACAAATAAGGTGTAATTATTTCCTGCAATCTGGAAAGCCTGCTCTTCCTCAGGAACCTTCATTGTCCTGTCACCTGAGATCACAGCATGTGTTGCAACAATTCCTTTATGGAATTTACAACTTTTTTTTTTTAATTCTTTGAAGTCAGAGGCTGTCTTAGATTTTTTGTTGGGGAGTTTTTTTTTATTATTATTACATGGATTATCATGGTTCTGGGTGAAAAATAGGCATTCAAGGAATAAATGTATGGATTGTATTGAAGACAAACTGAAGAAAACATGCCGTGAATGAGGTTTTTGCGTGGGTGGGTGGGGTATTTTATTTTAAGGGGGACAATGGCTTACAACATTATGAAATTTCAGATGTACATTATTTATCAGTTTATATAGATTGAATTGTGCTCACCACCAATACTCTAATTTTTATATGTCACCATATATACAAGACCTTTTACCCTTTTTGCCCACTCCCCATCCCCCTCCCCTCTGGGAACCACTAATCTGTTCTCTTTGTCCATGTGTTAGTTTATCTTCCACACATGAGTGAAATCATACAGTGTTTGTCTTTCTCTGTCTGGCTTATTTCACTTAACATAATTCCTTCAAGGTCCATCCATGTTGTTGCAAATGGGACAATTTTGTCATTTTTTATGACTGAGCAGTATTCCACTGTGTGTACATATCACATCTTCTTTATCCATTCCTCAGTCGATGGCCACTTGGGTTGCTTCCATGTCCTAGCTATTGTGAATAATGCTGCAGGGAACACAAGGGTGCATAAATCTCTTTGGATTGTTGACTTCAAATTCTTTGGATAAATATCCAGTAGCGGGATAGCTGGACCGTATGGTATTTCTATTTTTAATTTTTAAAAAAATCTCCATACTGTTTTCCCTAGTGGTTGCTCCAGTTTACATTCCCATCAGCAGTGTATGAGGGTTCCTTTTTCTCCACATTCTCTGCAACATTTGTTATTTTTTTGTCTTGGTAATTATAGCCATTCTGAAGGGTGTAAGGTGATATCTCTTTATAATTTTGACTTGCGTTTCCCTAATCATTAGTGATGTTGAACATCTTTTCATGCACCTTTTGGCCATCTGTATATCTTCTTTGGATAAACGTCTGTTCGTATCCTCTGTCCATTTTTTGATCAGGTTGTTTGTTTTTTTGTTCTTGAGATGTATGAGTTCTTTATATATTTTGGAAATTAACTCCTTCTTGGATGTATGATTTGTAAATATTTTCTCCCAGTTGGGGGCTGTCTTTTCATTTTGTTCACGGTTGCCTTTGCCTTCAGAAGCTTTCTAGTTTGGTGCAGTTCCATTTGTTAATTTTTTATTTTGTTTCCCTTGCCTTAGTAGACATGGGATTTGAAATGATGCTGCTAAGACTGATGTCAAAGAGTGTACTGCCATATTTTCTTCTAGAAGTTTTATGATTTCAGGTCTTACATTCAAGTCTTTAATCCATTTTGGGTTAATTTTTGCACATGGTTCAAGATAAGGGTCTACTTTCATTCTTTTGCATGTGGCTGTCCGGTTTTCCCAACACCATTTACTGAAGAGACTTTCCTTTCTCCATTTTATGCTCTTGGCTCCTTTCTTGAAGATTAGCTGTCCACAGGTATGTGGTTTTATTTCTGGGCTTTCAATTCTGATCCATTGATTGTCTGTTTTTGTGCCAGTACCATCCTGTTTTGATTACTGTAGCTTTGTAGTATGTTTTAAAGTGAGGGATTGTGATGCCTCCAGCTGTGTTCTTCTTTCTCAGGATTGCTTTGGCTATTTGAGGTTACTCCATATAAATTTTAAGATTCTTTGTTCTATTTCTGGGAAGAATGCCATTGGGATTCCAATTGGGATTGCATTGAATCTGTAGATTGCTTTAGGTAGAATGGACATTTTGACTACGTTTATTCTTCCGACCCATGAACACAGAATATCTTTCCATTTCTTTATGTCCTCTTCCATTTCTTTCAATAATGTCTTATAGTTTTCAGTGTACAGGTCTTTTACCTTTGTGGTTAAGTTTATTCCTAGATATTTTATTCTTTTTGTTGCAATTGTAAATGGGATTGTATTCTTGATTTCTCTTTCTGCTAGTTCATTGTTAGTGTACAGAAATGCAACTGATTTTTTAAAATTGATTTTTTACCCTGCAAATTCGCTGTATTTGTTGATTATTTCTAATAGTTTTCTGGTGGATTCTTTAGGGTTTTCTATATATAGAATCACGGCATCTGCAAATAGTGAAAGTTTCATTTCTTCCTTTCCAATTTGCATTCCTTTTATTTCTTTTTCTTGCCTAATCACTCTGGCCAAACCTCCAGTACTACGTTGAATGGGAGTAGTGAGAGTAGGCACCCTTGTCTTATTCCTAGTCTCAGAGGGATGGGTTTTAGTTTTTCACCGTTAAGTATGATGTTGTCTGTGGGTTTGTCATATATGGTCTTTGCTATGTTGGAGTATTTTCCTTCTGTACCTATTATTGAGAGTTTTTATCATAAATGAGTGTTGGATCTTGTCAAATGCTTCCTCTGTGTATCTATTGCGATGACCATGTGTTTTTTTCACTCATTCTGTTAATGTGGTGTATCACATTTATTGATTTGTGGTTGTTGGGCCATCCCTCCATCCTTGACATAAATCCCACTTGATCATGGTGTATGGTCCTTTTAATGTATTGCTGTATTTGGTTTGCCAGTATTTTGTTGAGTATTTTTGCATCTATCTTTATCAGTGATATTGGCCTATAGTTTTCCTTCTTTGTGTTGTCCTTGCCTGCTTTTGGTATCAGGGTATTTTGGCCTCATAGAAATGAATTAGGAAGCATTTTCTCTTCTTCAATTGTTTGGAATAGTTTAAGAAGGATAGGTATTAAATGTTCTTTGAATGTTTGGTAGAATTCTCCAGAAAGGCCACTTGGTCCTGGACTTTTGTTTTGGAGGAGGTTTTTGATTACTATTTCAGTCTCTTTGCTTGTGATTAGTCTGTTCTGATTCTCTATTTCTTCTTGATTCAGTTTCGGGAGATTGTATGAGTCTAAGAATTTATCCATTTCTTCTAGGTCATACAATTTGTGGGCATATAGTTTTTCATAGTATTTTCTTATAATCCTTTGTGTTTCAGTGGTATCCATTGACATTTCTCCTTTTTCACTTCTAATTTTATTTATTTGTGGCTTCTCTCTTTTTTTCTTAGTGAGTCTGGCTAAGGGTTTGTCAATTTTGTTTATCTTCTCAAAGAACCAGCTCTTAGTTTCATTGATCCTTTCCATTGTTTCTTTATTCTCTAGTTCATTTATTTCTGCTCTAGTTTTTATTATTTCCCTCCTTCTGCTTACTTTGGGCTTTATTTGTTCTTCTTTTTCTAGTTCTGTTAGGTGTAGTTTAAGATTACTTATTTGAGATTTTTCTTGTTTGTTAAGATGAGCCTGTATTGCTATGAATTTCCCTCTTATAATTGCTTTTGCTGCATCCCAAAAGAGCTGATATGTTGTATTTTCATTTTCATTTGTCTCCAGGTATTTTTTATTTTCTCCTTTGATTTCTTCATTGATCATTGGTGGTTCAGTAGCATGTTGTTTAGTCTCCACATATTTGTGACTTTTCCAGCTTTTTTCTTGTAATTGATTTCTAGTTTCATAGCATTGTGAAGTATAGAAAAGATGCTTGATATGATTTCAGTCTTCTTAAATTTACCAAGGCTTGCCTTGTTTCCTAACATATGGTCTATCTTTGAGAATGTTCCATGTGCACTTGAGAAGAATGTGTATTGCTGTCAATTTCTCCCTTTAGGTCTGTTAATAGTTGTTTTATATACTTTGGTGCCCTGTTAGGTGGATATATATTCATAAGTGTTATGTCCTCTTGGTGGAAAGTTGTTTTTATCATTATATACTGCCCCTCTTTGCCTCTCATTATCTATTTTACCTTGAAGTCTGCTTTGTCTGACATAAGTATAGCAACACATGCTTTCTTTTGTTTGCCATTTGGTTGGAGTGTCATCTTCCATCCCTTCACCCTGAACCTGTGTTTAGCTTTAGAGCTGAGATGTATATTGTTAGGTCTTGTTTTTTAATCCTTCCAGCTACTCTATGTCTTTTGATTGGAGAATTCAATTCATTTACATTTAGAGTGATTATTGACATACGAGGGCTTAATTGTGCCATTTGTCTCTCTTGTTTTCCAGTTGTTCTATGCTTCCATTGTTTCTCTTCCTTTGCATTTCTGACTGCCATTTCATTTTGGAGGTTTTCTCACTTTTTTATGAATTGTGGTTCTGTTTTGGTTTTTTGTTTAGAGGTTGCCCTGAGGTTTTTATAAAAGATCTCATACATGAGATAGTCCATTTTCTGATAGCCTCTTATCTCCATTAGCTTAAGCAGGTTCCATCCCTTTACTCTTCCCCTTCTGAGTTATAGTTGTTACAAATTATTCTGTTTCACGATTGTGAGTTTGTGACTAGGTTGAAGTATTTATAGTTATTCTGATGCTTTCCTTCCATTTTCCTTTAAGTTATAATTAAGTATTTGCTTCCCTATTCTGAAAGACAGCTGCCACTTTCTTATTTTTTCTGTTTTTCTCCTTGCTCAAAGATTCATGGACCTTTGGCTTTTTGCCAGGTATGAGGGCATCCTTGATCACTTCTTGTAGGGGAGGTCTACTGGTGATGAACTTTCTCAAGTTTTTTTATCTGAGAAAGTTTTATTTCTCCATCACATCTGAAGGATAGTTCCACTACATAGAGTATTCTTGGCTGAAAGTTTTTGTTTTTCAGTATTTTGAATATATCAGCTCCTAACCTGTAAGGTCTCTGCTGAGAGATCTGCTGAAAACCTGATAGAGGATCCTTTGTAGTATATTTTGTTCTGCTTGCTGCCCTTAATATTTTTTCTTTGTCATTGACTTTTCCAGTTTTACTATTTTATGCCTTGAAGGAAGTCTTTTAGCATTGATGTAATTAGGAGTTCTATTGGATTCAGGTATTTGTAAGTCCAATTTCTTCCCCAGGTTTGGGAAATTCTCAGCAATTATTTCCTTGAACAAGCTCTCTGTTCCTTTCTCTCTTATCCCTCTGGGATGCCTATAATCCTTATGTCACTTTTCCCAATTGAGTCAGATATGTCTCAAGGAATATCTTCATTTTTTTAAAGTCTTATTTCTCTCTGCTCCTCCACGTGAAGCAATTCTATATTTCTCTCTTCTAAGTCACTAATTTTTTTACTACATAATATCAGGTCTATTCTTTAAGGATTCTAGATTATTTTTTATTTCATTAATTGTATTCTTCATATCTAGAATTTCTATTTTATTTTATAGTTTCAATCTCTTTGGTGAAGTATTCCTTCTTCTCAGTAATTTTATTCCTGAGTTCATTGAACTGTCTTTCTGAGTTTTCTCGTAACTCCTTGAGTTTCTTTGTGACAACTGCTTTGAATTCTCTGTCATTTAGATTGTAAATTTCTGTGACTTCAGAATTGGTTTCTGGAGATGTCATTTTCCTTCTGCTCTGAAGTGTTAATGTAGTTCTTCATGGTATTTGATGAACTAATCTTTTGCCAGGGCATTTGTGGTAGTGTTAAGTCATAAATTCTACCTGCTACCACTGCGGGGAAGCAGGAGCTGTGTTTCTGATCCCACCTTGTCTGATGGAAGTTGTTGGATATTATGGGCACTTGTGCCAACCGGGAGAGCATTCACCCAGGTGCGTAGATCTGCTGCTGCCTCTCCTTATGATCATGCTAGCTACTCTGCTTGGTGGGCTGGGCTTCCTCATGGGGTCTGAGCCTGGGCAACTCCTTGGGACCACAGTGGCACTGTGGGCTCTCCCACCAGACAGGAAAGTGATCACGCAGGGGCTCAGGGCTGCAATCACCCGGTCCCACAGTTGTGCCAAGCACGCTCCCACTCTTGTGCCCACAGTGGTACTATGGGTGCTCGTGCCAGCCAGGAATGCAGTCACATGCATGCACAAGGCTTCTGGGGGGCAAGAGAGTGCTCACCTATCTCCATCACTTCCCTAGATGCAGTCCATCCACCTTCAGATGTATAGCTGCGTGGGTCTCTCAGGCGTCCTGTTGTGCTGTGTGGGTATCCTCTGCTGATCAATGAATGTCCATTTAGTATAGTTTGAAGGGGGAGAGATAGAGTGAACGGCTCACTCCACCGTGTTGCTGACGTCACTCTGGTTGAGATTTTTTTATTCAGTTTTTGCAACCCATCTGGATGGCTTTTTCAGCACCATAGACAGCAAAAACATTCTAGTTCTTGGTCATTTAATACACCACTAAAATATTTTTGCATAGTAAGAAAGACATATTAGGTAGCACTCCATAAACAGTATCATCATGAAACTAATGTTTGAGTAAGCATACCTGTGATTTGGTTGTGAGGCAGTTATTATTAGGAGACAATTCTCCATGGGTCTCTCACATTTTTGCATGTCTTGAGTTCAGAGGATTTTCTTTTGGACTATCTTTTCCCCAGGGTGTTTCTATAGCAATTAGCCTTAAAGAAAGACAGTGTCTCTTTCTGGAACAAAGGACAGGTGTTTCCACAGCTTTGGAAGGTAGAGATGGTGTCTCAATCCAGAGCAATGGGCAGCCATGCTCACTGTCCTGAGTGCAGAGTTCTTCTCTTGTCACACACCCTCTAACATGTGCAGGTGCCACCTGGTTCTCAGTGCATTGCCCTATGGGAATCAGAGCTTGGGGAACCAGCTCAAGAAAATGATGATACTCTGCCTATTCCTATTGCTGTAAGTAATAGTCTTTTGTCTCCAACCAAGGTCTCCTATACTTCCTGCCAGCCTTCGTGAAACTGTGGCATGCTATCTTCTTGGCTTCCAAGTAGGGCAAAGTCTCAGCTCCTTTGTAATTCTTGACACTTAGTGATTCAAAGCTTGTATTCAAACCCTGGCTCTGTCACTTTATAATTGAGTGACATCAGTGAAGTCAATTCTTGTCTCTGAGTCTCAGTTTTCTAATTTATAACATGGAGATAGCAATCATAACAGCTGCTTTACAGATTAAAACAGATAAATCTCTTACATGATCTTTGGTGCATGGGAGTTACTTAATAAGCAGTGACAAGTTTTACCTCTTTGAGCCAGCCTAGAAATGCAGACAAATATGGAGCAATTGTTAAAACAGTAAAATATTTATATTAGTTGGCATTTGTCACAAGCATTGAAAATCATGGCAGAGAGCCTCAGGGATCCATCAGGCATATCCCTGGGGACCTTGAGGGTGCCCTCTGTAGTTGTTCCTTTTCCATAGGTGGGAGGGCAGGACAGGAGAGGCAGCAAATGGTCTGATCAGGTGGGAATTGATCAGCAGGTTTGTAAATGTCTCTGAAGCCAGACTGGAAGTCTGTGTGGTACCTGATGTTGTTAAACTCCCAGCACCAAAGTGAGAATGACAGAAACGAGTAAATGTTAGTGATTCAGAGTAGAGCTGTTTTTCCTGTGTAAACTTATTACTCCTTTGGAAATAAAAGCATTTCAAAACCTTTTCAAAAATACCATAACAAAACTATTAGGGCGGATGTGTCTTTAATTTTGTATTTTAAGTAAATTCATTAATATAATTCATGCTTTCAGTATCCACGTGAGCACCTACGATGGGCTAGCCCTTATGAGCCAAACTGATTTATAAACATAAATCACTCACCATCTCTGCCCTTGCAAAGCTCACATCCTGGTTAGAAAGAGAAGCAAATAAACATCTAAGCTCAATGCAAGGTAATAGACCTGTAACATACACATAACAGAGCAAGGACTTCTAGGGAAAATTGAGCATGCCTGATAGAATTGGGAAGAAATTTGAAAAGGAAGCAGTACTCTATGTAGGTCTTGGTGCAGCAGACATGTTGGTGCTCTGCTTCTCCGCCTCAGATAGCTTTGACCAACCTATGCACCCAATTCCTAGTGCTCATTCTTCTGCATCTAATGTCTCTGTCTCCTTTTCAGGGCATTGTCCTTCACAACTGGAGCTACTCTGCCTGCACACACATGGAGTTGTGAGTGCCTCCCTAGGACAGCCCTTAGCTGATGGTTGCTGGAGTACACAGGAGTATGCAAGTCCAGATCCTTGCCCCAAGATGGGACAACTCCAGGCCATCACTTACACTCCAGAGTCTCCTGCAAGATCAGGCTGAAGCCACTGTCCATGGGCCTTTGCCTGAAGTACCCCCTGGCTTGGCCCCTTTCCCTTCCCTGGCCTGATTCCTCCAATCTCTTACAGTTTCACCTAGGGGCTTTCCTTATTAAATCCCTTGCATGTTTATTCTCACCTCAAGATGTGCTTCTGGGACACTGGCCTAAGGCTTATCACCAGGAAAATTTTCAGAACATAAAAGAAATAAGACTATTCCAGCCAGTAAGACTAGCAAGCACAAAGGTTTACAGGATGGTGGACTGTGACCTGGGCATGGGCCAAGTTGGGGCATCTGTATAGGACAAGAATGGAGCAGAACCTGCTGTGAAGGCCCATGTTCAGCAGTTTGTACTCTAGCCCAGAGGCAATGGGAAGCCAAGGAGGTTTGTAAGCAGGAGACAGAAGTAAGGAGTGACGAGTTCAGATCTAAGTTTTAGAAAGATATCTTTGGTCTCTGTTATGGACTGAATGTTTGTGTCCACACCCCCTCTCCACTCCCACCCCCAAATGTTAAAGCCCTAACCCCCAAGGTGACAGAATTTGGAGATGGTGCCTTTGGGAGGTAATTAAGCGTAGGCTTAGGTGAGGTGACAAGGGTAGGGCTCCCATGATGAGATTAGGGCCCTTATAAAAAGAGATACCAGAGCTCTCAGATACACTCTCTCTCTGCCATGTGAAAACAGTGAGAAAGCAGCCATCTGCAAGTCAGGAAGAGAGCTCCCACAGGAACCCAACCATGCTGGCACCCTCATCTTGGACTTTTAGCCTCCCAAATGGTGAGAAAATAAATTTCGAATGTTTAAACCACCCAGTCTATGGCATTTTGTTATCGCAGCTCAAGCTGACTAATCCAGCCTCCTTATCTAATCATGGATTAATGAAGAGATTGTTCCACTTCTACATTTTGAGCTTTAAATTCTGTAGCCATTATGTGAGTAAGTCTTGTATTTCCTCACATCTAAGACGCACATTTTTTCTTCCAATTTGATGTTTAATGTGACTCATAACTCAAGAATCCAATTTGCGTTCTTTCGTTGTTTTAAAAAGATTATTAAATTGATGACACCTTCTGAGTAGAGTCAGACATAAACTGCAGGTGCAGCCTCAGCATAAACGACTCCGTTTGCACAGCATTCAGGTAAGGTTTGTTCTGAAAAATACTTTTATCTGACCTTCTATGGTCCTTTTCAATCCTCATAGTGGATAGGTACTGCACATACCTCTTCTAGGTCCTGGTCACTGAAGATTCTTTTTTGTTGAAATGATTACAATTCACAGATTGGACAAATAACTCATTTATGAAAAGAAACCCAGAAATTCCTCCCCCCCCCCACCCCAGAAAGTCTCTAGTGTCCTTCCCAGTCAATCCTTCTTCCAATTTCCTCCCAGAGGTGATCATTTTTTAGAGTTTTGTCGCCATAGGTTAGTTTCTAGAGCAGTTTCTATTCTAGAAGTTCATAAGTGGGATCATGCAGTATGTGCCTTGTGTGTGTGACTTCCTTCACTTAGGAAACACAACTGAGTGTGCCAGAAGTCCATTATTTTTCCTAGCAAGTTGTATTTCATTATGTGAATACGCCACAATTTGTTTATCTGATCTCCTGAGTTGTTTCCAGTTTGAGATGGTTCTGAATAAAGGTAGTATGATCATTCTTAACGTGGCTTTGGTTTGCATTTCAATTATGACGAGATGCTGAGAGCTTTTTCACATGTTTAGTGTGTCTTCCTTTGCAAGATATCGGTTCAGGCCTTTTGCCCGTTTTTTAATGGATTGTCATTTTCTAATTGAGCTGTAGGAGTTCTTTATATATTCTAGATATAAGAATTTTGTCAGTTGTATGTCTTGTGAATATTTTCACCCAGTCTATTGCTTATTTATTTTCTTAACACTGTCTTCTAGAAGTTTGTAAGTGTATTTATTAATTGATTCTATCTACTACATTCATACATGTGACTAAAAACACACTCTTCCTTTTTGCACCTGTCAAATAAAATTTATATAGTCAAAAAAAAATTCAGCTTGGAAACAATGACCCTCATTTTAAACCTCGTGCTTTTCCTCGGGAAGTGCATCCCCTTCAAGGGAAGGGCGAAAAGAAATATTGATTAACAAGGACTCGAAAGGGGGCAAGGCTGTTAGCAGACTTCTCTGTAAATCGCAGGCAAAGCATCCTAACTAACACAGAAAGCATCTAGCATTATATCAAATATTTGGACTTTGCTGACTTTTTCTAGTTACATTTTCAGTCTGAGCACAAGTGTTCTTTACAGAATGCTCACAGTGGGCATGTTCACTTTGTACAACCCCAAACAGGGCTGCACAAGAGCGATCAGCAGAAGCCAACTGTTGCAGGAACCCAAACTTTCCCTAAAAAGAAGTAAATTATTGTATATGCCACTTGAAGTAAACCCCAGCTATGCAGAGAGGGAATCTTCCCTGCCATCCCACCCGGGGCCAAAGACCACGAAGCCTTGTTGGAGACAAGGGAGGGAGAGCTTGATGGAGGGGGAGCGATCTGCCAAAGCGGCAACTCTCAAAACTGGATCAGCGCCCAAACTGTCAACGTCATGAGGAACAAGGAAAGACTAAGGAACTGTCAAAGACCAGAGCAGACAGGAGACATCATGACTGAATGCAACGTGACCTCCTGGATTAGCTCCCGGAACAGAAGGAGGTCACAAATGGGAAAGCTGGTGAGATCCAAATAAAACCTGGAGCTTAATTCATAGCAATGTGCCAGTGGTGGTTTCTTAATTTTGATAAATGTACTATGGTAATGTAGGATGTTAACAACAGAGAAAACTGGGTGAGGGAGGTATACAGAAATTCTCTGTACTATCTTTTGTATCTTTGCTATAAATATAAAACTATCCCAAAATAATAAAAAGTTAACTTTTAAAAAATGGATCACTAACAATTATAAGAGAGAAAAACATGTAGTATCTTCTCCAGCTGTTGGGAAAGATAAAAACTTGGTTCATTCATTCACCTCTGCATGTTCACTTATTGAGTAACTACCGTGTGCTAGATACTGCTATAGCACTGGACACACGGCAGTAAATAAAACAGAACTCGTGCTCTCTGGGAGTTTGCATTTAGTCGAGAGAGAGGTTATAGACAATAAACTAGTAAGCAAGTAAATAAGTATATGTGAGGTCATGATAAACACTATGAAGAAACGTTGATGTCAATCCCGGTAGAGCAATGGAGGTTCCTGGCTGTTTCAGAGGGTGTTCAGAGAAGGCCTGTGAGAAGAGCTGAAATTTGAGCTGAATGCAATGAGGGAACGAACCAGGTAGACACTTGGGGAAGAACCTTCTCAGATGAAGGAATAGTGATGCGAAGGCCTGGGAACCAAAGAGTGTCTTGAGTCTTAAGAATCTGTCAAATCTACATAATCAAATATGTATTTTTCTTTTAGTTTAGAAAAACAACTTCAGCCTCTAAGGCATTCACACCACTGTGCTAGTTGTTTGGGGTCTAAAAAAAGTGAAGGGCCATAATCCCCCTTCAGATAAAACATTCCAATTCTTTCCATTCTTTCATTTTAACTTTCTGCTCCTATTCCTTCACCACCACCCAAATACAGTTGAACCAGGAACAATATGGACCGACCCACATAACGTTTCTGAAAAATTTCCACTAAAAAAGGAACCATTAGTTCTAATTATTATTATTTTCACTTTACTGTTGTAGCAAAGATTACTAATGATCATCTAGACACTGTTAACTATAAGTTCTATCTTCAAATTCAAACTCTGACTTGAAGATATTTCTAATTGCATAATACAAAGATCTAATACATACTAGCCAATGTGCTAAGGTTTTATGTACATTATAATTTACTTCATTCATTAGCCCTGTGAAGTGAGCTGCCAAATTCTAAAAACCCATTCTCTTCACCATTTTTACCTACTGCTCCTCACCTGTACTCATGGCTTCCTCCAAGAGCTCCACATGAAAAGACTCCCGCATTACACCTAGAGCTGAACTCTTTCAAGAATCTCCATCTTTTGAGTCAGTAAATGCTCACTACTTAACATTCAATATGTCTGAAAAAGATTCTGTCATCTTCTCACATTTACTTCTGCTCAACTAGTCTTAATCCTCTCAGTTGTAGTATTTTCCCAAACATCTGAACCGAAAACCTGGAGGTTATGTTTGAATCTCCAAAATTGTGACAGCACCTGGTCCTCAGCAGGCCTTCAGTTCTGTGCCCTCTCTCCTTCTTTCAAAACACTATTTCCCCCACATGGCTTTCATTTCACCAAATCTACTGTGTCCTCATTCCCCTTCAATTTCTTTTAAAAAAGACATAGTCTTTCATTCTACAATTATACGTAAGATTTAAAATAATTTTGGAAGAGGTAACACTTAGACCTAAAGTTACATTAAGAAATGAAAAATTGGTAAAATGCATTTTCAAAGCTCACTTTTTTGTAAAAGTCCACTGAGGGAAACAGGTGGGGAGAGGATCTGAAGAGAGAAGAGGGCGAAGCAAGGACAGTTTGCCCTCGGCCGTTCTTCATTTTTTGCTACTAAAACGTGGTCTAAGAAACCTACCCTGTTGGAAAGCTCGCAGTAAAGTACATTTGACAAAAATGTTCCTGACTTTATATTCATCCCAGAGTTTGTTTTAAAATTTAACAAATAGCATGGTAAAAAATGCTCCAAATCACTAGTCATCAGGGAGATAAAAGTTAAAACCATAGTGTCTACCCATCCACTAGAAAGCTAGAAAGACTGACAAAACCAAATATTGGTGAGGATATGGAGTAACTGGAACTCTCACACATTGCTGGTGGGAATGAAAAATGGTACGGCCAATTTAGAAAGCACTATGCCAAGAACTAAAGAATTAAACATACGCTTGCCAAGTGACCCATCAATCTAACTCAGTTGTCTCCCAGGAGAAATGAAACATATGTCCTACAAAGATTTGAATATGAATGTTCATATCAGCATTATCCAAAACAGTCAAAAACTATAACAGTCAAAAACCAAAACAAGCATGCCTGCTTTCACCACTTCTAGTCAACAAAGTATCGGAAGTTATAGCTGGAAAAATTAGGCAAGAAAAATAAATAAAAGGAATCCAAATTGGAAAGAAAGAAGTAAAATTCTCTCTGTTCACAGGAGACATGATCTTATATGTTGAAAAGCCTAAAGATTACACACACACACCTATTACAGCCAATAAATGAATTCAGCAAAGTCTCAGGATACAAAATCAACACACAATAATCAGTGGCATTTCTGTACACTAACAGTGAATAATCCAAAAAGGAAATTAAGAAAATAATTCCATTTACAATGATGTAACAAAGATTAAAATAGGAATAAATATAACCAAGGAGGCAGGAGATTTTTGCACCAAATACAACAAAGCATTGCTGAAGGAAATTAAAGGAGACCTAAATACGTGGGGAAACATCTTGCATTCGTGGATTGAAAGCCTTAATGTTGTTAAGACCACAATACTGCCCAAAATGATCTACATAGTTTTCATAAGATTCAATGCAATACCTATTAAAATCTCAACAGTGTTTGTGGGGTTTTTTTCAGAAACAGAAAGAGCTATCTTAAAGTTCATGTGAAATCTCAAGCGATCCTAAATAGTTAAGACATTCTTCATAAAGAAGAACAAAGTTGGAGGACTCACACTTCCTGTTTTCAAAACTTACTATAAAGCTACAGTAATCAAAACAGTGTGCTTCTCACATAAGGACACATATAAACCAATAGGATAGAATAAAGAGTCCAGAAATAAACTCAAATATTTGGGCAACTGATTTTTGACAAAGGTGCCAAGACTATTCAGTGGGGAAAGGGGAGTCTTTTCAACAAATGGTGCTGGGAAAATGGGATATCCGTATGTAAAAGAATGAGGTTGGACCCTTATCTTATACCACAGACAACCAAAGAAAAAAATAGATAAATTGGACTTCATCAAAATTAAAAACTTTTGTGCATCAAAGGGTACTATCAAGGGAGTGCAAAGACAACCCACAGAATAGGAAGAAATATTCACAAATCATATATTATAAGGGTTTAATATCCAGAATATAGAAAGGACTTCTATAACAAAAAGGAGTTACAACAAACAACTCACTTAAAAAATCGGCAGAAGACTTAACAGACATTTCTCCAAAGAAGATATGCAAATGGCCAATAAGCATGCAAAACGATGGTCAACATCACTAGCTATTGGGGAAATGCAAATCAACCAAAACTACAAACTTCATACCCATTAGGATGGCTATTATAAAAAACTAACATTTTTTTTAAAAAAAAGGAAAATAAATGTTGATGAGGATCCAAAGAAATTCGAACCCTTTGGACTGTTGGTGGGAATGTAAAATTGTGCAGCCACTGTGGAAAACAGTTTGGCAGTTCCTCAAAAAATTAAGCACAGAATCGTCTGATCCAGCAACTCCATTTCAGCTTAAATATCCAACAGAATTAAAAGCAGGGACTCAAACAGATGCTTGTACACCAAGGTTCATAGCGGCATTGTTCATAACAGCCAAAAGTGGATACAATCTAAATGTCCACCAGCAGATGGATGGCTAAACAAAATGTCATGGATACCATCAACGGAATATTATTCAGTGTTAAAAAAATGAGAGTTTGATACATGATCCCACATGGATGAACACTGAAGACGTTATGCTAAGTGAAATAAACCAGTCAGGAAAGGTCAAATACTGTATGATTCCACTTAGAGGAGGTACTTAGAGTAGTGAAACTCACAGAGACAGGCTCAGGGGAGGGGAGAACAGAGATTTACATCTAATAAGTAAAGAGTTTCTGTTTGGGAAGATGAAAAAGTTCCGGAAACACTCAGTGGTGATGGTTGCACAACATTGTGACTGTACTTAATGCCACTGAATTGTAGACTTAAAAATGGTTAAAATGGGAGCCAGCCCAGTGGCGCAGTTCGCACCTTCCACTTTGCTGGCCAGGTGTTCGCCAGTTCTGATCCCGGGTGCAGACCTATTCACCACTTGGCAAGTCATGCTATGACAGACATCCCATATATAAAGTAGAGGAAGATGGATATGGATGTTAGCTCAGGGCCAGTCTTCCTAAGCAAAAAGAGGAGGATTGGCAGCAGACATTAGCTCAGGGCAAATCTTCCTAAAAAATAAAAAAGAAAAAAGAAGGTTAAAATGAGGGGCTGGCCCAGAGGTGTAGTGGTTAAATTGGTGTGCTCTGCTTCAGTGGCCCAGGGTTTACAGGTTCAGATCCCAAGTGCAGACCTACATACCACTCATCAAGCCATGCTGTGGCAGCACCCCACATACAAAATAGAAGAAGACTGGCACAGATGTCAGCCCAGGGCCCATCTTCCTTACTCAAAAAAAAAAAAAAAAAAAGATTAAAATGGTAAATTTTATGTTATGTCAACAATCCAAATGTCCATCAGCTTGTGAATGGATAAACAATTGTGCCTCTCCGTCCTTTGCAATACTATTCAGCCATGAAAGGAACAAAATGCTACTTACTCAAAAACGCGGATGAGCTCAAAAACATGATGGCTAAATGAGAGAAATCAAACACAAAAGACTCGAACTGTAAGGTTCCATTCACACGAACTTCTAGAAAAGGCAAAAGCATAGAGACAGAAAGATCGGTGGTTGTCCTTGGCTGGGTTTGTGGAGGAGGACTGACTGCAAAGAATCATGGCAAAACTTCCTAAGGGGATTGCACTCTTCCATATCGCGGCGGCAGTCGAGGTTGTGTCACTGTATACAGATCAAAAATCACCAAATTGTACACTTAAAATTACTGAATTTTATTTTATGCAAATTATACCGCAATAGAGTTATTTTAAAAGCCTAAACTTAAAAAAAAAATAGTGCTAATGATGACAGAAGTTCAATGATCAGAGATAAGTCACTTATAGTGTAACAATGATTTTAGAAACAGATGCCCAGTTCTTCCACGGTCCAGCTTCAAGAACAAGGGTTATTCACCTCAAAACACTTGACCAATGGGTGGATGACTCTTTAGTCCTCTTTCCAATTACAAGGGTGTTTTTCCAATCCAAATACTTTCTTTGTCTCTATTTGTGTTTAGTAAACACATTATTTGTATTAAAAATATTAATAACATCAATTATAACATACTTTTAAAATGTTTAATGAATAATAAAGAGTACATGTATAATAATAAAGTTTCAGGCTTCAGAGACCAGTAAGGGGAAGGATATTTGGGGATTAGAAATATTCCTGGCACTCCTTAATCACATACCTCAACATTTATTCAGTCAACAAACATTTATTAAAGACTTACTACATCCCAAACTCTTTCTAGATACTTATATCAATGAACAAAATAGACAGCTATGTACCAGCTAGGATAGACAAACTATTTCAGAATCTCATGGTTTCCACCACAAAGCTTCATTTCTGACTCATCCTACCTGACCATTGCTGGTTGGCTGCAGCTCTGTCACATGCTCCCTTTCCTCTAGAACCCCACCTGTTGGAGCAGCCATTATCTGCAACATTGAATAAACAAATTGTGGCATAGCCACACTTTGGAATATTATTCAGCAATGAAAAGGCTCAACATGGTATAAACTCAGGGATAAAAATGGATGAACTCAAAAGTATTATTGCTAAGTGAAAGAAGTCAAATGCAAAAGACAACATGGCAGAATAAAAAACATGGTAGACCACATGCTGGCTCTAAAACTTCTTCCTAGAAGTGACAGCACTTCTGCTCACATGTCGTCAATCAGAGCAAGTCACATAGCCATGTCAGATGTCAAGGGGGTGGGGGAAGTATAATGCTCCCCCAGGGAGTGTCAGAGAACATACTTGAATAATAATACAGTTTACCTATTACCTATTATAATATTATATAATAATAATAATATTACAGAAGGAAATAAGGATGATAGAAAAAAAATGTAGAACAAATAAGAAGCATCAGACTGAGTGGTATGGAGCAAGATGCAGTCTAAGGAGCTCTCAGGCCCTCAGCAAGGAGTGGATGTGAAGGAGGTGAGGGCGCGGGCCAAGCAGACTCTCAGGAAAGAGCATTCCAAGGAGATGGGACATCCATAGGCAAGATCTGAAGTAAGAACAAGCCTGGAACTCTGGAGGAACAGTAAGGAAGCCAGTGTGGCTGGAGTGGAACAGCAGAGCATAGTAGGAGTGGAGGTGATTGAGGCGATGAGTGGGAGCAACAGGAGTTTGTTGTCATTGTAAGAACTTGAGCTTTGACACTGAGTGAGATGAGGAGCCAGGGCAGGATTTTGAGCCAAGAAACAGCTGATCTGACTTACAACCTATGTCATATCTTTGAAAGATCGGTGTGGCTGTTATATTGGGGACAAAGGGAAGAAGTAAGCAGACCAATTAGGAGGTCAATGCAAGAATCTACGCAAGTGATGATAGTGACTCAGACTAGGGGATAGTCGTAGAGGTGGTGGTAAGTGGTCAGATCCTGGATATTTTTCCAGGTAAAGTCAGTAGGATTTTTCTGACAGACTGGATAAGGGTGTGAGAGAAAGAGGAGCGGCAAGGACGATTCCAAGGATTTTGTTTGTTTCCCTGGGCAACTGGATGGATGGAGTCCTTAACTGAGAGGGGAAGAGGGTACCCAGGAGCAGCGTTAGTATAAGATGGGAGACCAGGGCTTTAATTTACAATGTCTTAAATCTGAAATGTCTGTGTGGCAAATAGGAAGATTTCACTCCACCCCGGGTGAAACACATCTCACTTTTCCACTGTCCAATGTCTTAGAATGCCCACTGGAGCCAGAGTCAAGAGACCCAGATGGCAATGCTGGCCTTACCCCTTAGAAGCTCTTCGATCTTGGTAAGAGACAGCATGCTTGTCTCTCCTCATCTATGCAGCAGGGCAATAAAACATGCCCACGGGGTTATCATGAGCCTTCAGTGACGTATGCACAGGGCAGGGCTCCACAAACCCAAACATGGGAGAGAAAATGGCCGTGCTGCTGCTGCAGCTGCTGTGGTCTCAGCAAAGGGCTGGCTGGCTGCTTTGGGATGAAATACACCAAGTAAGTCATGCCAGCGTCTCAAGATGCCAGGTATCGAAAACCATAATTTGGAAACACTGAAGTTATTGAATTTTTTCTTCCCTTGATAGGCTAATTTTTCATTCCAACCTGTTCCATTCTGGGATAAGCCCCTGTAGAATTCCTCAAGCAAGATGAGATCTTTTGGTGACTCAGACAAAATCCGAAATCACAAAATGCCCTGTGACTTTGCCTGAACGCTGTCCCACACCAGTTGGCCACTGGGACTGGGTCCGAGACCCTCAGGACTAGACATCACTGAGGCCCAGCTACTGCTGAGCTCTCTGCTCCCTGCCCTGGGGAGCAGCAGAGCACAGAAGGGGAGCTGGCCCTGGTGTGGTTTGGGGCAGGCCTGGAGGTGAGAAACAACCTTCCACTTAATCAGGTGGCCTGGGCAAGTTGCTCACCTTCATGAGACTCAGCTTTCACCTGTGTGAAACGATGATGATGACCTCATCTTGCCAAGTTTGGGGAGAGTGACGTGAAACATTGTGTGAGCAAGAGCCTGGCACATGGCAGGTGGTCAACAACTTTTCGTTTCCCTTCTTTCCCCTGACCCCGCACCCTGGCTCAGGAACACAGTCTACTCAGTTCTGTCTCTGCCTTTGGGATCCTGGGAGTATATTGTGTGAACAGCACCATATTATCTTCCAGATGTCAACTCAACATGCCCCAAAGCATCTTCTTTTCTCTCAAAAAACCTTTATGACTGGGGGGCTGGCCCCATGGCCGAGTGGTTAAGTTCGCGCGCTCCGCTGCAGGCAGTCCAGTGTTTCATCGGTTTGAATCCTGGGTGCAGACATGGCACCGGTCATGGAGCCATGCTGAGGTGGCATCCCACACGCCCCAAATAGAGGGACCCACAACTAAGAGTATACAACTATGTACCTGGGGGCTTTGGGGAGAAAAAGGAAAAAATAAATAAAATAAAACAAAACAAAAAACAAAACCAAAACAAAACAAAAAACCATTATGACTTGGTCATCCATAGACAACCTGGAATCTTATATCCTCTTGGTGAAATGAGGCCCCTAAATTTCCTATTGAAGCATAAAATAATTCTGTCAGCTATTTTGTTTGAAAATGACCTCACTGGAGCCTCTGGGAACTTCTCTTCATCCTAGTCATCTGAGCTTTGGTGAACTCACCTGGGCTCTCTGCACTTTGAAAAAGGCACTTTGGGAAGCGTTCTTCTTCAGTCTTCCTAAGGAGCCAACAGTTATAACCAGTGTGCAGGTGCGCACAGGCCCAATGTATTGAAACTTTGGGTAGTTATCTCAGCTATTTGTAAGGCAACTGTAATTATAAATTATTCATTAGAATCTTGGAGTCTAGGAGGAAAAAATATTTTCAGATATTTTGTTCCTTCTCAAAAAACAACAATGGTGAATCTTGGCTACTTAGAGAATCCAAAGTTGAATATTGAGATGAATAATGTGGTTTAAATAGTATACTGCCCTAATGAAGCCCTGTGTCATTATCATCCTTATAACATAAAATATGAAGGAGAAAAAATACCTCCTTTTTTGCTTATTACTTTAAGAATGAAATAACTCTAATAGTCTTTAATGAATGGCATCTTCTCTAAACACACTGCATCAGTGCACTCCTGAGGGCTTCTGGAATGGATTTACTGCTTTCTCTGAAAACTAGGGCATGACCTATTCATGCAATGTTGCTTTGATTCAAACACATTGGAATGAAAAATAACAATAATTTCCCATGCTAAAAATCAGCAACTCTGATGTACAATTTTGTTCCCTGTGTGATGAGATGGGAACAACGTGGATGTGTTTAGCATTGTCTCTTCTGTGAAAACAAGTAGATAACTGGGTTTTAACTTCTCACGACCCAGGAAATTACCATTTTTGCAGTGATGACCTGTATGGGAGAAAATCTGTGCCCTGCCTTGTATCCTCTTGGTCTACCTCATACTCTAGCCATTGCGACAGCAACCAGCTTCAGGCAGATGTAACCTGGCCAATACCTCCCATCTGCTGCAGCATATTTCTTGCTTTTTGACACCACAGCATGGAACACCTGCAGGAGCGTGGATCACCGGCAGGAGGGTGAATCACCTGCAGGAGTGTGGAACACCTGCTGGAGCATGGAACACCTACTGGAGTGTGGATCACCTGCAGGAGCCAGCCCAGTACTCACACAAGCATCACCTGAATGTGCAAGAGATTTAAGGCTACAAGGGGCAAGCCTTGAACAATCGGAGGTGGGAGCTGGTGAGTGAATGCTCTTCCCCCACTCTGAGTGCTCAGTCTACTCTGAAGCAAAGGCTACACAGCTCTTTAGGTGGCCGTGGTGGGATCAACCTGAGAATGCATCATTATTAGCTTCCCCCCTTCCCTGTTTCACTCTCCCTGATCCCTCATTCCTGTTTTCTAGGAACACTTCCCCAAATTAGAAAATTCTGGAAGCCAATTTAGGCAATAAGCCAGGCAAATATGTTAAGTAACCTGTGAAGGCTTATCAAGAGACTCAGAGAAGTCCGCTAGTCCAGCCCCTGCATCTAGGTGAGACCACAGCCAAGTCATCGACCAAAGAACCATTGTATTAAAAAAAGCTCTCATAAAAATGGAATTCTAAACTCTTCTTTAGTAATTCTACTAGGTATTCGGATCTTCATTGCAGATAAATGTTCCTGAATAAAAGGCAAGAGATACAGAGGCCTGGATGTTTGATGTAAGCCCTAGTGTCTATAATTGCATGAGCCCATGAATGAGCTGACTGGATTTTGCTCTTTGCAGCAATGCTAGCTCAGTTTCATAAGAGAAGTTCAGTGACAATTTAGTTCTTTTTACATTTCGTCTCTTTCCAGTGCATGACAAGTAGATCTGACTAATTACTCTCCTTGTTGGACATGCCAAAAATTCAGTATCAATCTTTTAGCTGATTGACATTCTTTAAGCATAAATCAAATCATAAGGGGAAAATAAATATACCTTAAAATGTGGTTTTTTTAACAAGACAATCAGGGGCTACAAAAAAGCACAGGAAATAGCTAATTTTACAGCACACTTTCAAGACGAGACAGTTATTAACACTTTATCATATTTGCTTTGAACCCATCATTTTAGTAAAAAAAAAACCTGCTATTTTTAAATAAAATATTACAGCCTAGCTAAAACCTCACCCAATGTCCATGTCCTTCCTCTTCTCTCCATCCTCAGGGATAACTCGATTCAGAAATCTGTATGTATCATTCCCACATGTGCTTTTGTACATCTTCTGCACAAATATGCACCCACAGACAATATATGAATCCACTGCATTCTAGCTCTTGTTGCTGTTAACAAGCCCAGTCGTACTTCTTGGTAAAAAACAAACAAACAAACAAAACAAAAACAAAAAATACCCCTCTTCTCTCTGATTATTTTTAAGATTTTCTCTTTGACTTTGGTGTTATACAATTTCACCACAATGTAAACAGGTATTTTAGAAAAATGTGTCATGCTTGAGACTCTTCTGAGCCCCAGAATTGTCTGGAGCACGGTGAGGAGCATGTGGCAGCCACAGAGAAGAAAGTGCACAGGTAAGAGAAGCGCCCCGCCCTCACCTAGTACTCCAGCCCAGAATCGTCTGGAGCACGGTGCAGAGTGGTGGTGGGGAAAGAGAAAGTGCACAGTCCTGCAATCGCCCAGGGCTCCACACAGAGAGATGAGCAGGGGCTGGGGGAAGCACTGGGGAAGGAGAGCACCCCTTCCCCAACCTGGTGCTCCAGATCTGCCATCGATCAGTCACTCAGGGAGAAAAGCATCAGTGGTTGTAGCTGGGGAGCCCCTGCTCATGCCGGGCCCAGAATACACAGCACCTGATCCTCATCTTGTGGTGGTACGTGGCAGCTGTGACCAGATAAGAGCACCATGAGGAAGTAAAAATCTACTCAATCGAGCAGTATGAGTAGGTATATTAAAGCTCCAGACCTGAAGGAAAGTGACAAGTACCCAGAAACCAACCCTGAAGGAACAGAAATTCATAACCTAGATGACAAAGAATTCAAAACAGCTATCATAAAAACACTCAACAAGTTACAAGAAAACACAGAAAGACAAATTAATGAATTCAGGAGCTTCTTCACAAAGGAGATTGAAACCATAAAGAAGAACCAATCGGAAATGTTGGAGATGAAAACCACAATGGATGAAATAAAGAAACACCTGGATTCCCTAAACAACAGAGCTGACAATATGGAGGAGTGAATCAGCCGGTTAGAGGATAGTACCATGGAAATGCTTCATAGGGAGGAGAAGAAAGAACTAAGACTAAAAAGAAATGAGGAAGCACTCAGAGAAATGTCTGACTCAATGAGGAAATGCAACATAAAGATTATAGGTATTCTAGAGGGGGAAGAGAAGGAGAATGGAGCAGAAAGCTTGTTCAATGAAATAATAGCTGAGAACTTCCCAAACCTGGGGAGGAAGCTGGAAACCCATGCAAAAGAAGCCTCCAGATCTCCTAACTTTGTCAGTATAAAAAGACCTACTCCGAGGCATATAGTAGTGAAGCTGGCAAAAGTCAAGGACAAAGAAAATATACTAACTGCGGCAAGGCAGAAGAAAACAACTTACAAAGGAACCCCTATCAGGCTTTCAGTGGATTTCTCAGCAGAAACCTTACAGGTTAGGAGAGAGTGGAATGATATATTCAAAATCCTGAAAGACAAAAACTTTCAACAAGAATACTCTATTCAGGGAAAACATCCTTCAGATATGACAGAGAAATAAAAACATTCCCAGATAAACAAAAGATAAGGGAATTCATTGTCACAAGATGCCCCCTACAAGAAATTCTCAAGAAGGCCCTCATACTTGAAAAAAATAGGAAAGAGGCGACAAAACCCTGAGCAAGGAGATGAATACATGGGCAATATTCAGAAAACAGCAGCTCTCTATCAGATCAGCTTAGTAAACATTTTAACATCACAGATAAAGAAAAGGAAAACAGCAAAACAAAAATGATCTCATCATTTTAACCACAAACTCACAACACAGGATTGAAAAAGATATGACAAAAATAACTTATAAGGGGAAGAGGAAAGAGATGGAATCAGTATAGTCTAAGGAAATGAGAGGCTATCAGAAAATGGACTATCTCAACTACAAGATTTTTAATACAAACCTAAGGGTAACCACTAAACAAATAATTAGAACAGAAACATTTATGATAAACAAGGCGAAAACGAAGAAAACCAACAGAGGAAACTACCTAATCAAATTGGTAGACCAAAATACACAGGACGAGAAACAAAGGAAGTGCAGAAAAACCAGGAAACATGATAAGATGGCAGTATTAAGCCCTCATATACCAATAATCACTCTAAAAGTAAATGGTTTGAATTCTCCAATCAAAAGACACAGAGTGGCAGGATGGACTAAAGAACAAGATCCAACAATATGCTGCCTCCAGGAAACACATCTCAGCTCTAGACACAAACATAGGCTCAGAGTGAAGGGATGGAAGACAACACTCCAAGCTAATGACAAACAAAAGAAAGCAGGTGTTGCCATACTTACATCAGACAAAGTAGACTTCAAGGTAAAACTGGTAAAGAGAAACATAGAGGGGCAGTATATAATGATAAAAGGGACCCTCCACCAAGAAAACATAACACTTACAAGCATGTATGCACCCAACACAGGAGCACCAAAGTACGTAAAGCAACTATTAACAAACCTAAAAGGAGATATCAACAACAACACAATAATAGTAGGGGACCTCAACACTCTACTTACATCAGTGGATAGATCATCCAGACAAAAAGTCAACAAGGAGATATGGGAATTAAATGAAAAAACTAGACCAGATGAACTTAACAGACATATATAGAGCACTCCACCCACAAACAGCAGAATATACATTCTTCTCAAGTGCATATGGAACATTCTAAAGGATAGAGCATATATTGGGAAACAAGGCAAACCTCAATAAATTTGAGAAGATTGAAATCATATCTACTATCTTTTCCGACCATAATGCTCTGAAACTAGAAATCAACTACAAGAAAAAAGTTGGAAAAGGAACAAGAATGTGGAGAATAAACAACATGCTACTGAACAACCAATGGGTCACTGAAGAAATAAAGGGAGAAATCAAAAAATATTTGGAGACAAATGAGAATGAAAACAGACCATACCAACTCTTATGGGTGCAGCAAAAGTGGTCCTTAGAGGGAAATTTATAGTAATGCAGGCCCACGTCAACAAACAAGAAAAAGCTCAAAAAAACACTGTTAAACTACACCTAACAGAATTAGGAAAAGAAGATCAAACAAAGCCCAGACTCAGCAGAAGGAGAGAAATAATAAAAATTAGAGCAGAAACAAATGAAATTGAAACAAAAAAAGACTGTAAAAACGATCAGTGAAACAAGGAGCTGGTTCTTTGAGAGGATATAAGGAACTGACAAATCCTTAGCCAGACTCACTAAGAAAAAACGAGAGAAGCCTCAAATAAATAAAATTAGAAATGAAAGAGGAGAAATTACAATGGATACCACAGAAATACAAAAGATTATAAGAGAATATTATGAAAAACTATAGGCTAACAAACTGGACAATCTAGAATAAATGGATAAATTCTTAGACTCTTCCAACCTCCCACAACTGAATCAAGAAGAAATAGAGAATCTGAATAGGCCAATCACAAGTAAAGAGATTGAGACAGTAATCAAAAACCTCCCCCAAAATAAAAGTCCAGGACCAGATGGCTTCTTGGGAGAATTCTACCAAACATTCAAAGACAATTTATTACCTAGTCTTCTCAAACTATTCCAAAAAATTGAAGAAGGTGGAAATATTCCTAAGACTCTCTCCCTGATCCCAATCATCACCCTGATCCCAAAACCCGACAAGGACAACATGAAGAAGGAAAATTACAGGCCAATATCGCTGATGAACATAGATGCAAAAATCCTCAACAAAATATTGGCAAACTAAATACAGCAATACATTAAAAAGATCATACACCATGATCAAGTGGGATTCATACCAGGGACACAGAGATGGTTGAATATTCACAAATCAGTCGATGTGATACACCATATCAACAAAATGAGCAACAAAAACCACATGATCCTCTCCATAGATGCAGAGAAAGCATTTGACAAGATCCAACATCTGTTCATGCTAAAAACTCTCAATAAAATGGGTATAGAAGGAAAATATCTCAACATAATAAAGGCCATATATGACAAACCTACTGCCAACATCGTACTCAATGGGGAAAAACTGAAAGCCATCCCTCTGAGAATAGGAACAAGACAAGAGTGCCCAGTGCCCACTCTCACCACTATTCTATTCAACATAGTACTAGAGGTTTTGGCCAGAGCAATTAGGCAAGAAAAAGAAATAAAAGGAATCCAAATAGGCAATGAAGAAGTGAAACTCTCAATCTTTGCACACGACGTGATCTTATATATAGAAAACTCTAAAGAATCCATTGGAAAACTATTAGAAATAACTAACAACTATAGCAAAGTTGCAGGGTATAAAATCAACTTACATAAATCAGTGGCATTTCTATACTCTAATAACGAACTAACAGAACAAGAACTCAGGAATACAACCCCCATTTACAATCGGAACAAAAAGAATACAATATCTAGGAATAAATTTAACCAAGGAGGTGAAAGACCTATACAAAGAAAACTCTAGGGCATTATGGAAAGAAATCGATAATGACATAAAGAAATGGAAAGATATTCCATCTACGTGGATTGGAAGAATAAACGTAGTTAAAATGTCTATACCACCTAAAGCAATCTACAATTCATTGAAATCCCAATCAGAATCCCAATGACATTCTTCACAGAAATAGAACAAAGAATCTTTAAACTCATATGGGGCAACAAAAGACCCCAAATAGCCAAAGCAATCCTGAGAAAAAAGAACAAAGCTGGAGGCATTGCAATCCCTGACTTCAAAACATATTACAAAGCTATCGTAATCAAAACAGCATGGTACTGGTACAAAAACAGGTGCTCAGATCAATGGAACAGAGCTGAAAGCCCAGAAATACAACCACACATTTACAGACAGCTAATCTTTGACAAAGGAGCCTAGAGCATACAATGGAGAAAGGAAAGCCTCTTCAATAAATGATGTTGGGAAAACTGGACAGCCACATGCAAAAGAATGAAAGCAGATTGTTATCTTTCTCCCTGTACAAAAATGACTCAAAATGGATCAAAGACTCGAAGATCTGAAACCAGAAAACTTCTAAAAGAAAATATAGGCAGTACACTCTTTGACATCAGCCTTAAAAGGATCTTTAAAAATACAATGTCCACTCAGACAAGGGAAACAAAAGAATAAATAAACAAGTGGGACTTCATCAGACTAAAGAGCTTCTGGAAGGCAAAGGAAACCAAGATCAAAAGGAAAAAACAACACACGAACTGGGAGAAAATATTTGAAAAGTCGAATATCCAAAAGGGGTTAATCTCCATAATATATAAAGAACTCACACAAATGAACTACAAAAAAAAACAAACAATCCAATCAAAAAGTGGGCAGAGGATATGAAGACGTTTTTCCAAAGAAGATATACAGATGGCCAATAGGCACATGAAAAGATGCTCAACATCACTAATCATCAGGGAGATGCAAATCAAAACTCCACTTAGACATCATCTTACACCTGTTAGAATAGCTATAATCACCAAGACAAAAAATAACAAATGTTGGAGAAGATGTGGAAAAAAGGGAACCCTCATCCACTGCTGGTGGGAATGCAAACTGGAGCAGCCACTATGGAAAACAGTATGGAGATTCCTCAAAAAGTTGAAAATAGAATTACCATATGATCCAGCTATCCTACTACTGGGTATTTATCCAAAGAACTTGAAATGAACAATACAAAGAGACTTATGCACCCCTATGTTCATTGCAGCATTATTTACAATGGCCAAGACATGGAAGCAACCCAAGTGCCCAATGACTGATGACTGGATAAAGAAGATGTGGTATATATATACAATGGAATACTATTCAGCCATAAAAAGGCATAATCATCCCATTCGCAACCACATTGATGGACCTTGAGGGTATCATGTTAAGCGAAATAAGCCAGACAGAAAAAGATGAACACCATATGATTTCACTCATATGTGGAATATAAACAAACTTATGGACAAAGAGAACAATTCAGTGGTTACCAGGGGGAAGGGGGGACTGGGCACAGGGCTGTAGGGCACACTTATATGGTGTTTGACAAATATTAACGTACAACTGAAATTTCACAATGTTATAAACTATTTAGACCACAGTAAACAATTTTTTTAAAAAATGTTTGTTATATTTTATCCAATGTTTCTAAATGTTAAGAGGGAGAGAGATTTTATACCTGTTTGATATTACTGGAGCTAGAAGTGCAGGACAACATATCTTAAAATATATCTTTTTGGGGCCAGCCCAGTGGTGCATTGGTTAAGTTCATGAGCTCTGCTTTGACGGCCTAGGGTTCGTGGGTTCACATCCCAGCAGCAGACCTACATACCCGCTCATCAAGCCGAGCTGTGGCAGCATCCCACATACAAAATCGAGGAAGATTGGCAACAGATGTTAGCTCAGGGCCAGTCTTCCTCACCAAAAAAAATCTCTCTCTATATATATATATCTTCTTGTGAATTCCTCTCTCTCTCCAGATATATTGAAGATTCTACTAGAGTCTTAATAAAAAGCAATAGCTAGAAAGTCAGAAGTTAGGTTCAGAAGTACCTTGGGGACAGTATTTGCTGATCCACTGGTTGCAGGTTATGAATATAAAATGCCGGCATTTCAAGTCAACGCATCTATCACTCACCTGCCTGAAGATTTTCAAAAGGGACCTTCCGTTAGAGACTGCAGTAAACTTAACACAGTGCCCAGAGGTGATATGAGGTTGGATCCCAGAAACTGCTGAGCGATGATGGGGGGAAGGTGGGAGTTGGGAGGCAAAGGTTGAGCTCCACAAGAGGGCCCCTGATGTGCAGAAGTCTCTCTCCATCCCACAAACCCCTGAGTTGCTTTGTGAGCTCTGACAATTTTATGTCAGGACTGATGCAGGACCAGGCGACCAGCTTCAATGTGCAGCAGCCCAGAGAGTTCCAGAAGGTCAGAGACTTTTCTGACATCCTTATTGCTGTGCTCCAGGGCCACTCACAGTGCCTAGGATAAGCAGATGTTCCATAAATACTTCCCGAATGAATGGAAAATCTAGTACACTTCCAGAGGACTGAAGTGCTCTGGCTAGAGAGGCAAGGGGAGGGGGAACCAAGGGCAAGTTTAGGCCGATTTACTGGGACTCCAAAGAGGCCTTGGTTCTCAACCCCCTTCGCTTGCATGAGCCCTTCTAAAGCCCCGGATGGGCCCAGTCACGTGTGGACAAGATCATACGTTTTGCGTAAAATTTGCAATCGGGTAAGACTATTGTCTCTTTCCGTTATGAATGCCTCCCACCCCACACACTTCCCCTGGTGTCAGGTCATTTGGGGATCATGGTCATGAACATTTTGGTATCCAGATATAGGGAATTTGAGATGGGGATATATTTTGTTTGGGTTTATTAGGACATCATTACGTGGTTCACAGTCTCTCCTCAGCGGAGTTAAGCTGTTGCTACCTGTTCCAGCGTAGGCAGGATCTCCAGAAATCCTCCTACCAGCTCCCGGTGCCGATTCAACCTGCACCCTGCAACTTGATGGCACAGACGGGACACGGATGTGCTCCACAGCGCCCCACACCTGCAGGATGTGGCAGTGTGTGGAGCCGGAAGCTGGTCGGCCAACCTTCTTTTGACATCTGATGTATAACGGTGTATGTGGAGGAGGAGGTTTTCATTGACACCTGATCAAAATCGAAGTTCTCTCCCACCAGGAATGTGTTTGTGAATGCAGCATAAACGATTATAAATGTATCATCAATTGGTTTTCTTTTTTTGATAGGAATAGCCAAAAAAATAGAGTTTATCAGAATTCCTGCGGTTATATGGCACAAACTTAAGGCAACACTATAAACAGCAAGGCCGTCTAGGTGCGACGCCTCTTATTTTGTGCACCCAACTATCAAAATCATGCTGGAGGAGAGACTGAGTTATCTGTCTATTCTCTCTGTATAAAGCGACATTACAAAATCGTCATCACATGTAGAGGTCATCAAAGACAATGCAGCCCAAACATGAAGGAAAAAAACATTGTGGGGGTTTCTTTTTCTGGATTCGGCGATGTTGTGGCATTTTTTCAGCTTTTGAAACGTGTAATTAGTTGTGATTTCTGGTATCATTCTAAATAAATATTCACTTTGGGGCCAAATTTTGTATTTGTAATTTTGTAATCCTTGTATTTAAAATGGCTCGGTAAATAGTATAAGCTTGAGGCCCACAAAACTTGCCCCCCACCCCCCGCCCCCGTCTGGAGCGCGCAGGTCCCAGGGACGAGACCGCACGGAGACCCCCTTCGGCCTCCGCCGCGGCGGCCCGCCGGCCTGCCCAGTCCAGCGGCCCAGGGAGGCAGCCCCCAGGGCCATCCCTCCAGCCTGCCCCTCGCGGGCCCCGTCCCGCCAGGACTCAGACTGGGCACCCTGGGGTGCGCTCCTCTCTGCCCTCCTCTCCCGGCTGCCGAGAATGAGGAGGCAGGAGCGTGCACAGCGCTGTCGGCGACAACGCTGGGTGAACAGGTAAGTTGTTATCCAAATAGAGACACTTTGCGAAGCGGAAGGGCCACTATGAATAGTTCGCCAGGACCATCTCAGCCAGACGACCTGGGCTCGCCCCCTGCTCTGCTTCCACGAGCCGTGAGCGTCTGGTTAGGGTGAACGACCAGCTCTGCACGGACTGCAGTTTCCCGCCTGGAAAATAGCAAGGACCACCTCATCACATTGCTATAAGGGGTAAATGATATCCACAACCATATCTACACATACTTAGGGAGGAGAGGGTGCTGCATAGACAGATCTATGTCTCTATGTACCTACACAGATAGGGATACCTATTGATATAGAGAGATATAGATATATTTATGTAGATAGCAGTGCACAAGCCTCAGACTTGGATACACAAGAAATAGCACATTTTCTTTAAGCTATCCTAACTTTCTTTTCAAGCTCCCCGTCTCTGCAGACGGGAGAATTCCCGACCAGTCTCTGGGGGCTCTGCCGCCGCCCCAGGAGACGTGCGGGTCCCGCGTGCCGCGCCCCAGGCCCGCGTCCCCTCCCCGCGGAGGGCGCCTCCCAGGCTGGTCGCCAGACGCGCTGCGAGCACCCTCCCTGCGGGCGCCGGGGCGGGCCCATAGCAGGCTCCTCCGCGCCCTCTGGGGACCCAGGGTCCTCATTCTCTGACAGGGAAGAAATCTTTCTCTAAATCCAGCTAGGGTGTTTTGTGAAAGCCTGAGAATCTGCCTTGCTTCCTTTCTCTGAAAATCATATATCAATTCCTCTAAGGGCTTTGGTCTTGAAAACGCCCAAATCAGAGAGAATTACCGTCGAGTTTTGCTTTCTCTCCTGCCACATTCCTCCCCAGAGGCTCTGAGCGATTGTGTTTGCTAAAGAGAGAAACAGGAGGGACCGCGAACTGGCCAGGTCCGGCGGCGCGCCCTGTCCCTGGAGACGGCGCCGCCCCCGCCAGGACGCTGCGGCTGGGCCCCAACCGCGGGAAAAGAGAAAAGAGCAGAATATCCCAGGGAGGCAAGGACTGGAAGGTTTGTGGGAGAAGCAGCTTAGGAAGAGCGGCATGAATGAAAGAGTGAGCATCTGGCGAGTCATTCGTTAAGTTAGGGGACAGGAAGAGAGGCAGAATTACTGTAAAGATAGCAAAATATGTTTCTGCCGCGAATCTGGGGGAAGAGAGCAAAGAGCGCAATCTCAAAGGTCAGAGAATATAAACTAATCCAGCGGAAGGTTCCTTAGAGATCGGGGAGTCAACACACCCCTCCGCCCCACCCCCACCCCCCAACATACAATCACAGCTAGTGAAACTGAGGCCAGAGTTGAGACCACTTGCCCAAAGCCCAAAACTACATTGACTTTAGTCGCAGGTATCTAACTCCACTGAGCGGCTTTTCACTCCAACTGTACTATATTACCTTCTCATGACTGAAAATAAAGAGGTTTGCAGAAGTCACTTGGCCTTGGGTTCAGATCCTGACTACTCACACTTACCTTTGTAATCTGGAGCCTCTTATCCGGCTCAAGACTCTACTCCTTCTGTAAAATGGGACTTATCTATAGTTCTGGATTGTTGTGAAGATTAAATGAGATACTAAATGACCTAGCACAGTGTCAGCACCTAGTAGCTGCTCATTGTAGACTGAGGATGTCAGGATTCCTTGGTAAGAACACAATATTGACTCCGCAAGTGTCTCGGCTTCCAGTTTTCCCAGACAGTTCATTTTGATAAACTACAAATCTTCACAAGATCCCATTTTTCTCTTTTTTAAAAAGAACACGTCAAAGATTTTAACTCATTAACTATTGAAGGAACAAGAAGATGTTAAAACTAATGCAAAGGAAAATGTAGAGGACAGACATCCATAGGCAAGGAGGAACGCTAATAGATGCACAACTGGCCACTTTCACGGCGCAGTCATCAGGTGCATCTTCACTGGACATTGCATTTCTTCTCCTCTTCCTCCTCCTTCCCCTCCTCCTCCTCCCTTCCCCCCTTCTGCTCCTCCCCTTCTTTTGCCCCTGCCTCCTCCCCCTCTTTCTACTACGACTTCTAATTTTTCTTCTTTTTTTTGGAAACAGCTTTATTGAAATGTAATTAATATATCTATTTGATATAGATATAGATAATAGATGTAATTCAATCATTTAAAGTGCACAATCCAATGACTTTTAATATATTTACACAGTTGTACAACCATGGCCACAATCGATTTTAAACATTTCATCACTTCAAAAGACACCCTGTACCCTTTAACTATAACCCCTGTCTTCCCATCCCCCTGCCCCAGCCATAGGCATCCCCTAGTTTACCTTCTGTCTCTATATTTATCTATTCTGGACATTTCATATAGATGGAATCATACAATACGTGGTCTGTTGTGACTGCCTACTTTCACTTAGCATAATGTTTTTGGTGTTCATCTCTCTTGTTGCAAGTATCAGTACTTCATCCCTTTGTATGACCAAATAATATTCCACTGTATGGCCTGTTTTCTCTTACACTGTGCTTTTAATGAGGTATTTCTCTTAAGAAGTAAAATATGGAAAACTCTGAGGTCTAATGGTTTAGAATGTTCTGTTTCTCTCCGGAAGGGCAGATACTTGATACTAATGTCAGTTTCCCCATCCAAGCCACGGGCTTCAATGTTCTTGGATTCTGGTTTGTTTTCTGAAATTTATATTTGCTTCCAAACAGATTAGCACAACCTGGTTAGAAGTATTTCCCACTTGGGTCACTGGCCAGTTTTTCACTGTGGCAGGCATCGTGGATACTTCCATGAACCCCATCTCTTGAAAACAACATAAAACAGAGGAGTTCCCAGTCCGATGTGGTGACCTGAGTTCTGGTCTGGGAGTAAGTTCTTAGAAATGTGAAAAGAAAATAAGGCAGCCTTCACCTCCTCTTGCCCTCTCAGCTATTCTCAGTGCGCTGTGGATGAGTGAAGCTTGCCTCCACAGCTCCTGCTAGCTCTTTATCTGCCCTTTCACCTAGCACTGCCAGCCCTTGGTGTTCTCTAGGGATGTTGTTTTTCCTTCAGATGAGGGAGAATCCTTGTAGACTACTTCATTCTTAAGAAATTAGTGATTCTGCAGAAGATTTACATTTCTAGAGAGGAGCCCAGAGAAAGGGCCCGTATGACTCGGACAGAACCTCTAATAGTGTGGCTTCTTGAAGCCCACCCTTTTAAACCAAGTGTGTAATCCTAGTTCAAGTGCAATTAAGATTTGAATTTTTCTTGCTTTTTTTTCATCCACCCCATCCATCCATCCACCCACCCATCCATCCATCCATCCATCCATTCACCCACCCATCTACCCATCCACCCACCCATCCATCCACCCATCCACCCATCCACCCCTCCATCCATCCACTCATCCACCCCTCCACCCCTCCATCCATCCACTCATCCATCCATCTAACCAACAAGCATTTATTCACTACCAGTTTGGCCAGTCTTCACGCCTAGTGCTAGGAATAGGAGAGCCATCTAGTTCAAAAGTTTCTCACAAATTGTATTGACATTATTTGTCTGCCTCCCCTGGCAGAGTTTGAATCTCCATCTCCTTGAGGGCAGGAGATATATTCATTCCCGGATGATCAAATGAATATTTGAAGAATAAATGACTGAATGCATGTCCAATACCCAGCATGGTGCCCGTGTCTGTGGGTGGTGTGGCTGAGGAAACCTCCCTGGGAGCGGCAGATCTCTGTAACATGGTGGCAGACCACAGAACGTGAGCTGGGCAGTTCATTAGAGCCCTTGATTACTCTTGTCAGGAGCTAAATGAAAAGGAATTCAGTTCAATGATTCCTTAACAACCACCACTGCTTATTTTTGCCTAAAGGAAGTCAATCTTTCCCCTTAAAGTCAGTTTTAGAAGGCTGCTTAGTCCCAGACAGACCCCAGAGTGGGGGGCAACAGATTTAGAGGTGACAGCAGCACTTCCTAGTCAAAGGACTCCTGGGAGAGCTAAGAATCAGTGCAGGAAGGCAGGAAAGAGCTGAGATGCTCCCCAAAAGCATTTTGAGAAAATAATTATATGCATCAAAGTTATAGGGAAATATTCATGCCTTTTTAACATAGATCAACTTTATTGAGAAATAATTTACACATAATAAAAAGCACCATTTTAAGTGATGAGTTTTGTCAAATGTATCCACTCCTTAACTATGACTAAACCCATAAAGCTCTCTTGTGCCTGTTTGGAGTCAACTTCCTCTTTCCCCCCTGCCTCACAAGCACAGATGTTTCCTAGGATTTCACATCAATTGAATCATAAGGCACATGCGCCTTTGCGTCAGCTTCCTTAACTCAGCATGCTTTTTAAATTGGTCCATGCTATCCTGTATGTCAATAGTTTGTTCCTTTCTTTGCTAAACAGAATCTCATTTTAGGAATGTATCACTCTTTGTCTGTCTATTCATCTGTTGGTGAACACTCGTACGTTTCCCGTTTCTGACTATTACAAAGCTTCTGTGACAACTGTGTACAAGGCTTTTTTGTACACATGACTTCATTTCTCTTGGGTAAGTACCTAGGAGTGGAATGGCTGGGTCATGTGGTACACGTGTGTTTAACTCTATAAAGTATTTCCAGTTTTCCAAGGTGGTGTCACCATTTTCCTCTGTGCCTTTTTTATGCTGTTCACATTTTAAAGTGTCCTGGGGTAATTAGGAATTCAGGGTAAATTGGTTCTCTCTCTCTCGAAGGGGATACAACCATGGACACAGACTGATGATGGAAGAACAGACACGGCCGAGGTAAGACAGTCCCCAGATGCTGGCTGAGAGTCTGACACAGCGGACAGAGCCCTGGCAGTGAGGCTTCTACTCATCACTGAGGAGACGTTTCGGGAGACTCAAGTGGGAGGCGGGGAGGGCTGGGGACCCAAGATGGGGCACAAAGACCTCAACGGAAAAAGCACAAAGGGACTACATACTATAAAAATATATTAAATGTATTATAAAAATATTATCACATATAAATATATGTTATAACATATATATATAACTTTTTAAATATATTGTTTCATTTCCTATCTGTGGAAATTCCTCTCATTCAAGGAAAATTCAACCCAAGGATAATCCTCATTCATTATTGCAAATTGGCATAGGAGCCCTTCCTAAATTTACTAATTATTTTATCAACAAGCACCAGGTTAAGAGAGTGCTGCTTTCCTGAGTGGACGCAGTAGCTTGCTGTACCCACCACAGTCTGTCCTGAAAAAGCTGCAGGATGTTGCCTTTTTCCAGTCTGCTTTGCTCCGAGACCAGCATGGTAACAGACGGCATGGGTGGCAGCTCTCTGCTCACAGCTCTAACGTGGGCTCACTAGAGACAGCTGTTTCATATTTGCAGCCCTGGGTGCTCACCTCCTTAATACAAGGGTATAGCAGAGCCAGACCCTTAAACCAACATGGTTCTTGAGAACACTCTTTCTGCAGAACTCAACACCCAGATTTCTAGTAAACAGTTCACTATCTCTTCAAAAGATTTGTGTTCCACATAAGGAAGATACTCTTAACCTTTGGTCATTGCTTGCTACCACTGGACAAGTTTATTAGGAGAAATGGTGGGATCTACAGCTCAAAAAGTTGTATTCAAAAGCAGAGGAAGGACTCAAGGCCCTCTTTGGGTCTGGGGTCACCGTCCCGAGACAAAGCATTGAAGGGTAGGCACAGGGCACTGGCTTGTCCAGGCTGCACCAGATATCTGCTGGGTGGGAGCCAGTGGAGGGTGGTTACAAAGAATTTGGGTTTCCAAGTTAACTAGATTTTGACTAAATCCCAACTGGGCTAGGAATACATTCCTTAACCTCAGGAAGCCTCAGTTCCTTCAGCTCTAACACATGAATAAGAACTGCTTGTTCATCATTGTTTTGAGGATTAGAGATAATGCACATAAAGCATTTAGTATACTGGCTGGAAAAATTACCCCTCACTCAGCACTAGTTAGTTTTTATTTATGCCTCAATTACTTCAAATATGGATGAGGTGGTTGAACTACATGATGTCTAACACTTCAAGATCTAACATACCATGCCTCAAAATTAAAACAACGTTCATCCTTCAGTTTCAAGTTGACCTTATACTAGTAGTAATGTTATAGTAGTAATAACTCTAAAAGATCTTAATCAATTAACAAATGTTAAACATGTCAGTATGTATAAGAGTACTAAAAGAACTAAATATTCTACAAAAATCAGTTCCAGGCAATGAAATGTGCTAGACAGATTAAGCGGGGCCCCTATAGAGCTTTTCCTTACGGTCAAGATCCAGACAAAGAAGTACTCAGGGGAGGTTTGAGGCCAACAAACCATACCGGGAATCCAGGAGGGAGTAAGGAACTAATTTAGGCCGGGAGGATGTTAAACAAGGTGAATTGAAAGCTAGAGTTCCCATCTTCCTCAGGGGGACTTCCACTGTCCTGGTCCTTCCAACATTCAAATAAAGCAAACATGGATTTCTCCAAATTTAGAAAGCTCCGTGGAGTAATTTCTTAGAGAACTTGCATGAAACTTCGGCTAGAATTCAGCTGCCTAGTGGGATCCCTCGGGGATCTGACAGCAGAAGCGCAGCACGAGAAGCCTCCTCACACCTTACCTAAAAGCCAGCGTTAAACTGGGATACAGCGAAAGCGACTTTCAGGTGAATCGAGACTATGGGCCTAACGACAGCAACGAGGGGAGCTAAGGGGAAAGGGGAGGTCGGAAGTCAGACCACAGAAAGTTCTTGGAAACTGGAATAAAAATGTGTTCAATTGAATCACTTATTGAGCAGTATGTGCTTACTATTAAGAAACTATCAGGAGCCAGCTATGCAAATAACTCCCTGGGAAGCAAGGCGGCACGTGGTCCATCCATCCAACACTCTCAATTTATTTGACTAATTTTCGTTTCTCTTATCTAGAATATAAGGTCTACGAGGGCAACGGTTTACATCTGTTCACTGCCAGAAACCTCAGTGCCCAGATCTGCGTTAGGCACTTAGCATGTATTTGTTGAACAGGTATGATCTGGCTATAACTGAGTACAGGGGTTATGAGAACACAACGAAAGGGAGGTTTTATAAGACAAAGAATCCAAGAAGGCTTTCTGAAGTAAAAAGGAAGGAGAACCACTTCATAGTCATAGACCACTTGGACTGGAAGGGCCTTGGACAAGAAGAATGATGCTCTCTGTTTTACAGACCAGTAGGAGGAGGAATGCATTTTTAATTACAAGGAATGGGTCCAGATCCCAACCTTCTCAGTATAGTTTCCTTTCAAAAGTGAGCATCCTGTCAGGTAATCTATAGCAAGCAAATCCAAAGACAAATGAAGGCATCAAAACGGCATGGATGTTTGGAAGTACAGGGTCTGTCCAGGAAATAAAGATGATTTTAGTGATTTAGAAGGAAGGAACATGTGCGTATGTAGTGGGGGAAGGAAAGAGAACAATGAGAGCATGTGGCACAGCCCTTTAGTGTGGCCAGTCAAGTGAGGGAAGTTTTATGAGGAGGTCGGCAGGACTCTGCAGAAGGGAAGGGATGAGGAAGCAGGAAGGGGAAGCAGCAGCATGCACAGAGTGATGAAGCAGCTCAAGGCTGCCAGGCACTTGGGGCAGAGTCTCTATCAGGAGTACACAGACACACGAGAGCGAGCCAGCTTCCGGAAGGCTCAAAAGGGCAAGCTGAGAAACAGAATGCTGAACAGGGAGATACTCAAGATTCTTGAGTACAAATGATATAACGAAAGAAAATGAGTCCAAATTGATAGTTCTCAAATTTAAGATTCCAAGATATTTCAAATTTTTTTGTTCCCTAAATATATCATTGTCATAAAGCTTTCTGATGATTCAGGGCCAGCTAAAAATAAAGGCCCTGTGTGCACATTACATTAGAGTTTTAAGCTAAGAGACTTATATTTACTATAACTTGCTAGGAAAACATTTTCTTCTTTAGTCAAAATAGTATAAAGTTTCACAATTATCACATATTAACTGGAACTGAAGGGTTCTTTCTTTTGCTAAGCCTTGGAAAATGGTATAAAAATAGTCACCTGGTAAACTGATGAAGTTCTACTAATCCAAATGGTAGAAGAAAAAAAATGTACAATCATTGTATGAAGTTCCAGAAACACTTTATTTAAAAATGGAGTTGTAAATGCATAACAAAATAACATAAGTAATAAATGTAACAAAAATAAATAAGGAGAATAATGTATTCATACAAAATAAAAATAACATAGTAAAAGGCCAAATGTTTATAATTGAACAAAACTGTGTAAACACTTAAACGATAATGTAAGTAGAGTAGATGCTAGTATTTTCCTACACAGCTCCTTACCTTCTACTTCCACGTGGATATGCTCAGTACCCAAACATTAACTAAAAGAGGGAACAATGGTGATTATTTGACTTTTTCTTCAAATGGACTGACCCTGTTTTAATGTGTCATTTATTCTTTCAAAGCATCTGTATCTTTCCATTCATGTTCTTCAAAACTTTTTTTCCATCTTCCTTTATTAGACAAAATGGGGAATTTAGCTTTATAAGGAGAATAGTTCAGTTACCCTTTTTCTTTTTAATTTAAAGAAAAATATGAGATCCATTATACAACAGATGTTTGTTTTTACATCTCTACAAAAAGGTTTTTTTGCATCTTCCTAACTGGCCCAACGGTACAGGATTTTAAAAAATCCTGTAAAGTTTTGAAATGTACGGAGTTAGTTTGTTTCTTAAAACAAATGTAGCACAGGATTATTGCTGAAATATTAAAGACCATTCCATAAAAGCTGCAAAAGTTGCAGTTTTAACCCTTATGAGACTGATGGGGTTAAGGGGAAAATCCAAGTCTACTAATAATATTTAACTGAATTAAGATTCACTCAAATTACAGTGTTCTGGAAACACAAAGATAAATTACTTTCCTTTTAAACTTATCCAAAGGTGAACTTACTGGAAAGAGAAAAAACAAGTGTATAGAAGAGACTTTTCACAGGCTTCCTGTTTAATAGCACAGGCCACAGCCTCTGTCGCTGTTGTCTTGCAGGGTCCTCATATGTGTCTAAGATTGAGACAGGATTTACTACTGGGTCCTACAGGGAAACACACAGAAGCAATTCATGGCTTGGGAGTGAAACTATCAACTAATCTTATGACTACTGGTTTTCCAAGTCTCCTAATGAAGAAAATTTTAACTTCATGATCATTTTAAGGGAAATTTTTTTTCAATTGTCACATATAAACTTGGTAACACAGGACCAATATACATGTTCTTAGTTTTAAAAATATACTCCACCTAAACTATCTGTCTAGTTTAACCTTTCTAGTTATCATTTGCGCTAAAGTGAGAGGCAAAATCTTACTTCCATTAAAAAAAAAACTGGAAAAAAGTGCCAAATTGATCTTTTCGAAAGTGGAGTAAAACACTGTGGGCTTAAAACAAATACAGTATTATCAATCTATGTACAAAAAAAGACGGTTAGTCCTTACTGATATATAGTACGTCCACCTACCACTCCCAGCAAATCTTAGTGCAAACATAATAGTTCTCTCCGTAAACCCCAAGACAATTTATGTAGCAACAAAGTTATAGAAATCACATATATGTTGGAAAATTTTAGAACATAAGAACGACTGTGTCAAAGGTCAGTTCGACTGTGGAGGGTAATAGGTCATTGTATCCAATGGTCATGAATACTAATATAAACCCTATTAATAAGAAGCAAATGTAAGTGTTTAACAAATCTGTACAGATGAAGAGGAAGTCCATTTCAGGGAGCAGCTTGGCACAGGAGACATGGGGGTCAGAAATGTTGGGTATTTAGTTTGCTTGTAGGTCACAGCATGGCTTAAAGAAAAAAAAGAAGATCTATGAAGGGAAAGGATGCAATTATATACTTCAATTTGAAAATCATAACACCACAAAAGGTGAAACTGCCACAATCTGCTTTTTCCTATATGTGCATCAAGTGGTTATCTAAATGGTTTGAAAGGATTAACATGACACCACATTATCGGTAAAAAATAAATAAATAAAATTAAGAAGACAGAGATAACAAGATTGTAGTCGACCAAGCTGTCTTGTTTTATATAACACTATGCTGCTTCCAATATTCCTAGTCATTCCACAGATAGCTACTTTTTAACAATCAACAGAAAGTCATTCATGTACTGTAACATCTTCCTCTTCCCCATCAGGGTTGAACCTATTGAAATGTATACTGAAATCAGCCTCAGACTCGGCATTCTCAAATTCAGCTGAGACCGAGAGAGCGGCAGCATGAAGAACCCTAGCTTCTGGCTGGCAAAGTGTCGGTGTCTGACCCGGGCTGCTGTGGTTATTCACAGGACTGGACTTCTGTTTTGGTGGAGATGGCAAGATAACACTGGGAAATCCCATGTTGTTCAGAGCCTCCAACGTCCCGTCCGGGTCAATCATAGCATTGATCGCTAAAGGGAAAAAAGGAATGGGGAGAAAAGATATAACTATAGGTGTAGTTCAGTTTGAATATGAACATTGCTTATGATTTGTATGACATTTTGACCGCTGATGCTTATGTGAGCTTAAATTTATTTAATCCTTTCTACACTGTATTTAAAACCCCACTTTCAATAACTCTGGGGCTGATGTACGCTGCAGACTGTGCAGACCTGAGCGCTTTCTCCGGCTCCTTGAGTAGGCTCACTGACGGGCATCTCAGTCTGTTGGAAGACTGGGATTAGAATTGTGGAATTCAGGAAAGATTTTTTTAAAATTTGCTTTCATCATTGTGAGAGGATAGTGAAAATAATGGTTATGATTTTAATAAACACTCCTAGCCATATTTATCACTCAGATAATTGGGGATTAGTTGCTAAGATGGGTTTCAGAGTAACCTGATGGTTGGGGAGGCCAGAAGAATACCAGCATACTTTGAACGCTACCACAGCTTGCTGTCCTTCATCCTGGTGAGAGTGCTGGAACATCAGCAGCGTGCAAGGGTGCATGTGCCACTGAGCCATGAGGATCCCCTCATAGCCTGGATACTAACATCCCATGGCAGCCGGGCAGGCCAACCAACCTTGCTACCTCCATAGGAGGGGCCGGTTAAAGAGCAGCTTTCAATCCTTGAGTGGATGAGGGAAAATCTTAGGCACTAAGGAGCTGGGAGAAGGAAGCACCATAGATATAAGAATCACTTAAGACATCCTTTTAAAAGTATATCCCCAATCTACCGCTAACAATCATCATGTTAGCAAGCCATTTTTACTCATGGGGGTACGTCATAACGCCTAGGTGTGCTGAGGGTAAAAAAAGGTTAAGAATCACTTCGCTAGGACCAACATACTATGCCTATAATAATTCAATCAATAAAGACTGAGTAGAATTAGCTGTTGACTCTGGAATCAGCTTGTCAATACCACTGGGGACTTCTAAGTCAGGACATACATAGTATGCATTAGTGCATGATTAAGATCTGACATACTCCAAAACAATGTCCCTGTCAAAGTTTAGGAGCCAAATAGTCTCTTTCTTTACTTCTTTCTCTCCTCCTCTGGTCCCTATGGCCACTACCCACTCATTTATTGTGGTCCATCCAAACAGCTATTATTTATATTAGACTACAAGTTACTAGACTACAGATATAACTTAAGAACTGTCAAATGAAATAACGCTAATTCCCAATGAGCATTTTCAGCTGCATGCATACATTTTAAGACATTATTTTACACATTTTTCATATATTAGTATTTACATATATAAAAGATAATATACATAATACTGTGAATTAGTTTATAACATCTAGCCTATAATGCCTAACATTTCACTTTATTATATTTTTACTTAGGTATGTTAGGTTTTAAACTTCCTTTTTATGAGTAATTTGGATATGTAGAACTCTATATTTTTCTCCCTATGTCATTACATTTAATCAAATAGTGTTCTAACAATATTTAAAAAATACCACTTAGAATGCACTTGCCCTAAACTGTTAGCTTTTTATACTTAATTCAGTAGTAAATTTACCTTGTAGTTGCTTTTCAACTCTTTTCAGCTCCTGTAAGATAGAAGAAATCTCCTGTAGAGAAAGCAATGACAAAAATTAGCTTACTTTAACTAAAACGTTTTTATTTGATAAGCAATGAATTTCATACTCATCTTATTTGGAAGACTTAACATTATCCACATGGCACTACATCTGTAGCAATAGGATATAAAATAATTCTGATATCTAGAGAACAAGATTCAAATTTTAAACTTTTAAATTTCAAACTTTTAAATTAAATTTCAAATTTTAAATGTTGAAATAGAACTACTTTTTTCAATGAGATAATGATGGAAGACGAGAAGTTGAAGATAATATGTTGTATAAGCAGAGATTTTGAAAAATTTGTATTGATTAACCTTGAAATAACTTTGTAAGAGTGATTAAGGATTTCCTCTGGAAAAATGTATCAATTGCAACTCTCAGCTTTAGGATGACTCCCTGAACAATGAAAATCTGTACAAATTAATTAAATGGAAATGACTCGTGAGCTTATATTTGAGTTTGGCTCTTATTTCAAAATTGCCTGTTTATAATGTATAATTATTATAGGAACAAGAATGCATAACAGTGAGAACACAAAAGGTTCCTCCTTTATACTCTGGGTGAGTCTGAAGCAATCAACATTTTAAATCCCTGTGAGAGACGGGTGAAGGCATAAAACTTCCCAGATTTGTGCATTTATATCTTCTTTTATAAACATTAATCAACAGTTCAAAAATAGGTATATCATTCCCTAAAATGAAACCCTGCCATTCAAATGTTTTAATGTACAAGAAAAATCACCATACCATGCTTGAGGTCTTCACAATAGGGACCTCACTTTCAGCTCTTAACTTGCTTTCTATTTCATCCCAATTTCGATCTTTGTCTTTAAATAATATTCTAAAAATCAAAAAACACAAGCATTTTACTTTTCATATTTATATTTCATATTTTCATATATAAAAATTTAATTCATTTTTAATGATAATCAAAAACAATACATCTTTTCAAAGCTACACAAGGATAAAGAAACCACTAAACGCTACATGAGCTGCGAATTAAACAGTGAGCCAATATTACCGATAGACTCGTTCATGTGAGAGATCTGTGTTAAAAATAACTGACTGGTTACGAATATACACATAGACCCTTTAGTATTTATCTCATTCTTTATTGAAAACCAAATATAAAACAATATAGTAACATAATCCCAAAATATTATCTAATATTTGTAAATTACCACATAACCATCACTTACAATGAAAACAGAACTTTGTTCAGCTAGAACAGCAAACAGAACAAACATAAAATAAAATTAAGATGAAAATAAGCTGAATTATGTATGAACAACTGTGTCTGTTCAGTCATGTGTTGCTTTATGACAGGGATACATTCTGAGAAATGCAACATTAGGTGATTTTGTCATTGTGCAAACATCACAGAGTGTACTCACACAAACCCAGATGGTGCAGCCTATTGCACCTAGGCTACATGTACTAATCTTATGAGGCCACCGTCATATATGCAGTCTGTGATTGACTGAAATGTCGTTATGTGGCACACGACTGTATAGGAAAGGCATCTTACTGATTAAACAAAGTGTGAACATTATTTTAAAGGTTGAAAATTGGAGTACTTACTGTGCTTTTCTTTAAAAATCTTAATTCATGTTAGTATATTTGTATATAATATCCTATTACGAGTTAAGACACTATGCTTTTGATAAAAACAATTGCCAATAAAGATAATTATCCTTATGTCAGAAATTAAATTCAAATATCTTAACTTACAAAATAAAATACAACAAAATTTTGACTTGTCTTTCAAATGTGGTATCCTTCTCTCCCCAGTGGTTTGGAATCCACGAGACATGACTCAGCAGTTTTACAGAGATGTAAATACCAGGCACCTTTTTGGTTTCTTCACTGAGCCTAGAAATCTAGTTTATGTGCCATATATAAACGTCAACACTGTACAAGTAGCTAAATTATTATTATTGGAAGCTGATCAGTATTTAAGTAGTAAACTAAATTACATTCTTATTTGTATTTCTTCAAAGATCACTATGTCAGGTTCAACTCACTGAAAAACATGAAATTCATCAACATCAAATCAAGTCTGGAACATCTACAATTACACATAACCATGCTTAAAAAGGCAGTAAGGGTTCTAAGAATATCTTCTGATCTACGGTTAAATTTTCTAAATCCAAGAGACTTTAACAGCCATCTAAGAGCTGTTATCCTAATAACTATGATAGTCAGGCATAAGTAAATTATATTGTGCTTTGTAAGAGAGTCCTTATAGCACTTGGATTGGTGGAAGTAGGAAAACAAATGACTATTTCATGGACCAACTCAGAACTACAATGGATTCCTAAGGAAGTCTGCACTTGGCCACATGGTAGCAAAAATTTAGTGAATTTTGTTAGAAGATGGTTACTGGGTATAACACTTGTACTTCTCAAATTGTTAAACCATACGTATTTCACCTTTTATGAAAATGGCTTAGAATGGTCACCTGAGGTTCTGGATGACACACAAAATGTCTCCAAAGTTAAGTCACTGAAGGGATAAAAACTTAAAGACAATTCGTAAATATTGTGTACAGATTTAAGCAGCCAAACTTAGCATGTTGGCTTTACAAAGTGAACTCTAATACAATATTTAAATACTAAGAAAGCAGAAAACTGTACCAAGAAATTACTTTAGATCCAGCCACAATTGGTTAGAACTTAACTGTTTTTGTGCAAAGGTTATTATGGATCTTTCAAGAAAAAAATCACAGCTTTCAAATGATCTTCATGTTATATTACAGATTCAAAACAGTAGTTAGATTAAATGTCAGCATAGAAACACACTGAATTCCAAAGCTAATTTCATTCAATAATTTAACTATTAAGCTAAAAACCCTTTTTGAGAAAGCAGCTGATTTTAGGAAAAGAGTCTTAGGCTCACAGTCTAAGTCCTCCACAATCTATTCCCAGCACTATTGCTCAATACATGTAAATTAAGGGTTGCAAACTGGCAGTCTACCAACACAGGCCATGTTACACAACTTGAGGGGTCACTTTCACATGGAATATAGTCATGTGTCACTTAACCACAGGGATACATTTTGAGAAATGTGTCATTAGGCAATTTCATCATTGTGTGAATGTCAGAGTGTACTGAAAGGGAAAAAAATTTGCCACCCCAAAATGTGTCTCTTTAACAGGAGGATTATTTTTGGCTTACTATGATGATTATTATTTTTTTGGTGAGGAAGATTGGCCCTGAGCTAACATCTGTTGTCAATCTTCCTCTTTTTTGCCCAAGGAAGATTGTCACTGAGCTAATATTTGTGCCAATCTTCCTCTATATTAATATGTGGGACACCACCACAGTGTGGCTTGATGAGTGGTATGTAGGTCTGCACTGGGGATCCAAAGCCGTGAACCCTGGGCCACGGAAGCAGAGCGCGCGAAATTAACCACTATGCCTTGGGGCCGGGCCTTAGGCTGATTATTTTTAAGAAACAAAAGACTCAGAAAGTTTTTCCTGTTACCTCCCCCTTAAACTGCCTAAAAGAATTCAGATAAAAAAACCTTTCTCAGGAAGCAAGCATAACCTTAGCATGACATGAACTAGGTGGTGGACAGGGAGGAGCCTAGAGAAACCTGTTTGCTGGGCTTCCCCGGTGTTGTTCTGTTTCTTGTGGCCAAACACAAACGTGTTTTCCAAATGTTTGCTCCTTTTCACCTGCCTGTGAACTGCCTTCCTTCCTCTGAAGTCCTGACACTCTGCACCCCAACATTTTCTTTTGTCTTTGGCTGAGGATGGGATTTCAGGAGGGCTTCAACCACTTTGGCGAGTTACTCAATTTTCCTGGGTTTCTCCCATGTATACATGGTATTAAACTTTTGTTTGTTTTTCTCCTGTTAATCTGTCTCATGTCAATTTAATTCTTAGATCAGCAGAAGAACCTAAAAGAGTAGAGGGAAATTTTTTTCCTTCCCTATGACACTTACACAAACCTAGATGGTATAACCTACTACCCAACTAGGCTAGATAGTACCAATTTTATGGGACCACCGTTGTACACATGCTCTGTTGTCGACCAAAACTTCATTATGCAGTGCATGACTATACAATGAGAATGCTGCAAAACACTTCCTGTATAAATTTGTGTAACTGAGTCTGTAGAAAGTATTAGAGCAATTTATACAGGTATACCTTTAGACAGGCCCTGGTAGGCATTTGAGTTTAGAACTCTAGGCAGAAAGCTTAAAGACCAGTCGTTTCCCAAACTATCCTGGCACTTTCCATGCAAAAGGCTCAGGCCTCTATCCCTTAGATTTGCTTATCAAAAATTAGACCTAACTTTGAATCTTACCTCCTCCACAAAGCATTCCTGACAGTCCTGGGTGAAAATGACCCTTCCTCTGCTTTTACCTCTAACTGGGCAATAATCTCTTACATGATATCTTGAACAACAGTTAACTGTACATATGCTTCACCTTGGCAACCAGACTGCAAACTGTTGGGACGATGTTTTATCTTCCTTCTTATCTTTCACAGAGCCTGCCATAGTGCCTTACACTGAGGAAAACTCAACACTCAAACTGAAGGCAACAAAATAACATCAAACGAACTTTATTGAGGCATTTTTACCTTTTTTTTAAACTTTCTAAATTCTGTCAAATTTCTGAGGCAACAAAATCAATTAATCAATCAACCAATAAGTCGATGTGTTCTTTGGTCTCAAGTTTAATTCAATGTTAAAGCTACAAGAAATATTTTTCTTTGGAGAAAACTAGGAATACAATTCAGAGCAGACTGAGAAAGATACTCTGTGGTAAGGGACAGTCAACAGGAAGAGAGGATGGTAGCAGGTACTCTTTCAGAACCTGAAATGAGTGAACGCACGGCTGAGTGGATGAGGATCCGGTCACTGGGGAAGGAGGACTTGCGCTGCGGTAGGCGGGATGAAGTAACACGGATTCCCAGTTACAGGTAAGGAGACCGCCAGGGTTTCCAGCTGGCAGGTCACATGGCTACAGGATAAGATTTACACGGTATTTTTATGGATAACCCTGGTGTATCAAGAGGACACATATTTGATGTATTAGCCTGTTATGATAAAATCCAAACTCCTTAACAAATTCTGCCTAAATTGATCCTTCCTTAGCTCTCTAGCGTCATCTCGCATCATCCCCTGGTCTTTTCACTGCACCTGGTTTTTGACTAACGCCTTGTAAAATGTAGCGATATAGGTCATCCTTCTAAATTTATTGGAAGATAAGGCAACTTGCTTTTGTAATAGCTTAAAACATATTTAAAATGGTTGTTTTTTAAGAATACCTTAACACAATATTTTAAAAAGACACTTCTGAAATAGGTTTTGAAAAATATTATCTAAACAACTTCTCTTAAACTAGATAGTTAGCCTTGACAAGTCAATAAAAATGTTCAATGTGTTTTTACCATGCTTACTGATACTCATCAAACACTGATGAAACGCATTATTTCAACATATAAGCAATGTACAATTATATTTGTGTGGAATATTACAATTCATAAACCATACTCAGACATGGTTTAATTATATTTAAAATTTTTAATTAGAGGAATTAGAAATAAATTAAGTTATAGCATCATGAGTTTCAGAAGTATTTTTAAATAAAGTCACCTTGAGACTTCTTTAATACCTTGAGTCCATATCTTGATACCTTAAAAATTTACCAGACTTTCTTCACTTTACTGTCTTCCAGAAGAATATTAATTTAAATTCTCCTTATGTTAAAAAGAATAATGTAATCTGCAAGGCTTGTCCTATTTTTCACTTTTTAAATTTATTTTTTTAACATAAGTAATACAGAATATGGTTAAAAAACACAAACATTTCAGAAAAAAATGCATATTATATATATAATATCTTACGTGTGTGAATGTTTATGTGCATATATATATATATTATGAGCTCATTGGTATAAACCTTTGAGAAATGAACCCAGAGGGGAGAAATATACATATAGTCTTCTACACCTTGGTCTTTCCACTTAATGCTATCTTTACTTTTTCAAAGGCATATCAGTGGAGTACACTGACAGCCCCTCCAAATCTGGCTGCAATATGAGGCAGACTCCTTCACAGGTAAAAGCACTGATTGACTGGATTTTCTTAAGCAGCACCTCGTACATATAACTAGCTTTAAAAGTTATTTTAATGACTACAATTATGTTGCCATCCACTGTTTTTTCAAGATAATTTGCCCTCTCAATTCTCACACATTCCTATGAGTTTCCTATAGAATAATAATACAATTTAAGTAATAAATTATGTTACATTCTATGCACTTTATAACTAGACAGACCCCTGCTCTCACGGAATTTACACTTATTTGAGCCAAGTCAACTTGTATAAAGTTAGCTCTTTCTGCTACCTGCATGTGATTTGTCTTAATTTCATTATTTTGCTTTAATATTACCTGTATTTTACTATTCACAACTTCTATTCCATCTAAGCCCAATCACCCTTTTTTCTTTTTCTTAGTATTAAAATCACTAGTTATAGAGAAGAAATAAAAAATACAACAATACAATTTCATTTGATCCTTACTAAACTAAAAAATGTAGACACTTTAAGGTTTGTAACTGATTTTAGAGAAATCACATTAATTTCATGCTTTTTATAAAGAGCACATTTTATACTTTCTGACTGGGCTTAGAAAGGAGTCCCCTGTCCTCCTTTCACTCATCCTCAGTGACTGCGCCAGGAGCACTCGAATGCCGTCTCAGGGGCACTGTATGTGCGACACTTAACCAGCACATTGCTGCTGAGTCTGCAGGCCCCGCCTCCCTTCGCAGTAAGAGAGCTCTCCTTCAACCTGCCCTCCTGCGATCTGCTAACACTGCAAATAGCCAGTGACAAGTGCAGTCTACCCCTCCTTGGGGTAAAAAAGCCCAACTGAAATTTGTAGGAGAAAAAATGTACTCTCATTACACATGAATGAACAAACCTGGAGGCCCAATCACATGCCTCTTTGCTAACATCAGGAGTCACACCTCAAGTGTGGCTCAAGCACTCGATGCTCAGTGTAGTTGAAGAGGACGTACAATTGTTATCATTTTGAATTTAATTTCACTGGAAGCACATTCTAGAACTAGGGCATTATGGAAGGATTATTAACCAAAGGAATAAACAAACGAAATAAACACGGATTAAAAGACTCTTACATGGGAATGAAGCCTCCAAATTCAATCGCTGACTGAACGACCACTGACTGCATATTATTTGGCCAGCACTGTTTTGACACAACAGTTTGACTCACAATTGAGTGCAGAAGGCAGGCAAGTAAGCAGGTAATTAGAATTGAGTGTGATAAGCGTAAGAAGGGAAATACAGGATGTGATAATGTGGGCACCTATAGCAAGAGCTGAGGAGATTCAGAGAAGGGTTCTTAGAGAAATTGCCATGCAATTTAAGTCCTGAAGGATGGGGAGAGGTGTCAGATAGTCGACAAGTGGTCATGTGAGAGGCTAGAGGATGATGAGAGATGACACTGGACATAATTTATGGGCGGGGAACCGTGGAATATCAAGTTCCCTATGACATAGTCCCTATACACAAGATGTAGGCTAGAGAAGGGGTCAGACACTGAAAAATTATATAATTCAACATAAAGAAATAGGAAAGGAATTACAAAACCTAGTTTTTGACTATCTAAAGCCTTTTTACATATATTTCCTGAGTCTTACGAGAGCACAGATACTGTACCTTTTACTGATGAGGAAGATGAAACTAGATTAAAGTTTGAGGTTAGGACCTCAAAAGTCTGTTAACTTAAAATATTTACTATTATATTATGGAAGAGTAAACTGTTTCTGGTTTTTAATAAAATTAATCTAAGTTATTACAGCTGTTAGCTCTCAATTATCAAGGGCTGACTATCTGGGACATTTGTTTCTCTTCTTGTCCCCTTCATGCTGTCTAGTATATGGCTATGACTTACACCCACAAAGGAAGGCATCTAGCAGTGGCAGCTGTAAGACTCAGCAGCACCACTTCCGAATGGCTGTGGAAGCAGGCTTGCAAGACGCGGAACAGGTGACTATCAACACAAGCAAGGAGGTCTGAGGAACAAAACAGTACCTGATCTTCCCAGCTGTCTTATCTATAGACTGTCTTATCTTCTTAGAGAACTGAAAGACGGATGACAGCAGCAGGTTATCTCCCATGACCTGGAATATCCAAAGACAAGAGGAGACATTAAAACATTACCAGCGGACTGTATAACCACCAAGAACACTAGTCACAGCTCACTATATTTAGGGGCGGTTAGTATTTATGCTAATTTTAATGAAAGATCAATGAAGAAATGTAATTAGAGTAATGTGTGACTAAATTGAGAAAGAAATAAACATCAACAAAGGAGTTCCTGTTAAATAGCTTGTCAAGTTTCCGTATTATTTTGGTCATATCACTTACAAAAAACAATCCACATTGTCCTATCTTCGATCACTATCACGTTCCTGTCTCTCATGCTTCCAAGTCAAATTATCATAAAAGAAAAAATATAAATAATTTAGAATACTAAATTTATCATCTATTCTTTCACCAAATAATATGAATAGAGATCAAGAAGTTTACAATTCTTGTTTTCCAGGGCAGAATCTAGCGGGAGAGACAATTTTTAAAAATTTACCCAAAGTAAGTTTTTATGATGGGAGTTGGCACCACCCCAGTTGAAATCCATGGGCAAAATCAGGGGCGGGCGAACTTCTGTAAAGGGCCAGAGAAGGAAGATTTCAGGCCATACGGTCTCTGTCACAACTACTCAACTCTCTCACTGAAGCAAAAGCAGCCACCGATAATACACAAACAAGTGGGCATGGCTGTGTTGTAATAAAACTTTATTTACAAAACAGGTGGCAGGCTGGATTTGACCTGTGAGCTGGTTTGCCAAGGGCTAAATCATGAACGACATAGCTGGTGTAGAACGCCAGAAAAAGGACTGAACTTGGGGCTAAATGTGGGTTTCCAAGTCAGCTCATTATATTGTCAGAAGTGTATCTGGACTCTGTAAGAAAATGCTGAAAACAAAATATGGCCTTCGATGTTAAGAAGCTTTACAGACTAGTGGGGGACGGGACATAATAGCAATATATAGGAAATACTATTAAATATTTTATTAAAAACAACGTAAGTACTAAATTTTGTGATTCATGTTGCACAAATTCTAACAAAAGAGAGTTCAGTGAGGGGTGACATAAACAAGGAAAGCATCATGGAAAAGAGAACTTGAGAATGACAAGGATTTGAATTCAGTGGAGTATTGAGAAAAGGTTACTTGAGATGTAAAAAGCAACATAAAGACAAAGAAAGGCTAAATAGGTATAACGGTATTCTGTGAGCTTTGGCGAAACAAGCCAAATAAGAGCAGAAGACATATATTAATCAGGAAGGAGTGAGAAAGGGCAGGACAGTCTAAGGAAAGATTATAACATAGAAAAGGATACCATTTTTCTACCCCATCAAGTGTAGTTCAGTGTCACAATGTATTAAAAAGTTTTCTGATATCAACCTTGGGATAACTAGGTGTTTCCATTCTCTTTAAAAATATAAGCTTCTACACAGTTTTATTATATTTAGAGGAATTTATCTTCCTAGCCCTCAGGACAGAATGAGTATAGATGAATAGTGAATGGGACCTTTTACTGATACCAAGAACACCAAATGAACTCTCAGGCCAGGACAGAGAAAGCGTGCTGCAGAAGTATGTAGCATACTGCAGTTGCAGCTAGGGAGCTGACTGCATGCTTTTCCAGCTTGCAGTTTTTTTCTACTCAGTAACTGCAAACATACATATTCTTATACACTAACTTTTAACTCCTGTTCCTTAAATCCAGAGACCCACAAATGCCAACTTGTGATCAAACCCTTCTTGTCAACTGTTCCTTTCCATATTTTCCTTCTCCCCACAACCGAGGCCTGGACCTGGATCACCTCTGCAAGTCCTCCCTCAATTAGCTCTCTCCATGGTGCTATCTGAAATAACCATTTTCTTGGTGAATAAAGTCTGTTATATCCTTAATTTTTTCCCCCAAACTCATTTCATCTACTTTTCACAAACCTTTCCAATAAACCTCTCTTTCCCTGATTTCTCACTGCCACATTTATTTTTTTAAATGACAATTTAATAGTTTATATCCACACTGGTCATCAAGTACACAGAATTAATCATAATTCGTGATTCCTGACACACATCATTGGTCCAACTTGGGCCACTTTTTCTTTCTTTCTCTTTAATAATGTATGAAACACTTCGAATCTACCATCCAAAACAAAAGCTAGCACTTAACAATAACCACTGTGACAGAAAAGACGTTGTTCAAAAATATTTACTCCCTCCATGGTCTCCATTAAGCACACTTCTCTACCCCATACCTTTAGACTCAGTCATGTGACTTGCTTTCACCAATGGGATATTAGCAGACATGACACAGCAAAGACTTGAAATGTGCTCACATGGTGGGGCTTGCTCATTTGTTTCCGATATAGCCACGACAAGAACAAGCCCTAACTAGCTAACCAGATGGTCCAAGCAATATGACAGACACATGGGGCAAATCTGGACCCAACCTACAACTTTTAATTGTCCAGCTGAGCAGCACCAGTTCACCCACAGGTGTGTGACAAATAAATGTTTCTTGCTCCATGCCACTGAGATTTTTGTGGTGTGTTATGAAGAAACAGGTAATTGATATAATCTACTTCTAGTCATACAAATTCCTCTATCCCATCTCCTTGGCTCCTTCCACCCAAGATAAACAACATCCTGAACCCCACTCACCGTTCCCTTGCTCTAATCTTCTTATAATTTGTTACATCTATTTCTGTCCTAAGCATATATTTTCATCATTTAAAACTGATGAGAGAACCACATTATATATAATCTTTTGAGAATTATTTTTTCATTTAATGTTATATTCCTAAAACTCATCCATACTGTTGTATATTTCTGAGGTTCATTTGTTTTGATTGCTCTATAATTGCTCAATTTGTGAACATACCAGTTTATACATTCACTTTTCTGCTGGTATAAACACGTAGATTGATTCCAGCTTTTTGTTATTGTCCACAGTGCTACCATAAATATTCTTTTGCATGGCTTCTGTTGTCAGTGGGAAAGGGTTTCTCTTGGGTATATACTAGCAGTAAAACCACTAGATTGTAAGGTCAAACTGTTTTCCAAAGTGACTGCATCAATTTAACTTCAACCAGCAGCAATAAGAAAGCCTATGTATCCATATCTTCTCCAACACTTATTATTTTAAGACGGTTTAATTTGTTGCCAATTGAATGGGTATAAGATAATCTCACTGTAGCCTTGAAATGTATTTCTCTGAACACTCATGAAGTCCAATGTCTCTCCGTATTTTGTAGGCCTCAGGTATTTTCAGTAAAACGTTACTCATGTTTTATGCAGATTTTTCTATTGGGCTGTTTTTACCTTTTTAAGTTAATTGGTAGGAGTTCTCTATATGTTCTGTATACTAACACTTTGTTGGCTGTATGTTTTGCAAAAGTCCTTTAATATACTCAAACTTATCAATCTTTTATTTTAAAGTCAAAATTTTCTGTGTCTTTTAAGAAATCATTCCCTACTACAATGTTGAAAGATATTTATCTATATTTTATGAACTATTGGAAAAGTTTCGCTTTCATCCTCATTTGGAGTTAACGGTTCATAGATGACGTGATGTCAGGATGGAACTTCACTCCCCCAGAAGGACCAGCACCTGCTTCCCTGCCTCCTATGAACAGCCCTCCCCTGCCGGCTGCTCAGGTTTCTGCTTCACTTACTTCGTCCCTGCTCCAGGTTCTCCTCCTCGTAATCGTTAGGTGATCAGGAGGCTCTGCTGGCTGAGGTCTCGGATCACCAGACCGACAGTTGTTTCCTTCTGGTGTTTTAGAATGAACTAATGGAGGGATCTTTCGGAAGTTGAGGCTTTCATCAAAAACACGATCAACCAACTAATAGGACAAGAGCAAACCCTTATGAGAATAATTTGGAAAAGTACAGATACTGGCATTAAAATTTTTATGATTAGACAGAAGTTATTCCATTCTCAGGTAGTAACAGAAGCATGATATCTTCAATAAACCAATTACTCTTTTTATAAGCACTTCAAAGATGTCTGTTTTATAAAATAGATGTTCACATACATAGATTTTATTTTCAAAATCCAAAATATATAGCTATGTTAAATTTGATTCTTCCATGGATAAGGTTTCCTCCAAATGGAAAACAGGTCATAAATAGAAAAAGCTGAGCCATGTAGATGGACAACGAGTTTGTTTTACTCACATTGCCTTACCAGTGTAAAATAATGTTTCTTTTTCTTTTAGTTTCCTATCTTGTGTTTCCTCCCCAAATCCAGGTGCCAAATTTCTTCACAGATAAATAAATTGCAAATTCCAATTCAATTTACAAAAGGAAAATATTTTTAAATCTATAAAATAAGTATTTTGGACTTAGGTAAACTTTTAGCAATGCTACAGAAATTACATATTCCAGGAAAAATGATATAGTGCCATCTACAGTACAAATTATACACATACAATACAAAGTAACTCAGGTTTACTGAAGAAGGAATAAACTCTAGTATAATATTCAGAAATGAAACAGAAAGGAAAAATGGAAGTCTACTCAATGAAATGTCTGAATACCTTCACTGCGTCTGAGTGAACGTAGAATCATGTTAGGTAAAATTTAGTTAGGCAGCTGAGAAAATAACATCTTCATCATTTTAAATGTACCATAAGAATTGTGTATGTCTTGCCACCAAGAAGATCCTTTTGTTTCTCACCAATAAAGATGATTTTATATACATTTACATTTGATCATGTGGTAACAAAACTCTACACAGATTGATGAAACATCATTTACTAAATTAGACAACACTTGAAGGGGAAAAAAACAACCAAAAAATGACCAGTAAAGAACTAGATTATAAAAAGAATATGACAAAAAGCAACTGAAGAAAATATTATTAGCATAGTTTACCAGAACTAAATTTGTCAAAAAGGCTAGCCACTTTTGGCTACTATTGAGAACATTATTTTATAAAATTAAGGAAGTGGAATCATCAGTATTAGAGGCTGGCAAATTTTTTTCTGTAGAGGGCCACAGAATAAAGATTTTAGGCTCTGCAGCCATACAATCTCTCTCCAACTACTCAAATCTGACATTGTAACACAAAACAGTCAGATCATAACTAAACAAATGAGTGTGGCTTTGTCCCAGCAAAACTTTAATTCATTTTTTCAAATGCCAACCTTTTGCTTGCGTTTCTGCACGACATCAAGAGAGCCAATACGCCCAGAGTACCATTAATTTTATATTATATGTTAAAGGTACCTTCTGGAGCAATGCTATGCAAATGGTGCCCCCTGGAGTTGGAGAGCAGGAAGCCCAGGTTTTGGAAAAGCAAGCCTATATATGCTAACTTACATGCCAGAGTTTACAAGAATGTTACAAAACTGAATATATATGTATTTCTGTGTGTGTGTATATATATAATATTTCAATTTTCAAAGTATCTTTATGTATGTGTGTATTTATCAACAGAATTCTTTAAAGTAGTGAAAACTGTAGAATTTTTCTCTTTCTTTGCTATTAGAGATATCTCCTAGTTAACTAGCTATGAAAATACCTTTTTAATTGGAGTGTTTTCATAGCCAAACTTTATGGAAACTTTATACAATCATTTATCAAATTTTGGTTGGCTTTTGAGATACCATTTATTTTCATATTTTAAGACAAACTATGCACTAATAATTAGCAAAGTGCTTATTTTGAATAATTTCATAGCTTCTAATAGTAGACCAAATGTTAGCCTTTACTTGTTTAGTTACAAAAACATAAATTTGTTAAAGCAAAGTTGGAAAATGCAGAGCATCATGCAAACAGGGAGGGAGGACGTAACTAAAATAAACTAAGCAAAAAGCTAAAAGCAAAAGAAATAAAGAAAAGAAAGAACCTTATGCATTTCTCCATGAAGATCTCCTACCTCTTCTCTAGTGTCTATGGCAGAGCCAGGGGTGGTGGCAGCAGTGCTTACTGTGGTACTAGGGGCAGTGCCTGATGACGTCACTGAATCTATCTCTCCTGCTACATCGTTGATTTCCCGAGCAATGAGCGCAAGATCTTGGCTGATCCTGGTAATAATTTTAGAAAAGAAGTTTAATCCCTTTTAAACAACAGCTCTAGAAACAATGATTTATGATAGAATCAGTTACATAACTTGTTTATCTAATTGAATATTTGCACCCAAAATTTAAGATTCCTTGGAAACACTATGAACTATTTAGATACTCAAAGTTTTAAACTTTTAACTCCAAAAATTAATAAAACTAAATTCCAAATAATCTACAAGCTGTCACTTTGAAAAATATGTTAAACACGCTGAAGTAGTGCTGTACCTTTTAAAAGACACTGTTAATGTTAATGACCATTATTAATATATCACAGGCGTTCTTAAACTTGGGGGTTATGGACAGAATTCAAGGAGTCCATGAACTTGAATGAGAAAAAACAATTACAACTTTATTTTCACTAACCTCTGACTGAAGCTTGGCATTTCTTTCGATTATAAATACGAGCAACAAACAATAGTGGTATTAGCAATACTGGTGATTTTTTGTCACCAACAGTAATCATATTGTAGTTGTCACAGGTATCTCAAAACATTTACAGTCACCACTGCTTCAAAGTTCCATGAAGCCCACAGCAACAACAGTCCATCTGATGCGCTAACAAAGAGCCATATTACTGTACCACTTAAAAATATTTTGAGAACCGTATTTCAATCTAACTGCATTTATTCGTAATTCTAAGTATTTTATGTCTATGCATTTAGAAACATTATTCTGAGAAGAGCTTCATAACCCTCTCCAGATAGCCAAAGTGGCCTATGGTATCCACAGGTTAAGAACTCCAACATGGCACTTTACATAGGGCACAGCGCATTAGCACTTCATACAGTACACATTATGTCACCTGAGGGTCACAAAGTCCTGCGAGGTATGACTTATCTAACCGACTATGAATAAGGACACACTCTCAGAGAAGCTGAATGGCTTGCTCATGACCACCAAATTAAAGGTAGGTAAGGCAGGGCCAGATCCCAGGTTTAGAGCTCATTTCCATAAAGCTATTTGTTTGTGTTTTCACCTGCTTTGATGGAAGAACCAAGTAACTGTTATCAGTGATAAGCAAAAGAGAAAACAGAATTTTTCCCTTTACTGCTTTTTTTTTTCTTTTGAGGAAGATTAGCCCTGAGCTAACATCTGTGCCCATCTTCCTCTACTTTAGGCGTGGGATGTCCGCCACGGCACGACTTGACACGTGGTGTGGAGGTCTGCACGCAGGATCCGAACCGGCGAACCCCAGGCCGCTGAAGCGGAATGTGCGCACTTAACCACTGCGCCACTGGGCCGGCCCCTGCTGTTTTATCTTCAAGAGGGAGAAACTTACAAAATCTACCATGGACAATCCTGTTTCTCTCAAAAAGATTTCAATTCGAGGAGCCCTGAAAGTCTTCTAAGTTACGCACACGGACTCAATTTGGCTACATCCACAGGGAAGGGTTTGGAAGGACAGAACATTCTTAAAAGTACATGTGAAAGTTTATGCAACTTTAAGAAGGGGTTTAAAGTGATCCCTTAGACAATATATTCAATTCTTGCAATTTCCTGAAATAAATGAACCAGGATGAGAAACAGAATAACCAAGCTTAATGGGATTAAAAACAAAAGGCATTAACTTATCCAAAAATCTATTTTTTCAAGTTTTCTATGCAGACATCTATACAATGAAGCTTCTGATATTTGTAGAAAGCAGTACGAATTAATTAGAAAAAACACAGACAACAGCAATCTCAACATGTTATGTAGTAAAAATTGGATTAAAATGAACAACTCAAAGCATATACAACATACATTGTTCAATCAATAAGCACCTAAAAAGCTTTCTTTTAATGCACCAGTATGTTGTGTATATGCCAGCTGTTTCTTTGCATGGCAATTCCTATCTTAAACTTGACTCAATAATTGAGCTATTAATTAAAATTAAAAGTTAATTTAAATCCACATTGCTTAAAAATCTCAGCATCTACTAAAACAGCATTAGGAATTCTAAAAGGTCAATAAAATTATCAAGAAAAAACCAAAGTTATGAATATCTTCAAGTAGAAATAGCAGATTTATGACTCAATACAGACTACGAATCTATTCATATGGTTGTTAAATCTAGGCTTACAAATTAATTCCATAATGCTTCTAGATTACATTTATTGGAGTATTTTATAATAATGTATTTCTCTACATCTTTGGTACCTCTGCTTTCTGTAAACTATAATCTTATAACCCAGGTTCTTATTCTCAATTTCCATCCCTATCAAATCCACAAGAGGAGGAAATTCTAAAATGAGACACTTTATTTGGAGTTTTGCAAGCCCACTGTTTCCTTTGCAATACTGATAAAAACCCAAACCTTCAAATTTGACAAACCAATGGATAATTTTCACATTTCATTTCATTTTCATTTTGGGGGGGACAATAGTCCCAAAGGAAGGAAATACAGATTAAGAGTTAAGTTCTATAACATCAGTGCTAGTTTTCTATCTTCCTGACTGTCAGCACTAGCAATCCAATTGCAAAACTTCTGCAGGAATACACATGCGTTATGTGTAAAAATGTGGGATAACACGAAGGACATACTTTATGAAGTTTATGATTTTCTTGTGTGAACTACTTCAGTTAATATCACTTTCTTATTTAAATCAATTAAAGGTTTCCTTTCAGTGAAGGGTTGAATACAGGGGGAAAAAGATATGAAAAAGAGGCTTTGGGTATACTGGATGTTTAAAAGAAATATTGAAAATTAGAGTTGCTGTGAAATGCATGCCCTATTAAACATGCAATATTTGCAAGTGTGATTTAATAACCATAACAGAAAGAAACTATCAGATTTTATTGATTTAAACTGCTGACACGACCACTCTTTTAGGTTTTAAACTAACTATAAGAGGATAACATCTGCTTTATCTTTTTTTTTATTGGGGTCATAATAGTTTATAACATCGTGAAATTTCAGTTGTACCTTATTATTTGCCAGTCACCATATACATGTGCCCCTTTAACACTTATACCCACCCCCCTAACCCTCTTCCCCTCTGGTAACCACTAATCTGTTCTCTTCATCCATGTGTTTGTTTATCTTGCACATGAGTGAAATCATACGGTGTTTGTCTTTCTCTGTCTGGCTTATTTTGCTTAACGTCATACCCTCAAGGTCCATCCATGTTGTTCCGAGTGGGAGAATGTTGTCATTTTTTACAGCTGAGTAGTATTCCACATCTTCTTTATCCATTCATCAGTCATGGGCACTTGGGTTGCTTCCACATCTTGGCTATTGTGAATAATGCTGCAACGAACACAGGGGTGCCTAAATTTCTTTGAATAGTTGATTTCAAGTTCCTTGGATAAATAACCAGTAGTTGAATAGCTGGGTCATATGATATTTCTAATTTTTTGAGAAATCTTCATATCATTTTCCATAGTGGCTGCACCTGTTTGCACTCCCACCAGCAGTGGATGAGGGTTCCCTTTTCTCCACATCCTCTCCAACACTTGTTATTTTTTGTCTTGGTGATTATAGCCATTCTAACAGCTGTAAGCTGATATCTCTATGTAGTTTTGATTCATATTTCCCTGATGATTAGTGATGTTAAAAATCTTTCTGTGTGCCTATTGCCATCTGTATATCTTCTTTGAAAAAATGTCTGTTCATATCCTCTGCTCATGTTTTGATCGGGTTGTTTGTTTTTTGCCGTTGAGTTGTGAGAGTTCTTTATACATTTTGGAGCTTAACCCCTTGTAGGATATGTGATTTGAAATATTTTCTCCCCATTGGTGGGTTGCCTTTCTGTTTGTCTCTGGTTTCCTTTGCCTTGCAGAAGCTATTTGGTCTGATGAAGTCCCATTTGTTTATTTTTTCTTTTGTCTCTCTTGCCTAAGTAGACATGGTATTCAAAAAGATCCTTCTAAGACTGATGTCAAAGACTGTACTTCCTGTATTTTCTTCTAGGAGTTTTATGGTTTCACAACTTACTTTCAAGTCTTTACTCAATTTTGAGTTAATTCTTGAGTTTGGCAAAAGATAATGGTCTACTTTAATTTTTTCGCATGTGGGTGTCTAGTTTTCCCAACAGCATTTATTGAAGAGCCTTTCCTTTCTCCATTGTATGCTCTTAGCTTTTTGTCAAAGAGTAGCTGTCGGTAGATTTGTGCTTTTGGTTCTGGGCTTTCAATTTTGTTCCACTGATCTGTGTGTCTCTTTTTTATTGTTTGTTTGTTTTTTTAGGCTTTTTATTTTCTCCCCCAAAGCCCCCTGGTACATAGCTGTATGTATTTAGTTGTGGGTCCTTCTAGTTGTGGCATGTGGGATGCTGCCTCAGCATGGCTTGATGAGTGGTGCCATGTCCGCACCCAGGATCTGAACCGGTGAAACCCTGGGCCACCAAAGCAGAGCGTGTGAACTTAACCAGTCAGCCATGGGGCCAGCCCATGTGTCTATTTTTATGCTAGTACTATGCTGTTTTGATCAATATGGTTTAGTAGTATATTTTGCAGTCAGGATTTCTGATGCCTCCAGCTTTGTTCTTTTTTCTCAGGATTCCTCTAGCTATTCGGGGTCTTTTGCTGCCCCATATGAATTTCAGGATTCTTTGTTCTATTTCTGTGAAGAATGTCACTGGGATTCTGACTGGGATTGTCTTGAATCTATAGATTGGTTTAGGTAGTATGGACATTTTGACTACATTTATTCTTCCAATCCACGTGCATGGAATATCTTTCCATTTCTTTAAGTCATCATCAATTTCTTTCAATAATGTCTTACAGTTTTCCTTGTATAGGTCTTTCACTTCCTTGGTTAAATTTATTCCTAGGCATTTTCTTTCTTTTGTCATGACTATAAATGGGATTGTATTACTGACTTCTCTTTCTGTTAGTTTGTTATTAGAGTATAGAAATGCAACTGATTTTTGTAAGTTGATTTAGTACACCACAACTTTACTATAGTTGTTGATTATTTCTAATAGTTTTCTGATGGATTCTTCAGGGTTATCTATATATAGAATCGCGTCATCTGCAAACAATAAGAGTTCCATTTCTTCCTTTCCAATCTGGATTCCTTTTATTTCTTCTTCTTGCCTAATTTCTCTGGCCAAAACCTTGAGTACTGTTAAATAAGACCGGGGAGAGTGGGCATCCTTGTCTTCTTTCTGTTCTCAGAGGGATGGTTTGCAGTATTTCCTCATTGAGTATAATGTTGGCTGTTGGTCACATATGGCCTTTATTATGTTGAGGTACTTTCCGTCTATACCCATTTTATTGAGAGTTTTTCTCAGAAATGAATGTTAGGGGGCCAGCCTCATGGTGTAGTGGTTAAGTTCGGCAGGTTCTGCTTCGGTGGCCCGGGTTCAGATCCCAGGCATGGATCTACACCACTCATCAGCCACACTGTGCCAGTGACCCATATATAAAGTAGAGGAAGACTGGAATGGATGTTAGCTCAGGGCTAATCCTCTTAAGGGAAAAAAAAATGCACATTGGATCTTGTCAAATGCTTTCTCTGTATCTATTGAGATGGTCACGTGGTTTTTATTCCTCATTTTGTTAATGTGCTGTATCACACTGATTTATTTGCAGATGTTGAACCATCCCTCCATCCTTGACATAAATCCCACTTGATCATGCTGTATGATCCTTTTAATGTACTGTGGTATTCAATTTGCCAATATTTTGTTGAGGATTTTTGCATCTATGTTCATCAGTGATATTTGCCTTAATTTTCCTTCTTTGTGTTGTCTTTGGCTTTGGGATCAGCATGATGTTGGCCTCGTAAAATGTGTTAGGATGTGTTCTGTCTTCTTCAATATTTTGGAATAGTCTGCAAAAGATAGGTATTAAATTGTTTTTGAATGTTTGGTAGAATTCTCCAGAGAAGTCATCTGGTCCTGGACTTTTAGTTTTTGGGAAGTTTTTGATTATTGTTTCAATCTCTTGTGATGGGTCTATTCAGATTCTCTATTTCTTCTTGATTCAATTTTGGGAGGTTGTATGCTTCTAAGAATTTACCCATTTCGTCTAGATTATCCAATTTGTTGGCATATAGTTTTTCATAGTATTCTCTTATAGTCTGTTCTATTTCTGTGGTATCCACTGTAACTTCTCCTGTTTCATTTCTAATTTTATTTATTTGAGACTTCTCTTTTTTTCTTAGTGAGTCTAAGGGTTTGTCAATTTTAACTTGTCAAAGAACTAGCTATTAGTTTCATCGACCATTTCTACTGGGTTTTTTTGGGTTTCAATTTAATTTATTTCTGCTTCTGCTCCAATTTTTACTATTTCCCTCCTTCTGCTGACTTTGGGTTTTGTTCTTCTTTTTCTAGTTTTGTTAGGTACAGTTTACGATTGCCTATTTGAGATTTTTCTTGTTTGTTCAGGTGGGCCTGTATTGCGATGAATTTCCTTCTTAGGACTAGTTTTGCTACATCCCATATGAGTTGGTATGGTGTATTTTCATTTTCATTTGTCTCCAGATATTTTCTGATTCCTCCTTTAATTTCTTGAATGATCCACTGGTTGTTCAGTAGCATGTTGTTTAGTCTCCACATCTTTATCCCTTTCCCAGCTTTCTTCTTGTACTTGATTTCCCATTTCACAGCATTATGGTTGGAAAAGATGCTTGATATGATTTCAGTCTTGTTAAATTTATTGAGGCTTGCCTTGTTTCCCATCACATGGTCTATCTTTGAGAATGTTCCACATGCATTTGAGAAGAATGTGTATGCTGCTGTTTTTGGATGGAATCTTCTACATATGTCTATTAAGTCCATCTGGTCTAGTTTTCCACTTAATTCCACTATTTCCTTGTTGACTTTCTGTCTGGATGATCTATTCATTGATGTAAGTGGGGTGTTAAGGTTCCCTACTATTATTGTGCTGTTAATATCTGCTTTTAGGTTGTTAATAGTTCTTTATGTAGTCTGGAGCTCCTGTGTTGGGTGCATATATATAAGTGGTATGTCTTCTTGGTGGAGAGTCCCTTTTATCATTATATACTGCCCTCTTTGTCTCTCATTGCCTTTTTTATCTTGAAGTCTACTTTGTGTGATATAAGTATGGCAACACCTGCTTTCTTTTGTTTGCCATTAGCTTGGAGTATCATCTTCCATCCTTTCACTTTGAGCCTGTGTTTGTCTTTAGAGCTGAGATGTGTTTCTGGGAGGCAGTATATTGTTGGGTCCTGATTTTTAATCCATCCCACCACTCTGTATCTTTTGATTGGAGAATTCAATCCATTTACATTTAGAGTGATTAAGGAGCTGATATATGAGGGATTAATGTTGCCATTTTATCACTTGTTTTCTGGTTGTTCTGTATTTCCCTTGTTTCTCGTCCTGTGTATTTCAGACTGCCAATTCAGTTTGGTGATTTTCTATGATGGTTTTCTCTTTATCATTTGTATCTCTGTTCCGATTTTTTGTTTAGTGGTTATCATGCGGTTTGTATAAAAGATCTCATAGATGAGATAGTCCATTTTCTGACAACCTCTTATTTCCTTAGTCTAAGCAGGTTCCATCCCTTTCCTCTTCCCCATCGAAGTTATTGTCGTCACAATTTATTCCGTTTTGTGTCATGAGTTTGTGGTTAAAATGAAGTGATTATAGGTATTTTTGATGTTTTCCTTCTCTTTATCTTTAATGTTATAATTGTTTGCCAAACTGTTCTTATGGAGAGCTGCAATTTTCTGATTTTGTCTGCCTATTTAGCTCCTTGTTCAAGGCTTTGTAACTCCTTCTCTTGTTTTTCAGGTATGAGGGCCTCCTTGATCATGTCTTGTAGGAGTGGTCTTTTGGCGATGAACTCCCTTAGCTTTTGTTTATCTGGGAAAGTTTTTATTTCTCCACCATATCTGGAGGATATTTTTGCTGGATAGAGTATTCTTGGCTGAAAATTTTTGTTTTTCAGAAAATTTTTTTTTTTTGAGGAAGATTAGCCCTTTGCTGACATCCACTGCTGATCTTCCTCTTTTTGCTGAGGAAGATTGCCCCTGAGCTAACATCTGTGCCCATCTTCCTCTATTCTCTATGTGGGACGCCTGCCACAACATGGCTTGATAAGCGGTACATAGGTCCACACCAGGGATCCAAACCAGGAAACCCCAGTCACCGAAGTGGAATGTGTGAACTTTTTGAATATATCATTTTACTCTCTCCTAACATGTAAGGTTTCTGCTTAGAAATCTGCTGAAGGCCTGAGAGGGGTTCCTTTGTAGATTATTTTCTTCTTTCTTGCTGCCCTTAATATTCTTCCTTTGTCATTCACTTTTACCAGTTTCACTAATATATGCCTTGGAGAAGGTCTTTTTACACTGATGTAATTGGGGGTTCTATTAGCTTCTTTTACTTGTAATTCCAGATCCTTTCCCAGGTTCAGGAAGTTCTCAGCTGTTATTTTGCTCCATTCTCCCTCTCTTCTCCCTCTGGAATACCTATAATCCTTATGTTGCATTTCCTAATTGAGTCAGATATTTCTCAGAGAGTTTCTTCATTTCTTTTTAGTCTGAGTTCTCTCTCCTCCTCCATCTGCAGCATTTCTATATTTCTGTCCTCGAAACTCCTAATTCTGTCCTCCGTAATATCAGCTCTGTTATTTAAGGACTCCAGATTTTTCTTTATCTCATTCGTTGCATTTTTCATCGCCAACATTTCTGATTTTTTTAATGGTTTCAATCTCTTTTATGATTAATTTCCTCTGTTCATTAATTGTATTCCTGATTTCACTGAACTTTCTCAGTTTTCTTGTAACTTGTTGAGTTTTTTATGATAGCTATTTTGAATTCTCTGTCATTTAGATTGTAAATTTCTATACCTTCAGGATTGATTTCTGCATGCTTGTCATTTTCCCTCTGGTCTGGAGTGTTAATATACTTCTTCATACTATTTGATGGGGTGGATTTGTGCCTTTGCATAGTGGTAGTATCTGGTCACAAATTCCACCTGCCACCACTGCAGCAGGGGCAGGAGTTGTGTAATCTGAGCCTGCTGCAGTCCCTGGCAGCTGTGCCTGTCCTGTGGAAGTGAAGTTGTGCTGATGGAGCCTGTCTGCGTTTGCCTGCTGGTCACCACTGCTCTACAGGTGTATGCACAGGCACTCTGGCATGGGTCTCTTGCTCTGGCTGACTGGCTGAGCTGGTGCATCAGGCTGGGGGAAGGGGAACTTTCTTTCACGCGTGCAATCTTGGGGCACTCCCACTCTGCCCTGCTATCTGCCCTCCTGGCTGCTTGGCTTGGTGAAAATCCCCCATGATTGCTTAGCTTCCTCACTGTGCAGCTCTCCCACGGGCTGGGAGGAAACGTGGAGAGTGAAGGCATTCCCGCAGAGGGCTGTCCCTGCCCCTCTCCTCTCAGAGCGGTGCACAGTCTGCACCCTCAGTTGCTGCCACTGGGGGAGGGAGAGGAGATCCTCTTACCTCCTTCCACTGCCTCCTAGGGGTTCCAGCACCTTCAGACGTATGGCTGCATGGGTTGCTCAGATGTGTACTGTGTTAGGTAAATGTCCTCTGTTGGTTTATGAAGGTTCTTTTCGTTGTATCTTAAGGGGGAGAGTCTAAGGAAAGAACTCACTCCACCATGACGATGATGTCACCAACTGCTTTCCTGCTTTATCTGTTTAATAGCATATTAACTTTAAAAAGTTTTTATATGTAAGCAGACTTCCAAAGGATATACATATAAACCATTAGAATTAGGTTACATTTGATATTCCTGGAAAAAAGGAAGTGATGAGCTACTAGTAAAGTGTATACTAGCTTTAAAATCCTAACATTGAACTAGTGACAACAAATCTTACCTCCTACTACTTTTACATTGGATAAGAGGTTTTAATTACAACTTTACTCAGCTTTTAAGAAATTATTTAGTCTAGCTTTTAAATAACAAGAGTGATAAAACATAAAATTAGCTTAAGAAGGAGAAACATTAAGAGTCATTCCAGAAAAGCTTATGTTGAATCTGACACTATAATAAAGAATCAGAAAAAAGTCAAGCTGTCAAGAGGCTTAAAACATTAACTCCTATGTTTGACCTAAGTATAGCCTGTAAGGAAGGGTCACAGAAAACTGTCCTACTGATAGAGAAAGTTCTTCCTCTTCTTTTGGTGGAAACTGTCAGTTATAATTATAATATTTTGGTGGCATTTTGATCCAGTATCACAAAACTTTAATGAAAGAATTATGGCAAATCACATCTCTTGTGAACACAATGAAAGCAGGGAAAATTGGGAGAAATAAGTATTCTGAGCCACAAAAAACTGGCTTAGGGTGGGAAAGCAATGAGTTGAAAGTAGTGGCTTCTCTCGGGCAGCCAAAGCAATTTAATGAGTTGCCCAAATACAGGAATAAAGTTTCTATTTCTGGCCATCAAAAGAGGTAGAGATCTAATTATTAAAAAAAAAAAAAGCTACCTCCCATCACTGTCAATGAAACTAAGTTCAAATGCTAGCTTAGCACTACGGATAAGCTATATTTGGCTAAATGTTAAGAAGAGTCTTAAAATTAGGCTTCTGAATATGCTTCAAATAATTCAGCAAGCCATTAATAAAGAGATAATGGTAAGAAGATAACTTTGAAGGTCCTAACACACACTGTTGGCTCTCAATAAACATTTCCTAAATGAATGAGTAATATTAAAAACTAAACCAAAACAAACCAAAAAGCCATGACATTTCCACCAAAGACACAAAATTTGCCAGTTGAAGGAAGAAGATGGGCTGATGTTATCTGACAGGAAAGCACTGTCCTTATTCAACAAACATGAACCGAAAGAGGTAGTTGGAGGTACCCCAGCCAGAGAATATGATGAAGGCATAGTCAAGTTCTAGGAAATGTGGGAAAACTAAAAAGAAACTGAAGAATAACTGTCATTTGAACTTGTAGGTAGATGGTGTAATACCACTCTTGCTGTCTGGATCTGGCCTAGCCCAACAGAAGAACAGAAACAGGCTGGGCCTAGACTTTAGCTATTTTGAGCCAATAAATTAGGTCTTAAAACTATTGAGCAGATATATCCGGTTCCTTGATAAAGTAATTCTTATCTCTATAGTCTTTTCTCCAAACAAAAAATACTTTAGTGTTATCAAAGCTCACCTCCATCCACTCCCTCAATTACATTTTCCTTTAATTACAGTGCAATTAAAAGACGTTTTAAAACCAAGACTGCAATGCATAGATATGTTTCATTACCTTACTTTATAGACCATAAGAAAACATACACCACTTAATTCTGGCTACTAAATTACACCGGCTCTTCCAAAAAAACAAAACAAAAAAGCTTTTATTAATGTATTAAAAGTACAAGTAATTTGGTTTTTTACTATTAAGATTACCATACATTCATAATTTTAACTGAAAATACTTTAGGCTTAAAAAATATAAATGATAGTTCTATTTTAAAATGTTTTAAATATATTTAATCAGTATTCTTTTTATTTGAACTTTTATGAAAAAATATTACTTGTAAAAGATTTAATAATAATAAAAGCCTTTTTCCTCCTGTCTTGAAATGTCAGATGACTTTACTTTGGGGTCACTCAAATCAGGGAACAGGACTGGTGGGTGTTCTGTGACATATCTATTTAATAATCCTTTCAATACTAAAAATACCAGATCACTTGTATACCAGTGTTACTGCTGTCAGGACAAAAGGACATTTTAAAATAACTGTTTTTGGATTAAAAATTTGAACAAAACCTTGGTTGAGATTCTTAGGTGCAAACAGGGTAAGACTATTTTATAAATTATAAGAATTTAATGTTGATTCTGAAATTCCAGTTATATCTAGAGTCTCATTATAAGACGTAGAGAAAACTGGAAGGTCACGATAAAGTTCTAAATATAATCCTGCTTGAGTATATATTGAGTATACACACACACCCTCCCCACTGTTTTCTCAGCTCCACTTAAACATAACTAGCATTTACTGATAGTTTACTACATGTCACGCACTGGGTTATGTACGTGCATCAATCTGTCAACTCTCTCAAGTTGGTAGTATTATGTCCACTTTACACACAAGATCTCCAGAGCACACTTATTTAACTTGTCCGGGGTCACACAGACCTTGTGGTAGAGTTGGGTTTGAATCTAGAAGGTCTGATTCCAGACTCCATGCTCTTGACCATTTGGCTATACTACAATTATGGCAACTTTATAATTTAGGCTATTCCTCAGAGTTCAGCAGTATTCTCAGTTCACTCACCATTTCCCGGCAATACCATCTACTACCACAGATACCAGTATTTTCTTTTTGTGTGACTTCCACAACTATGATTCTAGCTCTCATCAGCTTCCTATGCCTCAGAGCCATAGTTCAACTGTCTGCTAGACTGCTTCCCATGGTTGTTCCATAAGTACCTTAAAGTTAATATGTCCAAAATAGAGCTTATGTTCTTTCTCCTTGCCTTTTATGTTCCATACTCTTTGTTATATTCCATTTGAACCATCATGGGATCATTTTAAATTCTGCCTTACCATCTGGTAATCATCAAATGCTGTCAATTGTTACACCTCTATATCTCATACTCATTCATTCATTCTCACTAACACTATCGTAGCTCAGGTCTTCAATACCTCCCATGTTAACTTTTGGAATAGGTCACTATCTCTAGGCTCTCTTCTCTCTCAAACAACTCTACACAATGCCTTCAGAGTTAGATTCCTTTAATATAGATCTGAAATTAGCTTCCTGTTAAAAAGTCTTCAAAGCTTCAGAGGATATAAAATAGTATGTGCACTCCTTAGCTGGCATTCAAAGTCTCCTGTTATTTAGCTGGGTTTGTGCTATCTTCCATTTGGTCAACCATTATCTATGTATCTTCATATCCTATACTTGAGCAAAACTTCACACATTTTTAAACCTCTTATATCACTCTGCCTTCTATCAGTTATACATACTTTGCTTCCTACCTTTGACTCTGAACTCTCTGAGGACATCTACGTCTAAGTCATCTTCATAGTCCACTCAGGCTAAACACTATGTTATGCTCATATGAGCTGCTTTAGAATTCTTTGTTGAGTGGATGGGGACTATATGTATATACACAACATATATAAAAAACTTATGCATATGTAAATTTGATCCACAACAGAACTGCAGAGGTGTATACAGCAAGAGGATACCACCTTTGCAAATAATATTTTCAGTCACCATTAGGATAAAACATGACACAGCTTTTATCATTTAAACCTCTTGCACAACACATCCATAATGAACTGGTTGTTAAGCCTTGAAACAAAATGTTCTGTTAACTAGAACTCTCTCTTAAAACAATTCCACGTTACAGCAGTATGTGCAGCAGTGAATCCAAAACACTGAAATACCTTTAAGTGCCTTCTAATTCACATGGGAATTGTACAATCTTCCGGTACAATTTTTAAATTAGACGTATTTTATTTGGTCATCTGTAAAGGTGGTCTTATAGCTTTGTTTACCCTAAAATTCTTAAAACCAGTATAATCTATTAAATTCCCACTGGAAGGAAATCTGTGTCTACATTATAATAGGGAAACTGAGGCAGGAACTACCAAAAGCACATGTATCAGGGGTACCTGGAAAAAAGTTTCCTCTTTCCATTGAAAGACCAATTATACTATATTTTGCTTATATACTTTATATTCTGAATGGACCTTGTTTTCATGCTTTAAGTTTAAATGCAGGCAAACAATTACTATGTGCAGATTTACAAAGGGCTGGTTAAGTGGTACAGCCCTAAATTCTCAAAAAAGAAGAATAAGCCAAAGCATAAAACATTTTGTAATAAATTGAGGTCACTGTTACATTTTTCAAATAAAAGTATCTTTACCTATTACTCATCAGTAAGTATTGCTCTCAGCATGTGAGTTTTGAGTAACAGTGGTAGTCATTTAAAAAAATAAAACTATTTCTCACTTTCTACATGGTTTGTGATTCATAGTTATTTGAAAATAAATTTTCTCACATTAAGCAAACTTACCAATGTCCTATTTCTTTCCTTCCATACTTTCTATTCTGCCTCCCCACCCCTCTAGTTTTCATTACTTAAAAAACACAAAAATACCTTCTCTGGCTTTGAGATATATGGCTGAAAAATTAAAATCCCAAAGGCAAGTTTTATTAGCACAGTGCTACTGACAAACGACAGGGGAAAGGCATAAAATCATTAGAGGTTAAATGGCCCAGCTTTCCTGTCTTGCTACAGATCATAAAGTCCACACAGACAAGAGCAATGAAATGCAATAATAACAAAATGGAACCAAGTGAAAACGTAGCACACAGTTCCTCCTCACTTTCCCCTCTGCAGTACAACTCTTTTCTGTCTGGGGACAGGGAAGTGGGTTTGGTCCAGAAGAAGGTGTTCAGCCCTTCTAGTTTGGGGTGGAGGGCTTCTACGAGGAAGCAGACGCGCCTCTAGGTCCCTCAGGTACTGTGGGAGCATGCGCAGCAGGACACCTCCTCCATGGGCAGAGGGAGAATGAGGAGCCACGAGCACAGCCTGCTGTTGCCAGCTGTGCCCACAAGAATTAAAAATGTGACAAGATTCTCTTGCTACAGGTATTCTATGGGCCCATAATAATTCATGGATCCCAAAGCACATGTACATCCTTCCTCTAACTAGAACTGGTTTACAATGCTTCAAAAAGTATTCTTATAAAAATGCTATTTATATGGTACAACAAAAATGTTTAAGCAGCACAATGAGATTAGAAGGGCATGTTTTCTCAGAATGATAAGCAATTAAAAGCAATTACAAACAAATAATCATTAAACACAAAAAAATCCCCGAACATTACATTAAACTAATAAGCCAGAAAAAATACAATTCAGAGAAGTCAATGGAGTGAAGAAAAGGAAAAAGATAAACATCATTAAATTATGACAAAAGTTTGCTTCTTTCTGGAAGTATCTATGGACTTATTATACACAAGTTCTTTAATAATGTTGCCAAGTATAAAACTTGAAGATTAGGGTCTTAAACTAAAGGTAGAAATAATTTTAGTATGTATACAGTGAAAATGTTTAGGTAACATATGGTATACTGCAGTAAAATTTAATACCAACTTAAAAAAATATTTTAACTACTATAGCATCTGTTTGAGTATAGCCTCTCTTCAACAACCACAATAAGTTATCAATTAAAAACCACATTTGCAGCATGAATTTTACTTTTTATTATATAATATAAAGGCTATAATACATTTATTTCATATTCAAAATTCTATTTTGATGCAATTATTAAAGGGTTGAAGGAACTGTCCTTAATGAAACCGTAAAGTGTGAGTAAGTATCTGCTACTCTAACGCTCCCCAGAGAACATCAGCAGCTATCTCTAATAAGTACACTGTTGCCCCTCTGGAAGGTCAAAGGAAAGCAATCAAAAACTGCTGCACAATTCTTAATTATGTGGAGCTGACACTACCTTTCAAAAATTATATTAACTCATCGGCATCTCTACCAGAAATAAGAAAAGGGGGGATAACCCAAATAAATTAATTGTACAATATGTTAGTAGCACTGGCATTAAAAATACAAAATGAAAAAGAATGCAGAGCATAATAGTACTGACAAAACTAAGTTCACAGGTATCTGTATACTGCATTTCTTGGACTATTAGTACAAATCAAGTAGAAGCTAAATTTTGTTACCAAGCTGAAACACTGACAAACATCTCAACTCTTAAAGATAATGCATTGAAACCAACCTGGCTATCTCTTCTCGATGAGCAGTCCAATCTCGGATGTAGTCTTCCTGCTCTTTTATCCGGTGCTTGAACGAAGAACTAGTAGGCATTGTTGACCCAGAGCTCTGCAATCGAGTCGTTTTCAGGGCTGGAGAAGTACGTAGACGGGTATGTTTAGGGGAATTACGGTTTGATCCAAATTCATCTTCTGAGGTGGAAGCATAATCAGTAGGAAAGCGCCTCCATCTTGAATTTACTAAATTAGTTTAATTATTAAAAAAAGAATTATTATGTTATCTTTTAAAAGAGATAAAATAAAAATCATGATTTCAAAAACACCATGAGAGCACACACAGCACAATTTTTGATAACTGACATACACATACCTCACAAAAACCATAAGTCTACTACTCCTAAAAGATAGAAACATTACACTTTGGTGAATCAAAAACAATGAATAATTAAAAACAATTGAAAGACTGTGTTTTCCATAGCATGGTAAATAAACATTCAGATGAAAAATTCACTAATGATAAACTATTAAGCAAGCTCTATTTATAAATGTTTAAATTGGGTACTTTTTAATTGGAAATATTTCTCATTTAAGTGAAGATATGGATTTTTTAAAAAATGACAGCAACAACAACAACAACAAAAATAAAAATTAGGGAAAAGATTTCCTCATGCCACATGAACTTTTTTAACATGGAGATGGTAAAAACTCTCTTTTCCCGACATACAAATGTGCATAATTCCTGCTGTGGAAATTATGCCTTTATGGCAGAAAAAAAACATTACCTCTGTCATTCAACATCCTGTTATGCTATGATTGGAAAAAATCTTTTTACATGGTAAAAACACAACAAAGAATCTTCAGTACAACTCTCTGCTGCTTTGACACTGAAAGCATATGGTGAAAATAGACAATGGCATAAACCTACGAGAAGCGAAACTCCATAAGCTGTTCTCACAACCATTGACATTTAAGCCACAGGAGATACTGTGAATAGCCACACTCAAGAAAGTGGTCATCACTTTCTTATTTAAGGTTAGTAAAGACATTTAAAAAATGGTATTGCTGACACATCTGAAAAATCAGAAGACAAATTAATGCAGACATTTCACTGCGACTGTTAATATCAAAATCAAACACAGAAATAATTTGTGAAGCATAAACAGAGGTGAAGAACAGGGAGCTAACACTAATGCATGGTAAACGGGACAAGGGTAGCACCCATGCCTGCTTAATCCACTGAGGTACATCTAGCACCTCGCAGAATGTCTGGCTAGCAAATGTTTAACAAATACTTTCGAATAAATGAATTCCTGGATACTGACCATTTGCTTTTCTCAAATTAGGAAAAACCTAGTAAAGAGCATGACATGTTTTCGGTGGCTAAAGTGACAAAAGCTTAGCACCGCCTTTAAGATCCAATTGCCACTAATATTAGAAGATTTTTCTCTCTTTCTCTCTCCCTTTTAAAACAGAAACTGACCCTAGACTGCATAGGTTAGGGGAGTCTAGAATTCCTTCATCCTATCCCACTAGAATTCTATACCTTTCCTGTCTTTTCCTCCCCAAACTACATTTTTGCCTGGGGCTCTGTAAGGACGAATTGGCCCTCAGATAAAATTGATATACACTGCTACCAGAGTTGGTTTCAGAAACAGAGAAGTCTATAATCAGGACAACACCATGAATCAGAGGCTACCCATTTGTCCTGATTCACACTCCTATTTGAAGCTCCCGGAGCTTAGAACTGGATTCATGCATATGAGAGAATGAAAATATGCAGAAAACTACATGGCTTTCTTTAAAAGTGTACGCAAACACACAGGTAATTAATCATAGAGTTTTTTGAAGGGGATATTAAATATAATTTCTGATTTTAACATTATAAGATAATTAACATAAGTAATACTTTAGTAGAAATTTACTCATTTCTAGACATTTGAATACTCCTATGAATTGAATGGACACTGAAACTTGAAAACAATTTTAGGAAAAGTTTAGGAACAAAAGTAAAGAGGTTTTAGAAAAAAGTTAGTAATATGGCAAACAAGTGATACTTTTCAATAAAGGCATTTCATTAAACGCTAAATGTTTGTTTATTTTGCTATCTTAGAATATTACTCATAAAAGGAAATTCCTAAATAAGAAAAGGTCATTTGTTAGGTTAAATTTCCTGAGTTTTTATTTGGAAACTATAGCAACCATACCTACAACTGAAAATTGTATGGAGAGAAAACAAAACCAACAACAAAGAAGATACGAAAACATAAGAAGGTATGATGGAACTAAGGTAGTTAAGTTAGAGGTATCAATGGCTGGTATATTTCATGAGTGGCCGAGTACATGAAAGCAGAATGAGAAACTGAGAACCAAGTTCTAAATGTCAGGTGACAACACATAAGTAGAGTCACTTTAGAATTAACTTCTAATAGTCTGAGTCTTGAGATCAAAAAATAATTATATTTTGGAGAAAAAAATAAAAGAAAAACTTTTTTCAAAGAAAATTCATAAACTTTCCACCTATTTTTTTTAAAGATTTTATTGTTCCTTTTTCTTCCAAAGCCCCCTGGTACACAGTTGTGTATTTTCAGTTGTGGGTCCTTCTAGCTGTGGCATGCAGGACGCCGCCTCAGCATGGCCTGATGAGCGGTGTGGCGTCCACACCCAGGATTCAAATGGTGAAAGCCTGGGCCGCCGAAGCAGAGCGCACGAACTTAACCACTCGGCCATGGGGCCGGCCCCTCCACCTATTTTTATAGGTCTATCTAGAAGCCAGTAAGAATAGTGAAGCTTCTAATAATATCTTTAAAAAGAAAAGCAAGCAAGGGAATAAAACATTTTAAAATCTGAAAGGTAAAATTGTTAGGTTTGTTCTCCTAAAATTCAGACCAAATTGATAAAATAAGTAAGGTAGAGTAGGGAAATGAAAATGATTAATAAACCTTCAAATAATTTGAGTTTTCCAATGGAAAACAGTACGAAGCAAAGCTCAAGCTAGCTCTGGACACATCTGCTTGTGTAAGAGCAAAGAGCACTGCTGAGACGGAGTAAAATGACGACTATGTGGAGAAGGCACCTAACGCCAGGACCACTAACCTGCTACTCCGCAACTTCCTTCAAACCTTTTGCTTTCCTAACCTTTGTTTCTAAGCTATAGCAGCTATACATTTTATCTGAAGAAAAATCCCTAAAATCTGCTAGTTATTGCAGAAGAAACTTCAAGTTAGAACGTTTTTAACTTTCCCCAATGTCTACTTATTGCACAGAAATTTAGGATAGAATGACAGAGGATGGTCTAAATTCTTCAATTCATAGAGAAGAAAGAGGCCCTGAAAGGCCTTGCCTTGCTTAAGTCAAAGTTTAAGCCAGGGCTACTGACTCCCAGAGTTCAAAACTCATTCCTTGCTATTCTAAATGCTTTACAACTACATGTTAGAAAATCTTTTTTTTTCCTACATTTCTAGTTAAATTTTTTTTAAAAAAAGACATCCTCAGCTTCTCATAGAACGATAGTTTTTCTGATTTCTACCTGTACTGAAGAAAATATTTTCTTCTTCCTCTTGAATTTTATTCTGCTTAGTTAAAATCATTTATAAAATTAAATTAAATTTTATTATGATTAGGCTTATTTGACATATTGGTACCAGTAAGGTATTTCAGATAAATCATTAAATTGAAAATTTACATTGAAGGTATTTGAAATGCCAATCTCTGAGAGCTTCTTGGTTGGTGAAGTGCTGGGCAGCACATATAATAAAATGGGACAACGTTCTAAGATGGGCTTAATTAACTTTGTAGCTAAGCTGAAAATTATTTTAGTTACATTAATTATAAAACTTATTTTAGTTATAAAATTATGCAACACTCCCTCTTGTGGAAGTAATAAATACTATATTCACTATAAAAACACAGTATCCTTCATGTCTAGAGAATTACAAAAGGGAAAAAGAGTTATGAGGATCATTTATCTGTGAAGGCTCTGATTTCTTTTACTGTTTCCAAAAATTTGTTGGCATTAAAACACATCCACATCTGCAGATGTAATGAATACATTTCAGAAAACAAACATTGCATCTTCATACTTTATATCAGAATATTTTTGTGGGAAATTCCACAAACACGTTTTACACGTATATTTATGAGGAGTAACAGCATTCGGGGAAAAACATTCCTGACAATGTTTTGTATCGGTCTTTGACCCGGAGGAAGAAATAATTTAAGCCACGTATGCCCAACATTTAAATTCCCGCCATCTATAAATTCTGAGGATTAGAATAAAAATGGGAAAGCAAACAGTCTAAAAATATTCTAAGGATGTTGATGTTTTTATTTCTTAGAATGTGCAGTTATAATGAAAACGAATTGCTTTATTTTGATAATTCAGGATACTTAAATAAATCTAGCTATTTTAGTATAACTTGACATTGAAGGATTATGGAGGGGGAAAAAACTAAGCTCCTAAAAGCTAATTACACCAGAATTAAGCATAAAAGAACCCTTAATCTTAATTTTGCTAAATCAGAGATTTCCATTGTTCTATTTTAATCACATACATTTCTTTGAATAACTTTTTTAGACATGGCCCAAAACATGGAATTTGAAAGAATGCAGAATTATTTTTACATATGTCAATTTGGAAAATATCACAGGCTCTAGGTTCAGATATTTCTAAGATCTTTAAAGTTTACTGTGTGCATAGCAATACTGACCAGCATGGTTTCACATTCTTTTAAATCATATTTCAAAAGCTAAAAATTTTTATTTTCTTTTTCAAGATATTATAATTATCTTAAGTAGAAATATCATTAATATCAAAAACACCTCAATTAGAAAAATCAAAAAAGTATGTTTGTTTTTTTCTCCTTTTTACTATCTACCCTAGGTAACTATTTGAGTATATTACCACTAACTGAAAGGTCTTGGCCATTGTCCTTCTAGATAGGATATACTACTACAAATGAGCTTCTTCAGAGAATTTGAATATACAATCCTGGATCACAATGTGGCTTTCGGCTTTCAAGGTGGAAGAGAGAACATGAACTTGGTAAAACATCGGAATTACAAAGATTGCAGTAAGCAATACCAAAACCTTTATATTGAGCTTGTAGATCCTCCTGATAATAATCCAATAGATTCTAGCTGTCCTCTGGAAGCTTGCATACTCGTTGACAGAGACTATTTCTCAGAGCTGGACTAGACGTGGTAGGAGAAGCACCAGGCTGAGAGTTAAAAGCCTTGGACTGTCATCCTGTCCTGCCATAGCTGTGACCAGGGCAGGTTACTTCACCTCTTGGCCACACTTCCCTAAACTGAATAACCCTTTACAGGGCTTTTAAATTCCATAATTCTAATTATTTAATATACTGCTATTAAGTATGAAGGAGGCCAAAACCACATACCTCAATTTGCCTTAGAGAATTTATTAATTTTATTTATTTATTTAATTAAGGTACTTTTTGGACATAAAAAACTACATGTTTATCAAGTTCTACATTCAAAGAAGCAGAAAATAAAATGTATCTTTAAAGACACATATATAATATGGCAGCTTACAGGTTTCTTAGACTTGCTGAAGTGATCATATTTGGTGTGCACCTCAGATAAGCCCCTCATGTTAAACGTTGGGGAATGGAACCACATCACTCATGTGCTCAGGGACAGACACCTAGTGCAGAAGGAAGAGCTGTTCCACGTGCCTGGGTAACATGCCACTTATGTTACATGGCATGTTAAGAAGGGAGAAGACAGAAATTTTTATGCACTTCAATACAGATGAGGTAACCAAACAGGCACCGTGGCGGAAGACACTTCATCAGGTACACAGCATAGAATGCAGCACAAAGGAAACGTGACTGAAGAGGTAGAGCCATAAGGAACGAGAATAACAACACTGGGGAAACAGAAACCAAAAGAGGGCAGCTTTAAAACACTTGGCAATAAATCCATGAACCACCAACCAAAGCCTGCAGCGCAGAAACAAGGAGGACCAGGGTAATAAGGAAAACGCCATCTCTTCTTTTGGAAAGACGACTATATGTTACCTAGCTGCAGCCTACATCCATTCCTACCACAGATATGATCACCATCACCACCCCCACCGACCAGGAGAGAAGGAAATGTGAACGGAGGGGAGAAAAGCAGCAGTGAAGAGAAGGGAGTAGGAATAAAAAGCGAAAAAAACAACAGACACCAAGCACTGCCAGTTTGGGGTCTTGCAGCTATACTGTGGTAGGTGTAAAAATAAAAAGATGATGTTGCATACCGACTTTCCCTTTCTTTCTCACTCAATACTTCGGGCTCACTTAGTGCTGCTGACTGACAGTAATAAATCTTCCAAGTCTTTTAACAGCTGGTTTCCCTCCACCAGCCTTTTCGGCCACACCCACACATGAGGCTGATTATGAAGTAATGAGACCATGTTTACAGGATACACACGAGTATCTGTCTTAGTGCTCTGGTCACACATGAATTCTCACTGCTTCAGCTCTGAATATGAAGAATATAAACAGACAAACATGCCAGAAGCAGTCAGCTTCCGGTGGGGAGTAAGCCGCTTCTGTAACGTTACATTCAACGACAGCTCATTACTACAGTTCAATGACACGGCAGCACTTTATGAGATAACGCTTAGAGCCAGTTCAACTCTACAGCCCACTCTGGCCCTTCTGTGCTTAGTGACTGGCTTACAAATCCATCCTCTTCTGCTGAAATAAATTAAGGATTAGTCTTCACCTCCCAAACCAGGAACAGATTTAACCTTAAAAAGTATAAGTAAATGAGACATTGCAAAATAAATAGGAAAAAAAGGATAAAATATTGATTATTTCATTTAGCTCTGAAAGTAGTAATAAAGGGTATACTGCTTTCCTTCAGATTCACATGGGCTTTGAATTATGTGAGGATATTTAAAAGTTAAACACATCCTTTTAGAAGCACGATGTTGATTCCTATTATTTAAACCAGATGATAATTCCTAATCTCATTTTGACACACAAATCAGGTACCTCACCAGCTAGACGATTAAAACTTCTAAATCGGTTCAATATACTTCTAATTTTGAAATCACTATTTTGCCTCAGGACATTAATTTGGAAGCGTATATAACTTCTGAATTTTCTATTTACCAAGCTAAATAAAATAATTTTTATAAAAAAAAACCTCTACAGAATAACCTTTCTGTTGAATATTTTGGGAACGCTCACTAGAGATTTAATTTTTGAAAAAAGGAGTCCCAAAACATAAAAGAAATATGCTAACATCATAAAGAGTCTGGATCCAATTTACCTGAAGGAGAGCCATGCGCTGAGGCCATACTTTTGACCTTGGAGTCTGACAGTCGAGAGATACTGTTAGCTCTAATTCTAGGAGAAAATTTATCTGAAGGTACTAATCTGGCTCCACTTCTAATGATGGCTTCTGCCGTCCGAGAAGAGGCACTGCTTCTCGAGATGGTTGCTTCAGAGTCACTGCGAGCCGACAATGAGCCAAGCCTTGTTCTACGAGGCTGAGCTAGTAAGTCAATCCTAGAGATGTTGCGCCTTCCTGTGGGAGGCTTTGATGTCGAACTCGTTGTGGACACTTCAGAAGCAACAGATGCCTTGTCAGCATCAGCAAGCTCACTGTCTGAAGCTTCACCAAGTCGTGCTCTGCGCAAGAGGGAAGTCCTGGTAGGTCGTGGCCTCGGAAGAGTGGTTGATTTACTGGACGACCCAGGCGCCACAGGAGAAGTCTTAGATTTAGTGACTTTACTTCCTTCCAGTTTGGAATGTGCATGCTCCTCAGTTGAGGTAAGTGGAGTCCTTCCATGAGATTTACAAGAGTAAGTTTCCTGATCAGACGACATAATATCAGAAATGGCAGAATGAGGTACACTAGAGGTCTGGTCATCGTCTGTTAAATCTACTGAAGGCTGTCTCATTCTTCCACTGGATTGTACAAATTTACGACCATCTCCTCTTGAACCTACCTCTGTGGAACGACTTTTTGTTTTCTTTTCAATTTTCTCTCTAGTACCAGAAGATGATTTTGTAACATCTTTGGATGGAGAACCTATGGCACACCTATCTTTATAGAGACTAGTGAAACTCCTTCGCTTTTGGGTTGACTTTCTTTCAGTCTCTCCAGTAACCAGACTGATTGTGCTAGCTGTGTCCACATCAGATTCTGGTGAAATAGAGTTGTCTCTATTATAACTGGGAGTATCTGGGCCTTCATCAGTTTTGTTATCTTCACGCAGTTTAGCTTCTAGAAAAGCCATTACTGCTTCTGTGTCTTTCAGAATAAGCGTTGTGTCCAGACTAGAATCAGTATCCATAGAGTCACTTCTTTCTCGTATTCTACTGGCAGATGTGAACGCCGACGCGGGTGTGGAGGATGTCTGCTTATTGATGTGGGGAATGAGCTCTATGGGGATGTTCGGGCTGGGCTTTTCTATGGTGAAGCTTCCTTGTCGCACTAAAGACTTGGAGGATTCCTTCTTGTCTCCTCCCTTTGAAGTCTGACTTTTCAGAACTTCCTCAGCTTTTCTTCGCTTGCCCTCGCTTTGTATCACCCTCTCTCCTTTGCTTGCAGAATGTCCTGGAATTTTTTCTTGAGGTTGTGACTCTTGTTTAAAAGATTCCTCCCTAGCTCTATCTATCTGACCTGAAACACTTTTTGAAGAAGACAATTTAGTAGGTGTCCACTGTGCCTGTTCCCTTTGTTCTTGTTGCTGAACTTTCACTGATGTTTGCTTTACCGAGGAAGCTTCCTTCTCAGTTTCACTTTTCTCCTTTCCAGCAGAAGCGATGCCTAAGTGAAGCAGGGTTTTATTCTCTCCGCTGGTTTTCAGAGTCTCTCCATTTACTACCCTGCTCATTTGATTCAGGGCTCTGTCAGCATCTTGTTGATCTTTCTGGTACACCTGTGTAGGTGCTTCTTTCTCCTGAAGTTCTGTGTCTTGTTTTTCTCCTATTTCTGACCTCTGCATTAAAACCTTTGCTCTGGAGCTCTCAAGAGACTTTTCTTCATTTGGAAGCTGGGGAAGGGTTCGTCTCCTTCGCTCTCCCTGACTGGCCAAGGAAGTCCCAGAGCCCGTACTTCTCACTGAAATGCCAGATTCACTGATATCTGTTTCTATAAAATAAAACCACAACGAAGGAATTTATTATGGCAAAAAAGTAAAAATAAAAAGAATATCATATTATATTAGATTTTTAAGTGTAAGTTAAGAAATAGCGCAAATATAAAATAAAACTTTGAATAATAAGCCAGCATTGTGCCAGAGTAGTTTAAAAAGCAAGTACAATGCCTAGACACACAAATAGGCAGATTACTAACAGGTGACTCAAGAAAGCAAACTGTATGACTTGAAAACTAAGGTGATCTGATTTTAAACCTACACCTGTTGTTCTCTTTTTCTTTAATGTGTTTTACGGTAGGGAACTTCACTGTGTTCATTCTTACTTTTGTGACTTATCCCATCCACAAAGTTTTGCTCAAGTAAATGCATTACACAATTGCAGAGAGAGTGCCTAATAAACGCTTAATTAGGTTTAATTTACTTCTCAGTTATAGATTTAACTAGTTTTTAAAAAACTGATGTATGACTCACAAAAGAAAAAAAAAAAGGAAAGAAAATACCATTTTCTAAAGGAACAGGTACAGATAATTCCATTATCCTTTCCTCTTGATCATGCCTTGTATGGTTAGCAGCCAAGCTAGCCCACTGTGAAACCCAACGCTTGTTTCCAGAGGAAGATGTGCCTTCCTAAAGGAGAAAAATAAGAGGACGAAATAAGACACTCTGCTCAAATCTGATTCTCATGAAAGAGAATGCCACTTAGTCACATCAACCTGCCACACAAAGGAATGTTTAAACCTCACATTCATATCATCATTTACTAAATTTCCTCTTATATAAAATGAAGACTCTCTAGGTACCCCTTTTAAGTACATTTTGTTATCACTGTAAATGTAGTATAATTTTCTCTATATGTTAAATACTAACAATGGGACTAAAATAAAATCTTGGAGCTTAAAATTTACTGCTGCTAGATAAACTCAGGTGTATTATCATAGCTTTGTGGCTACAACGTAAGCTGGTTCTACTCAACTCTACAGAACAGAGAGTCTAAAGGTCTATTCCTAAGGTGTTCTCTGCCCTCTAAATGTTTCTAGGAATCAGATCGGTTCCAGAGTATCAAGGAGTATTAAATTTGCCAGGTCAGGTCTTCAGGGACTTCAAAAACTTTCCAAAGCTTTAGATTTCTTTCTGCAACACTTTAATAATTTCCAGAAAGACCTAGAAATCACTCTACCTTTAAGAATTTTCTTTTAAGCAGTCTGAACCTAGACCTGCCATGTCCAGGTCTGTCCTTAAGCAAGCACTCTTTGAACCCTTATGGTCAAGGGTGAAATGCAATTCAATTCATGATATGGTTCCAAAGATTTATGGACATGTATTGGTAATTCTTAAGATCAGGGCAATATAGGCATTTAATATGGAAGATCTACGTAGTATCAAAAAATTTTTCCTCACTAAAAATCTAAGCCAAGGCTTAATATTCAAACTGGAATGACAACTAAGGAATAGAAAGCTATGACTGAAATTTTATTTTGAATTATTCAAAAAATATTTTATTAAAAGTGTCAGATTTACTTTATTGATTATGACAGGCTAGAAAGTGATGAAGTAAATACTTCATACAGATTATATACTATACGATTTCAAGAATAAAGGTTAGAATAGTAAGAATACATAACGACATCCATACTGTGAGGCCTCGGGATACCAAAGCATGCTGAATCCTTAATTCCCTTTCAAGATTCTGTGGTAACTGTCCACAGTTCTGAGTACTGAAGGAAGAACCACAGCCTTTTCACTATGCCAGGAACACCCAGAACAGAGGGGCTTCCACTGACGCACGCTTATGTAGAACCATTCTGTGAAAACTGTTCTAATGGCCTGGTTAGGTGACTCCTTCAGAGGTAGGTTCACACTGGGGCTATATATAAATTTTACTTGGCATGGGTTGAGGGGAAAGAGAGAAGAGGGAGTCTATTTAAGTTCACATTCCAGAACATGATTAATTCTTCCTAGATTAACCACAGTACCAAAACATTGCCTCAAATAAGTATTACTTGCTTTCAATAAGTAAATTAAGCATCTTGTAAAACAGAAACCAGAATAAAAATTCTCTAAGATTAAGGGGGAAAAAAAGAACAGTAAAACACAATAATTGCTTTGACAGTTTTAGGGAAATGGCAGACCATAAAGGGTCAATTTTAACATTAATAAACGAACATATAGGTGTATTTACCTGTCTATAAAAAATATTTTATTTACATTTCATACAAATGTAACACTTTATATTTTATTTTATTTATACCTTAAGATTTTATTTTAATTATATTTTATATTTATTTACAATTTGTATATTTTAAATTAACTCATTTCCTGAGAGGCAGTATAGCATAATGAGTAAGAGAATGGGTTAAGAAATCAAAGCTGCTTAAGGTCCAAACTCAGGCTCCACAATGCACTAGTTTTAAGACCTTGGCCAAGTTAATTCCTAAATACTTCAGTTTCCTTATTCGTGAAATGGCACACTGAAAGCTTCCATTGAATGTTAGCTTTCACTATCTGGATAAATTATAATTAATTAATACTTAGTTATATAAATTTTTTAGATTTCTTTTTGACATAACAGTGTGGAATGAAATTCTAGCATCATTTCCAGTAAGAGAATAAACCTTCGTTGAGTGCACAAATCTCAGACAATTACTATGTTGGGTGATTCATATACTTCACTAAACTCCCTGTAAATAGGTTTTATCAAAAATACCATTTGTACGGACGAGAAAACTGAAAATCAGACCAGGGAAGGGACGGACCTAAGGGCGCTCTGTTAGACGTGGAGGTTCTGGGACTCGCACTCAGGTCCCTGCAGCTCTGCTTTGCCACACTGGCCCCACAGCCACCACAGCCAGCACGCCTCGTTCTCACTATGCCCCGGGCTGGACTACAGTGGTGCTTCTCTAGATTTATAAGTCGTAGTATCTATCATGCACTACGTTGCACATGTTTCCTGGCATGAAGATCTTTCCATTCCAAATGCATGATCTCCTAGAAAGTATGTGCCGTGTATAGTTTCTGTGTTATCTCATAAATGCCAATTAGAACAGTGAATATACAGCTCATTCATTGCTATATATTAAATATAAATATATTTAACAATCTCCCTCACTGACAAAAGAAATATTAATTTAAAAGAAAATAACAAAAACTGAAACGGAATTAAAGTCAAAATTACTTTAGGCCCAGAAACAAAGAATTGTGAGAATTTCACTTTTAGAAGCACTTTACAAGGGAATACATCAATTACTTAAAGTCCTATAACTACAAACGATAAAGATTGACATTCTGCGCATGAAAATAGTTAGGAACTAGTAAGAGACGTATACCTCTGTGTTGTGGAATCCAGGTATAGTCACTGGTTTTCTTTCTTCCATTACTACAGCAGCTGAATTGAGAGCCCACTCTTTTATCAAATCTTTATGTTTTTCATTGATAACAGGCCTATTATAATCCTGATTGTCATCTACTCCAAACACCTAAGAGGAGAAAATTATTTTATAAATGAAAAAGTCAGAATAATGTGTGAATATTATCAGTAACTTCAGAAGCAAATAAAGATATTCTGAATTAATTTTAAAAATGAGGGAAAACTCGTTTAATGACAAGGTAACATCCAATTGAGTTAATAGCTGGAGAGGAAAACAGGCTAGTGGCAGTGTATGTAAATGTAACTATCCTTTTTTTAATATTTAGCACATGTAGTGTTTGATACCCAAGATATTATAATTGATTTGTTAAAAGATGTTAATAACGTTACACATTACAATAATTGCAAAGAGTTAGGGAAGAGTACCCACAGACCACTGCAGCTTGTTTTCAGCTGGTATCTTGGCACTATTATTTTTGAGAAACATGTTGAAAAACTCTAAATGTATGACTGATTGCATGTGTTCCTTCCCTAACAAATGCTTAACATTTACAGGAGTTAAATTTATACACATAATTCTCTAAGGTCCCAAATAATAGATTTTATTGTATGATCTTTGTATAGAGTACAGCATAATTCTCTATCTGCCTAAGACTCATTTATAGGCCTCTATTCGAAATGCAGATTCCTGGTCTACACATACAGATTAGCATTTTCAATAACCAGACTGTCTATGGGCAACACTTTTGAAATATTCTAAATACAGAGACCAACAACCATGTGCTTTTAAGGGCAGACCCTCAGTCTCACTCATTTCCTGGCAGACAACAGGCCAATGCTCTTGGACAGACTGGAGAAGGGTTTTAACTACATAAACCCTAACATTCCATTTTACAATTAAGTCTTTACTTTGTTCCCAATGCTGATTATTTATTAGCATTAACTGTGGCTTTACTTATTACAACCAAGAATAATATGTGTTTAAATTGGCACTTTGTGGAAAGGATCTTTAAAACATAACCAGAGAGCCTTCATTTTTCATAAAAAGGGAAAGATACCTTAGTTCAGTATTTTCTAGAAAACTTTTTCATGATGATACAGTACATCTTTTTAAATTCTGATAAATTCTGAAGTCCACATTTAGTAAAGCAGATATCAGATTTTCAAATTCACCTAAACTTGGAAATTTTACCACTAGATGGCCTTATTACTTAATATTTAATTCAAATATAACTATAGTTTTCAAGAATTATGATTTAACATTCTGTTGAAACACAAAATATTCAAATTATCTTTGCTTTAAGAGTAAATCGTAGGGGCCGGCCCCGTGGCCAAGTGCTTAAGTTCGCGCGCTCTGCTTTGCTGGCCCAGGGTTTCCCTGGTTAGGATCCTGGGCATGCACATGGCACCACTCATCACGCCACGTTGAGGCGGTGTCCTGCATGCCACAACTAGAAGGACCCACAACTAAAATATACAACTATGTACTGGGGGGATTAGGGAGAAAAAGCAAAAAAAAAAGAAAAACAAAAACCCCAGTAAATTGTATCTTATTAGTGTTAAATCAAACATGAATTTTAATCCATGGAAGCACAGTGTAAGAAGGGGAAAACAACTCTGCTTCACTTTCTAACACTGGAATTAGTACATTTCCAGCAACAGCAGTAAGAACTGCTGAGTAACCCTTTCCACATGCTCTGCCTTTAAACCCACGTGTAAAGAAGACAAATTAGAGCCACTCAAGGTATTTGTGACCGTCTTAAAATAAAATTTTAAAATTATTTCTAACTCAAGTCATTGAACTCCAAATTGACTGAAGTTTATCTCCTTATTTTTATAATCACTAGGAAAAAAATTTAACTTTTAATTTAAAAGTTTGGAAGTAAAAGATAAAAACAGCCACATGTATTTACTTGCATGTTGTACCTCTTTGGCATGTTAACTTACAAATTAGCTTAAGTGACTTTCTGGGTTAATTCTAATCCATACTCAAAATGGACTTCCAAACTTGATTTCCTCAAACATCTAAGCAGCAGCAGTTTCAAATAAAATGTAATAAATCTCTCCAGATCACTTCTGACACTATTTTGAAATGATGAAAAACATACACACAAAGAAGCACTGCTTTTAGGGAAGGGGAGCTGAAGTCGCAGAGAGAGAGCACTCAGGCGACTTTCTAGAGTCCTTTTAAAGCACTGGAGAGCTGTCCATGACCTGTCGGAGAAGGAAAAGTTATTCCTTTTGCAAACAAATGGCAGGGCCTGAAGCACTACTGTACAGGGAAAGAAGGCTTCAAAGTTCCTGTCGATATTTTTGACAGTATTTTGAAAATTTAATGATAGCAATGACTAGTCCAGCTTGAAATCCATATTGTCATTTTGTGTCTAGGTACAAAAACATCCACTTGTGACAACTTCCATGTGAAAACAAAAAGGACATAAACAGCTTATACTGTCAATGTACTTTAAAGCTATTATACTTTTCACATTTAAAAAAGTACATATAATCTGACATATGATGTAAAGGTTGGACAGAACTTGAGAGCTCCTCAAAGCAGAGACCAAGTTGGCTAGATTTTCTCATCTCTTCATTCTAGATTTTGTCCAAAGGTGATTTCACCCACATCCAAGGCTTCACTTCAACTTCCAACTGTAGACAGCTGTTCACCTGTCTGTCATCTCTCCTAGAAGGCTCCAGAGTATTTTAAATGCAGCATGTTAACCCAGGCTCAGGATTCTCTTCTCTTCCCCTCTCAGACCTGGGCTCAATCAAACCCTCCACCTCGACAGAGTACAAAATGTGAGGTCTCATTCAGTGAGGGACATTTTTAGGCTAGAAGTCTATAATGGGGAAGGGAGTGAGATGAGACACCTGTCTGATTTGTATGCGTCCTCTCTAATAGAACCCTCCACCCCAAGTTTGTCAGTTTCTAACTCTTCCAGATAGGAGCAAAAGAAAGGAGGAGTGGTATGGGAATAGAACATTTCTTTTTGAACCTGTACAATCTGAACTCTCTGTGCCTGGCAGACATCTAAAGATAACTCATTGATCGTAGGGGTAGGGAGTGGCTTTCATGTGCTCTCTCCCATAGTTCCCTTGATCCAGGCAGACGCATCTCTGTTTTGGGGAGTCAACTTCTATGGGGTCAACTTCTATGGGGGTTAACATCACACCTACTGAATACTTGTAAAGAGAGGTCAAATTATGAGGCCAGCTCTATGGCCAAGTGGATAAAGTCCCACACACTCCGCTTCAGTGACCTGGGGTTCCCTGGTTCAGATCCCAGGGGCAGACCTACTCCACTATCAGACATGCTGTGGAGGCATCCCACACATAAAGTAGAGGAAGACTGGCACAGATAATTTGAATATTTAGTGGTTCAACAGAATATTAAATCATAGTTCTTGAAAACTATAGTTATATTTGAATTAAATAGTAAGTAATAAGGCCACATAGTGGTAAAATTTCCAAGTTTAGGTGAATTTGAAAATCTGATATCTGCTTTCCTAAATGTGGACTTCAGAATTTATCAGAATTTAAAAAGATGTACTGTATAATCATGAAAACGTTTTCTAGAAAATACTGAACTAAGGTATCTTTCCCTTTTTATAAAAAATGAAGGCTCAGGGCTAATCTTCCTCAAGCAAAAAAAGAAGAGGATTGGCAAGGGATGTTAGCTCAGGGCAAATCTTCCTCAAGCACACACAAAAAAAAACGAAAAAAAAGGAAGGGTCAACTTACATTTGGTAACATCAAATATAAGAAGCTTGCTTATTGTGACAGAAAGTAGAGACTAGCGTGCAAAGGGGTGGGGGCAGGGGGAAGACTTAGGCATATCAATATGGCAATAAAAATGTAGAGCAAAACGGTAACTCAATAGCAATAGTCCTTAATTTATTAAAGAAGTTTCCAAATCAGCTGAAATTCAGAATTCACCTTTCCACAGAAATAAGAAACTCAATGGAAGGTTTAATACCAAGCTTTTGTGGTCTTGTTTTAAAATAGCATCTGAAGAATAGTATTACATTAGTATACTGATCTTATTAAACTGCCCAAGTGAAAATGCAGTCAAGTTTCAAGCCCAGATGATCAGAACATCTTTTTGCTCAATGAGCACGGACCTCCTGGGCAAGGAGAGCAGGGTCTCTACCAGGTCACATCAGCAGAACTTCCCAGGGCCTACAAACATCACCTCACACACAATTACTTAAGAACTATGCAGAATTCCAGCCACCAATGTTAGGGAACAAAATCAGGATAATTTAATAGAGGAGAATTTTTTTAAACTTATTTTCCATGAAAAGCTAGTTTCACTTTCAAAAAGAAAAGTCCCTTAAAATTCATTGGAATAATGTTTAACACTGATTTTTTTATAATGCACTTGTAATCAACTTCTAAATTTAAAATTCAGACAAAACTGTTAGAGAAAAGAGCTCAGCATGGGGGTAGGAGAGACATTTTATAATTTACCATGGTCTGTAAATGAACACGTGCACATGCATGTTCATAGCAGCATTATTCACAACAGCCAAAAGGTGGAAACGACTCAAACGTCCATCAACGAATGAATGGACAAATAAAATGTGGTATCTGCACCATGTTATATTACTCAGTCATAAAAAGGAATGAAGTCCTGATACAGGCTACGTCATGGATGAACACTGAAAACATTATGCTAAGTGAAAGTAGCCATAGCCATATTGTCTGATTCTATTTATATGAAGTGTTCAGAATAGCCAAATCTACAGACAGAGAAAGTGGATTAGTGGTTGCCGGGGCTAAGGGAGGGGAGAATGGAAGTGACTGCTTAATGGGTATGGGATTTCTCTTTAGGGTGATGAAAATGACCTGGAATTACATAGTGCTGATGGTTGCATAACTTTGTGAATGTAGCAAAAGCCAATGAATTCTACACTTTAAATGGCTAAAATGGTGAATGTTATGTGATTTTCATCTCAATTTTTTTTAAAGGCACCATCTGGCTTTATCTTCTTCCTTTTTACCTCTGTCCGGGTAAACACATGCTCTCAAATCTGCCCTCTCCCTGAGCCTATCCCCCTGTGTCCTTGATTCTTCCCATTCCTTAGGAGTACTATACCCACAGTCTCCTCCCTTTCCATCACCCTTTAGCACTCTTTTTCTATTAGCTCCTTCTTTCACATCTTCAAATTATGTTCGGGTCTAATCTAAAGCTTCCAGAATTAAAATGTCCCATTTCCTTCCTCTTTATGCTCATTTCCTTGTCATGCACTCCTTCCTTTCTTCCCTACTACAATCTGGCTACTCATCAGTGACCATCTCCCCCTTTCTTTGCCAAGATTTTTAAGGGCTAAGTTGTTAGCTAGGTCTTGCTAGAAACTCAGAGGTATTTCTCGTCTTCTACTAACCAAGGCTATTCCCCTGAGACATAAATATTTCTTCTCACACAACCTATATTTTTCTGCAGCTTTCATACTTACTATTACAAAGCTAAGTGTGTAAGACAAACAAGGTTTTAAACTATACATTTTAACAAGTTATTTTAAGATCAAGATGCACACTAGTTTCAGCACATAAGAATACAGGAAAACCTATTTGTGGAGGCCTGGGTGGATTTGATCAAAATAAACTAGCTAATATACAGCTGACCACATATACACACTGACAAAAAAGGACAAAGCGTGTTATAAATTTTTCTTCTCATTCATTCATTCAAAAGATATTAAATGTTTACTACATGCCAGGCACTGTTGTAGGCACAAGAAATACAGAAGTGATCAAGACAAATAAGACTATTCTAGAAAGGAGAGACAGAAAATAAACTAGCTAGAGGTGATTTCCGTGAAGCAAATAAAACATGGCAATCTGACAGAGAGCTCTAAGAGGCGAACACTGGGGTTACTTCAGACAGGGTGCTTAGAGAAAGCCTTGGAAAGTGAATCATGTAAAGGAGCTAGATGAGCACAAAACACAAGGAGGAGCTTACTAGACGGAGGACACAGTAAGTGGAAAGTCCCTTAAGCAGGAAAATAAATAAGATTTCATATAATAATAGAGAAAGAAAAATGGGGCAAACCTATTAAATATTAAGCGTCTGATTGAAAAAAGGAGAGGGTTCCCTTCTGAAGCTTTGGGAATTAACACAGGAGGAAAAGGTTTCCTATACCTCAGAAGGCCAGAGGGTGCCAAGAAGGGGAGAGGAGTATCAATCAGAGTGACCAAAAGTAAATTCTTCCGATAAAAGTTTTTAAAAAATTACACAGTGAAGAGAGGACAAGAAAGATTAGTATAAGAGGAAGAAGAATCAAGCTGCCCGAATTTACCTGTTAAGAACTGCTATTTGCTTTGGCCCTTTAACCCAGACTGTTTCTGGATTGGCAGGAAGCAGAAAAAAAAGTTAAGTCCAAATCAAAATGCAGCCTGCCTGTTATCAAGGTCCTCTCTTCTTGTTCAAGGCTCTTATTTGATCTCACACATGCATCTGCTCTCACATCTGAATGGACTCTGGACACACTGCGTTGCGCTGTCTTCTCTCTGGCGCTGTCTTCCTAGACTTTGACTCTAGTTTATCACAGTTCCTCATCTCTCTCTTGGATCTAATCTAAAATCTTGATGTGAAGTTCAGGGTTTGGAATATCCCCATTCCAAACTGCCTATACCTGGATCCGGGTTCTCAGCACTGACTTTCTTTGGGCTATCTGACTCATGCTGTAGATGTTCTTTATTCTGTTTCCAGTCTTGTTACAGTTCTCCTGATTCTGGATTCTTCCCTACCACCTGTTGCCTACAGAACCAGCAGTGATAGATACAAGGCTGCATGAGGGAAGAGAATATGCTAATAAGAGGTATTTTGGGGAAGATATGCTGCCACAGTGGACAGGAGTCAAAACTCAGGATAGGAAAAGCATCTGGCAGAATTGGTCTATGGTATGAAATTTATGGAAAGGAGAAATACTTTTTCCAAAAGATAGAGCCTCAAGCCCTCTACAATGACCAATTTTTTTTCACGTTCATTTAATATTTAGCTTTCTGTTCTCACTACAGGTTTTTCTCATTTAGCTTGGAAGGCTAGGAAGCAGCCCTGATAACATCCTCCTCTTCCCTCAGCAGTGTTGGTTTTGATGGGATCGGGAGAAGAAACTGGTACTATGACGGGTTCTCTAGATATCATAGGGAGGTCCAAGGAGGGAGGGCTGGGGGAGATTATTATTACTGTGGAAGATAATTACCTTTAATCCAGGTAGTCAACAGCACTTTCTTATTATAGCGCATCTCCATGCAAGCTTAGATGTAAAACTTAAGAGGTCTTTATAAATAACAGGCATTTGTGTTAATATTCTAAGAGGTAAATTTTGGGACAATGCATAAAATAAGATGATCTACTGACAAACACACAGCACAAAAATATGAACCAAAATGCTGTAATCCCGTAACTTGAGGGGTGGGGAGGGGAAATCTCAAGACCTTTTAACTACAACCAGCACAGAAAAAGAAAGACATGGCATTTCAGCTTGGTCATCTCTTTAAAGAGATACTATTTGAACTATATGCAATTTCTCCCCAGTTAAGATACAAATATATGTTCTGCTTATCTTCTTCAAGCCCAGGAATACAATGTATTTTAGGGAAAAAGTGAAAAGGCATTCAGTGCTTATCAAACATAAAATCATTGTTATCATGTGATACTATTGCTAGCTCACTCCTTTTTGATTCTATTTCTGACTCCAAGATGCTGTTTTCTCCTGGTTTTCTCCTACTCCTGTTAGATCCTTTTCAGCCTCATTTGCTCACTCTTATTCCTCTGTCCACCGAAGCTGGTGTGGCTAAGAATTGCATACTCCATTTCCTCTCACTCTCTACATTCTTTCTAGGTGATCCCATCTATTATTTTGCACTCAGCTACTCTCTAATAATTCCAAAATTAGTATTTTAGCCCAGATGTCTGATTTATATCCAACTGACTATCAGCATGTCAGCAGCTTTTTAACTGCCTTCTCTGTTTCCAGCCTTTCCAACTGTCAATCCATTCTTCACACTTCTGACAGTGATTAGATCATCACTGCCCCACTTCGAAGTTTTCAATAATTCTCCACTGCCTTCAGCACTAAAAAAATCTAGAGTCCTCAGTGTGACACACAAGGGCCGTCAATATCTAGTCCAGTCTCAACTCTCTAAAAGTAATTGTGGTCCTCTCAACAAGTCCTCTACCCTCCCAAGCTTTTGCACAGGGTTACTCCATATTTTTTGAAAACGCTACTTTATTATGCCTGTTATGGAATTAATTCCACCTGTTTCTGAGCTCAGTCGGTAATTAAATTCAATACTTACTGAGGACATATAAAATGCCAGGCACTAGGTTCCTGCAGTCATGGAGTTTACATTCTTATGTGTGTGTGTGAATGGGCAAGTGGGGAGGTGAATAAATAAATAGGAAACTATTAATTAGTGATAAAGCTTATGATTAAAATGAAACAAGCTGATATGACAGTGACTAGGGAGGTTTCTTTAGATTGCACAACTAGACTTCTCTGAGGAAGGGATATTTAATCTAAGATCTCCTCTTGGAAGCTATCGGTACCCTTCCTCCAAAAGACATGTCTACTGAAGCATTCATCAAACTATTTTTAATTCATGTTTTTACTTGTGGATTTTCATCCTCCTACATACTTATTTCTTGAGGGAAGGAACTGTCTTTTCAATTTGAATCACTCTCTCCTAACACAAAGCCTGGCACATAGTTGATGTTGAATAAAGGCTGCTAAATGACTAAAGCAATGAAATAAACCAGCTCTCAAATGTTGGAGTGAAAAAGGAAAGAGACTACATGAAAGTTTTCAGGACCAAACAACAATTAAATTCAGATGGACAACAGCTGATGGCCCCACCTTCTATCCCCATACCCTAACTTCAAAAGGGAGAAATGGATGGCAGAGCTCATCCCAGCAATTTGATGTGATGCCTGTATTTACCCCTGTGCTCCCCCAGTGCTGCTTCTGCCTTGGTTCCGGCTATTCTTGGTCTGTGTTTTCTCCACGCCCACAGGTGACTTCATCTTCTTCAGACATTTGATTCCTGCTTCTGCACTTTTGTTTCCCCAGAGCCTGACTTTAGTTAGCCTGAATTTTGCTTTTGGCTTTAATCACAGCTAGTAGAATCTCCGCCCTTTTTCTGTGGTATACACAGGATAATGGAGAGACTCTTGTTTTTCCCTACAGTTATGGTCTCAGCTTTGTTTTCTGGTTTATATAAACTAAGAGTGACTCAATTATCTATTCGGTCACATATTCCCTTAAATAAATACTGTTTTAAAATCTAGGTTTTCTCTATCCATAGTGTAACCGTATAATTTGTCATTGAAACTGGGACTCTTCTTGAGAAAGAACTACAGACAGCAGGTGTCCACCAAGTTTTGTGGTCACCCTTTCGACCCAGCAGTTTCCTAAAGAGTCTTCTCTGCCACGATGACGTCTGTCCTGGCTTCTGCCGTTCTGGCCACGCTGTTCCCCTGCACTGCAACTTCCACTTGGGCTGCAGATTTGACCCTTGCAATTCTGAAAGAACCTTCCAGGATTTATAAGCATCTTGCCTAGAGATCTATATTTGGGAACACAGCTAACATTTATAGACCTCTTATTATAACGCCTACATAGGGATAAGCATTTTATGTATTTTATTAAATTATTTTTATAACCTAGTGAAATTTCTTCCATTTCAGAGAAAAAAACATGGAAGCCTAAAGAGGTAGTTTACTCAAGGGCAGATATCTAGCACATGCACAGTTTACACCCAATCCTCAATCTGTCTGCCTGCAAACGTCCATGTTCTTAAGCACTGAAATATAATCCTCCACTGTAAAATAACTTTTTAACAGAGAAAACACCGGTCACTATGAATAAAATATCCATAAACCAAACAAAGGCATAATAGGATAAAATTAATATTAATCTGAATTTTAAAACTTCTTACCATTCCTGTTTTTTCAAAACCTATTCTCTTATTTTTCATTTGACACTATTTTAAATAGCAATATACTTGTTCTCGATACCCAGAAGAAAAATTATGAACTTTAAAATAATCCTAAAGAAATGTCATTATCAATGCCTGATTTGAAAACAATTCAAAATCACCAAGTCATTTTCTATGCTAACACTGTGTCCTTATATTTCCCTTAACATAATCAGAAAACTCGCTTTATTCATCTGTTTCTTACTTGCTATGTTTCTCATTAACAACTATCATAACACTGCTCACACAGCATCTATGTCATATACTAATGGATCTCCAAAAGTTTGGAGTTGTACACTCCAACGGTAAAAAAAATTTTGAGCATGTGCTCCTCAATAAATGTATGTTTAGAAATTATATACATACAAATGTAGTAATATATTGCATACACTAGAGAACACACTCCAAAATGGAAATAAAAACTACGAAATTAAAAGCAAACGTTAGTCCTAATAATTTAGGACTCTACTGCCTGAAAGACCACTCTGTAAATTCATCATCTAAACCAGGCACCTCAAATGTTAATGTGCATACGAACCACCCAGAGACCTTGCTTTTAAAGCAGATTTTGATTCAGTATGTTTAGGATGGGCCTGAGATTCTATATTTCTAACAAGCTCCTAATTGATGCTAATGCTGCTCACACAGAGTAACAAGAACTTAAACACGAGATTAATGTTTAGCCAAACTTATGTTGCTATTTTCCAGGGGGTAAAATAAACAGCTGATTCTAAAGTCAACTTTCCATTACCATGGGTAAAACTGAGAAAAACTACTTTTGAAACAATACAACAGGCATTATCACATTAACCAATAACGTCAAAGAACAAATCTGAAACATAAATAATCATGATCAGGCATACACTTGGCTAAACTCAGAGTATCATAAACAAACTAATTTTGTTTTCATACACTTCTTTTCTATCACCAAATAAAGCAGTGAATAGAAATTAACAAAAGAAAATAAGGACAAAGAACAAAATTGATTAAAACATACATATTTTCATCTGCTTCTAACATGAAATTAGTAGGCAGGAAACCTGTGGTTAACTACTATTAGCTAACATTAATGCTTACATTAACAGAGTCATGGCAATCTGGTTTTGTTTATTTTTTAGTTTTTAAATAAATGCAAAGTATACTATTTTAAAATCCTATCTTAAATTTACACAACTTTAAAAGGTCCAAGCAGTTTAAATGTACTGGACTTTACATACGAAACTCAGGCAAATTCAGAATATAAGCAGAATAAAATCAGAAAGAACTTTGGTCTTATTTTTAGTCTTGCAGTTCCCTAACAAAGTCCTGCAGTTCCAATACCACTGACCACATGAGAACACTTCACGCTGACTCTCCAGTAATTTCTAACAGTCAAATACACCACACGAAAACTAACATCATATCCAAATTTCAATTATTTACCTTGTCAATCATTTTTCTTGCTTCCACCTCCTCACTGTTGGGATTCTCTAACTCAATGGTATAAGTACCCTTGTCACTTTGGTCATCATCATTATCCTTTTCAGAAGCAGCAGAAGTAGCTTGATTTTTTAACATTTTATCCATCTCCTGGCTTGGTCTGTGCCCAAGACTCCCTGAACTTCTTAATAATGCAGTTTGTAGGAAGGGAATTGACACCGATGGCTCCTCTGATTTCTGTTTTAACAATTTCCCATGTGGAACACCATGCCCCCCTCTGTGATGCGCAGAGCTAGTCTGTAAAGACAAAGAAACCACTTTGGCATCTGCTGTTGGAGATTTTGTTTTTTCAAGTTTTGTATGTGGTGTTGCATAAGTAGTTTCCTGACACAAGACTCCTGCACTCTGAGTAAAAGAATATGACCTTCTTTTTCTGGGATTGTCTTCATCAAAGAATGCAATCGTAAAAGCGGTCTGACTTACAGCAGCTTGCTCCTGCTGCTTTTCAGGAGCCTGGGCCTTCTGCAGCTTTTTCTGTTCTGAGTGGTGGCGCCGTAAGTGTTCCTCAAGAGCTGCACGTTTGCTGCAGCGCCTGTGAGCCCCAGCGTTTTCTGAATCGCTTTGTGTACCATCATCATGCTTATTTCCTGGACACGAAAAAGAAACCACATAATAGAGAAGGCAAAACCCCATGTAGAAAATTAGAAGCATATACAAAAGTGCTATTTGTTTTGCCCCCTCCCCCTTTTCAATCCAAAGTCATATGTTCTTTTCAGTAACAGGCTCTGCAAACTTCCCTCAATTGCAATGCTTACATTCAAATTTTATCAACCAACAATGAGGTCCTTTATAAACAATTCAATAGGATTGTCTTTCTCCAAATTTTAACTTTATAATGATTCATCAATGCCTTGGCAGATAAGCAGTGCCATATCATCTGTAATAGTCTATATTTATAACGTTAATAAACATTATCCTGCCTTCAAATCTTATACCTTTATAAGCAATCAAAAATGTCTCTCTAGTATAAGAGAGATAGGAAAAAGCGTGATCCCACTGAAATGCTTATCATTACACAGTAAAAGAATAAAAATGCCACAAAAATGTGATTAGTTTTAACTTTCGATGTTCAATACTTCCAAAAGTATAGCATACCTTTCCTTTTTAATAAAGGATGCAAATTTGTAGTTTCCACCAATTACTGTACAAGTGTTTACAAACATCTTTTTAGCTATGAGAATTTTTGAAAATTTGCATTTGTGCTATAAACTCTGGTGGCTTCAGAGTTAAATAAAGCAAGCTAAAAGGCCTATCATGGAAAAGCATAGTCTATGAGATCCTATAGAAATCTAAGCATCTACTAGACAAATGGCATGGTGCTAAATATAACCAGATCAAAATCTATTTGTCTTCTCCGTAAAGCAGGTAAGAGTCAAGTTAGAATATATTTAAATTTTGAAACATCAGTTTCCTAACAGAGGATTTTTGTTACCCTTCATGGTTCCAGTAGGGATTACAGGTAAAACTCTATGAAAATTACTTGATAGTTCACTGATTTAGAATTCTCATTGCCCAAATAATAACATTAGAAGAAATGATCAAATGATTATTACATCATTATAGCATGAAATTATTGGAAAGTCAAGAGCTACTCCACATATGTTTTAGATCAAATAAAAAATGAGGGCTTGAATGATGGCTTCTTTAGAAGGAAGGTATAAATGAATCTAGTCAACCAGATACATTCCAAAGCTTCCAGGACTAAATCTGATGTTTAAATTTTCCTGGGCTAAAAATTTTAATCCGAGTTATCTTCTGTACAATATGGCATCAAACTAGAGGATGACCAGAACTGAAAGACGTGAGAGCAGGGAAAGACAAAGGCGGTATGTGCAAGGGAAAAGCTGAACTGTAAGATTCCTGGGTTTCCATCTAATGAATTTAGAGGTTACTAACTGGTGCTAACGATTTAACACAAGAGGGTCAGCTGTAAAAGTGTGGTACATCAAAGGAGTGAGAAGGCTCAGAAGACAAAAGGACAACATTTTGGAAAAGCAAAAGGCAAGGGAAGCAAAAGGAGTGCCTAAAACCAAAATGCAAAGGTTCCGGGCGCTCCCCAGCACAGTGATGGCGATTCATACTGTAAATGTTAGACAAGACAACAAACCTGAAACTCTTTCTTCAGATTAGGGACTACGCAAAACACAATTTGAAAAGAAAAAACCAGGTGTGTAACTAACGGAATGCCTGCCTCAAGTAATGAAGTCGGGAATCAGGGATGGCAGATGGGATGCAAAACCAAACCAACCACCAGTTTACATACAAAACTCACCAAAAACAGGCTGTGACACATTACAGCCTATTTCATTGGGTCATCAGATATACTAAAAAGATATCCAGTTTGTAAGAGCTGGAAATAACTAAACTCCAGTATTTCCTGCACGATAAGACCAAATAACCCACATCATACACACACACAACATGAAAGCACCATCTTTACAGAATTTAGTTCTTGTACCAACACATAAAATTTGGGTTTAAGTGGTGTCAGGTCCTTTCAGTATCGTATCTTTAAATTATGGCTTAAAAATTCCCTTTATAGATTAGCCATTTTCTCTTTTGGAAGATTATTATTCATTCTTGTATTTCTCAGTGTCACACAAGGTGAGACTTCTGATCAGAACTGCAACTTTTGTTTTTACTCAACAAAAAAATCGCTAGGAAACTCCTCCTCAAGTTTCTTTCTTCCTGTTTTGTTTATCATTAACCATGTGCGCATCTGCTGAAGTTCTTTCAGTATCTCTTAGGGTAGGTTACTGTACCAAGTCAGTAGCTGTGGCTCTCCTAAAGAGTAAAAGTGTATGGGCTTTGTGAACATCATCTTCCTCACTGTCCCAAAGCGCGTGCACTTTACTCTTATAGGAGCAAAGGGTTTTTGTTTTTGTTTTGTTTTGCCTACTTTCAAGTTTTCGACTGATCTGAACAGTTGCTGAAAGTCTAATTATTGTAAAATTGTTGCTATTTGCTATAATTACATTTGGAGTCTAGGTATATACTTCTGATATTCTAAAGTGTGGAAAATCTTTATCTAATGATGGCAGCTCTGACTTGGGGGGAAAGTCAAATGTCATTCATAAATGTATCTGGAGAAATAAAGTGGATATACCTTGGACCAAACTGAGTTATAGTCACAAAGAAATTTTCTTGGATGGCTTGTAAAATGGTCTGAAGGCAAATCCAAAAGTGGGGTTCTAAGCAATGGCAACACACTAGAATATAGGTCTACCTATAAATCAACTTTGAGGGACAACAGTAATTTTATTGCACAATTTCTGGTAAGGTTTTCAAATATCTAATCATTAATATTTAGATGCAGTGTTAATGTGAGCATTAGTGCCTCTAATTGGAATCATACTTATGAATGGGCCTCATTCAAGAACAGAAACTGTCTTAAAATGACGGCTTAAAAATAACGGCTAATACAGAAAATAGTTATAATGATTAAAAAAGTTACAATAAAAGGGTTAATACAGGCGTTTTTTTAAATGGTAACTTTTAAAAGAATCTTTTTGCTCATTTTTTATACACTTAAGATTGGTTTAAAAAAGATGCTGTTATTTCTAAATTTTCAAATTTTATGCTACCTTTTATATTATAGGATACACTGTTACTTATCCAAATCATAAAAATGGTCAGTTTACAAATGGGTAGCTTTCATTTATAAGCTTTAACCTATACATACACATTTAGGTCTCAATTATATATGTAATATTCTCTAGTAGAAAAGATTATAATCATATGTCAAAGTACATATGCCAGGTAATTGCTTATGATTATATTTAAATATAGCAATAGGCCCCAACAAAGAATTAAGTTATCACATCATCTCACTATCCTGAGATGCCTTAGAAGCAAATAAAAAATAAGCATTTCTTCATTACTTGGTTAGAATCCCAGGCCATATGGGTTAAGCCACGTTCATTCTTGTCATTGACAGCGAAGTCATTCATGTTTATTCAAATTACTGAGTACCTATCACATATTCAAGTCCTAGGTGAAGTGGTAGGCATACAAGGTAAGTAATATATAGTCTCTGACCTCAAAGAGCATTTTTTTAAAAACTCATTAACTCCTTGTATAGTAACAGAACGGTCACATCAACATAAAACCACTTCCCTTATAGTCTGTTAAATAAAAGTTGATAGAGTAGCACAAATCTGTATTCAGTAAATTCTAAAATAAATTTAATTAGCAAAACCAATGGGAAAACATGATCAGCTAATACTGTGATGTACAGGTGTAAAGATTTTACTAATTGTGACTAGTGTTATACTAGTAAAGCATATATGGTAACTATTTCACAAATAAACATTCAATTGTGATTTTCATAAAAGTCTTAATATTGAAAAAATTTTTAATTCGATTGATTCCCAGGAAGTATCTCTAAACCAAAAACTTTTGTTTTATGAGAAGCCACTGAGAACAGTATGAAACAATCTATTAACAACGTGACTATACTAGCAAAGTAGAACTTTTGGCCCAATGGCTTAAAACTTCTTTCAAAATCTAGATATTGACATTTTACTGGAAGCATTACAATAGATAAAAATAGAATTGAATAAATCTTCTACTTAAGTCAAGAAAATGATAAGAATTGTCTTCTAGGGAATTTCACTGTTGAACTGAACAGATCTTTTATATTCATAAGAAAAAGAAACAAATTTAATGGTGTAAATACAGATTTATAAAACCAATCTGGTTTTGGCAAGAAAATGATGGCAGAGTATTTTGAATGATTAAGTTGAACACAGGCAGTGTGTCTTACTTTTGAGCTTTAAAACTAAATATAGACCTCTGAAAAAGCAGAAGTTTTCTCTCACATACTTATTTATCTAACAGTAGTTTGGTTAGCTACGAGGACTGAGTTTTCTCTATCATAAAATAGGAAGTTCCGAAATGATCGATGCACTTTACCTTTCAACCTTTTCAAGTAAACTGGAACATCACTTTTAATACTTTTGGAATCCTCTTCTGTTCTTTCCCAGATCATCTGTGGAGGGTTGTTCTGTGCTAGCCAGTCAGCTACTTTGTTTTCTGGTGCCATCATTCCAGTTTGAATCCCTGGCAGGTCTTGAGTTCCAGGAGAAGACTTCTTTGACTTGTGGCGCTGATCAGAGGTAAATTTTGTCACATGGTCTCTAATAGTTACCTTCCCTGGGGTACTGTCATCAAATTCAATGGTAAATGAAGCATGCCCTGCACCTGTTGTATGGGAACTTGGTGTGTCTTTTGTTGGGATTTCATGAATAGTGCTCTCTGTTATTTGTGATGGTTGCTGAAATTCTTTTGTAGGGATTTCAAAGTAACTTGGTTCCCTACAGAAAGGAAAAAGTACTTCTTCATTTGCAGCTGCAGATTGTTCCTCAACTTGCTTGGCATCTACGCTGCACCCTAATGAGAAAAATAAGAGAAAATTCAAAATATTTGGGGGCTTCTAGCATTTGAGGGAGTATAGTAATGGCCATTTGTATTACTCCATGAGAATCAGAAGGCAGATCAGTCTAGACGAAAAACAATGGCAAAAGTCAGAGAAGAAATAATTTTGATTATAAACATGGCATTCAGTTACCAACAGGAGATGCAAGATAAATAGCGGCAATGGCTAAGGATAGCAAAGCAGTTAGTGATGGACCTTGCATGGCAAGGCCCATATTTTTTCCAACATGGATCTAGAAATCATCAAGGTGCAAGAATTAAAATCAAATGGAGGTGGAGATGCATGTTCAATGTATATGTCTTTAATGAGAGAAAAAAATATGAATTTCCTTATCAAGTAAGGAGGATAAAATATCTGAAATATCTATGAACACAAGTAGAGCTCCAAAGGAGAACCAGCGCTCAAATGAGGAAACAAACATGGGAAGTCAATATGGAAATGATGTTCTAGAAGCAATGATTCCACTTACCATTCTTCACCATCACAGAGACAAGACTTTTAGAATGACAAAAATACTATTACTGATGTGTGATCCTTGCAAGAAAATAGATAGATTTTTATAAAGAATAAAAGATTAAAGATAAAACATGTGGTTTGCTTGCAGCAATGCAATCCAAGCAGCAGCATGGAAGAAATAACGTAAAAATAGAAAATTCAGTTACCAGCCAATAATTCCAGAAGAATACTCATTTACATTTCTATACAGCAGAACATGCACAAGTGTCAAAAATCCTTGGAGTAAAGCTGAATTATAAATCTCAAATCAACAACAAGAGTTGGCAGAAGCAGCAAGCAACTCTGCAAGATTACCATTATTCTTTTTATATTCAGAAACAAATAGAAAGGTATAAAAATAAATGCATTTATACCTAAAATACGTAAAGGTATAGAAGTGAAAATGATAACTGAAATGTTTTCTTTTAAGTATGTGTTATTAGATTGTGCAAAAGCAAAAAACTATATTAAAGATTAAACTGCCCTGTTTTTCAGGAATCATATCTATTAGCAAGATGGTAAAGAATGACTTCAAATGAAAAATATTTCCCTAAAGCTCAAAAAAGCATTCCTTTTTTAAAATAGATTGACAGAAAAACCATTTGCACATAATTTATTAGGAAGGAAAGGCAATACAAGATTAGGTTGTTTCCAATCATTGTCCAATTATGCGAAGTTATCTGGTTGTTTGAAACATCTTTTCAAATATTAAATCTTGACGTCATTCTTCAGGTGCTGTAATTGACTTCTTGGCAGTACTCTGAATATGAAACAGTCATAGAACTGTTTACTTTTAGACTACAGAATATTGGGACAGCAACATTTCCATAATCAAATGTGTGGGATAGGATATAGAAGAGATCAAACTCCATTTGAATGTAAAAATTATCCTTTTCAAAATCTACTTAGTTTTTCTCACCACTGAAAATGAAAAATTCTATCAAGAAAAAGTCTACATTATCAAAGCAATGATTTTACATGCTATTTGGAAAAAGTGGTTATACAAGACTCAATAACCTGACGTCATGTTTTCAATATTTCTTTATTAAAGAATTAATTTATCCTTTTCTTAATAATAAACATCCACTTGGACTTTGAGTGTTTACTCTGAAGGCCTGTCATCTAAAATTTCCATGAGAGTAAAATGCATTAACCACTCGCCATATAGTAATAAATTCATTAATAAATGTTTTTTATTTTTTAATACATTGATTTATTTACTATGTACAATGTACTAAACTTGATCAATTCCATATAGTACAATCAGTTTATAAACCTATCCTATCAACAGACATACAGACATAATACATTCATTCACTCATTTTGCTCTGCTCACTGTTGAGGTAACAGAGTAACACTGAAGACGAGCAGTAGTTTTCTACTACTACTGCCTGGATACCAAAATAAAACGATGTGGCTGAACTTACAAAGCAAAAACCACAAAAAGCTGGTCGGGGATATAGCATTTATAATCCATTTGTCACTCATGATTCAAAGGAATATGTTCTCAATTTTCCTCCCTTGTGAATGTAAAGTTCACAGTTAACACTGACATACTTTCAACTTGTTTCCACATTATAACATTAAAACAGCAGAGATCAATAACTACACACCACTATTTTTATGGTTATCATTCCCTTAGTCCTACTTCAAAACCACCTTTACTCCAAGGACTAGAAACCTGAGACTTACACAAGTAATACCTAATTTATGCAGAAATCAGTTATCTAACAATGCCAAGTAGCACACAGAGTGGACAGGCAGCCTGTTATGATCGGATGATTATAACCAGGCAGTCTAGTTTAGTGGAAAGTAGGGATAAGATGTGAAATCAGAAAAACTCTGTCTCTACAAGTCTTTAATTCTCATTTTCCTCATTGTAAAATGGGGAAATACTACCTATCCGTAAGACTGTTGTGAAGATTTAGTGAGATAAGTATTAAGTGAGATAATGTCAGTCACCCAGAACAAAGCCTGGTGAACTAGGCACACAAGTAAACCTTTCTCTTTCCCTCCTCCAACTCTCCAACACAGTTAAGAATTAGGGAAACCAAAAACTGAAACCAAAAATCGAACTCTAAAAAACCCAAGACAGATATGACAATGCCTACAGTCTCCTGTTCATGAATTTTACAAAGAAGGAAGTCCTTCATTGAGAGCCTTTTTACTATTTACTCAGATTACACGTGGCAAATGTGGAGCGGATGTAGAATCAAGATTAAGGTCAAACATACTGCACTAAGAGTCAAGCGGTAGAGAAAAGACAGCAAACAATCGAGAGCAGACACAGGGCTCACAAACACAGCAGCCCAGAACCACTCAGTCTCAGGGCAAACAGTCTACGTACTTCAGTCTCCCACAAACATCACCATAAGGCATCAGAGTTCAATAACTGATATTCATAACGATGCCTGAGTCATAAAGCAAAAATTTAAATTATTTTCAGGCTTGTCTGCTAAACAAGGCAGTGATATGGGTAATTCACTTAATAGGAAGTGGTTAAACTCGAAAAAATTTCAGTTGTGAAAGTAAAGCTCAGTCATCTGAAAAATTATGTGGAGGAATTCATTTTTCTGAAGATGATAAAAACAGACCCAGTGTGGGCCTACTACACTTGGGAAATGTAGGTCTACTGGAAAAATTACTAGGGGTCATCTAGATTAACATAGAAAAACAACATCTTTCTTCTCTTAGGACACTGACAGAACACATTCTGGGATTTCTGAATTTAACATTCATTTCTTTTCAAAATCTACTTTGAATTAAACTAAATAATACACTAAGTACACTAATATTTTGTTTATACTATTTTATTAATCTCAATTGCTAGATATTTAAAATGATTTAATAACTGATAATGCTAGAATTAATTATGATTATCTAAATCAGAAGAGCAATTGGCACTAACATCCTTAAATTCCTAAGGTATTTTATGATTGTGTGACCTTTCAGGGAAACTTCTAATACACACAATTCAGAAAAAAGTTCCCTTCATTATTCTGTATCAAATTAAACCAAATATTAAACTAATTCAAGATGACAAAGACCAAACGAAGGCTTATTCTGCTTAACACACCCATTCAACTAAGTACATTCAAGTACTTGAAATTACAAAGACTGGGAAACCACTTTTGCTAAGCAGCAGTTACAACTTGAAAGTTTCCAAATTTAGTTTGATTACATTAAAATCAAGGTCAAGGAGCCAAAAATCTACTCTTCACAGTTGCACACATCTTTTCGAAATGTGTGCAACACTTAAATGCCTTTAATTGTAACCTAAACAAATGTTTAAACCAAGTTAGCAGGTAGAAGAGCAAACCTGTAGCTAAAATGAGGACAAATTTCTCCTTCTTAACAGGACTCAAAACATTCACACAATTTCGGGAGAACTTGATTACTCTAATGTAATCCAATAATGTAATATTTGCTCCTAGGGTTTTTTAGGCTATATGCTAAGTCTGTGGGAGACTCTGCATACATGTGGATGCACAGAGAGGGACATCAAAAATCACTAAGTAGCACATACTCTACTATCCTTTCTGGAATGTTCTCACCTTGAAAAATAAGTAGTAAGATTTTACATTCTAAAAATTGGTAACCAAGAAGCAAATCACTTTTCGTTTTTATTGAAAGAATATGCTTAGAGCACAAATAATTAAACTAATCATTTATATTTCACAACTTGAAACACTTTTTTAAAAAAAACCTCAATTTCTAAATGATGAAACAAAATAACAATTAGTATAGATTTTCAAATTTGATTCTATAATTTCTGCTGGCATCATAAATTTCTTCAGGTCAGTAAACTGTTTTCTTCATCATATATTTTAAAAAACTGCAAATGATAAATCTGAAACAAAACATCCTTATATTAATAAAAGAAAGTAAAAGAGACTGTCATTTAATCAGCTCAATCTGACTGGGTGCTTTAAGCTATTTAATGCAAGATGTAAATCACTTAACTCCTTCTAACTCAAAAATAATCCCAAGATTATAAGACAGCTTTTGTCATCTGGCAGAAATGACACTCAAGGAGACAGGCCAGGTAAGTTGATAATCATTTAAGAACTCAGTTTCACTCACACAGATGAAACTACTACTGAATGCTTCATAATCTGAAATTTATTTTATTATGCTGAGGTATCAGGGATCAATTTTCTATGCCAATTTGTTTTTGGAGTGTTTGTGTAAATCTTTGTACTCTGTGAAGTATATCCTTTTGGAGTGATTGTGTGTGTGTGTGTGTAATGACTGCTGAAATGTGAACTGCCTGTGGTTAAAAGCATGGACTCTGGAGTCAGGCTTCCTGAGTTCCCACCCCTGCCACACTATCAGCTGGCTGGGTGACGTCGGCAAGTAAATTCACGTCGCTGCACCTCAGTTTCCTTCTCTCTAAAAAGGGGGAAAGAGCAGCAACTCTCCTGTAGATACTGCTGGAAGGGTTAGCTGATTAAGCATATGCAGGGCACTTACAGGAGTGTATGGATGAAATCAGAACCACCGAAGTGTTGGCTGTTGTTAATAAATCATGATTCTGTCTCCAACACAAAAATTACATTTATACCTCGTTGTGTCCTAGAACTTACGTGTTTCAGATTTCAAAAGTTGTTTTGTATTAGGCGGGAGGGAAAGATTTTGAATGGCTAGATAAAATCTCTATCAATTATTTTCAGTATTTGGCAATGGTTACATTCTGCCGTATTTTCTTTTAAATTAATCACCTAATAATTAGTATATATTTTTCTTTCTCTCCCTCTCTCTCTACTAGGTGGCTCTAGTGCACAATGATAATATGTGATCCTTGAAGTAAGGAATTTAAGTTTACATGAGGAGGCACACACACAAAATACTGAAGGAAACAGTGTTGTATATTAGCAATCCCCACATACAGATGTATCATTTAAAATTTTATATCAGCTGATATATGTGTATATACATCTTGGGAGAAAAGCAGGTACGAATTAGTATAATTTATGTGGGAATGCATTGGGAAAACAATTAATAGTAGGACATAAGGCTCTCTAAGGAAAATGGGACAAAATCACAGAGAACTCTAATGGAAAATCTACTTGGCAGGCAAAAGGCAGCCACCGTAGTTTCCTAAAAAAAAGGAAATAAAGGACAGCTTAGATTTATTATGTAAAAGAAGTGCAGGAGGGTTGAAACTGAAAGTAGAAGTTCAATTATGACTCAATGAAAAAAAAAAGGCAGGAGAAGAAGGTAACATATGAGACATGAGGTAAAGGTACGACACAAAGATTTCAAATCAGTGGACATTCTTGATCGCCCTCCAGTATCCATTCCCTGTTCCCCCCTCCTAAAGAGCTCCAACATTCCCAGGTATCCACTCTTCCCTGACACAGCTCATGTGCCTTAGGGAAAACTAACCGACTCCCGACTTCAGAGTCGGCAAGATGGGTTCAAGGATAATCTCACAGCCCTTGCCAGGGACTGGTTGAGGAATAAGCAGTCGACCTACTGCCGAACCCGTGAGAGGCCAGTGAGACGAGAGATGTGAAAACTTCTGGGAAAGTCCTTCCAACTACCGGGGGTCTTCTAAAGCAAGCTTTGCTATTTTCTGCTGGATGTGATCACAGCAGCATGCACCCCTGACTGCTGCTGGCAGGCAGCGCTGGTACGAACGCAAACTCCCTCTGTATGTGTGCAGCCACCGTGGGCAGCAGTGCTGAGAGCTGGAGAGAAGCCAGCTAGATGACGCCTCTGTTCAGATGCTGCATTAACCAACCCTGAAGAGGCTCAGTTCCTTAAGTCGGTAAATGTCCTTCCTGTTCAGCCTCAGTTAGCATTTCTGTTATTTGAATCTCAGGGCATGCCAAATAATACTAAGTTTCTGAGTTTGGGCATGAAGAAAACCGTCTTGGTCACAGAAACAAGGAAGCTGCGATGGAAATTTATTTGCAAAGTTAACTTCAGTGTGGGGCACTGTAAAATCAAGTTGATAGGGGGGCTGGCCCCGTGGCCAAGTGGTTAAGTTCGCGCACTCCACTGCAGGCGACCCAGTGTTTCGTTGGTTCGAATCCTGGGCGCGGACATGGCACTGCTCATCAAACCACGCTGAGGCAGCGTCCCACATGTCATAACTAGAAGGACCCACAACAAACAATATACAACTATGTACCTGGGGGCTTTGGGGAGAAAAAGGAAAAAAATAAAATCTTTAAAAAAAAAAAATCAAGTTGATAAAGCCAGCTTTCTTAGACATACATTCCGGTAAAATGAGAGCATATTTAAAGAACCAGCATTCCTGTTCTCCAGCTAAGAAAAATGTCTTATTTATCTTGTAGAATTAGGGTCAAAGGTAGAAAGCTGAGAAGAGTTCTGATGGAATCTATCCTTGACTCAGGGTCAGATTTAGTTTCCCACACTGCTCCCGGTGCCTGTATGTAGTTCCTCCAGTTCTGGATCCTGATCTGCCGTTATCACAGAGACTGGCTACTCCATCCTTCCGCGTTGATGTCTTTGCCAAGTCCTTATATGACATACAACTGATACCTCCATTTATTTCCTAGAAATCTCAATTTTCTGGCTTATGGACATGTAGTTCATTACTAAACCCCTCCAGCAACAGAAGAGTATGTTTCTTGACCATTTATCTGAGAATGAGACCCAGAACAATTTCTTCATTCTGGCTGTTGAACTCAGCTAATCTGGCTGCTACCATATTCCAACAAATTAGGCACACTGAGGTTTTAAAGAAGCTTTAATTTCATATTACATTTCTGAACATAATAGAAATTGTTCATTAAAAAATATGATTGTATGCTTGTGAATCTAATGAGACATGTAAAGTTAGTTTGTACCTACTATTTTGGTCTAACTGAAACATTTTAATAATTATTTTAAAATATTTAAAATGCCCAATTACATTATTAATCTATTTTCCAAGTTTTAATGCTCTCATAAATAAGCTGGAAAAAATATTTTAAAAGTGAATGAGAAAGATACTAGAATTAATAATTTATGTGAGAATCATTTGTAATGAATTGAAATATGATAATGTCATTAAAACATTCATCAACTTTTTTTTTAATCAAATTGAAGAGTAGCAGATATTTCTTTTCAGGGTAGACAGATTTTTGCTTACATAATAAATTCTTCCCAAAACATCCATTTAATGTCAGAGTCTGAGATGTTTTACCTGACGCTCCAGTTTCATGATTTTTTTCTTCAGGCTTGCCATTTGCCTTGAGAGCTCTTTGTTCATGCACCTCATCATCCCCCCACCATGATGGCTGCCCGTACAATGGAGTACCCCGGGGCACAGCAGAAGTATCTGGAAAGAGGTGGGAAAAATCTGTCTAAAGCATATGAAATAGAAAAAAACACTTTTGCAGAATGCTAGAATTGCCTGATTAATTTATTAAGTGAAAAAGTATAGTTTAGACAGCTGAACATTACTCTAAGTTGAATAACAGTATTTGTGGAAGACCTTATTCAATGTTGGACATGACTAAATAAATGAAGTTTCGCGCTGGCTAGTATCTATGCAACACAAATGGCTACAGCCCAATAGCCTTTTGTTAGAGAGTAATCAGTTGTTTGGTACACAGAAATACATTCAGTCTAAATATAAAAGAAAACTAAATTTTGATATGAATGACCATTTTTCATTTTTAAAGCCTAAGGGCACTGTACAGTAACCAAACTTAAACTAGCTGTTAACTGGACTAATAGATTTGTATTTGAGCAAATTTGGTAACGTCTATCAATTTAAAAAACTGTTTTTGTATGAATGGGATTATTTATGTAAAAGTATTTCTTACAGTTCCTGAAACATGATAAATATGATAATAATTATAATGATATAGCATTACTGGATAATTCCTGATTCATTTCAGATATTATAATTCAGAAGAAAAAGCAAACACAAAATAAAAATATTGTAAGGTGAATTACATTCACTTCTCTCAAGTATTGAAACATATTAAACACACCTACACACGACTACCATATAATTATGTGTTTTATAATGCTTTCTAATGAAAGCATTGACAGCATTAAACCCACTCTGAATTGTCCCTATTATTATTAATTATTTTTATATGGACATGGCCAAGTTTGTGAGAAGAAAGCATGCAATTTCTTCACAATCAAGTATAAACACGGTATTCTCAAAGAGGTTGGCTTACCCATGGCTCTTTCCTCAGATTTTAGTGCTTCCGTGGCTTTGTGCTGCACTTCTGTCACAGTATCTGCTGCCTTTGCATCTATGCTTTTGGCACATGCAGATTTTGATAATTCTGATTCTGAAGATTTTTGGGACAACTGAAGCTGAATGGTAAACTTCTCATGCTATAACACATTTAAAAATGGAAGTGAAACATCCATGAGTGAAATCAACCCTAGTAAACGGCAGGCTTACAAAAGAAATGAGTAAAAACTTTTTACCTTTAGAGCTTCTTCAGGGACCCTCATTTCTCCGCGTACTACAGTGAAAAGATTTGTATGTAAACGGGGCTAAGGAAGAATATAATTTCAAAATTCTGATAATCAAGTTTCAAATGATCACAGATAATTTAGAAACTGTCATATTTTCAAGAGGTAATTACAGCAGAATTATATTTCCCTTAAGAGTAAATGCTAAAATAAGCTCCCAAATATAAAAATTTTCATTTTTAAATACTCAAGAAAATCTTTCAATCTAGCAAGTAATTCTAAACTTAGGTAATAATGGCCTTCAAGAAGCAAATAACCAGGTAATTTAATCAAAGCACAAAGACATTTTCGGTTCTAACAACAATATGATTGCAAAGAAGAAAAAACATCTGGATCAAAATATATTGCTAGCTAATCACAGAAATGTAAAGTATCTCATCAGTGATGCCCAACAGTAAACCCTGAAGGAATCCGTTACTCAGACTTCACAAGCATTGATAAGAATGAAGTTCACTTGAAAATGCAAAAGAAATGCTGTGATTAGGGTCCATCCAGCAACCACGACCTCCCCTCTCCCCCATGAACTGCAATCAGCGTCAGATTACATTATCAAACAACTGATTCCATAGATTAGAACCAAGTGCCAGATATAATGAACGCTTTCATTATTATGCCAAAAAGAACAATGCCTCTGTATATTAAAAAGACTCTCACCAAACACTGGAGGTCACATTTCCCACCATTACTTAATCCTGTAATGAAAGGACTTTTATAATCATGTACTAAATTCTATTCTTCTTTACCGACTCAGAGCACCCATGACTTCAAGGGTAGAAAGCTATAATCACCACGACTACTTAGGGGGAAAAAGACTTCTTGTGCATAAGGAGCAGCAAACTTGTTCACCAGTATTTAACCTGTATTTCTACTCATTAACATAATAAAAACTCAGAATGTTTTAGAATTGTAAAGAGCTTAGGGGGATGCCCCCCTGGATTCTACTAACCCACCTTCCTGTTGTAGAGAGAAGGATGTGAGGACGGGAGGGGCAGAACCCAAGACAACACTAGCCAACTGACCCCCATCACTTCACACGGCTTCCTATAGCTTTAAAACAGTACAATTCTCTTTTCTTTATGTACATATGCTGACACATATCTGCTGTAATATATGGAGATATCTATTTCATAACTAAGTATATTTAATGAAAAATAAAAGTCTAGTAACAGTTTCACCCCTAAGAAACTCATAAACAGCCAGAAAAGATTCATAGCATTCCTACATTTTCAAAGGAAAACACCATGTTAAAAGAAACAGAAAGCCATTTCTGGTTTTTCAATGGGAAGCAAATGATTTTAGCCTGCTGTGAGGGTTTTCTGGTGCTTCACGTTTACCCTGGGAATGCCTGAAGCCTATTCCCCAAGGCTGGTCTGGGGTATCCTCCTTAGATGCAGACTGCTCTAAGGTCAGGCAAAACTTGAAAGGCCATATTTCTTAGGTCCAAACACTTCACCTTCCAAACAGGCTCCTGTGTGGGGGACAGAAGAACTCAAGAACCCTCTGGTTGAGGAATTTCCCTGCAAACTCTGGTGTGACAACAGAATCCAGAGAGGGCCCAGCCCCAGCTTTTACTCCACAGCCATCACCTTCCTAATGCTGCAGACCAAGGGGACTGCTCTTAACTTGCTAATTAAGAAAGATCACCAACCGAGGCACACTCACTCATTACATCAATTAAGTTACAAAATATACAATATAGCATTGTTAACTATAGTCATATGTCAATTACATCTGAATTTTAAACCTCCAAAATAAATGACAAAAAGTTTAAATTCCTGCTTATTAAAAATCATAATATTTATAGGTTATTCCATTTCTTTATATGACTATGCTTGCTATTCTACGTCATCCCTATGCTCAATTTATTTAAGAAATGTTTACCTAAAGGTGGGATGGAGAAACTCATCTGCAAACTAATAATGTGGTTGAAGACACCCTCCTTTATCTTAATGACAATTAAGCCTAAAAATAGAGCAAAATTTTAGAGTTTTAGGTACTCCCAGGGGTATGGCCTTAAACCACTAAGTGTCAGATATCATTATGAACACATCTTCAAAAATCATTTTAAAAATTCACTAAGTTGTTTCATTGGAGAGATATCAATCACTTAGAAGAAATGGGGAGAATTCTTTTTAATTTTCCAAATGTTACATAATGAGCTTTTGTTAGCTGGGCAAAGATTTCCAGTGTTACAAGGTTTCAAAAAGTGCTGTATTTTTACAATACTCTGTGAAAAACTATGATATATTATTTTAAAAAACGTCACTCTCATGGTGTTGAAAACACTGATGTCACATAAATGAAAATACTGGAATAATTATTTTATATAATTAAAGAATGGAAAAAGAGCATTTTTTCCAAATTTATATATTTTATTTTATATGTGATTTAAAAAATATATATATATATGAGAGTAATCTTTAAAAAGTCATCTCAAAGTTAGACAAAAACTTTTCTTTTTGGATCCTCTCACCAGGAATATGGGAAATTTCCTTTTACTCTATTTGATAATGAAATATACAATTACATTAAATTAGAGTCCACACTGTACTAACAAGGAAAATCCTAGAAGATGTCCAGGGCTTAAAAAAAAGTTAATGGCAGAAAACCTTCCAAGGGGAAAATTTTTCTCTATTAGCTTAATTCTGTCTATACCTTCAGAAAAACATATTCTAGCAAGTGAATACCTCACCCAACTTGCCGAAGCCCCTGTTCTAGAGGAACACAGTTTTTAAACAACTGATTTTAACTTCTCTTCTATGACTTTCTTTTATCTAATAGCTCATCTTAATTTCTTAAGTTCCGTTCTTTCAAGGTTTGAGAAAATATCCTCTCTTTTTGAAATTTGGAAAGTGTGCTCATGCTTTGTTGTGCATATCAACCATTTTTAATCAGGAAAAACTCAACTTCTCTGAATGAAGAGTCCTTAACTTTACTTTTTTTAAAGTGGATATGAGAACTCCAGTTGTCTTCTCGCTCTCTTTTTCTTTTTGGTGAGGAAGACTGGCCCTGGCCTAAGATCTATTGCCAATCTTCCTCTTTTTTTCCCCCCTCCCAAAGTCCCAGTACCTAGTTGTATATCCTAGCTGTAGGTCATTCTAGCTCTTCTATGTGGGATGCTGCCACAGCATGATCTGAGGAGCGATGTCCAGGTCCATGTCCAGGATCCACACAAGCGAACTCCAGTCCACCGAAGTGGAGCATGCAAACTTAACCACTCAGCCACGGCTGGGGGGGTCCCCTTGAGTCCTTAACTTTTAATTATGTTTATCCCCACCTTGATCATATTAACAGCCATTATCTGGATTGCAAGCAAACAGCACTACATATAGTGTTCCAAGTAAAGACAGACCATCATCTTAGAAGCTATGAGAAGGACTTTTACCTCGTTTCTCATATGATTAACCCAATTGTTTTGTGAACCATTAGGGCCGGAGCAAATGACTTCTTTAGGAAAAGATAAGAACCCCATTTTTAAAAATTAAGGTACTGGGTTCTTATAATGACCTGTATGAATGGGATGGTAAGGAGGGGGTAATCTTGAGATTTAAGGTATTTAAGTAATTTTTAAGTCATTTTTCACTTTTAAACATGGAAACCATACTATAGTCTAGATTTTCATCCGAGCTCACTAGTGGTTCCTTCATAGTCTTTTTCACTGGTTCTTTATCTTTCCCACCTCTTAATATTGGAATGTACCAAGTTTCAGTCCTCTTATCAATCCACATTCATTCCCTTGGGGATATCTTTTGGTTTCAAGGTTTCAAATATTATTTATACAATGGAATTCCCAAATTTTTGTCTCTAGCCTACACCTCTTCCTTGGATTCAACTTGCATATCCAAAATATCCAAAATCAACTTCTCAGATTTCTGCTTCTGGCCAAGATGGAGCAAAAGGAATCAAATTTATTCTTACCTCTGAAATAACAGAAAATGGAGAAAATACATGAAACAATGGTTTTCAAGACAATCAACATCAGGCAACAAAAGACAGTGATTCCTGAGTGAAGAGAAACAAATCAGGGTGAGCCCAACCACCACCCCAGCTTAGAGCAAGCTTCCAGGTCACCCTGCAAGGACGGGTAATCCAGGCAGTGTCTGGTAGACTCCCTGAGCTGTGGGGGAAACGAGGCCAAGAGTCTGGGGAGACGAGGTGACTAGAGCTCAGGACTGAGCACTGAAGTGAAGAGAGCTGCACAGAGAGGAAATTCCAGAGATGTTAAGAGGGTCTTGCTCAAGTATTCAGCTGAGTACTGATCAGCACCTGCATGTGAGGAAGCTACTACCTAGCACTGGGGCAAGAACCACTTGAAAGTTTTAGCAGAAACAGTGCCCCGTGTTCACACAGGACCAGGAATAACATCTGCTCTCAACAGCCAGGCTGAAAACCTCATGAATCATGAGCCACTGGATAAAGTGGAGGTGAATAAATTTTTTCCGTCAAGGGCCAACAGTAAATATTTTAGGTTTTTCAGGCCATAAGATCTCCGTTACAACGACTCAACTCTGCAAGAGCAGCTGTGGAAATATGTAAATGAGTGGGTGTGGCTGTGTTCCAACAGAACTTTATTTACAAACACAGACTAAGGGCCAGATTTACCAATGGGTTTGCTGACCCCTATCGTAGAAAATATAGAAAAGTCTTGTCTCTGTAGTGGGAAATAATTAGTAACAGACTAAACTTAGAAGCCTAAAAAATCTTAAAAATAAGACATAAAATGATAAACTGTTTCCAAGTAACCTGTGTCCCAGAACAAACCTCAAAAGTATTTACAGGAATACACAAATGTGCACCCAATGCTCCACAAGGTCAAGTTCACAATGTCTGCTGTCCAATCAAAAATTATGATGGATGCAAAAACCAACCAAATGAAACTGAAGCAGAACTGACACAAATGTCGACAAAGATTCAAAACAGTTATAACTACATTCCACATGTTCAAAAAGTTAACTAGAAACTTGGAACGTACCAAAAACAAAATCCAAATTCGAATTCTAGAGATGAACGCTATACTGGGCTGGTTAATGGCAGGTTAGACATTGCCAAAGAAAAGATTAACAAACTTAAAGACACAACAATAACAACACCGAACAACAGTTTTTCATAAAAAACTGAAAGAGGGAGAAGAGATAATTTTAAAAAATAAAATAAACAGCATCAGGAAGCTGGGAGACAACTTTGTGTAGCCTACTATACATTTAGTGAAAGTCCTTGAAGGAAACGTTGGGGGGACAGAAAAAGATATTTGAAGAAATAATGGCTGGAAATTTTTCTAAAATTTGATTAAAACTATAAATCCACAGATACTAGAAGCCAAACAAACCCCAAGGACAAGAAACATGAAGAAAACCACATCAAGGCAGATCATAATCAAAATGCTCAAAACCAGGGATAAAGGGAAACAACACTAGTGAGAATACAGCGCAGCAACATCTTTAAAGTACTGAAAGAAAAGAAATGTCACCTGGAATTCTATACTCAGCAACAATAACTTTCAATAACTAAGGTGAAATACTTTTCTAGACATATAAAAGCTGAAGAAATTCATCACCAGCAGAGTCAAACTAAAAGAAATGTTAAAGGAAGCCCTTTAGGCAGAAAAATGATACATGAAAATATGGATCTATGAAAACGAATGCAGAGCACAAGAAACGGCAGCTACATGGGTTTAAGATATATAGGCATAAAAATATTAGATATTTTTCTTATTATTTTAATCTCTTTAAAAGATAATTGACTTTTTACTAATAATGTGGTATGGTGTTTGTAACATATGTAAAAATACAGGGTATGACAACAGCAGCAGAAAGGTCAGGAGAGAAGAATGAAAAGTACACTACTCTAAGGTTCCTATACCACATGTGAAGTGGGATAATGCCACTTGAAGACACAACTTTAAAGATGTAATTATAGGGGAGATCTCACCAAGATGGCGGCGTAAGCAGACTCTGAACTCATCTCCGCCCACAAACACAACCAGGTTAAAACTATTTTTGGAAAAATTACCCTGGAGAGAAAACTGAAAACTGGATAAAAAGAACCCCCACAACAAGGGACAGTCCTGACTAAGGCAGAAGAGGCAGAAATTCCTACTGGAGAGGAAAAAAGCCACCTTTGGGAGCAGGGGACCTTCTCAGCTGGCCAGGTGGAGACACCCTAAGGTACACAGCCCTCCCTGGAGGAGTGAGGTCCTGAGTGGGGGCGATACTGCTAGAAGCATCCTTCAGACTCAGCCCAACTGAAACGAGGGTCTCACTGTCTGGCTTTGCTGGCTATTGACTGCAGCGAGGACACCCCCAGAAAAGCAATCAGCCAAAAGCCCGAAAGACCCAGGTCTTAAAGGGCTCAAGCACAACCTCACTCATTGCAGCAACTTAAAATCACCACAGAGAAGGCTGACAGTCCTTTGGTGAAATGAGCCTCACCTGGTGGGCTCTGGGGACATCTTGGTGGGAGGAGGGACCTCTCCGGAGACTGAGACATTGGTGGAGGCCGTTGTTCTGAGCTGGCCCAGGCGGGCTGACACAGACCACTGTGAACACCACTGAGGTTCTTCCCTTGGCCTGTTAGCCCAGGGGTCTGCCACACCCACTAGAGCACAGATTTAATCCAGTTCAGCCAGGGCAGGCAGCCCGCCCTAGGGACCAGCCCCACCTAACAGCAAGCCCTCAGGCTACTTTTTGGCCTGCACTGACTGGGTGCCTTGATCCTCTATAGGCAAGCAGTGTGTCCGCCTCTGTGGGGCAAGGCCTGTGTGAGGACCAGGTGACCTGAGGGGGGCACTGATGGAGAAGTGGGAGCCTCTGCAGTGCAGTGTCGGGGTACGCTCCAGGGGGTTGGGAAGTGTGCATGGACCAGGACTGTGCTGACGGTGTATGTGGTCCTGTGGGGGGTGAGGCTTATCAGCAGCAGACGACTTGTGCTTCACAAAAAGCCATAAAAAGGATCAGCCCCACCTTTCAAAGCCTGAAACAATTGAGTGCTCCCCTTCCCAGGGCTAGCCCCACTCAGCTGCACTCCTAGAAGAACTGACAACAGCCTTGTAGACCTGCTACTTATCACAACTATACACCCCTGAGCCTAGCAACCAGCAACACTGGGTACCAACCCAATTAAGAGGAAAATTGCAATAGGAGTGTGCTGATAGACTTTGTAGCCAATGGTGCTGAGGTTACCCAAACCAGATTTACAAACAGCTGGCCAGGGAAGGAAAGACTAGACTCCCTGGGTAACTGCAGTAAGAGCACCCCTGCCATAGCAGAAGGACACAAGTACCCACAAAGGGGTCACTCCTGGATCATTTGGACTGGTGACGAGAGGGAAGCACACTGCTGGGCCTCATAAAGCATCTCATACATAGGGCCACTTCTCCAAGATTAGGAGACATACCCGACTCACCTAATACATAGAAATAAGCACAGAGAAAGAGGCATAATGAAGAGACAATGGAACACTTTCCAAGCAAGGGAACAGGACAAAACCTCAGAAAAAGGACTAAATGAAACAGAAATAAGCAACCTACTTGACAAAGAGTTCAAACAAAATATCATATGGATGCTCACAGATATTGGGAGAAGAATGGATGAACACAGTGAGCTCATCAGCAAAGAACTGGAAGATATAAAAACCAACCAATCAGAAATGAAGAATACAATACTGGAAATGAAAAATTCACTAGAGGGACTCAATAGCAGAGTAGAGGATGCAGAAGAACGGATCAGTGAGCTAGATGAAAGACTAGAGGAAGTCACCCAGGCAGAACAGAAAAAAGAAAAAAGAATTAGAAAGAATGAGAACAGTCTAAGGGAACTCTGGGACAACATCAAGCATGCTAACATTCGGATTATAGGTGTCCCAGAAGGAGAAGAGAGAGACAAGGGGCAGAAAATTTATTTGAAGAAATAATAGATGAAACTTTTCCTAACCTAAGGAAGGAAACAGACATCCAAGTACAGGAAGCACAGAGAGCTCCAAACAAGATTAAGCCCAAAGAGGCTGACACCAAGACATATTATAATTAAAATGTCCAAAATTAAAGACAAACAGAGAATCCTAAAAACAGGAAGAGAAAGGCCACAAGTGACATACAAAGGGAAGCCCATAAGGCTATCAGCGGACTTCTCAGCTGAGACCCTACAGGCGAGAACAAAATGGCAGAATGTATTTAAAGTGCTAAAAGGAAAAGACCTACAGCCAAGAATACTCTATCCACCAAGGTTGTCATTCAGAATGGAAGGAGAGATAAAGAGCTTCCCAGACAAGCAAAAACTAAAGGAGTTTATCCTCAAGAAACCAGTTCTACAAGAAATGCTGAAGGGACTTATTTAAGTGGGAAAGCAATGACCACAAATAGAGATAAAAAGAAATTATCAAAAAAAAACACCACACGATGAAATCACTTGTAAAGGTAAAAATATAGTAAAGGTAGCAGATCAACTACCTGTGAAGATAATATGAAGGTTAAAGGACAAATATACTAAAATCATCTATTTCAATGATAAGAGGGTAATGGATAGACACACACTAAACAAGAGACTACGTACGATGTCAAAAACATAAAATGTGGGAGGAGGGGAGTGAAAAAGTAGAACTTTTAGAAAGAGGTCAAGCTAAAGAGTCTATCAACTCGATATAGACTGTTATACACATAGAATATTACATAGGATACTCATGGTAATCACAAATCAGAAACCTATAATAAATAAGTGAAAAAGTAAGACAAAAGAAATTAAACATATTACTAAAGATAGCCATCAAACCACAAGGGAAGAAAGCAAGAGAAAAAGAAAGGAACAGAGAGGAACTATTAAAACACCCAGAAACAAAAGTAACAAAATGGCAAAAAATATATATATATTTATCAATAGCTACTTTAAATCTCAATGGACTAATTGCTCCAATCAAATGCCATAGGGTGGCCAACTGGATAAAAAAACAAGACCCATGTATATGCTGCATACAAGAGACACACTTCAGACCTAAAGACACTCACAAACTGAAAGTGAAAGGATGGAAAAAGATATTCCATGCAAATGGCAAAGAAAAGAAAGTAGGGGTAGCAATACTTATATCAGTAAAAATGGACTTCAAAACAAAAACTGTAACAAGAGACAAAGAAGGCCACTACATAATGATACAGGGAACAATCCAACAAGGCAATATAACACTTGTAAATATCTATGCACCCAACATAGGAGCACCTAAATATATAAAGCAACTATTAACAGACATAAAAGGAGAAATAGATAGTAACACAATAATAATAGGGCACTTTAACACTCCACTTACACAAATGGATAGATCATCCAAACAGAAGATCAATAAGGAAACATTGGCCTTAAATGACACATCACATCAAATGGACTTAGTAGATATATGCAGAACATTCCATCCCAAACCACAGAATACACATTCTTTTCAAATGCCCATGGAACATTCTCCAGGACTGATCACATATAGGGCCACAAAATAAGTCTCAATAAACTTAAGAAGACTGACATAATATCATGCATCTTTTCTCACCACAAAGGTGTGAAACTAGAAATCAACTACAGGAAGAAAACCAGAAAAGCCAAAAAAATGTGGAGATTAAACAAAATGCTACTGAACAATGATTACATCAAAGAAGAAATCAAAGGAGAAATCAAAAAATTCCTGGAGACAAGTGAAAATGAAAATATGACATGCCAAAATCTGTGGGATACAGCAAAAGCGGTTCTAAGAGGGAAGTTTATACCAATTCAGGCCTACCTCAACAAAGAAGAAAAATCCCAAATAAGCAATGTAACAGCATATCTAAAGGTACTGGAAAAAGAGCAACAAACAAAGCCCCAAATCAGCAGAAGGAAGGAAATAATAAAAATCAGAGCAGAAATAAATGAAATAGAGACTAAAAAAAAAAGTAGAAAAAAACTAATGAAACCAAGAGCTGGTTCTTTAAAAAGATAAAGAAAATTGACAACCCCTTAGCTAGACTCACCAAGAAAAAAAGAGAGAAGGCTCAAATAAATAAAATCAGAAATGAAAGAGGAGAGATTACAATGGACACCTCAGAAATACAAAAGATAGTAAGAGAATACTATGAAAAGCTATACGCCAACAAATGGGATAATACAGAAGAAACAGATAAATTCTTAGAAACAGACAACCTTCCAAAACCGGACCAAGAAGAGGTAGAGAATTTGAATAGACTGATCACCAGTAAGGAGATCAAAACAGCAATCAAAACCCTCCCGCAAAATAAAAGTCTAGGACCAGATGGCTTCCCTGGTGAATTCTACCAAACATTCGAAGAATACCTATCCTTCTCAAACTCTTTCAAAAAACTGAAGAGGAGGGGAGGCTTCCAAACTCCTTCTACAAAGCCAACATTATCCTGATACCAAAACCAGACAAGGACAACACAAAAAAAGAAAATTACAGGCCAATATCACTGATGAACATCGATGCAAAAATTCTCAACAAAATACTAGCAAATCGAATACAATACATTAAACAATCATACATCATGATCAAGTGGATTTCATTCCAGGGATGCAGGGATGGTTCAACATCTGCAAATCTATCAACGTGATACACAACATTAACAAAATGAAGAATAAAAATCACACGATCATCTCAATAGATGCAGAGAAAGCATGTGACAAGATACAGCATCCATTTATGATAAAAATTCTAAATAAAATGGGTATAGAAGGAAAATACCTCAACATAATAAAGTCCATATATGACAAACCTACAGCAAATATCATTCTCAACAGAGAAAAACTGAAAGCTATCCCTCTAAGAACAGGAATCAGACAAGGATGTCCACTGTTACCACTCTTATTTAACATAGTATTGGAAGTCCTAGCCAGAGCAATCAGGCAAGAAAAAGAAATAAAAGGGATATATATTGGAAAAGAAGAAGTGAAACTATCACTCTTTGCAGACGACATGATTTTATATCTAGAAAACCCTAAAGAATCCACTAAAAAACTTTTAGAAACAATATACGGTCAAGTCGTGGGATACAAAATCAACATACAAAAATCAGTTGTGTTTCTATACACTAACAACAAAGTAGCAGAAAGAGAAATTAAGAATACAATCCCATTTACAACTGCAACTAAAAGAATAAAATACCTAGGATTACCTTAATCAAAGAGGTGAAAGATCTGTACACTGAAAACTATAAAACATTGTTGAAAGAAATCGAAGAAGACACAAAGAAATGGAAAGATATTCGTGCTCTTGCATTGGAAGAATTAACATCGTTAAAATGTCCATACTTCCTAAAGCAATCTATAGATTCAACGCAATCCCTAACAAAGTTCCAAAAACATTTTTCACAGAAAAAGAACAAAGAATCCTAAAATTTATATGGAACAACAAAAGACCTCAAATAGCCAAAGAATTCATGAGAAAAACGAACAAAGCTGGAGGGATCACACTCCCTGATTTCGAAACATACTACAAAGCCATAGCAACCAAAACAGCATAGTACTGGCACAAAAACAGACACACAGATCAACGGAACAGAATCGAGAGCCCAGAAGTAAACCCACACATTTATGCACAGCTATTATTCGACAAGGGAGCCAAGAGCATACGATGGAGAAAGGAGAGTCTCTTCAATAAATGGTGTTGGGAAATCTGGACAGCCACAAGCAAAAGAATGAAAGTAGATCATTACCTTATACCACGAACAAAAATCAACTCCAAATGGATTAAAGACTTGAATGTGAGACCTGAAACCATGAAAGTTCCAGAAGAAAACATAGGCAGTATGCTCTTTGACATCGGTTTTTGCAGTATATTTTCAAGTCCCATGTCTGACCGGGCAAGGGGAACAAAAGAAAAAATGAACAAATGGGACAACATCATACTAAAAAGCTTCTGCACAGCAAAGGAAACCATCAACGAAATGAAAAGACAACCTAACAATTGGGAGAAGATATTTGCAAACCATACATTAGATAAAGGGGTTAATATCCAAAATATACAAAGAACTCATACATCTCAACAACAAAAAAACTAACAACCCAATTAAAAAATGGGAAAAGATCTGAACAGAGATTTCTCCAAAAAAGATACACAGATGGCCAACAGGCATATGAAAAGGTGCTCAACATCATTAGCTATCAGAGAAATGCAAATCAAAACTACAATGAGGTATCACCTCACTCTGATTAGAATGGCTAAAATTAACAAGACAGGAAACAACAAATGTTGGAGAGGGTGTGGAGAGAAGGGAACCCTTGTTCATTGCTGGTGGGAGTGCAAACTGGTGCAGCCACTATGGAATGCAGTATGGAGTATCCTCAGAAAATTAAGAATAGATCTACCATATGATCCAGCTATCCCACTGCTGGGTATTTATCCAAAGAACTTGAAAACGCAAAGGCATAAAGATACTTGCACCCCTGTGTTCCCTGCAGCATTATATACAACAGCCAAGACTTGGAAGGAACCTAGATGCCCATCAAGGGACAAATGGATAAAGAAGATGTGGTATTTATACACAATGGAATACTACTCAGCCATAAGAAATGACGAAATCCAGCCATTTGTGACAACATAGATGGACCTTGAGGGTATTATGCTGACTGAAATTAGTCAGAAGGAGAAAGTCAAATATCGTATGATCTCACTCATAAGTAGAAGATAAAAACAACAGAAACAAACACATAGCAATGGAGATTGAATTGGTAGTTACCATAGGGGAAGGCGGGGGAGGGAGGAGGGCAAAAGGGGTGATTAGGCTCACATGGGAGGGGATGGACTATAATTAGTTTTCGGGTTGGTGAACATGATGTAATCTACACAGAATTTGAAATATATTACGATGTACATCTGAAAGCTATATAATGTTATAATCCAATGTTACTGCAATTAATAAAATAAAAATAAATAAATAATAAAAAAGATGCAATTATAAATCTTAAAGTGACCACTAAAATAGTTATAGCTAATAAGTCAACAAAGGAGACAAAATATATTCAAATAATCCAAGATAAATACGGAGGAAAAGAAAACAAGAAACTGATGGGGCAGGGGCCCGCTGATGGCCGCATGGTTGGGTTCGTGCACTCTGCTTCGGCGGCCCGAGATTTCACCAGTTTGGATCCTGGGTGGGGACCTAGCGATGCTCATCAAGCCATGCTGAGGTGGCATCCCACATGACACAACTAGAAAGACCCACAACTAAAATATACAGCTATGTACTGGGGGGCTTTGGGGAGAAGGAAAAATAAAAAATAAATAAAATCTTAAAAAAAAAAACCACTGATGGGGCAAATAGAACACAAATATTAAGATGACAACTTTAAACCTAACCACATCAATAATCACATTAAATGTGAAGGATCTCAATCCCCAAATGAAGGCAGAAATGATGAGACTGAATCAAAACAGTAAGACCAACTATATGCCACCTACTTTAAAGATACAAACAGATTAAAAGTAAACGAATGTCAATGATATACCATGCCAACACTAAGCAAGAAAAAGCTGGAACAACCATATCAACGTCTCAACAAACCAGATTTCTGAGCAAAGAATATTACCATGGATAAAGCAAGTGATTTTATAATGATAAAGGGGGTCAAATCATCAAGAGGACACATAATAACATTACGCATAATAACATTAACGCAGTTACCTAATAACAGCAGTTCAATTTACATGAAGCAAAAACTTCTCCAAAGAGAAACAGACACATCTAATTACAGCCTGAGATTCTGATACCTTATTTCTCAATAACTGATAGAACAAACAACAAATCAGTAAAATAAAGCAGATGTGAACAATACTGCTAACCAACCTGGCTAACTGACATGAATAAAACACTCCACCCCAAAACAGCAGAATATACATTCTTTTCGAGTACATATGGAACATTTACCAAGATAGACCAGATATATTCTGGGCCACATAACAAGTCTCAATAAATTTAAAATGATTTGAGACCTACAAAGTATGTTCTCTGAGCACTACAAAATTAAATTAGAAATCAATAACAGAAAAGTCTCTGGGAAAATCTCCAAATATTTGAAAACTAAATAACAAACTTATAGATAACCTATGGCTCAAAGAGAAATAAAGAGAAATTAGAAAGTATTTTGAACGTTAAAGCAGTACTTGGGGGAACTGTACAGCACTAGATACCTGTATTAGAAAAGAGAGTCGCAAATGAATGACCTCAGCTTTTACTGACAGGAAAGGAATTAATAAAGACAGCAGAAATCAAATAGAAAACAACAGCAATAGAGAAAACTCAAACCAAAAGCTTGTTTTTTTGAGATCTTCCAATTTTCTCCAGAAAAATCTGCTCTAGCCACAGAATTCTCTACGTCAGTTAAAGGTGACTGCATTTTTCCAACTGCTTAAGTCAATTGTAAAATCTAGGAACATCCGCGACTCCTCTTTCTCTGAGTCTACATTCAATCTAACCAAGATTACTGGCTCCATCTTCAAGACACATCCAGAATCCTACCATTTCTCACCACCTCCACTTCTACCACCCTGGTCCAAACCTCCACTGCTGCTCCCCTGGGACTGCGGCAACCGCCTCCTACTGGTCTCTCTCTTTTCACCCCTGCCCACTTCCCCCTTTAGTCTTTGAGCAAGAGTAGCCAGAGGATCTTTTTCAACATATAAGTCATTATCATGTCACTCCTGTGATCAAAACCCTCCTTTAAGTTCTTGGCACTTAAGTCTCCCGTCTGCCTGAAGAGCAGTTTCTCCAGATAGCCATGCAGCCAACGCCTTCACTTTCTGCAATGTTGGCTCTCAGCGAGGTCTTCATGAATATCCTTTTTAAAAGTGTAACTTCTCACTCACCACCACTAGCTCTCTGTATCCCCCATTCACACTTTTTCTCCACGGAATTTATCACCTCTATTATCCTTTGTGTGTGCCATCAGCTCCCTCCAACCTAATCAAAGTGCAAGCACCAGGAGGAGACACACTGTGGTCTGTTTTATTCACGGCTGCCTCCCCAGACCAGGGGGAATGTGCTGGCACATAGGAGACATTTAATAAATAATTGTGACATGAATAAATTTAGGCTTGCTTATCTGCTCCATTTTTGGCCACTTGGAGATATATTAGCGCTTTCTGAAGTTTATCTTGATTACTGCAGCATTTTATTACCCCTCACGAATTTACAGTCATTTCTTAAAGTTGGATATTTCACTACTTGCTTTTCCAAATTACATAATTTCTCTAGTTAGAAAACATACTTTGGGCAGATAAATTTTGTTTCTTAGCTCTAGTCTCAATTCATGGTAAAATGTTCTTTTTATTGCTGTGACATTTTAATTAAACAGTTTTCCACTCCAAGGTACAGCAGTTTGTAGATCGGCTAACTGTTAAGCTTAATTTTAATATGAATAAAGCACAATAATTACTTCAGTCTGGTGGAACTATAGAACAAGTAAATGTAATACATAAAATTTGATTGCAAAATTCCATCCTATATAAAATTTCTGCCACTATAACAAGCCCAGTGTTCACTTATGTATAATGCTCAAAAATCATAAACAATATGAGATGCTATTTTAAAATAATAAAATTAATTAAGCCTAACCTGAGTATGTAGATAGCAGCCCCATCTCAACACTGACTTACAAACCTGAAAAAGTCCCTTGGAAAAAAAACATTTGCCCCAGCAATTTTAGATAGACATACTATGAGCTAGTATATAAGAAGGAAATATTAGTTCACTATAAGAAGTCATTGTAGAGTCTGTAAAAGCATGAGTTATTTCTTAATAGTTACTTCCCGATTTAAAATTCAAAGTAAACTTTGAAAAGAGCTTTGTTAAAATCCATTTCCTACTATTTTCTCACGTTTTAAAGCAGCTGATATCAAATGGATTAAGCAGGTACTTGGATTCATCAGAAAACTATTAGAAATAATCAACAACTACAGCAAAGTTGCAGGGTACAATGTCAACTTACAAAAATCAGTGGCATTTCTATACTCCAATAACAAACTAACAGAAAGAGAACTCAAGAGCATAATCACATTTACATTTGCAACAAAAAGAACAAAATATCTAGGAATAAATTTAACCAAGGAAGTGAAAGGTTTATACAAGGAAAACTAGAAGACATTACTGAAAGAAATTCATGATGACATAAATAAATGGAAAAATATTTCATGTTCTTGGATTGGAAGAATAAATGTAGTTAAAATGTCCATACTACCTAAAGCGATCTACAGATTCAACTTAATCCCAATCAATATCCCAATGACATTCTTCATGGAAACAGAACAAAGAATCTTAAAATTCATATGCGGCAACAAAAGACCCCAAATAGCCAAAGCAACCCTGAGAAATAAGAACAGAGCTGGAGGTATCACAATCCCTGACTTCAAAATATATTACAACACTATAGTAATCAAAGCAGCATGGTACTGATACAAAAACAGGCACACAGATCAACAGAACAGAAGTGAAAGCCCAGAAATAAAACCACACCTCTACGGACAGCTAATCTTCGACAAAGGAGCCAAGAACATACAATGGAGAACGGAAAGCTTCTTCAATAAACGGTGTTGGGAAAACTGGACAGCCATATGCAAAAGAATGAAAGTAGACCATTATCTTTCTCCCTCTACAAAAATAGACTCAAAATGGATCAAAGACTTGAAGGTAAGACCTAAAACCATAAAACTTCTAAAAGAAAATACAGGCAGTACACTATTTGACATCGGTCTTAAAAAGATCTTTTCGAATACCATATCTACCCTGACAAGGGAAACAAAAGAGAAAATAAACAAGCGGGACTTCATTAGACTAAAGAGCTTCTGCAACGCAAAGGAAACCAGGATCAAAATGAAAAGACAACCCACGAATGGGGAGAAAATATCTGCAAATCATATATCTGAAAGGGGTTAATCTCCATAATATATAAAGAACTCACACAATTGAACTACAAAAAAACCAAACACCCCATTAAAAAAGTGGGCAGAAGAAATGAACAGATATTTTTCCAAAGAAGATACACAGATGGCCAATAGGTACATGAAAAGATGCTCAACATCACTAATCATCAGGGAAATGCAAATCAAAACTACACTTAGACATCATCTTACACCTGTTAGAATGGCTATAATCACCAAAACAAAAAACAATGAATGTTGGAGAGGGTGTGGAGAAAAGGGAACCCTCATACACTACTGGTGGGAATGCAAACTGGTACAGCCACTATGGAAAACAGTATGGAGATTCCTCAAAAAATAAAAAAAATAAAAGTAGAAATACCACATGACCTAGCTATCCCACTACTGGGTATTTACCAAAAGAACTTGAAATCAACAATACAAAGAGAGCCATGCACGCCTATGTTCACTGCAGCATTACTCACTATAGCCAAGACGTCGAAGCAACCCAAGCGTCCATCAACTGATGACTGGATAAAGAAGATATGGTATATATATATATATATACACACACACATGCACACAACGGAATACTACTCAGCCGTAAAAAAATGACAAAATAGTTCCATTCACAACAACATAGATGGACCTTGAGGGTATTATGTTTAGCAAATAAACATATGTTTAGCAAAATAAGCCAGACATGGAAAAACAAACTCTGTATGATTTCACTCACATGTGGAAGATAAGGAAACACATGGACAAAGAGAACAGTTTAGTGGTTATGGGAGGGAGGGGTTAGAGGGTGGGCACAAGGGGTGAAGGGGCACATTTTTATGGTGACTGACAAATAACGTACAACTGAAATTTCACAATGTTATAAACTTTTATGACCTCAATTAAAAAAAATACCAAATCTACTACTATTTTCTCACATTTTAAAGCAGCTGATGTCAAATGGATTAAGGAGGTACTTAAATTCAAATATGTTTGTATTTACTTTTTGATGAAACATTATGCTGGTGAGAAGTGACTCATGCATGAATCAAGGCTTTAATGCTAACTCTTAATCATTTTATGTGATACATATTTTTAAAATTTGATGTGAAATATACAAGTCAAAAGTATTAATGAATAATTGCTTCACTCTTTATATGTTCCTTTGGCTCTACAAGTGTAAAGGTTATATGATATGCTACAAAGTATTTTTTCATAAATTTTACGTTAAATCTAACATAAAAACTAGCTATGCTGTAAGAGCCATCTGAAAGTGTTGGGACATTTCCTTTATCTAAGCATCGACGCTACTGAGCTGACTGACACTACATCTTCTCCACTAGAATGATCAAAGTCCATCCAAGCTGCCAACAAGTTTAATACATTCCTTAACATCAAAGTCCCGATAAATATAGTAATTGAAAAAATGAAAAGTCAGGAAAAACTTAAGAGCATAATGAGGAATATCTGTATTTTAATTAAATGTAAGTAAGTCTGTTCCACAAAGCCTTTTGCCTATACGAACAGAAATGTTTTCTTCTTCCATCACGTCCCCTCTCTTCACTAGTGACTCCTTACCCTACCTGGGCAGTAGGAAAACAGTCACGTCCCTATTTAGCTCTTAGAATTCTACTTTTAAACAAAAGAATTTTAAATACACACTAAATGCATGATGTACTTAATCAGGGAGCGTGGGTCTTAGGAGACACAGGATACTGAAAAATTTGAATTAGATAGGCAATAGAGATGGAACGCACAAAACGGAATAAAAGCAGGGATGGAAGGGGCCAGTCCCAGTGGCCTAGTGGTTAAGTATGGCACACTCCACTTAGGTGGCCTGGGTTCAGTTCCTGGGCACAGACCTACACCACACGTCTGTCAGCAGCCATGCTGTGGCAGTGGCCCTCATTAAAAAGGAAAAAAAGGGGAAGATTGGCAATATATGTTAGCTCAGGGCAAATCCTCCTCACCAAGAGAAAAAAGAAAAAAGTAGGGATGGAAGGAAAGCTGGGTAATTAAATTCTTATGTTCCTCTCAAGAGGCTGATCTGTACTGTTATTATTCAAGCAAAAAAAAAAAAAATTCCTAGGTTGGGCTAATATTAAACACCCCCTTGTCCTCTCCCCAGTTACATTCTTTGACACCCAAATTACATATGCAATAACACTGAAGGGAGACCTCTGCTGAAACTATATATAGAGAGAGAGAGCAAAAAAAAAGCTAAGTCTATCAACTTTTGCAGGATTATTTTTAGGAACAGACAGAGTTAACTAAAAAATACACATATTACTTTTAAACCTGTATTTTAGTATGAGAAGGCACAGAGACTACTAGCATGCTTATATTGTGAATTCTTAAGTCTCAAGAAACGTTAATTTACACCAGAGTAAATATTTTTTTAAAATAAATTTAATAAATGCACAAAATCATATAAGGATATCATATCCAAATCTCAGCTTATCTTCAAGTTTCAAGGTGATATAAGTCTGTTCTGGAATCCTTACATCATTCACAAAAGTCTATAAGGAAAAAAAACAGATGTCAGGTTATATAAGAAGTATTAATGATCACATTTCAGACAAGCAAATACTCAAACCTGATACTTAGAAGTACATATGATATGGTGGCTAACAGAGCTTGTGCATCATCAAACGTGCCAGGCGTCTTACAGGCTGACAGACGATCTCATCACCTAGCCCTTTCCCATCATTACTAGGAGAACACAAAGAACCAGGCCGCACTAAGCCCACTACACTGCCAAGACAAATTTAGGCACCTAAAAGTGACGCCAAGAAAAGCTGGCAAACTGTAAAGGGTAAAATACTTAACTCTTGATTATCATCAGGGCTCCCTAGACTCAATTTTAGCTTTTATGGAGAACTGTAATTATTTGTGAGGACTGATATTTCATTACTTTTATTCTTAGAATTCTTTGAAAGAACAAAAGAAAATATACTCTAAAAAACTGAATAAAATTCATTTTATTTTACAATTGCCATATGAATCCTTTGGACCCTTTTTATGAATCTAAGATATATTATGGGATCTTAGTGATCTTATTTTTCCTATATCTTAAAACATTCTGCTATTTCATCATCCTTTAATTATTTCATCATTACTCATCAATTATTTCTAAGTAGATTGAAAAGGACCAAAATAAGAAGAAAATGGAAGAATGATAGCATTACCTAGAACATCGCTATCCAACAAAAACATATTGCAGGCCACAAATGCAAGCTACACATATACTATTAAATTTTCTAGCAGACACATTAAAAAGGTAAAAGAAAGAGATGAAATTAATTTTAATAATATCCTACTTTTAGTTTAACCCATATGTCCAAAATAATACCATTTCAACAAATAATCAATATAAACAATAACTAGATATTTTACACTTTTTTGTACTTTTTTTAGACATTTCAAGTGCTCAATAGCTACACATGGCTAGTGGCTACTATAGTGAAAAGCAGAGAGCTAGAAGGATGATGCAATCATGAAATAAATCATCGCTATGGCATCAACCTTCAGTCTTCTTCCTGAAGAATTGCCCAAAATATTGCACCATCTTTCCAAGAAGATATAAAAGACATCTGGAGACACTATCTTTGTCTTTCTTTTTTAAGCTATCAAAGAGCACAATTGAGAATTCAGCATTTTTCATTTAACGTCCATAAAGGCAAAGAGAAGAAAACAGTCAGGAAGACATTTCACAATTCTAAGATGAATACAACAGCAGCACTCTAGGCTATAATAACAATGATAAAACTGATAATGACGTAAGCAAAATATCAGAGACTATGAGTCTTTAGACGAAGATAATCCTAGATGCATTTTCTCTAACACAAGAATTTTCTCTAATGCAAGAAGAGAGAAGAATATACAGTATTTTTCATCCAGTTAGCCATTCAGTAAGAAGGATCATGCAATATTTTTCAACACTCCTAAACCATTCTGTATTTTAAAATAAAATAAAATATTCTTTCATTTTTTGATGTTTGTGTTCCAACACTTATTTGATTTAGTTTGTAAGTGGACAAGTGCTCAGGCAGGTATCTATATAAAGGTAGTAACTAGAAGGAAAGAAATGATGTAGAAATAAAATTATTGGATTGATCTTCTAACTTTGTTTATAAATCTAAAAATAAGAAATGTTTTGCAATTGTAGAAGAAAGAAGATGGCCATCTTCTTAATAAAATTTTAAGCTGTCAAAGCCTTTAAAATAATGCATTTTAACAAGACAAGAGCAAAAGAACTAGGTATGACGATAAACTAGAACCAGTTAGAGTTGTACTTAAAATCTGGAATCAACATTTATAAAATGTCTATATGTCCCAGGTGAATGCACGACAAGTGATAAGCAGTTAGTGGCATTCAAAGAACATTACCCATTTTGTGAAGTATGTACCTTTCCAAACCAGGGAAATACGGAATAAAAGTTTGAGTCTGTCATGCCTAATTTTTAATTAAAATTTTAAGCTATTTTTCATTATCCTTTCATCCTTACTTCTGTAAATTATTTGTAAAAAGACTTAAAGGGTCTATTGCACACAGATGGTAAATGGTGATGACTATTTTTCCTGGCATACTGGAAGTTAGAGATCCAGAATTGCTAGATTTATAGAACATAGAATAATGTTATACTTAATTGCCTGGAATTCAGACATTATATAAACACTCAACAAGTTTTTCTTTGACAAGTTGAAACTTTAAAAATTACTTTACTCTTTCCTTTTGAATTCCATTTCTTCCATCTTCTATTTTACTGGATTTGAGATGGCCAAAATACCTTATTTGGGAAGGCTCCCTCCACAGTAAAGAAGTTTACAAGGGTCCTGAATGATGTACAGTAAGATACATAAGGGGATTATGTTCTTATGGCCATATTCTCAAATTCCTATGCATAAGTGGCACTTTGTAGTATGTCGTAGAAAACCAGTTTCTAAGTCTACCAAAAAAAAACAAAATTGAACAAGTGGCAATCTTAAACCCAAGCACAGATATATGGAGATGGTGGAATACCACTAAAACTTGAGACCATACCTTAGTATGATTTATGAGTAATCCTAAATCACAAGCTTCCAAACTTGCTTTACAAAAAGGCCAAAATGTTGGTACAAAGAAAATTTAAAGGGTTTAGGCATTTATAAACTCTTATGTCTGGTTCATTTCCAAAATGAACATTTTAGAGTGTTTTAAAACTTATAACTTGAATTTACCAAAATATTCTGTGTATAATTACAAAACAGAAAAGCTGAGGAAAAGAAAATGATGAAAAAGAAAAGAGAAGAATAAAAGAAAACATTAATTCACTGATGTTTGGTATGCAGAAGATAAACAATTAGGCACACCATATAAAAGGAATGCCATAGTTCTAAGCCAATTTTACTTAAAACTGCCTCAACCTAAAACACCATATTTACTCAAAAGGCTTAAGATGACCTATAAGATCCACTTTAAGCTAAGATTGCTCATCTCTCTTAAATATCAAGTACCTATTGTGCGTTTAACAGGCAGACTAGGTACTTTCAGAGATCAAAAACCATATAATTTTAACATGCTGGCATTTATGACAGAAATATTCCCTAAGGTCTAAAAAGCCTCAGGAAATACGAGCCAGACACAAAGTTTCAGCTCACAAAAATGCAAGTGAAAACACCTGGGGTAAGACAGTCTCATGAAGGTTTAAAGTTATAAAAGGAAGAGAGAAAATTTCAAAGAGCAATAGGTAAAAAAATTATCTTAATAAATTAAATATGGAAAGAAAAATGTTTTGTTTCTTATGTCAACACATCATTTGATCACACCTTTACCTGACAGGTAGGACAGACAAGGCCAATGAGGCACAGAGAGTGAAGTGACAATCAAGATCTCGGAGTTCAGAAGTAGAATTGTTGGGATTCAAATTCAGGTCTCTGAACTGCAGATCCCATATTCTCTCCACACTAAGGAAGCCTGGGTGCCCGAGCCAGGCCAGCTCCCCGACTCCCCACCCAAACCACTAACCTCATGGAAGGAAACAGAACGAGGTAAAACCCATTTAATTTACACACAACTAAATTATATAATTGATAGTATAAAATCATATAACCACCAGATATTATGATAATACTCTGGGAAATCTGAAAAGAGTGACCAGGAGCAGATCAACTCAATCATGTTGCCAGTGACAAGTCTCCCCATCTTCCCTAACCATTCCTTTCATACCTTCCCCACTCTATGCCACACTGGTCTGATGCTGGCAGGAACTCCAGTGAGGAAAGGGGACACAAGCAGGAGCTGGAACAGAGCTGAGGGGGCAGCTTCATAACAAAGGGGAGAGTTGGAATGGGATGGGAGTGGCATGGCGGAGGCCACTGTGGCTCTCAGAAGGGCGAGTGCTCAAGTGGAGGCCCCGAGGACGGAGGAAGAACTGAAGAACGGAAGGCAAACAAGGGTTCTCACAGAAAGAGAAGCTTTAAGGGACTTCGGGGAAATGGCCCACTCGAATATCAGCTCCAGAGCCAGTGTGAGCTTCCTCAGCAGAGCGACCCCATTTCTGGTAGCAGTAACATCAAGAATGGATCTAGATCTCTTGGGAATGTATTGCAGGGGAGGATGAAAGGGAGCAGGAATGGAAGTGGTCACAGGGAGTTATTTATAAGTTGAATTTAGTAGGCAAGAGCTTTTTACAAAATTGTAGTAGTGTATTCATTAAAAAGCATATAGGCTACAGGCTGCTAAATTTGTTTTAACTGCTTTTCTTATAACAACAACTAGCACTTATCGAATGCTTACTATGTACTGTTCTAAGCACTTAAAATTATTAACTCATAGTTTCACAAAAACCTGAGAGCAGTGACATTTTACTGTTTTTATTAAAAAACATTAGGAAGAGAAAAATTAAGTAACCTATCAAAGATTATATCACTAGTGAGAATTCAAGCTGAGCTCATAACCACCACATGGTGTCCCCTTACCTTCCGAAATTACTACTTTTAACCTAATGCTCAAGTTTCTAGAATTCTATGACTATTAACAGTAAACAGGCTGTGAGTAATAGCCTAAAAGTTCTCTTATGAATAAAATGCATGAGAGTTGGTAGTTCACAGACTTTGGCTACAAAAGTCCATTCTGAAATATTCCCTAGGCTGCCATTTGGGTAGTAGTACATTTACCACTGTGGAATGCTTTGAAGTTCTATAACAGGTAACATACTCACATGTATTGTCATATTTAATCCTCATAACAATACTAGAGTAGGAATTATTTCACTATTTTAAAGCTAAAGCAAGGTGACTAAATTTTGCACAGAGTCTTCACATTTACAAATTTCAATTTACTACATTTTCACAAATTTGGGGAGCTAATATGAATATATATCAGGAAACTGAATTTCAGACAGATTAAGTGAATTGTCCCAGGTTATACCACTTGTAAATTACACACCGAGATTCAAATCCAGGTCCTGATTTCAAGTTCAAAATGCAGATGTTGCTCTCTATGAGTTATTGTATTTCATAAAATCACTGACAAAGCAGACAGAACAACTACCAGGCTGAAGAAAATCAAACAGCTATTTGGAGAAGGAGACAGTCTAGTAGGAAAGCCACGTGCTGGAGGTGTGGCAAGGCAAAGCGTGATGGTGTGTGGATCTGCAAGAGCAGGTGAGGCCACATGGGAGGTATTTCACTTCAAACCTGAAGAATTTGGACTTAATTCTATGTATCATAAGGAACAAATAAAGACTTAAATAAAACCAACAAAAAAACCTGCCTGTAAAAAAAGTATCTCAAAGAATAAATATGAAAGGCCTTCAGTAGCAGGCCAATTCAGAACAAGAGAAAAATGTTTCAGTTCATTTGCCAAATGCCGGCATACGTTTCCCATAGAGTATCTAATGGATATATGGAAAAGGAGGAGCAGTTAGAGGCAGTTGGGATGCACTTACTTTCTGTGAAGTTCACTTTAAGAATTTCAACAGCACAGATATGAACAAGACTATATCTGCTTATGTTAGCAGAGCCATAAAAAAATTGAGAAGAAATAAGATAAATTATTCAATACTTCAGCATTCTCTTATTCTGTGGCTACTTATATTCTGACAAAGTGAAAAGATCAAATGAAGAATGGGGAAAAATTCACTTCAGTAACACAAAATATCGCCAAAGCAGGAATCCAAAGAAGCCACAGTGAGCACAGGTGCTGCGACCACGCGCCACATTAACTTCTTTACTCCAGTATAGGGGTCCTCCGCCACCCGGCACCAAGCTACATTTCCACCTTTATTTTCTGAAGTTAACCCACAGTTCTCTGTTCCCCAAGAGTGCTTTTTCGCATTCTGACAGCCATGGCTTTCCACTGTTTTCCCACACATACATTCAAGCCATTCAGTGAGGTCAAGCTTTTATTCTATCTCCTTAAAGAGGCCTCTTTTACCCATTACAGATAACCAATCACTTTCTGAATTCCTGTAAATATCTATTGCCTATACAGTTTCTTGGGAACATGGGCTAGTTTCATATTCTATTGTATGGTCCCCAAAGTGCTATGTACCTGCAAGCATTTAAAAGTAAAATGCAAACTAAAGAAAAGGAAAATATAGTACAAATAGGAGATGTAATCTGATTTGTTTTCTTACAGTATTAAACAAATATTCAAATAAGACAAAAAATAAACTCTTCACTTACCCCATTTAGGCTGCCCAAATCTTTCACCAAATGTTCATCTGTGGAGGCATCGTAATTGATTACAGCATGCTGCTTATCCACACTACGAGACTGAAAGAAATTTTTAAGTTAATAAATATAAGAAAATATCATAATAAATAACAAACGCAAAGATTTTGGGCTAGATACTTCATATTAATAGGATAGTAGGTGAACACAGCAAAATATCAAATAAAAAGTGGATTAAATGATATTTAAACTGCATTACTATACAACACAAATTTGGCATCACTCCCCAAAGCAGCAGCAGCCAAAACTTTAAGACATTCTTTTCTACCAAATTCACACATTCCACTTTTGAGAAAACTTAAATCAGCTGACTTTGTTGAATGTATTGACAGTAATTTTTTTATAATTTTGAACTGTTAGATGGAAATCATGTGAATAATTTTATAATGTTTTATGTATCTTATTTGAAAAAAAAATTACCCTACAGAATTTTCTTCCTTCAATACCAAAAACTCTAACATAAATTACATAAGGAGCCCAAAGATTTAGAGAAAAAGGATACAATACATGTTCCTGAATAAAATGATCCTTACTTAAAACATGAGCTCTAAAACTGGAATTCAAGGAAGGGACCTAAGAGGAAAACAGAGAAGGTCAAAAAGGGGAATTAAAATGGCAAACTGACTTCTGGAAACTACTTTTAAGTCTCTTAAAGTACATACACACACACACACATTCTCTCTCTCTCTCTCCCTCCAGAGCTTAGTGAGTTGTTTGCAGATGGAAGCACCTGAAAGATGAACCAGAAGCCTGTGGAAGCTTTGACTGAAAGAAAATATGAGTGCAGTCACAGGAAGAAACAGTCTGAGAAGCACTGAATCTGAACTCACTAGCCCCTTATTACAGGGTTAGTATGTAAAGCTTGGTATACTAAAAGCAAAGAAACTATCCAAAATGGGGAGATGAGACTCCCAGGCTCCAGTGCAACATACAAAGAGCTTGGATGTCATTGTTTCCATGTTCACAATAAGAAAAAAGTTGATGAAACTGAAAATCAAAAACTTGTCTTGGTTTCACCAGAGAATTGAGATCCTAATGCCAGCTGACACCCTGAAAACTGGAGAGACAGATGAACACAGAGAATCACAGTTCACTGGGAGCAGAACCCATTGCTGCAGCCAGCAACTGACAGGAAAACTTGAAGGTAAAGCATCTAACTGCTGCAGACTTGAGTGTGAAATAGCTTGAGAGAAAAAACTCCTAGGGGTACAGACTCACGGGCACATCACTTTTTCATGGGTTTTGCCTCCAGAAGCCCCACAAGGATTTCAGGGTGAAGACAGGAGAAAAATCTTCCTGTGCTCCCAGAGGGGTGAGGGGCAAGGAGCTGCTGTGAAATAAACTCGGAGCATTCTGCTCTAGGAAAGCTGTTTTACCACAGCTCAACCAAGGTGGGTTTTACCAGAACCTGTCTGACATGGGGGAAAGGAAATACTCAACTGCAGCCTCCTCCAGCCCTCCTGTCTCACCTAAACATGGGGACGAAAAAAGCCGAGATGTATTTATGAAGCTCATGGCCCCATTAAAAGACTGAGAACAAATCACAGCATTTCAGAATGCTTTCCCTCCCTCCAAACCTTACCATCAGATCAACAGGGATTTACATATATACAAATAATAACAGCAAGGGATTACAACAGAAAAAACTACAAAGCTCAGACTATTTAAGAAGGAGTCTCTAGGGAAACTCAAAGACAACAGGGGACACAAAAACAAAGGCACTACAGGAAAGGTTAACCTCTGACATTTTCAGCTAAAGCCAACATAAACACAGCCTAACTCTTAGCCACACAAACAAAATGGGGAGAAGGTCAGCAACCAATAAAATAACAATACAATATAAATCCTAGTTGAAATGATCCTTTCCAAGTAAATATTACTAAAATTAAGACTCTTCCCCAATTAGCTTAAATTCTACACTGAAAAAGTTTTGGTCTTTCCTTCTAGAATACAACACATTAAATATTGCTAATTTAATAAATTTAACATTAAAGTAACTGATACTATGAAGAAACAGTATGTGACCTAAAACAATCTTCTAAGAAAACCTTAACATCCACCATACATACACTCTTGTTCTTCTGAAAAGTTTTAAAGGTTGTTTCTAGTTTTGTTTTCTCTGACATTTCAATTTCTCTAGAACAAATTGCAAATATCAGAATTAACAGAAACATTATGAAGCGTAGTTAGCACCACTTCTCTACAGCTTACCTGAACAACCATCTATTTTGGCAAATTACAACTGTAACTGCTGTGAAATATCTGCATTAAATCTAAAAATTATTTAAACTTCATTGGTTTTCACTGTTGTGCTTTAAATTGTTGCTCTGTTTAAACTAATGAAGCACTAAATTCAGTTATTAAGGTTATTATTCGGTTATTAGGACATAACTGAATTATTATATTTCCTAGTGCAGCGCCACTAGGAAAATAACTTCTTTTTGTGGATTTATCAAGTTGAATTAGTCTAAGGATAAAAGTCTCTACACGTTGCAAGGCAAGGGAGGTTTCAAGTAAATGTAGGCTCTCAAAAGATACTGAATGGATGGATCATCATAAACAACCTCTCTGTGAGGAAGAGAACACAGAGAAAGAGCAGTCCTCAGAACAGCACACTGAAATTCAAGGGGGAGAATCTAAATGAGACTTGAGAAAAGGAAAAACAGAAAGCAAAGCGAAAAGTTACTGTTAGATATGGGACACAGGTCAAATGGTGCTCACGGAGACAGGGAATGGCTGCTTTTGAGGGAGTGGTCTACATGGATCAGAGACAAGGATAAAAAATAGTTCGAGGAGGAAATAATTAGGGAAGGCCACTTCACTAAGTCCACAACTTGCTAGAAACCTGGATTATCGTGAATCTGAATCGCACCTGCCTTCAAACTGTTTACGGGGGTAGGTAAGCACAAGAACACCTTAAAGCACACGCAGAAAACAACAGGGTCCACTGAGTTGAGATGCAATTCCAACTTTGGGGATTCAGGAGAGAAGGAGTGAGGATGTTATGAGGGATCAGAAGAAGCATCTCGTTTGTTGGTTTAACAAAGACAGTAATAATTTTGTGAGAAGACTAGTCTTATGAACTCAAGGCAAGGGATATCATCAGTTTAGAACTCACAAAACAAGTTGTTCCCATATGTGTAACACTTTAAAGATTAACAGCCAATGAAAGCAAATACAAATTCCTATGACTTTAGTTATCAAATGTATTCATGGTGTTTCAATACCTGTCAAAGAAATTAAACAGAAACCCAAGATTACAGAACACAATACATCAAGTGAGTCGTCAAGTAAAACTGAAGACTAAGAAAGACTTGTTATTTACATCTAACCACATAACATTAAACCTCTTTCATTTCAGATCATCAAAGTCACATTTTCTTCAGATTAATCTGAGCTAGGAGAAGGTGAATTACAACCTAATTTTCACAACTCATATGGGTACTTCAATGAAAACTTAGTAATCTCCCAGGAACGTATAATTAAAACCCTGACAGACTGCCAACTTCATATTTCTCATGCTAATGGAGAAGCCTTAGCTGACTCAGGCTTAAACCACAAAGATAGTCAACTTTGACCAGGTCCCTTATTCTTGTCACCTTAAGCCTCTGGTAAGAATGCAAGACTCCCTAGTCAATGCCCCATTATGGTCCATTTTCCCCACAAAAGTCTGTGCCCCCTTTCTCTTGATTTTTACTTTCTATAAAGACCCTCTTCCCAAGGCTTTGCACTACACTCGAGAATACACCTTACTTGAAACTCTTCTTCATTCTTAAGCACTTCATAGATGGTTACCTCCTGCTTCCTTCTTTTAACTGAAATCTGGCTTTCCCCTGAGAACACTACTTTCCATTGCATTCCTTTAAAGAGGATGCTGTCCTCCTAAATTCAACATTGAGTTCAGAGATGCAGTCTGAATTCTTCCCAGTGTACTGTTGTGGCTTCCGGACCATTATCCTCCCTCAACGAAAAACACTTTACCTTTTTTGAAGTTCTTGTTATCCACCTATAAATAAATACATATACATACTAGACATTCACACACACACACCTCTCCTAGGTTGCAACAATCATTTTGGTCATTCTAACTTTGTGACTGAAGTTTTGGGGTTATGATCAGTCTTCCTTTTCATTCAAATTCCTATTTCCTCACGATTGATTTTAAACATCTATGTAGATGACCCATATAAAAAGTTCTAGCCTCCTCAACTCCCACAACAAAAATCTGTCCCAAAACCACTCCCACTGCTATGCCTCAGCATGTGAAACTGATTCTACCTCTGGAATCTAAACCGTACTATTTCTCTCTGACTACACCCCCTGTTCTTCCAGTTGTCTTCATTATTTACAGTAATTTACTGGTACATTACCTCAGTTCTTTGACAGCAGCCAGATATCTAATACTCTGACCCCTTCCTTTTCTCCCAAGCAACCACACCCTGTCACTCTATTTTCCTTCCTTCCCTACATACCCTGGATTCTCCTGGCTGCAACCATCCCCTTTATGTTCATAATTCCAAAATCTCTACTTCTGTTCGGACTACACCGCTCAGCTTCATATATTTATTTCCAGCTTTCTGTTGAGTGTCTCAATCTGAATGTCCCTTAGGAACCTCAAACTCACTATCTTATTTCCCAAAAGTACACTGCCCAAACTTCTAATTCATCTATTTCCATGCCAGAAATGCTACATCTTAGATTCTTTTTCTCTCTCTCTCTCATATATAACTAGAAAGCACATCTTCTTCAATCTCTCCAGTCTCTCCCCACAAGCTCTTCACTGTTTCTCCTACTCTGTCTTCTTTTCTTCCTTTCAAATGATACCCTCTTTAGAACTTAACCATCTCTTTCCAGATTATTTTAATCTCTTAACTGCATATACCCATTCCAATCTCCAATCCCTGAGCAGTAATGTAGAACAGCAGTTTAAAGCAAAGACGCTGGAGTCAAAAAGAACTGGTCCAGCCATTTGCCAGCTGTGTGACCTTGGTAAAATTACTAATCTTTGTTTAATTATCTACAAAAAAGATAAATCTATATCACAGATTCTTTTTTGTTGAGGATTAAACGACATAACACATGGGAAGCTTCTGAAAAGGCAATATTGCCCTGCTTAAAAGCTCCTCGGTGTTCTTACTGGCTAAGGTAAAATATATAAAGTCATTACTACAGCACACAAGGCCCTCCAAGATCTGGCATCTTTTAACTCCAAACTCTTAATCTCTCAAAAAGTTTGCCTTCACATCCACAGCTCCTTCTACTACCTGCATACACATTGATCCCTCAGCACCCAGCACAATGCCGAGAACATAGGAGATGCCTAACAAAGGTTTCTTAAAAAAAACATGCTCCGGGCCAGCCCGGTGACGTAGTGGTTACGTGTGCATGCTCTGCTTCACTGGCCCAGGATTCATAGGTTTGGATCCCAGATGCGGATGTATACACCGCTCATCAAGCCATGCTGTGGCAGCATCCCACATACAAAATAGATGAAGACTGGCACAGACGTTAGTTAGCTCAGGGACAATCTTTCTAAAGCAAAAACAGGAAGATTGGCACCAGATGTTACCTCAGGGCCAACCTTTCTCACCAAAAAAAAAAAGGAAAAGAAAAAAGAAAAATATATGTTTTTTGGCCAATGTCATTTCATGAAGTATGGAGGTATTTTTTTTGGATAATAAAATAGCAAAAGTACTTAAGTTATAAAGTTCACACCAAATTTTAAGAAACCTACAAACTACGTAGCTTAAAACAATAGAACCAAAATAAAAAAAATTCTCTTAGACAAGATAATTAAACTCAGAAAATTTTGGAAACTAAGAGTATTAAAATGAAGTAATAACACTTTATTTGTTGATCCCATTCCTGGGAAAGAAATAAAGAAGAAAAAGCCTGCCATCAAATAAGGTCAAAACATAAAAAACAATTTCAGGCCAGGAACAATGAAAAAGAGTCAAGGACTCAAATCAATTTCTAACTAAAAACTAACACAGGAAATGGTACAAACAAATACCTGATATGCATCATACATGCTGTGGGCATGAAATGGCTAATTTTAACATTATTATTACTTCTTACATTACTTCTTTTTCCTACTAAGGATCTAAGAGGGAGAAAAAGACACAGAAATACATGGATACAAATGCCAAGAAAAAACTAAGGAGAGAAAGAAAGATTGCTACTGTGTATCATCACCATTTAAAAATCTTTTTTAAAGACACTGTAGCTGAAAGCATCTATAAAAGCCCAGTTGCATTTTTAAAATCATAGTAATAAATAGTGATGATTTATCCTTTGCTATGAGCCCCAAAGGAGGGATGAAAACAAGTCACCTATGATCTTCAAAACATATTCCATCATCCTCCTCCATCAGTAGAAAATTAAAATATTAAAATAGTAAGTCAAATATAATTTCATTATAGTTTCCATTATGCATCAGGACAAAAACCACTTTTAGTTAGTATGATGATGGTCCTCAAAATAGAGCAAAATTCAAGCATCTGTTGCAATTGAAAATTTAAGAAGATAAAATCAGAATTTGATATGAACTTTTTTTTCAAAATGCAACTCTATTTGTACACAGAGATATCCAATACATTGTAACAAAAGTCTGAGCATGTTTACTAGCATGAGAATTAAGTTATCTAACCAATTTTAGGTTACATCCATGCAGGAGCTTGCTGCACAGTGGCAGATAGAAAGACCATTTGATTTTGAGCCAAAATTACCAATGTTCTAACACCAGCTTCCACTACTTAATGATTGCGTGGTACTGGCCCAGTGACTAAGTTTTTCTGAATCTTAATTTTACCATCTGTATAATGGGGATGATTATATCGTTCAGAAAATTAAGAGGAACAATTGAAATAACATAAATGAACACTGAGAACTAGAAAGTATTATTCAAATGCAAGGTATTCTTAATAGTAGTAATATTAATGTGTTACTCAAAACAAAGAAACTATAATTTTCATCCAATAATTATACTGCATACCTTTCACCCATGGCTAAGATTTGTTTTGCATAACATGTCTTCTGAAACACAGTCTAGTTACCTTTCTATACCAAGACAAACAAGCACAGCAAGTCTAATTAATTTGCCACAGGCTTCCAAGATAAGTGGGGGAAGGAGAATTCAAATTCCAGAATCCCTTGTTAATTAGCTACTCTTTAATACCTAAGCACATTTCTTCTCTTTCTTTCTTTCTTTTTTTCTTCTGGTGAGGAAGATTCACCCTGAGCTAACATCTGTTGCCAATCTTCCTCTTTTTTTTCTCTCTCTCTCTCTCCCCAGTAGCCCCAGGACATAGTTGTATATCCTAGTTGTAAGTCCTTCTAGTTCTTCTATGTGGGATGCTGCCACAGCATGGCTTGAGCAGTGGTAGGTCTGCCCTCAGGATCCAAACCTGTGAATCCCAGGCAGCTGAAGCGGAGCACACAAACTTAACCACTATGCCACCAGGCCAGCCCCACATTTCTTCTTGATGACTATTCTTTAGACTCCCTTTTTTGGAATGAGATGAAACAAAAAACATAAAACTCAAACTTATTTTTGAGTTTGTCACAAATAATATAAAATAAAATATAACAAAGTAACATAAATGTCATAAAATAAAAAAATTAATTGCAATCAAACTGATCATATGACCTTATGGAGCATTTGTTTCTTTTTGCACTGCATTTTAAGACATATTACCATCAAAGTATTTTTTAAAATGCCAATAAATCTATTTGTAGTTGAAATGCAGCACGTATGAGAGCTCAATAATAATCCATTATACGTACATACTGCATTTTGTTTATCTATTCATCTGTTACTAGACACCTTACAGAGACACAGACACCATACCAGTCATGTCTCTTAATATTTCTTATCTCCACGTAAGGAGAGACTTATCCTGCAAGTTCCTAAACAACCATTCACACATTTCTGGGATATTACTCTGCTGGTTGATAGAAATGCCACGTGGAAAGCACCTCTTCCACTCTCTGATGAACACGTTCCCCCGTATTAGAACCTAAGATATGGTCCAGTTCTAAGAGGCCAATATCCAAACAGAATCATTACTGCCTTTTTCTCAGTTGCCACACTCACCACTCTACCTCACTGAGGAGCCCAGAAAATCTCTGTACTATTCTACTTCTCTCACTGAATTTGTTTAATTAAGATGTCATTGTATAGCGGTTTTCCTTTGTTATCTAAAAACTATAAAGTAAGTTCTCTAATTTTAAAATAAACATGTAATAAACATATGCAAAGTTGATTCTTCTATGGCTAAAGCAGCATTTCTCATTTTCCGCACTATTGATATTTTGGGTCCGATAATTCTTTGTTGTGTGTGTTTGGGGTGGGCGGGGAGAGGTATGCTGTACACCGTAGGATATTTAGCAGCACCTCTGGCCTCTTGGCCTCTACCTACTAGATGTCAGTAGCAACCACCTCTACCCCCCACCATTTGTAACAGCCTAAATGTCTCCAGATATTGCCTAATGTTCTGTACGGGCTGGAGGGGGAGGCAGGATTGCCCAGCTGAGAAACACTGGGCTAATAAAATAAACACTTCTACTTTAAGTATCCACTTACAGTTTTTAACCAAAAAAATACAGGGAGCAAGGGTCCAAGAATTTGTTCTACATTTCCAGGACCTATTAAAATAACTAAATTCTCAAAAATCTGGAGACCCACTTTCCTGCTAAGTACTTTACTCAAAGACATCTTAAAAGTACCTTTTAAAAGTAACTCCTTTATACATAATTCAGTAAATACCAATGATCTTTAATTATGCTCCGACAACTGGAAGGTATCATAATGAACATCTCTAAAAGAAGCAGTGAAACTACTTTCAGTATCACTGAAGTGCCCACAATTAAGTTCAGTTTTACTTCATGCTATGCTAATCTTACGAATTATTTCTAAGTCCTATTTTAAAAGTATATAATGTGAAACTTCTCATTTTTAAGAATAAACTTCTCTACTCTGAGCTCTCATTTTTCAAAATATAAGCCCCAAGACTTAGAACTTATTTTTAGATGATTCAAGAGGGAGAAAATTAATTAAACTGGTAGTTACAGCTAAAAGAGGGAGAGCCAGAAAGTTCAAATCTAGGTAGGGCTGTTCTCCAAGAGCAGAAAAATATTTTGTACCAATTGCAGACTCCGAATAGACACATACAGAAGGCTGACGTTATTACCTGCAACATGAGCTCACAGTCATCTCTTCCGACAAAAATCATTTCTCGCGGCAGCCTGTGCCGAGTGCCTCCACTGCTCACCAAAAACCAGGATGTTAAGCTCATTTTCTGCTCAGCTTCTAAGTCTTTGGTGAAGCTACGTCATCCTGTGGAGAAATATTCAGAAAAATACACATTCAGATATTTTTAGCTTCAGCATCTATTCACCAAACCCTGGAAGTAGGCCCAAGAATAGAAACGCATTCGACATTTACCTCTGACTAAATAAACAGTCCACAGGTCCCTGGAAATGACATATCTACCAAATTCTCATCAGTAAAGTACAACCACAGACTCTGCCAAGAGCTCAATTAAAAAGGAAGACGTGAAGCAATTAAGCAGGTAGTCAGCTAAGAATTCCCCATACTCCAGAAAGGCTTTGAGCATAGTGTAAAAAGGCCTGTACTCTTCAAGCAGACGATCACAGGAGTATCGTGTTAACCTCAGTAAACAATGTTGTACAATACTGTACAAATAAAATGTCTAACTTATAAATGATTTGAGAAAGACAGACTAAGTTCAAATGAATGTATCTGAAGAACTAACAACGGAAGCCAAAGTAACTGCTTCCCTGTCTACCAAAGTGTCTACTAGACCACAGAACGCACATTCAAAAACATGCACTTTCAATTTCTCTGTCCTCAACATGTACTTGACTTTCTTAACACATTTTTCTAGAGCAGCATTTCTTAAGCTTTTTGCTCTTGGGACCATCTTACACTCAAAGAAAAGGGACCCTAAAGAGCACTTTGTTTACATGAGTTATAGACATTAATATTTACCACATTAGACATGAGAACTGAGAAACTGGTATTTATTAATTTGTTTAATAAAAAATAACTATATGTCTAAAACAAAAATAATTAGTGAGAAGAGTAGTACTACATTATATTTTTAAAAATCTCTTTAACATCTGGCTTAATAGAAGATTTTCATTCAATCTGTTGCCATATATTGTTTAACTTGAAATATTTAAGAAGATGGCTTCATTAAGATAAACAGGTGGAAAGGGGAAACTTATTTTAATAGTCTTTTCAAATAAGTGTAGATAGATTTCTTTGATACTACAACAAAGCTTCACAAGTGGTAGTTTCTTGAAAGTTACTTACAATATGGAATCTGAAACTGTTCATACTACATTATACGAAAATCCACCTTCGACTTTGGAGGGATTTGGTGACATTGCGCATTGGTCATTTGGAAAATACAGGTTCCCTGAGTTACACAGACCTTCAAAATGACGACACATTTCATTATACTATTTAAAAACATCCCAGTCATGAATTTCATCACCTGTCTCATCAGAAAAGTCTATAAGTACTGGGCAGCTGTTAAGCTCAGGGTGGCAGAATCAAATGTTGTAAAATTCTAATTTTCTCTCAAAATCTCAAATTTTATTGGCAAAAAAATACTGTCAATTCTTTTCCTTGAAGTGACAGGCTCACTCTGTCCGCCACATACTCAAGTTTACTTGTCTGTCACTGTTTCAAGTAAAAATAGTGTTCTATGAAAGGCATGGCTAGCTCAGCTCACAACTCAAACAACGACACAAAGGCTTCTCCTCGAGACAACCGCGGCACTCTGCGGCACAGCACCTGTGCTTTATGTGTGCTTCCGCTCAGCCATACAGAATCTGAAAGAGATGGGACTCAAAGGTCAAGATTTAATAAAATTAATCATTTTTACCACTTCGTCAAGGACATTCTTAAGTGAAACTGGCTTTTTTTCCTTAACTACAAGTGCATGGCAGTGAAGAATACAATAACTATTAGTACAGTTTGGTGACAATGCCTTGATCTATGCTAAGAAGCCAGCAGCTTTATGCACTACTGTTTTTGTACTATGAGTTCAAATGTCAACACAATAAAAAGGCAAATAATGTTTTGATATTATTATGAAAACAGTTTTGACCTCGTGACCCTTGAAAAGGTTTCAGAGAGTCCCAGAGGCCTGTGAACTGAAACTTGAGAACTATTATCCTAGAGGATGTGGCCATGTCACTAAGAGCATAAAGCTGGGAGTCAGACAGACTGACAGATAAGAGTCTGACTCCTGGTTCCGCCACTTTTTTATTCTGCATGATCTTGGGGGCAAGTTACTTATCCCATGTCCCTTACTTTCCCCATCCACAAAATGAGGAGAATGATAGTATCTACTCAACAGTTTTTCTTATGAATCAAAAGATTACCGCTTGCGTTTTTCCCATGAAATGGTATAGTCTGATACAATTTAATTAGAAGCAAACTGTACCACAGTGAAACGAAACATTCTGTAATAAGAAACATATCTATACATTATGGGGCCGGCCCAGTGGCGCAGTGGTTAAGTGCACACATTTCACTTCGGCGGCCCGGGCTTCACCGGTTCAGATCCTGGGTGCGGACATGGTACTGCTTGACAGGACACGCTGTGGTGGGCTTCCCACACATAAAGTAGTGGAAGACGGGCACAGGTGTTAGCTCAGGGCCAGTCTTCCTCAGAAAAAGAGGAGGATTGGCAGCAGATGTTAGCTCAGGGCTAATCTTCCTCAAAAAAAAAAGAGAAAGAAATATATCTATACTTTAAAGCAAAGATCTGTGAAATGTAGAATTTTGCGTTAAGGTAAAAATCCTTTATATTATAAATTCATCTACACATACACGAAACAGTGAGTTTCACCAAAACAGGCAAATAATTTTCTGTAAAGCTAAAACAATGAACTTTTACTCCTTTCTCAGCTTACCTAATCGATATGGTCAATTTATGTGGATTCTTAAACCTTTCATTCACCTAACTCCTTGATGCAGATGTTGTCTTAGTCTTCCATCTGTCTACTTTCTGTCCAATTGATTTCGAGTATTTCATATATACATCCTGGCCAAGTCAATAGAGAATCAAACACATTTTACCCAAGAAAAACCTCCAACCTAAATATAGTATATAATTTGCATACTGCCTTTTCAAGGAAGCACAATTTTAAAATAATTGCATTAACAGGTAGGTCATAGCTATACACTTATTTAAGGGAACTGGAAAAAAACCACTACAGTAAGACATCTTAAAAGGAAATCAAATTAGCCTAAACACAGTAAACCAAAACACCTGAGCCAAACATGGGCAATAGGAATGGTTTCTCAACATTTTCGAAATCACAAAGTTATATGTAACTACTACAAAAATGACGTTTGCAGTATTTAGACAATATCAGACACAGTAATATAATACACAAATATGTAATATATAACTCTACAACATAAACATCTAATAATTATAGAAAATAATATAAAGTAAAAATAATGCCTTCTTATATATTTTGTTTTGACTTTCAATGAGGCTTAAAAAGGTAACTGAAAGAATACATATTTTCTGGGGCTGGCCCAGGGGCCAAGTTGCTAAGTCCGCGCACTCCGCCTTCGGTGGCCCAGGGTTTTGCTGGTTCGGATCCTGGGCGCCGACATGGCACCACTCATCAGGCCACGTTGAGGCGGCGTCCCACACGCCACAACCAGGAGGACACACAACTAAAAATATACAACTATGTACTGGGGGGATTGGGGGGGTAAAAGCAGGGCGGGGGGAAGCGGAAGATTGGCAACAGTTGTTAGCTCAGGTGCCAATCTTTAAAGAAAAAGAAAAGAATATGTATTTTCTGAAAAACAAAACTAAAACTCCCTCTTCTGGATGAGGAGTATTTTTTATTTATTGGGGCGGGGCAGTGACCTTGAGTTTTCTTCTATCTTTTCTACAATGGGAGGGAAGGAGGTTTAACATAAACCTACCGTCTCTCAGTTTTTATACAGGACTCTCTCCTTATCTCAGACAGCTTTCTCACCGGTCCCTCAGTTTCAGCATCCTTTCCTGCTCACTGAGTAATACTGACACTGGCACACAGATAAAACTAAAGCCTGGTTTGGAGCTTCCTCAGTGGCCAAGGCATAAACCTATAAGCTCAGGTTCCTCTAGAGGGTGGAAAAAGGGGCCTAGAGATTGGCCAAATGTACGGAATACATCCGTGGTCTTAACCAGATGTGAAAGCAGTTCCATTTCTTTTTTTAGGAAGATCAGCCCTGAGCTAACATCTGCAGCCAATCCTCCTCTTTTTGCTAAGGAAGATTGGCCCTGAGCTAACATTCACGCCCATCTTCCTCTACTTTACATGCGGGATGCCTGCCACAGCATGGCTTGACAAGCGGTGCATAGGTCTGCACCCGGGCTGCCGAAGCAGAACCTGCAAACTTAACCACTGCGCCACTGGGCCGGCCCCAGCAGTTCCATTTCTTTGCAGAGTTTGTGGATTAGTCAAGAAGATATGTTTTAGAGTAGACTTTGAGTTGAAAGCCCAGTCCCCTGTGCTTTTTCTAAGTGACTCCAAAAAAGATATACACATTTCTGCACTTCACTACTGGTACATTAAAAATAGAAAAAGACCAAAGAAAAGAAAAAAAGAAAAACAAAAAGAAAGTACCTAAAAATAAAATGAGATATAAATATGGTATTTTACAGTACTTGGCATATGGGAGGTACTCAATTAATGCTCATTTCCTTTTCTCCCTCTCCTCCTAATCCTTTCTGCCAAATGACAACCTAGGGTCATAACCTGAGACTGGAAAGATGTCAACCAACAATATACTGAATATCTTCTATGTCAATGCTCTAAAAATACTCACTTAAAGCAATATTTGAGGGTAAAAATATGACAATATAATGTGGCTTATGGCTTACTCACAAAAATAAAACTGCTAGAATCTTTTTTTCATACATATTTCAATTGTAAAGCAGTAAACTTACTAGATCACTGATTAAAATTCTTACAACACTTTCTCAAAGCATGAACAGTTTTCAGGTCTTACTGGGGAATCTAAAGTCTGAATAGTATAGAGGTCATCGACTTCTCCAAGGATTACACCCTCAGGCCTTCTTACATATTCAAATACTACCACAAACTACAACCTTTGCCCTGTGACTTTGCAATTACTCCAATTAGAGGTGGGGTCTAATTTCCCACTCTATCACTCTGGGCTCTGCCTTACGACTTGTTTTGGCCAATCGGATGATATTAGTAGATATGATGCAAGCAAAAATTAAAATGTGCTTGGGCAACTGGGCTTGCTCTCACCAAAAAAAAGAACATGCCCTGGCTAGTCTATGGGTTCAAGGCAAATGAGAGACATGCAGAACAGACACGGACCTAACATATGACTTGAGGCCAGGCCCTCACTGTGACATCCAACCCCCAGCTGAACAACAGATACATAAGCAAGAATAAAAATGACTGCTGTTTAAAGCCCCTGAGAGACGGGGGGAATTTGATTCATCACTCACTATAATGCACAGAAAGTGAGCATAATTTACGAAAATAAATCTTTAAAAAAGTACACTCACAATCCAATACGTGCACTTGAATAATTTTAGAAATAATACACAAATAGAATTCTTGCTGAAGTTGTCCCTTTTCCCATTTACTCTTTTCATGATGGTTACACTTATTTGAATAATTAAACGTAAAGCAGCTATACATTACAGAACTACAAATTGTAAGTAAAGGAAACTCACAGCTTATTTTAACAAAGAATCCAACAACTAGAGAATTCAGCAACGGAAGAAGACGCAAGCTCAGTTTTTCTTTGGAAAAAAGGTCAACATCTATAGTTCACCTTTGCCCTCGAACAGTTCAGTTTATCCACAGGAGAATCCTCCAATCTCGCCCTATAGGGGGCGATAAACACACGGCTGATGTTGTAAGAGCTGAGCCGGGGAGTGACTGAGGGGATCTCAGCATTCTATTCGCAGAGTTTCTATGTGTTAACCTCCTTGGTTAAGCACATAGCACTTCACTGTAACCATCACAGGCCAATTCATACTGACCCTACTGTATCCTATTGTGTCAATAACAATGTTGTATCAAAAGTTATTTTGCAGGGACAACAAGCAAAAATAATATACTCAGAAAATAGAAACCTTGTCCTCAGATGACCTGGAACTGCCTAGGAACCAAAAGTTCCCTGACTATGGAACTCAATGAGTAAAGAAAGCGCAACAGGGAATCTGATGAGAAGTGACGGGGTCCGTTGATTCGTACCACACTGGACTTATAAGATGTTACACTTCCACCCTCCAATCAGATTCTGCCAAGCTAACATTTTATATAACCACGCCCACTCCCAACTCCTTAAAAGTCTCTCTCCGCTTCAGCTTGTAGAGAGAGATCTGAACCTCACCTTCTGTCTCCTCGCTAGTTGGCCATGCAACAAAGCTCTTGTCTTAAAATTCAGTGCTGTAGTACCGGCTTCTACGCGCACTGGACACTGAGCCTTCACTTGGTAACACTACCCCATCCTTGACTGAGCCTGACGGTCACATGTTTGGAGCCTCTCTAATCAAAAAATTCCAGATAATAAGTCTCTAATCTCTTGCGGGAATGGGGGTTTGGGCAGTTGGCCCTGGGTGCTCTTCATATGGACTTTCAACTGATCTTGTTTTAGGTCCACACCTGATCCCTGCCCTCAAGATACCTGGTATCTCAAGTTCCTAAGCCCTTCCAAGAGTCTATGTGAATTCATTTGTTTCTTTACGCCTCCCTAGCAGGCGCTTAAGTTTGACTTTCTTCCTCTAACAGTTCCCTCTCTTCCAAAACTTTCTCAGCTTCTCTCTTCCCAAGCGGTATCTTTTTGTCTTAGTGAGATTTCAGGAAGGAAAAGAGAAAATTCCAGGGTTTCGATTCACTATATTTCTTATTTAATTTTTAAAAGAAATAAATCAAAGTGAAACCATTCCTGGACTAACACTTGGCTGATAACACTTCAGTTACTTGAAGCTTTTCCTTCTGTTCAATTATATGCAGGTAAATAAATGTCCTAAAGATCTTGATATGATGAATGCCAAAACATAAAAGTCTATAACTTTCTAAGCCTAGAACACCACTTCTTTTAACATATGATTTTGAAATAAAATAAAGGAGAACCCAAATTGGAAGCCATCCAGAACATAATAAAATATCTCAATGACCACTTACTATCTCAATTTTCTTTATGAGTATCATAATCATTTTTTCCTTTATTTCTTTTTCAAAGATTGATTCTAAGAATTTTAAGATTAGAGTAGTTCATCTTAAAATTTAAATTCTTAGAATTTAAATTTAAAATTTTTAAATGAAAAATTTAAATAAATTTTTAAATAAAAATTAAAATTCTTAGAAACTCTAAAACAAGTGAATTCCCAATAATATCTGCTCTCCATATTTGTAGTTTGGTTATTTCATTCTCATTCTAATGAATTCAAATTTCAGGTTCAAGATTATTAATATTGCAAGCCCCACCTATGACTCAATAGAAACTAACTATAAGGGGCAAAAGTCTCCACAGTCAAGTTGATCTAGCCCTGGATATGCCCCCAGTCACTGGAGCAACGAGTATAGCACAGTTCACCATACAACATACGATATGCTAATATGTTTCCTTACTCTCACATGAAACAGCATGAGAATATTTTTAGTAGCTTCATGAATTTGGAAGGCAGCTAAGACAACAGAAACTAATAGATCAGTTCAAAAACTTGGGTTTTATGAGGAAGTACTGTGAAATACATTTGTTGGTGATTATTTACTCTACTCCTATCAGACACAGTTTTAGGAGCTGATGATAAAGCAATGAACAAAACCTCCTTACCTTTGCAGAACTAACATTCTAGTAAAATAACATATATTAAGATCTGTCATAATTTTCCCCAGCTTAACCCTTACCTTGGTAAGAAATTCTACAAAAGCTATGTAGGGATATCACAGAAAAAGGGGAATCCATGCCGCCACCTAAAGAACTATTGAACTCCTAAGAACTGCCTAAAGTAACTACTTTGATACTCTGGTGTCTAATCAAAGAGGTTGGTAAATTTCAGTCTTTTGCAGGTGGCAGCTACCATGACCCACTCCTCATTCCAACAGCTACAAGCAGCCGCCTAGGGACATCTTCCTCCACTTGTGGTGTGGCTTGCTGGAGCTGGGAAATGCAATAAAGACATTACCTTCCAAATATCAAATTGAGTGCTCTGATTGCTGATTGCTGCTTTTGATCCCTGAGCCTTTGTGCTGGCCACCAATGCTTCAACTCCCATGGGCCAAAGGAGCTTTCAAAGAATTTAAAGAGACAATGTGTGTTTGTTGGTTCATTTGCTTTCCCCTTTTGAGAGTCAAGTGTTTAAGGAAATCTTTAATTGGGTCACTGACTGGCCAGAGAGATGACAGAACAGAAATTTTAGTGACCACAATATGACAAGAAATACACACCTTGCAAAAATAGTTTGGAAAAGCAAAGAACAGCTGCTTCAACCCTTGACAAGAAAGCTTCAGCAATCCCTGAGGAGTGGGATAATAAGATTTCCAGATTTACCACAACACACTGAAAATGCCCAGTTTTCTCTCTCTGTATGTGTGCATACACATGCACACACAGACACACATATACATAGGAAAGCCCATTTACAGGAAATACATATATACACAAACATATATACATATAAGTATATATCTTATACATACACGCATATATACATGCAACTCCATTGAAAGGCAAACAAAATTTGACAGAAACCAACCCTGAAGAAGCCCTAACATTGTCATAATTAGTCAAAGATGTTAAACCAATTGTCATAAATGTGTTAAATGACAAAGAACTAAAGGAAATCAGAAAAATGACATATGAAGGAAAAAAGTATCAATAAGGAGATAGAATGACATAAAATGAAAAACTCACTAGAGAGGTTCAACAGCACACTTGAAAAGGTGGAAGAAAGGATAAGCAAAGTTGAAGATAAGACAATTGAAATTACACAGTGTAAATATTCCAAAGAAAAAAGAATACAATAAAATTAACAGAGCCTGAGAGACCTGTGAGATATCATCAAACAGACAAACACACACATTAAAGGAGTCTCAGAACAAGGAACAGAAAGGGAAAGAAAAAATATTCAAAAGAATAATGGCAAAAAACTTGCCAACTTGGAGGAAAGACATAAATATATCCAAGAACATCCAGAAACTCCAAGCAGGATAAATTCATACGGATCCAAACTGAGACATGTTATACTCAAACCTGTCAAAATCAAAAGAAAAACACAATTTGAAAACAGTAAGAAAAGAGATTTTTCATACACAAGTGAGACTCAGTAGGATTAACAGGGGCCAGCCCCGCAGCTGACTGGTTAAGTCCACGCACTCTGCTTCAGTGGCCCAGGGTTTCGCTGGTTCAGATCCCAGATGTGGACATGGCACCGCTCATCAGGCCACGCTGAGGCAGCATGCCACATAACACAACCAGAGGCACTCACAACTAGAATATACAACTATGTACTGGGGAGCTTTGGGGAGAAGAAGAAGAAGAAACAAAGAAAGATTGCCAGCAGATGTTAGCTCAGGTTCCAATCTTTAAAAAATAAAATAAAATAAAATAGGATTAACAGCTGATTTGTCCTCATAAACCATGAAGGCCAGAAGGCAGTGGGATGGAATATTTAAGTCCTGAAAGAAAAAAAACTGTCAACCAAGAATTCTATATCTGACAAAACTATCTTTCAAAACTGAATCACAATTAAGACATTTTCAGTTAAACAAAAGCTGACAGAGGTCACTACCAGTAGACTGGCCTACAAGAAACACAAAAAGACTTTCAGGCTGAAATAAAAGGATAGTAGATGGTAACTAAAAATCGTAAGAAAAAATAAAGAATATTTTGGTAAATATAGGTAAATATAAATCTAGTATTACTGTTCTTTTGATATGCTTTGTAAGTCTCTCTTTTTCCAATATAATTTAACAGGCAAATACATAAAACATTATAAATCTATTTCAATGTAAATATAATATATAAAAATGCAATCTGGGACAACTACAATATAGAGGATGAGGGATGGACATGCACAGGAGCAGAGGGTTTGTATACCCTTGAGATTAAGCTGGTATTATTCAAACTAGGTTATTATAAGTTTAAGATGATAATTGTAATCCTGAAGTTAACCACTAAGAAAATAACTAAAAAATATATAGAAAAGGCAAGAAGAAGGGACTCAAAATGACACATTATAAACATGAACTAAATACAAAAAAAGAGGCACTAGTGGAAGAACTGAAGAATAAAAAACAGCATAGCATACAGAAAATAAATAGATAAATGACAGAGGTAAATCCTTCAGAAATCACACTAAACGTAAATGCATTAAACTCTATTAAAAGGCAGAAAAAGGCAAGTTAGATAAAATTAACAGGATCCATTTATGTAATCTTCAAGAGACTCTGTAGATATAAAGATGCAAGGAGGCTGAAAGTAAAAGGAAGAAAAAAGATATTCTGTGCAAATAACCAAAAGAAAGCTGAAGTAGCTACATTAGTGTCAGACAAAATAGACTTTAAATCAAAAAAGGTTGCAGGAGGGGCCGGCCCTGTGGTTAAGTTCCTGTGCTCTGCTTCAGCAGCCCAGGCTTTTGCCAGTTTGGATCCTGGGTGCAGACATGGCACTGCCCATCAAGCCATGCTGAGGCAGCACCCGAAATGCCACAACTAGAAGGACCCACAACTAAAAACATACACAACTATGTACCAGGGGGCTTCGGGGAGAAAAAAGAAAAATAAAATCTTTTTTAAAAAAAAGGTTGTAAGAGACAAAGAAAGACATTATATATTGATAAAAGGTTCAAATACAGCAAGACATAAAACATATAATACCTGTAATATACACGTTCCTAACAAGAGAGCCCCAAAACACTCAAAGCAAAAAAGGAGAGAATTAAAAGGAGAAACAGACAGTTGAACAATAACCATTGAAGACTTCAATATCCTACTCTCAACAATGAAAAACCTAACCAGACGGAAGATCAATAAGGAAAATAGAGGAGTTGACAACTCTATAAACCAATTTGATCTAACAGACATATATACAACATGCCACTCAACTACAAGTGCATACAGAAGATTCACCAGGACAGACCGTTGTGTTAGGTCTAAAACGTAAGTCTCAATAAATTTTTAAAAATTGAATTCTTACAAAACAACTTTCCCAATCACAATTGAATGAAATTAGAAATTGGTAAACAGAAGAAAAACTGGAAAATTCTCAATATGTGGAAATTAAACAACACACTCTTTAACCACCAATGAGTAAAAGAAGCAATCCTAAGAGTATTAGAAAATACACTGAGACAAATAAAAACAAAAACACAACACACCACAACTTGTTGAATATAGTGGAATATAGCAAAAGCAGTGCCTTAGCTGTAGTTCATAGCTGTAAATGTACACATTAAAAAAGAAAGATATCAAATAAATAACCTAACTATATACCTTAAGAAACTAGAAAAACAGCAAACTAAACCCAAAGCTAGCCGAAGGAAGATAATAATAAAGATTAGCGTGAAGTAAGACAGTAGAAAAACAATAGAGAAAAATCAATGAAAATGAAACTTGTTTCTTTGAAAGATCAATAAGTATGACAAACTTTTGGCTAGACTGACTAATAATAAGACTCGAAATCACTAAAGTCAGAAATAAAAACAGTAACATTACTGACTTCTTTCTTTCAACAAGGGTGACCTCTGAGAAATAAAAAGGATTCTGAGAGAATACTATGAATAAGCGTATACCAAAAAACTGGATGATCCAGATGAAACGGACAAATTCCTGGAAACACACAACTGACCAAGGTTGAATCATGAAGACATAGAAAACTGGGATAGACCATAACTACTAAGGAGATTGAATCAGTAAAAAAAAACATCCTAACAAACAACAGCTAAAGACCTTCACTGGTGAATTTCACCTAGAAAAGGAATTAACACAAAGACTTCTCAAATTCTTCCAAAAAACTGAAGAGGAGGGAAGACATCTTAATTCATTCTATGCAGTTGGCATTACCTGATACCAAAGGTAGAGATAGACACAGACACTACAAGAAAAGAAGACTACACCAACATCTTATATTGATACAACTATTTTCAACAAAGTACTGGCAAACTGAATTCAGCAGCATAATAAAAGGATTATAAACCATGTTCACATGGGATTTATTCCTGGAATGAAAGGACGGTTGAACATAAGAAAATCAATCAATGTAACAGACTGTATTGATAGAATGAAGGAAAAAAACAAACCCACATGATCATCCCAATTGATGAAGAAAAAGCATTTGACAATATTCAACATCCTTTCATGACAAAAACACTCTAATAAACTAGGAATAGAATGAACTTCTTTAACATCATGAAGGCACTACGTGAAAAGCCCACGGCTAACATACTCAACAATGAAAGATTGAAACCTTTCCCCTAAAATCAGAAACAAGACAAGAACGCCCGCTTTCACCATTTCTATTTAACATAGTACTAGAAGTCGTAGCCAGAGTAATTAGGTAAGAAAGAGAAACTGAAAGCATCAAAATTGGAAGAGAAGTAAAATCATCTCTGTCCAAAGGTGAGATAAGCTTTTATGCAGAAAACTCTAAAGATTCTACCAAAAAACCAGAAACGCGCAATTGTTAGAGCTAATAAATGAATTCAGAAAAGATGCAAGATATAAAATTAAGTCAAAAATCAGTTGCATTTCTGTTCACTAGCAACAAACAATCTGAAAAGGCAATTAAGAAAAACTTCCATTTATAACAGCATCAAAAAGAATAAAATACTTAGGAATAAATATAACCAAGATGGCCCAAGACTTGTACAGTGAAAAATATGGAAAATAGTTGAAAGAAATTAAAGGAAATCTAAATAAATGGAAACATACCCTGTCTTCATGGATTTGAAGACGTAATATTGTTAATATTGACAAGACTACCCAAAGCAATCTACAGATTCAATGTAATCGTTATCAAAATCCCAACAGCATTGTTTGAAGAAATAGAAAAATCCAGCCTAAATTCATATGGAATCTCAAGGGACCTCAGAGAGCCAAAACAATGTGGAAATGAAAAGCAAAGTTGAAGGACTCGCATTTCCTGGTTTTAAAACTTCCTACAAAGCTACAGTAATTAAAACAGAGTTGTGCTGGCATAAAGACAGATATACACACCAACGGAACAGAACAGAGAGCCCAGAAATGAACTTTCACGTATACGGTCTACTGATTTTCAACAAGGGTGCCAAGATCACTTAACGGGGAAAAGAGTCTTTTCAACAAATAGTGCTGGGAAAACTAGATATCCACATGCAAAAGAATGAAGCTGGACTCTTACCTAACACCATACACAAGCTAACCCCAAATGGACCAAAGACTTAAACGTAAGAGCTAAAACTATATAAAACTTAGAAGAAAAAAAACGGAAAACTTGCATGGCCTTGTATTTGGTAACAGTTTGTTTAAGATGACACCAAAGCACAGGCAACAAAACAAAAAATACATAAATTGGACTTTATCAAATTTTAAAACTTTTGTCCAGGCTGGTCTGGTGGGTGGCACAGCAGTTAAGTGCACACGTTCTGCTTCTCGGTGGCCTGGGGTTCGCAGGTTCAGATCCCAGGTGCAGACATGGCACGGCTTGGCACACCATGCTGTGGTAGGCGTCCCACATGTAAAGTAGAGGAAGATGGGCACGGATGTTAGGTCAGGGCCAGGCTTCCTCAGCAAAAAAGAAGAGGAATGACAGTAGTTAGCTCAGGGCTAATCTTCCTCAAAAAAAAAAAAATTTAAAAAAAAATGTTGTCCATCAAAGGACACTATCAAGAGAGTGAAACGAATGAGGGAAAATATTTGCAAATCATTTATCTGATAAGCGATTAATATTCAGAAGATTAATCATCAGGGAAATGCAAACGGAAACCACAATAAGATACCACCATTAGGATGGCTATTATCAAAAAATAAAAATAAGTATTGGTGAAGATGTAGAGAAACTGAAACCCTCGTGTACTGCTGGTGGGGATGTACGAAAGTGCAGCAGTTCCAGTTTCTCAAAAGCCAAAGACAGAATTTCCATATCATCCAGCAATTCCAGTCCTAGGTCTATACTCAAAAGAAGTGAAAAGTACGGACTCAAACAGATACATTTACACCAATGTTCATTGCAGGATTACTCATGATAGCCAAAAGGTGAAAACAACCCAAGTGTCCATCAACAGATGAATAAAGAAAATATGACATGTACATACAATGGAATATTATTCAATCATAAAAAGAAATGAAATTCTGACAGGCTACAACATGGATGAACCTTGAACATATTGTGCTAAGCGAAATAAGCCAGACACAAAAGGGCAAATACTGTATGATCCACTTATATGAGGCAGCTAAAACAGGCAAATTCATATAGACAGAAAGCAGAATAGAGGTAAAAGGGGCTGGGAGGAGAGAGCAATGGGAAGTTATTGTCTAGTAGGTACAGAGTTTCTGTTTGGGATGATGAAAAAGTTCTAAAAGTAGACAGTGGTGTCAGTTACACACTGAACGTAATTAATGTCACTGAACTGTACACCAAAAAACAGTTAAGTTGGTAAGCTTTATGTTACGCATACTTTACCACGATTTTTTAAAAAATGTAACTGGAAAAGAACAGCCCCTCAAGCCCTCTCTCTGCCTTGATTTCTCTGTTTTAAATTGGAAATAAAGTAAAACCTTACAGTCGTGTACACCTAACGATGTGAGTATGTTCTGAGAAATGCGACGTTTGGCAATTTCATCGCTGTGCAAACATCCTAGGGTGTGCTTAACAAATCTAGATGGCACAGCCCACTACACACCTAGACTGTATGGCACTCATCTTATTGGGCCACTGTCACACGTGCTGTCGGTTAGTCACTGACCAAAACGTCGTTAGGCAGCACATGACCGTATTTTGTTTAGTTTCGTATTTGTGTTTTTCTGTCTTAGAACAAGGTATTTTGGACATTCAAACTTTCTATAGAACCGAGAGTTTTTCCCTTAAAGCAGGGACTGGTTAACTTTGGCCTTCTGCCTATTTTTGTGAATAAAGTTTTACTGGAACACAGTCAGCTTCTGCATCACAAAAGCCGAGCTGAGCAGTTGTAACAGACCATATGGCCTATAAAGGCTAAAATATTTACTTTCTGGCCCTTTATAGAAAAAGCTTGCCATCCCTGCCTTAAAGTATTAATACCAGTTTTTAGTTTTACCATTTTAGATGAAAATATTTCAAAATATATTTTACATTTACCTACTTTTACAACTCAAAATATTAAATATTGTATTTAACTCTTTATTAGTGGTTCATGATTATCACTATTATCACTTATTAAACTATGCTGTAAACTAGCAATTTCCGCAAAATTTATTAAGGAATACTGATCTGTCCTAATACTATCTAGTTCTAATTTTCTGAGATCCTAAACACACATTCTTTATGTTTTTTTCTATCTTCTCCCTTCTTATCAGTAGCATTTTTCATTGTAATAGCCCCACTCCCTCCTACAAAGCCTTAAAAATAAGATAAGTATATTTCAACTAGGCTCAAAATGAACAAATAAAATCTGAATGAGAGCTCCTGTGAGTGAACTACAGTCATGTGTCGCTTAACCATGGGGATATGTCCTGAGGACTGCGTCATCAAGCGATTTCATCATTGTGTGAACATCACAGGGTGCACTTACACAAACCTAGATGGTATCACCTACCACACGTCTAGGCTATATGGTACTAATCTTATGAGACCACTATCGTATATGAGGCCTGCTGTTGACTGAAAAGTCAGTATGTGGTGCACAAGTGTACATATATTTTCATTTATAGGCTTTGAAACATAAATTTTGTCACTCTGAAGGCTTTAGTTTATTTTTGGATCTTTGGTTGGGAGGCAGCAGAATTCTACAGGTGAGATATTATTGTAAAAGCAAGTATAACCCTTACAAATTAAATAAGAATATTAGAGTGCTTTGAACGCAATGAAAAGAATTTGACACATCCAGGGTACTACTATTTACTATCTGATATAATAGAAAAATTTTATTTAGTGAGGAATTTAAGAGACTAAAAGATTACCCCAAAAACTTATTAGCAAAGTTTCAGGGATTAGAACTCACGGCATATGTCGATCCATAAATCATGAAATATCATTAACATGTGTATGGCTTAAGTTTAGATTTAACAAACCTAACAGATTCAGGGGCCTAAGAGTCTCATACATAATTCTGAAAAATCAACAAAATTCTAAACATTCGTGTGTGTTTGGGGTCTGAGAGAACAGGTAATAGCCTTAATTACAAATAGTAAAAATTCCAGGAACTCTCACTTAGGAATTACAAATATCAAAGCCTACTATTGACCAATGAATAGAATTGCCTTTGTTTCATCTAAAGGGACTGACAATATAACTGAAACACAACTCTGACTCTTCCATTTCCCATGCCAGCAATCCTCACTGACTTTTCTAACACTGAAGTAACAATCCTAAAAGCTAACAACCTTAGATATGCAGACTAGATAGAATACAAAATTATATAACTATCTGCTATGCTTATTAATTTCAGCATTAAGAAACCCCAGAGTATGACAAAGTGCAAAGCTAACAGTGTTGCCTTTCTCAAAGTTTTTCCCCACGGCAGAGTAAGCCATTCTTTTCTTTGTAGCCCTACAATACTTGGTTCAAATATCTGTTATGCTCTAATTTGAACTACAATTTTTAGCATTAATGATATTGCACTGCTACTATATGATTCTGTCTCTAGTTGGTGAGCTCTCTAATGGCAGGATTCTATCTTCCTCCATCCCCCCTTCTTTCAGTAAAAACTTAGTAAGAAACCTATCAAATCCAGGTGCTTATGAGTATTTAGGGTACACAAAGACAAAACAAACAAACAAAAAGACCTCACCACAAGGAACTCAGTTCTTACTGAATGCTGGTCAGTAGATGCCAAGACAGAGATAAGCCTAAAGTGATACTAGGATAAACAGGAAGTTGTCATTATCCCAGACCCAGAGGCAGACACTCAGCTGGTATTAAAGGCTGAGAGCTGAAATAAATACAAAGACGTTTCTTCACCTCTGTATCCCGAGAGCCCAGCCGATGTTTCACCTCTAGTGAGTGAGTGACAGGCTATTTTTACTGAATGAACCAGCAGCGCTGGAGCCGCTACAAATCTTCTTGAGGTGAGGATAATCTGGAAATCTCCAGGAACAGGAGGTTAGAAATGAATCATTTAACCTTTGCTGCAATTAAAGCTAGCCATTAAATCCTATTACTGCCCCCCTTCAGCTGTGTCTCTCATACTCTTTAGGTCCTTCTCACGTAGGCTTCTTTACAGCAGCAATCCGACCAAAGTTTAAAGCCTGCCATTTGGAGGTCAGATGGAGGTAAACAATGAACAGCATCGCAGTCTCATTTCCATGAACCAGCATCACAGGCCCGTTTCCACCTTCAGTATCTATAATTAGCTTTAAACAGTGACTCTCCTGTTAGATCAGAGCTCATTTCATGATCTAATGGACTAAAAATTTAACATTTAAGCTTTAAATTTTAAAAAGCAAAACAAAAACTCTGCAGATGTCCAGCAGGGCACATAGCTTCACTATACTTCTAAGTTTCAACATTACATATGCTTTACTGCTTTGTTTATTTATATTAAAAAATGTTGCCTCCAGTGACTTCCAGTTCAAATTGACTAATGGCAAGAAGAGTCTGAGTGATCTTCATTACCATGTAAAGCTGTGAATGGACAACAGCGCACTTGATACATAACAACATTACAGTAGAACTATGAATAATGCACTGTATAACCGTGGCAAAGAACTAGTTTATTCAGATTATTAGGTTGGAAGAAAAAAACCTATTCTATAAATGATCATCAGTGTATGCAATTACTTGAGCTAAAACACACGGTAAGGGCAGTCTATCCTTACGCCTCTGGCAATTGGCTCCTGATTCATCACCAGATGGCCTTTCAGAGGAGCCTCCTCTTACCTCACATCTCCTGCTATTGCAGACTTTACTATTAAGAAAGAAATAACTGGCCTCACATTAGGACTATCAATCTACGCAGCTGAAAATGCTTTCCTCCAATCTTTACAATTCTTATTTTAATAAAATATTATCTACTTATGCATCCATGTGAAGATTTTTCTTCTCATACCAAGAGGCATGAAAGAGTAACAACGATATCTGTGCGCTTGGCCCAGGGCCTACCTCTGTTTCCTAAACGAATAAACGGTAGGAAAAAGGAGACGTGATTTTCATAACGAAATAAAACTTAAAACAACGGGGAAAAAAGTGATAGACTTTACCTCCAGAAATTGTCATTTGAATCAGCAGTAAAGTGTATAAATTAGAATGAACTAAGCTGCTGCATCAACTGCCATATAGGCCTTTATAACTTATACCACGTCTTTTAAAAAAATTCTTTTAATTAAGACTAGTTTTTAGAGGGGCCGGCCGGATGGTGCAGCGATTAAGTTCACACGTTGCGCTTCAGCAGCCCGGGGTTTGCTGGTTTGGATCCCGGGCGTGGACACAGCACTGCTTGGCAAGCCATGCTGTGGCAGGCGTCCCACATATAAAGTGGAGGAAGATGGGCATGGATGTTAGCTCAGGGCCAGGCTTTCTCAGCCAAGAGAGGAGGATTGGCAGCAGATGTTAGCTCAGGGCTAATCTTCCTCAGAAAAAAAAAAAAGACTAGTTTTCAGAGGAGTTTAAAGTTTCCAGCAACATTGAAGGAGAAGACACAAACATTTCCCAATACTCCCACCCGCCCCCACCCTGCCCCCCGGCCCATGCATAGCCTCCCTCATTACCAGCAGCCCTCACCGGAGTGATACATCTTTTATAATTGTTGAACCTACACTGACATATCATGATCATCCAAAGTCCACAGTTTTACACTACGGTACATTCTTGGTGTGGTACATTCTGTTGGTTTGGACAAATGTATAATGACATGTACACATCATTGTGGAATCAGAATATTTTTACTGCCCTAAAAATCCTTTCTGCTCCGCCTATTCATCCCTCCCCCCACCAACCCTTGATCTTTACACTGTCTCCGTAGCGGTGCCTTTTCCAGAATGTCATATAATTGGAATCATAGAGCACGTAGTCTTTTCAGATTGGCTTCTTCCACTTAGTCATATGCATTTAAGGGTCCTCCATGTCTTTTCACAGCTTGACAGCTCCTTTCTTCTAAGTGGTGAGTAATACTCCGTTGTCTGGAGGCACCACAGTTTATGCACACACTCACCTGCTGAAGGGGGTGCTTCCACCTCTTTGGGTGCTTCCAAGTTTTGGCAATTATGAATAAAGCTGCTATAGCTACCAAGTCTTTTTATCCTATCATACCAAGAAACCAGAAGATAAGTGAGTAAATTTTTTAAAATGTATAAATTTAGGATTCATATTTCATATTTCCCCCTACTAAACCCCTAATAGAAAATATACCTATCACTAAAGTCTCTGCCTTCTGACAGCACCTATTTCTGAAAATGAGAAAAAAGAACTAGGGCTGCATTTCAGCTAAGGACTCAAGATGAAATAAAGTGCAGATATGATTGATCATATATTATAAAAACAGAAAGAATTTTATTTATAATAAGTAGCATTTACTATGTGCAAGACACTGTTCTAAGAATTTCATACACACATACACAATTGTGTTTAACTTCAAAAATTATGTAAGTTCTAGAAAATGGACATAAACATTATACAACAATTATACAAGAGGACTCCATTTTATAGAGTACTATAAAATGAATTAATCTACTCTTTTCTTCATTCACAAGTACTTAAATAGTAAGCACTACAGAGACTAGGGAGAGAGAGATGATCAACATAGAAAAAGTTCCTAATCTCACAGAAACAAAAATAGACAGCTAAGTAAATGAACAAATCTAAGTAAATGAATAAGACAACTTCAGTGACAAGGGAAGCTGGGAACACGAGTAAACAAAGAGAACAGCATGATCAACAGTCTCAGGGCGGTGCTGTTTAGGCCGGGTAGTCTGGGGAAACCTCTGAGAAAGTGACATACATTTAGAACATATTTTAAAATTCAGATCTGCTGTATAGTTAACCTGACATGGAACACATAATGAAGTATACTCTTGGGAAAAATTTATTTCTTTTGAATCCTCACCCCTACTTGAAACTGTACAGTTAATCCAAAAAAATAAACCCACAGCTGTGCTTTTTTTGGATACCTACCAAGATACTCGTTTCGTGCTCATGTGAACCAACTCAGTACTGGGAAAATTTCTGCTTTCATATCCTCATGATTATTTTGGAATAAGTGCTCCAAATTTTACCTTTATTATCTGCCATTTATTTAAACATTATTAATTTTTTTTAAAAAACAAAGCAAATACTTACTGAGAAAAATGTAATTTACAACTTTTGTTTGAAAAAGCATTAAAGCTCAAAAATAATTTTTTGTAAATAATGAAGATGACATTCCAAATATCAATAGTCATACATTCTATATCTGAGTTTATTATATATTTTCAAAAGACGACTTACATTTGATGGGAAAAGCCAGTGATTTAACAAAACATCGTTTCTTCATAAAAATCATTTTACAAAGTGTTTAAAGAAAATGCTTGAGAAAAGAAGTCATACTTTTCTATAAATTATGTAGGCATTAAAAGTTCTTGCCAAGTTTTCTCTGCCAATTTATGAAAAATGTGACATCTGACTTGCTTTCTTTTGCAGAACTGTACAACTTTGTTAAAACATAATTTCATTGTCTTACACCAATACATCAATTAAGACTTGGATTCAAACATTTATCAAGTACCTCCTTTGTGCCAGTACCTGTGCTAGCTGCTTACACTTTCATTCTTTCACTTAACTCCCAAAATATCCAAGTGAGAAACATTTTTCCCCTCAAGAGAACTAAAGTTAAAAGACTTGCCCAAGGTCACAAGGCTAGCAGGAGTAAACAGGAGCCGTTTGGATTCACCCCTGGGCTTTCAGATACCAAGTTCTGGGCTTCTTCCACAACCACTGTCTCCTTCTTATTTTTCTCAAGTGTACCTTAAAAATGATGCAAGTTATACCAGTTCCTACAAACTCAGATTAGGCTAAAGAGTTTGAATATGACTGAAAAGCAATATATTTTTGCCTAGCAGAATGATCTCTGACACTGTCTTTTTGAGCAATAAACCCTGACGGTACATGCAAAATTCAGTCTATTGTCAATCTACCTCTTCCACTCCTGCTTGGTCACCAGCAGGCTCCAAGATTCTCTCCCTGAGAAATCCACGGACAAGTAAGAATCAATCAGTTTATATTAAAATCAGAGACCAAAAACCAGTTGTCCCATCTAGAAGAATGAGGCAAACTGAGTAAATCAGGGTACAGCATGGATCAGAAACCTAGAATTTGAAGGAACAGTAAGCCATCTCTAGGCTCAGTGATCAACTATGAATCTGAAAACCTCTGTCAGGTCATACCTGACCCAGAGCAGGGAAAGGTGCACAACGCTGCCTCCAGGGACTGAAAACCGAATCGACAGGAGGGAGCGAGAGAGGGAAGAAAGCAGGATGAGTTCAGGGTCTACAAGACCGTGAAGGCCAAACGTTTCTGATTCACCTTTCTTAGCTCATTCTACGACAACAATTTCTGTTTTTCATGTCATGTGTCTGTAATGAATTTTATCATATCACTGCCTAATACACCCTTTAAAAATTGTTTCTGCTCATCATTACTACCTTTTCTCCTTTAATTCACTACATATTACCTGTTTGGGAGGTGGATATAAATCATTTCCCCCACAGTATCAGCACAACACACGAAAACTGAAATCAAACTTCAAAATGCAGAATAAAAACTCTCAGAGTAAGATTTAAGCAAGGATGTATTTTACAAATACATCACAAATGCACTTACTTATAGCCTAATTCTTGTTGTTAGCGCTCTCAAGTAGATCCCGACTCCTAGCGACCCTGTGCATGGCAGAACAGAGCCCTGCCTGGTCTTTCGCTGCCGTCCTCTCACCTCCAGTGCTCCATCAGATAACGCTCCATTGCTATCCACAGGGTTTTCACGTCCAATTTCTTCAGAGGCGGGTGGCCAGGTCCTCCTTCCTAGTCTGTCTTAGTCTGGAAGCTCCACTGAAATCTGTCCACCATGGGTGACCCCGCTGGAATTTGAAATCCTGGTGGCACAGCTTTCAGCATCACAGCAACAAGCAGCCCCACAGTATGATACCGACAGATGGTGGTGTGGTTCCCTGACCGGGAAATGAACCTGGACACACGGTGAGAGTGCCAAATCTTAACCACTAGACCACCAGGACTGGTGGTTTCCAGCCTAATAAAAAGTGGTTAATTATTAGCCTAAATTATGCAATATTTCCTTTTACCTTCATGTTAAATTATAATGCTCATAAATATCTTTATAACAGCACTGTGCAATACAACTACGCTGGTGAAAAGATTTTAGAGCTACACTGTCCAATACATTAGCCACTAGCCACATGTGAACAACTGAGCACTTGAAATACGGCAAATGAATCTAAGAAGAATTTTTATTTTATTTAATTTTAATTATTTTAAATTTAAATATTCACATATTGCTAGTGGCTACTCGAGCTAGCTCAGTTTGACACAAACAGGAATTACGTAATTATGTACATTAATTAAGGATGGTTTTAGTTAAATACTTCATACCTATAGAATATAAACATGCAGAACAGGTTGATAAAAAATAATTTATGTTGGAAAGAAAAGTTTTGATATCAAAAGAGCATAAAGAGCTTTACATTTTCATTTATAAAAGTGTACAGCATTCATACAAATCAGTACACTACATAAGAAATCAAGCCTATTTTTTCACTGCAGTTTTTCAATAACCATTTCAACTGTTACTATGTCCGAAGTCTATCCTTCCATATATTCCAATTCCTTAGACTACTGATGCTTAAAGTGATGGTTCATCATTACCAGAACACCATGACATATGCAACAGATTGCCAGAAAGATTTTGTAGTGTGAATATTTCTGAGAAGACGATTTTTTCAACAATTCTTTTAAGCGAGGGAGTCTCCGGGCGTAGGTAAAGAACAATTCTCTATGACATATTATTTCATTTGGAGAAGAGCATGTGTAAGTTTGAGGATAAAAAGCAGCTAAAATAGATTAAAAGACTATTAGTATATTTAAGAACAATTATTACTAGGAGATAATACTCTGAGCCCAAATGAGTATCAGGATATGTCAAAAAAAGGTTCACCTTCCAGAAACTTTCTCTTCAATCCTACCTTTCTTTTCTCCTCTGTCCCATCCTCTTGCTCTTTCTTCAATCTCTGTATACCACTACCTCTAATTACTCTCACACTCACTAGTTTGTGACTCAATGTGCCATAAACAGAAAATTGAAGAATATCCTAAATTTTCCAAATATACAATATTATTTCAAAATTTGGGAGCAACCTTAGAAAGTAAACAGTTTAAATCTTTTATTTTTACAAATGAGCAAAATGAGACACTGAGATTAAATGACTTGTTCAATGTCATATGGCTAGGAAGAGTGGCAGAACTAAAATAGACATCTAACTCCTTGTGCAAAGTATTCCTTTACTTACACCATGTTGACAAAGTTTGTGTGAATGTGTGTGTGTGTGTGTCTGTGTGTATGTTTATCCTAAGATCAGGAAACAATCTAAAAAGTAATCTGTGACAGAAAATAACTAAATCATCTGGTTTTTCTGTAGCATATATCTGATGACAGTATTCATTAATTAAAATGATACATATGTTTTAATTTATAAAACAAATTTAGGCTTATATAAGTGTTTGTCTCAAAAAAAATTAATTTGGTTCCTGCCTTCACATGATTCCCATTTTTTCCCTGTGGTTTTGTAACATTTGACAGAAAAATGGTTTCCTATGACTGATTAATCAGATAAAATCATGTCACACTAGTGAAAACCAATCTATGGGATAAATGTTAACAAAAGGAAAAATACATATTAAATTGATTAGTGAAAGTCCTATTGAGACTTCTATTGTTAAATTTTATTTGAACCAGTTTACTATTTCCATCAGATGTTCAAGAATCCTATCAAAAGATCTAATAATCTTGTTACTTCATACATCTCCATTAATTTCATATTCATTTCCTATGAGGACTTAGATCAGACACTTCTACATGACCAAATAAAAACACTCAAAATATGAAAAGAAGCAGATAATTTTGTTAGGACTAAGTGCTTAGGGACTGATTCATAAATTTCTTAATTATCTTCCCCTGCTCTGGACACTAGTCCTCATTCTGATTTTTGATGCTGATATGTTTGGTAAAAATGTATTTTGCTTCCTTCATTTGCTGGATCCAACATACAAGGTTTACCCAAATCCTTATACATTTTTAAGAAGTGATTTTGATTATACTTGAAGTTTATCAAATAGTAAGCTTACATTTTAGAGTGTATGGTACACATACATATCAAAGAAATACTGAAATCTAATGAGAAAATAATTTTGTAACAAAACTCAGTACCCATGTTAGTACATGTGAATTTCCAAGGCCAAAGTAACTTTTCGATTTTGAACATGATACCCTTAGACAGCAAATAATTTTGAAAAGGTGCTTTACTGTTTTTAAGAAATGTGATTTCCTGCTAAGAAAACTATTACTGCAGCTCTTATGATTAGCTCCTTGTACATGCAGCAAAGTCAGAATATAAAAACACAAATGTCCACGAGAATCTAAGGATACCTTAGCTTTTCACAATGTTATGTCCTAAAATTAATGAACTTTCAAAATAAGGAATTAATGTGTTGTTGTCTATTGTAAGAGCTTATTCTGCTTTAAATATAAGTTTCTGCATTTTGAAAATTTGTTTTACAACAGATTTGTTAAAAATGTGCTTTAAAATGAGTACCAGAAAGCATGGAAATTTTTTAAAAATCTCAAAAAAGAAAAGAAAGTACAGACAGCACAGAGTTTCACTTCCCTTTAGTGCCAAACTTGAAAGAGTAGCCAGTGTTTGCTAATTCTACTTCCTTACCTTTCCACTATTCTTGAATTTATCCTCAATTTCTGTCCTCTTTCTTCCACTCAACTGCCTTAGTGAACTACGGTCAAAAATGTCCTCCTAACTGTTAAATCCAATGACCCTGAATCTTCCTATCTTGCATCACCTCTCAATATCTTTAACCATTCCTGCCTTCTAGACTCATCACTTTGGTCTCTTCTAACTTCTGTGGCCAGTCCTCAAACTCTTCGAAAGTCTCTACTTTCTCTTTAAATCCTTGTTTTTTAGGGGGTTACTCCCCAACACGTGATCCCTTTGAGACTTCTCAGAAACCATTAGACTTTAATACCGCTTATTTCATTGTCACACATCTACATTTCAAGTAAAAATCTCTTTTATAAGATGCAGACCTTACCTCCAAATGCTTACAAATCATTTTCAGTTCAATGTCCCCAGTGACTCAGAATTAATCTGAAAAAACAGAATCCTTCCAATCCTCTGAAAAAAATCTGCCTTTCCTCTTGTTTTCCTTCTTGGTGAATGACATTACCAACCACCCAGATACCCTCTTTCCCAATCTCCCTTTATTTAGATAGCCCACTTACATTCCCCCTGAAAATCTGTATTTTCTAATTCCTCAAAAGACTCCTTCAGTTTGGAATGATTGGGTTGACAACATGCAAGAGCAGGGATGGGGGGAAACGGGCTGTTAATTGTGAAGACTAAAGAGCAAGAAATTCTAAAAAGATACTAGGGCACAGGAAATATACAATGTGCTGATTTAGAATGCTCAGACTGGAGGAGGAAACTATAAATTGTGCCCAAGAAAAAGACAGACAGAAAAGAACAAGTCAGATATTAGAAATCCTAGTGGCAAAAACAGGCACCTGAGAAGTAGATGAACGAAACTGTTGTCAAGACAGCATTCTTTGATGAAATATTCATCTTACATAGACCTCATCTTATATCTTTGGGGGACAGAGGTATTAACCTGCAATTAACCTAAGATATATTAGCAAAAAGGTCCTGAATCTATTAATGAATTATGTTCTGATGTTACTCACAATTAATTACTAGACCTGCTTCCGCTGAACACCAATAGCCCTATCCCCTTGTCCCCACGCCACCCTCCTCAAATTTCTACATTTTACTTTAGCTACCGTTCATTTAATTGCATTCTCTGTGTTCCTACCTCTCCAATTTACAAATTTTAAATTCCTGATTCTGTATAGTAGATCCTTAACATTGTGGAATTTGTTATGCACCACTTATAATAAATCACAGGGTCAAACAATGCTCTCTCACCTCAAGCAAAGGCTCTCATTTTTATTGAATAGCACAACGTCGAATTCCTCACATAGGTGAAGAGTAATCGAGAACAGTGAAGGAGGAAGGTAGCGTGATGTCAAACTGAGAACAACTATTTCACTCCTGGATTTGCCACGGAAGGAAAGAGAACCGCTAGACTAAAGAAACAGTGTGTGTTTCTTTCAATGGCTCTTCAGCTTAAACAAAAAACAAAAATCAAACTCTATCATCCCACTTTAAAAGCTCGTGCGCGCACATACGCACGCGCACACACACACACACATTATGCCCCTGCCCTCCAACAAAAGGACAGCTCAGTGTTGTCAGTGTCAATTCTGTCAGCTAGCTATTTATAGAAAAACTGAGTTCAGTAACACTACTGGAACAGAAAATAACATTTCATTTTTAAACTGCTGTTTGTTTAATACCACAATGGTTGTTAGAAAATATTTCAATAGTACATTCTGAAAATTTAAAACTGAAACAATTAATTTCAAATGACTTAAGAGTCCTTTTCTTAAACACACACACATACACATACATGTCTGCAGTTTACTTTGAAATGTATCAAAATGTAAGATGGACTGACAGACAATGAATATATGGCCAGACGTGATAAAACCAAAATAATATAACGTTAATGGCAGAATGAAGATGGTGGGTATATGAGTAGTCACTATGAAATTCTTTCAATTTCCCTCTATGAGAATTTTCATTAAAAATATAAGAAAAAAATCTAGAATAATAATAAACTACATACACACAGCCCCTATATTAAAAAAAAAATCTCACAAATTAACTCTAGTAAAAAGAGGGAATAAAATAGTTTAAAAATTAAAAATTCTGGGCCAGCCCTGTGGCCAAGTGGTTAAGTTCCTGCGCTCTGCTTCAGTGGCCCAGGGTTTCGCTGGTTTGGATCCTGGGCACGAACACAGCAGCGCTCATCAAGCCATGCTGAGGCAGCATCCCACGTGCCACAACTAGAAGGACCCACAACTAAAAATATGCAACTATGTACTGGGGGGCTTTGAGGAGAAAAAGGAAAACTAAAATCTTTAAAAAACACAATTTAAAAATTCTAAGAACACTCCATACAAAATCTAAGGTATTCATCCAAAGCTGTATTAAGAAAAAATATATATAGCCTTATAAGTGTTTTCTACTAAACTAGAAAAAATAAAAATAAATTTATTATTCAACAAACTAGTAGAGATAACTATTGAAGATTTAAAAAGAAATTAATAAATTAAAAACATAAAAATAAATCAAAAAGCTCACTCTTTTAAAAAACTACTAAAATCCTTGGCATATATTTTTTTCTTCATTAGTCATAAATATTTAGCATTGTAATAAAAGGATATAACCACAGACATAATTTTTTTAAGTTTACAAAATAATTATATTTACAACTTTGTGCTTATAAATTTGGAAATCTCAATTAAGTGAATAACTTCTAGGGAAACGAAAATGACACATATGATTGAAAAACAGGCAGGAACCTGAACAGACATGAAAACATTATCAAAAACTAAGGCCTCAGAAACCTGTTCCAGAGCTCCTTTGCCATCAGTCATATCACAAACAAATCAATAAACTAGGTGTAATCTCAATCAAAACCCTAAAAGGATTTTTCCAAATAAGCTTGACAAAGTAACTGTAAAACTTATCTGGAGGAAATAAATATACAAGGATAAGCAAGTCAATTCTGTAAAACCAGTGCAGTGTAGAGTGAATAGTCTGTCAGTTTATAAACAGATATTATAAACCTATGTTACCAAACATGGGAGTAACACAACAGTGCAGGAACAGGCAGACAGGTAGATGGAATAAAAGATTTAGAAATAAATCTATGCAAAAAGATACTTCACCATAAAACTCCTAGAAGAAAATATAGGCAGTACACTCTGACATCAGTCTTAGAAGGATCTTTTCAAATACCATGTCTACCAGGGCAGGGGAAACAAAAGAAAAAAATAAACAAACGGGACTACATCAGACTAAAGAGCTTCTGCAAGGCAAAGGAAACCAGGAACAAAACAAAAACACAACCCAGCAATTGGGAGAAAATATTTGCAAATAATATATCCAACAAGGAGTTAATCTCCAAAATACATCAAGAACTCATACAACTCAACAACAACAAAACAAAACACCCGATCAAAAAATGGGCAGAAGATACAAAGAGACATTTTTCCAAAGAAGATATACAGATGGCTAACAGGCACATGAAAAGATGCTCAACATCACTAATCATCAGAGAAATACAAATCAAAACTACAGTGAGATATCACCTTACACCTGTTAGAACGGCTATAATTACCAAGATCAAAATTAACAAATGTTGGAAAAGTTGTGGAGAAAAGGGAACCCTCATACACTGCTGGCGGGAGTGCAAACTGGTACAGCCACTATGGAAAACAGTATGGAGATTTCTCAAAAAATTAAAGATTGAAATACCATACGACCCAGCTACTCCATTACTGGGTATTTATCCAAAGAACTTGAAATCAGCAATTCAAAGAGACTTATGCACAGCTATGTTCACTCCAGTATTATTCACAATGGCCAAGACGTGGAAGCCACCCAGGTGCCCATCAACTGATGAATGGATTAAAGAAGATGTGGTATACATACAATGGAATATACTCAGCCACAAAACATGACAAACTCGTGCCATTCGCAACAACACAGATGGAACTTGAGGGTATCATACTAAGCAAAATAAGCCAGACAGAGAAAGACAAATACCCTATGATTTCACTCATATGTGGAAGGTAAACAAATATATGGACAAAGAGAACAGATTAGTGGTTACCAGAGGGGAGGGCGGTGGGCATAAGGGGTAAAGGGGTACATATATATGGTGACTGATGAATAATAATGTACAACTGAAATTTCACGTTATAAACTATTATGACCTCAATAAAATAAAATAAAAAGATATTTCAAGTTGTGACAGATAATGAAAATATAAGAATGAAAATAAAGATAAAGATGTGATAAAGAAAATATAAGAATTACGCAATGAATGGTACTGAGACAAAAGGCGATATATATATCTGCCTAAATATATTTTAGATAAATTAACACATTTGCATGTAAAAACTCAAACCATAATTTCTATAAGAAAAATATAGCATGTATTTAATAAAATTTTGTACAGTGTGATTACTTCATAAGGAAAAGAGAAATTGCACTATAAATAAATCAAAAATCTTTGTTGGGTAAAAAAGAAATAAATTTAAAAGACAAATGACAATCTGGGAAAAATTTTACAACATATATGACAAAGAAGTTGTAACAAGTGAATATGACGATGAACGTTCCTTTAGAAAAAATGAGCCACGGGGACACACACAAGCAGTTCAGATTAGAAATACAATGGTCAACGAACATATTTCTTAAAAACTGTTCAGATATATTACTAACAAGAGAACCTTAAATAAGGTTTTTAGTTTATCACATTGGCAAAATTTTTAAAAAGATATGTGACAGCCAACACTGATGAAAGGTTGAGGAAACACAATCTCCTACAACAACAGTGGAAATGTAGATTGGCATCGATACGGGGGTGCAGGGGGGAGAATTTCATTAGAAAATCACAAAAGGTTTTAGAATTCTGCATATTCTTTGATACAATTCATTTCTTGACATACTGGCAAAGAAAAATATTGATTTGCACAGAAATTCACAGTTAGAAACGTCCACTGCAGAGCTGGTTACAACTTTAAAAATACTAAATTTCCATAAATTCTAAGTAAATTACAAGTTTGATAAGATGGACACCTATGCCACCATGAAAAGTTAAAGTCAGAAAGTTTAATCTCATGATAAAATGTTACCAGATTAAACCAGAATAGACAAGAACATGTAACAGTGGTGTCACTGGCTAGTGGGATTATGAATGAATTCTTTCTGACTTAATGCTATTTTCTAAATTTTTTGTAAAATGCAAGAATTAGTTTTTTAATACAAAAAATAAAAGATTACAAAAAAATAAGGTGGCCTTCAATCTGCAATGCATTATTTATCCAACGAGAAGTATTTATTGAGCAACCAGAGCAAACAGTATTACAGCAAGGTCTTCGAGAGGGATGTTTTGAAGGTACAGTCCTATTGCTTCAAAAAGCTTTCCACACAAAGTCCTCCATCTGCAATGTTCCTTTTTCACCAACATAAGTATTTTATGCTTTACCCCTACGTCATCAAGTATGCTCATTTCCCCTAGTCTCTGTTTCCTCAAATCAGTTTCTAGCTGGTTGCCTGGAGTCCAAGACCCCTATGCAACCCCTAAACTTTGAATCTGTACTTTTTCTATTCTATGTAACGTGACAAACCATGTAAGAAACCCTTATCCAGTAAAACACCTTCCATAAAAAAGCCAGTTAAAGGAGGAAAATTCTCCTTGTTGGCTTGGAAAAAAGTAAGTTGGCTTGTTTACTTCTTTCTGACTTCATCTCATTATGTAGACACTCCGCTTAGAATTAAAAGGATGAGTTTAGGATTGGAGACAGTTATCTCAAAGCCGCTTTCCAGCATCATGTCCTTTTCTCTACCCCCAACAATACGGTAAGATGATGTGCAAACTGCCTATGGGGATGGAATGCACAAGAAGTGAAAAACCACTCCTACAGAGTCAGAATGAAAGCACATTTCCCCACCCCAAACAAAACATTTCTTCACATCCACATTATCATGAGGTACCACACTTGGGGCAATGGGGAAGGGAGATCCCTACCAGCAATTATACCTTTCGTTGTCTTTTACATCTAATTTGTTTTTCAAAATAAACCTCTGAGGTAGTTAGACTATCGCTAGCTTTCTTTTATAGATGAAGAAACCGAGCTTCTGAAATGAAGTGACATGCTCAAGACCACACCATTAGTGACTGAGGCAATTCCTGACAGCAAATTCTTCTCACTGAACAGCACTGTCTCTCCTGTTCAAACCTCAGTAGCAGTAGCAACAAGGTCCATCCCACCTAGGAAAGAGCAGGGACCTAGTTATGAGTAAAAGTTTGTTCACAGCTTCAGATTTAGTACTCTCTGGGGGAGAATAACTGTAAACATCCTCATCAATAAACTGGAATAAAGAGAGGTCTAATGAAATTATTTTCTCAGCGAGTTTACAAGGAAAGAAGATATCACTTGATTTCTTAAGAAGTGCTTACTGATTTTAAAGGTGGTACAGGTGACTGACAACTCCTTATCTCTAAAACTACATTCTTTACTTGGCTTTTGGGACACCATACTCATTACCTCAATGACCACTTCTTTGCAATTTTTCTTGATCAGTTTTCACTGTTGGAGAGCGTCAGGTCTCAATCCCTGGACCTCTTATCAACTTAATTAATGAACTCTCAACCTCAGTGAAGTCTTCCAGTTCTACAGCTTTAAAAACGGTCTACTGGTGATGCTTAAAATTTAAATCTTCAGTCCGAACCACTCCTCTGAATTCCAGACTTCTATATTCAACTGCCTGCTTGATATCTCCACTTGGATGTTTACCAGACATTTCAAACTTAACATGCCCCAAACCAGAACCTGGTAACTTTCACTATCTCCACACTATCCCTCTAGTCTAAACCATTAACACCTCTTAGTCTAGATCACTCCAATTGCCTCTTAGCTCATCTCCCTGTTCCCATTTTTTTCCCCTCCAGTCTACTACCCACAAAACATTCAGAGCCATACTTTAAAAATATAACCCAATTCGTATGTCATTCCCTTGCTCAAAAATCTTCCAACGAACTCCCAAGGCACTTTAAATAAACTCAATCAAGACAATCTCTTTCCAACCTCATTTCCTCCTATTTTTCCCTCTTCTTGCTCATTCGCCTCCAGCCAGTGGTCTCTTTGTTCTCTCAATTCACTCACCCCATTCCCGTCTCAGGACCACTGCACTCTCCAACTAGATACCTAGATGGCTTGCTTCCTTACCTAATGCAAGTCTCTGCTAAATGTCACCTTCTCCAAGAGAGATATCCCCTAACCACTCTCTAAAACAGTAGCTCTCAAGGTGCAGAAAATTCTATTAGGAGGCTATGTTTTCTGTAAAAGAGAAGAGGAGGATTAAGAATATATATTGTAGGGGCCAGCCCCCTGGCGTAGTGGTTGAGTTCAACACATTCCACTTTAGTGGACCAGGTTCATGGGTTCGGATCTGGGGCACAGACCTAGACCACTCGTGAGCCATGCTGTGGCGGCAACCCACATATAAAGTAGAGGAAGAATGGCACAGATGTTAGCTCAAGGCTAATCTTACTCAGCAAAAATAAATAAATAAATAAATTGATTAATTTAAAAAAAGCATATATATTGTATTTGCTTAAAATGAAAAAAATCCACTGAAAGGAAACATAAGCCATAATAGAAAGAGCTATCTATTGGACTGGGGAAAGTGGTTAACTCAGTAGATAAGGTACAAGAGTGGGAGGATTTTTTACCTTATTTATTTTTAAAATATTGTTTGATTTTTGAACCATGTGAATGTTCTGTTTGAATGACCACTTAAAAATAAAAAACAGCAGTTGTCCATAACTCTCTACCACTTTATTCTGACTTATTTTTCTTCATAGTACCTATGTCTACTTGACTTTACATCATATAATCATCCATATCCCCCAGTAGACTGTAAGCTTCAACCAACTCCTTTAGTATTGTGGGTGTATAAAGGTTTCTCCTTAATTAAAAACAAACATACAAAAAACATTCAAATGGTTTTCATTATCTTTGTGCCATCTTTTCCCTCCAGCCTATTTTATTTATGTAACATGTATTCTATTTATAAATCTGCATGCCTTTGTCCTTGGCTCTATCCAGTACACGGAGAGGATGAACACATAAGAAGGCTGGCTTGTTAAATTTATAAATGTCAAAAAGCCAGGAAGGGAAGCTAATCCCTCAGATGACAGAATCATGATTCAAGATCCCAAACAAGTTTTAACTATGGCTACAATCAAGGAGATGATATTTAAAAGGGTTAAAGGTAAATAGTGCCTCAAAGACATCATCTATGAGTATACACAGAATGCAAGAGATCTGAACCTAAAAAAGATGCTGGTTCATGTTGACTACATCAGCAGTTTCCAGACAAATTTTTCAAAAACCAAAATGTGAAACAACATAAGGCTGCCAACTTCTTATTGTTTATTTAGAACAGTGAAACCAAACCAAACAAAAACCCAAGACAAATATCAAAAGAAACTTACCACCTACCCACACCATCATTTCATTAAAAAAGGTCATTTTAACATTAGAAAAGTAGAAATACAAAGTCTCAAAAAACGATCTCTCGAATTTCATAAATATAATTTGAAAACCCATATATCATGTTTCTCTCATTTTTTTGTTTAGAGGTGACAAAGATATCACTGTTCTTAAAGAGTTCAGACAATTCCGGACTGTAATCACAGTGCATGGCTTGAATTAAGGAACGGGCTAACTTCACTAACTGCACTCAGACTGTAACTGCAGGACTAAAGACGGAAAGCAGACCAGAGCAGAAGGAGCAGCACGGACGACACGGACTGAGTCCAGCTGCCGGAGTGGAGAAAGGGAACGGAAACCAGATGACATGAAGCTGGAGGGGCTGGAACACTCAATTCAGAAAAGAGAAAACCTAGCAGGGACCTAATGTATTGAGGAGACTCTTGCTGTATCTTACTCCTCAAGACAAAACTGCAACCAATGGGAAGAAGTTATACAGTAAAGCAGACACTAGCTCACTTCAAGTAAGATCTCTCTATTACACTTTTCAATAGTTAAATGAGCCATCTTACGCCCATTTGTTCATGGAAGTGTTGTTCGTGAGAAGCTGGATTCAATAGGATCTCAGGGACATTAGTAGTAGGTGGCACACTGTATGAGATGATTTCTAAAGTCTCTAATTCTAAAATGTTGGGAATCAGAAGGAATAAATGTTGCCTTTTTAACTCACTAAAAAGGATGAGTGGAAAGAATTCTGGCTATAGTCAAAAAGACAAAGATTCAGTTATAGGCTCCACCACTTAGTAATGTGTGACACAGAGGCAAAATTACTAACTCTGGGCCTCAAATATTCTCAATTTTAAATGTGTAAAATAATACCTTATTTACAAGACTGTTGCATGAATTACACACACACACACACGGCCTGGCACTTAGTAGGTGCTCAATACATGGTAGGTATTCTTCATTTATTCAATAAATATCATTTTTCAAACGGTACTGTTTTCTATATTGTTCATTCATTATTGAAATTCTTAAATAATGGCTTATTCTCCGCTAGGTCTCATTTTTTTGTTTTTCAAACCTAAGTAATGCATGCTTAAAATTCTTTTCCACTATTATGTTTTGTACAACCCCTACTTGTATACAAGCAATTTTTGTAAGGTTTTCTTTAATCTTGCTTCTGTTGGTTTCCTTTCTATCTTTGTTTGACATAAAAGTGGGCATTACCTTTGGTATATATAGGCCATGTCATTCATTATGGCCAAAAAAATTCTGACATATTGGTGCACAATCATTTCAACTAAACTGGGCTGTATGTCCAGTTCAATCAACCCTACTACCAGACAGATGTTTTCTCATTCTTTGGTACTGCCCACACTGGCTAACTCACTGCTGAGCACATCCCTGAATAAATATCTGAGTAAATAAATCAAAACTCATATCGCCAAGGGTAGCTGATTATTAGAAATCGTGGTTATTAACCAAAACTTATGAAATAAGGATGATCTGAGATTTCTCCCCATAAGAGGAAACCCATTTTTTATTGAAACACATTAACGTTTAATTCTCCAGTCAATATTATCTATCCACCAAGGATTTTTCAGATGGTATGTAATCGCTCTTTTGTTATACTTTCAGAATAATTTGCAACTATACAGATATTTTAGTTGGCAATTTAGCATCACTCCATCTGTTAGATATTTATTAGAATAGCATACTCTTAACACCCCAATGTCCATGATCGAGAAGAAAAAAATCATTACATATTAATTAAAATAGGAGAAATTATTTTTCAGGAGTAGAATTTTGTTGGATAAAAAAATGTTGACAAGTTTAAACATATGCAGTATTCAGTACTAGATGAGTGATATCTGATTACTATCAGATGCAACAATACAACTAGTTCTTTTTATTTTCAGTGATAAAAGAAAACAAGAAACTGATACTTGGAACAAAGAAAACAAATCACTAAGTATAGAATTTTTTTAAAGTTTTAAAAAATGCACCTCGATATCTTCATTAATATGCATAATGTATGATAATTTTATAGTGCAAATTTCACTCTTCTAATGCTAAGACAGAAAATATGCAGATGGTTATTTCCCTATAAAGTAATTTTAGAACACCATAAAATTTACCAGTAAAATACATATAAAGTTTGATTTAATATAATTCCACTCGCTGAATTTAATTACAGATTATTTTAAGTTGAAATTTAAGAGAAATATTAATAAATTCTTTTTAAAAAGACTATTAAAATGCAAAGTAGAATTAAAGGATAAAAATTACATGACAACAAAAAAATCCTTTATGGCACAATCAACTCAATAAAAAAGCACAAATTTAATTTTGATAAAAAGTTCAACACATATCTTTCTCAAAAGGTAAATTCTTAAGTTGACGAGACTATAACTCCTTAATCAAAGAAAAATGAACTTATAAGGTCTTGTTATGTGCCAATTTTATCTTTAACAGAGTTTACAGAGTTGATCATACTATAAAATACTACTGAATATCAAGAAATAAAATTAAAATATGGTTACTAGTAAGTAGTAGGGAAAAAACTCCAGTTTCTGTTCATGAAAAGCCCATGTTAGGGCATCTTTCCCCATATCAGTAAGTTCCTTTATAAAATTAAAGCTACACTTCAGGAGAATTACTATTTGTACCTCACAAAGAAAAGGATTAGATTAATACAACTGGGTTATCGACGAACTTGATTGTCACAGACAACTCAGAGAGCCAGCAGAGAAAATTTCCATACATTTTTACAGGGCAGGGGACACAGCTGAAACAGCGATCTGCAGGACAGACCTTGGTTTACTTGGCTCTGCCTTTCATCAGCAGTATGGCCTGGACAGACAAGTCAGCCAGCTTGCAAGTTTTAGTGTCTTCCTCTGTCTCTGTCAAGTGCACTTAGACTCTCTAGTTTTAAAACACCGAAATCCTACATTTATAAAGTTAGGAAGAACTAAAAGCAGGCCTGGTTTTACTTTTAAAAAAATAATGGCAGAAAAATACAAAATGGTTTACAACTTGCAATGTAATATTTCCAGAGCTGAATTCCTAAATCTGTGAAGCACACCCAGCTGAGGTTCTACCAGTGAAGATCGAGATACTGTACTATTCATAACGTAACACTCTCCTCACATTATTCCTCCGCCTGCTCCTCCCCATTCTGCTTCAATCTCTCTTCTGCTTGCTTGAACGCCAGCAAATGGTTGGAAGTATAGTAAGCTTAAGGATCAAATCATTTTAAAAGAAGCATTTTCAATCAAGTGTATCAACTGCTTCCACCACACTTCTCCCAAATGGGTGAATTTTCACTAAGACAATAAAAATATGAATAAACAAATTCAGAAACAGAAATGTACTAGGCCTATTTTTTGTTTTGATTGCTTAAAAAACAAAACGGAAAGATGTATCCTAATCTATTCCCTTAGGAACATGAATGCATCACCCACCCAATGAAAAAACAATTCTGCTGGTTCATTTCCCAGCTGCACAACAGCTTCGTCGTTAGGCCCTTCCCGGTCCGGTCTTCACGGTCATCCAGTACTTTTATATTGATCACCTTGGCAATGCTTGGATAGGGACTGTCCCCGTCTTCCAGGGGCTTACGTTCCTCAAATAAATAAAACTCTACCGAACACCAAAACACAGAGATTCGATGACTTAGGGTACAAATCCCACGTCTTCCCGCCCTGTGCTAGGCAGCTGCTCCTATTTTTTCCTTGCACAAAACGAAGGGACCCAGGGCCGAAGCCCACACGTGAAGCCGAGGACAATGAAGCCGACAGGAAGCCGCTCCCTCCCCCGGCTTTGGAGCCAGAGCCGCCGCGCGGTGCAGTCGCCTGGCAGGGTGCGTGACACCACGTCCTCCACCGCGTCCAAAAGGCTGCCGGCCCGACCTCCCCGCAGCCGCCCCACATCCCCAGACCGACCGCACAGAAAGGGTGGGCGCTGCTGGCGGCTCCCGCGGGGAAGAGCCCCTCCCCGGCGGCACGCGGCCATTCCCCAGCGCTCCCCGCACCCCTCGCCCTGCCCGGCCGCGGGGAGGCTGCACAAAGCCGGGAGAGCCGAAAGCGGTCCAGGACGCCTCGGGAGAGGCGGCGGCCGGGCGCCCGGAGGCCGGGGCCGCAGGACCGGGGCGGGCGCGGGGGCGGGGGCGCCGCGCGGAGCATCCGGGAAGCAGCCCTGGCCGCCCGCCCGCCGCGCCCGCGCCCCCGCTGCCAGGCCGGGCAGGGCGATGTGCAAAGCGGCGGCGCCGGACACGGCGGCCGAGCGCATCACTTACCCCTCACCGCTGGGAGAGGGACCGGCCGGGGAGGCGGGGCGCGCCGCGTCCCGTGAGTCTCTCGCACGCTGTCCTCCCCCCACCCCTCGTCGTCGTCGTCGCCGCTGTCGTCGTCGCCGCCGCCGCTGCAGACGAGCTCCCGGCCCCTCAGCTCCGCTGGGCAATAACGTTATTCCACACACGCCCCACACCTAGCGGTAACGGCAAAGAGCGCCCGCCTAGTGCGCAGGCGCCTGGGGAAAGGGCGAGGAGCCCGGCCCCGTCCCCTCCTCCGGCTCAGTCCCAACCATCTCTTACTGCGCAGGCGCCAAATTCAGACAATGAAAGGGGGTTGTGCGGAGGGTCTCACCCACCAGCTTTCCCAGCTGCCTACTGCGCAGGCGTACCCCGAAGACTCGCTTGAACAATGAAGCGGACCCTGGCATTAGCCGGGACCGCAACCAACAAGGACTACAGTTCCCAGCGGGCAGTGCGCCAACTCCAAGTGGACGTCGGGTTCCTGGGCATGCTAGGATTTGTAGTGTCGGCCCCCTTTGCAGGCTAGGCTATATGGGAGATTTAGAACTTCTGGAGAATTTATCTGGCCGTTTTGGCAAATGTCGCTGCTGAAGGGTGTAGAGCTTGTTATTTGCGTCCTTGAGAAGCCTCAAGGATCAACTGCATACTAGCAGATTTAGAAGAGTCAAGGCCTTCAGCGAGCCCTTTCTGTCAGTTGGGCGGTCCAAACAGCAGAATGGGATGAAGGCAGGACTAAGCCAGGCTGGGCTTCAGAAAAAGGGCGGAGCCTCCACGCAGTCTCTTGGCAACTGGATCTGGCTGCCAAACCGCCGAAGCCAGCGCTTGGAGCGCCGTGCCCTCTGGGAATTGTAGTGTAGTTGGAAGGGCTCTTGAGAGCTTGAAGACCCAGGCCTGGCGCCTGCGGACTACAATTCCCGACGTTCACCATGAGGGCCAGTGGGTAGGAAGAGCCCCCGCGAGCTCTGTGCCGCGTTACATGCTCCCCCAAGGCAGCAGCGGCAGGAAGCAGGCGGGCGCCTCTCCAGTGCTAAGGCCTCTTGTTCTCGGAGAGGAAAATACTGGACGCTTCGTCACGTAACTCCCATCTCTGGTCCCCGTGTCTGTGAATGGCGAAGTCCCCGGAGAACTCTACCCTGGAGGAGATTCTGGGGCAATATCAACGGAGTCTCCGGGGTGAGTTGCTCCGAACCTGTGTGCCTTAGCCCCTGGGTACCAGGGCCTAGCGGGCAGGAGCTGACCAGGTGCGTTTCCTAGTACCTCAGTTCGGCCTCAGCCAGGATGCGGAGGCAGAAGATGGATGTTGCTGTGATCTTTGAGGAAGATAAAATATTTTTTTGTTTGATTTTACGGTTAACCAGCGTTGTTTCCTTGATTCCCTTAATTTCCTGAACCAACTCTCTGATCTTGACTTGGGCATCCTTCTCACCCAGCACCAGCAGAAACACTTGGACGGCTCTCTGCCGCTTTTGCCCAGTTCGCATACTTTGTTCTTTAATCCGATAAGTTCCTGATTCACACTTTCTACGCATTCAAATTATGGTGTAGTGGGTTGAATGTGATTTATTAGACCGGGGAAAAAAAACACTAATAATATTTTAATCACAACACCGTCTGTTTAGGGTCTAGGCTATTTACATACGTTAAATTATTTAAAACTTACAACAACATTATGAATATCTCTCTTACGCACAGAGAAATCAGGATGCAAAAAGTTAAGCCAAAGCCCACATAGCTGGTTAATGTCAGACCCAGGTATTCACTCTGGCCTGCCTGCCTTAAAAGCCTGTTTTTCTCTGTTAATCATGTCGCACTTACTGTTGCTGAAACCTTATTTAGTTAATTCGGATTTTCTTAGTCTAGTACCCTATGAGTAAGTATCTATAGAAGTGAGGTTTGTACTTGTAAATGGCTCTTTCATCTTGGACATCATGTATAACATCTAGAAACCTCAGCTCTGTTATTTTAAAGTGGAAGTTATGGTAATGTCTACAGGGTTATTGTGAGGAGCAAATTAAATAATCCACATAAAGCAGTGATTTTCAGACTTTTTTTTTCTGTTACCCATAAGTAAGAAATACATTTTGTATGAGATATATATGTACATATAAACTAAAAAGTTTCATTAAAGAGTATTCTACTAAATGTGATACACTCTATTTTCTATTCTTTGGTATTTTTTTAACCCTCTAGGTCATAACCAGCAGTTTGAGAAAATTATTTAAAGCGTTTGAAACACTGATTCATTTATTAATTTAGTGCCTACTGTGTGTTAGGCATACCAGGTGCTGGGGATACAATAAGGAACTAGACAAAGTCCCTGCCCCCTTGAAGCCTCTGGATTAGCGGAGAAGAATGACAATAAATAAAGTAATTACAGATTACTGTGATAGAAAATAAGGGTGAAGATTAGTGCTTGGCACATAAGAAGCACTTATTAGATGTTAGCTGCTCTTTATAATTGGTACTTGCCCCCAAGTAAAAATTTTTCAAGGAGAGTAGAAAGTTTATCTTCTAGTAACGCTAGACTTTGTAAGGGTTATTATTTATTGTTGCCATCTGTCAACAGTGTTACAAACTGTCAACATTCTCAGTCTTCAAACTGCAAGAGTAAAATAATTGGTCTTGATGAATACCTCCTTCAGTCTGCTGTTTCAAGAGCTGTTAGATACAGAAATAACCATTTCTAACTGTTCATGGAAAGAAAGAAAAATACTGTGCACAGTAATAATATGAATGATTTCGTTTAATTTTTGAGGTTGGTAAAAAAAAAATTTGTTTTCCATTATAAGTTTCTCCTAATGTTTCTTGTCCTTTGACCTTATTTTGAACCTTTATATAAGCATTAGAGGCTATTTAATGTTAGGCATTTGGATGCAGTAAAGGGGTTAATTTCAAACTAATGTTACAGTATTGTGTTTAATACCTATGATAATACTTTCAGTAATTATAGAGTGAAGAGTTTTCATTAAAAAATAATATATTGTAAAATAAATTTTAAATTTAATGTGAATATAAGATAGTGAAGACGTAATCAAGAGCAAACATAAAGCAGAGAAAAAGGTTAAAGCTTTTTAAAAATTTTTAGTGATAGTTTTAACAATGAATCAAACATGGAATCTGGAATTTTTCGTGGGTCTTTAGGACTTATTTTATTATTTAGTAGCAATTTAATTCTTGTGTTTATTTACTTTATATAATAGCTTATAGAAGGAAACAAAACAGAACTAACCCTGAAGCGAAGCACAATCAGAAGTGCATTGCTTCATACACAGAAATTACTGCTTTTAAACAGGATGACTCCCTTTAAAGCCAAATTTGTGTTTCTGAATAAATAAAGTGTGGTGGCATTATTTTATATGTGGGTCTTCATTATTTTAAGTGTTTTTGCCTAATAACTTGAGAATCATGTTACTATACAATCAGATAAAATGCAATTTAAAGTTCTTTTGTCTTGTTTTATTTTGGCTTTGTTGGTTTGTTTGGTTTTGTGTATCTGCCATTTCTTCTCCAAAATGTCTTGCCTAGTTCCTGTGTAAAGAAAAGCTATGAGCATTCTTGGTCTTTCCTCACAGGTTAATTCTCTGGTTTCTAAGTGACAGTACAGGTACTCATTACTAATATCCCTTCAGTTATATTCAGCCAGGAAGTAGTCATAGAAAAATGCAAAAATGCTTTCACAATTTTCCGAGATAGTCCCTCATTTTTTATAGGTTTTCCTCATTTCTTTACATTAAATATGATTTTGGGTACAATTATAGTATATTAAGAATTGGAATGTGATGTGAAAAGCAGAGTCAAAGTGGCCTTCTTACTTTTAAGACTTGAGTGGAATTCTTGCCTCTCCTTGACCCTGGTGATCCTAGAGCAGCCATGGAAATAGGGAGCCCACTTGCAGATCCATACTCACCTCTCATCCTTTCCCTTGCACTTTGCAGATGTCTTCACTGTTTGTCCCCTCTAAGGATACCTCCTGCTTTGGCCCTTCTTGCCCCACTGCAAGAAATTGGAGAGTTTTAGTGACTCTCCTTCAAAGGAAGAGTTCTAGTAGAAAAACTAAGACTTCATTGCCCCACAGATCTGTAATATTATTCCTACAAAGTAGATGATCTGAAAGTTCCTAGTGTGGTAAAAAAGTGGGCATATCCTAGGGATCCCGGAAGTCATAGAGTTTAATCTAGAACCAGAAGTGACTAGGGAGGTCTCCTGGCAGTGTAGTTAGGTGTTCATTCACTCGGGAGACAGCTAGAATTCAAGACCCACAGAGTGGCTGAAAGCTATTTTGTTAACTAGGGGGAGTAGCAAATACTCCTCTAATTTCTTTTTTTATTTTTATTTTTTTAAAGATTGGCGCCTGAGCTAACAACTGTTGCCAGTCTTTTTTTCTTTTTTCTTCTTCATCTCCCCAAAGCCCCCCAGTACATAGCTGTATATTCTAGTTGTATGTCCTGGTGTGCTATGTGGGACACTGCCTCAGCATGGCCTGATGAGTGGTGCCACATCCACACCCAAAATCCAAACCGGTGAAGCCCTGGGCCGCCTAAGTGGAGCGAGTGAGCATGACCACTGGGCCATGGGGCTGGTGCCCCTCGAATTCAAATTCAACACATCATTGTACAAGACCGTGAGGTATAAAATGAATGAGTTTGTAGCCTAGAAAGGGTCAGAAAAACCAGAATAATGGGCAATCCAGGCTGTTTTAAGTTCTGTACACTTGAATGTAAGGATATGGTATTAGAAGGAAGGAAAGAACTTGTGAGAAATGCAGTGTCCCAGCCTCCATAACAGAATCATGTCTAGTCTATTGCTCCAGTGTTAGCCATGGATACAGTTTCATCAACACCTGTATACATACAACTCATCTCTTCACCTAGTTCTTAACGCCTTTGGTTGGGTGAGCATAAAGAAATATGGAACAAACTTGTACTGTAACAGGAATACATCATTTGTTTTGTATATACATTTTATATGCTGGCTCCCCCCTTTTTCTTTCAACATTTTGATGTTTCAGGCTCTAGATTGAATTTCTGGAAGAGTAAAATAGAGTCAGAGAAGAGTGTGGAACTACGAGCCGCATCACTGAATTCTTACTGTTGCCTTGCTCATAACCATCTGTGTTACCTTAGGCAAGTTAATAAACTGTTCTGGATTCTTATTTCCTCAACTGTAAAATAAAAACTTTGGACTAGAATTGTTGCCGTTAGGAGCCAAGCAGAGGGTAAAATGTGTGATGGAGTCGGTGGAAGACACTAGGGAATGGTGAGGCTTATGGCTCAACTGGCCAAATGTTTATGCTTTTTATAAAAACATTCCAGTTTCTTTCTTGGTCCCTCCCTGTTTCCTTCCTTCCCTTTCTTTTTGTCCTTTCCTTCCATGCTGTCCTGGCCAAACAGAACACACCTGAGAGCCTGGTTCCCCTCCAGGCACCGCTCTCAGTACCTAGATCTTGAATGTCCCTTCCATCAACACTAGATTGGACCATGTGAGTGATAAAGGTTATGTTTCTGTCTTACAAAAATGAGAGTAAGGAGTGGAGCTAGGTTCATAAAAAGTGAGAGGTTGAATGTGGGAAGAAACTATATAACTTTGGGGGTGATCCTTTTTGTAAATTGGTCTAGTTTGAGAAAACTGAAGATAATGTTGATGTTCTATGTTTTACTTGTGTACAATTGGCACATCTCTCCAGAGCCTACGAAGTGTTTTTTTCCTTCCAGGGAAGGGCTGACATCCGTAGAAGGCCTGTGTTAATCTTACTTGCTAATAATTTGGTCACTGAATTAGCCAGCAGTGATATCATCTGGACCTTTGGCAAACTGAGGAAAACTTGTAACTTAAGTAAAAGTTCTTCTTTTTCTCAGTTTTACTCATCAAACTGGTATTTTTTCTTCTTTTTGTTTTTGCTTTTCTTAAATGTTTTCTGAATATTTTTTATATTCCTTGCCACATAAAGCGTATATATGCGGACACACAGGTTCTCCACAGCTGATGTTTGCTTGTTTGTTTTACTCTCAGCCTCACTGAGACCACAACAGGTGACACTGTAAGAAAGCCTCTGTAAACATTCTCTATGAAATGAGAAAATTGTTTTGGTATTTCAGTACAGACTGAAATAATCTCTCTTTTCTAAAAATTAAATAAATTGAATGGTTTGGTTGTTAAAGATTGGTAATGCAATTAAAATTGGTAAACATTTGAGGGTTTATTTTGCTGATAAAATTTAGATTACATATATTCATTTTTTGTTTTATATTCTCGTATGGCTTTTCTTAATAGATTTAACTTTTAGGACCATTTCTTTTACCAGAATAACAAAAAGCCAGTAGAATTCCATTTTCCCCTCCCTACGACCAATAAGGTAAAAATAGGCAAAATGCAGGATTAGCAGCCAGAAAAGGGTGTTTTACAAGTAAATAGTCATCCCTGGAATAATCTAAAATCAAAACAATGGTGAAGTGTTATAAAATTATCAGGGCATTTTCACATGTTGTTGGACGGAAAAAGAGATGGATTAAGTCGTTCTCAAACTATTGAGATACTGAGAATAATTATATTCCCTCTTGAGATGTTTAAAAGACTTATGCTCTCATCACTTTACCAGTTTGTGCTAAGGTTGTCCACCTTTTCAGTGAGTGATATTCCTCTCAGGGTCAAAGATAGAGAACGCAGCTTGAAATGCACGTGTGCACCAACCGAAGCAACCTTGATTATTGGGGAGCCTCAGCAAAGCCCGCTGGACTGTTGAAAGGAGTAGTCACCTAAGGTAGCTCTGAAAAATGCCTTACAGGATAACTTTTGCTTCGTGTGCCATGCCTTGAAACAAAATGAGATAAATATGAATTCCAAGCTCTTGATAACAGTGGACGTAACACCTCCTGACACCTGGATCAGAAGTGCCCCATCATGGCAGTGATGGTCAAGGGTTGTGCACTGCCCACTGCCACTACTGTGGCAGAATAGCTCACTATCCTGCCCACTTTTCATCAAGAGCTGGCTGCAGTTACAGTGTCGTAATGTGGGAAGTCTCTCCTCAAGGCTGAACACTAGCTATCTTGTTTTATTGATCTAAACCAGTGGTTCTAAACCAGAGGTGATTTTTCTGCCCACGGGACATTGGGTAATGTCTAGAGACATAATTTGGTTGTCAAAACTTGGGGTGGGGGTGGAGTTCTACCGGCATCTAGTAGGTAGAAGCCAGGGATGCTGCTAAAGATGCACAACACGCGTTTACAACAAAGAATTATCAGGTCCAAATGTCAATAGTGCTGAAGGGGAGAAACCATGACCTAGAAGTAGCAAGGCTCTGCTCATAGCCGTTGCTCTGCAAGAAGCATCCTTGAGAATAATCACAATTAAGAATACGGATTGTATTGGCTCATGGTTTTACCCATGTTCTGCCACTCTGGCTAGGATTACTTCTTTATCAATGGAAGGTGACAGGTGACAGAAGTCCTCTCCGTTGGTGCCAAAAAAGTGCCAGGTGTATCGCTCATAATGCATATAGCAAATCTCCTTGATGTGCCAACATCCATACATCATTAATGATCTTCCAGACACTGCTTTCTTAAGATGTTTACATTCTTGTTCAGATTATCTTCCACTCCTGGCGCCAAGTGCTTTAACACATTTTTCAGCTGTTAGAGTCTTATGATAGTATTTTCTTTGAGATTTTTTAGTTTCTGCATACTACTTTTCATCTCTTTCACTATTGTAATTGGCATTTACAAAGCTGGTTTTGTCTGACTTTGGATTAGCTGTTTTTAACTTGGTCATGCTACCTGTCAGTCCCCTAGTAAACAGCGACAGCAATCTTCTGAACTAGCTGAGGCCCAGTCAAGTGTGGACAGACACATGTATCTCTTATCTCACTGTGGTTTCGTTTTTCTGCTTGTCTGCCTTGGTCTAAGCTTGTTTTGAGAACTGCGGTGCATCTTGTGTCTCCGCCTAAGGAGGCATGGTTCACTGCATGTTTTCTCAGAGACAGCTGGGCTCTTCACAGGGTGTGGTCCCTGCTCCCTGTCATGAGGGTAATTCTTGTTCACATCTCCCAGTACAGATGGAGAATGTTGACATTAATAATTCACAGTGCGTATATAAGAGATGATCCTTCCTAGACTGGGGCATGTTTGCCTTTTGTTCAAAAACATCTTGATGAGAAGAGGCCCAATGGTGAGTTAGGAATTAGAATGTAGGGAAACTGGATTACCAAAATTAATAAAATAGACTTCAATTTATCGGCGGTCGGGAGCTCAGTAACCTTCCCAGTGTGCTGATTGATGTTTGGATAGTAGACTAGCAGAAATATTACTAACTTACATTTATGTTCATGTGATTCTGTAGGACTCAGAGGTCCTATTTGTGTTTTTATTCATAATTAACTTTATATTCAGCCCGTGGTTGATGCTGGGGAGAACCAATCAGGATGTACTGCGAGATACCCTCACTGTCCTCTCAGGAGAGAAGAGGAATTGAGTAGTCTTTCTAACTCTTGGTTATCCACAGATAAAGCCGTGCCCATTAGCAGTGGGACAGGAAATGATAACTCAACCTCCTGTCTCGTCTAGTTTCCTTACATGTAAGCAGCAGATAACTGCAGCTGAGGAGTAGTGTTCTTCGTAAGGTTTATGAGGCCTTCAGCTCCAGAGGCTCCAGTTGAAGAGCAATGAGGTTTCATCTGTCTTGAATCATCTGAGCATTATTATTGCTCAGGATTAACTCTGTTTGTCTGTTACAGTGTATAATTATATCACTATGTATATATTTGAAAAGCAGTCAGCATGTTTTGAAATGTAGTATTGTAATGACTTAAAAATATCACTTACCTCCTTAGTTTTAGTTTTAGGACACAGTTCTTGCAAATTTCTTCTCTTCCTCTCTGATCCTAGTAAGTGAATTCAATGGTTCTGAAAAACCCCAAGCCTTGTTTATCACTTTTCTTTGGGATCGTTGTCGAGTTCAATATCTCAGAATTTCACATAACACTATTTTCAAAGCGTAGTTTCACTCATAGTCTTTGAATGTTATGAATTCTAAAAGATTAAATAAAAATATTAGAAAATGGATTAAATGGGCTCATAAAACTCCACTATCACTGTAATGTGATGAAAGAACCCCACCTATAGGGATTTTCAACTACACAATTTTTCTCAGATTTCCTTTCTTTTTCCTAATAAAGTTTATTAGCTTTTAGTCAGATCAGGTATAAATAAGTAATTATCCTTTGTCTTAGAGGTGAAGTCATTTGATAGCTCCACAGAGCACATTTGTAATGTTAGTCAAACCCTCTGTTTCCTTTCTAATGGATGCAATAAAGATAAGTGCTTTATTCATAAATTTAAGTTCATAAGTCTAATGCTCTGAATGAAACTGCTTATCATGTTAACACTTTGATTTTCCTTTTCCATTAACAAGTCTCTAGAAAATACTGTTGCTGGACAAGTATTGGAGTTATTGGAAAACTGTTGCTGCTTCTTATTTTGCTAAAATCAGGAATGTATCTTCTCTGGACTTTTTTAAACTCACGATGAGTAAGAGGAAGCCAGGCTTGGTTAGTAATCACCACCAAATTCCTGTCAGAGAAAGCTCTGTGTGGAAATAGCATTGGTGTGGAGAAAAATGTGGTGAGAAATTCACTGGGTCACTTGTGTAGTTGAGTAATAGAATTTCACCGTTGAACCCCGACCTAAAAGACCTGTTCTCTTTGGTTTAATCGAAGTAGAAAATGAGTTGCTGTAAGTGAAGAACTTATATTAGATATTTTGTAACATAGTGTATATTTTTTTCTGTTAAGTTATGGTTATTTTTTCTATTTTAAACTTTCAAATTAATGAGCTTGGAGAAAATGAAACCTGTTTTTCAAGGTCCTGTAGAATAAATGTTTATAAATGTATTTCCAGGCATGATTGGTAAGGAAAAGACAGGTGTTTTGTAGCTTTATAGGGTTCCCATATAGGTAGCAAGGAATAGGAGCTTTTTCTCTTGAGGACACAAGAAGTAAGTCTAAATTGTCAAAGAAGGACCTAGATCAGAAGAGAGTGAGGACTTCATTGGCCATCGTTGTTATGAGTTGCTCTTACTTAGGGAGAGTACCATCTCCTACAAAGATCTTAAGAATTCTTTAGATGAAATCCATTTGAAATAGTTAGATAATACCAGTACATGAACTTGTTGTGAATTCTTTTCCTAACATAAATTTCTAAGTCAGATATATTTAAATGTTTGGTAAATGAATGAATGAATGAATTCAAAAATAACTTTGAAATATAGATGTCAAAATTTGAAAGTAGTGACTGAAATCTGGGTCCCAGCCCTACTGTGCAAGGAATCTTTTTTTGTTATATTTTTTGTTTGCAACTGGTGGTTTTGATCATAAGAGATTAGCAAAAGAAATAAGAAGTTTAGACCTGAAAAAATAACTGGACTTTAATTAATGAAATTACCAGTTGATTGCATGGTTCTCCAGTTGTTATACATGTAAAAATGTCTATAAAATAGGGTAGAATTATTAGTAATGCCATCACCAGTGTCATTTATATAGGTCTGTTATTAATGTAAGACTTGGCTACTTTGCTCAAATGTTTTTTTGGGTAAGTGCTTCACTGAATAATTATTTCGGTTATCTATTGCTGTATAACAAACCACTCCAACACTTGGTGGCTGAAAGCAACACTAAGGGCGTTTTAGACTCTCTCACAGCACTGTGGCTTCACTGGACTCTGCCGGGCAGCGCTGCAGGCGTCTGCAGTTCGGTGGCCGCCGGGCCTCTCTCCTCCATGCAGTCTCAGGACCTCTCCTTTCTGCACGGCTTCTTCACTGTCTCTCCAGCAGGGTGGCCAGACTTCTACTAAGTGGCTGAGGGTTCGCAAAAACAAGCTTCCCAAGAAGGAGGAAGCAGAAGCTACGAGACATTTTAAAGATGAGGGCTGGCCTGACGCGAGATAACTTCCACTGTATGCTGTTGGTTAGTGCGAGTTACAGGCCCGAACAGTTGGACCTGGGAGGGGACAAGGGCGTGAGGACAAGTTCTTTGGGGGCTGTTTTTAGAGATGAACTACTACAGTAGTATACCTTAAAATACTTGTTTTAGTACTGTTTATGTTAAATATGTGCTAGTGAATTTAAGTTTCCATTCTAGGGTTAGGCAGGTGCACTAACCAAGAATTTCTCCGTGAGATGTGATCAGCCCGCGGTACGTAAGAAGGGCTGCACAACAGAGGCTGCCGCTATACGCATTCGGCTCTGTGAATCTTGGTTAAAACTAGGCCAGGCAGCCGGGTGTCTTGCGGTAGGGGAGGGACACCTCCCTGACAGGGACAAGGCGGCTTCTCTGGGCGGGAGCTCGGTGTGGTGGAATCCCTCTTGCGGAGTGTCCAGGAGGAGTAGAGAAGCCTCAGGCATTGAAGGGAAGGAGGGCTTCCTCAGGCCGGGTTATTGTTTGGGTGCAGGGGCCAGGGGGCAGGGAGGAGCTCTCCCATTCAAGCCTCCTTGGGGCTAGAGCTATTTGTAGTGACTGTCAACCTCTGAGGTGTCAGGGACCTTAGAGATCAAGAACTTAATCTCTCACTTCCTCTAGCAGATTCCTCAGCAAGCTAGAAATAAAACTCTGCTTTTTCCCATGAAGTATCAGAAATAATTGCTTCTCTTTTAGAAACTGCCTTCTTACGTAAGTGTACATGTGGTTGCCCAGATTTCACTGGCCCTGATTTTCATCGTGTTGTTGTTGCAGAACGTGCAAATAGAAGCATTTACCAACTGAAATGTGCCCTGAGAGAAGGCGATGTCACTGTGGGAGAAGACGCACTGGATCCTTCTCTCAGCACCAGTGTAGGAAACGAGGACACTGGGACTGCCTGGCATGAGCTGCAGCACAGCCATGCTGGTGAGTGTGAACGGCAGTCCTGACCTGAATGACACACAGTGGGTTCTTTAAACTCATACGGTAACAACTCCAGTCCATCCTCCACTCTACTGCTGGGATTTTATTCCTAAACACAAATCAGCTAATATATAATTCCCTTGCTTAATTTTTTTCTTTGACTTCCCAATGCCTACAGGCTGAAGTCCAAAATCCTTAGTATGTCATAGCAATATTTCTTAAGATGGCTCCAAGCCACCGTTCCAGGATCATTTTTCTAATCCTCTTCCCATCCATCAATCTCACAAGCCATCTCCTAGTCAACCAACCCACTGGCTGTGCTTCTATGCTTTTGCACATGCCAAACCTTCTAATTGGAATTTTTCTCACCCTCTATTGCTTGGTGATCTCCTGTTCATCCTCACAGTGTTGTCTCCTATGTGAAAACAGGCACAACTAGGTCCTTCCTATTCCTGTACCACTATGTGTAGTTCCAGGTTTACATGCAAACTTATTATCTTGTTTTATATCTATTAGTGTATCTCTCTTGCTCAGTGGATTCTTAGCTCTTACGAGGTAGAGATTTTCTCATGTTTGTCTTTGTATCCCCATTCAATAGCACAGTTCTTGATGCATAAGTCATGTTTAAACAATATTTGTTTGGATGGAACATTTGGATGGAACATTTGGAATATTTGGATGGATGGAACAATGGGTGGCTGATGATAAACCATGGATCTCAGACAAGGTTAACAAACCCATTGCTTTTGCTCTGTAGTTAATCAACTCAAAGCTTTGTTGCGTCAACAAGAAACTAAGGAAAGTGAGGTATCTCCATCAAGGAGACGAAAAACGTCCCCTTTGGTAAGTATCAACTTTTGCAACCTGACAGAAGCATTGTTTTTCTAACTATGTTTTAACTTTACAGTATCATTTTAGTAGTACACGTTGTAGACAAATTCTGAGCAGGGTATTCTGATAAAAGTGTTGAAAGAAATTCTCTCACCTCTAATTATTTTGGCTGAGGAAGAGAGACTTCCATGGCAGAGGAAATCCTGATTTTTTTAATGTATTGTTCACTTGAAAAATGTGAGTGAGGAAGTAGTTTGGAGAATTTACTTTGCAACCATTAGCAAGTATAAAAAAGGAACAATATATGGAAAAGATTGGCCATTTCTTTTTTAAAGGGTCATATCTATATTTTATCATTTTTAGAATTATTATAATTTTAGCCATCCTTCGTAATACTCTTTTATTTTGAATGTCACAACGGAAATATGTAATCTTAGTCTACATTTTAAAATATATGGTTATAAAATAGTGCCATACAAGAAGCTATACTGTCTATTTCTTCTGAAGTTGTTTTGTGTTGCTGTTGCTTTGACAGAGTGTATTATTCCTGATTGAAGCAATGTGATATGCTAAAGGCTGAGGGAGCTGTGAGGGGAGGATTTGGCCAGGTTTAAATGGCCAAAATAATAGTCTAGGCCTTAGATCTATCTAGGGCCTATCACCTACTTTCTAGAAGGATATGCCTCTCACAGGGTTTTTGTTATAATAAAAGATTATATATTTAAAATTCTTTAGAAACCTGTGAAGTATGACACAAACATAACATGTCATAGCAGCAATAACCACCTTGCGTTTTCAATTGTGTGACAGTTGGATACCAAGGCTCCATGCTGGAAATCATAGGAACATGTCACTTTCCTTTACTCACAGCTGAAATGTCATCACAGTACCCCCATATTAACACTTCATTCCAGCCTGGCACATACTTTCATGCTTAACTCCCACTTTAGAGAAATGTACTGCATACTCCTTTTTAATATGTATTTATAGGTATAAATTATAATTTTAATACAACATTTCATAATTCAGTAAATTTATTGCTGCTGGCACCTAGTTTTGAGAATGCTCTTAAGAACACAGGATGGAGTACTTTTAAGTCTGGTAGATGAAGTTGCTGTATCTGTTGAATGCTCAGACATGCTTATTAGCATTTTAAGGATAAAACTGAGCAGTGATGTTAGGGAGCTGATTGAATCTGGATAGACAGGAAGACCCTCATCAAGAGCATCAGTTCAGTGTATCCGGTATCTACTTTACAAACACAGTCTCATTTACAGGGAACTATGTGAAAGAAAAGAACTGAGACTCTGAATGTATACAGCCTGCATGTAATGATTACAAGCCATAGTAGTAATAAGTAGCTTTTGAAAGTTGTACCCTTTAGAATGCATTTTCATAGCCAATATGACATATCAGATACATGTGGCTGTATCGAGAATGAAATTGAGGCACTATTGAGAAGGAAAATATGTCTAGATATTATTATTTTAAAATGTGCATATTCAAACTTTAATAAACCCTTCAAAATATATACAAATGATTTCATGTGAACATTTTCCACACAGTATTAGTTGAGTTTTTAATTTTTCGCACAGACTATCCCCTATGTACACATAGTAATACTTAATTCATATTTGCCTATGTTCTGGATCCATTTCTATTAATATAAAATTATTATAATTAATTGCTTTTACTCACCACAGATAATTCATTTAATTAAAGTTACTTTGGCTTTTACATTTCTTCAATTTGCCAAAAAGCAAAGTTCTACTTAATTATTCTGCTGTGAGAGCTGGTACTTCATTGTTGTTAGGAATTTCTGCTGGATTGAGAAACAAAATGATTGTGTCTCATCTGAAGCTTTCTTCTGGGTTCATCTAACTGGTTGACCCTCATCTTCCCTTTTCCTGATTTCCTCTTTTATTTAAAAAAAATCGTGGTATGATATATGATTTTATAAACAATTTTACAATCACTTTAGGATAAGGTAAGATACATTAAAAGTCAATTCCAGGAATGCTGCAGAAGTACAGTCATGTGCTGCATAACATTTCAGTCCACAACGGCCCGCATGTGCAACAGCAATCCCATAAGATTAGTACCGTGAAGCATAGGTGTGTGGTAGGCTATGCAGTCTAGGTTTGTGTAAGTGCACACTATGATGTTCGCACAACGACGAAATCACCTAACAACGCATTTCTTAGAACTTATCCCCGTCATTAAGTGACGCATGACTGTAAACAGAATTCACACTTTTTCTGAAGTCTCTTCATCAGACTCCTCAGTGCAGTGTATCTCGGTTTCATGTGTATCCGCTTTAGCACGCTGATCTCGGAGGCTCTGTGCTCCAGAGCAGCAGAGTCTCAAATTGCCTTGAGTATTAGGGTCAAAAATCAAAAGCCACGTTTTGCTAATGTACACCTTCGTAGGTAGAATTTTACCTCATTGACACACACTTTGCTTCAAACGCTTGTCTACAGAATCCCGTCTTCGGGCAGCTGTTGGGCAGTTTTAGCTAGCGGTCCTCTTCCATGGTGGTTTCTTGAGGAGAGTTGTCCCTCTATCTCAGCATTGCTGAAAGGGGTGTCGCGTTTTCAGATGGCTCAAATGGGCAGTTCGTCCCAAGCCGATTATACTACCTCAGCATTTCGCCATTTGCCATATGCTTTTTATAACTGCTTTCACTTTTCATCTTTAAAAGATGATATGCATATCCCTGAATCTTAGCTATTTGTGGAATTTATACTAGTCCTAATAGAAATAGTATACAACTAAATACCATTAGCCACATTGTGATCTAGTCTCTATGACATCAGTGCTAAATTGAATATGGAGATGGTATTAACTGATTCTTTGCCAAATCCAAGCATGCTTAATTTTTTTTGTATTTGTTTTTTTGCTTTAGAGGTCATCAGAGGAAAGCAGTATGCCTACTGTACACAATCTGGTTCCTATCATCAATGACCAGTCTCAATACATTCATCATTTAGAGGCAGAAGTCAAGTTCTGCAAGGTAAGTTTCTCATTAAAAATTTAAACCTACCTAAATAAAAGGTTATATTAATGATACTTTGTATGAAAATTTGCTATTACTAGTCTTCATGTTTACAGCAATATGTTGACAATTGTCATCCTTATGATTGAAAAGACTGATGTGTTTCAGGAGATTCACGGGCTTGGGACTGATACTTCTGATCATGCCATTTCTGATTGCTTGATTTCCCAGTAGTCCATAACTATGTCTAATATTTTGATAACATGCTGCTATGTTTCAGAATTTTTCCATTCCACCCCATTTACTTTAGTCCAGCTGATGGCAAATACTTTGGGACAGTAATACCAGTCCTTTTCCCACACTTGTCAACCTATTGAAGGCGTGATGCAGCAAGCAGGGATTCTGAGCTGGTGGACTACCTATACTCCGCTGTCAGTATGAAGGTTCTTAGCTATGCTTTGAATAAGGATGGCTCATGGGGATGGTGATAATAATGATCCAGAAACCAGATGCGTCACCCTGGCTTGCAGCACTTGACAGTTATATTGCTCGACTGTATGCAGTTTAATAATGTTATTCATGCCACTGGGGCCTTTCTGCCTTCCCAAAGTATGTTTGGTATTTCAGTTCTTCTTCGTTTTTTTTTTTTCAATATCAATGCATCAGATCATGTGGTATTTTTATAGGAATTACTGATATCTTTTGTATCATGTATTATATTTTTAACATTTTGGCTACTCTTCCAAGGTACAAGTCCAACATGTAACTTAAAAAACCTTTAGACTTTTAATTGTCTTGCCTTTTCAAGGGAGTTCTTGATCTTAGCATGTTGTTTTCTCTTTGTTCTTGGAGGATAAAATTATTAGTATATGAATATTCTTGGATTACCAGAAAAGATGAAATAATATCCTAGGACTCCTTCCATTTACAAGCTACTATTAGTCCCTAAGATACTGTGGGTAAAACTTAAAGGATGTTGTAGGGGAGACAAAGCTTTACCTCTACCCACTTGGAGTCTTTGGCTGGACCTTAGAATTAAATTGACATAAAACAGATTAGCAGGATAAAAGCATACACATTTATTTAAGTTTTGTGTGACATGGAAGCCTTTGTAAGGAGATGAAGACCCAAAGGAGTGGCAAAACCTAGATGCTTTTATAGTACTATGCTGAACAAAGAGAGGCAGTTGTGGAAACGCAACTAAACTATATGGGGAGGCCACAGGAAGATAAGATAGTTTAACAAGGTCTGTTTGTACAGCTTTCCCTTGGCCTCGACGCCCTGGCTCTGGTGATGGGAGTGTTTCTTTCCTCCTGGGACAGGGCGGGCAGCTTTCTCAGGGGACTTGCATCTCCTGCTTTCAGGAAGAAAAGAGGAGGTCAGAGCATTCTTCTTGTACCTGCTGTTTTTCAAGTGCCTTTTGCTCAAAATAATTCTTATTCCAAAGTGGTATATTTTGGGGTGGGAGTTTCTGCCATCCTTCAGTGTAAATTATAATAAACTTGCCATCTAGTTAAGAAGAGAATACTACTCCCTATGAGCACCACAGCAGCACTATAGAGAATATAGTGTAGTCCTTTGTTCCATAGTATAAACTATAATTCCAATAAGAGAAGAAGGTTATGAAAAGCTAGTGTCTTCGGGGATGTTACTGTGAGAGAGGAAAATCTTAAAGGAGTAGGATCATTTAGGTCAGTAGAAGGGAGATGAAAGAACTTCATAGAGAGAACAGCAACAATGAAAGGATATATGCAGGATGAACATGGTTTAATTATGGGGGCCATGAGGCAGCTATTCTAAATTCCTGCAATGGGAGATGTCTCTTAGAAATAATTAAAATAGTGCTGAGCTGGTAAATTTGAAAAGCCTTGAAAATCAGGCAGAGTGTAAATTTAATACATTTTAACAAGGGAGTAACAGAATGAAGTAATGTTTAAGGTCTTAGAAATATTTTATTAGTTAGTTTAAGTAATAGACTGCCTTTTAGATCAATTTTAAGTTTATGGAAAAACTTAATGGAAAGTATATAGAGTTCCCATATATTCCCTTTAATACCTCCCCAACAGTTTCTCCTGTTACTAACATCATGCATCAGTGTGGTACATTTGTTACAATTGATGAACTAGTGTTATTACATTATCGTGTACTAAATTCCACAGTTTACGTTAGTGTTCGCTCTTTGTGGAGTACATTCTGTAGGTTTTGAAAAATGTATAATTACATGTATCCATCAGTACAGTAGCATACGGAATAGTTTCACTACCCTAAAAATCATCTGTGCTCACTATTTGTCCCTCCTTCCCTACCTGCCAAACTCTTGGCAACCACTGTCTGCTAGTTTTGCCTTTTCCAGAATGTCATAGAGTTGGAATCATACAGCTTGTAGCCTTTCAGATTGCCTTCATTGACTTAGTAATATGCACTTAAGGTTCCTCTGTGTCTTTTTATGGCTTAATAACACATTTTTTTTTATTGCTGAATAATATTCCATTGTATGGATATAACATAGTTTGTTTATCCATTCACCCACCGAAGGACATCTTGCTTGCTTCCAAGTTTTCGTAACTCTGAATAAAGCTGCTATTAACATTTGTGTGCAGGTTTTTGCATGGACATAAATTTTTAAGTCATTTGGATAATTACCAGGAAGGACAATTGCTGGATCACATGGTAAGAGTATGTTAGCTTTGTAAGAAGCTGCCAGATTGTCTTCCAAAGTGGCTGTACCATTTTGCTTTCCCACCAGCAGTGAATAAGAGTTCCTGATGCTCTACATCCCTGCCAACATTTGGTTTTGTCAGTGTTTTGGATTTTAGCCTATTAGATCTATGTGGTGGTATCTTAGTGTTGTTTTGATTTCAATTCCCTGGTGACATATAATGTTTAAAATTTTTTTCATATACTTATTTTCCATTTATATTCTTTCTTTGATGAAGTATCTGTTTAGGTCCTTTGCCCATTTTTAAGTCAGGTTGTTAATTTTCTTATTGTTGATTTTAAGAGTTCTTTATATATTTTGGATACCAGTCATTTATGAGATATGTATTTTTCAGTCCTTTTCTCCCAGTCTGTAGCTTATCTTTTGATTCTCTTAACAGTGTCTGTCACAGGGCAGAAGTTTTTGATTTTAGTGAAGGCTAACATCCATTTTTTTCTTTCATGAATTGTGTTTTTGATGTTATATCTGAAAATCATTGCCAAACCCAAAGTCACCAGTATTTCCTCTAGTCTTCTTCTAGGTATTTTCTAATTTTGTGTTTTACATTTAGATCTGTGCTCCATTTTGAGTTAATTTTTGTCTAAGGTGTAAGGTCTGTGTCTAGATTCTTTTTTGCATTTGGGTATTCAGTTGTCTCAGCATCATTTGTTGAAAAGACCATCTCCACTGAATTGCCTTTACTCCTGTGTCAACGATCGATTGACTATGTTTGTGTGAGTCTATTTCTGGGCTCACTATTCTGTTCCATTGAGCTATTGGTCTATTCTTTCTCAAATAATACACTGTCTTGTTTATTATAGCTTTATAGTAAGTCTTGAAGTCAGGTGGTATCAACCCCCCAACTTTGTTCTTCAATATTGTGTTGGCTATTCTGGGTTTTTTTCCTTTCTATATAAACTTTAAAATCAATTTGTAAATGTCTACAAAATAGCGTGCTGGGATTTTGATTGGTATTATGTTGAATCTATAGATCAAGTTGAGAAGAACAGACATCTTGACAATATTGAGTCTTCCTATTCATGTACGTAGACTCTCTTTCCATTTATTTATATATTCCTTGATTTCTTCATTAGAGTTTTACAGTTTTCCTCATATAGGTCTTGTACATATTTTTTTGAGATTTATACCTAAGTATTTCATTTTTTTTGGTGTTAACATAAATGGTATTGTGTTCTTAATTTTAAGTTCCAATTATTCATTGCTAATATATAAGAAAACAGTTGGCTTTTGTATATTAGTCTTGTAATCTGCAACCTTACTATAATCACTTATTCTAGCAGTTTTTAATTCTTTGCGATTTTCTTCATAGACAATCATGTCACCTCTGAGCAAAGATGGATATCTTTTTTAAATTTCTTCCTTTCTAATATGTATAGCTTTTATTTCCTTTTCTTGTCTTGTTGCATCAGCTAGGACTTCTGGTATGACATTGAATAGGAGTGATGAGAGGAGACATCCTTGCATTTTTCTTGATCTTAGTGGGAAAGCATCTATTGTCTCACCATTAAGTATCATGTTACCTATACATTATTTGTTGATGTTATTTATCAAATTGAGGATGCTTCCCTCTATTCCTAGTTAGCCAAGAGTTTTTATCTTGAATGGCTACTGGATTTTGTCACTTGTTCTGCATCTATTGATATGATCATATGATTTTTCTTTTCTAGCTTATTGATGTGATGGATTACATTAATTGATTTTCAAATATTGAACCAGCCTTGTATACCTAGAATAAATTTCACTTGGTTCTGTTGTATAATTCTTTTGATGCATTGTTGGCTTTGATGTGCTAATATTTTGATGAGTATTTTTGCATCTGGGTTTTTATGAGATATATTGGTCTGTAGTTTTCCATTCCTGTACTGTCTTCACCTGGTTTGGGTATGAGGGTAGTGGCCTCATAGAATGAGTTAGGAAGTATTCCATCTGCTATTTTATGGAAGATATTGTAGAGAATTGGTATAATTTGTTCCTTAAATGTTTGGTAGAATTCATCAGTGAACGAATGGTGGGCATGGTGCTTTCTGTTTTGAAAGATTCCTAACTATTAACTCATTTTCTTTAATAGATATAGGCCTATTCAGATTATTTATTTCTCTTTCTGTGAGTTTTGGTATTGTCTTTCAAAGAATTGGTCCATTTTTTCTAGGTTATCAAATTGATGGGTGTAGAGTTATTCATAGTATTCCTTTATGATTCTCTTAATGTCCATGGTGAGCCCTCTTTCATTTCTGATGTTAGTAATGTGTGTGTTCTCTCTTTTTTTCTTAGTCTTGCTAGAGTCTTAATTTTATTGATCATTTCAAAGACCCAGCTTTTGGTTTTGTTGCTTTTCTCTGTTGATTTCCTGTTTTTAATTTCATTTATTTCTACTCTACTTTTTATTATATCTTTTCTTCTGCTTACTTTGAATTTAATTTACTCTTTTTTTTCTAAGACTGAAGCTTAGATTATTGATTTGGAATCTTTTTGAATGTTTTCCACTGGTTTTGTTGCATCTCACAAATCTTGATAAGTTGTATTTTCATTTTTGTTTAATTCAAGGTATTTTTAAATTTTTCTTGAGACTTTGACCTTGACCTGTATGTTATTTAGAAGAATGTTGTTTAATCGCCAAGTATATTGGGAGTGTTCTAGCTCTTTCTGTTATCAATTTCTAGTTTAATTTTATTGTGGTCTGAAAGCATACTTTTTTTGATTTCTATTCTTTTTAATTTGTTAACATGTGTTTTTAGGCCCAGAATGTGGTATGTCTTGTTGAATGTTCTGTGTTAATTTGAGAAGAATGTGTATTCTGTTGTTCTTGGATAAAGTATTCTGTAAATGTCAATTAGATCTAGTTGATTAAGGTGCAGTTCAGTTCAACTATGTCCTTACTGATAATTTGCCAATCTGCCAGATCTGCTGGATTTGTCAATCCCTGATAAAGGAGTGTTGAAATCTCCAATTGAAATAGTGGATTCATCTATTTTTCCTTGTAGTTCTATCAGTTTTTGCCTCACGTGTTTTGACTCTCTGTTGTTAGGCACTTACACATTAAGGATTATTATGTCTTCTTGGAGAAGTGACCCCTTTATCAATATGTAATGCTCCTTTTTATCCCTGATATTTTGCCCTGCTATGAAGTCTACTTTGACTGAAGTCAGTATAGCTACTCCAGCTTTCTTTCAATTTATGTTAGCATGGTTTGTCTGTATCTATCCCTTTACTTTTAATCTATCTGTGTCTTTATATTTGAAGTGGGCTTCTTGTAGATAACGTATACCTGGGTCTTGTTTTTTATTCGCTCTGACAGTCTCTGTCTTTTCATTGGTGTATTCAGACCATGGACATTAAATTGATTATTGATATAGTTGAGTGTCTATAATATCTACCATATTGGTTACTGCTTTCATTTCCCTTGTTCTTTTCTTTCTTTGTTTCTTTGTCTTCTATTCTTTTTCTGCCATCTCTGGTTTTAAGTGAGCATGTTATATGGTTGTATTTTTTTCTCCTCTCTTAGCATATCAATTGAACTTCTTTTTTTACTTTTAGAAGTGGTTGTCCTTGAGTTTGCACTTACGTTTACCACTAATCTAAGTCTATTTTCAAATAGCACTACACCACCTCAAGGGTAGGGCAAGTTTCTTATAACAGAGTATTCCCAATATCTACCTCTTGTGTCTTATAACATTGCTGTCATTCATTTTAATTATCCACCAGCTGAAATCGGTACATATACTTTTGCTATTATGATGTTGAGCAAACTCTTATGTGTTAGATCTCTTCTTGCTTCCATGGTTTCTGAAGAGTAGTCTGATACAATTATTATCCTTACTTCTCTATAGGTAAGGTTTTTTTACTCTGACTTCTTTAAAGGTTTTCTCTTTGTCTTTGATTTTCTGCGGTTTGAAAATGATATCCCTAGGTGTAGATTTTTTGGTTTTATTCTGCTTGGTGTTCTCTGAATTTCCTACATCTGTGGTTTGGTGCTTATCATTAATTTTGGAAAATTCTTGGTCATTATTGCTTCAAATATTTCTTCTTCTCTTTTCTCTTTCTTCCCCTTTTGTGACTGTCTCACAATTCTTGGATATTATTTTCTGTCGTTGACATTCTTTTTTCTCTTTGTGTTTTAGTTTGGGAAGTTTCTATTGACAGTTCTTCAAGCTCACTAATTCTTTCCTTGGCTGTGTCCAGTCTATTAATGAGCCCTTCAAAGATATTCTTTTTTTTTGTTTGAGGAAGATTAGCCCTGAGCTAACTACTGCCAGTCCTCCTCTTTTTTCTGAGGAAGCCTGGCCCTAAGCTAACATCCGTGCCCATCTTCCTCTACGTTTTTTAATATGTGGGACACCTACCACAGCATGGTGTGCAAAGCGTTGCCATGTCCGCACCCGGGATCCGAACTGGTAAACCCCAGGCAGCCGAAGCGGAATGTGCGCACTTAACCGCTGTGCCACCGGGCTGGCCCCCAAAGATGTTCTTCATTTCTGTTACAGTGTTTTTGATTTCCAGCATTTTGATGCTTTCTTAGAGTTTCCATCCCTCTGCTTACATTACCCATCTGTTCTTGCATGTAGTCTACTTTTTCCATTAGACTCTTTAGCATATTAATCATAGTTATTTTAAACTCCAAATCTGATAATTCCAACATCTCTACCATATCCAAGTCTGGTTCTATGCTTGCTTAGTCTCTCTAAACTGTGTTTTAAGTCTTTTAGTATGCCTTCTAATTTTCTGTTGAATGCTGCAGTGATGTAATGAGTAAAAGGAACTGGGGGAAATAGACATTTAGTATGAAGTTTTATGTTTATCTGGGTAGGAGTGAAGCTATGTTTACTGTTTGCTATTACTATAGGTATCAGAGGCAAAAATTTCATGTAGGGTCCTGGTTTTTGTCTCTCCTCTTGTCTTTAGACTTCCCTCAAAAGTTCTTCTTAAATATAGTCTGAGATGTACAGTTATTTTCGTGTATTCCCCTGTTACTATATACTCACTATATATAGTATATAGTATATATACTCACTATATAGTAACAGGGGAATTTGATGTGGTAGTAAGGTGTAGGAGTACAGGAAGTGTTCTGTAGTCCTGTAATTAGGTCTCTGTCTTTTAGTGGGCCTGTGCCCCTTGGCTATGACCCTCACAAGTGTTTCTCAGTCTTCCCCTCCCCTTAAGTGAGACCAGAAGGCTAGAGGGAGCTGGAGTTGGGTATTTCCCTTGTCCTAGGTCAGTTAGATTCTAAAAACTCCCAGTTATTTAGCCTCTGGTAAAATAGTTTCTCTTAAGGCAGACGTTGTTAAGAAGAAGAGAATGTTTTGGACATGTTTCATAATAGCTACTTTTCCTCTCCTACTAGAGGAAGTATGAGGGGATTTTTCTGTAGTCTTTGCTGTAAGAACCTGGTGGTGTCCTACAGATAAAACTCACAAAAAGTGTAGGAGCCCCCTTACGATTGGGTCCTTCTGGAGTTTTTACCCCTCAAACTTGTCTACACGGAGCTCCCAGCATTTCATCAATTATACTTTACGTTTTCCTACCCCATCACAGATTGCCCTGGAAGTTTCCGCTCTGGTAGGTTGTGATTCTCAGGAACACTTGTCTGTCTCTCCAATTTTGGGGATAGTAGTTTTTCAGTTTGTTCAGCTTTTTTCTTGTTGTTAAGATGGGAGTACTGTCTTCCAAGCTCATTATAAGCCATATCAAAAATTGGAAGTCTGCAATATTTTTTTAGTCATAGCTTTTAATTACAGCTTTGTTTTTTTTTCTGAAGAAAAAAATTGAATAGAACTTGCATATACAGACAGTACCCAACTTATGATTTTTTGACTTTACAATGGTGCAAAAGTGATACACATTCAGTAGAAACTATAATTCGGATTTTGAACTTTCATCTTTTCCTGGGCTAGCGACGTGTGACAAGATGCTCTCTCGTGATGCTGGGCAGCTGCGGCTCCCAGTCAGTCCTCTCATCATGCAGGTGAACAACCCATACACTTGCAACCATTCCGTACTCATACAACCATTCTGCTTTTCAGTTTCAGTACAGTGTTCAGTAAATTCCTGATGTAACCAACACTTTATTGTAAAATCAGCTTTGCGTTAGATGATTTTGCCCAGCTGCAGGCTAACGTAAATGAGCTGAGCACATTTAAGGTGGCCTGGACTAAGCTGCAATGTTTGGTATGTTAGGTGTATTAAATGCATTTTCAACTTAATATTTTCAACTTATGATGGGTTTATCGGGATGTAACTCCATCATAAGTCAAGGAAGATGGGTAATACATAGTAGTTTTTGATTACACTGGTGATTAAGATTAAGTACTGTACCATCAATATATTGATATATTTAAACATTCTTTCAGAGACTGAAATGCCACTCAATAGCTATTCCAATTGTTGTTTGTCTGTAATTCCTTATATTACACCCTGCAAGGCCAAGGAAATGTGCTTTCAGAACTCTTCACCGAACGGCTTCAGTCATAATTTCCTGCCGTCTGGCTACCAGTTCGTAAATGATCATTGTACCTTTGCATGCCTTTCTTCCCAGAGTCCTCTATTATCTGTTTAGTCCTCTGTCAATTTTCAACAAGTGATTGGCGTTTGAGCATGAGCAATGATATATCTTTCCTTATTATTCAGCAGTCAACCTCATTCTTAACAGTCTTTTAGGGAACCCCTTTAATTAAAGCCTTTCTATAAGCCTATAAAAAATTTGTCAGAAACCACACACTTCTGTAGTGTGGCCATTAGCAGGCCTTCTCCTACCTTCCCCCGGCCTGCTCTCAGTTTGTTGGCTAACATTTGAGTTGCTTTGTTTGTCTACATAGAGTTATAATATCTCAGAAAGTGGGTAGAGAGTGTGAGCCTTGCCTGCTTTGTATCATGTTGGATCCTCTCATCACCCAGTAAGAGCACTGCTTAAAAATGCTTAATGTATTGGTTATTTGTTTCTGTTTTTTTAGGAGGAACTCTCTGGAATGAAAAATAGGATACAAGTAGTTGTGCTTGAAAATGAAAGTCTCCAACGACAGCTGAAATCTCAAAGACAAGAGGAGGCAATGAGGGAACAAACGCTTCTGGATGCATCTGTGAGCGTTTTTTAAAACCATCAATTATGTTTTAGTTTGAATGTTCCCTCCTACCCTCTCCTCCAGCCTTCTGAACTGCTTAGATTCTCTCCTTGAAGTTTGGCAAAAGTACTATGCTGGTATTCACTTGGGACCTCAAAAGTTAAAATTCACTGGTGGCATGAGCCCTCAAATGAAATGATGTAGTGATGCCCATATCTACGCTGGTTTCCTCTCTGAGCATACCATTTATGTTTTTTCCATATGGAAAGAGCAAGACTGAAAGCAGCAAGTATGCTATATAGGAAAGACTTTGTTAAGTCCAGAAACTGTAGCCTAAATTTCTGTGTATTTCTCTGAATTTTCCTTGAGCTCTGAATTCCATAAGTCTAATTAGCTGCATGGTGTAGCAGAAAGAACACTGGCCCTAGGGTCCAAGAATCAAAATGTTAGTCTTCCCATTGTCCCTAACAAGCTGGGTGGTTAGCAAGTAATTTTATAGGGCTTTCAAACATGGCTTAACCTCACGTGTCCTGTTTGTTTATTGGCGATTTGAGAAGATTCGCCTCTGTTAGCAGTTCTTAATCTTTAAGGTGATTAGCCGTCACTTGGGATACTTGTTGGCATGCAGATTCCTGAGCTCCATCCCCTGAGAGGCTGATTCCATGAGTCTGGGCTGAGTCCTTGAGTTAAAAATATGAATTTTTAAAAAGTCACCTAAGTGATTCTAAAATTAGTGGACCACATTTTGAAGAACAGTGAATTAGGTGAGCTCTAGAATTCTATGACACAGAATTCTTATGGTGACATTTAAATAGTGTTTAAACTCCATACCTCCTATGGCTTGTCAGAAATACTTTTGCCTTAAAAATGTTTTTCACTCTTTTGCTGTAAGACACACTTACTCACAGCTTGTTCTGCTTTTTGAGACAAATTCAGCTTTCTATGCGGAAGTTTCAATACTTGCCTGTTGCAGCTTTGCTTTGCAAAGAATTTTGCTGGTTTTGAATTAGTCATCATTAGTAAATCAGTTAAGAAAAATATGAGTGTCTTAATGTTTTAACTAAGTGTCTTCTAGTTTTTGTTTCTGAAGTGTTTTTAGTTGCCTGACCTGATGTTTCATTTGTAATCCTTGAGTTCTATGTGTTCAAGTTTGCTATTTAGGAGTAGTCATTGTTTTAACTCTGAACAATAAAACAGGCTGATTAGTATTTCAGTTTATTTTTCTGCAATTACATTTCAGTTAGTGATGAGCTATTTTCCCTTCACTCTATAATTTTTCTGAATATTTATATTATATTATTAATATTAGTAATTAAAAATTCTGTCTTAGGGGCCTGGCCCTGTGGCCCAGTAGTTAAGGTCACGCACTCTGCTTCAATGGCCCAGGGTTGGCCAGTTCGGATCCTAGCACTGCCCCTCAGGCCATGCTGAGGTGGCATCCTACATAGAAGAACTAGAAGGTCCTTCAGCTATCATATACAACTATGGACTGGGGCTTTGGGGAGAAAGAAAGAAAAAAGAGGAAGATTGGCAGGAGATGTTAGCTCAGGGCCAATCTTTAAAAAAAAAAAATTCCATCTTAGTTGCTTATTAATGTGAACTTGAAGACAATCTAACCATATAAAAAGGACTTAGAATTAGCTCTTTTTAAAATAAATACATTCTTTTGCTTTTCTTCCAAATGTGTAGTCCGTTAGCAAACAGTGACTCAATTATGCATGGTCTTCAGTATTTATACAATGGCAAAGAAGTGGAAGAAGGGGAAGTGAAGCGAGAGAGGAAATTAGGCAGACAAGTGAATCAGGGGGCAAGAGAAGTGAGTAACACAGAAGGGGAAGGAAATGATGGGAAGAGCGAGCACTCCGGCTCTGCCTTATGAACAAAGAAAACTTGCAAAAGAATTGCAGCCTGGATTATAGAAAGAACAAAATTGTAGAGAGGTTTTGTTTTTTTGAAAAACATTCACATAAGCTAAAATATAATGCAAATTCGAAATGATTGTTGCAGATGTGGCAGGTGACCTTGAGCTCTGTGTTAATGTTAGTCCTCTGTTATTTTGTTGTTGCAGAATGGTTACCCCTGCTTTGTGCTTGTGTAGGTGAATTCAGGCGTTTCAGCAACCGAGCATGGTGCTGTGTTGAGAGTTTTAACATGAATACCACTTTTTAGAGTATCTTAAATATAAACAGATCACGAGATATTGTCTTCCTTTCTTCTTCTGAACTCCTTTTAATGAGTCTCTTACTATGTTGGTGGTAAATCTTTCCAAAGCTGTTGGCGGGTTGGAATATAGATTTGCAGTGTTTCTTAATGCCTTGTTTTTATTTTTTTAAAGATTGGCACCTGAGCTAACATCTGTTGCCAATCTTCTTTTTTTATTTTCCTCCTTCTTCTCCCCAAAGCTCCCCAGTACATAGCTGTGTATTCAAGTTGTAGGTCCTTCTGGCTCTGCTATGTCAGATGCCACCTCAGCATGGCCTGCTGAGCAGTGGCAGGTCTGTGCCCAGGATCCAAACTGGCAGAACCCTGGGCTGCCGAAGCGGAGTGTGTGAACTTAACCACTCGGCCATGGGGCTGACCCTTAATCCCTTCTTTTTAAAAATAATTAAAAGTCATATAGAAATAATTGATATTTATTGATAACTGTGTGGTTATGCTGTGCCAGGCACTGTGTCAAGCACTTTATTTACATTATATTACTTCAATTTTAAATAGCCACACAAGGCAGGTGTTATGTTTATTTTCAGATGAGTAAATTAAGGTACACAGGGGTTAAGTAACCAGAGTAACTGGTCTAATGTCACAAAGCTGAAAATAGTAAAGCTAGGACTCAAACATGGGACTGTCTGACTCCCCAAATCCATCCACTAGCTTTGAATTATATTGCTTTCTGTGTAAATTACGAATAGCTTGTCAATACTGAACCAAACCGTCTTTGTTTGCCCGAGGATGGAAGTTTGTCCCCCAGCACAAAAGGGAAGAGCTTCCTCTTTACTGTTGGGTTTTTGCCCTGAAATTGGATGGTAGCCTACATGGCTTTGAGCTTTTAGCCTAATTGATGATCTAGCGGTTGAAGAAGCAAGAAGACTATTTTTTAAAAATTAAAACAATTCAAAGAATATTTTATCTTAATTTTTCATTACTTTTCCTTGTTATAAAATTTCTCTTCATGGAAGCCTTCTCTTGAGAGTTCAAAAATTATAATAATATTAAAATATGCTGCTTATTAGAAATTTTGGCATGTGTACTCATTCAAAGATTGAGGAGATTTTTTTTTTAAGTAGAAAATTTCTGAGCCATTTCTTCCCATGTCCATTTTCATCCCCTCCACTACCAACCCCTCCCCTCAATTAAGAAATAAAAGATTTTCAGTGACCTTCAGGGATGTAAATATAATTAGATTTTTTTAAAATCTTGGTCAAATACCATTCAAGTTTTTAAAAGCTATCTGTGAAAGAACAAAGTGGCAATTAGACTAAAGCACTTTCCTTTGGATGGTGTGTCCTGGTCCCTACCCCTCCTTTTTGAATCCCTGACGTGCAGACTGCATGTCACTTCTGTTTATCACCATGCACTGTTTTTCTTTCTGTTTCGTTTTTTTGAGGAAGATTAGCCCTGAGCTAACATATGCCACCAATCCTTCTCTTTTTGCTGAGGAGGACTGGCCCTGAGCTAACATCCGTGCACACCTTCCTCTACTTTATACGTTGGATGCCTACCACAGCGTAGCTTGCCAGACGGTGCCATGTCCGCACCCAGGATCCAAACCGGTGAACCCCAGGCCGCTGAAGCGGAACGTGTGCACTTGACTGCTGCACCACCGGGCCGGCCCCATGTTTTTGTTATTGAAGATAAATATTTTTCTGGAAAGGCAGAAGACCATATTAGTTTAGGGACTCTGGCTCTGACTCTGGAGCCAGACTACCAGGGTTCAGGTCTAGCTCTGCCACTTGTTAGCCACTTCATACTTCTGTGACTCAGCCAGTTACTGTGTGACTCAGTTTCCTAATCTATAAAATGGAGATAACAATGAAGCTTATCTCATAGGGTGGTTATAATGATTGAGTTGATATATGTGAAGCATGATAAACAGTGTCTGGCACATAATAAACACCATATGTATTAACAATTTTTATTATTAGTAATGCCTTTATGAAATGTGGAAAATGAACAAACCAAGAGAGGGCTCTGTGTTTCAAGAATATGTCTTGTTTCAAGAATGTCTTCAGTGGAGTAAGAGGTTATTTGTTGAATACACTGACATCCAGTGGTCTTTGCTCTTTACATTATTGCCTGCACCTGTAGGAATTTGACTTGGAACACTTGTTGTGGAATATGACCCTAATAGCCTGAAAATGTAAAATGATTCTTGATCTGTAGTTAGAAGCATCTGCTTTTTTAATTCCTTTCATCACAGATAAGAATCAGTTTTCCATTTGTAAAGCATGCATACTGATTTAAAGGTAAAAGTCGATTGCAATTACTGGCACGTTTTAATTCAGGGAAACATGCAGAATTCTTGGATTACAGTGGGTAACGATTCTGGAGTGGATGAAGCTGCCAAGAAACCATTTTCCCATGGCAATGCAGATATTACCGAAGCTGCATCTGCTGATGAAGCTGAAAAATGGAAGCTAGAACTGGTAAGTGTTCGGGGGCTTTTCTCTTATGCATCTCCTTTTTTTTCTACTTTTATTTATCATGGTAAATTCACATAATGTAAAATTTAGCATTTTAACGATTTTTAAATTTACCATTTAATCATTTTAAGTGTACAATTAATTTGTATTAAGTACATTCACAATGTTGTGCAACTATCAACATTATCCATTTCCAGAACTTTTTCATCATCCCAAACAAGACTCTGTACCCATTCAACAATAACTCCCATTCCCCTTTCTCTCCAATCCCTGGTAACCTCTTCTACTTTCTGTCTGTATGAATTTGCCTATTCTAAGGACCTGACCTAAGTGGACTCAAACCATATTTGTCCTTTTGTATCTGGCACATTTTATTTAGCATAATGTTTTCAAGGTTCATCTATGTTGTAGCACATATCATAGTTTAATTCCTTTTTCAAGGTAGATAATGTTCCCTTGTATGTACATACCATACTTGGTTTATCCATTCATTTGTTGATGGACTTTTGGATTGTTTTCACCTTTTGGCTCTTGTGAACAAGGCTGCGATGAACATGGATGCACAAGGAGTCCCTACTTTCAGTTCTTTTGGGTATACACCCAGAAATGGAATTTTTGGATTGTATAGTAATTCCTCATTCTTTTTTATTTCTGCTCCTCAGACACAATCATTTCAATCTTACTATCTTTAAGTATACTGGTTCTTTGTTATGTTGCTTAAATCTGCTCTTGAATCCTTTAGTAGATTTTTCATTTCAGTTACTGTACTTTTCAGCTTCAAAATTTCTGTTTGGGTACTTTTTATAATTTGTTTTCCTGGTTTCTGTTAGTTCTTTGTCCATGTTTTCTCTTAGCTCGTTGAGCATTTTAAAGACAGTTGTTTTAAAGTTTTTGTTAAGTCAGTCAGACGTCTATAGTTTCTTAAGGATGATTTCTATTTATTTTGTTCCTTTGAATGAGCCATGTCTTCCTGTTTCTTTTTTTGCTTTGTGACTTTTTATTATTGTTGAAAATTGGGTATTGAACTAAACTATTATGGTGTGGTAACTCTGGAAATCAGATACCCCATTTTACCCAAGATTTGCTCTCTTTTTTATTGCTGAAGGCAGTCATAGTCCTTTCTGTTTTGAGACTTTTCCCAACTGTCTTCGTAAAGACTGTTCCTTGTCATGTGTGATCACTGAAGTCTCTGTTTCATTAGCTCATGTTCAACTTATGTTTGACAAAGATTTCCTTCAACACCAGGAGCTGAAACAAACAAACAACAATCACCGTAAAAGACCCCCAAAAGATAGGACAACCCCCTTGCCAGTCTTTGCAGGTTGGCTTGGTGCTGGGACGTTCCTTGACCATGTGCCCAGGCTTGCTCTGAGCCAAGAGATCAGCCCAGCTCAAAGCTGAAGGCCTCCTCAGGACTTTTCTGAGCTTGTGACTTCCCTGGGCATGCTTGTGGTTTTCTAAATTCCCCTGTTTACACATCTACTTTTGAATGGCCTCATTTCCCAAAGAGTCTGAAGTAATTCTATTTTAAGATCAAATGATACTGTTAAATCCTTTGATCTGTGTAACAAACAGACCTTTTCTTTCCTCTTATTAACTTGAAGTCTTATTTGCATTAAATTTGACATGGCAGAATTGATCAATAATGATGAAAATGTAAAAATAATACTATAAATGGAGTATTCCAGGGGAAAAGAGAATGAATTCATTCAGCTCTCATTATCATATACAAGTGTTATTGTTATAGTTTTCTAAAGGTTCTTTCTGGCCCCAATCTCCCTCCCCTTTCTCGGTCCCTAATCCAAGCTTTATTCTACTATTTGGGAGAGAGTTCCTTTCTTTTAAAAAAAATCTGAAAGACTAAATAAATTGCAGTTGTTTTCAGCCACATAATCTATGACAGCTATTTAGTACTCCTAGGGTAAAGACCGGTCTCCCAGGCCATCCACACTTCGTCTCCAACCACCTTTCCAGGCTCACTGCTCATTCTGCTGTCGTTGTTACAGACATTAGCTGGAGGCACACCAACCACTCACTACTTGCTACTTCATAGACTTATGACCCACTTCCATTTCTCTTTGAATAACTGGCTTTGGTTTATGTAATTACCCCGACCCAAAATGTTTCCTTCTTGTCTTCTGTGTGTCTAAATGTTTCCAGCCTACATGGCTTAGTTCAAATGCCCCCTCCCATTCCACCTTCCCTGGTTATGTGCTTTCCCTCCTCCTTGTCCCACTTTAGAATTAATTTCTCTCTTCTTGTTGTGTAGATGATTGTTATAGATGCACTTTTATCCTGTTTGTGTCAAAAGTCAATCCCTGCCTCTGTGTGCTCTATGTCCCAAATCTTTCTCACTGTTTTCAAGGATTTCTCTCTTGCACTTATCTCCTCTTGCTCTTGTGTTTTTTCTCCTTCTTGACTGGGTTATTCTCAATAGAATACATGCTTTACTAGCTCCCATCTTAAAGCAAACAAACACAAAATATATTCTCTTGACCCAACATTCCCTTCGAACTATCACCCAACTGTTGTTCCCCTTCAAGCCTGTCCAAACAGTTGTCTATATTCACATCTCCATTCCTCACTTCCCATTCTCTCTTCAGCATGCTTCAATTGAGCTTTTACCCCCCATATTCCCCAAACCTGTTCTTTTCCAGTTCATTAATGACCTCCACATACCAGGCCTCACCTTCCTGAACCTTAGGAGCATTCTATAATATGTACATGAGTTGATCATGCCATCTTCCTTTAACTTTTCTAATGACTCGATTTAACATACATTCATAAAAGTGCACAAAATAAAAATTTACAGCTTGGTGATTCATCTCCAAATACCCACCTGTGTAATCATCACCTGTACGATGTGTAACATTGCCATGTCCCAGAAGCTCTCTTCATGCCCTCCCAATCACTGCCCCCTCATTCCCTCAAAGCTGATCACTATCTTGACTTCTATGAAAATCGCCTAAGCATGGCCTCTAAACACTCTGGTTGATTTCTGCCTGTTTTTTTAAACATTTTGTAAATGGAATCACATAGAATGTGTTCTTTTTTTTTTTTTTTTGAGGAATATTAGCCCTGAGCCAACATCTGCTGCCAATCCTCCTCTTTTTGCTGAGGAAGACTGGCCCTGAGCTGACATCTGTGCCCATCTTCCTCCACCTTCTATGTGGGATGCCTACCACAGCATGGCTTGCCAAGCAGTGCCATGTTCGCGCCCGGGATCCAAGCTGGTGAACCCCAGGCTGCCAAAGCGGAACGTGCGCACTTAACTGCTGCGCCACCGGGCCGGCCCCATAGAATGTATTCTTTTGTTCAACTTTGTGTTTGTTAGATTCATGTATGTTGTGCCTGTGGCAGAAGTTTGTTCATTTTCATTGGTGGGTCTACAGTATGAATATACCACAATTTATTTATCTATTCTATTGTTGATGGAGATTTGTATTGTTTCCAGTTTGAGGCTACTGTGAATATTACTGCTATGAACATTCTGTATATGTCTATTTGTGTGCGTTACACACATTTATACTGGATATGTACCTTGGCGTGGAATTGTTGGTCTTAGAGTATGTATATAGTCTTGCTTGAGTAGATAAAGGCAAACTTTTCCAATGTGGATTTCATCAGTTTATACTTGGACCAGCAGCTTGTGAGTCAGACCATCACTTCGTATCCTTGCCAACACGTGATTTCTCAGTTTTCTGGCGGGCTTGTAGTGCTATCTCACTGTGATTTTCATTTGGATTTCTCTGATTACTTATGTGATTGAATATCTTTTCATGTATTTGTTGAGCATTTGATGTCCTCTTTTATGAGGTGCATGTTCAAATATCCTACTCATTATTTTTGAGTTATCTGATGTTGTCTTTTGGAAACTCTTTACATATTCTGGATACAAGCCTTTTGTTGGTTATATCTGTTTTAAGTGTATTTTCCCACTCTGTAGCTTGCCTTATAACTCTCTTGATAGTTTTCGCTCTTTGTGTCTCTCCCTCTCTTTCTTGACTAGAATTTCTTAATTTTAATTTAGTCCAATTTATTAGTTTTTTCTCTTTCTTGTTTAGTGCTTTTTGTGTCCTATATAAAAAGTGTTTCCCTATCCAAGATCATAAAGATATTCTCCTATGTTATCTTCTAGAAACTTTATAGTCTTACTGGTAACATTTAGATATACAGTCTACCTGGAATTAATTTTTGTATATGATGTGAAGTGTAAGGGGCCACCTTTTGTTCTTTTCCCATATGATTATTTATATACCCCAGCACCATTTGTTGAAAAGACAATCCTTGGTCTTCCACTTTTGTCATAACTCAGGTGTCCGTATACGTGTGAGTCTGTTCCTGGGCTCTGTGTTTTATTTCCTTGGTTTTGTGCTCCTGCTATCCTGTCTTGATTGTTATAGCCCTGTATATGGTAGACCACGTCTTCCAACATTGTTCTTTGTCCTCAAGAGTGTCCTGACCATTTCTGGCCTTTTGCATTTCCAAGTACATTTTAGAATTAATTTACCAAGTTCCCAAAAGACATTATGGGATTTTGATTGAGATTGTCCTTAAGCTATAGGTCATTTGGATGAGAATTTATATCTTTATTATATCATCTAATTCTTTAAACTTACATATTACTACATTTATGTAGGTTATCTTTAATTTTTGGCAATAACCTTTTATAGTTTTATGAATAAAGGTCTTAACACATTTTTCATTAGAATTATTTCCAGATCAGTTATTTTTGATGTTATATAAATGACATACTTTTTTTAATTTTCATTTTCTAAACCCTCATTACTGGTGTAGAGAAAAGCACGTGGTTTTTGTATTTTGAGTGACCTCCACTTTCTTTTGATTAGTGTTAATATGGTTTATTTTTTTTCTATCCTTTTACTTTTAACATATTTATATCTTCATATTTATATGGGTTTCTTGTGGACAACATATAGCTGAGTTTTGCTGTTTTATCCAATCCAACAATATCTAATTTTTAACTATGATTATTTATACACTTGGGTTTAAATCCGCTGTCTTGCTATTTGGCTTCTTTTTTTCCCATCTCTTATTTTCTTCCCCCTTTCCTCTTTTCTGCATTCTTTTGAATTAGTTGAATATTTTTATGATTCCGTTTTACCTCCTTTTTATCAGTCTGAAAAAATCCTTAGCACCAGTACTCGCCTGGTTGCCCAACTCAGAAACCCAGGATTATTTTTAATGTCTTTTTCTCTCTCATATCTATGCAGTCATAAAATTCTGTCATTTTACTTTTAAATCGCTCTACACTAAATTCTTTCTTTTCTGTCTGTACTGCTTGATCACTCTTGCTCATGTGCTCCTCTCTTACCTACGTATTTGTGATGACTTCTTTATTGGTCTCCCTTTTCCACACTTCAGAGTGACTTAATGTTTAAATCTGATAAAAAGCTTTCAGAATCCACCCAATGTCTCTACTACGTGGAGACTATGTGAGTTGTCTACATAAAGATCTTAATATTTTTATGCCTCTCATGTCCCAATCTTATGTATTCAACCCATCACTATCCACTCTTCCACCTAGCATGTTATATTCTAGCAATACTGATCTACTCATTGGCCAAACATGCTTTCTCCAGCCTCTGTGCCTTTTGCTATATTGGCAGTTATCCATTAAGTCTTAGCATTTCTTCCATGAAAGCTTGTCTACTTTTCTTCAGCTGAATTGTAAGTTCCTGCCTCTCTGATTTCATTTTACCTTCTGTATACCTCACTAGACTAAATTATATATAATTGAAATTGTTCATCTGTCTGTCTCTTCCTCCCTAGAATATAAGCTCCTTGAGGTTAGAGTCATCTTCATGTTAGATACCCAGTAAATATTTGTTGATTGAAAGAATAATTGGATACCAGTAGAGGCTTGTAGATAGTATATGAGTTTGGTCTATCATCATGTGATGTATAACTTTACTTTTATCATTTATCCAGCACATACTTATTGCATGTCAAATGTGCAGCAATCACAACGGGAGATTCCAGTAAGATTTGATCCTTGCCCTCATGGACCTTAGAGGTTATAATTGGTTTTTCCCAGAGTCAGACTTTTTAAAGTGAGACCTGATGGGTGCAATTTTGAAAAAAAAAAACAGTAGTTCTTTGCAAGTATTCACTCAATAAACAGAAAATTTTGGATGGGCTAGGAAAGGGGTTTCCTGAGAGGACACATTATTTTTCCTCTTGGGTAAAAGAAAAAAATATTGAATTTAATATTAATAATTAAAATTTTCTTGTAAAACTCAAGACATGGAGGAAATGTACATTTTTTTTCTTTTCTATAGGAGACGCTAAAACTTACTTATGAAGAAAAGATTGAAATCCTGGAATCTCAATTGAAGTTTTTGAGGTAAAGTCTTATCATCTATTTAAAGTCATAGCAAAAGCATGATGATCTTAAACTGTATTTGAATGTTTGCTGAATTCCCAGTTTTAGTTAATGTAAGAATTACTTGGGGCCAGCCCAGTGGCATAGTGGTTAAGTTTGCACACTCTGCTTTGGTGGCCTGGGGTTTGCAGGTTCAGATCCAGGGTGGGGACCTCAACACTGCTCATGCAGCCATGCTGTGGTGGCATCCCACACACAAAATAGAGGAAGATTGGCACAGATGTTAGCTCAGGGACAGTCCTCCTCAGAAAAAAAAAAAAAGCATTACTTGATGACATCTTGCATGCAATAGAAGAAATTTCCTCAGATTATTAAATGATAAGAGAGCATAAAATTGTGAAGTCCTTTTCCAAATCCCATTTCAAAGAACTGTGAGCTAAATTATAAATTGTATGCCCTCATCAATTGTAAAATATTTGTTTTCTCATAAAAACAAGAATTACTAGCTGCTCTTATAGAAATTATGATTTTAAAATAAAATAGTGAAAATAAAGCTCTCTAGTATTCCAAGTACAAGCAAGTATTTTTTCTCTGTAGGTATTCATCTAATTTTAAAATTGCAACAATAGTTTGAGTATTTTTATATGTGGTGAATTTGAGCATACGTAACAAATTTTCATATGCCTTTTGATATGTTTTCAAAAATCCTGATAAAACCTTTATATTATAGATTAACCATTAGTGATTTTTTTATGTGTTAGAAGTAGAAAAAGATACTAGGAATTAATTTCTTGTGTGTGAAATGTTATTTTAAATAATGGTAATGAAATATTTTCAAATCAAATCAACTTTAAAATACTTTTTATAATTTTATTTTAATAAGTACAATTTGAAATAAAATTAAAAATCTTCAGGCCGTATGTCATCTAGAGACATAACTAGAGTAATGCTAAGAACCAGCATCGTGGCTTTCACTGCTTGTGCTATTGTTCATTTATTTTAATATGCTCTTATGCTTTTCATTGCTTATTCTGATTAGTTTTAGGATTTCTATAGAGATTTTTACTTTTTCATGAACAAAACTAACATTTTAAAAAAAGGTCTAATTTTTCTTTCTTGCTTTTTATCTTGCTTTGTTGTATTTTGATTTCCATCGTATTTTGATTATTCAGTTCTAAAGTAAAGTGTTTCTAGGTCATTATACTTATTGGAATGTGACTTATTTAATCTTATTCAGAATTCAAATATGCCATCTTTAATTACATTAAAATACCACCTTGCAATGAACTGGACTTTGTTCCTTGCATCCTTCTGTTTCTTCATTTTCTTGTAGTACAATTTAAGATTATTTAAAGAGGTATTTTCTTTATGAAAGAGATAAAATCACTGGTCTCAGAAACTCTGGCTCTATGGTACCTTTTTATTTTTTATTTTTTGCCATTTCAAGTAACCAAATCTACCTGAATGTTTTGAAGTTGAAACTGACAGAAATAGTTATGGAGACCTTTTGACTTTGAAATATGCTTCCCAAGTTCTTTTTACAAAGTCTTTAAAAGTCAGACTTTTTCTACATGATACTTAAAAAGAAAACTTAATTATCTTGGGTATAGGGCAAAAACAGCTTTTGGCTTTTTTTTCAACTTGAGACTGTTTAGGTTAGCTTTCTTTAATCTTTGGATTACCTGTGGATCTTTCCCACCTCCCCTTGGGTTGCCTCCCCAAATCCCAAGTGTTGAGGTAGTGTGTGACAGCCCCGTGTCTTGATTATTGGCTTTTCCTCTGTGTCAGTGAGCCAGTTAGGATGGCTGTAGATCCCTGAGGATAGTAGAAACTGACGACAGAAAGTAGACTGAGCCAGAGAGAAAATGTCTGCCTTCAATAGTCTAAGAATTTAAGGACAACTTTCTCCTTTTTAAGCCAGGAAGGGTTTTTTATACAGCAGGAAAGGAATGTCTCTGCAAGGAAGCTCCATTGCCCAAGTTGACTTGACCAAAACTTTGCTTGGGGTAGGGGGGAGGGCAGAATACGACCTCATACACTAGTCATTTTATCCTTAAAAAGTCAACTTGGAGAAAAACCTCATCTAGGGACTATCCCACAAAGTAAAAACAAATAAAGAAAACACACACACACACACAATTTCTCAGTTCTGTCTAGCAAGCCGCATATTTCCAGCTAATAGCTGCTACTTATGAAGTCTTATGACTGGCAAGTTCTATAGAAATTCTTTTCGTGGCCCATTCTCTTTTGAAACAGCTCTTCATAAAACTTTGTGGTTAGATAAATGTTTAATGTTTTTTCCTCCTGAAGAAAAATGGGCAATAATAAACTACTCAGGGATAAAATCCATGTCCATTCTGTGATCTTTTAAGGTACTCTTTACAAATTTTAAGGGGTTAGCACTTGGAATGGGGTATTTCCCTCAGTTCAAGGATGTTGTGTTATGTTGCCCCACCTCTTTATATAATAAGAGAAGCTTCTCAGGATTTGTATTTGGAGTTTTCTTTTTGTTTTGTGGGTAATGTAATGTAATGGAGATGGGATCCTGTGAAGAGGGAGACAGGCTAATCTGTGTTAAAATCTTACAAGAACTTGGGCTAATTATTTAATATCTTCAAATCTCATTGTATTCAAAATCTCAATTAGGATACTCGTGCCTGCATTTCAGGGTTGTGGTAAGAATTAATTAGCTGTTGCATGGAGAGTGCGTCCTAAGGTAAACACCTCTAAGTTGTGGTAGTGGTTATCATGATGATGATACATTTGAAAATAGTTACCTCGCCATTTACTAGAATTTATTTTCTTATCTTTTTAGGAAAGACTTAGCTGAATATCGGAAAAATTATGAAGATCTTAAACAGCAACTAAAACATAAAGAATCTCTTCTTGCTGCTAATATTTCTCACCGTGTTGGTGGTCTTTGTTTGAAATGTGCTCAGCATGAAGCTGTTCTTTCCCAAACCCACACTAACGCTCACATGCAGACTGTTGAAAGACTGACGAAGTAAGTGTGCTCTGTGTGTGGAGTCTTTGTCAACATGGAAAACTGTGTCTTTAAAGGGGCGTTGTGTTCTTTTAGCCTCAGGCTAGATCACATGTGATCACTGTTAAGCTTCAGATAAAATGGATTTTAAAAGGTTCCTTCATTGTAGCTTTCTTGAAGACAGAATAGGTGAGTTTTGCCAACTGTGTGTGACCATGTCATTTTGGAGAAGTAATTTTCTCTCTCTTCGTTTCAATCTCATTTTGAAGTGAAAGAATTGAAGTAGATAACCTTTACAATTCTGTTCATTTCTATGACTCCATAATTGCAAGTCCAGCACGATTCTTAACAGAACTGAGTTTGAGAGGAATTGTTTTGATTTTGGCTTATCTTGGATTTCCCTGCTGTCATTTAAGTAGAATAAGTTATTATCACGTTTTCGTCATCTGCCTGTTGTAAGAATATTATGAATACTGTGTTGTGAAGAAGTACCCACTACATCCCAGTGTTAATATTTGAGGACCAACTGAGGATGAGTTACACACGAGCTTTAATGTCGTCAAAGTTTCCATCTAGGTTGAAATACTACAGTTCTTTGTGTGCATCTTTTTTGTTCCATTTTCACTATTCCAGAGAAAGCCTTTTCCTGTGAGAATTACAATCTGTGGAAGTTGAGAATTATTATTTAGTACAGCATAGTGTGTGTTCTCCCATGCCCCCTTCTTTTCTCTGTGCTCAAGGTCACCTCTCTCTGTTTGGGCTCATTTCACAGCCGGAACATCACTCCTTCTTAGTTCTCTCACCAGCCTTGGCCCATTTTGTCCTCAGCTGACTTAGGCTCCTTTCTTCTGTGATTTTATAATGTATTGTGTATACTTGGAGGCAGCAAGTGTGATTTGCTGATTTCTGTATCCCTGGCTTCTAGCAGACCACCTGGCCTGTGGGAGACACTCAGTAAATGCTTGCTGTTCACATGACAATGCATTTTAGCATTTACTGCTTAGTAGTCAGGGATCCTCCATCTGGAACTGGCGTGAAGAGAAAGACTGTGGTCAGTAGAGTCAGACCACTTTTGCTCTACATCTTGACCTTTGGACAAATTACTTTACGTCTCTGAGTCTGGAGTCTTCTGCTGTTCGGAAGACTATACCTCTCGGGATTTTACTGGGGCAGCTTAGCCTTGTGCCTGGAGCACTGGCTTTTGAGTCAAACTGCCGTGTTTCATATTCTGGTTCTACTGCTAACTTACTGTGTAGCCTCATGAGAGTTACTTAACCTCTCATGCCTCAAGTTCCCTTTTTTTTTTTTTGAGGAAGATTAGCCCTGAGCTAACATCTGCTGCCAATCCTCCTCTTTTTGCTGAGGAAGCCTGGCCCTGAGCTAACATCCGTGCCCATCTTCCTCCACTTTCTATGTGGGACGCCTGCCACAGCATGGCTTGCCAAGGAGGGCCACGTCCACACCTGGGATCCAAACCGGTGAACCCCTGGCCGCCGAAGCGAACGTGCGAACTTAAGCACTGCGCCACCTGGCCGGCCCCTCAATTTCCCATTTTTAAAATGGAGATAGAAATACATAACTGATAGGGTTATTTTGAGGAGTCATTGGAAGAATACATACATAATGCTTCCAACAGTTCCTGCTGTGTAATAAACGCTCCATAGCTGTTAAAGCCCTTCAGGGCCTCTGTCCTCCAGGAGCAGGCCGAGTGTCTGGCAGCCATGGCTCCCACGGTGACTAACACAGAGGTTGTTATATGAAAACGGAATTTCTCCAATTTGGACTGACTGGTAGTTTTTATAATCTATGCTGACAGTCCTGTGTTTTGTTAAATATTATATTAATTATTAAATTATTCATATATATTCAATATAATTATAAAGGATATTAAATATATTTTCAGATGCAACTAACATGTAATAAGCATTTATTATATGCTAAAGACTGTGCTAAGCAATTTAAAAACATAATCTCTTAATCTTAGTAAAGCATTTGTGAGGGAAATATTATTACCCCATTTTATAGCTAAGGAAACTGAGGCTCAGAGAAGTTAAAAATTTGCCTGTTTATATTTGGAAAAAAGAATAGAAGCATAACTCACAAAAATAAATTCAAGATGGCTTAAAGACCCAGATGTAATTCAGACTGTAAAAGTATTTTAAAAAATGTAGAAAAATATCTTTGTGGCCTTGGGCTAGTTAAAGTCCTGAGCATGACATGAAAACTGAAATTCATAAAGGAAAAAAGTTTATACATTTGACTCCATTAAAACCTTTCTTACAGTACAATATTACAAATTAAATTAAGAGACTGGGGAAAATATTTACATTTTACATAACAAAAAATTGATATAATGTGTAAAGAAACAAACAAAAAGTACAAACTGCCCAGTTGCAAAGTGGATAAACAATAGAAATTGGTGGTGCCGGCCGCGTGGCTGAGTGGTTAAGTTCACGTGCTCCACTTCGGTGGCCCAGGGTTTTGCTGGTTCAGATCCTAGGCCCAGACATAGCACCGATCATCAGGCCACGCTGAGGTGGTGTCCCACATAGCACAACAAGAGGCACTCACAACTAGAATACACAACTATGTACTGGGAAGCTTTGGGGAGAAGAATAAAAGAAAAGATTTGCGGGGCTGGCCTTGTGGCCGAGTGGTTAAGTTCACACGCTCCGCTGCAGGCGGCCCAGTGTTTCATTGGTTCGGATCCTGGGCGCGGACAAGGCACTGCTCGTCAAACCACGCTGAGGCAGCGTCCCACATGCCACAACTAGAGGGACCCACAACGAAGAGTATACAACTATGTACTGGGGTCTTTGGGAAGAAAAAGGAAAAAAATAAAATCTTTGAAAAAAAAAAAGATTGGCAACAGTTGTTAGCTAAAGTGCCAATCTTTAAGAAAAAAAAAAGAATAGAAATTGGTGAGCAATAAAAGAGGAAGGTGTCAATACACAAGAAGGTATTCATTCTGTTATTATTCAGGGAAATACAATTTTTTAAAAAATCAACTCATCAAATTTGTGAAAATTAAGGAAGATTGGTAATCACAAGAATTGGTGAGACCATGAGTAATGGACTATTTTCACACCCTGCTGGTAGAACTATAAATTGGTACTACTTTGGAGGGTGATTTAGCACCATCAGTTAATATTTAAATTAGGTATTACACATTTCAGAATCTACCCTGGAAAACGTATGTGTGTGCATGATGGAGCGTATATAGGGAGTGCTTTTTGCAACGTTATTTGTAATGGTGGTGTGACACTGTGATATAATAAGAAATAGTACTTTGGTCTTCATCTCTGGTTCCTGGCTTAGAGCTCCTAAAACTTTAGTTTACTAAGTGCTAAGATCAATAGGAGTATCTGTTCTAATATTTTGGTTATGTCCCCTGTTCCTGAAATAGCTCCAGAGCATAAACGTGAAAGGAACATCTTTTGTAATCTTAACAAGTCCCTTTCAACCACACCTGAATTTATGTTAATGAGGTGACTTTTGGAAACCCACTAAGGAGGAGTGTCTGGTTGCCAAGGGAACCATTCACGTGGTCAGAGGATTGGAACTTTCAGCTCCCACTCCCCAACCTCTGGGGAGGGGAGAAGGCCTGGAGATTGAATTCAATCACCAATGCCCAATGATTTAATCAAGCCTATGGAACCTCTGTAAAAACCCTAAACAATGGGGTTTGGAGAGCTTCTGGGTTGGTGAACACATCAAGGTGCCAGGAGGGTGGCACGCCCAGAGAGGACATGGAAGCTGCAGGCCCTTCTTCACATACCTTGCCCTGTGCATCTCTTCCAGTTAGCTGTTCATGAGTTGTATTTGTTATGATAAACGGGGAATAGTAAGTAAAGCATTTTCATGAGTTCTGTGAGCTGTTCTAGCAAATTATCAATCCTGAGGAAGGAGTTGTGGGGACCCCCGATTTATGGCCCATTGGTCAGAGATACAGGTGACAACCTGGGACTTTCAGTTGGCATCTAAAGTAGGGGACAGTCTTGTGGGACTGAGCCTTAACATGTAGTGTCTGTCCTAACTCTGGGTAGTTAGTGTCAGAATTGAGTTAGTATCCACTGAGAATGAGAGAATTGCTTCGTGTGGAAAACCCATATATTTGGTGTCAGAAGTGTCGTGAGTACAGAAACTGAGTATAGAGGAAAACAAGAGGTTTTTCCTTTAGGAGTGAACAACCTAAATATCCTTCAAAGAAGAATAACTAAAGTATTGTTTAGATAAGCTGAAATTTTATGCACAGTAAAAAATTAAAAAAAAGAAGTAGATTTATATATACTAAAGTGGGACTAAGCTTCAAAATATATTGTTGAACAAAAAAAAACTAAAACAAGATGAGAAAGATACACCTGGTATGAAACCATTTGTATTTTTTTAAAAGTCCATGCACAACCATACTTAGGTATTTTCTCTAGGTTCATAGATATGCATAGAAAAAGATTTGAAAGGATAAACACACAATATTTAACAGTGATTACCAGTAGAGAGGTGGAAGAAGGCATTGAAATTGAAAGTATGTGTCAAATAGGTCTTTAATTGTATTGGTAATTAATTTTACAAGGAGAATGTAATGCAAATTAATTTAAAAAGGGAAAAAGCCTATTCAAATTCACACAGATGAAGACAGCAGAGTTTAAGTCCAGCAAAACCAACCAACAAATAAAAAGCAGGACTTTTTCCCTATTATGTTGCCTTTCATGCTATCTTTGTAGATCATAAGAAAAATATTTTAAAAGGAAGCTACAATGTTTGCATTGATTCCAAGCCTGGCAGTCATTTAGAAATTAGATTCTTACTCTATTGTGTATTCCTTTGTCTCTATCCTAAATTTCAGCTCTTAGCCTCTTAAAATAAATGTCAGCCTTCTCCGTTCAATTTTCTGCTTTGTCAGCATGTCATTGGCTCATGTCCTTCTTTAATAACAGAATACAGTGGAAGGTTTCTGCTTTTATTGTAAATGTAAATCTTTGTCTATATGATTCCCTTGGCCTAAGCTGGTGTTCAGCTTCTTTCATCTTATTAATGCAGAATGCTGGATATTGAGTGATATGCTGACTTTGAAGAATGGCCAAGACTTTAGATTTGGATTTCTAGTTTTATGCATAATTAGAAGTCTGAACCCTCAGTGATCTGTATCAAAGTATTTCCTGCATGGCTTTAACAGGGAATTTTTAAATCCAAAATATGATAAATCAAAGTGTTTCCTGGCCTCTACTCGGAATGTGGTATTGTGACACCAGCATTAACCTCCTTTGTTGAGTTTTTATCGTGTAATGTGTTGAATTTATGACACAAGCATGACTTGGACCTGGAAAAGGAGAAGATCAGGTGTGGCTTGGGGACCAGACCACCCATGTGTTCGTGATGTTTTCGGACAGTATACTTAGCAACTGTTGATGACACTGGATATATTTTAAAGGTTGATTTGAAGTCCTCATAGTGTTTCTGAACTTCTGCTTTTCACTCAGGTCTCATTATGCCAAAAGGTATGTAAGAGCAACAGAAACCTCTTACTTGCTTAAAGAACAAAATACCTTAGAAGGGTAATCAGGATGGAACGGCTTTATTTTGAATTCCTTTCTGTAGCTCATCGTGCCTTGGGGAAGTTTTGATGTACTTTTCAGAAAGAAGGAATGATTACTACTGTACTTTCCTGGGACTTTAGTCCAGCTTGTGATTTTGGGGTGGGTCATTGGCAATATTCTGTATGGTTGGCTTTGAAAGACTATGGCAGGAACTTCCCAGAAATGAGGAGCAAGGAAATGTTTTAATCAGCCTTGCAGACGTTCTTTTTGAAAACAGTGATAATACTTACAAATGATGCTTAATAAAGCTTACAGTTGGTAATAGCTGTGGAGTAACTAGGAACTAAAAGCGTTTCTTGGGCACTCCATATTTCAAGACGAAGCTCATGCGTGTACATGAGACCAACCCTCTCTTTGTTGTAAACATCTGGCCAAGATTTTTTGGAGATTTTCTCTGTCCTTTGTGCTCTGTTTGTTGCACTAGGTTCCTTAAATACTACATGCTTGTTAGGTAGATCACCCCAGCACTGAAACCCATGCTCCTTACTTCATCGTCTGCTCATCTGCATCATGGATGTTGCAGGGTTGATGCTGTATTCCTTGCTTTGCTTTGAAAACCTCCTTGATCACATTCGTTGAAACTTTCACAGGGTGAGGGGTTTTTTGGGGGCAGTTTTTGGTGAGGAAAATTGGCCCTGAGCTAATATCTGTTGCCAATCTTCCTCTTTTTGCTTGAGGAAGATTGTCACTGAGCTAACATCTTCCTTCATCCTTCTATGTGGAACACTGCCACAGCATGGCTTGATGAGCAGATCTTGTGCCTGGAATCCAAGCCCCAAAACCCTGGGCCGCCAAAGTGGAGCACGCAGACTTACCACTAAACCACCGGGCCAGCCCCACATGTGGTGTTTTTAAGCAGTCACGCAACTTTTGCCATGGAAATGGTAATTTGGAGAACTGCCCTCTCACTCTGTCATTGATATGTCATGTATATTTGGACAATGTCCCATGGCGAGAGGCCACTGTGGCCTGGCTCTGGGCTGGCCCAGTGGACTGGGAGCTCTGGAGCAGGACTACAACTGCCTGGGTAGTTACCCTGGGTAGCTGGAATTGACTGTTTCTGAAGGGCAGATAATGAGTGAGCACTGTTAGACTCAAGGGACAAGTATGGGGCTGAAAGATGGGAGCTAAATCAAGGTGAGCCAGACGAACCTAGGCGTGGACAGGAGGCAGGGCCTTGTGCTGAGGACAAGGCTGACACGCTAGAGCTCTGTTTCTGAGTGCTTGCTCTTTGGTATATGGGCTGGCTGAGTTGAAACAAAACAAAGCCAGAAATGTAGCACTGAGTAGAAAATCCCAAATTGCCAAAATGGCTACTGCAGCTGTAAGTGTATATGCAATTTAGCCATCTCTCCTGAGCTTCCCAGGTGGTTGAAGGCCACCGCAGAATATAGTACATTTCTCTTACAGAAAATTGGAGTTTGTCAGTCCAGTGGCTACACAGATTTTTAGTATAATCATTTTACGGGTCTCACTGCTAAATGATGATCTTAAGACAACGGTGTTTTGGGGTTTATCTTTAATGATTTTCTCTGGTTCAGTAATATGGAGTTGGTGGGTTGATATTCTGAAAAAATTTTGAACCAGAGCAACTAAACTCTTTAATTTCCAATTCTAAATACTCTAGTGACTTTTAAAATTTAGATCATAAAATATTAGAATTGGGGGGAAGTTTTACTTCACCTCTTTTGGTGCCCTCCTGTAGCAGTCATTATTCATTCATTCTTTTGTCATTTATTTCATTAAGGAGCTACCATGTGGCAAACTCCTCTCGCAAGAGGATATACTGAAAAGAGATGAAATGTATTAAATATAAGAAGCAGGTGTGTTAGACTTTTATTCTGTTGTGATCTGTCTGTTAACACACTTACAAACACTAAGCTTTTTTGTTAGTTCTTTTTATTTGGAACTTTGGCTTTGATGATGGCGTGGTATCAGGAACAGATAAGATTGTCATTGAATAGTGATTTTGGTTTTCCAGTAGGTTTTGGAAGTTTAAGAAAGGTGACTATATGATGCCCACGTTGACCTTGCTATCCTTGAAAAGTGAATTTAGGTTTTCTTCTAGAATCATATGTTCTAGTTGGATTGCATATTCTCAATGAAGCTAGTACCCTTTTATGTTAGAGCTTATTTTGAAATTCAAATAAATGTAAGTTCAATTTTGCTTACATTTAATTTACAGCTTAACGAGAATAATTTAATCTTGCTTTGATTCTTCCACTTTTTCACATAATCATTGTGTTTGATTATATTTGATAAAAATAAACTCCTTTTTTCATTTCCTTTAGAACAAAAAAAAGTAAACTATTTTTCCCAATTTAAAACAAACAAATCAGGAAATTCTAAGATGAAGATCACCATGCACCATGAATTTTATGATATTTGAAGCAATTTATTCTTTTTTTTAAACAAAAGGAGCTTTTATGAAACTGCTAATAACTGTAACTTTGTTCAGTATTACGTATTTCTTAAAATATGGCTGCTTTCCAAATACCACAAATGGTTTAAATTGTTTTATCTTTAAGAGATTTTTTTAATGGAATCATTGGTTAATTCTGAAAGCAATTCAAGCCCAGAGTTCATGATCTTTTAAATTATTACTCCTTAAAGTTTGCTAAATGAAAGGAAAATCGCAGTTGGCTCTTTTTTGCTAGTTTGGAACTTGGCAATGAAAATGAAACTGCAAGCAGTTACTTCAACTGAGTTTGAAAGCACAGTTTGAAACTTGAGCCCTGTGACAAGGATGGAATAGCATACAGAACAGTCCAACTTACGTTTTTTTGCTTTGTGTGTAAAGAAAGTTTCCCACCTCAGTTTCCCTTTGGTCATTTTAATCCAGTGGATAAATTCCAGATATCCTGGGATCTTTTACGTGCGGTTAAGTTAACCCATGAGATTGGATCCTTGCCATTTTACATGTCAAAGCATTTTGGCATTTGGTTTACTTCTGTCCCCAGAAATAGCTCAGCTTAGGATACTTCTGAGAATGGCTGAGGAAGGGGCGGGGCTAGGCACCCGTCAACCCAGTGGATAAGGTTTGGTTAAATTACCAGCGTTATGGGCACAAGCAGGGCATTTGAGGGATTTAATGGGACCATGCATTGAAGGAAGAAATGTGTTCATGAGTAGGTGAAAGAGAAGAGCGACAAAGAGGATCGTGGAGGCAGATACGGAGGCAGGGACATCTGTTTGTTCAAGAAAGGGAGAGGAGAGTCGGCAGTGTAAATAAAACCTTAGTGGTCCCCTCTTAATGTGTTTACTCCTCCTTCGAGGTGCATTCCCTGCCTTCCCTACCTTATTGCCTTTTTTTTCCTTTTCACCCCCCACTCTTTATTTTTAAACTAATTTCCTCTTGTCTGGGCTTTAGTCTTCAGGCCTCGGTGTGCCAGGCCTCCGCATAATCGGTTATTGTCCCGCCAGATGCAGGCCTGCCCTTACTGCTCGCCGCTCACCCAGTGAGCACAGAGGGTCTTTCTCTGGGCTCTGCTGCAGTGCGCGCCGAGGGCGGCCCTGGCCCTTCTTCCAATACCTAGTAATGCCTTTTTCTTCCCGACTTTACGAATACACGGTCGTTTGATCATTTCTTATTTTGAATGTTCTTTTTTTGTGTGCCAACAGAGAGAGAGATGACTTAATGTCTGCACTAGTTTCCGTAAGGAGCAGCTTGACATATGCGCAGCAAAGGGAAGCAAGTGCATATGAGCAGGTGAAACAAGCTGTGCAGATGACTGAGGAAGCCAATTTTGAAAAAACCAAGGCAAGTCTAATAGGATTAGAATAAAAGCATGCCATTATTGCTCTTTTTTTTTTCCTGAGTTTTTCTTTGGGTATTCTTCCATCACTAGACTCTTTTCCAAACACACAAAGTGAATACCAATTTGTTAGTGTTGACTTTTCTAAATTAAACAAATTTACTATTTGGAAAATTATTATTCCTCTGCAAATACTCCTGTTATATCACTATTCAGAAAATGTATGCAGCCAGCCTCATGGCCGAGTGGTTAAGTTCATGCACTCTGCTTCGGCGGCCCAGGATTTCGCCAGTTCGAATCCTGGGCACGGACATGGCACCACTCATCAGGCCATGCTGAGGCAGCGTCCCACATGCCACAAGTAGAAGGACCCACAAGTAAAAATACACAACTATGTACCAGGGGGCTTTGGGAGAAAAAGGAAAAATAAAATCTTAAAAAGGAAAAAAAAGAAAACAAAAAAAGAAAATGTAGTGCAGTGTGGTAAAGTACTTTGAGAGACGTATGCTTAAGCTTTTTATTTGCTGATAATTTTTAGTGCTGTGAAAATCGAAACACCCATACTCACTCATTTGTGTATGTTCATGTACGACTGAAGACATCTTTTTTTTCTCTATTCATGGGAAATTTTGAGAACATCCAAATATGCCACAGATGATAATATGTGTGTATTTAATAGCATCTTGAGCTATGAGTCTGGATCCATTGTATGCTCAATCAACCATAATTGACAGTTATTGATCAGGCAGTGTTCTAGGCACTGTAAACACTAGGAGGTTACCATTGATTCATTGTTATCTTGATTGATTGCTATATTTGGGGGCCACACTTAATCCATTAAAATTGCTGTGTATTTTCCCTATACACACTAGCCACACTTCAAGTGTTCAATAGCTAAATGCAGCTATTGATTACTGTGTTGGACAGTGCAGATACAGAACATTTCGATCATCACAGAAAGTTCTGTTGGATACCGTTAGTCTAAGCCGTATAGTAGCAGTAGTGTTATACTGGGCTATTCAACTCTGTATTAAGCCTCTTCTCAGTCATTGCTTATCCGTTTGTCTCTATCCAGTGCATCCCTAACTCTTCCCAGACCATTTAACTCTCACTGTTTTCATTACTAATGCCCCTGTGTCTTCTAAACCTTACGTTGGTTCTGACCAAACTCCCTAACGTCTTTATTGTTTCCTGAAACACTCCTGTTTCTTCATTTGTACTGAGCTCTGCTATCCCTTAATGATCTCATGATCCTCAACCCCCAGCAAAGGCCCTTTGTCACTCATTTCCTCTCATGTGCTGCGACAGAGGAAGCAGCATTCGCCTCGCTCTTAACTGCCGTGTCTAGGCCTTTGTTTTGGCACCTACTTTCAGTTCTCATTCCTCTTTGAGATCAGCGTTGTCTCTCTTCTCCTTAATCTTAGTCATTATAAACTCTCAATCTAGAAGACACTCTTTGACACTTTTTTAAAAACAAAATCCTGCATTTTATTATTCGGGTTTATAAAATAGTTATGGAATCTTTGACCCTTTTTTTTTTTTAAAGATTTTTTATTTTTCCTTTTTCTCCCCAAAGCCCCCCAGTACATAGTTGCATATTCTTCGTTGTGGGTCCTTCTAGTTGTAGCATGTGGGACGCTGCCTCAGCGTGGTCTGATGAGCAGTGCCATGTCCGTGCCCAGGATTCGAACCAACGAAACACTGGGCCGCCTGCAGCGGAGCGCACAGACTTAACCACTCGGCCACGGGGCCAGCCCCCTTTGACCCTTTTTAAGAGCTTTAGCGTCTAACCCGTTTCCCTCTTGTCTTTGTCCACTCAGGCTGCCATGACAGAAGTACCACAGACTGGGGGGCTTAAACCACAGATACTTATTTCTCGCAGGTCTAGAGGCTGGGAGTCCAGGATAAGGCACTGGCAGGTTCTGTGTCTGGTGAGATCCCGGTTTCAGGTCTGCCTTCTCACTGTCCCCTCACAGGGCGAAAGCGGTGAGGGGTCTCTCTGGGGCTTCTTTTATATGGCACTAATCCCATTCATGAGGGCTCTACTTCCATGACCTAATCACCTCCCAAAGGCCCCAGCTCCAAATACCGTCACATTGAGGGTTGTGTTTCAACGTGTGAACTTTGGAGAGGCACAAACATTCAGTCTACAGCGCCCTCCACCTTACCTCCTTTCATCATCCTTAAACGTTTCAACATCCGTATTGTTAATATATGCAACACCTTGGTCCCAACACACTTTGGCTTCGTTAATTCTATTGTTTTTTCCCTACTCTGCTGTAACTCCCCTGTGAACTGAAGTGTCCATCAGATCTTAGACTCTGAAACTGCTCGCTTTGACCAGAGATTTGCTTTTCTCCCTATCCCAGTTAAATCTACTCTGTGTCTTCATTTCTGCCTCTAGTTCGTCAGCCTCCTCTCATATCTCGTTTTCTCTGTTGTCTCCAGGCTGATCTTCTACTCTTTCCTTTTAAATATGAATTTTACAATCCCAGATTGAACTCATTGTGTTCACTTCCCCAAAACTGCTGTGTCCTCTCCTCACTGAATGGCACCTTTGTCCACTAACATGCCCTAACCGGAACCTGAATCCTCTCCTTCATTCCTTACTTCCAACCAATCACTGAGTACAAATCTTAGTTTCTGGAGTTTTCCTGAATTCTTTCCTCACTGTCACCTTTCTTGTTCAGGCCCCCTGTAACGTCTGGATTTATGAATTACAACAGCCTTGTCTCCTTTCCTTCGCTCATTCCCTACACTGCAGCCAGAAAGTGATCTTGCTTCAGGGCAGATCTGATCATGTGACTCCCTGATTTAAAGTCTTTCAGGGATTTCCCACTGCCTTCAGGATAATCTTCAGACTCTTTCAGAGCCTTATAAGGTCTGGGAGAACATGCTTCCTTTTAACCCTTCACTGCCACTTGTGACTCTCCTCCAGCAGACTCAGCCACCATCAGCTTGGAAAGCCAGTCGACTTCAGAGGTTGGGCCTGGTCTTATTAGAATTAACCAGACTTAGAGTCAACTTTCAGCCCCACCATTCACTAGCTTGTGACCTAGGGCAAGTTGTTTAATTCTCTATGCCTTCATTTTTTCTCATCTGTAAAATAGAAATAATATCTGACTTCTAGGGTTTTCATGAGAACTGCATTTTGAATAAATAGTGGTGCTGGTGGTGATGACCATTAATCCCCCTGATTATGCCATGCTTTTCCCAGCTTCCGAGTCTTTGTACATGTCATGCAGATTCTTCTCCCCCACTGCCTGCATATTTTCTCCATCCTTCAGATCTTAGTTTACATGCCAGTCTCTCTGGAAAATCTTTGATCTTCCATCCTAGATTTGATGTACATCTTATGTGCTTTTTAGCAGTGTTTCTCAGTCTTGGCACTGTTGACAATTTGGGCCGCATAATTCTTTGTTTCTTAGGTTATCCTCCATATTTTAGGATGTTTAGCAGCATCTCTGGTCTCTACCCACTAGATTCCAGTAGCACACCCCTCTCCCCCAAGTTCTGACAACTGAAAATGTCTCCAGACATTGCCAAATGTCCCCTGGGGTTGGAGGATTGCACCTTGTTGAGAATCACTCTTTATTAAAGCCTTTATCAAAATGTATTGTTATTGTTTATTTGTCTATATCTTTCATTAAACTTTAAAATCTCTGGCAGGGAGGAACATATCCATCTTGTTCACTATGAAATCCCTAGCATCTTGCATAGTGCTTGGTGTGTAATAGTGACTCAGTAAATATCCACTGACTAAGGGAAATGCAATCTATTTTCTCACTAACACCCTAGAATTCCTGTATTCTTATCTTTCTAGTTTACTCACTTTGCCAGTGTCCAGTGAAAGTTAAGCCCAATCACACTTTTTTTTCTATTGCTGCTTTCAGCCTATCAAGCACGGCTGAAGAAAGCTATTGAAGAAAGCTATTTAAGAAAGCCCGGGAACAAATTCCACAGGAGATAATCCTGGTTGCCTTCAATGGGTATAGGTGCTGTTTAGCAATTCTTTTTTTGCAGTTAACTCCCTTATCTATAGACAGGAACTCCACTCTTCCCTTCCCCAACTCTACTCTTACCACCTCACTCTCAGTAGATGACCCACTGTATTGAGATCACGACCAACTGACAAGAGCCTCTTCAGCACCTCCTCATCCCTCAAATGTGTCTTCTACTCACCTTTTTCTTGTGCATCTGGCCCCCTTACTTCCCAGGATGGGTCTCTTTCTCTAAGTTCTTGATATCTCCTACTTCTAGGGTTTTGGGCCCTGAGCCGTTTGTCATCACGTCTTTCTTGTGTCTTCTGTCCTTCCGTCTTCCTCATCCTATTTTTCTCCCTCATCCTATCTGCAGCTGTTATTCTTGTTTGAACAAACAGAGCAGCCTGCCCTTGATCAGCTTCCACTTAACTTGCTGCCATCTCACCATCGTTTCACTGGCAGACCTTTTCGAACAGGCCTCTACCCTTGTCACTTTCTGTTCACTCCTGAACACATCACAGTCGGGCTTTCAACAAACTGTGTTCTGATTTCCTGCGGCTGAATGCTCATGGAGTGCTCCCAAGTCACTTCCAGATTACTAAACCCAGTGAGCTCATCTCATTCCTCAGTTGACTCAGACTCTGCGGTTGTGCAAGCCATTAACTGTCTATCGTAACATATCATCCCTTTCTCGTGATTTATCTGATGTTTTACTCTTGTGGGTCCTCTTTATATTGCTCCTCTCTACTCCTCTCAAGTCTCTTTTCACTTTTTTCCACAAGCCTTTAATGCAGACTTTCCTCCGAGTCAGTTCCTGGCCTCCACCCATGTTGTGCTGGTTTCTGGGATCCATTCTCTCCTCTCATGGCCAGACCGTCACCTTCATTTGAACACTCCTATGTTATGTCTTGAGCTCTGATAGCTCTCCCGAGCCTCAGGCCTACATTTCTTGCTGCTACTAGACCTCTTTATATGGATGATTTGCCACCAGGATCTGAAACTCTGCACAAGCAACTTGTTAATTTTCTCCACCTTCCTGTCCACCACTCCTTTTCCTTCTACCATTTTCTGTATTATCTTTTTCAGACAATGGCATCATCGTCTTACCAACAGCCCTGGTCTGCGTCCTTTAAAATATCTTGGCTCCTCCCTGTCTCTCACTCTCTACATCCAGTCAGTTACCAAGCTCTCCCTCTCTCTTCGGAGTCCCTTACTGAGCTATGCCTGCCCTCCATTCCTCTGAGTAGATGCTCTGATGCACCCTGTGCAGACTGTTGCAATAGCATTCTAGTTGGTGTCCCCGGGTCTCTTCCAATTGCAGCATATCTTTCTCCTTGCAGCCAAAGTCTTCCTGAAGTGCAGATTTGCCTGTTCAGGTAGCTCTCCTCTTGCAGTAGAATGAACGACAGATTCCTTAGCATGGTCTTCCAGATCTTTCACAGTGTGGCCCCACTCTAACTTTTCTAGCCTTATCTTTTACTACACTCTTTAATATAATCTCTGCTATTTCCAGAACGTGACCTACAGTTGACCATTTGAATTTGTTAACGCTATATTTTCTGCACTGTATTTATCTGTGAAATCTCTATTCAGCCGATGAGGCTCAACTCAGCTAACAGTCTTCCTAGAAGTTTCCCCAGCCCCTTCTGTCTGAATCTTGTTTAATCTCTTCATCCTCTGGGTTCCTGCTGATGCTGTGTATAATTCTGGTAGCTGTTTATGTAGCTTGCTCTACTAAAAGACCTTAAAAGTCAGGTCTGTGACATCTATCAGTGTATTCCCCACATGGCTGGTTACATATTAACTGCACAGTAAATGGTTGTTGAATTAAAGTCAGTTATTAACTTTACATAGTAATGTGAATTTTAGTAATAGTGATTTTCAAAATTTAACAGTTGAGAACTAGAGAGGCTATTGTGTATTGTGAATCCATAGAATTTTTCACTGGACTAGTAATAATGCAAGGATGGAGTTCTAGGCAGTTTACAAAATGCAGTGCCGGTCTAGTAGTTTATATCTCTAAGGTATGGTAAAGCACATTAGGAATTTTGCTTTCTGAGAGTAAAAAGTGAGATGGCATACGTATTTTAATTTTAGAATCAAACCCTTGATTACTGGGCTCTGTAATGGTTACTTTGTTCTTATAGTTCCTTGACATTTGTTGCCATCTAGTGTCCACTTTGTACATTGCATGCTAAGGAAGCAGAAGGAATTTTTTTGTATTATGTATTTATATTTATAGTGGCAGTGGAAACACCTGAGGATTTTATAAGAAAATAAATTTATAACATAAGAAAGTTAGAATGCCAAACATAGAGTCAGTTGTGAAACTACCTTGGATCAAATGCCTACTCTGCCGCTTTCCAGATCTGTGATCTTGGGCAAATTATTTACTGTCTCAAAGCCTGTTTCTTCAACTGAGTGATAGGAACCACTTAAAATTTACTGAAGGGCTTAAATAAATTAATCCTTGTATAAATAAATTAATCCTTATAAGCCATTTAGTAAAGTATCTGGCAAGTAGTAAGAGCTCAGTAAATGTTTTTGTTTATCTTTGAAAATTGCAAGTCGTTACAACAGGGGATAATATTAAAAGAGAAAAAAAAAAATAACCTGGGAATAACTGAGGGTGGAGTAGAGGCTCCTGTAGCGATGCCTTGGGAAAGCTACAAGATGCCAGGTTAAGCAGGCCTGAGACCTGCCTGCTTCTGTTTGAAGGGAAATGTTGACTTCGACGTGAGGTTACCATCAGCATAATCTCAGATGAGATAACCCTCTGAAGAGTTTTTAAAAAATACCAACCTGGTAGGTTGAATAAATGTCCCCAAAACTTTTTTTTCCTTTTTAAGTATCCCAATTATCGTTTTTCTTGGACTACAGCGGAATCAGAAAGGCAAGAATTAGAAAACTGGAAAGAAAATCAGAAAAGCATTGTGTATTTGATTGCAGGCACAGTCATAGAAAGTAATGCTTCTTGATATGTACAATATCTGCCACAAAACAAAAACAAATTATAAATATCTTGAAAATGGGAGGTAGGGATAGACTGACTGATAGGTTTCTAGTAAGCAAGCGTTTATAAGTTAAAATCAATATTATGCATTATTCATAAGCTAAAATTCATTGATAATCATTTTTATTTTGTGGGCTTTATTTCATAAAAATAAAAACATTTTCATAAGTTTTTAAGTTTACATTCACAAGTATGAACTCTATATTTCTCATAAGATCTTTAATTCTTTAATCATGAATTCTTCTATCACAAGGATTTCTAGGAACCTAACCCTAGCAGTTAAGAAGGACTTTTATATGTCCTAAAATAGTTTTTCTATTTTAAAAATTGAGTTGACTAGACATAAATTTGTTTTGGAAAATGTTTTGACCCCATTAAGATAATAATGTATACTTCTTGGTTTAATAAAACTAGGACTGGGAATATCAAGCCCAATAAATTATGTTTTGAAAAAGGTGTTAATGTGGCCAGCATAGAATGACCACAAATAAAGAAATTTCCTGGAAGAGAGAAGGTCTTTTATGGATTGAGTCTACTAGGTGGGGAGAAAGTGTAATTCCTCAACTTCCCAAGACCTACAAGCATTTCCATCAAGAAAGGGGCTGCACTCCAGGAAAGAGAGAAGCCAACACTTTGGGAATTCTAGGGAGAAATGGCAGCCACAGGCCCCAAATTGGCTTGATCACCCATGAAGATCTATCAGTTAGTGGTAATTGACCATTGACTGACCTAGCCTTGGAGAATTCAGTTATTCCTTTACTGCATGGTTAGAGGAGTATGATCAGGGATACTGAGTCAGCTGGGATTCTAGAAAGTAGGAGAGGGAGCCGTAGAATTAAAAGGAAAAGCTTTAATGGAAATAGTGTATAAATATTTGTTTAGTAGAACCAAATATTCTAGTATGTGAGGTCCATTATAAGAGAGATATCTTTAGAAAGATTAAACCACTTTTCTAATTCCAAGTGTTATTAAATCTTAATATTCTCTTCATTGTGGCTGGGCGTATGTATTAAAATCAAAACGAATAGAAGTAAATGCTATTTTATGATATGGAGTCATTGGTCACACACCAAGAGAAGTCCATAACCAGTTTTTAATGTAGTGTCTTCATTCATTGTTTCATTACTGCTTTCATACTTCCTTCATCATTGGGGGTGGCTAGTCCAAGTAGAGAGAAGGCCACCGACAAACCAAGGCTTCAGCAGTGGCTGTGTTTCAGCGCTTTCTCTCCTCTTATCTCGGCATCAGGCCTCCTATCCTGTCAGGATCCTTTACTGTTCCCGAGTTGACTGCCTTCTTTGGATTGATTCTTTTTATTCCCATAGCCTGATCTTTAGATCTGCAGCAGTCCCTTCCACTGTTCCTATAGTTAATAATGTTAGCTCTGAGTCTTTGTTCAATTAAAAACCTTCTGATTGGGTATATTGGTTTATAGTCAATGATCATTTTATTCTTTCATGCCAATAATAGTCATTATATCAGCAAAAGTTATGAACATATTTTAGGTTCATATAAAATATTTTTCACAAGAGCAATTATATTCTGAAGCACGAAAGTCTCTAACTCATAATATTTCAAGCTCCTAGGGCTTAAATTATAGAAAAATTATGCTTTTTCATTTCTTTTAAAATGTTCTTTTCCAGGCATTCTCATCTGGAATTGGACTTGGGACTGACTCCCTAGGAGAATCATTTTTAGTCATCGTATTTCCTTATCTGTTAATCTGACACAATTGAATTTTACCCCCATACTTTGTGCCAAGGAGTACAGAAACTTTTGAGAAGAGTTTACAAGAAATTGGAGTTTAGTGCTTTCCAGAGGAAGAGAGGAAAATTCATATATCCTAGACATTTGTCTGTATTTATTATTGCTTTCACCAGAGAGAAGCATGGCTATACATGAAACTTATAGTGCTTACTGAGACAATTTCTGTCTCTATTAACAACAAAAGTGACTGTCAAATTTATAATTACACAGTATGTAAGTCATAAGAGATTTGAGTTTCTTGCTACCAATTCAAGGGAAAATAGAGGTTGGGTGAGGGAGATATTGTAGATTAGAGCCACTGGGATAAAAACTAAGACACCATAGAATGATTCAGATTTTCTGTGCTAAGCACTTTAATTTTATTGGGACTTATTTTTAAACTGAGATTATTTTAAATCTATTTATCATTTAAAGTGTTCAAATAATTTTTAAGCATGAGCAAATGAAAAATCAGTCAAATTTAGTACTTATATATTTCTTGTGTATAAACATGATATATAACTGAAAATGCTAGAACACTTCCTTTTTCTGATCCCCTTTTTTATAATTCTGATTCATCAGTGGCTCTCATCAAAGTGCACTACCTGAATTTTGTTAGTTGATAAATTAATATAGCCTTAATTATGAAAATTGAAATATCTGAACACATGTAGTATCTGAATACTGTTTTAGATTAGTAAGTGGTGTTAAGAAATAGAAAATTATTCTACTTGACTTTATAGTGTGTTTTAACTATTTTAAACAAAATTAAAACTTAATTGTCTCGTTTTCCCTTTATTTTTCCAAATTCTAAGCTCCATTTCACTGTCTGTTTCCGGCAGGCTTTAATCCAGTGTGAGCAGTTGAAGAGTGAACTGGAGAGGCAGACCGAACGACTTGAAAAAGAGCTTGCATCTCAGCAAGAGAAAAGGGCCTCTGAGAAAGAGATGATGAAAAATGAAATAACAAAAGAAAGGGAGGATATTGCGTCAAAGGTACTTAAGGATCCAATTTGTTACCCACATTGCAGAAGAAATGTTTGTGCTGATGTCATTGATGATTCTGTAGGCTGCAATTCTTGAATGAACTTTAAATTTTAAAACCTTGTAAGTAGTCAAATTTCTTATAACTTAAAGCTCATAAAAATTTTCTATTTTTCCATATATTTCTCAGTAAAAGTGATATTCCCTGACCCTTCCAGATAAAATAATCCATTAGATTCCATCATATGAAATTGTGAAATTTGCTTTAATCCTGTCGTTCCTCTTAATTCTGTCTCTCCTGTTGGTCAGAGGGGAGCAGGTGCCCTGCAGATATCCGATTTTATTTCTACCTTGGCTAAATCAAAGACAGATGACTCCCCTACTTCATGCCCACTCCCAAATTAGACTTGCAGAAAATAAAACATTTACAAGAAACCAAGTAACCAAGAAAAAGTGATTATGTACCCTGTACAAATAGGTTCTTACAAATTTCAAGATGAATAATGACCATAACCAGGTGAATAAATGGAAGGGAGAAATTAAAGGTGAAAGGAACAGAGACCATGAAATGGGCAGTGTTTGAAAACAGTAACAAACTGGAATGTGGGAGTGTGGCAGTCACAGGACCCATGAGGTTCCCTCCTGAAGTTTACAGACTAGTGGGAGAGGTAGACATTAAACGCTTCCTTCCGTAAATGAGTTTTTAATTACCACTGTGACAAAGGCATGAAGGTACAGTATAGCATACTGTGAGAAAGTATAACAGGTCAACATGACCCAGTCTGGGCAGTCATGAAAGACTTTCCTGAGAAGAGATTTTGAAAATGAGTCTCCAAAGGGTTGAGTAGAAGCCGTCAGGTAAGAAGTTGAGACGATGAGCTTCAGACCCAGGAAAAAAATACCCCCAAGACTCTAGAGGTGGAAAGTATCGTACTTCCTAGGAATTTAGAGAAGGCCAGGTGGCTGGAACGTAGGAAGTGAGGGACAGAATAATGGGAGATGAGTTTGGAGAAGTGTGCAGGGACCAAATCATGAATGGCCTTAAAATCCAAGTGAAGGATGTTAAACTTTATCCAAAAAGTGTTGGAAAGCCATTGAATGGCTTTAAATTGGGCAGTGTCATGATGGCATTTATATTTGAGGAAAATCGTCTGTCAAGAGATTGGAAGGAGAAGCAGAATAAATGCCTGGAGATCGGGTGGGAGGGAATTATGGTAGTCCAGGTGGGAAGGGATGGTATCTTGGACCTATTTTTTGTTGACTATTTCAAATCACTGTTAGTCCCCTCACATTCTCTGCTGTACCGCTTTTCCTCTCATTCTCAGCAGACAGTCTTACTTACCTAATGAAGAAAATTGAAGCCATTAGGTGATAACCACTTCAACTATTTATTTTCCCCCTCACCTCTGGCTCAAAGTAAACTTTGACCTGCATCCCAACCCTGTCAGAATGGGAGAGGCGTAATCCTGCTTCTTTTCTCTTGCTCTGGATCCCATCGTCGTCCACCACCTCAGGGCCCTTGTTCCATTCGTTCCCCCTCCCTTCTGAATCTTCAGACTTTCCTTCCCTACAGCCTCTTCCTTGTCATCAGGAAAATACTCTCAAATTCCTCTCACCTGTTGAAAGAAACAGTCTCTCAATCTTGGCTACACAGTAGTTCCGGAAATCTCATTGCCCAGTCTGCACCTCAAACCACTTATGTGAAGCTGTCTGGGGGCAGGATCCAGGTATCAGTATTGTTTAAAGTTGCCCAGGCGAGTTCAGTGTGCAGCCAAGGTTGGACGTCACCTCAGTAGTTCTATCTCCCTCCTTTCTCTTCCCCTTAACAGTCAAGTTTCTGGAAAGATCCATCCCTATGTGCTGCCTTTATTTTCCCATCTCGCATTCACCCTTCAGCGACTGCATTTCAGCTTCTGTGCCCACGGTCAATGAAGTTACACTGCTATGTTTGCTGAAGACGTCCTTGTGCTATTTTTAGGGAATATTTTTAAGTTTTTATTCTTAAAAGATTCTCTTTCCTTAATTTCTCTGAATCTCTATTCTTGATTTGGGAGAATGACGGTGTGTGCTTTTTAAGTTACTCTGAATTTCAAGTGCCTTTGAGACAATGAAAGACACTCATCCAGAAAGCAGCTGTCGAAGGCTCTAGAGTTTAGCAGAGAACTTTAGACTTAGTGTCTTTAGCACTACTGTGGCTTTCATTTCATATATGGTATTAATTCCTAAATCTTTAGCTCTCTAGTGAGCTCCCAAACCAGCTTCCCATCTTTCCCCTTGCAGGGGAAGCGCTTGCTGTCACCCTTGTCTCCCCCTCTCCCTCGCCCTATGCATCATTTAGTCACCCAGTTCTAGAGAGTCAGACCTCCAGGAGTTTTACATTGCCCTGTCTCTCCATCCCACTGCTATCCGTATCTGACTGTGGATGATTCCTATAGCCCCAGTGGTCTCCTCGCTTCCAGTCTCACCTCCTTCTCATCTGTTCTCTAAACCACAACCAGGGTGATCTTTCTAAAATGCATATGTCAACATGTCATTCTCTTGCTTTCAAATCCTTTCATGTCTCCCTGCAACCACTTGGATAAAATTTAGATCCTTAAGTGTAGCATTAAGTTTCTATATTTTTCTTCCTCTCTTTGGCTCTCCAGTCTCACCTCCCTTCACTTTTCTTGCACTTTCTCAAACATACCAACATACCAATCTGCCATACGTTTTTTCATTTCAGGATTTTGCTTGTGCTTTGCCCCCTGCCTAGGGGAATCTTCCTCTGCCCTCTCTGACTGACCCTCCAGAGTTCTTCTTCATACCACATCCTCTCACAACCTCCCAAAGATAATGGGGAGCCTCTCCTGTGGGCCCCCATAATTTAGTGGATTGCAAATTCTTGTTGAATTGTCTGTCTCCTCTCATTTACTATGTGTCCCTTGAATGTGTGGTCTGTTAACATCCTCATTGCTTGGCACAACCCTCTCACAAAAACGTGCTCAATAGATATTTGTTGAATGGATGATTGTAAAACAAGGGGAGGAAGCAAGGCCCTGTGCCATTGGAGAGGTCTGACTCAAATGCCGAGAATTCAGAGGGTCCAAACAGATCCCTGTCTGCAAGAGATCATGGAAGGCTTTGTGGAGAAGGTGGGGTTTTAGCTGAGCTTTGAAGAATGAGTAGGATTCAGAAATGCAGAGTATGGGGGAAGGAATGCTGGTTCTCACCAGCATGAATAAGGTGTGAAGGGAGGTAAAGTTGTGAACTGTGTCTGTGTCAGAGAAAATGATATCAATAGCAAAGACCAGCTATCGTTCACACCCAGGAGATTTTTATTATCTGGGTTGTTTAGTGGAAAGCTTTTGCCTTGCTGAGTAGTTATAAAAATATGTAGATGAGAATTCCTGATAAGAAAGAACAAAGGAAGGCTGAAACGTGCCAGGCAGCGCTCCAGGTGCTTTCATATGTAACAGAACATCTTTCTCATCCTGCTAATTATTTCATGAATAAAGGTGGCAACAGGTACACAATGTTTTTCTGAGTCTGAGTCGTTTGGCCCCCAGTAAGCCCTGGCTGACATTTGATGTCTGAATGAAGAGCTGAGTGTGGCCCCAGCACTGAGAGAAGTGCTCTCACAGGATGTGGCAGAAAGAGGCCTTCAGAGTAGTAAAAAATGGGAGTTGACAGGATTAAGCTAGTTTTGAAAGTACCTAATATAATACCTGGCTTCGAGTGGGCATTTAGTAGATTTTAGCTTGTGGCGATTATCGTTCTCTATCTAGATTATCGATTTCTCTATCTAGAGAAAGAGAGAAGTGGCCTACTGGACGGAGTTCCTGGAACTTCGTGTTAGTGAAAGCAGACAGATTTGAAAATAAAGCACAGCTTTACTTTTTATTTATTAGCTCGAATGAATTTGGGCAAATTACTTAATTTTCTGAACCTTCTTTTTTCAACTGAAAATGAATCCCATATAATTCCTTCTTTAAGGAGATTGAAAGAGAGACAGTCTATCCGCTGCCCAGCACAGGACAGTAACGTTAATGCACCCCGACACTGGGGCGTCTGTACTCTGTGCTAGAACGAGGACCACTGCTTTCGTAGCAATGAGGAATGCGTGCGGGACTTCTAGATTTTCTTCCTTTCTTTTTATTATTTTTACTTCTTTCCTTTCTTCTTACTCCTTCTTCTTAAATTTCATTTGTGTGGAAAGCTCTAGAACAGATGCCTTCTACCCAGACAGATTTTGAGCCATTCCGCCACAAACAGTACCTGCTGTGAGTTTGTTTGTCATCTTCAGTCATGGTCCTTGGCTGCACTGAGCCCCTAGGTTTGCTGGTTCAATCAGTCATCCATCCTGTCTTTATTGAATGCCCCGAGGCCCACACGTTTTCTCAGTGGGCTCCCTTGATAGTAGCCCATCGCTCGAATCCTTAATTCTTGTTCCTCTTGTATAGGGAGAACTGCCTTTCACCATGCTCAGAACACTAGGGACTGCTCTTGTGTAGAGATTTCTATCAGGCTTTCCCAACTGGGGTGTCCTTGTCTCTTGCTGCCCCTGTCAAAGTTTAAAGGACTTAGCTGATGTCAACGCCCTGGGCATCCAGCAGTGTTGCAGCTGTCTGTGTTACTTCTGTCTCTGCAACAGATGTGGGTGGAGAAGCTCCTGTGGTGTAATGTTGACTTCCAGATGGTGGGCATGGGGAAAAAGAAGGTATGACAGCAGGAGAGGAGGCCTCAGGAAGTGGGTGACAGGAGGGAGCAGACAGGTAGTGGGCAGAGGAAAGAAATGATAGGTGGCAGAGGGGGGAATCATATGGAAAGAGTGCAATTTGTTACATGCTTTATAATAGAAACTGACTCAGAATTCACAATTAGCAAAATAAATGTCTGTGTATTTACTTCAAAAACCACACAATGTTACTATGTTTCCCATAGCATCTATCTCCACATACAGTATGATTTTTAGTAGCTGGTAATTAAAGTTTGTTGCTGTTGCGTGGTTCCAGAAGAGCTATGATTACACATTCATAATACAGAGACTCATGAACTTGAATTTTTAAATTAAGGAAATTAAATTAATATTTTTGATTTGTTACGTTTAACTTCTTTTGACCTTTAATTTTAGGTTCAGATTGCACTATGCATAAGGATAGTTCATAGCTTGATATCAATAAAAGTAATTTAATTGCAAGTTAAATTTGTAGCCAAGCTTTTGATGATAAGAACTACATGTAAACAACTATAAGTCAAATATACAATTCACAACCCCCAGAAAAGTTAATTAATACATCTACCTTCTAAATTAGAAAATAGCTACCAGGGCCCTTTGCTTTCTTTTGTTTTTTTTGAGGAAGATTAGCCCTGAGCTAACTGCTGGTAATCCTCCTATTTTTGCTGAGGAAGACTGGCCCTGAGCTAACATCCATGCCAATCTTCCTCTGCTTTATATGTGGGATGCCTACCACAGCATGGCTTTTGCCAAGCACTGCCATGTCCACACCTGGGATCCGAACCGGCGAGAAGTGGAACATGCAAACTTAACGGCTGCACCACCGGGCTGGCCGCAAGGGTCCATTGTTTTTGTAAGTGTCAACTTTCGCTAGTTATATAATTCAAAGGCAGTCTTGATTTTTATCACAAAATTTTAGTTATTGATTTCAGTTGTAAAGTTGAATTCAAGGGCCGGCCCCGTGGCCAAGCGGTTAAATTCATGTGCTCAGCTTCGTCAGCCCAGGGTTTCAGTGGTTCGAATCCTGGGTGCGGACGTGGCACTGCTCATCAAGTCACACTGAGGTGGCGTCCCATATGCCACAACTAGAAGGACCCACAACTAAAGATACACAACTATGTACCAGAAGGCTTTGAGAGAAAAAGGAAAAATAAAATCTTTAAAAAGAAAATTTGAATTAATACCCATGTCAGTGTACAATGGTAGATTTCAACTATTACTATTATTATTATTAATATTATTATTATTTCAAATTCATTACCAGGTCTTGTTTTAACAGATTAAAACCTGATAGATTTGGTCTGGTGTGAGGTAGCATTTCTTCTTCATTTTAAAACTACTACTACAAATAAGAAATTAAGAGCCTAGAAAAATTTGGCTTACTGGAGCAGAGTGAAATGTAATTGCAAACAAAAAACTATAAAGGTTAAATCTCAGATCTAGAAGGCATTTCTTAACCCTGAGAAGAAAAACTAAGAACCTGATCTCCGCAGAGTCCCTCAGAAAAGCTATTTCTTCTAATTATTCATTCATCAAACATTTGGTACCGCTTGAGGAACTTGGCCTTGAGGAACTTCTAGTCTAATGAGGAAACAGAGAACTAAAAACAGTGTGAGAAGAGGCTGGGGTGTGATAGAGGAAGAGTCAAAGTCTGAAACCACCAGGACAGCACGGGCAACGCTCTATGAGAATGGAGGCCGTCTGCAAGCAGCAGGCGAGACCACCCAGTGCACGCTAGCTGGGTATCCACGGGGCACAGTACGGGGCTCCTATTTTGTGCTAGGAGCTGGAGGTCAAAGAAGCCTTCGTGGAGGAGACAAGATGACGGCTGAGAGGAATCAGGGATGGCCGATGATGGGTGGGCCGGTGAGGTTTTACCAACACAGGGAGCTGCAGAGAGCCGCCTCCTGGTTGGTGGCGGGGTGAGTGGCTGCGATTCATAGAACAGCAGTAGCTCTCCGTAAAGACATCTGCCCCTCCAGCTCTCACAGTCGGTCCTCCTCTGCCCTCCCTGTGGGAGAAAGGTTTAAGAGTCGTCTGATTCCTGGACATCTCCTCGGAAATATATTCATGTCAATCTCTGTCATAATTTCAATGGGTGTCTGACACCTGTCACCTTAGGGTTTCAACTAAAACTTTGATTTTTATCATCTTGATAAATGTTTTCCAAAATGAGGGTAGAGACCAGGGAATGAATAGAAGGGGATTACGTGTTTAAGTCAGGGCTGGTCAGTGAGTTGAGGATGTAGAGAAACGGACTTACCAAATCCACAGAGAAATGACTTGCAGACAGCCCTGTGGCCATGCTGAGGCTCTATTAATTCAAGACATTTCTAGTATTTATTTTGTCAAATGACATTATCATTTAGGACTTTTATTCCCTCTTATAGATGTTGACCCTGTCTCAGAATATTGCCCAATTAGAGGCCCAGGTGGAAAAAGTTACAAGAGAGAAGATTTCAGCTGTTAGTCAACTAGAGGAAATTCAAAACCAGCTTGCTTCCCAGGAGATGGATGTCACAAAGGTACAAAGAGATATTTTAGTTTAATAATTGCGTAAATATTTTCTTTGAAAAAACTTTTACTCATGTACAAAGCTCAGAAAGAAGTTTGGGGGAGAAAAGTTTTGTTACTTGAAGATAATAAAAGTCCACATAATGGTGACTCAGCAAACATTTACTCAGGATCGGCAGGCTCTCTCTGGGTGCTGCAACCACAGAGGTGAACTGGACACAAATAATGTCCCCAAGAGCTGACGGGTTAGGTGACTGAGATAGACTTGTAAATAAGTTTTTTTACTTTAATTTTTCAACATTTGATGAAACTTGTATTTCTAAATTAGTTGATTAGGAGTAATTTTTGCCACAGGTTTGTTCCTCACGGTAATACTGAAAGACATATATTTAGAACACGAAAAGTCTGCTTAACATAAAAAATTCTCCACCTCTCATTGCTTTTCAGATTTAGTCTCTAAAATCAAGATTCTAATACTACCACTTCTTATTTTATTGGTCCTTAAATTTATAGTTTAAAATATCACAGTGTCTGCGTTACAGATGTCACAAACTTGTGAACCCAGAACTAAAGTGTTTCCTGGTCTTCACTGGCTAATGTAAGATACATATGTAAGAAACACCAGAAGTTCATGTACATTTCAGTAATCACTTACAACTAAGAAACTAATTATGGGCATGCATGATGTAATAAATTAAATCAATTTATTTTACACCAATACATACACAGATAATTTTGTTTAAAATATATACTCTTTTCATATTGCATTTTACTTCTCAACATATTTGTCTAAATTTTGACACATTTTTAATTCCTTTGTTGCTTTATAATTTAGTAATTAAAACTGGCTTTATCGTATGCTAGGAGAGGGAGGCTATTTTTTCTTTTTTTTCTTTGAGTTTCTATAATTGTCCATTTGCTTTCTAAAATTCAAGCTAGCTAGTGTAGAAGTTTTGAAATAACCATATATGCCCATATAGTTGATACGTTTTTGTGGAGGTAGGAGTGGAAGTAATGGAATGGTGAGAAGGAAGAGGTAATTAACCCAGGTTTATGAGTGAAAGCTCTAGCAACAGTCTTCAGCTCATCGTAGGGAGAGAACTCTCGGCTGGCACCTGGGACACTTTGTCTGTAGAGCTGTCCAGAGGGCTCAAGTGTCAGAAGAGTGCCGTGAGGTTGCTTCCATCCCCGAGATAAAGTAATTCTAGTTCAATTCGATTTGTTGATTTACTGTAGATGGAATTTAAGTGTTGCAGATAACTTAGCAAATTCCAAACTGAAGGTAGTAAGGCAAGGGAACTTTAAAATTAAGGGATAAAATAATTTTAAATAGGACCTAATGTTTAGACATTTATTTCGTAGAGTAATTTTGTATTGCCATTGGGTTTTAAACACTATGATTGTATGATTATTATTTTCTGGTATTATCAATTTGGATTCTTTCATTTCATTCCTATATGTAAATCAAATAGATTGGAGCAGTGAAGAACTAAGAAAGAAAGCAAATTAGGGCCTCTAATTTTTTTCCGTCAATTTTTCAGTTTTATTTAGCTTTAAAATTAATAACGTTTTGTAAATTACTAGTTTTTTTGAAATGAGAAGGATCAACACTCACACATTAAAGGCATTTGAATTTCAAATAGAATTTTTAGTAATTTGTTCTTTTTCCAACTTTTTGAGGGCCACTGGGGAGAAGCTGACTGACTTCTGTCTTGTTGCTATAACTTTGGAATGTGGATTCGTTTATTTTTAAAAGTATTTTTTATTTGAACATAGGTAATGCATATAGGTTCTATAAGATTCTAATACCTCAGTAATGAACTAATTTCTAAAATTCTAATCATCATTTTTGGAGAATTACCAAAATTGAAAAGTTTCAGCCAAGTATAGCCATTGGATGATACATAATCTTTAAAAATTTGTCTTTGTCGGGGCCGGCCCAGTTGCGCAGCAGTTCAGTGTGCACGTTCTACTTTGGCGGCCCAGGGTTCACCAGTTCAGATCCCAGGTGTGGACCTATGCACCTCTTGTCAAGCCATGCTGTGGCAGGCATCCCACATATAAAGTAGAGGAAAATGGGCACAGATGTTAGCTCAGGGCCAGGCTTCCTCAGCAAAAAGAGGAGGATTGGCACAGATGTTAGCTCAGCGACAATCTTCCTCAAGCAAAAAGAGGAAAGTTGGCAGCAGATGTTAGCTCAGAGCCAATCTTCCTCGCCAAAAAAAAAAACCCAAACCCTAACTGATAAAGTCTTTAAAGGAAAGTTTTATAATGTAGAGTGTCTACTTATTTAACCATAACAATTTGAATGAATAATAACATACCTTGATATTTTAATTAATACTTTTTATGTAAAAATTGAGATGATGGTGCATTTTGGATGATAATATGCAATTGAAACTACTATCTTACATACAAAATCTTGGACACATTACTTGAATTCCTTAGTTATACACTTATTTATTTGTAATTTGAAACTGTTAGACTCAATAATCTCTGATATTGCCTCCACATTTTAACAGAATATATTGAATATTCTAATAAAAAATACCATTTCTAAAGAAGTTCTATTGTATTTTATTTATATGACCTCTAGGGGGCACCAAAAGATCTAATTGCTGTCGTTGCCTGGTGAATTCCAGCAGCTATTGATCTAATGTTTGTAATCTAACAGGTGTGTGGGGAAATGCGCTATCAATTGAATAAAACCAAAATGGAGAAGGATGAGGCAGAAAAGGAGTACAGAGAGTACAAAACAAAAGCTAACAGGGACCTTGAAATTAAAGATCAGGTAAGAGTTGCCACAAGCATGAGTGCAGCCATTGAAGACATAACTGACATTCTTTATGAAGTTGATGTGGTTTTATTCCTAAGTCATTTGTTTCTGTTATGTTTCTTCTAACTAATGGAATGATCTAGCTTATACTATTAAAAGGATTTCTTTTATAGTTGCCTAAAATTATCACCTTTCACATGAAATGGTGAGAATACAACTGCATGCATATAAAATTCCAATCTGACAGGTCATAAATATACATTTGGATATGTGTATCTATTACTTACGAAAGTAAAAAAAAATGTTCTAATGCACAGTTTGAACCTAAAATATACATACATAAAGTTCTTGAAAGATGCCAACTTGAATCCAATTTTAAATAAAAAAGTTTAAAATTTGTAAGATGAGATGAGTTGATATGTAAACACATCAATCAAAGTGATTGTTGGCAGAGTGAAACCAGTTTTAACTAAGATAACCATGAATACGTTTGCTTACGAAGCCTAAATACGGTGAAATTAGAAATGTAGGGGAGAAAATGCTGCTTACTTCAATTTCAGTTTGAGCAGATGTTTTATGTTCTTTGTTGAGATCATGTAGATACTCCAATTTTAATTGACAACGTGGATAAAGTTTCTAGAGAAACATTTCTAATAAGCTGACTTTTGATTTTCTGTTTTTAGGTTACAGTACATTGTAGGCATTCATTCTTTATACTCAGTGAAATCAGGTTGATAAATCTATTTGTTAAAATAATAAGACTGAGTTCTCAGTGTCAATATTTTAAAGAAGTTACTACAATTTAAAAGTAGGTAGACCTAAGTAATTTTTTTGAAATATATATCTAATTCAAAGCTTTTTATTGTATTTTCCAACATCTTTCCCCTTTCAAGCCAATTAACTCTCTATGCAAATGACCCAAAGATGATCAGGAAAAGCATTGAAAATGGGAGTGACAATGACATTATCAGGGAGTAATAACTGAAATCTCTGGCGCCAAATTAAAATCTAAACACTAAAATCATATTCTGCCTTTAAACCAGTATATTCAAAGTGTTATAGCAAGTTTCCATTTTCAAAGGACTTTTCGTTATTAACATGTACAAGTAATGGAATTGTGTTATTCTTTCCAGTTGGGGGCGTGCCTGATAGTGGAATTGAAAATCCTTTCTATCAGGGACTGAAGGTCTAGGATTACCAAACCAAACACAGAACTTTCCTTTCCTGGTGCATTATGACTTTTTTTAAAAGGTATCGTCTTGGCGTGCTCATTAGCATTCTTTTGGACCTTTTGTGTTATTTGATAGCATCTGCCAACAACATTTTAGACTAACTGGAAAAATATAGCAAGGAAGTCTCTAAGTTATTTAAAATTACATGATAATGTTCTAGAGAGAAAAAGCACTATGGGAGCAGTATGATCGCAATATCACTTGAAAATGAATAACCTGTGTAGACATCTTTGTAATATTTGTCTTTTAGTGTTGTATCTCATTTTAATTAACTAGTGATGGGTGGCAGGATTTTAAAAAGATCAGTGTTCGTTTGTAAACATTTTCTGCTAAACAGTGAAACATTAACAGTTTTCATAATGGTTTTGAGTGTTGTTTTTAGATAGAGATGTGCCTTTTTAGGAGGCCATAGAGTTAGGAGTAAAACCTCTGAACAGTTACAAATGCTTGTGGTGTGGTGTGATGTGCCTGTGACCGTTTTTCCTCGGACAGAATTTGAGGAAATCTTGTAGGTACTCTTTCGAACTGTTTTGTATTGAACAGACAGTTTCAGAAAAGAAAGTGGTGGTGTCTCATTCCGTGGATGGTCTGGAGTGCAAAGTGGCAATTGTTCTTTGGTCTTTCAGCCGTGGCCTGACCTTCTGTCCGGAGGCCCAGAGCTGCTTTGCTTGGCCTCCATCTGCACTCCAGAGAGAAATTTACATTTCACTTTTAGAAGCTGGGCGTCGTGAGCATTTATCTAAAATATCTGTAATAATATAAAGTGTGTTTAACTTTAATGTTACATATCGTGCAATTCAGAATTACAAGAAGGCTATCTCTAGGTTTACAAATAAGGTGTTCTTTGTAATATAGTCATTTAGTTGGTATTTTTGTTAATCTGACCTCTTGATACAGTTTTAAAGTAGGTGGGAATCTGTGAGGTTGGAATGTGGTGAGAACAAGAGCTTTTTTGATGTATACAAAATAGGGCAAATGGTTGACCACCAAAATCGTTTTCCTTGTGACCTGATCCTTGACTCTGGCACAATGAGAAGGAAAGGTCGGGGAGTCACAATGGCAGTCTCTTCTCCCATTTTCTCCTTTTCTTTTGTATGCTGTGTCGGAACCGACGGGTGGATTACCCTTCCCATCAACTCCTTTGTATCTCTTCAGCTTAGAGAGCTCCTGTCAGCCTCAGAGGATGCTTTTTGCTTCACCCCCATCTTCCCCCACCCCCCACAAAAGAAGACATTTGGTATAGAGGAGAATGAAAAATCTGTGCCTCAATTTTTATTAGACATTTTCTGTAGGCAACAGATACACACACACACACACACACTCCATTATGGGAATTTAAAAACATATATGAGGATAAAGAGAATATTATAATGAATTCCCAGATTTCCATCAGCTTCGTCATGTTGCCAGTCCTATTCCATCTATCTCACGTTTTCTCTCCTTTTTTGTCTTCATTGTTATCTTCATCTTCTTTGTCTTTTTGACTTCATCTTCTTCTCTATCTTCTCGTCTTCATTTTCCTCTTCCTCTTCTGTTTTCTTCCTCCACTTCTTCTTTTGCTGAAGTATTTAATGCAGATCTCAGACATTATGTTATTTTGTTCATAAAAACGTCAGGGTGCATCTCTGAAGGATATTTTTTTCATAATCACTATGTCATTATCACAGCTAACAATATTAACAGTAATTCTTTAATATCATATAATCCCTAACCCATATTCAAATTTCTTTGACTGTCTCAACAATGTTTGTTTCACAGTTGGTTTATTCAAATAAAGAAAACAGGCGTATTTTTGTACGTTAGAATGTTATGGTATTACCTTCTTTAATAGGAAATAAAGGGAAATCTTAGAAAAATTTCAACTTTCTCTGTCTACTGTTAGTAAATTTCATATATAGTGTTTGATTATGCTTTATATTTGTAAGGTGCCTCATCATCATTCTAAAGAAATGTGAGTTAATCCTGTGTAGACTATTTGAAGGAAATGACTCCCAAGCAGCAACCCCAATCACCAGTTCCTGAAAGGAGCCCCTTAGAGTCTGAAACTCAAAGCACACAATTCATTTCAGAGCCTTCCGTTGAGACAGGAATGCCGCAGGAAGCCCTGGTGTTGCTGTGCATCACAAAGGTCGGCTGACTCAGAGACGAGTGATGCATAAGTGGAGTTTTCTTTGTCAACTTCCATTTTGGTAGCTGACTCTCAGAAGGTGATTCTTTAGAGCCCCCAACCTTTGATCAGGGCCCAGGGCAAAATGAAAATACAGAGCCCTTTGTTCAAAAAGCAGGAAAAAAGCGATGTTAAAGGTACTAAGGTGTAAAATGTTTTTATTTCTTCTGCAGTCTCTCTGTCTCTCTCTCCACCTGTCATAGTGTTTTTTATTTGCTATCTAATGTCAGGGTGCCTCCAGCACAGGGAGAGTGCAGACCCCCACGGGTGCCACATGACTGGACGTGCACATGGGCCCATGGCTTCTCCATTCTCCCTGCCACCAGCCACAGGACCTACACACCATGCCCCGGCAGGGAGGGGAGGGCATCAGTCTTCCCCATCCCAGATGGTCAGATGGGCAGCCCCCTGGAGATTGCAGCCTCCACCTGGGGACGCACTGGTACCTGGATCAGGGTGGGCAGAGGCTTCACACCAAGTCCACTGAGTGTGCTGTGGTGCTGCCAGTCTGGGGCAGGGATGGTCACCGTCCTGTCCTGCCCTGACATGCTAGGCGTGTACATATTCACCCCAACCTTCCCCAGGCTCGCATCCATGCTCCTGCCAGGGACAAAGATCAGCAGCAGAACACATGCCACCCTGGGCGGAGGGCAGCAAGGTCACAAGCCAGGGGCTAGGGAGAGGATGCTGAGGGGAACAAGTGTTTTGAGAACTGTGCCCAGGCTGCTGTGAGGCAGTGGAGAAATAAGACCACACACTTGAGCCCGACTCTATTGTCCCGCAGACTTCACTTACAAAACACAGATTCCACTATAAAATCATAAAGGATTTCAAGACACAACCACAGAGTGTGCAACTGCAAGCACAGATCACATGCCCAGGAAGCAACTGTGGTTATGGGGATCAGCAGAGGTTTGGTGCGCTGATGCCCATAGGTATATTCCCGCTTACATGTACAGTCACGCATGCATGTTTAACATGCCCCTGTGTTCTGTGTCCATAAAAGACACTTGGCCAACTGCAGTCCATGGGCCAAATCTGACCTGCTGTCTGTTTTCACACACAAAGTTGTATTAGAACATAGCCACCCCTATTTGTGAATGTGCTGTCTACAGCTGCTTTCCTGCTACAAAGGCAGAGTGGAGGGGTTATGGCAGACACTCCACGGCCCACAGAGACTGAAATATTTACTATGTGACCCTTTACAGGAAAAGTTTGCCACCCTGCCCTAAGTGTAGAAATACAACTGTTAAAGTTTCCCTTGTGTTAGGAGAATGTAGAGGTTTAAGTTTGAAGATTCATCAGTCTTAAATTATAACTTAATGATTTTAGAGTACTTTGCAGTACAGCAAGTACGCCACATCCTGGTCTCTTCATCATCGTATGTCATGGCCAAATGAGTGTATGACAGGTTCGAGTATCATTATCTTATTAGTAGCATATGGCTTAATAATGGCTTGGATTGGAGTATAGATATAAATAATTAAAAATTGTATATATACAATTTTTTTAGGTTGGTACAATTTTTTTCAGAGATATGAAGGATTTCTTAGTATCATTAAGTTATGACTTTGGAGATGTGGCTACTATTTAGTAGATAGCTTTGAAGTTCAAAATCACCTGAAGGGGTAATCAAAGCAAATCTTTAAGGATGGAGTACATATACAAAAGAAGGAGATCAGAAAATTTTGGCCAGAAGTATTAGGGCTTGAAAAGATTTGAGGGTTGCTCATCTCCACAGCAGTATCATTTGGCCCTTGAATACTGACATTAAACATGGACTGTATCAACATGGGAATTGTTTCCTCAGTTCAACTGAATCAATTAGGTTGTTGGAAGAAGTGCATCTATTTTGTATGGCTTTGCATAAGGATGAGAGGAAGGCCTGCATGTCCTAAAAGCAAGTCCTATTTAAGGCCAGAGAAATAAGAGCAATGAAGAAAAGTTGAAGACCTGTGCCTTTTTACTTAGAGAAGACTGAAACCTTGCTTCCCTATCCTCAAGGACTTGACAGATTTTTTTCAAGGAGAAAGTTAAATACTTATTTTTTATCTTCAGTATGGAAAGAATAGGAACAAAGTGATCTAATCATAGCAACTGGAAATCACAATAACCTGAAATAAGAACTTTCTGCCAGTTAGAAGGTTTGAATAGATGGCTGCAACAGGCCACGGGACTCTCTTTCCTGAAAGAGAACAGTGGCAGCAATATGCTTTTCCTGAAGACCCAGCTCATGGACCTCTGAGGTCCCCTGTCTTCTATTTGATTCTGGAAACATCCTGGCAATATTTCATTGCCTCTGTTAAAGTGGCTAGTAGTGGCATTTGTCTTTTCTACGTGAGACTTAGCACCTACAGATGACGGTAACATCCTGTTAGTTCTCGCTCTGCTGTGTGTCTGTAATGCTGTGCACTGTCTTCTGAAGGCTTTGGGAGAACAGAGCAAGAGAATGGACGGCTTCTGAGAGCTAGACTTCAGAGACTTATCCAACTCCCAGTCTCACTCTCTCTCTAAAAAAGGACTGGGAGAGGGGCCACTTGGGCATGCGGTTAGCACATGTAATCACTCGGTCCTGGTGATGACAGAGTCGCTCTCCAGTGTTCTTCACACCCTCCTTCAGTGCTAGAGACTTCGCACATTCCTTTCCCTGCTCCTCACTTACGCAACAGCCGCTGGAGAGGGCTTGGCCTAGCCAGACCAGTGTCCTAGACATGGGAGTGGTAACTAGAAGGCCCAGGTCCTGCCCTTAGGGAGTTTAGATTCTAGCTGAGGGGACAGAGTACACATTTGAACATGCCTTAAAAATTCTTGCAAAGCAGCATATCGACAAGTGCAAATTAATGTAGTGTGAACTTCATGCTGGCTACAACCCACGAGAGGGAGAATCTGGTTCCATGTGTGTGATGCAATAAAGATTTTTTTATAGCATCTTCCCTAAGTATGCCCTAAAGCATTGTTCAGCATACTTAGATAAATTTGTGTTCTTATCACAGCCTAATCAAGAATTCTGAGAAAATTCTTCAGCCTGGCGTATGTGTAATAAATCAGCCTCTTTTGTTCTTACACTGTGTGATGCTTGAATGGGACAAATAGGATTATGTAAATAATTTAAAATGTCTCCATTTAATAAAAGATTATTGAACTTCTTGTTTTTCTAAAACACCATGTAAAATTAATTTCTTCATTTTAAATCATAATTATGTTGGTAAAGTCACAAAATTAGCAGTAAAAAAGTAAGTTTGGTTTTTTACACAAAGGAACAGTTCCAAATCAATTCAGTGAGTAATACCAAGTTGGCAATCCTTGGGGCATTCTCATTTAGTAGCTTGTTAATGATTTGGGCCGTGATTTTAGGTGGCAGTATATGTGTACCTCTTTTATAGAAACACTGTAGAAATTCATATGCTCACAAAAGAGTCATTTGGTTTTCTAGCAAAGATGGTAATGCTATTCACCATAATAATTTATTTTTAAAAATCAAATGCATAAGCAGAAACAATATATCTGAAGATAGCAATTTACGACTATTTAGGAGATAAGGGCACAAATAGGAAACAAACAAGCCCATTTAGAAATAATATGCCTCATGGGATAAACGTTTAGAAATAAATATTTGCCTTTGAATAGGAATATAATGCTGTAAACTGAAATCAAGGAATATTTTTGTGTTTTAAGAAAGTCAAAAGATTCATCTACTACTGGGCCTAAAGAAATAGAATTTTTGCTATATTTTCAGTTTTAGTGGATGATACATATTTTGATCCTTAGAAAAAAATGGATGCTTATTTTGACTTTAAAAGTTGGACTCACAAGGCGAACCTGCCAGCGTTGCAGAGTATCTTCTCAGGCACCAAGTCTGCCCATCTGATCGTTCCCAGGGGGCAGCCGCTCTTCCCCTCAGTGTCCCTGGAGGCCAGCCACTGAAAGGCATTAGCCACAGAGCAGCTACACGGGCTTTTTTACAGTTTAGAAATATTAGTACCAATATCCAGCATAACTATTACTAATTACTGCATGTGTCTACATTTAAAAACAATATTTATTGTATAAACATAAGCATATTCACAGGAGCCAATAATTCCATCACCCAAGAAAGCAAATTGTTTTCATTTTGCTATTTTACCTTCCATTTTTTGTCCATATGCATATATAACATTTGCAAGTAGTAAACATAGCCTCGATAAAATTTTTGTTTTTGCTTTTTTCACTTAACAATATCTTAAGCATATATATGTATCACTGCCTATTCCTCATTGTGACCACTTTAATATGGTCATTTACACATACTTTTAAAGGAAAGTGACAATAAGTCAGATTTTGAAGAGGAGAAACACTATTACCAATTTAGAATTTTTTGCCCTAAACTTCACGGTTGCTTTGGTTCAACAACCATATATTGCATGCTCTGTGCTGGCCTAGAATGAATTTCCGTTCTTTAAGAAGAGAGTATATAAGACAGGTATGCAAATAAATATGTTAAAGAGAATATAGTAACTACCATCAGCAAACTATAAAACAGTATGGGGATTTAGAAGGAGGAGAGATGACATCCTTGAAGGATGGTTAGGATGTTACCCAGCATAGATGAGAGAGGAAGGCATTTTGGTTGAAAGGTCTACATGGCAACTTGAGCAAAGGAATGAGGATAAGGAAGTGGTGGGAAAGGAGGATGCATTCAAGGAACATATGTATCTTTTGATCCCATAGCATACTTATATTACTGACCTCTGTATCTCAAGTGCCACGGCTCTGTTTGGAAAGATTGCCCATAGAAAATGGGCTTCCATCGGCTTCAGAATCCCAGTGTAATTGCCTACTTATACTGCACACCTGGCATTCAGGCACAGAAGTCATATTATGTTTTGGGGATGTTTGCATAAATTTTTCACTTCCTTTGTAGTGGAACAAATTTTAAGATTTTTAAATTTTAAAATTTAAGATGTGGAACAGTTTTAAGATTTTCAAATTTCAGATAACATATGATAAGTCATTTTATTAACAATGTTCAAATTGATAGGATCAGTTTTCTAGAGATAAAGAATTGACAGTTATGTTAAAGATCTGTAGAAGATTTCCGCGTAACTAATGATGGAAGGTGAAGGTACTACTTTACCTATGGACCGGAGTCCAAAGACTTGGCTTCTGGATTTGGCTTTTCAGTGAACTTCCTGAGCACAAACCTCTTGGAGCCTCACTTTCTTTCCTAGGGAAGTGAGAAGCTTGGACAAGTGATAGCTAAGGTTTTCTCTAGCTCTGAATTCCTGTGTATCTAGGAAACTTTTTTCTGCCTCTCTTAATTATGAGTTAAGTACTAATATAATCAATCAAAATCACATGGAGTGTCAAGTGTCATCCCGAATTTTCCAGTTATACACTCTGATTTTAGAAAATGACTCTTCTACTAAGATCGTGAGAATGAAATTTTACTGTCATCCCGCAATTTTAGGTCATATTCTTTTCATTATGATTAGTAATAGAGTAATAAAATATCTAGCCTTTTAAACAGTTGAATTTAATTACAAGACCTATTTAATTTGGTTGAAGTCTAAGGCCTACTCTGAATTAAGAATGACATTCCACCCGGAAGATTTGAGGCAACAGCAAATCGTCCAAGGTGGTAATTTGGAGGAGTAGCCAGCGTTCACCAAACCTGTGCCATTCAGTCCGTTCCTCATCCGTGTGAACTCTTGATCCCTGGGAACACATCCATGTGCTTCTGCTGGAGAAATGCAGCTCTGGTAGTCACAGCTTTCACTCTCGCTTTTCACTTGGTGCTCTCAGAAGTGTAGCCATGGAATGAAATGCTGGGGCAATTCTGGACCCAGATGACCCAGAATATGATCATATTAAGTTTTTGTTTCTTGATTTTTTTTAATCATCAGAATGAAAACAAAAAAAAAGTTTAAATTCTCTTAGAGATTTCACATATCCCTGACAGATTTCCCTGACCCTCATTGGAGTCCAGTGTGACAGCCTGCTCCAGATAGAACCACACGCTCCTCGTGACAGTTAAAAGCTGCAAGGTGTTTAGGTTATCGCATTATTCTTCTTAACATATAGTCAAAGTACTTTAACCTTTTTGGTGTTAACATCTATACTTAAGAGGATCAGTTACACTAACATACAATTTTTAGGGCAAAGATAAGAAAGTAGCAGTGTCCTTATTTCAGCCCTGCCTTCTGCCTTCCTTGTGAATTTCTGGAGTTCCCTATGAGGAATGGAAAATTCATCTTTGTGTAAAATCTCTCTACTTACAACTGAAGTTCTAATATTTTCTCTCCTCTCTCTTCCCCCATGGTAACAGGTCATTCAGGTAATAACATTAGCCTAGCTTCAGGAATCGTGAGTCAAGCCATGGTTGAGAGACAGTTCCCATTGAATTGCAAGGGAGTGCTCATGTCTTCTTAAGGAGAGTGGCAGCCAAGGAAAAAGGGGAGGTCGAAACTTTTAGGGGTACTTTAAGAAGGTGGAGGAGAAAGGATTGTTCCACTGGAAAGATTGTCGCATTATTGCAAGTACTACCTTTCCTTTTAGACCCTTCTTTCAGTTGCTCACAATTTTCTTCATAGAAATCTGAATTTACTGTTACTGAGAGGTAATTGTCATATCCTAATTTGAATTAGAGACTTTAGGCTGTCCTTTTCGACTTGTCTCTACACTTAAGTTTATCCTAGAATAATAGAGTGTGGTTAGTATTTCAACCCTAATTTACTGAATGTCCACTATATATAGTGTTTGAAGCCATACAAGGGTTTATATAACAAAAGCCAGATATGGTTCAATCTAAAGAGGGAGTTAAAGCCATGGATGGATCAAGTACCTATTTATATCTATATTTTAAAATCTATATGAAGATACATATCTTTATTTACAGTATATCTTACTAGTATGTAATACAAGCAGTATGACTTACTGATGATTTTTCTTGAGTATAGCCTGAAGTCTGAAGTCTCTAAATGCTGAATTTAGGATACCTTAGACTTACCTCATCAACCAGGAGAGAAAGAAGGACCCTAGCATTATTCCAGGTATAAAAACAAGAAGAGTTAAAGAAGAGTAGAGGAAAAGGGGCAGAAGAAGTAGGAGAAGATGAGAAAGATTTTAGAAGGCATTCCAAAGGCATTTCCACTAAGAACTGGGCTTTTGCCTCTGCTCTGCTTCACATTAAACTATAACTCAGAAGAGGCAACCGTGACTGTGGATCTGTCAGCATATTCCATCAGTATTTTAGGAGGGATCCACAATAATGGATTTTTTAAACTATAATTGCTATGATAACCTCTCCCCCACAACCATTGCTGGAGTTGAGATTAACTTCATGCCACTTGGCATTTTTCAGAAGATGCTTTTTGACCACTTGGACTAAAATTCATGAAGGTAATTTTTATCTTTAGTCTCCGTTGGTTCACTGGGCACGTATGAAGGATCAAAGGGAGGCTTCAGGCAGCAAAGAGCAATGGCTTAGTGGACACTGACAGTCAAAAAGATTTGAATGCCTTATTTTGCCATCTTTGTATTGTGGATGATTAGACGGGGAGTGGACTCATTTTTATGCATTTATTTATTTAACTAATAGTTACTGAGAACCTATTGGGTGTCACTCACAAATAGGCACAGGGGTTGCAATGAGAAATAAAATATATTTATTGCTCATACAACTCTTATAGTCTGGTGAGGAATTTAAATGTGATAAGGTGAGTGCTTAGTAGAAGGGGTGGCTGTCCTGGGAGAAGATTCAGAAAGATTCTACTCAACAGTCAATCAGTTTTCAATAAAGATAATAAGAAAATTCAGTGGGGAAAGAATAGCTTTTCAACAAATGGTGCTGGGAAAACTGGGTATCTACATGTAAAAGAAAGAAGTTGGGCCCCTATCTGACACCATATACAAAAGTTAACTCAAAGTGGTTGAAAGATCTAAATATAAGAGTTAAACTTCTAAAATTCTTGGAAGAAAATATAGGCATAAATCTTCATGACCTTGAACTAGGCAATGATTTCTTAGATATGACATGGAAAGCATAAGCAACAAAAGAAAAAAATTGATAAATTGGACGTCATCAAAATTAAAAACTTCTGTACTTCAAAAGACACTGTGAAGAAGGTGGAAAGACAACCCACAGAATGGGAGAAAATCTTTACAAATCATATATCTGATAAGAGACTTGTAACTAGGATTTATAAAGTATGCTTACAGTTTAATAATAAAAAGACAGCTCAATTTAAAAATAGACAGAATCGTAATAGATATTTCTCCAAACAAGATATACACGTGGCGAATAAGCACATGAAAAGATGCTCATCATCATTAGCTATGGGGGAAATGCAAACCAAAACCACAGTGAGATGCTACTTAGCACCTATTAGCATGGCTATAGTCAAAAAGACAGATGATAACAAGTGTTGGCGAGGCTGTGGAGAAATTGGACCCCCATACGTTGCTGGTAGGATTGTAAAGTGATGCAGCTGCCTTGGAAAACAGTCTGACAGTTTCTCGAAAGGTTTGGCATAGAGTTACCATATGACCCAGCAATTCCACTGTTGGGTGTATACCCAAGAGAAATGAAACATGCCCCTACAAAAACAAGTTCATGAATGTTCATAGCAGCATTATTCCTAATACCCCAAAACTGGCAACTACTCAAATATTCATCAGCTAGTGAGTGGATAAATAAAATGTGATTATATCTATATATCTGTATGTTGGCAATAAAAAGAGTGAAATACTTCTACATTCTACAATGGGATTGAACCTTGAAAACATTATGCTAAGTGAACGAAGCCAGTCTCAAAAGACAACATACTGTATGATTCCATTTATATAAAATGTCCAGAATAGGCAAATCTATAGAGACAGAAATATTAGTGGTTGCCTGTGGCTGAGGGGGTTGGGAACAAGTGGGGAGTACTGCTAATAGATATGGGATTTCTTTTGGGGTGATAAAATGTTCTAAAATTGATTGAGGTGATGGTTGCACAACTCTGTGAATATATTAAAACACATTCACTTGTACACTTTAATGGATGAATTGTATGTGAATTATGTCAGTAAAGCTGTTACTTTAAAAAAAAAAGATTCTATCATAAAAGTCATATTTCAGCCTAGTCTGGAGGGGAGCAGAGAAAGTGGGAAGGGAAGGACATTCAGGCAAAAGGTACAGAATATGCAAAGACACTGCTCCCTGTATACCTGGAGGGCAAAAGGAGCAGCAAGAGATGCGGATGGAAAGACTAAGCCCCAGAAATCGAAATTTACTTGCCAGAAGTGGCTGTAAGCCACTTGACGAAGTCAGAGTCCATGTCTTAGTCATCATGGTATTGCTAGTACTCAGCCCGGAGAAGGCTTGTCACAAGTATTTATCTGTTGAATGAACGAGTAAATGAATGCAGACGTGAGCTAAACAATGAACCATAAATAATAGCAACAGTGCCTAGACTGGATGACAGATCCTCTCACTCCTGGTTCAATCTTTGTGCTGTATCGGGCACGAAGTGTTAGAATCGGGATGAAAATAACTTTTTTATAATGGTATTTATATTTTAGCAATTATATTTGTTTAAAATGTTTGATCAGTCTTTTTATATTTTGCCATTCCAGTAAGAATGTACTGGTAGCTCATTGTGGTTTTAATGTGCATTTCCCTAATGATAGTAGACATCTTTTCAGGTGCCTACTTGCCATCTATATCTTCGTCAGTTATATCCACTGCTCCGCTCTAGTTCAAGGTACTGTCATCTTCACCAGTTTGGCAGTGATGCCCTAATTGGCTCCCCTTCTCCCCATTTTAGTCCATTTTAGTCCCTGCCCAGCCAGAGGGATCCTGTTAAAACCTGTGGCAGATCTTGTCCCTCTTCTAATTACACCCATCCAGTGGTTCCCTTTGAGGGATCTATAAGGTGCTGCACAGTCTGGCCCTCCTGTTAGTTCTCTGCTCTCATCTACTTTTCACCCCATCGCTCTGCTCTAGCTACACTGACTTCCTTGCTGTTCCTCAAACACATCAGATATACTCCCACTTCAGGGCCTTTGTCCTTGTTGTTCCCTTTGCCTGGAACACTGTTCCCCGTGATAGCCTGAAGGATCGCTAGCTTAATGCCTTCTCCTCTGCGAGCACTTCCCTAACTGCCTTATTTTAAATGGTGCATCCTTCCCCCAGCACTCCCTACTCTCCTTCTGCTTTATTTTACTCCATATCTTACTCATTTATTCTGTTTATTTACCCGTCTTCCCCCACCACAACGTTAGCTTCATGAAGGCATGTCCCCTTCAGTCCGTACTCGACACTTTAGCAAAAGGAAAATGTGAATTGAATCACATTGTTCTTCCATTTAACAACCTGGAGTGGCTTCCCATTTGCATTTAGAAACATAAATCCAAACTCCTTTCCATAGCTTAGGAGGCCCTGAGTAATCTGATTACTACCTGTCTTTCCACTCTCTTCTCACCTGCTCTCCCTGTGCTCAGCCTCAATGGTTTTCCTTGAGCATCCCAAACATGCTGGGCCCTTTGGACAAACATCTGCCTCGTATGTTCTTCCCCACTGTTTTTGTAATTAACCAGCTTTTTCTCTTTCTTTGGTTTCCAATTAAATGTCTCCACTTCTGTAACCACTAACATATTCCCCTCCCCCAACCCCATTATTCTCTCATAGTACCTTGTTTGTTTCCTTCTTGGAACTTATTATAATTTTTTATTATTTGTTAATAAAATCTGTCTCTTCTATTAGAATGTTAGTTATTTGAGGTCAGAGGCTCTTACTTGTCTTTTTCACGTTTGCATTCCAGTGTTTCAGTGCTTAGCATGCAATTAGGGGCACAGTAATTGGATGCGTGGGTGGGTGGATAGGTAGCCAAGAGCTCAGGCCCTGAAAGTAGGCTGCCAGGTTCTCACTTCGCTACCTACTGCCTGGTGAACTTGGGCAAATTACTTACTATGAACAAGCCTCAGTTTTCTTATCTGTAACATGATACAACTCCTACTGCATAGGATTTTGTAAAATTTGAGATAATCTATGTTAACCTCATTGCGTAGTACATGACATAGAATAATTGATCTATACATGTTAATAATTATTATTTTTACTAATGTTGTTATGATTATTATTCACATTCTCCATCCTCATCTCTCTTTCCTGTGTTCCATTTTATCTAGTTGCTTTCCAGAGTCATGATGATAACTGAATATGATGTATTTGGTATGACCTGACCAGTTCATAGAAGGGGAGCTGTCATCTAAGCTTACATTAATCTAACTTTAGAGCCAGTTATCATTTGGATTATGTGTTTATCAAACATAACTCATTGTGAACTCTTATTGAACTTAAGTTCAATTAAAACCCCTAATGGCACATGTCGGCTGCTCTACAATTGGGCAGTAAATACAGGTATTTGCATTTGTCCCCCTGAAACGTGATCATTTTAGTTTGGACCTGTCATGTCAGCTTGTCTGAACCCTTTTGGATCCTGTTTTTGACAACTCACCATAATAAATTATTCCTCTGAGGTTTATGTCACAAGCTGGGTTGGTCAGCACTTCACTGGTGTCCTCATTAAGGTCAGTGGTTTAAGCCATATGGCACCAATGGCGGGACAGAGCCCTGTGAGCTATGGCTGAAGACCTCCTTATCACGTGATATTCTCTGTCTTCCATGGGGTTTTTTTAACTGATGTGTTTGTTTTCCTGTTTAAGAACCAGACTATTTGTCTTCTTCAAAATAATTCTAGTCAAATCAAAAGACATTTACTTTCGTACCTACTATGTACAAGTGGTGTGCTGAAGTACTACTGAGCCAGTGACAGAAGATTACATTGACGGCAAATAACGAAGAAATGAGGCATGGATGGCTGAGAAACGCAAGTGCCTCTGTCCATATGCAGAGGTTTGTGGTCGGCAGCATTTAAACCTGTGCTGGAAACTCCCAATGGGAGGGGAGTGGGCCTGCCTGAAGTTCCAATTTCTTCATCTAGATAATCTGGATAAATAGGCTAAAGTGGAAATTTGAGGAATTAGAGTCTGTAAAATCATTTTTTGAGATTTCTTTGATTCATTCTGTCAGATGAATCCTTTTAAAAGTATTCTGTCCATATATATATATCAAATAATTATGTTGTACACCCAGAAAGTAATACAATTATATCTCAATAAAAAAGTATTCTGTCCTAATCATCACCCTATTTGTCTGTTCTACGCCTATTTTATTTTTCTTTATGAAAATGAATAAAAGCAAGAATTACGTTAGTTTTCTCGTTGTCACACCATATAAATTCAGAAACGTATATGGAAGTGTTTTCTAAACTGTAAAAAGCTGTCTACATACATAGAGCTGTTATGATTGAATAAATAACAGTCAATAAATTGAATAGGTGGATTTACTCCTTTGTATGTGGATGCTGTTAATTTAAAAGCACCACGCTCAAAATATTTATTAACTGAAGCATCTACTTTACACTGGAAGCTTCTTGCCAAAGTTCGTTAGAAAATATAGGTTATTTTTGAGTTACAGTGAAGTACAATAAATTCTTAAGTTCCACAAATAGAATTTTACAGAAATATTTATATAACCCGCAGCTAAAGTGAATTTTCTAAAAACTCCCCATAAGGTGAGATCACGTACGCCGTGTCTCAGTACAGAAGGATTTTTTTTCAATCACTTATGTCTCTAAAAATAAACCTAGTTTTGTTGTTAAAATTTGCTGTTTCCTCCTCACATAAGAACATCTCATTAATTTTGATGAAAACCTTCTGACAAGATAAGGTTAAATTGTCCAGTTTTCCAATGAAAGAGGATCCATTTTGTGTCACCTACGAGCAGAATAGCAGCTAAGAGGTGAGTTGAACACAGACGTGCTGTTGCAGTGGTCAGAATACTTGAATCCAAGCGTGAGTGTTCAGGGGAGAGCCTGAGGTTTGCGTGCCCTGTGGGTGCATACAGAGATCCTCTGCCCTTGCTGCTCTCTTCAGGGTTTAGAGCCAGGCTTGGTACTGATGTTCTCTGTAATCAGGTGCACCGAGGGCAGCAGACTGGGCAGGTAGAAGGAGAGGCGACCTCACGGAGGTCTACTGTTTCTGTGTGGGGAAGAGGAGCTGTATTCCATCGTCTGTGCTCAGTGATCCAGACTGTAGAGAGGAGCTCCTTTCCTCAGTCATTCGAAGCTGATTTAGTGAAAAATTAAAGTATGATTTCCTACAAAATAAAATCATTCAGTTTGAAGTGAAAAGCTGGGAGATCTTGAATGGGTTTAAATGTTTGAGCTTTTCTTGGTTTGAGAGAAATATTTTATTTTGCTTCAGCACCTATACTAGACAGTAATATTGATAAAAATAAATCCAATAGAATATATATTTTCTCTAAATTAGGAAATGATGTATATGGTCTTAGGAAACTACTTTTTAAAAAGGGGCCTGAGTCTTCAATTTGTTCTAATTGTCAGAGATTGACAGAATTTGACTAATAAGAGAATACACAGAGAAAAAGAAAAACTTGTTGAATAACAGTTGTCAGAGGAAAAACAGATGATGTGTTTTCTTTATTGCATTTAAAAAATTAATTATTACCAATAGAAGGTTGTTTGTGCTCGTAACTGAGTTACCATTGTGGTTTGGCATTATTCCACATTTGAAGGGAAACGGGTACCGGCGAAGAGCCTGAAGCTTCTAGTCCAGTTGAGTGGGCTCCAGTGGGCTGTCGCATCTCACTGGATGCCAGTGTTCTCGTCTGTGAAAGGAGGGGATAGATAAAGATGATGACTGAGGTATCTTCTATCTTTAACTGTATTTTTTTTTAAGGCTTGTGTTTTTATTAAACAAAGTCTTGATATAAACAGGGAAGTTAACTCCCAAATGGTTTAGGGTCCTTTTGGTAGGAGCACATTTTAGAAGAAATATAGTCAGCACAGTGTTTAAAGAAAAGGAATTTTATTTGATAAATTACAAATGTACATTGAAGTCTTGAAAGATTAGGTGTAAAATAACTAAAAACCTTCCTTGTATTTTCCCTTTAGGAATCAGTATTTAACTGATTTTTCTGACAACTCCTAAAAAAGTAGCATTGAACATAAAAGTTTTCATTTGTTACAGTTGAAACATAAAAATGTGTGCATTATCTAAGAAACAAATGGTTTTGACAGAATTGCCTGTTTTTCTGGCTAAGAATAAATGGGCCGATTTATTTTTACATAATTTTTACTAGCTGACAGAATAACTGAAAAACCATGCTTATTATTGGAATAGTAGCAGATTTATTAACTAGTTTTCTTTGGAAATTGTGATACTGTGGTTTGTAGTCAGTACTTTTATATCTACTCTAAAAAATGTTTGGCTTTGAAAGCATACTTGAATATTATATTGGTTTTCCTGTAATTATAGTATCTGAAAAATATTACATTTGAATCATAAATGGAAAATAGAGGACATTGTTGAAATTCCACATTGCAGTGACCTTTTTGCTGCAACTCATTTAAGGTAATAGCATCAATTTTGAAAAAACTTTCAAGAACTAACTATTTAATTTAGATTTATAAATGATACCCTTCAATGGCTTTTTAGGTTTTTTGATCTCACAATGAGAACCCAAAGGCATTGTAAATACATTTAATAATAAAAAGATATTTTCTAAACCACAACTATATAATAAACTTCACATATTTAAATTTACTTACATTTTCCTGTAGTAAAATCAGATATAACTTTAGGAATAGCAATATTTTCAGTTCATTTAAATTAATTTATCTTTATGGATAGTGGAAGCCTCTTTATCTTATTGAAAATGCCTTTCATTCTCTTGTTTATTAAAATTGTTTTAGCGTGGCTTTATATTTAGTCTTATTTTTTATTTGTGTTTAGTCAGATTTGCACACATGGGGAATGCTGCTGTAGCGACAACACTGTAATTAGTCGTGGGCAAGATGACCAAAGTTATTGTAATCTTTTATTTCAATGTATTTTCAATTCTATTGGAATTGGAAATTCTATTGGAAAATAGATTTAATATACAGAGATAAAAGGAACAAAATTATCCCAAAATATAGTAATATAATGTGAAAATTGTGGTTCGACTTCATTTAGCGTGAATCCTCGTGCCTTAATGCTTATAAGACATTTTCTGCTATAAATTTTTACAAGAATATTGCAATAATTTCTGTTATTTACTATAGCCCAGATGATTGTAAATTTGAGCAGGAAATGATATGCTAAATTAGATGTATCACTAGGTTTGCTTTTTTTATCAAAATGATAGGGAATCAGTTTATATTTTAATAATTATGAGGGACAAGAAAGACAGAGTGAGGTAAAGAGTGGACAGATTGGAGATATAGAGATATATATGTAATTGTCTTGCCATCTGGATCATATGTGTAGGTATATATATATATATATATACATATATATATATGTATATATATTTATAAAATATATAATATACATACTAATCAATGTCTGGCACATAGTAAGCACATGCTAGATACTCAAAAATATTTATTGTGTTGAATTGAAGGCTTGGGAAGGAATTGTTTAAGGGAATAAAGTAACAGTTTGTTTTCCTAAATTGGAATTATTTTATTTTTGCTTTGGGTGATTTTCTCAATTGGTGATAAAATGATTTTCAAATGGTTATGAAAGTTGACAACTGTAGTGAACATTGGAGTTTGGAGTAACATGTAGACATAATTTTTTCTTTAGTAATTCTTTTATCTCCCACCTTTTGTACTTATTAGTTCCTCTTTCATACGAGAGAAAAGCAGATAAAACAATTTTTTGGCCTTTGAAACAAACCAATCCTTTTCTATGAGGATCTCCCATCAGAAAAGAGACCTTCCTGTTTCTATTACAGTTCATTTGCAGAGAAACAACTCCAGGTTTACTTTTCTTTTGCCTGTACTTATTGTAGCTAGCAAAATACTTTTAAAAGTGCCTTCAGAAAGATTGGCTTAGAGATAGGTCTAACTTTTTTAACATAGGTTAAATTTGGAGCTACTGTAAAGAAGGACTTGTGTTCGTTTGTTAGGAAATCGAGGTCAATGGCGGCATTGGTGACTCTCGCCTCAGAAGCAGTGGGGTGTCTTCACCAACCACCCTCTCTGCCTCTCACCCTAAGGAGTATGGCCCCATTCTCAGGGAAGGAAAGGAGTCGCAGTTTCGTCTTGGCTTTTTTTTACTAATGTCCCCTATTTATTTTATTAAATAGTATTAGAAGTTCATTTGAATATATTACATATATTTAATATATGCATGCATATATAATATAATGTATAATATATACATATTTTAAATATATGTATTTTTAAGTATTATATGTAGATATATATGTAAATTTAATTTACTTTTTCCCGTTTTATTGATATATAATTGACATTATATTAGTTTTAGGTGTACAACATGATGATTTGATGTATGTCTGTATTGCGAAATGATTACCTCAGTAAGTTTAGTTAACTATCACTTCACATAGTTACAAATTTTTTTCGTGTGATGAGAACTCTTAAGATCTTCTCTCTTAGTAACTTTCAAATATACAATACAGTATTGTTAACTTTAGTCAGCTTGCTGTACATTACATCTCTGAACTTATTTATCTCATACCTGGAAGTTTGTACCTTTTGACCATCTTCACCCGTCTTGCCCACTCCCCACCGTCTGCCTCTGTCTATCACCAATCTGTTCTCTGTATCTGTGAGTTCAGTTTTTTTTAGAATCCACATATAAGTGAGATCCTACGTTAGGTAACTCTTTCTCTGTCTGACTTGTTTCACGTAGCCTAGTGCCCTCAGGTCCATCCATGTTGTCACAAATGGCAGGATTTCTTTCTTTTTTGTGGCTGAATAGTATTCCATATATACACACCACATTTTCTTTTTCTTTTTTTCTTTTTGAGGATGATTAGCCATGAGCTAACTTCTGCTGCCAATCCTCCTCTTTTTGCTGAGGAAGACTGGCCCTGAGCTAACATCCTTGCCCATCTCCCTCCACTTTATATGTGGGATGCCTGCCACAGCATGGCTTGCCAAACAGTGCCATGTTGGCACCCAGGATCTGAACCAGCGAACCCCAGGCCGCTGAAACAGAACATGAGCACTTACCTGCTGCGCCACCAGGCCGGCCCTCCCTACCTTTTCTTTATCCTTTCATCCATCGATGGACACAGGTTGTTTTCGTGTCTTAGCTGATTGTAAATACTGCTGCAATGAACTTGAGGGTGCAGATATCTTTTTGATATAGTGATTTCATTTCCTTCAGATAAATACCAGAAGTTGAATTGCTGGATCATATGGTAGTACTGTTTTTAAATTTTTGAGGACCTGCCATACTGTTTTCCATAGTAGTTGCACCAATTTACATTCCCATAAAGTTAATTTTATATATTAACATGTTAATATATAACAGTTAAATTTATATATTGACATTTTAAATGTAAAATGATTTCCCTCTTTATTAAATTGAAACTTTAAGTACATTGCTAACATAAATTTCCTTCTGGAAAATAAGAAGCCAAACTGTTACCTTTTTTGAGACTTTTTTTTGTTTTAAAAGTTATAATATGGTGTAGTGACAGCATATTAACAGATTTCCTTTATGTGTACACAGGAATATAGACCTGTATTTGTCTTTTTGGTTATATTCTCTCCACAAACAACATTGTAAAATTGTTGTGTTTAAATATCCTAATATAGCATTTATGGTATGTCCAGTAGAATAGATGCCGTAGGATTACCAGCTTTGTAGAAAAAGGAACTGCCAAAGATCTAAAGACTTTTGAGTTTATTAAATCTGTTAACATGGCTCTCATGATACAGCTATGAACAAAACATTGTTCATCTAAAACATATTCTCCTCGATGATAATTCAATTAAGTAGATTTGTAAGTGATCAAGCCAGCCATTCCTAGGAGGTTTTTGTTTATAGATACATTAAACTCAGTGGTTCTCCAGTAGTCAGGTATCACCGATTTAGTCACCTCAAAGCTATAGGAGTGTTGGGGAGCTGTTTTCAAATCTTTGAAGCTACAGCAGGCCCTTGATATTTGTAGGGACAAATCCCATGTTCTTAGCAAAAGCAATTAATCCCTGCCGTTAAATACAGTAAAGTATAATTGACCCCTTCAACCTCTAGAATATTTATAAATATTGAGCTAAAATTATTTGTGGAGCTATTAAAATAAATTTTACTACTAAAATAAACAGTATATTTCATTATAGTAGAGTGACATTTCAGGAGGCGGTTATGTTCTAAATTCAGTTTGAAAGGTAAATGTTCCATATAGTCAAAATTACTTTAGAAAATCTCAGAGATTGCCCATAATTTACATAGTCTACATGGATTCATATGTATTGATTTTATATGTATTTAGAGCAATGTATTCCTACCACACTGGACACATTCCTACCCTTTCTCAAAAATTTTAATTCATATCATTTTACTTCCATTGTTGGGAGAGATTAGTATTTATTCAGACAGGGACCAGATATAAACAAGTTGGCTTGTATTTGAGGGCTCATTTGTATGAAAACTATCCCTGTTTCTTAGATGAAATTGCACTTAGTGTGGTGGGATTGTCATCCTGTGAGAGGAACACGTGCTGTGACTGACCGAGCGCTCAGGAGAGTCACATCTCACTCTTCGTCTTCACTCCAAGATGTTCACTCGCTGAGTTGAATGGTGGACAGAGTCACACTTCTCCCGTTTCTCTCTTGCTGTTACATGTTGCAGCTCCACTGTACTGTTGCCTTAACGTTGCCTCTGACCCGTCTGATTCTGTGATCATATGAATGCGACAAGGATGAAATGGACCACCCGGCAGGGTGGTGTGAGGTTGCATCCACTGAGGGCCCTTGGCATCAAACTGAGGAGCAGAAACGGGGAACTTGAAAGTAGAAAATGAAGGATCCAGCCCAGGCAAGGGGCACGTGTGGCTTTGAAGTGGTGTGTTCTTTCTTAATGTCACAATTGACAGCTTTCTTTTTTAATGCAGCTCTTGATACCTTTTCTGGTATTGAACCAATGCAACATTTATTCTCAGATAATTTGAAGCCTCCACACCATTGGTAGATGGTAACTAATGTGGTGAACAATCAGCAGATTTATGTGTTTGACTCCTTCATTAATTTAAGAATCTTCCATTTGTTTCAACATTGTGTTCTTTAACTTCGCGTCTTTTCCCACAGTGTGGGGTCTTCTTTATCCGTTTCAGTCTGTCACCTACACCTAGCTCTCTTAGTCACTCTTAGCCATGTTCACAGCACCTTAACAATTCTTTTGCAATGCATCATTTGAAAAATTTATCACCTCTTTTTTTATGGCTTTCCAAATATCGCGTCTTATTTCAGATTTTGCCTCATCCAGGGTCATCTTAATGCTCCTTTATGTTTCCAATAATGCCTATATTCCTAACATCAGCAGATATAAAAGGTCAAGATCTCTCTCTCCATGGTGTTTACAATGTGAATGTGTAAGTATATGATGATTTGAACATTGTTAATATTTTATCCATTTAGAACATTGAAAGAGCATGATAGAATTAGGAACAGAAAAGAATGTACCTCAATATTTTAAAGAAAAAAATTTCAAACTTTATGAATGGCCTGATATTTTGCCTATGATGAGCAGAAACTTACATGCATGAGAGTGCGGAGCAAACCCTTTCTCTACTTCCAGCAAGCATAAAGCATTTACTAAACCAGTCCAAAAAGGAGAGCTATCGCCTGGCTCTTTTTTGTAAACTGACCACAGAGGTACAATGGCTCTTATTTTTGCTCTTTAATTTCCTGGCATCACAGACAGTTTTGTGAGCTTGGTTGAACCAAAAAGTCTGCGGGGGCCGGCCCGGCGGCGCAGCAGTTAAGTGTGCACATTCCGCTTTGGCGGCCCGGGGTTCGCCATTCGGATCCCAGGTGCGGACATGGCACCACTGGCAAGCCATGTTGTGGTAGGCGTCCCACGTATAAAGTGGAGGAAGATGGGCACAGATGTTAGCTCAGGGCCAGTCTTCCTCAGCAAAAAAGAGGAGGATTGGCAGTAGATGTTAGCTCAAGGCTAATCTTCCTCAAAAAAAAAAAGTCTGCAGCATTGTCACAGTATGACAGAATCAGCTTCATATCAGATGTCTTAAATCCTTCTCTTCTTTAGATACATACTTTAAAAAGGTACTTCTTTTCTGCCATTGTCCCATCTCACCCATTTTGAACACTTGTTTTGGCTGAGAGCTACTTTAGCTCTGAGGAAGAGCTTCTGAATATAAGTGATCAGTGGATGCCACTTTGTTTAACATTATGGAAAGGAAAAAAAACCTTTTCTTAAAATTCTTTAAAGAATATTTGCTTGGAGTAAGAATTGATTTAGTAACCACATTAGAAACAATTAGAAACATGGAAAGTTTTACCAAATTGTTCCATGTTGTATTAGGAAGGCTCACAGGCCAACAAGGGCCAGAGTTCTTACACTGGTGTGGAGTCATTGTGTTGTAAAAGATGTGAACTGTGGGACCTGCGTCTAAGCAAATCCAAACTCCATTTCTTCAAGTCGCCACCCCTAACGTCTCGTGGAGAAATGCTTCTGCAAAGTGAATCTTGGCCAGGGCTCTGCCACCTGAGAGCCTTGTGTTGGTAGTGTGATATTTGATCCAGGCCATCTGAGATTTCTCTCGTCTTTGTCATTTGTGTCTTCTACCTATTCCAAGTTGCGGGCAGAGGTTTTAGGAGCATGTCGTGTCATTTTCTCATCTGTTACATCTAGAAGGTTTGTTTAGGGAGACGGTATATGGTATAGTGGAAAGATTATTGAAATCAGACTAACCCAGTTTTGAATCCCAGCTCTGCCACTATATAATCTTGTGTACATATCACTAAATGTCTGTGAGCTTCAGTTTTCTCCTCTGGAAAATGGAGATAGGATGCTTAATTTTACAAAGTTTTCATGAACACAAAATGAGATGAAAATACAAAAGTTAAAGATACAAAATTGCTAAGACAGTGCCTGGCACATGGTAAGCACTCAAAAGTGATAGCTGGTATCAGTATTACTATTAGGGCTGCAATAAAAGCATATTAACTTAGTGGCTGTGTGCCCTCCACAATGATAGCCATGAACAGAACATCTCGAATGTTGTCAGCAACCGTCCACATCTACTACAGTACACAAGACAACCATTTTTGTCCATTTCTGAAAAGACTTTTTTACTACTTATAATATCCTTTTATTCACATAGGCTGGTTTTCCCAGAGTCTAGTTTGGAGAGGGAGTCTTAGAAATACGTTTTGCTGTCTTGTAGACCAGCGCTATCCAATGGGATTTGCTATGCTGGTGGAAATATCTTGCACCTGCACTGTCTGACGGGGCAGCCTCCATCCACATGTGGCCACTGAGCACTTAGCATGTGATGGATACAAATGAGGAACTCAATTTTTTGTTTTAAATAACTTCACTTTAAATAGCCACAGGTAGGTAGTGTAGCTGCAGACAAAACTTTCCTAATGATTTGGTAAAATCATTCTTAACATCTGTGAGTTAGTAAGAGTATCAACTGGTGTATACTAAATTTCCAGTGAGTACATTCTTTTTACCCACACAGAACTTGATAGAAACTGTTATTTCTCTCCCACGAGAGAGATTATGTTTCATTTGTCAATATCATATACCACTTCATTTTCCTGAATATATTCTATGAATTCATCCATTGGGTTCTGAGGGATAAATTCACATGGTCAAATTTTGTCAGCTGCTTCTTTCTCACTATGTGAGGACTTTGGTTCCATTCTTCTTACTGTTCTGTATTTTTTTTCTCCCCATTCTCTTCTTCACATAGACAGTAAGTTACCATATGTTAAAGATTAATAAATGATTTTTAAGTGACATAATGTTTGGTAGCAAGGAGAAATCACTACCGTTGGATTAAAATTGTTCCTGTATGCTACTTTTCCTTTCCAAGTAAAGTTATCCTTTAGGATTAAGATGATACGTAATTTTTCAAATGGGTTTTACATTCATTTCTTCAGATATTTTTTCTTAGGAAATCAAGAGAAATGTATATTAGAACTTCTTTTAATGAAACTATTTGATTCTACTTAGTTTATGTAAAATATATATATTTTTTAATTATCAGAAATACACAATACTTTTCAAATTGCAGGATCATTAAATCAATTTATGAGTTGAAACTAGAAGTTTTTTTAAAGAAGTAGAATAGAATAAGAAGGAATAGGAAAGGGGGCTGTCCCGTGGCCGAGTGGTTGAGTTCGTGTGCTCCGCTTCGGCAGCCCAGGGTTTCGCCAGTTCGGATCCTGGGTGCAGACATGGCACCGCCTGTCAGGCCATGCTGAGGCAGCGTCTCACATAGCACAACCAAAGACACTCACAAATAGAATTTACAACTATGTACTGGGGGGCTTTGGGGAGAAGAGTGAAAAAAAAAAAAAAGATGGACAACGGTTGTTAACTCAGATGCCAATCTTTAAAAAAAAAAAAGAAGGAATGGGAAATATCTGAGTGTTTCACACATAGTAAGGATTAATATTGTTTTATGACATGCTAGTTACTTTTATACATATGTATGTGAGAGTGTGTATGTTTCTGAATTGTGATGTAAAATGGATTATTTACAATTGATCTTAGTTAAAAAGAAAAGAGAAACATCAAAAACCATTGTCTAATTTATAGTATGGTGTGGAGCAGTAATGTCAGAAGAGTTGGTTCAAGGCTTGGATTTACTTCTCTGGACAATCATTCAATGTCTTTGATGCTCAATTCCTCTTTTGTGTAAACAAGGATACCTGCCCTATGTGCTTCATGCAGTTGTTTTGAAGATCAAATAAAATACCCAGGTGATACACAGTTGTAGCAGCACTTGTTCCTGTAAAGTGGTTTGTCAATTATTTTATATGGAAAAAACTTATGGCGTACGATAGCAATCATTTATGCTCATGTTTGTGAATCTCAAGGTCAGCTGAGATTTGGCTTATCTCTGCTGCAGTTAACTGGGTAGCCCTGCTTCAGGCTGTGGGTTGTGGGTTATCTGGGCTGTAGTTTGGGTTTGGTCCTGCTGCACGTGTGTTTATTCTGTGGTCTAGCTTAAAAGGGCAGCAGATATCCAGGCCATGCTTTTCTCATGGAGAATCACCAGAATACAAAAACAAAGTCAAAACACATAAACATATTTATGACTTCTACTTACTTTGTAGCCACGGAAGTTCCATTGGCCAAGTGAAATCACGTGGCCAAGCCCAAAGTCATTGGGGAGAGATAGTGTGTCCCACTCCCAGTGGAAGGGAGATAGAAGTGAGGATTTGCTGAACAATAGTCTAAACTATCATTACCCAAGAACTGTTACATCCAAACTTTTGTTAACTGCTTCATTCTCAAACATAAAAGGACAGCCAAGCATCACCATGTATTTTAGGAAAGCTTCTCAAATAATGGAGTGTCTAAAACAGACAAACAGAAAAAAGGCAACTGAAGTAATACCTAATGAGCAGAGGAGAATATTTAAAATACTATAATATTGTAATAGATAAGGTATTATATCCATAAGATAAAAATAACAGGTTTGTAAAAAAATGACGATAAGAAATAGCTTATAGAAATGAAAAGTGTAGTAGAAATCTTTTCTTAAATTCAGTAGAAGTTTTGGAAGATGAAATCAAGGGAATCTTTCAGAAGTTAAAATCAGATGATGAAGAGAGAGAAGATATAAGAAAATTAGATGATTAATCCAACAGAGCCAAAAATGGAAATATTAAAATGTATGGCATCAAAATACTTTAAAATAATAATACAAGAAGACTCCTCCAAACTGAATAAGCTTCCAGATTGAAAAGGACCCACTGAAAACCCAGCAGAAAGCATGAAAAAAGACCCATTCTGAGGTCCAACGTTGTAAAATTTCAAAATGCCAGGGAAAAGGAAATGATTATAAAAGTTTTCAGAAACAAAAAAGCAAATCATAGACCAAGCACTGGAATCAGAACAGCTTAGGACTTTTCAGTTGTAATATTTGAATCTTGAAGACAGTGGAGTAGCCTTTAAAAATCATGAATGACAATTAATTTCAACAGAGGTTTTTTTTCTAGCCAAACTACCAAGTATGTGCTTAGAATAACAGCATTTTCAGGCATACGGATACTCTTAAAAATGTGTTTTTCATGTACCCTTTCTTATGAAAGTTACCTGGAAAATGTGCTTCAACCAAAAAAGGGAGTAAACTGAAAAACAGGATGATTTACAACCCAGAAGACTAGGGAACTTTAGTAGGAGTAGGGATAAGACTTGACCCAAGAAGGGGATCAACCAGGTCAGACATAAGACACCAAGAAGGATATATCCAGGAAAATTCTTTTTAGAGGAACTGATAATTTATCTGATGTGTTTCATTATTTGAGAAAATGTTATTGATGGGTATTTGACAGATCTGTTTGAACATTTGGGGAAAAATGTTAGTTACCTAGAAAAATAAACTACGAGAAATTGGCAGTTAATTCCAGAAATAATAAAATATTGTACAAGAAAATTAATTTAAGCAAAATAATACTTGTCTCAGTAGAGAACGATATTTCTATAATCATTCTAATGTAATTTGTCTACTGACTCATTATTCAGCCAAAATTGTTATATGGGAGGATAAGGTGGGGATGTTGGGTGAATGGCATGAGAGACCTAAATCATTACGTTTTTTTAACATCGGAAGTCAATAGAGTATGTCTAATACTGCAAAATCAAGAAACAGCATTCTAAGTATGTCGTTTAAAAATATGAAGATAAGTGTCTGAAGAATGGATAGTGTGTGCCGTGGAAGATTAAGCTTGGAGACGGGTGAGGGGTAGAGAGCCTGGGCACTGCCCTTCTTTGTTATGAGCAATTGAGTACTATTTAACTTAAATTAGGTGCATTACCTTGATAAGATAAGTTAATAAATAATAAAAATAAAGTTACATATGTCCATGATTAAGAAAAAAGCTTCCTACAGTATAGATTATAAATGAGCAGTAATGGGTCTCCCTTTCTCCATATCCCTTTGGCCTTGGTGTACTGTTCGCCTGAGGTAGCCACCTTGACATGAAGCATATCTTTTGGTAAAGTGTAAAGCTATCTGGACTTGTCTTTGCCCCGTTAGCCAAAAGATGGCTGCACCAAACTGCACTGTAGACATTGCAGGTTAATAGCGTGCTTTGAGAGGCATGGACAATTGGCCTATGACTGTGGTTGCTCTTTCATCCCTGAGCCACTCTGTACAGCCAGGGAAGCAGCCCTGACCTAGTTGGGTGAGGCAAAGGGTTGTCCTGCCAGTGGGAGCATGGCATTGCTGGCAAGAGAGGCCTCTTCTTACTGTTGGAGTTGGTGCCATGGCAGATTTTCCTGACTCGGGGAGCGCGTGTTGAGCCCTGGTCCAGCTGGTTAGATTATGTGTTGGTTTTGATTATCTGCACCAATAAGCCCTTGTTCTGGCACAGATGATCAGAAGCAGGCAGCAATTTTCCATCCTCCTAACAAAAATGCTTTTTGCATTTTGAAATTTTTATTCACTTTTCACCAAAATAGTGCTTTATAGGGGAAATCTTGGGTTACATCCAGAACTCTTTAGTCCTCAGTGGTAACCAGGTATCTTTAGGCAGGCCATTTTTTTTACTCATCTCTTTGCTGCTCTTGAAAGATAGAGAAAAAAAATCAATAATAATAATGATGATACCAGCTGCCTTTTATTCATCTTGTACTATGTGCTAGGCACTCTGCTGAATATTTGTCATCTCATTTAATCGGTTCAGTAGTTTTAGGAGCTTGCTACAGTTATCACTCCCATTTTAGACTCAAGACACTTCAGTTGTTCGTAACAGTTGAGTGACTTGTCCAAGGTCACAGAGCTGGAAAGTGCCAGAGCTGTGTCTGAACCCTGATTTATGTTGACTCAGGCCTGTGTTCTTTATCTCTGTTTGACTGGCTTCAATGCAGCCTTTGACTTTTTTTACATGAGATTAAGAAGGCAGCTTATTTTACCAATATAAGGTTACATATGTTGTTATTGTTGCATAGTGCTTATAAAAATTGTTGCATCTTTTCTTCTTAAGAAACTTTGGAATTTTATACATTTTCTATTTCTATCATTCTTTTGTATCCTCTCAGTTCAAAATTCTGGAGATCATTGATGTCTCCCCAATATCTCTCCTTTTATTTCCATATACTCACCATGTTCCCTTTATATTTCTGTGTCCCCACTCCTCGCATCTAGAATATTGCAACTATCATTTTGTGGTCTCCCTATTGCCAGTCTCTGCCCTCTTAAGTTGATCATACACATTGATCCAGTTTTTTCAAGCTCAGCTTCTCTCATATTGCCTATCTGTTTAACCATTAGTATCTCCTCATTATCTATAAGGAAAAAAAAAACTTTATTAAGTAGAATTCAAGATCTTTCATTATGTGGTCTACTCTATCATTCCATGAATTTATGTGCCCTTACTGTCTTTCCCACTTCTCTTGCCTGTACTGATATGTCCCTAATGTGGCCTAGGGAAGCACAGACTTTCTCTAATACTCATTTGTTGTTTTTATATGCTTTGCATCTTTTTGTGTGTGTAAGCCTCATTTGCCCAACTGAATTGTTAACTCCTGAGTATAGAAATGGAAACTCTCTGAGTCCACCAGAATATTTAGTACAGTTTCTTACATATAGCGCTGTGTGAAAAATTAATGAATGAATTTTTGAAGTTTTAAAGTCAACATATAATTCCAATTCTATAATTCTTTGCTTCTGTTAATTTCATAAATTTTAGACAAGTAAAACTTAGTAGACTTTTCCATTATGTTTTTCCATCTCTTTAATTGTATTTAATTATGAGAGGGAAATATGTTGGTATAACTTTAACAGTTTAAAATATGTTAAAGAAACAAATCAGTTTCATTTAGTATTCTAATATGAAAGATACAGGAAATCTGCTCTGAATGAAAGTGATATACTCATTGTTATATAGGTTTTTAAAAATAAAAATATTTGAGAACTTGTAATGTTTCATTATATTGTTGGTAATGTACAGTTTTGATGAGGATAAACTGAATATTTATAGTGTAATAAATGTAAAAAAATGAATTATTTGGTTTATCTCGCCTGATATATTAAATATAGTTGGAGATTGTTCAGAATATTGAGTAACAGCTCGAGAAAATTTGAAATGTACTTAAATACTGAGTTTAAAACACTCTACTTAGACATGATTTTGTTTTCCAAAAGAGGATTGCATTTTTGTGTATTAAAATTGCTTCTTGCCTTCTGCTGAATTTGAAAATGTTTTTACCCTTTACTTTCCTCTTTTTTGTTTTTCATATTTTAATAGTCTGAATATTTATCTCTTTTATTTTCTTTTCAGAAAATTTTATAGATGTTCTATAATAAGTAAAATATTTATTCTTTAATGTATAAATTATCTAAAACTATGTTCTATATGTTATTTTTGCTTTCAAATATTTGAATTTCAGTAAAAGAAGGATAATTTCACCCTGAGAGCAAAGAATAAACTATCGTGAATTTTCATGTATTTCAGATATTCATATTTATTAATCTTAGCATCCTTTTGTTGCCTTTTTAAATGTAATTTTAATAAAGTATTATTTTAGCTCAGAAATCTCATGCACTCTAAATGCTTAAAGGTTGTCATGCTGTACTTTTTTCCTAAATTATTTTCTTCAAATAATATTCAACATCATAATGATGCCTTCTTTTACACCTCACATTTTTCTAAAAGATATCTTCAATTATTTTACCCTTTAATTTGTTTTCAGTACATCCAAATAAAACCATAAATATATTTTTCAGAATAAAGAGTCACATATTTGATGTAAATCATTGCATCTGTTTGATCTAATCTCACAAACAAAAATGTTATATTTTAAAAGTACTGACATTTTAAGTTAACATTATTTTTTAAAGGGCCTGAGCCTTAGAATGAAAGTACAGATTATCCATTTTGACTCCTTTCATTTAATCATTTCATTTTTAAAATTAGACTTCATTTTACGATCCCAAAAAACCTCACTAATGTACGTGTTTGGCTGTGTTAATTCCCTTTGTCATAAAATGGAAGCTAGCCTAAATTTTCTAATAATTTTTCATCACATTAAAATTCATGGCAAAAATAAAATTGAGATAATTTTGAATTCAAGTGCATGTATTTTTATGGATGCTTTTCCCCCTCTTCTCTCTACCTAAGGAAATAGAGAAATTGAGATTAGAACTGAGTGAAAGCAAGCAGCACTTGGAACAGGAGCAGCAGAAGGCAGCCCGGGCCAGAGAGGAGTGCCTGAGACTGACAGAGCTGCTGGGCGCGTCTGAGCACCAGCTGCACCTCACCAGGTACTCCCGAGTCCCCTCCTGCGCCAGAGCACCCATCTCATGCCACTGATTGTTGCCACCGGCTTCCAAACCGTTGTTCGAGTTCGTCTTAGTCATTCAGTTCACACACAGCTTCCAGGCATATTAGGAAAAGTGGAGATGTGGTAAGCAAAACACCCAGACATGTGAATGATAAGTGTGGCAGGGAATTACTGATATATTACAAAACCTTTCATCTACAGTGCTCAAATATTTAGGAGATTCTCTATCAATATAAGCAAAATGGCATATTTCTCCTACCACCACCGCTGCCTGTCCTGTTATTTCTACGTCTAATAGAAATATTGAACTGGAGGATCCGAGGAATATATTTAGGAAAATAATTAGATACTGTCTGTTGTGAAAGAGACAAAGTAAAAGACATCCTAAGACACAAATTGAGATCTAACTGATACAAAATAAAGAATCTGTGTCCAAAGGTGAGGTAAAATTTAGAGATGAAATTGATTGACACTGTTCATGTCCAAACCGTTATTATAACCAGGCTTACAGCATTGTGGTTCCAAATTACGTTGTTTCTGTCATGAGATATTGTGATGTGATCATGTCGTCATAAAACTTTAGTAAACATAAAGCTCAGCCCTAGATCACAATAACACAGTTTAGGTAATAAGCATTGTGTAATTGCTGTATTGCAAACACACACACACATACACATAAATACACATATGCAGAGGAAAATTCGAGTAGAGATTGTAGATATTTCATGTTACCAAGTGGTTTCTTCTCACCTTGAATTTTAGTACTGTTTTTCATTTTTCAGATCAAGCTTTTGGGTTTATTTAGTTCTTAGCGTTTTTCAGTTTTTACAGAGAACTTGGTCTAAATACACATGTAAGTTTATGAGATTTGATTTGGTTCATAAATTAGACAAACACTGGTCTTCTAATCAGAGTAATATGTTGAATTTAAACTATGAAAGGGGACTGATCCCTTTTACATTAAATATGACAATATAATTCTGAGCACGGTATGATAACAGATGGAGAAAAGCACCGCTTGAACAGCCTGCATTTGGAGAAAAAAATATTCTAGAGGTTGGTGAACCTCCCAAAGTTTTGGGTTAGTGTCAAGATGCCTCTAGTTCTGTTAAAATCAAACTTTGTTAAAAATATTTTATTATGATAATATTCCAAATGGTTTGTCAGCTTCCCTTTTAAACAATGACAGGAAAAGAGAAGAAAGAAAGAAAGAGAAAGAAAATAAATCATTTATATGTGTGTGGTATCTGGAAAAATCTCCATAGATAAAGCACTTTTGTGAGAAAAAAATTGCTTAATACTGTAGAATATTAACTTTTTTTTTAAGATTGGCACCTGGGCTAACATCTGTTGCCAATCTTATTTTTTCCTTCTTCTTCTCCCCAAAGCCCCCCAGTACATAGTTGTAGCTGTGGGTCCTTCTAGTTGTGGCATGTGGGACGCCGCCTCAGCGTGGCCTGTGAGCGGTGCCATGTCCACGCCCAGGATCCAAACTGGAGAAACCCGGGGCCGCCAAAGAGGAGCGCGTGAACCCAACCACTTGGCCACGGGGCCGGCCCCTATTAACTTTTCTTTTGATGCCCATTTGAAGTATTGTCATTGTAGAACTGATAATGTAATATTAACATAGTTCCTATGGTTATTTAATCTTCGAAGTTTCGGAATTTACCTTTATCGTGATAGTTAATTATTTTTCTTCTCTGTCAGACTTCAATTGAGAACCAACCATTTGTGTGCTGAGCACTACTAAACCACAGAAATCAGACAGCTTTTCATGTCTCAGTGTGGCTGAGCTTCAGTAAATAAATATTGATGCTGGTTTGGCCCCCTTTGCCGTTCTGTCTTATTTGGAGAGTTAATTTCTGAAGTCAGAGTCTGTAGAGAGTTTTCCTGCGTAGAATCTATTTGTACTGTCTAACGAGATGGGTTTCTTGCAAGTAGAGCGTATTAAGATGCAGCAACTGCTGAAAATGGACTAGTGGTAACTAATTCCTTTGTTCTTAAGGAAAATGGTTTCGCTTGGTTCCATAGAAAGCTTTTTCCATTGAGCTTTATTTACACCAAGCCTACAAAAATTTAAACCTAGTTTTATGGAAAATAAAATTAAATTGCCTTCTTTCTAAATGCAATACTCTTTTGTAAGCGTTTTACACTATGTTCATGTTGTATAAAATCCACATTCATAAATTTAAAGATGACAATTATAAATGCAAGGAACTGTGCATCTCTCTCTTTTGCACTGAAAATGTCACTTGGTTGTTGGGCTAAATATTTCTGATATACTTTTTGAGGTTTTTTAGAGTTAGCTTTCCCTCACCATTCTTTATTGATTCAGTAAACTCAAGTGTGTGGTTGAGAAACTGTGTCTTTCTTTTTCAGTGTCGACCAGCTGAAATAAATCAATTCCACACAGGTAGCTCTTAACTTTGAATTGCATATTCTAAACAGTTTAAAATCAAATATGAAAACCATGTTATAAAGTAGCGACGAAATAAGGATCCAAATCTTCCAGGACAAGGAAAACTTAAAAACTGGAGTATAAATTTGTAGATCAATCTGAAAGAAAAATGTCTTATCACTTTTTTGGTATTTCCTGTTATTGTCTAATTAGATTTAAAAATGGAAAAGAGAAATTCAACATTTATTGAAGCACCCAATTGGTAACTATAGCAGTCACTTATTCAACAAATATTTCTTGAACACCTACTGTCTTTTCAGTACATTGCTTTGCCCTAGGTGTAGAGAAAAAAAGAAGACTGAGTTTTTACCCTCATGTTGCTCACACTCCAGTAAGGAGCCAGATCTTTGTATGCAATTATAATAGAGTGTGCGAGTAGTGCAATGATGGGAATAGAGATTCCCACAGGAACACACAGGAAGAAGAATTGTCTCGTTCTGCCTTGGAGATGAAGGTGATGGTCAGAGAAAGCTTTCTGGAGGAGGAGGTGTTTGGTGGCTATCTTGATTAATGAGTTCATGAATAAGCGTCCTCAAAGTGGAAAGAGGTGAGTTGGGTATCCCAGGTAGAGGGGAAAATATATACAGAGACATAAAGATGGGAGAGAACATAAACTCTACAATCAGCTTAGGTGTTTGGCAGGAGATAAGCCAGGAAAGGGGAGCAGGGACCAGAGGAAGGGACTTGTGGGCCATATTCTGCAGTTTTGCCCATTCTGAGAGTAATGCATTTCTCTATAAGTATTTTAAGCAGGGCTGTCAACATGATCAGCTTTTTGGGTTGAGATCCTGCCTCAGACAGGAGTGTAGAGAGTGAACTTGGAGAGCTGATGTAGGAGACAGGAAGACCAACTAGGGTAAAGTCAGCAACTATAGCCCATAGACCAGATATGGCCAGTTGTCTCTTTTTGTATGATTTATGAGCTAAAAATGGTTTGTAAATTTTTTATTGGTTGGGAAAAAATAATCTGTTGTGACACATAAAAATTATACATCCATAAATAAAGTTTTATTGGACACAGCCACAATTATCCTTTATGTATTATGTATGGAACTATCATGGCAAAGTTGAGTATGGTCCTCAAAGCCTAAAATATTTACTGTCTGGCCCTTTACAGACAAAGTTTACCAACCCCTCAGTTAGGGGCTGTTTAATTCAAATAGGAAGTCAAGACAGCTTGAACTATGAAGGATTTAAATGAGTATTTCAAATGTAGTTGAAAGGCAATTGAAAATAGATTGGTTGAGGAAGAGATGATTGACAAGGACCCCAATTAAAATATAAACACAGTAGTAGGGGATGGTAATGAAGTCCTGGGCTGTGGCTGTGCAGGTAAAATGGAAAGGAAATAGCATGTTCAAGAGAGGTGAGAGTTAAAGGTGACTCCAAGGTTTCTAGCCTATGTTAATCCAACTAGGGAACTTAAAAGGAGTAGCAGAGGAAGATAATCTGTTTTATTTTGGAGCTCCAGCGGACGTGTGCAGTGGAGGACTGGAGTGAGCAGGGAGGTCAGGACTGGAGGCTTAGATCTGGTCACTTTTACAGAAAGGTGCTGGCCGTAGCCAGGGAAGTGAGTGAAAGTACGTATAGAGGAGCATGTTTGTAAAGTACATGGAAGGAGGACCGCCAGATGAGGAGACTGAAATGAGGCCCTCAGTCTCTAAGAAAAGACTAAAGAATGCTTCAGAGGAGACTTTGGTGAGATAACAAAACTATAAGCTTTTCTTCCAGGGCTCCCCAGGCATCCAAGGTTTGAGGATCTTGCCCAGTCAGTCACTGTCTCTGCCACTTGTGACCAATTACTTAATTCTTTGAACCTGCTTACCTACCTATAAAATGAGGTTGGACTAGATGATTTCTAAGTTTCCTTCTAGCTCTGATAATCAATGATTCTAACAATGATTTAAGACAATCCATTATTAAGTTCCTACTTCCAGATGTTAGGCATTTAAATTGTTTAGAGTATTCCTTGTTTAAGTGATTCCTTAGTTTGGACTTCAGAGAGATTTACAGAAACGTCCTTCCTCCCTACCACTTACATTCATCATAATGTAGGCTCTGCTGACTGCTCACGGGTTTATGAAGCAGTCCCCTAACATCCTTCCGATAGCTTTGCCCACCACTGCCAAGTGCGTATGCACAAGCACTGCCTTGACCTTGTCACCTGCTCTCGAAGCCTTCCGTGGTGCTGCGCTGACTGTTACGGAAGGTCCACACTCCTCAGCAGTTAAGGTTCTCTGATGGGTTCCAACCTTCTGGTCTTATTTCATCACCACCAGTGTCATCCTCTCTCATGTGATGTGCAGCCAAACTTAAGTAAACGCGGCCCTCCTTGCTCTTTTGGACTTTTCTCCTGTTTGCTGTCCTCTACACCGAGAATATCCCTTTGACTTTCTACAGCCCTGTTATAATTTTACCTTCTTTTCTAAGTCTCCCTGAAATCCTGATCTTTCCACTGTAGCCCTCCCTGATGATTCCTGCCAGAGGGGAGCACGTCTCCCTCTAAATCCTCCTCCCCATGGAGAGCTGAAGGCACTTACTACATACTGGATGCGTCCCTCAAAACAGGAAAAAGGAAAACCTGAGAAAATGAATTAGTACGCTGAAGTTTTTCATGTACCTGATTCTCTTCCCTTCTGGAATGTATTTTTCCTCAAGGGGTAGAGGGGAGTCTTGTTAATGTCATACTTCTCAAAGCACCGAGTTCGGCCCTTCGCAGAGAGTTAGAACTCACTAAGTCATTATTGCAGGAATGCTTAATGTATATTGCAAGTTTATGACTGTTCTTTCAAAGCCCAGTATTGATGTATAAATATATATATCTTTCAGATATATGTGAGTAAAAAGTAGGAGATGGAGATAAGAGTGAAATTTAATGAGAAATTTTGCTTGTCCATATGATACAATATTATGATTTTGTAATAGTTTTTTTTTATTTTTAACTTATTTGCACATATATGGTTAAGTGTAGCAGAATCAAATGATAAATGATAATCATTCTAACAATTCAAGTAGGGTTGGTAAAGTGTACCACACATCTCACTTAAATATGCTTACTTAAAAACCTCAGACACACACACACACACACGTGCACACACATGTACACGCACACACGCATGCACAACACACGATTTGTAACTTGACTTCACTATAATTAAGAGATGGCCTTCAGACAGTGTTTGAAACCAGTGCCTAATAAACATGGTCGTTGAGCATGCCGAGCCTAGCATCCATAAAAACAAAAGCAAGGCTGCCTTCTGCCTGTTATGTCCTTATTAGTAGTATCATTCAGACTTCTTCCTTTTCCACAACAAACTTTCAAGTGTATTTAAAAATATCCGTTCGTTTATTTGCTCATTCCACAAGGAGTGTTTCCTGTTGCAAGACATTGTGTTAGGTAGGGATGAAGGGAGATAGAAACAAAATAGCTTCAGATGCTGCACTTCAGAAGCTTATAAGCTGGTGGGGAAGAAAAGAAACTACACAAAGAGTTGGTAAGATAAATGATAAAATCCAGCAGGGAGAATCCAGGTAAGGTATTACAGAGACAGAGGGACAGATAACTTCTTAGTGACCTTGGTAGCATTTGGATATAGGAAAATGGGAATGAAGGCATTTGGGAGGTGCACATGTATACATGAAAGTAAGTTAAAAACATACAGTGTATCACTTAAATATCTGAAAGTATGTCTCTGAGGTTAAAAATATCTTCATCTTAGGATCTGCCTGGTACAGAGCTGCGTAGTAGCTCTTTAAAAAATAATAATAGAGGTAATGGCTAAAGGCCGTGGCCGTTGTTACTGAAGCCCGACTGGGTTCCAGGGACTGGGCGAGTGCTTTTCATTTCCTCCTCCCAAGAGCTCTGTGAGGTGCAGAATATTATTTTCCCTGTCTTACAGCTGGCGCAACTAAGGCCCAGAGAAGTAAAGTGATTCATCTAAGGTCACACAGCTGATAAGTTATGGGAGCAGGTTTTGAACACCCACAGTTTGCCTGCAAAACCTATATCTTTATCCATCAGGCTATAATTCTATGTGAATTAGTAGGGAAATGGATTGATGCAATTGTTTTTAAAAAACCTACCAAGAAAATCAGTAACATGAATTTATAAAAGAAATAAGAGCTGCTCCCTTATACACTGGTATGAATACGTGTCAGTGAATTTTAGTCTGGGCTTGGGCTTCCCCTACGAGACAGAGTCCCCTGGCTCACCATTTGCCTCAGTCACTTGACGTCTGCAGTACAACCGTCCTTCTTTCCTTCTGTGCTTCACGTTTGCCCGAGAAGGAGAGGCTTCTATGAAAAAGTAGGAATACCTTCACATATTTGTTTTTGACATGTTTCAACGTCTTTAAAGAGCGACAGGATTTAAATCCCTCTCACAAGACTGCCATTTGCACCCATGTGGGCAGATTACTCTATGATATGACATTAACACCACCGTTTCTGGATGTTGATGTGATTGCCGTTAACTATTGAGGCAAACGCGCTTCTCCATACCTATTGTACGTGTATTGAAGCACATTCTTTTGAATCCTGCATCTTTTTCTCAGATCTCATCCAAGGGGAATTACTATAGGAATCCTTCTGCGTATGTTCCAGAGAACTAGAAATTGAATTGCACAAAGTGCCAGGGGGAGACCAACCTGCCATTAAACCTGCAGGCTCCAGCTTGTGTTAGCACAGCCACTTTTAAAGCTTTTATTTCCCTCTTTGCATAAATAGTGTTTTCAATGATAGATACTTCAGAGACTCTCAGAGCAGGAATCTAGGTGAGGTCCATAACATCGGTATTATGCTCGCACCAGTTTTGTGATCCAGATAGGAAGATCTGACCTATAACCTAGAGAGATAGCAACTTGAACTATAGTATTTGTGTCTTTTTGAAAGTGAGAAAGGGTATAGAAGAGGAGACACCAGGTTATCCTCTTATATGGGTGGTTTACTTGGGGAGAGGTGATCAAGGCTTCCTTTCCAGAGTATTCCAGAGCATTTAGCTTCCGCATAATAACTATTATAAATGCTTTCTGGAATTTAGTTGTTGGACCTCTCAGATTACCACTATGAGTCAAGAGTCTTTGGTTGAGGTAATAGAAACCCCAGAATGGGGAATGGATTAGTTTGATAACCAGACCATGCAAAATCCAGGTGCAGCTGGTCCCAGGGTTTCTTGGACCGGAGACTCAAGGCAGCATTAATATGCTATCATTTCCTGTCAATCCTGGGGCTCGACTTCTGTCTGAACGTTGCCTCATTCTTTCAGGTTCTTCAACACCATGTAGTCACATCCTTCAGTCTGAACTGAAGATAAAGGACATGCCCTTGATTTCAAACTGTAAGAATGTGACTTCCTAGCTCCTCTACCTCCAATTTCAAAACCTTCAGTTCCACAGCTACCCCCTGGACTCAAACTGAGTCACATGCACACATGCTCTGTTGGGTGCTGTGGCTGGGCGTCTCAGCAGAACCCCAGGAGGAAGGGAAGAGAGTTGCACTGAGCAAGGGGAGGTGCCCTTCCTAGGGAGGCATCAGGGACCCTGCTAAATAAGACAACAGGTGTATCCTCTATTGTCTTTTTAAAAATACAATCCCTGATTTTTCCTTTGACTAAGGAATGATTGAAGTAGAAAGAAGGGAAAGAAAACTAGGTCTCTGTTCGTGTCGGCTGAGAATGGTGTTCTCTAATGCCGCCATGGCCTAAGTCCACGGAGTCAGAGTCAGTGCTTCACAGTGTCGCTTTGGGGTTTTCTTTAAAGAACTCTCAGAATGTGAAAAGAGAGATGTGAAGGATGCATCAAGGAAGGTCCAGCATGTGCCAAGCACTGTGCCTGCTTCCTACAGCAGTGCCTCATGGATGCGGTCCATGGTGGGCTGTACGTAATTAGACTGTGACGAGATAAGTGCAAAAACAGAGCATCTGGAAATTTTATATCAATTTTAACTTGCTTCAATATCCAAGTGCATGATCAGCGGGCCTTTTCCATTTTTGATCTTTTAACTTTTAAAATTTTTCTAGTATTTATTTTACAAAATTAATGCTTTGCAAAGGATTAGAAATTTTTTTTAAATGATCTTTCACACAAAAAGTGGGAGACACCCTGCCTTCTCAAGCCATAAAACAAGCCTGAGGAAGCTGAGTCTTAGAAAGGTAGAGCATGAAGTCACACAGCCGGGAAGGAGGGAGGGAGGGTGTCGAGGAGGCAGGGTTTGGACCGGGTCCACAAGACTCCAGAACCTGTGCTCTGGAACTCACATTTATAAATAAGTGCAAAAGCATATTTCAAAGCTAAGTAGAAATACGTTTTGGGTTGTAAAATCTCGGTTCTTGGGCAGGAAGCGGGCCCCTCTTATCTCTGTGTCTTCAGTACCAAGTGTGGCATCAGGCTAAGTTTAGCAGGTTCTCTGTAAATGTTGAATAAATTTGCCTCTCGTCTTTATTGTTAGGGAGCATTAAGAAGGACCTGCGCTCATCTTCAGGTGACAACTAGCTTAGGTCAAAAGACCAAATTTCCACTCTCTCTTCCTTTGAAGAAGACAGTGTAAGGTTGACGTGTATTCTTGCTATTCTGCAGTGAACTTTATCTTTTTTTCCTCCTGAGTTTTATTGAAGAATTTTTAGCCTAAAGTTTCCATTTAAAAGTTAAGCTCATATTTTTTCTTGTACTCCTTTCATGAATAAATTAAGCAGAGAACGTGTCAAAAATAATTTTAAGTGGATATATGTGCAACCAACATCTTCAAGTCTTGAAATAGATGGCCTTGGTGCTGTTTTAAATTGCATCCTCTTTTCCTTCCCCCACCCAGTATCAGAGAGAACAGGCTGTCAGAGAGCCAGGAAAGAAAAGGCATTTCATTTTGCTCTGGTGGACACCATGTTGCCTGAACCCACTCTGCTCCACCTGGCTGATGGGCTAAGAACCCTGGTCTCGGTGTGGCCCGGGGCAGGAGAGGTTAGAGTCAGAGGCTGCCAGGGAATGTGTCTCTGCAGGTTCTGCTTAACGTTCCCTGGCTCACTCGTCTCCGTTCTGTGAAGCCCAAATGTGTGTGCAATGAAAATCTACGCTGGGGATGTACTCTTCTCCCCTGCCACGCAGGCCCACAGCCTGGAGCATGCTGGCGGCGGCAGCCAGCTCATTTTCCGAAGAAGCCCAGAGGAGACTGAGAAAGTATTGCCCACACCACTTGCCTGACTCAACAACCACGAACATCAAGTTCAATGAAAATAGGAGGAGAAAAAAGCAAAAACATAGAATTGTTATCTTAGGAGCCTTAAGCAGGACTATTTTTCGAAAAGAGAGCTCGGATCTCCAATATTAATGTAAAGTAAAAGAAGTGTGAAAAAAAAAATCATCAACTTAATGGTGTTTAATTTCTTCTTAAACACCTCTTCCTAATAGGATGTATTGTTTAGAACATTTATTAGGCGTTACCCACTTGCTATTTAATGTTTCCCTGATACCCACAAGTAGGTTATACAGTGATTCATTGATTGATAAATCCTCGGATCTAAGCTCGTTGTAAGGATCCTGAGAAAAGAAGAGGCTTGGAGGATACCCAGTGCCCTCAGTGCCCACCTCAGACCGTGTCTCACAGGGGACCAGGCTCAATTCAAGGAAACACATTTTTATTGAGCTACTACTCTTAGATTGGCTGAGCAGAGGATACAGTTCCCTGAACTCAGGGGCTCAGAGTGGGCGCCAAATGGGTCAGAAGACATTTGGAAGCAGCGCATAAATGAGTGTCCAGCTGAGAGGAAGGCTGTCCCACTGTGCTCTGCGTGCCCTCTCCCCGGGAGGGGGAGGTCCCCTGTGGGAGGGCTGAGCGTATCCTGCCCTGACCAAGGGTAGGGAGGGTGGGGGTGGGGACAACAGGCAGAGTATCAAAGAGATCCCTCCAGGGGGCGGGCGGCTGTGTCTAAATAATGTCCTCTGACACCTATATTGTGTCTTCCTCTAAGAAGCCTGTTTCTGACCAGGAGACTTCCCGGAGGAACCACCTATGTCGAGGGGGTAATAATTAGAAATATAACTATACCAACAAAAGAAGGATATGAAATAAAGTAACAAGTCAGTGTTGGCATATATGCAAGGAGTGGAGGTGAGGGGTGGTCAACATGAGGCACTAAAAGTGGATTTTAGCAGAATGTGATATTTGCTGGTTTTCTGGTAGGTGATCTGAAGTGTGGTTCACGAGGCTGGGCATTGCTTGATCTTGACACTGGTCCTAGTTCTGTTTCTGATTATCTTCTGTCACCTTGGGAAACATCTCCGACTGCACTTCGTTTCCTACAGATCTTAACTGTGATTTTACGAGGATATAAATGAATATGAAAATCACTGAAACTCATTCAAGTTTCTGTAAATCTGAGAAGTTGCTCCAATGCTATTAATGTGAATTAGTGTAAAATAAATTAATTAGCAGTCACAATGCATTGCTCAGTCTAGAAAACTTTAGGACAATTGAAGTACGATCACATCACTCAAGTCCTTTTTGGCAAGGTGGCGGTGCTGACAAAATAGGGACACAAAGAGAGTATATTGCTAAATATACGACTTCCTATTTTCTAAATCTTCCACGGCCCTCTTTGTCTTTGAGGAAAACCCCTTGCCATTCCTGATAGTAACTGTTTGTCCGACGAGAGCTAATGGAAGCAGCCCTGCAACCTGGGGCTCTCCAGGATCTGCTGCACTCATGGCCACTCTGTTCTTAATCTGTTTCTGAAATAAGCTGTTTGTTCAGAATCATTCACTGTTGAATTAGTGAACAATGTGTGAGTTGAAGAAACACGATAATTATATTATGGAATAATAAAATTCATCTACAGTGAAAATAGAGCCCATGTCAGAACTGTAGAGGGACCCACACTCAGATCCTACACGCAGACTGATTTGCACAAAGAATTATCTGTTAAAAGTAGAAGAAAGAATGACAGCATGAGACAACTCATGTAACTAATAAACTTTTTAGATGCTGTTTCATATGTTTGCTTTTCATTAAATTCAGGAATGGCTGCAACGATGTTGTTGCGATTCGGTCGACATTCATTCCTATCTGTTTTTCATATACAAAGGCTGAGGGATGCCAGAAAATAAACTGTTAACGGAGAATTAACTTCATTGGCATGCTTTCATACTTATCTTCCAAATTAAAGAAAATGAAATGGGCAGAAACAGAGTGTAGATTACCTCCTTTTTGTCAAAAATGGTGGGAATTTGAAAATTAATAATAAAAAAGGAACAGATGCAGTAACATGCCAGAGGGAGATTAATGTGGAGAGTAAAATCTGTGAGCAACAAAACTGAAGCAAACTGAATCAGTGGGAGGCGGTTGTACAATCAAAATCAGGATAAAAGAGAAATTACAAACAACCCTGCACTTGTCAAAGTAGTAGTAATGAAATCCTGACTCTGCCAGCAGTGAGAACCTGTGTTAGCACTTTGGGGTAAGGATGGTAGCCGGGTGCCAGGTAGGAGGGCAGTGTGAGGTTGCTGGGCAGCAGCCATCTTGTGTAGAACAGATGGCACCGAAAGCTGGCAGGGGAGGGGCTCCTTAGCAGAACTAATCAGACAGTAACAGATAGGGCAGCTGGGGAGACTGACCACAGAGAGGGAGCCTGCGGGGGAGCCGAGTGCCATGATGTTTGCAGTGGTGTGCCCATTGGTCTGAGATAAGACCTTGCAATGTCTTTCCCATCTCCAGAATAACTGAAACTTTTGTTCAGAAAGAAAAAATGAGTTGATTGTATCACAGTTGGGGGGTGGGAGGGTAACAGGGTAGCGATTGAGAAAAGAATTGTCCATCTCAGAATTTGTTGTGTGCGTTTCCAATCCCAGCCTCCATGGAACTTTGGATTTTTGCTGTTTGTGTGAGTCTGCCGTCCTAATGTGTACGGTGTGACACATGGAATGATCACTTTATATATTTTATGCATCAAAGAATTTGCAGTATCAAGGCTATAGTTTAAATTAGAGAAGACTTTTTGTTATGATTTCTGCCACGTACGTCTTTCACAAATGAAAACCAGAAACAGGCATATGATACATGCATTTATGCTTAATAATTCCTCCTAACCCAATGTAAGCCATATTTGATTCAGAGCCACTTGCCCTTCTTTTTCTCCCTGTGTAACTGTGGTTTGAAATGTCAAAATGTTAAGCATAGTTCAGAGATCAAAACCTTAGAATAAAAATCAAATTAAGTCATTCTGAAAGAAATGAAAGAAAAAACGGACCTGTTAAATTTAACAGTTTATTAGAGAGTCATGTTTTTTAAAATACGGAGTTGGGACATTCATGCTAACACTATTACTTTAACGAACAACCAGATCTCCTGCATCTGTTTTGAACTAGTGTGTTTCTTTTTTACAGCAGGTTTGTCGCTTGGCCCGATTCGTGCCTTTTGGAGGGGGAGGGGAGAAATGGAAATAGGTGGTATAACATAGCCATATGCTATTTATGCAGCAGTTTCTGCAATAAATCTAATTTGGTGCTGTCAAAAAATTAAACTTATTTGATATAGCAGCACATTAGTAAATGATGTGGCAGATTTAAAGTTGTCATTTAGTCTCTTCTTACTCTTAACAGAATCTCACAAATTTGTTTTTCCCCCTTGATCAACTCTCTGAAAATGTCTCAGTTCTTTGTCCCGCAGTTCTGCAAATATTTCCACATCTGAAAGAAGGTCTTGCCTGAAGGTAATTGAGGAAGGGGGTGGAATAATGAATATCCTCTCTCGTTAAAAGACTTCATGAATATATAGGCAGAGAAATCAATAAGCCAGAGGAAAAGAATAATATTTTCATCATTTTCAAGTCTGAGAAAAGCAGAACTGTTAGTCTCATTCAGAATGTAGATAAATTAAGGTCAGTTCTTCATTAAGGAGTTTAAATATTTTACTTTCCATCCTGTGTCCGTATGCTGTTTCAAGAATGGGAGGGACGCTTCTCGTCCTCGCCCAGCAGTGCCCTGAGGACGGTGTGCTGTTCCCCAGTGCGACCTGCTGGCTTTTCTTCCGCACCTCTTTATTTTTCCTGTAAAATATTTGCTTAGGTGTTGGTTTCAAACTGTCTCAGACTTTCTGCTAGCCTTTTTATTTTAAAGATAAAATAAGCATGTTACACATTAGGCAGGTAAATATTAACAGTTGTCTCTGAATTCCTTAAATTAGTCTGTTTGTAGAAGTAATCATATTATTTCCCCTTCTTTTTTTGTGTGTATCTGTGGAGGGGAAAAGTGTGTATGTGCATGCACATTCATGCATCTGGGTGTGACTATAAGTGATGTTAAACTGAGTGTTTTTCATTTGTTTATGTTCTTATCATACAAATTTTCCCAAACAAGCCTACTAGTGTATTTTCGAAACGCGATTTGCTAAGAATAAAGTGTCCCTTCACGGTGATTTAAGCAGCCCCTATTAAACTAGCAATTTGCTAATACTTCTTTTTTTATCCAGCAAATCAGACCATGAAGTAATCAAATTACCAGCACCTTTCCATGCTATTTGGAAGCAGAGACCCAGGCAACCAGACGACCACCAAGCACAGATCACACTAAAGGGCAAAGTACCCAGAAAAGTGTTAACAAACTCGCTGGGTAAATTAGATACTATTTCTGAAATTTTCTCCACATAAAGAGAAATTATTTTAAAATTATGTTTTAGGAAGATGAAAGAGAAAGCACCTCTTAGAATTCATATTTTGTGTTCAAAATCCATATATTAGATTACATTGTATGTATTACATAAGAATAACTCATAGGAAATAGAATATTTTGGAGATTAGTAATAAAATTGAAGTTAGAGCTAAAAAAGAATGTCTTTGCACTTGGATTTTAAGCTGTCCTTTCTGTTTTTGTTTTTGCTTTTATATTTAGCATCACAATGACTTTCTTGAACACATCTGAAAAACTGTTCTGATAAAGTCTTTTTTATAAATTATAAATATTTAATCAATTAAAATCTTAAGAATCAAATTTTAAATTATGTGTTTTTTAGACTGCTTTGATTAGTAAAACCTGCTTTCAATTTTATGTCAATGAAGAAGGCTTTAATTTTTATCTTTTCTAAAAAGCAATTTAGAAGATTTTACGGACTTGACTAATTTCACCTAGCAAAAGCATATGTGATAAGATTACAGTTGGAATGATCCTTCAAACTATGAAAGCAGCATCGTGAATGAAGTGCCATTTAGGTTCACGTTTGTAACAGTGCTTTGGTTAAAATTTTTGTTGTATATTTTCTCCTAAAAAGTGATCTCCCTTTTCTTATAAGAAATTTGAGTAACGTCGTTGTTTTGCCTTTTTCCTAAAGAATAAGCTTAGCTAAAATACTGGTAAATAATTCAGCATGAAGTGATTTCATGTCCAATTGATGAAGGGAGGGTGAGTACTGGATAGCTGTAAGTGACACAGAACAAATTCAATTGAGAGTATAATTTTCACCTAATATCTATGAGTTTTTGTGTTTTTTTCACAGAGCTGGCCTATTGATGCAACATATATTTCTTTAGATAGATTATGTGTTTGTTTGGCAACATATATTTGAATATTACTGAAACAGAACTGTTTATTTTTTAAATGATGTAATTTAAAATATACATGAATTGATTTGTTTATTATGGGTTAAGTTTTTCAAAGCAGTAATGGAGCTATGTGTAAATATATAGCATATAATTGAAATGGTACATATTTGTACATTTTAAACATTTCAGTGTAAAATTTCTTAATTGGAATACTCTTCTTTCCCTTGGCTAATTCATTAGTGAAAATATTTATTCCTCAACTTAATGCTATATAGTATGAAGCAATTTTTACATAGTGTAAACTTGTTTATGATATTTTGGTTTCACTTTAAAACTTTTATTTTGCTTCTTATCCATATAGTTCATACTCGATATAATAAGAAGTGCAGACACACATGAAGGAAATACATATCAGCTGTCTGGTTTTACAAATGATCATTAAAACACCATGTCTTACTACTTTGACTCCAAATTATTGTCTTCCCGAACCCAAAAGTAATTTTCGCAAGTACATTACACAACAGAACTTCATCTTCTGCTGGTTAGCAGTGGAGGATTTAAATCCATGCCGACAGTTCATTTGACAATGACCTTGAGGGGCTTTGCTTCTTGAAGAAGAAAGCAGAAGCTTGCGGTAAACAAAGTTCACTTCTGACAGATGGATTGAATGACAGAAAGGTTGCGAGTGCCAGAATAGCCCTGGCAGAGGAGGAAATGTTCAGTGGAATCCAACAGGAGAGGAGGTGTGAACAGGTGCAGGGTTGCTGACGGAAGGGGAACCAGATGGAAGGAGCCAGAGCCAGTTTATTTAAAGGAAAAGGCAGAAAACATTGAAAGGCTGTGCGATCAGTGGCTAAAAGTGTTCATAGAGGAAGGTAAAAATTCACAAAGCAAAACTGCACAGTGGGGTAGCTAACACTTAGCATAATGGTAGTAATTTGTGAGTTTAGTTTGGAAGTTGCAATTGAAATACATTCATCTTGGCTCTTGACACCGTCAAGTATAGATATTTGAAAGTTGTTTATTTTTTTTTAAGTTTCTAAGCTTTTTTTATCCATCCATTAATTTAATTTTTTCCAGCCAGAAGCTCCGTTGTGATAATACTAAAATTGTGTCGTCAGCTAGGAAAAGAAAAAAATTTAAAGTGAAGGTTAGCATTCCATTCAAATTTATCTTGTGATGCCTCGGTTTGTTCACATATGGGAAGCAAATGCAGGCAGTGTTGGGTGACATCTGTAATAACTAAGAAATTTGCAACCTTAGAATAGATGCTGTTGGTTGTTTTGTTGTTCTGAGTCTCTGTTCATTTTGTGAAGTCCAGTTTGATTGTTTTGGTTGGAATCATGCTCTCTGAAATATACATTTGCTTGCCATCTTCTGCAGGTTAATTTCTGTTGCTGAGGTTGCCCTGATTTTCAGTGACCTGCCTTCAGGCGGACACCTGCAAACTCGAGGATCTTTTACAATAGGCGTAGTATACAGTGGGGCAAGGAAGACGGACTTCATTTTCTTAGACCTATTAAAATTAAACTTTCTCTCTGCAAACCAAAGACATCCTTGCTAATCATCTGTCTGGTCTCATCATGCACGCCATTTATGTGGGCCCTTGTCTACCACAGTTGTCCTTGAAAAGTTTCCTACGTCACATTACTGATCAAGAGATGCCAACAGAGGAGGGGCTGTTATGGAGCAATCACCAGGAAGAACGATGAAAATACATGATTATATTGAGATTTTAAAGATCTAGTAATTTATCAACAAGAGTTTCTGTACACTTTTCACAAAGATTAAATACTCAGAATAAATTCAGTGAGCTGTTCCCCACTCAGAGCAGCCTGGATCAAAGAGATTACATTTGGTTAGGGAGAGGTGCCTTGGGACATTGTGATTTTAGAGAGAGTGTCTGTGATCCATGGCATGCTTTTGTAAGTAGAAAGAAAGAACTGAAATTTGATTAGCAAGTATAGAAGATGTTTATTTACACCTATGTTGTTTATGGAGATCAACACTTTCAGGCATTTTTTTAAAGACTGGATGAGGCTATATACAACTATATTTTGAAGGAAAATCATAAGTGATTTCTTCTAATAATGGGAAATCGATAACTTGTATTTTAAAATCAGCTCCAAAATGTGCCTGTTTCCCCTCACCTGTTAAGAAGTTCTCATCTAATAGATATTCTTATAAATCTAAAATTTTACATAAAATTGATTGGAGTGTACTTGCTTTAATTGTAATGTACTGATTTTGCTGTCTCTTCCATCATAGTTACCGAGTACCTTTATATACTAATACTACTGGCATGGTGCTGCTCTGTAAAATAATATCATAAAACTCACCTGAATTCTGGGATTCGAATTGAAAGGTAGTAAAAAGAAACTCCCTCAATTAGTGTCATCATTTGATGCTCATACCACAAATTAAATTGCAAGCTCCTTATAAGTAGAACTAACAGCTTTCCAGAAATAAGTAAACTTCGTTGTACCCAGCATAGTGTCTTACATCATAGGGGTCTTGAATTTTTCTTGAATGAAGGGATAATGAGTTGTTGTTAAACAGGCATTCATTCAAGTTTTATTGAGCACATGTTCTATTCCAGCTGCACTAGGCACTGTAAATTTTTAACATGAAGAGGGCATGGTCCTTCTTTACAAGTATCCTAAAACCTAGTGGACTAGGTTTACGTAACTACATGTGTGTGAGTGTCTTTAAAATCTAGAAAATAGTATTTAGATTTATAAACTTTCCTTAACTCACGATCATCTTAAATGAATGAATTAATTAAATTACCCATCTAATTCAACACTTCTTATAATATGTGGGAACTGAGATGCAGAGAAGCTAAGGGACCTGCCCAAGGTCAGCAGTTATTTAGTGGGAGCTGAAGGTAGAATCCCCATCTCCTTGCTCGTAGTCTGCTGCTCCTCCCTGTATTCCACAATGTCCTCCTTTGTATTCATTGATAATATGGCTTGTCTGAATAAACCCATTAAAATCTTCCCGTAGAAGTCTTGCACAACCTGTTGCTGAAAAGGAAAATAATTTTCTTTTTGGACTTTGGCACATGGTTACTGGCTCTTTAAACCAAAAATCAAAGAGCTTTAGCTTACAAACAGCAATTACATTCCTTGGAACACTCCTGGTGGGGGGGTGGTAAAGAGAGATCCCTGGACACACTGCTTACTCTGTAATGAGCACATTACTCACATTAACTCACTTTGTCCACATGACCCTTCTAGGTAGCGTCTGCCGTGGGACCCATTTTACAGATAAGAAAACTGAGATGTACGGAGGTTAACACCTTGACCAAGGTCACAGTGCTGCCAGGTGGTGGACTTGAGATTCAAGCCTGGGCACTTAGGCTCCAGATTCTGTGATCACTTCCTTTTGGAAAGTTGAATTAAATAGGGTTCTCAACAGTAGGGCTTCTCAGAGCCTTTAAAACGCTAACATGCACTGTGACTCTCTTAGAAAGGAATTTAGTTTTTAGTGCTTCCCAAATTTACATGACTTAGGGAAACTTTTCCATTGTCTCTACATATCTCCCAGGAACCAGGTTTTTAGGAATACACTGGAAAAACTAATGCAAATTAGTTTGTGGTAAGACAACCAAGGATTATCGAGTGGGGGTTACCTGTTCTCTTATCTCATCAGTGCCCCCGGCTTCTCTTCCATTCCTGAAGAGAGAGGGAGGTGGAAATTTTCCATTTAGATTGAGTCAGCCTGTCATGTGGGGGTGAGAGTGGGGGGCCATCTTTGACCATTACTTGAACGTTTAGCTGTGCCCGAGTCACGTTACAGTAAGTTCTTCCATATCTGCTGTTCCAACTTTGCCTTTATCTGTTACTAGTTCTTGAAAATAAATTTGATGATTAAATAACTAGATGCCAGTCAGTGAATTCAATTCAGCCACCTTTTAAAGCTTGACTCTTAGAAGATTTCATAGAATAAAGTATTATGGATACTTTAGGGTATAAATCCTTTCAGACAAATCTTCTACTGGGAATTGTTGGCACAGTTGTAAAGGATGGGCCCCTAAACCAGATTCTGCAACAGACTTTATTCCCCCTCAACCTGTGGCATACGGTATTCCTTCCTTCTCTGTAGATCCCTTTCTGGAGCAACTCGTGGGCAGGAAGGTCCAGAAGTCGAAAAGTTTAGCACTCATAATGTGTTAATTTTTCTGCAAATATACTTGGAGGTGCCTATAATTTATAGTTATTTCAAATAGCTTCTGTTGGTGAGCTTTTCTATAAATGACAATCTTGTAATGATAATGATGACTGGAATTGTTATTCTCACGAGGGCTTACTATGGTCCTGGCTTTCAAATTATCTTTCTTCCAACAAATAAACTTCAGCAATTTTTGTAGAGGTTTGAAACCATTCATTGGCTTATTAGTATTCCACAAAGTAGAGATAATGTTTTGCGATTACTGAAAACAACAAAGGCAACAGACTAGCTCACCAGGCAGTGGGATAGTTTATTAAACTGACTGACAGATTGACTGACTAATGTGACTACTTGGTCCTCTTGATAAACTTGGAAAGTGTTGGTTTCTTACTAGAAATAAGTAATGAATGATATGAGGATGATTACTGGAGATTCAGGAAAGAAATATGTGGGGAAAAATCTCTTAGAGAGTCTGCTATTTCCCATGTAACAATTATAAAAAGACTATTATATGATAAAGATTTTCAAATTGTATGCATATTAACTTATTGGGAGTCTGTAATCCATGTAATAACTGGACTTTTTTTATAATTTGCCAAATTAGCTATATGGAATAATTTTTTAAATGCTTTATAATTTAATTTTAAATATGAATACATCTTTTGGGAGTTGTTTCAAACCAGATCTGATTTACAAAAAAAGGGTTGTGTCACTTACATTTGTATAATGTGGTGACTCCTTCAGCTTCAGCTATCCTTAGTTTTCTATCAGAATTAATTTCCTTTGTTTCTCCTTTCAAGTAATGGTGACTGGCTGACTTAAGTGAGAAATTTATCAAGGTGAAAAAAATGTTATTTTAATAGTTTTTGCTTTTTATAAAAATTATGAGAGTTGATGTGTTCGTGAGGCACTTGAGGTTCGCAGTTTGGGGCAACATGGTTATTTTGGTGAGCATCAGGATCAGAAATGATGCTTTGCCATCGAGGAATAGGCAACGGAGGTGCGCCCAGAGCCGCTCTGTCCAAGAGCAACATGGTGAGAGCCACAAATGCAAACTACGTATGCAATTTAAAGTTTCAAATAGCCGTATTTTAAAAAGTAAGAAGAAACAAGTGAAATTAATTTTAATAACATAGTTTATTTAACCCGATGGATAGAAAATCATTTCAGCATGTAATCAATATAAATTAATTCGATATTTTTTGCTCCTTTTTCTTCTAACTCGTCAGAGTCCAGTGTGCATTCTTTACACTGGCAGCACGTCTCAATGCAATCTAGCCCTGTTTCCAGTGCTCGGGAGCCACTTGTGGTCAGTGGCTGCCACAGGAGCTGTTGCAGCCCTAGACATCTTGTTCCTCATTTTCCTAGCTTTCCCACAATGCCCGATAGAGATGTGACTGGATTTTCATGAGCATAAACCCTCAATTCTATTTCTACAATAATTGGAATCATTCTATAAAAACAATCGTGTCAGCTTTTCCATTAATTTTGGAGCCAGTATCCAGGACTAGTTTGGATTAGTCCTTTTCTGAAGAGCTGTTGCTTGGAGGTGGAGGAGGAGGAAGACAGAAGAAGCCTGACTGGTCGTTACTTGAAGAGCAGCTGCACAATTAGCTGCACCTGCAGCGCGTTGCAGTCCGTCCTCCACGGCTTACTGTCCTGTCTTCCTCTTTACGTGGGAAGAGCTGTGGAGAGTAAATTTGACAGATAACTAGATGCCAGTCCATTAGCTGGATTTTGACACCTTTCAAGTGGGTGATCTGGGCCGGACACTGCTGGTTGCTTTCTATCGAGTATCGCACGTGCTCTGATAATGTCGTGTCATGAGATGAGAACGTGGTCCCAGACTGAGCTTCTGCTCTGACGTCGCACGGCCAGGGCACAGTGCAGCCAGGGTTCAGACCTCCGTCTGTGTGTCAGAGCCCAAGCTCGCATCCACTGTGCAATGCCCCAGGCAGCTTTTATCAGTGAACTGAGGAAATTTCTTCTTCTTTCCTCAAGAATAAGACTGTTTGTCTTGGAGATAATTACATTGATTATTACTACTTTGAGTAGTCATCTTCTAGGAAATAATAATGGTAACAGTAATGATGGTCCTAATTAATATTTTTGAACATTGTGATGTGTTGGTACTGTACTAAGTATGTTTTCCTTACAATATTCTGGTAGTCCTATGAGGAGAGGTACTGTTTTAACCCTATTTCGCATTCAAGAAAACCGCTTCATAGGGTAAGTGAACTCTCTTAGAGTACACAGCTAGTAAGTGGAGGGATTGAGACTGATGCCAAGTGTGGCTGACACTGAAGTCTGTGCTCTTAAGCCCTGCCTCCTTGTGTACAAATGCAGACCCAGCCCTGCTGGCAGTGGAGCCTGTGTACTATGGGATAAAGGCCAAAAGTATGACATTGTTTTTAGAGGTATTTTAGGATTTGGGTTGCTTATATTGCTTTTCTTGGGGCACAGATTCCTCTGGTTTTGGTGGGCTCAAGATGGGCCATCTTGTAGAAATGAGTGTGAGTATAGATTTAGAGTAAAGCTCGAAGCAGGTCCGCAGGAGTGGAAGGGGCAGCTTTGCAGCTACAGGAATGGTGAGGACGATGGCTCAGAAACGGCAGGGGAAGAGGAAACTCCAGCAGCCCTCGTGTTCCTGGAGCCGGGGAGGCTGTTAGGATCGCAGATAAGCATAGTTACAAGCAAGTGTTACAAGCCAAATAGAAATAATGATCATAAAATGACTAAAAGGAAAAATGTTTTGATGAGGAAAATGACATGATTACTGTGGCAAGAACGATGATTTTCTTTTTTAGAAGAGCAAGAATTATACTGGTGTAGAAATCTGAAAACGTGGGCTTAGGTCAGTTTTCTCTTCTGTAAATGTAGTATTTTTTAGCTCCAGAATTATGCACAAAAATGGAGAGGTTACATAGATCTCAATCAAACTTTAAAAATGAGTTAACTGTGTTCTTCTCAAGCCAAGGTTAGTCAAGAGAACACAATCCTGATTTCTATGTACAAACATTGAGTGTGGGACCACTTCAGCAACAGTGAAACCGCAGCCCACTTACTCAAACTTAGTCTTCTGGTAGATTCAGCCGTTTGACGCATAGCTATCAACTGAGATAAAAATTTAAAAGTACTTTTAAGAAGCAAATAACTAGGGGCCGGCCCCGTGGCACAGCGGCTTAGTGAGCACCTTCTGCTTCGGCGGCCCGGGGTTCACCAGTTTGGATCCCAGGTGTGGACATGGCACGGCTTGGCACACCATGCTGTGGTAGGCGTCCCACATGTAAAGTGGAGGAAGATGGGCACAGGTGTTAGCTCAGGGCCAGTCTTCCTCAGCAAAAAAAGAGGAGGATTGGCAGCAGTTAGCTCAGGGCTAATCTCCCTCAAAAAAAAAAAAACAAAAACAGAGAGAGAAGCCAATAACTATCGTAAAGCCCTTGCACTTTTCTGTGGAGGATCAGTGGAACTATCCTAAGACATCATTTTTAGATATTAAAAAAAAAAAAAACACTCAAAACAAAAAATATGGCAGCAAATCATGGCAGAAAAACAATAAAAAATTATAGGAAGCAGATCAGTATGATTCTGTCTGCCTCCTGGTTCTTAAGAACAGCATCTGAGACCTTTCATGCAACAAATATTATTGAACAGCTTCTGTTTCCGGCCACTGTGTTAGGCACCTGGGGTACGACAATGCGCAGTGATCCTAGGAGCACCCTAGCAGGGGGACAGCAGCAGCAAGTAGGCCTGCCTCATCTGACATGACGAAACTTGATTATCCAGAACAGTTTGTTCTATTTGGTGCAGTTTGCTTAAGGAAGCAGAGATATAATTATTATTTTTTAGACATATTTATACTGCAAATGGTCAGATTTCTGTAGGTCTAATACCTGGAAAATTTTCTCATGTGGAACACCCTATCTCCCAACATTCCAGATAAATGAGGCATTACTCTGCTATGCTTGAGAAATAAGATAGTATAAAATATATTTCGTAATTGTAGCTCTTGCTATTATAGCATGTTTCTGAATAAATTTATTTGCCACAAAGTAGCTAATATATTCCCTGTTTCATAATGGATCCTAGAAATTAATTTCAGAAACGTTTTAATAATAGAATAGAAACTCTTTTCAATCAGTTGTACTACATTTTGATAATGATGCATGTCCATTGACAGGTTACAGAAATACCATTACAAAAATATGTTGATCCTACTGATGTCCGATTCAAAGTTACTCATTAGAAGGATTAATTATTGGAAATATGTAGATAAACTGATACTTTTCAGAGAAAAAAGGCAAGACTGGACCACAGTGATTAGTTTACATAGAAAAGTCAGAGATGGAAAGTGTGGATATTTTAACAAATGGGCATGCAAAGGAAAAAATCGTGATCTAATTTATTTTACGCAACAGCATATTCGTCAGTGGGACCCCTGGTGTTGTGAAACAGAATACGAGAGGGCTTCCTGTCTCCCAGGAATTCTGCTCCATTCAAGCACTTAGTGCATCAGAGACATCTGAGCTATCGGAAAAAATTAAGGCTAAAAAGTACTGAAATGTGCGTTTGATGGCCGTTCAGTCTCGGTCTCTACCTGTGGCCTCTGCTGTGTCTAAGAACTGCAGGAATTGCTCTTGCTATTGCCGTAGTAATAAGTGCTCTTCCTGCTTCTAATGTTGTCCCTTCCCCATCTGTTCCCCACACTGCAGCCAGAGTGATCTTTCTAAAGCTCGAGTGTGATCACAACACTCCTCTGCTTAAAACCCTACATTGGCTCCCTATTTCCCTGAGGATGAAGTCCTTAAAAATAGCTTCATGTTCTGGCTCCTGCCTACATCTCCAGTCTCATCTTTCTTCAGTCTCCCTTCCACCAACTGCTCGCTTCTACCCCACAACACATGCATTCCGCCCTTTGATCATGCCAGAGCTGTTTGCAGTTTTCCAAAGGCACCTGGTTATCTCTCCTCTCTGAGTCTTTGCACACATTGCCCACTTCACTTGTAACAGTGTTCTTCTCATTCTTTGTGTGGCTAATTACAACTCGTTTTAAGCCTCTAATTTTTGAATCTTCCGGAAGCCTCCCTCTCTGTACCTAGCCACTCTCTGACTCCTGTCCTGTCCACCTGTATGATAGCAGGAATTTATTTTGATATTTACCATACTGTTTTAGTTCTTTCTTGTCTGTTTTCTTCACTAGACCATGAACTCTTTGAAGGCGTGGTCATGGTCTGTGTCTTGTATACTGATGCATCCCTACCCTTTTGTGCTTGGCACAGAGTAGGCGTTTAAGGATTTGTTGAATGGATGAGCACTAGAGATTGACTAAACCCTTCATGTGAGGCAAGGGTATGGGATGAATGTAAAGGACACTGAACTTGGAGTGAGAAGACAGATTCTGGCTCTAGCTCTGCTCCTTACTGCTAGCTGTGTGGCACTGAGCAGATGTCTTGCTTCTCTGAGCTTGAGATGCCTCCTCTGTCAAACAGGGATATCTGCTCCATCACCCTGCCTTACAGAATTGTTATGAGGGATAGAGGGCTCAGTGCATTTGACTGTGCTTTGTCAACTAGAAAGCACACATGTGGATGATGGTGAGATCCTAAGAGTCTGTGGTTTTGTCTTAAGTAAATGTGAATTGTGCAGAAGGGTTAAAAGAATGAGGCAAGATCTAGTCAACACACCTTCCTTTGCCTTGAGGCTTAAAGTTTTCAAAATTATTTTGGAGGTACTGTAAAAGAACATTTTTGGAGGGAATAGTATTTTTAGGGGTGTTTCTGTTAATTATTTCCTTTCTTTTGTGTTTATTCCTTTGAAAAAAGTTGACCTCCTGTTTCTGCTTCCTTTCCTAAGAGTGACTCATGCTTTGGTCTGATAACTCATCCTTCAACATTATACTTCAAATTCTGACATACTTTGCAGTGAAGAAAATAGAAATAATTTACCCTGGGAAATATGTATTATGCCGTTAAGGTTTTTGCATACTTGAAGAAGTAGAGGTTACTGAATCCTAGTCCTTTTATATTTTTCTTTCCCTGCTTGTCCCACCCCAGTGTGTCTACATTCGCTCAAGTAAGAGAATATAGCCCTCTGTTAGCAGTAAACAAGCACAGGATTTTGGGTTCTTCTCAGATGTGGAAGACATCATGCTGTCTACCAATTTCATCATTGTTTTAATTTTGTTATTATTATCAATAATAAAACTAAATTATTGGTCAAGATAGGGATTATCTTCTCCCATTCTCTTCTTCTAGTCAGTAGTCAGGAGGATCCTTAAACCTGTGAGGATACTTAGCACTTTCTCTCTCTTAACAATTGTTCATTCATTCATTCATTAAATATTTGTTGGCCGCACAACTGTGTGTCAGGCACCATTCCAGGCTCTTGGGGTAAATTAGTGAGCAAAACAAAGGTCTCTTCTTCAAGCACTTACATTCCAGATAAGATGTGCATGTCTTATCTTCCCTCAGAGTCTGTGACCAGCTTGAGACAGGAGATGTGTTTGTGTGCCTTTCAATGTTTTTGCAAAGGTCAATATATTTCGTTAAGGGGGATAGAACTCACTGATGGTGTCACTGTAGGAGGAAGTGATCCAATAACATATGGAACAAATGGGAAAGGAGAAGGAGAACTGGCTTGGGATCTGGCTGTCAAGATGGGTAATAGAGTATTAAATGACACACACATATGGATAACTGAAATGAGGCTCTTGTTATCCTGTCTCTCATCTCTCTGCACCCCTGATGAAGTAAGAGATTGAAGCTTAGAGATTCATACTGTGGACTTTAGAGTCAGGCAGGCCTGAATGTCCTGGCTATGCCCCTTAATAACTAGGAACTTTGAACAAATTGTATAACCTCTCTCAGCCTCAGTTTCCTCATTTGTAAAAGAGGACAATAAGAAAACCTACCTCTTAGGGTCGTGTGAGGATTAAATAAAAGAATACATGTAAAGAGCTTAACTTATGGTAAATATTAATAAATAATAGATTATTAAAATTATTAATCCTTTAAGGTAGGGTTTTTTCCTGCCCTATTTGAATGAAGAACTCCAGGATTAAAAGAATTAAGTTACTTTTTGTGGTCACGTAGGTAATAAGAAATTAAATGCTATACTTTGGCCCTGTAGCTCTGGGTTTCTACTGTACTCCATTACCTCTGAAGATGTCATTTTCCTGGAACACAGAGAGAATCAACTGAAAATGATGTGTATGCATTTGTTTAAAAAAAAAAAGCAAAACAAAACAAAACTGTAAGCAAATATTTAGTTCTAGTTACTTGTAGATTTGCTTTCTGTAGCAGATTAGCAATTTGAAAGTACTTTCTTGTGTACTAAATGTGAGCAAATGAGTAAATATGTTAAAGATAATGGGATCCAAGTTTCTCACTGTTTAGTTATGGAAAGAGGGAAGACTAGGTTCTATCCATGTTGTTGGATTGGAATTACAGATATCTAATTGAATGTATATATATATATTCGTATATAACATATAGACAAATATTTATATTTGTATGTATATGCATATGCATGTGTATGTATATGTATATATTCATATAAAACATATAGATAAATGTTTATATTTATACATTTGTATGTATATTCATATCCTGACTCTATCTACTAAGATGACCAAGAAGCAAAGACTTCTCTGTAGTAATGAGCACCACCTAGTGACAGATCTTGGTTTCTAAATACCGTTCTCCACTGAAAGGCACAAGAGCTCCTTGGCAAATGCTGATTCCAAGACTGGTAAAGGACAGTACAAGACGAACCTGGAACATCTTGTGGGGATAGAAAAGCCAAGAAGTGCACAAGGATAATGGAGATTTATCATATAGGACCAGCTTGAAGTGGTTCCCATTGGCCAAATCTGAGTTGAACATAAAAATAAATAATGATCATAATGGATTATAAGCTAGTGAGTGAAAATAAGAACCCATGACTCCATGATGATATCAGTAAATTAATAAATGAGAGAGAAAGGAAAGCTCTTCCTTACAGCTCATTGTTAACTAATAATTAAGAAAGAACATTAGAGTAGAAAAGTCATCATTGGATATAAAACTAGTGGGTGAGAGTTTGATGAGGAAAAGGATATTTGCATGGCCTTAGCATCTGCCAACAAATTACTTGTTAATTAGAAAGAAGGAACTAGTAACTTTAGAGTGGAGAGGCCTGGGAGGGACCACCTAACAAGTGGTGTGCTTGGGGTTGGCTCCTACCAGCTCATGAAGGGCAATTGTTTGTATTTCTTGCCAACTCTGTGTTGAGTGATGTCACTTTGGTAGCTCGAAACAGGCCATGGTAGAAGTACTTACACTGAAAATTGGTAAACATTGTATGAAGGATTCCTCCCTGCCCCAGAAACCAATTATTAAACATTTTGTAACATATCAATGACAGTAACCACGTGGTCAAAGACAGTGTAAGCAATATTGAGATAAACGGATATCATGTGTCTTGGCTCACGGCAGCACCCACGCCTGCTGCTGCTCTCCTTCCATCAGGACTGCTCTCAGCTAGTGGGCACGTTACAAATGGTCTCATCCGTTTTGTCAAGCCAATACGCTCCTGTCACAAAGCTCTCTAGATTGTACTTTAAAGGGAAACACCTTTCAGCCAGAAACGTTGGATGTCTGGTGCTAGCACTTCAGTCTTCGCTAAACATGTGCATGTAATCACTGCAGATGGGCTTGGTGCCTCGAATCACCGCCATTGCCAGGGCCTTCTTCTCAGGTTAGACTTGAGGCTTCATTGTTGCTGTCCCAGACTCATTGATAAGCTTGAGGATCATCAGAAACTTTTAGTCCTTCAATGTAGTAGTAAGATTTAAAGTGTGCTTTAAAAAATCCATGTAATGTCATTTTTGCTCTGTGATGTGGATATTGTTAAAACAGCAAGATTTAAAATAATAAATGATATGGAAAAATTGAGAATCAGAAACAGTTAATTCTTCAGCCCCATTTTTTTCATGGGCTAGTTAATATCATTGCAGACATTTGATGAAAAGGAGCAACTAAACTGCTGGGCGTGCTTACTTCATATTTGAGGGCTATCCAGTGCTTGTTCACTCCTTCTAACTCTTAATTGCTGTCAGGAAAACATGAGCATGGCGCACACATGCATGTGTAGCCATGGCTGATGTGGATAACTTGGAGAAAAAGGAGCATATTCCTGTTCTAGTGCATTTACTTCTTTTTAAAATCAGCTCTGTTGAGGTAAATTTAACTATAATAAAAATCACCAATTTTAAGTGTGCAATTAAATGTATTTTGACAGATGTACACAGTTTTGGAGCCAACATAATCATGATATAGACCATTTCTATCAACCCAAAAACTTTCCTCATGCTCGTTCCCTACCTCCAGGTCCTGGCAATGCTGATCTGTCACTCTTGTGGTTACTTTTCTGCATGTCATGTAAGTGAAATCATACAATATGTCTTTGGTGTCTGGCTTCTTTAACTAAGCATACTATTCTTGAGGTTTGTCCATGTGTTCTATGTAACAGTAGCTTGTTCCTTTTTTTTTTTTTTTTTTGAGGAAGATTAGCCCTGAGCTAACTGATGCCAATCCTCCTCTTTTTGCTGAGGAAGACTGACCCTGAGCTAACATCCATGCCATCTTCCTCTACTTTATCCGTGGGGCGCCTACCACAGTATAGCTTTTGCCAAGCGGTGCCATGTCCGCACCTGGGATCTGAACCTGCGAACCCCAGGCCGCCAAGAAGCAGAACATGCGAACTTAACCACTGCGCCGCCGGGCCGGCCCCCAGCTTGTTCCTCTATATTGCTGCTATTGCTAATATTCTGTTGTAAGCCTAGCCACAATTTGTTTATCCATTTAGCCATTAATGGACATTTAGGTTGTTTCCAGTTTTCAGCTGTTATGAATAAATCACCCTCATTTTGATAATAACCAAGAAATTCTTCTTCAATGCCATTACTTTTATTCTGTTTTGTAAAATATGGCTAACTACAAGTTTGTCTAAATGAGATCATCGGTGTTTTGAGTGGTAACTGAAAGAAAATCAGTTGAGGAGGCCTCTCTCAGCCATCCTCCATGAGGCACTCACGCTCAGCTGGACGCCACCTCTCGTTTTTCTGTGCTTTGGTAGTTTTTCTCTTGTACCTCTCTTATGATATATTTTACCTCTACTTTCTACTCTTGCCATTTTGAATTCCCTATTGGGGCGAGGACTATGGCTCTATGCCATATTTATCTTTATTTGACTCAGTGCCTAGCAGAATGTTTTTCACATAATACAGTTATGATAAATATTAAGCGATTTGGTTTGAATTCTTCTCTAATCCCTTCCTTGGATATGTAAGTGGTTTTTATTAATTTTTAAAATCAATTATTGCATTACCTCTAGATTGTTATAAAATAGGTTTCACCAAATCAAAACATTTCAAATCCCACCTCTGCCTTTACATCTCTTACAATGTAACTTTTGAGGAGATTTCTAATTTTTTATGGCCCTTATTATTTTTTTAAACTGTCACGTGAGAGGATTTTATTAAACAAATTTGTGGTTCCCTTTCAGTTCTAACATTCAAGGTTTTATAAAAAGCTACTAAGTCAGAAAGAATCTGCAAGGGGAGAAGGTGGAAGGGAGGAGGAGGTAGGAAAGCTAGGAAAGCGAAAATATGCCATGGTTTTATGTAACGGAAAGTAAAACGAATGTTAGCTAGACTTATTGTGGTGGTCACTTTTCAATTTGTACATATATGGAATCATTATGTTGTATACCTGAGACTAATATAATGTTATATTTCAATTATATCTCAATTAAAAAATAATAAAATAAAATATGTAGCTTCTTAAATAAGGTGAAAATTGGGGAAGGATTCAAGAAACAAAAGTTAGTGTGTAACTCAACATTTGTTGGTAGAGCATTCTTTTAAATCACTTTATTTTATAAGGAGAACTGCCATAACAGTAGTCTTTTTCCATTAGCAAATTTAGGATACCAGTAATTAGGCAGCTTCTCATTCTAAAAATTGATGATGAGACTGGCAACCCCTTTGTGCAGGGGACCATAAGCCCCAGTTTGCAAAGGGCAGTCCCAGTTAGGACTGTTGTCTCGGTGTAATCATTCGTAGTGCTCCTTTTCACTCTCAAATGGGTATTGGTTTGAACAGTGCATTTTATGGTCACCCAGTTATTAGGGATCTCAGAGACCCAGGTCTCCCTACCTATGTCCGCTGCTCTAACGCAGGGTCTGACTTGGGGATGGTTCCTCAGTGAAAGAGTCCACAGTGCCCTTTGTAAGCTGACTCCTTCAGCAGCCTGGTCTCCAGCTGCCAAAGCCATTAGAGCCATTCTCTTCCAGGTACTCTTCTTTTTTAGCATGTCTGAAAAATTTTGGCTTCCTCATGTAAGACTTGAGCAGATTCTCCAGCTTCTCTTACGACTGCAGTCTTCCTTCTCCCAAGGGGTTAACCCTTAACCAAGGGTTTAAGAACATCCATTCATTAAACATTCACTGTCCACTTCCTATGTGCCAAGTACTGAGCTAGGCTCAGGGTATAGACAGACAAAGATGACAAAAAGAGACAGACACAAATCAATAACTAAGTGTGACCAATACCATCTTAGTAGGATGTATACATACACGATGTATATTGGAATCGTTGAGGAAATAATAGTTAATTTAGGAGACAATGGAAGGAGAGGGGGAGAATTTTGAGCAGGCCTTAAAGGACGAGTATGCATCGAGCAGAGGGACAGGGATTGGTGGGGGTGAAAGGTAGGGCTGGGGGAGACATCCCAGGAAAACAAAGAGACTTGTGCAATGATCCATGGCTAGAAAAATGGTGTGACTGCAGAGGCAAAAAGTGGCCTAGTGTGACTATTTGTTGCAATATACTATTTTGGAACTGAGTGTGAGGCAAGACCTTGGAGCAAATCCAAGGGGTATTCTTATTAGGAGTACCAGAAGGGACCTTATTTCACATTTGGTGTGGACCCCTGATGATTCCATTTGAGTGAAGTGTGGGTGTATTTTCGTTCTGAAATTTTACACTACAACATTACCGCATGCATTGACCAATTTCAATACAGACTTTCCTTATGTCGCTTTATAATTAGAAGCTGGTGAATTGAAGTTCCACAGCGGTACATAGACTAGTAGTGATAGCTTTATGGAATTGTTTATTTTTAGTTTGGCAAAGGCAAGGCAGTAAATATCTCAATTAGTAAACTAAAGCAGCATGGATGAGAAATGCCCACAAGGAGATCAGGAGTTAGAAATAACTAAGTCAGTTAATTGAAGGAAACCCTCATCGCTTACCCATCTTTAGAGTTTGAAGAACCAACCTAATGTGTGTGTGTGCACAGTGTCGGTACCCACAGTGCTGCCAGTGATGAGGTCCTTTGTGTTCTTCAGGGTCTCATTGTTTCACAAGTTGCTCTCTTCAGAAGCCACTGTGGTTGACCCATTGGGTCGACAGCCAGTCACACTGGGGTGAGAGTTTGCCTCTGAGTGTGGAAACTTCTCATCTTGTAGTTTCTTTCAAAGTGACCCAAAGCAGGTTTTATTATGAAGTGCTGGGGGAAGGTTTTCATTTTCATTTTCATATTTATATTCACATTATGTGGCCTAATGTGTGAAAATATTTAACAAAAACTTGCATGTGGTACTGCAGAATCATTTACTTGCCTCTAGATAGAATCTCCTAAATTGTATTTGAGATTCCATTTTAGGTTTGGGAGGAAAAGCAGAGGTGGTCTACAAAGCTTAGTTTGAAGACTTTAACTTTTGGTGTATTGAGTCATGCTGTTCCTATAACTAGGATGTTTAGGAAATGTTAACCATTCAGAAGTAGAAAGTCTAACTGGTGCTACGAAACATTGAGAATGTTATAGAAAAAGATGTGTGTGTTTTAAAATTACAAAATACCACTATGCAGTTGTCACGATTTTTTTTTATTTTTAAAGTTGTGTTCTTTAGTCCTTTGCATTTATGGCATGTATTTAATGTTGTATGAAAGCACCTTTGGATTTTCTCCCTAAAAGTGGGGGGGGGGGCGGTCTGTGGGAAGATTGTTGTCTTCTTATCCTTAACAATTTACAACATAACAGCTCTCTGTGGTCTGTTGGGGAAATGATGGGGGTTCATGCATCTGTAGATTAAATTTCTGTCTGTCTGCTCTCTGCTTTGTAGACTGGAAAAAGATAGCATTCAGCAGAGCTTTAGCAACGAAGCAAAGGCCCAGGCCCTTCAGGCCCAGCAAAGAGAGCAGGAGCTGACACAGAAGATGCAGCAAATGGAGGCCCAGCATGACAGAACTGGTAGGTGGTCGGGAAAGATTAGAGCACGGGCCCTGGCTCAGGAGCCGGCCCACGCCTCACTGTGAAATGACATCAGGAACACCTGTAACCTTTGGCTGGCCGAAGGGAGCAGATGCTAACTACACCGGAGATTCCGAATTACATATTAGTTAGCGTTTAAAAGAGAAAATGGAAAGTATTGCCCACTGTCTGTTGATTTCAGAGTGCTGCTCTCACATCTGTTGCACCATCTGGATTATGAGTTTATTTACCTGTGTTCAAGAAACGTAAAGCTGAGAGAGACCACAACAAAGTAGAAAAACAAAGGGCTTGTTTTTGGCTGGGTTTTCAGGCACACATGTTATATAAAGAAAATAGCATCAGAAGCTCTGCGGGAAATGCTCTGAGCTTACAGTTAGAGTCTCCTGAATAGCATTGAACAGTTCCCACAGTACACACATTATAGCTACTCTAAAAGCCTAATGAGTTTGCTTCAGCATCCAAACTGGAGAAAAGCTTTAGCCATTAATCGGTCCTTAATTCACTGTCGCAGCTGGATGTAATTCAGTGGCTCCAAATTGATATGTTCCTTTATTTAATCTTTGCAGCTTCGAACATTTTTAGCATTTGTATGATTTCCCCCTCCCCCAGCCCAATCTAGAGTGGTGTTTAATCCTCTGCATTCTTCAAGTTCTCGCAACCGCTGTTAAAATTCACTAATACAAGGCATCGACCACAGCTGGCAGCTTGGCTAAAAACTGCCATCTTTCATCACATTGGCACTGTTCTGCAGACTGAGTTGGCCAGTAACTCTTTACCTTTAATTTGAAAGTAAAATGCACTTTGAAAATAGGCAGTTTGATTTGCTCAGTCTCAGCGTTATGTGGTTCTTTCACTTTGGAGTTGTGTGTTCACAGACAGTGTTAGTCAAAACGAGACAGTGTCAGTCATTATAATTCCACACCACGTACTCCGAGCTGATTGTACTATTAAAACAAAAGTTTAATTGATCCAGTCTCTTCCAGAAAAATGTTGCTTCATTTTTAGTGCCTTGTTTTATTTTGCTTTGTATGCTATACGCTTTTTGCCAATCATTAGCTAAAATTGAAAAGAAATAAAGGGCCTTATTGAACCTTACCCTTAAAGATAATTTCCACATAATTTGATGTATACTATATTTGATGACATGGTAAAAAATTTTATTGCTTATCTTATCGGTGAAAAATTGCTAATGTAAAATGCGTTAAATGATCTGTTTACTTATAAAGAGGCAAACGTCATCGTGACTCACGTAATTCCCTCTGGCACTTTCAGTAGAGATTTCTTTTAACAGCGTTTGGCCAAAAGAAATGAAAACTCACCAGACTTAGTAAATGTTTTTCCCCTAAAAACAAAAGGAGGAAGTTAGAGGATAAATTATTGTTTGCCCCCACTCCTGGCAGGATCCTATGCTCAAGGAGTCTTGGGCAGCATCTCCGAGGGCTAGATAAGAGCCCTGTTTATCCTCACTGTTTAACTAGAGCCACCTTAAGAACACTGACGTGCATTGTGCACAAAAATATCACACTCTTCTGTTTCTTTGACCAGATCTTCATTGAAGCTCATGCTGTTGACAATGAAATCAAAATTCTAAGGAAAATTACGTATTTCACTTTCATAGTTAGAGAAGCGTGTACAAGAGGGGGTTGGTGAAATACATAAGTAAATACGAAACAGGAAGGGTGGGTTACAGCATGGAAGAGAGTTCCTCCCTGACTTCATCTCAGTTATCTGGTTGTGATCATTTTTGACACTCTGTGTATAGTAAAATTGTCAAAATAAAAAGACAATATTGCACATATTGCAAAGATAAAAGCATCTATGACTCTACTTGAGGTATTTGACAATTTATTAACATGTTAAAACATTACACCAAGCTGGTATGATCAAAAATGTTTTTTGTGTGTAATTATTAGGAAAATAAATGTCTCACAAGATTTAGTGTCTTGCCAGAGGAGTGGTCTTTTGACTTAGGACATGGAAAATGGTCTAGTGGCTTACAGGAAATGTGTGGTAGGAAGTGAGCACTTTCCCCACCGTCTGTGTGGGAGCACCGCAGAGCTACAACCATAAACATCTTATGTTGGTGGGGGGGTTATTGTTGTTTCTAGAAAATGAACAGTATTCATTGCTGACCTCCCAGAATACATTTTTGACAAAGTTAAAGGAAGAGTGCTGTACATTAGCCAAGAAACTGGAAAAAATTTCTCAAAAAAGCAGGTAGGTAATATTATACAATACTTTCAGAGTACTGTTTGTGTGAATACTGTAATTTTTCCTCAAAAAACAGCGTTTCCACTATTTTATCTAATGACAAAATTAGATATCTGTTTAGATACATTAGATAGATACATTTTCTGTGAAAATATTTTCTCTGTATAAACACTTTCTTAACTATCCATGCAGACACCTTGAGTTTTTTATGAATATGTATATGTACTATTATTTGACTTTTTTAATGTTTATAATTGAAAACTATAAAACTTCAGAAGACAAAGATCAAGATAGCAGTTTTTCTAGTAAAAGATGCAGGTAAACCAAGGAGTTTTAAAGTCTTATGTTGATATAGTTAAAACATTTTAATCTATTATCACAGTTCTCCATGAACTCGCAAAAGCTGTCTTTAGGTCAAATGATCATAGATGAAATGTGTATATATAAAAATAAAAGTAGACGATACTTTGAAATAAACTCAAACCATCCCTTCCTTCTTCTAAAATTGTTTTATTTTAGGAGAACAGCCATCATTCATTTTATAGGTTCTATGCTCTTTTGTAAATCCATTGATGGGGATCTCAGTGAATTTTTTCCTGGACCTTTTCTAAGCAGGTTTTCTCAATGAACGCTGTGTTTTATGTTCTGAACTGTAAGAAGCCTGAGTTCTCATCTCGGCTCTGACAGTAACTGTAATCTCAAACAAAGGTATTTGACCTGCTTGAACTGTGATTTCCTCTTGTAAATGAATCGTGTTGGACAGAGTCACTTTGAATTGAACTGTAAAAGTCAACATTCACGTAACTAGCTAGATGTCAATATCACCTTACAACGTAACCTAATGGAAAAATAACCTGTATATCTTTTCTGTATTTTTCTGAAACTCACTTAGATCTGCTCGGAGCAAACAGTATTGCTCAGTAAACTACTGACTTGGGTATCTCATTCAGAAGGAGTTTCCAGGAGGACCAGGGCCTGTCTGATCACTCTGAGCCCTGTCTGGGGCTCCTGCATCGATAAACTGGCTTAGTGATGGAATCCCCATCCCCGAATCTCCTGGGGAATCAGAGGGCTTCGGAATGCACGGTAGGCAGAGGCTCCTGTACCCACCCAGAGTGTGCTCTGACCTCTGTGCCTTCTTAGCAAATACTAAGTGAATATCTTGTTTGGGTAGGGAAAAAGCTTAGGGTGCCAAAATACCAGATATTTTTAGGAAATTTGGCAAGGAAACCCAAATGATATTGTCATGAAAGAGACCCTCATAAAATATCAAGAGTAGCTATTCCTAACCAGAAATATTTAATTCACCTCACATAGATCCAAAAGTAAGTAATTTGTTAGAAACAAACAAACCAGATTATATAATCTAAGAAAGAAATTATATTGATCTTGGGTTTATAATATTCTATTATTTTAAGATTGCTCTGTGACTGATTATTGATTATCTTGCTCTGTATGAAGACATAATTCAGGAAATTGAAGTGTATAAAAGAGAAATAGGTGCTATATGCTTGGTATATATTATTTAAATCTCACAACAGCTTGAGACAGGAATTATTATCTTTTACAGATGAAGAGACCAATACAGTATTTAAAAAGCTGGTAAATGGGAAAGCGAGAGTTCTAACTTAGATGTTTCTGGTTCCAGTCTTTCTTACAATAAGTATAACATTTTACATCTACTACTAAGGAAAATCCAGGCCAACATAGTTATGATGGGAAAGTTTGGGAAAGAAAAATTAATCTTCGATTCCCGTGGAGAACTGGGCATGCTTGGCATGTGAGGGTTCCCCTGTGAGCCTGGGTCGACCTGTGCCCAGCGCCTCTTTTGCCTGCTCTGAATCTCTCAGCTTACCCTGTCCTGGTCCGTGAGCTTGAGCCTCAGCCCCTCTCCAGCTCCTCTCGCTTCTAGTCCCTCTAGCTCCTGACCACTACGTTATGAATTGAACGTGTTCCTTTTTGTCTGACACACAGATGGCACTCAATACATATTTATTGAATGAATGATTGAAACAAACAAGTGTGGTGCTACCCCCATCTCCCGAGCTGACTCTGGCTCCAGCCTGTTCCTTTGCTGACGACAGGCAGTGTGCGGGACAAAACACCGTGGCATTCAGAAAGAACTAGGTTTGAAGCTCGCTCTGCCACTTAGCTTCGTAACCTTGCGCACATTGCCTAATCTCTCCAAACCTCAGCTTCTCCGTCTGTGAAAACATTTCTAAAACCCATGTTGCAGGGTTGTTGTGGGAGTGAGCAGTATGTAGAGAGAGACACAGGTACACGTGTGTGTAAAGCGCGTAGCACAGTGCTTGACACCTGGGATGTGCAGTAGCGGCTGCTCGTGTCATTGACGGCATTGTGTTAAGGGTCTGGACTGGCCATTTGGGTATCACTTCACTTAGCTATTTTTGTTTTTGCCAGGGTCCAAGTGCCGTTTCTGACAAACGTAAAGTCTATACCACATGAAAACCTTTTTCTTTTTTTGCTGAGGAAGATTGGCCCTGAGCTAACATCTGTGCTGTCTTCCTCTGTTTTGTACGTGGGACACCACCACAGCATGGCTAGTGAGTGCAGTAGGTCCACACCCGGGATCTGAACCGTGTACCCAGGCTGCCGATGCAGAGTGTGTGGACCTGTAACCCTCAGCCACAGGCTAGCCGTGGGAACCTTTTTAGAGACAGAGCAGGAAAATGTGGGGCTGGTTGGTTTCAGGCCTGCTCAGGCGCCTTGCTGGGTAAATCGGGGTTTAAGAGGATCTCCTGCGACTTTCTGAGTTGGTCCAGAGCCACAGCCTGGCACCGAGCAAACACTTGATAAATTGTTGCTTATTATTGTTAAAACTTTTGAGGCCCCTAAAGTTTACAAAATAGCATTTTGTCTTCCTCACAAGAATGTAGTAGGTAGGATACGTTGTGATTTTAGGGCTTTCTTTTGTTTGTTTGTTTGTTTACTCTTAATTTCTTGTTGGTCCAGTCTCGTTTCCCACTGGCTCCCTCCATGAAGACTGTGAGATTTTCAAAACTCTTGCAAAATTTAACATTCCATTTTGATAGTACCCTCTGCTTTGAAACAACCTATAAAACTTGAAGGGCTCAGAGTGTTTCTTTTTAAATAAAAATTGTAACCTTCTTCAGCCCCGTGGCAGCCCTCCACGGTGTGCCTTACACTCCCATGTTAATCCTCTGGGATAAATCGTTGCCCCTGTGCTTGGAGCTGAGGCAGTCTTGGGGATTTTTGAGCATTCTAAAGTGTTGTCATAATGGAAGCTTAGTCTCCAAAATAAGTGTTTAAACCATGTGGTAATTTTGAGCCAGATTTTCCTCAGCGAACTGTAGTAAAATTTTTCCTGAAAATAGGTGTATTTATTTTGTGTTGATCAACAATTTAAAACATTTTTTTGCTCCTCTTTTCTTACTAGTGACAGTTCTCTAAGAGTTTCGTGCTATTCAAAATGCCATACTAAATAAATGGATTCATACCGTTTAAAATAAGCTCCTTTTTACTCACAGAGCTGGCCATTTGAATAGAGCTCCCGCGGAATCGCTGGGAAAGCCGGCATTCTGGCTCACCATTCCTGTGTGTTCCTACTCTTGACCCCAGCCTCGTGCTGGGCTGCTCTGTGGAAGGGTTTAGAAACGGGTCCTCCATGTGTGTGTCTGCGGTATGAGTTTTCTCCCCAAGTGGACGTACCTCGCATTATGGCTGTGCTTATTGTTTCTGTTCCCTGGAAGCCCTCCACAGCGATTAGCACAGTCACTTTCTGCACAGTGTGCATTCCACACTGCGTGAGTGGTGTCTGTAACCCCAGGGTTTGTGAATGGCACGTCCCATTCTAAAACTAAAAATGAACTGCCAATTCCGTGCATTTTATATAGCTTATTTTTGACCACCAGGCAAGAGAACTAATTCCATTTTGCTTTTAATTGGCACCAGGCAGGCGTTCCGGCTGGTTTTAGTTGAAGCTCACATTAAACTTTAGCTACTTTTTCGTCTTTATTCCCCGGGACTCTGAGAGCCTTTTACGGTGATAGGGTGTTTTTTTGAAGTTGGTAAGTGGAGATATTTAAGTATCTTTGGTGCAACTGTGATTTTTCTTTATCCAAGTGAAGGAAGCGTTCCCTCTCCCCAGCACTTAGATGAATCAGCAGTAGAATGTTGCAGTCGATCTAAAGCATGGCCTGGGAAGCACTTGGACAGGCTGCGCGCTGGCTGGGAGCGAGCCTCTGCCAGCTGCAGAGTGCAGATCAAGCGTGTGCTGGGTTTTAGCCTCGCAACACTCGCACGTCGAAAAGAACAGGATACAGAGCACAGAACCCGGGTCGACGTGGTCTCGCTTCTCTTTCTTTTCCATTTTCACTTTCTGGGTTACTGGGCTTGTGGATTGATGTCTAACACTGCCTATTGTGTATTTGTGATTTGCGTTTTGTAATTAAGAGGAACAATGGGAGTCCACTGGGTCTCGTTATATATAATGGTTGGTTTAATTTGTTTCACTTCTATCTTGTTAATTGTAAATTGATCATTAAGAGTTGAATTCTAATCTGTCACCAGGGTTGTGGGTATTGAGGCTAGAGCAATGATCCTGCTTTTAATCACTGATGATGAGAAACAAATTTTATAATTTTGGTACATATTGCAGTTCATATATTTTAACACTGTATTTTATGGTGTTATAAATATTGTTAAATGACTTTTAGTGTAGTTTTACTGTGTAGACTATAATGTATAAATTATATTACTGTTTTGGCAACAGGAGGTATCCAACTGTGTGAGTTTAATTGAAGTAAAGAACACACACCCGGTTGAACTATTTTTTTTCTCTTTTATGTTTAGATGATGCTAGGTTGGGATACTACAAAAATTATATTCTGCAAGAAGAGACTGATATTGGCCTCTAATAATTGTTATCCAAAGTCAAATGACAAGCTAAAAGGATAAAAAATTAAGGTGTCATGTTTTCTCTTAAAAAGCAATTATCACTGTAATCCTAATTATAGTAGTAAAATGTTATACTTCATGCAAATGCAATTACACAATATAACTGGTATATAAAAATGCAGGCAAAAGTTCATGCTTCTGTAAAGCCAGAAATTGCCTAAATTTTCTATGAAAATGGATTAGAGTCAATTATCCTTTTATATGATGCTAGGATAACCACGCTGCAGATGTAACCTCAGTAAGAGAAACTTGTAAGTTTATTCTTTGAACTTTTCAAATGTCTAGTTCTTTTAATATATAAGGGGCTCTACACAGATAAAAGCTGATGTGCATGCACGTATACCAAATTCTTATTGGACGTTGGAAGTTCATAGGCAAATTACCATTATAAACAAAGAAAAAAATATGCAAAGCAAAGAAAATATTTTAGCAATAAAATACCTGACAGTAATATATACTTTACAAATAACATTTATATTTTTGTGATTGTACAAGTAAGACATCCTCAAATTAGGGCATTTGGGTATAAACACAAAGAAGGAAGTTTTAAGGAAAAAATTTCCTGTGATATTATCATCCAACTATTGTTAACTTTTGACATATTTCTTTTCGGTCATCTTCCGTGTGTGTGTATGCATGTGTTTATATTGTGAGTGAGATCATCCTACATAGACATCACCTGATATTATCTAATGAACATTTCTCTACATCAGTAAATGCTCTGGAAACATAATTTTAGTTGAATCATTTGTTTGGATAATAATTCATTAGACACGATGTTTCCAATTTTTAACAGTTATGGATAATAATAATTTTGAACTTGAATCTGAATTTTTGATGATTCCCTTACTAGAGCTATCTAAAAGGATCGCTAGTCTAAAAACTACAAACTCTTTTAAGGCTATTAATGTGTAGCACTTTGCTCAAGTACTGCACTAAATTCTGCCCACTATATATCAGTAGGTGACAAAAAGAAGTGAGAGATTAAAAAAGAGGCGGGAAGCCATATTGCACAGTGGGTGGAAATGCCCTTCTAGAGTGGAGACCACTGTTTGCATCTGGGCTTGGCTCATCATCAGTGGGTGACCAGAGGCAAATCATTAAACCTCATATTTACTTCACAGAGGAAAGGAAATAACACTTACCTTGTAGGGGTGTTTGAGATCATTACCGTGAAGGATGGATTCCTCTATCTAGCTTAGTGTCAGCATACAATAAATATTTGACCATAATCTGGTTTTATTACACATTTCTTTGAATAATGGTGAAATTGAATATTTTATAAAAGTTTGTTGATCATTTATGTCTTCCTCTGTGAATATTTTTCATATTCCTTGTGTATTTTTTCATTGGAATTTTGATAAAGAGTTAGGGTAACACGTTATTAAATGATGCTTCTAATCTTCATTTGTCTCATGTTTTTATGTGTTATCTCAGGTCATTTTTTTAATTTTGAAAACTTTGTTCCCAGATATTTTTGGTTTTTATGATTTTTTTCAATATCAAAATGACTTTATTTTTTGTTTTAGATGCATGTCCATTGTAAAAATTCAGAAAATATGAAAAAGGAAAATTTTTTTTTAAATTTGTAACCCTGATGCCTAGAGATAATCAATATTGTGGTATACATGTCAAAATATTTCGTAAATTATAAAATGGAGTCACTTTACATGTGTAGACTTTTAATATTTTCCTTTCTTCCCAATATTGCATATTTTTAGGTCAATAAATAACACATATAGATAGCCACATTATGAGAATAGCATCTGATATTCCATTTTGTTCATGATGTCCTTTGCCTTGCAGAAGCTTTTTAGTCTGTTGTGGTCCCATTTGTTTATTTTTTCTTGTGATTCCCTTGCCTAAGTAGACATGGCGTTCGAAAAGATGCTGCTAAGACTGATGTCAAAGAGTGTACTCCTATATTTTCTAGGAGTTTTATGGCTTCAGGTCTTACATTCAAGTCTTTAGTCCATTTTGGGTTAATTTTTTGTATGGCATAAGATAACGGTCTACTTTCTTTCTTTTGCATGTGGCTGTCCGTTTTCCCAACACCGTTTATTGAAGAGGGTTTCCTCTCCTTTGTCGAAGATTAGCTGTCCATAGATGTGTCGTTTTATTTATGGGTTTTCAATTCTGTTCCATTGATCTCTGTGTCTATTTTTCTGCCAGTACTATGCTGTTTTGTTTACTGTAGCTTTGTAGTATGTTTTGAAGTCAGGAATTGCAATGCCTCCAGCTTTGTTCTTTTTTCTCAGGATTCCTTCAGCTATTCAGGATCCTTTGTTGTTCCACATAGGTTTTAGGATTCTTTGTTCTGTTTCCATGAAGATTCTGACTGGGATTGCATTGAATCTGTAGATTGCTTTAGGTAATATGGACATTTTAGCTATGTTTATTCTTCCAATCCATGAGCATGGAATATTTTTCCATTTATTTATGTTGTCTTCGATTTGTTTCAATAATGTCTTATAGTTACCAGTGTATGGGTCTTTCACCTCCTTGGTTAAGTTTATTCCTAGCTATTTTATTCTTTTTGTTGCAATTATAAATGGGATTGTATTCTTGACTTCTCTTTCTGCGAGCTTGTTATTAGTGTATAGAAATGCAACTGATTTTTGTAAGTTGATTTTGGATGATTTTTTGTGTAGTGGTTACTGTGAGGTTTGTATAAAAGATCTCACAAATAAGATAGTCTGTTTTCTGATAGCCTCTTATCTCCATTTAGAGCCTAAGCAGGTTCCAGCCGTTTCTTCTTGCTCTTCTCAGTTACTGTTGCCACAAATTGTTCTTTTCTGTGTTGTGAGTTTGTGACTAAATTATTTATAGTTATTTTTGATGCTTTCCTTCCCTTTGTTTTTTATGTTATAATTAAGTATTTACTAACCTATTCTGATATAAAGCAGCAATTTTCTGATTTTATCTGTCTATTTATCTCCTTGCTCAAGGTTTTGTAAACTTTTGCTTTTTAGTTTCTCATGGGAGGACTCCTTTCAATGTTTCTTCTAAGGCAGGCCTAGTGGTGATGAACTCCCTCAGCTTTTATTTATCTGGGAAAGCATTAACTTCTCCATCGTATCTGAAGGATAGTTTTGCTGGATAGAGGATTCTTGGCTGAAAGTTTTTGACTTTCAGTTTTTTTAGTTTATCATTCAGTTATCCCCTAGCCTCTAAGTTTTCTGCTGAGACATCTGCTGAAAGCCTGATAGAGATTCCTTTGCAGGTTATTTTCTTCTGCATTACTGCCCTTAATATTTTTTCTTTGTCATTGATTTTTGTCAGTTTTAATATTATATGCCTTGCAGAAGGTGTTTTTGCATTGATGTAATTAGGAGTTCTATTGACTTCACATACTTGTAAGTCCACTTCCTTTCAGGTTTGGGAAGTCCTCAGCTATTATTTCTTTGAGCAAGCTCTCTGCTCCTTTCTCCCTGTCTTCTCCGTCTGGAATACCTATAATCCTTATGTTACTTTTCCTAATTGAGTTGGATATTTCTCAAAGAATTTCTTCATTTTTTTAAGAATCTTAGTTCTCTCTCCTCCTCCACCTGAAGCATTTCTATATTTCTATTTTCTAAGTGAGTCCTCCGTAATGTCAGTTCTATTTTTTATGGATTGTAGGTTATTTTTTATCTCATTAATTTTGTTCTTCATATCCAGAATTTGTTTGTTTTTTTTTAGAATTCCAATCTCTTTGGTAAAGTATTCCTTCTACTCATTGATTTTATTCCTGAGCTCATTGAACTGTCTTTCTGAGTTTTCTTGTAACTTGTTGAGTTTCTTTATGACAACTAATATGAATTCTCTGTCATTTAGATTGTACATTTCTTTGACTTCAGGCTTGGTTTCTGGAGTCTTGTTATTTTCCTTCTGCTCTGAAGTGTTAATGTAATTCTTCATGGTGTTTGATGAATTGATCCTTTGCTCCAGGGCGTTTGTAGTAGTATTGGGTCACAGATTCCACCTGCCACTGCTGGTAGTGGGCAGGAGCTGTGTTTTCTGATCCCACTTCATCTGCTGGAAGTTGTGCTGGTAGGGCTCCTCTGTGTTTGCACACTGGCCACAGCCGCTTGGCAGGTCATGCACTCACATGCAGCTGGAGCCTCTGTGCTCTGCCAGCAGGGTTGCTCTCATGCAGAAGCACTGTGCTTTGCGGGGGACTGGCTGAGCTGCTGCACTAGCGGGAGGCATGGGGCACTTTGTTTCACATGCAGGCTGGCTCTGTGTTTGTGGGCAGTTTGGCTGAGCTGCTGCACTTGGTGGGGGCTCCCCTATGGGGGCTGAGCTGCACCACTCAGTGGGGAGCATTCCCACAGATGGGGCTGCTCGCATGCTGGGTTCTCCCGTGGGCTGGAAAGTATTGGCGCACAGGCCAGGCTGCCCCATCTCCTCTTACAGTTGCACCAGCCACTGAGTAAGGACCCAAGACCTGGGTCTGTGCTGCTGGTAAGGGGAAGGGGTCCACTCACCTAGTTCCACTGCTTCCTGTGGATCCAGTCCCCCCACCTTCAGACTGTATGGTTGTGTGGATCTCTCAGACATCCTATTGTGCTGTGTAGGGAATCCTCTGTTGGTTAAGGAATGCCATTTAGTTGTAATTTAGAGGAGAAACAAAGGGAACAACTCACTCTGTCATGATGCTGATGTTACTCCACTGATATTCCTTTGTATAAGTAATATAACCAGTCTTCTGTTGACAGATTTCTGGGTTAAGTTTTCAGATATTGGGGGTTGCAGAGCAAGATTGCTTCTAGAAACAATGTTAAAATGAACATTTTCATGAAAACATATTTTTTTGTTCAAAAGTTTTATGTTTTTATGTTATAAAATCTATGTTTCCTTTGTGAGTTTTATTTTAAAAAGTGACTTTTTTTTCTAGGAAAGTACCTGAGAACAGATAAATGTTCTTCTGCATTTTTTCCTAATCTGGTTTAAGGATATTTTTTGTCCTTTTGAAATTTATTTAAGTGCATATTGTGATAGGAAATACTAATCTTGGATAAACACTAAATTGACAATTTCTTAAAACTGCCCTTAAATTCTATTTTCTTTGTGATCTTAAAAGGAGAAGTATAAGCTATTATTAACTGATTTAGAGTATTTCGGATATAGGTAAATTATTATTAGGAGAAGCAAATGTCGATTGAGTGCTTGATCTGAGCTTGAAAATGAGATAATCCTTGCCCTCGTGTATAATCTAGTAAGAAAGATGAGGCACAGGGCACAATTAAGAGGAATCAATTTTAAGCTAACGTATGCATAAAAGCTAGAGGAAGTTTTTAAAAATGTGCTGACATATTGGGAACTGCAAAGTATTAATCAGAGTAAGCTTCCTTTGAGATGACACTTGGACCAAGATGAAAACAAAATCAGGAATGAGGTGAACTTAAAGTGAGAGGTTTCTTCATATGTGTGAAGCAGCTTGGTCCTTGCAACGAATTTCCTTAGCAAATCCAAATCTTTTCTTGACCAAGAAGAAAAGCCTATCTTGCCTAATAGAGGAATCCTTTCTTTGGATGGAAGCAATTTTACATCAAGCATCTTACTTAAACGTCAAGACACAAACCAATCATTTTAATGTGCAAGAGTTTTAAAGTTTCAGTTCTAACCTGAGAGGTAGTGGAGCATGCGGAGGGGTGGCAGTGAGAGCAGTGCTTAATCAGAACACGGACAGGGATAGAATTTCTCTTGGATATATGCCTTTCTGATCTTCAGATTTTGAGACTTGAGATAGTTATCAGAGACACTGAAGAGGTAGCGTATTTCCTGAGGGACATCAACCATCACCAAAGTAGATACCTGTGATCACAGCTGAAATATGTGAAGACCGGAAGAAGGCTGGAGGAGTAGCGCCTGACTTAGCAGAGTAGAGGACGATAAAGCTTGAGTGTCTGCAGCGGGGGAGAGGATTGTGAAGCAAGCTGATCTGCTTTCAGGATTCTGGAAAATCTTGGAAGACAGGAGTGGAACATAGGGCTGAAACCAAAATTGGCAGTTCCACCTCTACTCCAAGCCACCAGGTGACTATCCCTCCTCCACCCAGAAAATTGGGGGCTTTCTCTCTGAAGAGCTTAAACCAGGAGGCTTTGGTTAAAATAGGGGCAGTGAAGTTAGAATAGAGGGATTCGTAGAAAGTCTGCGTTCTGAAAGGTGAGATCCCACCCCTCTATTTGTAAACAGCTCCTTGACCCCTGATGGTTAGGGTTACACACACCAAGCAGGAAACGGTAGGATCCTTCTCTTGAGAAACAAAATGACCACAGAGGAGAGAATTACAGCTACGTGTAACTGGTAATCTCCCATAGGAAAAGATGGCTTGCCACTCAGTCGGTCTACACTGAAGCCCACTCATTTGGGGAAGATAAATGTACATAAGTGCAATTGTAATCATAATATACTGCGTAGACAGCAAGGAGCAATATGTAGGTAGTCATTATGATGAAAATGCTGATATTGATTTAACCACAAACTGAAATACTAGTAATTACATTAACAGGCTGGAGATGGGGGAAGGGCCATAAAAAAGAGTTTAATCTTCATCTACCATCATGAATCAGTAGAAATTTCTTAATTGATGGAACAAGCAATATTGATATAAGAAAATTTAGAAATACAGAGGTGAATACCAGAAGAATTAGCTTTAAAAAAATTGAAAGTATTTGTCACTGCTTAGCTGGAATGGGGGTCGGGGGCAGAAGACTGCCATTTTTCATTATTATGCCTTTTGGATCTATATGATTTTAATCATGTGCCATTAAATTAGCCAGGTTAATTAAAGGAAACATTCTCTGTGATAGAGCTTAGGCGTGGGGTTGCTCCTTTAACAGCGTCGTGGCTGGCCTGTAATAGGCACTCAGTAAATATTTGGTAAATGAAAGATCGCCTTTTTAAAAAGGGATCTGACCATTATCATTTTTGTCTCATTCCTTGGAGAAGCCATCACTGCTGTTGTTAGAGTTGTTATTCCTTTATCTGTCTACCCTTTGAGTCTCTGCAATGCTTATCTCCCCCTACTAGACGTTTTTCAGTTTCTGAAATATTTTATTTTACATAGAATGATTTGTATTTACGTTATGTTTAAGTACAGAGTTTAATACAATCTTGAGGTTATACGATAAAAACATCCTCTGATAATAAGAACCTTTGACATCTATCATTTCTGTGTTTTCACCTCTCCAGATCTGAAATAGCTCAGCTCAGTCAAGAAAAAAGGTACGCTTGTGACCGACTGGAGAAGTTGCAGAGAAGAAATGATGAATTGGAGGAACAGTGTGTCCAACATGGGAGACTGCATGAGATAATGAAGCAAAGGTAATCAAGGTTTAATAATCAACTCAGAGGCCGTATATTGAATGTGTTTGGTTCACAGATAGAACAGGAATTGCTGTGGAATAAATAAAATTCATGATCACTGTGCTATTCAAGGGACATGCTCAAAATCTAACGCTTTTATGTATTTATGCTTTCTCAACTCAGGTGGTTCTTACAATACACGGAGAGGAGAGCACAGCCCCTCTTTACTATTCTCCAATGACACAGACTTAGATTTAACACCGACTGTAGGCAAACCAGCTACCTTTAAGGTGTGAGTTGGTAATGTTGTAATATGGGGAATTTCACAACTTCTCTTCTAGAAGTTAGGTTTTGTACATTTTTTGTAAGATGAAACATGTAGCAGGCCTAAGAAAGTTCAATATCTTAATCACAGGTTGCGCTGAGAGTATTGCTAGAGTCAGGATTTGACTCCAAACCACTACTTTGAGGAAGTTACTTGACCTGTCTGAACACCCGTTTCTTGATCTATGTATTGGGGCTAATAATACCCACTTTGCAGTTGGATATAAAGATCAAGCGGAATATATGTAAAACACCTGGCTCATAATAGCCATCTGCGAAATGGCATCAGTGGGATTTACTCTCTTTTTCTAGATGAAGAAACTTAGGCTCAGAGAGACTAGTGAATTTGCTCAAAGTGACAGATTAAGTGATATCGTTCAAACTTGAATCTTGAACTTTTGGCTCCAAATTCCTTTCCTTTTTAGAGCAGTATTTTCCCTTATTATTTCCTATAAATGTGTTATTACTAATTTCTGTGTAATGATGGATTTCCCTGGAAAAAAAAATCTCGGTATTTTGCACCATATGCTGAATTGATTTCGGCCGATGTGCACTTCCGCACGGCGACCGCAGCCAGCCTTCCGGGGAGCGGGGCTCAGCCTGCAGCTCCGTGCCACCCCAATCCAGCTCCAGCACACCCTGAGCTTTCTCTGTTTCAGAAACAATTGTTGATGTAGTTGAGAGAAAATGAAAATATCTATGGACTCCTTTTATTTTTTACTTTTTAATTTAAAGTAAACATAAAATCCTTGGGGAGGGGGCAGGTAATTTACAACTTTGATCACTTGCTCTATTGAATAGAAGAAAGACAGTCAGAAAATGGCGCTGCTTTTTAGTCACCAAAATACTAAATGTGGATATATTTGCAAGGTAAGGATCCTTCATTAATTTATTCATTAAAATATTTACTTAAGCCCAGACAGGCCAGGAGTCAGCAAACTTTTTCTGTCAAGGGGCGGAGAGTAAAATAGAGGCTTTGTGGGTCACACGTGGTCTCTATCTGTCACACAGTCTTCTTTGTTTTGTTTTTATTTTTGTTTTTTACAGCGCTTTACAAAAACAAAAACCATTCTTAGCTAAAGGGCCAACAAAACAATCCAGAGGATTCGGCTCTTGGGCTGTAATTTGCCTCTGTACAAGACAACCAAGGCATCTTTCTAATATTTCTTTTCTCACATCTGTATATTGCTTTAGAGTTCACAAAATACACACATTGTCTTGCCTTGAAACAAACTGGAAAGTAGCTGTTATTATCATCTCCATTTCCAGATGGAGAACTAAGGCTCAGAAAGATAAAGTTGCCAACTGAAGGTCAGATAGCAAATTAATCATTCATTCATTCACCAAATATTTGTAGATCGCTACTATGTGTCATGTTCTCCACCACATGCTGGAATAAAATAGCAAAGTAAATATTGTTCCCAGTCTAATGGAGCTCACAGCCTTATAGGGACGATGGATATTGATAAAGAATTTCACAACTATCTAATTAATCACAGTAACGATCAGATCTATAAAAGGGAAGTGTAGTTTGTCGTATAAGCACATTTAATAAGGGGACTTCTCGTGATCAGGAAAAGTTTCAGTAAGAAAATGCTTGAAATGAAAAAACTTCAAGTGGATCTGTAAGCCATGGCATAGGGATTTTTAGCCTTCTAGAGCAGGAGCTGGCAAACTGCCCCAGCCCACAGCCTCTTTTGTGTGGCTCAGGACGTAGTCGTGCTCGTTCATTTACAGATCGTCTGGGGCTGCTTTGGCACTACAATGTCAGAGTTGGGGAGCTGAGTCACAGGCTGTGACCTACTGGCTCACAAAGCCTAAAATATTTGCCGTCTGACCCTCTCCTAAAAAATTTGCCAGCTCCTGTTCTAGAGAAAGGAAAATTGTAAAATTGAAGATCCTGAGGTCGGGCTTTTGAGGAAGGAAAAAACTGTGTTTAGCGTAAAGAATGAGGGAAAGAATGGCATGGGAGGAGGGCGGGGGCAGGGCCTTTACGTTTCTTTTAAAGATTTTATTTTTCCTTGTTCTCCCTAAAGCCCCCGGTACATAGTTGCATACTTTTAGTTGTGGGTCCTTCTAGTTGTGGCATATGGGACGCTGCCCCAGTATGGCCTGATGAGCTGTGCCATGTCCGCACCCGGGATCCGAACCAGCAAAACCCCAGGCCACCGAAATGGAGCCCTCGAGCCCAACCACTCTGCCACGGGGCCGGCCCCCAGGGCCTTTAAGTTTTTATTATAGACCTTTTACCTTATTCTATTACTAAAGGGAAGAAATTTAAAGTTTTTTTAAAAAAATAAAGGGGAATAATGTGATCAAGTTGCATTTTAAAAATAGCATTCCAGCTCCAGAGTGGCTAATGGATTGGAGCAGAGCCATCCTGTTTACACAAGAACAGCTAGGAAGCTACCAGAGCAGTTAGCCAAGCGATGATGAAGGCTTGCTCTTGAAGTGCTAATGATGGCGACAGAAGTAAACAGATTGGTGAAATATTTAGGCGAAATCAACAGGACTTAATAGTTGAGTAGCTATGTTGGGTGAAGAAGGGGGCATATTCTTGATGTGAACAATGGATGCATAATGCTGCCACTTACTGAGAACTAGAGCACGCTCCAAAGAAGCATGTTTGTGGTCAAGATGGCCTGGGTTTGGGATGAGACCAAGTGTTAAGCTGTGGCCGTGTTCAAATGCATTGAACAAATGGCTACATTGAGTAAGCATGTGGACTTAGGGGACTAAGCTCAGGAGGAAGGTCTAGGCTAGAGATAGACGTCTCCATTAGCCTATAGAAGATATCTGAAACCTCGGGAGTAAATGAGGTCACCTGGAGAATAAAAGGAAGAAGGAAGAAGGGCTTACTGAATCTTAAAGGACAATATTTTTTAAAGGTAAGGTAGAGGTTAGCAAATGAGTCTGAGACAAGTAACCTGAGAAATAAGTGGAAACTGGAAGAGCACGTTATCATGCATGCCAAGGGATGGAAATGCTTCAGGAAAGGAAGTGATCAACCAGATGCTGCTGAGTGATTAAATCAGACTGAAAAGTATCCATTGGACTTAGTGACATGGACATTACTGGTTATGCTAACAAAAATAGTTTTAGTAGAAGAGTAAGTACAGAAACCCTATTAGAATGGATTGAAAAGTTAGTCTGCGTTGAAAAACCTAAACAGCAAATTTAAACCACTTTTTCGTGAGATTTGCCTACAAGGGAAAGCGGGAAGCAAGAGAGAGCAAGAGAGATATACAAACCAACTGGTGGTGGGAAGATGTACTGGAAGGGGCATTTTGGAACAGAGAATCTTTTGTTTTAAGTTAGAGTAGATATGAATGTATTAAATTCTGAATGTAAGATCCTTAAGTTGTAAAGGCAGGAAAGTTACATTTTCCAACTGGTGGTTTGGAACCCCTGGTATCTACAGAGGCACTCCAGGGAATTCATGTTAAAAATAGCTATGACTTTTTTTTCTAGTTATGTTTTAAAATGAGTATTGATTCATATATTTCCCCCTAGAAAATAGAACCATGTGAGAGCTCCACAGTGTGTACAGAGGGAACGACCACCAGAGCCCGTGGAGGCGCACTGAGCCTGCTCGAGTGCTCTCACGCCCCCAGCAATCCTGGCTGTTTGTCAGCTATACAGCTTCATGTCGTTCTTTTCTTTCTTTCTTATATTAATGTATTATTTAAACTATATACATAAAAACCATTGGCTGGGGGCTGGCCCCGTGACCAAGTGGTTAAGTTCGCGTGCTCTGCTGCAGGCAGTCCAGTGTTTCGTTGGTTCGAATCCTGGGCGCGAACATGGCTCTGCTCATCAGACCACACTGAGGCAGCGTCCCACATGCCACAACTAGAAGGACCCACAACGAAGAATATACAACTATGTACTGGGGGGCTTTGGGGAGAAAAAAGGAAAAAAATTAAAAAATCTTTAAAAAAAAAAAAAAAACCATTGGCTGAAGACATGAAGCTGCTGATTGAAATGTAACAAACTAATAAGGAGTTTAAAATTGGTAATTCTTCTATAAATTAACCTCAGAATAACCTTTACCAAATCTGTAAGTTGTATTTTTCTAATAGAAATTTTATTCCTCAAAAATAAATGTTAAAAATAGGAAATGTTATATTGATTTTTATCTAATTTGACATTTCATTTTTGGAGAATAGTCTTACTATTCATTATTTTGAAAAGTACTTAAAGACTGAAATATTAACCTTTATCTCATCATTTAAAAACAAAACAAGACAAAATAGAATGCAACAAGGTTTAAAAAGAGTTATACACCTCAACCGAGTAGGATTTATCCCAAGTATACAGGGCTGCTTTAACATTCAAAAATCAGTTAATGTAATTTATCACATTAATAGGCTAAATAAGAAAAATCACACAATTATATCAATAGATGCAGAAAAAACATTTGACAAAATCCAAAACCCATTCGTGATAAAAACTCTCGGTAAAATAGAAATAGAGGGAAACTTCATCAACTTGATAAAGAATGCCTACAAACAACCTACTGCTAACATCATACTGAGTGGTGAGAAACTTGAAGCTTTCCCAGAGAAATCAGGTACAAGGCAAGGATGTTCCTTCTCCCCACTCCTTTTCAATATCATCCTGGAAGTTCTCACTAATGCAATAAGACAAGAAAAGGAAATAAAAGGTGTACAAATTGAAAAGGAAGATGTAAAACTGTCTTTGTTTGCAGATGACATGATCACCTATGTAGAAAATCTGAAAGAATCAACAAAAAAATCCTGGAACTAATAAGCAATTATAGCAGGGTTGCAGGATATAAGGTTAATATACAAAAGTCAATTGGTTTCATATATACCAGCAATGAACAAGTGGAATTTTAAATTAAAAACAAAATACCATTTACATTAGCACCCCCAAAAATGAAATACTTAGCTTTAAATCTAATGAAATATGTACAAGATCTATATGAGGAAAACTACAAGACTCTGATGAAAGAAATCAAAGGAGAACTAAATAAATTAAGAGATAATCCATGTTTAATAATAAGAAGACAAAATGTTGTCAAAATGTCAGTTCTTCCCAACTTGATCTATAGATTTCAAGACAATCCCAATCAAAATCCAAGCAAGTTATTTTGTGGATATTGACAAACTGATTCTAAAGTTTGTATGGAGAGGCAAATGACCCAGAATAGGCAACACAATTTCAGTGTAATGAAGGAGAAGAACAAAGTTGGAGGACTGAGATTGTCTGAATTTAAGACTTACTATAAAGCTGCAGTAATCAAGTCAGTGTGGTATTTGAAAAAGAACAGACAAATAGATCAATGAAACAGAATATGTAGGCCAGAAATATACCCACATAAATATAGTCAACTGATCTTTGATGAAGGAGAAAAGGCAATACAATGGAGCAAAGATAATCTTTTCAACAAGTGGTTTTGGAACCAGGCATCCAACATGCAAAAAAAAAAAAGAATCTAGACGCATCTCTTACACGTACACAAAAATTAACTCAAAATGGAGCACAGAAAGGGGGCTGGCCCCGTGGCCGAGTGGTTGAGTTCGTGTGCTCCGCTGCAGGCGGCCCAGTGTTTCTTTGGTTTGAATCCTGGGCGTGGACATGGCACTGCTCATCAAGCCACGCTGAGGCAGCGTCCCACATGCCACAACTAGAAGGACCCACAACGAAGAATATACAACTATGTACTGGGGGGCTTTGGGGAGAAAAAGGAAAAAAATCTTTAAAAAAAAAAAATGGAGCACAGAAAGAATCCATTGGAAAACTATTAGAAATAATCAACAGCTACAGCAAAATTGCAGGGTATAAAATCAACCTACATAAATCAGTAGCATTTCTATACTCTAACAACGAACTAACAGACAAAGAACTCAAGAACACAATCCCATTCACAATCATAACAAAAAAATAAAATACCTTGGGGTAAATTTAACCAAGGAAGTGAAAGACGTATACAATAAAAACTACAAGACTTTCCTGAAAGAAATTGATGACAACATAAAGAGATGGAAAGACATTCCATGTACATGGATTGGAAGAATAAACATAGTTAAAATGTCCATTCTACCTAAAGCAATCTACAGATTCAACACTATCCCAATCAGAATCCCAATCACATTCTTTAGAGAAATAGAACCAAGAATCCTAACATTCATATGGGGTAACCAAAGACCCCGAATCGCTAAAGCAATCCTGAGAAAAAAGAAAAAAGCTGCAGGCATCACAATCCCTGACTTGAAAACATACTACAAAGCTACAGTAATCAAAACAGCATGGGACTGGTACAAAAACAGGTGCACAGATCAATGGAACAGAATTGAAAGCCCATAAATAAAACCACACATCTATGGACAGCTAATCTTCAACCAAGGAGCTGAGGGCCTACAATGGAGAAAAGAAAGTCTCTTCAACAAATGGTGCTGGGATAACTGAACAGCCACATGTAAAATAATGAAAATTGACCATTCTTTTTCACCATTCACAAAAATAAACTCAAGATGGATCAAAGGCCTAAAGATAAGACCTGAAACCATAAGGGCTCTAGAAGAAAATATAGGCAGTACACTCTTTGACATCAGTGTCAAAAGGATCTTTTCAGACACCATGTCTTCTCAGACAAGGGAAACAATAGAAAGAGTAAACAAATGGGACTTCATTGGACTAAAGAGCTTCTTCAAGGCAAGGGAAAACAGGATTGAAACAAAAAGACAGCCCACCAACTGGGAAAAAATATTTGCAAGTCATATATCCAACAAAGAGTTAATCTCTATACTATATAAAGAACTCACACAACTCAACAACAAAAAATCAAACAAACCAATCAAAAAATGGGCAGGGGACATAAAGAGAAATTTCTCCAAAGAAGATATATGGATGGCCAATAGACACATGAAAAGATGCTCATCATTACTAATCATCAGGGAAATGCAAATCAAATCTACACTAAGATATCACCTTACACCCATTAGAATGGCAAAAATAACCAAAACAAAAAGTGACAAATGTTGGAGAGGTTGTGGAGGAAAAAGCACCCTCATATGCTGCTGATGGGAATGCAAACTGGTGCAGCCACTATGGAAAACAGTATAGAGATTTCTCAAAAAATTAAAAATAGAAATACTGTATGACCCAGCCATCCCGTTGCTGGGTATCTATCCAAAGAACTTGAAATCAGCAATTCCAAAAGTCCCATGCACCACTATGTTCATTGCAGCATTATTTACAATAGCCAAGATGTGGAAGCAACATAAGTGCCCATCAACTGATGATTGGATAAAGAAGATATGGTATATATATATACAATGGACTATTACTCAGCCATAATAAAGGATAAAATCGTCCCATTCACAACAACATGGATGGACCTTGAGGGTATTATGTTAGGTGAAATAAGCCAGATAGAGAAAGACAATCTCTGTATGACTCCACTCATAAGTGGAAGTTAAACATGTAGACAAAGAGAACAGATTAGTGGTTACCAGGGTAAAGGGAGGGTGAGGGGTAGGCACAAAGGGTGAAGGGGTGCACCTACAACATGACTGACAGACAATAATGTACAACTGAAATTTCACAAGGTTGTAAACTATCATAATCTTTATAAAAAGTAAAAAAAAAAAAAAATGGAGCACAGACCTAAATATAAAACACAAAACTATGAAACTCCATTAAAATTAAAAACTTAAGCTTTGAAAAAGACATTGTCAAGAGAATGAGTAGACAGGCCACAGACTGGGAGAAAATATTTGCGAAAGACACATCTGATAAAGGACTATTATCCAAAATATAAGAAGAACTCTTAAAACTCATCAACAAGAACATGAACAACCAATGAAAATAGTGGGCCAAAGACACCTCACCAATGAAGAGATACAGGTGTCAAATAAGTTTATGAAAAGATACTCCACATCATATATGATCAGGGAAATGCAAATTAAAACTATGAGGAGATACCACTACATACCTAGGCTGGCCAAAATCTGGAACACTGACAACAAGTGCTGTTAAGGGTGTGGAGCAACAGGAACTCTCATTTATTGCTGGCAGGAATGCAAAATGGTGCAGTCACTTTGGAAGACAGTTTGGCAGTTTCTTATAAAACTAAACATACAGCCCAGGAATCATGCTCCTTGGTATTTTCCCAAAGGAGTTGAAAACTTACCTCCACCCAAAAAACTTTCACATGGATGTCTATGAAAACTTTATTCATTATTGCGAAAACTTGGAAGCACCCAAGATATCCTTTGGCAGCTGAATGGATAAATAAACTGTGGTACATTCAGACAATGGAATATTATTCAGTGCTAAACAGAAATGAGCTCTCAAGTTATGAAAAGACATGGAGGAACCTTAAATGCACATTACTACATGAAAGAAGCCAATCTGAAAGGCTACACTGCATGCTTCCAACTATATGACATCCTGGAAAAGGCAAAGCTATGGAGACAGTACAAAGGTCACTGGTTGCAGGGGTTGTGGTGGAAAGGAGGGTTGAACAGGTAGAATGCATGGGATTTTTAGGGCAGTGAAATACTCTGTGATACCATGATGGTGGATACATGTCAGCATACATTTGTCCAAACCCACGGAACTTACGACACCAAGAGTGAGCTATGATGTAAACTATGGACTTTAGCTGATGGTGATGTACAATGTTTCAGTTGCAACAAATGTACCACTCTGGGAGGGTGCTGTTGGTAATGGGGGAGGCTATGCGTTTGTGGGGACAGGGCATATATAGGAAGTCTCTGTACTCTCCCTTCAGTTTTGCTGTGAATCTTAAATTGCTCAAAAAGCTCTTAATTAAAAAAGAAACACAAGAGGGGGCCACCCAGTGGTGCAGCGGTTAAGTGTGCACGTTCTGCTTCAGCGTCCCGGGGTTCACCAGTTCGGATCCCGGGTGGAGACATGGCACCGCTTGGCAAACCATGCTGTAGTGGGTGGCCCACATATAAACTAGAGGAAGATGGGCAAGGATGTTAGCTCAGGGCCAGTCTTCCTCAGCAAAAAGAGGAGAATTGGCAGCAGATGTTAGCTTAGCTCAGGGCTAATCGTCCTCAAAAAAAAAAAAAACGAGAAAGCTATAAAAGTAACACGAATTTTACAGTAAAAAAACAAGAATTCCAAAAAATATCATGAAGCTGTTTCTGTATGTTTTTGACTCTATAACATGGACTTAATTTCAAATCTACATTTTAGAGCATGTTTTGTTCCAAAATATATTATGTTATTGGCCAATCGTGCTCTTTTTCTTACATAATTAATTCATTAAGGATTTCGTTTATGTAAATGAAATAGCTGGCATTATCTGTTACATAGGAAAATTACTTTTTTATAGCTTTTTATTTTGAAATAATTTTAAATTACAGAAAAGTTGCAAAAACTAATTGAGAGTTCCTATATACCTTTCACCCAGCCACCCTCAACGTTAGCGTCTTACATACCCACAACACAGTTATCTGACCCAGAAAATTAGCATTGATGCAATACTAGGAACTAATCTCTAGACCTTGTTGAGATTTCGCCAATATTCTCATTGTGCTTCAGGATCCTACGTGGCATTTAGTTTCACATTACTTAGTGGTCTTTAGACACTTAGTAATTTCTCTCAAGTAGAAAAACCTCATCTATGACGATTCCTCAGTGTTTTCTCTTTGTCCACGACCTTGCGCCTTCTGATGAGAGCTGCTCTGTGTTTTGTAGAATGACCCTCAATGTGGGTTTGTCTCATGTTTTCTCGTGATTCCACTGAAGCTGTGCAGTTTTGGTCGGAATCCCACAGAAGCAGTGTTGTATCCTTCTCAGCGCATCACGTCAAGGGGTGCATGCACCTGTCCCTGGTGGTGTTGACTTTGATCAGTTGGTCAAGGTGTGGTCTGCCAGGTCCCTTCGCTCAAGAGAAATTATTATGTGTCTTGTGGGGAGATACTTAAAGACCATGCAAATAGCCTGTTTCTCTTCATATTTTTTTAAAATAGACTTTATTTTTTTGTGAGGAAGATGAGCCCTGAGCTAACATCTGTGCCCATCTCCCTCTGCTTTGTATATGGGATGCCTCCACAGCATGGCTTGATGAGCAGTGCGTAGGTCCACGCCCGGGATCTGAACCTGCAAGCCCTGGGCCAAAGCAGAGCATGTGAACTTAACCACTATGCCCCCAGGTCAGCTCCAAAACAGACTTTACTTTTCAGAGTAGTTTTAGGTCCAGGAAAATTACTTTAAAAGTAAATTTTATATTTCAACCTTTGTTTGTTTATTTCAAACAAAATGTTTTTAGTTAAAACTTCCCTCTTAATCATAGCATACAAAAATAATGAAATGATTTAATACATTCCTAAGGGGGTTCATATTTCTGTGAAGGGGGTTTGAGAATCAAAAGAAATTTGGAGATGCTGAGGTAGGCAAAAAAGACAAAAATGTTACAAGATTTGAATAGAGGGGAGTTGGCTGAAAAGAGGATATGAGCTGATAAATGCAGGTTTATGGATATGGTGCTGGTGAGGTGAGCTGAAGGCAGAAATAGTGTATTCTGTGTTTATTCAGCATCCATTTCTGCACTAGGCCAGGGGATGCTGAGATTGAAAGGGTCTGCTCCTCTGCCTCACTCTCATGCTTGCAGGCTTCCTCTCTGTTTGCGCTGGTCAAGGCACTGTGAGCCCACAGTCCAGAGCAGCCGTGACACCGCCTGCCATCTCCTGGGAGGTCCCTCCTGGCCACTCGCATGCCCCCAGAAACCTCGGAGGCAAGGAGAAGGGATGTCCTGGGGGCCTAACCTCCCTTGGCAGCCTGCACAGGAGTTGTTTGGCCTGGAGGGTTTTTTTGATCTCCTGTTCTCTCTGTTTTATATAAAACAAAAGTCTATTGATATTAGGTTTGGAGTGTATAATTGAAACACTTTCTCTGTCCCTGAGTAAATGTCTTGATTGATCGTGCCTCGTTCAGAAGAGTAATCAAAGTGTAGACCAAGGCTCCCTGGGAATGATGAGCAGAGACTGACCCAAAATTCTAGAGCCTTTCTGCAGTTCTCAGGAGCAGTCTTAAAACCGATAAAGTGAATAGTTTAAAGGTACTGAAATTTGTTTTTTATGAGCCCAAACAAGTTACTGAGAATGCTAATGCAGTATCCTACTGGCTGCCACCACACCTTACAGAGTTCCTGTGATACTGAGAATGCTAATGTAGTATTCCGCTGGCTGCCTCCACACCTTGCAGAGTTCCTGTGATACTGTACAAGCTCTGATAGTTTGACTTCCCATAACTGGGGGAAAGACATTTAGTTATTACTGCATTATCAGTGTTGTACTGAGGTCATCTTGGTTTTCAAATGCTGCTCTTGTTGCTTTCAATTATAAATTGCTCTTAATTTAGCTTCATGATAATTTTGTTTGTTGCAAGTTGTTTTGGAAACCTCCTACAGTAAAATATTGCGTCCTTACATCAGCAGTGTATTGGTTTCTCAGTAACTGTTTCAGGTCCTGAACGAATTGTAATTTAGAAGTGAATCACCTGCTCTCTTTCGCTACAGCAAATGTATGGATAATGCCCACCTCCCATCTCCCCACCCGCACCCCCACCAATTTGCTTTGGGAAGCATTCCTTTCAATGTGCTTCTTGGGAATCTGTGGTTTTAAGCAACTGACAACATACTATTCGAAGTAAATTAACAAAATTGCTGCATTATTTTAGATTTATATGCCATTATTTTCTAATATCAAACTATTGAAAATGGTAAGTAATCCATATGTTGCTAGGAAAGAAGCTCACTGCAGCTTGTTTATTTTGAGTTTTTCTTTGTTATCGCTAGCTTTGATTTCACCGGACCGTGGAAATGTGTGGATTAGGTAGGCTGCCTCCCCCGAGGGGTCTAAGGACAATCTGCGAGTTACTTCCCAGAGGAGAGTTGGAAGCTATGGAAACCAGGGCGAGTTTGGAAAACTTGACCCTTTTCCCCAAATTATACCAAAATTATAAGCCAGTTGGGATTAACAGGCAATCTTTTTAAAATCCAATTATTCTATGCATTATTGACAAATCCCTAAGACGACTGGAAGCCACGTTCGATTATACTTTATTGGGAAGACCTGAAATCAGGTTGTTTTCCTCCCAATAGCAGAGGAGGTTTGCCACCTTATAGGGGTTAGAATTTTGATCTTGGAGTGGATAATACATCATTTAAAGCAGCTTGTGCAGTTACCATAGCTGGAACAAGGCAGGCGCTATCATAACTGATCACCTGGGAGAAGATTAAACGGGAGAAGTACCTAACAAAGCAGAGTTAGGAAATGCGAAAGACATGCTAATATAATTCATACTTTTTCCTAGGATAAGCCCAAGACCAGGAAAAGGAAAAAGACTTCCTTCACTTATTCATCAAATATTTATTGAGAGCTAGTTATATGCCACTGATATGCTTGGGGTAGATCACTGGACAAGCAGACATTCCTGCCCTTAGAGAACTTAGACTCTTTAAACTACTTCAGATTTCTAGTCCTCTGCTTTGAAGACCTCAAACAAAGTAGAGAAACAGCGTGTAAGGTAGTTAAGAGCATGCATCTAGAAACAGGTTCTCTTGAGTTTTCTTCAGTTTATTTCTTCCTAGCCATGTGGTCATGAGCAAATTCCTTAAATCTTAAATTTCGCCTTCCTTACTTCTTCACTTCCTTTTTCTGAAAAATGCTATCTTGGAGGATTGTGATAATTGCCTAGAATAAGCCATGAGAAGTCTTTAGAACAGTACTGGCACCGCCTTAGCGTTCGTTACACGTTTCACACTGTTATGCCATCGGCGTGCTTCACTGAACATATTACCAGGCCCTTGTCGCGCACCAGGCTCTCTCCTGCATTCTGGGTCCCACAGGAACGTTGGAGGCCTCCATTCTCCCAGGTAGTTTGTTTATATCGTGGGTTAAATTGGCTCTTGTGAGCTAGTCTGTGAAACAAAATACCATGTGTACATAATGTTATCTCTGAGGGAAAATGCTTTCTGAATTTTTAACACTGATTTGTGGAACAACATTTTGGACCCTACTTGGGATATGCCTGTGATAGTCTGTGTTTGTGACTATGTGAATGTGTGTGTGTCCTCCATTCAGTGGTGAAAGTTGTCAGTGTGCCCCAAAGGAAATTTCAAGAGGGATACGTTTACTTCTTGTTAAAAAAATCACATTTTCAGCATAGCCAGGAGTGAGGAGCATTCTTTTTTAATCCCCAATTTGTAACTTCACCTGTTAGGTCTTTTCTTTAGAAACGGGGGAAAAAAGGCTAACCCTTTCCTGGGAGGCAAATTGTTCTAGCATTTAGAAAATTAGAAGAGAAAGAATGTGGGGCTGGCCCCATGGCCGAGTGGTTAAGTTCGCGCACTCTGCTTTGGTGGCCCAGGGTTTCGCCGGTTCGAATCCTGAGTGCGGACATGGCATCACTCATCAGGCCATGCTGAGGCGGCGTCCCACGTGCCACAACTAGAAGGACCCACAACTAAAATATACAACTATGTACTGGGGAGATTTGGGGAAAAAAGCAGAAAGAAAAAAAAGAAAGAAAGAAGATTGGCAACAGTTGTTAGCTCAGGTGCCAATCTTTAAAAAAAAGAGAAAGAACTTTAAGAATATAACATAATAACTAATACCTTTTTAGAGGAAAATATTCTGACCAACCATCTATAACTAGCTAGTTTTAATATCTTTGTAATGTCTGTTGTTTTTTATTTTTCCACAGTTAAGTCTAGATTAGAAAAAATATTCAATTAAAAATAAGTTGTAGCCCAGGGTTAGAACTGTACCAAGAACCAGACAGCTATAGCACTGAACGTCTCTCTTTGGGCAGAACTTTGCTAAAAAGGGAGAGAAGGTAAATTTCTATTCTTATGTTAGAAGACAAAAAGTGTATTTCCATGCTTAAAATCCCTTTAAAAATTCTTCCATATGTCCAGTGTAAACCTGTTTGAGTCAGTTCACTCTTTAAAGTTAAATTTCCCTCTCTGATTTTACCTTTTAGGTAGATTGAGAAACTCTGATTAGCATTTTCATTACTAAACTCTTATGATTTAAAATTTAATTTAGTGCTTTTAAGTTAAATAGAGTTTGCTTTCATTTCTGTAGTCATGTTTGCTGTTTTGCTTTAGCCTCTATAGTTTTAAACATTGCATGCTCAATGTGAAAATCTAAACCAGATTCCTGGCTTGTGCTCGATTTGCTATGTTGTAGCTTACTAATATATCCCTATATTTATTAACATTTATTAAGCGTTGAGCATTCCAAAGCAAAAAGTCATGATCTCTACCCTAAGGAGCTCCCAGTCTTGGAGGAGGCCATGCAGTAATCACTCGAGTGTGATGCTGTGGTGAGAGTAGACCCTGGTGTTCTAGGGGCGCCCCAGACTGACCCCACCCAGGTTTGGAGGGACAGGATGCAATTCCTTAGAAAAACAATGTCTAACTGAATCTGAAAAGAAGTAGAAGTAACCTTAACAGAGAAAAAGGAATAGATGTTTGAAGGTCCTGGGGGTCAAGGAGAACATGGTCTGGTCAAGAACGCACACAAATGTCTAGCTGTTAGCATTCCGCACCGTCCACTTCCGTGGCCCGGGTTCGGTTCCCAGTGGTAGAACCACACCACTCGTCTGTCAGTGGCCATGCTTTGGCAGCAGCTCACGTAGAAAAACTAGGACTTACAACTAGAATATAGAAATATGTACTGGGGCTTTGGGGAGGGGAAAAACAAGAGGACGATTGGCAATAGTTGTTAGTTCAGGATGAATCTTTCCCAACAAAAAATAAAAAAAAATAAGGGGCTGGCCCACTGGCATAGCAGTTTAGTTGGCATGTTCTGCTTCAGCAGCCCAGGGTTCGCCAGTTTGGATCCTGGGTGCAGACGTAGGCACCACTTATCAAGCCGTGCTGTGGCTAGGTGTCTCACATATAAAGTAGAGGAAGATGGGCACGGATGTCAGCTCAGGGCCAGTCTTCCTCAGCTAAGAGAGAAGGATTGGCAGCAGATGTTAGCTCAGGGCTAATCTTCCTCACACACACACAAAACCCACAAAACAAAGGAACACACAAAACCAAATGGAAACAGACTCCTAAATTACAGAGAACAAACTGCTGGTCCCCAGAGGGTAGGGGAGAGGAGGGGATTAAGAGAACAGACTTCTAGTTATGAAGGAAAGAAGTATGGGTGAATGTACCACATGGGGAAGGTAGTCAATAATATTGTAGTAGCTTTGTGTGATGACAGATGGTAACTAGATTTATCGTGATGATCATTTTGTTATCTATATAAATACCAAATCACTATGATGTACACCTGAAACTAATATTCTATGACAATTATACTTCAGTTAAAAATATATGTATCCATAAAGGGACCTCGGCAGTTAGGAGTTAGATCTTCCCGTTGGCTTTCTCTCTCCCCCTTCTGAGACTCCACTTGCACCTTGGTTAGATCGCCTGACGTTGTTCCAACTCTTAGATGAGCTGTTTTCGTCTCTTCTTTCCCTCCACCCCTACTCCCACTCCCACTCTTTTCTCTCTCCTTTGTATTTCACTTTGGATAATTTCCATTGGCTAATCTTCAAATTTAATGATTTTTTCCCCCTTCTATTGAGTGGATTCTGCTGAAAGGCCCATCAAAGGAATTCTTTATTTCTCATGCTGTGTGTGCTTTTTATCTCTAGCCTCTCCATTTGACTCTCGGTGGCCTTATCATGGAGATGAGATTTCCTGCTGCGTCCTCATGGTCACATGGAGCTGTGTGCTGGAGCTGATTATTAAGTTTGTAGAAATGTGTGAGCCATTCGACATCACGTTGGTAGTTTTAAATTGGCCGTGGAAGAAGTATTTACATCACAGAAATTGGCAGACAGTATGAATCAGGACCTCTTTCTCCCCGGAGAACTGGTTTTCAAACCTTTACCATCATGCCACTGATGGATTTTGCTTCTACCCCTCCCTCAGTGAAAGTTCACCTGTTCCTGGGGCCAGATACTAGAGGTTCCCACCCGTCTCCCAGAGGAAGGTGGCTTTTGTTTCTGACCTTCCTGCAGAGGCGGTGAACCTTTTCCTGGGAAGGTTTCCTGCCCACCCTCCAGAAGCTGGAGGCTTTTTCTTCATATGAGAGTTTAGGAAGTGGGTAGAGTTTTGTGCGTATGCCTGCCTGGTGGGGTGCAGGGCGAGGTCTCAGGTCTCCTCTCCTGCCCCCAGTGTTTCTCGTGAGCATCCACTGGAAGGGAGCCTGTGGAAGAGTGCAAACTCCTCTTGCCCTCTTGTGTCTGGGGCTCCCAGGGATTCTAGACAGCCACACTGGCCCACACTGTAAGAATCCATTAAAATTCCACCTTCCTTCCTCTTACCTGCTTTTGTGTCAGCTGTTTCTCTTCCCCATGCTCTGCCAAAGGAAAACCAGCTCAAGTGCTCTCTCTCTCCTCAGAGGGGCATATTACCTTTCCGAATTTAGTTTGTCTGGATATCTTCCAACCTCCGGTCTCTGATTGGCTCGAGAAAAATGATGGTTTTGTTGAGTATCTGACTTCTTTCTCATTTTTAGGGTGGGGGCAATGTTCTTTTGTGGTTTCCACGTCCTAAGAGGAAGAGGAACCTCAGAAGTTAGATCTGAAAGAGTCTTTCTTTGAATCATGTAAAAACGTTTGGAATTTATTCTGAGCACCATGAGAAGGGAGTCTTGGGAGGATTTTAAGCGAGAGGGAGGCATCTCTGTGACCTCAGCCTTTTAAACACCGTGATGTCCGTCTCACACCTGGTGAGCCAGAGTAGCCCCTGCTAGCTTTCTGCCGATCATCTCCCGTCTTTGACTTTGTAGTTTGTTTCTGATTTCTGAGTTTATTGACTTTTCACTAGTCACTTTGCTTGCAACATCAGGATACTTCCATTTCTATGACTGATTCCCCTGGTGTGTATCTTTCTATATCTGTTTTTGGGTATATTGACTAAGTGGGTGATTTCAATGAAGATTTTACCAATTCCTTCATTTCTGTTTTAGAACTTGAGCAAGGATTAAATGCTAATGTTTATTTTGGCTGCAATCGCAGGGCAGCGAGAGTGAGGGGAAGCAGGGTGAGGCATGGAAGAATGGAACAGAGTGTGAGACACTGTGTTACCACCCTGGAAGCTGCTTCATGATAAGCCACAGAGACACAACCACACAGACGTTTCTGGACAGGCTGTACAGGAAACTGTGCCTCCAAGGAGCTCCCGGAGGGAGGAAGGGAGAGGACATAAACTGCCCAGCTTCCATCTCACGTCTCCCGTGGCTCCAGAATTTTCCCTGTGGGAGGCAGCTCCCCTGCACTTCAGGTTACATTAAGCAGCGCTTTTTAGCAGCTGCTTCAGAAGTCAAATGCTAAATTCTAGGGGTTGGCATATCACTGGGCTCCAGGTAGCAGGAGGAGCTCAAGACTTGAGGTGTGTGCAGTGAGCCTCAGGTGACAGAACCAAAAGGGCCACCATGGACTTCATGAGCTCAAGAGGAATGAGGGCCTCGGAGGGGACGCTGCTGATAATCTGATAACAGCTTTCATGGATAATAGCATTAAATAATGTCAGCTGCAAGGCCAGCCCTTGGGAGAGGCTTCATTGTGTACGTCCCTGACCTGGCTTCCTCTTCGCTTCTCTTCCCTTCCAGAGCCACCGGTTACCCTTCACTGGTTGTGAGCATTCCTGCAAATGTGTCTTTGGTCAAATGTCTCTCATTTTCTTTTCTTCATTTTGTCCCTGAATCTCTACCTTGGTTTCTTTTCCTCTCCAAGAAAGCCTGGGTTCTGCAATCTCTGGGTGGCTAAGACCCCCATCAGTACAAGCTGCCTGACACCCCACAACCAGAGACAGCTACTCTATTCTCTCCAAGATCTTGGAGCAATTAGTATTTCTACTTTTTCATATTCTTTCACTTTCTCCATTTATACCATAAGCTTATTGCAAGCAAGTGTCATGTCTTCTGAGGAAACGTAGCAATTCATAATAAGGAAAGAACACTGGATAGGGAGCAAAAGCTTAGGGTTTGTGGGCCAACCATGTCACCTGCCAACATATGATTTTGGACAGGCCAAAAAAACTCTTTCAGCCTCAACTTCTTTGTCCATAAAACGGGGATTATATACCATGCGGAATAGTTATGAGGATGAAATCAGATCGCAGGTGTCTATAAGCACTGTATACGTACAGTGTGTGTTACTGTGACTGTCAGCTGTCTTGTGGTGGATCACAATATTTCTTAGGCAGACGGGACTTTGTGGTCTCTAACACGAGACTGCAGTTTTGTTCTTAAAGAACCTCCAGCAGAGAGGCCCTGCTACATTTAACCATCAGATCAATTCTATCGAGGTAGCATTCTTGTCTCCTATTTTTAGAGGGGGAAGCTGAGGCTCGAGAGGTCGTGTGACTTACCCTCGAATCGCATAGCTAATGAGTAGCGTTTCGGGCCTGGGACTGCAGGGGTGCCTGGTGCCCACGCCCAGGCTTTCCCCAGGGGCGTCGGTGCTGCTCTGAGTTCCCCCAGCAGGCCGCGTCTGAGCCAGGCCTGCGTTCCCCGACTGTAGAGTCCCCTCCACAGAGCGACCCGGCAGATTTCCCCATTCCCACTTGCGAGTGACAGAGTGGCATCTAACAGTCATATGCTCTGCTAGGGGCCTTTTAGGCTGAGAGCTCCTCAGGTTCCAGCCAGACTAAATGAGCTTTTAAAAAGGTTTAATTACTAACAGAGCATATGGTGCTTAGTGGTTAGGAACATGCAGTTTCTGGAGCCTTCTGCCTGGGTTCTAATCCCAGCCCCACCACTGACCTGGCTGTGGACCTTGGGCAGGTGCCTCCACCTCTCGGTGACTCGGCCTCCTCATCCGCACGACGGGGACACTAGTCCTCACCGCCTCGGGGGGTGCTGAGGCGGAAATGAGCTCAGAGTTGGCCAGGCACATACGAAGCAATATGTGTTTTTGTCAAATAAAATAATAAGTTCGTATGTTTTATTTTTCACTTCAAACTTAATAGTATACCATCATTAAATAAACAATTAACCAAATGAGAAGAAGAACACGAAATAGCAGGTCTTCCTTTAAAACTAAGTAAGCTCCACTGATAGAATGGCAAAAACCTCACTTTTCTCTCAGGAAATACTCAGTTCTAGGCTGCTCTTGGGGGGTTTTGTTCCAAAGTAGACCTTTGTCACTTGACTGGGGAGGTGGTCATTTGGCCTGGGAGAGGGCGCCCTGGGCAGCTGAGGGAAGGCCCGGCGGGCTGGTCAGGCCGGGCGGGCAGGGCGCCAGGCGCTGAGCCGTGCGGGCCTGCTCCGTGGCGCTCTTTGATGCTGCACGAGACATTGACGTCTGGACTCGAGCAAACATAATGAATTAACTCTTTTGTGGAATTCCATTGTTGTTTTTGACATTTATTTGGTAATTTTGAACAAAATAACTTCTGAGGTGGTTACATAAGGAGAGCCATGACTTCAGTCCTTTTAAAAAGTGTTTCCCTTTGTTTAGCTGGATGTGTATATTTAGGGTGGAAAGAAGCAATTTCCTGCGTTTTCACCAAGTATAACATGCAGACTGCTAGTGATAGAAATTTAACAGATTAAAGAGAATGTTTGGTTTCATGATTACGTCTTGATGATATAGGGATATAGGGTGATATTTTCTGAGCTTTTGTTTTCTGGAAATTAATTGGCTTTAAAAATAGCTATCACCCATGCAATATGTTTTGTGTATGTGCGTACACACATAGGAGCAGAACTATTTTTTCCTTATCATCCATGGAAAATAGGCAGCAGTTTAAAGAGCAGGCATTTCAAAGGCATTTTGTGGAAACATACAAAAGCAGCATTAAAGTGGCTTTGGAGTCACTCTTTTCCCTACATGCAAATTTTACTGTTGACACGCTAGTCAAATGTGTCTTGAAGAGCCAGCAGACATCCCTGGAGCTGGGGCATTGCTGACTCCGGCTGCTCCCTGAAGTTCACCCAGTCCTCTGCGAGCGTGGGTGGGCGTGGACGGCGACTGCCATGCCAGAGGAGCTGTCCATGCTGCGTCGTTTCTAACCTGCCCGTGCTGCTTATCTTCTCCCTGTTGGTACCCTCTCACCTTTACCTGACTTTCCCTCTCTCTTTTCATGGTTCTGTTGCTTTGCTTTGGCTCTTTATTTCTAGATACCCACCTGTGGCCAGATTTCATACTCTTATACAGTGAAATGGTGTGCATTGGGTACGGCATTTTATTAGACTTCACACTGTTAGGCTGTATTATACAAAATCCGAGACTTACTAATTATGCAACATGGAATTTTAATCAAACATCTAGTTGCCAGGAAATTCTGGGTTCTTAAAAAAAAAAGTTATCGGACATGTAGACCTTGAACTATCTTATTGCTGGGGTTGTTTACACAGCCAGATCAGCACTTGGGAAGAAATCTGTCAAAACCGTAGTTGGTCATAATTTATTGCCCTGTCTGAACTTTGTTATAGAAAGAAATGCCTTCTATTCAGCTTGATTCTTTAGTATCATAGAAATTCATTCAGGAAAGTTTGAAGAATAGGAGAAGAAATCTTTATTCACTGGGCTGAATCTTTCTTTATACTCTGTACGTAACATCTGTATGTATGTCTAGGTTAATACCACCAGTTTTCCATTGCAAAAAGAGGCTCTTTCAAGGTTGAAATGATTAAAGTCTTGTATTTTAAATTCCTAAAATATCTCAAATAGATAGCAGTTAAAATAAATTCATAATGCTTTATAGCTGAGGTACGCATTTGGCTGTCTTGTAAAGAGTTCATCATATGGTACCCGGAGGTGATCTTTACACCTATATCAGCAGTGCTTCCTGAGGCTGAGGGTTTGAGAAAGAGATCTTAGGAGGCTGGCAATTTCAGGCAGATGTGTATCTGTCCTTCCTCGTCACTGGTTGTAATTTAACGGTAAAAATGTTGCAGCCATCTGGGTAGCAAATGGCTGAGGTCTGCTCTTGCCCGTGATTGTGAATGTGGAGGAGATTTGTTTGACTTCATAGATACTGGATTTATTACAAGGAGATGCGTCAAGCAGTGACTGTGTACATGCTGCTGGGTGTGTCTGCAGCCACTTCCTGGGCGGCCTTGCCTCAGACACCCGAGTGTCACGCTCACGTGTGTCTTAAGTGCTTTTTGACACAGCGCTGCTGGATTTTACGTCAGTTCTTCCCTCGGGGTGAAGCCCTGATTTTCATAGATGACCTAAGCTGTAGAAAGAAAGAATATGAAAAAAAAACAAAACAACAACATAGCCACAAAAGTCCTTTTTACTAATATGTGGGTTTTACCATTTTTTCAGAAAGAGAAACCAAATTACAGCCGCACTGTCACAGAATCTCCCAACATGGAAAGTTAGCAGCTGATTTCTTCTTCACAGAGAAAAGCTTACTACCCGTTCTGGACCATTTTAGGATCCGTTCTTGACACCACGCCGTCCATCCTGATTTATGTAAATGTTTGGTGTGTACCTCCACAGTTAGAGCCCTTAGAGTTTGTGCTGACTTGCTGGGCACATCCCCAGCAAAATAATCCATTAAAATTCAAATCCTTTCCCAATACTTGAGACAATCAGTTTATATTACACAAGGCACAATTATAATTTCATGTACAATTTCAATTCTATAGAAAATGATCAGTGTCCAATAAAGAGGGACACTTATTTTGAGGTAAAAGGATATTTTTTATAGCCTATATAAACAAACTCTTTCATATTTTCAGAATAGTTCCCTCATTATCTTTGGTGTAGGGGAACCTGATTGTATTTTATTTTGATATAGGGACAAGTGTGTGTCCCTGGCTGCATGTTTAATAGGCAATGTGACTTTTTCTCGATGACATTTAAATGGAAAGGGTTGAGACAGAATAAGGTGGGTACTTGCTTTCTCCTTAACATGGAATCACTCTTACAGAAAGAACAAAGAGGATGCACAGTGAGTGAGTGTGTTGCATTTGCGCCAGCGTTAGGGGGATGCGGACTATGCATTCATCATTACCTTTGTGTAATAGACCAGATGCCTGTTGCTCTGCTGGGGACCGTGTGTTGGATCCTAAGAAGATCGCCCAGAGGAGTTTGGGAAGGATGCATAGGATGGGAGTGAAGCTGTCATGGTTGCGTGCTTTGTGCTGAGGAGTTCCTGGGAGTACTGCAGACCCCAGCGAGTGGGCGCACAAGGCAGCTAGACTCCGTGAGTGTGCCCACATCCCCCCCAACTCTCATTTGTAAACTCTGAACGAGACTGGTATTGTCGGTCAGGAAATCTAGAACACTAGAGAAATATTATTAGGAAGAAGACCGTAAAAATAATGACAAGATAGAAAACAAATCCTGTCAGAGCCCAAGAATACATTTGGCTTCCGCTTGCTGTGTCTGTCTGTTTCTATAAATGGTCCAGAATAGAAACCGGATGTTTGAAATCTCTCTCCTTCTCGCGTGCTCTCCTCCCCTCCCCTCTTCCTTCCTCTTCAGTATTAGCAGACTTACTATTTTTATTATTTTTATTTATACTCCTATTTTCAATATTTGCCATTTGTGTGGATAACACATTAATTTTTAATGAAATATTTTCAGACTCTTGGAATAGCTGAATCATAAAAGAAAACTTGAAATTGATATAGACTCCCGAGGCAGCATAGAAACTGATTATTACACTGTTACATTTCCTACTCACAAGTGGTAAGCGGTTATTTTAAAAGATGAGGGGTACTTCGATTTAAATCTCTTATCTTCCAATATAAGCCTAGTTTGTATAGCATTTGTGGCACAAAGAGGAATTCAGGCACTGTTCTAATTAAAATGAAAGAAATATCAAAACAGTATGTTAGACAGTGCTCTCTAATAATTTTCTTTTTATCTAGAAACACATATTTTTGAGAAGCCTCGTTGCTGTTGAAGAAATTCAGTTGTGGCTTAAACTGAGTCTTGGGGCAGTTTTTCATGTTAGTTCTGTTGCAGAACTAAAGATTTTAAAGACGGCAGCATTTGTTTCTTTGAGTAGTTTATTTTCTCCAGTCAGTAATGGTTTGTAGTTTGGTATTTTCAAGATTAAAATTAATACTGGAAATTATTTAAACAATTTTATTTTGAACGCTATTCCCAGAACTACAGCTTCGTAACCCACTTTGGAACTGTAAATTAGTAAGGATCGTTTCTCCCAAAAGTTTTTGTTATAGAAAGCATAGACATTTGAGATGTAACCTCTTACAGACTTTTCCCCCAGTCTCAAATTATAGGGATATCTATGATCAATAGTATATTGGTAATTTAAATCTTATTTTAATAATTTTATATATATATACAAAATTTTATAATTGAAATTTCTTCTTTGTAATTACAATTTCTAAAAAATTTTACTTTTTTCAAGCAAATTTGCTTATTCTCAACATTAACAATGAATTTATATTTTTTCCAAGTGTTAATATTTTATATTCCAAATAAAGATCACTAAACGTTATAAGGAACCCTGTCTGTCTTCCATGAGCTGGATTGCGTGGAATGGCATTTAAAGAATTGAAGAGACCTGAAAGATTGCATGGTCCCTCTCGCCCTCCATCCCTAGCCCCGACCCGGACACTTTATAGATGAGGAAACTGAGTTCCAAAGAGAGAGGTGGCTTCCAAGACAACAGTTCAGGAAATGACTAGAAACTAGAATCTGTGTTTTCTGACTTCTGGTCTCGTGTTTTCTACTGCTCCCGCTCAGTAATGCATACGTCCTCAGAACTAGGGAGGTGGGCTGGTACCCACCATCAAAAGGAAAATAAGAAGTGCAGATCAACAGATGTATAGCAGATGCTGTCTTAGCCTGTGAGCTTGAGACCAGAGGTTGGAAGGTTAAGTGAAAGGTCAGGAAATCATAACAAGGGATATATATGTTGGGCCAAGACATTTTCTTTTTTTTTCTGCTTTTTATCCCCAAAGCTCCCCAGTACATGGTTGTATATTATAGATGTGGGTCCTTCTAGTTGTGGCATGTGGGACGCCACCTCAGCATGGCCTGATGAGCGGTGCCATGTCCACGCCCAGGATCTAAACCAGCAAAACCTTGGGCCACCAAAGCGGAGCATGCAAACTTAACCACTTGGCCATGGGGCCGGCCCCCAAGACATTTTGTTTGTATGTGGATCACCCAATTTGGAGTGCCTCATCATTTTTCTTGGATAAAGCACACCAAAATTGCATCTTTATTTATTTGTTTATTTACTTTTTGCTGAGGAAGATTCACCCTGAGCTGACGCCTGTGCCAGTCTTCCTCTATTTGTATGTGGGTCGCTGCCACAGCATGGCTGCTGATGAGTGGTGTAGATTCACACCCAGGAACAGAACCCGGGCCACCAAAGCAGAGTGTGCTGAACTTAACCAGTAGGCCACGGGACCAGCCCACAAATTGCATCTTTTGATACACCCAGTTTTGGTTTCTCTGAAGCAACTGACGACGTAGAGACGCTCGGGAGGCAGCCTCCCTGCAGAATTTGCTGTTCTGGTGACCCTGTCCTTCTGAGTCCTTTACCATTATGTCATGCACACCTAATTTGACAGACTTTTTCTTTAACTCAGCTTTGTTGATTCTTTCTAAACCATTCACTTTGTCTTCATAAAATCAGCAAACTATTTTTTTAACCATCATATTCTGAGTTCACTGAACGTTAAGCTATGCTTATGTGAGCAGCATGAACAGGCTTGGGCAGAAGGACAGCTGGAGGGAGCAGAGGGTCCAGGCACACTGGGGAGGAGCAGCCAGTGGCCATAGTGTTGAGTGTGCTCTGGCTTCATTCGGTACATTTAACAAGCATGCAGGGTGCCTTGGTTCCTTAGCTGATGAGGGTAGCGGCCGTCCGTTCAGGAGCATCGGCTGAACTTTGGAAGGAGCTGTTAGAGTCAGACAAATGAAGGTGTGCAACGGACTAGACTAGTGTTAGAAGAAGAATCTGCACTACGTTATCCGTGCACAGTTTTTCCCTTTGTACCAGAGGGGAAGCAACCCACCTGGAGGCAGAAGAAAGGGAAGTTTCTTTGTTCCCTCTTTGCTTTCTCTTTCCCTGGGTGAAGAAGGCCAGCCTCACATCACTCAGAAGATGGGCCAGCGGAGCATTCTTACGCCAAGCACATTTTCCACAACTGCTTGGAAGTGAAGGCAGCAGCCACTGTTCAGCCTAGAGACTCAGCCATCGTGCACAGACCTTTGGATGACCTGCTCTTCACTCAGGGATGCTGGGCTGCGGCCCTGCTTTGTTTAGCGAGTTGGTCCACTCCTGTGTAAAGTCCTGGAAGGACTGCTTTCTTTGGAGGTTGCACTGCTGAAAATGCAAATGGTTTCAAAATGGGTTTAGATAAATTCTTGGATTAAGATCCCATGCCTGGTTTTTAAAGGGTACTATGAATGCATTGCCTCATTCCTAAGTAACGAAAGAACAAACCAACAAGTAATGAGCAACTGTCCAACTATCCTCTCTCTCTAAATTGGGTGAATAGAATCCTTCCACATTTCCTTTTATCATTTTTTTTGGTGCAAGCATCATTCCATTTTTCTTTTTTAATTAGGTCACAGTATTTATCAAGATGATGATTATAGCACACAGCTGCTTCACCAAAAAAAAAAAATTGTGCTGTATAACTTCCTCTTTACTCCCTTGCTACATTTGCTGTGGCCCGAAGGGGCGGGGCCGCATTTTTCCATATGTATTCTGTGTAGGACAAGCAGTCCTACAAAATGGTCTTTGATAAAAGGAATGCAGGATGTTTTAGTCTGGGGACAGATTGCGGAAACAATCCTCTCTTTGGAAGGTAACAATGCACATTAGTATATTAAAAGCCTTGATAAGTCTGAGAAATTATTCACCATTCTTAAAGTTTAAGTTGGCTTTAATTAAAATAATAAGATAAATAAAAATATTTGTGAAAACAAAATTTTGCAGATAAAGGTGTGAGGCTGCAGCATGAAGGACTGCAGACCGCCTGCAGGGATGTTTTTGAGACATAGCACCGATCTAAGCGTGGAGATGACCCACTGCGGCACTCCATAGAGGACCCGAAGGATTGCTCCCCGGCCCTGTGATCATCCTTCATCCCTTCACCCCTCTCGTTCCAACCCTGGTTTTATTTTCACTTTGTTTCCCTTGCACTCTAGTGTATGGCATGATTACCAAGTCCGTGCTTTCTACCTCATGGGCAAGAAAGGCTGCCCGAGACTGTAGCTGTCGCATACACCCTCGCTGCTGAACAATGCTGTCTGTGATCTGCAGGCGAAGCTTGCGGTGTGATTCATCCAGGCTCCTGAGACTGTGTCCAGGGATGGATGTGGAGAGGAGTCGGTCCTGGAGGACTTCCTGGTCTCTAGTACCACCTCTCTGGCTGTGATGAGCCAGGAGAGTAAGCATCTGGTTTTTTTCTCGGTTCATGGGCTCTCAAAAGGGATTTTTTGGGGCCGGCCTCATGGCCAAGTGGTTAAGTTCGTGCGCTCACTTTGGCGGCCCAGGGTTTCACTGGTTTGGATCCTGGGCGCAGACATGGCACCGCTCATCAAGCCATGCTGGGGTGGCGTCCCACATGCCACAACTAGAAGGACCCACAACTAAAAATATACAACTATGTACCGGGGGGCTTTGGGGAGAAAAAGGAAAAATAAAAGGGAATTTTTTTGTTGTTGTGGTCTTCCTTCTTCTCAGGGATCTAGAGTCATTTCTGAATATATAGAGAAAGAAGATTAGTCTTCGTTAATTTGTTAGTTTGTTCATTCACTGTTACGTACATTGTTCGGATGTTTACTGAGTGCCCACTATGGTAAGAGAGGGAGCTGTAGTAGGCTTGGGGATTAAAAAGATGCACAAGATGTAACCCTTGTCTTTGAGAATTCATGCTCCCAGTAGCCTGGAATGCCTTTCCCTTCTCTGCCTAGAGAACTCTTCTCTCCCAAGAGCCAGGGCCCCTGTCATGTCTTCAGTGAAGCCTTCCTCCACTCCACCTCTGCAGAGCACTTTGATCAAGCACACAGGGGCATCAACTGTTCTCGAATGTCTGACTCATTAGACCGTGAACTCCTTAAGAACAGGAACCATGTCCTAGTCATCTTTGTTTCTCTAGCGTGTAGCCCAGTGCCAGGCACTTGGAAGGCACTTACTGAATGAATATGCCATCTTTTTTATCTTCTAGCACATCTTTTTCAGTTTCCCAAAACTGTAGAAGGGAAAAAATAATGAGTGAAAAACAGAGTTTGATGTATATGTACAACTTTTTTAATATATGTATTTTACGACCTCTCATCTGTATCCTCACATTTGGAAAAACTGCTCAGTATATTTGTTAATTACCATCAACTAATATAAATCTAAAGTTTTGCTGAATAATCATGTGCGTCCAGTGTGCACTCAATAAATATTAATCACAACTATTAAATAGACTCTGATCTCATTGAAACTAGAGTGGCTCCCTCGCTCTATTTAGGCCCTTTAATGACTCCTTGTGTTATTAGTTGGTCCTTGTTTTGCGAGGTTTGTAGGTCGTGTTTAATGGAGCTGCTGGTTGAGGTTGTTAGTGGTTACGTAAATGACTTTGACTTTACCACTTTATGACAGTCATTTGGAATGAGTTATATATTTTCCAAGCTTTTGGTTTCCCCAGAGGCCTGATATATTAAAGAATGATTGTTAAGTTGCAAATTTTGTGAGTTTTTTTTAGTCAGCTAAATTTGACATTTTACATGATGCTAGTGACTTCTGTGTCATAGATGAAAGAGATAATGTAGAATTGAGGCTGGGAGACATTTTCCTTCTTTTCCATGGCCAGGCAGAGCAGCCCTTGGAAGATGGTCCTCGGAAAGAGATGATCATTTCTCACTCAAACCAAATATACTTAACTTCTGTATCTCTCTCACTTTAAAATAATCGTTTCTGTGACCTGTGTCTGGAAGTGCTCCAGTTTTTCCACATGGCCCTTAAAACATAGTGTCAGCATTGCATTTCATATTTCTTACTTTGAATTATGCTACAGTGTTCACTGCAGGGTTAGCTCCTGCTGGGCCTGGCTGGAGTGTAGGGTCCTGGGCTCCTTTTGGCTTTTTGCCTAGAACAGGGAGGCCTCAGTGCCTGCAAATGGGGCAGCCCAGCAGCCTCCTTAGCCCTTTTCTCCTAGGTCCACACTGCGCTCTTGGCGTTTTAGGTCTCCCCACTTCGATATGAAGAGTAAATGACTCCAAGCGAAGGCTGGAAACTGCATTTGAGCCTGATGTCCAGGTATCTCGAGTGAGAACTACTTTCAGGGTAGGATTTGGGGGTCAGGTAGGGGCAGCATTATCAGAAAATTTGAGCTCTCACTAGAGGCCAGCATCCCTTCATTCTAGGCACTCAGTCCCTCCCTCTTGTTTCTCTGGGACATGTTTCTATTTTCCAGCACTTAGAGCACTGTATTCATGGCATTTTATGTCCTTCTCTCTTATTAGATTGTTAAGTCTTCAGTCAATTTCTGAAGTCCAGTGGATAAACCTGTGTTGAATTAATGAGTAATTCTCTAGGGACCAAAATTATTTTAGTTTAAAAGCTGTTAGCTAATGGTTAGGATTAATATATGCTGATTCCATGTGTGTCCTCATTTCTCTCCACCAAGCCATTAGAGTTTGGACTCACCTGGCTTTATTAGCTACTCTTAAACCGTTTGAAGATACAGTATGGTTTGGTCCATCCAAAACAAAAGATCAAACACAAGTGATTGAATACCTGTTACATGATAGGAGCTACAGGCCATGGAGAGATAGAAGATAAATTAGACAATCACTGCCCTTCAGAGGTTCTTGTTCATGGGAGAGAGTGTAGAGCCCTCACTCTTGCCCCACCAGACCCAGGCAGTAAAGACTTTAGTAGAGATGTGCGTGTAGCAGCGTAGGATCACTGAAGGGAGGCACAAATCTAGCCTGGGAGATGTTGGGGAACTTTTTGGAGGAAGGGATGCCAAAACTTAACTTTAGAGGATGTGCAAGGCTACATGCCTGGCAGAAAGCAAAACTGGAGAAAAGCTCTGGAGAGAGAAGTGATGGCACATGGAATAGGAAGCACAAACAGGTCATTGTTGGTGAATGCATTGGGGATCGATGACAGGGCTCTGGCTCTTTATCCTGTAGGTACTGGGCGGGGTGGGGGGGGGGGCAATGAAGAGTTTTCAATAGAGCACAATAGCAGATCTGAATTTCAAATGGCTCACTCTGATGGCAGCGTGAAGGATGGGCTTTAGGGAGCCAGACAGGGAAACCATGTAGGAAATGATGAGTGCCTGAAATAGAGATGAAGAGGAGGCCATGGATTGGAGAAATATTTAGGGGGCAAAATTGGCTAGTGATCAGTGGGATATGAGAAGTGAGGAAAAGAGAGGAATCAAGTAATTTTCTTCCCTAACTCTTACTGTTAGTATCTGTTTCTTTGGTCTAAATCCCAGTGACGTTTTTTATATCTCTTAGAATGAACCTGCAGAATGCCTTAAAAGCAATGATTGTAAAATGACATTTGTTAGTCATATCTTCGTTTGGTTTAAATTTTCCCTAAAGCAAGTCTACATTTTTACTTTCAAACTTATGTATCCTTTATTTCTATGACTATTCAAACTAGATTTATAATTTTTACAATAAATATTTTAAATCCCAAGAAATGGGTGTCAAGAATTGTATCACAAGAGAGATTGTAGCTGGTTTACCAACTCCTGACATTGCCGATGTATGGCCTTCCTGCCCCTTCCCTCCCAGCTGGGCCATCCCTCCTCCCCGGGTACACTGACCATCCATCTAGCCCTGTCCTTGGTGCTAGGTAAAAGGGTCCTCCCTGACAGGACAGGCACCAAAGTAGATAATAAAATAGAGTGATAATGTATAATGATACTTCTCTTTGGCCAATCCTACTATTTAGACTCCAAGAAGTAGTATTATTTCTAAGAGAAGAATATTGAAAATAATCAAATCAAAATATTAAATCAAATCATCAAAATGTCCAACATCAGGAGATTAGTTACTATAAACAGTTTACATAAATTCCCTACAATGGTAGTCTAAAATGCCAATAAAATCATTTGTTGGAAAAAATAATGTTTATTGACATGATGAATGTTCAAAGTATATCTCCAGGGGAAAATATGATACAAGTAATATATATTATATGATTCCATTTTTTTGTGGAAAAAAAAAAATGGTAGATAGATCTAGGTATAGATATGTACCCAAAATATCATATTTTCTTCACACTCTAGTCCACACATATGTGGACTCAAATTTTGCCCATGCCAACTCGTATGTAGAGCTCAGCATCTCTTTGAGTTCCCCAAAAGACTTGGTATGCACAAAGGCAGTGCTGATAGCCTGGACTTCACTGATGCTGTTATAAGAAGGTGGAGAACAGGTACGCCTCCTGCCCCTTAGAAACAATGTAACAATCTCCATTGATAGTTAGTTTTCTCCTTCAATGTCCTTTCTAGGCTGACTTTTTCCTTTCTCCTGCTTCCGCCTTTCCCCATAACTTTCAAATTCTTTGCTTTCTCATCTTCTGGGAACCACAAATTCCTTATACCTCTGCATTATACAGAAAAATGCAGCTCTGCCACAGCTCTTGCTTCAAATGTGCATACATTCAAGTTAGCCTGTATCTCAAGTAAATAGTAAATTTAACCATTTAACTTTGCAACCTTGTATACACACACACACACACACACACACACACACACGCTAAAAGAAAGTCTAATAAAACGGTATTTACCTGTACTATGCAATCCATATTTTCTATTTTATGACTTACTAGTGGCTCATGACCCAAAATTTGAAAAACTCTGCCATGGAAGGCCATCTAATGACCCCAAAACTTCAGCATACCCCTTTGGAATCTTACTTCTAAAATTATCAAATTGTTTCTTCCAAAAACTTAATGAATTTTTTTTCCATCTTGTTACACATGTGTGTGTGCATGTGTGCATGCACAAACACACAAACACAACAGGACACCCAAAAATGTAAAACATTAGCTGTCTCTAGGCAGTGGGTTTATTGGTGTGTTTTCTTCCTTCACATTTTCCAATAATTTCTAGGTTTTGTGCACTGAGCATGTGTTACTTTTGTAAAAGGAAATGAAAACATTTAAAAAAAGGAAAAAGAATAAAAAAGGCACAGCTCAGCTTCTGTCTCTTCTTGGAAACCTACCCTGACTAATCCTCTCCAAGCAGGGTCCATTCCCTCCGTCTGTTTTTCCACTTTGCCCTTTTGATTTCTCTTGCCCAGCACTTATATCATTGCCTTGTCATAATCTGTTTTTATTGTGCTTTCCTCCTAGTTCTGAGACCATTCCTCTTCTGTTTGGTTCATCACCATCAAAGACCACTTCTCCCTTCCCTCTGTGACGAGATTCTTAAACTGAAATCCACAGATAGGTTGTTAATCTCCAGAAAATGTATGCAAATTTTAATGTTTACTCATTTCCTTTCTGAAAATTGGATCCAGTTAGCTTTTGAAGGCCTGTGCTGTGCCAGAGTCAGCCTGGCGGCCTCGTGGTTAAGGTGGGACCTTCTCACCTTCGTGACTCGGGTTTGTTTTGTGCCCAGGAACCACACCACCCGTCTGTCGGTTGTCGTACTGTGGTTGCTGTGTGTTGCTGTGATACTGAAAGCAATATTGAAAAAATTGGCCATGAAAACCCTGTGAATAGCAGCAAGCGTTGTCTGATACAGCGCCGGAAGGTGAGAGGATGGCGCAGAAAGACCAGGCAAGGCTCCGCTCTGCTGCCCCCGGGGGCGCTGGAAGTCACTATCCACTCAACAGCACTAACCACAGCCTTGTGCCAGGCAAGCTGCTAGGTCTGATCTTCATCCGACTCTCCACGCATTGGAGAGCTCCTGACCCGCTGCTCTCTGTGCTCACCCAGCCTGCTGTCCTTGTCCAGAGTGAGTGCCACGTGGCAAGGACGGCCCTGTCTCGCTCCTCGCCTTCCTGCTCCCAGAACAGTGTCTGGAACACAGTAGGCACTCAAGACTGTAACATTGTGAATGCCTAAGCATGGCGAGGAAGAAAAGGATTTTATTTTATTATCCCCACTTTTCAGAGTTGATTAAATATCATGATGTTACTTGAGGAAGCAGGAAGGAATTAAAAGCATTCAGACTGGGGTTTACGCTCAGTCTCGTCGCAAAACTGGTCTTGAAGCAGGTTTCGATTTGGCGCCTGAGTGGGCGTCTGTCTTCTTGTCTTTCAGGCTGGCTCAGTGGTCGCGTAGGCCCTTTCTACCTCTAAATTACACTCCTCCTGGCTGGCTCTAGGCTCCATATCTAACCCCCGTCTCCTGCCTCTTGGGTTAGAGAATGTGCACCACTCTTGAGTTTGACTTTCCCTCGGCTTCATTCAATATGGTTCATCTTGTTTTTGAAGGTAGTTTGTTCCATAGAAACCAGACAGGGTGTTGTTTAAATAGTAGGCTGATGTCTCAGTGCAACATATCGGCCCACTGAGATCTACAAGAGTGTGAATCACAAACCCGCCTCTGTACGTTTCTGATTTAGTGTGAATGTTCTGGATGTAAGAAAATCCTGTTCAGAATGGTCAGGTTACCTCATTTTGCAATCAATCGTATTTCGAAATGTTAAGCTGGTAGAATAACTGCTCTTCCTCGCTAAGTAGATTCTTTCAACTGTAGCAAAACATTTTTAAAGTTAGGTAATTCCATCTCTAATCCAAATTGCATTTGTTTCTTTTCTCCAGACCATGGATGCGCTGGGGCTGTGCATTTAAAGCTCAGCTTTGTGCGTGGCGTTCCTGTGACGATTTCAGTGTGTAAAATAAGATGTTTACAAAAGCCAGCCTGAGACCCATACTATACAGCAGTTTAGCAGCAAATTTCTACTCTGGGTATTTAACAATAATGGGATCTTTCTATTGGCTTTACATAAACTCAGATTAGTAGTAAAATCTAAGTAGCAGCCCATTTGGCAAACTCTTATACTTTAAGCAGTCGCAAATTTGCTTCTGATTGTGCTTTTCATTCACACCTAGCTCAGATTTTTTCCTGATGCTTTTTTAAATCCTCTAATTTACATACTGTGGTAAATTTAAAATGAGAACAGATGAATGCTGCTACACTTTCTATTTCACTGATGAATATGGTATTTTGCTTCAACTATCTAGCTGTTATATATTCAATGACCTTTAAAACATGAAATAGATACTTCTTTTCATATACACTGTGCAAGATGGATTATTAGTATTGTCTTCCCTTTCAGACACTGAGTCTGAGACTCAGAGGCCGAGCAGAGCTTCTGGGAGCTGACTGTAACAGGCGAAAGCCCAGAGGTTCCTGCTCCCGGGCTCCCACCTGCTCTTCTGGGCAGAGAGGCCTCTTCCCGTGTGGCTGTCTTGGGGATGTGAGAGCGGAGGCACCCACTATAATGCACTTCTCCTGGCCCTGCAGTCCCAGAGTGCCACAGTTGAAGGAATTATACCCATTTGAGGATGCTAGAACATATATTTTAAGTCTGAGTAAGAAAAGAGGTAGCAGTTTTTGGGTTGTTTTTTGTTTGTTTGTTTGTTTTGTGAGGAAGATCGGCCCTGAGTTAACATCTGTTGCTAATCTTCCTCTTTTTGCTTGAGGAAGACTGACGCTGAGCTAACATCTGTGCCAATCTTCCTCTGTTTTATGTGAGATGATGCCGCAGTGTGGCTTGACGAGCAGTGCTAGGTCTGTGCCCAGGATCTGAACCTGTGAATACTCTGGCCACTGATACAGAGCATGTGAACCTAACCACTATGCCACCAGGCCGGCCCCAAGAGGTGGCGTTTTTTGATTGACTAATATGGATTTGGCTCCAGCTAAGTGTAATATGTTATCTCATTTGTTATTATTGGTAATAATAATCTTGTTCTCCAGAGGAGCAAAGTGAGGCTTGGAGAGGTATCAGAGAAAAAACGGAGCCTGAAAGGAGTTAAAGCGGTAAAAATAGATTTGATTCAGGAACTGTTGCAATATGGGGAGAGAGACCTCAGTATATAACTGGGCTCGATTTCAAGTCAGCAAGGAAACCTAGGGGGTTTTTGTTGTTGTTATTGTTGTTGTTTTGAGGAAGATTAGCCGTGAGCTAACTGCTGCCAATCCTCCTCTTTTTGCTGAGGAAGACTGGCCCTGAGCTAACATCCGTGCCCATCTTCCTCCACTTTATATGTGGGACGCCTGCCACAGCATGGCTTGACATGTGGTGCCATGTCCGCACCCGGGATCCGAACTGGCGAACCTGGGGCCACCGAAGTGGAACGTGTGCACTTAACCACTGCGCCACCAGGCCAGCCCCAAACCTGGGAGTTTATAGCCAAGGAGCAGGACAGGGGTCAGGAACCGGTGGCTAGAAAATTACTAAGAAGAAACATCAGGGGTCAAGGGAGATTCTGGCTAAAGCGACCTTGCTGGGTTCTTCCTGAAGGCAGGCCAGGGCGATCAGACGGCTCCTGGGGGATGGCAGAGAATGAGGCATTTTGATCAGACATGTAGGTTTATCAGATGTCAAGGGTGGAAGACTCTCTAAACTACAAGAGTCTTGCTAGAACTGGGCAGTGCAGGCCTGACAAGGGCAGACACTGAAGCCCAAGGTCAAAGCCTAGTTGAGAAGAGGGCTCAGAGGAACCTGCCTGGAGTTTGGTCAAGGAGAGAGCCTTTGTGGTCGGAGGTGAGGTTGTTAAGTAACTGAGGTTTCTAAGGCCAGGCTCTTTCTGTGCCCACACTGGCTCCCTGTCCACGTCAGCCTATGCTCCCCACGAGAGACGAGCCGCTCGAGGAGAAAGTTCTTCTTTTGTTTCTGCATCTTGCATAGTGAACAACACATCACTTTGTTCCCGATGGGCCATCTGCCTGGGCAGAATTTCCATAAAGATAACAAACGTGCCCTCCTTTGTGCTGAAATGCAGGGCCGTCGGAGACACCTTCCTAGGGGAGGTGGGAATAAATGCTTGAGGAAGTGAATCGAATCCATCATGTAACTTTGTAACAGTGTTCATTTTAGATCCAATAACCAAAATCAATATTAATTTGTTATATACAGTATTTAGGCTAAAAATGCCATAATTCCTAAGACAAGAAAAATCTAGGACACATTTTTAAAGTACAAGTTTAAAAGAAGGGAATCTTTCTATTTCAGAATGAAGGGATGAAAAGTTTTAAAAATGATAACAAAAAATTCCTAGGGAGTTTTGAGTTTTTATTTTACCCTAACATGAAAAAGCGGTCCAGTTCCTGAACACTTGATTGCTTTACTTCTGTCTGTCTTGATCACACTCCACTGTGCTGAGAGACTGGAGGCTCTGAAATTTAGTAAATGGCCCTAATTCAAGATGTCCTACTCCAAATTTAGCTTGATAGAAAGGCAAGCTATTGTCACTATATTTTACTTCCGGCAAACCCAGTACATTCAATTCAGAATTACAATGAATTAGTTAATTGGCCCTTCTTCACTGGACAGCATGATTCGTCATAGTAAGTTCCCCTGTAATGCTTGTAAAAGTGATTCGGTTTATTAGAACCCTCAGTCTGTGCTATATTTCAAGGGCAGAGTACATTTGATAGTGTTACCCAATAAACCAAATTTGTCGCAATATTTGGCTGGGCAATCCGCTGGGCCCTGAGGAAACCAAGAAGGGGTCAGAATGGTCTCTGAACTCAAGGCATGCATGTTTCAGGAGCAAGGACTGGTGGAGTGGGTGTCCACTGCGCCAGGGGCCTGGGGGAACTCAGAGCATGGGCTCTTTCTTTGCTCTTCATCCGCCTAGTTTTCTGTCTCCTCTGACTGCTCATCCTTTGGATGCACCAGGAGCATGCAGAGTGCAGCTTGATGGAAAGACCTGCTCGTCAGCCTTCTCTCCTTGGCTTGGTTCACTGACGGGGAAGGTCTGACATAATTAGACCTGAGAAAAGCGGGCAGGTTCTGTTTTCATCCTCCATCCTGCTCTGGCCAGGGGGAAATTCCCCTGTTAACTCTGTGGCTGGCTGGGGTCATGCAGGTGACCCAAGGTCCCTGGGCCATTCAGGTTATTCAAAGCTAAAAGTTGTGGGGCATTTTAGGGGATTCGTTTAACGAACCTGCAGAATTAATCAGATGACAAATTTGGGGATATAGAGGCAAAATACATAGTATTTTTTGGTGTATGTGTGAGGAAGATTAGCCCTGAGCTAATATCTGTTGTCACTCTTCCTCATTTTGCTTGAGGAAGATTGTCCCTGAGCTCACGTCTGTGCCAATCTTCCTCTATTTTGTATGTGGGACACCACCACCACGGCATGGCTTGATGAGCGGTGCATAGGTCTGTGCCTGGGATCCAAAGCTGTGAAGCCTGGGCCACCAAAGCAGAGTGCATGAACTTAACCACTACACCACTAGGCCAGCCCTTATACATAGTATTTTTTAAAAATGAGTACCAATTCTAATGAAACCAGTATGGGAGAGTCTGCTTAAAGAAAATGATCAAAGAAATTTGAATGAGCTGTGTCTGTAATTCTCTTCATGTGGATTCATAAGGAAAACCAGTCTTTTATTTTTGCACCAATGTGCCTAGGTCAAAGTGTATCAGTCCCAGCATTGGAAGAAAAAGGCAGGGGAAGTAGTTTAGAGTTCAGCTTGAAGATCTTTTGGTCGATGCTATTTTTTTAATAAATGTTAAATACACGCATCACACTGTCTTCTAAAGAACATTTGTTTTTTAAGGGTCTTTGTGCATTCATCTGTGGAAAAAAAGCAGCCAAGCTGCTCTATTCAAATTCCAAATTCTAGGGGAGCAGATTGTCACAAAATATACAGTGATGAACTTCCAAAATGGAAAATGGATGGAGGAAGCATAGGTATTTATCACACATGCTAGAAACATTAATGCTTCGTGAGTAACAAATGGACCTTCGACTCTTTTTTGATCAGATGCATCCTGCTTTGTAGCAATTAGTTTATTGATTATTTCGTAATTTTCTTATGGAAACAATCTTATAAATATTCAAATTCAGTGGGTGTCTATTTTGTTAATCCTGAAGACGTGAAATAAATTTCATTCTTAGTGTCACATCAACGGCAAAAATGATCACAAAACTAAAAATAATTCATTTAAATGTGCACATTGTTTAATAGTTGGTGTTAGATCCAAGGCATGGTTCTTTCCTTTTAAATTGATCATTTATAGCTGATAATTTTCAGTGTAATATAGGAGCCCTGTTGAAAATATAGGAAAAGGATCCAGCCTTTAAGTAAAAATGTATTTGCTTTGCTTGGTCCATCAGTTTCCATATTTACAACAGCTTCCCGTTGTTGACTGGCATCATGTGTTGAGAAATAGTCTTTCAATTACAGTGTATTTATTTCTGGACTTTCTACTCGTAGCAGTCCTTGTGCAAATGTAATGTCTGTAATGCTGATGGTTGATGTCAAAGTACAGTATTTAAGTCCAATTTTTCATTCGTTTTATAAAGCTTTTATCCTTACCACATTGACTTAAGTCACTCAAAATTGATTCTTTTTTTTTCTTTTTTAAGATTTTATTTTTCCTTTTTCTCCCCACAGCCCCCTGGTACATAGTTGTATATCTTAGTTGTGGGTCCTTCTAGTTGTGCTGTGTGGGACGCCACCTCAGCATGGCTTGACGAGCAGTGCCATGTCCACACCCAGGATCTGAACCAGCGAAACCCCAGGCTGCTGAAGCAGAGCGTGCGAACCTAACCGCTCAGCTATGGGGCCAGCCCTCAAAATTGGTTCTTAAAAGAGAGCTCGTTTACATAATTGCAACTTCGAGCATGCTTTATGAGTTTCATTGGCACTCTCCAACCCGCTGTTAGGTGGTTATCAAGGGTGGTTATTACAGTTTGCAATACAAGGAAACCAGAAGACAGGGATTTTGTTGACTTACCCTGTAAGACAGCATTGCTGCTAGACTTTTGGTGTGTGTTTCTTCTCTTTGTGGCTGCAGTACCCAAGGCGTCTCTCTGTCAGAAATATAATCATCAGGTCTTCTGGTGTAGATGGAGATCTCCCTGCAGGAAGCTTCAGATCCATCTTGAAATGAGGGCTCAGGGCACAAGACAGTTTGATTTGATCTTGACTTTTGTTGTGGGTCTGAGGAAGTTACTAATCTTAGGAGCACACTTCTTGGAAGAAGTCTGAAAATTCAACAGAGATGATCTTAGGATCTTTGCTATAAGAGAAATTCATCTACACCTTTAGTCTCACTGGCCCAGGCTCCTGTCTCTGGTCTCATTTCATGCTTCAAGGCTTCTTGGTTCCTGGTCCTCTTCTTTTTTTTTTTTCTGCTTTATCTCCCCAAATCCCGCCAGTACATAGTTGTATATCTTAGTTGCAGGTCCTTCTAGTTGTGGCTTTTTTTTTTTTTCCTGCTTCCTGGTCCTCTTCATGATTCCACAGTTAGTTTGACAACCACTGAACATTGTATTAAACCTCTTGCTACCATGTACAGATTTCCTGACACCCCTTACAATAGCGATAATTATTATATAGTATATCATTATACAACATATGATAATAGGTATCATTAAAATTATTACCATTATTTTAGCAGCAGCTAACTTTACCTGGTACTTGCCATGCACTAGCCATTGTTCTTGGTCTAACACTTACCTTTATTAACACATTTAATTCTTATAACAACCCTGCAAGGCAAGTACTAGCATTATCCCCATTTTACCAATGAGGAAACTGAGGCACAGTGAGGTTAACTAACTGGCTCAAGGTCACCTAGCTACTACATGACAGGGGTGGAACTTGAACCCAGGCAGCTGCTCCCAAGTCTATGAAGAAGGAATGCTGACGTGAAGAATCTTAGGAGTATTTTAGCTTCCATAATAGCCATTTTTTAAAAAAATTCCTCCTGTAGTTCCAGTAAGATGTGACATGGAATCCATTCTGAACAGAGTCCCAACATACATGCCTTAAGCTGTTGCATACATACCTTAAGCATAAGTATCCTCTGTCTGTATGTGAAAACCTTATGTTCTGATAGATGGAAGAAAATGTGGTGGAGAGAGTAAAACATTAATAGTTGCAAATATGTTTATGTTATCTTAAATATAAGGCGGATTGATGGAAAGGGAAAAGGAAAAGAAGAAAAGCAATAATTTGAAATAAGAGTGGCAGAAAGGGCATTCAGTAAAATCTCTTTTTCTGATAATAAAAAAGTCATGGCTGGTTGTTGACGGTTTACCCTGACATTACACTGGGTGCTTTCCCAGGATTACCCTGCTCTACGAGCAAGGAATCGGGCTTGGAGGAGGAACGGTGGCCACCACTGCGCAGTCGCTAAGAGGCTCAGCTAGGACTGGAGCAGGCCTGCCGGACTCCAAGGCCTGCGCTCTCTACAGCACCTCACTGTCTCTGCCCCGAAAGAGAAGACGGTCCTAGGGGACCCAGAACATCACTGGCTGTCAGGGGGATTGTCCAGATCAGTCAGGTGGAGGCCTGAGAAATGTTGCCAGGAACAAAAGTCACTGAAATACTAGAGGAGCGTTACCGAAAGGCTACCGGGGGCAGTGGTTATCCACGAGAGGAAAGAAACCATACAGCCTTTGGAAAGAGTGGGAATGGAAGGTGAGGGTGGAATCCTCAGGAAGAATACATTTGTAATCAGTTTGCACATGCTTTTGAGTATGTTCATGCTTTTCATTTATTGCCACTCAGCTGTGATGTGGGAACTCCAAACTTTTTTTGGAAACTTTCTACCAGCAGATATCACTGTCACCCCAGGTTTTATTGCGTGTATGTCACATTTTGTTTGTTCCTTTTTTAGGCCCTGTCTGCCTTTCTCCTTTGTGTTACCATGGCAATATTAATGTTATTGATCTGAGTGGAGCATGATGTTATTCACCAGTGTGGCATAAATTAGATTTATAAAAAATCTATTTAATAAAGCAATTTATCAGGTGTTAATAATGTGCATATATTATATATATATTTATTTTTTGGTCACCAAATATAGAGGCCTCTACTTAAAGTAATCATTAAAGAGGCACATCTGTTTTCACAAAAGGCATGCTTTCTTATCTTAAACACAAAGTTTCTGCAGTGAGTACTACTTTAGAAAGGAGGATCTATAGGATTTGTCCTACAGTAGCACGTTTGGCCATTTTCCCTGAGGCCACGGGCAAGGATGGAATCAGTGCCAGCTAGGAATGGTCACTGTGAGCGAGCCCAACTCATAGTGATTGATCACCACTGCAACAGGGGAAATCCAGAGACTTCCTGTTGTCAGAAGTTGAAGCAGATCAGTCTTAAAGAACATCTAATCGGACATTTTAACAACAAAGATGATTCAGAAGATAAATAGCCCAACTCTCCATTTCCACAAGCCAAAGGTATTACAGGTCCAGTTGACTGGGGCAAAGTGTGGATGATGCCCGTTCAGTATTGAGAAATGGGTGACAAGGCTGGAGAGTGGGAGCTTGCTTAACTCTCTTTCGGTAATGTCGTGGTCACGCAAATCAGCTCCCTGCTTCCAGGCTCCCTGGGTAGTCTCTTCTCCTTTTTCTTATTTGCGTGCACTCCCACCAGCCAATTCTTGGGCTTGCTGCATTTCTCACGTGGCTGAAGTCGGTGGCCCTATAGCCTTTGCCTCCCAGCACCCCAGAGGGAACCACAATTCCCAACGAGGCACTGCCTGTTATATCTTATTGCTTAATTATTCTACCTATTAAATGCCACTTAGAACCTTGTCAGCTGTTGAGAAAAGGTAATTATCACTAGTCACATGAAAAACACTTTTTTGGCTGCCTTACGGATACACATTTTACTGGTACCTTGATACATAATGAAGCCTGATAGCAAAACTTTTGCTTGTCTCTTCTTCAAGCCACAGCTGTTTCCCTGCTAAATTCATCCCATCTGTCTTCTCTTCCGTAAAGCTGTAGGCAGTAGAGCATAAGTACAGAAGCAGTTCAGTGCTATTTTGGATAAACATAGCTGAAATTTGAATCTTTGCCATTTGCGATGCACACATTTTGTTTTACTGCTGTAAAGAGAGCTGTCAAAATACAACTACATGGATAATTTACTAAAATACAGTCAAATATAAGGTTGATCAAAGAGAAAGTACGCGGGGTCAGTCTGACTGTTGCCATATGTGCTCAGAAAGCCGCCCTGGCCTTGGGACCCCGCGAGCTCCGGCCGGTCGGTCGGAGAAGGCTGTATCTGAGGTCTTTGTTGTAACCCTGCAGCCTGGTGTCAGGAGTTACCAGCTCCTTGTAACTGTCTGTGGCATGCCCTGCAGAGCCTGCAAGAGGCTTCACGAGTCCACTCTCTTAGTCTCCAGAAATATTTGCATCGATGGGAAACGGCTTCTCTTTCTTGGCACATCCAGTCAGATTTGAGCTACATTACCATTCTACAGTGTTTTGAAATGTGTTGCATTGAAACTTTTTTTATACCAGTGAGACAGTCTATTTCATTTACATCCCATTCCTTATTTCTGGGTTATTGGTGTGTATAAATGTACTGTTGTGCTTTTTTTTTTAATCAGTAGTGCCCAATGCTTCCGAGTCAATGGAGAAGTTTTCTTGAATTAATCCCTCTTCTGAATTGTAAGGCCACTCACTCACCTGGACCACTCCCGTCATGCACGTTTACTTGCTTTCTGTTTCTTGTGCGCAGAGGTCTTTTCTAGGCCCAGTGGATGGTGATGTCTGTGAGGGGGGCGGGATCTGATGTATCAGGTAACCCCTGTGGCCAGAAGTCACGACATGTGTTTGGACATGAGACACAGCACCTTTGGGATGAGACCATTCAGAGATCTCTGCATCTGCAGTTTAGATTTAACTTGCTTCCTTTCCACCAGTGAGGTTTCTCTCCTAGCACTTTTCTAGAAGCATCTTTGCAAAATTCCCACAAATGTGGATCTTGTTAACAACTACACAACCTCCTTGGAATGAAATCTTATCTGTTTTGTTCTCCACTGTTTTCCAATACCCAGTAGAGAAGACATCGTAGGTTTCGGTAAATATTTGTTGAACAAATGAATGAGCGAATAATAGGACAAATGAATATTGTGCTCTTTTCTTCACATTGTCTTAAAGTCCCTGCCTCTTGGTCAGCTGGAAAACACCAGCATCTGTAGCACGTATGGCATTTAAACAGCTTTAGCAAAATCAGTGTTCCTGGGTCTCCCGTTGCTGCCAATGAAATTGTTTTCCTAGAAAGCCCTCAGGGCCTTTTCTGCGGTGAAGCATTGCCCTCTTTCATCTAGTTTTCTTTTAGCAAAGAAACTAGCCCCGGCTCCTTGGAAGGCAGAGGTAATATGACTGCCACAAATGCAAGAAACTCTCTGCTTCGACTGAAGGTGGAAATGGCAGCTTTTGCCACTGGTTCTTTGAAAGTCATCTGTATAAAAAGGGCAAGCAAATCTTTAAATTTACTCTATGCGGCCATCTGATCCCAGGCCAACAGGTGCTTTAGAAGTCCAGTCATGTCCACTATGATGTTGTCCTTATAATTTATTCTTTCGTTCAACGCCTGCCCGTGTCAGGCCCCGTGCTGGATGTTGTAGGTACAGTAATATTCAGCCCCTGCTCACAAGGAGCTAACATTTTAGTGCAGGAGAGAGACAGTCGTGATGCACTGTGATAAGAGCCATGATGTGCAACAGAGAAGGAATCGGTATGAGGAGACCAGAAAAGGCTCTGCAGAGGGGTGATACTTGACTCCTAAAGAGATGCAGAGTGTATGCAGAGAGTAGAATAAGGCACTTTCTCTAATCCTGTTCTTTGGATTCCACGCTTTAGAAGACCATTTTAGACTTAAAACCCAAGAAAAGATGCAGCACATGCCTTCTGACTGACTGCCTTATATTTCCGATATCATGGTATGGTTCTCCGCTTTGCTGGCCCTCCTGATGTCCCAGCCAGCTAGCCTGGAGTGTTCCTCTGGCTGTCCAGCCCCAAGAACACCCTGACTCAAGCCACTTCTTATAATGCCTGCACAGCACAATCCAATCACAGTACAGGCCTCTAAACAGATTTTCATCTTGGGAGGGAGAAAATAATATACTACATAAAAAAATATTGTCTATGGCAACATTAGTCATTTTAAAGATTTTATTCTTTAAATTTTTTTCCTTTTTCTCCCCAAAGCCCCCCAGTACATAGCTGTATATTCTTAGTTGTGGGTCCTTCTAGTTGTGGTGTGTGGGATGCCGCCTCAGCATGGCTTGATGAGCGGTGCCGCATCCATGCCCAGGATCCGAACCAGCGAAACCCTGGGCCGCCAAAGCAGAGCGCGTGAACATAACCACTCGGCCACGGGGCCGGCCCCAACATTACTCATTAAACTCACCATTTGATGAGTTTGTGAGTTTTTCGGTTGACACCTTCTCCCCATCTTTCTGATAATTCTAGAGCCCATGCTTTGACTCCACTTGGATGGGAGGTACTCTCTGCCATCTGTGACAGGGAGGATAACGAGACCATTCTGCCAAATGGGCACATGCCCACACAGGCTATTTAAATAGAGATATCTCCTGGAAATACCTGTCCAGTAAATCGATGTGAATTCTCAGTGTTCCTGTGAGAGCTGGCAGGTCTAGGCAGCCATTGTCTAGAGAGAGGGCTGGAAATAACCCTTTGTTCAGAACCCTGTGAAGAAAGTTGGGCAGCCACGGTCAGGCCCTCTTGATCCTAGGTTGCTGACATGGTTGCACAAAATGTGTTCATAGAGGGGAACAAAAGTAGCTATCAGGAGTATCATGGCCCCAATTGACACTTGATCCTCAAAGTAATATTTGTTTTCGGAAATTCCAATTTAAGGCATGTAGTGGTACAGGTGGTACTTAAATTTTTCTTTCTCAATGTTATACTCTTGGGCTTTTCAGTTATGCTGATTGTTTCCAGGGAGCTTCGATGCTTCTTCCCATCCCCGGGGGGCAGGTTGCTGTCTTGTGAACTTTAACCTTTGCATCTGCCTCTGTTTATTTTCATGGGAGGTCACAACTTAGAGATTCTTCTAGTATCCAAGCAAACGACAACAAGAGCTTAGGGCATTCAGCCAGCTAGAATTTGACTTGAAAGGGACAAAGACCAATGGATAGTTCTCTGAGACTGTGCTTAATATTTCATCGTGCGGGTAGGCCTGCTACCACTTACTTAACTGGGCTGCCGGGGAATTACTAAAAAGATCCAGTTAATACACGTTATTAAACATATTTACACACACTGAACTATTTCAAACCCAAAATGCTGGAATAAAGACAAAATAGTACTGTGTATTTACATAACACCGTAACACCTTTCATTGGAAAAATCGCAAGGCTTTGCTAACTTACGAAGCTGCATAGCACCCCGCGAGGTGTGCAGGAAGCAAGGTAGGGTAATCAACAAGAAGCTGGCGAGAGGCGAGCGCGCTTGCGGAGGGTGACAGAGACTCCTGTGGGGGCCCCTGGGCATTCAAGTTCAGGTCACCCCACCGTAAGGAAACGTAGAATGAAAGTACCTGCAAATATCACAGGCGGTCATGGATTTTCATGTGCTTCTTTATGCTGTTATTTTTGTTGTCTTTCCAATCTACACTGAAGTCTCTTTTGTTTGAATTGAATTGACTGGCATGATGAACTGAAAAGATTCAGAGTTAAGTCTGCACTGGACGGTGACAGTGCCTCCTGACCTGGTCACTTGATCCCTTGTTTAACTTTCCCCAGGCCCAACTAAATATGATTTCCTTTATTTTTCCTTAGCCAGAATTTTTAAAATTATTTTATTGAGGTCATATTGGCCTATAACATTGTGTAATTTAGGTGTACATTATTATATATCAGTTTCTGTATAAACTGTGTCCTGTTCATCACCTATAGGCTAGTTTTTATCCGTCACCATACACGTGTGCCCCTATAGCCCTTTCATCCTCCCGCCCACCTCCTCCCCCTCTGGTAACCACATTTGTCTTTCTCTGTCTGACTTATTTCACTTAGCATGATATCCTCAAAGTCCATCCATGTGGTCACAAATCTTAGCCAGAATTTTTTACCAGAGTGTCCAGAGATGCCTAGAGATGGCTAGACGCACGCTAGTCAAGGGGAAAGGCATTGGTGAGCCCTGGTCTCCTCTGGGAGGGCCAGCATTGATGGGAACAAATTCAAGCCCAGGGCTGCCTCAGTGACTGCCCTGACCAGCACCTCCCATCATAGGCCGGCCCAGCAAAGAGAGCACAGAGAGCAGCCCAGCGCTTCCGGGGAGCTTGGTGCAGTGGGGTGACGAGAGGACCAGTGTGAACGTGAGACAGTCAGACCAATGAGAATAGTGAGTCTTGCATTTAGATTTTAAAATAGCGTATATTAGCATCTCGTAATGGATTTTGAATTTAATACTCTATTGGATTTCCACAAAGTTTAGTGCTGGAACTTAGTACTCATTCAGTTATGCAGCGCAATGGATTTCTTCACCTGATCCCTTGAGGAAAGAGACGAGCTTTCTCCCTGTACGTCTTTCCCACAGTAAAGTCTTTATTTTGGCTTAACCTTTCAAATTTTTTGGATAATTTGGGTGTCACAGATACTCATGAGAGGATAGCTTTCAGACACTATAATTTAAGTGTCTCTGAAGTGTAATAAATAGAGCTTTGTCTGAATTTTGGAAATAATGTTTTCTTCCTAAACAGCTGTTCATTTGTGTTCACAATTTTCTCTGTCTCTAGAAAAGCAGCACTTCTTTTTTTATATAATCTTGTCGCCCTTTTCATCACGTGAGCCATGTTCAGTCAGTTGTTGTGCTATTGTTTTAATACCCCTGTGCCCCACGGCAGATGACACACCCCCCCGTCAGGGGCTTCCAGAAGAGAAGATGCTGCTCACTTTGTGCACGCCTGTTCCAGGTCAGACCATCCGTTCCCATATCACTGGGGCTGGCTAACTTCACTGCCTTTTCAATTCATCTGAGACCGTTTTGGAAAAGGCATTTCAACGCCAAATGCAGTGTGAACAAGTCTTTGCCCGTCTTTTTCTCATTTTGGGGGCCCCAGTTAGCACACAAAGGTGGCAGTTTATGAGGCTATGATGCAGATGGTGATAACTAGCATTATATATATATATATATATATAATACATATATATCTCCTAACAACCTGGGAGATAGGTGGGACAAGTATCATTAAAATTCCATTTTACTATTTTTTTTTGAGGCAGCTCAGCCCTGAGCTAATATCTGCCAGTCCTCCTCTTTTTGCTGAGGAAGCCTAGCCCTGAGCTAACATCTGTGCCCATCTTCCTCTACTTTATATGTGGGACACCTGCCACAGCATGGCTTGATGAGCGGTGCCGTGTCCGCACTGGGGATGCGAACCGGCAAACCCCGGGCCGCTGAAGCAGAACGTGCGCACTTAACCGCTGCCCACCGGGCGGGCCCCCTCCATTTTACTTTGAAGAAATTCAGGCTGAGAGAGACTCAGTGTCAGCGCATCCCACGGCTGGTAGGCTGGGCAGCATACCCACTTCCTGTCTCTGAGTCGTTGTAGGGAAGATAGAACACGAGTTCAGAACCAGACAGCTTGGGCTCAGATCCACCGCGTCTGCTCCACCACTTTTGTGCTGTGTACCAGGCGGCAGCCCACGAATGCGGGCCTAGCGCCCTCCTCTGTAGAGTCAGGACAGTCGTCTTACCTGTCTCACGGGGTGCTGGAGGGGACTGAGTGAGTGGTTACACAGAATTGTTCAGAACAGTGCACGGCACACAGAAGGTGCTCTGCAAACCTCAGCCCTGTGCATCCCATGTCGTAGGACATCAGAGTTTGTCCTACGCTCCAGGAGGGGAGTGTTAAGTAGGTCCTGTTCCGAGTGGACAGGCTGGCCCAGGAAAGCACACTCGAGTCTGCTGGGGCAAGTGCACTCCCGGGGGCTTCTGCAGAGTGAGAATAAAACAGTCTTTGAGTCTCGTGCTACAACCCATGACGACTCCAGCCTGTGCGATTAGTGAGGGACAAATGACTCGAAGTGTCTGCCTCTGGGGAACCTCGTCTCACTCTCGGGGGACAGATCTCCATTCTTGACAGCTTGGAGAGCTGCCTCGTAATGATGCATTCCAGAGTACTCTTGAGAAGCCTTGAGATGTATATCTCTTAAGTTTGAAACCCGAGGGGCACCTTGCATTATACAGCACTAAATTCCAAGTAACACATCTCCATTCACAATCTATTTGCACAGACGCTCCTGGAAACTGCTACTGACCATTGACTGATAATGTGATCAAAGATTTATGAATTTGAAAGCATTGGTGTGACAGAAAAGGCTTTTGTTTGTTTGTTTGAAATCCCATTCTGCTTTGAGCTGGGCTGAAGTCAGCAGTGATATGAGGCGCCTGGAAGCTGTGGTGCCAGAGGAGGAACCAGGGGGCCCTGAGTTGCAGCGCGGTCAGTGCAGGTCCACTCAGACACAGGAGTCACGGGGAGGGAGAGAGCAGAGGGATGGAGGAAAACCCGCCTGAGGTTGCGCCCCTGGTCCAGCTGCGTCAGAAACAAGAGGAGGTCACGAGAGCACTTGGTAGCTTTATTTGGAGAGCATTGTCTGGTTAAGCACAGAGGAGCACCATAAATCCAGATCCTGGTTGCACCCACTCCCATTTCTTCATGTTAGCGTCTGATCAGCAACCTCCAAATGTTCCAGCATCCCTAGCAAGTAATTTTGACTGGGAAGCCTTCTATTGAGAGTTAACTTTTGTTGAAAGACTATTCTCTTGATAAGAAATTTCTGACCATTTCAGTGATGTTAGATTCCAAGTATATAATGACAGCTTTGCTGGTGTGTGTTTATATATGCGATGCATTGAGTGCATATGTGATAGCCTGCCGTCTTATAAAGAACATTGCTCTAATGTTTCACTGTGCTTTAGGTGCACCCAGCGTCCAGGCTCCATGTGAGTATGCATAAACACACATGACACGTGAACCACAAACCCTATGGAATTTGGTAGCATACATGGAAATCTGGTGAGGACAAGGGTTTTTGTGCTAGGAAACTTCCCTGTCAAATGTCCAGTAACTTTAGGTAAGTTCCACCCAAGGACAATGTGGTATAGAGAAGAGGGCACATGGTTCTAAAGAGAGAAATTGGGCTTTTACTCTGTTTTCACTGTTGCAGCTAATGTTAGGGTCACGGGTTTAGGAGACAGACCTGAGACTGTGTCCCAGCTCTGCCGCTTCCTCACTGTGTGAATTTAGGCAAGATATTGGTAGCATCTCTTAGCCGCAGTTTTCTTGTCTATAAAATGAGGATCATAATAATATCAATAATACCTTCTTCAAAGAGTTGCTGTTACGATTAAAAAATGGCTGGAAAAACGCTTAGTACAGTAATTGCACATAGAAAGGGCTCAATTAATAATAATAATAGCACCTTCGATTGTTTATTGCTTTCGTTATTTTATTATTGACTCTCAGTGACCTCATTTATTAGACAGAAGAAACCCTACCTCGCAGGGCTGTTCTCAGAGTTGAAAGAGCTGATATAGGTGAAAGCACTTTGTGTGTGCTCTGAAGCTCCCTATGAAAATAGCAGCAGGAATGACTGTCTTTCCCCTGACTGAGGGTCTTCTGAGGGCCTGGCACTTTGTATCCTGTCTCTAATCCTCACAACACCCCTGAGAGGTGGGGAGGGTCGTGTCATACTGCAGATGAAGCAGCTTAGAAGAATTTGAATAGAATCAGGCTCAGATTTCAACCCAGATCTTTTTTTTTAAATTCAGACTCGTCATTCTACATAGCCACATCTCAATGATAATAATAGAATTGTTAATAATAGTTTCTTGTTCCTGTTGATAATAGAATTGGGCTCATATCATCTAGTCTGGGCTGTTGTGTCATCATTGAGCAGGGTAGCATACACTGCATGTTTCTAAATTAAAACGTATGATTTTGGTGAAATGCACTTACTACATACTCATTCACAAACGTACACGTGCGTGTACCCACTAAGCCCTAGGCTCTGGGGGTAGTTCCAAAAAGAAGCAACATGTCAAAGAGTCCTGGGCAGTGGCAGTTGTAGTTGGGAGACATGTGCTGTCCCCAAGGTGAATAATGTGAAGGGTAGACTTTTTGAATGGATAAATTCTGATATTTTTATTATAATTTTCGATGCTTTTTCAGTCACTCCTCATGTTTTTACATTTCAGTTACATGAATTTTCATTCATATTGTAGATGACAAGTAAATGGAATGTACAATTTGATGCCCCTGCCTACACACTAATTATGACTAGCTTATTTATTGCTCGCCAGCTGACAGCGCCCTGCTCCGTGGCCCGCTGGCCGGGGCGTGTGCGGGCGGCGAGGCGGCTGCGGTGGAGGCACCCGTGTGCCCGGCCCTGCTGCCGGCCGTGAGAGAGCAGCGGCTTTGGAGTTTGGCAGTTGCTAGCTGCATAGCTTTGCTAAAGTTTTGTCTTATTTTGTTTCTTTTTAAAAATCTGTCCAAGCCTCCGTGTCCTCAACTGTTAAATTGGAATAATAATACCCCTCTCTTCGAGTTTCTGGGCTTACAGGTAACGGGAGATCGCCTTTGACATGCTCAGCACTCAGAGGATGTAGCTTCCCTTTCCACCCTTCTTTGACTTGAAAACAAAAAGTCTACTTTTGCAACAATGGAATATTTGCTTTGCTTTTTGGCTGCCTTGTATTTCCACAGACTTGGAAAACCGTATATGGTCACTCAACACATGGTTCAAACAAATTTACAAGAAGATCAGACACTTAGCATTTTACCTGTGGTGGAGATAGTACCACCAGTGGGGCTGGCTTGCCTGCAGAGTGCCCTCCGCCCAGATGCGAAGCGAATGTCCCAGAAGGTGTGGCTGAGGCTATAATGACCGCCCCGCCCCTGACCCTGCTTTTAGGGTTTGGTCCTGAAGGAAGTCCTAGCATCCTGGCCGTGATCACTCACGTGTGTCTATCAGGGTTAACATTGAGTTGAGAAGAAACCCATAATTTTCACCTGTGTCTTTTTGATTCCTGGCCTGATAGAATATTTTTCTAATGCCCCCCCTCCCAACTGTTCTAAGTTACAAATGGCCAGATTTCAGTCATCAGGAGAGGAGAATGTATTATTTTTTGCAGCCTGTCTTACTGGGGGCCAGATTCCAAGGAGGCAGCCCGTGTGCTCACAGGCCAGGAGAGCCAGGATTTCAACAGTGTCAACAATCTTTGCTCATCATACCAAAAAAGCAGTGTGTCGGGGCCGACTCATTAGCATACAGCCTCGCCCGTGCCTGCTAACAAAGCAGGCTCTGGGTATCTGCTAGTTTCTCAGCCTGTCTGTCTTCCTTGACCTAAAAGAAGAGGAGAAATAGCTTCAGGCAAGGGTGCTGTCCCTCGCTGAAGCAGGAAAGCCTCACAGGGATCCCAGAGGGAGAGCTTTGAAGTGGGTTTCAAGTAATCATCCTTTGGAGAAAGGAAACCATCCATCCTTTGTTTTTCTAATCTTGTTTTAAATCAGTGACAAGCAAATAAATCGCCACATTGTCTAGTTAAAAATGATGGAGCCCTGAATAATTCTGATCTTCCCTGTAACTGTTGTGTTTAGTTAGAGTCCTTAAAAAGAAATAAGTACAGAGACAGAGGTACACACGCACGCCTTGCTCTCGGTCTGTCTCTGTCCTCTTTTGTTGGGGGGATGGAGGGAAGAAGAAACGTACAGGCAGATGTGCTCCTAGATCTACAGGCTTCTGCCGACCATCTGGCGTCTTAGAGAAAGATGGTTGGAGCGTCTGGACTAGCACAGAGTCGGGATGGGAAGCCATGTGTCGTGTTGGTACAGGCAGTTGTTCGAGCTCTCTCTAAATGGCTTCAGGAGATTGTGTAATGGAACAAATGGTCCTGCGAGCCCAGGAACAGCCTTGCCGCTGCTGGAGAGGCAATTGGCCCTCGGGCGGGTGCTGCTTCCCTTTTTCCCCCAGTATTATGTATTCTTCATTTAATGTTCTTCGAACTCTGAGAATTGACTCTGAACTTTTCAACTTACAATTACAAGCTCATTCGTGGGCTCTCCCTGCCTCTTCGTCGGCCTGAACTCTCCTCTCTCTCTGATCTGTAGTGAATGCTCCGGTCCCGCTCTGCGTCCTCTCCCGCAGCCCTGCAGGGGTCCCGGCTCAGTGCCCCAAGCTGCAGTGTCCTCCCAGCAACGGGGCATGTGTCCTCCCACCAGAATTCCCAGAAACCCCAGGAGGTGGAAAATCTTCCATTTCTTAGTGAGTCAGCTGAGAGTTTTATGTGGTCCCAGGTTTTGAGCTCATGAGAGAAGTGTCCCATCACTATTTTGGACCTTGTGTGTGACATTAAAAACAAAATTATACTAATTCCATAGCAGTGAATTCTTTGGACTTTTAGGTCACACATGCTATTTACTCAGCAATTTGAGACCTCAGAACTCTGCTTCCTGATACAAAATGTAAATCAGTTTAGGAATGGAGACACTGTGATATTAGCAGCATATTGGCAGCATTTCAACTGTGGTCAAGTTTCTGACATTGCATGAGACAGAAGGAGCCATGAGACTGCCCAGTGGGAGCAAATCTTTCGAGTTTGTGCCCTCCGCCAAGCTCTTGAGACGTTTCAGCTACATTTTAGGGCAAACAGATCTTATTTTGTTGACATTTCAGGGCCATTGCACATATAACGTAAGCTCTTTAGCTGCTAGAAAAGTTAGGTCTTCCTCCTCGGTGGGGTAGATAACTCACTCTGAGACTCCGGGTGTATCATAAATCCTGGTTAATGGAAAGTGAAATAAGTAGTTGAATCAAAGAACCAGTGAATTTATCTGATCAAGTCGTCAAGCCAGCCTGAATGAAGTGGTCAGTCGGTCAGTGCCTGGTTTGCGCTGCACCCATGGGAGCGGAGTGCACTCAGCAGCAGCACCTCCTCTAGGATCCGAATCGCCACTTCCCTCTCACAGCCAGTGAGCCCACTGCACAGACCCCAGCAAAGGGGCAAGTGAGAAATGCAACCTCCAGGTTAGAGGCGAGCTAGCAGTGTGACCCAGAGGGGACAGGGGCTCCCGGGTCTGCCCAACTGCTGCCAAAGGTACTTTGAGCAATGAAAATACGGTATAATTTATTTTGCTGTGTAGTGATGCAAAGACTTCCCCCAAAAGAGCAATGAAAGCTAGAGCATGTGTGACTGGGCTCCAGCAGGAGAAAGGGCACCAAGTCAGACGTCTGAATGTGTCTTCACTCTGTCATCATTTGTACATACTTGTGGCTGAGGCAAAGGCAAAGGATTTTACTATCTTAAACAAGGTCGTCTGAGAATCCTTTGAAGATTGTTACCAACTTCTTTCATAAATAACTATTTTCTGCAAGGATAAGGATGTCACCTAGAAATTTCAGATAAAGTGCTGTTTCATTTTTGTGAATTCTTTGTATTTGTATTAAAAATTATTCTTATCTCATATACATACGTTGAAATACATTCCTTTTTTTCTTTTCAAGCTTATTTCATGCTGAACCCATTAGTGTGAGGCTCTCCTTACTTTGTCTTCTGAATTGAGGATGGGGCTGGTTTGTGGAAAGCATAATTTTGATTGTTATCTACCAGTTGGAAGAAACTACCACTGTAATCCCTTTTACCGTCCAAATGTACATGGTCCCAAATTTGTCAGAGTTAGAATTTCTTGAAACAATGCAATTAAACTGCAACATATTTCCTAACATTCTTAATTAAGACAGTAACTAAAAAATGTAGATTAACAGAAGTTACTGTTTTTATCAACATATTTTCTTTCCTTCCCGCCACCATCACATCCCCCTCCCCCACCCCTTTTTGCTTTAAATGTCTGATGTCAGTTTCGTCCACATGTACATTATGCACATGGCACCAAAGAAACAAAGTAAAAAATTCTCTTTTAATTCTGCACTGCGTGCCCAGCGCCACATGCACTGTCTGTTACATGTCGCTTCTTATGAGGTTCATGCTGGGAGTTTTTTTTAAAGGCAAAGTGTTTCTGAAGGAAAGAGTTCAGGTTGGGCAGACTGTGTTAAAAAATCTCGCTGTCTCCGAGTGGAATTAATAGACTGATTATTCTGTGCAGGCTCAAACTGGCAGCGTGTGCAAAAGTTCAAGAGTGTCTGGGAATTGAAATATGGAGAAGAATTCGGGAGAGCGAGCAGAGACAAAGAATTGGAAGTAGGGTTTAGAAGTGAAACTAATGGTAACTCTAAGGAGGCAAAGGAAACTCGAGAATGAACAACAGTGTCATAAAGCAGTACTTACTGAAAATACTTTTATGGACTCAGGAAGTCCTGTTTCCATGCACATTTTAGGATTGATCATAAAAATCAGTTTAGTTATTGGATGAGAATGGGGGGAAAAATTAAGAAATGTCATACCCAGTTCCTTTTCATTTTCGTTTCTTTGAGTTCTTAAAACCTTTGCCAGTTTCAATTGTCACATGAGAAGCTTAATCACACAGAAATTAAAACGGGGTGTAATATTTCTTCAGCCTCTCTATTAGCCAAGATTTTTTTCCTGTTTAATTAAAATTTGAGTCCTCCATGATCATCAACAAACAATGATTAATTTTTTTGTTTACAAACAAGGAATTAAAAGGTAAGAAGAGCAAATACAATCCCGCAGCACCTCTCCCATCTCAAGGAAACCAAACTTTTTCCACGTTGCTTCTGAGAGGAAAGAAACTGGGACGTGCGCTTGGAGGTATTGAGGCTCTCGCCAGCCCCTCCCCGCAACCGCCGTCTCGGTTTAATCCGCCGCCCGCCCAGGCCGCTCGAGGCGGCGGGATGCGCCCCGTGCGAGCGGGAGCCCGGGCCTGCCCCCCGGGAGGGGCGCCGCCGGCCCGGCGCGCTCGGAGGTGGCCCGAGAGCAGGTGCTGGTGGCGAGAGGCGCGCGGGGAGCCCCTGGCCCCCGCGCCTGCAGGCGCACAGCTGTGCAGCGTGGCGCTGGGCTTCCCGGGCGCGCCGGGCACGCGAGGGCTCTGCGTGGTGGGCTCTTGGGAGCAGCTGGGCCCTCAGAGGGCTCATCCTGAGCGTGCACAACCGCGCTAAGTCCGTCAGCGGGATTTCGCTAAAACCCTAAGATGAAGCGTTCTATTGGCAGCGTCTAGGATGGGGGAAACCCAGCTCCCTTCTGTTGGGCAGTTGCTGTTCTCTAAAGCAGGAAATTACCCCTGGAGGGGCTTAGTATACGGGGTCCCCCCGTCGCCATGTGGGTCGGGGTGGAAGGATGTCACTCTCCTGCCCTGCAGCTCTTAGGATGGTGGTGTGCAGCCCGGAGGAGCGGCGCTGGCAGGCCAACCCTCCCCCCATCTCCCCCAGCACGCTGCTGCCAGTCTGCCCCACAACCTTCAGCCCCGGTGGTAACTGGCTAGCAAGGCAGTTGTTTCTACTGCCGGGCGCCTCGCTACTCCCTTCACAACCACCGAGGAACCAGCATGTAGAGGCTAAACGCTGTGTGGATGATTTAGCATAGCTGGGGGTTTTTCTTCTTAAAATCTGGGTACTGTTGCCTGCAGGGGATTCCTTGTCTACACAGCAGGTGCTCACCAGGATTGGGGGCCATGACTGGGAACTGTGGCCTGTGCTGTGAGGCTCTTGGGCACCTGCCCCTCAGGCTGGAGGCCTCCAGTGTGCCGCCTGTTGTCACCCCAGGAAGGTCTCTCCTTCCCTTCCCTTCTGCCTCTCTTATTCAGGAAATCTTAATTTAGGAAAGAGGAGTATTTTGCTCTATTAGGACGAATGAGGCTCCCTGAGACCATCCTGGGTGATGCTCCAGCCCTGGGAGCTGAATCCCGCCTCCCTGGCTCTCTCAAGGACTGCATGGCTTGTGCATGTCAATGGTTTCTTCTTGGAGCATCTAAAAGTTGCCTGATGACTGGGCGAAGGTGCCAGACTTTCTTATTCCAAAGCAATCTTAATACATGTTCTCTTTGCCACCCTCCTGGAGGCCGCAGCAGTCACCTGGGCTGCACAGCAGTGTGTTCACTTGTGCTACTTTTAAAAAACAGTCAGGAGTGTTGGAAGCCTAGACTGGTTCTCTTGCCACTTCTTAAAACTCACAATTTTGCAGCCCAAGCACGAAATAATTGATTTAGCTGGTCCCCTCTCCCCTACTATGGCATGGAACTGGGCAGGGTCCGGCTCTTCTGCTGTTGCAGCCCAGTCGAAACCAAATGAGCCTCATCTCTCTGATCTGCCATGGACCTTCTAGCTGAAGAATTATGCCATCGTACCAGCCCAACACTCACCACCGTGTGGAGGACCCCTTTTACTAAATGATTTATTACTCTTAGCAGAATTCCTTTGGCTGCAGATTTTATTTCTGAGTCACTCTGTTCAGCTCAATTGGTCGCCTTCAGTTACCGTGGCAACCAGCAGATGGGGTTCTTTGACAAGGGTCAGCGGGGAGGCTGCCTCAGTGTAGACGGGAGAGGAGCTGCAGAAAAAGCCTTCAGCAGTGACAGCTCTATAGTGGATGGCCAGGAGCAGTTATCAAATTACTTGCATTAAAACCTAATTAAGGTGTGTGCCAATAAGTGCACCGTAGTGATTGATCTGGTTATTCATCTACCGTGGGCTCGCTCTGATTTGATCACACCTCCGTTACCAATCTGACAGCCTCGAGGATGGGCAAACGTGAAGGAAAGAGTGGGGAACCTCGCATCAGTGTGGGCCCTGCTGCTCTCCAGGGCCACTGCCCAAGGACCTCCTTAGTCTTCCTGGGAACACTGGACGGTGCTGCAAAGCCTGAGAGGGGAGCTGGGCAAGGCCCCAGGGTTCTGCTAGTTCCAAGCCTTCTTGTAAGGCTGTGGCTGCTTCATACCAGGCAGCGCGCTTCAAAGTAAAACTGATCTTTCCATTGTCCTGACTAGAGGGGACTAAATGGACGTGACAAGGAAGCACAAAGGGTCTTTTCTGGAGGGAGGAAAAGGGACGTTATTAAGTCAATTGACAAAATCAGAATTCAATAGGTGAGAGAGAGAGAGGATGATAAATGGGGCAATGGGGAAACGAGGTGAATTTGGATAAAGGGTATGTGGGTTTTCGTTGCACTTTTCTTGCAACTTTGTATAAGTCTGAAATCATTTCCTCATAAACAGTTTTTAAAAAGAGGGTGCTTAAGTTTAGGCTGGGTAGGGCGTGGTGGGAGAGGCTGTGGGGTCTTTCCGCTCGGGCTTCCAAACGGCCTTGAGCCAGGTGTGGCCTGGATTCTACTCCGCATAGCTTGTGATTTTCAACAATTTCCACTCCTCTGCCCTGTTTTTCTTTGCGCAGTAGGGCTGCGCTCACCATGACTCGGCTTTCACTTTAGAAAGAGCTCGTTAAAGGGAACCGAGGCCTAAGGCATCATCTCCCAGCTTCTTCAGAGTCTGAGGTTCATGCCTTGTCAGCTCCTGGCCCCCCTGCCCCTTGGCGCCGGGACCCCTCCTCCCTGCGCCGCCCCCCGCGGGGATTAGAGCTCAGCCTGGGGCAGAGAGCGCCTGCGCTGTAGGAGCACGAGGTAGCGACGCAGCAGCTGTTCCTCAGTGATTGAAGGTGAAACTGCCTCGGTTCCAGTGGAAGCTCTGTTTCAAGCAGTTGGTGGGTAAGAGAGCCTGCTGACATCAGCAGCGGCTTCAGAAGCTGCCCCGGCCCTCCGAGCACTGGCCGCCTACTCCCCAGGGCGCTGGGGGCCTGAGCCGCCAGCAGCAAGTTCCCCATGTGGTCCTCGGAGCCTCCAGCCTCCCGCCGCTGCATCCTTCTCGCCAACGCCAGACTGTAGACATGGTCGGCGTGGTCTCCAGCCCAAGGAGTCAGCAAACTGGTTGGTGACAAGATAAGAACAATTGAGACTGTTAAAAACTTGTATAGCAATTAGTGCAACAGCATTTTTCTTGTTCTTCAGAAAACCATCAGTCTTCAATAGAGTGGAAGTTAAAAAAGAACAAAAAACAAAACCCAAACTGGGCCCCTTGCCTGAGCCAGGAGGAGGAGCGCCAGTCTAGGGATGTGCTTGTCCCCACAACCCCAGGCTTCAAAAGATGGTTCTGGTCAGCCTTTCTCAGCAAGTTGCCCAGTTGCCCAGTTCTCAAAGTCTGGGCCTAAAATCTTTACTTTTTAGTGTGGGATAGAAATCAGGCCTTTTAAAAAAGAATTTTAAAATGCTGTAAAGAGTACTAGATTTGGAGTCAAGAGATGTGGGTCCCAGACCTAGATTTACCACAGGCTGTGTGACCTTGGGCAAGTCACTTGCAGTCTCTGAGCTTCAGGTTCACCACAGTGGGCTGGACTGAATGCCCTCTAAGGTGCCTCGGCTCCAGCACGACCTGACTCTTTCGAAGAGAAGAGTCGCAGTCCTTCCCCGACAGCTGTCCCCAAGCAGCCCCCGCTCTACCTCTGCAGCCAGCCAGGGCAGCCTGGGAATTTGAGAGAATGAAAACCTAAACAGGAGTGTAAATTCTCTTCACTGGAAATGTAAACTCTCCCCAGAATGCATGATCCTTAGAATGAATTACTCTGGTGAAATCATTATTGTCAGGGTGGAATTTGGCAAAGGAAATTGAAAGGCAAACCCACCATTGAAACTGCCTTAATTTCACAGTGAGGATAACTGGCTGGAATGTGTTCCAGACTCCTAAGCACATAGCTTCCTCTCGCTGATTCTGTAGGACCACATTAATGAGATGGAATTTTGTAAAATGCAGCAGTAATTTTTAAGTATTGGAACAAAGTGTATAACTTTAAATTAATATGGCTTGCTCACCAAAATTAGTCAGCTAGAGCAGTAATTAGGATTATCAAGTTTTCCACCCTTCACCTTGGGCAGCCCAGATGTGTTGTCAGGACCAGAGAGCGGCAGCATTTGAAGACAGGAAGAGACTCAGATTCCGTAGGGTCACGGTATTGTTTCGGAAGTTTGGAGCTGGGGAGAACTTAGTCCTCTCCTAGCCCAGAGGCTGGCAGACTTTTTCTCCAAAGGGTCAGGTAACAAATATCTTAGGCTCTGTGGCCATGTGGTCTCTGTCGCAGCTACTCAACTCTGCTGTTAGAGTGCAAAAGCAGTCACAGACAACTCGCGAACAAATGAGCACAGGGCAGTGAAAGAGGAGTTTCATAAAATGTTCACGTCACAAAATATTATTCTTTTGATTTTTTTTTTTTTAGTCATTTAAAAATGTAAAAACCCTCCTTACCTTGTAGATCTTACAAAAACAGGCAGTGGGCCAGGCTGGAGTTGGCCTGTGGTGTGACGTGCGCTGACCCCAGTTCCAACTCATCCTCCCATTTCACGTGTGGAGACTGAGACTCAAAGGGATCCCGAGGTTTGCTGAAGTTCTCCAAAGCCAAGGAGCAGACTAGGAGAGTTTTCATTCAGACAGTTGGCTGTTTTGATGATACAATTGGAGCCATACAAAAAAATGAATCTCCGGAAGAACTATTGTGAAGTGTAACTTCCCAGTGGTTCTTAAACTTGAGAATTCATGGGACACCCCCGGAGGGCTAGTTACAACAGGTACTGGGGGCCCAGCCCCGTCTCTGGTTCAGGACGACTGGTGGTGTTCCCTTTTCGGTCGTAGAAATGGAGAACCCAAGGTCCAGGGAGGACGTGGCTCCTGCCCGAGGGAGATGGGCAGGATTCTGAAGCCGTGTCTCCTGTGTCCAAGTCGAGTGCTCATTCAGCTCTTCTAAGATTCTTTTCGTTATGCGGCACATTGCAATAGCACACTTAAAACTATTCGGTTTATATGTTATGCCCTTTCAGGAACAAAGGTTTACACATAAAAGCATGCTTATACGATAGATGAAGTGGCAGGTCTTATATTTGGTACAAATGTTGTCCATTGGGAAGTGGTTCGCTCATTCTGACCCATTTTCCAGCACGGTCTAAATGTGAGGCAGCTTGCCGTGTGCTGGAGATGGAGAGCGGAACAAGATCCCGTTCCTGTCCTTAAGAAATTCACATTCAATGGGAGAGGAGACACGTACGGGCTTTGGCTGGGTGTAGATGGGTGCTCTGCGGAATGGGTGGGCTGGGCTGGGCTGCAGAGAGCTTTAGAAGGTTTAGGAGGCTGGTCCTCAGATCCCAGAGTCTGAGTCGTGCGGATGGAGAGGCAAGGAGGACTCTGGGACAGGTGACAGGGCCTGGGGGACACAGAGGGAGGAGTGCGCCATTTGTGCCCTGGTAATCCTGGCCCTATCCCTTGTAGTTGTGTGAGTTTGGGCAGATGACAGACTTCTCTGTGCCTTGCTGCCTTTCTCATGCACGAAATGCAGATGATAATCATACCTGCCGTGTACTATTGTTATGAGAATTAAAGTAGTTAATGAATGGAACATGTTTATAATACTCCCTGGCCTGTAGTAAATGCTCAGCGAATATTAGAGCGTATTACTGGAGATAGTAGGGAACGGACGGCATATTCTACAGTCAAAATATTTGTACTGTTTAAGTCCATATGTTGGTTGAAAAATGTTCTTCATTTCCATGAGGAGGCCCCTTTCCCAGGGATTGGGGGTCTGAGCATTTTGAGAAGGCTTCTCTAGGAAGGGAAGGAAAATCTTTACTGTAGCCAGAGTGACCAAAGGAAGGGGCTCTTGTCTAAAAAAGTGTCAGAAAGGAAGACATTTTATCACCACCAAAACAAAACCCAGCAGTCTGTAGGAAGCTCCTAGGTGAAATTGTTGGGTGAAACTAAAACATCTGAACCTCTAATTTAAAAACATTTATGCATGAGGATATTGGCCATCTCTGGGGAAAGCTAGGGTGCTGGCCTGGGGAAAAATCCATAGGGAGTGGCCCCACAGTACTGGTACCTGGTTCATAAGTGTTCATTTGATTATTGTACCTCATAACTATTTATATACTGCATACATTTTGTATGTATCACATACAACATAAAAAAATTTAAATATATGTATTCACTTGCTTTCACAGTATTCATAGCAAATGAATGTCTGAAGCATGGGACCAGAGCTGGCAGCCTGCACCACTTCTGTTTTGCATAAGATATTTTCCCCAGCCCACTCAGCTCTATAAAGTTGTTTTGTATTACACCACTTGCTCCATCTTATCTCAAAGTCTTGCATATTTTTAAAAAATTGTTGGTTCTGCTCATGCATGCCGGGTGTGGCGGAGAGGATGGGTGTTGGACTAGCCAAGATGTGCCCGGGCCCAGCGCCCATACCAGTCCCCTTTAATTTGATCTGCATCCCCGGCTTTAGCAACCTGGGCCTGTTTATTTCCACCCCACAAACAGGCCCCTCGCACCCTGTGATTCCTGGAGAGCGTTTCCCCAGGCCAGCCCCTACCGACCACTCTACCTCTGCATGGGTGCCCTGCTCTTCTCCCCCAAGACGCCCCAGTTCTGCCCAGGATGGCAGTTGTCCACTGGCAGGTCCTTAAGGAAATGGGCCCTGTGCCCACCATCAGGATGGTGACCCCCACCTGGGGTGCAGAATGGCCTGGACTGGCTGACCCCGCTGTGCCCTGTGAGGGCAGGGGAGCACCAGGTGCTTCATGGGAAGGGATGGCCCCTGGCCTGGTCACAGCTCCCCAGGGCACCTTGACAGCCCAGTGCAGATGGCCATAAGTCCTGGGGGTCTCTGGGGATGGAGGGAATACCTGCCTGTTATGCAGATAAGATCCAGGCCTTGGGAAAGAAGTGTCCAAAGAGCGAGTGAGCTCTGAAATCTAATGGTCCGTGGGTCTTTCCTGCTGTGCGCGCCTGGGGTGGGGGGTAGGGGGGTGCAGGCTGTCGGGCGCCTTCCTGGCGCCTTTCTGCAGGAGCGGCTGCTGCTGAGAGGCACCCGCGGCCCCTCTCTCCCCTTTAATGACTCCCCTTTAATGACTTCCTAGAGGAAGTGCTCAAAACAGGGGACCCAAACAGAACAAGAAATTGCAGCCTCTCGGAATGACGATTATGCTGAGACCAGGACCCTGGAAGCAAGTCCCCCGCCGAGTGAGGACCAGGAGGAGGCCCGTGCGGGCAGAGGGAAGCGCCCAGGAAAGGGCAAAGGCGCCCGGGTAGTTGGAGAGCAGGGCCTGGGCCTTGCTGGGGCCCGAGAAGGGGCAGGCCCTCCGGAGGGAGAGGCGGCGGCGCGTCTGCCCGGGAAGGCTCCCTGCCCCGGCCGGCCCCCGCCGCCTGGCCTCTGCGCAGCGAACGGCGCGGTGCGCCTGCGCCCGGGTGGAGACGGAGGCCGGCGGCCGGCCCTCCTGCTCCCGGGGCCTCCTTCCCTCGGGCGCGGGGACGTCCCAGCCCTGCTGCCCGCGCGACCTCCTGCCTTAGGGAGCCGCCGGCACCTTGCCCTGAGGGCTTCCCTCGCTCCTCCAGGCCTCCTGGCTGCGGGCTCCGGTCTCTCCGTCCCCTGCAGTCCCTGTTGCTCCTTGCCCTCAGCGAAGCCCCTCTCCAGAAGCGTCTCCCCTCTCTGTCCCTGGGATCAGGCTTCCGCCACCCCTCCCGACCGCAGGGCGGCAAACCAGGCACCCCCGCTCCGCCACCGGGCGGCCTGTTCCTCCCGCCCTACCCCCCCCCCCCCCATCTCCAGGTTCCTTCCTTGCCGGCTTTCCTCCCGCCTCCTGGTCGTCCAGCTCAGGGTCTTGCTGGCTCCCTGTCCTCTGCCGGCCTTTAAATGTGTCTGTTCCCCAAGGCCCTGCTGTCCTTGCTTTATCCCCTCTCACTGCAACAGGGGGTCTTAGCCAGTAGGTTGCGGGGGGGCGTGGAGCACGACTCAGATATCAGTGTTTTTAACTGAAAAATCTCTGCCACGCTCTCCTGGGGGCATCTTGTCTCCCGTTCATGGCCCCTCTCAGCAAGTTTGGCCTGCACAGCTGAAGATCCAGCCAGACCCCTCCACGCCCCGAAGCCGCATAACTGCTCGGGGCCGGGTGTATCACAGGTGTCTTACCCCGACCCCAAAACTGCCACCCATGCCTGACCCTCCTCCCATCCTCTCTTTCTTGCTCCGTGGCACCACCACTGTCTGAAGGTCAACGTCCGTATTGGTTAGTTTGGCCGCAAAGCTTTACCGGGTCCAGCGCTCCCTCCCTGCGGGCAGCCCACAGCCTCTGGTGGAGCCACCGCGCACAGCGCGCCATTCCCACACATCATCTCCTTTGCAGTGCGGCCACCCCCGTGGGAGTCCTGGCCCCTGCCAGACAGCAGCCATTCATCTTTTCAGGTCCCGGCTTGCCAGCTGAGTGGCCCTGGGCTAGGCATTCATCCTGTCTGTGCCTCAGTTTCCTCATCTGTAAAGTGAGGAGAGTAATAGTTCCTGCCTCTTGGGATTGTCATAAGCGCTACAAAGTTAAGAAGTGATAAGCTCTTAGCACAGTGCCTGACATAGAGTAGGTGCTCAACAGATGACGGTGATGGCAGCCGTGATGATCCGTTTCCAAGTGGGGCAAGCCTTCTGGGACCTCACTCTTGCCCTGTTGAGCATTCGCTCCCCAGTGTCCTGATTCAGTGTAGCACCATTTGGTTTCCGAGTTGGTCTCCCCTTAATTGGCTGGGAGCCCCCTGAGGGCAGGGGCCATTTGTAATTCTTGATGTATTCCCAGGATCTACCTTAGTCCTTGACCCGTGCGAAGTGTTTATCAAGGGTCAGTAGGTTTGCTGAATTAACTCACCGCCTTAACCACCCACTGGCAATGGTTAAGCACAGCTGGCACCGTCTGGGTGCACCTCCGCGTGCCGCCTCTTGCCCCTGTGACTTCGTACAAGTTCACGGAGCCGCTCCCCTTCGGTTCCTCATGTGTAACGTGGGGTGCCAGCACCTCCCTCAGAGGCTGCAGTGAACTTTTCAGTAGGTGGTCAGTGTGGAGGGTGAGCCCAGGCGCAGTCAGGGGCAGCTGTTGGCAGTGGTGGGAACTGCCGCTGTGCCGGCTAAAGATGTGAGCTTCAAAGGACAACAGAGCCGAGAGTAATAACCACTGCGGACAAGAAGACGACCCGTGTGTCAGGAGGACACCCCAAGATATCTCTTCTAGCTGGTTGTAGTGAGAGATCCATGAACAGAGTGTAGGCTGGGTTGTGCAGTGTTTGGGGAAGGCTGTTCCAAAAAATAACTTTTTAATTTAAAAAAAAAAAAATCTGTTTTCCCAATATTCAAAACAGGCCTTGAGGGAGCAGCCATTCAGATATATCCTTAACAAAGTCCCTTTTATCTAAAATCTTGGTTTTTCTTAACAAAAGTGGGTTTGAGTTTATTGTTATTGTGGTTTTCACCTTTTCCTAATTTGCAATTGACCTCAATGCTGCCCATGGAGTGATGCTACAGAGGCTGAGCCTGAACAGGGCAAAGAAGCCTCCTGAGAGGTCCTGCCCCAGGTGTGCAAGCTGAGTCAGAGTGAATCCATTCTTAAGCTCTTTGCCCGCAAAGCTGGTGAGGTCTTTGGCCTCCCAGAGGGAAGGCAGGGCTTTCCCACTGTCCTTCTCCTCGAGTCGGTGGTGCTTTTGGGCAGCTGGTTCCTACTCTGATGTCTTGCTCACACCTAGGGACTTGATTCTGCGGGTCTGGGTGTGGCCTGGGTGCTTCCTGGTAACTGCTGCAGGGATCCCAGGCCCACAGTTTGCAAAACACTGCCAACTCAGCCTCATCTAGGTTCTGAGGGCTCCCATAGAAGGAGAGTCTAGGCAGGAACTGGCCCTGTTTCTGGTGGTGAGCCAGGGTGGCTAGCCCATGGCTGGCTTTTTGCGCTGTGAGAGCAGGCTTTGGCTCAGCCCCATAGCTCTGATCGGGCAGCCATCTCTTTTCAGGAGCCCCAAAACACATACTGGACCCATCAGTCCTCAGGACCTGTATCCCATTCGACCAAAGCACAGGGCAAGGGACCACATAAAGAATGGCCACTCCTGGTCCCTTCTTGCCTCTAAGCCTTAATGGTGTCATTTATTTATCACCTGTTTCTGGTCCATTTGTTTTGAGCAGGCATGAAGCAAGTGGGCTCCTGCCTCAGTAGCTCCTAGCCTATGGCTCTCTCCACACCCAGGACTTGCTGGGAGGGGAAAGCCACCTAAGGATCTAGAGAGCTCACCTGCTGACGATGATACTTTGTGCCTGTCTGATTTAAATATCAGAGCATTAGACGGCCTGCTTCTCAAGGATAAAGGCCGTTATCATCTCTGCACCTTCAATGGGCCTCACTCCAGTGCTGGACAGCAGAGTAGCTGCTCAAGAGCAGTGGCTGCCTGCATTCGTCAGTGGGTCAGCCTGGGCTTCTAGAATGCTCCTGTCCTCCCCACAGCCCGCCCCATGCCTGGCTTCTCTGCCCCGGGGGAGGTCCTTACCCCCAGCTGCTCCCAGCTGGAGAGACTGCAGAGAAACTTCTGTTTGATCTGATGCAGTGGGGTGGTTTTGAGACTGTGCTTTCAGGAAAACTGTCCCCATCAGACAGTGGGATCAGTGGTGGTGGGGCAGACAGGGCTTCCCAAAGCTGCAACGCCATGGCTTCACCAGAGGAAACTTATTTTTTCCTCCTCCAAGATCAGAGAAAGAGTAATGAGGGCAAGGGGGACAGTCCTGTCATTTCTACCGTGCGGAAGCAGGAAAGCGCTGTCGGTTCTGCCCCAGCCTGGTGCAGGGAACTGGGAGGCCGAGCAGGGCCGGACCGCAGCCCAGGCTCCGGCTGAGGGAGCACCTGAACGTGGCCCTATACAGCTAGACGCAGGAGGGAAGAACTAGTCTTGCCCTTGGTCCTTACTCTGTCTCCAGAACCCGCAGAGAGGGGGAGGCCAGGGAGCCGGCAAGGGCTTGTGGGCGGGGCATGACTGAGGCCTCGGCCCAGGGGGAGGGGCATGGGCTTGTGGGCGGGGCATGACTGAGGCCTCAGCCCAGGGGGAGGGGCATGGGCTTGTGGGCGGGGCATGACTGAGGCCTCGGCCCAGGGGGAGGGGCAAGGGTTTATGGGCGGGGCATGACTGAGGACTCAGCCCAGGGGGGAGGGGTATGAGCTTGTGGGCGGGGCATGACTGAGGCCTCGGCCCAGGGGGAGGGGCATGGGCTTGTGGGCGGGGCATGACTGAGGCCTCAGCCCAGGGGGAGGGGCATGGGCTTGTGGGCGGGGCATGACTGAGGCCTCGGCCCAGGGACGGGCTGTGTGAGCCTGCACCGTGCTGCTTGACGCCAGCAGCGGCTCTCTCCTGTCTTCTTTGTTAGCCTTGTGAGCGTGGGACAAGCCACAGGAAGAGTAGCAGCGCCCACAGGGTGTTCTTAGGAGGGGTCAGGGTGGGGACTGGAGCGGCAGCAAGTGTGCCTTCTGCGGCAGCTTGAGCAATGACGCGCGCAGAACCCACGAGGTGGAGAAGGACCTGTGGGCGGCGTTGGGGGTCCTCCTGGAGATGGGAGGATTGCAGTGGGCGGGAGCATCCGAGGAGAGCCCGAGTTTCCCAGGATGCAGTGTTCCTGTCCCCAGGTGCTGCGTCGTTGTCGGTAAAAGAGCCTGCCCATCCCAAGGCCCGAATCTCTGTCCTTGTTAATGGTGGGTGGCGCTCAGAGTGCACCAGGAACCGCCCAGGAGAGCTTGAGGCCGTGTCTGCGAAACTCCGGGGCTTGGCCTCAGGGTTGGCATTAGCCTGGAGTTTGCAATGCATCTTGGGCTTTTAAAATCCTTCTCTTGTGAAAATGCAAGTTGATTTCCCTGCTGGTGCTTTTGGTCGGTGAGGACTGTGAGGAAGGGCAGATGACACACCCAGCTGCTTTCAGAACAGTTCTGGGTAGTCGTTCAACTCTAAATTTAATCCAAAGCCCACGTTTCCACTGGTGAAGGAAGCAACTGGGTGGAGGAAGCTGTCTGTGGACAAATGAGGATAATAGTTGGAGCGAATTAGCAAGTGTGGAGAGAAGAGCCCATGAGCAGAGTGACAAATTTAGAATCTTTAAAGACATCTGGTCAGCGAGGCCGGCTCGTGATTGAGTGGTTAATAATGGAACACCCTTAGTTCAGTGTTTCCGCCGTCCCTGGCCACTTCCCCTGCCAGGGCCGCCCTTCTGCTCCAGCCTGCCAGAGACGTTTCCAGCCGGACAGTGGAGGCGTTGAGCCCCTCGTGTGTGACCTTTGTGAGCTTAAGGTTTCAGCATTTCTGCTACTTATCCAGCTTATCTATGTTCTTTAATCGACAACTCACTGAGAAGATTCCCGATTTCCTTTCATATTTGATACAGTTTCACTCAGCCTGACAAATGCTTTCCCACTGCTGGCCAGAGCCTCACCCTCAGGGTCCCCCAGACTTGCAGCTCCCGGTTCACTGTCCCTCAGATACACACAGCAGTGGAACACGTTGACAGGGCTGAGGTTGGCCCATGTCCCCCTGCTCTCTGAAGCCTATTGCCCCCGGTTCGCAGGGCCCGTCTCTCTAACTCTGTGGTTGATTTTTCTCCAGGCTAAAGCAGCTGGACAAGCACAGCCAGGCCACAGCCCAGCAGCTGGTGCAACTCCTCAGCAAGCAGAACCAGCTTCTGCTGGAGAGACAGAGCCTGGCGGAGGAGGCGGGACGTCTGAGCTCCCAGGTACTGTGCAAAACCCAGCACAGGGTGGGCGTCCTCTCCCCCAGAGAACACGCAGGGGACTGCACAGGGGTCTTTTTCTTGTTCCCTTTTTCAGAGCTGCATTTTAAGAGGCTTAAATCCCCAGTGATCACATTGGTCAGCTGAGAAGCTGAGGGAGAGCCTGAAGACTGTGCTGGGCACGAGGGGGACACAGAGGAGCGGGGGCCACGGCCAGTCCTCTTTAGGGAGCTGGAGTTTGTGTGGGAGAACAGACCTGTGACCCTGCAAGCGACCCAGCAAGCCGCACCGAGGGATACGCTGCACAGTGCGGGTGCCGAGGGTGCGTGTGGCAGCGGAGCGGGGCGTGGGCAGGAGGCCTTTGGGACACGATCGGCTCCGAACTGCTCCTGAAGGATGTGCACAGCTTGAGCTGGTTAAGGACAGCCGTGCTCCCAGTTAGAGAATGGGATGCGGGAGTCTTGTCCTCAGTTAGCTGGTAGTCGAGCTAAGATTTTGAGCGCTTGCAGGGCCTGGCGGTGTTCTGCACACAACAGGCATTCACTCTTTACCCTTGAGGAAGCCCGCAAGACTGACATTGTGTCTCCATTCTACAGAAAGGGAAACTGAGGCTCAAACAAGCCGATAGAGCTAGCAAATAGGGACACTGCAAATCAAGCTGTCTGACTCCACAGCCCAGGCTTTCCCTGTTCAGGTAGATCTGGGGCCAGCAGCAGGGATAATGGAGGAAGGAAATGTCCAGGTGGGTTGGAGTATGGAGTGAAAGCTTTTTCCTGGATCTCTTCTCTTCCTGTCAGAGGCCGTGCTGCTTTGCCCCGTCAAGCGGTGCATTAGGGTAACGAGGTGGTCCGTGGCTGCCCGGGGCCGCGGCCTTTAATTGGCCTTGCACCAGGTGCTCCGAGAGTGTCCAGGACGTCATGCAGAAGTGCTTGCAACGAGTAAAGGCAAAAATGCTTCTGGAAATGAGAATGATGAGAAAATGTCCCTCATTCTCCTTCCAAGATGACCAGTGGACTTCGGGGATCCACTGTCCTCAGAGGGATTTTTCCCGCACAGCCCCCAAATCCCTCTGCAGGGTACTGTTTGTCCCACAGATAGTATGTGAGCACCCGAGTGCCAGTCACGGGGCTAAGGCCCGGGCCAGAGACACGCGGTATGTCCCCCAGCACCTCGGGGTGGCTCACAGGGAGGGGGTGGGGTACCAGCTACACACCACGCACATCACTGTGTTTGGGACGCTTGCAGATATACAAGTACCAGGAGCGTGGAGTCCAGGGCCTGCCTGCACACACACCAAGGCAGCGTCTCCAGGAGCAGGGCCTGGGGATCTGCGCTCTGACAAGCTGTTTGGGCCGTTCTGGAGGTCCCTGAGGTCTGAGAACGTTGGAAGTGTTTGGAGGCAGAGAGAATGGAGAACAATGCCAGGCAGTGTCATTGTCGTGAGGCCCTGGACAAGTCACTGCCGTCTCTTCCCGGCCTCAGTTTCCACGTCTGTGCAGTGGGTGTTCCGGCAGCCTAGCTCAGGGGAGTGACGTGCTGAGTGCCTCTGGGAGGCGCTGGGCAGGGGCATCTTCCTGGCACTCCGAGCGCGGGCTGCTCCTCTCGGTTCTGGACAGGTCGTTGTCACGTGGGGTTGCCTTGTAGCTCCCCGTGTGCCTACCTTCCAGCATGCTCAGATCTTAACATGCTTAGAAACCTCTTCCGCGGCTTTACAGATCTGATAATTGCCAAATGGATTGCAAAATTTTCATAAAATGTATGTAAAAAAAGCCGCAAACCTCAAAAAGTCCTCAGAAAACCCAGCAGCTTTCTTCCCTGGCCTGAAGCAACAGAAGCCACTTGACGGGCTGTGCCCCCTGACGCTGGCCCATCGGGCTTGTCTCTGAAGCCATCTCTCAGACTCGAATATTCCGTCTGGGTTATTTTCATGTGCACCTGACAAAGGAAGTTGGGGGAGGCAGCGCTCGCTGGCTTCAGAAGCAAGCACACGTGCTCAGAGAGGAGGCCGGAGAGCTGGCCGGTCCCTCTGCGGGCCCTGCAGCCTGGCCGCCCTCCCGCCTGCCCGCGGCCTCGGCCGGGCGCTGAACTCCAGTGGTGGGTTTGGCTTCTCTGAGCCCTGGAGGTGAATAAGGCTGCCCTCTGCCACCGCAGGTGGTTCGGAGGCCGCAGCCTCCAGAGGGGTCCCGGGCATCAGGGGCACCCCCCGTTTTCCTGGAGCTGGGACCCAGCTTCTCTTCCGGTCGGGGTGCTCTAGCTCAAGGCTTCCATTCTCTCAGCCTAGATGAATAAGTATAATAACTTAATGCTGCATGTCAAAGTCCGAAAATCTCTGTCCACCCAACGTCCGAAAGAGAATGGCTATATTGTAGCCTGAGCAGCTGCTCCGAAGCCGAGTCACCTCCCTCCCGTTCACTCTGGTGTGCCCTGTGCCCTGAGGCCCGTGGCAGGGCTTGGCTTGGCCTGTGGCCTCAGACAGGAAGCATCTAGCCTGTTTAGAAGGCTTTATTATTCTAAATTGTTTCTGCTTAAATTCTGAAATGGGCACGACAACGTGTCTGGCAGACGGAGCTGGTCTAGTTGCAATGATGTTGTAGTGACATCGTCCCCTCTCTGCCACCGTGCAGTGCAGGTGCCCCAGTGGCCAAGGCTCAGGGCACGACCACAAAGCTCAAGGCTGCTTTTTGACTTGTTCTTTGTTTAGGACTGACTCAAAACAAGGGCTTTGTTAATCTCCTGCTTCACTCCAGGGGGAAACAATGTCTAAAATGGCTTAGAAAATGTCCTGAAATGGCAGTGCTGGCCCTGGCAGAGAATCAGAGACAGGACAGCACCAACCAGCTTTGCTCCTGACTCGCCTCCAGCATTCCTCCTCGGTCCCCGCCTTCCCCCTAGGGTCCGCCTTCGCCCTCGGTCCCGTGTTGTCTCCTCTTGGGCCCAGGGCTTGGTTGAGCAGCAGTGCTCTCACCTCTTCCTGGGCCGTGGGCATGAGGCCCTGCTGGGGAGGACAGAGACTGTCGTGGTGGTGGCGTGGTGGGGGTCCAGGGTTAAGGAACCAGGGTCCTGAGGAGTTTAGCCAGGCTGACAGCTGGGAGCAGGGTCAGGGGTCTGTGACCCAGCTCCTGGGGGCGTGAACATCTGGCCGGGCGCCGGCTGGTGAGGAAATTTAGTCTTTTCTTGGGGAGAATGGCATCTGAGAGACAGGAAGAACAGCAGTTGTCTGTCTGTTAGAGGACGGCCGCATACTTCCAGAGTGTTTTCCTTGCTCATGTCCTTACTTGGTGGTGACTGTGGCTGGGCTGACGCGCATCTCCCGAGGGGCCCCATCCCTGCGGGCCGTGTGGCTCCATCCACAGCCTCCAGTCGGGAGAGATTCCTTTATAGTCCCTTCAGATGGATCAATTACAGTGTAGACAACAGCGTCTGAAACGGACTTATCAGTGGTTACTCAGCTGACCCTAAGACTTTTGAGCATTCTTGGCAGTGAATTTACTTTCTAATTTGATTTAAACTTGTGCATGGGTCCAGCAGCCATATCTGATTATATTCAAACTCCCGGACCTGATCTCGTTGCTCCAGAGGACTCCTGGAAGAGCGCTGAGAACAGGCCCGAGAAACAAAGACACGGAGGCGGAGGAGGCCTCAGCCACGTGAGCCCCGGGAGGGCCCGAGGGGCCGGCGAGGAGGAGGAGCCCGCAGGTGGCCAGCCTGGGACTTGGAGGTGTTCACTGGGTTTGCGGTGGGCCATCCCGAGCTGGGGCCTCGTCCGGCCGGCGCAGGCGCTTCCGCGGAGCCAGCTACCTGCAAGACAGATGGTGCTGGAAGAGAACGGCAAAGACGCTGAAGAAAATAAATTAAAAAGCCTCCTCCTGAACCAAGAGTTTTTGGAAAGAATTCTAAATAGATGAAAACAAACAATTTGATTTCAACCAAATTGTTGTTTTTTTGTTTTTATCCTGATTTTCACCCGAATTGTCAGTCTCAAAAATAAACACTGATACATTCCCAGAAAATATTTTTCAAATAAAATCTGACTCTGTTAAAGTTTGCTCTGATTCTTTCAAAACTGTGTACGAGACACTGTCAACCAAAGTGACTTGCATATTTTTTTAAATAAACTTGAACATATGCAGCTAAAATGTCATTAACTCCCGGCTGCCCGAGTGTTTCAGGGAAGGCAGGCCCCGAGCCGCGCCTCCGCCTCCAGGGCCTCCCAGCGCAGAGGGGCTGCCCCGAGCCGTCGCGCAGAGGGCTTCACTTTCTTTTTTTTAAACTAAAGTCCCTGTGTGCAATTAATATTGGAAAGCACCTACAGCTTCATTTAAACCAAACTTGCTCTTCCGTTAACACGTCCCTTTGTCCAAGAGTGAAGAATTTCAGAATGAGAGTCGTGGAAGAAAGATCCATTGAAGTTTACATCGTGGCAGATACGTTCGCTCTGCTCCCGCTTCCCGAGTCAGACGTTACATTTTCAATATAAATTCACAATCGAGATTTTAAGGGGAGCTAAATATTTTAATCCAATTAGACAAGTGAACAAAACACTGAATATTGCATGGCGTGTGGATAAGTGGTTCTTGCCTTTAAAAGACTGCAGTTCCGTCACATTACAACCCCAAATGTCAATGTTGTCTTTATTTCTAACGCTTTCAAACATGAGGCAGCCAGAGGCTCCACTCCCTGCTGTTGGTGACACTGTCTGTCCTTTGGGAATTCTTAACATCTATTTACCATGGAAACATGGTTCACATAAAACAGAGACACCTGCCCTTGTGCAGAGGAGGTTCTCGTGATTCAGGGGACCCACTGGAGGATTACAACTCGGGGTCCCATGGGGATGGGAGCTCTTGAGTCTGCTAGTGCTGTGGGGAGGCGAGGGCCCAGCAGATGCCAGAGCCTGGGCGTGCTGTCCTCTGAGCCCGAGCCCTCCCATCTGCACCGGGTCCCTTGCCTCCCCCGCCCCACAAGTCCCACATCCAGCTTGAGATGCAGTTTTCCATGAAGCCCAGGGACGGTCATCGCCCCCTGCTTTCTGCAAGGCAGGCTTCCCTGCCTCTACCTTGTCATTTTTCTGGCTTCTACAGTTCTTTTCCTTTTTTGGAGCCCAGAGACAGAAAGCCAGGCCCCTTAGGCCAGGGAACCCGGGTTTTGAACTCTGACTGCAGCAGAGCTGCCATTGTCAGAGGCCAGCCGGGCGCTGGAAGGGAGAATGAACTGCTGGGTCTGCGGTGACCGTGCCGTGAACTCCTGCCCCGCTTTGCAGCTGGCAACAGCCAGATTCCAAAAAAGGCCGTGCCGGAGCCGGAGGGGTAGAGGCGGCTCAGCCGCTTGTGCCGGGGGAGAGGGAGGCCTCTGCCCGTCCCAGGCGCTGAGGCCGGGTGGAGGACACCTGCCTTCTGTCTGCTGCACACTCACCTCTGTCGGCCACGTCCACATGAGGCTGCAGAGGACTGGCCAGGGCGCCTGCCCCCGAGCAGACTGGCGACCCCGTGGCTCACTTGGCTTGTTTCCAGGTTGTCTTCCACATCTGACTCCTGCTTAATCCCACAACTGTCACACTTGGCCGCCGCAGTCTGTCACTGGGCTGGGTGGAACAGCACTGAAGAGCCTGGACACTGAGGGCCAACTGCCCCGGTTCAAACCTCAGCTCTGTACCACTTCAGGCTAATGTTTTAGCTTCCATATCCCTGTTTCTGGTATAAAACAAAAAACATAACAATAGATCCGGCTTCCCTTTCAAAGGGAGCTCCCTGCATCCCCCAGAGCCCAGCAGGGATGGCCATGAAGCCAGCAGGGTTTGCACTGAAGTCATCACAGCCTTGAGGGCCGCTTGGAGAAAGCATTTAACATTGTTTTTGTACAGATAGGAAAATAAGGCCTAGAGAAATGAAGCGACAAGAACTGGGAAGCGAATGGGCAGGAAAGGAACTTCTAGAGAGATCGGGACTCATGCCCTGGGCTGAGGGCTGGTTGGAAGGGGGCGAGGGACCACGGGGAAGGATGCTGCCTGGCTGGGAAAGCTGCAGAGCAGCGGCCCTGGCTCCCAGAGGGGGGCGTGGCGGAGCCTCTGAGAGGGCTCTTCTGGTGGCTGTCCTGGAGCTCTGTCAGCTGAGGGCAAGCTTTGAAATGCCCCAGGTGGAGGTGGGGGGAGGGATTCTGCCCTCTCTGGATAAAAATAGATGCTTTCTTGCCAGAGGCACAAGGAACAGGACCATTTTTTGACCTGGCCACACGGAGGCAGAAGATGTGCAAATGACAAGGCAGAGAGCAAGGAGAGGGTTCCACTTGGAGGGGCTGTGGGGGAGATGTGCAGAGAAGAGAGACCAATGGAAGCCTGGCTCAGGCTGCAGCTGCCCATCTCCTGTGAGCGGGCCGAGGTGGTGCCCTGCTGTCCCCGGGCTGCGCAGGCTTGGGAACAAAGCAGCAGCCATGGCTGGACCCCACAGTGTTGGTTGCCTGGGGAACAATTCACGTCCCCCAGAGAGACTCGTTTTTTAACCTCTGAATTTAAAGTCAAACTTCAGAAATAAATTAGACACAAAAGTCAGGGTTTGTGGAGAGAAGGCTCTGTTAGGATTTAAAATGAGAACAAAGAAAATGGATGAGCAACAGTGAGCTTGAAGATGGGGAGCATTTCTATCATCTGTGGATGGTGTGTCAGAAGCGCAGCCGCCAGGGCGGCCCGTCGGTCCTCCTCCACTCTGGAGAGCAGCCCCGGAGAGCTGATGTGGCCACACCACAGAGAAGGGCCACAGCAAGGGGCCTGGGCGACAAGTGGAAGGGCAGAAGGACAAGAACATGGTGGCTGAGGGCTCAAGCCACAGTTCCAGCCAGCTGACGTCCCACTGGCAGGCGCATCCTCGTCTCTCCTCCACAGCCGGAGTGGGATCACTGTGGTGTGAACGATGGAACTGACTTTCTGGAAATAAGCCTGGCTAATATGCCTAAGAAGTGATGGCAGACCAGCCAGATTTGGGCAGTAACTAAAGCTTCTCTCTCTGGACGCGCTATAGGATGGGGGAAGCCCTGAGCAGTGTTCTTTACTAAAGGGTCAGTGAACTGACGGCTGTGTTTAGCAGACAAAACAATGACCTATTAGGGTAAATAACTCCTTCAGTCAGAGGTTTCCTGAACACCTCCCACAGGGCGCGCAGCCGTGGGCACTGGGGAGCGAGCAGTGAACAGCAAGTACTAGAATACGAAAGTGAGGTCAAATACAGGGCTTTGCACCAAAACCAAATAAAATATAAAACCGATGAAGAGACAGTGATAGCCAGTTTGCTACAGAGGGAGAAACCAGGGTTGACTCTGGTTTGTTCACATGGAGGGCCTCACAGCTGTGTCGCTCCTGACTGGGCCCCGGAGCTGGGGTCACTGGTTTATGGCTCGGATGATAAATTATGAGATGGCCCCAGAGCCCTCAGGCACCACCAAGGCTCATAATGAGAAATGCCAGTTTCCTGGAGCTTGGGTTTAAAAAAATCCTGCAACGTATTTTCCTTCAACTCGGGTCTTTCCCAACGTTCTGTATGGTGCATCTGCCTGTTATCATGTGTTTTCTACCTGAAGTTCAGTTAAATTTTTCTTTGGCAATATGCCTCTTGTGGTTTATGCTTATCCTTGTAGTCAGACATCCTTGAATCTCTAAAGTCAGAAAATAAGCCACTGCCTCCAGAGCACCCAGGTCACCAGGCCGCCCGCCAGGTCACCTGCGAGAGTGTGGGGCACAGGGTCCTTCATGGAACTGTACTGGGACAGTTCAGTCAAGACTGGAAGGCAATCAGCTCTCGATGGAGATGCAGTGTTTGATGGTCAGATGGAGCTGGTGGCGGCCTCTGTGCTTGAGTATTTCCCTAAACACAGAAGGGAGCCCTTTCTACAGCAGGGGGCCTCTGGGCCATGGGGGACTCCCTGCGGCCCATCCAGGAAGGGCCCAGAGAACAGAAGCCCCCTGTGGGCTCTAAGGAAGAGGGCCCACCCACACCCAGCCCTCAGCGGGCTGCACACATCACACCACACGTGATGTGGGCCCAGATGTGTTCAGTGGGAGATGGCGCTGTGCGCACCATATTCTAACTGCCCTGTGTCAAAACCATTCCATTTAGACACTCATTCAAGCGTCATAATCAGGGTCACACACACTAGATATCTACTCGAAACGTAAACAACCTTTTCTCATTGTTTTAAAAAGGCAGCAGTCTGATTTTTATGTACCTTGCATGAATTCTGATCCCAGTTTCACTCAGTGTCCCGTCCTGGAAATCCTCAACTAGTGATCACAGCTTACACGGGGTCAACAGGAGCCCCGCTGATTCTAGCTCAGGACATCGGCCTTGTGGGTGCAGAGGCCCCCTTGTTCTTGAAGATGATTCCAGCCAAACAGAGAGCAGATTGGGCCTGTGACCCTGCGTGGCTTTCCAGTTTCTCTGTTGAAGTAGAAACTGGGATTTGCAAGGTATCGTCTTAGCTCTCCATCTAGTCCCTATCGTGGGAGGGACTTCACACAAGGGAGGGCAAGGCCTGTGGCTCACTCATACTTCCCACATGGTGCACAGTAGGTACTCAACCGTCGTTGTGTGGAGCACGGCCATTCCCAGCAGTTTCTGACCCCACTTCCTGACGCGGTTTCAACACGAGCAGCACGCCAGCAGGGAGGCGGCGGCAGCACCACTTCCCTGCTTGTGGCGCCCCCAACCCAGTTTGCTAGTTTGGAAACATTTATTCCTGCTTAAAACTAAGAGACCCAGTACACCAAATGCCCTCTTCCAGCAGGGGAGCGGTGGTGTCCCTGGGAAACCCTTTTCGATGTTATAATAAATTGTAGCTAAAAATTGGGAGGCTTTGGCTCGCACTGTGTCCCCAGGAGCTCGAGGGCCGCCTGGCCTGCCGCCTGCCCCCCGCCCTTGCTCTAGCCTCTCTCCTGCCGGCTGAGCAGTTCTCAGGAAACAGGCTCGGGCAGGAATCGTGTTTCCTCTGCGGGACGGGAAGAGAGGGCCCTCCGGCTGAGTCCTGTCGTCAGACTCCCTCATTTAAGGGGCACACAAATGTCTGGGACACAGGTTGCTTCCAGATTAAAGCATTGAAACAAACCAGTTCACCCTGTAGTCCTATTTGACAGGGGTTTTGACCTGTGATCAAGATGAGACACAAACTTTTCATACAATTGGTCATATACAATTTCTACATTTTTAGCAAAAGAAATTTATTCTCCAAAAACTTAAAAGTGGTAACTAAACCAGTGAGAAGACAAACCACATTGAAGAACAGGATCTATTTAAACTTACTTTTTATTATCATTTTTTCCAGTTACCCAGCATGCCACAGTCTGATTGCTGACCTGATGAAACAGAGTGGAATAAAGGATTTACAAAGAGATACTGACATTCATCTGGTTTGTATGTGAGACGCCACCACGCGCTGCGACCTCCCTGGTGGACACCCCCCAGAAGGTGGTGGCCGCGTGGGGGCCACATTGGTTGCCGAGCGGTCCCTACACGACGGACGGCTGGAGCTGAAGTCTGACAGATGAGGGGCCCTCCTGGTGTGTGTTTTCAGAAATGGCTTGAGGGTATTATGTTTTTAAATCTGCTCATTTGTATGCTATGTTACACATATGAATTTCAATAAATGAACTTTTCAAAGACTTGAATTGCAATGTTTCCTTTTTACCTCGTGGTGATGAACGAAACACACCAAAAAGGCACATATTTTAACTAGGCCAAAGGGTATTGAGGACCAAACCTTTTTCCTGCCATTCCTGTTCTTTCCTCTTTTTGCGGTCTGTATGTCATCCTTCAACCTTATCTGCCTGTAATTAACATCCTGTAGATGCCCTGACTTCTCATCTGGCTAATCTGACACCATCAGGAGCCCCCAGGAAGCACCAAGCACCAAGCACCCTCCTCTCCACTCTTAACAACAGACGAGAAAGCCGCTCTGGCTCGGTGGTGCCCCTTCTTCTTCAACACAGGGATCTGAGAGGAGCCTAAAAACATACTTAGTGAAATTACAAAATGTACTTTGAGTTCTATCAAATATCTGTACACAGGTTACTATTTTAGTTTAAAATAGTATTTCTACTATACACAGTTAAGCCCTCAAATGCTTTAAAGTAATAAAACCGGGCACTGAAAATGTTGTGTTGTCTCTGAGGATGACAGTGAGACACTGAAGGCGAGGCTGCAGTTGGACCGGCCCCTGACTTCAGGCTGTTCTCCTGCCAGCACTCTGCCGTCATCGCCACGGCCTCTCCGGATCGGTGTGGACTAGGCTGTGGGGGCGGTGGCATGACACAAACGCAAAGACCACTTGAGTCTCCTGAGCATGGAAAAGGTTCAAGCCTGAAAGAATAAAACTTCAGATTCACAAGTTTTTGATTTCATCACATGTGCTAGACACAAAGGCTGTCACATAAGATATATTAATTGTCCCTAATTCTGTTTTAGGAATACAGTAAATAAATTACACAATATTCTAAAAATAGCACCTTGAAAGGATTATAGAGGACACTCTCTGGTAGCCTCCTGGATCTGTCAGCCCCAGTGGTTTTGAGAGAGGGCACATGTAAGAGGCCCTCAGATTTGGTGTGTGACATACACGGACACGCCTAACTTTGGTCCCAGAGCCATTCCTCTGTCTGGCCCCATCCCAGGAGGAAAGCCAAGTTTCTACAATAGTAGGATTATGAGGTAAAATCAGAAAAAGGCCCCACCAAAATGATTCTGGGTCCATCAGAGTGTAGTCCAGTCATCCTACCCATCGATTACTGATGCCTAAGTTGGTTAATTTGCCATGAAGTTTTGAAAATACACTCTCAAAAAGGAAGTATGCAGAGCAACACGTTATCAGGAAGACATCACTGACGAGCTACACTCCTGAAGAATCCTGGGTCCAAATCATCTGGTGGGAAGATCGTTAGGGTCTTAACAAATCCCCGAGGAGACCTAGTCCATCCCTGGCTTCACAGCGCTGAGTCGGCACCTGCCCTGGGGAGCAGCCCCGCGTCAGTCTGAGCAACTGCCGACCGCCACGTGACTGAAGCAACACAAGAACCCCGTGTGTGCTTGCAGCCACAGGGAATTTACCTGTCTTCCTGCCACGTTTTCTACAGGGCGGGTCAATACCAGGGGGAGGGATTAAAAATCTTTTTTCAGGAAAGAACAATATTTAATTTTCTGCGATTACAGAACCACATCCAACAACAATAAACAGAGAAGTAGCAGATTGACATAGTGCTTTATTTAAGCTGTCTGTACGAAGGAAAATAATGTGCATCCCTATCATATGCGTGTAAAAATACTAAGGATGTACAGTGTACAAAACAGTTTCTTGTAGTTATTTCACATCCTTGCGGGTCATATACTTAAGGAAATAAACAGTTTTAGTATGACCAACGGTAATAGTAATACAGTTTCTTGGGTTCATAGTTGCGTCTGCTTAAAATCCTTACCCAGATGACTAGATCTTGCGCGGATCTAATGAAAGAACTAGCCAGGTCAAGAGATGTCACAAACTATAAAGCTACAGGGAGGTAATTCAATTACCAATTTAGAGGTTTTCTTTTTATTTAAATAAATACTTTACATTTCATGCTTGCCTGTAATGCACTACCAGGAGCAAGATCAGGAAATTCTACTGTAGACGGGACAAACAGTAGCAGCAAAGTGTGTACACTGAGGTGTAATATCGAGACCCTGCAGTTAGTAAGGACGGCCCTTACTGTTGTACTCTAGGAGAAGCAAGAGGCCCCTGCAAGAACACTCAGCTTTAAGAAGCCAGAAATCAGGTCTGGGACATGGAAAACAACACTGGAATAATGCTATGAAATTAGTGTGGAAAGCAAAGCTGTGCGCAACCCTGCCACAAACCCGAGCAGAAATGGCCAATTTCCTCCAAGACGGCCGCATCACGACAAGAGGGCAAACCATGAAAGTCAGGACGAGATGGAGCCCACGCAGTCTGCACTGCACTCTGCTAGAATGAGCCTAGGGTTCAGACTTGTCCATCTGCCAGAGTCCAAAACTACAGCTAGGGGCAGACACGGGGAAGTTTGATAAATCTCCTTCTACATCCATCTCTCTTTTTCTCCATGTCAGCTGATTGAGATCTGGGACTGAAAGTGAGGGATTCTCAAAATCGAAGCCAAGAAAACACTGAGCATGACACTAACGGAACCTCGGGTGGGGCTGGGGGATCAGTGACGGAGCCCCGGGCACTGGCTGGGGACTGAGAGCCAGCCGTGAGGAGTGGCCAGCCCGGGGCACTGCCGACGCCATCATTAATCTTTAGGAAGTATCCTTGGCCAAGGTCATGGAAATCACCTTAATACTTGGGGGAAAAGAAAAAGCTACCGATGTGCCTGGTGTGCGGTGTCACACGCTCCCGCTAAAGGACGAGCGCTCTGAGCTCCGGCCAGTCAGCCTTCACCAAGTCTCTCTCACCTGGTTCTTTTATGTAACGTATGCAAGACAACTTACAGAACATACCTTCTAGTCTACTTTCGTGTCAAAGTGAAGCATTCAACAAAATCCAAGTGAGAAAAAGAAGCTGAGCTGTAAGAAAGGATGAACCACCATTCGCTGTAACTTCTTACTCAGGACGAAGGATGGACTTCACTCAGGTAGAGATACGAAAAATCAGGATAAAATCTATGTTGGAATGTGTCTTAGCTGCCTTAGTAAAATGCCCTTTACCCCCGTCAGTCCCAGCGGTCCGCCCGCCCCGCGTGGTCTCCTGTCTCTACATCCGTACTTCCAGCGCCAAGAGGCTAAGACATCTGCAGATGAGCAGGACTCAGCCTGCGAGGAGTCACGGCGCAGGCGAACGCTGCGCCATGCTGCGGTCCTCCGTTTGGGAGCTGTCAGACAGGTACCACCACGCATTTCCACGATCACTCCTGGAGTCAGATGGCCTCCCGCGTGCTGCAAGAGGGCCCCCAGCCTCCTGGGCTTCATAGGCTGCTTTGGAAAATGCCAGCTCCTAGCACCAAAGGGTTTAATCTGAAGGTCATCATTAATGAAGGAGAAAAATGAGGTTTGCATACATGTCCCCTTTCAGTGAGAAATGTTAGAATTTGGAGACATGAGTATATACAGAAAAAGAAAAGCTGGAGGTGTTCTTTTTTTGTTTTTTTCCCTGATGGCTTAATTCAGTGATAAATGTACCATGATCAGAATAAACACACCAGGTTCTTATCCTCTACTGCCTACTTCGTAAATACTCAAGATGTGTTCTTTTTGCCAAGTAGAGTTCACTTCTTATCCTCATTCAGGTGTCAGTTTTCTTCACTACATGACGTTGCCAGGCCGTCATCACAGTTCACTTCTCAACGGAGCGAACATCACTATCCACTTGTCTCGTTAACCCCTTGGCATGGAGAGTTGGGAATTTGCTCATTTTTAGCACCAAGGGGTTAATGACAGCATCTCTTCTCCCAGAGCCACATTCTAACCAATACAGACAGCTCCAGAGCCTCATCCACACTTGTTTACATAGGAGAAAAAGTGCATGATTCTCATCGGTGTGTACATTCCTCGCACATGGGTCAAAATAAACTGTAGTATGTCTATTTTATGTAAGTTGGAGCTGCATTTGCTAACATGACATACAATTCTCATTACTAAAAAATAAATACTACTGCAATATAAACAAAATCATAAAAGGACATTCAAAGTTTAACATCCGAGAAAAAGCTAATTCACGCAGAACTGAAAGTAAAAAATTAAAACAAATAAGGCAAACACCTGTTTACCTTGGTGTCCAAATTTGGTGAAAAGCAGGATCGTTACACCTGTCTACATTCTTCAGCCATCAGAGGTGATAAATATCAAGAAGGGAAAAAGGTTTCCAAGCACAGGGAAAAAATGCTCTCTGGTGCAAATCACGTCCTAGACCCTGCAGTGACCTTGGCCTGCTTGCATATGCTCTCTTCCTTGGGAGAACAACGTTCACTTGCCCACGACTGCCTCTGAAATCTGGATGTCCACGTGGCGCACGGAGCTGCCTCTGTAGCATCCAACAGGAATTTAAATAAATATGTACATACATATCTATGCCCGCAGTCGTTCAGTCCTCCCCTCAATGCTTCCTAATGAACTCCAGCCAGATCCGAGTGACACATACCCTCTTTATGCACTGATCTGACGTGCTGTACTACAATTCTGCGTATGCACACCACCACCCTCCCACAATCGCTTGTTCTGAATTATAAACTAAATCTTCTTAGTCTAATTAGTCTGCATCTTCTAGAAAGTTAAAAAATGTACCTAGAATCAGTGTATCTCATTAGCCTTCACCGTTAGGGAAAACAAAAACTAAAAGATCAAAAGATGACAATCGGTGCACAAATGAACGATGGTGGGCTCATGACTTCCGAAGATTGTACAATTACCTCTTAAAGTTGCTATAATAGTAAGACAGTAGCAGCAACAGCATGAGACCTTAGACTTAGATACAATTTCATGCAAAAACAAAAGGGCGCGTGTGTGCGTCTGTGTGTTCGTGTGGGCGGAGCGGCGAGGGGCGGAGACCTGCTGGGTCCGGGGTGTCTGAAGGTGCTCCTGCTATTTGTGGGAGCGAGGCCTGCTGTGACGCGCAGGAGTCACTCTCAGGAGGAAATCTAAGGTGGCCGTGAAGGAGCAGGATGAAGGAGGCTTATTCCCGTCCACTTGCGGAGTAGGAAAACTGCGGGAAGTGCGGCCGCCGCTCGTTGTCCATGCAGTCCATGCCGTCCTCGTCATCTGCAGGCAGGAAACAGCTCTGTTAACTTTACAGTTATTTTCTGCAACGTTATCTCTGGTCTATACAGTTCTAACTTCTCACATCATAAAGATCGACAGAGGCAACAGCTCCCAGAAACTTGTCATCAGCAAAACATATAGTAAGTAAACTCACTTCAAAAATTATCTCATTTTCAAACACATGATCTACGAAGAAATGATACTGTCAAATCATCTCCTTCAAGACACTAACATTTCAAGACTCAAACTGAAAAAACACCACTGAAGGAAACAAAGTTTTTTTTAAATACGAAGGAACAAATGATCTTCGATAACCTTTAATTTCATGGAACTACGCATGTCAAAATACAGAAGTCAATGAATCCGAGGCAGCCAGTGTCTGTCCAGAATCCACTAACACCTGTCTTCAAACGCTTGTGTTTCCTCTTCATGCTGCTTTAGTGTGATCACAAAATAAAGCTTCATGCTACTCCATTTCCCCTGAGTCCTTGATTACATGCTTAAGATTTTACATTATTTATTCTACATCTAATATCTGCCTTATCTCACCATTCCCGATTTTCCTATGATAAACTTTGAATTTGAATAAAGAGAATAAGACAAAGAAAAAGCAGGAAAGACGTCAGCCTCTGAGTACCGGCTCCTCAGGAAACAGCAAGAAGCCTAGTGAAGGCAGGGAGCGAGCGGCGTCTGTCCCAGCGGCTTCTCGCGTCCCCACTCCTGGACTTGAAGGATCACCCATGATCACCAACCTCTGCCCACCGCTGTTCTCATGACTAAAACGCTGCTGTCACAGCGCTCCTCCTCATCTCCGGTCACTTGTCCACATTATCCCCTGGGCATCTGCTCTGGGCAAAGTCCTTGCCGCCCTCGGGGCTCCCAGTCGGTGGCGGAGGTCCCCCACGAAATCCCCCGGCTCTGCTGGACCGTGTCTGTCCTACAGCGAAGTAAGTGAGCGAGGCTTTCAACCCAACCTTCTTCTCTTCCAGCAAAATGATTCCATTCCCTCAATCACAGAGGAACTATGACCAATTCTTTTAATTTTCCGGCCTCTCCAGGGAGCCTCAATGTCACATAATGGGAGAAAGAACACAGGCCAGGTCCCGCTGTAGCGTGGGCAAAGACCTTGTCACACAACCAAGGATGATGCTCTGCATTCCTCTGAAGAGTAACAAACATTTCTGCTTTTTCCTCACTGGTTTTCTTTTCAGTGTTCTATTCTTAATACAGAAGATTCTAGAAACGGGATCAAGTTGCTAAACAAAATCTGTGGCCTCAAATGTACTAGAAAATAGCATTATATTAGGCGGGAATGAATCCTTGAAAAACCGTTTGTGGCTCCCTGCTCCCTAGAAGTCGCTGCCCTCTGAGGGCCCCGCTCCTTCTGCACACAGACCTTTTCACTACAGTGAGCACTTCCACAAGGACTGTGATTTAGGGAAATCTCTGCTTTCTTCTTATAAAATATTGGTTCTCCCAAGAAAACCATATTCATCTTCTAGATCAAATACCCTCCACAGCATTTTCAGCTCTACTGAAGACGGCAGGAGCCGCGCAGGCATGTCTCTTGTTGAGTCACCAAGTACAAAAACTCTCGAGAGAAAAGGCAGCTAAAATGTTCATGTTCAGATTCTGACTTGTGCCAATCACATTTCAAAAAAACCGTTTTCCCCACTAACAGCTTTATTTTCTAAGTGTTTCTGTGCAGTGAATGTGCAGAGCGCCCCGGATGGCATGTGTGGGAAGGCTGGTGCTTGTCTGGCCTCAGCCAGCGAGGGGCAGAAGCTGCCCTGGGTCCCTGGGCCACAGCAGGCCCCGTGGCAGCCGGCAAAGAGTGGAGCCCGGGCCGCCAGGCCCTGACAGTGGGCTGCTGGACTTCCTTCCCGAGGAGGCATATTTACTGCTATGAGGCTGCCTGTTGGCTGAGAATTAAAAGAGAGTCTTCATTCTGCCACTTCAGTGCCACATTTCTGCAGGTAAAGAAGTCTAAATCTCGCAGATAACCATGTGAGGCCCACACCAGGACAGTCTTTAAAGCAGCTTCTCTCGTTCCCTCCAGCCCCCTCCCATTCTCTCACGCCCGGTAGACAGTGAGTGGCAAGTATCTGGTCAGGGCCCCAGGAGGGGCTGCGAGCTGGGGGTGCTGGGCAGGATTCAGGGGCTGCCTGCAGGCAGGGGCCGCAGAGGGAGGGGAGCTGCCGGCTGCCAGGGTGCTGGCTGCCTGGGCCAGGGCCCGTCACAGCCGGTCAACGTCCATAAACATGTTGCTGCTCCGAAAGGAGGTTCACAGGGAAGAAGGGTGGTAATGAACATGCACTCTGCTAAGAACACCGGACAACACCCATCCAGGAGAAGAAAACAGGTGAGCAGCTCTACATTCTCCAGCTGAGTCCCCGGATCCAACAGCATCAGCTGCCTAATCGTCTTAGAACATTTAACAAATGACTGATATGGCAGTAAAAGCTACTAGATCTCAAAGAAATCCTCTTTTTCTGTAAGAGGAAGGCAGAGGACCATTAATGGATATAATGCAAGACGACACATTCCAAAATCTGTTCAATTAATTAACACCAGTGAGAACAATCTGGCATGTTACTGCAGCTGTTTATAGAAAAGGAACAGTCTGCCTTTCTAACTGCTGATTTGTTCTAAAAAATAACTCCATTCTGTTTCACAAAAGCAAGGTGGCAAGTGGGCAGCCTGGCCGGCTGACGGTGCCTCTGAGGCTTTGAGGAAGGAGCCCCTGGGCTGTAGCAGCCAGGGAGCTGCAGTGGTTTCTCACCAGCAACACGACCCAAAGCTGCAAGAAGAGAAGATGACGTGACATGCAACCACAGTTCAAGGTTCCCCGGATTCTCCTTTCATCTGTCTCTGCCTCTTCAGGGAGCCCAGGAGATATCCAGAGACCATCACACTGAAACCGCTGCCCTTGTGCCCTAGAAGGACCCCAGAGCCGCACTTCACAGCCCCGGAGGCCACGCCCTCCAGCAGGGGCCCTGGGCCACACAGGGCAGGCTGCTGGTGCCTGCCTGTGCCTCAGCCCCCTCTGCCAAGCTCTTGCATCTGATTTTCCTCTCTATAGACCCTGAATCGGGAAATAAGATGGCAAGTCCAGTGTCCTCCTGACCCTAACTGGGGTTTAACCTGTCAGGCCCAGATGATGCTGCTGGACTCACACTTTGGGGCCGTCCAGGGCACAGTACCAGGGCAGGGCAAGACCCCACTTCTGATGCCCACAGAAGCCAGACTTCCCTAAGCCTACAATTGTAGGTGGATTCTGATAGCCACTTCGGAAGTTACTGTAATAAACGGGCTTCCTGTCTCAGCCCAGAAATGAACTTATGACCCTTTAAAGATGCTGAGTCACTAAGCTTACTCAGCGCTATCTCCATCTAAAATGACATACATTCTTTCAAGAACAGAGTTGCTGTTAGTGATAAAATGTGACATGCCAGGAAAAACATTCTATTATAACATTCAACATTTTATATTCTTGATGAAGAAGGTGAGACACCAGGTTCAGATTATATTCTAGAAACTGCGCTGGGTGACTTAAAACACCTTCCAACATTTCAGCCTCATTTTAGAAGTTCTCGAAATTGAGCAATAAAATGCCAGTAACGACATTCTCATCCTGACACCCGCCATGAGTGTGGAGTCAGGAATAAGGCAGGTCAGGCGAATCTTGAAGAGTCTGGTTCTGGACAGCTGCAGCTTTGAAATACAAGTCAATCACGAAAAAAGAACTATGGCTAAGGATGTTGAAACGCTTTTAATTTATCTGTTATCAAATAGATTTTAAAACTGCTTTGCCGTGGTCTTTTTAGTCCTACATTTCCTGACATCATATTGTGGTCAGTCCTTCCTCAGGCCCCTCCGTTCACGCCCACGCTTTTTGGCTGAGTGCTTCTTGCATGGGGCCTGTATTCCCCTTCACACAGTGGGTCACAGAGCCAAGAATACTACGGATTGGCTAATCTGCTGCTTTAATAAAATTAAAAAGAGGGTTATTCAACCTGTAGAGCTCCAGGTGCCTCTGCTCAAGAGCAGGTCTCTCAGCGGGAGAGGGATGGGATCCCCGGAGGCCGTCCAGCCCTGCACCCCCTTTCTGGAGGGCAGAGACCTGCCAGATTTGGGAGCTGGTGAGTGGCAGAGCCACGACACACAGCAGGGTCTGAGTCGGGGGCTTCTGCAACCCCACTACCCTCTTCCACACTAGGATTGTACTGGTAACTTTCTGAGATAAAATATGTACTCACGGCTTTGCATTTACAGAGCCTACCTATTTCTTTTCTTTTTTTAAGATTGGCACCTGAGCTAACAACTGTTGCCAATCTTTTTCTTCTTTTTTCTCCCCAAATCCCCCCAGCACGTAGTTGTATATTATTAGTTGTGGGTCCTTCTAGTTGTGGCATGTGGGACGCCGCCTCAGCATGGCCTGAGGAGCAGTGCCGTGTCTGCACCCAGGATCCAAACCGAGGAAACCCTGGGCCGCTGCAGCGGAGCGTGGGAACTTAACCACTCAGCCACGGGGCCAGCCGCCAATCTTTTTTTTCCAATGCCTTCCAAAATCACATATTTAGTTGTCCTAAAAGAGTCCACAAATGCCAAAAGTTCTATTTAACAAAGGAAACTGTCTCAAAGAAGCTGAGACCACGACAGAGATGCGTCAGCACCTTCCCTTGCCGAAGCCCACTGTGAAGTCAAGCCCAGGGCAAAGTTCTGGGCACCGACAGGCAGCAGCACTCTCTGTAAAGAGCTGGGCCTCCTTCTGGCCTGGAAACTAGCAGGCCCGCATCATAATTTGGTTATTCATTCATTTAATACACGTTTACTGAATATCTCTACTAGGCTAGCACCTGGCTGGGAGCTGGGACTAGCAGCGAATAAGGCAAGCCAAATCCTTCTTCTCAGAACTACTGCATCCTAGTTGGAGAACAGTGAACAAAGAAACAAATGAATTAACCAGGAGAACATCAGCAAGTCAAGGCGTCAGTGCAGAGAAGGAAGAGGCAGGGCTCCGGGTCCGACAGGGTCCCGCTCTCTAGACGGGGAGGGGAAAGAAAGCTCTCTGGTGAAGTGACATTTCAGCTGAGATCTGAAGGACAGGAGCCATTCATGTGGAGGTCTGGGAAAACAGACTCTAGGCAGAGAGCACAGGATCCACAAGTCCCAGGGAAGATGGCATGTTCAAGCTGTGACTGGGTCACGGGACAGTGGGGGAAGATGGAACAGGAGGAGGTCAGAGAGGTGCATGGACCCCGACCAGACAGGGTTGTGTGAGCCGCGTGAGGAGCTTGGATTCAGAGTACAGCGGGAGTCCTCAGAGGGAGGAGCAGGGAGACAAGGTGGTCTGATTACAGTTACGGTTATATGCAAACCGCGAGGCCCAGCAGCTGCTCTTGGTGGAAAGCGCTCACGGGCCAATCCAACAGCTCACTGGCAGTGCCCAGCATTTCAGACAAGGGCATCACCACAGTCCACGCAGGCCAGGGAAACTATGCCAAGGCCTGGGCCCACGGTTTCTGCTCAGACAATCCTGAGCTGCTTGCCCACAACTCTATAGGCTTTCTAGCACTGTCTTCAACTTTTTGAGATTCTAAGAAGCCAGTAATGCGCACAGACAGAAGGGAGGCCCACCGCCCACCACTGGTGATATACCACGGGCAGCACTTCAACACACTGATATTTCACACCTTAACCTGGGCACTGGCCCAGCTGCTGAGTCCTGCCCCTGGTGATGGCTGACGCTAACTGTGGGACTTGGGGAGGCTCAATGTCTCCCTGGGTGTCAATTTCTTCCCTTAGAAAATGAAAGGTAAGAGGTTCTTAACTTCTTCCAAGTCTAAAGAAAGAAAAGTGCACATATGCATACATAATTACATTTTTCATTTCAGGGTGTTCGCAGTCCCTTGTTGTCAGGTCATGGGCCCTGGACTAAACTCTCAGCCGAAATGACCCCTTGAGTGCCTTCCAGTACTGTAATCAGTTGACCACAACCACAGCTGGACCAGAGCTGCACCTCAACCTTCCCCTGCACGGGCACTCAATGCATCAGCACTATCAACTAATCTGCCTCTGAACAAGGAGAAAGAGGAGAAGAAACGAAGGAAAGGATACACAGGAAAAGAAGAGGAGGAAAAGCTAACCTGATGTTGTGTGAGCCAAAAGACACGTGACTCAAAGGGACCTTTTAGCTCTCCAAATGCGTGCCCAAAACTCAGCATTATCCTCACTCCTAACCCAATGATGACAGACACAGACCTTTCTCAGCATGTGGGAACGTTTACAAAGCATGATTGATACCCTTTTCTTCCAGTAAAGTCCACTTATTTAGGGTATTTATCAAAGTGTGGGGCACACACTAGTGTATGTGGGCTGATTTTAAACCGTGCATGAATGTATAGTTTTAACAGATATGAAATTTAATTTATATCATCAAAAAATTACTAGCAAACTAACTTATGTCTTCACAGGTATTATTCTTAAGACAAAGCTAAGTAACAGAGAGTGATTCAATGCAAAGTGAATTTAAAAACTATTAAGTAAGCAGGAGACCAGAACTAGCAAAGTTCTGAAGGTGGCACGTGAAGGAGCCATCTGGGAACACGGGGGTTCTCCACTTAGGGATCTTTTCAGCGGACGTCAAAGAATCCACTGAAGAACAGGAAGGAAGGCCTCATTAGTCTCTAATTTGGCCCATCATTCTCAGGTTATAATTTTCCCACATATAATTTTTCACACCCAAAAAAACATTTCTCTCAGCTACCTGTCTTTAGCTATTCCCACACTGGTAACTCTACCTTCTTAAGTGGAATGGAGTAAGTCACTAGGGAATTTGATCTTGAAAAATAGCCAATTAAAAAATGACTATTTTCTTCAATTTTATTAGTATGTTATCAATTGCCTTCTACATTTACTCACATTTTTCAGGTGGTGTTATTGTAATAGTCTGAGCCGTAAATTCTTCATCAAAATATCTGGTATCTGTCTCAGATGTTACTTGAGGCTTAAACGGAGGTACAAGCTGTAAGAAGAAAGAGAGGACTGTTAACAGATTTTAGTTTAGGAAGATTCATTTCTAGAATAAAATTAGCAAATAATGGAATGAACAGCACAAGAGATTACATGCTGAGTCACTGCGTAAGGTCAACGTGGTGGCTGGCTTCCCAATCAACAGTCTAAACACAGAATAGTAGGTACCTGGTTGTTCTGAATAAAGTTTGAGGGGTTATGTGAAATAGAACAAATGAGAACCAAAGAATAGGGTGGGAAGAGGATATTGAAAAGTCTGTCCTCATATTTTTCCCCAGTAACAAAAGCACATACAAAGCCGTATGGATGTAGACCACTGCAACAAAATGTGGGCTCCTCCTCCTGTGGCAAAGCACAACCTTGCCCGCTTTCCTCGACCTGCCTTCCTGGTGCCTGGCCGAACAGGTTATTATTGAAAACGTAACTTGATAATACAGCTATTCTCTAGGTCACAGGGAGAGTGCTGCCTCCGAAGCTGGCAAAGAAGTGGAACTTTGCTTACTTGAGATGGGCATTAATGCCAGCCCCCGTTCTGGAACAGGGGTTCTTGGCAGCCCCTGACGTTTTATGTAAATGTTTCATTCAGAGTTCTCATCACCTCCTCAAAGAGGACCACGACTCAAAAGAGATTAAGAGTAACTGCACTAGGATTGACGGAACTGGACTCATTTGCCTCAGATGGGCAGCGGGCATGGGGTGGGGCAAGTCTGGGGTTCCTGAAGGTGACAGAGCCCGAGCCGCGTGAACCTCCGCCTCTGTGACCTCCACCGGCCACAAGGGAGCCGGAGCCAGGACAGGGTTCCTGCTCCTGAGGGCTCCCTCCTCAAGGCAGAGCCTGCAGGCTGCTTGTTGCCCAGGAAGCTCAGTCCCAGGGCCTGGAGTCGGAGTGCACGCTCTGAGGCACAGGGGTCATTACAGGCGGTGCTGCTTTTAGAAGGAACTTCCCATGTGGATAGAAAAATGGGAAACAGAATGACAGAAATCAGTATGTTTTATAAAAATTTTACAGAAAAGAAATACACAATTGCCCTCACATCAATGCATTTTCCTATTCTTACTGTCACCAAATTTACGTTAAGTAATATAGCAAAAATCTTTAAATTATTCTCTAGACAGCGTTTTAAAAAACGAGGGGATGAGGAGAATTAAAAGCACGTTTTCAAAATAAAGGACTGTCTTTCAGTTTACAGCACGTTACGAAGCATTTTGTCTCTGTTTTGCCATTCTTTCTCCGGACATCCAGGACACAGCTATGCTAAGGTCTCCACTGAGCAAGTGCTCTTGGAGACCACGCAGACGCAGGCACCCGTCATTGGCTGGTAACTGTCACTGCAGAGCAACAGGCCTCCTCCCACAGCACCCTCATCCCGCAGGAACAAGCTCCTCCCCAGTGGGGGAACCGGCCGAGGAGCCAGGCCATGCTTCTTTCAAGCTGCTTTGAGGGTGACTGGCACAAGCACGCTGCTCCCTGCACTGATGGAAACCCTGTCTTCCATCAGACACGGTGCATTCTCTTCACCAGCATCGTACACACGCGCACAAGAACACCAAAGGTGCAGAGACGGGTGAATTCCTGGTTCTGTTAGATACTGAGGGTACGGTAACTGCCTCTGCCTGGCAGGCAACTGGAGACTGGGATGCTAGTTGTAACTTTCCTTCTGACTCACCATTCTACAAATGTTCAAAAAATAGATCTTCATCCTTCCAATCAAAAATTAACCACAAAACTCCTTTTAGCACAAATGGGCTTCTATCAGGCCTGCGGAGTACTTCTGCCCACCCTTCCCATCTGGGTTCTTCTGATGGCAAACTTAAATCTGCCTTCAAGTTAGCGGGGACCTCCATCCTTTCAGCTGAGGGAAAGAGTGGTCACTGGAAACTTGAAAAAACTGAAGCAGATCTTTAAAAAGTGTTCAAAAGATTACAGGACAGCTTAAGCTAGTCTCCGTTCAAATGTCACAACATACAGAAGACTGGCCTGCCCTCCTCTCTCAAACAGGTGCTCTGCTCGTCACTCTCCATCCTCACCCTGCTGTATTTTCCTCAGAAGACCTTCCAACAGCTGATATATACCCACACCTACACACATGCGTGCAAAATATATTTGTGTACTGTCGTCACCATCACGCCTCTTCCCCAATACAACATAAGTTCCACGAGGGCAAGGACTCCTAAAAAACAGTTTTACTGAGGTATGATTGACACATAATAAACTGCACATATTACGAGTGTTCAATTTGATAAGTTTTGACACATGTATAAACGCTTGAAACGGTCACCAGTCACAATGGTGAACACATCCATCACTTGCAAACGCTTTCTCTTGACCTTGTGTAATCCTGTCCTCTTGCCTATCCTCCTGCAGGCAGCGGCTGACACGCTTTCTGCCACAATTGATTTGTTCATATTGTCTAGACCTTTATGTAATCGGAATCATACAGTACGTATTCTTTCTCTGGTCTCTTTCATTTAGCATGATTATTTTGATATCCATCCATGTCACCGCCTGTATCAATATCTCATCCACTTTAGTGTTGGGGAATATTCCATCACACAGATGTACTACAGTTTATCCACTCACTTGTTGATGGACATGTGAGTGGCTTCCAGTTTGGGGCTATGACAAATAAAGCTGTTAGGCATCTTTATGTCCAAGTCTTTGTACAGACATAAGATCTGACTTATTTTGACAAATACCAAGGAGTGGAATGGCTGGGTCACACGGTAGATGTACATTTAACTGCTTAAGAACCTGCCAGACTATTCCCTAATGTAGTGGCATCATTTGACATTACTCCCAGCAGTGTATAAGAGTTCTACTTGTTCCACAGTGTTGCCAACATTAGTTTGGTCTTTTCAATATTAGACGTTCTAATATGTGGTGGTATTTCACTATGTTTTAATTTATATTTCCCTAATGAATAATGATCTTTTCCACAAGTTTATTTCTTCTTTGGTGAAGTGTCTGTTTAAATATTTGCCCATTTTTTTCTTGTCATTATATTTAGAGTTCTTTATATACTCTGTATTTATGTCCCTTATCAGATTTGTAATATGCAAATATTCTTCCAGTTTGTGGCTTTTCCTTTCATTCTCTTAACAATGTCTTTTCAAGAACATTCTTAAGTTTGACAGAGTCCGATTTATCAATTTTTCTTTACGGATCATGCTTCTGCCTTATCTAAGAAATCTTTGCATAACCTATACCACGAAGATTTCCTCCTATGTTTTCTTCTAGATGGCTTTACATTTAGGACTATGATCCATTTTCAGTAAATTTTGTATACGCTGCAATTCTTTTTTTAACAAAATACAGATGTCCATTTGTTTCAGTACAATTTGTTGAACTGAACTATCTTTGCACCTTTACTGAAAGTCAATTAACCATATACATGTGGGTCTATTTCCAGATTCTCTCTTGGGTTGCATTGATCTCTTCAACCATCTTTATGGACAAATAAAGACATTATCTGTCCATAACAAACTGACTTGATTATTGTGACTTAATCATAAGCTTTGAAGCCAGACAGTGTAGGTCCTCCAACTTTGTTTATTGTCAGAGTTATTTTGGCTACTCTAAGTCCTTTGCATTCCACACGAATTTTAGAACCAACCTCACAATTTGTACAAAACAGTGTGCTAGGATCTTGATTAGAGTTGTGCTGAATTTATAGACCAATTTTGAGAGAACTGACATCTTAAAAATATTGAGTTTTCTAAATCACGAACACAGCACATCTCGCCATCGCTTCAGGTTGTCTTCAATGTCTCTCTACCATCTTTTTTTAGTTTTCAGTATAAAGGTCTTTCACATCTTTTGTAAAAAGTACTTCACATTTCTGCTGCTATAATAAATGAGATTTCTTTTAATTTTCATTTCGGATTGTCTGTTGCTGCTGCATAAAATTACAGTTGTTTTGGATCCTGCAATCTTTTATATATTTATCTTGTATCAAGCAACCCATGGGTTAAACTCTTGCAGCTTTTTTGTAGATTTTATCTGATTTTCTACATAGGTAATCATGTTGTCCATGAATAAAGACAGATTTACTTTTTCCTTTCCAACTTGTATGCATTTTCTTTCTTTTTCTTGTCTTCCCACACTGGCCAGACCCTCCAGTACAGTACTGAACAGAGTGAACATTTGTGCCTTGTGAGACCATTCAGTCTTTCTCCATCAAGGTAATGGCCCTAAGTTTTCCCTGGATGTACTTTATCAGGTTAAAGAAGTTTCCTATCCTAGTTAGTGACAGTATTTTTGTTTGTTTGCTTTTTGTTTAAATCAGATATGGATGTTGGATTTTCTTGAATGCTTTTCTGCATCCACTGAGATACTCACGTGTATTTCTTTCCTAGTCTGTTAATACAGTAAATTATACTGATTTTTGAACGTTACGCCAACCTTGTATTCTTGGCATAAATACCACTTGGTAATGATGTGCTGTTTTTTTAGTCAAGTGTTGGATTTGATTTCCTAAAATTATGTTAAGTATTTTTATAAATGTTTTCATTAAGGAAATCTGCTTATAGTTTTCTTTTCTTGTACTATCTTTGCCTGCTTTTGGTATCAGATTAAGCTGGCCTCATAGAATGAATTGGGAAATATTCCCTCATCTTCAATTTTCTGGAAGAATTTGTATAGAATTGGTACTACTCCTTATTTAAGTATTTGGCAGAATTCACTGGTAAAGCCATATGGGTCTGGAGTCATCTTTGTGAGAAGGATTTTAACTACGAACATAATTTCTTTAATACATACAAGGCTATTCATGATGTCTATTTCTTGTTGGTAATTTGTGTCTTTCAAGAATTTATCAACAAAGTTTTTTGTAATATTTCCTTTCCTTATCATCTATTTAATACCCATAAAATTTATAGCAAAGTCACCTCTCTCATTTATGATATTAATAACTTGTCTTCTTGCTTTTCTGTTGTTTGCTTAGAAATTTATCAATTTTATTAATTTTCTCAAAAAAACCAGCTTCTCCTTTCATCAATTTTCTCTATTATTTTTGTTTTTTATTTCAATGACTGCTGCCCCTATCTTTATTATTGCTTTTCTTCTGTTTACATTGGGTTTAACTTGTTGGGGTTTTTTCTGTTTCTTAAGATGGAAGATCAGGTCATTGACGTAAAGGTCTAGACCTTTCTTCTTTTTGCATATAGTCATTTGGTATTATAAATTCCCCCTGAATTACTGCTTTAGCTCTATCACACAGCGAAACATGTCTTGTTTTCATTTTTACTCAATTCAAAATACATTCTAGTTTTCCTTTTGATTTCTTCTTTGACCATGGATTATTTAAAATTGTATGTAATTTCTAAATACATAGGGATTTTCTATATGTCTTTCTGTTTTGATTTCTAATTTCACCCTCTTTCATTCAAAGAGAACATGCTTTCATTTTTTTTTGAGGAAGATTAGCCCTGAGCTAACTGCTGCCAATTCTCCTCTTTTTGCTGAGGAAGACTGGCCCTGAGCTAACATCCATGCCCATCTTCCTCTGCTTTATATGTGGAATGCCTGCCACAGCATGGCTTGCCAAGCGGTGCCATGTCCGCACCTGGGATCCAAACCGGCGAACCCTGGACCACCGAAGCGAAACGTGGGAACTTAACCACTAGTCATTTGGCCAGTCCAAAGAGAACATGCTTTAAATTATTTGGATCCTTTTAAATTTATAGAGTCGTTTTGCCCAAATACGGTACATCATGGTAAATGTTCTGTGTGATCTTGAAAAGGACGAGTGTTCTTCCGTTGTTGGGTGGTGTTACAACCGTCAATTAGATTAAGTTTTCTACAACCTTAATGATTTTTTCTCTAATTCTTCTAGCAATTATTTGAAGATAGGTATTGAAGTATCCAACTATAATTGTGCATTTGTCTGTTTTCTTCTTGCAGTTCTATTTGTTTTTGCTTTTTGTATTTTAAGTTTTATTATTTCATGCATAAATGATTAGGACTGTTATGTCCTCTTAATGAACTGATCCCTTTATTATTATGAAATGATCCTCCTTATCTCCAGTAATATAACTTGCTTTAAAATCTACTTAATATGATATTAATAAAGCCACTCTAGTTTTCTTTTGATTAGTGTGAGCATGGCATGTCAATTATCCTTTTGTATTTATCTACTTGTATTTTACATTTAAAGTGGCCTTCCTGTAGGCAGCATATAAATGGTTCATGCTTTTTATCTAGTCTGACAATCTCTGTCTTTTAATTGTGGTGTTTAGATCCCTTACATTTAATGTGATTACTTATATGGTTGAGATTAAATCTACATCTTGCTATTTGTTTTACACTTGCCTCATCTGCGACTTTGTTTTGCACTAATGCTGTATCTCCAATTGCTAAAACACTGCTGGCCACATAGTAGCAGGCAGTAATATTTGCTGAATAAATGAATACATCATTCAATCTGAAGCTGACATGGGATGTCAGAGGGCATTTCACCTATCATTTTAAAGAAGAGGAAACGGAAGCTAAACTTGGTAAAATGACTTGCTAAAGCTGATACAAATAGCAACTGAAGCAGCAAAAAGCTAGGTCTCCTGATCCCGAGCTCTTCCGAGTATAGCCCTTACAATATGAAGGCTTTGCATGAAAATTGCGTTTGCCTTTGACTGCTTCTCCAGACATTACTCAAAGTCAAGATATTCATGCTCAGGGACATTATTTCCTCCCCACTCCCTCTCACACACGGAAGCAGAAGACAACACAGTGAAACATAAACACCTATCCAGGGAAGCAAAAACCCCAACTCTGTACATGGGGACGGGCACTGCAGAGGACTTGGAAAAGGCTCTATAGCGCTCAACAGAGGCATTGCCCACAGGAACCACCAGGGAGGCCCGGACCTTGGATGGCACTACAAATTTCCAGAACATATACTCACTTTAAACAACAATGGAACAAATTTTAAATATTTTATTGTTAGGGACTAAATTGTGCCCCCCACCCCCTAATTCATATGTTGAAGTCCTAACCCCTTTGTGACTGAATTAAAGAGGTGATGACCTCTTTAAAGGTGAATCAGGTGTTCATGCAGGTCTTAATCCAACCTGAATGGTGTCCTTCTAAAGGGAGGACATTTGGACACACAAAGGGACCTCAGGGGCATGCACGCACGCAGAGGAAAGGCCATGTGAAGACAAGGCACAAAGGCAGCCATCTGTGAGCCAAGGAGAGCGGCCTCAGAAATCAGCCCCGCCAGCACCTCGAGCTTGACTCCGAGCCGCCAGAATTGTGAGAAAATAAGATTCGGTTTCTGAGTCACTCAGTCTGTGGTATTTTGTCATGGTAGCCCCATCAGACTAACACGGTAAGTTTCTATTTTGAGTTTAAGCCAATATCATCTTACTTTCTTCTTTTATTCTCTCTAGAAACATCTCTCAAAACACCTGCGTCAACTGGTGCCACGCTAACTCACACGGGAGTGCCAAAGTCCTGCTCAAGTCAGACGCACTCAGCTGTGCATCTCGGCCACTTTCATAGGTCAACTCAATGGGTGATCTCAGTGTCATTAACTGCAAACTTAACATATTTTCCCAACAGATGCATCAAACTTGGAACAGATCTTTCTTTGAAAGCTAACTTGTTTTCAGAAAATGTAGTTCCCAGTGCCCTGAACAGGAAGATCAAGGTGCTGGGTTCAAGACATTGCTTCAGTTTACCGACAAGTAAACTCTTAGAGTTGGATTTACCTGTGCAACCTCACGTCCATATAGCAGCAGCAGAGCTGCAGTCTTCTAAACCCTTTCCACACCGAAATTACTGTACCATTTGCTATCTAAAATTCCTAACAGTAAATATTTGTGTGTTTCTTTATAGTGTAAGAGCAAGAACAAAGAGAGAAAAACTTTTCCTAAACTTGTTGGAATGAGTCGTGTTCACCACTCCTGGTATGGCTGGAGTGACAGCAGGGCTGCATGAACACCATGGTCTTTGAAGGCCAGTCTCCCCTGACCTTCCTCAGCAACAAAGACAATGGCTACCACAAGGCCTCTATACTCTTTTCTCTGTTTTCAGCATGCGTGCCCTAGAAATAGATGGCACGGCTTACAACTTTCAGGGAAAGCTGACACAGAAAGGGATTATGGAACCATAATTGCCACCTTAATTAGTGTGGTTATCTCCACCAGTCTGTGGTGGCATACATGGATTAAAAATACTGGGAACATGGATATTGGCAGTAGAAACTGTCAACACTATTAGATGCTTAGATTTGCCACAGATAATAACCTGGTGCTATAACTCCACCTCTTTGAAATAACTCAAGAGAGTAGCTAGGCTCAGGTAGGGATTCTGGTTTATTTAATCTCTGGTTCTCCTGAAAAACTGGTCTCATGCTTTGTGTGTGTGTATTCCAATATACATATGTTTTGAAAAAGTGGAAATACGGAAAGAGGATTTATTTCTAACAAAACTAACAGATCTATGGCAAAACATTATTTAATTATATTATCTGCTGAGTTTTACCAAACCAATTAACCTTTCTTGACAGATGACCAGAAACTCAAATAACTATATTCATTTTTGCAAAACCACATGGTAGTAATTCGCCTTCATAATGTTCACCTCGATCCTATAATGCACCAAGAGATCCAAGGTATAGATCACACTAACATACAACTCTTACAACACAAACTGAGCCCAGCAAAAGAAATATTTCAGATGTAACAAACATTAAATGTTTGATTAGTGCATCTGCTTCTGGTACTGGAATTTAGAGGGGCCTTTTAACACACATTATGCATGATTTGCACTGCTTTAAAAGTAAGCCCCAGAAATTTGAACTCCTTTTTTTTTTTTTTTTTTTTTGATATGTCATCTCACTTAAAAAGAACTTTGCGGGCACTCATTCCTCTCACTGTAGGTCTACGGACAGGTGACGCTATTTACAAATATCCACGGGTACATCACATTTCTTGAAGATTTCAGTTATACTTGGAGAAACGCTGCTTATAAAGGCAAATGGACTCTCACGGGTGAAACATAGGGGGCCTTTCTGAAAGGCAAAGGACAGGAGTAAAAGGACTTTGCTCCTATGGTAGTGATTCTGGGCGAGCAGCATGCCTTAGAAACCTCAGGCCGCCGCTAAGAACCTGCGGGAACAGTTCGTCCTTTACCTCTCCTCCACTGACTTCCCAGGCGCTGTCCAGCATCAGCAGCTGTGGCAGTCGCTAAGCTCTATTTCAGATTAGAAATGTTCGAGAACACGAGCAAAAGTTAAATGAGTATGTAAATTGGCGAGAAATGATGTACGACAGGCAATTTCCAACTTATAAGCCAGTTTTGTTATGAAAGGCTGCATCTAAGTTGGAGAAAACCTGAGAGCTAAACAGACAAACAACAAAAGCAAACACAAAACTATATAATGTAGGCTCCCATGCAGTAACGTCAGTCTATTAAACCTAAAATACAAAAGTAAAAACGAAAATAATAATAAAGCTCCCAACTAATATTTATAATATTTTACAGAGAAATTCATATTATATTTCTATGAAGATGACCAAGAACCTGTCTTCTTCTGCCCAAGTTCCCGCAATGACAGCTACTCTCTTATCGTCACACCAGACCAACCCTAGAAAAACCCAGGGACGAGAGAGCGCCCGGGTAGGGGGATGAACTTTTGGTGAGAACAAAGGCGAGAAGGGACTTTAAAAGCTGAGGAGGAAAAGGTGAGGCTCACTTTGAGGGCAGAGAGAGGCTGCGTTTGCTGGGCGTTCCTGGTCCATGGTCGACGCCCAAGCACGTGTTGGCTAATTGATCTTTGGAAACTAACTGGCCTTCAATGAAGGATTCAGAAGTTGGGACCTAAGTTTTGAAGGCTCCGGCTCCAAAAAAGGGTACAAGACTGGAGAGGGGGCACAGGTTCTAAACACACGCGCGTCTTTCCTAAGTCAGTGTACATCGAGGCGTCCTCTTGTAGGTGGACACTGGACAGCTAAGGAGCAGAATTGTAAAAGGCGAAGAAATGAGCAACGCTACCTGCGAAGCCCAGTTAAACGGGACTTTCAATGGCCTGAAGTACTCTATTCCCTAGGAACAACGAAGAAATGGGTTTTGAGTATCTCTTCTTTTCAATGCATTTTTAATTATAAAATATCTGCACTGAGAAGAATCTTATAGATCTAATCCAATCCCCTCATTTTAAAATGAAAAAACTGAGGCCCCAAATTTTCATCCTAGTCAAAGTTATCCAAAAGCACCATAATATGAACAAAATTCCAATCCTTTTAGTCCGTCCATGAGTGTACGCTCCATAGGGGCTCTGCATTCTTGAAGCCTGGATTAGGAATCCTTCGAGACTCTCCCACCACCTCCGAACACACCACTCATCACACAGAAATGCAAATACTCTGCCCCTTTATCTGTCTCCTCTCTACCACAGGAGCAACCCAGGCAGGGAGCTGGTCTTACTTATCTCTGCACTCCCAGCCCTCAGTCTAACACGTGATAAAAGCAGATGAACGGTAGATGTTTGTGAATAAACACTGGAAAATCTTCATAGGAGGTTCTTTGTCTTTCAGCTACCGATGCCTACTGACACCAAAAGGCAACGGAAATTACACATTTCCTAACACAATCTGAGTCTGTTACTGAGAACTGAGACAGCCTTGACTTACCTTGTTGGTATGTACTGAACTAACCACAACACTCACTGGTAACTCAGTGTTCAAACAAGCTCTTCCACTTGCACCAGCTCATCAGAAAGTTGCACAAATGGGAACCTACGGGATACTTCTTTGCATAAATAGAAAACATTACTGTGTCACCAGAAAAAAAAAAAAAAGATTTATATTTGGCATGCAATAATGTATAATTAAGAACAAATATTAAGTTTTGCTTTTAGCCTGAAGGTGGGCCCCACTCTATACCACGCAGGGTAAAATTTGGATTAGAAACCTCTCGTCCTAACTGCCATGAAGAACCACAGGACTGAGAGTGGGGTAGGCAAAGCGGCTTTAACGTGAGGGGGGAATCCCACAAAACAGAAACCTAGAGGAGACCCCAAATCCTAAACATGAAGTCTGCCCGAATCCCCAGCGGGCTCCTGAACAGTCGTGCACGCAGAGACCAGGGCCCGCTGCGGAGTCTAAGGAACCGCCTGAAATTTTAACTGCGGCCCACCTGGAGAGGAGGCAGTCTGCAGCTTGAGTTCAGCCATGACAAATTGCCTACTGAGAAAAAAATCAGTGTTTTTTGTTGCAATCTAACAGAATTCAGAGGCCCCACTAGCACTCATCATAAAGTCCAGGATATATTCCAGAATGACTCGATAGAAACAGCAACAAGAGAAGACGGCCGTGCACTGGAAAAGGACGCCAGTGGAGACTGCGCTGACCGCGCCTGCGGCTGGAATCAGCGGACGCGATTTTAAATGAGGTTTATAACATGCTCAAGGATGTTAAGTAAAACACATAAGGAATAGAGAGGAAATCTATCAGAAAAACAGAAACTTAAAAAAAAAGTGAATCAAATGGAAAACCTAAAATGTAAAAGTACAATATTTGCAGTTAGAAATTCACCGTATGGGCTCACAGCAGATTAAAGATTACACGAGTCAGAAAACTTGAAGATTTATCAATAGACGGTAACCAATCTGAAGAGCACAGGAAAAAAACAGAAACAATGAACACAACTTCAAAGATCTGTGGGACAATATAAAAAGGTCTAACATGTAATTGGAATTACAAAAAGAGAGACAGACAATAGCACAGAAAATATATTTCAAGAAATCTAAACATTTTCCAAAGTTAGTGAAAGATTCAAAAAGTTCAGGGAATTCCAAGCAGAACAAATACAAGGAAAACCTCACCTCTACACATTATATCAAAAGGCTAAAAACGAAAATCTGTCCTCCAGGGTCCAAGCAGAGCAGCAGAACGGCCTCAGCGCGCGCGCCGGATCGGAACCCACTCCCCCGGATCGGAACCCACTCCCCCGGACTGGCCACCAGTCGCCCGAGGCCGCGTCTTCGCGTCTAGTGCCAGGCGGCATCCGCAGGGCAGGGAGGCGGGCAGGGAAGACGCGGCACGGGCGAAGCGCAGAGGACCCGGGAGCCCAGGCCGCTTCTCAGCATCTGTGACCCTGATGGTGTAGACACGCATGCCGCACACGCAGGGACCTGGGTCGCAGGCCTCCACACCCCGAGGCCCACAGCGGGAAAGCCACAGGGGGCCCGGAGGAGGACGGCGTGGCGCCGAGCCCGCTTCTCCTGGGCCCGCCGGGGCCTCCTTCCAGAGCCGGCGCCGCCCAAGCATCCCCAAAGCAGCCAGTGGGACTAACGCCTAATTCACCGGGGAACCGAGAACTGGACAAGCGCTCACTAAACTACCAGCTCAATGTTATATTCCCTGCAAATGTCCTTCAAGAATGAAGGCAAAGCAAAGACACCAGCAGATAAAAGAAAAATGCCTTGTCACCCAATCTGCACTAGGAGAAACAATCACGGAAACGCTTTAGGCGAAAGGGGAATGATACCAGAAGGAAACCTGGATCTTCAAGAAGGAATGACGAGATGAATGTTCTGGCCTTAGACGGTGGTGATGGCTGCCCAACCGCGAACAGACCAACACCCACTGACGCAGACACTTGAAAGGGTGCATACACCTCAGGAAGAAAACAAGTTAACTGAAGAAAAGAATGAAGAGCATTTGAAAAGGTAAACATGTAGACAAATAACAAATACTCAGAGCTCCCGTTTGGAATCTGGGACAGAGATGGAGATGAATCTTCAAAAGGCGCCCAGTTTAGTGAACGGAGTGAAAGCCTGTACACTGAGGTCTGGAAGATTCCCACCGGCCCTTTCAGCACAGGCAGCCTTCACTCCGGCCCTCTGTCCCCTGCACTCACACAGAGAATACTACCCATTTCAGCAGCGGCCACGCCACTGAAATGGTATCAACCGACGGACCGAAATAACCTACCGAGTACCTAAATCGCTCTCTAAAAGCAAGTTCTCTCTTCTTTTCTGAAGGAAATCTCTGGAAAATAAGTACAAATGTAGTAAGTATAAGATTGAACTCAAAAAGAGCCAAAGATTTCAAATCAGCCTTCCCTGAATACTTCACCATTTTATATCATTTCTTTTCCTTACCAAGAGCAAAGCTTTGGCAGTCGGCACAAGGACGGGCTCTGAAACCTTCAACCTCAGATGGGCTCAAGCACCATCTGGCGCCTCCTTACTTGCCCCTAGTTAGGTTTCTCTCCAGTTCCCTCTCTTCTCCCAACGTAAGACATTCTGCTCAAGCTTCTGACAAGGGCCGCACACATTCTTCTCACCCTAAGAAGGCAGAGTCCTGCAGCAAAGAAAGCAGAGCCTCCAGGCAGAAACGCCGCCTGCGTCCCGACCAAGCATTTACAGACACATTGGCTCGGGGTGGCATTTCTGCTCCTTTCCCGTCATCGTCACCACACAGCTGCCCACCTCTTCAGCCAAGGGCAGTCCCTCAGCTGTGCTTCACAGATCTTGCATTTTTCTTATATCTTACTTTTTCTATATTTATTAATCTTACAGCTTGCTATCTATATTGTTTCATCTTACATCTTTTTTCTATGTATCTCCACTTTCAGAATCCTTATTGGCTATTAATGCAGACAAAACATGAGGTTTATTCTTTCTTTCAAATAAGAACACTGCAAGTTTGTTTCCTCTTGGACCCACTCTTCTACCTAACGTTCAACGAGTTCTTTTGGTAGCTCTTCTTATTCTGTCTTCTATTTGGTTCCATTTCTGTAATTTCTTTATTTCTGCTGATTTTTTCATAACTACATTTAACCAAGCATGATTTATTTTCTAGAATATGTGAATATTGTATGAGTGACACAGCACCCATTAAATATGGAACCTAGGCACAGAATTTAAAGTGAAATTGCATCAAAACAGGAAAACTGCTTTACTGTTCATTTTGAAAGTATGAAACTTAAATATTGAAAATATTCAGACCGGAATGGCAGTAGTCTTACTTCCTCATTTCAGTTACTTGGTTCATGCTAATTTCTTCTCTGATGTTTAGACAGCAGTTGCTTTTGTTTATTTGTATCTCAAGGTGGAAACGTTAAACTGCGGCAGCTTTTCCCACCAGCTCTCACCGCCTACCTTTCAGAGCAGAATATTCATTTAGGGAGGACTGTGTGCTTTCATCTGAGTTTAGAAGTAATGTCAGAAAATGTTACGCACGTCCTTTTAAAGAAAACATAAGGTTTCTAATTGACTTACTACTATGGTAATTCAAGTGAATTAAAAGTAATTAACTGCAATCTTGAATTATAAAGTTGAGATGCATATATATATATGTCAGGATCTCATCTTGATGTAAAGTAAATGAGCAGTTACCTCGTGGGGTTTTATTTCTTTTAAATAACTGGTTTAATCCATAATTCCATAACAAACTTCGCTTCATTTCAGTATTCACTTTATCTTTGTCCATTAAACAATGCTCCAATAAGGAAATGAGAGGAAATAGCTGACAATTACTAAAAGATTTTATTTTTTTAATTGATTAGAAAAATAAGTTTCTAGGGTCTCTGAATGCTGGATTTTTATGTCTTATCCATCCATGGCAGCAAAAAAAAAAAAAAAAAATCACTCACAATTATCAGGTTTACATGTTACTCTCATAGGGACTTGCCATACCTCACAGTTCAAAGTATATAGCTCGGTAATATTATACTGACATGTAATTGCAGTTTATTAGACACCAAAAACTATTCAAAAAGAAAAACAACCTACAGTGTCTACTTACCTTTCTATAGGCAAGTGATTTAGTTACTCTGATTTTAACATGTGTACTTGGATAAAATGCTTATGTATGTATACCAATGTCACAGTGCAAGATGCTGCTAACCCAGGCACAAAGTGTTAAAATTGTTTTGTGAAGACTGGTAACCACCAGTCATGCCATTATACCTCAAAAAAAAAAAAAAAGCCCTTACTGGAGTTTCCCCCTAAATATATAAGCAAAACAAAAACAAATATAATCCATTGTACAGGAGGGTTCCATTTAGCTATTGCTTTCTCCTCTGCTCTTCAATTTTCCTGAGTAGCCTATGCTTGCTGGTCGCCTTCATTCACCTTCCACATGACTCAAAAAATTAAAAAGGAATGATTTCAAGCATAAAGGAAAGAACAGAAAATAATATTTTAAAAAACTCCAGACCTAATGGATGTTAATGTTTTGTCATATATACTTTCAAACTTTTGTTTTTTAAGCTATAAAACATAGAGATGCAGCTAAATACCCAGGCCTCTCCCCTCACTAATATTCAACTGTTTTAACCTACAAGAATGACAATTACATGATTGAAGCAAAAAAAAGTGGAGTTACTTTGTATCATTTCCATGCAAGTTTTTATACTTTTTTTCCCACATATAGGCAGTCATAAATATAGTTTTCTTCAGTTTATTTCAGTTTCTGTAATAATGGCATCATTCCCTACATATCCTTTGTAACTTTTTTTAAGTTTATATATTTTTGAGTTTTATTAATATTGACATTTCTAAGTCCAAGTTATTCATTTTTTATTCAGTATAGTATTCCACAGTAAGAATAAGACAAAATTTAATTATTATATATTCCCCCATTAAAGATCGGGTTTTTTTTTTCCTTTAAAAATCATATACCCTTTATTTCTTTTTCTTATCTTATTGTTCTGGCTAGAATCTATGATAAAAACTGCTTAGAATGTGATATTGATAAACATCCTTAACTTGCTTTCACATTTAAAGAAAATAATTGTAATATCCAACCAGTAAGTGTAATATTTGTAGAAAAGTTTTTGATAAAAACTTACATATTAAAAGAAGGTTCCTTTTACTTCTAGGTTACTAAAAGTGTTTTTAACAGATTTTAAAAATCATGAATCATTTTGACTTTCATTGTCATGACAAGTTTTTCTATAAAGATTGAGATGATGTGGATTGTGGATTCCTCAATCTCTAAATATGATGAAGAACATTAACAAATTTTTCTAATCTAATCACATTTCTAAAATAAATCCAACATGAAAGTAAATATTTGTTGGAAATAACTGTTTAATATTGTACTTAAAATATTTAAATCTATGTTCATAAATGGCCCATAATTTTTCTTTCTTGTATTAGTCTTGTCAGGGTTTGGTATCAAGGTTGTACCATAAATTTGACTAGTATATAAGCTTTTTTCTTTTGTTTTTCAGGAACAGCTTGTATAAAATATTTTTAATGACAGGAATTATGTTTTCCTTGAATGTTTGATGGAGGTTACCTAAAAAACTCATCTGGGCTTGAACTGCTGTTTTCCTCCTCAGGTGGAAATGCTGGAGCTGGAGGCGCAACAGACATTATACTAACTCAATGATTAGACAGAGACAGAACTTTTCACACTGTTCTTACATCAACTGGTAATTTAAAGTTTTCTAAAAATTATCCATTAACTCTTTTTTTTCAAAAACAGTGTAAAACTCTTCACGGTAGTCGCATCATATTTTAGTTTCTGTATTTGCAGTTGTGTCTCATTTTCATTTCTAAGACTGTTGTGCTGTTTCTCTTCTTGATTAATTTTGTTGGAGATGTGTCTACTTTTGTTTTCTTCTGTATAACTGCATTTTCGTTTTCTTGATCCTTTCAAATGTCTGCTTTCCATTTCATTCATTTCTACTTGTATGTTTATTATGTGCTTCTACTTACTTACTTTGGGTTTATTTTGCTGTTGTTGCATTTTTCCCCCTAATTTGATTTGGAAGTTTAGCTAATTAATTTTGATCTTTCTTTTTTGTTTGCCCACTCCCACCCCAATATGAGTATTTAAGAACTTCTTTGGCTGCATTTCACAAATTTTCATTGTCAGTCAGCTCTAAACATTTTCTGATTTCCAATATAAGTATTTTTTAGTCCAGGAATTATATGAAAGTTTATTTTATAAGTTTCAAACATTTGGAGTTTAGAGAAGTATTTCTTTGTTGATTACTCCTAATTGTGTTGCAATATGATCACAGACTATGGTCTGAGTTATATAGTTTCTTTGTTTTCTGCTGAGGTTTGATTTGTTGCCTCAAAAGAAATCCATGGTCTAAACTACAGACCAATATCTCCATTAACATTGATGGAAAAATTCTTAACAAAATATTAGCAAAATGAATCCAGCAGTATATTAAAAGGATTTTACATATGGCTATTTTCATAAGGATTGCATTGAATCTGTAATATCACTTTGACTTGTACTGTCATCTTAACAATATTATAAAATATTATAGGGGCCGGCCCGGTGGCGCAGTGGTTAAGTGTGCATATTCCGCTTTGGTGGCCCGGGGTTCACTGGTTCAGATGCCAGGTGCGTACATGCCACCACGTGGCAAGCCATGCTGTGGCAGGTGTCCCACGTATAAAGTAGAGGAAGACGGGTATGGATGTTAGCTCAGGGCCAGTCTCCCTCAGAAAAAAGAGGAGAATTAGCAGATGTTAGCTCAAGGTTAATCTTCCTTGGGGGAAAAAAAAATTATAAAACGTGGGATGTCTTTCCATTTGTTTATTTCAGCAATGTTCTATAGTTTGCAGTAAGTTTTGTACCGCCTCAATTAAATTTATTCCTAAATATGTTATTCTTTTTGATGCCATTTTAAACGGAATTGTTTTAATTTGCTTTTCAGATTGTTCATTGATAATGTACAGAAATATATTTTGCGTGTTGATTTTGTATCTGCAACTCTGCTGAATTTATTAGCTTTAAGAGGTGTGTGTGTGTGTATGTGTGTGTATTCCTTAGGGTTTTTACAAATAACATCATATCATCTGTGAATACAGATAATTTTATTGCTTCCTTTCCAATTTGATTGCTTTTTCTTTCCTATTCTTTCGAATTTCTCTGATACAACTTTCAGTATTATGTTGAACAGAAGCATTCAAAGTGGGCATCTTTGTCTTCTTCCTTACCTTTGGTGAAAAGCTTTTAGTCTTTCATCATTGAGTATAATGTTACCTGTGGGTTCATATATGGCCTTTATTATGTTGTGGAAATTTCCTTCTATTTCTAGTATTCTAAGTGTTTTATTTTTTTAAATAATGAAAGGGTGTTGAATTGTGTCAAATGCTTTTTCTGTATCAATTGAAATTATCATGACAATCATGTGGGTCTTTTATTCTATGAAGGTAGGATGTTACATTCACTAATTTCAGTATGTTGAACCATCTTTGCATTCCTGGAATAAAATTCACTTGATTGTGGTGTATAATCTTTTTATATGCTGCTGATCGGTTTGCTAGTATTTTGCTGAGGAATTTTGTATCTATATTAATTAAGGATATTGGTCTGTAGTTTTCTTTTCTTGTAGTGTCTTTATGTGGCTTTGGAATCAGGGTAATGCTGGCTCATACAATGAGTTTCCAAGGAAGCATTCACTCCTTTTTAATTTCTTGGAAGAGTTTGAGAAGGACTGCCACTATGTCTTCTTTAAATGTTTGGCAGAATTCTCCAGTAATGCCATCTGGTCTTGGGCTTTTTCTTGTTGGAGTTTTTTGATTACTGATTCAATCTCCTTATTAGTTACAGGTCTATTCAGATTTTCTATTTCTTCTTGAGTCATTTTGGCAGTTTGTGTGTTTCTAGTAAATTTTCCATTTCATATAGGTTATCCACTTTATTAGTGTACAGCTGTTCAAAGTATTCTCATAATCTTTTTTATTTCTGTAAAATGAGTAGTAATGTGTCTCTTTTATCTGTGATTTTTAGTACTTGATTTTTCTTTTTTCCTAGTCAATCTAGCTAAAATTTTATCAGTTTTGTTGATCTTTTCAAACAATCAACATTTTTATTGTTTTTCTCTATTGTTTTTCTCTTCTCTATTTCATTTATCTCCTCTCTAATCTTTATGCCAAAAATCGCTAACCTAGATGAAATGATGAAGAGGTAAATTCATCAAGAAGATTTAATAATCTTAAATTTCGGTACACCTAAAAACAAAACTTTAAGATTAAAATAAAGCAAAAGTGACAGAACTAAAAGAGAAAGAGTCAAAGCCACAATCACAGATGAGGATTTAACTTCTCCTCTTAGTGACTGATAAAAGCAAGCATTCACACAGTCAGTCAGGAGGTCGGCCAAGTCGAGAAGACTCAACACTGCCAGCTGACTTGATGTGGCCAACACTCAGAGAACTGCGCACAAGACAGCACGCTCTCTTTAAATGTCTGTGAAAAGTTTGTCAGTATACACCATATTTGTTTCATTAAAAACAATAAATTTAAAAAGATTTAAAATTATATAAAGGATGCTAACCATAACAGAATTAAACTAGAGATCAAAAAAGAAAGATAGCTGAAAAATCCCCAAATATTGTAAATCAAACAATACATTTCAATAATCCACAGGGTCAAAGAAGAAATCACAAGGGAAGTTAAAAGGCATTTTGAAATGAAAACTAAATCACAGTATGACATAAAACTTACAGGATGCAGCTAGAGCAGTCCTTAGAGGTAAAAATATAGCACTATAAGCTTATGTTTAAAAAAAAGAAAGGATTCAAATCTAAGTTTTTCAACTTAATAGACTAGATAAAAAAGAGCTAATTTAAAAAACAAGCTGAAAGGAACAGAAAATATCAAGAAAATAATCTATCAACTTAATGCCAATGAATTCAACAATTAGATAAAATTTTAAAATTCCTTGAAACACAAACTACCGAATCCAATTCAAAAGAAACAGATACTAGAAGTGCCCTATATCCATTAAAGAAATTGAATTTCTTTGGTCCAGGCTCAGATGGCTTCACAGCACATTCTATCAAACATGTAAAGAAGAAATGTATCAATTTTAGCAAACTCTTCCATGAAATAGAAGAGAAGGGAACATCACTCATTTGCCGGGTCCAGCATTATCTGGATTCTAACATCAGCCAGATAGTACATGAAAAGTATAGCCTGATATTTCTTATGAATATAGATGCAAAATCCTTAACAAAATACTAACAAAAGAAATCTAGCAATATATAAAAAGGTAATATACCATGATAGTGTGGGGTTTATTCTAGACATACAAGATAGGTGTAATATTCAAAAATCAATCAGTGTGATTCACCACATTAACAAACTAAAATAGAAATAGCACATGATTATCTCAGTGAATGCAGAAGATAGCACTTGACAAAATCCAGCATCCACTCATAATAAAAATGTTCAGAAAACAGGAATAGTGAAAAATGTTGTCAACCTGAGATAAAGCATGTATAAAGAAACCCTACAGCTAACATCATATTCAGGAGAAGAAATATGAATGCTATCTCCCTAAGATTAGTAATAATTAAATGTCTGTTCTTACTATTTCTATGGAACATTGTTCTGGTGATCCTTGCCAGTGCAATAAGGCAAGAGATAAGAAATAAAAAGCATACAAATTGGAAATAGATGACATGATCATCTATGTAGATACCTCCTAGAAAAAAAAAGTACTAGAACTAGTAAGTTTAGCCTGATGAACTAGTGAGAATACACCTAAAATCTGCCCTAAAGACCCATTTCCCTCACCTTCCTCAGTTTCTTTTACCCAGTATATGATATCTAGCTTTCAGCAGAAAGTTACAAGGCATACTAAAAGATAAAAAACATAGTTTCAAAATACAGAGCAAGCATCAGAACCAGCCTCAGATATGGGAGAAATGTTGGAATTATCAGACCAGGATTTTAAAGCAGCTATGATTAACTTACTAAGGACTTTAATGGAAAAAAGTGGACTCCATGCAAGAACAGCCGTGCAATGTAAGCTGAGAAATGGAATCACTAAGAAAGACTGAAAAGGAAATGCTGGAAATCAAAAATGTGATCAGAGAAATTAAGAATGCCTTTGCTGGGCTCATCAACAGTCAGAGCGCAGCCAAGGAGAGAACCAGCAAGGTTGAAGAAACGCTAATAGAAACTCCCAACTGAAAAGCAAAGAGAAAAAAGAATGAAAAAGAAGACACTATCCAAGAATTGTGAGACAATTATAAAAGATGAAACACATGTGTAACGAGAACATGAGAAGGAGAACAGAGAGAGAAAGAAACAATTTTAAGCAATAATGACTGAAGATATTTCAAAATTAGTGCTAGGCAACAAACCACAGATCCAGGAAGTTCAGAGAACATCAACCAAGATAAATACCCCAAAATCTACCCCGCCATATCATCTTCAAACTGCACAAAAATCAAAGATAAAGATAAAATCTTGAGAGAAGCCAGAAAGAAATACACACACAAACACACACGCACCAAAAAACTTTACCTACAAAGATGCAAAGATTAGAATTACATTGGACTTTTCTTCAGTAACCATGCAAGCAAGGAAAAAGTGGAGTAAAATACTTAATCACAAAAGACCTAGAATTCTGTATCCAGAAAAATTATCCTTCAAAAATAAGGAAAAATAATGACTTTCCCAGACAAACGAAAATTGAGGCAATTTGTCACCAGTAGACCTGCCTTGCAAGAAATGTTTCATCAGAAAGAAAGAAAATGATATAGGTCAGAAACTTAGATCTAAATAAATAAAGAGCATTAGAAAGGAATAAATCAAGATAAAATCTTTTTTTTCTTATCCTTAATTGATCTAACAGGTAGCAGTTTGTTCAAAATAACAATACAACAATGTATAAATAATTACAGTTTATGGGTAATGACAGGAATATTATAAAGGACAGGAGTAAGGAATTAGGAATACTGTTATAAGGTGTTTATACTATCCGTGGAGTGGTATAGTATTATTTGAAAAAGGACTTGAATTAGTTATAAATACATACTACAAAATCAAGGGCAACCACTAAAAAATTTTTAAAAGAAGTATAAATGATATGCTAAGAGAGGAGAAAAAAATGCAGTCTTTGAAAATGCTCAATTAAATCCAGAGAAGTCAGAAAAAGAGTGGAACACACAAAAAGAGAAGAGGACAACGAATAGAAAACAGTAACAAATATGGTAGATATTAATCCAACTATGTCAATAATCACTTTAAATTTAAATGGTCTAAATAAAACCAACTAAAAGACAAAGACTGTCAGATAAAAAAACAAGACACAATTGTATATTGTCTACAGACAATCCAGTTTAAATGTAAAGACACAGAGAGTAAAAGTAAGGGGATGGAGAAAGACATACCATGCTAACACTTATCAACACATAGCTGGAGTAGCTATTTTAATTTCAGACAGAGCAGACTTAAGAGTAAAGAAAATTATCACAGATAAATAGGGACATTACATATGATAAAGGGGTCAATTCTCCAATCCTTAATGTGTACACATCTAACAACAGTGTCAAAATACAACAAAAACTGATACAGCTTCAATGAAAAACAGATTACTCCACTATTATAGTTGGAGACCTCAACATCTCCGTCAGTAACTGACAGACCCAGCAAACAGAAAATCAGTAAGGACATCGTTGGACTGAACAGCACCATCAGCCAACTGGACCTGCCTGACATTCAAGACAACTTCATCCAACGGCAGCAGAATACACATTCTTCTCAAGCTCACAGAACATTCACTGAGACAAACTACATTCTTGGCCATAAAACACACCTCAACAAATTTAAAAGAAGAGAAATCATACCAGGCTATGCTCTCAAATCACAATGGAATTGAACTGGAAATCAATAAGATAACAATACCTGGAAACCCCAAATACTTAGAGATCAGAGGATACACTTCTAAAGAACACATGGGTGTAATAAGTAGTCTCAAGGAAAATTTTAAAATATTTTTAACTAAATGAAAGTAAAAATACAACTTATCAAAATTTGTGTAATGCGGTGAAAACAGTGCAAGCATAGCTCATTTCACTGAGGTTCCCTTTACCACACCTCACAGATAGCATGTTTTGTACAAACAAGTTTTGCGACAATGCTGCATTGAACAAGCCTACGCACCATTTTCCTAAAAGCATTTCCTCACTTCGCGTCTCTGTATCACATTTTGGTAATTTTGGCAATAGTTCAAACCTTCTCATCATTTTTCTTCTATTTTTTTGTGGTGCTCTGTGATCAGTGATCTTACTACTGTTGTTGTTTTGGGGCACCACAAGCTGTGCCCGCGTAAGACAGTGGACTTAATTGATAAATGTTGTGTGTGTTCTGATTGTTCCACCGACCAGCTGTTGCTTTGTTTCTCCCCCTCGTTGGGCCTCCCTGTTCCTTGAGACACAACAATATTGACATCAGGCCAATTAATAACCCAGCAATGGCCTCTGGGTGCCCAAGTGAAAGGAAGAGCTGCAGGGCTCTCACTCTAAACCAAAAGCCAGATGCGATTAAGCTTAGAGAGGAAGGCTTGGTGAAAGCTGAGACAGGCCAAAAGCCAGTCCTCTTCTACCAAAGATTAGCCAACTTGTGAATGCAATGAAAAGGTTCTTGAAGGAAATTAAAAGTGCTACTCCAGTGAACACACGAATGATAAGAAAGTGAAACAGCCTTATTGCTGATACGGAGAAAGTTTTAGTGGTCTGGATAGAAGAGCAAACCAGCCACAGCATTCCCTTAAACCAAAGCCTAATCCAGAGCAAGGCCCTAACTCTCCTCAATTCTATGAAGGCTGAGAGAGGTGAGGAAGCTGCAGAAGAAAAGTCTGAAGCTGGCAGAGGTTGGTTCATGAGGTTTCAGGAAAGAAGCGTCTCCATAACGTAAAAGTGCAGGTGAAGCAGCAAGTGCCAATGTAGGAGCTACCGCAAGTTCTCCAGAAGATCCAGCTGAGATCACTAATGAACGTGGCTGCACTAAACAACAGATTTCCCAGGCAGATGAAATAGCCCTGTATTGGAAGAAGACGCCGTCTAGGACTTCCATAGCTAGAGAGGAGAAGTTAATGTCTGGCTTCAAAGCTTCAAAGGACAGGCTGACTCTTTTATGTTGGGGCAAATGCAGCTGGTGACTAAGTTAAAGCTAGTGCTCATTTACCATTCTGAAAATCCTAGGACCCTTAAGAATTATGCTAAATCCAGCCTGCCTGTGCTCTGTAAACAGAACAACAAAGCCTGGATGTCAGCACATCTGTTTACAACACGGTTTACTGAATATTTTACGCCCACTGTTGAGACCTACTGCTCAGAAAAAATGACTCCTTTCAAAAGACTCCTGCTCATTGACAAGACACCTGGTCACACAAGAGCTCTGATGGAGACGTACAACAAGATTAATGTTGTTTTCATGCCTGCTAACACAGCATCCATTCTGCACTCCACAGATCAAGGAGAAATTTCAACTTTCAAATCATTATTTAAGAAGTACATTTTGTAAGGCTATAGCCACTAGAGATGGTGACTCCCCTCAGGGATCTGGGCAAAGTCAGTTGAAAACCTTCTGGACAGGAATCACCATTCTAGATGCCATTAAGAACATTCACGATTCACGAGAAGAGGTCAAAATATGAACATTAACAGGAGTTTGGAGCAAGTTGATTCCAACCCTCATGGATGACTGAGGGATTCAAGATTTCAGTGGAGGAAGTAACTACAGCTGTGGTGGAAATAGCAAAGAACCAGAATTGGAGCCTGAAGATGTCACTGAATTGCTGCAGTCTCATGATAAAACTTTAATGAATGAGGAGTTGTTTCTTACGGATGAGCAAAGAAAGTGGTTCTTGAGATGTAATCTACTCACGATGAAGACTGCTGAAATACAACAAAGGACTTAGAATATGACAAAAACCTAGTTGATAAAGAGCAGCAGCAGGGTTTGAGAGGATTGACTCCAACTTTGAAAGAAGTTCTACTGTGGGTAAAATGCTATCAAACAGCATCGCATGCTACAGAGAAATCGTGTGTGAAAGGAAGAGTCAGTCAATGTGGCAGTCTTCACTGCTGTCCTACATTAAGAAACTGCCACAGCCACCACGGCTTTCAGCAGCCACCACTCTGATCAGTAAGCTGCCAGCAACACTGAAGCAAGACCCTCCACCAACAAAACAAGTGTGACTTGCTGAAGACTCAGATAATGGTTAGCATTTTCAAACAAGCTATTTTTTAATTAAGGTATGCACATTGGTTTTTTTTAGACCTAATACTATGGCACACTTAATAGACTACAGTATAGCGTAAACATAAGTTTTTTACACACTGAGAAACCAAAAAATTCATGTGGATCATTTTATTGAGATATTGCCTTTTTTTGCAGTGGTCTGCAATATCTCCAAGGGATGCCTGTATTTAGAGGAAAATTTATAGCACTGAATGCATATATTAGAAAAGAAAAATCTAAAAGCAATAGTCTAAACTTCCAGTTTAGAAAACTAGAAATCGAAAAGCAAATAAAGTCTGAAATAAGCAGAAGAAATAAAAATTAGAGCAGAAATCAAATAAGTTGAAAACCAAAAATTGATAGAGAAAATAAACAAAACCACACATTGGCTCTTTGAAAAGATCAACAAAATTGATAAAGCACTGCCACATTAGGTAAGAAACTGTTTTTCTATGAGGTCCCCTGGCATTTGTAATAGTGTTGTTTTATGCATGCAGATGCTGCTATTTGGTCCAAAAATTTTACTTTTTTGTTGAGGATTATACTAGTGTTCATTAAGTCAAAAATGACTTTTCACATTTAATATTTATATATTGAAATCTACTTAGCCCCAAATTATTTTTGTCTCTGTTTACTTTTTGTGATATTTGACTGTTAAACTTCCATACATTCTCTTATTTTTTTCCACTTTCCTGTGTAGTTTTGTTTTTGATTCTTGTGCAGAACAGCTAATTATATTTAGTTTTTAACTCAATTTGAATGCTTTAAAGCTTAAACCATTTGCATCTCATGCCACAACTAACGCTGGTTTTCAGAGCTGTCTGGGTTCTTTCATATCCTCAGTACAATGCCTCACTATCAAGAGAAGACAATAATTTTAACGTAAACAATCGGAATGTTTGGTAGGTATTTGGAGCTCATCTTTCTTTGACCTGATGTTCCAAAATAGGCCATCATTCAAGTATGATAAGGAGAGTATCAACAGGAAGCTACTGAGGAGCGTATTTTTAGCCTATTACCTCTCTTCTCTCTTAGTGTCATGTTACACTTGTCCAACCGAGCCTCACTTAGGAAAACAGTAACGATCACTAACATCTGCGTAACTGTCATCAATCACCAAACTCTTTGATCTGAATTTTTCAACCAGAAAATAGAAACTTATGACTCAGTCAGAAAAGTGCCACTGCAATGTTTGTATGATACTCATACAGGACTTTGATACACTGAACAAAAACATGTTCTCAATCCAGCTCCCCTTCCTGACCGTGAGCATTTTCCAATCCTCAGTCCCAGCTCTCAGTGTTCTCATACCTTCCCTCCCTCTGCAGCTCCCTCGCTGACTCTCCTTCTCATCTATTTTCTCATCCCTCTCCTCCGTATAGAGGAAATCCATTCCCACAACTCTAATTTAACCGAATTTCCAGATATTCATATTCTTTCCTGCTCTCACTTCCAAATATTAGTGCTGCATTTCTAGCGCTTAGAGAATTCCACTTGGAATTAAATATTACCGGAACCAGCTATAATCCTCCCCCATTTCCCCAGTATTGTCAGACTAGATTACTAGTTCTCATTTCTCTATCATATCTAGAGAGTTCACGCTTCCCATTCCTTCCTCATTGCCTTTATTCTGCTTCACAGAGGCCTCCATCACTTAACATTTATATCACTGCAGTAGTCTCTTAACCAGATTCTCTTTTCCAAACTCTCCTGCCTAAAAGTCTCTACTAACAAAACTTGAAAAGCTCCAGTCATTGTATGTCATTTCCTTATGTCAGGGTCTTTAATTCTGGTAAGTAGGTGGATCAAGCAAACACGAGCTAAACTTTTCAAGAGACTATATTAGCAGGCCCACATCTCCATTTTTTGCACCCAGCTTCTATCCACCGTGAATTGCTGGTTCTTCCCAGTCAGCGTATCTTACCGCACTTCCCTCGTCACTACTTTGTTTTTTCTCGCATTGGTCTCCCTTTCTGAAGTGTCACATTCCCACCAATTCCAATGCTATATTCCTTTCAAAGCATTCCTTTTTCCATGAATCTTTCCAAATCCAGGGAGATCATATCTTAGAAGTGGAGCTAAATGAGCCTTAGAATAAAGGCTAAAACAATGAAGAAAAAAAATAACCAGACAGAAGCATGGATCTACATAAAGGAATGGAGAGTGCTAAAAGTGGTAAATATGTAGCATTCTTAGTCACATTAAAATATAATTCTCTAAAGCAAAATATAATTACCATGTATTGTGATGTTTATAACATGTGAAAGTAAAATGTATGAAAATGATAGCATAAAGAATAGAAGGGGTAATAGAAATATGCTGTTGAATGTGACATGGTTATAATATTAATTGAAGGTATACTGCAGCAAGTTAAACATATATATGGGAAACTCTAGAAACAACCTCAAGACAATAAAACAAAGATGTATAGCTAAGACGACAATAGCTGAGATGTTTTAAAAATCATAAAAATATTCAATAAATCTAAGAGAAGGCAGACAAAGAAAGGAACAAAAAGAGAAATAAAAAACAAATTGCAAGATGGTAGCTTTAAACCCAATTATGTCAGTAATTTCATTAAATGAAAATGGGCTACACATCCCATTAAAAGTCATATATTATCTAACAAATAAGAAAAAAGCCAGATGCCCTGCAGCGGCCACAGTGGCCGGAGTCGTCTTCCTCCTCCTGCCGGGGGCCAGATCCCCCGACGGTGTCTAGCTGTGCTTAAGTCTGGCTGGTGCCACCTGTCTCCACGATGCCCCCCAAGAAACAAGCTCAGGCTGGGAGCAGCAAACAAGGTGGAGTAGAAAAAGAAAGAGAAGATTATCCAAGACAAAACTTTTGGTCTAAAGAATAAGAAAGGAGCAAAGCAACAGAAGTTTATCAAGGCTGCTGCTCACCAAGTTCAGTCTGGTCAACAAAATCCACATCAGGCAGCATAAAGTGAAGCTGAAACGAAACTGAAGAAAGACGACAAGAAGCAAGGATTGCAAGAGCTAAAGGAGCTGTTTGCACCTGGAGTTGCTGCTCACAAAGCAAGCAACGGTGCAGGTCCCAAGTCCGTGGCGTGTGCCTTCTTCAAGCAAGGACGACGCACTAACAGAGCTAAGTCTAAGTTCTCTCAGGACTTGACTCTGGGGAGAAAATGTGATTCAAGAGGTGAGGAACTTGAAAAGATTCTACAGATAACTGGGACGAGAAAACGCTGGAAGACGTAGTGGACAAGCAGCACGGTGAGGTGGAAAAGAAAAAACCCAAAACTCAAATAGTGTGCAAACTTTTCCTTGAAGCTATTGAAAATAACAAACATGGCTAACTTCGGGTATGCCCTGGAGCAGTGATAACTGCACGTATCATCAGGCACTTACCTGGATTTGTGTTGAAAAAAAGATGAAAAGAAGAAGATGAAATTTCATTAGGAGATCTAATTGAAAGAGAGTGTGCTGCCCTAGGTCCAAATGCTACCAAAATCACTCTGGAATCTTTTCTTGCAAGGAAGAAAAGGAAAAGACCAGATTGATAAACTTGAGCAAGATATGGGGAAAAGAAGTAGACTTCAAAGCAGGGAAGGCACTAACGACCCGTGGTTGTGAGGTGTTTGAATTTCGTCCTGAACGGGTTGATGACAATGAGGAGGAAGAAGATGATACTTGTTACACCTAGGATCAACTGGAGATGAGGCTGAGGATTCAGGGAGCGGAAGTGACGGAGAGTTGAGCGTACATCCCGGGAGATGTAGATGAGACAGGTGTTACCAGAGCCAGTCCTGAAAGATTCCGGCGCCTAGACTTCAGAAGAGGATGGAAACAAATGAAGCAAAGCTTCTGGAGGCAGGGCTGGAAACGGTGAAAAAAGTGATTTGGAAGAGGACAGCGAAGAGAAGGGACAGAAAAATGGAGCCATTGATGCTGTTCTTATCAATGAAAATCTTTCTACTGGGGAAGATTTTGATGAATTAGAAGAAGAATTAAACACACCTGATTTAGAAAAATGACACAAGACAAGTCAAGGAAAAATTAAACCAGCGCAGCATGAATTGAAATTGGCTACATTGATTTTTCCACCTAGAATTCTCCAACAGGATCTTTATTTCTCATGCTGATTCTGGAAGGCTTACCTTCTCCCCAAAAAGGAATACTCTCCCTAAGTCTTGTCTTCTGACTTTGGCTACATCCCAATAGTAAGTTCAGAATAGCTCACGATAAGTTGAAAATATAATGGTCATTGCAGAAAATGACTGACAGCAGTAACTGTTCACTCAAGTAGGAAGCATGACTGCTTTGCCAGCTTTTGATTTTCACTGGGCATGTGTTATTACAAAGACAACATAAATTTAAATTTGAAATACCCTTCATTTAATGCAGTTTTCACTGAGTGATTTCATTTCCTTTGTATTTATATGTTTACAAGACTGCCTAAAATATGAGAACTGTACCTCATAAAGGGAACTCAATATGCAGATTCAGTATTGTATATCTTTGGACAATTAGACAGCAATTCAAAATGCAACTTGTTTAATCTGTCAGGATCAGCTGTAACACCTTGTGTTTTAAACCTTTCCCTCTTCTTTTTGCCAATATAGTTGTAAATAAAGATCATCATACATTAAAATTCATCCCCCTCAAAAAACACAAGACTTAACTACATGATGTCTAAAAGAAAATCCACTTAAATATAATGACATGGGTTAAAAGCAACATGATGACAAAGACCTATACAAAATCAAAAGAAAGCTGGAGTACTTCTGTTAATATTGGACAAAGTAGATTTCAAAACAAAGATTAATGCTATGTATACAGACGAACACCTCAATGATAAAGGGGTAAATTTACAAGAAGACATAACAATTGCAGATGTGTATGAAACTAACAATGAAGCTTCAAAATACATGAAACAAAACTAAAAAAGGAAAGAAACAAATCCACAATTATAGCCGAAGATTTCATCAATCCTTTTTCAGTAACTGATAGAACAAGTAGACAGAAAATCAGTAAGAATATAGGACACATGAGCTACACTATCAACCATCTCGACCTAATGGATATTGATAGAACACTTTATGCAATAAAAGCAGAATACGCATTCTTTTCAAGTGTATGTAGAACATACACCAAGATAAACCATTTTCTGGGCCATGAAAAACGTCTCAATAAACTTAAAAGGATTAATATCATATAAAATATGTTTTCCAACCACAAGAGAATTAAGTTAGGAATCAACAGAAAGATATCTGAAAAATTGATATATTTAGAAATTGAACAACACACTTCTAAATAATCCCTGAGTTAAGGAATCACAAGGGGAATAAGAATATTTTGAAATGAAAACACATCACAATTTGCAAAGCATACCTAACAGGCCTTAGACAGAAACACAACACTAAGCGCTTATGTTAGAAAACGAGAGGGGGCTGGCCCCGTGGCCGAGTGGTTAAGTCCGTGCGCTCCGCTGCAGGCGGCCCAGTGTTTCGTTGGTTCGAATCCTGGGCGCGGACATGGCACTGCTCATCAAACCACGCTGAGGCAGCATCCCACATGCCACAACTAGAAGGACCCACAACGAAGGCTACACAACTATGTACTGGGGGGCTTTGGGGAGAAAAAGGAAAAAAATAAAATCTTAAAAAAAAAAAAAAAAAAAGAAAACGAGAAAGGTCTCAAACCAATAATCTTAGCTTCCTCCTAAAGAAAACAGAGAAAGAAGAGCAACACAAACGCAAAAGCAGCAGAATAAAGAAATAATAAACAGCAGATAATGAATTTGAACACAGAAAAACAATACAGAACGTCAGTGAAACTAAAAGCTAGCTCTTTGAAAAAATTCAGTAACATTGATAGACCTCTAGCCAGATTAATTAAGAAAAAAAGAGAGAAGACACAAATTACCAATATCAGGAATAAAAGAGAGGTCATCACTATATATACAACAAACACTATAAAGACAATAATGGGATATTACAAACATTTTCAAGCCAATAAATTAGAAAACTTAGATGACAAATTCCTTGAAAGCTACAAAATACCAAAGCTCATTCAAGAAGAAATAGATAACCAGAATAGTCCCATAAATATTAAAGAAACTGAGTTCACAGCTAAAAATCTTCCAACAAAGACAGAACTCCAGGCCCAAGTGGCTTCACCGGTAAATTCCACCAAAGATTTAAAGAACAAGTAACACAAATTCTACACAAACGATTCCAGACAATTGAAGAAGAGGCAGTACTTCCCACCTGGTTTTTAAAAGGTAAACATGATCCTCAAATGAAAATCATTCCAAGACATTTTGGGAAAAGAAGAGGACACCCCAGTATCACTTATGATTTAAGGCTGCAAAAAACTCCTTAAAAAACATATTGTATTAAATCTAGCAATATATAATAAGGATAACACATAATGAATAGGTGAGGTTTTCCCCAGGAATGTAAAGTTCACTTACATTAGAAAACCAATCAATGTAATTCACGATTTTAATAGAGTATAAAGGAGAAAAACCATATGATCATCACAATAAATGCAGAAAGACTTAAAAAAAAATTCAATACCTATTCATGATAAAAACTATTAGCATATTAGGACTAGAAGGGAACTTCCTCAGCCTAATAAAGGAGGGATTGAAGACCTATATTAACATCACATTTCTGTAATTTGTTATATTGAAATAATTTTAGGCTTAGAGAAGACTTACAAAAATAGTACAAAGAGTTCCCACATGCCCTTTACACACCTTCCCCTAATGCTAATATCTCACACAGCCATAGTACAATTATCAAAACTAAGAAATTAACATTGGTACAAAACCATAAACTACCAATTATATGTAGATTTCCTGCCACCTCAGGCTCCTCCAACCTGACAGTTCCACAATCATTTCTGCCTTTCATGAAGCTGACACTGGGGAAGCTATCCAGTTACTGTGAGGAATGACCCTCCATGTGGGTCCCCCAGGTTTTCTCATGATTCTACTGAGGTTCTGCATTTTGAGGAAGAATACTACAAAAGTGATACACCTTTCGCAGGGCATCTTATCATGAGTTACATGATGTCAGTATGTCTTATTACTGATGATGTTAATCTTGATCACTTGGTTCAAGACACTGTCTGCCAGGTTTCTCTACTGTAAAGTTATTCTTTTAATATTTGTAAATAATAAATGTGTGAGGAGAGATATGTTGAGACTACACAAATATCTTTCTTAAACTTAATTTTTTTTTTTTAGTGAGGAAGATTGGCCCTGAGCTAACATCTGTGACAACGTTCCTCTACTTTGTATGTGGGATGCCACCACGGCATGGCTTGATGAGCAGTGTGTAGGTCCATGCCCAGGATCTAGGCCCAGGAACCCTGGGCTGCTGAAGTGGCCACTACACCACCAGGCCAGCCCCTCTTCTTTCCTAAACTTTTGCCTACTACCACTACTAATTTTAACATTCGTTGGTGGATCTCGCATGCAGCAATTTTTACTCTGGTGTTTTCACAGTGATTTTCTAGTTCCCTGATTTCTTCTGCATTTATTAATTGGAATTCATCTATAAGGAAGACATTTCCCTTCTCAACATTTTATTTATTTGTTCAATCATTAATTTTTGCAGTATGAACTTATGGGTATGTATTTTATCCTTTGGGTCATAATACAATACTGTGTTTATTTTGTTACTGAAATTGCTCCAGCTTTCCCCAATGGGAATTATTGAAGGTTGGCTCCTGTGTCATTTTCATGTCTTTTTGTGTCTGTCTATCTTTGTTTTTTACTTTCTGACACCACAAAATTCCTTGGGCTCATCATTTATTTTTCCCACCCACCTCTGAAATCAACCACTTCTCCAAGTAACTTTGGTTCTTTTCATTGGAGAGAGACAGTTAGAAACTAAGTCTCAGTGCTATCTGTGATCATTAACATCATATTTAATACTAAATGACGTTTTCTCCCTAACATCAGGAACAAAGCCAGGATGTCCACTCATCACTTCTCTCCAACATTGTAGTGAGGTCCTAGCCAACAGAATAAGGAAAAGGAAGAAATAAAATACATACAGATTAAACATGGAGTAAAACTTTTTATTTACACAAGATATGATCATCTGTGCAGAGAATCCTGAGTAATCTACAAAAAAGGCTACTAAAATTAGTAAGTTTTGCAAATTTGCAGGATACAAGGTCAATATACAAAAATCAATCGTATTTCTATATACTGGCAGCAAACAATGTGAAAATGAAATTTTAAAATACCATTGATGTCAGAAGACATAAAATACTTAAGGATAAATTTAACAAAATATAGGTAAGACTTAAACACTGAAGATTATAAAACATTACTGAGAGAAAGTAAAGACCTAAATAAACTGAGAGAGACACTGTGTTCATGGATCCAAAGGCTCAACACTGTTCAAACGCCAATTCTCTCAAATTTATCTACAAATTCAACACAATCTCCCACAAAATCCCAGCAGATCTTCTTGTAGAAGTTGACAAACTGAGTGTAAAACCTAAATAGAAATTTATCTAGATAAATTCATATTATAAAACATCCTGCCAGAGAATCTTAAAGTTGAAGGACACTTTAGAGATCCTAACTTTACGCGTGAGTAAAATGAACCGCCCATGCCCGCGTGGGATGAGGAGGCAGGCCCGGGAGAGGACTGCCACACTTCGGTACCGTGCTCTTCAGAGCGGCACAGCAGGACACTCACAATTGAATTACTTCAGCTCTCACTCTGCCTTGGCAGAGATCTAGCTTTCCTCTAAAGATCCAGTCATCTCTACTTGTGCCTTCATCTCTAGATTTGCCACAATATATAGAAAAACGGCCAAAAAGCATGTAATAATAAATCTACAAAAACAGTAAATCTCCCAAAGCATATTAATAAAACTGTAGTAAAAAATACCTGATCTTTGAGATGAATTAGCCTCTTACGAGTAAATTCCACGTTTTAAAGACATAGGGGCTCCATAAAAATGTTTGATATTGTGAATTATTTCATATTTATACTGTCTAAAGCACTAGAATTATAACGGAATTCATTTAAAAAGCTACTGGCATCAGTATTAACATAATTAATTCCTTTTTTATTAGCGATACAATACAAACCCAAATAAATAGAGCCAATCACATTTTCAAGGCCTTTTAGAAAGAGCCTCAAAATTTAAGGGTGCTGCTATGATGCTGTTGTTCTTCCAGTGTGTAAGGCCGGCTGAGAACACCCGTGCCTCATCTGACATCCAGGAGACCCCAAGTAAACCCGGAGCAGGTGTCAGTCCATGATGAATGGAAACTTGGTAATTTTTGTAGTGGTGCTTCTTTATACAAGATACTTAACACCTTTGCTCAAATTAAGAGGCAACTATTTTTATCAAGCATAACAAGCGAAACTCATTTCACCACACCCATCATCTAAAGCCATACTGTGGCAGCTCCTTCTCCCTGCCCTACTTGCTGGCTCCTCCAATCCCATTTGCCACAAGGGAGCTTCTTGGGTACCTCTACTCTGGGCGTGTCTGGTCCAGTGGAACAGAGACAGAATAAGCCTGGCTTCTTCACTGATATACTAGCTGGGTTCTCAAACTTTCTCCAAGTAGCCAAACTACCATTTAACGTGAAAAGCTGAGCACTGCTGAGGAAGTCTGTGTAGCATATCTCAGTCTCCTAATAGGACTGAAGAAAGTGCACGTTTTGCCTCTTCCTTAAGTTGGCAGTGCCATGCTGGTGTTCCACAATTCTCTCCTAAAGAAATTTTTCCTTCTTTTCTTTCTTTCTTTCTTTTTTGATTGGGTCCTCCTTGGACAGGGTGTATCAAAGGGCTATTTAGTTGTGGCTTATAGCTTTGTGCACCAAAGAAAACCTCTGATCATGTCTTATTTCTGGGAGACATGACAAGACCCTGATCTTTTCCAGGTTCTTTTGCAGTGTACTGACATGATAAGAAGAGTGCATAGTTCATTGGGGTTATATATGGATGCAACTCATAAAAAATATCATCAGTGTTATAAAGTGGATGCCTATATGAAGTTACTACACATTGAGGACAGTTAAGAACGGCCACGTGCTTCTCGTAAGGGTTGAGAAGGATCTAATACTTACCCCAGTGCTTTATACAAGGTAGAAACTCAAGAGATGTGCATTTAATTGAACTGAAGTTTGAGTAGAGGTGTTCAATATGGTGCAACCATTTTAAATATCTAGTTACAAGAAATGCTTAGAAAATCACCACACTCCCCATTACCGTAATATAATACAGAAATTAAGTACTTGTCTTATTTCCTTATAACTCATATGATATCATTCTATCATTACTTTAGGGATTAATAGAGAACAATATTTGGCACAAAACAGACACTACATAAATGTCTATTAATATCTATTTTAGAGAAAAATATGGAAGGCTGGAATAAACTGAAATGGAAGGACTAACTACACGAAACAGATAAAAATTCTAAGCAAATACTGAATTACATAAAAATTTCAGATGCTCATATTTTACTATGAAAATCAAAAAATCAAAATCAGTGTCTGTAACTAAGAATACCTGAAGTAGCAAAAATATAACGAAATAAACAAAAATGAAAAAGATGGAACAGACACAATAATTTTGTGTTCCTGAACTTAAGCAAAAATTGGAGTATTAAAAACAAGGAATAAGCAGATTACAATAAAAAGAGTTATATAACTAGTAGCATCCATTTTGTGGGTATTAAAGTTCTGTTTCAAATAACAGAGAAGTCCCAAATAAGACAAATTTATTACTTTGTTAAATATTAAAACTAAAGTGCATTAAAATTCCTTTTAAAATAAGTATTTTTATGAACAAATCTGAATATCCACTTTAAAGTTAAAGACATAAAGGTAAAAAAAATTATGATTTGTGCTAGTTAGTTTTCTTAAAGAATATCATAATGTTGGTGTCTTTATTTTTTCTGAATTAAGGAAACAGTGAGAAGCAAACTAATGAATTATTGTGATTAAGACAAAAATCAACTGACCATATTGAATAAAATTTCAAGCTGTATTTTGCGAGTCAAAAATATCAATAAAATTTTGTGCTAAGAAGTTCAATACTCAATTAAATGATAGAGTAAAAATGAAAACTATCATTACATCATAAATTTTATTCATTTTAAAACTTTTTCACTGTAAATTCATTTTACCCAAAATATATAAACACTACGCCATGAAGATAACCTACCTTTTTATCATATACATCTTGCCAGTTTACTCCAGAAAAGAAACTGTGTCTCATAATTTCTTTTGCATCATCTGGTCCTCCACCAAGGCTATGAGGACAGAAATAAGATTAAATGAGTATAAAACATTTACATATGCCCAATGCATAACAGAAAGTTTTTGTGAAATGTAATTTTCTGTGAGATAAAATAGTCCTTGTGATAAACAGCCGTAAAAATAAAAAGCTTTTTCTGTAAGATCTAATTTCCCTATCGTGCTTTAACAAGAACTGGCCTCAGGACAGGATGCTATCTGAAAAGAGCACGGTCTTTGGAGACAAACCTGAAACAGGCAACCAGCTCTCGAACTTACGAGATGTGTGACGACGAAAAAGTTGCTTAATGTCAGTTTTCTCATCTGTCGAGTGGGGATAATAATACCAGCCTGGTGGGTGATTGCAAGGGTTGGAAATAAGATAGGTGAGCACCTAGCACAGTAAATGACAGCTACTATCATGGTCAATGCTATAAACCAAATTTATTTTAGAATGACTCAAGTCAAGATGCACCCTTGTTAACATAAATTCTGAAAAGATTAAATAATTGGTTAGAAAAAACAATTTGTAAAGCATTGCTAATAAACAGAAACTCAGACTATTTTCACATCTCAAATGATGTACCACAGAAATGATATTGTTAATCTATGAAATATTATTACAATGTAATTTGCTATGCAATTTTCAATATAAATCAAAAACGTAAAAATACTCCCCCCCATCTTTGAAGGTACTCTTATTTAACTGATACCTGACACAATATGAAATTCAGGAGTTTTACGGATTCCTCAGTTTCACATAGCGCATACTAGTCACTACGAAGAAAGAATGAGAGAAACAGAAAAAACGGAGAAGAAAGGAGACAGGGAAAAGAGGGAAAGGAGAGAAAAAAAGAACAGAAAAAGAATGAGGAAAAGAAAAGAAAGGAAGTCCATTTAAGTCTGAATTTGACACAGCAAGCATTATTTGGTCTTGCTCATGGTTAGGAGTGGCGTGTGCTGGTAACCTTTAACAGTCAGCTCTGTAGGGGAAATTCGGCATGCGTAATATGCATATTATACACATAAGTTTACTGCGAATTTTACTGATATAAAGGATGTTAAGTACAACGTTTACAAAGACTAATAAAATATACAATGTTCTTCATTGTAAATTAACCGATTAATCCTCACAGAAAGCGTCTCTTATTTTTGCTGTAGTCCAAAGCCACGCGCTGCCTTAGGAGCAGTTCCGATGTGAGCATGGCTGACATCTTTGTTTATGGTAAAGACTACGGTGAAACGACAATAACAGAGAAATACGTCAGAACTTTACTGGTTTGTCAGTCATGGGAGTGATCCCTTTGCCGAATGGCTAATAGTTTTGGAATGGTGGAAGAATCTTTCCTCACACTTTGCGCTATTCACAATTTAATGGTTACAGATACAACAAACTTTAAAATTTAACCTCTGTTATTAACATTTTCTCTATCACTTTCTTAAGTCTCAACAATCAACAAAACAATAAATCAAGCCCTGACTTAAGTGTTTGCCAATTCTGGTGATGCAAATGACTCTCATGAGGGCCAATTTCAAGTCCTCAACCTGATGTCACTCAACACAGGAAGGGGAAGAGATGTGCAGAAGCAAACCATTTTATAGTATTTTTATACAGGTACAACAGACGTAAGTAATCTCAAAAGCACAGACAATAGGAAAATGTAACAATTATTAAGGAGTGATTAGTTTTGAGTATTTACTACCTTTGATTTTAATATTCTTGATTTAATTTATAAGTTTATATACCTAACTTTTAATAATGACTGTATTAAACAACCAGCTCACAAAATTCTTGAAATTCAACAATTGGCTCTTAGGAGCTGCTATGTGCCAACTCCAACACACCACTGGGTAGGAAAAAAACCAAATAAGTCATAGAAAACAAACAATTATACAATTCTAATGAATTCTGGTTATTATTAGGTATAAGAAATACACGACTGGAAAGAACCCAGGATCCTCTGACACACTGTCAGGATGGAAAATAAAACAATCAGCTAACATCTGAATGTCTTTAGGGATGACCAGTGGCTCCCACAATCCAGGTCTCCTATCTACAGATCTGTATACTAGAATGCACCAGGCCCCTGATATGGAACCTTTAGATAGGATCAGATCAGAAAAGCTTGGTTCACGTTGGGGACTTTCAGACCGGCGATTCTATATTTAGTTAACACTCAGCACTTGAGGCCCTGGCATAGCTCTTCTTCACTCTATTTCAGGTCGCGTGTGTCTCCCCTACCCCCTCGACTGCAAATTCTTTTGAGGGCAGAGATCGGTATTACATTATCCAAAGAGCATTTTAAGCTTGTGTTGAGGGAGCCAGAGAAGCAGAAACACCAAAACACATGTTTCTGAAAAGAATTTAACATTTCAAAGTATGCAAAGTAGTCTGCATGAGAGAAATCAGAAGTTCATTGTATTTTTTTATACTTATGTTACTGTTTATTTCAATATTGTTTTCATTTTGAATTATATATAAGATGGCGGGTGAGGTAGGAGTTGGAGTGGAGAACCATATCATTTTGTAAATAAAAGGTGGAATCCAGTGTCAGTTACTCACTCTTGTTCGCTCCTCAGTTCTCTAGTAACAGTCTGGCTGTGGACATAGCCAGCATCTGATCTATATTCATCGGCCACAAACACTATGCAAAGTCTAGGAATGTAATCTTAGACTGCCATTTTAGAAGCTGGTAGAGATTCTTTAACACAAGCTTCTTCAAAGTGTGAAACTGCAAAAATTTCAATGTCAATAACTCCCTAATATACAACTTAAGACTTCAAAGTAGTATCAAAATATGATATGCACTAAGATATTTATGCCTAAGAATACTAAACTCCAACATCAGAATGCCGAACCAAATCCTCAGCTACCATGGATTCGTCACTATCAGGACCATCATGGAATTCATATTCTCTAGTGTTACTGAATGCAACGTGAGGTCACGCTTTTCCTATAAAGTCTGCATAGGATAAAGGAGATACTAATAGAATGATCATAAGGTAATGGAGAATAGGAAATAAAAGCAAAATGATAGTTCAAACTTTCTTAGAACTGACGGTAATTCAGTAAAGAGTATCAGAAAAATTCAGGCAGTATTTAAAATAGTTGGACAGGAATAATAAAAACAGGTTTACTACAAGGCTATCTTTGATTATGTTTCCAAAGACTTTTCAGCATCCTTTGTTGGTTCTTTCTCTTCTTTCTACCTCTTAAATGTTGATGTTTCCAAGATTCTGTCCTGGGCGCTCTTCTCTTTATGCTCTACTCTCTCCACTACTCTCATGGCACCAGCTACCTCCTAGCATCGCAAATCCACATATCCAGTTCCTCTGTTTTCATCAAGCGCTGGTACTATTTTCAGCTGCATACTTGACATTTCCACCTAGGCCTTCCATAGAAACCTGAGACTCGGTGTAGCCAATATCAACATGCACCCCATCAAGCCTCCTCCTTTGCCTTACTCCCTATCTGTTAATAAGACTCCATTCTTAGACTCCAAACTAGTCCCCCAAGCTGGAAACCTCAGAGGCTTCCCTAATTCCTTTCACTGCCTCATCATCTGTATTTTACCATTCATAAAGTTCTATTTATCACTCTCTACCACTGCTTCAGAAAGAGCTCCACCTTGTATCTGGACGATCCCATATGCACTCCTAACTGCTCTGCCCACCTGCCCCTTCACTGCTCTAATTCATCCATGACAAAGGTGCCAGAGTTACCTTTTCATAACACAAATCTGATTACACCATCTCTTACTTTTAATAACACAGTGGCTTCTCATTCTCTTTTGAATAAAGATTAAATATTTTCTAAGAAGAAGAAACATAAGGTCCTTACAATCTAACATATCAGCTTCATCTCCCAATGTTACCCAACTCATATTCCACGCTCTAGTCACTGAACTTCTCAAATGCCACGTTCATTTGCAATTCTAGCTGATCTTTACACGTAAATTTCTCTGCATGAACGCCACTGTCAATTCCAGCTCCTTCATGAGCCTGCTCAAGTCTTCCAATCCCCTAAATAGAGCTAATAATTTCAATAGCAATTTGTGTGCAGTTTAACCCAAGCATCTGTGAATATATGTTCTGTGCCCCACATTATTATTTGAACACCTAGACAAGACATTGTTCGTCTTGTTCATCCTTGCATTCCTAATATTTTAATGCAGCAGTGGAGGAGCTTGACACATCTACTATAAAAGGAAATAGCAGACAATTGAAAATAACACATCTTCTCTTTCGATGACACCAGCTCCTGGGTGGGCAAACCTTTAAGAGCTGTCCTACATACCAGGCCACTAACATTCTAGAAACTTACCTCACATTTATTCAATAATTATTAGGTACCTACTATGTGCTATCCAAGGGCATAGGAGGTGGATGACAATAAAAAAATGAATGAGACAAAGACATGAAAACCATAAGCACAATTTTGTTCTACCAGCCACTTACAGAGGGGACGACAAAGGAATGGTTTGTCAAAATTACCTGGAGGAGGCAGGAAAGGATGGGATAAAAATTCACTGCCCTTGAAACCCACGCCAAATAAGAGATCCCCAAATCAAGCAGATAAAATGGAAATCCTAGTTCTGTTTAAAGATCACCAAGTACCCTTGTTACATTAATTGTGAAATAATCACGTTAAATGGAACACATTTCAAAACCTGAAACAACTGAGAAATTGATGCATTGTAAATAAGAAACATAAATATCAAATAGGCACCAAGGAACTTGATTTCTACTCTTGCTTGACACAAAGTTCCTGTGAGACCTACAATAAATCACTTCCCCTCTCGGGGCCTCTATTTTCTCTTCAATCAAATGGAACTGAGAATAACATCTCCCCTATCAACTCTACAAGGCTACTGAAAAAGCAAGGGAGAGAACAGACGTGCAAATGCCCCAAAAAAGAAAACAAAGTTACTTTACGAACATGACGTAAGATCTCAGTTATGTGATCATGAAACACATTTTTGAATGGTCCTCCACAACGCAAAAAAAAAAAAGGTATGTTTACTTATTTCTGTTAAATGAAAATCACGTTCCTCCTACATTTAAAAGCTAGAAGCAAGTAAGGAAAACCATCTCTAAGGTAGACAATGCCCACATTTTAGGGTTCATTTATTCCTTCACTCATTAATTCAGTTTGCCAATAAATACATACTGAGCATCTACCATAAATATAACATAGTAAAAAAACATTATGCGAGGCGTTATGGAAGATTCAACAGTATATGAAATGGTCTATCCTCAAGATACTTAAGATCTAAGAGGTTTGCAGAGAAATACTGATACATATATATCTATAGATATAGATATAGGTGTAAGGATGGCTATAAACACACAAATACATATAGGCACAAACACATATTAATGGATATTTTAAAACTAATAGTCCTTTCATAGATGACATAAAATGTATGTGTAAATGATTACACAAACATCAACAAAGAATACTGCAGCTCTTTAAACAAAGGGCTCTAGGATTCTTCAGGTCATGGCTGTAGCTACAAAAATAGAAACACAAGTGTGTAAAGATTTTTTTTGCCAGTAATCCTTTCAGCCACTCATCGGAAAGAATATCTTCAAATGACAAATCAAAAAAGCACTTAGATATGTTAACATAGGTTGTTGGGGTGGGAGGAGAGTGTAGAGACAGTTTTGTTCTTTCTATAATGTAAATCAGCAGAAATATAAAGGCCCACAGACTGAAAGGAGGAAAAAGGATCCTCGGATCCCCACAATAGCAAGTACCAGGGCAATTAAGAAACTTCTCACTCATAAAATGGATAATAAAACTCTCCAATCCTTATTTGGTAAAATCTGCATAAAATTTCCAAGTTAGGAAAGAGTTGAGGAAATTTAAAAAAATGTTCTATATTATGCAGTTAAAAATAAGTCAGCATCTCAGTGGGAAGATGTCTATACCAAATACATTGCTTCTTGGAGTTAGTTATATTTGAATGAATTTCCATATCACAATTTCTAACCACATTCAACAGTAACACACTGAGTGTTATTTTTGCTTACCGTTTATTTGGATCCTTTATCAAGAGCCCTGAAAGCAATGATTTTGCATCTGAAGAGAGTGTTCGAGGAAATTTAATGTCTTCCATTAGTATTAGTTCAAAAAGTTTCTCATGATCCTGGTTGTAGAAAGGCAACCTCCCACACATCATTTCATACATGACAACCCCTAGGCCCCACCAGTCCACGGCTCGGCCATAGTCATTATCTTCTAACACCTAAAAGTGAAACCAGTGATTAATTATTACACATTAACTTTTAAAGCATTATTTATAAAACATAAGATTTTTACATAAAATTGAATCCTAACTTTCAAAGCGTAGGTAGGCTATTCTGACATCTTCACACCAAATATGTGGAATGTTCAATACATATCCAGGAAAGGTCAGTGTACAAAAAAAGGGATAGGTCACACAACAAATTGCAAAGAAATGAGAATATGAATGCACTAAGGATCAAATGAAAATCGTTAGCATGTTTGCATATTTTCTCTTAGGCCAGCTTAATTTTTCATTCCGGTTCCACTAATGTGGACGTTAAGTAACAACTTAGAGCTGAGCTATGCTGATTAGAGAGCACAGAATGTGCCTTACACACTCCTGCATTAAGAACGAAGAAATACAAACCAGACAGTGAGAGACAGGAGGAAACAAAGGCTGTAACAGAGGAGAGGACAGGGCATGACAACCATGAACACAAATGTGAAAACTTCTGGAGCCCCACACAGTTACACTCTTTCAGGAAATATGTAGTCAACAAAGTGAACACAAAGATCTACTGTTCGGGTCGCGATCAAGTTTAGCGTCCAAAGCTTTAGTACCTCAAACAAAAACTCCTGTTACGCACAAACAACAAAAGTTATGGACTCAATATCTGGGTGGGATGTGCCCTTAAATTTGTTTCCTGAAATACATGACATGCCAAATAAATTTAGTAAGAAATGATATGAAAGTATCAGGTAGGCTATGTTAGCGCAACCTGCTCAAACCGGAATGTGGGAACTTGCCCCTTGTCCTGGGAGAAATCAGACTTTCCCTTTCTACTTGCTAAGTCCTCACCTAGTAGAATTTTCTTCATTTCTTTGGAACTTTCAATATTTTATTTTAAGTTACTGTATTTGAATAATCTTAAAGCTTACTTTATCTAATCCTCTTAGCTTCGGGAAAAACAGATCAAGAAACCATACACATGAAATTTATTAATTAAAAAATCTCATAACTGATTACCTAAGAGAAAATTTGATACACAACAAAGTAGTACTCATGTTCCAAACTTTCTTAGTTTGACTTAAGGAAATGCGTTGTTGAAGATTACTTCTCTGTGACTTTGATTCAAAATTTACCAATAATTTCATACAATTGCACATGGTATTTTTGACAGTTACACGATGATTACCTATAAATACTATGACGAAAGGCACTTTGGTAAACAAGGTATTTAAAGATGGAGAACACAATCTCAAGAAAAAACTGTTGCTTAAAGATCTCTTCAGTAGTGTTCTTCAAATGTTATGGAAAGATTTTTACTTCAATTGCATCATTGTCTGTTTTGTGGCTGAAGACTAGGAGCTGCACTGGCAAGACAGAAACACAAGCCCAGTTCCTATGTTTTTCCAAAAATCTTTTGCAAACCACAAACTAAGCAAAATATTTTCAGGAAAAAAATCAAATTCTAGTTCCTATATTTAGCCAAAAATATTTCAAATTTCTACTTGTTTGAAATGAGTAACCTGAGAACATACAAAAAACAAGAAATAACCTAAAGAAGTAGAAGAAACTCTACTCGTGTACTTAAAGGAAATGCTGTCTATATAATTTTTAAATAGCAGTGACTTTTGATTTTCCAAGAATCTATCTCACATGCAATTAGCAGAATGTACTGTTTGTGGGCCTTTATCTAATAGACGCAGGATTTTACTTAATGACAACAAATTTTAAAATCTAAGTAATCTTTTATGCATTCCTACAACACCAACAAAACAGTGGCACATACGAAAAAGAGCCAAATGTGGTTTTTAACCTCTTTTTTCATAAAACCATAAAAAGCATAAAAGCTGGATTAACTGCCTTCCGAACCCACATTTCACCAGCCGGGTTCTCATCCCCAGCTGGCAAAACTGGCAATCCTTTATTTTTGTTTAAATACCTGGTTTGAAGCCAGAAGGGAAAGTGAGTACATAAAAAAAGGGTTTTATTTGTGAAGAGAAATAAGCAACTGAAAAATAAAACTGCATTGTAAAAAAATCTGTTTGATAAAATAAAATATATTTTATTTAGCTTTGTAAAATGAACACTGATTCTCAAAATAAGTGGTTTTGCTTCCGAACATCCGTGCTTTAATTGATGTACAGATACATAATGCTGCAATTAGAACTGTCTGCTGTCTCACTTGAACTGAACAAATCTGATGTAACGTACTGTCTTACTGACACGTAAACTTCAGCAACATGGAGGAGAAAATAACCTAACAACTCAGCCAGCACTCTTCTCTGAGTCTTTGCTATTGATTAAAAAGAAAGGCTTCTGGTCAACTCCTACCTCCAAACAGCTGGAAGATGAAATACACAGGAAATAAAAATAAAAGTGATTGTAATATTCTACGTGGATATATACTATAAAACATGTTACCCTGTTTCTTTCTCTTGCCTTCAATTTAAATTATTTCAAAACACAATACTTTGAAATACTCTAGAAATTCCAGAGTAAAATTAAAATCCACAGCCTCTTTTATATGATTTTTGGAAGATAATTTTTCTCCCTTACTCAAAGCACTTCTTTTTCCAAAATTACAGTAACGTATAAAATTTACATTCTTTAACCTAAGAGTTGCAATTCCTTCTAGATACCTCTGATGATTTTTTTCTACCAAAAAAGATAATTTACTTCCTGGTTACCATGAGGGGCTGATGCACAGGGTCTGATCATGGTAATGAAGGGGTACACCAACAGTAAAGAACACTTCAACTCCATTACAGTGAAACACGGACAACTTGGACGTAAATGTAGGGGAAAACCTGCCCGAGAGAAATAATCCAGTAAAACACTTATCTTGAAGACCTCATCTAAAGAAAGTGTCTCTCTTCCATAAAGTCAGTGTTGCTGACGTTTAAACTGAACCCCAGGTTTAACCATGAATGCAGACATTTCCTGTTTCCTTCCATGCCCACAGTCCTCTGTAACCACAGAGGCAGCTCTACTTTATAACTGCATTACAAACAAATGTCCAGAGATAAAGGACAAGTGGGGATTTGGAACACTAAAAGAAACATAAACGTGAAAAAATAATGATAAGTAACATCAAATCCAACATCCAAACAGAGCACAAACTCTAGGAAACCAGGCTTAGTTTCCGTTTTTCCACTGGCGGCCAGAGATGGCTTCACTTGCTGACATAATAAAACCTAAGATTCAAGGACGTCACAATAAGTACCAATTATTATTAATATTCTGGCAATATCTGATTAATATTTGGTACCGTTTGATGTAGACGCTTTCATTTATAAAACAGCCAGGTGAGTTAAAGTCACCATGAACAGCTCTTGAATGGTCACTAATTTCAATGAATGATACTAATAATAAACTATGTATTTTAAAATGATACCATCAATTAAATTTCCTAACATAAACATTTATTTGGCTAATGGCACTTTCAAAAAACTTGTTCATTCCAATATTCTTCTACCAATGGGGGTTTACTGGGGGGCCGGAGGGACACCTCTCTCAGCTGGTGCGGCAGCCACACAGTGCACCCAAGGCATGCAACTGCAAGGAGGCTACGTGTGCCCTGGCGTGGCTTCCTGCTCAATCAGTAATCCTGGCAGAACAGATGGGAAAAAATTAAACATCTAAACAAACTGTCTGCACACCTATGTTGTGAAAGTAAACTGAGAACTTGGATGAACCAACTTACCACTACTGCAAAAAAATTTTTTTTTTCTGGTAACCTTATATTTCAGGTAACTGATGTGTGTGTTTTATACATAAACACACATTTATATACATTTTATCTTTATGGAAATCCTTTACATATTCTTAACATCACAGGAATTTGCTAAAAGGAAAAACCACACAAATCTTCTAATTCAGATTCTAAATTGTATTGCAGCTTCAGGAGAAGTATATATTTCATAAGAATTACGAATTTCATGGTTTCATGGCATTTTCTTCATAAGCATATTTTTATGCCCAGTTCTCAGCTACTCTAATAATTCTTAATCTGAAGCTGTAACTGGCATTCACTGTGAATGAGGATGCTGTAAGCGCCATGGCCACTTCCTAGCGCTCACACACAAGCATCTGCACACATCCTACAGCACACTCTCAAAGCAATCTCTGGTTAGAACAGGCAACATTCTTGAGCAAGAGAAAAACTAAACGGATACAATACAGGCGATTAAATCACACTTACACATATCTTCTCAGAGATGTCTATACTTCCTTTTTATCCTGAAGAAATAGACAGTATTGGATTCCAAGAAACTGGGTCTTTGTTACCCAAGTAAAATTAGACACTGTAGAATGCTCCAGGTAATCACTAATGCTCCCAGTTAGGATTAGTTTTATATATGTTCTTATGCTTCAGAGAATTTAAAATTAAACTTTGTGCTGAAACTAGAACCACTCCAAAGTACTGAATGCAAACATTCTGACTGTCAAAGCCAAAGCCCACGTAACCCTGAAGAGAACTGTAGGTGAGGAATAATTACGCCAGGAACTGACAGAGCTCCAGGGGAGTAGAGCCGTTGAGTGTAAACACGGAGAGACAGTGACACTGAACTAAAAGATACCATTCTAGTCCACAGTGAAACAGCATCCAAGTTGGGGACAAAATGGGATGGTTTTTAACATTATATAGCAACAGTATAGATAGTAAGCTACCTCATATGACAGCTGGAAGTTCTTAAATGTGAACTCCAACAATAAAGCCAACGACTGCTATCTGCACTAACTAGTGCTCCTCTACTTAATTCTGCCCTCAGTGCTGGTGATGAGAACTTCTCAGAACCGTGAGAAAGATGAGGGTTTTCAAAAATACCTTAAGAGGACAGGTGTCACATGAATTATTAGTAATTAAGTAAAATACCAGGGACGGGCACAGTTTTAGAAAGTTGGCTAAAATAACTTTTATTTTTACAAAAAGCTTAGAAGTTTGAAGACTTAGTTTCACAATCTGTTAGAAATAGAATTTTGTCCAAGGGCTAAGCAAAATCTAACTACGTGTGCTACTATTTTTACCTACAGATCAAATGTGAAAACATATGTAACTTTGGCCTCATTCATTTCTCTTAAAATCTCCTAAAGACAACATTGTCAAGAGCCCATAAAATGATGTCTCTTACACTTATTTTTTGTTGTATTTAAAATAAACAAATAAAATTGCATTTAATACATTTAAACCAATTTAGGTTTCAACTCCTCCCCCAACTACACCACTCCATGCTAGCAACTATCTTTACCCTTAATTGATAGGATTCTCTCAACTCCTTCTGAATAAGTTAATGTATATCTTTGGCTTTAAATATATAGAGAATTTAACTTCCATTTGTGCTATTATCTATATCGTGTCACAACGACTTTGAGCAAATCTTTGTACCAAAGTAGTTATCAAAATATTCTGATCTATTTCAGATATTTTCAAACTATGTATTATATAAAAGACATTAAAGATATCTTTTCAAAAGAAAAGTGAATAAAATGACAGCAAGGGACTGTTTTCTAAAAATGAGGTTCTGAAAACCAAGAATGCATCCAAAAATGCATTTTCAGCCACTGAAAAAAATATTTTACACTTATACGAAATAAAATTGTATACTTTTTTTTTTCTGAATAGCAACCACAACTAGACGCTATATATTTTCCAACAATCAAGTCATTGTATGCAATCTTTTTGTTAGTCCTAACTTGATTATCAAATAATTTTTATTTTTACACTATTACAGAAGTGCATTTCTCTAGGTTTCCAAAACCACCTTATTCAACCTTCCCCATCTGTCACCATCTGCTTCTTTTTAGCATGTACTTTTTGCGTGATCACATAAGCATGTGAGAAATAACTAACATTCAGATGATTATCTGCTGGTACATTTGAGGACTGGGCATAATAAAAGTGCACTGCCAAAACGTACTTAACACTTTTAATTTTGTTGGGTCTTGCATGTGAGCTCCATTTGATTTTCAGACTGGTTTACAGTTGGGAAGTTGATCAGGTACTGCTAACTCAAGAGCGAAGCTGAGACTCCAATAATTAGTGCTGCATAAAACGGTTTGGATTCAACGAGAGCCAGACCCAATAATCAAATCCAACAGTAAGACTTTATATGTGATTTCTAATTTCCTTTATAATTTCTGGGTGTGGAAATATGGTATAGATTGCAAAAACAAAATCGCCTCACAATATCTTATGGCCCATAATGTATGGCAGGTCAAGTTTATTTCCTTCTAACATAAGAGCAAAAAAACACTCATTGAAACCTGAATACACTGAAGCAGTTTTGGAGATACAGCACACTCATAGCTTATGCCTACTTGGACTGTATCTCCGCAACTTCTTAAAAAAAAAGACATGATTTTTCTCTTTAACGATAAAGAGCTATAATTCTACATCAAAAGCAGTAAGAGAAGAAATACTTTTGAAAATATCCTTTTTTCAACAAATGGCATTTTTATACTATCAGACTTATCTTGTCTGGTGGTCTTTGCCACAAAGAAACTTAAGTTCATTTAAAATTTAAGTTTATCTAAAAGTCAGCTGTGTCTGATACACAGGACAGTTAATAAATCGGTTTGGAACTGATTTCTAACTCCTTTTTGAGGTATCGATTAAATATCCTTCATCTATCTTCAAACAGCAAAGCATTTCTACCAGATCAAAACAACTCAAAAGGTAAAGGATGACCACACTAGATGAGGTACAGGCTGCAATAAGATCTCTCCACAATGAGAAAACAAGTCCTCTCCAAGAGAAGAGAAGGGAAAACACTGACAGAGAATTGGTACTCAGGAATGTGTTCCAGCTCTGATAAACAACCACTCCTAATATACTGCCAAGAAAAGTCTGGCGTTCATATTGGCATGGACTAGGAATTTCTGGGTTCAAAGAAGCGAGAGACCTCCCCCCAAGCAGAGGGCAGAGGCTGGTTTCAGCGTCTTGCGAAGCCCTTCCTAACTCCGACCACGTGTATCTGACCACATTACTGCCTTGCTCTCACGTCAAAAGTGATTTTCCCTCATCTGTGAGATCAAATCTAAACTCCTCTGCATGCCCCTCTCGACCCATGTGTCCAGGTTCTTCTTTTCCTGCTTCCCATTTACTGCCACTGGATCCTCTCAGCAGGTGCACGCACCCTTCCTTCTCCTTTACTACACTGTACATAACTCCAGTAAAGCTACTCTTTTCTTGCACAGCAATAATTTTCCATATCTTTACCATCTTAGTAAGCAGCAAGCTACTTGAGGACAAAAACCATTTCTTACTATCTTTGTATTCCTAGCACCTAACACAATGCACAACACCTAATAAATGTTCAATAAATATTCCTTTATGAATGAATGTTCTTCAGTGAAATGGTCCATACTGGAGAGGAGAGAGGACTTAAATTCTTGTTTTAAGAGTAAGAGTAAACACATCCAAAGTTACCCCGATTTAACAAAAATCTAGGGTTTGACACAAATACTTAAAATATAAGAATTAGAACCGCATGAGAAATTAGTTGTGTCACGATTTGTCATCCTCAGATGGTAACTATAATGGTCACTCTACCCTATAAAAACAAGGTGCCAAGATTTCAATTATGAATCAACATGTATCAGCCATGGGGATATAAGCTGCTTTTAAAGGCTAGACTTTCGCAATATTTTTAAAAAAAGGTAAACAGAAATGTTTTCTTATTTGTCTTGAAAAAGAAATTGAAAATTTCTTGTGAATTGTAAACTTTCTATTTAGAAACAATGGGACTCTTGCATTAAATTCTTGGTTTTGTTCTTCAGTTGATGACATTTGCATATAAAACAATCTTTGTTTCTTAGGAGATCATCTGCCTCTGAAATGAGATCTATTTATCTTCTTCAGAAATAGTCTCCCCTAATTGTGACACAACTAATTTTGTTATTCTAAATGCGGGCTATCATCATCCAAGGCAAATCTACAGGACGGTAACTGAACTCCAGAGAACAAAGAATTTGTTGTTCATGACATTCACAAGAACAATCCTGGTCTAGAAAATACGATCTTGTATTTGAATAAACAAGGAATAGTGTTTCTAAAATCTCCACAAAAATGGAGAATTGTAAACTCCAGATTTGTAACAGAGAAAATGGTATTTTTGGCACCCCTCAAGAAAATAATAGTTGGAAATTTACTGTATTTCAAATTATTAGCACTTGTTTATAGTAACTCAACATTGTTGAAATGTAAATTTAATCTCTAGTAGAAAAGAACTATTATGGTAATAAACTGGTATGAGTTACTCCATGTATGAGGAATGCGGGTATCATTCTAAATGTATTCCTACTTCCTAATTTCTTTTGGTTACTTTTTCCTGTTGAGTATTTACAAATTATCCATTTTAAAATTACAATTATTTACATGTCTAAGTGGCCTTGAAATTGTGACTCTTGGGGGCCATGATGTATACAGTTAAAAAGTCAAAGTAGGTTTCATAAGACAAATCTAGTTAGAATCCTAATTCTGTCTCCACCACCTCCTAGCTGTGTACAGAATATATATATATATATACTATATATATATATTTTTAAAGATTTTATTTTTTTCCTTTTTCTCCCCAAAGCCCCCTGGTACATAGTTGTGTATTTTTAGTTGTGGGTCCTTCTAGTTGTGGCATGTGGGACGCCACCTCAGCATGGCTTGATGAGCGGTGTCAAGTCCATGCCCAGGACCCTAGCTGGCGAAACCCTGGGCTGCTGCAGTGAAGCACATGAACTTAACCACTCGGCCACAGGGCCGGCCCCCAGAATATATTTTTTAAAAAAAATTCTGATCCTCAGTTCCATCACCTTTAAAAAGATCAAGTTTGCTATTACAAAAGGTTATTCAAATATGCCACGCACTTATCTAGCAGATGGCACATAGCCCGTGCTCACTGAATCGCAGCCCGCACTCAGCACAGAGCAAGGCCTCCCCGTGCGGTTCCAGCCACACTAGCCTTCTCAGAGTCTGAGGGAGAACCGAGCGTGCTCCTGCCTCAGGGCTTTACTGCAGCTACTCTCTGTGTTTGTAAAGTTCTTCCCCTCTATTTAGGCAACAGCTGCCTCCTTCCTTGCATTCAGGTCTCTGGTCAAACATCACTTTCCCTGAACATCCCATTTACAGAAGATTATATTTTCCAAAGGTAGCTGCAACATCATCTCCCATCTCACGCGCTCTTCTACCATTGAGAGGTGGGGTCAATGTCACTGTCCCTTAAATCTGTGTACGCTTAGGACTGCTTAACTGCAAGCATATGACAGAAATTATGTCGTGTAATTTCTGAAACCAGGTCATAAAAGGAGATGCATACACGAAAATTCACAGCAGCATTACAGCCAAAAAGTGGAAACAACCCAAATGTCCATCAACTGCTTAACAGATAAACAACATGTGGTATGTCCATACAATGGAGTATCATTTGGCAATAAAAAGGAATGGAGTACTGATAACATGCTAACACATGGATGAATCTTGAAAACATTACGCTAAGCGAAAGAAGCCAGGCACAACAGGCCACGTATTATATGATTCCATTTATAGGAAATGTCCATAATAGGTACATCTATAGAGACAGAAAGTAGACTAGTGGTTGCCTAGGGGGAGGGGAGGCCAGGGAACTAATGGGTATGGGATTTCTTTGTTGGAGTGATGAAAATATTCTGGAATTAGACACTGGTGATGGTTGCACAACTTTGTGAACATACTAAAAATCACTAATCTGTCCTTTAAAAGGCTGAATTTTATGGTATGTGACTTATACTGTAATAAAATTATAAAAAATGTACTAAGAAAAGAAATTTTCAAAAAAACTAATAAAACATTTCTTGATGGTTTACTAGGTGGGGGAAAAAAAAGATGCAGCTTCTAACTTGTTACCCCGGACATTCACTTTTAGAATCCAGAGCCAAAGAAGTCTGACTACCCTGCAGCCATCTTGTTATGAGGAAGCCCAGCCATGCGCAGAGGCTAAGGTTGCACACAGACAATCCTGTTGATAGCCCTGCTAGGGTACCAGTTGACAGCCAGCATCCACTGTCAGACACGGGAACAAAGATGCTTCCCGACTCCAGCCTTCAGCCAGCGTTGCCTCCCTCCTGCAGTTCTTCTGGCTGAGGCCTCACATCCTGTGAGCAGAGACAAGCCACCCGCGCTGTCCCCTGCTGCACTCCTGACTCAGAATCACCATCACACAGAATGGTGTTGCTCACCAGTAGGCTCTGGAGTGGCATGTGACACAGCAATGGAAACGTGAACACTATTTGAGTCACCACACCACACCACCCCTTTACCAAGTCTTCTTTTCTTCCTAGTACTTATTCATTACATGACATGATGTGGTTTATTTATTTTTATTCTGTATCCCTCCACCACAAGTAAGTTCCCTGAGAGCTGGATCCTTTGCGTCTTGTTCCCGTAACCATATCACCCTAAAAAATACCCAACACATAGCAGACACATAATATATAGTTGTTGAATAAACAAATCAATGAATTCTTGTGGAACCTTCAGCATGGGGAGGTCACAGGTTGGAGCTTGCTTTGGCATGAACTCCAAAATGAAGCCACTGCCATTTCATTAACTTTCTCAATGAAATATTTTCGAATAATGAAGTACAAAAATGCACATTACTACAAATCCAAATTATCATTCTTTGTTTCTAAGGAAAATCCAAGATGGTTTATAAAACTGTAAACATTCTTGTTGAAGTCATTCAATTATTCTCTTTTAATAAATGAATCAAAATGGGCATAATCAAGGAACAAAATGTATATGGCCAAGAAATAAAAATTTTCTTACTCTATTATAGTTAGTACCTTTGTGCTCATAAAGTTTATAGAATTTAATTTCTACATATTCTTTCTTGCCTTATAATAAATACATTAAACAGATGGGACCAAAATAGATTTGATTCCTCTTGAAATCTAGGTCTTACAATTTTTTTTTAATGCTTAAATGGTTCACATCGCAAAACACTATGTCAATGTTATTTTTTCCCAAGAAGGGAACCACAACCTACCTCTGGTGCCAGGTATTCTGGTGTTCCACAGAACGTCTTCATGGTGGCGGCATCTGTGATCCCTTCTTTGCAAAGTCCAAAATCTGTAATTTTTATGTGCCCGTCTTTATCCAGCATCAAATTCTCCAACTGCATAGTAAGAAAAATGACATAATTTGTTCCATAGTCTTCAAAAATAGGAAAATACTGCTTTGAAAAGTTATTGAATGATGTGTAAGCTATTCTGGAAAGAGGACACGGTTGTAGCTAACAGAACTTTCAGTACATACAAACCCTGTAGCTTCCTAGCTCATCTTTAAAAAGAAACATGCATATGATCCAGCTATTCCACTGCTGGGTATTTATCCAAAGAACTTGAAAACACAAAGGCATAAAGATACTTGCACCCCTATGTTCATTGCAGCATTATACACAATAGCCAAGACTTGGAAGCAACCTAGGTGCCCATCAAGGGACGAATGGATAAAGACACGATGGACTACTACTCAGCCATAAGAAATGATGAAATCCAGCCATTTGTGACAACATGGATGGACCTTGAGGGTATTATGCTGAGTGAAATAAGTCAGAGGGAGAAAGTCAAATACCATATGATCTCACTCACAAGTAGAAGATAAAAACGACAAAAAAACAAAACAAAACATAGCACTGGAGATTGGACTGGTGGCTACCATACGGGAAGGGGGGAGGGGGGAGGGCAAAAGGGCTGATTAGGGTCACATGTGAGGGGATGCACTATAATTTGTGTTCAGGTGGTGAACAGGATGTAATGTATCCAGAATTTGAAATATGACGTACATCGGAAAAAAAATAAAAATAAAAATAAATACTTAAAGAGGATAAAATTATTAATTTTTAAATGAATGAGAGTAAGAGTCATTATTGTGCAAGTTCTGAGAACTAAAGCCTAATTAACTTTTCAAAGCAAACATCAACTCTTTTTTTTCAAAAAAAATAAATTACAATTTAAATAATCCCAAAGAGATGAGCATCTTCTCCTAGATATATATAGATGGTTTTCAGTAATTTCTCTTGGGAATCTATTGCTATTGTAAAATATTTGCTTACAGAAATATTTTTTGATGGTGGTTGTAAATCAAACCTAAATATTGTTTTGTAAGGTAAGGCAATATCCTCTTTTGCAGTTCTTTGTAATAAAGAAACACCAACCCTTTTAAATATAAAAAGAAGAATATCAAAGTCAAACATTCAATAGTTAATGAAAATATATAGCACAAATATTGTAAAGTTGGAATCTCTTGGAACTCATTAACTCTAAAACACCAAAGAGAATCTTATAGTTTAACCAAGTAGCAAAATCATCTGGATCAAGTGAAAATTATGAAATGCAAGAGGGAAGGAGTTTGTGCAAGTCCAATGCAATGGAAAACAGTAACAATAACTCATCTTTTCCTCCTAGTTTGAACCCAAAGTTATGATTATCATCACACAGACATACATTTGAGTTCTGAGTTGTGATCTTATAGCCTTATGCAGATGGTCCCCTAACCTTGACCGGTCATGTAGACACCACCTAAAGGAATACGTGAGAAACACATGTGAAAACTATACTGGCAGGATAAATGATAATTCACTTATTTAAGGAGAAGATACTTATCCTACTCCTTAATGTGATGACATACGAAAGTGCTTACCCGAACTCTGAAGACAATATCGAATTCAAAACAGAACTCCACACAGGAACATAAACCACAGACACCAATCACACAGAATGTGATGATATGATACTCTGCCATATTATCCAATGTCTTATAAACCAGAAACTAACTGGAGCGAAGTTGTGTTCAGTGAAGGAAAGATAGAACAGACATAAGTCCTTGGGTATAGCACTTACTGTGCTACCCAACTGAACTAAATGCTCAATGCGTGTTTCATGAATTGCAGGTACTTCAGAGAAGCGAATTTGTGACTTGTCTACAGAAAGCTAAATGAACTCCAAATATATTGTTGAACCTTTTAAAAGTAAAAGTTCTCTTATTTTATCTAAATTCAGATACTCTGCATCTTCCTTACACTTCTCTAGCAACTGCAACTTAAAAATCAAGCCTAGTTTGCCCAAATGGCAATAAGTCCTGAATACTGGAACCAATCAGAAACATCAAGAAAGAGTTTCTTTGCCAACTGCTCTTTCTTGCTATTATCTCTTTGTCTCTGCCTTAGTCTTTCTCATCTTCATGCTTCTGGTTTTCTCTCCTTTTCCCTTCTCTCTCTCTCTCTTTTTTTTTTTTTGGTGAGGAAGACTGGCCCTGAGCTAACAGCTGTTGCCAATCCTCCTCTTTTTGCTTGAGGAAGATTGTCACTGACCTAACATCTGTGCCCATCTTCCTCTATTTTATGTGGGATGCTGCCACAGTGTAGCTTGCCGAGCAGTGCTGGGGAGCCAAATCTTCGAACACTGGGCTGCCAAAGCGAAGTGTGTGAACTTAACCATTACACCACCAGGCCAGGCCCCTCCTCTTTCAAACAACACCCTCTTATTCCTTTCTCTCCTATCTTGCCATAAGGAGAAAGACAAGTATATAGTAGTGGATCTTTCGTTTGTTAAATAAAAATATATGTGCTCTGCTCTTAATTTTTAAAAAATGCTTATTGTATAAATATGTGAATATATAATATATAAAAACAAAACCAAATTAGTTCTTAAAATGTTGTAAGATCTTTTTAAAAACATTTAATAAATCCCTTTTACTAACATAATATACAAAAAATTCTCATAAAAAACTTCAAATAATACATAACATTGAATAAAATATGAATATACTATCTACTCCATTCCATTCCCACTCCCATCCTAGTTTGGTGTATATGTCAACCTTCTTTATGCGCTTTACATGCCTTGGACAGTATTCATGGAAACATGGTAGCGGCAGGACGCACCACTCCTCCACATTTTGACAAGGCTATTTTGAAGTGGATGGATACAGAAGTATCATAATGTACAAACACTGTCTTTTAACACCAAGAAGTATATATATTTTAAAAAATCCTGATTTGTACCTAATTCTCTACCCTCATATCTCATCTCTAAGATACCAAGGGTTGAGGGATGAGGAATGAAGTGAGATGCAGGCATGTGGCTGGAGTGAGGAAATAGGTTAAGGTGACCAGGAGTCCCAGTTTGCCCAGAACTGAGGGGTTTCCCAGGACACAGGACTTAAAAGTTCTGTAACTGGGGAGTCCTAGGCAAACCAGGAGTTGGTCATCCTACTTGTTTTATAAATGAGCTTTTAAAAAAAATTACAATGATATAGTAAGAAATCAGGTTGGCCTAAGGGATGACTGAGAGAAATGGGGTGAGGGTATGGTGATGGAGTGAGAGGTAGCATATTACATGGGAAGCAGGAGAGAACAACAGGGGTGGGAGCATGGGGTCAAGTCAGAGGGCTTTCATGTGAACTCAAGCTTTATCCCTTACTCACTGTGTGTCCTTGGGCATGGTACTGATTTCTATGTGCCTCAACTTCATCTATAAGACACAGGTAAATAACTGTAACAATCCAATGTGATTGTTTTGAGAATTAAATGAGATACTGAATGCAAAACTCAACAGATTGTGAGCATTCAACAAAGGTATTGATCACTTATTAAATATGGAGAGTTTAAATGGCTGATTTGTAAGTTATCAAAATCGTGTATGCTCTTCCAGACAACTTCTGTTTTAAAGAAAAGAGCAAAGTTCAGGAGTGGAATCCTATAAAACACTTTTGTCAGCTCAATGACTTCATTAAAAACACTTTCCAATATGCAATAATTTCTTTTGAAGAAAACAACAAAACTAAATATTTCATAATTTTTCAGCAAGTTAGTTTACAATAGTGTCCACCTTCTTCTGTCAATTATTTTTCTTCTCTATCTTGAAATGTCATTTTGCCAAATGTGAATGACAAGAACAACTTGTCCATCAAAAGTATAAACAATAGTCAAAGATGCATCACCTTTAAAAAATGTCATCTCCAAATCTAATCTTGTATAAGGAAAAATCGGGGGGTAATTAAATATTCAGTCTTGTTAAAAAATAAATAATAATTTCACACAGATGCATAAGAAAGTTTCCATAAGACAGGAACCATTAGTGGTGTGATTCACAGATATGAAGGATGCACAGAATCATCTGGAAGTCTTTTCACAGCAGATCAATGGCCTGGATATACCAAAACACCTGGAAATCACTTCCTTAGTACATTTATTTATTTTTTTTTGAGGAAGAGTAGCCCTGAGCTAACTACTACCAATCCTCCTCTTTTTGCTGAGGAAGACTGGCCCTGAGCTAACATCCATGCCCATCTTCCTCTACTTTATATGTGGGATGCCTACCACAGCATGGCTTTTGCCAGGCGGTGCCATGTCCGCACCCGGGATCCAAACCGGCGAACCCCGGACTGCCGAGAAGTGGAACGACTTCCTTAGTGTATTTAACACTAACATAAAGAAGATTTAGTCAAACATTTTTAGGAATCTTTCTATTGTATAAAGGAGGAATAAAAATACTTACAAATAACTGTTCTTTGGTTTTCTCTCCTAAATCTCATGGCTTTCCTTCTTCCATTAGCCATAAAATGCAAAATGCATACTATCACTGACTGTTCGGTACTCTCTATTTATGAAACTTTAAGTGCATCTGTTTTATTTCCACAGTCTTAGTTTCCCAGATTGGGAGCAGGGAAATACGTTTATGCTTAATGGATGCGTCCACTGGCAAAAGCAATGACGAAGTCAAACAGGAAGTTTGAAAAAAAGATTATATATTAAAAATCTGGGTAATGCTTACTATTTGTATCAGTTAGAAGGCTGTTATCTAACAGTTCATGCTTTAAGGAAAGAAAAAACATTACACATATATCTCACAGAGTTTCCATAAAAAAGGCCACATTTTTGACCCAGTTGAAGTGGACAGGCGTTATTTGATACAGGGTCTTGACTCAGTGCATATAAGAAAAAATAGTAGATACTGAAATCATTTTTCCTCTATGCTTTATGGACAAGAAATTATAGCAAGAAAGTTTATTATGCTCCTTTCCGCTCTTGCTGGTGCCCAGAATATAATTAAACTCCAAAAATCCTAGCTGTCTTTAATACAGTGCTTTCCAACCTCTACACTTCATAGTACAATAAAAAATGAAATTTGCGGGATGTACCAGGATCAGTGGACAGGCTGCCTGAGGCCAGAACTGACTGGCCCCGGGGCTCCTAAATCCCCTGGCGGGCTGCGGGAGGCCACGGCTGGGGCACACCTATAATTCATTTGTGGCACACAGGCCGCGCAGCTCTGCTTAACACACATCAAGGTAGCTATTAGAAAGTTTGCTAAACCTTCGAATATAATATTTATCTACCTATCTTTTAGGTACCATTTTATTTAAATGGGTGACACTGTGCTTAAACAAAGGCACGAAAACAGCAGTTCTTAAGGGCCCTGATGGCTACACTGTAGCAATATAAAGGAACGGTTCCTCTCACTCACTCTTACACCCCTTTCAGCACAGTTACATCAGACTCGGTGTTCAGGACCGAGACTGCCTCAGGCCCAAGAATGCAGTAAGGAATCCTCCTCTACACACTGCGTATTTAGGTTTACACGCATCAAAGTGCCAAAATGTCACACAAGTTGGCCTGCAGGAACTGAATGACCACGAATTAAAAGAGTGTGCTGAAATACTGAAAGAGAAACATGTCTTCACTTTCAAACTTCCTAAGCTCGAAAAGGATTCATAACGTACAACACTGGAGACCCCATCTAGGTTGCCAAGCCACTCAAGAATTAACTACAAATAAAGAACATAGCCCAGTAGTAAAACTTAATTTTTTTCTTTTTGGGGAAGACAGGCCCTGAGCTCACATCCATGCCCATCTTCCTCTACTTTATATGTGGGACGTCTGCCACAGCATAGCTTGACAAGCGTTGCGTAGGTCTGCACCTGGGATCCAAACCAGTGAACCCCGTGCCGCTGAAGTGGCACTGTGCCACTGGGCTTGCACCAGTACAATTTAATTTTAGAGGTGGAAGGGATTTTTAATAGCAGTGGCTTAAAATTTCTATAAAACAGCGCGTTCAGAGTGACTGCCTGATTAGAAGTGGGAGCTGGGGGCACGTCTTCAGACTCCGTACGTAAAGCACAGGTGCGGTCTTCACTCAGACTGAGCTTTTGTTCGGGGGGAGCTTCCAGGGCCAATGAAGACTGAGCCGGCAGTGGTAAAGGACTCGCTGAAGCCATCCCTTTGTGTCATTCTGAGTCTCTGAAATTATCTAAATCTTCCAACATTAATAATGTAAATGATTAACTATTAAACTCTGGGTAGAAAGCAGATTAAATTTTCCACAAGCAGGATATAGCAGCAAGGTATGTGTTGTTTTCTGCCCCTCGCTTGTGTCACAAACTCTTGGAGAAGTTGATTCTCAGTGAATCCCACTGTTACCGCATGCACGTTTGCAAATGCCCCCATTCAGCCTCTTCTGTGCTTGGACGGCCATGGGTGTTGAAAAGAAAGGTTACACTTGCAAAATGAGAACTAAGCAGAAAAGTTTTTAACACAATTTGCACTACTGATGAAGTCTCAGAAGAGATTTCTTTAAATGTTGTTGTTACCATGAAGCAACACCACTTGTTCCTATGTAATCACAAAGAATTTGGGTCCTGACTGAAACAAAATTTCACACCATGACATGTATTGAAAAATTAAGCAAAATTACTTTTTAAAGTGCAACAAAGGTTGGAATAATTTATGTGTTGCTATGAATATCAAATTATTAGGAAATACTAACTGATAAAATATCTTAAATTAACTTGCACACAAAAAAGGCTTTGCCTCCAATGATAAATGGGGCAGTGGCGGATAAGACTGATTCACTTGAGAGGTGCAGGAAACACAGGCATCTCAAATAGATTTGCCTTTAAATAAACACGAGGTCACTAGGAAGAGAATGATAAAGATAAATCTGAGATTGATGAATCAATGTAGGTATCTAAATCAGTTTTTGATGATGCTATTTTTAATACATCTGGTATAAATATATCTAAAACATGCATTCTCTTATCTTTGGCAGTTTTATTCACATTTTAGGTGACCTCCCAGAGCTAACCCAATGCATTTCTCCATCTAGATTTCACTGCAACACTAGAAAGGCAGAATGGTATAACGAAGAGAACATTAGACCTGGAGCTAGGATTTACAGGTTCTAATATCTTGATTATGTCACCAACTTAGTCCACTACTTAGAATAAGTTACTTACGAGGCCTGTCAGCTTCAAGGATCTCATGTGTAAACTACGGTTCAGCTCTAAATTTCCATGATCCCACCTAAAGTATCTTATTCCATTATGCATAATCCTGTGCACTCTGGATAGAGGTAAGACTTGTATAAATTCTGAACATTTGCCTTTTCACATTACATGTATTTTTTTTGCTGTAAATTCATATGGTTTCTGTACTATGCTATACATTTACTTAGAATTTTAAGTTAAGGTTATATTTTAAAAAAATCCAAGCATACAGAGCAGAGACCATTTAATTGTCTAGCAAAGTTAGTGGTCTATGCATATGGTAACTACATGACTAGTACTCATATATAAAGTAAATATTTTATATGGCAGTTTAATAAATTTAGTCTAGGGGCCGGCCCCGTGGCTGAGTGGTTAAGTTCATGCGCTCTGCTTTGGTGGCCCAGGGTTTCCCGGTTTGGATCCTGGGCACGAACATGGCACTGCTCATCAGGCCATGCTGAGGCAGCATCCCACACAACACAACCAGCAGGACCACAACTACAATATACAGCTATGTACTGGGGGGCTTTGGGGAGAAAAAGAGGAAGAAGGAAGGGAAAAAAAAAGATTGGCATCAGATGTTAGCTCAGGTGTCAATCTTAAAAATAAGTAAATAAATAAATTTAGTCTAATTCCATCAGAAAGGACAGGCCAACAAAACTCATTAAATGAACTTTAATGTCCAAATATGTTGAGTCATTTACTGAGAAATGATTAACAGAGAACAGTGACCAAGACCATCCCAATTACATCACTACATCATTAAGGGACCAACGCTGACAATCAAATGATCATTGCTTTCTTTAGACTGCTAATCCTATCTTCCAGTTTTAAGCATTTTGCTGTGTTATCAAGTACTTCAAAATTATTCTCATTTCCTTAAACCCAGGAAATCCTCCCCTTTCTCCCTACAAATAGGATTCATAAAATACAAAGTGAGGGGCTGACCCAGTGGCATAGTGGTTACATTCACACACTCCACTTCGGCGGCCTGGGGTTTCTGGGTTCAGATCCTGGGCGTGGACCTACACACTGCTCATCAAGCCGTGCTCTGGAGGCATCCCACACACAGAAAATAGAGGAAGACTGGCACAGACGTTAGCTCAGCGACAATCTTCTCAAGCAAAAAGAGGAAGACTAGCACAGATGTTAGCTCAGTGACAATCTTTCTCAAGCAAAAAGAGGAAGACTGGCAACAGATGTTAGCTCAGGTCCAATCTTGCTCACCAAAATATATATACATATGTATCCATATATAAAGTGGGAGTGGAAGGAGTACACTCAGAGAAGAGCTAACTATTTATAAGTAAATTTGAAAATGCCATATAACTTATAAGTTTTGTCACGCCATATAACTAATTTCTTTAAAAAGTCTCTAGATTCAAGACATTTAAACATTATAGTCTTCTTTGGCCACACAGACATCAGACACAGGGATGCTGAATTCTGCCACACTCCTGGTCATAAAAACCTTCAGGCTAAACATACTGTTGATTTGCAGGCGTCTCTGGTCCGCTCTGGCACTTAGCAGATCTCATCCTCATCTAGATGTTTTATAGTTGGATCGTTCATTTGTCCTAAATATAGTACTTTACAGCTTCTTCTAAATTTTAATAAATAACAGTATGCTATACAAACATACACACTGTATTTCACTGTCATCATGTAAAGTAACGCTTTGAGAGATAGGTACTCCTTATGGTCATTTATAACATAAAGGTACATGATAGGAACATCCTGAAATAACCTAGACAAATGCTTAAATAATTAGATAACTTAAGAATCTCAGGTGCTTAAAAAGGAGTGAGATGGGAGTGAGGGGATAACTGTGATTCCTCTTGCATGCCACAAAAAAATGCGTAGATATACACCTCATTTAATACAAACAGAATTTCATAAAAGACTCATGTAATTTCCATTTCTACAAATCAAATAATATTTTTAATGAAGTAGTACTTGATAAATAAAGCAATTCTGCATCAAATTTTAATAGGTCAAGATTACTACATGATTTACTTTTTAAGAAAGTAATATTGTCACATTTAGAATTTGTTCAAAATGTGTCATGATACAAATTACCTTAATATGGCCAATCTAATTCAAAATAGTATCATGAGAATCACTATTACCTTTCACGAGCTACTCCAAGAGTCAGCCAACTATGGCCTGTGGGCAAAAGCTAGCCAACTGCCTGATTTTGTAAATCAAGTTTGACTGAAACACAGCCAGACACACTCGTTCACGTACCGTCTACGCTGCCTTCGCCCGACTGTCGTAGAGCTGAGGAGCTGCGAGAAACTGGATGGGCAGCAAAGCCCAAAAGATTGACTATCTGGCCTTTCCAGAAAGTTCATCAAGCCCTGAGCTATTCTGAGGGTCTCATCAGAAAGGAGCTTAGAGAAGTCAAGTCAGTATTACTGGTAAAACAAAACAGTGCTTTTTAAAATGGAAACTAAACAAATTACTATAAGGCTGTATTGGAATGCCTCAGGAATTTAACCCTGCCAAAACAAAAACAAGTATTTTCCTCCCAATAAATAATCTTATTTATTATGAAAGTTTCTTCATAATACAACATTGGATGTTACAATATAATACTGAAATTCATTTTAAAATGTTACCTGCAAAGTTACTTGACTTTTAATCAGGTGTCTAACATTACTCATGTCATTTACAGAAAAATGAGTCTCTTATTGGTAGACCACATTTGATCAGAGCAGTCAAGCAAAAATTACTTTTCACATCAAAAACTCAGACATAAAGGAACTACGTACATATCAGCGAATGAAATTTCCTGTCCAGTGCAGTGAACTACATTCTTAAACAGAGAGCTTTTTTCCCCAATGAAATCTGCTTTTCTCCAAACTGTGTAACTTTGTAATTACTTTATGTTTGTCCCCATAGACTCTGCAAAAGCAAATTCTGACTCCTTTTCCTTTTACCTTGAGATCACGGTACACAATCTTCCCGGAGTGCAGATAGTCCAAGGCAGAGACGATTTCTGCACCATAGAAACGCGTGCGGTCCTCAGAGAACACCCGCTCTCTCGACAAATGGAAAAACAGCTGCAGGGTAAACAGCAGGGACAGGGCTGTAATAATTACTGATTTAGTGGGGGAAATTAACACAAACATAAAACACCTCTCCTCACCATATTGTGACGGTAGATAGCGTACTCTCAGTGGACACTGAGCACTCCTAGACAGCAGCTGGCTTAGCTTTTCCAGGTTTCCAAGGGGAGACTGCGGGCTGTTACATCAGCGTTTTAATCAATATCCCAATCTTGTTTAAGGCATTCTGCTTGCCACCCATTTAACCTTCAGTTACCAGAGGAAAAGGCAGGCATCATCAGACTGCATTTCGCCTCACGATGCTGTTGCCTCACTCTTTCAAGGATTAGGTACTGAGACATTATTACAATAAGTGAGCACAAGGATAGATGGAGTATGTCTACTTACTCATTTGATTTCAAAGAAAGGACTGCTGATTGGCTCAAACTGATTTATGTGAACTTGTTATATTCTACAACTGTTGATTCACCACGATCTCTCCAGAAACGTTTTCAAAGTCTGAATCAGTTTTCTGTGGTGAGAAACTGCGAGGCTTTAAGTTTCTAATTTATTTTAGTAATGCCCAAAACGGACTGAGAAGCTCCCATTATTCCGCTTACAGTTTTCAATGTATATTCTTCCTGTTTCAAAAATTAACTACGCCACCGATCTTTTCTCACATAATCACTTAAAACTATAAGCCCATCCATTTCCTGTTAATCACACAAAAGATATACCACTCAGTCAACAAATATTTATTGGTGCTCCCTGTGGCCAAGCATCCAGCTCTCCTTTTAGGCCAGCTCTTTATGCAACAAACCGCCCACCGCACCTCTCAGTTCCCCGATGTATGAGAGGAAGGAGCAGGTTTCAGGCACTGTGAGTTGACTATGGACCTTTGCTGTACGATTTCACTGCATGAAGGACTCTGCTAAGAACAATGAAAGACAGCTAACAGAGCTGAGCACACAGCTGAGCAGCAGGGTAGGTACTTATGCATGTCTGTGATTAAAGACATGAACCACAGTCAATGCATCCTCGAATTCAAGGTCAGAAATTAACTATACCGTCACACGAATCACTGACTCTTACTGTTTCTGCAAAGTTATAAGAATTACAGTTAAGTAAGACTTGCTCCTCACACACAAATCATAATTCAGGTAACATAAAAGAGGTTCCTACGGATTCCTCCTCTGCTCCACCTCCACCTCCACTTCAGAGCCTAGCATCGTTTTCAGAGCAGCTTTACGCATAACCATTGTCGTAGTCAAGAGAGGGAGGTAATATCATGTAATTATTGACAAAAAAAGACTGGCTCAACATTAGTTATAGTAAAATTAAAATATGTGGCAGATAGTCTCTAAATTTTAATTCTCTACTATATTGTCAAATTTTATCAAATCAAAGATGCCATTGCTTGGGACTCCATCATCATTTTATGTTAACAGCAAGAAAGAAAAAAAATGTTGTCAACTAAAACTATCATACACCATCAAATACAAAAGGTATTCTAATTGCAGAAATGTTAAATGTGTCTTAAAAATGATCAAATATAGTATGCCAAAAATCAAAATAATGTATACAATTACTCAGAGACATTTTTCAAAATTCATTCATTCTACATAGGCAGATATATATTATTAATGCATTATCATTCAAATGAGGACAAGAAGTAGAAAGAAGCATGGAACATCTGTAAAATCATTCTGAAAAGTTTCCAGGTCAAAATAATTTCTGCCATGCTTTATACAAAATATCACTAGCTTTGATGGAGGAATCCCTGTGACCTCTATGTAGATCTATGGTAGTTTTCTAATGGGAGGAAAATCGTAGGTAGATTTCTAAATTTTCTTAAAATAATGTCACACCTACTACCCACTCATCCACTGTACAAAAGATATAGATCCTCTCTAAGTCAGTGTAATACATGTGGGCTTCTACATCTTTATTTACACCATCTATCTTCAACTTGTCTCCCAGCCAATTTATATAAAAATATCAGCTAAAAAAAATACTTAAGGAGAAGAATCCTATTTATTTTTCAATCTGCTGTCCTCTGATGTCTACCCTTGCCACTTTAAAGAATTTGTTCTTGTTAAGATAACCCAAGAACCTCTTAATTGCCAAATCCAACAATCTATTTACAATCTATACCCTTTCTTTCCGTTCTGGAGCTCAGAACATCATCTACTGCTCTCTCCTTCTTGAAAACATTCCTTGGCTTTGGTAATACAACTCTCTCCTGATTTTCAACCTCAGTCTTTGGATATTCCTTCTCAGTTTGCACCAATTTTCAATTTCGTGAGCATCAATTATTTTAAAGTCACCGTGTTGGGCACTGGGAAGAAAAAAGAGAGCATAAAATGATGATTAAGACATAGTCCCTGATCTTAAGAAATTCAACCCAGTGAAGGAAACATAAGCATAGATTAAAGAAAAGCAAGCTAGTTGTGATAAATTCTGAAACTCCAGTATTAAAAATGCTTTGAAGAGTGATTAATCTTCACTGGGATGATCTGAGGAGACTCTACAGATAAGGTATTATCTCACGTTCTGAAGGATGGGATTGTCCACAAATGGAGAATACAAAGGAAGCTGACAAAAGATTGCTATGTACGTTTTACCTATCTTTATATTACTAATACAGCATAGTATATTACCCACATATAGTAGGTAATAACAAATGTTTGTTATTTGTTATTGAAATTTGTTATTTGTTATTGAAAGAATTAATTCTAAAAAGAAAAACCCGCCATGGCAAGGAAACACATGCAGGGAATATGCGTAGCTGAAAAATAGTACATTCAGGGCAAAGACGAGGCCAGACTGTTTTGAACCTTGACTGCCATGATATGAGTTTGCAATTTATTCTGTATACAGATAGTGAAAGAGTTTTGGGTAAAAAAATTAGCATAATTTTAAAAACAACTCTAGCAGCAATTGGAGAATCAATTAAAAAGATCTGAGACTACAGCCAGGTAAACAATTCATAAAGTACAACCAAAAAAGTTACTGAGCACCTATCTAGCACAACTCTTGTGAAAAGCTGCAGACACAATGAGAAATGACACCGATCTAAAAGGATATTATTTAAACAATTCTCCTAAAAATATGGTAGTTATCAAATAGAGAGCACAAATAAAGAAGTGAACAAATACGTCTGGGAATATCAGAAGTTACATTCAAGCTAGATAAGAACTTCTGAGGCACCGCAGCTAGAGTGGTAGTCACAGACATTTCAAGAGCGTCAACATTCCAGAGGGCACTAGCCATTTGGGTCAAGGGAAACAAAAAGTATGTTGAGGTTTCCCTATCGAGGCTGAGCTGCTGCCAGCAGTATAGAGGAAAAGAATGGGGATGGGGACAGAGGAGCAATGGATTTTATTGTGACTGATGTCATTTAAATAAGCACTTGATAGCAAAGATTTGGAGCTATGGGATCCAAGGGTACAGAGGTAGATACGGGAGTAATTTATATAAGGGATATTGTTGAAACCAAGGAAGCACAGTATAGCTCAGGAATTCAGTAGGAACTGAAAATAGAGTTAAGGTCAGAATCTTAGGATGCCACTTACATAAGGACAGGAAGAAGAAACAGAACAGGATACTGAGGTGGAGCCCTAAGAGAAGTACAAAAGGAAAGAAGAATACAAGATCTGAAGAATGAAGGAAAAGAAAGTTTCAAGAAGGAAGTAATGTTTACCTGGCATAGGAATTAGGCCATTTGTTACCTTTCAGGAAAGAGATGTGATACCTACGTGAGCTAAGAAGAGAAGAGAAGTAAAGCTAGAAATGATGCGTGACTCCTTCAGAAAAAAATGAGTGAAATGAGCCAAGATACTGTTGAAACAGAAGGGTTTTGCTCAACATATTAAATAATGCTTTCAGGAAAACTTTTGCCCAAAGAAACTGAGAGATACTATAAAGCTATAATTCATAAGGAGTAGGCACACAAATTGAAAGAAAGATCAATGAATTGAGACAGCCAGAAACAGTTTATTTAATAAGAATTTAATAGATGATGGTAACGCATGACAAAGTATATGGGAAAAAAATAACTATAATAAATGGTACCACAATAATTCCTTAACTTTGGAGAAAAGTAAAATTCAGTTTTTATCTCACATCATAACAAAATAAATTTCACATGTAATTAATAGTTAAATATAAAATATGGAACTAATTTTTAGAAATACTAGAAAATATGAATCAATAGTTATTTGATCTCAGGATGAAGAAGGAGTTTCCAAGTAGAAAAGAAGTGGAACAAATCATAAAAGGAAAAACTCATAGAATTAACCACGTGGAATGGCAAAAATAAATAAAATTGAATATTTATAACAAATATGACAAAGTTCATATGCTTAATATATAAAGAAATCATATGAAAAATAAGAATACTAAACACAAAGGGAAAAAAGGGGAAAGGATAGAGACAATTAACATAAAAGGAATAAAAATGATTACAGTATATGAAAACATCATAATAATCAATGCAGTAGAGATAAAAACGAGACAATTTAACACATCAAGAAACAGTACAGTCAGTGAAAGCGTGGTGAGATAAATAACTTCATACTCTGCTGGCTAGTAAGTAAACAGATAGAAACTCTTTGCAGGACAACTGGCAATAGATGTCAAGATAATTTTTAAGGTACAGTAGTTCCTCTGCTAAAAATGTGCTTTAAAAAAAGGGAAATGTAGAAGTCGTCCATGCAAGGATATTCTCTGCAGCAGTGTATACAATGAAAAGAATGTGAAAACAGCCTTCCGATCATAACGAAAAATAAAATTAGATTTTCATCTAATATCATAACAAAATAAATTTCCACGTAACTAACAGTTATATATAAAATACGAAACTAACTAAAAAACTAGAAAATAAGAATAAAAAGTCCATGAGATTAGACTTACCCCCTTGTTCTAAACAACTAGACAGAAATACATGAAACAAAAAAAGAAAACTGGGAAAAACATACAATACAACTCTTTTTAGATACTGGGCAACAGGCAGCACAGGACTATGATTCTGGTGTGAAGAGAAGCAAATGACGTGAGCCCTAAAATCTCCTGCCTTCTGTCTGAGGGCACTTTCTGGAACATTATGCAGGAAGGGAAATCCCAAACACAACTCAGAGGTCTCACTGCTGGAGAGTTAAGTATCAGATTTTGAGGAGGGTGAGGTGGACAGCATTTGTAAGACAGAACACCAAGGAGGAAGAAGCTACACAGGATCGGCACAGTTGAGACTACTGCTGAATACCAATCAATACACGTGTCAGGTTAAACTCTATGAGAACAAGTGGAGATGGAATGGGGAACCGTATGCCAAAGAACTCCCAGAGTTCACAAAGAGCTGAGAGACATTCAGTTTCTAAGCAGTCAGAAGAGTGTCATTACTAAACACCCAAGCATTCAGCAGATATTTCAAAAAAGTCAGAGTAAGGGCCAAACCTACATTAACAAAGCTCACAAATAAGATGGTAATATATCACTCTTATTTGTAAGTAATTGCCCTCTAGAACAAGGTGGAACCGTGTTTGAAGGAAGACAACAAAATCCAGATACTCACATAAAATTCAAACTATCTGGTATCCAACTGACAATTACTAGACATGAGAAGATGCAGGAAAATATGACCCATAACCAAGATAAAAATCAGTCATTAGACAGAGAGATTAAAAATAACAGAGATGATGGAGTTAACAGACAGTGACCTTAAAACAGTCCATGAACATAAAGAAGAGATAAAGGGAGGGGCTGGCTCCATAGCCAGGGGTTAAGTTCGTGCGCTCCGCTGTGGTGGCCCAGGGTTCAGATCCTGGGTGCAGACATGGCGCCGCTTGTCAGGCCACATTGAGGCGGCATCCCACATCCCACAACTAGAAGGACTGCAACTAAGATATACAACTATGTACAGGGCGGGTTTGGGAAATAAAGCAGAAGAAAAAAAAAATAAGAGATAAAGGGAAACAGAAATAAAAATAAATGGGACTTCTAGAGATAAAACATACAATATCTGAAATAAAAAATTCACTAGATGAGACTAACAACAGATTAGACACTGCAAAAGAAATGACCGATGAACCTGAAATCATAGCAAAAGAAGCTACACATTACAACTGAAAATAAAGAGCCTAGTGACCTGTTGGACAGCATCAAGGAGTCCAAAGTATGCGTGACAGCAGCTCCTGAAAGCGGAAGGACACGTCGGCAAAACAAAGCCTGGAATTCTTCAAACTCAGATAAAGACGACGATGCACAGATCTAAGCATCTCAACGAAACCCAACGAGAAGAAAACTCACAAACATGCCTGAACACTCAGAACCTAATGAGTCACAGCACACTCAAAAGGTTGAAAAAACAGTGATAAAGAGGAAATCTTTTAAAAATTCTGAGGGAAAAAAATTACATACAGAGGAACAAATAGGAGGGCAATCCCAGACTTCTCCTCAGATACTATATAAGCAAGAAGGCAACGGAACGATATGTCCAAATTGCTGAAAGAAAAACAAAAAGGCATCCTAACCTTCTGCACCCAGTGGAAATATCCATAAAATATGAAGGTAAGAGACTCTTGCCTGGAGCAAGATTAACAGATGCCAGATTTACACTTCTTTCTTCAACAACTAGAAAACCATATAAAATAAATAAAACAAAGATTCGTGAAACATGAGGCTTCAGAGTACAGTGAATACAGAGGAGAGGGAAATAAGGTGATCACCATGACTGCTCCAGCTTACTGCCTGGAGAGACTGTCCACGATGTGACACAAAGAGGGACAGCCAAACAGAACCTGGTAGGATCCTTGAGTTAAGGGCAGAGAGCGCAGAGATTGGGGAGATCACAGTAGCTATAATTCACGAGGCAGAGAACCACAGAGAGGAGAGCTCCAGGGCTCTGAGATGCACTGCCTTCAAATCTTACTGATTGGCACATGGATGCGAGGAAAATTCTGAGGCCACAGAAAGAGCCATTGGAAAGGATCATGTGAAATGATCATAGGCTCACAGAGAACCCAAAATACTTTTTATCGTCACCAGGCAAAAAGGAAAGACTCCTTAAGAAATGCGGTGTCCAGTATAGTCCTTGGGGATACTGTCTCAGTTATTAATTAGTGCTAGTTATTAGTTAGGTGTTAGTGCCATTGAGTGGATTCTGACTCCTAGTGACCCCATGGACAGCAGAGCGGAACCCTACCTGGTCTTTCTGCGCCATCCTCTCCCCTTCTGGCGCTGTATGGGACAATGCTCTGCTGCTATTCACAGGGTTTTCATGGCCACCTTTTTTGGAAGTGGGTGGCCCTGCTGCTATTTGAAATACCAGTGGCACAGCTTTCAGCAACACACAGCTCCACAACCAACAGAGGGTGCTGTGGTTCTCTGACCAGGAAACGAACCTGGGCCTAGGCGGTGAGCGTGATGAATCTTAACCGCCTGCCTGTAGGTAGCGCAGCAATATTAGTGTTAGAGAAAAGGCTGTCCGGGTCAGTCTAACTAAGCTTGAAAGCAAGCTGGAAAAGATCATACTGTTTATAAGTAAGTACAATATATATATACATACACACACACACACACATACACACGTATATATATATATATATATATATGGCTTATACATATATATACATATATATGGTTTACGTTAAAAAATATATAGTTTTAAATTCCAAAAATCCTAATAGCCAACAATGTAAAATTGGCAATGTCCAGTGTCTGGCATACAATAAAAAATTATTAGGCATAAAAAAATCAGAAAAATATAACCCATAACTATGAGAAAAATGAATAGAAATGGACTCAGAAAATGACACAGATTGACAGAAACAGATGAATATCATGATAACACAGCTATTAAAAATATAGTCTAGGGGGCTAGCCTGGTGGCATATTGGTTAGGTTCGCGTGCTCTGCTTTGGGGGCCCAGGGTTCACAGGTTCGGACCCCTGGTGCAGACCTACACACTGCTCATCAGGGTATGCTGTGGCGGCATCCCACATACAGAGTAGAGGAAGACTGGCAACAGATGTCGGCACAGGAACAATCTTCCTCACCAAGAATAAATAAATAAATAAATAAATAAATAAAATATATAGTCTAGCGGCCAGCCCAGTGGCATAGTGGTTAAGTTTGCACACCCCGCTTCAGTGGCCTGGGGTTTACAGGTTTGAATCCTGGGTGCTCATCAAACCATCCTGTGATCAAGCCTATTTGTGGTAGGCATCCCATATACAAAAAAATACAAGAAGACTGACACTGATATTAACTCAGGAACAATCTTCCTCAGGCAAAAAGAGGAAGATTGGCAACAGATGTTAGCTTAGGGACAATCCGCCTCACACAACACACACACACACAAACACACATATATATAGTCTAAAAGTTCAAAAGGAAGAGAAGGAAGCATAATAAGGAAATAAATGTAAGATATCAAGAAAGTTCCAAATTAAACTTCAAGAGATGAAGTCTGAGATGTCTGAGATGAAAAATGTACTGGATTGAATAAACAGCATATTAGACACAGGAGAAAAAATTGTTAAACGTTAAGACATAGGAAAAAAAATCTAAAAAACAGAAAAAAAAAGTGAGAAAAACAAACAGAGCGTTAGTAAACCATGGGACATCAAGCCATCTAACATATGTGTAAGTGGACTTTCAGGACAGAAGAAGAGAGCTGAGAGAACAGGAAAAATAAAGAATAACATCCAAAAAGTTTCCAAATTTGATGAAAGCTATAAGCCTACAAATTCACAAAGGCTTAATAAAAAGAACCCAAGCAAAAGAATGGTTAAGAAAACCAAATCAAGGCACATCATAAGCAAATAGCAGAAGGCTGGCGATAAGAGCAAAGCTTAAAAGCAACCAGAGGGTGGAGGCAAGGAGAGACACAGCAAGCACAAAGGAACTAATCCAAGAACGAGAGCAGACTTCAAGAGAGAGGAGTGACACCATTACAGTAATGAAAAACAGAACTGGCAGACTAGAATTTTATGCTAAAGCTAAAATATCTGTCCAAAAATGAGAGCAAAACAGTCTTTTTTGGACACACAAAAGGTCAGAGAATTCATCCCCGGAAACACTGCACTTATAAATGTTCAAGGTAATGCATCAGGCTGACAGAAAATAACAGGTGGAAAATTGGATCTACACAAAGTAAAGACTGCAAACGCTAACTCTGTGGGTAAAAATATATTGATTTTTTGTATGTTTTTACTCTCTTTAAAAGGTAATGATGGTTTAAAGCAAAAATAACAAGGTACTGTGGCATATACAACATTTTTATAGAAAGAACACAAAGGCTTGAAGGGGGAAAATGAAAATGTACTGGTAAAAGGATATTAAGGATATACGTGAAATGGTATAACAACTTGAACAAAAAATGAGGTAAGTTAAACACAAGCTTCTGGTTAAAAACTATCCCACGAAGAAGACTGCAGATCCTCCAAAATTTACAGACAAAATACTAGTGAATTCTATCAACCTCTTAAAGAATAAATAATAACAATTTCATGCAAACAATTCCAAAAAACAAAATAATTCCAACCTCAACACACTGTATGAGGTCAGCATCACCTTAGTACAAAACCAGACAAAGGCATTCCATGGAAAGGGATCAATCATCCCTCATAATCATACACGTAAAAGGTTTAAAAACTTTATCAGATTATACCCAACTAAGTGAGGGTTAATCACAAGCTGATTTAACATTTGGAAATCAATCAAGGTAATTCACTATATTAACAGACTAAAAAAGGGGAAACCGTGTGATCATCTTAATTGATGCAGAAAAACCTTTTAAGAAAAGTCAAAGTCCACTGATGATAAAATCTGTAGGCAAAGCAGAAATAGGAGAGAACTTCCTCAACCTGTGGAAGGCATGAAAAACGCAGAGTTGACATCATACTTAAAAATGAAAGACTGAATCTTTCCCCTCTAGGATTAGGAACATGGATGTTCACTGCTTCTATCTGACTTTGTGCTAGAGTCCTGGCCAGTGAAGTAAGGCACAGACACATAAACAGATAGGTACACAAATATGTAAAGTTTATACAGATTAGAATAGAAGTAAAAATGCCTTTATTCACAGAAAGCCTGTCTACTTAGAAATTCCAAAGAAATTTACAAAAAAATTTCTCAAACTAGTAAGTGAACTTAGGAAAGCCATGGAATACAAGGTAAATACACAAAAATCAACTGTATTATATACTAGCAACAAACAATTTGAAATGGAAAAGACAACAGGAATATGTGAGGAAAAACCGAAAAAAGTTGTGCAAGATCTATTAACCAGAAACTACAAAATGTTTCAACAGAAATTAGAGAAGACATAAGTAAACAGATCTAACGAGGTCATGGATCAGAACACTAAAATGTTGTTAAGATGTCAGTTCTCTCCAAATCGATCTATGGACTCAATGCAATCCCAATCAAAGTTCCAGAAGGCTTTTTGGTAAAGATTAACAAGCTGATATTAAATTGATATGGAAATGCATAGGCCGTGGAGGGGTCAAAATAATTCTGAAAAAGAACAATGTTCTTCCCGATTTCAAGATAAGCTCTAAAGCTAAAATAATCAAGTCACTATGGCATTGGCGTAAGCAGAGACACACTGATGGAACAGAATGGAGTCCACAAACAAACCTACACGTATATCACGAATTGACAGAGGTGTCAAGGTCATTCAATGGGGCAAAGGATAGCCTTTTCAACAAAAAGTGCTAGAATAACCAGATATCCATATGGGGAAAAAAAATGAAACTCAATCCTTAGCTTACAGTATACATAAAAATGAACTTAAAATAAATCCTAGTATCCATCGTGTATAAATACCACATCTTCTTTATCCATTCGTCCCTTGATGGGCACCTAGGTTGCTTCCATGTCTTGGCTATTGTGTATAATGACGCAATGAACATAGGAGTATTTACTCAGCCATAAGCAATGATGAAATCTGGCCATTTGTGACAACATGGATGGACCTTGAGGGTATTATGCTGAGTGAAATAAGTCAGAGGGAGAAAGTCAAATACCATATGATCTCACTCATAAGTAGAAGATAAAAACGACAAAAAAAAAAAAGACACATAGCATCAGAGATTGGACTGGTGGTTACCATTGGGGAAGGGGGGAGGGGAGAGGGCAAAAGGGGTGATTAGGGTCACATGTGAGGGGATGCACTATAATTAGTGTTCGGGTGGTGAACATGATGTAATGTATACAGAATTTGAAACATGATGTACATCCAAAAAAAATAAAATAAATAAAATAAAATAAAATAAATCCTAGACCTAAAAGTACTAGGTACAACTATAAAAGTTCTATAAGAGGAGCTCTCGTCAAGATGGCAGTCTAAGTGAACTCTGAACTCACCTCCTCCCATGAACACAACCAGGTTACCACTATTCTTGGAAAAATTACCCCAGAGAGAGAACTGAAAACTAGATAAAAAGAACCCCCACAAGAAGGGACACTCCTGATAGAGGCAGAAATTCCTGTCTGGAGAAAAAAAGCTACCTTTGCAAGCTGCGGAAGTTTACAGCTGGACTGTGTAAGGTACACAGCCTTCCCTGAGTTGGGGCGTGTTATTGCTGTAAGCATCCTTCAGACTCAGCACAACCAAGATGAGTCTCATAGTATCTGGCTTTGCTGGCTATTAACTACAACGGGGAATACACCCAGAAAAGCGATCCAAAGTAAGCAGGAAAACCCAGCTGTTAAAGGGCCCATGCACAAATTCACCCATCTCAGACAGCAACCGAAAATCGCCAGAAAGGTGCACAGTCCATAGGTGAAAAGACACTCATCTGAGAGACTCTGGGTGCATCTCGGTGAGAGGTGAGACCTTGCTAGAGACTGAGACATTGGGGGCAGCCATTACTACTGTGGCCTAGTACAGGCGTGCTGACACAGAGGCTGGCAGATGTCACAGGAGTTCTTCCCTGGCCTGTTAGCCCACGGTCTGCCCCACCCACTAGAGCAAGGATTTAATCCAGCTCAGCCAGGGCAGGCAGCCCATCCTAGGGACTGGTCCTACCAAACAACAAGCCCTCAGGCTACTTGATCGCTTGCACAGACTGAGTGCCTCGATCCTCTGCAGCATGTCTGCCTCTGTGGGGCAGGGTCTGTGTAAGGAACAGGTGGAGTGCAAGGGGCGTCGGAGGACAGTGTGGGGGGCTCAGCAGTGGGGCAACTGGGTACACTCCAGGGGGTCGGGAAGTGTGCACAGGCCAGGACTGTGTTAATGGTGTGTGTGAACCTGTGGGCTGTGGGGTTTATCAGTGGCAGAAGCCCTGTGCTTCTCAAACAGCCTCACAGAGGAGCGGCCCCTCCTTCCAAAGCCTGAAAGAACTAGGTGCTCCCGTGCCTGGGGCCAGTCCCACGCAGCTGCAATCCTGTGAGAGCTGACAACAGCCTTGCAGACCAGATGTCCACAGCAATTGTAAGCCCCTGAGCCTAGCAACCAGCCACACTGGGTACCTACTCATTTAACAGGAAAATTGCATTTAACAGGAATGCTGCAAAGGGAATGTGCTATTAGATCTTGCAGCCAAATGTGCTGGGGCTCCTGAAACCCAATTTACAAACAGCTGCCTGGGAGCGGAAAGCCTAGAGTCTCTGAGCACCTGAAGCAAGAGCAACCCAGCCGCAGCAGACAGATATGTGTAGCCCACACAGTGGACACTCCTGGGGCATTTGGACTGGTGACGAAAGGGAAGCACACACTAGGCCTCAAAAGGTATCTCCTCCATAAGGCCACTTCTCCAGATCAGGAGACATAGCTGACATCTGACACAGACATATAAGCATAGAGAAAGAGGCAAAATGAGGAGGCAAAGGAATATGTTCCAAGTAAGGGAAGGAGACAAAGCCTCAGAAAAAGAACTAAATGAAACAGAGATATACTACCTAACAAAGAGTACAAACTAATAGGCATAAGGATGCTCACTGATCTTGGGAGAAGAATGGATGAACACAGTGAGAACGTCAACAAAGAACTGGAAAACGTAAAAAAGAACCAATCAGAAATGAAGAATACTGGAAATGAAAAATTCAGAAGAGGGATTCAATAGCAGAGTAGATGATACAGAAGAACAGATAAGAAAGCTAGACTAAAGACTAGAGGAAATCACCCCAGCTGAACAGACAAAAGAAAAAAGAATTAAAAAGAACGAGGACAGTCTAAGGGACCTCTGGGACAACATCAAACACACTAACATTCATGTTATAGGTGTCCCAGAAGGATAAGAGAGAGAAAAAGGGGCAGAAGATCTATTTGAAGAAATAATAGCTGAAAACTTTCCTAACCTAAGAAGGAACCAGACATCGGATACAGGAAGCACAGAGAGCACCAAACAAGATAAACCCAAAGAGGCCCACACCAGGACACATTATAATTAAGATGTCCAAAATGAAAGAGAAAGAGAGAATCCTAAAAGCTGCAAGAGAAAGGCAACATGTGACATACAGATGAAATTGCATAAGGCTATCAGCGGACTTCTCAGCTGAAACCCTACAGGCTAGAAGAGAGTGTCACGATATATTTAAAGTGCTGAAAGAAAAAAATCTACAGTGTTGGATACTCTATTCCACAAGGTTATCACTCAGAATGGAAGAAGAGATAAAGAATTTCCCAGACAAGCAAAAATCAAAGGAGTTTATCACCAAGAAACCAGATCTACAAGAAATGCTAAAGGACTTATTTAAGTGGGAAAGAGAAGACCATGAATAGGAATAAGAAAATTATGAAAAAAATAAACAGGCAATAAAATCACTGGTAAAGGAAAAAATACAATAAAGGTAGCAAGTTAACCACCTATGAAGATAATATGAAGATTAAAAGACAAAAGTACTAAAACTACGTATTTCAATGATGAGAGGGTACTGGATACACACACACAAATTAAGAGGGTACATATGATATCAAAAATATAAAATGTGGGAGGTGAGGAGTAAAAGAGTAGAGCTTTTAGAAAGAGGTCAAACTAAAGGGACTATTAACTCAATATAGATTGCTATATACATAGACTATTACACATGAACCTCATGGTAATCACAAACCAGAAACCTATAATAAATACATAAATAAGTAAGAGAAAGGAAGCCAAACATATTACTAAAGAAAGCCATCAAACCACAAGGGAAGAAAGCAAGAGAAAAAGAAACAAACAAAGAAGAACTACTAAAACACTCATAAAAAAAGTAACAAAATGGCAATAAATACATCTTTATCAATAGCACTTTAAATGTCAATGGACTAAATGCTCCAATCAAAAGGCACAGGGTGGCCAACTGACTAAAAAAGCAAGAACCATGTATATGTTGCATACAAGAGACACACTTCAGACCTAAAGACACTCACAAACTGAAAGTGAAAGGATGGAAAAAGATATTCCATGCAAATTGCAAAGAAAAGAAAGCAGGGGTAGTAATACTTATATTAGACAAAACAGACTTAAAACAAAAACTGTAACAGGAAACAAAGAAGGGGACTACATAATGATAAAGGGAACAATCCAATAAGAGGACATAACACTTGTAACTATCTACGCACCCAACATAAGAGCACCTAAATATATAAGGCAACTATTAACAGACATAAAAGGAGAAACTGACAGTAACACAATAATAGTAGGGGACTTTAACACTGCACTTACACCAATGGATAGATCATCGAAACAGAAGATCAAAAAGGAAACACTGGCCTTAAACGACATATTAGACCAGATGGACTTACTAGATGTATACAGAACATTCCATCCAAAAACTGCAGAATACACATTCTTTTCAAATGCACATGAACATTCTCCAGGACTGATCACGTATTAGGCCACAAAACAAGTCTCAATAAATTTAAGAAGACTGAAATAATACCAAGCATCTTTTCTGACCACAAAGGTATGAAACTAGAAATCAACTACAGGAAGAAAAGCTACAAATATGTGGAGAATAAACAAAATGCTACTGAACACGGATTGGATCAATAAAGAAATCAAAGGAGAAATAAAAAAATACCTGGAGGCAAATGAAAACAAAAACACAACATGCCAAAATCTGTGGGATACAGCAAAAGCAGTTCTAAGAGGGAAGTTTATAGCAATTCAGGCCTACCTCAACAAACAAGAAAAATCCCAAATAAACAATCTAACAGTGCACCTAAAGGAAGAAGAAAAAGAAGAACAAAGCCCCAAATCAGCAGAAGGAAGGAAATAACAAAAATCAGAGCAGAAATAAATGAAACAGAGACTAAAAAAACAATAGAAAAAAATAAATGAAACCAAGTGCTGGTTCTTTGAAAAGATAAAATTGACAAACCTTTACCTAGACTGACCAAAAGAGAAGGCTCAAATAAATAAAATCAGAAATGAAAGAGGAGAAATTACAACAGACACCTCAGAAATACAAAGGATTATAAGAGAATACTACAAAAAGCTACATGCCAACAAATTGGATAACTGAGAAGAACTGGGTAAATTCTTGGACTCACAATCTTCCAAAATGGAATCAAGAAGAAGTAGAGAATTTGAATAGAACCAATCACCAGTAAGGAGATCAAAACACTAATCAAAAACCTCCCAAAAAATACAAGTCCAGGACCAGACAGCCTCCCTGGTGAATTCTACCATACATTCAAAAAAGACTTAATATCCATCCTTCTCAAATTTGTCCAAAAAATTGAAGAGGAAGGGAAGCTTCCTAACTCCTTCTACAAAACCAACATTATCTTGATACCAAAACCAGACAAGGACAATACAAAAAAAGAAAATCACAGGCCAATATCACTGATGAACATCGATGCAAAAATTCTCAACAAAATACCAGCAAATTGAATACAACAATACATTCAAAAGATCATACACCGTGATCGAGTGCAATTTATTCCAGGGATTCAGGGATTGTTCGACATCCACAAATCAATCAACGTGACACACCACATTAACAAAATGAAGAATAAAAACCACATGGTCATCTCAATAGATGCAGAGAAAGCATTTGACAAAGTAAAGCATCCATTTATGATAAAAACTCTAAATAAAATGGGTATAGAAGGAAAATACCTCAACATAATAAAGACCATTTATGACCAATCCACAGCTAATATCATTCTCAATGGAGAAAAACTGAAAGTTCTCCATCTAAGAACAGGAACCAGTCAAGGATGCCCACTTTCACCACTCACTTAACATAGTATTGAAAGTCCTAGCCAGAGCCATCAGGCAAGAAGAAGAAATAAAAGGGAGCCAAATAGGAAATGAAGATGTGAAACTGCCACTGTTTGCAGATGACATGATTTCATATATAGAAAACCCTAAGAATCCACTAAAAATGTTTCAGAAATAAAAAATGAATACAGTCAAGTTGCAGGATACAAAATCAACGTACAAAAATCAGTTGCATTTCTATACACTAACAACGACATAGCAAAAAGAGAAATTAAGAACACAATCCCATTTACAACTGCAACTAAAAGAATAAAATACCTAGTAATAAACTTAACCAAAGAGGTGAAAGATCTGTACACTGAAAACTATAAAACACTGCTGAAAGAAATTGAAGAAGATACAAAGAAATGGAAAGATATTCTGTGCTCTTGGATTCGAAGAAATAAAGTTAAAGTGTGCATACTTCCTAAAGCAATCTATAGATTCAATGTAATCCCTATCAAAGTTCCAAGAACACTTTTCACAGAAATAGAATAAAATGTCCTGAAATTTATATGGAACAACAAAAGACCCCGAAGAGCCAAAGGAATCCTAAGAAAAAAGAACAAAGTTGGAAGTATCACACCCCCTGATTTCAAAATATACTACAACGCTATAGTAACCAAAACAGCATGGTACTGGCACAAAAAAAGACACAACAGGTCAACCCAACAGAATCGACAGCGCAGAAATAAACCAACACATATATGGGCAGCTAAATTTTCACAAGGGAGCCAAGAACATACAATGGAGAAAGGAGAGTCTCTTCCATAAATGCTGTTGGGAAAACTGGACAGCCACATGCAAAAGAATGAAAGTAGACCATTACCTTACACCATGCACAAAAATCAACTCAAAATGGATAAAGACTTGAATGTAAGATCTGAAACCATGAAAGTTCTAGAAGAAAACATAGGCAGCACACTCTTTGGCATCGATCTTAGCAGCATTTTTTCAAATGCCATGTCTGACCAGGGAAGGGAAACAATAGAAAAAATAAACAAATGGGACTACATCAAAATAAAAAGCTTCTGCACAGCAAAGGCAACCATCAACAAAACAAAAAGACAAGCTAACAACTGGGAGAAGATGTTTGCAAACCATTTATCAGATAAGAGGTTAATATCTAAAATATATAAAGAACTCATACATCTCAACAACAAAAAAACTAACAACTCAATTAAAAAATGGGCAAAACATCTGAGCAGAGATTTCTCCAAAGAAGATATATAGATGGCCAATGGGCATATGAAAAGACGTTCAACATCATTAGCTATCAGGGAAATACAAATCAAAACTGCAAAGAGATATCACCTCACTCCAATCAGAATGGCTATAATTAACAAGAAAGGAAACAGTAAGTGTTGAAGAGGATGTGGAGAAAAGGGAACCCTCATCCACTGCTGGTGGGAATGAAACTGGTGCAGCCACTATGGAAAACAGTATGGAGACTCCTCAAAAATTTAAGAATAGATCTACCATATGACCCAGCTATGCCACTGCTGGGTATTTATCCAAAGAACTTGAAAACACGAATGCATAAAGATACATGCACCCCTATTTTCATTGCAGCATTATTCACAATAGCCAAAACTTGGAAGCAACCTAAATGCCTATCAAGGGACGAATGGATAAAGAAGATGTGGTATATACACAATGGAATACTACTATAAGAAATGATGAAATCCAGCCATTTGTGACAACATGGATGGACCTTGCGGGTATTATCCTAAGTGAAATAAGTCAGAGGTAGAAAGTCAAACACAGTGTCATCTCACTCACAAGTAGAAGATAAAAACAACAAACACACTGGTAGCAACAGAGACTGGATTAGTGGTTACCAGAAAGGAAGACGGGAGGGAGAAGGGTGAAAGGGGTGATGAGGTACATATGCAGAGTGATGGATTGTAATTAATCTTTGGGTGGTGAACATGATGTAACCTACACAGAATTCAACATATATTGGATGTACACCTGAAATTATACAATAAATAAACCAATGTTACCACAATGAAACAAAAAAGTTCTAGAAGAAAATATTTGTGACCTAGTGTACACAAAGATTTCTTAGTACACTAAAAAATAAAAACCAGAAAAGAGAAAAATGATACACTAAAAACTTTTGTTGCTTAAAAAGTACCACTAAGAGAATGAAAACGGAAGGTACAGTCTGCAAGAAACTATTTGTAAGACATACATTTGGCAAACTATTTGCAATGAGAATATATAAATAACTCTTAAAATTCAGTAATAAGAAAACAATCCAAATAAAAAATAGGCAAATTAAAGGGGCCAGACCAGTGGTAAAGGGGTAAAGGGGTAAAGAGGTCTGGGGTTCAGGGGTTTGGGTCCCAGGTTCAGACCTATACACGACTCATCAGGCCATGCTGTGGCAGCATCCCACGTACAAAATAGAGGAAAACTGACACAGATGTTAGCTCAGGGCCAATCTTCCTCACCAAAAAACCAAAAAGGCAAAATATGGGGCTGGCCCCGAGGCCTAGTGGTTAAGTTAGGCACACTCTGCTTCAGTGGCCTGGGTTTGGTTTCCAGGTGCAGGCCCATACCACTCGTCTGTGGCCATGCTGAGGCAGCACCTGGCATAGAACATAGAAGAAGACTGGCACAGATGTTAGCTCAGGGTCAATCTTCCTCAGCCAAAAAAAAGGGGAAAAAACAGGCAAAATATTTGAACAGACAGGTCACAAAAAATGTATGCAAATGGCCAGTAAGTATGTGAAAAGATATTTAACAGCATTAATCATCAGAGAAATGCAACTTAAAACCATAAGAATATACTTCTATATATTTACTGGAATGACTGAAATTAAAAAGCCTGACCACACCAAGTATTGGTGAGGACGTGCAACAACTGGGATTCTCATAATACTGATACTAGAAATGTAAAAGGACACAACTACTTTGGAAAATGGTTTTGGAATTTCTTAAAATGTAAACACATGCTTACTATAACTCAACAATGATACTCCTCAGTATTTATCCAATGGAAAAGAAAACTTGCACATGAATGTGCATAGCAGCTTTACTCATATTAGGCAGTAACCGGAAACAATCCAAATGTCCAGGCAGATTAACAAACCTTGGAGAAGCTATGCAGTGGATCGCGACTCAGCAACAAAAGGAACCAATGCCTGAGAAACGCAACGAAATGAATAATCTCAAAAATATTAAGCTGAGAAAAAGAAACAGACACAAAAGAGTACATGTTGTATGATTCCATTTCTACGAAATTTTAGAAAAGGTAAGTCAAATCGTCAGTGCTAGAAAGCAGAGCAACCGCTGCCGAGGGCCAGGTGTGGCTGCAGGACCAGGTGCTGGAATAGAACAGGGAAGATGGACTGCAAAGAAGCATGGCAGAACTTTTCGAGAGAATGGAAACATTCTACGTCTTTACTGTAATGGGGACTACATACATATATTTGTTTGTCAAAAGTCATATAACTGTATGCTTACAGTGAGTACGTTTTATTGTATGTAGATTGTACCCAAGCAAAGTTGATTAAGTAATAGAAACAATCTAAATGTTCAAAAATTTGGTAAGGATTTAATAAATTGTAGTATATCTACATAATTAATTGAAGGCAATTAGCATATATTTTACAGTGTTAAAAATGAAAAATATGTGTACAGTATGGAAATAGGTAAATATATAAACATGGTAATAGCAATTATTGCTAGACAGTGAGATTCAGAGTGGTTTTTATCTTGTTTCATATCTCGAAAATTACTTTAATTATTTATTTGGTATCAGTTCCCCAAAACACCATGTTTTCCTTGAACGCAGAGCCCACCTGTCTTGTTTGTGTCATAGACTAAGTATATAGCACAGTGACTAGCTTGTAGCAGGCAGTCAATAAATATTATTTTCAATTGAACTGAAATAACCTTTTGGCTTTTTGATGGTCCACAATGAACATGCACTGTTGTTACTTTCATAATCAGAAAAAAATTATATAAAGGCTTCAAATCAATATACTGTTGATCCTTGTGATTTAGGCTCATGACAAATTTAACACTCTATTAATTTTTTTAATAGATTCAAAGTAGCTTTGCGTCCTCAGCACCAATCCAAGTGTGCAGCACATAATATGTGCTTAATAAATATGTATTGCAAAGAATAAAGTTAAATTCAAAAATGATTTTCCAAAGAATTATTTATAAGGAAAGTAAGACAAAGTTTTAAAGGTATTTTTATTAGAAGCATAAAAAATCATATACAATAACTGAAAAACCTTGTTTTTTTCCAAAAAGAAGAATGAGTTATTTGCTGCTCAAGCAAGGAGTGTATCTTTAGAAATGTAAGTTCTGTTAGGCCAAGAGTACATGTCTTTTTTATGTGTGTTGTGCTTAGTCATGCTGTAGGAATACAGTAATGTAAACAGATTATCTCAACCTACCAAAGGTACAATTGTACACAAAATTATACATACATATCTATGACAAACCCATAATGCTTATTTTGAAAATAAACTGCTATATTTTTAAAAAGTTATATTCTTAATGTAACAAACTTTCCAAAAAAATAAAGATCCGGACTTAAAAAATGTCCTGCGAATTATCACTCTAGCTCACCTACAGGGAAACTAAGCAACAAGACTGTCCTCCGAGCTGCTCTAACAGAACCCCACAGCCGGAGGGGCTTATAAACAACAGAAGTCTACTTCTCACAGTCCTGGAGGCTGGCAAGTCCAAGACCAAAGTGCCAGCAGATAGGCTGTCTGGTGAGAACCTGCTTCCTGGTTCACAGATGGCTATCTTTTCGCTATGTCCTCCGTGGTGGAAGGGGCACGTGAACTCTCTGGGGCATCTTTTAGAAGGGCACTAATCCCACTCATGAGGGCTCCACCTTCACGTCCTAATCTCCTCCCCAAACCCCACCTCTAAAGACTAACACACTGGGCAATAGGTTTCAACATATGAGCTTTGGGGGGACACAAATATTCAGTCTACAGCAAATACTATATCATACAATTGAACAGCATTACTATACTATAAAAGTGAACATTTAAATACTTACTGTTATCGGATCAAATGAAAGTATTCTTATGTTAAACAGGTTAAGTCATTTAATTATCTTCCAGATAATGTCTATCCCTTTCACCAGCTAAGCTCATGGTCTGTATGCATTTCACACAGAAAAATTAATGCAAAGTAATGTAAATTTACATTTAGTTTTTGAAGAAAGGTTTTGCCAGAAAGATAATGATATAGATAGTGACATAAAAATGCCACATTTTAATAACATAGTTCAATATAAAATTTCTTAAAATACCAACTAAACCCGTTAGGATGTTGCCGTAGAACGGAAAGGGATCAAGGGCGGAACTGCTGGACTCTGAGACGGCTGTTTGGTGGTAACCGTGTCAGTTGGAAATTATCAGCTAAATACCTCCAGCCCTATCCCTCTGCTTCTTGGCCTCTTATTACAAGTCTGAAAATGTAAAAGAAGTTCTAGATCACCGACTAGCAGCCTGTAAACTGGCAATTTTCAAATAAGCAATGCAAGACAAGAAAAGTTAAGGAAAGTTTCTGAGATTAAAAGTCACTTAATGAAAATACTTAATAATGTGATAAGTATAAAAAATAGTTCCTTTTAAAAAAATAACTGTAAATTCCTAATCTATTCCTATAATTAAAATAACATATTAAAATATTTTATTAAAACTGTATTAACAAGATTAAAGAAGAGATTGCTCAGTTCTACCACATTAAATATTAACAGATTCTTCATTGGGAAAATAAGATGTACTTTTAAAAGGGCAAAAATTCTCAAGGTAATTATTTAAAAGTATTTAAATCTGTGGGGATATATGTAAAATACCTGGGTTATTTATGAAAGGTATCTGATACCAATACAATAAAATTAATAAACACAACCCTTTTGAGCATTAAGGTCATAACTTTTTTTTTTAATGATTGGCAGCTGAACTAATCTGTTGTCAATCTTCTTTTTTTCTTCTTCTCCCCAAAGCCCCCCAGTACATAGTTGTATATTCTAGTTGTAGGTCCTTCTGGCTCTGCTATGTGGGACGCCACCTCAGCATGGCTTGATAGGTGGTGTGAGGTCCGTGCCCAGGATCCTAACTGGCGAAACCCTAAGCCACCAAAGTGGAGCGCGCAAACTTAACCACTAGACCACAGGGCCAGCCCCTGAGGTCATTACATTTTAACAACGATCATGAAAGCTATATAATGCTATTTCCATATTGCAGATGATTAAATTTAATAAATATAAGTTATTTTTTCTATTACAATAGGCACTACTTTTGAGTACGGCTACTTGTTTGGCACTGTGCTAAGTAACTTACATGCATTACATCATTTAATCCTCAAAACAAACTTACAAAATAGGCAATTATCATTATTAACAATTATTATCTCCATCATAAAGATGAGGAAACTAAGGCTTAGACATGTCAAGAAACTTGCTTAGCATCACATGGCTATTAAGCAGTAGAGCTGAGATTCAAACCTAGGCCATCGGACTCTAAAGCATATCATCTATTTATTACACGAAGCATAGTTTCTATTAATTTGAGACAATAACTGTATAATTTCTTCCACCAGGAAGAAATGTCATTCATGAGTCTCATTCACAATTGCAGAATGTAAAGTGTGTACGAGAAGAGCCTTTCCAGAGCACAGCTGCCTTCTCAGGGTCTAGAACTAGACGGGAGCCTTTGCTAAAGGATCAGCGCACCCACTGCTTTGTGCTACAGCCTCTCTCAAAGTCTCTCTCGTCAAAGCCCCTGCGCACGCCCTCCTTCCCTGGGGCCCTCCTTCCCATACATCTGCTATCAGTCTCAGTCTAAACGCTACTTCCTCAAAGACGTAACCCAACTTATAGCAGGTTCTCCATTATTCTCTCTCATACTGTAGTACTCTGTTCATTGCTATTATAATAATACATTTACTGGGTACATTTTATAATATGACTCTTTTATTCATCCTAGTGTACCCTATGACTGAGACACAATAAGTATTCAATAATGATTTTCCAATGAATAAACAAAACTTATTTGGAGAATGTACCTACTCTTAACTTCTTAGTTCAGATGTACCTCTCCACCTAAAATCTCCAGGGCAAGAAAAAACTTGTGGAGATCACAGATATGTTCTTTATCTTTATTATGGTGATGAATTCATTGGTCAAAAGCTATTAAGTTGTATACTTTAAATATGTGCAATTTGTTGCACATCATTATACTTCAATAAAGCTGTTTTAAAGAAGAAATCAAGACAACATGAAGATTTTTCTCAAACAAACAAAAGCTGGCTGAAGTTACGACTAGCAGACCTGCACTACAAAGTACGTGAAAGGAAGTCATTCAGGCAAAAGGAAAATGCAACAGATGGATATGTACATTTACACAAAGGAATGAAAAGCACTAGAAATAGTGACTATGCTATAAATATGAAACATTTTTTATTTAAAAAGTTCCTTTTAAAGATAATCGACTGCTTAAAGCATAAATAACAACAGCCATTGTGAAGGTTACAACATGAGTGGAAGTAAAACATATGAGAACAATGGCACTGAAGACGGAGGGCAGGGAAAGAACGTAAACTCTTGTAAGGTTCTTGCAATAAGTGAAGTGATATCAGATTCTTTGAAAGCAGACTGTGATGAGCAAAGCGACGTATTCTCATCCCCAAGCTACCGCTATAAAAACAAAAAAAGCAGCAGAGCTAATCCAAGAGTGAATATAAAATGAAAAATTGCAAAAATAGTCAATACAAAAGAAGGCAGGAAGAGATTGTTTTTAACTGAACAAAGAACAGATGGGGTAAATAAAATAACTAGCAATATTTAACCCAAATCATATGTATGATCGCATTAAATGTTAATGCTCTAAACACTCCAAATTAAAACGGCAGAAATTAGATTGGATTTAAAAAGAAGTATGACCTAACTGTAAGCTGCCTACTAAAAAATCAAAGGAAAAATAGATAAATCCATAATTGTGGTTGGAGAGGTCAAGCCTACTCTCTCAATATTTGATTAAACAAAGTAGATACAAAATTTGTAAGGGTATAGAACACTGGAACAACATTACATTATCAAACAACTTGACCTAGATGGTATTTTTAGAGCACGTGGCCCACCCAGCACACCAGAATAGACCTTCTTTCTAAGAACACACAGCATATGCACCAGATAACACATACTGTGGGCCTAAAAACAAGTCTCAATGAATTTAAAAGGATGTAAACTACACAGTGTATTCTCTGACCACAGGTAAATTAAACTATAAGTTTAAAAAAAGGAACACATATGGAAATCCCCAAGTATTTAGAAATTAAACACCACATCTTTAAATAGTCCATTGTTCAAAGAAAATATGACAAGAGAAATTAGTAGATTTGGGAAAATAGAATAACATAACACGTAAAAATACATATAACATTAAAATATGCTACAAATATTTACATATATAAATATAACATAAAAATTGGTACCTGCAGAGAAGTTTATAACACTAAATACTTAGAAAAGAAAAAAGGTTTAAATAAATGCTTTACATTTCCACATTAAGAAACAAAGAAAAGAAGAGCAAATTAAACACAAAGCAACCAGAAGAAAGGAAATAATAAAGAGCCAAAATCAATGAAATAGATGACTCAAAATTGACAGAAGAAAAATCAATGAAACTTAAAGCTATAAATAACAATAAAAATTATTAACCTTTAGGAAGACTGACCAAAAATAAAAAGAAGATACAAATTGCAGTATCAGGAATGAAAGAGAGAAGTTAGCTACTGATCCTATAGATACTAATGTAATAACAAGGAAACATTATTTATAATACTAAGAAAATATATTTAAAAATTTAGATGAAATAGACAAATTCCTGGAAACAAACCACCAAAGTTCACTCAAGAAGAAACAGATTAAATGCATGTCTATATATATATGTGTGTGTGTGTATATATATATATATATATATATATATATATATTTAAGTTCAATTCATTGTTAAAAACCTTCCTACAAAGAAAATGCTTGGTCCTAAAATTTCACAGGTGAAATCTACTAGAAAACAGAAGAAGAAGCAAGGCTTCTCAACTCATTTTAAGAGCGCATCATTACCCTGAATCCAAACCCAGACACATTACTTGGAGGAGGGAAGAGGAGGAACCTACAGAATGATATTCATAATAAACAAAGATCTAAAATTCTTAACACAATTTTAGCAAATCGGATCCCACAATGTATCAAAAGGGTAACACATCATAACCAAGTGGGGTTTATCTAAGAAATGCAACGTTGGTTTAACATTAAAAATCAAACAATGAAATTCAAGATACTAGCAGAATGGAGAATAAAAACTATCTGACCACCACAATAAATACAGAAAAATCATTTAACAAAATAGTATACCCTATCATGATTTTTTTTTAAAAAAGCTCAGCAAACGAGGAATAGAAAGGAACTGCTTCAACTTGATAAAGGGCATCTATGAAAAAGCTATAGCTAACAACACACTTCATGGTGAAAATTTGAATGCTTTCGCCCCAAGATCAAGTATAAGGCAAGGATGTCTGCTCTCACCATGCTTTTTAACATTGTTCTCAAGGTCCTAGACAGGTTGACAAGGCAGAAAAAGAAAGAAAATGCACGAGATTAGAAAAGAGGAAGTAAAATTATCTTTGTTCTTGCATGATGTGATCATCTACACAGAGAGCATCAACATGTTCACAAAAAAGCTTTTAGCAAAAACACAAAATTCAAGACTAATAAGTAAACATCAACTGCATTTCTATATACTAGCAACAAACAATTCAAATTTGAAATTTTAGTCATTTATAACAACACCAAAAACATAAAATCAATAAGGAACCATTCAACAAAAAATGGTCAAGACCTGTACACTAAAAAATACATAATACTGTTCAAAAATTAAGAAGATCTAAATAATGGGAAAGATATATCATGTTCATGGATCACACGACAATACTGTTAACAAGTCAATTCTCTCCAAATTGATCAACAGATTTAACACAATCCCAGTTGAAATCCAGTAGGCCTTTGCATAGAAATCAATAAACTTCTTCCATAATTTATATGGAAATTTTAAGGAAACAGCATTGCCAAAACAACTTTTAAAAAGAAGAGTAAGGGGCTGGCCCTGTGGTGTAGTGGTTAAGTTCGCACGCTCTGCTTCAGCGGCCAGGTGTTCGTGGGTTTGGATCCCAGGAGTGGACCTAGCACTGCTCATCAGGCCATGCTGTGGTGGTGTCTCACATAAAGTAGAGGAAGACTGGCACAGATGTTAGCTCAGCGACAATCTTCCTCAAGCTAAAAAAAGAGGAAGATTGGCAACAGATGTTAACTCAGTGCCAATCTTCCTCAATCAGTCAATCAGTCAATCAATCAATCAGAAGAGTAAAACTGCAAGACTCAAACTGCCTAATTCTAACACTTACTCTAAAGCAAAAGTACTAAAGACAGTGTGATAAATGCATAAGGTTGGATAGATATAGATCAATGTTAACAGAAGAGAGTACAGAAATCAACCCACATATATACAAGCAATTGGTTTTTGACAAAGGTTCAAGGTAATTCAATGGGAGAAAGTAGTCTTTTCAACAAATATGCTGGAACAATTAGACATGCAATTGCAAAATAAAGGGACTTTGACCTTTATATAGAACCACATACAAAAAGTAACTTGAAATGGAGCATAGACCCAAATGTAAGTGCTAAAACTATTAAAACTTCTGGAAGAAAACACAAGAGAAAATCTTAAACTTGGGTTAGGCAAAGATGTTTTAAATTAAACACAAAATGCAAAAATCACAAAAGAAAAACCCTGAAACTTGTATTTCATCTAATTTAAAAGTTTTGTCCTTCAAAAGATACTTGTAAGAAAGCATATCAGCGGGTACAGCGGCGAGGGTGACGGGAGGGACTGACTGTGAAGGGGCATGGGAGACTCGTTGAAGAAGATGATTTTTAAAAGATTTAAACAAAAATGGGGCTGGCCCCATGGCCGAGTGGTTGAGTTCGCGCGCTCCGCTGCAGGCGGCCCAGTGTTTCGTCGGTTCGGATCCTGGGCGCGGACATGGCACTGCTCGTCGGACCACGCTGAGGCAGCGTCCCACATGCCACAACTAGAGGAACCCACAACGAAGAATACACAACTATGTACCGGGGGGCTTTGGGGAGAAAAAGGAAAAAATAAAATCTTTAAAAAAAAAAAAAAAAAGATTTAAACAAAAATATACATAGAAAAAAGATTCTCCACTAAAAAATGAAAAGGCAGACCACAGACTGGGAGAAAATATTTACAAAACATATATATGATAAAGTGCTTGTATCTAGAACATGTTATTAAGAAGACAAAAAACCCGATTAAAAAACGCACAAAAGGGGCTGGCCCCGTGGTGAGTGGTTAAGTTCGCGCGCTCCGCTGCAGGCGGCCCATTGTTTCATTAGTTCGAATCCTGGGCACGGACTTGGCACTGCTCATCAGACCACGCTGAGGCAGCATCCCACATGCCACAACTAGAAGAACCCACAACGAAGAATACACAACTATGTACCGGGGGGCTTTGGGGAGAAAAAGGAAAAAATAAAATCTTTAAAAAAAAAAAAAAACGCACAAAAGATTTTAACAGATATTTCAATAATGAAGATATACAAATGGCAAATCAGCACAGGAAAAGACGTTCAATATATTATTCATTCAGGAAATTAAAATTAAACCTACATGATACCACTACAGTAAAATAAAAAAAGATTAACCATGCCACGTGTGGTGATATTAAATAACATCCTAGAAATGCAAAATGGAACAGGAAATTTGACAGTTTCTTATGAAGTTGAACATATCAAATGACACAGAAATTGCATTCCTAGGTATTTACCCAACATAACTGAAAATATATGTTCACACCAAGATTTGTACTGGAACATTCACAAGAATGTTTTTTGTTGTTGTTGCTGAGGAAGATTTGCCCTGAGCTAACATCTGCTGCCAATCTTCCTCTTTGTGTATGTCAGCTGCCACCACAGCATGGCCACTGACAGATAAGTGGTGTAGCTCCATGCCCGGGAACTGAACCTGGGCCACCAAAGTGGAGTGAGCTGAAATTAACCACTAGGCCACCAGGGCTAGCCCACAAGAGCTTTTTTCATAATAGCCCCAAACTGCAAAGAACCCAAATGTCTATCTATGAGTGATGGTATAAACACATTATGAAACATCCACACAATGGAGTAAAGCCATAAAAAGAAATAAACTACTGCTATCTGCAACAATATTGATGAATTTTAAAAGTATTATGCTAAGTGAAAGATGCAGAATACAAGTGACTATATACTGTGTTTGCAGATTATAGTTTTTAATATTTAAATACAGTTTTGTTCCAATGTCCTGGCTTTTTTCCTTCAGGGTCTCCGATTATACATATAGCGTTTTCTGTTTTCACTCTTGAAATGCTCACTCTGGGGTCATCCAGCCTTTGTGTTAAGAAGCTTGATTACCCTGAAGTTGCCATGCTGCCCAAGACTACGTGGAGAAGAACTGTTGGAACAGACAAATGCGGAGTCAGCTCCTGCGGCTCCAGTCGCCTCATCTGAGACTCTAGATACAAAAGTAAGCGTCTCAGACGTGGAGGCTGGTCACGTCTTTGGATTACGACTTCAGGTGCAGTGATATATTGGTTCAATAATTTATGAAATTAGCCTTGAAATATTATAAAAGTATATACTAAAAACATTGAGAGATGTATTTTGCCTTGAACTTGATAGGCTAATATGACTATTATAATGTATCCTTCTTAGCTTGGGAATTTCTGAAAAAGCTTTGGATAAAAGCAACAGAATTCTGATATAACCTATGTATTAATAAGTAAAAGTTAGCAAAGAAATTATCTTGTCAGACTCCTGACAATAAAGATATTTATATACATATAAATTTAGCAAAATTTTTAAAATCATCACTATGAATATGAAATGATACTTTTAATTTGAAAATCACCCAAATCACACCTCCATAAATTAGTAAGTAGAACTAGAATGCTGACTGCTGGCACTTCTGTCTTATGTGAATTTAAAATGAGATGATTTGGGTTCACTGAAGACAAAATCCCAGCCAAATAATGAGAATCTGAAATAAGTATGAGAGGATCTCAAGACTGGAATGAAAGTGAAAGTCATATGCAAGAAATAAAATGAATTTTATCAAAGTAATTAATATAGAGCGTACAAGGAGCTAAATATGGACAAGAGTAGTAAATAACTGAAAGTGTTAGGTTCATTTGTACTCACGAAAAGAACACACAAGAACATGAAGAACTTATCAGATGCATAACATTTCCACATAATAATTTTCCTTTATCCCCTGATGAATCTCCTAACTTCCAGGAGATTTCAGCCTGGAAAGAGATATACAGAGGTCCAATTTCTAGGCCTGAAAGAAATACTGCTATTGAGTAAGATTTGAGGGGAAGACTCCTGAGTAGAGATAGTCTAAACCAAATTAAATAATCCCACCACCTTGTTCAGTTTTCAGTTTACTACTTCTTTTCCCCGGAATATTTCTCTGCTTCTCATATAAATCTGGTAACACCTAAGCTACAAGAAGAGAGTGGTTTGGATATGTTAGCAGCAGTGTCATTGGTCACATTAGGGTGCTTTCATAATTAGTTCTCCAGATGCTCATTTACTGTCCACCAAAGGCTGCACTGAACTCATATTCATAACCTTGTTCTATTGAGCTCCAACCCTTGTACCAACCCTTGTACATTCTCTACTACAGCCAAGGGGCATTCCTTGCATCAACCCAGAAAAAAGAAAGAATCCATGGTACTCTGCTTAGGAACTAGTCGATGTCAAATCCAATGGCCATTTTTCAATTGTTATCTTGCAGGATTTACTATACTCTGTTATACTTCATATACTCTACTTACCTTCCAAGACATCTCTTGTGTGGTTCCTTCTGCCTAGGATCGGCCTAAGGCTTCCCTCATCACCAACATGTCTGACGTTGGTACCTTCAGGCACCATTCTTGGCCACTAATGTTCTAACTTTTCTCACACTGGATATTTCCTCACTTCCTTGGTTTTATCATTTATTTCGGTCTGTATCTCTGACCTAACTCTCCTACTTCTTTGATATCCCCACTGAGGACCTCAGACATAGGATGATCACCCCAGAACTCATTCCCCCTTCCTGTGTTTCCTGTCTTAAACAATCTAGTATCTACACAATTTCCCAAGCAGCAAATAGGACACTATGTGTTGTTTGTCTTTCCATTTAGTCGTTAAATCCTGGAAATTCTAGTACCTAAACATCACTAGAATTTGACTGCTTCTCATTAATATTGACACAATTAATGACCTTATCATTTCCATAATTCACTTCTCCTTGCAGTAGCCTCCCAAACAGTTTCCTTGCTTCCAATTCTGTCACCTCCAATCCAAGCCTCACGCTGCTACAAAGTAGTCTTTCTAAAACATTCGTACAGAAATCCTTCCGTGATGCTCCAGTGCCTTCAGGATAAAACCTAAATTACCTGGGAGAGAAGACCTGTGCTAATGACTCTAATTACCTGTTCAGACTCTCATGGCTTTCCTCTGCAGGGCTTCATGCATCATCCACACTGGCCACGTGGGGGAGAACTGGCATGTTCCTGCACATTCTACACATTCTATTTCCCCTGTGCAGAAATGTCTTCCTTCTCATCCTTACTCATCTAACTTAAGTCTTAGTTTAGCAACCACTTCAAGAATTGTTTCCTACCCTGGCATTCTCCCCTTTCCTCTCTCTCTTCCTTCTGGACTGATTCAAGTGCCCATTCTCTGTATCCCATGGCAACCAGTATTATCATAGCAATAACGACACTATAAAGTATATGCATATTCTCTTGTCTAGCTCCCCAATTAGACACTCATCTTCTAAAAGAAAGTACCATGCTTTTACTATTTCTGCATCCTTCGAGCTTCAGCTCAGAGTAGTTGCTCATTAAATATTTAATAGGCAAATGGACTATAATGGAGTGGGTTCTAAAGTTAATACATAAATTATCAACTATAATAAAAATCATTCCTGAAAATTCCTTAGGAAGGGACTACACTGGAGACCCAACATACTATGTCTCAATATACGTTAGCCCGGAAGAGTTTTCTTCCACCACTGAAATAATAGAGGTTTTTTTAGATGAACACCTGTAGTTATAATGCACTTAATGACAAAGTTTTATAAAAACTATGTATTTTTTGCTTTTTTAAAGACTGGCCCTGAGCTAACAAATCTGTTGCCAATCTTTCTTTCTTCTTCTTCTTCTCAAAGCCCCCAGTACATAGTTGTACATTATAGTTGTAGGTCCTTGTAGTTCTGCTGTGTGGGATGCTGCCTCAGCATGGCTTGATGAGAGATGCTAGGTCCACGCCCAGGATCCGAACCGGCAAAACCCTGGGCCACAGAAGCGGAGTGTGCAAACTTAACCACTCAACCAGCGGGCCAGCCCCCAAAACTACGTATTTTTAAGTGCCAGAATTTACATCTCATGAAACTCTAAGGATGGCAAGTAGGAACTGACGTGGAGTAAAAAAACAGTAAATTTATCTCTCTCATCTTGAGGTCACTTTTTGAATACACTCACCAAGAAGAACGGCAAATCCCCATATTCTTTCTTTCATTTATTCTACCTATCTATCTGTCTGTCTATCTATCTGTCTGTCTATGCATGCTCTCTCTTGCTGAGCGTATTTCTTTGAATTCATCTAAGTTGTATGCAATTATGATGTGACTCCATTATATTGATGTGCCTATAAGCAGCCACTGTTGATTTTTCACAACCAGTATTTCTCTCACAATCATCTTCCATCAAAATTATTTACTGCTGTCAAAAATACTGGCAAACACAGGGATAATAACAAGCATGGCCGTGAGCATGCTAAACTCCTGTGCATTCTATTAGGCTGAAAAAAATCCCAGATGTTCACAAAAATGTGAAGAAAGTATAAGAAAAGGAATGTCTTAACTATTATATTTCAAGATAAACATTCCAGAGTATAGGCTAAAAGGATGCTACTGCTAATTAAAAATCAACAGACAATAAGTAGGAATTGCATAAAAATTGGGCTAGTTCTAACTACTTCAAGGGGCCTGGTAAAGAATCCTATCTCAGGGTGGAGGTGGATGCACAGAGATTTGAGGCTGCTGCCATTGGGTGAGCAGCAGCAGTTCTCCACAGGTTCCTTTCAACAGGCCGGTACCCTCCTGCTAACGTCTCCTGGACACCAGGCAGACACGCCCCACTGGGTAACTCACAGTGTGTCTGCAAGTCTTGGAGTGGACTGTTAGGGTGAGTTTATAGCTTTCCTTATTTTCCTTCTCTCTATTTCAATCTTATTTCAAAAACAGAAGTACTCCGTTTAGTATTTTTTCTACAGCAATTGACTTTTCAGCATTTCTAGGAAGCATCTCTGGGCACAATAAACGGCGTGGTGACCCTAAAGCAAAGCCAGAATTAAAGAAGTCGCCATAAGGACACATTGAACATAGATTCCCTCCCCAGAGATGATACATTGAAGAAGGGAGATGATTCCATTAAGTTACAAGAACCAAATAACTATTTGTATTTGTAAAGTACGTTTAAAAGGTATTTAAAAGTACATTTGATAACCTAAAAGAATTAAAAATTGGAGGAGTTACATATACAAAACTTTCACTTTCACTAAAATTGTGTAATTATAAATAAGTAAATTTTCGTTTTGCTATGTATGCATTGCAATGATATAATTACTATCCATGCACTTTAAAATTATCTATCACATACAGAATCAGTTCACCTGCTTCAATATATTAAATAATTTAGTCTTTATCTATAACATTCCCAAAACAGAAATTCTGAAAAAAGAGAAGAAATGTCAAATGAGAAATAATGTAGGAGTCTCAATAATAAAGAAAACCATCTGGCTTGTCTGAAAAGCTGCTTTTGTGTGTAAAACTTTTTCAATAATCATCAATTAATTAATCTCAGAAGCACTCTAGGTTGAGAATAAAAGTGCTCCCTCTAGGGAGTGTCCCTTCATCCCACCACTCAAAATGCTTCTCTCTCCTGGGAAGTGCCATGGCCCTTAACCTGCACTTGTGATCCACGTGATAGTGAACACTTTACACGTAGTCTCAGTTTTGTACCGTATCTTTCTCACTAGACTATACACTCTTTGAGAGTAAGATCTAGGTTTAATTCAGATTTATATGTCCCACAATATCTACCAGAGTGCTGTGCACAAAACCTCATTAAATATGTATCTTATAAATACAGTCAAAGATACTTCCTTCTGAAAAAACCTTTTTGACTTTTTTCCAAAATAATCTATATAGTTAGTACACTATTTTCTAATTTTCTTCCTACTTCTCAGCAATTTCTAGTTAATCACTTTTGCTAACTTCTTTTCTCCCTGAGGAAATGTGTTTATCCATTGACTTATTTATTCATTCAAATTATCCAATAAACATTATGTCAAATTCCTACTTGTGTCAGGTCGTGTGTCAGGTACTAGGGTTATACCAGCGAAAAGCCCGTTAGGAAGCTCCGAGTCTAGCGGGAAGACAGACAAGCAAACAGACAATTATAAAACAATGTGATAAGTGTTATAATAGATGTAAATACATGACGCTGTGTACGAGTATTTATCCAATTTAAGAGTGCTCCAGTTTAAGAGCGTATCTCCAAGTTTTGGTGTGCAGTTTATCATTTTCCCTATATTATTCTCTCCCCAGGCCATCCAGCCAGCCAGCCATCTGTCTACCTGCCTACTGTCCTTCCCTCAATTTTTTAAATAAAGTATATTTACGATAAAAAATACAAAAACTGCTCAAGAATACATATGTGAAAAATAAGTCTTCCTCCCACATTGTCCCCAGCCAAAGGTAAGCACTAACGTCCAGTGCATAATTCCAGAGATATTCCATGTATATACAAATATTATATAAATATAGTCCTATTTTCTTTTAATACAATGATGGCATGCTTTATACTCTGCACCTTGTTTTTGTCACTTCATAATATGTCTTAGAAATTGTTCTGAATCAGTCCATACTGGGCTGCCTCATTCTTTTTAACAGATATAAAGTATTCCACTACATGAATACAACACAATTTATTTAAGTAGTCTCCTTATTGAATGCTCATTTAAGGTACTACAATGCTACAATGAATATATTTATCCAAAAATCATTCTGTGGTATATTTGTGAGTATGTCTGTAGGATAAATTCCTGGAAGTGAAGCTGTTCAGCCCAAGAATATGTGCATTTTTAATTTTGAGAGATACTAACATAGAGGTTTCATGAATTTAATTTCCCATAACATGGGAACTATCTACCTCCATAACTTAAATTATAACTTTTATGGGAATGGCTCCCAAATCTGTATCCACAGTTCTGATCCCTTATTTATTCTCTGTGATGTTTCCACATAAATATTTCCTTGGAAACTTAGGAAAAACCTTTCAAAATCAAATTTATAATCTTACTCTCAACACATTGTTCATAAGTTCACTCTTTAATTCTCCCTGATTCCAACCAAAATCCACTTTGATCCCTCTCTCTTTCTACCCACATCCAATTAATCGGTCACTAAGACATACCAATGCTATACAATTCCATGAGGTCCATGTTCTTTGTAATTTCTCAGACAATATCTGACGGCAAGGGCCCAGTTCTGAATGCCTGGGATACTGTTACCTAACGACTCAAGTTCTTCTTGCCTGTGCTCACCCACACCCCACAGTGAGTCTGCTCACATCCTCCTCTCTGCCTGTAATACCTTCTCAAATCAGTTCTCCTGCTGGAATCTCATTAAGCATTTAACGCCTACCCTAAAGGCTAGATCATTCATAAAGCTTTTCTTTTACAAATTTATTAGCAGTTAGGTCTTTCACTATACATTCTAATTTTTAATACACTGATAAGATAAATTATAAACTCCTTCATAGAAAAGATAATGTCTTAACACATTTTGATAAACCCACACTGCCTAGGCACTCAAAATGTGCCAACTAATACCAAAAGAATGAGTGAATTTTCACAATGAACTAATTCCTATTAGTCAGATAATTATAGGAGAAGATATTCTATACGGAATATTTAACTAATTTATTTAGTTTGGAAAATAAGACCATTTTAAGGTCTGTGAGATACAAGCCCCTATTTAATAATTAAATTTATTTCAGAAAGCCCGCAACGTAAAACATTTCCCGCTAACTATTCCAGTGAATTACAGTTTCCCCCCACATTGGTTTTGACCAAAATAGAGGGGAGAAAGGACAAGGAATAAACAAACAGGTGAAATGTACTACTAAACTAATGAAATTTCTCTTCAAAACTACAAGATCCCTTAACATCTCTTAACTATAGTCAAGGTTACTCTAACTACTATGTAGAAGAGAAAACTCAGTCACAATGTGCCTATAGACTATTGTTCAACTGCGTTTAAAATAAATAAGTTTTTACAAGTTTCGCAAAAACTTGAGGAAGAACTTTGTAAAGCATCATAAGTCCTGTTTTTCTGGCTTTTGAAATTAAATATCATGATTTCAAAAATTATAATTGTGGTAAAATTTTTTTACATTTTAAAAAAATACAAGATAAAGGAGAATACGATTGCACTTTCCAATATATAAAAGTAGTTATAAAAAAGTTAATGACATTAAATTTCATTAGAAATTATTCAGCTCCCATCTACTCAATAGTAGAAAGTGCTATACAAATCCCTATCAAGAAGTAGAGACTGTTATGTTACAACTTACATTTTAAATAACTTTTTCAAAATAATGACAATACTACCATGCAAATGCAAGTGCTGGATTTACTTCTTGACTCACCTCTCCCCCATTAACATATTCCATCACAAAACACAAACGGTCTTTTGTCTGGAAGGAATATTTCAAGGACTTGAAATGAAAAAGAAAAAATGTTGTATTATAATTCCACATTCTTATAATGTAATGTACCAAAATAGAACACTTAGAAACAGTAAGCATGATTGATGAAATGAATTGTTATTGTTCCTTAAGAGTCTACTTACTCCTTAAGAGTGCTGAAGAGTTCATGAGAAACATAAAACAAATTCTGTTTAAATCAGTATTGGGTATTATTCGGGGAAAAATTAAAATTTTAAGTAAAATAAAATCAGTAATTGTGATGAGCACTTCTCAATATATTGTGCAATCTATTTGAAACTGTATTGATTCCCAAAGTTTTTATCCATGCAACCTTAAGGCAAGGGCCACAAATTACTCTCGTGGAAGTCTTAGGAATACAGTTATAGTAGTTATATTCAATTTCTAATATAGTTTCAACATCATTTTTTGCATACTGAGTGCATAACATGATCCGATCCAACAGAGTTGGTTCATGTAATTTTACAAATTATAAAGATATCAAAACTTTATAGGTATCTTATTACACCAGACAATAAACACACAACAATGTAACAAAGTAAGTCTAGGTATCTGGTGACACTTCGGAAAATTTCTACTTCAGATAATTCTAAATCTTTAAAAGCTTCCCCCTTTTTAAAAGTCTAGCTATCATTTTAATCCTAATACACTTCATCGGAACCAGGAACAAACAGAAATGTTGCATATTATGCCTCTATTACAAGCAATCTACGAACAGGACTAAAAAAAAATCATTCTTTCAAAACAACTCAGTCACAGTTTATACTTTGTCTAGTAAAGAAAACACATTGTGACTTATCCTATCTTTAATTTAATGTGTTCAGTATTCCCATATTTCTTAAAATACTCTATATCTAAAATAAGTCTCAATTTCTCTAAAAAATATTCAGCAAAGATTTCCGCCTTTCATATTTGAAGACAATGCTGCCTGATCATTTAAATATTCATCAGAAGCCAGTAAACAAAAGAAACATAAAATCCTTACATTTAATACTAAGAATATTTTTTAAGTCTACCATTTTCTCAGTGGTTTTCTTAAAATGCCAGAGGTGACTTATTTGCTCTATGGTGTTTTTTTTCTGTAAAGGCAGTGAATTCATGGGAGAAAAAGGAACTCTCACAATGTAATGGATGTATAATGAGAGGGATTACAAATGCATGCATATTGTAAACTTAATCCATACATTCCAATAATTTCAAGGAAACGTGAGTTATAGTGTTTCCACAAAGAAAATGGCATCCTAAAATGAACGTTATTTAAAACGTTATTTTTCATGGCTTACTTTCTGTAATAAAACTTCCTTAAATTTAAAATGTCATGATGATAACATCTGTCCTCTGGTCACTTACTGTTAAAAAGGGATGTCTAGTGTTCTTTAATACTCTGCTTTCAGTTAGAGTGTGTGCCACTTCATCCTACAAAAGAAAAGGCAAACCTTTAATATACGTACTAAGCACTAGCAATAGAAAATTTTCACTATTTTTCTAATACCAGAAGAGGTTAAACCCAGAGACAGAAAAATACTTCTTAAAACATAGTGACAAGCTCCCTTTATTGCTAAGCTTCTCCTGTACCAGAAAAAAAAAAAGATGAAATTAATGATCTAAATCAAATGGCTGTAAGGTATACACTCATTTAAACTCAGTCATACTTAATCAAAGTACAGTAATAACGATACAAAAATCACCAAAAATATTCAGGGACACAGAAAAAAATAGTAAGCCTTTCTTCTTGAAGGGAAGGCCTTAGCAGCTAATATTTAGGCATGGAGTAGTTATTATTTCCATGTTGTAATACATTTTATTCAGGGGGATATAAAGAATATATTTCACTAAGGATCATAGAATTTGTATGTCTCCTATTTAAAAGAAAAATCAGTTATTGAAAAGGAAAACACAGAATACACATATAAGGTTTAATTCTAAATTATACATTTTAAAATAGAAACAGAGTATTAAAATTTTATCTTTTTGCTTGTGGCTTTTTAATGTGCTTCTTAACAAAAGAGGTCCCAAACTAGTCCAGGTGACAATTTTAAAATCTGGGTGTATGTCAAACCAAAAGTAAGAGCGTATTTCTTCAATTTTATACATAAATCTCATCTTGACATCAAAAGTAAACTAGGAGAGATTTTCTTCATCATACGGAAAACTGGAAAAATGTTTCATATTACAAAATATAGCATCAACTTAAAGAAGAAAGGAAAGGAAGATAACTTGAAACTAACACAGCATCTGTGATCTCTGCTTCTAGCAAGATTCTAAACAAAGCTCTTGCTGGATCAATTTTTTAACACGTCAGCAAATCACAATTAGACTATCAGCGACAGTGGAGAGCAAAATATTAGGACACTGCATTATATTCATGATCTTCACAAAAGCATCAGACCTTAGTTAGACCTAGAAGATAAAGGAGAAACAGATCAAAGAAGCTAAGATCTAAAAGCCATTCCAAGAGGGTCTGACCAACTGTGCCTGAACAGAAAGTAAAGTGTCATTAACGACACCGCATTTAAACTAGTGAAACAAAGCAGTAGTCTGAAACCACTCCAGTCTCACTTGTTTAACAGGAGCCAGGCTTACAACATGAAAGCCCCTGTCATAGCATACTATAACTTCTAAATTAATTAGAATAATAGCAAACTTCTTAATACAAAATAAATCAGAAGCAGAAATGACATCATAACTTACTGATTTCTATACCCACAGGGCCCAGCATAATGATTAGCACAGAGTAGATGTTTAATAAATGTCTGTTGAACTGAACTGTTTATCATAGGAATGAATTCCAAGATGTCAAGTGTGTGGAAGTTCATTTACTCAATCAGTCATACCTTCAACAAATACGCAACAAGTAAATATATTCTGGGCATTGTTCCACGCACTGAAGACAGGGCATTGAACACCACAGATGCCCTCATGGAACTTTCATTCTAGGTCATCAGGTGGTGATCAGTGTTGATGGAAAAAACAAAGCACAGAAGAGGAGACACTGCAGTCTACGAGTATCATCTAATGAATATGAAATACATAACTAAGCATCAGGCAAGTGGCTGTTTTGTGATATACAGGACCAAATTCTTTCATTAAAAAACAAAATTCTTGATGTGCACTTACTAAATGCTAAGGATAGTGCAGATATAACAGGTTTAAAAAAAGACGACTCCTTTGCTCATGGAGTCACGGGCTAATAGAGAAGACACAACAAACAGGTAAATATCCAGTTTAATAAATAATTACCAATTCTGATAAGTAGCATTAAGAAAAACTGGGGGTGTCTACTGCTGCGAATGGGGAATGAAGGCAAAGCAGTGCTATTGGAAGAGGGTAAGTGGGCAATGTGATGGTATGGGAAGTGGGGGAATGCGAGGGCACGATTTGACTTGTATTTTCAAAAGTTTACTCAGGCTCCTCTGAGAAGGACAGCAAAAATAGGAAGGATCAACTAGGAGACAATAGCAGTACTCCAAGAGAGAAATGAGGGTGCCTTGGATTACTACGGTGGCAGCAGGAACAAGAAAAAAGGGGACAGTTTATTGTTGTTCTTTTTAAAGATTTTATTTTTCCTTTTTCTCCCCAAAGCCCCCTGGGACATAGTTGTGGGTCCTTCTAGTTGTGGCATGTGGGATGCTGCCTCAGCATGGCTTGACGAGCAGTGCCATGTCCACGCCCAGGATGTGAACCAGCGAAACGCTGGGCCACCGAAGCAGAGCGCAAACTTAACTTAACCACTGGCCACCAGGCCGGCCCAGGGACAGTCTTGAAATATCTTTGAGATATAAAATTAACAGTAATAATCTAAAAGTCACATGCCTCCAACATGAGGGTGAATTAAAAGAAACATTTCTTTACAGGCAGTCAGAAAGAGATTCACAGAAGATATAACATTTACCTGTTATGCTTTAGGATGTTAAGTGATTTCAGGCAGTAAACTAGGAAAAGACTCAAGAAAGGCAAGTATGAAACCTATCTGGAACTAGAAAATATATTGTAGTGCTTCAGAACATATTTCTGTGGGGTATTTCATTCCACCTTGCTAAAGCAAGCCCATCACATATGAAGTTATTTTTCTAAATCACTTTGTAAATTTCATGAAAGAAGATGAGTTTTCTTCTAAATTCTGTAATCTACCTACATTGAAGGAGCCAAGTAAAGGCGTATAGAGACAAATGCTAAAACATTTCTTTGTTATAAGAATGGAACCAGAATTAATAACATGTACATCTCTTTCATATATTAAAATACATTTTCTACTATATTTTACATATGACTAGATTAGAATTTTCCCCCTTAATGCATATTTAATGGTACTGTATTTCACATACTAATTAGTTTCTGCTATGAAGGTAAGGTATGCACAAGCTAAAAAGTAAACACAGATGCCAATAATTTTTAATCACAGTTAAAAGCCACGTCAAAACAAAAAGTTAAAAATAACAGTGATAAAACTTAGTGGCTAAAACAATATGATGCTTTTGTAAAAATCTATTCGTTGATCATGATTATAAATGAAGAGTGCTACAAATGCTTGGGTATATGATATAAGTACAATAATGTTTCATGAAAAAGCTTTTGAAGTACAGTTTCCTATATATTCATCCACGGTAAATACTAAGTAATGAATTCTTAAATCTAATTTCTTTGACAAAAGCAGTGTTAGGGCGAATGGTATTTCTTGAGGACATGAGGCAGAAGAATAGTCCTCCTCATATTTATTTTCCCAATCCTCTCCCTTTATCACTCCGCCTCTGCCACACATGGTCTAAACTTCTCCCTTCCTTTTTCCCAATCACTGTTTTGTGCAGACAGGTGGTGGTGGTGCGAGGAGGGGGTCACGGAAAGGAAGAGGAGGAAGGGAACATCTCTGCGCCATTATCAGGGACACTGAGGCCATCACCCCCTTTCATCTGCAGGAACGCAGCAGGTAGGTCTTATTATTCCCATTTTATCTGAGGAAACTGAGGTTCACAGAAGTTCAATCACTCAGGCTGCAGGTGGAAAAGTCAACACTGCTCCCACGCCCAAGTCCCACGCTAACGGTCGTTTCCACTTCACACAGAGCCTCCCCTCTTCCAGCAGCTTCGTGTCTACTCAGCTGCGTACTTTACCTCTGCTCATGTTATTTCCCCATCTTGAACACAGACTATCACGCCTGACTCTATCAGAAGCTAGCTGAAATGAAGGGACCTTGTGTCTAAAGCACTGTTTCATCTGTCCAGAGCAGTGAATGAGACCTAGAGGAGGAGAGGGGTGGGTGGGAACGGAGAGGAGGCAGGACAAATTCTCACCGTGCGCACTTATTCTAAATTAAACCACATGACGACCGGGGACCATTGTTTAGTTGTTCTCTGTCTTGACAAGTCAATGTTAGCAATCTATACTGTTTTTCCCCATAGGAAAAAGATGTCATACTTATCAAGCTCTAAATTTGGGGCTTCTGACTTCCCCTTCTTTTGAAAACGTGAGCACTGGCCCAGATGCAGACTTCTGACACTTCCCCCACTCTCCAGTTGTCACACTGTCTGCTCGCCGTTCCTCGATATCTATTTCTATTCTCTTTTTTGGAGGTTTTTTTCACATTAATGGAGAAAACGAAAGCGCAATTGTTCTCTTTTGTCTGTGAACACTACATCGCCTTTCTGAGTGTTGTGATCTGATGCTCTGTTCTTGATGCTCCTGTGCCAAACACCACTTGAGCGGAGGGCTACAGGAACTCCTTTGACCTCCCACACTATAATCACTTCAGAACCTAATCTTTCTCAAATTGCAGAGTATGTTGCTTGTCTAGGTTGTCCTGCACTACATTCCCTTCTTTGCTTCTGCCCCTTTCAATTCCCAATACTGGAATGAGTCAATCTCTACTTTCTCACCTCTATATTCCACATCTAAAGGAAAAAAACCACATAAACTAGCACCATTGCAATTCCCTCTCCAATCTCCACTGAATCTTCTCAGGATTCTTTCACCCATCCCTACTGAAGTCACTCCTCTACTCCGCAGCATGGTTGTTCAGGAGCTCTCCCAGGCCCCCGCCATGCCTAGCACGTATGCTGAAATGTACCAACAACCCTGCAAGGTTCTCTCAGCCAGCTAAGCTACTGAGCTGGGATTGAAGCCCAGGTCCATTTGACTTTCAAGTCCAGGAACTTTTCATTAAGTTGTCTCTCTTTAGCTCAACTTCACTCCTTCACACTTTCAAAATGTGATCTTACTTCCTACTCAGAATAGAAGTCATTAACAACATTTGACACATTTGATCACTCTTTCCCCCTGAAAACATCTTCTTCTCCTTATTTCCAGGAGATCACAAACTCTTCATTTTCCTCCTCTTTATTGGTCACCTTTTCTCAGTCTTTTTGCTGGTTCCTTATCTCTGAAGACTGTTTCTAGGAGTGTCCCCTGGGCTCAGTCCTCAGACCTCTTCTCTTCACTAGGTACCCTCATGCCCTTGGTGACTTTATTCAGACTATGACTCTAAATACAGTCTACACGGTGATGGACTTCCAAATTTACTGCACCTCAAATCCAGACCTCTCTAAACTCCAGAAATGCTTATTTGACACAGATGTTTAACAGATAACTTAAACTTGGCTGTCTAACAGAAATATCAAATTTGACATGTCCAAAATCTAGGTTCTAATCTGCCATCAAAAGCTTGTTTCACCCCCCAACAACCGAAAATCATCCCCATTGCAGTGAATGGCAACACTCCTTCCAGATGCTAAGGCCAAAAATCTGGCAATTATCCTCAACTCCTTTCTTTCTCCCATACCCTACATTCAGTCTGTTAGGCAATCCTGTTGGCTCTTCATCAAACACACCCAGGATCTGATTATGTTTTACCACCTCCACTGCTACTATCCCTGGTGCAAGCCACTATCATCAACTATCTGGATTATTGCAAGTAACTCCCAGCAAGCTCCCTGCTTCCAACCCACAGTCTATTCTCAACACTGCTGCCAAAGTGATGCTATTAAAATATGAAAACCAGACCATGTTACGATTGGCTTCCCACTTCATTTAGAGTAAAAACCACTATCGTTACAATATCTACAAGTACCTAAACAACCCTACACTATTCTTACTCTACACAAGCCATGACAGACTCCTAGCCATTCTAAGAACATGCTAACGATGCTGCTTCCTCATGCCTTTTCAACTAGGATTCCTTCTATCTGGAATATTCTTCCTCTCAAATACCTGAATGGCTTGCTTCTTCATCTCCTTCAAATGTTCACTGAAGTTTCACCTTCTCAGTGAGGCCTTCCATGATTATTCTATTTAAAATTGCAAAAATCACAAAAACCACTACCACCACTATTCCTTATTGGCCTGCCCAACTTCATTTTTCTCCATAGTATGTAACAGTTTCTCTCATACTGTATGATTTACTCATTTATTATGTGTATTGTTTACTGTCCGTCTCTTAACTAGAATATAATTTCCTATAGGGGAGGAATTTTGTCAGTTTTATTCATTCACAATAGTCCCAGTGCCTAGAGTAGTACCTAGCAAATAACGAAGTGTTCAATATTTATTTATTGAAAGAATGAGTGAATGAATCAGTAAGTAAGAAGTAAATGAGAACCTCAGCATATGTTCAAGAGTGACAGACGCTTCACAAACTGCAAGAAGCAACTCTAGAACACAAACCAATGAAATCACACCTCCAACAGCACAATGGCAGCTGATGAAGGCACAGCAGACCAAAGCCAACACGTTCATCATAGGCCTCCCACAGTACATCACAGTCATTTACACAATGTTTAGTACAGAGATTCAGGAGCATCTGCAAGAATGGATTGATGAAGCTGGCAGATGACATTAAGAGCTTCTGGTGAGGGTCCAGCAGCAATAACTTAGGAGTCCAAGGAGACAGAGATGTTAGCGGTCAAGTCAAAGCACAGGGTTGATATTTTAATAGGCACATGTGCAGGAAAGAATTAACTCAGTAGGCCTGGGTTGCTCAAACCCTGCACGTTCACAAGAAAAGTCAGACTTCAGGATTGGCCCTTGGCCAGCTCTTGGGAACTGAGCTCTGATCCCTTGGAAGAGTGTTTTTGTATGCCAGAGATCCTGGGCCACATGATACTGGTTTGACTAGATAGTTCATGCAGACAACAGGAAGAATGACGAAGACTGTGCCTGACTTTGCTCAGGGTTGCTAGAATCTGAGATGCAAAGGGAAGCCGTAAAGGTGCTTCCTGCCTACATGTCTGACCAGTAATAAAAATCCTCGACACCAAGATTGAGGTGAGCTTCCTAGATTGACAACACTTTGCACATGTTGTCACACACTGTTGCTGGGAGAATTCAGTGCATCCATGCAACTGCACTGGGAGAGGACACCTGGAAGGCTTCTCCTGGGTTCCGACTCATATACCTTTCCTTTTGCTGATTTTAATCTGTAGCTTTCGCCGTAATAAACCATAACCACGAGTACAAAAGCTTTTCTGAATCCTGTGAGTTGTAACGAAATATTGAGCCTGAGAGTGGTCTTAGGGACCACTGACACAGTTAACATCAGAAGTGGGATTTGTTAGGGGTGACATCAGCAAGCTGGAGGGCTCAACTTCCCCCCAAAAACAATAAATAAACAACTACAAACTGACAAAAATAGCTTTCAGAAAGCTCCAGACTACAAGGAAATCAGCCGAAAGCAATGAAGCAGCAGAAACCATGCAGAGTTAGAAAACTGAATGTGGCTGCATAGAAAGTGTAAGCAACATTTCACCTATGACATGCCATCTCCCAGTTCAGAGCAGCTAGGCCTAAGAGGGATCCCTTCACAGGGATTTCAGTCCATGGGGAAAATCAGAGCAGGAGAACCCCAACAAGTGTCATCACTGCCATGGATGTTTGCAGCCTTTGCTACCAGGACCCCCGGGGTCTTCACTAACACTGGAGCTGCCTAAAGTCTCCTCCACTACATCTCCTCTCTGGGGCTGCAGCTGTCACTGTGATGGGACCTGCCCCCAGGGACCCCAGTCGTTGCTGTGCCAGCTCTCCAGGATGTGAATGTCACAATCACAAGCCTTGCCATCCCCAGGGCTGAGCTGCTGCTGCTCTGGGTCCTAAGCCGGCCTCTGACCAGCCAGACAGGGGTAGCAGTGCTGTTCGGCGCCCTGCGCTCTGTGTCCCAAGCTGGGCTCTAAGCTGCCATAAGCAGGGCCGTGCTGCTGATGCTCTGTGCCCCACCTCCAGCACCTGGGCACAGTTCTGACGTGCCATAAATGGGGCTGCACTGTGCTGTTCTGTACACCACTGCCGGGCCCCAAGTTGTAGCTTTGACCAGTCATAACTGGGGCTGAGCGCCCACTGCTCTGCACCCCACCCCTGGGTCCTAAATTGGGGCTTTGACCTGCCACAACCTGAGCCACGCTGCTGCTGTTCTGCACCCTGCCCCTGGGGTCCCAACACAAGGCTTCAGTGGGCCATCAAGGGTAGTGCTGCCACTGTTCTGCAACTGCCCCTGGGTCCTCAACTGTGGCTCTGACCTGCCATCTCCGGGCTGCAATGCTGCAACTCTGCATCCTGTGCTTGGGATTCTACGTCCTGGCTTTGACCTGCCATTACTGAGGCCACCCTGTGCTGCTTGGTGCCCCGCCCTCAGGGTCCCAAGTCCTTTGACCCACCATCACTGGGGTGGCACTGAGGCTGCTCTGCACCCCAGCACAGGCTCCTAAGTCACAGCTTTGGTCCATCATCACACAGACCACACCACTGCTGCTCTGTGTCCTGCCCCTGGGTCCTACGTCAGAGCTTTTACCTGCCATCGCCAGACTGCACTGCTGCAGCTCTGTGACCTGCCTCCAGAGTTCTAAGTTGTGGCTTTGACCCGCCACCACTGGGGCCAATAGGATGCTGTTCTGTGACTGTTCCCTGGGTCCTAAGTTATGGCTTTGATCTTCCATCACCAAAGCCAAGATGCTAAAGTTATGCAACTGAACCCTGGGGCCAGAGTTGGGTATTTGATTGATCATCCACAAGGTGTGCACTACTGCACCCTGTCCACAGATCTCAAGCAGCCACTGAACCCTGTCATCCCAGGGATCCTGCTGGTGCTGCCTCCCCCTCCACACTAAGGCCCGAGTCACTGTGGTGATCTCCAGAGATCCACATCCCAGTTCCTCGAGAGATGTGCACACACCTGCACTGCAGAGACCAGCACCAGCACTGCAGCAAGTGCACCTGTGCCCAGGACCCAGGTGCTGTGGTAGTGCTGTGTGCACCAGATTCCAGGACACTGGCTCCACTGACACTCTGAGTGCCAGCACACCACACCTGGCACCAAGAGGGGTTCCTTTGGGTAGAAATTCCTCCCAAAGGCAAAAGAGAACAGGAGGACTCCAGCAGCCTTCACCTCCGAGGACTCCAGCAGCCCCTAGCCACCACTGCCACCCACGAGACCTCTACAGGCTTGGCCACAGAGGACCCCGTAGTCTTTGCTGATGTTGAACTCAGCTGACAGAGCTGCATGGAGATGCCTTTGCTGTACCCTTCCAAGAACTACAGACACTGCACCCACCCAGCTGGCACACTCACAGTCACCTTCAGGTGAAGGTCCTTCTCCACCAAAGCCAGTCTGAAAAGGCTGGAAAAGGCTGAAAAAGGTGACTGCTCCCTCACATGTGCAGATATCAACATAAAGACACTACAAACATACAAAAAAGGAAACATGACACTACCAAAGGTACACAATAATTTTCCAGTAACTGACACCAAAGAAATGGATTTGAGAGTTACCTGAAAAAGAATTCAAAGTAATTAAGGAAGCTCAGGAAGATTCAAGAGAACAGAGAGACAACTAAATGAACTCAGAAAAACAATACATGAACAAAACAAGAAGTTCAATAAAGAGACAGAAATCATAAAAAAGAACCAAATAGAAATGATGAAGCTAAAGAATACAAAGAATGCAATGAAAAATGCAATCGAGAGCTTCAACAGTAGGCTCAATCAAGCAGAAGAAAGAAGGTGCACAAAGACAGACCTCTTAAAATTATCTAGTCAGGGGAGAAAAAAGATGTAGGAATGAAAAGAGTGAAGAAAGCCTAAGTGAATTATGGGATACCACTAAGTGAAACAATGTTCACATTATGGGAATCCCAGAAGGAGAAGAAAGAGAGGAAGGGACAAAAAACTTATTAACAGAAATAATGGCTGAAAACTTCCCAAATTTGGAGAGATGTGGACATACAGGTACGCAAACCTCAAAGAATCCCAAACAGATTCAACCAAAAGAGATTTTTACTAAGACACATTATAATCAAGCTCTCAAAAACCTACGGCAAAGGGGAAATTTTGAAAGCAGCAAGAGAAAATATATTCATCACTTACAAGGGAACCCCAGTAAGACTATCAGCCACTTTCTCAGCAGAAGGCTTACGGCTATGAGAAAGTGGGATTACATATTCAAAATGCTCGAAGAAAAAACTGCCAACTTAGAATATGTTACTCAACAGAGCTGTCCTTCAAAAATGAAGGAGTGATAAAGACTTTCAGAGAAAAACAAAAGCTGAGGGAATTTATCACAACTAGACCCGCCTTACATGAGATGTAAGGTAAAATGAAAAGATGCTCATCAGTAACATGAAAATGTATGAATGTATAAAAGTCACTGGTGAAGGCAAGTATACAGTCAAATTCAAAACACTCTAAAACTGCAATGGTAGCATGTAAATCACTTTGACCTCTAGCATACAGGATAAAAGACCAAAGTGTTAAAAGTAACTTTAGCTACAATATTTTGTTAGTGGATACACAATATAAAAAGATGTAAATTGGGACATCAATAACATAAAGTGTTAGGGGAGGGGTAAATTAATGTGTAGGACCATTTTATGCCACTGAAGTTGCTATCCACTTAAAATAGACTGTTCTAACTGTACGATGTATTAGGAACATCATGGTAATCACAAAGCAAAAAACTCTGATACACAAATGATAAAGAGAAAAAAATCAAAGTATACCACTAAAAAATCAATTCACAAAGAAAGGAAGAAAGGAACTATAAAACAACTAGAAAGCAATTAACAAAACAGTGATAGTAGGTCTTTAATTATCAATAATTACTCTAAGTGTAAATGGTTTAAATTCTCCAATCAAAAGATACAGAGTGACTGAATGGGTAAAAAAACAGGATCTAACTATAGGCTACCCAAAAGAGATTCACTTAAGCTTTAAGGAGAGTCATATTATGAAAGCAAAGGAATAGAAAAAGATATTCCATGCAAATGGAAACTCAAAAAGAGAAGGGGTAGCTATCCTTATAGCAGACAAATAGACTTCAAGTCAAAAGCTGTAACAAGAGACAAAGAAGGTCATAATATAATGATAAAGGGGTCAGTTCATCAAGAGGATAAAACAATTGTAAATATATATGCACCCAGTATCAGAGCACCCAAATGTATTAAACAATTATTAACAAATATAAAGGCTAAAATAGAATGCAGTACAATAATAGTGGGAGACTTCAATATCCCACTTTCAAAAATGGAGAGATTATCCAGATAGAAAATCAATATGAAAATAATGGACCTGAACTACACTTTAGACCAATGGACCTAACAGACATACAAAACATTCCATCCAACAGCATCACAATGCACATTCTTATCAAGCACACATGGAACATTCTCCAGGATAGATTATATGTTAGGTCACAAAACAAGTCTTAATAAACTTAAGAAGACTGAAATCATACCAAGTATCTTTTCCAAACTCTATGGTAGGAAACTAAAGGTCAACAACAAGAGGAAAGTTAGAAAATTCACAAATAAAATATGGAAATTAAACAAAACACTTCTGAACAACCAAAGGGTCAAAGAAGAAATCAAAAGGGAAATCAAAAAATATCTTGAGACAAAGGAAATGGAAACATAACATACCAAAATCTACGGAACACATGAAAATGCAGTTCTAAAACGGAAGTTTGCAGCTATCAACACCTACATTAAGAAAAAAGAAAGATCTCAAATAAACAGCATAATCTTACACCTTAAGGAACTACAAAAGAACACACTACACCCAAAGTTTGCAGAAGGAAGGAAACAATAAAGATTACAGCAGAAATAAATGAGAGACTAGAAAGACAACAGAAAAAAATTAACAAAAGTAAGGGTTGGTTTTTTGAAAAGATAAACAAAATTGACAAACCTTTAGCAAAAAGGAGAAAAGAGAGATGATTCAAATCAATAAAATTATAAATGAAACAGGAGACATTACAACTGATACCACAGAAATAAAGCATCATAAAAGACTATTATGAATAATTGTATGCCAACAAATTAGATAACTCAGAATAAATAGATAAATTCCTAGAAACATACAGCTTACCAAGACTGAATCACGAAGTAATAGAAAAGCTGAACAGATCAATAATGAGAAAGGAATTTGAATCACTAATCACAAATCTCCCAACAAATAAAATCCCAAGAGCAGATGGCTTCACTGGTGAATTCTATCAAACATTTAAACTCCTTCTCAAACTCTTCCAAAAAATTGAAGAAAAAGGAACCCTTCCAAACTTATTTTATGAGGCCAGCATTTCCCATATCGAAGCCAGACAAGCACACTATAAGAAAAGAAAATTACAGACCAATATCTCTGATGAACATAGATGCAAAAAATCCTCAACAAAATACTAGCAAACTGAATTCAACAGCATATTAAAAGGACGATACACCATGATCAAGAGGATTTATCCCCGGGATGCAAAGACAATTCAACATATGCAAATCATTGTGATACACTGTATTAACAGAATAAAGTATAAAAATCTTATGATCATTTCAATAGATGCAGAAAAAGCATTCGACAAAATTAAACATTCTTTCACGATAACAACTCTCAACAAACTAGGTATAGAAGGAATGTACCTTAACACAATAAAGGCCATATATGACAAGCCCCCAGCTAACATTCTACTCAATGGTGAAAAGTTAAAAGCCCTTCCTCAGGGCTGGCCCCGTGGCCGAGTGGTTAAGATTGCGCACTCTGCTGCAGGCAGCCCAGTGTTTCGTTGGTTCAGATCCTGGGCGCAGACATGGCACTGCTCATCAAACCATGCTGAGGCAGCGTCCCACATGCCACAACTAGAAGGACCCAGAACAAAGAATATACAACTATGTACTGGGGGGCTTTGGGGAGAAAAAGGAAAAATAAAATAAAATCTAAAAAAAAAAAACAAAAAAGCCTTTCCTCTAAGATCAGGAGCAAGACAAAGATGCCCACTCTCAGCACTTCTATTCAACATACTACTGGAATTCCTAGCAGTAGCAACTAGGCAGAAGAAAGAAATAAAAGACACCCAAATTAGAAAACAAGTCAACTTACCTGTTTGCAGATGACATGATCTAATATACAGAAAACCCTAAAGAGTCCATCAAAAAATGTTACAACTAATAAATACATTTAGAAAAGTTATAGGATACAAAATCAACATACGACAATAGGTTGCATTTCTATGCACTAACAACAAAATATCTGCAAGAAAAATTAAGAAAGCAATCCCATTTGCAACAGGAACAAAAAGAATAAGATACTTAGGAATAAATTTAACCAAGGAAGTAAAAGACCTGTACGTTGAAAACTGTAAGACATGGATGAAGGAAACTGAAGAAGACACAAATAGAAAGATAACCTGTGTTCTTGGATTGGAAGCATTAATATTGTGAAAACGTCCAAACTACCCAAAGAGATCTACAAATTCAACGAAATCCCTATCAAAATTCCAATATCATTTTTCAGAGAATAGAAAAAGTATCCTAAAATTTGTATGCAATCAAAAAAGACCCTGAAGGTCAAAGCAATCTTGAAAAAGAAGAACAAAGCTGCAGGCATCACAATTCCTGATTTCAAACTATATTACAAAACTATAGTAATCAAAACAGTATAGTAAGCAAAACAATAAGGTACAAAAGAATGAAACTGAATCCCTCTCTTATACTACTTATAAAAATTAACTCAAAATGGATTAAAGACGTAAAACCTGTAGAAATCCTAGAAGAAAACATAGGAAAAATCTCCCTGACACTGGTCTTGGCAGTGATTTCTTGGATAAGACAAAGGATTTGTTAAAACAACTCTGACTCACTAAGCATGGCAAAAACTTTGGGAAAAGGAAGGATGACAAGGCAGGTGGTGATGAAGCTTTGATGCCTACCTAAATGGGTACTGAGTCACCCATGGTATTCGACAGCAGCTGTACTGTGCTAAGTTACTTACTGGATACATAAAGAAATGTAAAATAAGGAGAAACAAGCTAAATATACAGTTCATTGGTAGTTTTTGTTTCTCTAATAGCTAAAATGAAACTAAGGGAGAGTATTGGGATGAATCTCAGCACTCATAAAGCTCAGATTTCAGCCAGTCTGAGCTCGGCCACTAGCCTCAGGCTATTACCAAACGGGAAAGTTACTAGAAACAACAGATAGTACTTCTATGGCCTCTGGTCACCACAAAGGTAGGCCATGTGGCAAAGGAGCAAAACGAAGAAACTACTGAAACCAGAGAGAAAGTGTGAAGGAGTTATCTCAATTTATGAATTGGTCTCATAAGGGTCTTAAAAAGCTTTACTGAAACGGACTGTGAGAGTTACTAATTTAGGGGTAATATCTTGGAATGCTGCAGAATGGAGAAGCCTGTTTGGATTGATGCAGGACCCACAGCCTACTACAGAACAATCACAGATGGCTATATATGATCCAAACACACAGCAGGTTGTTCCCAAGGGGACAGCTAGCCTGGTGGACCAGATAGAAGCTTCTGTAAAGTTTGTTTACTCTGAGAAGTTTGTTACCCTTCCCTTCCTTTAAATGCAAAGTGGCACTTCCCACATGACGTGGGTAATAAGCTACATATGCAAGCCATGCTGAACTGACTTTATGATGATCAGGATATTCATCGACTTAACATGCCCTTTACCCAGGTCATGGTAAATACTGTATCTTCGTGGGACCTTTTAACACAGGCTTTCCATGCAACCTAACTGCTGCAAAAATGGTCAAAGAAGTCACATCAGATTTGTTGTCTCAGCTTCTTGCTATAGGTCTTACAGATGCTAAGAAAATCAGAGTTATTCACAAAAGAATGGGGAAAGACAAAGAGATGTTCAATGGAGTCATTCCAGTAAGGTAAAAGTTATAAATCATAAAATACTAAGGAATGGGATGAACAAAGTGGACATTGATGAGCTGACACAAAGGTCTTAATGTAGCACTATTAGAGGTTGAGTGGACTGACAGGAGCCCTTGCTGGTCCCCCAACACTGAAGGACCCTAAACAAATATTTTCTATTTACCCTAATTTGAAGGAAGGAAAAAGCTAGGAGGCAAAGACGACAATGAGGGGACTTCGAATCCTCAGTCTGCCTCTGTGACTAACGGACATAATACAATCTTGAAACCTGAAATACCCAGATGTCTTGGGTAATGTAGGAGAAATACTCCAAGAAGGCAGGCAGTGCCCAGAAAAGTTCTACAATAAAATGGAAATGGTTTAACAGGAATACGATATTGGTGGAATGCAAGGAAGTACTCATCGTATTCAGACGCAGGTAATCTCTTTTCCTCTAGACCAACTTTAGAACCACTGGAGATGCTGCCAGATCCTATCACTACATCCTATTGTTCAGAGGGCATTGCTCAATGAACAGCTCTCAAATGACCAACAAAATGTTGTTTGGTTTACCGACAGCAATTCCAAGGTGGACAGACAGCCTCCTGTTTGGAAGGCTGCCACAACACTGACTTACTGATGTACAATTCTGATTGAAGAAAAGAAGAACAAATCAGCTCAGGGGGCTCAACAGCACACTGTTTTCCTTGCAGTGATGGAAGAATTAAAAAACCAGAGCCCTGATATTTTGACGTATACTGATGAATGGGCATTCGCCATTTGCCTAGCCATATGGCGAGGCTGATAAACAATGGAAAACTAGACTATTAAAGGGACGGACTCCTTGCATTCCACCAATGGGCACAGTCCTATGGAAATCATCATGGGAATTTAACAGGTGCATTAGGGTAGGATATTTTGATATCTATCAGAAGAACCTTCTTCCAGGATTAGAGGGTCACTGGAACAAGAAGTGAACATCCTAGTTTGCTTGTTTGAGGTGGCCATCTGGGTTCATAAAATGAGTACATACAGGGGAGGTGAAGTAACACGGAGAGGGGTGACCATCAACATATTCCTCTTACACCCTCTGAGGCACAAAACGCCACTAAGAACTATCCAGTCTGCCAGAAAGAGAGAAAGAGAGTGCAGAGGACTCTGGGGCAGAAGCCTGGGAGGAAGTCCCTGCCCACCGCACACAGCTGGCAAGTGCACTACACTGGACTACTACCAGTATTTCCCGAAGGCTATTAATGGGGCCTGATAGGAACAGGCACTTCCTCTGGACTGGGCTTTGTACACTTAGTGGTAGATAAAAGCTCAGAACACTATAAAAAGACTGGAATGGAAGATACCATACCAATTTGGGCTACCAAGTTACATGTCATTAGACCAAGGAACATACTTTATAGCCCACAGTGTCCAACAATGAGCAAAGTATTGTATCAGACAGACATTCATGTTACATATCATCCTCAGAGTAATAATCTGATAAAGAATTGGAATGTGAAACTGAAACATTTGCTATCTAAAATGGGAGGAGACAAAGACATGAACGGCTGGTATACATGCCTTCGCAAACGTGTGCTCACACTAAACACAAGGAGGACTGAAGGAGGGTCCTTGCTTGATAGATTCCTCTACTTTTCTGGAAAACACGGGAAAGAGGGGGAGGGAGAGGAAGCTGTCATGACTATACAGCTCTTCCCCACATCACAACTTACTTTCTTCCTACCTGATATAGTGATCCTGGGACCAGGGCTACGCCTATGGGTGTTGGAAGCAGGACTCAGAGCGTAGCAAGAAATTGTAACTATACCTTTAAACCATTATGCCAGAATTCCTGATGGCCTGATGGATGGATTGTGTCTTCACCCCATCTAAGAAAACTGGGGTTGACAGTGAATGCAGCTGTACTGCCTAGTGGTCAAGATAGCTCACTAGTTCTGTAACTACTAACTCAATCCTATATGAAGGGGAATGGACTGAGGGAGAGGTGTCAGGCAGACTACTATTGCTGTAGGCAATCTGGTTCGGCACATCCTTTCCAAAGGCAGAAAAGTTCTTATTTCTGGGTACTTGACTGTATTAGCTTCCTGTGATTGCTGCAACAAATTTCCACAAACTTGCTGGCTTACAACAACAAAAATTTATTCTCTCACGGTTCTGGAGACCAGAAGTCCAAAATAAAGGCCAGCAGAGCTGTGCTCCCTCGAGAAGCTCTGGGAAATCCATCCCACACCTCTCTCCTAGCTCCTGGAAGCTCCCGGCAGCCCCTGGCTGTGGAGCCCATCACTCTGATCTCTGCCTCCATCTTCACACTGTCTTCCCTTTTCCTCCATGTGCACTAAACCTCCCTCAGCCTTATGCCAATGACACTTGTCACCGGATGGAGGGTCCACTCGGAAAACTGAGGATGATCTCCTTATTTCAAGATTCTTAATTATATCTGCAAACACCGTTTTTCCAAATAAAGTAACATTCACAGATCCCAGGAATGAGGATGTGGACATACTGTTTTGGAGGTCACCATCCAACGCACTACAGTTCAAACCCCTAAACCCCTCCAAATTTGCTTTTGTCTCACATGCAAAATACATTCATCCCATCCCAACATCCCCCAAAACCTTGACTCATTATACTATCAACTTTAAGTCTAAAATCTAATTTAAATATCAGCAGCTCAAAAGTTCCAAATCTCACCATGGAAATCAGGTACTGGAGAGACAGTGGGTATGATCCATCCTGGGGCAAAATTCCTCTACGTCTGTGGACCTCTTAAACCAGAAAACAAGTTACCTGCTTCTAAAATACAATGGTGTGACGGGCATAGAATAGACATTCCCATTCTGAAAGGGAGAAATTGGAAGAAATAAAGGGGTGACCGATCTCAAGCAAGTTCAGCAGGGGAAACTCCTTTAGATTCCAAGGTTTGAGAAATCCTCTGTATTTGTGTTTCTACTGTCAAGGCTGATGGGGTTCCATAGGCCTCTTGGTCTGTAGTGGCCCCGGTGGCTTCTGGCTCTTTGCCCATGCCTCTGGACCCAGAGTCATCCTTCCTTTTTCTTTAAGAGTAGCAAATGTTTTCAGTTGGCGTCCATCAACTATACCATTTCTTTTACACTAACAGGATTTATAACATTTGCAGTCTGCTCTGTGACTATAATTAAGTCTTGCGTGCTTTGTCTATTGATTGATTCTGAAAACTGAACACCAACCTACTGTTTGCAGTATTATAAGTAAGTAAATATCACTTACAGCAGAATCAAAGTATGGTAAGGCCAGTAATGAATGAAAGATTACTCTACATCAATAGTCCTGGGCTCCTCAAAGGATAATCTTTCATTGTCTGGGCCAAATTGTCTCTTTCTTATCCTACATCCATTGCTCATAATGATTCCATATTTCATTTTCCTTCACACCTGGACTATGTCTTTCTGAAACAAATATTTGTTTTCTTGAAGTTCCTAAGTCCCTTTTCTTCCTCCTTCTTTATTCTACCATTAGAATCAACCTTAGTCAAATAATCTAATATAGACTGGCTGGCTATTTATACATATATCACCTTTGAGATTTTCTTATCATTGCACCAAGTTTTAGTTCTATTATTTCATGGGCTCCATCTCTGACTCTCTTTTGAATTTCCTTCTAAGTTTTGTTAAAAGAAGTGTGAAGCAACTTTGCTGTCATTCCTTTGTGGGGAGGTAATCTGTTTCTTGCTTTCTGAAAGCTTTTAAGATTATCTTTTTAGCTTAAGGTTCAAAAATTTCCTGAAGATGTAAGAGTGTGTAGGGGTCTGCTTTTATTTTATTTTGCTCAGTGCTTAGCAGACCCTTCCAATCTGAAGACTCCTTCAGCTCTGATGAATTCTATCTCCTTTGATTAGTTCTTCTTCTCTCTGCTTTCTTCCCTTAAATCCTTACAGACATTGAATTTCCTTGATTGAGTCTTCATGTCCTAACTAATCTGTCGATATTTTCCATTTCTATATTCTTGGCTTTTCATTCTGAGATATTCTCCCAAATTTGTTTCTAATCCTCCCAACTAAATCTCTTATTTCAGCAATCGTACATTAAATGCACAATTCCTCTTTCTTGCACTCTACTCCTTTTTCAGTCTGTTTTTGTTTCACATGTGCAATATCTTTTCCCATTTCTTTACAAATACTAATTAGAGATTGTTAGATTATCATCTATTCTCTATTTTGTCTCTGTTTCACTAGGATCAACTATTCTTTTGGTCCTCTGTTTCTTCTCCTTTATTCTCTCTCAGATTTTTCTCATCTGTTTGGTGATCCTCAGTAGTCTGTTCATATGTGTGAATGACTAACAAGGTATATGGACAGAGCATGGGTTCCCTTGCTGAATGGGAAACCTGAAAATAAATTCTACTACATGGATTAAGAAACATATACTGGCGCACTTTATTTTAAGCGTATGAGATATGGAACTGAAAAGCAATTTAACTACTCCACTATGACCCCCAGAAATGTCCAAGAAAACAAGGTGTCAACTGCCATACCAGGGAACCTAGCCTACCTAAGACAGACTACTCAATAACAATGGTAAGAAGGACAGTTCTACTTTTATCCTGATGAAATGAACACTGTACCCAATCACTGTGTATGGCTGGGGATGTGAGTGGGATGAGAGCGACCCAGCTATTCTGATCAAAGTAAGTTAAAACCCTGTATGTTACTTCATTATCCTCTCCCAGCTCCAAGAGTTGCTAAAAAAAAAAAAAAAGTACGGGCATTTCTATGGGGCTTTATCAGGTAGAAAGTTCCACCTCAGCTAAATTACTTTCTTTTGCCTGTTCTGGACTGGGATATGCTGTGCTCTATTCATGTTACCACTATAGTAAGTGCTTTCAAAGTCCATAAAATCATAAAATTCTCTATAACTATAAAAAATAAGGGATTCAAAGCAGGGATCCTTAGAGAAATAGTAAGTCCAAGGCTGGAGTAGGGAAAATACAACAGGAGCATGGGGAATCTTGTGATGCCAAAAAGTTATATGATGCTAAAATAAAGATAAAGGTATGTCAAAATGGCACAGAAACAACCTAATGAGCTCCAAATAGCTAAAGTAATTTTAATCATAAATTAAGTGATAGTATAGGACTATAATCTTTAGAATAAAATAAATATCATGACTCTGTACTAACATAAATAATTGAATACATAAATAAATGGAGGAGAAAGAACACTCTTTAAGAAACACCAGGAATCTGTCTCCCCACCTGGACAGTAACTGGTAGAACCAACAGATGTACCTATTTTGGAACTCTGGAGTGTACTGAAGGTTTGCAACATGTAGGGCGAGGCTTGGATGGGAAGTTCTGGTTACTTTCAGCTCTTAGTAGGGTTGTGGCTACCCATCCTCCTATCCAGCCCTATAATAGGCAGCTGTGTGTGCATTCCTGGAGTAGCTTGAACAAGGCTTAGAGGAGCCAGAGTGGACAATAACAACCTTGTCCTCCAAGTCTTAGGAATCTGTGTTCTACCCGCTGATCACACAGGGCAGACATATAGGCAGGCAGCAGTCTTTGCAAGCTCCTTCCCCTCCAGCTGAAGCAGCAGCCTTTCAACAGCCTTTTCCCTCTCTCTTTCCCCCCTTTCTGTAACCAGATATTTAAGAACTAGGACATTCAAAAGCAACTACATATACAAGAAAATTTAGAAAGTCATTGTGCACGTCCAGAGGAAGACACAGGCTCAGAAAGACATAAGAAGACCTTAAGTTTACACCTTACGCTGATCCCAGCAAACCGTGGGGAAGGAAGGAGAATCTGATCTCCAGAGTTAACACATTATAAGATTCAAATCTCCAGTTTTCAACGATAAAACCCCCCCGGGTATACCAAGAAACAGGAAAGCGTGGTCCACTAAAAAGGAAAAAAGGCAACAGAAACTGTCCATGAGAAAGACCTGGACAACTTACTAAACAAAGACATTAAAACAAACTGTCTTAAAGATGCTCAGGAATTATAAGAAGATGTGGAAAAGTTAAAAAAAAAAAAGATGTATGCACAAATTGAAATATCACTGAAGAGATAAGGATCAACACCTCCTAGTAATCAAAAACCTCCCAACAAAGAAAAGTCCAGGACCAAATGACTTCACTGACGAATTCTACCAAATATTTAAAGGAGAATTAATGCCAATCCTTCTTAAACTCTTCCAAAAAAGGAAGAGGAGGGAACACTTCCAAAATTCATTTTATGAAGTCAGCATTACCCTGATATCAAAACAAGACAAAACTCTACAAGAAAAGAAAATTACAGGGAAATACCACTGATGAACTTGGATCTTGGATGCAAAAATCCTCAACAAAATATTAGCAAATAGGGGCTGGCCCTGTGGCTGAGTGGTTAAGTTCGCGTGCTCTGCTGCAGGCGGCCCAGTGTTTCGTTGGTTCGAATCCTGGCCGCGGACATGGCACTGCTCATCAAACCACACTGAGGCAGCGTCCCACATGCCACAACTAGAAGGACCCACAACGAAGAATATACAACTATGTACCAGGGGGCTTTGGGGAGAAAAAGGAAAAAAAATAAAGTCTTTAAAAAAAATAAAAACAAAATATTAGCAAATAAAACTCAACAATACATTAAAAGGATCATACTCCATGATCAAGTGGGATTTATTCCAGGGATGTAAGGATAGTTCAACATCTGCAAATCAATCAATGTGACACATCACATTTACAAAATGAAGGCTAAAATTCATATGACCATTTCAACAGATGCAGAAAACGCATTTGAGAAAATCAACATTCATTTATGATAAAAAGTCTCAACAAAATAGCTATAGAGGGAATGTACCTCAACATAATACAGGCCATATAGGACAAGACCATAGCTAACATCACACTCAATGGTGAAACCTGATAGCTTTTTCTCTAAGATCAGGAACAAGACAACAATGCCCACTCATGCCACTTCTATTCAACATAGTATTGTAAGTCCTAGCCAGAGCAATTAAGCAAGAAAAAGAAATAAAAGACATACAAATCGGAAAGGAAGAAGTAAAACTGTCTCTATTTGCAAATGATGTGATCTTATATAGAGAAAACTTTAAAGACTTCACCAAAAAACTGTTAGAACTAATAGACGAATTCAGTAAAGTTTCAGAATACAAAATCAATATACAAAAATCTGTTGCATGTCTATACACTAATAATGAATTATCAGAAAGAGAAATTTTTAAAAAAATCTCATTTATAATTGCACTGAAAGAACATACCTAGGAATAAATTTAACTAAGGAGATGAAAGACCTATACACTGAAAACTATAGGACATCCACAAAAGAAACTGGAGAAGACACAACAGAAAGATATCCCATGCTCATGGATTAGAAGAATGAACATTGTTAAAACGTCCATACTACCCAAAGCAATCTACAAATTCTGTGCAATCCCTATCAAAACTCCAATGGCATTTTTCACAAAAATAGAAGAAACAAGACTCCAAATAGCCAAAGCAATCTTGAGAAAGAAGAACAAAGCTGGAGGCATCAGGCTCCCTGATTTCAAACAATATTACAAAGCTACAGTAATCAAAACAGTACGGTATTGGCATAAAAACTGACACACAGATCAATGGAACAGAATAGAGAGCCCAGCAATAAACCCATGCCATATATGGCCAATTAATTTACGACTAAGGAGCCAAGAACATACAATGGGGAAAGGACACTTCTTCAATAAATGGTGCAGAGAAAACTGGACAGCCACATGCAAAAGCATGAAACTGGGCCACTGTCTTACACCATATACAAAAATCAACTCAAAATGGATTAAAGATTTGAATATAAGACCTGAAACAAATTCCCGGAAGAAAACAAAGCAGGTAAGCTCCTTGACAGTCATGATCATAATTTTTTGATTTGACACCAAAAGCAAAGGCAATAAAAGCAAAATCAACAAGCAGAACTATATCAAACTAAAACGTTTCTCCACAGCAAAGGCAACCATAAACAAAATGAAAAGGCAATGTACAGAATAGGAGAAAACAGTTGCAAAACATTTTCCTGATGAGGGGTTAATACCCAAAATAACATAAAGAACTCATAAACCTCAAAAGCAAAAAACAAGCAATTCAATTGAAAAATGTGCAGAGGATCCAAATAGACATTCTTCCAGAAGACATACAGAGATACAGGTACATGAAAAGGTGCTCAACATCACTAATCATGAGGATAATGCAAATAAAAACCACAATGGGATACCACCTCACATCTGTTAGAATGGCTACTTTCAAAAAGACAAAAAATAATTGTTGCTGAGGCTGTGGAGAAAAGGGAACATTTTTGCACTGCTGGTGGGAATGTAAATTGGTGGAACCACTATGGAAAACAGTATGGAGGTTCCTCAAAAAATTAAAAATAGAACTGCCATATGATCCAGCAATTCCACTTTTGGGTATTTATCTGAAGGAAACAAAATCGCTATCTCGAAGAGATATGTGCACCCCCATGTTCACTGAAGCATTATTTACAACCGCCAAGACATGAAAACAACCTAAGTGCCCATCAATGGATGAATGGATGAACAAAGTGATATGTGATATATATCATATATTTGTGTCTGTATACACACACACACATAGATACAATGTAATATTATTTAGCCATAAAAAAGAAAGAAATCCTACTATTTGAGACAACATGGATGGACTCTGAGGGCATTATGCAAAGTGAAATAAGCCAGAGAGGAAAACACAAATACCGTTAGACTCACTTATATGTAGAATTTAAGAAAAAAAAGAAAAAGAAAAAACCCAATCTCATAGATACAGAGAAGAGACTGGTGGTTGCCAGAGGCAAGTGGTGGGCAACATGAGTGATGCAGTCAACAGGTACAAACTTCAAGTTACAAAATAAGTAAGTCTTTTGGATATAATGTACAGCATGTGGAATACAGATAACAATACTGTAGTTTAATCTGAAAGCTGCTAATAAAGCTGTAGTATAATTTGAGAGTAAATCTTAAAAGTTCTGATCACAAGACAAAACTTTGTAACTATGTGTGGTGATGGACTTTAACTAGACTTATTGGGATGACCATTTCACAATATATAAAATATAATAATATATAATATAATATAATATAATATACATATATATACATATATATACATATATATGTATATATATAATATATACACATATTGAATTATTATGTTGTACACGTGAAACTAATACAATGTTATATGTCAATTATATCTCAAAAAAAGACTAAGGTCAAATCACCTCTTCCAGGAAGTCTTCCTTGATCCATTGGCTACTTTTGCTGGCCCTCCTTCATGCTCCTCTCATACTCTCACATATAAATGCACCACAATTATCTACTTATGAGTTGGTCATCCCCACCAGACTGTGAGCTTTCTTTTAGGCCAAAGATGGAGTCTTACTGGTAAGCACAGGCCCTGGCATATAACAGGTATTCCATAGATGTCTGCTGAATGAGTTAAGACAGTGAGTGAGCAAGTCAGTGAATCGCAGGGCACCTGTAACCCACTGGACATTTAGGACTGACAGAAGGGAAGGTTAATCTAATGACAAAACATCGATATTAGAAAAAGAGAGAGGGGCCGGCCTGGTGGTGCAGCGGTTAAGTTTGCACACTCCGCTTCTCAGCAGCCCGGGTTTCACTGGTTTGGATCCTGGGTGCGGACATGGCACCGCTTGGCAAGCCATGCTGTGGTAGGTGTCCCACGTACAAAGTGGAGGAAGATGGGCACGATGTTAGCTCAGGGCCAGGCTGCCTCAGCAAAAAGAGGAGGATTGGCAGTAGTTACCTCAGGGTTAATCTTCCTCAATAAAAAATTAATTAAAAAAAAAAGAGAGAGACAGAAAACATAAGAAGGAATCAAAGAGAAATACTGGAGCTGAAAAGTACAGTCACTGAAATGAAAAATTTACTAGAGGAATTCAAAAGCAAATTTGAGCAGGCAGAAGAAACAATCAGCAAACTTGAAGACAGAACAATAGAAATTACAGAGTCTGAGTGACTAAGAAAAAAACAGTTGAAGAAAAGTGAACAGAGTCTAAGGGACCTGTGGGACACTGTCAAATGGACCAACACATGCACTATGGGAGTTCCAGAAGGAGAAGAGGGACAGAAAGCAGAAGAGAGTATATTTGAAGAAATAATGGCTGAAACTTCACCAAATTTGGTAAAAGACATAAATATAAACATCCAAGAAGCTCTATGAACTCTAAGCAGGATAAACTCAGACACTCACACCAAAGCACATTATAATCAAACTGTCAAAAGCTAAAGACAAAGAAAAAAATCTTGAAAGTAGCAAGAGAGAAGCAACTCTTCACATATGAAGGATCTCCAGTAAGATTATGAGCAGCTTTCCCCTCAGAAACTTTGGCATCCAACTCACTAGAGGAGATATATTCAAAGTGATGAAGGAAAAAATGGTCAACCAAGAATGCCATATTCGGCAAAACTGTACTTTCAAAAGTGAGGGAGAAATTAAGATATTCCCAGATAAAAGTTGAGGGAGTTCATTACCACGAGCACTGCCCTACAAGAAATGCTGAAGGGTGAAATGCTTGAGGTGGAAATGAAAAGACACTAGATAATAACTTGAAACTGTATGAAGAAATAAAGATTTCCAGTAAAGGGAAATACATGGGCAATATTAAAAGCTAGCATTATTGTGACTTTGGTTTGTAAATCCACTTTTTCTTCCTACATGACTTAAGAGGCTGACATAAAAATTTATCAGTCCGTGGTTTTGGACACACAATGCATAAAGATGTAATTTTATGACATCTTAACTTAAAAAGGGTGGGGATGGGGCAGTAGAGAAGCAGTTTTTATATGTTACAAAAGTTAAGGTGGTATATATCCAAATTAGAGTGTTATAACTTTAGGATGTTAAATGTAATCTCTATGGCAGCCACAAAGAAAATAGCTATAAAATATATACAAGGAAGTTAAAATATTTCATCACAAAAAATCAACTAAACACAAAAGAAGACAGTAATGCAGACAATGAGGGACATAAAAACTATAAAGCAGACAGAAAATAAATAGCAAGGTGATGGAAGTCCCTCCTCGTTAGTGTTTACTTTAAATCTAAATGGATTAAACTTTGCAGTCAAAAGGTCGAGAGTGGAAGAATGGATTAAAAAAATGATCCAACTATATGCTGTCTGTAAGAAACTTTAGATCCAAAGACACAAATATGTTGAAAGTGAAAGGATGGATAAATATATCCCACACAAATAATAACCAAGACACAGTAGGGGTGAATGTACCATTATCAGACAAAATTTGTTTAAAAAAGGTTCCCAGAGGTGAAAAAGCACATTATATATTAATAAAAGGTTCAATATAGCAAGAAGAAATAACAACTACAAACATTTATATAGCTAATAAATCTAAATATAGGACCATCAAAATATGTGAAGCAAAATTAGACAGAATTAAAGGGAGAAATAGTTCTACAATAACAGTTGGAGACTTCAATATCCTACTCTCAGTACAGGAGAGAACAACCAGACAGAAGGTAAGTAAGCAAACAGAGGACAACACAATAAACCAACTGGAGCTGACACACAGTACACTCTACCCAACAAGACAGATGACATTCTTCTCAAATGCACATGGAACATTCTCTATGATACACCATGTGCTGGCCACAAATTAAGTCACAATAGATTTAAAAGATGGACATCCTATCAAGTGTCTTCTCCAACCACAATGGGATGAAGTTAGAGAGCAGAAGCAGAAGAAAACGGGAAAATTCACAAATTTGTGGAAACTAAGCAACACACTTTTAAACCACCAATGGGTCACAGAAGAAATCACAAGGGAAATTAAATTATAAAATACTGACAGATAAATGATAACAAAAATACAACATACCAAAATTTATGGGATGCAGTGAAAGCAGTGCTAAGGGGGAAATTACAGCCCTAAACATTTCCGTTAAAAAAGAAGAAAGATCTCAAATCCAAAGTCTAACTTAATAACTTAAGGAACTAGAAAAAGAATAAACTAAACCTAAAGCTAGCAGAAGGAAGGAAACAAAATGTTAGAGCAGAGATAAATAAAATAGAGAATAGAAAAACAGAGAAAAATCAATGAAACCAAAAGTTGGTTCTTCGAAAAATAAATTGACAAACTTTTAGTTAGACTGACTTAGAATAAATGTATAAAGGATGAGGGAATAGAAAATAATTACAACACCACAGTAATAACTTATGTGGACAAGATCCACCGGCGGATGTCAAAATTAGCAGGAAGAAGAAGAGGGATATTTGCATCGTCTCAGAGTATTTCATCTAAAATATTTATTAATTATAAAGAGAAAAATAGTAAGTGTACAGTGAAGAAACCTGGGAAACAACACTTCACTCAAGTAATCAAGATTAACGACAAGAGCAATAAGACATACGGACATCATTTACTCTTTGATATGATGCTCTTACAAGGGCACATTAGGATTCAAACTCTCGGTGTTGTCAGACTCTGAAACGTCATACTGCTAATCATTTTGCTGTGAATAAGGCTGTTTTCTTTCAAGAAACTGATAAATGGACTTGTCGGGGAAAGCAGCAAGGAACTACATCCATCAGGATATTCTATCCATTGTAAAATATACCCAGTTCTGCACAGTCATTGAGAAAAGCATAACTAATTAGTGAGATAAGACAGGATCCAAGTGAGGCTAAGGGATAAACGGAAAAAGAGAATGAAAATATTTCCTGATGCTTGACACATAGTAGGTAATAATAATAGTAATAATAATAGTAGCAAATATTTATAAGAATATATATTTATATTTTTCATTTAACACTATTTTAATTCAATTTTATTTAATAATAATGCAATTAAATTTATTTTACAATGATAGCAAATGCTACTACATTTATCTATTCATTCATTTAACCCTGAGAACAAGCTTATGAGATGGGGACTATGATTATCCCCATTTTGCAGATGACAAAACAAAGGCATAAAAAGCTGAGTAATTAAGTTAGGGATATTTTAGTAAGTGGCAGAGTCTACTACACTATACTACCTCCCAGAAAATATCAGTTTAATTAATAATAAGTGGCAAGTACTATGCAAAATACTTTAAATATCCTAATCCTCATAATATTCTTGTGCAGGAATTTTTTTTTTTTTTTTAGGAAGATTAGCCCTGAGCTAACATCTGCTGCCAATCCTCCTCTTTTTGCTGAGGAAGACTGGCCCTGAGCTAACATCCATGCCCATCTTCCTTTACTTTAGATGTGGGATGCCTACCACAGCATAGTGTGCCAAGCAGTGCCATGTCCGTACCCGGCATCCGATCCGGTGAACCCTGGGCCGCCAAGCGGAACGTGAGAACTCAACTGCTGCGCCACTGGGCCGGCCCCCAGGAATTCTTTTTACAAATTAAATTTTCCATCTGCAAACACGAAGGCTCTGCTGGGCTGTTCAACAGGTGCAGGCTATTCAGCACGCCTGGCCTCTACCTGGTACCTGGCAATAGTTTCCCTCCCCCTGAGTCATTGGGATAAGCAAATGTGCCCCCAACAAACACTTTCAAATGTGCCTAAGGGAGCAGTACTCCCCAAAAAACTGGCTGTTAAAGGTCATTAGGTGGAAGATGCAAAGCTGGGATATGAGCCCAGGCCTAACATGCCTCCAAGGGCAATGTTCTCTCGAACACCAGACACTGACTTGAGAAGAAGTTGAGAGTGAAACAAATGTGCAAAGATGGGGGTAGCACAGCTTCACAACGTGTGTGGAGCAATATACTCCACATGAGGAAACAATACACGCAAATAACTGAAGGTTAAAGTAGTCTACAAAGTGTAACAACAGTACTATATGCCATTTGTTGAATTAAGCAAGACAGAAAACATGGGCAACTTTGTAAAGTATATCAAATTTGTCTATTGAGGGAACTAGGATTCAATTCAGAACAGTGAGGGCCAGCCTGGTGGTGTAGTGGTTAGGGTCACATGCTCGGCTTCAGTGGTCTGGGGTTCACAGGTTTGGATTCTGGGTACAGACCTATATACCACTCATCAAGCCATGCTGTGGCGGCGTTCCACATATAAACTAGAGGAAGAGTGGCATGGATGCTAGCTCAGGGCCAATCTTCCTCAAGCAAAAAGAGAAAGATTAGCAACAGATGTTGGCTCAGGGCCAACCTCCCCCTCGCCCCAGACCCCACAAAAAAGAACACCCTTCATCACCATGTTAATTATCTGTATACGTCTAAGCTGAATAAAGTTATCGGGGAGGGGATTAAGGCCTCCTGAAAGAATTTCAAAGTATCATTTCTTTTAGTTTCATTATTCCAGTATTTTCCAATCTATTAAAATGCTCTTCCATGTAACGTCATACAAGCTGGATAATTTATGGTTACAAATCATCTACACTATTTGAATCACTCTCACTTATTAATAAGAAATTCAGAATGTTGGGGGAAAATATGAAAAAGCAACACTAGAGTAATCAGTGATATAGGTCACAAATAAATAGTGAAAACATTCTCCCAAACACACATAGAATACTTCTATCTCCTCAAAAGAGCTTCAGTATATAAAATTCAGATAATATTACAAACTTTTGAAAGATTTAACATTATAAATAAATATTAATATACAGATTACTGTAGCAGTAGGCTACAATCAACATTTTGGTTATTTAATCAAATTTCTGCACTTTAGTCATGTGCATGCATGAGCACACACACATGCATACAATGCAAACAAAAGTTTAGTAATCAACTCTAGTAACTAATTACCTTTGCAATAATAACTTCTTTCTTCAGAATCTTCATAGCATAATATTTCCCACTTGCCTTCTCTCGAACCAAAATAACTTTCCCAAAAGTGCCTTTACCTAGTAGTTTCAAATAGTCAAAGTCATTCATTGTCTGAAAAATACAAATTAAAAAATACAATATGAAACATTTGATGTAATTTATTTGTAAACATATATGTATACATTTGCAAGATTCACTCAAAAGTAAATTTTCCCAATTTCTAAGCACCCTTAAATGAATTACCATTGGACCGGCATTACTGTCTCATCAGCAATCATGGACGCCGGAAATAATTTAAGCAATTCTCAGATACTGGAGAACTGTGAACCTAGAATTCCTCAACTAGTCAAACTATCAGTCAAGTAGAAGGGCAAAGGGAAAATAAAATTATTTTCACTCACTTTCAAAGACGCAAGTTTTTAAGGATTTAGTAGTGCCACCATACCCAACCAATGTGAAAATCAAAAAGGTCCCCCTTAAACATTTCCAAATACACCAAAGGGAGCAGTACTTTTGAAGAAACTATTTGAGAACGTACTCCAGCAAAATAAGGGTAGAATCCTAGAAGGTAAAAGACGTGTATACGAAATGATGAAAATAATCCTAGAGGCCAGTGAAAAGAACTCTAAGAAAGAAAATAGTACGACTTCTGAGAAAGCAATCAGCGCAATTCAAAACAGGATGTCAGGGAGCTCTAAGAGTGCCTTTAACCAATCTGCCTGTTCTCAGTGTCATTTCTTATCCCCATTTCTGTGTCAGGTGAGTCCCAGGATTTTGCCAAGCAGACCTGCTGCTTGCTCTCTACAGCCCCCTCTGTGAATGCGTTCCTGCTCTGCTTTATTTGTGAACATTCTTCCACAAGCTTCCAAAATTTTGATATTGCTCATCTACTAATACTCTTCCTCTAGCCAGCTTTTCCTTTTTGTGAACTTGTCCCTCTTAAACATTTCTCTACTGTCATTTTAATGGGCTTTAAATGGAAGGGGAGACAACTGGGTATGCTCACTTTAGCATCTTACATTTAAAGTCAGTTTAAGGGGGGTTATGAACAACAAGCTAAGTCTCTGGGTCTGTAGACATTCAAAAGTTATTAAACATGTTCGTGCACTTTTATAACTATTTTTTTCTGTTTATCACTCATCTGAAGTAAATGTCTCAAATCAATGACCTTAGCTTCCACCTTAAGAAACCAGAAAAAGAGGACATTAAATCCAAAGAATTAGGATAAAGGAAACAATAAAGATCAGAGCAGAAATCAATTAAATTTTTAAAAGAAAGAAAAACAGTAGAGAAAAGTTGAGAAGATCAATAAAACTGATAAGCTTCTAGCCAGACTGGTTAGGAAAATAAAGACAGAAGATGCACATTACCAATATCAGGAATGAGAGAGGTGACATCACTACAGATTGTACAGCTATTAAAAAGACCACAAGGAATACTATATACCACTTTATTTCAATAATCGACAATGTACATGAGATGAACAAAACTCTTTGAAAGTCTCAAACTGTCAAGCCTCATTCAGAAAGAAACATTTAACCTGAATAGTCCTATATCTGTTGAGAAAATTCAATTCATGGTCAAAAACCTTTCAATAAAGAAAACTCCAGGACCAGATGGTTTCACTGGTGAAGACTACAAACATTTAAGGAAGAAATGATACCGATTCTATAAAAACTCCTACAGAAAACTGAAAAGGAGAGAATACTTCCCAATTCATTCTATGAGGCCATCATTACTCTGATACCAAAACCAGACAAAAATATCAGAAGAAAACTACAGACCAATATCTGTCATGTAGATATACATAAAATTCTAAAGATTTCATGAATGAATGCTTACGTTCCTTATCAACATTATTTGCTACCTATGATTTTGATAATTTTTCCAAATGTCAAGTTATATATTAATGTCTTAACCCTTCAATAATGTCTCTAGTTCTAATAAAAAGCAGCAAAAGATATCAGAGGAAATAACAAAGTACACATTGATTCAACTAAAAATCAAACATGTAGCACTACATGTACAGAATATAGTTAAAGTGAGAGTCATTTGAACAAATAAGAGGTAATATTAAGTAATTCCATTTTGATTAGTAGATTTTTAAGAATCAAAGAACACTCTCTAACAACAAAGCTCTTTGTGTGAGGTAGTCCCCAAAGATGGCCGCCACCAATCCCCTGTGCGCACATGCCACTTCCCAGGACGAGAGGGAGTCACCTTTCCTTCTCCCTGGACTGGCCTTGCATCCGGCCTCGAACACAGACTACGATCAAAGGGACTGTGCCACTTCCAGACCTCGCCTTTAAGCCTGTCAGCTTACACTTTCTCCCTCTCGGAAAAGTCATTCTGAAATCCAGCTCTCATGCTGTAAGGAGTCCAGGCTATACGCTCAGAGGCCCTGGACGATGAGACAGCACTGCAGACAGGGACCACAGGGAGGAGGTGAGTCTGGGCTATCCGCTCAGAGGCCCTGGACAATGAGACAGCACTGCAGACAGGGACCACAGGGAGGAGGGGAGCCCGGGCTATCCGCTCAGAGGCCCTGGACAATGAGACAGCACTGCAGACAGGGACCACAGGGAGGAGGGGAGTCCGGGCTATCCGCTCAGAGGCCCTGGACAATGAGACAGCACTGCAGACAGGGACCACAGGGAGGAGGGGAGCCCGGGCTATCCGCTAGACAGAGGCCCTGGACGATGAGACAGCACTGCAGACAGGGACCACAGGGAGGAGGGGAGTCCAGGCTATCTGCTAGACAGAGGCCCTGGACGATGAGACAGCACTGCAGACAGGGACCACAGGGAGGAGGGGAGCCCGGGCTATCCGCTAGACAGAGGCCCTGGACGATGAGACAGCACTGCAGACAGGGACCACAGGGAGGAGGGGAGTCCAGGCTATCTGCTCAGAGGCCCTGGACGATGAGACAGCACTGCAGACAGGAACCACTGGGAGGAGGGGAGTCCAGGATATCCACTCGGAGGCCCTGGACGATGAGACAGCACTGCAGACAGGGACCACAGGGAGGAGGGGAGCCCGGGCTATCCACTAGACAGAGGCCCTGGACGATGAGACAGCACTGCAGACAGGGACCACAGGGAGGAGAAGCAAGAATTGGCCCTGGGAGATGCAGCTGCCTGAGATCCATCTGAGCTGAGCAGAACTGCCCAGGCAACCCCCAAAATCATGAGAAATAACATACTAGTACTGCTTTAAGACATTAAACTGCAGTAGTTTAGGGGCTGGCCCGGTGGCCAAGCGGTTAAGTTCGCACGCTTCACCTCGGCGGCCCAGGGTTCAGATCCTGGGTGTGGACATGGCACCACTTGTCAGGCCACGTTGAAGCAGCGTCCCACATAGCACAACTAGATGGACTTACAACTAAAATATACAGCTACGTAACAGGGGGCTTTGGGGAGAAAAATTTAAAAAATAAATAAATAAATAAAAAATAACCCGGAGTATTTTATTGCATGGCAATAAAGAACTAAGAGACATTCTCCTCATAACTAGGTCATAATGTCCTTTTATTCCTCAAAACTTCATTTTCACAGGACCTTTCTCATTTTATATCTAAAAGCACTGTAAAATGATACCCGCTGTGTCCTAACACTAAATATCATATAAACTGAACCTGAATTCTTGAGGATAAAAATTAGAAAAGAATTTATAAATTGCTTTATGACATTTTCATAGGAAAAGCAATATATAATTATAAAATATTACATAATAATTATAAAATATAAAAAATAAAAATAATATAAAATATTATATATTTTAAGGAGTGCAATACTTAGGAACAAGGAGGTTTAAAAAAATATGATAGCCTTAACTTTCATCAGATAGAAGCCAAATAAGACGATGAATACCTCAAAATTTAACATTTCTCTGACTCTACTAACTTTTCTGTTTGGAGACTCAGTTTCAGTGGGAGAATTCTACAAGAATCCGCTTAAAAAATATACGTATGTTTAATTACCTTTGTATGGATGAAGTCCAACAATAGCTAATATTCACTGAGCACTTAGTATATAAGCACTTTACACATATTCCCTCATTTGAATCCTCACAACGACATAAATTAATCTCCCTTTTATAGAGGAAGACACTTTCCCCACAATTACACACATGGTGGAGCCAGAACTCGAATCCAGGCAGCAGACTCCAAGGACCTCACTTTCTATCACTATTCTGTAATAATGAAATTCTTCCGAGAGTGCTCTAATATAAAATGGGATTAACTAATAGCCAAACACTGTGTAAGTGCAACAGTTTGACAACATATTTTAAGAAATAGAGTACAATCATAATTTTGTTTCCAATATAACTTGGTTATGAATATAACAATTATAGAGATTATTAGAGGCTTAAGATACATGAATCAACAAAAAGAAGTAAGTTGCAGGCTGAAGTTGTTCAGTGTATAATTAAAAGTCCTCACAGGCTTGAACAAGATATTTAACTTCTCTGAATGTCAGATAACTCAACTGTAAAATGGGGTGATAAGAGTACCTACCTCAGACGATTCTTGTGAGGATTAAATGATAGTATATATAAAAGCACTGCTCAGAGCCTAGCACAAAACCAGCAGATAATAAATGTTCACAAGTGACAATTAGTGAAGATGGTAAATTCTAAGATATTCCACACTGGTAATTATGAAAAGAGGAAATGTATTACGTTTTTATAATCATTTATAAACAGCCTTAACAGAAAACATAAAATCCTCCATACTTTTCCATTTTTACATCTTTCAAAATGTTTGTCTCTCTTCACTGAAAGTTCTTCTGGTAAATTTACATATTCATTTCCAAAATTCTTCCATCCATCTGTAACAATATTTCTAGTTAGGGTGGTATAAACACCTCACTCTCAACCTCTAACTGCCTCAATAGCATCTTATTATTATTCTTTGTTATTAAGCAGAATTTTAGGAATTCCACAGAATTAAACAGGGTATAGCTGGTATAGCGTCTTACTAAATGGTATAGTAGATTTATAATTCAAAGGATGAGATTAACTAGGATCTGATTTTAAATTTATAAGCATAGTCAAATTTCAAGTTAATTGTGTACATTGCACATACACATGCAAAAGAAGTTTTCTTATCTCCGAGTAGGTGGGTAAAGCTAGACTGTTATTCTCTTTGCACTGACTGAGGAACAAGGGGGAGTGACTCAGAAAAAATAGGGATTCAGTTCAACTAATAAATAGAGGATATGTCTTCAAGGAAGACACAAAGGGTTCTCAGACATTGGCCAAGGTCAAGCATAGAGTATAATTCTAATTAGAACAGAAATTTCAGATGAGAAAATGATAATTAACCAATTCTAAGTTGTGACTGTGTAACTTCACCAAGTTCACACAGTGAACAGGTGGAAGAAGGAGGATTTGAACTCAGGCAGTCTACATCCAAAGAGTTCTTAATTACTGCGCTAATACCAAATTACATGGATAATCACCTTAAAAATTAGTGTTTCCCTACCTGTGGATTAATTTACAATCTATTATAACAAATACATTCTCACATGAAAGATGGCATGCTCCTCTATTTTGAACACCTATATCCTTTAATCTTTTAATACCATTTTTTACATAAGGAAATTGCTTTTCAATTTTCTCTAGCAATGAAAAAGATAACTTACACTTCCCACAAACATATAAATTGGCACTTATTATTCTGGAGCACTGAGGGAAGGGAAAATCTATTTCCCTCATTGGCTCAGGAGCAGCCATTAAAATAAAAAGCTATGATTTCCAAGACTGTTCACTTTCCTGCTGACATTAGTGAGGTGAGGCACCAAGCAGGAAGTACACCAGAGCCATTTCTGCTTCTGCTTTCAGGAGCACACAGAATGCCAAATGGAAAAGAACCAAATCATTAGGGAAAGCATTTTATTTCCAAACTTCTAAAATGGTATCAACAAGAATAGGGAAAAACGCAAATTATAAAGTAGTTTGGTGGCACATCAGCCATAACTTCCTAACGAGCCCTATCAGCATTCAGCACTAACCGCTGACCACTGAGATGATGCTCTAACTACTTGGTTTTAAACAACAACAGGTATTTCAGATTCACTGGAATAAAAACCACCACACCCATATTGTTCATATCATAAGATAATCAGCTAACAATCTGTGCAAATGGCAGTTTTATTATATTTCTTCCATAAACATAAGTGTGCTGAGTAGAGGAATAAGTTACTATTTCCCACCTTCCTTTTATGATGGGTTGTGGAAGCATCCATCTCTTCCTCCCCTATATTATCTATCTGTGAAGTTGGACTACAATTCATTCTCTCCTCTTCTTGCCTCTGAAGTCTGTCTGCTACAGCCTGGATAGCTTCTGTCCATTCTTCCCTATAAAACAAGTAAAATTTCCCATTAACAGAGGTTGGTAAACGACTCAAATATTTCCCTTTTATAAACTATGAAATCAACACAAATAAACTCTATTCCAGGATAATACGCACACATACACATAAATATATCTCCCATTCTTACTCCAAGATGAAATTAATCCTATAAGCGTTCTATATTACAGACCTAACGTCTGTAACACCATTTATTTGGATATATGTTAAAGAAAAAAAAGAAGACGAGAATTACAAGAAAATTCAGTTAAAATCCTTTAAATGTATAGTTAAATTTTAATTGTCTGTACATATCTTACCTATGAAGTAAATTGATCCCCATAAGTTTACTGCACTTTTTTAAATCTTTTGTTTAGCCATTGTAAGCCCATCATTGACATACTCAAGAACTTTACTGTGGTGCAACAGAAATTCTAAGAAAAGGTTTTCAAAGCCAAAACCTTTCACTGTTTCCAGATCCTAGATAAGTTCTTTTTGGAAAAAAAAAAAAAACAAAAACGATAGGCATGAAGTTTGTAGCTTAAACAATAAGTCTTAGGAGCATGAGTATCAAGCTCTTATTTTTTGACAGCTGTGCTATCCGATCAAGAATCATTTATTTCCATATAAACTTTAAAGTCAGCTTGCTGATTTCTTAAGACAAAGCCTGAATTTGGAGTGGAATTACATGAACTCGATAGATCAATTTGGGGGAACTGTCGTCTTCATAAATTAAGTATTCCAATCCACGAGCACGGTCTGGCTCTCCATTTACCTACGTCTTTAATTTCCCAATGCAATGTTCTGTAACTTTCTCTGGAACAGTCCTGTGCATCTTTAATTGAATATATTCCTAAGTATTATTTTATGCTATTGTGGAGGCTTTAAATTTTAAATTTCTAATTTTTCTCGCTAGTATTTAGAAATATAGTTGCTTTGTGTGTGGTGACCTTGTATCCTGCTGCCTTACTAAATTCACTTATTAGTTCTGGAAGCTTTTATTTTTCTGGGTTTCCTACGTATGCAACCATGCTGTCTACGATACGAGCAGTTTACTTCTTCCTCTCCAATCTGTCTGCGGTTTACTCCTGTTCCTTGCCTTACGATGCCCTAGATCAGACCAATCACCTAAACACAAGTGATGAGAGCAGACGTTCTTTGTTCCAGATCTTATTAGGTATTGAGCCTTTCAGATTTGAGTATATGTAAGCGGTAGCTTTTCATAGATACCCTTAATCAAGCTGAGTAAGTTCCTTTCTATTTCTAGTCAGTTGAGTTTTTTTGTTATGAAAGGGTGTTGAATTTGTCAAACGCTTTTTCTGCATCTGTTGAAATGATCATGTAGTTTTTCTCCTTTCTCCTATTAATAGAGTGAATTTAGTTGAACGATTTTCAGATGTTAAAGCAACTGAACTTTTGGGATAGACTCCATTTGGTCATGATGCATTATCCCTTTTACGTGTTTTTGAATTTCATTTGTCAAAATTTTGTTAAGAAATTTTGCATCTATATTCACAAGCATATTGGCCTATAGCTGTCTCATTTCATGACAGTTTTGCCCAATTTCTGGAATAAGGGTGACAGTGGCCTTACAAAATGAGTTGGGAAGTGTTCTCTCCTCCATTATTTTCTGAAATAAATCATGTAGGATTAGTAATATCTGTTTTTTAAATGTTTGACAGAATTCACCACTGAAGCCATCTGGACCTGGAGTTTTCTTTAAAGAAAGGTCTTTAAATTACTAACTCAGTTCTGTTCATTGATACCAGGCTCTTCAGGTGTTCTAGGGTCAGTATTGGTAATCTGTGTCTTTCCTCTTTCGTTTTTCTCTAACAATCTTCCAAGATGTTTTCTAATTCTATTAACTTCTTTTTTCTCAAAGAACTAGCTTTGGTTTATTGATTTTTCTCTACTATTTTTCTGTTTTCTATTTCAATGATTTCTAATCTCTATTCTTTCCTTCTTTCTGTTTACTTTAATTTCCTCTACTTTTCTAGTTTCTTAAGTAGGAAGCCTAGGTTATGACTTAAGACCTTTCTTCTTTTCAAATATAGGCATTTAAGGCAACAAATTTCCCTCTAAGCTCTCATTTAGCTATATCCCACAAATTTTGATATGCTTTTTTTCATTATCATTCATTTAAAATCATCTTCTAATGGCCCTTGTGAATTTTGGTTTTGACCATATGATTATTAAGAGACATGTTGTTTAATTTCCAAATAGTTCTGAGTTTTTCTAGTTCACTTATTGTTATTGATTTCTAATCAATCCTACTGAGGCCAGAGACCATATTTTGTATAGTTTCAATCTTCCCAAATATATTAAGAATTGTTTTATGATCCAGAATATGACCTATCCTGGTGATGTACCACGTACATTTGAAAACAATGTATATTCTACTACTTTTGGGTGTATTATTCCATAAATATCAATTATATCAAGATGATTAATAGTGTTATTCTATGTCTTTGCTAATTTTTTGACTAGTTGCTCTATTGATTGCTGAAACAAATTTTAAAATCTCCACATATAGTTGAGGGATTGTTTCTCTTTCTCTTTTCAACACTGTTATTGCATGCATACATATTCATGATTGTAATATCATCTGGTTCAATTGACCATTTTATCATTATAAAGTATCCCCATACTCTCTAGGAATATATTTAATTTTGAAATCTGATATAATATAGCAAAATCTCCTTCTTATGCTTATTATTTGCATGACATATCTTTTCCAACCCATTTACTTCCAGCCCAGCTGTGTCTTTTTATTTACAGTGCATCTCTCATAGACAGCATGAGTGGGCTCGTATTTTCATCAATTCTGAAATGCTCTACTTCTTAATTACAGTGTTTAATCCATTAATATTTAATGCAATTTTTATATGATTGCACATGAGTCTACTATTTTACTTTTTTTCTATTTGTCTCCTCTTTTATTTTCCCTCTTTTCCTGCCTGTTTTTGTTTTACTATTTTATTTAAATTTTTCAGAATTCCATCTTAATTTTCCTGTTGTCTTTTCAGCCATGTTTTTTTTTTGCTGTATTTTTCCATACATCTGTAACTTTACATAGTCCACTTATATAATGCATTCTGGATCAATTAATTTTTTGTGATTCTGTTTCCACTCATATTAACCTGGTAGTCATCATACTCTTGCTTTCCTTTTAGCAGTTATCCTTGAAATTATAACATCATCGTCAACTTAGCAAAGTCTAAGATACTTTTAACTCTCCCCAGAAAATGCAGTGACATCATAAGACATTAGCTCCGTGCTTTCCTCAAACTCAATTTCTACGGCATTACTTCAGGGTTTTTTATTCTTCATATAATTAAACCACAAGATATATAATTATTATTATGAAAAAGATCAATATTCATTTGGCTTTATAGACTGATTTACCATTTTAATTCTTCCTGCATCTCTCCTCCCATCTGGGATTATTTTTATTCTGTCTAAAGAATAATCTATTAGTATTTCCTTTACTGCAGGTCTGCTGGCAACAAACTGTATCAATTTCTGACTGAAACTGATTTCATTTTGCTTTTAGTCTTGGAAGAAATTTTTGCTCATGAGCCCTATTTTCTTTCAGCACTTTGGAGATATCATTCCGTTATCTCCAATTATCGTTCTATTCCATATATTCCGTGTCAATTATTCCTGTTGATATAGCACCTTTTGTTCTAACTGCTGCTCCTTTGAAGGCAAAGTATCTTTTTTCTCTATCTTCTGTAAGGATTTTTCCATTGTCCTTTGTTTTCAAAAGTCTAATCGGACAAGGTGGGTTTTCTTTGTATTTTTCTGCATGAGATTTACAGAACTTCTTATATATGTGATTTGATATTTTTAGCCATTTTGGAAAATTTTTGGCCATTATCTCTTCAAAAACTTTCCGTCCCATTCTTTCACTCTTCTTTCTTGAGACTCCAATTAGGTGTATGTAAGGCCTTCTCTCTGCATTCCCTACGTCTTACATTCTGTTATTTATTTATTTGTTTGTTTTTTAAGATTTTATTTCTTTTCTTTTTCTCCCAAAGCCCCCCTGTACATAGTTGTGTATCTTTCAGTTGTGGGTCCTTCTAGTTGTGGCATGTGGGATGCCACCTCAGTGTGGCCTGATGAGCAGTACCATGTCTGCGCCCAGGATTTGAACCGGCGAAACCCTGGGCCGCTGAAGCAGAGAGCACAAACTTAACCAGTTGACCACGGGGCCAGCCTCTTAATTTTTTTCAAGATTTAATTTTTTTCCTATGTTCTTACTTATTTATTTTTATTTTCTACCCTTTTCTCTCTTCATGTTTCATTCTGGATATTGTGTTATAACCTATCTTTGAGTTGAGTAATTTTCCCTAATACTGGCCTAATTTACTGTTAAAACCATTCACTAGCACTCAAATTTTAAATATTTTATTTTTCAAATTTACAATTCCAAATTTATTCATTTTTATAATTTCTAGCACTCTGATCAAGTTCCCAGCCTGAACTTTTATGTCCTTGAACATACTAACACACAGCCCTTTTCATCTCTGTCTGACAACTCCATCATCTGGGACCTCCATGAAGCCAGCTCTGTTGTCTTTATGGCTCTGTGGTTCTGGCCACACTGGATTGAATCTTTGTGTACTTGTTGATTTTTAATGAGTACTAAACAATGTGCATGAAAAAGTAAGAGAGAGTTTGAGGGCTAGGAGGATAAAATCTTCTTTTACAGTTTATATTTGCTTTTGACAGGCTCCTAGGAGACTAGCAAAAGGGGATCATGTTAACCAAACTTAAGGCCTGAAATAATCTAAAGCTAGACTTCAAATCTTAAAAGGTAAATCTGTATATAGTTCACCTTTCTTCTAGAGTATAATCCTTTAGAGGGCCAACCTCACGTGTAGTGATCTATTGTCCTGCTCTTTGGCAGGTCCTGGATTCCAGAATACGACCACCAGAGCTGACAGATACTCCAATCTCCCCATCGCAGACAGGTCTTCCAGAATTAGCAGGCACTCCTAGGGTGGTCTTTTTTGTTTTTAAACATTTTTTCCAGCTTTTCTAGTAGTGCTTAGACTACTGACCTAAATTACCTAATTCACCATAATCAACCAACATAGGCATATATTATATATACCTAAGAATATTATTAATTACTATATTAACATTACTATATAATAAAATACAATAATATAACATATCATATATATATGATAATACTCCTTTGTAGATATATATGTATACATTGGACCAAATTATCTTACTAAGTGAAAGAAGGCATCCAATTGTTTAATTCCTATGTAATGTTAGAAAATGTAGCCAGTTTCGAAAACAAAATGGAGACCCCTATGAAGCAAGTAAATTCATTTTTTAAAGTCTACAAACTACTTGTACAAAACTAAACAATTTCCACAAGCTGACCATTTATTTAAAAACAGATATTTGATTAAAATGTCTAAATATGTGTGCTACTAAAACTCAAATAAGCCATGATGCAGTAAGAACTTACAAAGATAGGGGAAACCTTGGTATTGGGAATAAGTACAACAAAGTGTTACAGGTAAAATGATACCAAGTATGCAGTGGGTACAGTGGTGTTCAAAGAAAAACAATGGTAAGTTTGGGATGGGGACCAAAAGAGAGAGATGATTTGTCAATAGAGAGGTACAAGATGAGTTGGGACAGGAAGAAAGTATGAGGAAGAGACAAGCAAGGGAAGATATTCTGGCATAGGAGAGCAAAAGAGACCAGAGAGAGCCAAAGGATACAAGAGCCCACTATACAATTAATATTGGGAAACTACAAGTAGTTCAATATAGCTGTAACAAAAGGAGAGTGTATGCGTGCACATGCGTGGACAGTAAAGGGCACCAGGTCAGAGAACAAAGATGATGGTATGGTTTGGCATGCACTCACTCAGCATAGTCCCTCCTCCCAGCTCAGCATAGAGTGAGTGGGAGAAATCCGCTAACTGTTGGCTTTTCTCTGGGGAGGGAAAAAGTTGGAATGTGTGTCCAATGTTCTGGCATTTTAAGGGTCTGCCCAAGGACTTGTTTGTTTCTTGCCCATCTTGAAGACTCTAAATGTCTGAGGGCTACTGAGAACAAAAAAGAGTTGGGCAGCTTGCTGCTGCTCTACAGGACGCACATACAGCAGACAGAAGATGATAAAGCTCAGCAGCCTCTCCCTCAGCGGGGAAGAGAAGAGCGGAGTGTGCATCCAACATTCTGGTTCTTCAGGGAATGGCCCCTGGAACTGGTTTCTGTCTTGCCTGACTCAGAGCCCTATGGGACCTTGCATAATCTAGAAGCCTAGGTGGTGCTGAGAACAAAAGAGACCAAGGAGGCTTGTGGTGGCTCCTGAAAACCTGCAATATTGGAAACAGGCTCCAGAGGGAGCAGGAGATTACAAACTCCTGAGAAAGAAACCGAAAAGTCTCTCTAATTGGAGATTTACACATACAAATCCAGAGAAGTTACATCCACAGAAAAAGTTTGAAAGACCCCCAAAATCTCTAGCTGGGCTGACTAGTGAAGGTTATTCCCTATATGAAGGCAGTCTTGTAAGACAGGAGGGATGGCTGTTTCTCATATGTGCAGATCCCAACACAAACTTACAAGGCAAACAAAGAAACAGGGAAATATGGTTCAATCAGAAGAATAAAATCTCCAGAAACTGATCTTAAAGAAAAAGAGACCTATCAATTATCTGACAAAGAATTCAAAATACCTATCAGAGAGATGCGCAATAACCTCAGTACAATGATACAGGAACAAAATAAGAATATTAACAAAGAGAGAGAATATATTTTTACAAACTGGAGCTTAAAAATACAATAACTGAATTGAAAAATTAACTTGAAGGGCTCAACAGCAGTCTTGATGAAGCAGAAGAACTGGCAAATTCAAAAACATGTCTTCTGAAATTATCCAGGTAATTATCCAGGAGCAAAAAGAAAAGAGAATGAAAAAGAGTGAAGAAAGCCTAAGGGACATATGGTATCCACCAAATGGCCCACTAAACACATTATGGGAGTCCCAGAAGGAGAAGAGAGGGAGAAATAGGAAGAAAACTTATTTGAAAAAATAGTGGCTAAAAACTTTCCAAATCTGGAAAAGGAAATGGATATCCAGATTCAACTAGGACAAACCAAAAGAAATCTACACTGAGACACATTATAATCAAATTTGCAAAAGTCAAACAGAAACAGAGAATGTTGAAAGCAGCCAGAGAAAGGTAACTCATCATCTGCAAGGAAGCCCACAGAAGACTATGAACTGCATTTCTCAGCAAAAACCTTGCAGGCCAAAAGGCAGTGGGATGATATGTTCAAAGTGCTGAAAGACAAAAACTGCCAACCAAGAATATGATACCTGGACAAACGATCCTTCAAAAATACTTTCCCAGGTAATCGAAAGCTGAAAGAGTTCATCACCACTAGACCTTCCTTACAAGAAATGCTCGAGAGTCTTTGAAGTTGAAACAAAAGGACACTAGATGGAAACACAAAAGGATATTAACGTACAAAGTTTCTGGTAAAGGTAAATTTATAGACAAATACCGAATACTGTAATAGTGTAACAGTGGTCTGTAAACCACTTTTAGCTCTGGTACAGAGGTCAAAAAAAGTAAAAAAAATTATAAGTATGAAAATATGTTAATGGATACACAATATAAAAAGATGCTATTTGTGACATCAAGAACATAAAGTATGGGAGTTGAAATAAAAGAAAAGAGCTTTGTACACAATTTGAAGTTAAGCTGTCATCAGCTTAAAATAGACTGTTATAATTTTAAGATATTTTATATAAGCCCCAAGGTAACTACTAAGAAAATACCTATAAAAGATACACAAAAGAAAATGAGAAAGGAATAAAAGCACATTACTACAAAAAATTCAATGAAACACAAAAAAGTGGGACAGAAAAGCAACAAGACAGACAGAAAACAATGAGAAAATAGCAATAGTAAGTCCTTCCCTATCAGTAATTACCTTAAATGTAAATGAATTAAACTCAATAAAAAGACACAAAGTGGCTGAATAGATTTAAAAAAAGAAGATCCAATGCATGCTGTCTAGTGAATCTCATTCAGATTTAAGGACACACACAGGTTCAAGTGCAAGGAGGAAAAAGATACTCCATGCAAATGATAAACAAAATAGAACACGCGCAGGCGTGCTTCTGGCAGACAAGCAGACTTTAGGTCACAAACTGGAACAAGAGACGAAGGAGAACACTATACAATGATAAAGGGTGAATTCACCAGGAACATCTAACAATTATACATATATATGCCACAACATGAGAGCACTCAAATATATGAAACAAACATTGACAGAACCGAAGACAGAAATGATAGCAACACAATAATAGGAGATTTCAAACCCCACTTTTAATAATGGAGAGAGCATCAGAACATTGAGATCAATAAGCAAACAGAGGACTGGAACAATGCTATTTAGATCAAATGGACCTAACAGACAGACAGAACCACCCCACCCAACAACAGCAGCATGGACATTCTTCTCAAGTGCACACAGAACATACTCCAAAACCAATGTTTGGTCATAAAACAAGTCTCAACCAATTTAAGAAGACTGAAATGGTACCAAGTATCTTTTCTAGCTTCAACGAAGCTAGAAACCAATAGCAGAAGGAAAACCGAAAAGTTTGTAAATATGCGGCTCTTAAACAACACACTCTTCAACAACTAACAAGTCCAAGAAGAAATCACAAAAGCACAACATACTAAAACTTACAGGGTACAGCAAAAACAGTACTAAAAGGGAAGTTTATTATGGTAAATGCCTAAATTAAAAAAGAGGAAAGATCTCAAATAAATAACCTAACTTTATACCTCAAGGAACTAGAAAAAGAATAATTAAGACTACAGTTAGCACAAGGAAGAAAATAATACAGATTAGAGCAGAAATACACAAAACAGAGAATAGAAAAAAAATCAATGAAACTAACAGTTGGTTTTTCCAAAGCATCAAAAAATTGACAAACCTTTAGCTAGATTAATTTTGAGAAAAAAAGAGAGAAGACTCAAAATGAGAAGTGAAAGAGGAGACATTACAACTAATGTCACAGAAATAAAAAGGGTTATAAGAGATTACTACGAACAATTCTACGCCAACAAATTGGATAACCTGAAAAAAAATGGATAAATTCCTACAAACATACAACCTACCAAGACTGAATCAAGAAAAAATAAAAAGCTTGAACAAACCAATAATAAATAAGATTAAACCAGTAATCAAAAACCTCCCAACAAAGAAAACCCCAGTACCAGACGACTTCACTGGCGAATTGTATCAAACTTTTCCTTCTTAAATTCTTCCAAAATGAGAAGAGAGAAAATTTCCAAATTCATTTTATAACATCAGCATTACCCTGATATCAAAGCCAGAAAAAGACACCACAAGAAAAGAAAACTACAGGTTAATATCCCTGATGAACTTACATCATGATAAAACACTCATGCTTTCATGATAAAACACTCAAAAAACTAGGAATAGAAGGAAATTAACTCAACATAATAAAGCCCATACATAAAAAGCCCACAGCTAACATCATACTCAATGGTGGAAAACTGAAAGCTTTTCCTCCAAATCAGAAGAAGGCAAAGACGACCACTCTCACCACTTCCCTTCAATATAGTACTGAAGTCCCAGCCAGAGGGATTAGACAAGAAAAAGAAAGAAAAGGCATCCAAATCAGAAAGGAAGAAGTAAAATTACCTCTGTTTACAGATGATATGATCTTGTGGGGAGAAAACTCCAAAGTTTCCACACACACAAAAAACCTGTTAGAACTAGTAAATGATAGGGCCAGCCCCGTGGCCGAGTGGTTAAGTTTGCACGCTCTGCTTCGGTGGCCCAGGGTTTCGCCAGTTCGGATCCTGGGCATGGACATGGCACCACTCATCAAGTCATGCAGAGGTGGCATCCCACATGCCACAACTGCAAGGACCCACAATTAAAAAAATATACAACTACGTACGGAGGGGTTTTGGGAAGACAAAAGAAAAAATAAAATCTTAAAAAAAAAAAAGAACTAATAAATGAATTCAGCAAAGTTGCAGAATACAAAATTAACATACAAATCAGGTGTATTTCTATACACTAACAACAAGCATCTGAAAAGGAAATCAAGAAAACAATCTCATTTACAACAGCATCAAAAAGAATGAAATACTTAGGAATAAACTCAACCTGGGCATGAGTTGAAGCAAAAGATCTGTACCTGAAAACCACAACACACTAACGAAAGAAATTAAAGAAATAAGTAAATGGAAAGACATCTTATGCTCATGGATTAGAAGACTTAATATATCGTCAAAATTTCTGTACTACCCAAAGTGAGCTACAGATTCAATGCTATCCCTATCAAAAGCCAAATGGCATTTTTTGCAGAAATAGAAAAATAATCCTAAAATTGATATGGAACCACAAGCGATCCCAAATAGCCAAAACAATCTTGAGAAAGAAGAATAAAACTGAAAGCATCACACTTCCTGACTTCGAAACACAGTACAAAGCACGTATAAAGTAGAGGAAGATGGGCACAGATGTTAGCTCAGGGCCAGTCTTCTTCAGCAAAGAGGAGGATTGGCAGCAGATGTTAGCTAAGGGCTAATCTTCCTCAAAAAACAAAAATGCTACAGTAATGAAAATAGTATGGCGTTGGCATAAAGACAGATATATAGACCAATGGAAAATAGAGAGCCCAGAAATAAACTCACGCATATACAATCAAATGACCTTCATCAAGGGTGCCAAGACTACACAATGGAGAAATGACTGTTTCTTCAACAAGTGGTGCTGAGAAAACTGGATATCCACATGCAAAAGAATGAAATTGGACCCTTATTTTACACCATACACAAAGACTTACATAAGACCTGAAACCATAAAACTCCTGGAATAAAACAGGGATAACACTTCTTAACACTGGTTTTGGGAATGGTTTCTTGGCAACAAAAGTAAAAATAGACAAGTGGGACTACATCAAACTAAAAAGCTTTTGCACAGCAAAGGAAACAATAAAGAGAGTGAAAAGGCAACCTATGGAATGGAAGAAACCATATATCTGATAAGGGGTTAATACCCAAAATATCTAAGGAACTCCAACAATTCAATAGCAAAAAAACAAATACCCTGATTAAAGAATGGCCAAAAGACTTGAACAGCCATTTCTCCAAAGAAGATATTCAATGATCAACAGGTACATGAAAAGATGCTCAGCAGCACTGATCATAAGGGGAAGGCAAATGAAAACCACGTGAGTTGTCACCTCACACTTGTTAGGATGACCATTATTAAAAAAAAAAAGAAAAGAACACACCAAGTGTTGGCGAGAATGTGGACAAACCAGAACCCTTGTACACTGCTGTAAAACGGGAATGTAAAATGGTGGCAGCTGCTGTGGAAAACACTATGGAGGTTCCCCCAAAAATTAAAAACAGAACTACCATATGGTCCAGCAGTCTCACTTTGGGTATTTATCCAAAAGAACAGAAATCAGGATCCTGAAGAGAGATGTGCGCTTTCATATTAACTGCAGCATTGTTCCCAATAGCCAAGATGTGGAAACAACCTAAATGTCTACTGATGGATGAATGAATAAGGAAAATACGGTATAAACACACAATGGAATATTATCCAGCCTTAAAGAAGGAAATCTCGTCTTATGCTACAACGTGGATGAAGCTTGAGGACGTTATGCTAATGAAATAAGCCAGTCACAAAAGGACAAATATTATATGCTTCCACTTCTATAAGGTATCTAAAGTAGTGAAACTCACAGAAGCAGACAGAATGGTGGTTGGCAGGGGCTGGGAGAGAGGAAAACAGGGAGTTGCTATTCATTGGGTACAGAGTTTCAGTCATACAAGATGAAAAAGTTCTAGACATCTGCTATACAGTAATGCACATATAGTTAATACGGTCCTACACACTTAAAAATTTATGAGGGTAGATTTCATGTTTTTTTTAAAATCACAATTTAAAAAAAAGAATGTACTTAGAAAAGCTAAGAACATTGGGGAAAAAATAGTAACAATTGAAGTCTTGCTTTATTAGAAGTTAAAAGTTTTAGAAAGCTTCCTTCATAAAAACCACGTGGTCCTACTACTAGAATTACAGAAAAATCAAAGGGAGAAAAAGAAAAAACCTAAAAATACAAACATTTATGCATATGTGTCATCCATAACCAGTGAGAAAAGAGTGGATTATTTGATAAATGGAGCTGAAAGAATGGTCTCATTTTTTTGGAAAAAATGGTTAGATTCCAAACTTACATCATGTAATGAAATAAATACAATTTTTTTAGCTGGATAAGAGACATACATTTAGTTTACAACAAGTAAGGACTTTAGACTGGCGGGCAGAATATAGAAAACATAGAGTTTTCCTAACTCTTACTACATCTTTCTAAGTCTTCTTTAACACTAAAGTCATATAAAATCTTCAAAGACCATATTCTAGATGAATACAGAAAAGCACACTCCAATAGCAAATATAAATACACTGTTTTTCATTTTTACTAAAACTGCTTTGTTCTAGTCACAAACGCAGAAGAGAATGGCTGTTCAAAAAAGCAGTGTGATATTACCGCAGGAACAGCAAACTATTTTAAAGTCTTAAGATATGGCTTAAGTCCAGCTTTGCAAACATAAATGAGAAAATGAATCATGCTTCAATGGGATGTTATAAATCCACTAAGAATAACATTTTCAAATAACATATATTGACATGGGAAATACTCCATTCAGTCAGCCAGTCAACAGATACTATGTTGAACCCTGGACTATGTGTCAAAGATAAAATAATGAGCAAGGAAGATATGATCCTTGCCAATCAAGAATCTTCTAGTCAGGGAGAAAGGCAAACAAAGATTACAGTGGTGATATACTTGAAATAAAAGGTACAAGGAGATTTGTAAGTATATAGCAGGGGCACCAATCTACAAGAGTCAGAGAAGGCTTTGTAGGAAATGTGACATTTTAAGCTCAGACCCGAAAGATACATAGGAAGCTCAACCACAGATATGGGCTGAGGTATAAGCACACTGAGCACTCAGCATATAGAAATGCCCAGGGAAGACAGTGGGGTGGAGGGGTGGAGGGAAGACATCCCAAACTGTACGTATACTAAAGGCCTAAAGACATCTGCACAGATTAATACTGAAAGTGTATAAAAAAAATGGTCAGTCCTTAGCCCTGGTTATAGAATAGGACTGTGAGTAATTTCTACTTCTTTTCCATTTTTCTTTCTTTTCTACATTTCCTAAAGTAATCACACATTACCATTTACATTTTTTGGCCAAAAAAGCATTATTAAAATAATACTTCACTATTTACCAGCCTTTAGGGAGAGACTGTTTTTGTTAATCTTAGACAAGTCTCTTAAGACCTAATTATTCATTTGGAAAATAAGGCTAATAACATTTAATTTCACAAATTTGCTGATTTGGATCAAACATCATAACATAACGTGCAGGAAAATGATTTTGTAGCTGCGGTTGTTGTACCTAGCTCAGTATCAGAGCCACCAGATAAAGGTATTAAGACAGAATCAAGGGGTGGGAGGTGTGGCAGGACTGGATGGTGGAACAGGAGGATGAAAGTGCAGCGCTGATGAAGCTGGCGAGCGAGTTACTGACATGTTGCCACTCCCCTCCAGCAATGACGACAGCCAGTGCCAATCAATCCTGATGTTTTCCTCACTGAGCTTAGACTCAATCTCAGAACCCTTCTCCACATAAGACTCCAGGCAGCCACCGCATATGGCATCCTACTCGAAACCTTCTGCCATCACCAGCCTCAGAATTCCAAACATGAACACAATCAATTCTACCATTTTTTAAAAAATTGGGTTATAAAACTCTCTTCTTTCATTTATATTTTAACTCATATGTTCTGTTTTCTGTTAAAAAGTATATCTTATAGCACTTCTAGACGTTTTGATTTAGTATTCTGGAACCCGACAGAGAATACAGCCACGTGCTGCATAACAACATTCCGCTTGACGAGAGATCACACATACAGTGGTGGTCCCACTAATTAGTACCATCTGGCCTAGGTGTGTACTAGGCTATACCATCTAGGTTTGTGTAAGTGTGCTCTATGGTGTTCACAAAATGACAAAATCACCTAATGACACATTTCTCAGAACATATCCTCGTCGTTAAGCAACATATGACTGTAATTAAGGGACTACAGTATTTTACAAATAGATTTACATATAGTTACAAATGGGGAAGTCAGATACACACTACAACTTTAGATGAATTGTTGCTTTTTCACACAACGGAAGAAATGAATTTCTTACCTTTCTTCTGGAGTGTCTACGTGAAAGGTTCTCTCTATGACAGTGGTCCACTGGAGACATCTGATAATAAATGTGTTTGGCTTTGGTCGTTCTGTTTTCATTAACTGGCATTCTAGAAATAAAATAAAAGGTCTCTTTGAATATATTCATATTTAAATCAAGAAGTAAATAGCTGAGAACTATAGGGTTCTATTCTAACCAAACACTGCAACCTCACAGCTTTCTATGGATCTCCACTCAAGGCTGTTCACCGCCTGACCTCAGTATTCCTTTCCAATTCTATTCATCAGCCAAACTGGACTACTGAACTTTCCCCAAATACGTCTTGCTGTTTCCTATATCTATACCTTTGCTCCAGCTTTCTGACTACCTGGAATGCTTTCCATTTATTTCACCCCTACCCACATGCAATCACCAACAGTCAGAAGAAAAGCTATCCTTTAGGGTCCAGATCAAATCCTACTCTTTCCACAAAACCTTTTATAACACCTGGTCCTAGATTGACCCTCCCCCCACCCACATTCTCATACTTATTACTGTATCCCTCATTTTCCACTTAGCATAGACTACCTTATGTTATTATTTATGTTAAGAAGGTAACCTTATCCCTGCCTAGCCTATCAGCCTTTTGACAGTATACACTGCCTAAAACTCTCAGTAATCACAGCCCCTTGAGCCAGTCAGCCAGAAAGTGATAAAATGTGCCAGGGAATAACTAGGAAGACTTCAAAGAAAAGGAGCATAGTGTAGTGGCTAAAAGTATGGACTGAACATCAGTGTGCCTGAATTCAGTTTCTTTTTCCTACCATGAACTATGCAATCCTGGACAAGTGAATTAATCTCTCTTGTCTTCAAGTATTAAATCGGAAAAAATAAGAGTATCTACTTCATAAAATTGGTGTGGGGATTAATAATAAACCAATGCAATACTTACTGTGTGAATCATAATAAGTTTTCAACAAATGTTAGTTATTATTATTAGGTGTACTTTATTTATTAAAGGTGGACTTTAAATGATACCTGGTATAGGGTAACAAGAGAAAGTAGGGTAGGTTGTCTACCGACATTGCTCTTTTGAAAGAAACTAGCTGACAAATTCAAAAGTATTTTCTCATTGCTTCTCTGTTTTGTCCCATCTCCATCATTAGCAGCTATCAACTACCATTTCTATGTCTTTATAGGACTAAGTAGGTCATTGATCACATTGGACTAATTCTTTATTGACTCTACACTACAAAACATCGTTCACTCAAGGGTCTCTGCTTAGTCTTCTTCACTTTCCTAACAAGCTTTCATGGTTTCGGCCATCATCTCTCAGCTTAACCAATATCAAAACACAAACTTCTTTCTATCTTGGATCTCTATTTTATGATATACATGTCTAACTACACAGTAGATATTTCTACCTCGTTAATTACTGGTACCACACCTAAAACCAAATCCACTATCTTTCCTCCTAAATCTGTTCTTCCACCTGGCTTTCCCAATTTTTCTACCATCTAGACTGAAAATCTGCGGTGATTTTTTTTTTATATTGGTAGTATTCACCAGTACTACCTGGCTTTTCCATTGATGCAATTCCACTTCAGACTCTCACCGCCCAAGGCCGAAACCTCCCCAGGTGCCATGAAACCAGATCTCCCCACTCAGAGCCGTGGAAGGCTGGGTAAGTACCTGCAGAGAGGAACTGTGTTCTAAGAGACGGCTGAGCTTGTCCACTGTGAGCTCCCGGTCTCCCGCACCTTTGCTCCCCCTGCAAACCCCTGCGGCTGCTTTCTCTACCTCAGATGACAGCGCCTCCACCCTTTCAACTGTTCAAGGCAAAAGCCTTGGAATCATTTTTAAGTCCGTCTTCTCTTACATCTCATTCTGGAAATGCTGTTGGCTCCACTTTCAAAATTTATCCAGGATCACTTCTCAGCTCTTCCACCACCTGGGAAGAAGCCCTCACTATCCCTCACATGAATACTTCAACAACCTCAGAACAACTTTCTCCTACCCTTCACTGCAGTATGCTCTGGACACATGCAGTCAGAAATCTTCTTAAAATGAATGACTGCAAGAAAAAATCTTGAAACGTTTCCAATTCACTAAGAATAGAAGACGAAGGCCATCACATGATCTACAAAGGCCCCACACGATCCGGGCCTCGCATCCACCCTACTTAAGTTTCTGACCCTCTTTCAGGCCACTCCGCCAGCCACCTGCTTCCCGGCAGCTCCCCGACAGCACGCTGCAAGCTCTCTCCTTAGAGCTTTTCGTCTGGCTGTGCCCTCTGCCTGGCATCTTTTCCCCTCAGACACCCCACAGCTACTTCCTCAACTCTTTCAAGTCTTAGATCAACTCTGACCTGCTACTTAACACTGCAATTGCATCCCTTCCCCAGGACTCCCCTCCCCCTCTTACCTGCTCTACCCTTCATTCCCGACAGTATGTTATCATCTTTGAACGTATCAGATGACTGGCTTAGGATCTTTCTTGTTTACTGTCTGTCTCCTCAACCAGAATCTAAGTTCCACTAATATATTCTTAGTACCCTAGAACGGAGCCTGACACATAGCAGACACTCAATGAATAATGTCTAAATATGTGAATTCTGATAGTAAGAATCTAACAAGAAGGTAATTTTGATGACACAGGAAAGAGGAGAAAATGTCTGAAGCAACTTCCTTACATAGTCAAGAAGGGAGGATTTGCTGGACAAGCAGAGGGCTGCGCCAGTTAGGAGTTCAGGCAGTTTAGTGGTGCAAGAGGAGAGAAGACAGGGCAAAGGGCTCTAATGCTGCGAGTGCACAGATGCAAGTAGGAGTTGGGAGAAATTATTTTCTCATTGCTTCTATTCTTTCAATGAATTAGGATGTAAAGCCATCCTTAAGAACAAGGTTGGAAGAGGACGCACTGGGGCTTGAGAATAGAGAAGATAGGTAACAGCCCTGTAGGAGAATGGAGGAGCAAATGGACTAGGGAAATCGACCAAGACTGCTGTTCAGCACTAAGGGCCCACTGGAAGTGAATTACCAAGAATTTAAAGTATCAGGAATCATGCTGTGCATTTCTCCCCAGATACATTCAGCGGCATGGGTGCAGATGGGGGACACAAAGACTGGATTTGAGCAAAGCTGTAAGTTAACCAAGCAAGTCTGACAAAGCAAGAAAGTGGAACAGAACAGAGGATGTAAGACAAAGGAGCGGTTTAGACAATCAACTAAGGAATTTAAAATGGAGGGAAGTGAGAACCTGGTGGTGCACAAAATAATGAAAAAGTGGCAGAAGCAGTGGATCATAAAATCCACTGTTTCACAGTTAAATCTTGTACAGCAATATACTTTTTGAAATGTGAATGTTAAAGAAATACCAAATATAATATGCCAATTTTTATTTTTTGTTTGACATACGAAAGTTTTAAAATATCCAAGATATTATACCAATAAAGAACCGCATAGTTTCCTCTGACTTACTCTGCCCATGAAGCACAGACCCAATCTGAGTCTCTCTGAAGCCCACTGTCCTTTCCCATTTCCTTCTTTACAAAACTCCTAGTAAGTTTCCAGTCGGTGTTCACTATACCGTTTTACAGGTTCACTATACTGTCTTACGGTATATGTGTAACATATACAAAAATATATGTTAATTTGATGTCCTTGCTAGATAAATTACTTAAAAGTTAGGAATTATATGCATAACTCTTACTCATAGCACCTACGACAGTGACACCACGTAAGGGTACTTAGTAAATACTTGATGACTGAGTAATTGGCTAATTGGCTTTTAATGTAAAGAATGGAGGACAGACATTTAAAAGAGAGCCAGGCCTTACAAAAATACTCGAAAAAAGGGGAGAATAGAAAAGGAAAGAAAGAATGCCCACTCCTACGTTCACCTATTTCAGTTTTACTTAAGTTTCCCATGATGGTGATGTCAAGGTAACTAAGATAAGAGACTTTAAAATTAGAACACCAGACTCAAACCCTACCTCCATGACACAGTATCTGCTGTGAGATCCTAGGCAAAGAGCTTTGCATCACTAAGCCCCTAGGTTCCCATCTTTAAAAACACTACTAGGAATTAAAGTAAAACTTTAAAGGAAGCATATTTTCAATACTATACCTAATTTAAGTTTAAATGCTAAAATTTAAAGAACTTCTCAACACTGTAATTTTAAGCTACTTGAAATACTACATATAAGGGGCCAGCCCAATGGAGTAGTCGTTAAGTTTGCACGCTCCACTTTGGTGGCCTGGGGTTCACAGGCCCAGATCCCAGGCACAGATCTACACACCACTCATCAAGCCTTGCTGTGGTGGCATCCCACAGACAAAACAGAGGAAGACTGGCATAGACATTAGCTCAGTGACCATCTCCATCAAGCAAAAAGCAGAAGATTGGCAAAAGATGTGAGCTCAGGGCCAATCTTCCTCACCAAAAAAAATACTACATATGAGATTCTAAGCAATTATCAATTACTGTAATTTATAAAAATTATAATAAAAGTGATTACTTTAATTATCATTCCCAAGCAGACCACTAACAAGGAATTGTTTAGAAAAGAATCAGTGGTTAAGTTCGCGAGCTCCACTTTGGCAGCCCAGGGTTTCGCTGGTTCGGATCCTGGGCACGGACATGGCACTGCTCATCAGGCCATGCTGAGGCAGTGTCCCACATAGCACAACCAGAGGCGCTCACAGCTAGAATATACAACTATGTACTGGGGGGCTTTGGGGAGAAGAAGAAGAAGAAGAAGAAAAAAAGATTGGCAACAGATGTTAGCCCAGGCGAATCTTTAAAAAAAAAAAAAAAAAGAATCAAATTTTGTATTTACATATAGGATAGTTTTAGAAAAATATTAAAATAATAATGCAATGACTTAAGTAGTTATGCAGAACTTGGCTGTTCTGACTAAATATGCTAAGTATTCATGGACTCAACAACATAAATGAAATGCCAATTATGGGACAAGCACTATGCAAGATTCTGGACACAGTGAGTAAGAAAAATGAGCTAAGAAACTCTACAAGCTTACAACACACCCCAAACTTCATTATTAATCATGCTACATGAGTAATTATAAAGAAGTAACTCACTAATGGTACAAAGGTTTTAGTCAGGTCCTCCTGAAGCCTCTAGTTCAACAAAAATGTTACATGTAGTTATGAACAAGTAGTATAATGCAAATAAACCTAGATTTTATAGGTTTCAATATGAAATACTCTATAAATGAATCCAATTTCTAAGTAATACCCATTCGTCTGAGACTGTAGAAGAGAGAACTGGCTACCAAAAGCTAGCTCAAAATATTCAAGTGGTAGTTGTGTCAACACCAAGAGAAGAGAACACTCTCCCACAACGTCTCAGGGTTTACCGCTGTAGATAAACAAATGTCATCAGAGTTGAATCCGAATTCAAAACAACTGAAAATTTAAATTATCATGTTAAAACAAGCGAGCCAGTAAACAGAGAAACTTTTGAGTCCTTTTATGTTAGCCGTGATACGCAATCATGAACACATCTGGCAGTGCTCTGTAAACTGAAGAAATACATGCCACAAAGTTATCAGAACATGGTTCATGTCTGAAAACTTTTATTCTTAGAAGAGACTAATTCTTAAAGAGAATTCTTAATGGACACGGTGATTAATAAATAGATCAGACAATAATTCTTTAGAAGAATATTTTCCTTTAGTTATGTAAAGATTCCCAATTCAAGGTAGGCAAATAAAATTTAAAAACAAAAGTGGAAATTTCAGATAGAGTTTCTAAAAAGCTATTAACCAAGTGACTATCTGTGACTCCCAGAACCATTTAATGCAAGTGCTCCTATAGAAAATGCGAGGGAGCTAACTTTTAATATAACATAACTTATGATACTTTTCAGTAGAGTGTTAGTTACACTGGTACTTAAATTAGATAGTTATACTAGTTAAACTCATCTGATCAAGTTAAACCACAAGCTAAATTTCAAACATTCTGCCTACTCTACCTTTCTGAACCACAGAAGACTAAGTTTATCCAAAGCTGTAATTACTCTCTAAACCTGAAAGCCAATTAAATTAGGGACTGCAACATGCCAGATCACAAAAACATACACTGTGGCTGGCCCAGTGGCATAGTGATTAAGTTCACGTGCTCTGCCTCAGTGGGGTTCGTGGGTTCAATCCCGAGTGCGAACCTCACACCACTGCACAAGGCACGCTGCTGTGGTGTCCCACATACAAAACAGAGGAAGATGGCACAAATGTAGCTCAGCAAAAATCTTCCTCAACCAAAAAGAGGAAGACTGGCAACAGATGTAGCTCAGGGCCAATCTTCCTCACTAAAAAATAAAAAAATAAATTCTACTAACATTCAATGCAAGAAACAAAGGCATAGTAATAGATTCTACTTATAATTAAATCACATAACCAAATAATGCTAACTGTGAGTTATAATGCCCATAAAGCGAGTTTATTTTAAAGTCCCCAGTATAATATACTATTGTGGATATTCTTTGAAAGGGGTAAAAAGCATTTCTTTCTTTTGTTTAAATTTTTACTATCCAGGAGCAAAAATGCGTAGTGCCCAATTAAGACTCGACAAACAACCTTCAAGAGACAGTTCAATCCACTGAGAGGGAGGTGTCCTGGGGGCAAGTGCCTGGTGAGAAGAGTAAGTCCACAGGGGCTGTCTGCTCAGGGATCACTGTGTCAGGCACTGCACCCGCTGGTGGTTCCTAAATGTTACTTGTTTCACCCAAAGGACAAACCTACGAGGTGTTACGTGACTACCCTCCGTTTTACAAGTGAGCAGACTGAGACTGAGACTAGCTACATAACTTGCCCCAAAACACACAGCGTGCAAGTAACTCTATAAGGATTTGCCCCCAGATCTATCTGACTCCAAATTCCATGCTCTTCTGGAAAGGATATACTGCTAGGAAACCCGCCTCAAACAATCAGTAATCATCTGTCAAAGCGAGGTGACTGCCCCCACCCTCTCCCACACATTCCACATACCTTCCCAGGGCTTGGCCCTCTCCCTGTAGGACACCGTCTCCTACAAAGAAATTCAGGATAATTTTCACCTGATACCAATGTTTGCCCCGGCTCTGAACACAGCAGAGGGATGGTTAAAGAGGATTATCCCCTGGTGGGACCCTAATCCTGGCATGCAACCAAAGTAGGGGTGGGGATAGAGGACATGTAACTCTTCTAGGCTAGAAGAGGCTTAAGAGACACACTCATCAAACGCCACATGCGGTCCTTAACACAGGCTGCTTTAAACAAGCCCACTGTAAATTGTGAAAGATATTTTAGGTGACAACTGGGGAAATATGAGTATGAATTCGTATTAGACAATATTAAATATTTGTAAATTTTATTGGGTGTGATAATGGTATAGGAATTACATACGAAAATGTCCTTATTGTTTAGAGATTCCTACTCAAGAATTCAGGGATAAAATGTCACGATTATCACAATTTACTTTAAATATTTTAACAAAAGATGATGCAAATATGGTAAAATGTTAACTGTTAAGTCTAGGTAATGAATATATGAGAGTTCAACAAGCTATTTTCTCTCTTTATCTATATGTCTGAAATTTTTAATAAAAAGATAGAAAATCCTTCCAAAATAATATTAGATTCTTTCCTCAAAGTATGTACCAAAATAAACTAGACAAGGCTGAAACAGTTGAATGTTGAAAACAAAATTACTATTATATTTTCTTTTGGGTGAGGAGCTAACATCTGTTGCCAATCTTCTTCTTTTTGCTTGAGGAAGACTGGCCCTGAGCTAACATCTGTGCCAATCTTCCTCTATTTTATATATGGGATGCTACCTCAGCACGGCTTGAAGAGCAATGTATAGGCCCACACTCAGGATCCGAACCCATGAACCCCAGACCACTGAAGTGGAGCATGTGAACTTAACCACTATGCCACCAGGCTGGCCCTAAGAAAATTATTTTTAAAACATAAAATACATAGATGAATATCGAAAATAAAGACACTTCTAGTTAATGAAACTCATTTAACACAAGTGAAACTTCAGAGTATTTCACTGGAAATTGAAGTTTAAAGGTATTACTGCTGGCATAATCAGTTTACTTCATATCAGTTATAATTGACAACTTAAATGCCTCAAGCTTCTGTGTGCAAGAATGGGACAATTCCTACTCACGTATCTTTACAGCCACTTATCAGTGTTTACCAGGGTGAGCAGACAATAAATATACATATAGATCAAGATGCACGTGCACTGAACACTGCTCTCTCGCCCCCTAATTGCTCCTGTCACTCAAAACCACCACCTGCAAGAGTGGCCTTTGCTGTTGTTACCAATACTTAACCAATGATCAAAGCTGTAGTTTCCCCCACTCTCCTGAAATCTACTCATCGGTATCTTGTCTTTGTTCTCATTTTCATTGCTTTGCTACACCTGATAGCCTGGGCCCCCTCCTTTGAGGCACTCCCCTTTGGCCCCCATGACACTGATTGGCCTGCTTCTGCTTCCAACTCTCTCACCTTCACCTGTCTTCTTTCCTGGGCCTCTTCCTCTGAACTGAGCTGCGCCCTTAGGCTCAGACCATTGTGGTAAGCTTTTCTTTTATGAAAATTTTGTCCTTAGTAAATTTAGACGTTCATCAAACAAATACTCATTGTGTGTCCACAGTATGCCAAGCCACAACCAGACACTGGGAATACAGCAGTGAACAAAACAAAGTCTCTATTTTTCATAAAGTTTATATTTTTGGTGAGGGGATAACTAGTCAAGCCATAAACAAGTAAAACAGTTAATTTATAACATAATAGGTGCTTCTAAGTATCATGAAGAAAAATTAGGGCAATGATTTAAAAATAACAGGGAGGTGGTTACTATTTTAGAAAGAATGGTTAGAAAGGGTGCCTCTCCATGAAATGACGGACCAATGCAGGTCTCTGTGGGTGAGCGATCTGGGTGGAAGGCACAGCAAGTGCAAAGACCCAGAGCAGGAGGAAGCCCACAGACACGTCTGAGAAAGAGCCAGGAGTCCAGTGGGACTGGCATAAAGTAAGCTAGGGAAATGGCAGGAGATGAGGTCAGAAAGACCTTCAATGACCTGGTAAGGATTCTGGACCTAATTCCAGGAGGCTCTCTCATGGCTTTGCCTCGATGATCACCTGACATTTGATGACTGTCAAACCTGCACCTCCAGTGCCAGCCCTTCCATCAAGCACCAGATCCATACGGCAAAACTGGCACCTCTCTTTCGAGGCTCTCTTATCTCCTTCTTAACATATCTAACAGGGGTTTGTTTTCTTATCTTCCAAACTGCAAATTACCACATCAACAGTGTTTCCATTCATTTTATTTCTGTATCATTTTCCCAATCACTCAAGGAACATCCCACAGTCATCTCTGACCCCTTTCAACCCACGGCCATGGCTGCAACGTTCATCGTACCAGTTCTTTCAGAACGTCTCTTAAACCATTGCTTCTTTTCACTGCTGTCACCAAACCAGAGACCTTACTACCAAACTCTGGATCTCTGAAACGGCCTCCCAGCTGGTCTCCCTTTCTCCAGCCTTCTCCCCGTCCAAAGTGTCCGCCATACTACTGGCCTGATTAGTCTTACTCAAACTCTTATTGCACAGGACGTTCTCCTCAAAAGCACACTACCCTCTGCAGACACAGTTCAAATTCCCTCGTCTGACTTTCAAAGCCATTCTGTCTGACTCTGGAAGGCCAGAGAGTGACGTCAGCATCATGGCAGAGTGACCTCTCCCTTGGACTCTCCCCACTAAAATACAACCAAAAGGACATTCAAACACCAACAGAGGACACACACACAGCAAAAAAGATGTCTGAGAGACCCAGGCAGCCATATGTCTGAAGGTGGTGGTGGGGCTGGATCCTCCAGAGGAAGTAAAAGCTGATTGGCAGGAGCTCCGCAGAGAGAGGGGCCATGGCTTCAGGAGGTGAACGGCTGAGGGGAGGTGCCTATCCCTGCCTAGCACTCCAGCCCCATGATCGCCCGGGGTGCGGGGCAGAGAGGAAGGGGCGGGCTGGGGGGAGGTGCACAGCTGAGGAGAGGCACCCCTCTTTGCCCAGCGCTCCAGCCCCACAATCACCTGGGGCACGTCACAGAGAGGGATGGGCCGGTTGGGGGTGCCCAGTGAGTGCCGAGAGCACCACGCAGAGAGAGGCAGTGGTTTGGGGAGGCACGCAGGTATAAGAAAGTGGTCCTTACCCCACCTGGCACTCCAGTCCTGCAATTGCTAAGAGCTCTGCACAGAGAGAGAAGTGGAGGCGGGGGAAGCACAAAGGAAGGAGAGTACCCCTCTTCCTGCCCAGTGCTCCAGATCTGCCATTGGCCAGAGCGTCACACAGTCATAAAAGCAGCCAGTGGTCCGAGCTGGGGAGCCCCTGATCATGCTGGGCCCAGAAAACACAGTGCCTGATACCCATCCAGTGGAGGCATGTGGCAGCAGTAACCAGATAATACCACCGTGCGGAGGCAAAAATCCACACCATCAAGCAGTATGAGGAAGTATATTAAATCTGCAGACCAGAAGGAAAATGACAAGTACCCAGAAGCCAACCCTGAAGATACAGAAATCCATAACCTAAACGACAAGGAATTAAAAATAGCTATGCTAAAAAAACTCAGCAAGTTACAAGAAAACACAGAAAGACAAATTGACGAACTCAGGAGCTTCTTCACAAAAGAGACTGACACTATAAAGAAGAATCAATCTGAACTGTTGGAGATGAAAAACACAATGAATGAGAGTTAGAAAAATACGGACTTCCTAAACAACAAAACTGACAATATGGAAGACCGAATTAGCAATTTAGAAGACAATACTACAGAAATGCTTCAGAGGGAGGAGAAGAGAGAACTAAGACTAAAAAGAAATGAAGAAGCTCTCAGAGAAATATCCTACTCAATGAGGAAATGCAACATAAGGATTATAGATATTCAAGAGGGGGAAGAAAAGGAGAATGGAGCAGAAAGCTTGTTCAAAGAAATAACAGTAGAGAATTTCACAAACCTGGTGAAGAACATGGAAATCCACATGAAAGAGGCTACCAGACCTCACAATTATGTTAATGTAAAAAGACCTACTGCAAGGCATATAGTAGTAAGCTGACAAAAGTCAATGACAAAGAAAAAGTATCATGGGCAGCAAGGCAGAAGAAAATAACTTACAAAGGAACCCCTATCAGGCTTTCAGTGGATTTCTGAGCAGAAACCTTACAGGCTAGGACAGAGTGGAATGATACATTCAAAATCCTGAAAGATAAAAACTTTAAGCCAAGAATATCTAGCAAAATCTCCTTTAGATATGACAGAGAAATAAAAACTTTCCCAGATAAACAAAAGGGAGTTCATCGCCAAAGACCCCCCAACAAGAAATCCTCAAGAAGGTCCTGCTACCTGAAAGGAAAAGAGAAAAAACTAACAGGAAAGGGCCTACAAAGCCCCAAGCAAGGAGATGAAAAGGTATGCAACAATCAGAAATCAGGAGCTCTCTATCAGATCAGGTTGGTAACACTTAACTTTTACATCAAGGATAAAGAAAAGGAAAACACCAAAATAAAAATTATCTCATCATTTTAACCACAAACTCACAACACAAGATGGAATAAGATATGACAAAAATAACTTAGAAGGGAAAAGGAAAGGGATGGAATCAGGATAGTCTAAGGAAATGAGGCAATCAGAAAATGGACTATCTCATCTTCGAGACATTTTTACGAACCTGATGATATCCACTAAACAAATAATTAGAACAGAGACATATACAATAAACAAGGAGAAAATGAAGAAAACCAACATAGAAAACTACCTAATCAAATCAGTAGCCCAATATACATGGGATGAAAAACAAAGGATATATAGAAGAACCAGAAAACATGCAATAAGATGGCAGCATTAAGCCCTCATATATCAATAATCACTCTAAACGTAAATGGACTGAACTATCCAATCAAAAGACACACAGAGTGGCAGGATGGATTAAAGAACAAGACCCAACAATATGTTGCCTCCAGAAAACACATATCAACTCTAGAGACAAACACAGACTCAGAGTGAAGGGATAGAAGACAATACTCCAAGCTAATGGCAAAAAAGAGAAAGCAGGTGTTGCCATACTTACATCAGACAAAGTAGACTTCAAGATAAAACTGGTAAAGAGAGATATAGAGGGGCACCGTTTAACAATAAAAGGCACAACACTTACAAATATCCATGCACCCAACACAGGAGCACCAGAGTACATAAAGCAACTATTAACAAACCTAAAAGGAGATATCAACAACAACACAGTAATAGTAGGGGACCTCAACACCCTACTTACTTCAATAGATTGATCATCCAGACAAAAAGCCAAGATGCAGATAGAATTAAATGAAAAACTAGACCAGATGAACTTAATAGACATATAAAGAGTACTCTGTCCAAAAACAGCAGAATATACATTCTTCTCAAGCGCACATGGAATATTCTCAAGGATAGACCATATGTTGGGAAACAAGGCAAACCTCAATAAATTTAAGAAGATTGAAATCATATCTACTATCTTCTCTGACCATAATGCCATGAAACTAGAAATCAACTACAAGAAAAAAATGGGGAAAGGAACAAAAATATGGAGAATAAACAACACGCTACTGAACAACCAATGGGTTGTTGAAGAAATAAAGGGAGAAATAAAAAAATATTTGGAGACAAATGAGAATGAAAACACACCATACCAACTCATATGAGACGCAGCAAAAGTGGTCCTAAGAGGGAAATTTATAGCAATACAGGTCCTCATTAACACACAAGAAAAAAGCTCAAAGAAACAATCTTAAACTACACCTAACAGAATTAAAAAAGAAGAACAAACAAAACCCAAACTCAGCAGAAGTAGGGAAATAATAAAAATTAGAGCAGAGAAATAAATGAAATTGAAACAAAAAAGACTGTAAAAAGGATCAATGAAACAAGGAGTTGATTCTTTGAGAAGATAATAAAATTGACAAACCCTTAGCCAGACTCATTAAGAAAAAAAGAAAGAAGCCTCAAATAAATAAAATTAGAAGTGAAAGAGGAGAAATTACAACAGATACCACAGAAATACAGAAGATTATAAGAGAATATTGTGAAAAACTATATGCCAACAAACTGGACAATCTAGAAGAAACGGATAAATTCTTAGACTCTTACAACCTCCCAAAACTGAATCAAGAAGAAATAGAGAATCTGAATAGACCAATCACAAGTAAAGAGATTGAAACAGTAATCAAAAATCTCCCCAAAAATAAAAGTCCAGGACCAGACGGCTTCTTGGGAGAATTCTACCAAACATTCAAAGAAGATTCATTACCTATTCTTCTCAAACTATTCCAAAAGATTGAGGAAGATGGAAATATTCCTAACATTCTACAAGGCTAACATCACCCTAATCCCAAAGCCAGACAAGGACAACACAAAGAAGGAAAATTACAGGTCAATATCGCTGATGAACATAGATGCAAAAATCCTCAACAAAATATTGGTAAACCGAATATAGTAATACATTAAAAAGATCATATACCATGATCAAGTGGGATTCATACCAGGGACACAGGGATGTTCAATATCGGCAAATCAATCAATGTGCTACATCACATTAATAAAATGAGGAACAAAAACCACATGGTCATCTCCATAGATGCAGAGAAAGCATTTGACAAGATCCAACATCCATTCATGACAAAAACTCTCAATAAAATGGGTATAGAAGGAATGTACCTCAACATAATAAAGGCCATATATGACAAAGCCACAGCCAACATCATACTGAATGGGGAAAAACGGAACGCCATCCCCCTGAGAACAGGAACAAGACAAGGATGCCCACTATCACCACTCTTACTCAACACAGTACTGGAGGCTTTGCCTACAGCAATTAAGCAAGAGAAAGGAATAAAAGAAATACAAATAGGTACTGAAGGCTTTCAGCAGATACAGATACATATTTATGTGTAAATAAATCCTAATAACATCAATTGGGAAAAAATTGAAAGCCTAATCAAATTCTTGATTGCACAGCTATGGATCTAACACGTTTTCCTTAGGAAAATTGATAGAAATAATTAGATTTATAGAAGAGTTAAAAGATTTTTTCCCTTGGAGAAAAATTAAAAGGTAGGCCTATCCATTCAGAGTAAAGTACAGAATTGTCCAAAAAAACCAACGAATTTTGGAGGACTGTAAACAAACAATCCTAATAATTTCATTAAAAACATACGTAAAGATAACCAAAGAGTCATTATTAGTATCTGACCCATCTGGAAAACAGTCTCTAACTTCCTGAAACTTTAAGGAGAAGATATAGATGTCTCTCCTTCTGTTCAGGAATTCTGACTCCAAATAAGCTATCCTGACTTTAAAAGGTTTCCACCACAGCCATAAAGAGGTCTCTGGGTCTTTCCATAGCACAAAATACTTCATTTTAAAATCTAGTTCAACTGATGCATTGCAAGCTAAACGAAGAGCATACTTTGGAATAATCAGCTCATTCATCTCTAGCAGAAGAGAAACAAAATCTCATCTTAAATCTTTTGCCAATTTAGGTCAGTAGGGAAACTGCTTTCCATCATATCTTTCTCCAAAATTTATTCTTTTAAAATAATTAACTACTAAGTCTTTATTTTAGCACATTATCAGCTGCTTCACCACATTAAGATTTTATATGCATTACCTCTTTCCTAATCTTTCCAATAAAGTTGTAAAGTATTTTCATCATTTCCATTTCACAAATAAGAAAATGGAGGCTATCTGATTTCTAAGTCACTTGTTCATAATCATCAAGTCATTAAAGTTGTAAAACTGAGTCTCTAATTCAGGTTTTCTAGTTCTAAATTCTTGGCTCTTCTTAGTACGTCACATAATGTTTCAGGATAAATGTCAGCTGCTTACAAGAGAGGAAATAAAAGTTTTGTTTCTTTATAATAAGCTTTATATACTTCACCTTCTAGTTTTCTGCAATTAAATTGATAGAAAAGAGGTGACATATAGAGTATTCAAGTATCCCCCCCCCAAAAAATACTGAGCAAACTTGTTGTTTAGTATTCATACACTAAAAATAATTGCCATCTATTGTGAGAAAATTACATTTAAAAGCGCCAATGAGTTTTGATCACATGATTATAAGATAGGGGAAGTTCTAGGTGATAGATAAATTGTCAAAGAATAATACTGTTTCAGGATTTCTTTATAGAAATTACATTTGAAAAACGTCTTTTAGTCAATATTAGATTATTAGTACAAGGCTGAGAGCATATTTGGAATATCTATTGCCATGAATGTTAAAAACCTATCATGAATTAACAGGTAACTAGAGTTGCCTGGAATCTGATATGGGAACTTGTTCAGGCTCGTCAATCTAAGCCAAATTTGTTGATTCCTTTGTCATAATAAAATTATCTGTAAGAATAAAGAGCCATTAGTAGGAAAACAATAGAAATGTAATTTCCTACAGTCACAGAAATTCCAAAGAATTTATGAGGTAAATAGTAAATGTATAAATAATTCAGTTTAAGAAAAAGTCTTATTTCCACAGGAAGATTCTGAAGCTCCAAGGAAACAGTGCATATGAAATAACGCTATAAAGAGGGTATTATATGTTTATTTTTATAAGAATATCCTATAGAAATAAAAACCATCAGTGTGCTTCTGGAAGCAATAACTGTTGCTGGTTGGATGATTCAATTACCATGAACTATTCTGGCATGTTTCAAAAGCATTACCATTTTAAAACATAAAAAATGTCTAAAAATGCAACCATAGTAATAGATTCTGAGTGCATGGGTTGGGGGGTGAGGGAGAAAGACAATGACAAATTGGTCCAAAAGGACACTGAGGCTTCATAGTTGGAGGACTATTGTGCTGACAATTAGTGACAGGAAGCAGAGCACAAAACAAATGAATGAAAAAAGCTGAACTTGCAATGAAAGACCTTATTATAGTGCAGAAACATTATTGTAATAAAGGAGCAATGTACTCTCCTCTACAAAACTTCCAAACAGGCGCCCTAGTCTCTTTTCTCTTTCTCTGCATTTCATTTTTTCATTAGCATCTGTTTGATTATGTATTATTTCCAACCCAAAAGAATGCCTCTCTCTTTTTCCTAAATTCCAAGGCTCAAAGGTTCTTCCCTGCTGTGGCCTTGGACCTCATTTAACTTAGTCAAAATATAATAAATGCTTAAAAAATAACATAAAGACATACGGGGAAAAAACAGAAAGGCCATGATTTAGTAGATAACTACAGAGAGATCAACAAAATATATGCCCCTCAAGTCCAATTTGTTAAAAATGCAATGCCCATGTAATCCACACTAAATATCCTGCTGATTCTGCCTCTAAAAATTCTCCCACGACTTCTTCAATATAATCAGAGGAGCAAGGCTGAATCTTCACCGACTAGTGAATACTCTGCATTAAGCTTCAGTTTTCTTAAAGGGAAGCATCCAGAAGCTTTAAAACCTCTCTCCACGTACTAGTTGAGAGTGACAAGATCTGAGCCGTGACACTAATGTATAAACCAGTCTAGAGGCACAGAAAGCCCACACCTTCTGAACTGCCTGGGCTAGAAAACCCCTCACCTCCAGACCCTGAGGCAGCCAGAGATGCTTCAGTTAAGCAGTGGTGTGGAAAAAGCACTGGCCTTGAAATCTAAAATCTGTGGGTCTAGCTCCCACCTCCATCGCTTACTAGATGCATGACCACTGGCAAATTCCATGAGCCTACTTTCCTCAGCTACAAAATAGAAATATTATGTATCCTGCAAAAATGTCAGCAGGATTAACCAGATAGTCATAAAGTGCATAGCACACAGGTCTCAACGAATGGCAATTATTATTATTATTACTTCTCAACAGACAATGTTTCAAAATATTATCACCTGCTGCTAATAGGCAAATTAGACAAACTTTTGGAAGAAAGGACTTTAGAGATCCTTCATTCTAACTTCCTCACGCCACAGATGACAAAACCCTGAGTCCCAAGGTGGTTAAGAGATCAGCCCAATATTACATAATACATTTCTATCAAATAACAGCCACCTGGCTACCGCCTCCATGCTCGTCCCCCTGCTATAGCACAGATAAGCATCGCTGTCACATAACACACACCCTCGAGAACAACGAGAGTCTGCTATTAACCTGCTGTGCATAAGGCCTGACGTACCACAAAGGTCTTGTAGGTGCTGACTAAACATCACTCGAAGAGAGCTGTCATCTCGGAACCCCACATACGATTAAATGCATTCAGCCAGGTATCAGACAGACCAGAGTCCAAACCACACTTCTGCCATGTACTTGCTTTGAAACTTTGGGAAAGTTTTTTAATCTCTCTAGGTGTTAGTTTCATCATCTAGTTTGGTTTTTTTAAGGTAATATTTATTCCATGTTGTTCTTGTCATGACAAAATGTGATCACATAAATAAAGCATCTCGTACAAAGTAGGCTCTTAAAAAAATGTCACTTCTCTTCCCTAAGTTCCTCTTAATTTCCTATGTATTAATTATGAGTAAGATGGGATTAAAGCATCAAATATGACGGTATATAATCACTTTTTAATTTACAATTTTAAAAACTACACATAAACATCTACTTTCTAAAAAATAAAAATTTAAGTTAAAAATAAATATTAAGCAAATAAATCAGGTATCTATATTTAACTTAACCAAAATGATCTATAAATTTAATCAGGTCGTAAATGAGTAGAGTCAGAAACGTATGCAAAAGAACTATGTTTACCCTTCAGATACGGAAAGGTATCATGGAGGAAAATGCTGGGATTGGTAGTAATATAAAACACCAGTCCAAGGATCCTTAGCATCAAAGGCTGGCTGGTGTTGGGTGGTGTTATATACTCAATGAATTTTTCCCTGAACAACTGAGATACATGTATTGACTTATTAACAGTTAACTTAATGTAGAAAACGATGTGACAGATCCACCAGAGCTGCTTATCACATGTAGGCCACAGATGGTGATGCTCCCACCCCAGGCCCACTGTCCACGCTCCATCCACACCACGTCACCTCTCCTACATAAAAAAAGTCAGATTCTTTAAACATAAACAGATAAAGACATAATGTGCCCCTTTTCAAGCTAAAAGTTACAGTTTAAAAGCTTTTTATAGCTAAAGAAAAAATATTGCCTTTAAGATGGGATTTTAAAATGAAATATTTATTTGCATCAGTAAAATTATTTTATATTCTACTGGGAGAGAGGATGAGCAGCAATGCCACTACAGAAACGGCACATAAGACGCCAGGTGAGCTAACAGGGGACCCATGCCCAACCCTGACCCTGAGGAAACACAGGGTCTGGCCTGACTGCAGCATCCTGATAAATATTTCAAGTGCTACATTCATTCCTATCATTTACCCTTTGTCCTCTTTCGACATTTTTCACTGGATACAGGGATAAGGAAATAACATACCATCTGGAGCTTTCATTCATATCCGAGGATTTCAGACCCATTTAAATTAACAATAAGAGATTCAGCCCAAGTTTCTCAGAAATAATTTTTCAAATTAATGCTATTCCTGTCACCTGGAATGTCTTCCATCTTTTGAAGCCTTACTATTTCTTCAAACAATCTCGATTTCCAATGAAGCTTTTCTTGATGATCCAGTCCTTAATGACACCTTCTTCTCCTAAACTCTTACTGAATTTATTAATCATAAAACTTACTTCAGAACTGAACCACAAAACATCTCAAAATACCAATTCCAAGGGTTTGCGGCAGATTTTTGCTACTAGGTTGTAAATTCTTCAAAGCCAAGGGCTATATCAAATATCTGTGGATTAATAAAATGAACACAGGTTTCAATGTTAGCATTCTCTTAGACACAGAGTGAAATTGTGGCTCTGCCATTTGCCAGGGAAGTGACCTAAAGCAAGTCCCATCATCTCTCTCAGTCTCTTTAAAACGGAGAACGTAATACTTACCTCAGAGTGTCGCTGTGAAGATGAAAAGAGATAACATATGTGAAAGGGCCTGGCACATAGTAACGCTCAAAGAAAGCTTGGTTTCCTTCCTGATTTCCTTTTTTCCCTCAGTACCTGGTACAATGTTGAGAACACAACAAACCCTCAATAAAAACTTGCTAAATATTCATTAGAATTTAGATTTCTAGCAATATGTTTAAACATGAATTGTGATATGTCTATGTTTCCAAATTGTGTTAAATCATACACACCAAGGTAAGAAATTTCAAAACAGAGTAAGTACGTGAGGTTGTTATTTGGAATGACTAGCAAAGGAAGTCAAGGAAGGAGTCAGAGGTAAAAGTACTTAAGAATAATTCAGTGAAAATAATTACATGTAGAGTGTTCTTTACTTAAGTGTCTTTGGACAAGAGATAACTGACTGCTGACCTTAAGAGAACTTGAGTGAGAGAGAGGGAAGGAGGGAGGCAGGGAGGCAGGGAGAAGAAGAAGAGGGGAGAAGGGAGGAAAGAAAAAAAAGGGAAGGGAGGGAGGGAGGGAGGGAAGAAGGAAGGCCAGCTCTGCTGGGATCTCTTTCATGTCCTCACATCACTCGATGCAAGCTATTGGAGCTGATCACTCCTAGCCTGCCTTCCCCTAAGAACAAGCCCGTTGCATCCTCCATCTTACAAAAAAATAATCATTTAATGGAAGAACCAAATTAATTTTAATTTTCCTCCCAATGGATGATAACCAAAGGATATTCTTAGAACAGTCAGAAAGATATTTGAGAATTTTATTACTTTTATTAAAAAACAAAAACAACTTCTGACTAAAAAGGGAGTAATAATAGTCACATGGACCCTTGTCTACCTGCAGAAGCTTTGTCTTCCAAAGGCCAGGCTTTAAAGAATTTGGTTTGCGCCCAGTTCCTCTGAGGCCAATCCAGTGGTGCTGCCCTTCCAGCTGCAGTGGTGTCTTCCTCGTGGGCCAGAAGGAGGCCATGGGCATGGTTTAAGAGTCTAGCTCACGTTGTTTAGTTACAAGAAAGATTAGCCCCTATAGATCAAAGTCCTTGGCATTAAATGAAATGGAGATTCACTTCATCTCTAGCAGCAGGCTTCAACTACAAGAGATTGTTGTAAATAGGTTCTACTTAAAACTTGTAATGGTCTTTAAAGAAAAAAGCAGTTTCCTCTCCACTCCAATATAATTTAGCTAGAGAGGGAAGAATGGCTGCCATTTAACTCGATTGAGCAAATAATACTGAGCATCTTCTATCTTAAATTAATGCTTTTATTTGCATAGCATTTTATAATTTACAAAGTGCTTTCACGTATATCATCTCATTTAATCCTCACCACACTCCTGAGTCAGCCCTGATGGTCTAGCAGTTAAGATTCAGCACTCTCACCACCACGGCCAGGGTTTGTTTGCCAGTCAGGGAACCACACCACTGTCTACTGGTTGTCATACTGTGGTGGCTATGTGTTGCTTGGATGCTGAAAGTTATGCCACCAGGATTTCAAATTCCAGCGGGGTCACCCACGGTGGACAGGTTTCAGCGGAGCTTCCAGACCAAGACAGACTAGGAAGAAGGACCTGGCCACCCACTTCCAAAAAAATTGGCCATGAAAACCCTGTGAATAGCAGCAGAGTAGCGTCTAATAGAGCAGTGGAAGGTGAAAGGATGGCACAAAAAGACTGGGCAGGGTTCTTCTCTGTACATGTGGGCGCTAGGAGTCGGAATCCGCTCCACAGCACTGAGAACCATAACAATAATCCTGAGAAGTAGATATTATTAACCTCCTGTTTAAAAATGAGAAAAACTAAGATTAGAAAAGTTATGTGATTTGCCCAAGGTCACGCAGCTAGTAAAGTAGCAGAACCAAGACTCGAACTCAGGTCTTCTGACTCCAAGTCCAGTGATCTTCCAGCACACCAGATCTTGTAATAAACGTTAAAGGCAATTTTAAAAATGAGTATACACAGTCGTTGTGCTCTAGATGTTTACTACTCTCCTTGATTCTACATAAGTCCCCATACTAATGTGCATTCTGATGAGTGGGGCTGAGAAAGCAAGGACTGCAACTCAACAGGTTAGCTTCCAAGTCGATCAGGAAGGAGGGTGAGAGAGCATGAAAGCTCCTAGGGAAAGGACAGCATCTCACAGCAATCAGAGCAGGCCACCCAGAACGTCAGCAGGAAGGCAGCTTTAAAACAGTAAGATTATCTAACAGGGACACACGTAAATTTACGTTTACAGAGGACATACAACTGATGAAATCTTTCAGAGATGCAGACGGTTGCTCTCATACCTAGGAGCTGGATTTGAAACTGTAGACCCCCACAGTAATATCCATTCAAATGGGATTACACATTTCCTTTTTTGCACATTTGTTGTGTAACGGAGAAAAAAGGAGGGAAGAGTAGAATTTCTGCAGAAATTTTTTTCTTGTCAAATTGGAGTGTGATTTGAATGAGCGGATGGAAAAATAACTAAACATGGCATTATTACTCTTATGATTTTCTAAAAACTAGCTCCTTTTAAAGTGATTTTTTTTTTTTAAGATTTTTTTTTTGTTTGTTTGTTTTCCTTTTTCTCCCCAAAGCCCCCCGGTACATAGTTGTATATTCTTCGTTGTGTGTTCTTCTAGTTGTGGCATGTGGGATGCTGCCTCAGCGTGGTCTGATGAGCAGTGCCATGTCCGCGCCCAGGATTCGAACTAACGAAACACTGGGTCGCCTGCAGCAGAGCGCGCGAACTTAACCACTCGGCCACGGGGCCAGCCCCTAAAGTGATTTTTTTTAAAGCTTTTCTCCACTCCCAACTCTAAGCTTGGTTTATGGGTTAAATTTTGCAGATATATAAATATAATACCACCTATAAAAATGAAGGAGGAAAATTTGATTAAATTTACAGTAATACACTTTATGCTGAATTTTTAAGTAAGGCATCTACTCCTTACGGTGAGATGCACCTATTAGAAAACATAACTTTCTGTTTGCTTAAAAATCTGATCACAATTTAGGGGGAGAAAAGCACCAAATCTTCAAATGGTCTAAAAATGACTCAAAACAGAAACAGGGTTAGGAATTCCGTATGCAACTGATCCTAATAGAATGTAGCAATTTATGTCAAAATGAAGATATACAGAACATCAAGGAGTAACAGAAGAAAAAAGGAATTCTAAAAATACATAGAGTCTAAACGTAAATATTAACAAAAAAATAATAATTCATCTTCCTCTTGTGAAAAATGGAGAAATGTGAGACTTTTCTGAGCAAGAAGATGGTATTTATAAAGAAACAATTTTTGGAAGATGAACCTATCCTATGCAATTACCACGCTTCTAAATACTCCAGAGAGGAGGCTGCTAGAAGGCAAGAGGTCATTTAGGAGACCATCCAAATAATCCTGCAGGCAGCTAATGAAGAACTGAACTAGGATGGCTGCAGTGAGAGCGTGGAAAGTAGGGAAACAAGACGACACCCTGCAGAGTGCCTGACGGAGGGGACGAGGAGGAGCGCGTTTGCCCCAGACGCACGCCTGCTCCTGCACACTGTCACCGGGTAGGTACTTCTTACCCAGTACTGACCTGCACACCTAATGCTCAAAAACCTCCAGTGGTTTCCATTAAAAACATCAGAGTGGTATTCAAGACCTTCCACAATCTGATGACAACCTATCTAATCTTAACTTTCTTGTTCCTTCAATATAAAGTCTCTGCCTATCTAGGATATTGCCTATACTATTCACAAAACAAGCTACTCAATTCCAGACTTCGTATGTTTGCTTAGATTGTTAACCTCACGGAAAAAGGTCTTCCTTTTCCAAAAACCTAAGTATTACCTATCCTTCAGGGCTGATGCTAACCTCATCTCACGAATAAATTCTTATCTGGGCACCCTAGCTTACCTTTACTGATTCTCTCAACTTTTACAGCATTTATTTTTTATAAAATTCATTTTGGCAATTAATCTCATTTTCCCCCCATTGCTATGTCTTCCGGAGTCAATGACAAATTCCAACATATAAATTGTATTTTATATTCCTTTTAGTATGTAGTATGGTTCTAGTGATAATAAACTCCTTAAAAGTGAGCTATCCTGGTCTCTTGTAATCTTTGTACATATGCATAGTATAGGGTTGTTATTCTAGGTTGTATTGTGTGTTACATAAGACCAAGGATCTAAAGCTACTTCTCTAACCTCCTGAACAGCCACAAAGGAAGCATTACTACTTTTTCTACATTTTTAAAATCTCTGAGTCTAATATTTTTTTCAGCAGTAAAGGTGTTTTTGGGTAGGTTTAAGTCCCATAACTTCCTTTCTTTCAAAGAGAAGAAAATAGGCTAGTGAGTAAACATTTCATTTCACTTTTAAAATTGGCCTAAGAAATGCAGACCGATCTATTTTTAAAAAAAGGGATTGAAGAAAGGTTTCAGAAAGGAAAGGGATACTGTCAGAGTGGGCCCATATTTGCAACACAGAATAAGGTATAATTCTCTAGGAGGTTCTTTCGGGGGTACAGGCTGGCACTTCTCCCTTCTCACCACTGAGAGCAAGAAGGAAAAGAGAAAAAGTAGGATGAGCCCCAAGACACGTGGGCAAATGTTCAAGTTCTCCACCGAGGGACTGTTTACACTTCTGAGTTGGGCTGATAACTGCCGAGATGTCAGAGACGACGACTACTGGGGAGACAAGCTATTGTGCTCAAAGCACCTTTGAAGGCAGCTCTACAACAATGCTTGTGTATATCTTAGGTTATTTTTCAGTCAAAATGTAATGTTTCCTTCCTGTGCAAAGATAATAGCAATCTATAATTAGCAATTTACCAAACCATAATTGTGATTAGAGATGTACTTTGCTTGAAAAAAACACTATTTTTACTTACATTTCTACAGTAGTATATTTAGAAGGCACCTTCACATACAGCTCATATTTGACCCACCCAAAGAAGGACGAAGGTCAAAGACCATCATCCACGTTTTATAGGGCTTGGAGAGTTTACGTTCTACATGCCAAAGGATATCTAGCAATTTAAGTGTTGGAACTCCAACCCAAAATCAGATCTCAAGGCTCTTAATATAGGGAAAATGTCACAGAATGGGGGTGGGGAAATAACATTTAAATGGCAGCAGAGAAACCTGAGTTTTAATCCTGAAACTTAACTAGCACTACCTACTAGAGCGACCTTAACCACACCAATGAATTTCCAAAGGCTCCATTTTTCTCATCTGAAAAAGGAAAAACCTGGACTAGATGTTTTCAGACATTCACTCAAAAATAATTATCAAGCCTAATATGTAGGCAGTAGGAGATAAAGATAACACTAGGCTCTTTCCCCTAAAATACCTCACAGACTAGTGGATGAGACATACACATGAAGAAAGTAACCAAGAAACAATGCGAAAATGACAAAAGATAACAGTTTTGTGAAGGGCAGGGAGGAGTAACTTAGCAAGGAATGAGGCTTGGAACTTAAATCTGAATTGTCTTAAAGGATGAAAAAAAATTATCCAGGCAAACAGAGCACAGGAGGACATTCCAAGCAGAGGGAATAACAAACAAACAAAGCTCAGGGTAGAAAAGCAGCGTAGTGTGTACAGGGAACTACAGACAGCTCTGCACTGCCGAAGTGTAACTGCACAGCAAAGGGAGACGAAGCGAGAAGTGAAAGCAGAGGCCAGACTGAGGAGATCCTTGTATGACATGTTAAGGAAGCTGGACTTTATCCAGCAGGCAATGAAGATCTAGGCCAGAGCCCTCACAGGGGAATGACACAGTTGGATTTAATTTTAGAAAGATCACTTTGCCAGTCACATGAAGGAAGAATATGAGTGGTGGAAACTAGAGGCGGCGCCTCCAGTTAAGAATCTACAGCAGAGATGACGAGGGCTTGTCCTAGGCTGACCACAGGAAAGGACGTAAGTTCAAGAAATAAGAAGCAAAATCGGCAAGATTAGAAAAGAACTGGGAGTAGGGTGAAGATGTGAAGAAAAGGAAGGCAGGGAACGGATCCATGTTTCTGTTCTAGACAGACCTGAGATACTGAATCACCCTGAGTTCAGCTTAGGGCATGCTGAGTCCAAAAAACACCTGGAGAGAGATGTCCAGTAGTCCACTGAATGGAGTAACCTAATGTTCAGGGGAGAGGCCTGCCCTGAAGATATGTAAGTATGAGAGGAAACTGTATACAGGTACTGACTGAAACTTTAAAGTGAATGTGATCCCCAGGGAGAGGGTTCAAAGTGAAAAGAGGCCTTGGCCAGAACCCAGTTAGACACCAAAATGCCTGCAATAGGCAAAGAAAGAAAACCAGGGGAGAGGCAGCCCAGAGCACACTGGGAGGATCATCCCCAGAAGGAAGCGGTGATCAACAAAATAAAATGGAGCCCAGATGTAAATCCAAGAAGAGAAGAACTGAAAAATGTCCACTGGCCTTAGAGATTGAGTGGCCATGGGAGAATCTATTAAAAGTGGTTCAATCAAGTGAATAAGAGAGAAAGCTGGACTGCGGGGGACTGAGAAGTAGAAACAATTATTGGAAATTTTAAATCAGAAGAGAAGGGATTTCAAATTTAATGAAGATTGGAAAGATCAATTCTACCACCCTTCTACTTCTCATAATTTAATTTTTCATATTGATAAAAAGCCTAGTTTGTTAAAATTCCATTAAAATCCACCTATATTTGAGGCTGGCCCAGTGGCGCAGTGGTTAAGTTCACATGCTCTGCTTTGGCGGCCAGGGGTTCACCTGTTCGGATCCCAGGGATAGACCTGTGCACCACTCATCAAGCCATGCTGTGGGAGGCGTGCCACATATAAAATAGAGGAAGATGGGCACGGACGTTAGCTCAGGGCCAGTCTTCCTCAGCAAGAAGAGGAGGATTGGCAGCAGCTGTTAGCTCAGGGCTAATCTTCCTCAAACAAAACAAGACAAAACAAAACAAAACCCACATAGATTAAATTTGAAGTACCATTTTTACTTATCAGGAAAACAGAGGACTCACATTGCAGCTATCAATGGAATATATGTATATATAACAGTTTCCAACATACCTTAGAAATAGGGTGTAAAATAGTCTCTTGTTTCATATACCAAATGGGGCTGGGGCAAAAGGGAAACTATTGGTGAAGTAATCCTCTTTTGCTCCAACTGTCCCTTCTCTTAATGTCTCATAAACACATTCTTCATCACCCTCTGCCTGGAATATCCTTCTCCTCTATTTTAATTTGCTTAACTCCTCTTCAGTCTTCTAGGGCCTGCTCAAACTCCCCCTCACAGAATGTTAGAGACAAAAAGGGCCTTACAAATTCATTAAATCCAACTGTTTTCACTATGCTGATAAAGGAACTAAAAGACCAGAGTTTCAGAGAATGACCTGCCCAAGGTCATATTCACGGCTTATGGCAAAGCTGCAATTTGCACTATTTCTTCAACCACTGCCCATTTCACTACTCATTATTTCCTCAGGTAATTATTATCTATAAAATTTAAGATTTCAATAAGTCAAGCTTTAAGAATAATCAATTTAAAGTAGTTTATTCATTATAAGATCCATGTTAAGCTGGTCTCTAACTTTACTTGTTAGTTTGCACCAACTACCTACAACTACTTGATTATACAAGAAAAGATTACAGATGTCAGCTAATGTTTATTTCGTGGATAAGCTGACTGTCAGCCAGTAAATAGGATCCCTCCCCAAGAGCGCAGCATCTATTTCCGCCTCTGCCAGTGGAAGTGTTGGAGCAGATGTTGGCAGACTGTGACATACAGTATGTCTTTAAAATTGGTTGGGGTGTGAAATTTCATAAGGTCAAAAAATGCCGCATTTTGATCAGCAGATACAGGAATTCTATACTTTTATAAATTATTTCATACAAACCATTAGCATTTGCTAGTAAAATAAAGAAACTAAGAAACCATACTTGCTTTAGGTAGGATGTGACAATGTACACTGCTAATGTTTTAAAAGCCAATTTCTATTACTTTAAAGCAAATGTTCACCCGAAAGATCTTTAGAATGAAAATGTGTTCTTAAGTCAATATGAAATACAAGATTTTAATTTGACAATAGGATTTTTTAAATAATTTCCTACTGAAAGAAAGCCATAAATAACTAATGAGCATTTTGGTGGGGGAGAAAATAATCTTAACTAACACATAAACAGTGTTCTCATTTTTTTTTAAGTGAAATCCTTATATAAGAATCCCCTAAACAAATGGAGAGTTTTGTGTTTTTTTAAAGCTAGTAACCTTATCATTCAAGTGATTTCATAAACCCTTTGGTTTACTGTTTTAAGTTTATTCTTTAAAAAAATTAAAAGAGAGTATCCATAAAAAGCCCTGGCACTCTTATAAAGGTAAAATGACTTTTGTAACTTTCAAGGACTTTTGTTATCTTGGATTTTTTGATGTTGTATTTTATCGTCTTTTGTATTTTTTTACTTCAATTTTCCCTCATATCTCCTCTAAATATGGCTGGTAGATAACAACACACAACCAAAATCAAAATTAAGAACGGTATCTAAAGATTTTACCTCAACAGTACAGACTTTAGCCCTTTCGCAAGTTTACTTTAACTTAACCTAACTTTTAAAATGCCTTATTTCTGAATTAACACGGAAAAACCTTTTCATTGGTTAATCAGTAATTTGAACATTCTGAAGAGCCTGGTCATAACAACAATAACCATCATCATCATCTTTCATTTTACTTTGTGCTATGTTCAAGCAACTATTATCATTTCTAAATAAATTTAAATTATGAAAATTTTTGCTAGATATTTGTAAGGAATAAAAATTTAACTACAAAGAAAAATCTCCCCAGAAAATAATTTCTAATGTAAACCACTTGTTTCTCACCATACAGTCAATCAAAAGAGCTAAGATTATGACGGGAAACTTTGATTAGAAATGCACTGAGTACTGCAATGTCTTACAACCACGTTCACTCCAGCAGCCAATTTCAAAGGTCTTTGTTTACATTTTATAAAGAAAAACTTAGGTATACATTTGGAGAACTGTGTTTATCACATTCAAGTTCTAACTATAAAAGATATTAAACGATATTACATTCTATAAGACCACATATTATCGATAATCCCTAAACTGAGAAACTGAAATTCTACCAAAGCTGAAAATTTCTCTGCTATTAAACACAAACTAAACTTTCTCATAGGATCCTCATACATCCTAAGACATCTCACACATAAGGTCACACAAAGAAACACACACAACGTGACTCAACAATCCTAATCAACTTACTTGCCACTGAGAAGTTGTTGAGAGGATAAGGTAGGTCCACATCTTGAGGTTTCTCCTTATACCCTATGAACGAGCCATCTGTCTTCAAAAGGAAGTATCTTGGCCTCCAGTTTTTTATATATTCTCCTACAAGAGGAGAGCATGCATGTTAATGCTGGGGAAAAAAATGAACCGCAGCTTTTATGTGAAAAATAAATTATGGTACAATATATGTCCCACAACACTGGCCTCCAAAAATTTAGTTAGGCAATTTTCTTTTAACTTAGCTTACAAAAGAAAATACATAAGCCTGCAATTAAGATTCAATAAAAACCCAAACATGTTTTGTTTTTAATGATTTCACACTTTGATAATTCATTTACACCATTATTTCTTCAGAGAATCATTCATCTGAGTACACATTTTGTTCAGTTTTTCATTTTATCAGATGGTTGTTAGAGCATATTTTCAGCCGTTTTAAAAAGCCTTGGTAAATCATCCACACAGAACCAAGGAATTTCAACAAAAAGCACTTATCATAAGAGGGATATGAAACAAACGTTTCTCTTTCACATACCAGTGACTCTCTCATTTTTTTAAAAGAAAGGGAAAGAAGTCTATTTTCACTGGTAAATCTTTATCATAACTTGTTTAAACACTTTATTGTTCTACATAGGAGAATAACCTTCTTTACAATGCTGTAAATAAGTGAGGGAAATGAAAGAACAAGGGTTACCAGAGCATAAAAACCATGCACACACTCACACACACAAACAAAGAAACTGTAAGAACACACGGTACAGCACCAAGCACGTCAGAGTAAATAAATGTATATTTTATCAGATTCTGACAAAAACTATAGCCTAGCTACCAAAATACAAAGTTTTAGCAACCAGATCACCTTTTGCATACCTCATAACTCTTCTTAATTTTAATGTGGCATCAGAGGTATTCCTTGATGCTACAAGAGCTGGAAGGCTACCTGGCCTCAATTTTCACTTCTCTGCTGAATATTTCTACCTGGTATTTCAATCTCAAATGCTTAATCATAGTACTACAGAAATTTGAAAGCAGTTGAACTTTCCCCGAAAGTCAGCTTCTCCTGACCCCGTTACCTAAGCTCAGAGCTAACACCTGCCTGTTCCCTCTCCTTATCCCATGAGTACCTAGGTCAATACTATCTGCATAAGTCTCTCTTTTAGACCAACTTAAGTCAGGCCCTAACAGCTTTTATCTGCCCTTCTGCTAATGCTGTGACTGCTCTCCCATTCTATTTAACCCCTTCCATCCTAATGCATCTATCACCTCCAGATTAATCTCATGTCTGTGTGTACCATTTTGATTGTATGACTTTTCTGCTCCAAAATATTCTGACTCCTTAGCATTTACTGTAAAGCACAAGTCTCTCAGCATAAAATGTAAGCTCCTCCATACTCTCACCCCAACACAGATTTCCACATGGAGTCATTCCTCTGAGTCAGCACTTGTCCAACATCTTACCTCAGACCTCCTCATACCCTTCAATATTACTGAGAACCCCAACAAATTTTTGTTTATGTAGATTACATCCATAATGTTTACTGTATTAGAAACTGAAAAGAAGAAAATTTAAATTCTTTTAGTATAGCCTTTAAAAGTAATAATAAACTCACTACATATAACAAATGCTTTTTATGAAAATAATCTTATTTCCTAAAAAATATTAGGGAGAAGAGCAGAAATTTTTGCCAACCTCTTTAATGTTTGGTTTAGAAGATGACTGCCAGATTCCTATACCTGCCTCTGCATTCATTCTGCTGCAGTACGTCATTTTGGTTGAAATATAGGAAAAAGACCTGCTCAAACAGATATGTAGCTGGCAATGGAAAAGAGTCTTCAAGTGGTCATGGACATCCTCCTCTGATACTACACCAGCATTTGACAAGTGGTAGTTTTCTAAAAGATTAATCACAGTGTGGACTTTGAGACCACATCGATGAACTTTCTGTAGTCTGCCACGTGAAAATCCACTGGTCTATACTGCACACTGAATGAATCTTCTACACCATGCGTGATCTTGTAATATGACTCATTGGTCGTTTAGATAACACTGGTCCACTGAGTAATAATGACCTTCCAAATACTGACACATTTCATTACACATCACATTCGCTGTCAGTATAAATCACATCAGAAGAGTAAGCACCGGAAAACTGTCAAGCTCATAATGGCAGACGTGTTCTCCAAAGCTCTAATTTTTGCTCGGAAAAGTGATTTTCACCATTGGTAGTAAACATCGTCAGTTCTTCCTCTTTAAAGTGATATACTCCAAGAGCCCAACCTAGTGCCTACCACTTGATCGAGGCTCAGCAAGAATTCACTAAACAAATGAATAAATGCAGGATATGTGCATGAACCTCTGCACAAGCACATCAGAGGGACTTAAAGGGAAAGAAAAAGAAAAGCTGACGCCCCTTCTCACTTTGTTTTACTGAAGAAATATGGCCCAAATGATAACAAACACACGCCAAATTTATAAAATATGAATGTTAAACTCAGAGTTCCTATGAAAAAAATGAAATAGTGGAAGACAAAAACAACAACAACAAACATACACATAGATACAGAAAACAGACTGGTGGTTACCACATTGGGGGAGGGGGGCAAAAGAGGTAAAGGGGACATTTGTACAGTGATGGATGGAAACTAGACTTTTGGTGGTGAATGTGATGTAGTGAATACAGAAGTGGAATTATAATGATGTACACCTGAAATCTATATAATGCTATAAACCAATGCTACCAAAATAAGATAAATAATAGTTTTTTAAAAAATTAAAGAGTTCCGTTCTTGATTATACTTATTTTTCTATTTTTACTTAAGTATTCCTACATAAAATTTGAAATCATTAGATATTAACTCTCTAATTAGTGATATAACATTTAGATTTCCAAACACTACTGTAAAACAGTAACAGACATATTGGTACAAGACGCTGTAACTCTGTCAAGTAAGTAAGAAATAATAGTTTAATAATTATACCAAAGATAAAATGAAACAAATTCATTTTAAAAATTTAAAAGAAGAAAAAATGGGATAACACCATTTCTTCTTATTTTTTAAGAGTACTGAATACACTTATTCAAAAAAATGTTAGATTAAATAAAAATAAAATGCTTATTTCTAAGAATCATTTCCTGCCACCCACTAAGCATTCACGTGCTCAGATGAAAGAAACAAAACTTCATCACATATATCTTACACCTTTTTTAGTAAAAAAATCTTAGGAAATTTAAAATATTTTATGCATCTATAGCAGGACTTCTGGTTGCCAAAATGTTCTTTAAAAATAAATCTATTATGGGGCTGGCCCAGTGGCACAGCGGTTAAGTGCGCATGTTCTGCTTTGGTGGCCCGGGGTTCACCGGTTCGGATCCTGGGTGTGGACATGGCACCACATGGCAAGCCATGCTGTGGTAGGCGTCCCACATATAAAGTAGAGGAAGATGGGCATGGATGTTAGCTCATGGCCAGCCTTCCTCGGCAAAAAGAGGAGGATTGGCGGCAGTTAGCTCAGGGTTAATCTTCCTCAAGAAAATAAATAAATAAAATAAATAAATATATCTATTATGCATCCCTGATACATAATATATTATACCAAGACTGTGAGCTAAACAGTCATTCACACAGGAGAAAAACTGAAAAGTCAAAATTTCCTTTCTTGATAAGAGAAAAATAAGTATTATTTCTCACACAATTTTATTAATAATTTTGAATTGACCCAGTTTAATCAGCAATTGTACTATCACACTAAGCTAATAGTGGATCTCAAACTCTCAATGAAGACTCCTGAATCCAATTATTATTTTCTTGTCATTTGTCATCTATAATATGAATGGCCTTTCTGACAAGATACTTAAGAGTGCATTCATTCATTCATCATTTCTTCTAGGTACTGAGGACACAGTAGCAGACAAAATAAAGGTCTCTACCTCACAAAGCTTACATGCCAGTGTTACACCAGATTCCACGTGCCCTCTGAAATTCGGAGAAGGGTTTTGAATATCTCCTGAAAGCAGATCCTTTTTTATAGGGTCCCATCAACATTATCAAGTAAAGTTCATATAATAGCATGATGTGTTGGTCTAGTTAAATACTCATTTTCTAGTTCCAAAAGTAGAACTGAGAAGGGGTTCTTTTTCCTCCAAAGGAATGGGTCTTACAAAGAACACAAACTTACAAGGTATGAATTAAAAAAGGAAGCTTTACTGCCACCTACTAGACCCAGTACAGAAGACGACGATGCCTCACAGCTCAAAAGAGCGTAAAAAGTTACAGCTTTTCACCACCCCTTAGCAGGACACTCTGCACACTGGCAGCAGAGCAGAATTGTCCCTGCAGCCTTGGAGGAGGCAGTGAGAGTTCAGATGACCCACATGTTCTCAGGCTGTTCTAACCAGGTGGCCCCAAAGTCCTGGCTGTTATGGATCCATGTGCCCAGAACAAAGGTACCCTCTCTGCCACCCATCCTTTGAAGACAGACTGCTAAAAGTCAACCACATCTTAGATTTCAAACAGCATTTACATCTAAGTTTATACCTGCTGCACGAAAGCCAAGTTGCATCATACTCTTATATTTATAATCCATAGGTTTCAACTAACTTAAGACGACGGCCTGGTTATAAGGGGAAAAGTCTGTTAAATAGAGCAGCAGCATTTATGGGGTACTATGTCTTCTGAAGAAATTCTTCTACAGACACCGACTAACACACATTCAAAATCTGTATGCACTACCATGATAAGCCTTCGGCAAGCACCGCAGTCACACCTGGACAAGATTTCACACACAGGCTCTTCCTGACTTTCTCCTACTTTAATGGGTGCTCCCAATTCTTTCTCATCCTCCTCGGCTGGAGGCTTTATCTATTTTGAAGTATGCTGTTACCAATACCAAAACACATATATTTCCCAACATGAATTCTGATATTTTGGCTTCTTTAGTGGGCTGAATGGTGAACCCCAAGAGATATGTATATATCTAGTCCCTGGAATTTGGGAATGTTACTTTATATGGCAAAGGATGTGATTAAATTGAGGATTTTTTTTTTTTTTTGCTTGAGGAAGATTGTGAGCTAACATCTGTTGCCAATCTTCTTCTATTTTATGTGGGATGCCACCACAGCATGGCTTGATGAGCTGTGACTGGGTCTGCACTCAGGATGTGAACCTGTGAACCCCAGGCCACCTAAGCAGAGTGCGTGAACTTAACCACTACACCACTAGGCCAGCCCCTTGATCCCATTTTAAGGCTAGGTTGTACTCCAGAACCCGGGCCTAACTCTAACTTCAAGAGAAGCAGGAAGTTAGGTGGCAGTGAAGCACATACTGGCTGGTGACAGTTCAGAAACACTCAGTTGTCTACTGGAGGCCTGGCCTCAACTGTCACAGCCATGCTAAACACCACTGGAGAGTTACCTGACACAGACACAGTCCAGTTGAAAGGAAATCTATTCAGGGGCTGGCCTGATGGTGCAGCAGTTAAGGGTGCACATTCCGCTTCAGTGGTCTGGGGTTCGTTGGTTGGGATGGTGGGTGCAGACATGGCATTGCTTATCAAGCCATGCTGTGGTAGGCATCCCACAAATGAAATAGAAGAAGATGGGCATGGACGTCAGCTCAGGGCCACTCTTCCTTAGCAAAAAGAGGAGGATTGGCAGCAGATGTTGGCTCAGGGCTAATCTTCCTCAAAAAGAAAAAAGGAAAAAAAGGAGGAAAAAAAAAAAGAAAGGAAATCTATTCAACTGTAGCACTGTTTTTCACAAATCCCATAAAACCATGATCATTTAGAATTCATTTAGACCAAACAAGCATCATTTTCAAGATACGCTACTTTCCTAGGATAAAGTAAAACATGCTAGTGACCAGCAGGAAACAAACTGAAATTCTGAGTCTGTAATAGACACAGGTGACACAGCTTTTTTTTTTTTTTTCCCTTTTTCTCCCCAAAGCCCCCCGGTACATAGTTGTATATCCTTCGTTGTGGGTCCTTCTAGTTGTGGCATGTGGGACGCTGCCTCAGCGTGGTTTGACGAGCAGTGCCATGTCCGCACCCAGGATTCGAACCAACAAAACACTGGGCCACCTGCAGCGGAGCACACGAACTTAACCACTCAGCCACGGGGCCAGCCCCTGACACAGCTCTTTAAACTGCCAGTGACTATTCCTACTTGCTGTAACACAGGCTTCAACAGCTAATCACTTCTAAGGAAGAGGGTGGCGGCATTTTCACATGTATGTCCAGAAAGAGGTATTATTGTTTTGATTTACCATAAAGCTGAAATAATTATAAACTTAGCTTTCCTGAAAATATTTTTTTTAAATTTTATTTTGATGTTTAATCACAAATCAAGTTTTTAAGATATATTATTTTTGTCTCTGTCATCCTTGAGGGAAAAAATGAATAGATGATATTCACACAATTCACATATTAATAAAAAATAACCGCTTTGTAACCTTCATTATTTACAAAGGGAGAGTGCCACTCATATTTATGCAAAAAAGAAGTTGACCATATTGTCTCTGTGATAAGGCATGCAGCCATGTTTTCAGAACAAAAGAAACTTTACTTAAACACTATGTTGTGTAATAAAAATTACGACAAATTGTTGTGGTCAACATAGGGTCAATGAACTTCTCAAATTAGGCTCAGTTCTTTCGCTTCCCTGTCTCACCATGAGAACCCTCTAGGTAAGACAATGAATGCTCAAGAGCAACACAACCTGGGTTCCAATCCTGACTCTTCCATGTACCAGCTGCTTAAGTGTTCTATACCCCAGCTTCCTCATCTGAAAAACGAGAATCAGAACAGCACCTATCTGAAGGTAAGGACGGGACGTAAAAGCACTTAGAACATCACCTGATCACCTGGCAGATAGCAAGAGTGAGATTTTGTTATGATTAAATGGAGCCATTACCATTTATGGTAATATCACTTACAATTCATCTCCAACCTCTCATTAAATATTGAACTAATCAATATTGCACTTATTCAGGAGTATTTACAGAAATGAGGCGACAGACAACAAGCAGCAGTAAATTCACTCCATCAGCTAGTGTCAAGTATATAAAACTTGATTCCTATGTAAAGAAATGAAAAGACTATGCAATAGCAAAACACAGCATTGATTTAATACTTTTAGTTCTTTTTTAAGATAGGGGTGGAATATCAGAGGTTAACTAGTCTTCCAAAGAAGAGAGCAAAAGTCTAAGATCTCTCTGAATTATTTTTATTAAATGACATACACAGGACACAGTACCATGAAAATACAAATATTTTAAGAATTTCCAAAGAAGAGCTTTAAAGCAAATAATAGTGGCTTTCAATAAAAATAAATTTATGTGATTTTAAGAAACGATTAGTCTTAAATAAAAGCTTTCATGGGTCAACTTTTACCTAAGACAAAAAGAGGTTTAATGTTAATTTCAGTAGAAAATCTATTTAACTTCATGGTTCACAGTATAGTAAATATTTAGTTGCTTGTTGACAGATGCCAACCAAATCTACGCATATGAACTACCTAAAAAAAAAAAGGCAGAATCTTTTCCACTAGTGGATCTTCACAAATATTAGCGCCATAAACAAATCAGTACTGAATGCATAATTCATAATAGTGTGCTATGTCTTAAATATCTTAAAACCAAATATAGAGACTGAAGAAACACATGATGATAAACACAAACACTTGCAATCTTTGAAATTGCCTCTTACACTTTTATATAGTGGGTTGCAAGCATCCTACTCCAATTAGTTCTAAGGAAAAGCCCTACGAGCGTCTCTCAGGGAGTGGAAGAAATGTGTTTCTTACTGAAATCATCATCCTCCTCTTTTAATCCTAAAGCCTTTTTTAAATACTACCTCCACAGCAATGAGCTAGCATAATAACAATTTCTGAAATTGTCCTTTTAACTTTTTTAAAAAGTTTAATTTTAACTTTTAAAAATATGAAAGTGCTTTTGTATATTGTAGGTGGTCACTAAATATACGTTGATCAGGTTTTCCAGCTACTGCAAAGCTAAGTTTTTAGGTTACCATTCCCCCTCCATGAAGTCCTCTCAAGCAGACTCTCTCCCTGCCCTTCAAAGGGTTACATTCCAGGTGTCTCTCTGACGAACTGTCACCAGCCAGCTTTGGACGTGTGTTGAGTCTCTGAAAACTGGGTGATGTCTACACAACATGCTTGCATTATAGACCCTGCCCAGCTCACTCATTTGAAAGCACTGCTGAGTATCACAGAACAAAGGATAAGGTTCTTTAAAGATTTTTATTTAGAATTGGGCAAAACGGGCTTCTAATCGAGTCATCCATTCAAAAGTGTCACAATACGTACAGTACTGAGAACGCCGCCACAGCTGCCACAGGCAGAGTACCTCCTTCATGTAGCTTTAAGTGTAGCTGGCAGTTGTGAGAAAAGAGAACAGCAAAAAAGTGGATGATTTGAGCAATTAAAATTCAAAATGAAAATTCCTCCCACTTCTTTTATCATTCTTAGTGATCCAGGAAGTCACAGTGAGGGATGGCTCCATCTCCTATGCCTTGGCATTTCCAAACAGCATCCTATGTGCCACGTGAAAAAGGTGCTCAGTGACATTTGCCGTTTGACGCGCTGCTGCGAGGGAGGGACCGGGAGGACAATCAGCATGTGATCTTCAGTATCTCCTGAAAGAACTGGTTTGCCGCTGTGATGATTCCAAGATGCGGTACTGCACCCACTCCTCTTCGAGGCCTCATGACAATATAAGCAGAAGCACGGTAATATAGCTTATGATGCTACTTTCATCTAGCATAACATACAACACACCTTAGCCTTTCAGCTTTGAAGATAGGGCCCATGCTTGTATTTTTCTCTCATGGTTTTCTGCATAGTACTGATTAACGAAGGCATACTGCAAAACACTCAGATGGTTACGAGGATTTCACCCAGGTTGTCTGGCTATTGCGTAAGGTCATTGAGAGATTTGTGCGTTCTTGTACTGGTCAATGTTACCACTGCAACTGACCAAATAGAAGGTGTTTACAATTTTGGTGATTCTGCGTTGCACTTCCAAGATGCCGTAAAAGCTTTCCAGATGTACCCACATTCTTCTGCTTTACCACATATGCTCCTTCATGATTATTTTGAAAAGTATATTATAGTCAAGAAATTTTGCTTCCACTGCATAATGCATGAACTTGTCATTTTTATATTAAGTATAGTTTTCATATCTACTTCCTAAAGAAGGCTGGGGTCCATGTTTTGCTTTGAAGCTGAAGCAATGATGGAAAAAGTACCTATGCACTGAATACCACAAGATGTCAGAATGCCAGCTGCTCTGAGAGCTCAGAATGGCTGGTCTGTCAGCACTTTATCTACTTCATAATTTTCTTTCGTTATTCAGAAAATTGCACAATTACCATCTATCTTTAAGCATTCTGGTATTTGTTTGATGATATTCTGTAAATCAGTTAATCAAATCCTGGTTCCCTTTGTTTTTAGGAAACATTACATTTTGAACCAGAAATGTGATACTTAGTATTATTTTAAACATAAGAACATCTTAATAGAGTTATAGTATTAAGTTTTACTTTGAGAAAAGAGCAAGGTGAATGGAGAGAAAAAGACAGAGAACCAAGCATCAATACAAACCAGCCAAGAGAAAAATAGCATCCTGGCCATTTAAAGAAGAACAAACAGTGAGATAGTTTACATAGCAGTAGAGGTGTTGTGGAGAACTAAGCAATATGTACTCAGCTTCCTGCTGGGTTAAACGTGAGCTAAATTAGCATCTGGCTTACATTTACACCCTTGTAGATTGTGAAAGCAGAGCTTTCTTTTTAATCTGCTGTCTGCATTACATCAAGACGTCTTCAGTTCCACACAATGCATTAAACAGTCATTCCTGCACTCTTGCTTTTTTTTTTTTTTGAGGAACGTTGGCTCTGAGCTAACATACGTGCCAATCTTTCTCTATTTTATGTGGGACGCTGCCACAGCATGGCTTGACAAGTGGTGCTAGGTCAGGGCCCAGGATCTGAACCTGCAAACCGCAGGCTGAAGCAGAGCGCACGAAATGAAACATTACGCCACCAGGCTGGCCCCATTCCTGTACTATTTTAATAAAGTCTCCAGGGCCACAGAATTTTAAACAATTACAAAGAAAGGGAGCAATTCAAAAGATAATTTCATCAGAAACTTTACAACTTCCTTACTGTAAGCATTTCCATTTCACCACACCACATTCTCTAAATACTTAAATCAGTGTAAATCCTACCTTATATGTACACTACAGTGAAAAGCCTTCATGAGCATCACGTATGGAAGCAGTGACTCCACAACACAAACCTATTTACCATGTATCTCCAGCACCAACCAGAGAGCAGGCTGGCATTTATTCATTAGCTGAATGGATAAATAAATGTATCGCTATGCAAAATAAGAACTACGCTCATGTCCAAAAAGCTCTCTCCAACAGAAATCTCACTATGAGGCAACCCGTAGAGCTCACTCCATTCTTCTGTGACAACACACTGCTGGACAGGACACAGAGCAGTGACAGTGTCTCACCGGGGCAGGAGTCGGCAGACGGCAGTGCCTGCTCATCAGGAGGCGGCCTGTGCCATTTGAAAAAGCCCTCAGGTGATTCAACGCTCCCGCCCCTATATAAAAATCCCCACCTTACAGAATAAACCTCAACAGAACAGAACAGGCTTTTATCCGAGACTTTCACCAACAGAGTGTCTTCTGTAACAAATTTCAATAGAATAGGACCCAAAAATGACACCACATCAATCTACAAACTCCATTATTCTGAGGGTGAACCAGTGGCCTTCCTAACTCCTCTCTCTCTGATTTCCTAGGCAATATATCCTTCCTGAGACTCGTACCACAGTGTGTAGGTGATGGAAGGATCCAGGGGGGAAGCAAGGAGGAAAGGCCCCTTGATGGCCCTGAGCCAAGCATCGCCTGGGGTCTGCCAAAGGAGACCTGTTCACAGCAACACGGAGAGACTGTGTCAGGGTCCCCACGCTGCGCTGACCGCCACACTGAGGCTGTGAGACAGACACTGGTAACGAGTAAAGGACAAAGTGGAGATCTGCACAGAAATCTATTGAAATCAACCAAATCCTACTCTGCACACTGCTTGCACTTTCAGAATGAGGCAGAGTATCATACTGGTGGGGAGCATGCACTCTGAAGCCCAGAGTTCAAATGCCGGCTCTGCCACTCACTAGCTGTGTGCCTTTGGGCAGGCCACTTAATCTCTCTATGCCTCAGCTTCCTCTTCTGGAAAATGGGGACAATAACAGTGAAGATGAAATAAATTAATATTTGTACAGCACAGAACAACGTAAACATTATACAAGCATTTGTTAAATGAATAAAACATCTGAAAGTATGGCTAATCAAAAAAGATTGAGCGAGTACCTAATATATATAACATTAAACTACACAAAAGTAAATCGAGTATTTAAAATAAAATGTAATTTGATAATCTCATTTGTCCAGACTATCACTGTTCCACATCAGTTGAATAAAGTATGTGCTGGTTGTTGTGGATAAAATTTCAATTTTCGTCATCCACTTTGCTTATATCCCATTTTCATTCCCCATTATTACTGACAATAATGAATTACATCATTTATGCTCAACCAACTGAAATCTCCCATTAAAAACTGCAAGCGCGGTCAGAGAAATAGCCTTTCTTACTTCAACATCAAGTCAGTCTAGGGGAAACAACCAGGCACTCCTCTGGATTTCCTACTTAACATCTTAATGTTTCTTTCCAATTATCTCACAAGAAAGTTACTACATCCAAAAGCAGAAGCAAAAGTATACAACTCATTATTTTGACATCAGGCCTTTCCATTCTTCCTTTTTGGTTACACAAGTTTACTATTGTTCATCTCAAATACTCTGAAGGCAGAGACATGTGAGACCACACAGCAATGTCAGGCTTTTACGAAAGCTGAGGAGTAAGAGTTTATTTCAACTCCTGGTATATTTATATTTACATATAACAATAACATCCAGTGAAGTAAATTATTCTTGATCTATATTGTATTTTAAAGATGAGATTATGCTTAAGTTTATAAAACTGAAGAGAATGTAACACTTTCATTTCAATGAATGCTGCCATATATTCAAAAGGGTGGTTCAAATAATTTCGAATACCAGAGTATCTGTTATCAAAGAAACAAAAAGTAAAACACACCCAAGGAAAATCATCTTAACTTTCCTAGGCAATTTTCTTATCCTCTTTGTAAACCAATCTAATTTGGCAATTTGTGGCCAGTCATCTGTTGTCATTTTCTCAGAAAAGAGCTGAATGTGCTTAAATGCCGTCATCAAATTGGAGTGCACAGATCTATCTAACATTTTTAAGAGAACAGAACAAATCAAACAAACGCAACCACAAATCAAACACTCCTCAATTACTCAAAGAAGTCCACTTGTCCTCCTGAAAGCAAGCTTACAGATCAGATAGAGAAAATAGCTGCTTCTCAAAGGTGAGAATGAACTTACTTACCTCGGCCCTCTGAGGGCAGTATTACCTAAGACGTAGGCAGAGATCTCAGAAAACAATCTACCTACCATCCGAATAAAAATAATTTTTAAATAAAACCCTGAAATGGGTATATTTTCTCATTCTACCCAAGTTTTTCTTTCCTCATAATTATCGTATCTCTACAAGCATAATAATGCTTGTTTTCAAATGTTTCCAGTTTGAAAGGAAAGATTTTAAAACCAAGGCATGAAGGAAAATGACTTGAAGCCTCAATACCATGAAAGTCATTCAAAATACGATGAAACGAAAAAATTACATAAATCATTCTGCACTGTGTGAATCCTCTACTAAGTTATTATTATAATGGTCTTTGTAAAAGAAATTGTTTTTTAAAACTTGCAGGATACTAGAACATACAAATCTTCCAGTAAAGATAAAGTAACTCAAAGAGATGAACATCCGGCCCCAAACCTTAGGTGATGGGTTTCTTCTTACAGGCAACCAACGGCCAACGGGCTCATTTGCTACAAATCCTTCTATTAGTAAAACATAACAAAAATGACAAATTGGCAGTAAGGTCAAAGCACCCACTTAATTTTCATGCTAATTCTGAAACTATGAAAATCTTTACATAGCATAAGGATTATCAATCTTTACTTTCTAGAATCTAATGCAATGTGCACTGGGTGTTTCACTCCTTTTCCTCAGAAAATACCTATTTGACACAAAGTAGGAAAGAGTTTCCTGGCATTCACCTGTCAAAGATTTTTTAGGATGTACAAAACACTGAGTAACTAACTCTCCATCATCCGGGGGCAGGACAGACTTTTAACTGAAGAAGAGAAAAAGTGCTAACCTTCACGTCAGTCTTAACGCGTGTTAGTCAGCGACTGTCCCCATCTGAAGTGCACACCAAATGCCCCTCAGAACGGACCCAGACTAACGACGAAGGGCCATGCTACAGCGAGCGACCTGATGAAGGGAGATAAAAACCACGACCAGCAGGCAAATGCCCCTCAGAACGGACCCAGACTAACGACGAAGGGCCATGCTACAGCGAGCGACCTGATGAAGGGAGATAAAAACCACGACAAGCAGGCAAATGGCAAAATTTACTTTTACATAGTAAGATCTCCTGACATAGGGTTTCCACTCAGTAGACCTATGCTTTTACTTAGCGTTTATATCTACTTTTAAGAAAAGTCCTTGCTTCTATAACTTAAGGCATAACTCTCACTCAGGAACTATGCTATTACCTGGCATAACTTTGAGTAAACTAGGTTTTTAAAATAATTACTACTGGAATTAAACAGTTTTATTCGGTTTAAATTATGCTATACCACGGAGTTTTTTAAGGTCAAAGAAAAAAATTTTTAAATTAAATTTCAAATCCTATTTTACTAAAACAAAAAGTACAAAGAGCTATCTTAGAGTCAGTTGAACATAATGCAAATGTAGAGAAGAGAAAGAAGGTCATTTCATAAAATCCTTTTCTGTAATAAATATATATACTTAAGTTTAAATATCTCTTTAGAAAGATGCCAGGAAACAACAGCTGCTGTTCTCTGTGCTTTCACTTAAAAGTATAAAATTATGAACTTTGATGCTGTGTTCCAGTCTCAAGCAAGTAAGTGACTTGCCTAGCCAAAAAAATACATGAACTTCACGGTTTATGCCTTTCTGCCTTTGTATCTTAATCATCTTCTGTTCTAAAAAGTGTTACCAAGTTTACCAACATCTTTAATCAGATTTTCTTGAAACTAAAACACATTAAAAACTTTAAGCCAAAACATTTAGCAAGATGCCTTAAAGAATATGTCAGACAGTGAAATATTCTTCTGCTTTCAACATACTGGCCAATATTTTTAAAAATTACTATTCATGCAGGATTTTTCTGGGGCACAATTCAAATACATCTATACACCATTAAAGCTAGAAGTTCCTAAAGTTTTTTTGAATTATCCTGAAAATACACCTGGCACAGTTTCATTCATATGTGAAAATGTCCTCATGGTTCAATAGTTTCATCCTAATCTGATACATTTCATAGGCTATGAGATAGTTCCACATCTTTGGTACTGTAAGTGGTTTCTGGTAAACATACTAATATTTAAAAGAATTAGACTACAACATTTAACTATCTATATATGAATATTGACATCCATCACCATGTGCTATTAAACATTAAAATACCCTCATATGAAGCAGGCACTGCATTTTACAGCATTCAAATTGAGGCTTACTTTTTTAGTATAACCAACTGATTCTTCAAAACCAAAGCAGAAGTCCTTAGTCACTACGCCCAGTCCTATTAACCACTCTTAGAAATTGGACCCGGCAGCTCTCCCAGGTGCAGCATCCCTTGACTTTTCATCCAAAATTACTGAGTAATATGTAGTAAAGACAGAAGGCCTGACAGAACAACACTTTTACAAGGAATTAACCATGCTGCACTGAACTGATTGATCCCGTCAGGTCATCCAAGGCATTTCCTCTTTACTCCTCTCCGAAAACACCTCTGTCCCAGTACTGTCATCACTATGTAAGATCAGCTTCTTCATCTGCAAAATAGAGTTCTGGCAATCAAGTAATGCTTTACAACTTCAGGAGGAAATAAAACACTGTTGTTTAGTGTTGTTTGTTCACTACAATCATTATATTTGACTGCAATGTGTCCCAAAATTGTATTTTAAAGATAGTTATAAGCCAAATACAGCTTAAGTATTAACCATAGCAGAGAAAAAGCCAGCTCCAAATAATGAGATTAATATTGAATTAAAGAAATGAATAGAATTTTCTGTATTCTCATGCTGAATTTTTTAAGTAGAAGAATGATTTTATAGGATAAAATATAATATCATCATTATATATAATGACTATATACAAAAATCACTATATATATAAAATCATCATAAACACTCATACCACACCCCAAAATTAGTTATATTCAAGTTTTCTTTATATTTTCTTTAATCAATTTCTCTTCAGATTTATGAAACAATCATAAATCACTAAACATAAGGTTCTAAGAAAACAACCTCCTTTTTTTTTTTTTGCTGAGGAACATTGGCCCTGAGCTAACATCTGTACCAGTCTTCCTCTATTTTGTATGTGGGTGGCTGCCACAGTGTGGCTGACAAGTGGTGTAGGTCCGTCCGTACCTGGGATCCAAACCCACAAACCCAGGCCACCAAAGCGAAGCATGCCAAACTTAACCACTACAGCACAATGCTGGCCCGAAAACCACCTTATATCTTTAAACGGCCTCTAGACCTTTGTATGCTCACTTTGCAACAGTCAAGCATTATATAAGCAATCCAAGTACAAGAGTTACAGGCGTTTAGACTTACACATCACACCTAACAAAAATAAGCTATTACTAACAGCTACTATTGCATACATTCCAGATAATCCAAATATGTTACCTCATTTAGCCCTCACAAGATCCTTGAACAGCACTTATTGCTTCTTTAACAGATGAAGGTCAAGGGACTTTCATAAAGTCACTCATCTAAGTTAAGTGATATGGTGTCTGCTCCATGTAACTTCAAGACCCTCTGCCTTGAAGATTTCAATTACCTGAGTATGTACACTTGCCTGTACTACTGAGATTTTGCAAGTGGCTCTGAAGAAAGGAGAAGCAACGTGACGTGATGAATAAAGCACAGTGCTGCATGTCTGCTTTCACACAAGCTCACTTTGGTTCGGCTGCTCACGACCGTCCTGAACCCGGTGCAACCACTCTCTCAGTTTACGCACATCTCCACCTGGAAGATGGCATGGTGCGTCCTCCCAGACTTAGCAGGGACAGCAGGACTGATGACGAAAGTACAAACACATGTACCGAACTCCACACAGAAATATGGACATATCTGTGGTCTTCCAAATAAAGGCAAAACCCAGCTATATGAGACAAACGAAAGCTCCAGTGTAGCTGATGGTTCTTTACTCCTTCTCGGCAAATACAGATTTGATCACTTGAGGAAAAATTGACAGTGTGATAGAAAGTTTTCCCAAATAGACCTGACCTCTATTTCTTTATGAAAAGCAGAAAAAATAACAGATATCTTCCTTTAGTCCTTCCAGAAAGATGTTTCCCGGGACACAAAGCTCTGTATGTCTGCCTTCCAACTACACTTTACATATTTCTGCTCAATAATTATGCAACAAAACCCTAAACATTTTAGGAAAGCACGAGTTTACCAAAAGTCAAAATAAAAACTCCTTAATTCCTCAGACATGTTTTTTTGTAATACAAATCCAAACAGAAAAAGAAAGAAAAGTCAAGGCTTCTCTTGTCATTTTCTAGTAATTTCACTCATATTGTGATTGGTTTTGATAGCTTGCAAAAATTTGAGGTGTTCTAGACTCTAAGTACCTTTGAGAAATTTTACCTAACATCACTGTTTCTTCTCAATTATTTAAGGTCAAAGTAATAAAACAAATATTTAAATAAACATACTCACTTCACCCTAAATCTAAGTGTTATCATAGCATTTAAAAATATCACAGATATATCAAATCTCTGATATCAAATGACAAGAATGTATCAGAAGGAAATATATAACCAATTCATTATTCTATGACAAAAATGCATGCCTGCCATTTATAGAATCAGTAATAACCAAGAGAAAAAGAGTATTAACCAAGATGGCTAGGTTCCCAGATAACTTTGTTGCATAACCAATAACATCTAAGTTCAAAGTATGATGGAATTATTTAGTTAAATAAATTTGATACTCTCTCACCCCTAGTGGTAGGCTACAAAACAAATTGATTCACTTTCAAGTAGTTTACATACTGACTAGTGTTAAACTGTTAATGTATGCATTAAGAGCATGGCAATTCACCTGACTGATTTCCTCATCAAAATCTCCTGTTATCAGTTAGCAGTTCACACCTGAATTAACCAAATAGATTAGGTATCGTCTATGTAGAGAAATAAGAAAGTCTGTACTGCCATTTAAAAAAGTTGCTCTCTAAAACCAGACATGAATAACATAAGGAAGAGGAAGTATTAAGCCCCCAAACTAATTAACGAAATAAGGCGAAGGGGCACGCAGGAAAACAATGATAATTAGTCTGTACCCTTGGTTAACCAAATCCACACATACACTCATTCTGTATGTGCACAAACATCAGCCGCATCAGAAACCGTCTCAAGTTCTAGCCATTATTCTGTTCGACATCTGCACATGTTTATGCGTCTCTCCAAACAACCTCTTGAACACCCTGCTGGAGCTGTCATTTTTTCTTCTCCCTATCTGGCAGATGGCAAGTCAACAATCGGCATCAACAGCAGCCCAATATCTCCCCCTCCATCCCACCCCCCTAAACAGACACAATAATAACTTCTTTGTGCTTCCCTACAATGCAGCTGCTTAAACCATTTCGCTACAAGGCTGCTTTGCCTTAATAAAAAAAAAAAAAAAATCCCTTCTGTCAAGTCTAAAAAGCAGCATAATGTTAAGCAAGCTAAAGCCGCAGCACAGCTGCAAACGGGCAGACACATTGACAGCTCCTCCCTTAACAAAGCCCTGTGAATTGAAGGGGGTTCATCTGAGGCTCACACAGTAATTAGTATAAAAAAGTCCGACAGCCTCTATTATGCTAAGGGAAAAAAAACTGGACAGAACTGGGCTGCTGTTTTGCGTCAAGAGTTCTGCTGCAGAGCAGATAAATCATGTTGGGTTTTTTCCTCTCTTTTTAAAGACAGTAATAAGGAGGATGAGAGAAGCTAATTTGAAAACTTGGACACAGTAATTGTACCATATGGTGAGCATTCATCCTTTCTGAAATGCACGCTAACAGTCACTTACATGCACATTGCTTTGTTTTACAGTTGTTATTCTCTCTACCATATTCATAAAATGGATTTGAATATCTGATACTCAAGAGAAGTTGTGTGTAATTAGCAACAGAACTGCCTGGGTTTAATTTATTGGCCTTGCACTGCAATCTAGTAAACGCAAAACAAAATTAAACAATGTATCCACTTTGTAAAATGTTTTTTCTTTAACTCAATAACAAAGAATGAGTACAGGTCCATCGGAGTGTTGCTATGTTAAGGTACAGTATATTTTGAAAATTCCAAAAGAATAAATCATGGCTGCTGGAAAGATTTCTACTGACCCATTTCAAAGATACCAAATCAGCAGGAGAACGGCCATTCACTCGAGACCATCTGGCCCCGTTCTCTGTCTCACTCAGGCAGATGAACGCTTCTTCACACGTAGCAGACCCAGACTTAGAGAATTTCCTTGTATGGGTCCTAAAAATGTTTTCAAGAAAATCTGTCAGTTATTAAGTAGTTATTAAGTACTGTGTGCCAAGCACACACTAGGCACAGAGAGGATACACTGTCGAAAAGTTTTTCATTTCCAAAGTCAAACCTAAACACAAACTAGACTTCATATTTCTGTCTACTTCCAAATTTCATAAAAATCTTTCTACTATTTGAAAAAGTCTTCAATAACATTAGGGCATTGCTTATAAAGGTGCGATATACATCCAAGTGGCATTTTTCTGACAAAAAATTGTACAGAAAAAAACTAAGATTCGTTTTTCTCTAATTAGAAGTAAAGTCATTTAATGCCAGCTGGGTGCTTCTTCAGATAAAAATGGAAAGGATTTATCTACCTTCTATGGACAACACTCTAAACAATCTGAAATACTCAACTGGAACTCATATGAATCACTGAAATTTCAAGTGGAATGAAATCATACATCTGAATTTCTACAATTTACATGTATCCACCAAGTACTGTTCTGATCAATATTTTTGGGACAAGGAAAAGTAAATATTTTAAGGAATTATTAGAATTTAAGGAATTATTAGTTCAACATAGAACTCAAGAGTCCCTACTTAAGCTTGAAGCAATCTGTGTCTTTAAAAATATATATATCAATGGTAATAATATCCCGATCCTATATTAGAAGATTGTGATCCAACTGAGGAAGGCAGGCACACTTACATTCAGAAGGAATAGCCCATCCAACAAATTCCACCAATAATTTTCTATGATAAATCTCTACATTAGGAGATATAAACTTAGAAAACGGAAAATTTATCACCCACTACTAGTATTGTGGCTTTCCTTTATAGCTACTAGCGTTGGGCCACAGGACCACTTTACCTTAAGATAAAAATATTTCATTTTTGCATTCTGCTTTACAGTTTACTAAACATTTTCAAATATTAAAATGGGGCTTAAAAGCTGGTTATGCTAGATCAGAATTTGGTTTGACCTACACTGATGTTTGGTTTGGGAGCTATCTGACCAGCAATACATGTCTGAGGCTGTCTACTTTCAAACCAGGTGAATCCTATTATATTTAACAAGGTCACCACACTATCTGGTGTTAAGCAAGAAAGAGCTCAATCTACAGAAGGGGAAAATCAATCTTTTTCTAAAACTGTGCAGAATCACATAGTAAATATCCTGGTTGATTAAATGAGCAAAAGAAATAAGAGAATAATATTGTTTGGAAAATAGGTTCAAAGACACAGCCATTAAATGACAGATCTCTTCATCAGGTAACAACAAAAAGCTATTCTTCGTGGAGAAACAAGAACTTGCTTCTATTCAGGAAAATCAAGTTGAGGGAACATTTGTAAGCTGAAAGCTCCATTTCATTATAATACTTGGAATGTTGGATGTGAAGATCTGAAAACTTAATGGAATAATGATGGGCTTGACACTAGAAAAAAGAGTTGTTGTTACAGCATTTAATCATCAGTTTTTCTCAGCTAAATATATCAACAATTTCTAAACTATTTGAAACAATTTTGCATTATATCAATGATAACACTGCAAAAAGTCTAACTGTCCATAGGAATAAATTAACACTATTTTAAAAGCCTCTTCTAATAAGAGGCACTTGTCAAGAGTACAAACAGTAGTTTCAGAAGAATGCCTTCCTTGTGCACTCTTCTGAAGGCTATCCTTTACCTACGGCGGGGGGACAGGGAGAACAAAACTCAGAACTAAGCTGTTAAGAAAATGTTCATAAACTAGAATTCCAGAACCAAACCACTCTAGCATGTCCAGAAAGAATTCTCATTTTGATTTACTGACAATATATCTTTTTAAGAGTTCATATATGCCACAGAAGTAAAAAATTGATGCTTTCTTGTTAAATGTGAATAACTGAAGTCCTCATAACAAGTTTAACAGGTACCAAATACAATTTATAACGTATGGGGTACTCTTAAATACTTGCGAAAAATTGGTCAAAGTCTGTGACACCCACTAAGAAGACCATGCAGTGATCTGCTAACGCCCTAGCAATGATGGCAGACCTGATCCAAGACCAACATGCGAGAAGACTAACATATTCATATGGACTTCCTCAGCAGAAATCAAAGCAATGCATCACTTTACAACAAACTTCTCATTTCCATAATAACAGCAAATCAAGCAATAAGAATTCCTATCATAGAATTTCAAATTAAAAGTGCTTAGAAGTTAAAAAAAAGAATGATTACTTAATGTTTTATGATGATGATATAGAAAAGAAAGGGAGGGGGAGGGGGCCAGCCCCGTGGCCGAGTGATTAAGTTCGAGCGCTCCACTTTGGTGGCCAGGTGTTCACCGGTTCGGATGCCAGGCGTGGACCTAGCACTGCTCACCAAGCCGTGCTGAGGCCACGTCCCACATAGCAGAGCTGGAAGGACCTGCAACTGGAATAAGCAACTATATACTGGGGGGCTTTAGGGAGGAAAAATAGAGGAAGATTGGCAACAGATGTTAGCTCAGGGCCAGCCTTCAAAAAAAAAAAAAGAATGGCAGGAAAAGAAGCTATTTCTACACTAGTTTTTAGAGCAGGCTTCAGCCAAAGACGCATTCTTGATGGTTCATTGTCACCCTCAGTGCCCTTTTAGGGTACTTTCAGTTGCAGGGACAAAGCCCACTGAAGCTGACACAAGCAAAAGGTTATTTACTGTAAGAATACAAACACCTCATCCAAGGGGAGAGCTGCATGGGCAGAACTTAAGCAAATGAGACCTGGAAAATGACCAGCATCAGTTCCCTTGCTGTTGTTTGGGGACCGTGCTTGGTCTGCTCTGCCTCCAGTGCCTCATCTCTCTCTCTGCCTCTCCCACTCGCCCGTGTGAGCTGCCTTTGCCACAATCTCTCCACCCTCTCTCTACCAGCGCCTCAGCCTGCTCACAGGTGGTGTTCCCTCCTAAGTTCAGCTTGCAGTCAGCCCTTAATGGCAATTCTAACCCCGATACACATGATGGCTTCACCTCCCCATCTCCTGGCTGCTTCAGTCTTTCACTTTTGGGTAGGAGCCCACTGATCAGCTTGACGGGGGCAGTGGCATCTACCCAAACAATAGCAGGTGAGGGGAGAGTAGCTGCCCTTGGAAAGGGCTAGTGAGAGAGCAGTAAATCACCAGCATCTCTACCACACTGAGCCATGCTAGCTGGGTGTGTGTTTCAAGAAAGATTTCTAGTTTACTGGACTCGTTTTAGCAACGGGAAAATTACTTACTACTTAATAAAGGCTTTGTAGAATAAGTCACTGAATATGTTAAAAAACAAAAAATTACCCCAAAACTGCTTTATGTTTTATATGACTACTGGACAAGGCATCTAGGCAGGACTCACCTGAGTCTGTCATCCACTGTTAGTAGATAAAAGTCACGTTTCGAATACCAGTGAACAGCTGTTACATAAGGTATTAGAGAATAACGCTCATCTCCTAGCAGAAATGTTTGTGACTTCCGTAGAACTGCAATACAAATTCAGTTTGTATTATAGTCTTTCAGTTACTACTATTGTACACTAGGAATCTAAATGTCTTCCCAAGAAGGGTCTTGTCCAGTAGTTTTTAAGCTATGGGTGAAGATTTTTAATTTTCAAAGACTAGGTAGTATCAAAACTACTGGACACACTGGCAGACTCCACCTGACAAACAGGTAGGGTTCCAAAGCTTATTTAATGTGTCAGACTTAAAACTTAGTTTATCATAGAAGAAATTTTACTAATATCAACGGTAGCTAATTCCTACTTAAGTCAGTTGAAAAAGCACTACCCGGTAGTAATCACAAGAACTGCCACTTTTACAATGCTTTCCTATGTGGTCACTCCCTGTTTGATGCGACCCTCCCCTCAACCTGGGAGATGCACAGGGCAGGTACCAACACTCCCATCAGTGTTCTTTGCTCCTGCAGATGGTGCACTAAGAAGGGGGAAAGGTTTTGCTCAAGAATTTCAAACCTGTAAGTAGTCGATGAGAGAAGAGAATGAGATAATGAGCTTCCTCTCACTGGATGGCCATATTTCAAAATATGATTAAAAAATTTGAGTGAAAGCTTGTAACAAATTGATCCTTAGGTCACTTTGAACACTAAGATCCTAGGATGTTACAATTTTACAGATTAGGAAGCTAAGACGAGGGCTGGTAAGAGACACGCCCATAGGTCAGTTCTTTTGACGTCAGGTTCCCGCAGCTCCAGCTGCCCTGCAGATCACAAAGCAGACGTTCTACAGCGCATTTGTAAGAAGTCTTGGAAACTCAAATCACCTTTAACAGCATTTTTATTTTTAAAATGCATTATAATGAATCCAAGATATGAATATACAATATATCTAAGATCTTCCACATGCATGGTAGCAAGTGTAGGGTAAAAGAAGAGAGCTATATTTTTTTATGCTGGATGCTACGCAAAGGAAGAAAGAGGACTTCTTCCTTCAATTAGCAGTAGCCATTGCTTCCACAACACCCAAAGCACAGGTCAGACACTCTCTTACCACTTGGTTAAAAGGTAATTTTGTCTACAGCTAAAGCAGCTGTGAACAGTGCGTAAGAAAATCCCCATATCTTACAGCCGCTTCCACCATATGCAAGACCTGGGACACAGGTATTCATAAGTCAATGACTGTGCATATTCTCTTTGTTATCAGTTACACGGGAGATGAAAAATGGAAACATCAGGTCATCCATGTAGTATATTTTTAACTTATATTTATTATTAACTCTTCATTTTTAAAGCTTTTTTCTTTCTTTCTTTCTTTTTCTTTTTTGGGTGAGGAAGATTGGCCCTGAGCTAACATCTATGCCAATCTTCCTCTATTTTATGTGGGATGCTGCCATAGCGTGGCTTGACAAGTGGTGGTAGGTCCTCGCCCGCGATCTGAACCTGCAAAGCTCAGGCCACTGAAGCAGAGCATGCACACTTAACCACTATGCCACCAGGCGGTCCCATTTTTAAAAGCTTTTTGAAAAAGCCACAAACATTTTACCAATCTGCCTTTTGTTTCAACTGGCTGATAAAATTCAGTTTTGAGGCACAAAGGGTTAAATGGTATTAACTTAAAATCTGAAGAGTAAATGTTAATAAAATAAGTTGATGAATGTTTTCCTTTTAAAATATTCTATCCAGTATTTTACACATCTAAAATACAAGGTAAATTTCTTCACCTATATTTAGTCATTGTAAAAATAGGATACACTATATTTTATACATGTATAAAACGCAGCCATAATTCAATCCTTTTACTCATTCTGGAAATAATTCAAGTAATGACTCAATCGCAGCACACAAGACATGTAGGTTTGCAACTCTGTTCATTTACACATGACGTCTCTTTCTGAATATCATGTTTTGTTGGGATATTCATTAAGTAAACCTGCACTAAGCAAAAAAGACATTTGTAAACTGCATACGGAATGAGGCAAAATTCGTTTTTTTTAAAGCAACAGAGTTTACAATCCTATCCGGCTCTCAGAGCCCTGTCTTACTTCACAGGGGCCCCTACTCCTCCAGCTCCAAGGACTGCTCTCCTAAGTTGTTCACACTGTGACCCCCCGCTCCAAGTTTTTCATATCAATTTCCTAACCCGACATTCCAAATTGTTCTCTCCATCCTTTATTCATCTCCCCTCAAGGAGTTCCACACTGACTCCTCCTCCAACTGGAGGCATACTCAATTTCTCACTCCTCAACTCCACTTTGTTTTCTTGATTCCCACTTCCAATTCCTAACAAACGAGAATTAAATTTTGAGCAAACTAAATGATTCACTCCAACAAGTGTTGAGTGTATAAGTGAGCTGTTGAAAGAGATACACCATGAGATCCTAGTGGCTTAACACAACCCAAATTTTATTTAGGGCTCATGTAAAGTCAAACAACTATTCATTATCAGTGGTGGCTCTCTTCCAGGAACCCTCTTAGAGACCCAGACTCCTTCCTCCTCGAGGCTGGACCACCTCCTTGGCTTCATGATTGCCATTAGAAGGGACAAGAGAAAGAGGACTGAACACAGGCAATGTTTAGGAGCCATGCCTGGAAATGGCATGCCTTAATGCTGCTCACATTTCAGCGGCCAGAACTTCATCTTATGGCCACATCTAACATCAAGACAGCTGCGAAATGAGGTCTAGCTGTGTGCTGGGGCGGGTATGAGAGGGGTATTCAAACGGATTTAGTGGACAAGTAGCCAATCTCTGCTACATTGAACATCTAATATATATTCTAAATAAGCGCTTACTTAACTACCTTGTATTACAAGGGACACACAAGAAACGAAAGTTTACTTGCACAGTTGTACAAGTAAAAATGGCTAAAGTGGTAAATTTTATATATATTTTACCACAATGAAAAAGAAAGGAAGAAAGGCAGACAAATAAAAGCAATCTCTGCCCCTAAGGAGCTTAAAATCTTTTTGGTAAGACACACACACACAAGACAGTCAAAAAACATGTTTCAATATAAAAATTACCAAATCAAATATGAGCAAGTGTCAAATAAGTAAAAGATAATAAGTACAGTCTTCATGTGGTGCTTTCCCATATTGCACAGAGTTCTATGATTTTTATCCTAAATTGGGTCTCAATCTGACTTGGCTTGTTGCTCCGGGCTAAAAGATGTGGGGAGAAAAAACAGACTTGGTAGGATCTCAACACTGCCATAATTGAAGAGTTTAACCAGTTAAAGAGGTACTCTTCTCAAATATGAATATCTCTGAAAATTATAAAGTAATACACATTAAGGGCTAATGCAATTTGAGGCAAATCAAAATGCAATCACCACCTGTGTTTTTTCTTTTTTTTCGCATCTTCCCAGCTCACAGTATAGCTCTCAGAAAAAATAAGCCTGTAAACCCTTCTTTTAAAGCATGTGCTGCAACACAGTCCACTGCAAGCAGGGGCTCCCCAAAATAAATTAGTAGTACACTCCTATATTCTTATATTTTTTATATCACGGAGAGAAAAGGGAACTAACAATGCTGGAAAACTTATTATTCCAATGTAATCATATCCATTTGATACCTTCTTTAACAAGGCATCAATACATTCATAGAATCAAGAAACGTCAGTGCTAGAAGGAAACAGGTATTACTGTAGTGTTGGATAGCGCTCTCTGTCGCTCCTGGACAAAGCACATGAGAGGGGAGACTACCCTACTGATAGCTTTTTTAAAAAGATAAAAGAAACCTAGGCATTATGATACGCTTCAGTTTGTACACCAGATTTGAATCTTCTCATATTACATAATAAAATCTCTAAAAGAGCCAAGCATAAAACATTCCAAATAATTTCCCAACACATTTCAGAAATGAATACATTTTAATTTTACAGTCACTGAAATTTACATAGCTTAAAAGGTTACAGCAGGTGTTATGTCATTCTCATGAACAAAGTGCTTAACATGAAGAACAACTCATACATTTTGACACATCTGCTAAATTCATGTTGCAAGTACTACACTGCTGGCTTAAGTTTTCCTTCTTACATTATGCTTACATTTGAACTTGTTACCATAAAAGAGAAACACACCATAATACAAAACTTCAGAGAAAAAAGATGTATAAATTGAAATTGAAACAACCTAAATTTACTTTATAATATAAAGTCATAATTTCATCAAAGCAGTTCTAATTTTTCACATTTCTAAAACATATTCTATGCATGCTTTTGAGTTTATGTATATGAATAAAATGCTAAGGAGAAAACTATATAATTACCAAAATTTACTTTACAAAAGACATTCTTGAATCACAACATGTCTTCTCCAGTGACCTTTATCCCACTCCCAGGCCACCGCCTTTAAAGAAAGTCAGAAGGCCCTCCATTACACAAGAAAGCCAACTAATTCCTTCAAACTAGCAAGAAGAACAAATCTAAACTGGAGAACCCTGGATGAGAACGTCCTGCCCAATCCCCACTGGAAAAGGAAAATTTCTTCCTAAATGCAAAAAAATTAAGTAAAGATTCACATCTTCAATAAAATATAAAGTAATTCAGAAAGACAAGAATCATGACAAATCATACCTCAAATATTGTATTAGACATGAGCAACATAAAAACAAGTATCACCGTAGGTAACTTGTCTAGGAAGTAATTAACCTTTCTCAAGAAACAGATGAAATAAATCTGGGTACTCTTTTCAAGATAAAGCCACTTTTCATTCAACATTTATCATTCTCATTTAAAATATTCAAAGTGAAATTTTTGATATGTATATGCTGTTGTTTCTTATATATCAGTTTAAAGTAACAATAAGGTCTGACCTAGGATTTAGATCTCATTTTTATTGACAGTATTGTTATAAAATGTGTTCTGTATGATACCAATTCTTTTAAATGTGTTGAAACCTGCTTTATGGCACAGTATATGGGCAGTTTTTATAAATACTCTGAGTAGCTATTGGGTGCAATATTCTATCTGTCCATTAGGTCAAACTTTTCAATAGTTTTATTTTCAAATCTTCTATGCCTGTACTGATTTTTTGAATGATTGGGCTCCCAATTTCTGAGAGTGTTATATGAAAATCTCTTGCAACTATGGCAGATTTTTAAAAAATAATTTAAAAAAATAAGGTCTGAAAGACAATTTATGGAAATAACTAGATGTTGTTATACTCAAAATAAACAAACCATAAATATTTGACCCAGCTCTTACCAAGTCCTTTAGCAAGAAGCATTATCACAAAGCAGCTAAAAACTCAATCCCAATACAATGAAAAGAAAGTTGGCTGGCATAGGAGTGTTTTGAAGTGCTTTCTGAATACCTCAGTCTCACACTCAAGTCAGGAGCATCTGTCCGCCAACTGTCAAGATAATGTCTAGCCTAAGAGTTTTCCCGAATTCATCACTATTCATAGATGCCTATCACTATTCATAAAAAAAAAAAAAAGAAAAAAACACAAGAAGAAGAAAAAAGGAGAAAAAAAGCACCATACTTTCACAGCTATTTTCTTTTTCTATATGTCATTGTAGAGGTAAATACAGAATTTACTACTTTGAACCCAAGCGCCCCTCCATCTCCAGATCTGAGAATGCAAGCGAAATGTCTTCTAGAGTTCTAGATAATTCACTAGGTCACATTAGTGCTTCTCCCTTTAGACTGTTACTGATTCCAGGATCTGATCCCCATCCTCAAAGCCTCTACAGAGCACCACTCCTTCCACAGCCAGAGACAAGACAAAAGTGCCGTCCAGCCATCAACCCCTAAGGGAAACGGCACAACAAAGGACAGAGTACTTTCACTGGCTTCTCTTTAGAGGACACTACAAAACGCAAGTTAAATAAATAAAGTTGCTTCCCTCAAGAAACTTCATTTAAAATTGATTCCTACGAAATGTGCATCATTTTTCCAACTCAGATACAACAAATTGCATTTCATAACATATAAATAATTCTCAAATTATTCAGCAACACTTTTCTGAGCCATTGTACCAATTCTGTGAGTTGGGCTGGAAGACAGGGCCCCTGTGCCGGATGTCCTCAAAGGAAGAAGTCTCCACCCAGGAAAGAACTGAGACAAGCCAAGGCAGAAGGAAACCAAGAAAAACTGAGGAGAAAACACTAAGAATTCAGAGCAAGGTAAGAGCAGTCCTTACTAAGTGTGCAGTTGTCCTATTTTCTACTTTACATACTAACAAAATCAGTTGGTTATATCTCTATTTTCAGTCATATCAACCTACATGTATTAGAGAACTAGTAAGTGAATAAATCAGTAATCAAGATCAAAAACTGAGAATCAATAAGGGAGTTCGTTTCTAGACACATAATTTTATCAAATAGTAAAGTGAGGAAAATTTTTCTACATTATAAAACTTGCTGTCCCTTAGTTATATTTCTGACAAAATTATGTATTAGATAAACATCTGTATGCTGAAATACATTTTATTATTGATTTCTATCATAATTTAAGAGATGAGTCCTAAATTTTAGTGTAAATATGAATTTCCAGAGGTACTTAATGCAAATGTACCCATCTTGCAGGATCTCAAACCTAGAAATTCTCATTGCAGTTTCTGGAAAATTGCATTTTTAATAAGCATCCCAAAGGTTCTAATAGAGGTGGGCTACAGCCCACACTTTAAGAAATACTAAGTTAAGTGCTAAATTTCTGCTGGGAGAAGATATTTAAATTAAAATCCATACTTCATTCATCAAATCACCGGTCAAGAAAAAACTTACAAGGGGTTGAGGGGAAAAAAGGTGGATAAAAGGCGGCCAGTAGTATTCTAAAGTATCTTACAATACCAAAGGAGAAATCAGATAGACAAGTAACCAAACTATGTTAAGTATGCAAGAAAAGTTCTGACAAAGTGCTGGCAGAGTTCCAGGACGGAGAACTCATTTTCATATGGGGACAAGGGAAAACTGGACAAAAAAGAAGAAAAGTGACCCAAAGCTTGAAGGACTGATGGGTAGGATTTACCATCTGATGAGAGTGAAGACAGTCCTCCAGGAGGGAAAGTGCCCTCTGCAAAGGTACAGCGAAAAGAAATCACACGCCATTCCCAGGGAAAAGGTGGCCAAGCTGGCTGGAGACCAGAGCACTGAGCTCAGCCCCTCTTCTGTCTCTGCTCCAGAGACAAGGCGAGTGCGCTCCAGCAGTAACTCTGCTCACTGCACACAGCGATCTGCAAGGGTTCAGGGCAGGGACGTGAACCACTGCAATTAGGTCCTCAATGGCAATGAAATAAAATAAAATTTTATGTGTAAGACATTATTTATCTTTACATTCCCTTTAAAGCCCACTTTGGCTTTTTCAATACACAGTTCAAAAATATGTAAGTCTTTCAAAACACCATTGCCAAGAAAAAATGAAAATGGTAACTGGTAAGACGATTTGGGTATATTAATGAAAAGGATATACATGCCACATAATGTGGCTAAAAGATGCCACAATTAATTCAAAATGAATAAGCAACACACTATTACAAAGTAGCAGCTGAAAGTACACACAGAACCACGGTTACGTGCATTCATTTGCTTATGGAGCGCTTGGTGGAAGACCGGGGGTCCTCCTGCCCGTTAGTACTCATGAAGCCTCCTACAGGGCAGATGGGAAGCTTAACACCTCCACCATCAACGGCTATCATGCTAATGGCCTTCTCAAGTCTCTATTTTTTCTTTTATTTTTATTTTTTGTTTAAAGATTGGCACCTGAGCTAACAACTGTTGCTCATCTTTTTTTTTTTCCCTGCTTTTTTATTCCCAAATCCCCCCAGCACATACCTGCATATTTCTAGTTGTGGGTCCTTCTAGTTGTGGCATGTGGTACGCCACCTCAACGTGGCCTGACGAGTAGTCCCATATCCGCGCCCAGGATCTGAACCAGCACGCAAACTTAACCACTCGGCCACAGGCCTGGCCCCTCAAGTCTGTTTTGATACTCCATTGCTGGGCATTATTATGGCTCTTAAGTTTGATGAATCTGGAATTCTGAATGAGGGATGACCTACTCCCCAACTGCAGGCCAAATCCACTTCAATTATGAAAAGTAGATAACAAAAGAACACAATTGATTATACAGGTGTTAGAGGATGCTTAAGTATATTCCAGTGGTAACAGCTGGAAAAATGCCCTGGATGAAGACTCAGTATTTTTTAATCTACTCAAAAAAGTGGGGTTATGGGGCTGGCCCAGTGACGCAGCGGTTACGTGTGAATGTTCCACTTCGGCAGCCCAGGGTTTGCCAGTTTGGATCCCGGGTGTGGACATGGCACCGCTTGGAAAGCCATGCTGTAGTAGGCGTCCCACATATAAAATAGAGGAAGATGGGCACGGATGTTAGCTCAGGGCCAGTCTTCCTCAGCAAAAAGAGGAGGAGTGGCAGCAGATGTTAGCTCAGGGCTAATCTTCCTCAAAAAAAAAAAAATAACTAAAATAAATAAAAATAAAAAGTCAATTTTTTTTTAAAAAGAAAGTAGGGTCAATATCACTTGACCTTCCTGCTAGATGTAAAAATATCTTACACATATAAAGTGAACTCTATTAATGCAGATAGCAACCTAAAAATATAGCAAATACTTAATATGGTCTTCTAGTGATATCTAAGTTCAGTTTCTATGATAACTTACAACAGTAATTTCTCAAAATAACAGACAATTTTCCTGAAAAACTTTGTAGTTGCTCAACTTAACCAATATCCTCTTTCTCAAGCCAAGAGAAAGTTCTTTATCTGTGGACAAGTGATCAATCCCACAGTCACAGGGGTGTTAAAACAACGTAAGAGAGCCATCCCTCACAGCCTAGTGGTTAAGGTCTGGCACTCTCACTGCTTCAGCAGCCCGGGTTTGCTTCCTGGACACGGAACCACGGCACCCATCTGTCAGATGCCATGCTGGGGGAGCGGCTCACAGAGAAGAACTAGAACAACTTACAATTAAGATATACAACCATGTACTGGGGCTTTGGGGAGAGGAAAAAAAAAAAGAGGAAGACTGGCAACAGATGTTAGCTCAGGGTGAAACTTTCCCTGAAAAAAAAAAAGAAAAAAAATGGACCAAGGGTATAAGATATATGGTTCAAAATGGGTCAGAACACTCAAATTAAGAGTCAAATCTGGTGGCCAGCCCAGTGGCATAGCGGTTAAGTTCACGTGCTCTGCTTTGGCAGCCCAGGGTTCACAGGTTTGGATCCTGGGCACAGACCTATGCACTGCTCCTCAAGCCATGCTGTGGCAGGCATCCCACATATAAAGTAGAGGAAGATGGACACAGATGTTAGCTCAGGGCTAATCTTCCTCAAGTAAAAAAAAAAAAAAAAAGAGGAAGATTGGTTATAGATGTTAGTTCAGGGCTAATCTTCCTCAGCAAAAAACAAAAAGAGAGAGATTATAACACTGATTTGATAGTTACCCAAAGGAGAATGTTGATATTTTATAAGAATTGACCTAACTGTATGGCCTTCAGCTACCTCTCTCTAAAATAAATGAAAAATCACCATTCCAACAGCTTAAAGTAAATGTTGTAATCCTATGACGTCAACTGCTTAAAGGAAACCACATACCACTTAGATACTGAAGACTGAAACTATCAACTGCCTAAACAACTTACTGTCTACATCAGCAAGACTTTACTATTCCTGGAGACTGCGGCCCAGGCAAACAGCCTGATTGCTCATTACAGCCACTTCCTGAGACACCCATCACTCTTCAATGGAAAGCATCAACAGAGTTTGCTCTCTAAGATTCTTTGACTCCCTTACTGTTCTATCACGACCCTTATACAATCTTAATCACACAAACACACCCACACACACACACGTCCTGTACTGACCCATCTTAAACCAAACTTTCGTCCTCAATATATACCGACCTTGCTTTCTTCCCTCCAGGATGCTGCAAAGCTCGGTCCAGGTGGTGGTGTCCCTTACTGCAGCAAGCAATAAACTCAGCTTTATCTTATCCACACATTGGGAGGGAGACATTTGGAAAGCTAGCATTTGACACTACGCCCATTATAAATTTTAATTGTTTCAGAAAAAGACTTAGAGTTCTTGGGAGCTTTCAGCTTGCTGATGCATCATACCAACAATTGTGAATTTGGATTATAGAACTTATTTTACCCAAAACTTTACAAGAACAGTTAGGGAGAGACAGGCAATCCTAATGTTCTTTTAGAAAAACTGCTCTGGTCACATGTTGTCAGTTCTTCAAGGTTTCAAAGGATAACCAGTTGAAAGAAAACGTCAAAACACTAAAATCTTAAAGCTTTCCAAGATTAATGAGTTTAAAGTACATATCCTTAAAATTACAAGCCCATTTACCATCTATAGACTTGAAGGCAAGAGTCAAATGCCAGACTTTCCAGGAGAGGAAGGAAGTTATTAGGGGAAAAAAGCATCTGAGGAGAATCAAATTTTTCTTTAGAGAAAAGAACCCTAGATTGAGTCAGAAGGCCCTCCAATATTTAGGCATCAGGTAACGTTTCAAGAGCCAATGAAAGATCAAAAGGGAATGGCCAACGAGTTAGGAGAAGCCAAGATAAGGGAATGTTTCAAGGAGGACTGGCTGCTAATCGCTGAATGATATTAAGAAATGGAAGAAAGACATGAGCAGAAAAAAACGTCCACTGAACTGGGAAACATGGATGTCAGTGATTTTGACAAGTCTTCTCACTGGGGTGGGAGAAACACAATTAGACCAGAATGGTCTAGGAAGTAGAAAAGTAAGTAACTATGAGATGAGAAAGTGTACGCTGGCAGTGCAGACGAATCATTCAGGCCATTTTACTCCAATGGGAAGCAGCAGTGGAAGCAGTAACCGCACCGGGAAGCAAGGTGTCAAGAGACGGCTCTTCTTTTTAAGATGGAAAATACTAGCGCATGGTTATACGCTGCTGGGAGTGAGGAAAGCAGTGGGGGGCGGGGGGGTCTAGTGACACAGGGAGGGGATAACCAAAATTGAGATGTCTTGGGAAGATGAAAAGTAAATTTTCACGAAATACAAGTGAAAGGAAGAGCATGCTCACTGAGTTTAAACATCGGAAGACAGTGGGAACATAAACTGGTACAACCTTTCCAGATAAAAATCGTGTGCTTTACAGGTAAGAAAGAGCCATGAAAACAACTATATCCTTGAGCCAGTAATCTCACTTATAAAATTCTATTTTTAAAACAATCCAAAATCTATCCTAATGATTTTTAAAAACTTTGGTAAATTATAGTATAAAACGCTTATGAAAAGTCCTTAATGACATGGGAAAATGTTTATAGTATTAAAAGAAAAAAGTAGGAAACAAAATTCCAAATGATAGATTTGCAATATATACAAATATGTGCCTAGACAAAAGACGAAGGAAACACAAAGTAACAATTTATCTCTAGATAGTAAATTTATAAAACATTATAATTTTCATCTTTACGTGTATTTTTAATTTCCTCCCAACGAGAATGGGTCATTTTAAATACCAGAATAAAATAATTTGCTTTCCACTTGCCTGTATTTTCGATCTCTCCCTCTCTACTTACTTCTTCCTAAGAACATTAAACATTTATATGCTTCAAAAATCTTTGGATTACTTTGTTTATAACATGAAAATTTATATGTAAATATCTGGGAGATTAAAAGCAATCCCACCACAAGCTAAAGATGCATCAGAAGGCTGCAGTGAGCTGCCATGGCTCGGTGCGGTGTCGCTGCAGCAGTTCCTGCGCGTTTCTCACACGTGTCCTTCCAAGCTACGCGGCCTGTAAGATTCTCAGTGACAAGGCCATAGAGAACAGTCTACAGGAACGTAGGGAACATCTGCTCTGACACAGCAGCAAGAACGGAGGGAGCATGGAAGAGGCAACGGGCGGGACCCAAGGTTCTCTTACTGGATGGCCTCGGTAGAGCCACAGTAACAACAGGAGCCAAGTGTCCTCCACGCAGAGAAGGGCCAGCTTCAAACAAGGAAGTACATGGCCAGACCTGGAAACCAGCAGCCACAGATATTTACAAGTCAATAGAGAAACTATTTTTTAAGCCCCCTTTATCCAAAAAGAGTGTTCTATGAAGAAAAAGAGAAAAAAGGCGGCACTAGAAGTGGAACATTGAAAGAATTTTTATATAGTCAGATATCTCAGTTCATGGAATGATCACATTTGTAAACTAAGAGTTCACGCCTCTTCTTAACGTAGTGTCTTTCAAGTCAGAAAGCCTGGGGTTAGAGTCCCAGCCCCTCTGTTTACTAGCTGTGCAACCTTGGACCACTTACTTCCCTAGCCCTCAGGATCCTCATTTGTTGTTTCAGGATTCTAATAGTCTACATGTGGAGCTATTAAGAGCATGAAATGAAATCAAACATGGAAAAAACAATGAAAAGCCGGATGCATAATTATAACTCAACAATTTTTAGTTTCCTTCCCTAATTTCATTCATTTGCCATCTTCACAATTTTTGTCATCTCCACATGCCATCTGTATTACCTATTTAATATTCTTCTTTAGATAGGTTTACACATATTTTTCCTAAATAGATTTAGTAGGTAACAATACTACCTAATGAAAGCCTGAATAGGAAAACAGACAACAGCCAGACCATTTGTCACAGCAGACCTCTGACCCAGCACCGCTGCCACCAGCCCAGGAAGTCAAGTCACACGCTCTGCCACCAGGAGCCCAGAAGAGTCAGGACGTGGGCAATGACCACCACTTCCCTGAGGTTTGCCCCTGCTTCCAACTTGGACAACCAGAAGCGAGCTGAACATGCTCCCCAAGCCGGTCACACCAGAGGCCCGTCTCCAGCTTCCCCAGGCCAGCAGCCTGCACTAGGGCACACCTGAAGCTTCCCTGCTTTTGCTATAAAGCTTTCCCACTCCTCTGCCTGCCAAATGTAAATTAAAGTGGCTGACTCCTCTCTCGCTATGCAAGCTCTGAGTAAATTGTCTCCGTTCTCATCTGGGAGTAGTCTGTGTTGATTTCCACACCATGAAAGGACAGGTCTGATAGGCTAATCACATTCTTCTAATACATAAAAATAAATACTTAACTAATAAAACTTAAAGTGTTCCCCCGTGTACCACCTAAATAACCTCAAATGTCACACTTTGGGCAATGCTGCATTGCACTTGGGTTCCCAATAGGACTGCTGGCCGCGTGTAAGATGCTCAGTCACATAAGCGAATACTATAACTTCCTAGGGAGATAAAGTCAGCCACCTTCCTTTCCAATCTAGAGATAAAGTGTCTTCCTTATCAACACTTCTAAGTCAGAATTTCTGAAGCCTGATGGGGCTATCAGAATGTCTTATGGGGGAGGAAAACCATACTTAGACCTCCAGAACGTGCAGTGAGTGAGTGACCATCTGCCTACCATTTTTGGGCCCAGGCGTGGAAGCCTGAGTGGATGTGAGTGAGCAGGGGCCGGGGAAAGGCAAGCGATGACCACGGCCCAGTAGCTGGCATGGAGGGCTATCTGAAATGCCAGTGACCTCATATGCACTCGTATTTTAAGATGTGGAGTTTGAGATCTAAATTTTCCTACAACAGAGCTATTCAACAATGGGATGCAAAGCTAGAACATTAGGAAATAAGAGAATGTATTTTGTTTATTTGCTTATAGATCTATTTGTCTTAAACTTGGCTTTTTTTTAACTGGTCTAAAAATCCTCCAATGTGAACTGAGTTCAGCTATCCAGTAAACTTAAATGTTCCTCAATCTCTGGATTATAACATATGTCACGTGTTTTTAAATAACCTCAGACTCCAGTTGGTCTAGAAATTTCCTACACTGCTACTTAGTGGTGACTTTAAAGAGTTGTGTGTAACTGACACTGGTTCATTAAAAAGAACAATAAAAGAGTTTGTATACTGTTAAATAAAAACTCAAGTTCAGAACAATAAAGAGTCAATACCAATGAGCAAACAACAGGTGCCCTCAACAACTATACGGTAACGCATCTCCTGTTGTGTGCTTTTGCCAGTCAGTACTGCAATGGCTTTACAAAGGGTCCAGTGCACCAGACTGCAGCTAATTATACATATTCAAGCGATTAGCCAGCACTTGTTGCCTCATTCACACCACCCTCCAAACAGCAGCCTTTGAGAGGAGAATAGACTGCAAATTTACTGAGAGCACACTGTTAATCCTCCGGGGAGATCGTAAATGTAAACAGGACTACTCCACATCAAGGTGCTTTGACAACAACAATCATCTGCATAAACACATGCTCAACAACAAACAGGTGTTCTGTTTCACAACTCGCACCCATGTGATGCTTTCAAGTAAGCACCATGCACAAACTGAGAAGTACTTTGAAACCAGCTGCAATTACTATAATTAGGTGCATTCCTACACTTGGTTTCCTTTTACCTGTTCAGTACTGTGCTATGCCAACTCACACACTCCAAGTAAAATGACCATTTCAGGGCTTTCACTCTCAAAGTATAGAAAGAGGATACACTAGAGTCAGTTTAAACTAATTTAACTGGAACCTTCTGCAAAAGAACCCAATCAAAAATACTAAAGGCAAGACTCAAAACTTTTGTTTTAAAACTTATGTTAATAACACAAAAGACAGTTCTTTTTCAAAAGCTGTTTAAAGTTCAACTCAGAAGAGACCCAAATCATTGTAGTATTGATTAAATAGAAGGGAAAAGGAGGAAATATTCTAAAAGTCTATCAACTAACAAATAAATATAGTGCTAGTTATCAAAATGGAATACTATACAGCAGTTAAAAGGCATAACCTACCAATAGCTATAGCTATAACTATAACTACACAGCATGGCTTAAGCACAAAAACATGATGCTGAGCAAAAAAAAGGGAATTTCAGAATGCTAAGAAGTAAAGGCTAACCACTATAAAAAAAATACATAGTAACCAAATCAGTATCTATGTAACAGTAAACATAATTCTCAAGTCAGGATTTTCAAATCTATTAATACAAAGCCCAAAACTCACAAAAGTCAAACACGGCAAGATCTCTCAATAAGAAAACTTTGGCTGGGCTGATCCTCCTAAAATCCAATCCAGTGATAGATACGCTGTGAAGTCATGAGGGCAGAGACGGTCAGCCCTAAGCGTCATGTATCTCCTATACCTCGCTAGCACTTCTGGCAAACAGCAAATATTTGACCAATGAAGAATTCATGAATGAAAGAATGAATGTGTGAGTGAGGGAGTGAATGAGTACATAAATAAAGTTCACAAATAAAATGAAATGCTCGAATATTGGTTGTTTAAAAACAATGAGCTATAAAAAGGAAAAAATATCAAAAGGAAAAGTAGATCATATTATTACATTATTTTAAAATATCTGTTAAAATACCATTCTAGTGAGATATTTGAAACTTTAACAACAGGCTAGTCATACTGAAAATAATTGGGAATATTATTTTACAGCCAGAAAAATATTTTGTTCTATCTCCCCTAGTAACATTTTTCACCATTTTTCCTCATTATTGAGAGTACTGTAGCATACCCAGAAACAAACTTCAGCCTCTGAGTGGCTGAGTCTTCTTTTCATCACCACCATTGTCATCGTTGTCATCGTTGTCATCATTGTCATGGTCATCATAGTCGTTGTTACTAGTTTTTCCAGGTATTTCCATCCTTTCTAATTAGACTCAGCTGCAGAAGTAAATGCATGTTTGACGCAATCATATGTGGAAAACAAACTCTAAATCCAACGACAGAGTCACACATTAGAAGTACTGGGAAGGAGAGGAAGAAAAGGACAGGTACCTGAGACGCTGCCATGGGATAATAAGTGGAATGGCAGAATGAATTTGAGGTTGAAAATTAATAATTCAAATATTATTAAAAAACAAAATTACTTCCTTTTGCTAGTGCTGAACACAAAATATGTCCTAAGTAAATATTAAGTATGGGAGTAATTTAGGGGGGTTGCATTTAGCTTTGGTTATATTTAGTCTAAACTATCTGCCACATATTTATTTTTAAAAATACAAATCTGTAAATGTAAGAAAATGTAAGTACCAGACAAAGGGCTTGAGGTGAGAGTAAAAGTGTGTGCTTCGCAGGCAGATAGCCAGGTTCAAATCCCGAGTCTCCACTGCATCATCAGCATAGCCCAGACAAAGCGAGACCCTCTGAAGCTCTGTTTCCGTCACTGTAAAACTGGACAATAAGAGAACAGTGCCCCCCACAGAAAGCTGGGGAGGCTTAAATGATACAACAGAGAGAGAGCAATCAGCACAGTGCCTGCTGCACACTATAGTGAGTGATCCCTATATGTCAGAAATTATAATCACTAATCATTATCAGCCATAGTAACCAACGTTCAAATTCCAAAGAACCAAGTCAAGGAAAAAACAACAGGCCTCACTCGATGCCCAATGTTAATGAAATTTACCAGAAAAGAAAGGAAATAAAAGAGGCTGAAGGAAGCACAGTACTCAAAGAAAACGGCTTCTGTAGACAAAGATTTCAAAAGTCAGGAAAATTGTTCAGCAATTTTGTTTTTAAAGATGTTAAAGGGAAAAACAAAACAGGAGTGGAGAATACAGTAATAGGACAATCTTTAAAGAAATTAGGAATCTTGGAAAGTGTGTAGTGCTTAATAAAGAAATGGAAGCCTATCTCCAAATGAGAAAGTCAAGGCGTACACCAGTTAGACCAGAACAGAGAGAGGTAGTGGATTCTGCTCACAATCCACCTACTTTACAAATCCTCAGAGTCCATCCGATTCCACTCACACGGATGCTTCCCACATTTTGCTATTTTCTTTCCCCTTCCCGATGGATAGTGCCCATGTAACTGGCACCTCATGGACACTTAGAAATACTTGCTGAATAAATGAACTATGGCGCACTGAAAGAGCACACGTGATGTATTATCTGAATACAGAGCAGTTCTCTCTCCAGCTCGTTTCCCACCAGTCCCTCCCTCGCAGACCACCTCAAGCCCCGCAGATCTACTTTCACCTCCAATTGCCAGGTAGTGCCTACTAAACAGCACACAAGAAAAATGCTAAAATATCCAATAGCAAGGAGGTGCCAGAGTAAGGAAGGTGCCAGATTTCATTCTGTCCCACTTTGGTTGGTCCCTCTTCCGGGAACTGCTTCCCTTCACACTGTAACAGGTAACTCGTACACCTCCTTTAGGTCTCAGCTTTACTTTCGCAACCTCTAGAAAGCCCTTCTTGCCTCTACGTGGACAAGACGTATGAGCTAGGACAAGCCACTCTATTTCTCTGTGCCTCAGTACACTCACCTGCAAAATGGGGATAATAACAGTGCTTACCTCATAAGAGTGTTGTGAGAACAAAATGACATCACACATATGAAGCGCCTAAAACAGTGCTTGGCAGGTGGTAACGACTTAAGAAAGCATGGCTATCTCTGTTATTCGCCGACCCCTAAGTCTAGGTTAAGGGCTCCTTTGACATTTTACTATTATTCTACCTCTTTGCCTACCACAGCATTTATCAATGTATGGATTCCATTATATTTTGCTAAGGAAGATGGAAAGTAAAAAGAGAAAAACAAAAAAGAAGAAAGAAGTAGGAGGCAAAAGGAAAAGTGGGCACTCAAGACTGGGATGAAGAGAATAAGAGAGAAAAGGGAAGGGCAAATTTCTGCAATGAGACATCAGTAATACAAAACTGAACTCCTGTCTTCAGGATTCCAGTACTTTCCTCTTGAGCCTACAAAGACTCCACACTAAATAAGACAACAATTAGGAGACCACTGGGGGAGGTTCTTGGGTGTCAATAATGAGAACAATATTTTGCTATATATCAGACGAAATGAAATCAAGGGCCAAAAGGATTCCTCATCATAATTTGGGAATAAAAATCACACATAAAAACTGATCTAGGCTAAAGTGGGTCACACTTGTAAATTATGAAAAGACTCCAAAACACTGAAGGACTTTGGTCTCTTCATACAAATTAGCTGTTCCTTTTATAATAATACAGAGTAGCATTATGAACAGAGACTAAGATAAACTAATATACTCAAATTGCATCAACTACATCTATAGCCCAGAGAAGTTAAAACAGAAGAAAGCAACAATGAATAGACTCTTCACCGAGAAAGAAATGTTTGTTTTTGCAGGTTAGCAGCACCGTTTTTTCACACTTGCATCCTAATAGTTCTCCTTGGTCTCCCCATTATGCAACAGTTCTTTAGAATACAGCCAGCTACCCTGACAACTGGGTTCCCTTGCCAGAGTGGCTTTGTCTAAATCCTAAAGCTGTGCCTGGCTCTGCCCTGAGCCCAGGCGCTGCCTGTGATCTGAATGCCAATGAAGAGTACAGACCCTGCTGTCTAACAAGCCAGAGACTAAAAGGTCTCTTTGGGGTCAACAAACTGTCTTGACAACTTTCACAAGCTTAAGAGACTGGAAAATGAAGCTAGAAATGCATCCTATTTCTTAGGAGAACAGGAGAAAGTATGAAATGTTGAACATTCATCAGCAGTTTAGGGCTTCAACATTCAATCAGAGAGGGGTGTAGTATGCCTTCACATGTAAATAAAGTGCTTATGCTTTTACATAGAAATAAGCTTAATTTTAAAGAAAAAGTGTAAATACATTTCAATCATCACATCAAATTTGAGGATGTTTAGAGAATTTATATTCTCAAAGTTATATATAAACCTTGCATCCCACTTACCACTTGGTAAGTGATTGAAGGAGACGAATAACAGGGATATAAAGATGGCTAACCGTTACACTGTAAAATTTAGTGCTTGGCTCCAATCTAAGAAATGCAAACTCACACAACTCTAAAGAACCAATTCCCAGGTAGTGCCTACTAAACAGCAAACACTAAAAATGCTAAAATATCCAATAGTAAAAACAGGAAGATATCATTTTAACTACATATTTTTAGTTCAGTTTTCAATGAAAAATAACATGCATTGTTTCTGCTTGTTTAATCTGCTGTTCAGCTAGTTTCCTCCTATTTTAGCGCTTAGAGCCTCCCTTTTTCTTCTTTCTAACTAACTGGCCATCTCTCTTACTCAATCCAACACCAAATCCTCTCTGCTCTCCCTCCTGGAGTTCTCAAACTACCCACCTCACCTGCCGCCACCACCTGGACTCAGCCCACCACGCGCCCTGCCCTGGACTCCTGCAAGCCTTCTGACTCATCTCTGGTGGAGCAGCCCAACAGAGAACACAACGCAAGCCACAGACACCATTTTAAAATTCCTAAAAGCCACATTTAAGAAGGGAAAAGAATAGATAACATGAGCATATTTTTTTCAGAGATGGCTCACAACTTTTCTTTTCAGGGAAGGATTCACCTTGAGCTGACATCTGTTGTCATCTTCCTCTTTTTTCCTCCCCGAAGCCCCAGGGCATGATTGTATATCCAGTTGTAAGTCCTTCTAGCTCTTCTATGTGAGCCACCACCACAGCATGGCAGCTGACAGGCAGGTGGCATGGTTCTGTGATGGGGAAACGAATCCAGGGTGCCAAAGCGGTGAGAGCACCGAACTTTAACCCCTAGACCATCAGGGCAGGGTTGGTAACATCATTTTAAACAACATATTTTACTAAACCAAATATATCCAAGATATTACCATTTCAACAAGTAATCAATAAAAAAAATACAGATATTTTACATTCTCTTTTTTCCCAAACCATGAATTCAAAATCCAGTGCATATTTTATACCTATAGGACATCTCAATTTACACATTTTCAACAGCTTAAGTGTTGATGTAGTCCTAACCAAAAAGATAAAGTTAAAGGAAAAATATTTTAAATTGCTTCAGTTTTTAAACTCAAATGAAATAAAATTTAAAGTTCACTTCTTCAGCCACAACGACCACATTTCAAGTGCTCAACAGCCACATGTGGCTCACAGCACCTGTGCTGGGCAGCCCCAGTGGGGCTTCAATCTTGGCCTCTTCTAATCTGGACTCGAGATACTCAGAAATACTCAAAAGCACAAGCTGTTCATGTCACCTATGGCTTCCAGCCCTCTGACTGCGTCTCAGGCATCTTCTGACCAAACCCGGCTCCACAGAGGCCCCGTGGCACCGACGTCCTCTTCCTCTTCCAGCCTCATCTGTCTCCACTGTCCCCTCCGCGCTCGGCTCCAGTCAAGCAGGCTTCTTCCAGGGAACGCTGACCTCTGTCCCTGCCGGCCTGTGCTATGGGTTCCACGGAACACTCTTCTTCCCCATCCCTGTCCCGGGCACTTCCAGCTTCTCCTTCAGATTTCGACTTTGAGGTCACTTTCTCTTCTTAGATCCCTTCCCGTTACACAATACGAGCTCGTCTGCTCTTGTTCACGCCTGTATCCCCAGCATTTACCAGAAACACCTGGCGCTTTGTAGGCACTCAGTAAATATGAATCAACTGACAGAGCAATCTGAGCTATCCTAAGTGAGCTGAAGGCGTGCCCTCATGTCAACACATGGGGCAGGAAGGCAAGAGTCCTCCTTCGAGCTCACCACACGCTTTTACTATCACCAGCCAAAAACAGGCCGACCGTGAGAAACTGGCCAAAATTAACACTCAGACGTCAAGACTCTCATAGTTGGCGTATTCAGTACAAAGTAACACTTTCTGCCCAACGCATTCTGTGTGCGCTGTCAGGAAGTACACCTCTGGATGAGAGGAAAACATCCTCCCCCGTCCGCTGAGGGGAGCTCTTTATATACATCCAGGCCTCTTTCTCTGCCTTTACCCACTCTCATTCTCATGAGACAGAGTAATTTGTCTGGTGAATAAATTTAGGGGGAAAAACCTTGGTGTGCAGAATTAAGCTCAGCTCTTTTTCTTCCTTTTGTAGCTAATCCCTGCAGAAAAATGCAAATTTGCCTTTGTTTCTCCATGTAAGGGATCAGCAAACTGACTACACAAGGCCTGCAGCCTGTTTCTCCAAATAAAGTTTTATTGGCCTGCAGCCACACCCACTAGTTACAGGCTGTCTGTGGCTGCTTTCTTACACTACAATCACAGAGGTGAGAAGCTACCGTTGTGAGAGAAACCACATGGCCTACAAAGATATTTACTATCTGGCCCATTGCAGAAAAAGACCCACACTCTGTGGCACTGTCTTCCTTGTGCTGCCTGAAATGTGCTCAGGAAAATCAGCCTAAGTCTGCACTTCAATGAGCAAGTCATCAGGCTCCCACAGTAAGGCCTCCAGCTTCTCCTCAGCGGCAGCACATTCTGGCCTCTATCTATGCTCTTCATTTTATGCCTAATATTGTACAGAAGGCCAGACAGGCAAGACTCATTACCTATACTCTGCCCTCTGGAAATCCCAACCCTTCATCTATGTAAATCTTCTAGGCATAATTATCAAGTTCTAGGCTATGAAATGTGAGGAGAGGGGTCTTAGTCAAATAAACACATGTTCTAGCTATGAAGTGCTTGGAAATCTGTTTTTTGAAGGAAATGTTGACCCTATATCTGGGAAACTTATATCATTAATATTAACTTCATCACACATATAATTATATATTCCTTATATTGCCAATAAGTAATAATAGAAGCCTAGCCTAGTTCTTTAAAGACATAAAGCCTTAGGTTTTCATGTTAGGCCCTTTGTTTTATGAAAACATAAGCCTGTATTTTCTGTAACAAGTATGCTAGTCTCTGGACATTACTGATTTTTGTTTCCTTGAATGTTTCTCTCTGTGTCTTTCTTTCTAAACAAATCAACAGTACAAGAAAGTGGCAACAGACCTCCTATTTCTAGTAACAGTAGTAAAAAACTATTCCAACAATTTATTAAGGAGCATTTCTCTTTTTTCTCATACTGATGTTGTTTAAACTAACATCTTTTAGCCAGTGACAATTCTATCACACACACTTGTGAAAATTTGCATGCAAGAATATTAATCTTGACAGTAACTACAGAGAGATCAGAGGGAATTAAGATTTTCCTTTTATAAGTTTATTGAACATAGTCTAACAATAAGCTTACATAAGATATTTAAATAGGTCAATGAGTGTTGCATATTTTTATCACATGCTTTTTATTCATTTCAATTTCTTAACAATTTTGTCCTATTTAAGATATTTCTCTGATGTCACACACCTCACATTTTCAAAGTTTTCTACTAAAGTTGCTTAAGTAATTTAATACATGAAGATTAGCAAACACACGATGGTATATAAAATACTTCCTATCTCAGTACTACCTCTCATTTATTTATGGTTGCTGGGGATTCTTTCTAGAAGACCAAGAATAAGAAATAAACAAATTAGAGCTTTTCAAAGAAATCATTTTTGTGCAAAAAATTTTAAGTAATAAGATGAAAAAGACCTTAGTTTTCTAAATAAGTATTCTTCGTCTCAATTAGGCCATGAGTTCTTTGTATTTACAATATTCAGCAAATACTTATAGACCACAATACTTTCTTCATAATCCTTCAATATAGTCTGTGACATATGCCTCCTATGAGAGGTGTCACCTCCCTAAGTTGAAAATTAAAAAAAGAAAAAAGCCAAGCAGTTAAAATCATATGAAAATGATGGGATTCCATGTAAATGATAAATATGACTCTTTGAGAATCAGAAACCTTAAACGTTTGTTTTTATGTTTTCTTCTTATTTGGTAGTATAGTAGAACAAACTTTCTGGTCTTTTTTATTCTCCTATCAGAAATCTATTTTCGGGGCCGGCTCCATGGCCGAGTGGTTAAGTTTGCACGCTCCACTGCGGCGGCCCAGGGTTCGGATCCTGGGCACAGACATGGCACCACTCGTCAGGCCACAGCGAGGCGGCGTCCCACATCCCACAACTAGAAGGACCTGCAACTAAGATATATAACTGTGTACAGGGGGGGTTTGGGGAGATAAAGCAGGAAAAAAAAAAAAAGGAAGATTGGCAACAGTTGTTAGCCCAGGTGCCAATCTTTAAAAAGAAAGAAATCTATTTTCTCCTCATAAACATATTCTTTCAACTGCAGTATTTAAGAAAGACAGCAGTCTGTTCACAAAAATCCTGGACATACAGATATTTCAGGGGTTTCAGGGTATTTTTTTTTAAGCGTAGACCATTTACTGAAATGAAACTGTATTAGGTTACTTTAGATTGACTGTTACAACAGACAAGAACTGGCTGGCTTAACTCATCAACTCCCCTCCACGGCTTCCAAGGTCACCACGGCAGGAGGAAAGAGCAAGACAGGAGGTACAGTGCCTCAGCACACAAGTCACAGTGACTAGGCCAGAAACTAGTTGCACAGATCCAACATAACTGCATGGAAAGCTAGAAAACGTGGGAGCACAGGGAAAAGCTCGTCTCTCCCTGGGAGACACACCTCTACCACACTGCTCACGGAAACTCCAACTCTCTTCAGACAAGGCCGTGACCGACCATGAAACTCAGATCAGTCACAGAGATCAACTTTCAATTACATTCTCTACAATGTCTAGTATTTTTTTCCTGGTGGGAAAAAAATTTATACTATTTGTTTAAACTACTTCACTTTGATAGTTTTTTTAAAAAAGTAGTATCAATAACTAGTCTTAAGAACACTTAAAAGATAAGAATTTGAAATTAATTTGATGGTTTGAAATACAGAATAGTTTTATTAAGTTAGAAAAGATTTGCAAAGAATTTCTCAATTTATCAAATACAGAAATAGAGCCAGTCGTCATCAGGGAAATGCAAAGTAAAACCACAATGCCACATCGCAACACACCAACCGGAAAGACTGAAATGAAAAAGACAATTTCAAGTGTTGGTGAAGATATAAAACAAATGGAACTCTCATAAATTGCTGAGGGGAATGTAAAGAACCAACATTTCAGGACAGCATCTAGCATATTTACAAAAGCTGAACACATGCATATCCTATGACCCAGCAGCCCCCTTTCTAGGTACATCCCCAATAGAAATCCTTACATAGCACACCAGAGACAGCCAGAAGTAAGAACAATGCAAACAGCCAACAGTAGAAGAGAGAAATAACTGTGGAATAGTCATACGATGGAAACACAGAACAACGAGCAGGAATGAATGATTTTTACACACACCAGTATGCATGAATCTCACAAATATCATATTGAGAAGCACAGCCATACGACTCCACATTCAAAGGCACGCAGAATGAGCACGTGGCACGGAGGCCACCGCACAGCCTGGTGGAGGACGGGGCCTGCAGGGAAGGGGGGAAGGCTCAGAAGGCAGAGGTGATGTCTGTTTTTTTCAGACAGGTCTAAGTTACATGGTGCGCTCATGCTGTGAAAATTCATAGAGGGGTATTCTTATGATTCTTTTACTTTTCTATATGTATCTCATACTTTAAGAAAAGTTTATCTTAAAAAATTATTACTGGGCCCGGCCCGCCGGCCAAGTTCTGTGCACTCTGCTTCAGCAGCCCAGGTTCGTGGGTTTGGATCCCAGGTGCAGACCTACTGCACTCATCAGCCATGCTGTGGAGGCAACCCACATACAAAATAGAGGAAGACTGGCACAGATGTCAGCTCAGGACTAATCTTCCTCAAGCAAAACAAGAGAAGGATTGGCAAAGGATGTTAGCTCAGGGCAATCTTCTTCAGCAACAAAAAAAACAAAACAAAACAGATTATTACTGGTAACAGAAATAGAATCCCTTGATTTATTATATTTTGCACCATCATCCATTAGTTCCAATATTCCTTACCATGTTCAGTGACAATTTTTGAAATGGCTATTCTTGTCACCATTTGGGAATCTCATTTGTGATACCTGTATTTATTTGTTCTTATTCATTAAAAAATGCATTACTTACCGTGGTGATGATTTCATAATATATACAAATATCAAATCATGATGTTATACTCCTGAAACTAATATGTTATACGTCAATTAAAAAAGGCATTAGGTAGACCTTTAAAAAACTAATTTAGCAAAATCTGTATTGACTCTAGAACATAACTTTATACAAGTTATCAACAAACTGCAAAAAATACAAATTCCCAATATGAAACCAAGATTAAAAGACCTTTCAGGTCCATTGGACAATTTTTCACTTTGCTTTATTTCTGTTTCCAGTTAGCCCTAGTTCAGTATTTTACTAAATTCAAATAAACATAGGTAGTACTTTATATTCAAACATGTTTCTTTCTCTATATTTTTTTTCAGTAGTTTAACATACACCTCTAACTTGGTCTATCAATCCCATCTCTTCTTACATCTCCTCAATTATGGCTGTTATGTATTTTTATAATATCTAAATCATATCTTATTTAATTAATCAATTAAAATGTATTCCATCCTTATGTTTCAGTGAGCTAAATATGCTATCTTGAGTAATATTTTTCTTCTTCTAAATAATACCAATACAAGCCTATATTTGATAAAGCTAGTTAAAGTTAAACAAACTTTAGAGACGATTTCAAAAAGTGCGTCACTGAATTAATGTCATTAATTGCCACTTGCTGGGGTTATTTGCACCCCCATTTTTTCAATAGAAAACATAGTAAGAGATGATGAAACTTCCAAGTTTGATAACTAGGCCACAACCAGAACTGCAGATGGAACCTCTGATTCTTGGTCTGTTTAAAAGTGAACACTCTGCAGAGAAGAGGAGTCCCATAACCTCTGGACACTTACTGCTGTTGATATTTTTAAATTTGTAAGAAATGAGTTTATTAAAGACAGTGAGGCATCAGAAAAGACACAGAGAGAGAGGGAGATAGAGAGACAGAGAGAGAAGAGAAAGAGGGGCAGCAAGATCTTTCCCTTGAAAATCTCCAGTAAACTTTATGAATATGCTTAGAATGGAAAAGAATTAGGAGGAAAAGAGGATGAAAAGGCATCAGAGATTTTCAGCCTTGTATTTCAGGTCTGGAGAATTGTTACTGTCTTGAAGAACATGGACGGGGAGGGGGCGGGGCACCAGCATAGGAAAGGCACCGCTGCACTGCCATGCTGAGCTCAAAAACAATCACCAAAGGGGCTTTGGAAGCTCACCAGCTGCAAAGTTTTTGTATTAAGCTGTGATTCCATTGGGAGGATGGGAGCCTCTAAATAATGATGTCAAAAGAGTTTTTACATGCCCAGGAGGCTATTTGAAGCAAACAAAAAATCTACATTTGTTCCTAATAGAGGTTAAGGCCTTTGGGGATTAGAGATGGAGAGCATAGATGGCCATTATCTAAATAAACTTATTGTTCCTAGCACAACAAAGGAATACATTCCTAAAAAGGAATATGTAATATTTTCACTGTAAAGCTCCAAAGAAAGAAGTGAAATGAACACTCTTTCTATGTACGAACAAAACGTCACGAAAGACTTTCATTTTGAAAACTACATGGCCAAGTAAATTTAAGAATTAAAAAATGAATTGCAGAAGAATTTCATTAATCGGCCATTTTTGCATCCTATTTGAATGCTTTTTTATCATAGAGGCTGTAATTCATAATGGCTGATCCCACGTAAGTTGGAGAAAGCAGAATTAAGACGCCACCACTGGGAAGCTTTCACTGACCTCCTCTCGTTTTAGCATTCCGCCCAGCACGTCTCAGAAAATGCAACACGTTCACATTCACTTGTCCAAAAAGAAAAATAATTTTTTCCCAAGAGACATGAAGAGATTAAAGGAAGATATCTTCAATTAGTAGACCAAAATACTACCTAACAATATCTAGTCTTAAAAAACAATGAAAAAGTACATTTTTCCTAGTCAAGGGAAAATCTTATGTACAATTCTCAAAGCAAGTTTCAGGGGCATCTTTCGCCTACTTCCAGTTGTTCGGAACAACGCATTTATTTTCTTCGGAGCTTGCCTAGTCTGAGCCACAGGTTGTGCTCCTGGCCACTTGATGCAAAAGGCTTCCTAGTTAACATTTATTTTTATATAGATTATAATGATGTTAGCAAACAAGGTACCTTTCCAAATGAAAGAGTCACTATTACCTTGGGAAGTACCACAGAAAACCACCTTAAAATATAAGCTGATTTTGTCCATAAACAGAATAAAATTCAAAAGGGATAAATGTAAGACAGTTTACTTAAGACATAGTTTAGGTTTTTTGGAAACATGGCTAAAAATGACTAAGATCATAATGGTCACAAGCCGATGAAAGAAGGTGTGTAAAGCCCTGGGCTGGGCACCACACAGGCAGGAAAGTGCCACTGCACCTGCTCTACCACAGTGACCTTCAGGCTGTCTGACACTGTGACCCAATGGTTCTAGCAACCCCCTGAGCCAAATGAAGAAAAAGCTAACATAAAGGAAAACATAAGAACATAAACAGAGCCTATAAAATAGACAGTGTGGGGCCAGCCCAGTAGCGTAGTGGTTAAGTTCGCGTGCTCTGCTTCAGCGGCCTAGGGTTCCTAGGTTCAGATCCCAGGCACAGACCTACACACCATTTGTCAAGCCATGCTGTGGCAACATCCCACATTAAATAGAGGAAAACTGGCACAGATGTTAGCTCAGCAAGAACCTTCCTCAAGCAAAAAGAAGAAGACTGGCAACAGATGTTAGCTCAGGGCCAATCTTCCTCACCAAAAAAAATATACATATACACACACACACACACACACACAGAGTATGCCTGGGTATTGTTTATATATGTATTTGTGAGGAAGTCAACATAGTTGTCTGCTTGTTTGTCAGCTTGTCTGTTTCTTGCATGTTTGTTTAATAATTATATTGTATACCTGTCCAAAATTGATCAGAGGTTCTGAAAGAACTAAGTTGAAAGATTTTGTGGGCAGGTAGCAAGTACGACACGATTTCTAAACACAACTCCTTGATTTGATCATGAAGACAAAGAAGCAAAACTATACTTAGCAATCATATCTGGTTGAGATAGAAAACAAGAATAGGATAGAAGAGAGCTGGACACTGTTCCTCCTTACAGCTGAGGACAGAAAGGCCATATAAAGGAAAACTATGCTCAGCTATGGTGAAGACATACACAATCTTGACCACTGAAAAATAAGCAGCTTCATTAGTGCTTCTAAAAATTCACTAGTCCCAAAAACCAGACGAATAACTAAGTAGTACGAGAGAAAGAAAACAGCTTCACAAACTCTGATGTGGAACTTCAGCATTGTCAATTCTCTGGGTGAATACTACTATCTAGTGCGATCAACACAGTAAATATAAAGCAACAATGCAAAGCAGCGTTAATCGCATGAACTTTTCAGGGTTTGCTTTTGTTCTAAAGGAGGTATTCTCTCAAGATGTCATTGTAGTTGTGCAAATAAGATAGCTGGATAATAAAGAATCAAGCTCCATAAACCCTTAAAGATTGCCTGTTCACACACGTCTGTACGCTGAGGAGTGTGTCAGGCCGCCTCGCCGTGTGAGCCAGAGCGACATCTAGTGGCAGCTCCGCCGAACAGGACGTACTCGGGACTAGATCTCCCCAAAACTGCAAGTGAGCAGTCCCTGGTAACACAGCAGACACTGACACTGGCGCCCGAATGAACTACTCCACCTCGATATTTAAACTAACATCCCAATTTCCCCACGCCTGCTGAGCTTCCTCCTTCCTCCTCCTTACCATTTCCAGTCCTCCATCCTCTCCCTATTTTCCCAGTCATAAGTTCCCCTCGACCCTCATTCACATGTCGCGTTCTCTCTGGAACCCTTGCTCAGTCTCTATTTTTCTATCTACTTTTTCCTTCCCTATAGACATTTTATCATTCTCCACCCTGTGTATATTATATGATCTGTTTTCTGTATAATTGTTCTGAGTACTGCTTTATTAAATCATGAAACTAAGCCAAATGAATCCACCATAATTCATGCAACCTTGGGAAACTATTTAATTCATCTCTAGTTGACTTGATCATCTATCAAGTTAAAGTGACAGATGATTAGTTACCAAAAACAAACATGCCACACCTCCTTTACACTTTTCAAACCCCTCTCTCCCAAATCCCATCTCTCTCATTCTATAACTTTACCTCCCAGAAAATATGGGTGCCAGCCCCATGGCGTAGTGGTTAAGTTCACGCTCTGCTTCAGTGGCCCAGGGTTAGCGGGTTCAGAACCTGGGTGCGGACCTACACGTCGCTCATCAAGCCATGCTGTGGTGGCATCCCACATAGAAGAACTAGCAGGACTTACAACTAGGATACACAACTATGTCCTGGGGCTACTGGGGAGAGAGAGAGAGAAAAAAGAGGAAGATTGGCAACAGATGTTAGCTCAGGGCCAATCTTCCTCACCATAAAAAAAAAACACGAAAATATGGAAACCACTGTAAATAACCTCAACTTCTCAACTCTCCATTTGAAAGTCTCTTTATGTAAAATACCTTCTTTCCTTATTTCAAAGGAGGACAAACACATCCTCCTTTTCAAGGGCTAACCCCCATTCTTATGTCCAATTTTTACTGTTATCTATCTCTAAGATTTAGTTATGTCAATGATTACATCTCTCTTGAATCTTCAGAACTTGCCTCTGCATTCTGATTTCTGTCCTACAATCTACAAACATGCTCACCCCATCCAAACATTACCTTTTGGGACCAGCCTGGTGGCATGGTGGTTAAGTCTGTGCACTCTGCTTCGGCAGCCCAGGGTTTGCAGGTTCAGATCCTGGGCACAGACCTACACACCGCTCATCAAGCCATGCTGTGGCAGCATCCCACATACAAAATAGAGGAAAGACTGGCACAGATGCCAGCTCAGGGCCAATATTCCTCACCAAAAAAACAAAAAAAAAATCATCTTTCTTTGACCTGCTATAATCTATTTTCTTTCCTTTCATCAAAAAATAACTCAAACGAATAATCTATAATGATTTTCTCTATTTCTTCAAATTCCATTCACTCTTCAACTCCTTGCAATTCACTTTTTATCATCACTACTCCATTGAAACTGATCTCTGGAAGGTCACTCATGTGGCCATCAGTGGCCTTTCCCAGCCTCATCCTCCTTAAACCCTTACATGATGTGAGAATCATTCTCACTGGCTTCTAGGGTACAGCAGTCTTTTCGCTCTTTTCCTGTCTCCTTCATAACTCCTTCCCTGCCTCCTCCTCCTTTCATACTGCCTAAACACTATATGGCCTCATATATACTTCAAGAGAAAGAGGCAAAGGATTGTTTCTATAAAGAAAATGGTTTAGTTAGTAAGTGGAAATTAATTTGCCTGTTCATATTCTGCTAATCTGCCTGCCTTTCCTTCAGAATAACTGCTTTAACCCTATTTCATTTAAATTTTCCCTGATTATCTCCAATCATAATTCATTACTCTGATGAACCAAATTTCATACTGTATTAACATACATTTTACGTCATCTTTAGATGTGTCCTAAGGTCTTTTTAATTTCACACCATAATGTTTACTTGCAACTACTCTATGCACCCTCACTCCACCCCTCTCTCCCTCCCTCTCTCTCTCACTCTCCCTCGCTCTCTCTCTCTCACACACACATACTGTTTTACAAAGATAGTGAGCTCAACGCCCTTGCTCTCTAATTGTGGGTTTCTCTTCAAAATGCTTTGATACTACTCTTTACATACTAGGTTCTTAGTAAGCATTTGTTGATTAAGGCTGTCTAATACTTGAATAACTAGGCAATTCAAATAAAAATCATATTTTAAAAAACGAAAACTGACTTTCCTTTGTTTCAGTTGCTGGTACTAACACTATTAGGTTATAAACAAATATAGGAAGTGAGATAATGCTTTGGAAAAAAAGATTATTAACTCTGAGTTACCTGACCCAATTTTACTTGTGAAAATTGCTCTACAATATGTCACAACTCTAACTTACATCAAACCAGATATACATTTTTAAAGTGTTTCTCAAAAACTGTCTAGTAAAGGAAGAAAGAAATTCTAAGAAATTAACAGTACAGAATCTTCAAGAACAACAACACACTTTAAGCATCTATACAACTTCTATAATATGAAGACACTGCCACAAGGCAAATTTCAGTGTGCACAAAGACGCATTTGTAGACCAGTTGTGACACTGTTGAAAGTACCCAAGGCAATGATAAATGAAGCAGACATTCCCGCTAAATGCCTGGATTTAAATTTAAGTATCAAGAAAGCTTAAAGGAGTAATACTCCAAGAAATGCAATTATATCTCAATCTTATGTATATAACATTCCCTCATTTCCCTTTTTTAGAGGAGAGAGCTATATTCACCTTTTAGAAGATAAATTCTTTATTTGTTTTGTTGTGTTGTTTTCCTTTTCTCCTTAGTCTAGCGAAGAGAGAGTAAGGACATTCCGCTGTGCGGCCCTGGTCTAAGGGGCCTTGGCAAATCTAGCCCACTGTTGAACGGGAAGTGCATTGGTCTGGGAGGTACATGGGGACATCAGTTCAGAAATGCAAAATGGAGAAGGTAGGAACATTCAAGATTGAATGAACGTTTGTCTACAGGAATAGGCCCGAGACATGCACGGAAGAAGTGGAACAGGACCCAGCCTACAGGGGAACAGTGCTGGCAGGGGGACAGAGGAGGAAGACCTGGAGAGAGATTCAGGGCGAAGTTCTTAGGGACCAAGGTGGGTGCAGGAGGACGGCTGGTTCCCAGAACTTCAGCTCTAGGGTCTACAACTGCCTCAGCCGACTCTGAGTGGGCAATCCGCTATTCACACAGACGGACCACCCAGGCAAAGCCCCACGGGCCCCAGGGACGGGTGGGAGAGCCCACCTGCAGAAGTCTGGCTGTCAGATCGCAGCCCCCGAGCCAGGGCTGATGCTAGGTACAGGGCCTGAGACAGTGCTTGCCGAGAGGCCTCCGTTTCATTATTCAGCATTAACTGGAAGCTTCTTTACGTCTGGTACAAAATCAAAAATCACTGGACGTGAGAACATTTTACACTAAGAAAAAAATCTACTCAATATTGGAAAGTAAAAAAATCTGACACTTATCCCAAATCCAGCACATTAGCACCTGAAGGTGTATCTAGTAAAGTGATATGGCATAGCATTTCAAATAGTCCTGAAATGCTGAATTAATTATAGTGACCATGAGCAGTGCTTTCCGAACAGCTCTGATCGTGAGATGAACATTCTTTGTATTTCATGATACTAATTCAGCCTTTTTTGTAATCGATGCTATAAATGTTACGGAAATTATGTACTGCCCATGTTCATTACCTAAATTTCACATAATAATAGGTTTGTTAAATTAATTTTTCCCTAAAATAGATAAAATGATTATTCCTTATTAAGGATTAATCACTTGCCAAATTTAATTTTCTAAAACAACCTCATTTCAATTACACACGAGTCTTAGATTTGGTGCTTGCAACTCTTTATTTTACTTTTTCAAACACAATAGACTTTAAATTTTGAATAAGAGAAACACTTTGCAGGTAACTCCTTGGTTTATAAGTGGGCTGTACTCTTTAAATTCACTGATAGCTTTGGGAACTCTGAAGGCTTTGTTCCAGAGACTAAAGCTATCAATAGTTGTTAAATTTGAGGATGTCATCATAAAGGTCTATTTAACTCAGTTAAATAGCACTAATTGGTACCAGTTAAACCAGCCTTAAATCTAGGTCCTTGGAATGGAAGGGTGGGGAAAAATAAGTTAATGTTTTTAGCCCTCTTTCCAAGCACAGAATTGGCCATAAGCAAATATCTGAAACGGGTAAGTGGACCCTTGGCATAATTCCTAGATCCTTTCCCAATACATACTTTTCTCCCACATCCTGCTGTTATTTCTATTGGTTTCAAGGTCTTCACGCCTCTTCCATCATGTCATACCATCTTGATCTGCCTTAAGTTCCCCAAATGCCCCATATTTCAAAATTTACAATCTTCCCTCCACCAATATCTGATCTCAGCAGGTAACCAGAACACAAAATGACTCAGAGGAGTAAGTGCAAAGGCAGGCCTAAACCTTTAAAGGTAATTTAAAATGTTAAATAGCTTGACTACTAACTTAAATTTATAATGTGTATGGGGTCTTAAGTAGTACAAGAAATCAAAATAAAAGCAACATTTAAAAAAGAAAATCAGAAAATATGAAGTTAAGTTAGTATAAGAATGATCCCAGAAAATCAGTATTTTATAAGAGACTTTGACATTTGGTTTAAGGCAGAATTTTCCTTTCAGTATACATACCTGACAGTTGTATGATATTGTTCTTTTGTAGCCCCACGTTGATACTACCAAGGTTGGTATAGGAAGGAATGGTTTCTCCAGGGATATACAATGTCATCCTGTTAACGCCTCGTCAGCCCTCTCCACTGGTTCTCCGTGGTCTGCTGCACCAAGCTCACGCTCTGCAGCAGGCTAGGAGGTTAAGCAGCAGAACGCACGAACTGAACAGAACACCTGAGACATGTCGGAGAGAACCTTGAGAACTAGGCTGAAGAGTTCGAATCCCATCATTCTCCAAGAAGCCTTCTGTAAAGTCAAGATGGGGTAGAACAGTGAACCACCTCCTTACACTAACGTGACAGAGCTCAGCACTTAATTGATAAATTGCCTTGAAGTATTCTCTACATGTTTCAAATATTGGTCTTTTTCCCTAAGTGGATTATGGAAGCTTGGAAGTAGATTATGGAAGTCTTTATGTAGGATTTGCCTCATTTCTGCCTATTGTCCCAGCTTCATTATTAACAGTGTATTCTTACACTCTTACAAGAGTCCTGGTTTGGATAATACACTATATAGTCAGCCTATCCTTAACGTTAAAGGACTTATCTTAAATTTCTTTTCTTTTCTCACATCACGTACCTAACATATACTCAATAAAAATTTTGCTCTGTTGACCAAACTCCAAATACAGTATGGCGTTATCATTCTCTCGATGATAGTCTCAGTGCTTTTTATACTTCTCATAATTAGCATTTATCACAGTTGGTCATTGTATATCTAACTGAATATACTTCATCATATTTATAATGAAATATATATACTTGAATGATTAGCTGTGTAGTATCTGTATCTGCACTTGATTTTCGGTTCTGAGAGCAGTAGAACGCAACCAGGAGTGGTGAGTTTGTTGCCTGCCCCCAGTGGACATTTGGCAATATCTGGAGACACTTTTGGTTATCTCAAGGCGGGGGCGAGACAGGGAGGGACTTCTGGTATCCAGTGGGTAGAGAAGCCAGGGACACTGCTGAACACCTTCCAATGCACAGGCGGCCTCCTATAGCAAAGGGGAACTACCTGCTCCAACAGTGCTGAGAGAAAGCTTATTCTACGAGGGCAACAACCCTGTCGATTTTGACTCACAATCTGCCCAGCAGAAAAATGCTTGATGTTTATGAGACAGTCATTAAATATTTGCCAAATTAATGAATAAATGCATCACTCAAGATCCTTTACGAATTCTTCTCACACTGGCTCCTTCTTGCTCTTTACATGCCTTTTATAACTTTTGCAAACCCACGAGTGACTAGAAATTAAGAGTTAAAGTCTAAGTAAATCTTTGAAACGTTATAATTACTAACATATTGATAGATTAGCTGGTAAAAGAGCAGAACTATTAGCTAAATGAGCTTCACGTTAATCATGCTCTTTCATGTTATCAGAATTACAAATTAAATTACAAAGAAAACTCTCAGGGTTCTCCAAACCATTTTCTTATATAGTATAATTTTACTATAACAACCTTTGCTGTAAGTTAGCCATTAGATAAGTTCGGAACATAGCAAACCATGTTCACAGAGTCTAGAATAAAAATCTAAGACTTATCCACAGCCTGCACCTCATCAAAGATGAACCATTACTCAAACAGTAGAAGAACCCCTTCTTATAAGGCAACTTCACCTAAAAGCTCACAGCAGGAGGCTCCAGAATTCCAAAGTGCACAATAAAATGTGAAGGTGCTTTTCTTCTTCCTTCAGTCATTAGGCATGGCCAAGGGACTCAGGAATCTGCAGGTCCTGCAGTGGGGAAGCTAGAACAGGGACCTGAGCCCAGTCAAGTAAGTGGCCACAAGGAGTGGTGGCCAGCATGATTAAGAGAGTGGTTACATACAGGAGATTGATCAAATAAGTAATATACTGAAGATAGTTGGACCTAAATTTCTCACTGGAAGTTATAAATATATAAAGGGCAAAGATAGAATCAATATATAGATGCAGAAATTAAAATACATATAAATATGTGTGTGTATATATGTATACACATACATACATACATATATTTCCTAACTATTTACCAAAAGGGCCTGAAAATAGTGACATCCAATACGACGAACAGAACTAGCACCCAGAGTTGGTATTCTAAACACCATTCTTATAGAAAAAGGAACCAGGACTCCTCAGAGCACAGCTGATTCCAGAGTTGGGGCAGGGATACTGCAAGGTGAGCCTGAGTCATCTTGTTGTGCAGACAGTAAGCAAGTGTTCAAAGAATGATGAAGACAGGTTAAAGCACACAGAAGCTGGAAGGAGCTCCCACTGGCCAAAGCTGAAACAATCTGAGAATGAAAAGAAACAAAAACAATAAAGAATTATAACTCACTGAATGAAACAAGAATTTGTGAGCCCATACTGATATAAATAAATAAACAGACTCCTTATAGCAGACTCACAATGAATGAATGTAGAAAAAATAACAGAATTAGAAAATCATCATTTGACACCCATCTTAGTCACAATTAAATCAGGCAAGAAACATCAACAAACACTAAGACTAACTGGTGAATCACCGATGGGAAGGTAATATTTATTTAATCTCAAATTATCTCTCTACAATATAACAACAACAAAAGGAGAAAGAGTACCTTCACAGTGTAGAAAACTAGCAGTCACTACTTTAATCAAGTGATCAAAGCTAACATCACTAGTAATGGGATAAATTAGGGGCTACAACAAGAACACAGCATCACTTCCGTGCCATTGCTGCCAAAAACGTACAACCTGGATCTAACCATGAAGAAACATCAGACAACCCCAAATTGACGGACATTCTACAAAATAACCAGCATGTGATGTTTAAAAGCATCAAAGTCATAAAAGTAAAGACTGTGGACTCATTCCAGGTTAAAGGAGACCAAGAGACCACAACCAAATCCACTTCAAGATTCTGGACTAGAATTTTCAAGAAAAGACATTACTGGAAGAACTGGCAACACGTGAACAGGGGCTGACGATGTGATGGTAGTGACTGATGGATCAATATTAGTCTCTTGACTTAATACTTATACTCCCCTCACATATAGAAGAATGACCCTGTTTGTAACAAAAATCCTCCAAAGTATTCAGGGGTAATGGAGCATCTTAGACTCAAATGGATCAGGGAGAAAAGCCTTTGAGTTATTCTTACAACTTTTCTGTTTGAAATTATTTCAAAATATCAATAAAAAATAAATGTGACGGTTTTTACACTTGCACATTCCCTACTTGCATTTTGATATATAAATTTATCTAACAATTAAAGCTCTTAATTAAACAGGTTCTAGTAATAAATTTCATTCATTCATTTGTTATTCATTCAACAAATATTGAGTGCCCTCGTCTATGACAGGCACTGGGAATAGAGTAAAAAATAGTGGGCAAAAATCACTTTCATGGAGTTTATATTTTGATGGGGGAGAAATAAACAGAGCATACAGTATGTTAGATACGGGTAAGTGCTAAGGAAAAAAACACAAAACAGGGGAAAAGGGAACAACAAGTGTTGTGGGAGAGGACTGAAGTTTTAGATAAGGTAACCCAACAATGATGTCATTGAGAAGGTGACTTCTAAGGAAAATTGAAAAGATGTGAGGAAGCTAGACACACATATCTAGGGGGAAGAGCCTTCCTGACATAGAAGGCAGCAAAGCTTCGAGAAGGGAACATGTCTGACATGTTCCAGGAAGGAAAAAAAGCTGGAATGATTAGAGCATGAAGAACAAGGGAGGAAATAGTAGGAAATAGGGCCAGAGAGGTAAGAATGAGCCCCAGATTATCTAGAACCCTGTAGATCCCAGAAAGAACTATGGTTTTCACTCTGAGTGAGATGAGAAGCCACATCATCAGACTTCAGTTCTAACAGGATCACTGGGGCTGCTGCTGGAAAACAGCATGGAAGGAACAAGGACAGTTTTGATAAGAGGGTAACATTAATCAAATTTAACTTCTCCACAGTAGTCAGTCTCATATCATATAATATAAGAAAAACCTACATGAAAGCTAAAGTAAGAAGTCATGCTTTATATCTTTCCAAAATAATATGAAGGCTAAGGATTAATTTTTTAAATTGAAAAAAAAAGGGGGGAAAAACAGAATAAAAAATTCAGGATCTTGTTCTAACTCCCAAGTTTCTTTATTTTTAAGTCAGTGAATTTATTTCTGATATTATTAAAGTGAACTGAAGGCCATATCTTAGTGTAGTTAAACTAGAACATTCAATCTTATAACAATTACAGTAAATGCTTCAGATACCAAAGAAAACTCAAAAGAAGAGAAGAGAGGACACAGTAACATGAAAATCATGAGAAAAAGGCAGGAGACATTAAAATTAAGAAGAAAGGAAAAAGGAAGGGAGGTTGTATTTCCGTAAACGTCAGATTAGGTAATTCGGATGGATACTCCACTGAGAATAATTTAAAATGTTAGACAAAATGAGGACTCTGATAAACCAAATCCCACGTTAAGCTGGAAGCACAAAGGATTATTCTCTAACAGGAAGGGAACACCAAAAAGTAAACTAGATCTTGCACAGATCTGCAGCCTGCCTTCACCACTTCGGAGCGGACCAGCAAACCCCAGGACTTGAGCTTGGATTAAAGGGCTCCTAGATTGCTAATGCCCACAAGGCATCTGGCAAATACAAAAGAAAATCCCTTTGTCAAGGCTTCATATTTCTACAAATAATTTTCAAATACAATGCCTAGCGTACAAAGTCAATTCTCATTATTCCTGGATTCTGATTCACAAATCTGCCTGCTCACTAAGATTTATTTACAATCCGAAAATCAATACACAGGTTGCTCTGGTGCATCTGCAGACGCGCAAGCTGCACAAAGTCCGAGGCGTCCAGTGTGTACACTCCCAGGTGAAGCTGAGCGAGGCCCTGCCTTCTGGCGTCAGCTCTCCTACTACAAACAAGTGTCCCTTTCACAGTACATTTAGTGCCCTACTTTTCACATTTTTGTGCTTTTTGTTAGTGATTTCATCCTTTTAAATGGCCCCCAAAAGTAGTGCTGAAGTGCTGTCTAGTGCTCCTAAGCTCAGGAAAGCTATGATGTGCTTTACAGGGAAAAATACATGTGTTCCATAAGCTTTACTCAGGCACAAGTTACAGAGCTGTGGGCTGTGAGTTCAACGCTAATAAATCAATAATATATATTAAATAAGGTGTCTCTAAATAGAAACACACGTAAAACAAGGTTATGTATTGATCAGTTGATGAAAATGTTGTGACCAGAACTTTGCAGTAACCTAACCTTGTATTTCCCCTGGAAGCAATGATTCAGTATTTGCAACCACTTTGTATATCATAGCTACCATGAATAATGAGAATCGACATTATTTACAATGAGCACGTGATGAGCCAACACACCAGAGGCAAAAAACAACAGAAACAACAAATTACAAAAATAGACCTACGGGGATTTTTAGATACTGAAAGTATCAGAGAGTGTAGATAAAACCACTGAGCTTAATATGTTCAAACTTGAAATTTTCAGCAGTGAAGTACAAAACTACACAAGTGACATAGCTCATCTGAAAGACACAAACATAAATTCTAGAACTGAAAAATACAATGAACAAAAATAATAACTCAATGGGCAAGTTTAATAGCATATTAGATGCCACTAAAGAGTATAACAGTGAACTAAGAGACTGTCAGAAGAAACTATCTAGAAAGAAGCACAAAAAGATGGAAAACACAGAAAAGGGATAAGATACATAGGGTACACATGGGGAAGATTTTACATGTTTTTAATTGGTATCCTAGAAGATCAGAGAGAGAATGGATTGCAGAAAGCATCTGAAGGGTGAACGGCTAAGAATTTTCCTGAAAGACATGCATGTATGAAAGATAGCTGATGAACAGAGAGACAGGACAAATAACAATAAATCCTTATCTAGGCACAAAACAAAGAGAAAAATCTTAAAACCACCCAGAGAAAAAACAGACTACATTCCATTGCCCAACAGTTACACTAACAGCTAACATTTCAATAATAATAGTGGAAACTCAAAAACAGAGGAATGATATCTTCAGTGAACAAAAGAAAATAAACCCCAACCTACAACTCTATACTCAGTAAAAATATCCCTCAAGAATGTAGGCAAAATAAATACATTTCCAAACAAATAAATAGTAAAAGACATCGACAGATGAATGGATAAACAAAACATGGTATACACATACAACAGAATATTATTCAGCCTTAAAAAGGAAAATCTGACACATGCTACACCATGGATGAGTCATGAAGACGCTATGCTACAGGAAACAACAGAAGAACAAATACTGCATGGTCCCACTTACATGAAGTACCTAGAGTAGAATGGTGGTTGCCAGGGGCTTGGGGAAGGGGAAATGGGGAGTTATCACTTAATGGATATAGAGTTTCAGTTTTGCAAGATGAAAGGAGTTCTAGAGATGGATGGTGGTGACGTGTGCACAACAATATGAATGTACTTAATGCCACTGACCTGTACACTTAAAAATGGCTAAAATGGTTATTTTTATATGTATATTTTATCATTAAAAAAATAAACTAAAAGAGTTTGCCACTTTCTAACTGTATTAAAGGAAGTTCTAAAGGATATATTCAGAAGGAAAAAAAAAACACCATCCCAGAAAAAAGATCTTAGATATAAGAAGAAATGAAAGAATGACAAATGTGAAAAAAACGTTGAACCTCATTAGCAATCAGGGAATTACAAATAAAAACCACCATAAGACACTCCCACACACACATACCACATTAGCAAAAATCAGAAGTCTGATAACACCAAAAGTTGGAGACAATATAGAACAAAAACTGTTGGCAAAAATGGACACTGGTACACCCACTTTGGAGAACAGTTTGTCATGACCTGGTAAAGCTGAGAATATGCATACCCTATGACTCAGTAATTCCACTCCTGGATATAAACCCTGAGAGAAATGTGTGCATATATTCACCAGGAGACATGTATAACAATGTTTAGAGTAGCACTGTTTGTAATAACAAGAAACCGGAAATAATTGAAATGCCCTTCTACAGTAGAATGGATAAATAAGTAGGATATCTATCCTACAGTAGGATAAATAAGTTGTGATCTAGTCACACCATGGAATACTATACAGCCAAGAAAATTAATGGACTAAAGCTGCACTAAACAAGGATGAATCTTACAAACCTAATATTGAGTGAAAGAAGTAAGATACAAAAGAATGCATAAAACACTGTTCCAATTTATATAAATTTCAAACACAGGAAACATTCTGTATTCTTTAGGAGACATATATGTGCTAAAACTATAATAAAACCAGGTAAGTTAACAGCATAAAAGTCAAGAGAATATTTACTTCTAGGGGAAGGAAACGCAGATGTGAGCAGGAAGGGCTGTGGATGGCTGCTGGGGTCACTGGTCACATCCTTTTTCTTCACTTGCATGGTGACCAGTGTAAGTCCACTTTATAATCTTTCATCCTACTGTAAATGTATGTTTGAAGCATTCTTCTGGCCTGAAGCAATTACATTTTTGAACAATTTTTTTTAAAGGAGAAAGAAACTATTAGGCAACAGGGAGAAAAAAAAGTAAAGCTAGACCAAGAGCCATAAGTAGCTATAAAGAAGCTAATTTTATGTGTAACTTAAGAAAATCAGTCTCTACTACCAGCAAGGTAGCCACACTTTTGTGACATTAAGGAACATACTTCATGGATTCAGTTTATTCCTTGCGACAATATACAGTATGATCAGAAGGCACCTCTACATAAATGAAGGGATCTAATTTTTATACCACAGTACTTCTATACATTTTTGCCCCAACAGTCCCAAACTGCACTGTAGGCAATGATATGTGTGGTTTACACTCGAGGTGTCCATCCTGTCAGCTGAGAAAGTCCCTAGCTCATGGAGGTAATGGCTTCTGCCAGGAATAGCATCCTCAGATGTGAAGAGGCCAGGGTTTGCTACACTCCTTGCCTAACCATCTGCACAAACCAAAGCAGCCCAGCAATCAGGTAGTGGAGGACAAGACTTTACTCAGTGATAAGTCCACCATCATAGGAGGCGCACCTCATCAAACGGAACCTCTCCCCTGGCCCATGCTTATCCACCTGAGGTACAACAGGCTATGGGCAAGTGCACTCAGGGAGTTACTTAAGGAAGTCTCGCAGGGGTCATACACGGGGCAGGCTCCTGTCTCAGGGTCTCTACACTAGCTACCCTCTCTTTCTGGAATGGCTGTCCCCCACACATGGCTGGTATTAATTCACATCCTTCAGGCCATCCTATCTAAAATTTCAAACCAGATGACCCCCACCCAACCCCTGCCAACCTTGATATTTCATGTCCTCTCTCCCAGCCTTAATTCTTCTCTAGTGTCCAACATACCGTATGCTTTATGTATCTATCTTCTTCATTTGCTCTCTCCCTCACCTGTATTTAAGCTCCATGAACACAGTAGGTACTCAATAACTATTTCCTGACTGAATGGATAAATGAATGGATGGGAACAGCTGGCTGCAGGCACACTCAGCTCCCATTCCCGTAAGCCCTTTCCCTTCACTCTGCTCCAAGTACTTACTGAATCCCAAATATTAAATTTAAAGCTTAGGAGTTGATAGAACATCTTCCCTGGCTCCTGAAAACTCAGACATGCAAGGAACAATCATTTAGAAAGACTTCCCAAATCCCTAGGATCATCTGGCAGTCAGCTACAGCATCAAAACGTATCAATAAAGGGCCTGTCTCAGTTATCTAGATGTCCGGGCCCAAATCAGGCAGACCACTCCCAGACTATATAACCAGAGATCCAACCATCTTTCTCCGCTCTATCGTCAATCATTTAAAGACACTGAATAACATACTATATGCAAAGCACACAGTCCTATGCCTGATACAGAGTAAAATTTAGTGTTAGCTAGGAGGAGGTACCAGTTAAAGACATTTTTTCCAAGGAAAATAATGTGCATGTATTTTAAGAAATATAATATATATGCATTTTAAGAAATATACTAAGCATTTTATTGTTAAATCCAAATGCACAGAAATTTGGTTCCTTAATCCTGGAATCTTTCTTGTTGGCTCAACTACTGATACTAATCCAATTCCACTATCTTGTAAGAAATTATAATGCTAGGACAATTTCTACAAGTCAAAATAACAGATTTTTGTCAGTATATCCAGTAACTGTAAATGAATGAAGCATCTACAGTTTGCCCAAATTGCTGAAGAATAAGTTTAATATCTTCATAGTAATTCTAAGTTTCTGAAAAGTTCTGGCATGTATTTAGTGACTAAATTATGTGAAATAGAAAAATTTTAAATATGTTTATTAAAATTAATCTTTCATTCCTAGAGGCAAAAAAAAATTATTCTCAAGCTAGATTGCTGATCATCTGTTCTTAAATTTTTTCATGTCAACAGAAAATACTAAAATAAAATCATAAACAATGAATTTACTATATATATTTTTAATTGCCCACTTTGAAACCCCTTTGTAATGAGCTGATCAAGCTAACATAACATTTTACAGAAATAAGGTATTTAGGGTAGGAAAGATAATGTCAAAATTATCTTTTTTATCTGACTTATGTATAATCAATGATCCACCCTCTACAGATGGCTATGAAAGCATCCAAAAAACATTTCTGTGTGACAGAGTGCATCATGCTCCACAAAATGGACTGTTTTCCCACACTATTAATAAGACTATTAACATACTTTCTCTCAAACCCTCTTTTTTAACCCTAAGTGCCTTCAAGACTTACAGAGTAATTTCAGAAAATAAATAAGATATGTCAATGGTTAAAACACTGACCTGAGCACATTGCGGAATGTAATTTATGCGTGGCAAGGTAAAGATTGTTGACACCATATTTAAAATGCAAATCTTCTAATCTTCCAAAATCATTCACACACTGTTCCAGAAACATTTCTAGAATGAACCATAGCTTTCAGGATTGGGGCCAAGTATTCTATAGTGAATTTTAATGTTGGCTTATAGACCTGATATCTGTCATTTACTTACTTTATGACACGAAGACAGACTTATCTGAATAGAAAATATTTTAACAACTTATGAAAGCAAAAAAATGCTATTTCTAAGTGTAATTACTCAATTATGAAATCAAATCAAATATCAAATTTTCCTACTGAATGAAAAGTTATCTTTCCATTAATACTGCCTACTAGCTACACAAAATTGTGTGGATTATTACTTTAATAAAGACAAATGAGGATGGACCCTGTGGCTCAGTGGTTAAGTTCACGAGCCCCGCTTCAGCCAGCGGCCCAGGGTTTCGCCAGTTCAGATCCTGGGCGTGGACGTGGCACCGCTCAGCAGGCCACGCTGAGGCGGCGTCCCACATGCCATAACTAGAAGGACCCACAACTAAAATATACAACTATGCACCAGGTGGCTTTGGGGAGAAAAAGGAAAAATAAAATCTTTAAAAAAAAAAAGAAAGAAAAATGACCCAATTTAAAATGTATTTTATTGTTGATAATTAATAAAATCAATCAGTTAATTTCTAAATCATCACTTTACTGAAATGCCCACTAAGTTTTAGAAAGTGAATAAATAGCTTATTCACTAGGATTTTGTTGCTGGAGATCTAACCACTGTACCAATCTTACCAATTAAATTATGTAAAGTTGACAGCCCCAAAATCAATCACTAGTCATTGTCAAACTGGTAAGCTGTATTTCAGGGAATCCTGCTCTCTTTAAAACTGGGTGTTCACAGATAACTAGGCAATAATCCGAATTTTACAAGTGGTGTTAGATAACTGAGAAGCCGGTGTCTTACTGTGAATCACGTGCCAGCTCGCCTTCATGATACCACTTAAGACCCGAGTTCAGAGCCCACCTGGGACAACACATTCCAGCAATCCCTCCGGATGTCCTTCTCCACCACCACTGGCTAAAAGCATGTCAACCGACAAGGAAAATTTGCAACAGATTTAGAACAAGGAAGAATTCATAGAACAGAGGTCCACAAAATTCTTCGTAGGATACTCAAATTTAAATGAAAACAATTACGGTAATATCAAAAAAGATTAGTAAATCAGTTTGGGAGGTGTCTAGACGGGTTAGGTCCTCTAACTGTATGCAAAGTTTTAAAGCAAGTATATTCGAAAGTGCGGTAATATTCTGAATAGTATCTAGAGAAGAAACCAAAGGAATCTTACAGTTATCTCCTTGACAATTCCAGAGTTTACACATGATCTTTCCTTTAAAGTTTCAAATCACAGTGCCTTTCAGCTTATTTCATTTTAGACACAAACACTACTTCTGCTTTAATGTCAGAGGACTTGGGAATCCCAGCTTCACTTCGTTTTCCATTTCCCCGATCTGATCAGCAGAATATTGAGATAAGAGAAGCTGACTTGGACACCCTCCAGTGGCTGGCTCTGCAGCACAACAGAAGCATCTTTCATCCTGAACTCTTATTTCACTGTGGATATTTTTGAATGACAGTTAAAAAATTTTAGACTTATACACCAGATTACAATCATATAAATTTTGGTAAAAATCAAACTCTTAAAAAAGGAAAACAAACTATAAGTCACTATTTAAACTGCCTCTATTTGCAAAATTCTTGTCAAAATTTCCTCTACCAAGGTGTTACATACTATTTTAATAATAGAATGGTTAATTCCCTTTTTAATCTGCTGTCATAATCAAGCAATATTCATAAAGTAAGACTGAAAGGAAAGAAATTAGTCAAAATGCAAACAGTGAATCCTCATGAGAGAAAAATACAGCTCAGTTTTAAAAACATGTACCTCTATGTGCTAGATATCAAAGATAACTATCTACCATTTTTTCAGTCCTTATTCAAGGATAATCTGAGTTAAACAATGTGTACCAAGAGTATAATTCCCCATATATTGGGTGTATTTAATCACATAAGTATAATACAGGAATACATAGAGGAAAAGAATGATTGGTTGTATTTTTAAGTAAACTTTTTACTAAAATTTATACCAATTTGGAATAGAATTACATGTTCACATTAACGTTTTAAACGTAAATCATTAAATCCTGAGTACTGACCTCTAGAAAACAAAATTAGTTTAAAGATACACAGTAACAAAGAATGGTAATGAAAGAAAACTCCAAAAGATCCTATATTTAACTAGCTGCTCGGTCATTAGAAAGGTGCCCATAACTGCCATATGTTACTCAAATATGTTATCACACCTACAGTTTCATCATATGTCTCCCAAGAAATTAATTAGCTCTAACTTTTTCAACTTTGACAAAAACGTCTGCATCAATCAGATTACTAGCTGTTGCAAACATTTCAAAATTCAAAGCTTTCCTCAGCTTATATTTAACCTTTTAATCACTATTAATCATTTAGCAACATTTAGAACAGATTTCATTAGACAGATGTCTAATTCTAGAATTTTGAATAATGTAAACTCATTTAACATATATTTACTTTTGGTGCACATTTGCTTGTAATTTTAAAAACTAAAATTAATCTAAGGTCTAAAACTATTTATTGACACATCATTTCACAGCTGCATTTAGGTTAAAGAAGAAACTACCTAAAATTTTCACTTTCTCTAAAAATCTAAAAAATTATAAGAAGTTGAAATCATATGATTTACAGTAATAAATTTAATGATTATAAAACTTATATAAATTACAAAAAAGAAACCTAAAAGGACATGTTAATTTAAAAAATATTTTACAAGCTACCAGCAGAAAAAGAAACAAAAGTTGACTAAGAAGAGAATTTTTATAAATACTTTTTTTCTTTTTTAAAGATGGGCACCTGAGCTAACGTCTGTTGACAATCTTCTTTTCATCTTCTTCTTCTCCCCAAAGCCCCCCAGTACACAGTTGTCTATTTTTTCTAGTTGTGGGTCCTTCTAGTTGTGGCATGTGGGACGCTGCCTCAGCGTGGCCTGATGAGCGGCGCCATGTCCGTGCCCAGGATCTGAACCTGCGAAACCCTGGGCCACCAAAGCAGGGTGCGTGAACTTAACCACTCACCACAGGGCCGGCCCCTATAAATATTCTCTTTACCAAATTTTTAAAAAGGAAAAAAAACACAAAAACTATTCCTGTTTGAAACTAAACTGCCTGCCAGGCTATCCTCAATCACGTAAACCAACTTGCATCCCCACTACTCCACTTAAACTACTCTGTTAAGGCTACCAATGACTTCCTGAGTATTCATTCAACAAATATTTATTGAGCAATGAACAAAACAGACAAAAATACTGCTGTTGTAGAGCTTACATTCCAACGGGAATAAAAGAGAAAATAAACGTAATAGTAAGTAAATTCTATAGCACAGCAGTCCCCTCCTATCCATGGGGCATAGTTCCACAACCCTCAGTGGTTGCCTGGAACTGCAGATAGTACTAAACCTTATATATACCATGTTTCTTCCTATACAGACGTCCATATGATAAAGTCTAATTTATAAATTAGGCACAGCAAGAGATTAACAACAATAACATAATAGAAAAATTATAACAATATACCACAAAACATCACTGTAGATCTTAGCAACCTCAGCATACAACTTTTCTCCTTCTTATTAAGTTGGGAACTTTCACTTAAAGGAAGCACTTCACAAGTTCTCTTTGGCGTATCCGAAATGCCAGCATCAGCACTCTAGCACTTTGGGGCCATTACTAAGTAAAATAAGGGTGACTTGAACACGAGCACTGCAATACCACAACCGTCAACCTGATAACCAGGACAGCTTCTAAGCAACTAATGGGTAGTAGCATATACAGCGTGGATTTGCTGGACAAAAGGATGATTCCGGGCAGGACAGAGCAGGACAGTGCGAGATTCCATCACACTACTCAGAACAGCCAGCAATTTAAAACTTAGGAATTGTTAATTTCTGGAATTTTCCATTTAATATTTTCAAACTGCAGGCAACAAATTGCAGAAAGCGAAACAACAGATAAGGGGGGACTACTGTATTTTAGCGGTGCTAAGTGCTAACGTCTCCTGATTCCACATCCAAACAAATGGCAAACAACAAAAGCCTGCACTGGCTTCCCTGAAGCCACGTAGAACACTCCTGAATCCTCCTTTCAGTTATCTCAGCTAACAGAATAATGGATGATCTAAACATAATCTCATCTAGTAAGGAACTGGATTTAAATTCCAGTTCCCACCCAGGTTGAAGTGAATGTTCAAGTCACTCAGGATGAGGGCAGCCCCAGGAAGAGCCAAGAACGTCCTGCTGGTAACCCTCAGTCTCTTCTCAGCAGCTACCCAGGATTTTGCCTACTGCTAAAGAAAAGAGCAGCTGCGAATGACAAAATCTTTAAGCTGAAAAAAACCTTAGAGACACCAGATGTCCTCTAGGAAGCTTTCCTTGACCTCTTCACAGAGACAAGCATTTCTTCCTCTGTTTTTAAACTCTATAGAAAACAGGAATGATGTTCTTATCTTTGTATTCCCAGAACCTATTTGAGGTCTGGCACAGAAGTTTGACTGGACTTTTCATTAATAACGTATTGTTTTAGAAAGATTAGTCTGACAACAATACAGCAAAGATTCAAAAGTTGGTAACCGTTGTGAAATTATCTGTATTGTGTCTAAGTGCACTGCTCTCAACTGGGGAGGAGGGAGAGTACCCACGCACGTTCAATAAATACTTGGGAAGGTCCTGCCATGTGTAAGGTTATACTAAAGGACACAAAAATCTGTACGACTGACACAGTCCCTACCATCATAGAGGGTACATTCCAGGGGAAAAAGTCATAATAAAAAAGAAAATAAATAGCAATTTTAGATTGCAAGGAGATCTTTGATGGAAATTTACAGGATACACTGCTAGAGACTCGATCGCTTTCATCAGATTCTCCAAGTGCTAAGATTACTTTACAGGATGTACTGCAAGGGAAAGACAAAGCCTGAAGGAGATATTGCAGGAGTACAGGTAAAGAGATTAGGAGTTGGATTCAATTCAATTAACATTTAACGAATATTACATCTCATGGGCTACAGTGCGAGCATGAATAAAACCCCAATCTTAGCCCCTGAAGAGCCCGAATTCTAACGAGAGAGCAACATACAAACAGATCAACTTGACAGTGGAGCACATGTGGGGCTCATGGAATCACAGAGAAGAGCTGACCTAAAAGTAGTGAGGAAGTTTCCTAAAGGAAGAAAATGCCTAGAATAGGCGAAAATAATGCAAATGCAAATAACTTCTAGAGTTTGAAGGAAAAATTAACAGGACAAGATAATAGCACGTGCACAGGAGGCTGATGGAAGAGGAAGATGTGACTATTTCTAGCCTAGTGATCTGAAGAAGAAATCCAGTGATCTGTCAATAGAAGAAAGCTGAAAGGGAATGAGTATTAATAAAAAAGAAGAGGGACTCAGTTTTAAAGATCTGAATTTATGATAACAATGGGATAACCATGGGAATGTTTATACATATTCAAGTAGAACATTAAAAAGAGGTTCTTTCACTCACCAGTAACAAATATTTGGGATTCACGTATACAGAGATACTGTCTCATGGCAGTCACAAGAACAGAACTAATTGTTTGCAGAGAGGGCAGAGGCTCAAGAATAGAGTAAGGGTGGGATATAGTCACATTTTTGTGGGCATCAAAAGAAAAAAGAACATACCAACACAGGAATGAACCAAGAAAGTCAAATGTCAGGGAAGCCAGGAGAAATGTGTGTTCACTAAGGAGTGGGAATCAATAATATGAAATGACACAGACACTCCTAGAAGTTAGAACGGCAAAGGTCACTGAATATGATAAAGGGGAATAATTACTGGCTGGAGAGAAGAGTTTTATCATGCAGAAGTCCCAGTTCATCACAGTTAATCACAACGAGGAGCATAAAGCTATATACATGAACCACATTTTCATAACATCAATTTTATTATTTTATAAGCATAGCCAATATTTATTAGAAAAAATAAATTGTAAGCAAATAAAAAACTGTATAAAAGAGAGTATTCATTTTCAATAATAGTAACTTTTTAAATAATTTGTTTTCAGACGAAAAAAATTTCCAAGTCAAAAAAATATTCAATGACACAAGTTTAAAAAAACAGAATTCTTGTCATTTAGAGACAAATGAAACCTATGTATGAAATGATGCAACACCTGAGATTTGCTTCTGAATAACCCAGGAGGTAAAGGAATAGGTGGATAAACAATAAAATAAGATTGGCCATGAGTTGAAAATGTCTGAAGCTACTGTTAATTACATGAGTGTTGATCATACTTTTCTCTACTTTTGTACGTTTGAAATTTCTTCTTAATAAAACATTTTATTACCTAAGAGCAAAAAGAAATAAATATCTGTATTTATCCTAATTCCATAGTAAATAATCCTTACAAGGATCTGAAATTAACCTCAAACTGTCAAAAGGAATGAAAATAAAATTTCTATAGGAAGAAAGGTTGGAAATTTGGCTTATAAAATATGATAGATAGAGGGGAGGAAAAAACCCTAGCATAAGCAAATTCAAGGATACAGCTCCGGTTTTGTAAAAATTTAAAATTATAAAATGTCATAAGACTAAAATTTTAAAATATTCAGAATCAAATCATGAAAAATAAATGGTTTGTTTTCCCCAGAAGAAGCTGAGATACGTAAGTATTTTTCATAATAAACATTATAGGATAGTTTGTGACCCTCTTACACAGTGACAGAGGTAGGAGCTTACACCTGTTAGGGCTGAAATTCACTGTATGCTGTTAATTCCATCTGAGACATTCTTCCCTGTTTCCTCATTTCCAGTACTCTCAGTCTCTTCACCTAATAACTTCAATTCATTCTTCAGGGCTCTGTTTAAATACTTAAAAATTACTTATTCCAGGAGTGTGACCCCAAGTCCACAGAGCAGGAGAGAACGCCATGCTGTATCCTCCCACAGAACCTGTTTCTATCCCTCTCATGTAAACGGTTCGTTTTAGCACCATGAAGGAAAGGGCCACATCTTTTAAAAAAATTTTTTATTAAGATATAATTCACATCATAAAAATCACCATTTTAAAGTATACAATTTGTGGTTTTTAACATATTTACAAGGTTGTGCAACCATCACCAACATCTAATTCCAGAACTTTTCATCACCTCAAAAAGAAACCCTAAGCCATTAGTGGTCACTCCCATCCCCTGGCAGCCACTGAACTGCCTTCTGTCTCTATGGTCGTGCCTGTACTGGACACTTCACACAAATGGAGTCATACAATGTGTGGCCTTCTCTGCCTGACTTTTTCACTTAGCATAAGGTTTCAAGATATACCCATGTTGTAGCATGTATCTGTACTACTTCATTTCTTTTCTGGCTGAATAAAATTCCATTTTATGGATTATACCATATTTTGTTTGTCTATGCAACAGCTTTTGCACATCCAGGTTATTTTCACTTTTGGGCTATTATGACTATATTACTATACAAGTTTTGTATAAACATGATGTCAATTCTCTTAGGTGTATACCTGGGTATGGCACTGCTGGGTCATATGCTAATTCTATATTTAAGTTTTTGAGGGACTACCCAACTGTTTTCCAAAGTAGCCGCACCATTTTATAATCCCACCAGCAGTGTATGAGGGTTCCAGTGTCTTTGTATCCTCACCAAAACTTTTTATTATCTGTCTTTTTGATTACAGCCACCCTAATGAGCGTGAAGTGATATCTCATGTGATTTTGATTTGTATTTCTCTAATGGCTAATGATGTTGAGCATCTTTTCATGTATTGTTGGCCATATGTGAAATGTCAATTCAGATCCTTTGTCCATTTTTTATTTTGGCTGTCTTCTTACTGTTGAGTTATACAAGTTCTTGACACATTCTGGGTACTAGATGTTTACCAGATATATGATTTGCAAATTTTTTTTCCCATTCTTGGGTCCTCTTTTCACTTTCTTAATAGTGTCCTTGACACATAAAAGTTTTTAACTTTGATGAAGTGCAATTTATCAATTTTCATTGGTTGCTTGTGCTTTCGATGCCCAATCTAAAACACCATTGCCCAATTCAAGGTCAGAAAGATTTACTCATTTTCTTCTAATAGTTGTATAGTTTTGGCTCTTATGGTTTTAGGTCTTTGATCCACTTTGAGTTATCTTTTTTTATTTATTTATTTATTTTTTTTTTTTTGCTGAGGAAGACTGGCCCTGAGCTAACATCTGTGCCCATCTTTCTCTATTTTATATGTGTGATGCCTGCCACAGCACAGCTTGATGAGCAGTGCATAGGTCCGCGCCTGGGATCCAAACTGGTGAACCCTGGGCCACTGAAGCAGAACAGACAAACTTAACCACTACGCCACTGGGCTGGCCCCTTGAGTTATTTTTTGTATAATGTGAGGCAGAGGTCCAAATTCATTATTTTGCATATGGAAATCCAACTGTCCCAGCATCATTTGTTGAAGACTATCCTTCCCCATTGAACGGTATTGCCACCCTTGTCAAAAATTGATTGACCAGAGATGTATGGGTTATTTCTGGACTCTTAACTCTCTTCCTTTGACATATATGTCTATCCTCCATGTCTCTTTTTGACTGCACCTAGCACAGGGCCTGAAATGTGGGAAGCACTCACTATAGACTTGGTAGTTGAATAAAAAATAAATGATAATAATAAAATGATACAAGTTTTGAGCTAAGCAACACCTTCCAGAGCATTATCCTATTCCATTATTTACAAAGCAAGTTTGCAAAATCAATAAGTTACAGGGATGTAACATACAGCATAGGGAACACAGTCAACAATAGTGTAATAACTTTGTAAAGTGACAGATGGTAACCAGACTTACTGTGATGATTATTTCATAGTGTCTATAAATCTCGAATCACTATGATACACACCTGAAACTAACAGGATATTGCATGTCAGTTATACTTCAATAAAAAGAATAAAAATGGAAATAAAACATAAAAAGCAAGAAATTGAGGCCTAAGAAAGGCTAACTAACTAGCTCAAAGGCAGAAGACATATTAGAGGCAGCGGCAGGACCAGCATTCGGCTCTCCTAACTTCTGATGCAGGGCTCTTCCCACAGCATCAGGTGGCTTCTCCAGCAAACCGAACTGCTTTAACATCTGCCCATGTACCTGTGAGAACCAGCGTGAACATGAAAGGCAGAGATAAGCACGTATATGAATACATGACCAGAGGGGAACTCTTCATTAGTAAAAAGCTTACAACCAAATGAGCCAGAAAATAATATACCGCCAAATGCAATGTTTCCCTCCAGACAACTGTCCTCTAACTTCATTTTTAGCTGGAAAACACAGCGAGTCACTCTTTCCGTCCTCAGATTACTCTAAATAGAAGAACACCATTTGTGAGACAGTAAAAATGATAAAGCAATCAGGCGCCTGGTTCTGTTACCCTCCTATCTTCACCATTTCCCACCACCATTGCGATCCTTTACGCATTACTACGTGTTGTACAGAATGCAGAAAGAGAGCAATCAACACTAATTTGACTTTCCTTTACCACCCAGAAATCAGTCTGCTTGCTTCCAAAACCCAAGAAATTTAAGAGCTAGAAAGCAGAAAAATAAAGGGAATCAAATGAGCAGCTACCAGAAAAGCCTTCTAAAAGATATATGCGGGGAAAAGAATACGCATGACTATGTATGATTTAGGGGAAAAGGAAAGAGGCTAAGTGTTCAAGCGTAATACCGCATTTGTGTGTGCATGTGAGGGAAAGGCTGTCTGCACAAACGCCGTGTATGCAGCATGTATAAGCAGCCCAGGAACTTTCCTGTAGTCGGGAATACATTCAAGCTTCAGTGTCTCTCTGAACCTTTCCCCGAGTCCTCTGAGCACAGTTGACCATTCTTTTCCCAGTGCCCCACTCTTCCTTCTACACGCTCCGTGACTATAATTATTATCGCGTATTCTAATAGTTCTCTCACATGTGTGTCTCCCTTCTACACTGTCCTCTCATTGAGGGCAGAAACCACGTGTTTCCTGTGTTGTGCTCAGTGTAAAATCTAGCACAGCCCTGCACAGAGCACTTTATAACTCTTTGTAGAGTGAACAATTTCAAACTGTTTGTTAACACTGAACACATCTGTTCAAAAGTGTCAGTAATGAGAAATTTATTAGTTCTTGCTATGATAATTCCAAAACATTAGAATTCACACATAATTCATCAATAATTTCTTATTCTAAGGACAAACTTCAGAGTTGGCCAATCTGCTAAAAAACAGACAAACCTAAGTCAGTAAGTTTGGAACTGAACGTTGCAGTTGTGGGCCATCTCTGCTCAGAAGGCCCCAAACACAACAAAGGTTCGACGAAGACTAATGCCCCACAAGCAGCATGGTCTATGCAGTGACTTGCAAGGAACGGGGGACTCACATCTGTAGAAACACATAAAAGACTGCTGAGGGTAAGACACTGCACATTCACCAAGATGAAGCAGAGTAAAACCAAAGAATACAATGACTGCACAATACTGGTCTAGTGGCACAGGCAAAGCTCTGGAGTCTGAAAGTCTTGATTTTAAGATGTGCCTCCTCTGTGACCTCTTTAGGAAGGTCACTTCATCTCTATGTGCTTCTTTCAGTTCCTCTTTTGTAAAGTGTGAATAGGAATGTCGATCTCAGGGCCAGCCTGGTGAGGTAGTAGTTAAGTTCGTGCACTCTGCTTCGCTGGCCTGAGGTTCACGAGTTCAGATCCCAGACATGGACCTACACACCACTCATCAAGCCACACTGTGGCAGTACAAAATAGAGGAAGACTGGCACAGATGTTAGCTCAGCGACAATCTTCCTCAAGCAAAAAGAGGAGGATTGGCACAGATGTTAGCTCAGGGCCAGTCTTCTTCACCAAAAAAAAAAAAAAAAAAAAAAAATGCCGATCTCCTAAGCTCTCTGTGATGGTCAAATGAGATGCTGCAGAACAAGGACCATTAGGCAAACCCAGACACTAGCCTCTAACAGGCCTAGAACCATGTTAATTCTCTTCCTACCTAGCAGAAGGTTCTGACTTAAGGGGCAGAGTCACAAAGCTCTCTTCTCTAAAAATGTCTGAAGTTTTACCATAGGAAATTCTGTTTGAATTTTCAAAAGCCCCAATAAAATGTAAAATAACCTGGCATGTAGTATGTCTAGTGATCTTTCTAAAATGACCTGCCAAGGCCCAAAAGTACTGGGATCTTTTTTGATACTGATCCAACAGGGAAAGGCCCACGGAGGGCAACGACCTGATGAAGAGGCTGCATGAACAAGATAAAAAGCAGTGAAAGGGCGCTAGAGACACACTTGTTCTACTTTACAATATTCCTTACAATCAGTCTCATCTAACTACATACCTCTACTTACACTCACAGAAAGTTCAAAAACTCATCATAAAGCAGTACACCAATTTACGTTACTTTTACACAAAGAAATCTAAACATCTGCCACAGATAGAGACCCACAAACTGCTCCTTTTTATATGGTTCCACTTTTACAGGCTCCATTGCTTTCATGACTTCAATCTACTGCCTTTTTTTCTTTGTTTATATCACTGTTGCAATACTGAATTTATCGTATAAAATCACAGCTTTGAGTTTATATAATATATACCACAATAAAGTTGATCTTGGGCACAGATCCTTTTTCTTCTGAATGAAAATATTTGCCACTTGATTATTTTATGTTAGTATCCATTAGAGACCATCTCCCTACAAGGTTTCTTATTTTCTTTCTCTCAAATTTGATTGCAGTGGTTCCAGAAGCATATTTGTCTGCTTATCACAACTAAAATAGCATCTATTAAGTGTTGAAATTTTTTCTGTTGTTTTCTTAGGGGTTTTTTTTTGAGGAAGATTAGCCCTGAACTAACATCTGTGGCTAATCCTCCTCTTTTTGCTGAAGAAGCCTGGCCCTTAGCTAACATCGTACCCGTCTTCCTCTACTTTATATGTGGGACACCTACCACAGCATGGCGTGCCAAGCGGTGCCAGGTCTGCACCTGGGATCTGACCCAGCAAACCCTGGGCCGCAGAACGGAGCACACAAACCTAACTACTGCGCCACCGGGCCGGCCCCTGAAATTTTTATTATAAAATGAAAAAGAAAAGCCCCAAACCACAACTTAAAGATTGTATCTCTGACCACTAGAACCAAATAAAAGGTATACTCTAAGATAAACTACTTGTTCTGCGTTTCCTCAAACTGCCAACTGTGTGCCAGGTCACTGTGTGAATTTTGATAAAATCACAGCACAGGTGGCATGATGGCTATGCCACAGAAATGATCAACAAAATTTACATAAAGAAAAAACTCAACCATTACATTTTCTTTATAGACCGCATCAACACAATGTAATGACCAAACTTACACTTCAAATTCTATTCCTATTATCAGGGAGCAACCACTACCACGTTTGCCCCAAGTTCCAGCCCAGATTCTCGGTAACTCACCCGCCCATAATCCTGTGCCTCCTCTCCGCCTGTGGGCTTCACCAGAGAGGACTCCATGAAGTAAATGTGGAGACAGTTACTGCCAAAAGCGAATGAGTGAGAGATGCTTAATAGTTCTAGAAAGGATAATATATTAAATCCTTGATTCACTAACTTAGAGGGAGAAAGTCTCAATTCAAAAGCTAGAGGGTAGGAACAGGTTATACTCCAATTTGAAAATATCAAAATATGTCTAAGATTCAAAATGCTTGAAAAAGAACTTTTCAAAACCCAGCAAAATAAATTTAGCATTGTTTGTTGATAAAGATGTAAATGGTACTTCTGCTCTCCTGGGCTCACAGAAAAAACTCAACCTGATCAACGAAACTAGAAAAAAGAAAATAAAGATTTGAATAAAAACAAATTAAGATCTGCATTTTAGAGGTCATATACATATATCCAGCGTAAAGGTTCTCTTTTCTTCTACTCTAAGCATATTTATGGCTCATCTGTAAACCTGACATTCCCATCTTTCTCCACCCCTCGACAGAATGCAGAAAGCATCTCTCATCAATATGCCTGCAATCCTGTTCCTCCTTCTACATTCCCCTTCTTAATTAATGTCATCTCATATTCTCCATCAATGAAAAGCAAAACCACCAAATCATTTCTAATTTTCCTCCATTACTCCATATGCAAAATTTATGCCAAGTCAAAATAACGATAATGATGACAATAATAGGTTAAATAAACACAGCACTTTCAAAGTTAGAGGCATATGTAAATGTTTTCCATAAATTATTTAATTCTCATAACCACTGTATAAGATAGTGTTATGGACTGAATGTCTGTGGCTCCCAAAATTCTTGTGTTGAAGCCCTGACCCCCAGTGTGATGGTATTTAAAGATGAGGCCTTTGGAAGGTAATTAGGTTTCGATGGGGTCACAAGGGTGATGCCCTCATGATGGAATTCATGTCCTTCTAAGAAGAGACACCAGAGAGCTTGCTGTGTCTCTCTCCACCATGTGAGGACACAACGAGAAGGTGCTGTCTGAAGGCCAGGAAGAAAGTCCTCCCCAGAACCCAGCCTGCTGGCACCAAGCTCCGAGTCCAGCCTCCAGGACTGTGAGAAATACCCTCTGCTGTTTAAGCCGCCCAGTCTATGGTATTTTGTTATGGCGGCCCAAACTGACTAATTCCCCATTTCAGAGATGAGAAAATTATGGCTTCAAGGGGCTAAATAACTTCTCTACAGTGGACCCAGGTTAAAGTGGTAGAGCAAGCATTTAAACCTGGCTTTTAACCAATACTGTTGCACTGATGTCTCTACATTACTGAGTGCCTAATATGCATCACCCACTATGCTAAGTGCAAGAGATCAAAATAAGGTGGCCCTTAAGGAACTCATACATCTATTCCCATATCACAAACATAGAGACTGCCAAAGTATGAAGTCCTCGAGGTGTGGTACCAAGAGATGTTTACTGAAATAAACAGAAAAAGCATCAAACAATAACATAATGTGATAAGTGTTACATGAGCAGGTCAAATAAAGTAACACAGTAGTTTCCAGAAGGAAGCAATTGATTTTGGGGTGATAAGACAATACTGTAAGATCGGTAGGGTAGGAAAACAGTTATAAAAGAATAAATGAAATGCAGTCAGAACAGGGCACAATTAATTAGACTTGGAGGAAATTTATCAGGGATAAATAGAAGTAGACATCTGGAATCTCACCGTTGAAATGAGAGAGAATTCTAGGTTGAAAGAACTGTATGAACAAAAACATAGAACTTGAAACGTGGTTAGCTGTTCCTTTTCTGATCCTATATTCAACACTGTAGTTTACAGTATAAAATATCTTAACAGGTGTCCCTGTCTCTCATCTCTTCCTTTCTCAAACCACCCTACACAAAGCATAGAAGTAATCATCCTAAAACACAGATTGGATTGATTCCTCGTTCAAAAGCATTCAATAGTCCTACTCTGCCTACAAGATACTATTTAAATTCCTTAGACTAGAATGCTAGGCCTCTCACAATCTGTCCCTGTTTTTCCTTTCCTTCCCGATTTCACCTTGAGTCATGATTCCTGTGTGCTGAAGCTACACCAAATTATCTGTGCTCCCAACAGGCCCTGTTAAAATGTCTCCATCTGGACTCTAGCCCATCTTCAAGACCCATGTAAAGACTCCCTTTGGAAGTATAACTTTGCCTATTATCTCACTTACTGCAACTGTCTTACGTTAGTTATCTTCCTGCATGTCCGTCTCCATTAAAAATTATAGGCTATGTGAGGGATACCCCCTACCCTACTGGCACAGATATTAAGAAAATATTTCAAGCAAATCTTTGCGTGTCTATGTCTAAGTACTATAAAGGAGCTGCTCATTACAATGCAATCTGAGAGCTACAATGGACAAATACAGAGAAGATTAGGAGACAATCACCTAACTCAGCCCACAGAGACACAGGATGGCTTCCCAGAGAAGATGACAAACTGATTCTTAAATGAATATAAAGAAGACAAAGGTAAAATACAAACACGAAACAGTGCCATGTGTGGGAAGGATTACGAGAAATCCCATGTTGCTAGAATGTAAAGCACAGAGCCAGAGCTGGCGAGCAGGAACCTAGAGAGACGGAAGGCTTCATCAAGCGCGTGAAGGGACATTGTGCCGTAGGCCAGTGGCCTAGAACCAACACTACAGACCCACGCTGTGTCAAAACTAGGTTTAAGCTACACTGGACGACACTTTAAAAACTGAATTAAACAGGTCACATGTCCAAAATCAATCAGATTACAAATGTACACAGCAGAATCCCATTGCACCCATCTGTGACGCGTGCGGTTCGTACCCTGCTTGCTGGGGTGCAGTTTAGCTGCTTCTCTTTCCTCCCAGAGCTCCTTGATGCCAATATAAGCAATGACTATATAATCTTATTTCCTCTCTTTTACACAAAACGTAATCTACATTATGTTCTACACTTGCTCTTTTTCTTTTTAACTGCAGTGATTTTTTCACGATTTTCCATATACGTTCGTGCAGAGCATCGATTACCCCACTTCTCCTCACCTCCAATCATCCATCTCCACACTTGAGACCACCCTGCCCTTCATCCCATAAATTTTGCCCCAAGCCCCGGATTGGGGAGACAGATCTGAGAGTTTTTGCCTCCTGTCTCCTTGTTGGTCAATCTCACAATAAAGCTTTTTTCTTTTCTCAAAAGCTGATGCCATAATAATTGGATTTTTATGTGCTTTGGGCAGAGAACCCATCATGTGTGATAACAGAACCAGTGTAGACCCCCCACCAGCAATGTCTGAGCAGTAACAGCGCCTGGTCCCTGAGAGCAAGGGTGGAATCCTAGGAAACTCTAGCCTTTAAAAACCTAATCAAGGAAGAAGAATCCAGAAGAATGAGACAAACAAAGAGATCAAGGAAAAACAGGAATGATGGGATTCTAGAGGACAAGCAAGAAAAGATGATTGCACACTGGTGTCAAATATATAGCAGAGAGATCTAATAAGATAAATAATTAACTAAAATACAAAACAAATAAGTACAGCAGTATGGTACTCATGCAAAAACAGAATGGATCAGGATAGCATTTAAGAAAAACAGACAGGGCCAGCCCGGTGGCACAGTGGTTAAGTTCGCACGTTCCACTTTGGCGGACCGGGCTTTGCCGGTTTGGATCCCGGGTGCAGACATGGCACCACTTGCAAAGCCATGCTGTGGTAGGCGTCCCAAGTATAAAGCAGAGGAAGACGGGCACGATGTTAGCTCAGGGCCAGTCTTCCTCCCCAAAAAAAGAGGAGGATTGGCAGCAGATGTTAGCTCAGGGCTAATCTTCCTCAAAAAAATAAATTAATTAAATAAAAAAACATACAGTAATAAGGAATAAAGGTAATTACGAAATGAAAGAAAAGACTCTTCTCCACTAAAGGGAACCAGAGCTCCCTGGAGAAGCAGCTGACGCCAGAGCCAGGAAAGGGAAAGTGTATGATGAGCTCGGCACGTCCTATTGCGTCAAAACGTCAGAAAGTCTGCACAAATTGACAGGAACGTGTCAAAGAATAGAGGAGTTAGCTGGAAGGGGCTTTCATGGGCCAAGTCTAGGAGAATTCAAGCATTTCAAAATTGATAATGATAGTAAAAGATTATAATCCGTTGAATAAAATAGAATTCATAAGGGAGGAAGAAATTTCCCTACATACATTTCTCTGTAGAAATTTTTCTATATAAATACTCCTTTAAATTACAATTAAATACAATTAAAATGAAAAAGGAGCAACAGAATTAGAAAATCACCATAAATCATTAGTAACTGATTCCAACAAGAATCATAGATGAAATGCTGAAATCGGTGAGCCAAAGTCTGAAGAGAAACCAGATATTTATATAGTCACAAAGTATCACATCACAAGATTCTTATTACAAAGGGAAAAATAGTAACTTTACAGTGAAGAAGAAATTTGGTAGGCACCACTGCAACCAGTGACCAAAGTTCACATCACCAGGACTGGGAGAAATCAACGTTCTGTGCCTCCTGATTAAAGGGGACTAAAGAGACATGACAAGTGAAGTTTCTCTGCATGACGAGACATCTGGATGCCACATAATGGAACTCACACAATGCCAAGACTGTGGGAGGGGGACGTGATAAAGGTTATTATTGGCAATATCCAGATAATCGTATTGTATCAAGATTAATTGCTTGATTTTGATAACTATAATTATGTAAGATAATGTCCTTGTTTAGGAAACACACTTAAGTATGCAAGGGTAAATTAAAAAGGGGCATCATGTCTCACGTTTACTCTCAAATGGTTCAGAAAAATCTACATATTTGAACATAAACATATAAGTATCTTTAAATATATTAAAAATGTCTTTATATAAATACAAAGATATTTAAAATATCATATATAGAGAGAAGGAGAGAGGGACACAGCAAGTGGACAGAGAGCAAAGGAGGGGGAGGGAGACACATTTCCACACCAATGTGGGAAAATGTGCTCATTTGAGGAATGGGCATATGGACTTCTTTGTAATTATTGTAACTTTTCTGCAGATTTGAAGCTATGTCAAGATAAAGACTTGCAGTAGATCTGGAATCAGAAACCAGACTGATGCTGACTCCAGTTTGCACTCTTCAACATGCCACTGAATGAATCCTTCCATTGAGTGAAAAATTTAAGGCGCAAAATTGTCTCTCTCTATAGATGACTACTGTTTTTTTTTTTCCTTTTCTTTCTTTTTTGTTTTTTGAGGAAGATTAGCCCTGAGCTAACTACTGACAGTCCTCCTCTTTTTTTGCTGAGGAAGCCTGGCCCTGAGCTAACATTCACGCCCATCTTCCTCTACTTTATATGTGGGACGCCTACCACAGCATGGTGTGCCAAGAGGTGCCATGTCTGCACCAGGATCTGAACCGGTGAACCCCTGGCCGCCAAGAAGCGGAACGTGCAAACTTAACTGCTGCACCACCAGGCCGGCCCCTAGATGACTACTGTTTTAAAAAGTAAAAAACAAAATAAACTTACGCCTAAGGAAAAAAAACACTATGGGCAACTATACCAAAACAGTTCTTTTTCATTGTAGAGTAATGCACAATTTTTTAAAAATCCAAATAATACAGTTAAAGTCTCCTCTCTTACACACTTCCACACTCTTGGGTAACTACTCTTAATAAATCTAGATAGCCTCCTAAAATGTTTTAAATACATATTTTTTTTCTTTATAATATATATAATTTTCTTTATAAACATAATACCACATTATATAACCTATTCTTTCACTTTACATTTTTTATTCAACATTACGCCTTAGACATAGTTAATATATAATACTCTTCTTTTCAGTGGTTGCTTAAAATTCCACAGTATGGAGACACTTATTTAACCACTCACCTTTTGGTGGGTACTTAAGCTTGTCTCCAGCTTTTCTCTTTGCACGGACAATGCTATGTGAGTGGGGAAATGCTGGTTCAGTTTTGTTTTACTTCACATTTTCCTCATCTTTTCATGTGTTCTCAGCTATCTGTACACCCTCTTGTCAGTCCCTGTTCATATTCTTTGTCCACTTTGTTACTGGGTCGTTGCTTTTTCTTAATGATTTATGGAAGTACACTGTATAATAAGAACGTTAATCCTTATTTTTTCCCATATATGATGCCTTTTGTTATAGAGATTTAATTTTTAGAAAATCAAATCTTTAAGGATTCCCAATGTTACAATAATGGTGACGTTTGAGTGATGGGATTATGGATGCCTTTTTCAAAAGTTTTTTTTACTTATCTGTATTTCACAAATTTTTACTAAGCACCTATTACTTTTTTAATTAAAAAAATTATGTTCCTTAAGAAAAATCCCAATAGGATATTTCATGGAACCTGGAAAATTGATTCTAAAAATCAAATGAATTTATTTAACAATTTCTCTCTTAATGGCCTTTTGGAGACAAGAAGAGCCAAGCGAACCACGAAGAACAACAAAAAGAGTTTGAGACTTGTCTTAGAGAAATCCACACTTGTTGTAAAGTGGAACGGGCATAGGAAGAGGAAATAGGCTGACGGAGAACAGATCTGAGAAAGAGACCACAGACAGACAGAACAACGATAACAGATTATTCAGTAAATGGGATTGGGACAATTATACACACCTTTGGAAGGATAAGAAGACTAGATTCCCTTCACAACACCATAAACCCAAACACAAAACAACCTAACAACCTCAAGGTGGATTAAAGACCTAAATGTGGAAGAACTTTTAGGTGTCTTATTACAAAATTGAAGACACTCTGGTAGCTAGCCCAAGATCACCTCCAGTGATCCTCACACACTGTGCTGGAGCCCCAGTATTTTCTCCTCCGACAATGAGGAGAGCTGACAGCCAGCCTGTGACTTCAAAGGCTAGATCATAAAAGGCATTAGTTTCCACCTCGTTCTCTTGGTCCACTCACGCACTCTGGAGAAGCCAGCCTCCATATTATGAGGACACTTGGATGGGATTAGTGAAGGACTGTATGGAGAGGAACTCAGGCCTCCTGGCAGCAGCCTGTACCAATGATACCAGCTCAACACAAGGCTCACATAGGGGAAGCCATATCATAGAGAAGAAACCATACTGTAACTCTGAATGACCTCTGATTAACTAACCCAACTGGATATGCGCCCTCCAGGAGATACACACACCCTGTAGATTTTAAGGTCCCTCTCAGCTGCTATAAGTCGATAACTTTGTGCTTTTGAGTTCCTTAGGAATGTGATGACCCCCCGGGCAGAGAGTCTATGCTGACAGCCATCATCAATGACAACTGAAAGATCTGGGTATGGGGCAGTTGCTCCCTCTCTGCATATCCAGTAAAACAAAAGATTACCTGAACTAAGACCAGATGTCAGGCCCCACCCAGAGATCAGATGGATGCCCCCACCGGGAGACCAGATACCTCCCCAACCCGGAGACCAGCCCCCTATACAACTGGCCTGTAGTCTTTGTTCTGTAAGATGGTTTTTTCAGACATTAGTCGGCCATCTTCCCCCTTGTTGGCAAGCTGTAATAAAACCCTTTCTCTCCTACCATCTTGCCTCTTGACTATTGGCATGTCTTGCAGCGGGCACATGACCCCCCGCTTGGGCAGTAACACCAACTCGCCAGCCATGGAGTGGGCTATCTTTAAAAACCAGTCCCCCAGCCCAAGTTAAACCTTCCACTGACTGCAACCCTAACTGACATCTTGACTACAACCTCATCAGAGACTGAGATGAGAACCACGCAGCCACACTGCTCCCAGAAATGGAGGGATATAATAAACGCTTATGTTTGTTTTAAGTAAATAGGCTTTGGTGGTAATTTGTTATGCAGCAATTGATAACTAATAAGAAGATTATCCTTACAACCTCAATGTGGGGAAGGAGGTTCTTAAATATGATTCCAGAAGCAAAACTATAAAGAAAAAGCTCGATAAATGTATCTATATTAAAATGAAAAATTTTGGTACAATGAAAGGCAATACAAATACAAGGAAAAAGACAAGCCACAAACTGAAAGAAGATATTTGCAATTCAAATAACCAATGATTAATATCAATACTTGATGGACTCCTACAAATCAATAAGGAAAGGATAAATCACCCAATACAACAAAGGAGGTGGGGACAAAGGATAGAAAAAGTAATTTACGAAAGAAATTAAATAGAAATAAACATATAAAAATTCAAAACTCCACCAGTAACCAGAGAAATGCAAATTTCAAACACTAAATATCTTTTCTCACACATTAGAAGGACAAAACTTCTATTTGATAAAACAAAGTGATGGCAAGGGCGTGGCGACATGACGATGACAGCTCATAACTGCTGTCAGACGTAAACTGGTGACAACCACTTCAAAAAATACACAAAATCTGGCAAAGGCAAAGGATGAGCATATCCTATGACCTGGCAACATTCTACCTGCAATATTACATGCCCTAGGAAGATTTCCACATCTACACGTGGGGTATGTACAAAAACATTCTTTGCACTGTTTGTAAAAGGGAAAAAACTGGTAACCAGTTAAAGCCCCTCAACAGAAGAAGAGTTAAATAAAATGAGGCTTATCCAAGCAAAACCACACAGCAGTGAAGACGAAGAAATCAGAATTCCAGGTATAAATACCTCATAAAAACAGAATGTTGAAAAGAAATTGCAGGATGGTACCATTTATATTAAGTTCAAAAACATACCAGTTCTATTGTTAATATATGCATTTACACATAAGAGAAATTTTACAATATAAATGCATGAGAATGATCAATACTGAACTAGGTGCACCTCTGGACAAGCAGGGTAAAAGGAGCGGGAGTAATATTAGCGAGGGATACATCAGCTTCAAGTGTATCTGTAATGTTTAATCAATAAAAGAAGGATCTGATACTAAAACACAACAAAGCTAAGAGATGAGTACTTGAGTGCTCATTTTATTATTCTTTATACTTGTCTGTTTGCTTGAATATTCGAAAACAAAATATTTTTACCCGAAATACAATTTTAAGCAATATTTGTAGCAGAAAAGAGCAAAAGAGAGTTCATGCAAATTAATGACAACCCAGCACCTCATTCTGTGAATACACAAAACACATGCAAAAAAACTAACAAATAAGAAACTGTACTAGCAAATAAATACATGGCAAAATGTCTAAGCTCAAGCTCATTAGTACCTTTTCATCCAACAAGTATCCATGAGTGCCTGATAAGGTCCAGGCACTATCTTAGGATCTGGGATACAGCAGTGAACAACACAGCTCTCACAACACGGTGAGGAGAGAAGCGTATCTTCTAAAAGGTGGAGGCAGTCAAAAAAAATACAAAAAACAAGAAGTCAGATGTTGGTAAAAGCTATGAAAATAAAACAGGTGATGTGGCAGAGATAAAGGAGGAAGAAAAGGATACTTTGGGTGCTCAAAGACTCTGACAAGACACCTGTCCTGAGAAGCAAATAACGAAAAGTCCTTTGAAAGCTGAGAAAAGAGTATAATAGGCAAGTACATAAGGCCTGACACGAGCACAAACACGATGCATCTGAGGAAGGAAAAGATGCTGACATGTGGACTGCAATGAGCGCAGGGCTAGCAGGAGAGGGAAGGCTGAGGAGCAGCAAGAGGAAATCCAGGGGTGAACCCAGGCATTACCGGAGCTTGAGGCTTACGCAGTTGGGGAAAGGGCTCTTCAAGAAAAGGAACACAAAACTATGAAAACAAAATTAGGTTCTAAATTGAATATTTATTTAGAATGAGATCTGAAACTCTATCAAATCACAAATTTTTTGAAGTTGTCAACCACATCAAAAAATCCTAAATAACATATTTTTAATAACTCCCTGGCACACTTTTATATTAATTTTTCCTACATATCTTGGCTGTGTAGTACTTGATTGCCTCTTCATATGACAATGATTTTGTAATATTATTTTCCATAGAGAAACCACAGAGAATAGCTCAGTCTTTCATCTAGAACAGAGGGTGAAAATTTGTTTTTTATTACTGATAGTTTAGAAAAGTTTCCTTCAGCTTCACAAAGGACTATTAGTGACATCACATAAATATTTTAAATTATCAAATTTTTGAAAACCACTTTTACGTTTCTTTCCCATAAGAATTGTAAGATTAGAAGAATGCTCAACAAACTTGCAAATGGTCAATCTTGGTTTCTCCTCCATCCCCACGTTCTTCCAGCAGCTGGTGCCTTAGGACAAGTTCCGATGGCCACTCAGCCCCTGGCCCTACATCCTCCTGTGAGAGCGCCAGCTGAGGCACTCTTAGCCTGAGTCAGCTGCAGAAACCGAACTATGCGTGAAAGAGACCGCAAACCACATGAATGCACCCCACACCTCTCTCCCAGGGATTCCAAGATTGCCTGTGTCCACTCCAACGTAACCTGAAGGGATGGTGAAGGGGTTCAGAACGAGCCTCGCCCAAATGTGCCACTTTGACATGTGGGTTATTTTGAGGTGAAAGCAGTCAAGACCCAGCAGTCTCAAGCACCACTTGCACCTCTCCCGTAGCAGCTACAAGAACTCAGGTAGGGCCTTGCTCAGAGAGCGCTCTCACCAGAGATGATTCTATCTGAATGACCTCCAGTTGAAAAGAGAAGTAATCATTTCTCAACTTACAGGTTTATTATTAAAAAGTATAGAAGCTATATTAATGCAGGAAAGAACAGGAATCTTCAGTCAGGACACTTGGTCACTGAGTGTTCGGTGACAACCATTTTAGGAACGGAGGCACAGTTTCCAGCTGTGAGCCCCAATCCTGACAGCCTGGTCTTCCCATGGGTTCAGGGGGACCAATGTCCTTAATAAATCTCCTTTCTGCTTATTGGCAAAATTTAACCAGTAAGAGTCTTTACAAACAATTAAGAACTCTGAATCTATAAGTAGGCAATAAGCAAATAATAGTAAACCAGTCAATCATGGACCCTGAAGTTCTTACAAGCAGTGGGGTGGAGATGGCAGAACTGACTGGGAGCTGCTGAACCGGAAGTGCTGGAGGGGGGTGTTCCTCAGCCTGCAGCTCAGCACAGGTCTCCCGTTGTGCCCTTCGACGCAGGCTTTGGGGAGGTGTGAGGAGAGGAGCCAGCTTCTCACCACGCAAAGTATCCCCACTATTGAAGCGCTTACGAAACAGAAGCCACAGAGAAGAGGAAACTAAGGACGGCAAAATGGCGGGTGGGGGGGTGGTGTCCACATAAGAACTGATGTGAGAACACACGGTAATGTCCCAGGCACCAAGAGCATAGTACAGAGAGAACGCACAAATTTAGGAGTGGGAGACACAGAAGAAAAGCACTGTAGGGTTAGGCTAACCTGAGAAATGGGGGTCCGAGACCGACGGCCACGCAAGAACTGCCAGCATCACCTCACCTGTTAGTAAGGGCTTAGGAGCTAAATGATGAAGACAGTGACAGCACGGACTTACACGTTTCAATTCAATTATATACCACTGAAACTTTAATCTAACTGAGACAACACTTAAGTGAGAAGCTAAAACAAGTGAAAACGCCTGACCTAGAAAAAATCTGCTTAAGTTAATGAATTCTCCAAAATCTAGAGTTTCAGAAATAAATGTTGCACACCCATAGAGTTTTTTAAAATCAACTAGATCCACAAAGTTTGTTAAGAAAAACTAGTCTCCAGACCTTCTCTCCAACATTTCCTTTCCCCCAAAATTTCCTTTTATTAGTTGTTTTGGAATTTACCTCCATATCTCTAAGTCATGCATCACTTTTGTATTCGTGCTTCTTAGATGGCCAGCTGCGGGTATCCCCTAGTGAATGCCTGTGGATGAAGTCTAAGAATTAGCTCTACTTCCTGGTCCGGCCACCCTCCACACACCCCACCCCGACTGTCTCAATACTCTGGTTGGATCAATATTTAAGGCTTATATTATTATGATTACATAGGGTATTCAGAGCTGAGCCAAGCAGTAAACAATAATTACCTTCTTTTCCTGCAGAACGTTTTGTCTTCCTTGGAATTAATAGTTGTCTGGTTTCTCATTTGCTTAGTTCTCTATATACTTATCCCTATATACTTATCTACTATATATTTATCCCTAATTAACCCCAGACTCCTCCATCTGACAAATCTCCTTTGAATATTATCATTCACACCAGGTTTCTATCAATTCCTCTTCTTGAAGAAGTCTCTCCCTGTCTTCTGACTTGCTGCCATCTGGACCGGTCACCCTGGACCGGCTGCCCAGCTACCACGCTGGGGGTTTCTTTCACCCTCTCCAGGGTCGGAGCTCCTCTTCCTCTCACCCGGCTCCTCCTCTTTCTTGATAGATTCCCCTGCTTTGATGGAGTACATTCCTCAGCTTCCTGAGGGTTTGTGGGAGGTAAAGTTTTTGAAACTCTGAAAATATTTTTATTTCACTCTCCTACTTGATTAATAGTTTAGTTAGACTAGATTGTATTGTCATTTTTCTTCAGAATTATAAAGGCATTGTTGCTCTGTTGTCCATCTCCTTCTACTGTTGTTGAGAAGTCTAAAGGCACTGATTCCTGATCCTTTATATGTGGATCTAATTCTTAAACTGAACAATGATGCACCTTATTGTGGGTCTATCATCAACCATTGGACAGGGTATTCAATGGGCCCTTTCAACTGAAAAAAATCGTGTCCTTCAGTTCTAGAATATTTTCTTGATTTATCCCATTAAGACTTTTTTCCCCGTTTCTCCAGATTTCCCTCTGAAAGTCTGTAATTCCGATGTTGGAAACTTCTGGACAAGTCTTCTAATTCTCCTAGCTTTTTCTCTCCTGTTTTCTATCTCCTTCTTTTGCTGTACCTCCTGGGAGATTTTCCTACTTTATCTTCTAACCTCTCCGAAAGTACTATTCACTCTTCTTTTCAAAGAATGTTTATGAAATACTCAATTTGGCAAGAATAATATAATTTAGTACAGTATAATTTATAAGTCCTGGTATAGACAGATTTCTTGATAGTTATCACTATAATAATATTAACTAAAGAAAAGGAGTTATGACACAACAAACTCCTTAAACTAGCCCTGTTTAAGTCTATTTAATATTTATGTCCTAAGCACCTATGCAACAAAGGTATAAGATATGTCACTAAGGATGATAATGACAGCTAAAATTTATTACGTAATTACTATACGCCAAGTATTTATCTGCATTATTAGTTAAATCTCACAGATGAAAAGGTAAATAACTTGTCCACGATCACACAGCTGGCAAGTTGATACAGCCAGAATTAAACTCGAGGTGTGTCTGACTTCAGAGCCCAAGCTTTTAAGCACTTTGACAAACTGCCCTGTGTTCAGGAAAACCTCTTCTTCCTAGGCACCTGTTTCCCCGTCTCCCTTGTAGTCAAATATGGCCATGTGATGAATTCTAGTTCTTGAAATATGAGAAAGAGGAGCACCACTTTCAGCGCGGCCTGCTGAACACCTCGTCTGGGTGACCTTTCCATGTTGTTTCCCTTCCCGGCTTGATGCCCATGAGCATGTGTGACAGAAACCATTTCCTGAAGATGGAAGGAGCCTCCCAATCAGGAATGCTGTACTTCTGGACTTTACTGAGCAAGAAACAAAATTCAAATTATATTAGGTCACTGACACCTGCAGGTTTATCTATTACAGCAGTCAAACCCTACACTATATTGCCTTAAGAAATGTAAAAGTTTTGGGGCTGGCCTCATGGCCGAGTGGTTAAGTTCGCGTGCTCCGCTTCGGTGGCCCAGGGTTTCGCCGGTTTGGATCCTGGGTGCGGACGTGGCACGGCTCATCAGGCCATGCTGAGGCAGCATCCCACATGCCACAACTAGAAGGACTCACAACTAAAAACTATGCAACTATGTACCAGGGGGCTTTGGGGAGAAAAAGGAAAAATAAAATCTTTAAAAAAAAATGGAAACGTAAAAGTTTAGAGGAAATAAGCTAGGTATACTAGTATCTATTATAACATATATGGACAGCACCACAAGAGTAGTACAAAGTTATGTTCACAGGGAAAAGTTACAGGCTCAGAGAAAAACAACAGCACTCTCACTGGGGAGATCACGGAGGCATCAGCATTTAATGCAACTTTTGTTGAAGGGTCAGGTTTAGGTAATTAAATGTGTGGCAAAACAATGCATTCCACATAGAAGGAAAGACTTATGCCGCCAGATAGAAGCTGTAAGAGAACATCATCACGGGAAATGGTGAGCCGCATATCAGGGCAAAAAGTATATGGTATAAGTCAAAAAGTAGTGAGGTCTAGGCTGGAATGGAGACTGATGCTGGACAACAGCACCAGGTCATGACATATGGACAATTTTCCTAGGCGACAGGGAGCTACTGAGGGCTTAGAGCAGAAACTCCCCATAAATCACACAGTACAACATAAACAGAGTGGTACAGGACAGGAAAGAGCAGGGAGCGCCTGGAGGCTCATCTGTGTCAGAAGGTGTTACAGTAGTCCAGATCCCATCATTTGAAAAATATTGACTATCACTGACTTCACATAAATCTAAGCTAGATGACAGCAGTGGGAACGGGAAAATAAACTGATGAAGGTTAAGGAAAAATTAGGCGGTATTTGGTTATTCCATCGGGGCTGTGGCTAAGTAAGACAAAGGAAAAGGTCAGTAATGACAGAGGTCTCGTGCCTAGGTGCCTGGGGTAGGACAGTGTAATCAAATAGAAAGGCTGGGAGGTATAACCGCTTCAGAAGAATTGGTTAGCCTGCTTTGAGAAAGGGTGAATTTGAGATAACAGGTACCATTTTTCATATTAATTACTAATCTCCATTTCCAATTTACTAATTCAATCAAAAGATCCAAGCCCATCATTGAGTCTAGAAAGGATTAAGAAGCATAAATAGAGATGCTGCAGCAAATGCTAGACTTTTCAGACAGCATTCAGGAGCATGGGCTAGATAAGAATATTACATCAGTCTGATGTTTCCCAAAGAGTGTTCCATGACACACTGATCATTCTCTTTCTGCATATGCTACTGCCACTCTCTCCCATCCTGCCTTCCCCTCAAATCCCACAACAGAAGTTTCATAAGAAAAAAAAACTGTCAAGGAATTTTGGAAAATCTTACAAAGTATAATTATTTTTTGAAATTCTACAATGTACACTTTTGAGAGCCCTATACTAAAGACACCTATTTTGTTTAGTCTAGGTATTTCCAAAACTTATTCAAAGACAGAAATCTATTTTTGAGGAACAGCTACCTATCAATGGTGTACTCCAGGAAACTGTACACAGATGGTAAGCTACTGAGGGCAGAGAGAATTTCTTATCACTCCTTGCATATTCATAGCACCTGACACGGTATGAAACACACAGTAAACAATGTAGCTGAAACAAACAATTACAGAGTTTATATAATAGTAACAGCCACATATTTTGGTCATTTTTCTAAAAACTATTCCAAAATACCAAGGACGATCCAGGTTTCTTATAAAAGTTCTTTATATACTTCATAAAATGTCTACCATAAATTCATTACATGTGAATATATCTATTATCCCAACACCACTGGATATACTTCTCTTTGCTTTCAAAATTAAGTCCATCCGAAACACACCTGAAGACACCTCAGACTCCTGACAACAGATCATCCAAACAGAGCATTAAGCAAGCAGCCTTGTAAAGCTGTGAAGTAACACATGGCAGTCAGTTACCATGCACATGTCCGGTACAGTATGAGCACTAGATGAGAAGCACATGCTTCATGTCGATGACATGAAATAAAACAAGAGAAAGAAGTAATGGTGAGGAAATCTTTTTCCCTTCCCTCCTAAACAATGCAGGTGAACCTAAATAAGGGGAGTCACTTATGCCAGTCCCTTCCCTCAATAGGGAAGAGAGGAAGAAACACCTTCTTCCACTGGGTGGGGGAAAGAACAAATTGTACCCCTCCAGGCTTCATTCAGTAGCTTTGGGCCAAATGAATCAACATGTTTATCTGCTAATGCAACTGAGCTCATTTCAAAGTGTTATGCATTTGAAAGGAAAGGAACTTGTTTAAATGGCACTAGTAAAAATTAAAAGTTTTTCTTTTTGTTTCAGCAAATTTAGTTAAGCTTTTTGCTTATGAGAACCAAAAATTATAGAATAAATCTTTCCTTGTGTCAAAATGTTTATTCCAAAGTGAGTAAGATTCAAGGAAACTAAGGCTCTAAAACACTTGATCTAAGGGTCAAGGACAGTCCGACTGCTTAGTTCTGACAGCAGTGTTTAAAAGCTGCTTCCTGTACTCAGGAACGCTCACTGTTCTTGCACAAACAATAACAGCCCTAATTTATACAACCACCTTGATTTTTCTTTCCTTTCCTTTTAAATTCACTGTCTGGCAATAGCAAAGGCTACAGTTATTAATTCCAGTAAATAATTTGAGCTTATACTTCTACTTATTTAAAATTGTTGGGAAACAATTTTAATTTATTCACTTATACAAAAAATATGGCCTGAGTGTGAATTATGTGCCAGACATTACAGATGAAAGTCAGCAACAGAGATGTGGTCACTGCCCTCCAGGAGCTTTCAATCCAGCTGGGAAGACAGATATCACGAAATTACACATATAAATAACCCAGGATATGAAAAGGGAAAAATACCACGTGAACAAATGACATGATCTAGCCCCCCGGGGGATCAGAGAAGCGCTCCTTTGGTAGTGACAACTGAGCTGAGGTGAGCATAACCAACATTAAACATGATTTAACACTCACACACCCCCCAAATCATCCTCATAATAAGAATGTCCACAGCTGTTGGGAGGAAAGGGGTTTATAAGAGCAATGGTAAAATCCACATTGATGAGGATCAAGATCACCCCTGCCCCAGGGAGAAGCCCAAGGCGTCCTGCCCTACATACCGATGATCTATATCATCGTCCGGGAAGCACAGGATGTCCTGACCTGATCCGATCTGATTTCTTATCTAAAGTTATAGGACCACCCAATAACCAGACCCCACCTGCAGTGATACCATTTTAACAATTTTTTTCATGATGTTTTGTTTGTCTTGTAAAGAAATAACTCACATACCTATGCCTTATAAATTTAGCCCTGCCCTCAACCCACTGCAGCTCTTCCTGCCCATGGGTCCTGTCCCCATGCCTAGAGCTCTTCCTGCCCATGGGTCCTGTCTCCATGCTACTCCATTCTATTCTCTGAATAAAAGAGCACTCCTGCCAGACCTTGAGAGTCCAAGAAATCTTTCTTTCGACTCCTTGACTCACTGAGCCCACACCACACATGACTTTGAAAATAATGGTGATGGCTTCATGCGAACAGCACCAAGAGATCAGTTAACTGTAGGAAGAAAAGCGATGGTTATTCCTGGTGTATTGCCACTCAGAAATAGCTTTCATAGCCAGAAGTATTTTCCAGTGAAAAAGCGCAACATCAGCTACCACCTCAAGCCCTCCAAACACATTAAACTGAGTTCATAACAATAAATGTATCCCAAGCCTCAACACCCCATAAAACCTAGATCACAAAAAGACGTCTTCAGCTTCACAGATCACAGGATCATACAATGTTAGAGCAGAACATACTTTTAGGAACCATCCTGTAATAAAACTCTTTCATTTTGCCAATCAGAAATGAGACCCAAAGTGGGGAAGCAACATATACACCATTCATCTAGTTAGCAGTAAAAAAAAAAAAAAAAAAAAAAAAAAGAGGCTAACTAGACCCTGGATGTCCTGGGTCTCATTTCTATGCTCTTGCTACAGCATCACGATAGCAAATATACCAAATGATAAGAAACGTGTTACAAATAAATAAGCAAAATTCAAAAACACAGGAATTCCATTTCAAAAATGTTATAAACCTTCAACTGACCTGCACTTCCCTTAAGCCCTAGAAAAATAATATTCCCTCTTACCACACACCACAGAAGGGGCCACGTGAAGGGAACTAACACTTACTGACCCTACAGGGCCCAGGAGCTGGGCTGAGTGCTTTATCTATTTTAATTTCACTTAATCATCACCACTGTCCTCTGAGTTAGTTGTTATTTTACTCATTTTACTGAGACATTGAATAACTTACCCAAGGTTACACAGCAGAAAAATGGCAGAGGCAGGATTCGAATTCAAGTATAACTCTAAATCCACATAAGCCACTTTACCCCCAAAAAATTATTTTTTCATAGGAAAATATTACATAAAGCAGTTAGGTCTCCCAGAAAATTTACCCATTTAGCTGCTGATGAGAAGTTTTTTAAAGTTTCATCTGGAGTTCTAAGAACCATGTACTACATTATTTCAAAAGGAAGTACCAAGTTTTCTTTTTTTTTTTTTTAAAGATTGGCACCTGAGCTAACATCTGTTACCAATCTTCTTTTTTTCTCCTTCTCCCCAAAGCCCCACAGTACGTAGTTGTATATTCTAGTTGTAGGGCCTTCTGGCTTTGCCATGTGGGATGCTGCCTCAGCATGGCTTGATGAGCAGTGCTAGGTCTGTGCCCAGTATCCGAACAGGCAAAATCCCGGGCCACTGAAGCGGAGCATGTGAACTCAACCACTTGGCCACAGGGCCAGCCCTGGAAGTACCAAGTTTTTTAACAACTACTTTACAAACAAAACCTAGAATACATTCTTAGGTTGAATATTGTTTATAGTATTTTCCTTTCACCATCCTTTTCAACCCCACTGTCACTGTCACCCAGAAAAACATCAGCTACTCATTTTAAATATCCAAATGTTGGCTCACAAACAATAAGGAGAAGCATGTAATGTATGACCACTTAAGAGAACCATAAGAAAAGAAGAACTACATTTTAATAATTCTGATTTCTCCATTGGTGGATACCCCATTAGCAGCTTCAATAGGGAGAGAGTATACTACTCAAAAAATAAGAACTAGTAATCCAAACAGAGCAAAGCACATCATAATTAAAGGAAGATCAATTTTTGACTGTGGAACAACTACCCATCTCACAGGACCAAGTTTCCGCTTTCTCAGCTCTGCTCCATCAGTTCCCCGTCGTGCGTCAAGCTCTCAGCTTCCAGTACTTAGCCAATATTCCCTGTTGCTGTCGCTGTCATCTCTCATCCAGTCCTCTCCACCCTCATGGGCTGAGGCTTTTGCTTTCTCTGCCATTCTAGTGGGGAGACAAACACTTGTGTTCTCTGGTTGTTTATCAGAGGGCTGGCTTTTTTTTAGGTTTTCCTTTGACGCCTATGGCGTCTGTTTTCTCCCGATTCTCCAAGTATCATTCCCTCCTCCACCTCCATTTCTCTTTGCTTATTCTGACCTCTGTTTTTTCTGGAGCCTTTCCCCAGTGTCCAATGGTCTCGGATTGTTAGTTCATATTTAAGAATGAGGTTCTGAAAAGAAGTAACTGAAAAGATCTGTGTGAGGGAACGGGGCTTGTCAACTGGTAGAATTCACTTAGGGTGCTCTGGGGGTGAGCCTGCTAGTATCTGGAGATATGTTGGCTTTCTGCAGGAGATGAGCAGGACAGACGTGACTGTGGAGTTCTGGAAGGAGAACGGAGGGAGGGAGGGGCAAACTAGAGTCCCACTGTTCAGATGTCGATTTCCCTCGATCTCCCTGTTTTAAATTAATCAGCCACCCACTGCCTCTGGTTTCAGAAGACAGGCTCTTCTTTAATTTTATAAAGAAGAAACTTTGATCTCCTGAGGCCAGGAGCTGGTGATGGCAGGAGTCACCCACCTACGAGCACACAGGGAGGAAAGTAAGGATTCCACCCGTGCGTACAGATTTTCCAGCCAGTCCCCCTACTGTCAGCTCCACGGAGCCCTTCTTCCCTAAGCGTCAGGTGTCTCCCAATGCTGAGCCTCTCGGGGGCATCAGGACACAGTGTCAGATTTCTTACAGGAATGGTAGCCCTTCCTCTCTGCTCAATCAGCTATCGCCTCTCCATCTGCTTTCTTATTTCAAAAACATATAGCAATTTCTGTCTCCTGTTGTAATCTCATTCAGAGAGCAACAGGAGCTATTGTTTAAAGGGTACAGAGTTTCAGTTTTGCAAGATGAAAAAAGTTGTGGAGATCGATGGTGGTGATAATTGCACAACAATGTGAATATACTTAATGCCACTGAACTGTACACTTAAAAATGGTTCAAAAGGTAAATTCTGTGTTAGGTATATTTTACCACAACTTAAAAAAATAATTTTAAAAAAGCAAGGTTTAAAAAAAGTTGCCTCTTCAAAGACTACGGCTTACAGAGCTCTCCCTCCTCATCCGGGGTAACTCCAGCACGCACCACAGTTCACTTTCTTCATTTTCCTCGGAGCACTTATCGCTGTGGGAAATTACCCTGCTTATCTAATTACTCATTTACTATCCTGTCCTCCAATTAGAGAGCAGGCACCGGGCCACCTTCTACCATCACCTACACATCACAGAACTAAGAACGTGGTAGGAAAGCGCTCAATAAACATTTGGTGGATAAACGACGTAACTGGTTTCCACGTTCCAACCAGACCTACTGAATGAGAATGCTGAGATTCTAAGACACTGATTTATAAAAACTGAAAACTAGCTATTTATGACTCAAATAGCACACCTCTCTGCAGCTAGTCAGGACAATTTGACACATTTGACCTTTAAAACAGATATTCTTTTTTCTTACCAGTGGAGACCCATTTGCTTCTGACTGAAGGATTGAACAATGTGGAAGATGTAGATAAAAGATGAGTTTCTAATTATTTTCATACAGGAATACCTGATAACATGATAATATACTTCCTTAAATTTAATATAATTCTTTTTAAATGATTTTAGCACACATGCCTTTTAGAAAAGCTTCCACATCATAAAGATGTTTAACGATCTATTTTATTATGTAATTCAAATACTAAGACAGCAAAAAAAAAATCCTATTTATGTTCTTTACGTTATCTTTCTAACTTCCCACAGGATTTTGTTCTGTTATCTTCTCTCTCGTCTTTAAATCTCACCTTGCTAGTTCTATAGCTTGCTCCCAGACAGCAAATGTAGTCATGCTTAACGATGGGGATGTTTGTTCTGAGAAATGTGTCATCAGGCCACGTCATCGCTGTGTGAACGTTATGGAGCGCACTTACACAAACCTAGATGGTATAGCCTACTACACACCTAGGTTATATGGTACTAATCTCATGGGACCACCATCGTATATGCCGTCTGTCGTTGACCAAAAAGTCATTATGCAGCACATGACTGTATTTATCTCGTTATAAAAAATATTCACCTGGGGCCAGCCAGGTGGCATAGTGGTTAAGTTCACACGCTCTGCTTTGGCAGCCTGGGGTTCACAGGTTTGGATCCTGGGCACAGACCTAGAACTGCTCAAGCCACACTGTAGTGGCATCCCACATAAAATAGAGGAAGACTGACACAGATGTTAGCTTAGTGACAATCTTCCTCAAGCAAAAAGAGGAAGATTGGCAATAGATGTTAGCTCAGGGCCAATCTTCCTCACCCCAAAAAGAAAAAGATCACTTGATCTTACTACACACTCAACCTACAGTCTTCTCTATTCCCCTTGACCACATCAAGCTTCCTGGAAGACTACTTTCTAATTTTCTGCTGATTCCTCAATCCGCAACTCCATGGCAACTAACATGGCTGTCAACCCCTTAACACAGCAATTGCCCTCTCAGCAGTCACCAATGACCTCCTCTCTTTCCAATACTCATCATCTCTCTCCATCTGTTTAAGTTCTGCTCCTCTTGCCAGATAACTTAAATTCTGTTCATCCTTAAAGGAACCCAGGCAGGTCTGAGTGTGAACCTGGCTCCAAAACATACTACACTCCTCTGAGCCGGCTGACCCAGGCTTAGGCTGTCTCCCTAAGGCATCTCTCCTGTCTTTACTAGAGGGCAGCAGCTACTTATTCATCTTTACTACCTGTTAGCCCAAACACTCCAGCACACAGCAGACACTCAAGAGAGGTTTGCGGGAGTTGGGAAGAAAGGAAAGAGGAGAGGAGTGGGGAAAGCAAAAGAAGGGGGGTGAAGGGGTAAAGAAGATACAGGAAACAGTTTTACTTGCCTTTTTATCCCTAAGTACAAAGCAGAAAAGACAGAACCTCAATGTTTGGTGACTCTAACTGAATACATACATGCTTCCCATTTAATGGTTTGGTTTTGCTCAATTTCGTTGAACATTTATACTCAAAATTCTAACAGTTGTACATTTACCCTAAAGGCTTGGTTATAAAAATCACACTGTACTGTAGCTGTAGACTTATTAAGCACATGCATCGTTTCAGAAATTACTAGTCAATGAAGCAATACCACACTTTAGCATTCTTCAACTTCCAGATGGTGGGGGGAGAGTAACCCAGTCAAGTTAGAGTCAACACGAAACGAGGAGGAAATAGAAGGAACACTGAAGTCTGGAGCTAGCGTGGTAAGCAAGAGCTCCATAAAATTCCTAACATTAGCTTACAGATCTATGAAGAAACTGTCATAAATAAGTTAGGGTAGGTTTTAAAAAGTTTCTTCAAAAGTCTGATTTCTGCTACTTAAAGGGGGAAAAAAAAGATATCCCTAATTATAAAAACAAAGCACACATACACAAATTGCTTTAAATAAATGTTCTTTTACTGTATTTCAGGAAAAAACTATTTAGTACTTTTGTGCACTTATTAAACCATGAAAAGGAAAATATTTCTTTGCAGTTAAGAAAGGACGAGGACAATGCTTAGAGGAAAACAAATCAAAATCACCAAATTCTTCTACAAACAACTTGAAGTTGATTCTCCTTAGCTCCCACTCTCTGCCTTATTTCCAAGTTTCTACTCCCTTGATTTTCAGTGTCAGCACTCTCCAGGGGTCTGTCCCCCACTTCTCTCAAGCGTGTTCACTGAGCATGCGCATCCTCCCCAGGCGGCACGACGGTCATGAGCGCACCCATCACAACTGGACCTGCCTGAGTCCGAATCTGTTCCCCACTACTTACTAGGTGTGCACCCTTAGGACTGAACCTCTCTGGGCCTCAATTTGTTCATCTGTTAAAGAAAAAAAGGATAAAATAGTACCAACCTCACAGGCTTGTTGTGACTACTGAGTTAATATATATCAAATGCTTAGAATGCTGCCTGGTGGATAATAAGTGATCCAAAAGTGTTAACTATAGGGGGACCATATAATTTATCATCCAAACCAGGGCACTTGTGAGATGTAAAGAAGGGACAATTAATAACCACACTGAGCACACTGGAGCAATAGGCATAAACCGGAACTGTCCTAAGCAAACCAGGACAGAGTCATCCAATTAGTGTAGGAAGAACCATAAAATATTGTTGATATGCAACTGTTTCTGCCCTACAAATATCATATAGTTAACTTAATATTGCGCACTTCCAGTTAAAGAAACCTACTTGCATACTATTATTTCTGAAAGTGGGCTCAGGGGATGGGGGAAGGTCGAATAGGTCAAAAAGTCTGAGATACACCAAAGCAAACAAAGTTAAACAAATTTCTTCACCATCTAGTCCACCCAAAAGTCATTGGCGTACTAATGTGCCTTAACTGACTTTATAGCTTCAATTAATTTTATATTTTGCAACTAGAAAGTGTATTATGAAACGAAATTAAAATGAGCCACTGACTTTTTTAAAATATAAAAGTATGTTACCTATCTATGTTCACTCCTCATTTCCTCAGTATCTACCCATAATGAGTACTAAATAAATATTTGTTGAATAAATGAATACTAACAAAATTTCTCATGAAAAATGATTTCAGGAACTAAAGCAAGATCAGAAAGAAAATTCTAGTTTGGGGTTTTGGTTGAGCTTCTTCAGTTTTTTTGATATAAGGTTCCAGTAGACTCCTTGGATAAAATTTGTGTTGAATTTTCCATTGGATTTGCTCTTGACTAAATGTGGCTTGGTGATCATGGGTAAAACATTTCCAAAAGATAAAAACAATGATAGTAGTAGCTGATGTATACAGAAAGACTATGCTCAAAGGCTTACACACATTTCCTTGATCTTCACAATAATCTTAAGCGAGATCTGGCTTGACTGTGGGAATGTTAGTAGATCTCAAGTCCACAGCTTATTTCCAAATGCCTAGTATGGATTTTCTTTTTTGTAAGTTTATACACTTCTTTTTTGCTGGCATAACTTACCTTTTGTCAGGTATATTCCAACACAATCCACTACTACACCTAGCTATTGGTAAGGCAGCTAACCATTAGGTGCTCAGATCCCGTCAGGAGAAGGGCCATATAAGCACTCTATACCACAAGGTCTCAAAGGGAAGCATATCACAGGCACAAGGCAGCTGTGACAAAAGTCACATTTGTAACTATACATCTGTAGCTTGTAGCAATCTTCCTAGCGAGAACTTATCAGGAAAGAAATGATTGGAGAAATAAATATTTATGTAGCAAAAATAATTCCAAATATCAAATTCTGGAGCTCAAAGGGACTTTACAGATAATAAAGTGAAATTTTTTTGAGCATAAATCAATACATTTCTATCCTTAAACTTCATAGCAGGTTTTATGATTGCCATTCTTTACATGAAGTGACAAGGTTTAGCAACCTGTCCAAGTTTACACACCTTGTAGGTAGAAGAGTTAGAATTCAAACCCAAATCTGTCTAACACCAAAACTAAGATCATTAATTTTCTTTACAGTATACTTACATTCCTCCTATTTTACACTTTTCTGTAACCCAAATTACTCTATTAAAAATAGTAGAAATTGGGGCCAGCCTCAGGGCCGGGTGGTTAAAGTTCCATGCGCTCTGTTTAGGTGACCCAGGTTCGCGGGTTCAGATCCCAGGCGTGGACCTGCTCCACTCGTCAGCCATGCTATGGAGACATCCTACATGCAAAACAGAGGAAGACTGGCACAGATGTCAGCTCAGGGCTAATCTTTCTCAAGCTAAAAAAAAAACGGGGAAGACTGGCAATGTATGTTAGTTTAGGGCAAATCTTACCAAAAAAATAGTAGAAATTGAGAGCTAGACAAGATCTCTAATCGACCTATTTTACAGGCCCAGCAACGTTAAGCAGTTTTCTAAAACGCATTGAGTACACACAGTTGGTTACTGAAAGAGCTGAGATTAAAACCCAGGACTTCTGCTAGATTCACATCCAGTTCTTGCCAGCATCACAAAAGATCAGTGGTTATCAATAAAAATTATAATAATAGCTATCACTTATCAAGCACCTACTATAGGCCTGAAACCATATTAAGTAAGTACTCTATACAACTATCCTGAATCCTCCCAACAATCTTAAAAGGCCAGATCTGTTTGACTCCAAGGTCAGCTACACTTTCTCTCCCATCATACTGCTTTCAGAATCCCAACCAGAAACCCAGGTTGGGCGTGTGTGCGTGTGTGTGTGTGTGTCACGATGGTTGTCTTGTTTCTTTTTGTGTGTTCTTGCTACTACTGAAATCGATCCATGTACAGCTGCTCCATTTTTGTGAAGGTCTAAAAATATTGTGATATGTAGCATGGAAAACATTTTTACTTATAAAAAAGAAAAGGCTTCTACAATATCTTTACAAAATCATAAACTAAAAAAGCTGTTACGACTCATTTATACAAGCAATCAAAGGCTGATTCTTTCCTAAGGAACTTGATTTCAACACAAGGCTTTCATTAGACTACTTGGTTTGTTATAGAACAAATATAGGCACACACATACACACATACATAAGACTGGAAGGCAATGTGCCAAAATTTTAGAACCAATATTCCTCCAGCTCACAATCATGGTGACCTCCTTCCAGAAATGATCACATACCCCGGGCTCTCAACTATCAGAGGATGCTATATGCCTGGCTACAGTGATAATTAGGGATGGAAAAATGACACAAACAGAATCGACTCTCATATTTGCTACATGGCTGGTGGGAAGGAGTCTATCTTCCTCTTGGACAGTGCGCCATGATGATGTGACCGTGGAGCTCCCAGGAGCCACACGCCTATTATGGAGCAGAAGCCTGCTTGTAAAGGAGACATCGCAGATGGAAGCAGAGCAGAATGGAGCAGAAGAGGGAACGCCTGACACCACTACCAGGTTCCTGGATTCCGGTCTACCTGAAAGCATTCCATCTTAGATGCCCCATTTATGTAATCTAATAAAGCTATCCTTTCTTTTATTTTAATTTTTCCTTCACTGCTTAAGCTTCTGTTGGGTTCTTATTGCTTAAAATCTTAAGAGTTCTAATTATGCTCATAGAGAAAAGTCGTCAGTTAAAAAAAATATTATGCTGCAAAATTTTAAAGTTAGATCAATTAATTTTATCTATATAAAATATGCTTTAAATTAGATACTAATAAAACTTTTAAAATTAAACTGAGTAAAACACTTAGCGTTCCTAAAGAAGGTGACTTTAAATCTTCACATATTAACAATAATCGCATTTAAAAATAATACTGGAATACGTTAATGTTCAATATTTTCTTTGCATTAAAATTCTTCTAATGGTAGAAAATACCACAAGCCCACTCCCTATGCTCTTCAGCCTTCCACCAGGCCACTCTCCAACTACAGATTATGCTGGGTGGGCGGGGACTTCCTCCATTCATGCTCCTGGGATACATGAACAGAAGAGGAAGTTCTATACCAAGATGACGTGCCCTCTCCCAATTCAGAGAGAACATAACAGCCATCGCATCTAAGTCCTCTCCTGCCTCTTCTCTTCCTTAATGATCCCTCCTTCTCTCTGCTCTTCTTTCCTGCTCACTCCCTTCCCTCCGGACTAAGTGGAAGTCAGCCTCGCCTCTTTTCCAAAACTAACCCTTTTTCTGTGTTCTCATCTCCTCCCAACCCTTTGTTCCATCAATTATTCTTTTCTCTGCCAACTGCAGTATTTCCTGTCCCATTTATCATGTTCCCCTCTGCCATCATATAACACAAGGTTTTCTCTAACTTTTAAAAAAAAATTTCATTTGACGAAGCTGACCTCATTCTATTCCTACATAACTTTTCATTGCCAAACATTTCAAACAAATCGTTTCAATATTTAAGTATTCACTCCTTATTTCCCAGAAACCTGGCTTCCACCACCATCACTACCCCATCAAAAATCACTAAAACTGAATTCACAACAGTCTTTTCTTGTCAAATCTAATGGTCTTTTTTTAGTTTTCATTTCGTTTGTACACTCTGTTCTATGTGACATTAACTATTCTCTTCTAAAACCTCTCGTCCATTGGTTCTAATGACATTACTATTTGAGCTCTCTTCCTACCTAATAACTCCTTTCGTACTTCCCTAAAGAGGTCTCCTTTTCCTCCCGTTCCCCGATATTAGGAGAACAAGTGTTTCTCAGGTTCATTCTTCAGTCCAGTGATCATCTTTCTATGCACTTTCTCTGAAAAATTGTGCCTATCATTAAAATTTCAGCTGTGTTGTTCTTCTGTGTTGAGAAAATATTACACACACACACAGCAGAATAACCATTTCTGTCATCCTGTCCCAAATCAAGACCACTCCTGCATTTCCTGAAAATGTCATCACAAGTCTCTCAAACCATGGCAGGCACGAGCACACATGTGGGCACTTGGGCCCATCTTCTATTGCCTAGAATACTCTTCCATTCCCAGTCTAAAAACTTCCTATCAGATTCAAATGCCGCTCCGTCTGTGAAGCCTTTCTAGTCACAGACCCATCTCCCAAGCAACATGAACTCCTAGTTCTCTCTTCTACAGAGCCATGGCACTAAGCAGATAACTTTATTACAGCATTTTTATGATCTTATGTAGTATACACTCCTGTGTTTTTCATCTCACTCAATAATTATGTTTCAGGGGCAAGGGATATGTTTTATTCTTTTTGTTTCTTTGGTTGCTATAACATGGTAGGCACTTGATATTTATTGGAAAGCATGCTTGAAAGGCCCAGGTTCAGAATGTCAGTGACATCTTAAGACCCTTCATATACCCATACTGCTTTGCAAATGCCAAAGTTCAAAGTGACAGCTTTCTGAACACTGAATATTGAGTAACTACACTCGTCACTGGCATTTATGGTTTCTTGCTGTGAATATTCTTCTATTTTGCATATGCATCTTATCTTCTCAAGAGGGTACGTACTTGAGGGCTGCAACTGTTAATAAGTATACTATATCACTTGATGTGATTCCTTGCCCTTTAGTAGGGACTCAATAAGTATCGTATGACTGTTCAATAAGCCTCACTATTAGGAATTCTAAAACTATCTGACAGATCTGTTATTAACTTTTTGGGGTTTTTTAACTTATTGTTCTAAATTAAATCAAAGTTTTTCAAAATTACTCATTAAGGAAAATAAATGGAATTCATAATATCTTCAAATCCACAGTCCAAATAATGTATTTATTTTTAAAAAGAAAAAGCAACACTGGTGGTAGGGCATCTTTCTTTGCAAATACAGATCTATTACATATGGCCATTTAAAAGGCAATTTCCTGCTGCACAACGTAAAAATTGATTCAGGTAAGCACCATCAATGGAAGCTTAAAACCAAAGTGAACGGTTGTTAGGAAATACGACCCCACAGATTTATAAATAAGAAAAAACTAATTTATAGAGAAGAGATCAAGAAGTCACCTTCTTGATCAAGTACACATCATCCATGCAGTATTTTCACCAAGAAAGGTTCAACTTGAATCTAATAATAAGGAAAAATTAGAAATCCAGAATGTGGGACATTCTACAAGGTAACTTGAGGCATAAAATCCTCAAAAAAATTAGAATCAATGTCATAGAAAGCAATATAATGTCATATTTATTATTATTCCAGCATAAAATGGGCGAGAGACATAATCAAATATACTGTATGGATCCTGGATTTTTTTAAAACTTATAAAAGTTTTTTTGGACTACTCTACTAGATGTGATCATTGAATGTATTAATTTTCTTAGTTGTGTTAATGGTATTGTAGCTATGAATACCCTATTCTTGGAGATTCAGGCTAAAAGAACTTAGGGATGGAGCAATATCTGCAACTTCCTTTCAAATGGTTCAACCAAAAATAAATAAACAAAATTGTAAGGAGGTGAGGTGCTGGATATGTTAATTAATTTGATTGTAGTAATCATTTCACAATGCATACGTATATCAAAACATCACATTATACATATTAAATCTATAAAATTTTTGTCAAGTATAACCTCAATAAACCTGGGGAAAAAAGTATACATAAAGTAAATCTGGCAAAACATTAAGGATGTTTATGTGCTCATTAACACTATACACTTGTAGCTTTTCTGTATATTTACAAATTTCAAAATAAAAAAATTAAGAGTGAAAGTAATTTCCTCTTCTTTCCATTCACTTTAAGCTAAGTAAACTGATGAGAGCTGAGTCTACAGTCCTCTTGTATCTAACACTTATTTACCTAAAATACTTTTACAAAATAAACAGCAAGTTAACCTCTGAGAATACACACTACGTAAACATAACTTGATCTACTAACAAACAAGGCTAAATGAGGAAACTAAAGGTAGAATAAGGAGAAGAAGTTCTTCCCCATTTTACAGTTCTTAGCAGTAATGAGCAATACTTGGTAGACCTTAGCAACGTCAGAGGTCAGATGACTCCTTTCTCCAATGTTTAACTGAACATTATTCATGAACATTCTTGAGTTTAGATCTTTCTTCAATGACATATAGCTATCCTATGATTCTAACAGTTCATGACCTTTGAAATCAAGTCTTACTCTTCCTCCGTGTTAAGGTTCTCCCCTACCCCCACTGCCTGCCATATTCACAAGGTTGCCTTCTCAGCCTTCCAATTTCAACTTAATTGTCACTGCACTAGTTATCTATCACTGTGTAACAGATGACCACAAAATTTAGCGCTTTAACATAGCAATAACCCTTTATTGTCTCACAGTTTCTGGGGACCAGCAGAGTGAAAGACACAGGACAACTGCTGTGGCGCCACTGCTCAAACAGGGTGGAGCAGAGGAGACGGAGCCACGGGCTCAAAGCAGTCTGAAACCCAGTGGATCCAGGCAGTTCTTGACTAGAACTTAAGGCCTGCTTCTGCCCTCAAGGCTCTTGGCTCTGCTCTGAGCAATCCTTTCTTTTCCATAAAGGGTGGCCCGCGTGTGAATCTGTGTCGTTTTCTCAGCACGCTGCATGCCTGCAGAGGTTCAGGGATCCACAGAGAGCTTTTCATTTGTACTGTCTCTAAACCTTTCAGTCCAAGCTGACAGTGTTTCTGCCAATTCGATTCTCTTTAAAAAAGAGAGAGGGAGAGAAGAAAAGAAAAAGCCTTGTGGGTTTCCTGTGAGTCTTATTATGGTTTACTTCACTGTGAGACAAAGGCCACACCATAAATTTCTTCAGGATAAGTCCCCACATCTTGGCGTCTGCTGAGAAAGCAGGGGGACAACGCTCTAACCGTCCTGAGAGGCCCTGTTGTTCGACTAGAGTTCTCTGAGGCAGCACTTTGGATCTTTCTTTCCCGGAACCTATTTCTTAACTCTAGCTACACTGGTCATATGAAGGGGCCAGGAATTTTCAAATTCAACAGTCCCTTGCTCCCTTTTGTTAACACTGCTTCCTTTGGTTTATTTCTCCCATTGTCTATTTTACATATAAGTGGCAAGAAGAAACCAGGGGTATCTTTAACATTCTTGGAAATCCCCTCGGCTAGGTCACCTAGCTCACTGTGTACATTTTTCTACTTCCCTTGTTATTGCAGGTGACAGAGTTGCTAAACTTTCTGCCACTAAAGAACAAGGATCTCCTTCCTCAAATGTCCAGTAACATTTCTCTCACTTTCCTTTAAGCTCACACCCACAGCCTCCCCAAAGGCCAACACGCTTCTACCAACAGTCTGCTCAGGTTGAGCAGGCTTTCACCAACGCTTCAGAGTTTCCCCAGCTTGGATCCACCGCTGAGTTCCAAGACAGTTCTCCATTTTAGGTTTTTGTTATGGCAAAACAAAATCACTGATACCAAAACCTGTATTATCAATTGCTACATAACAAGTTACCCCAAAAGTTAGCACTTTGAATACAATGAACTTTTACTGTACAGTTTCAATGGGGCAGGAGGGGCTCAGCCAGGCAGTTCTGGACCAGCATCTCATGAGATTGCAGACAATACACTGACCATGGCTGTAGTCATCAGAAGGCTCTACCTGAGTGGGGTTTACTTTCAAGATTCCCACAGCTGTCAAGTGCACGCTGGCTTTTGGCTTATAGTTCCATCTTCTTTGTGGGAAAGGAGCTTAATGGCCACTCCATATTTACATGTCTCTGGATGATGCTTTTCCAAGGTATCCATCAGGCTGAATTGCTTTCTGAACTAGCATAGCTATAGCTTATCTTACATGATTTAAATCACAAAATTCAAGCAATTCATTATTTCACTGCAATTTTATGGGTAACCTGCTGAAACCATTTTTATAACATATAGAAAAACTCAGTAGTGACTATCAAAAGCTGAGGATTGTCTCAGTTTAAGGGGCTACCTCGTCGTCTTCCACTAGATCCCTAAACCAAAGATTCAGGGTCCTAATGTCAATAACAGCACAATAGACACCACTCCACAGTTTCTGACACCACCTCTAGTGATACTACTACACCTCTGATTTATGTTGTGAATGAAAAATTTTAATAGATTCTATAAAATTAAAGATAAAAGATATAAAGAAAAGGGAGATGGCTAAAATATAGGATACATTAGAAGAAAACCAGAAAATAAAAGAAAAGCATACAGGCAAAGTAAAAACACAAGGGCAGAACTTTCTAAAATCCACATTGTACAAATCAAGTTTGTATCAAAAGAACAGGAACTTGAATCAGCAAAATAGAAGACAAACTACAAAAATTCACTGAGAATGAAAGAAAAAAGCAAAAGATACAAAACATAAGGGAACAAAGGAAAAATATAAAGGGTAGGAAGCAAATATCCAATCAAAAATAATAAGGCACCATGCTACTATTGTGGATTAAAGAGGACCACAAATTCTTTCCCATTCTTTCCATCAAGAGATGGACTATCTCTCCCCACCTTGAACCTAGGTTGGCCTTGTGACGTGTTTGACCAATAAAATGTATGAGAATAAATGCTTGTGCCAGCGGTGGAACTAGCCTTGAGGAAGACTGACAGCTTCCATTGTCAGAAGCCAGTCACATGCTCTAAAGTGGTCAGGCTGCACTGCTGGAAAACAGCACCATGGGGAACTGAGGGACTCCCAGCCAGCACCCAGCACCAGACCCAAATACGGGAGCACAGCCTTTTTAGACCTCCCGGTTCAGCCCAGCTACCTTCTAAATGCAGCCACGTAAGTGACCCCAAGTGAGATCACCAAGAACCATCAAGCCAAACCACAGAATCACGAAAAATAACAAATCATTGCTGTTTTAAAGCCACCAAGTATTGGGTGGTCTGTTATGAAGCAGCAGATAAGAGATGCAGCTGATCTAAAACAGACAACACTACCAAATACATGGACATATCTGCAGTCTGCAGCGTAAGATACTTGTGTCCTAAGTCCTTGCTGGAAATATTATCTTAAACTGTTTGAAAACTCAGCTTGTTTCAAAAGCCTGGTTGAAAGTAACAGATTTTCTATTTCTCAAATTGTCTTCTATCATTTACTTATTTGAAAAAATATTCTAAACTCTATCCTAGGATTAAGTCAACCATGGAAGATTGAAGAATAAATTTTAATATTACATCCTCAAATTTTACTGATATCTACTTTAAGATGTTTTCAGAAAATTCCACTTGTGTAAGTGTATTCTCATTCTCTCACTCACTCCTTCATTAACAGTGCTTGAGGACTGACTACGCACTAGGTATTGGAGTGGTAAAGATGAATACAGAAACTATGAAGCAGAATCGAGGGCAGGTAAAAATTTTATTGCTCCCCTAACTGTTCCAGAAAGTCAATCCCTGCCTAGTCTGCACTCCCAAAGTACTTTGTACAAATCTCTATTTTGTAATAATAGAAATAGCAGCTAAAATTTATGAAGCACTTACTATGTGTCTGACATTATTCTAAGCCTTTCACACGATTTAACCCAGTTCTCACAACAATCCTCAAGAGGTAGGGAAGAACAATCAATTATCCCTATTCTACAGATGAGGAAATTGTCTCATCTGAAAGGTCTTTTTTCCTCACTAGACTCCAGAGTCCATGAGGGCAGGTGGCCCAATTCTTCACCTTCATATCCTCCCCAGTCTCCAGCACGTATTTCTCTATAAGTAAATAAATAAATCAGTTTACGCAAATGCTAGAAATTAATACGTTCATTTCCTCTACAAGGACAATTTTACACTCCTCAATGATGATAACTTTTTGGACAAAGAAAAAATGGCTTGGGGCTAAATAAATATCTCTGGTTGACTGGTAAGAAAAATTAACATAGGATAAAAGTTTATCAATTTATTGATAAACACAACTATTAAGTCCTAAACATTTACAAACAAGTCTAACTTGATAGTAATATAGTATATTCAGCACCATTTTAATGCTGAAACCCATAAATATCACAATGACAACTACACAATTCAGCATTTTAAAAAGTTTTTTTAAATAAGTCAGTGACAGGAATAAGAAAATAAGAAGGCCTATCAATTAAAAAATGTGGATGAAAAAAATCCAAGTAAATGTAAGACCTACTACTTTGAATCATGTAATCTGGGTATTTTTGGCAGACCCAGTGTTATTTGGATGGGTATAGTTGGAATCGTCAGCTATAAAACCTGTGGCTACTAGTTTCATTGCATACTCTGACTTAAAAACAGGAAGAAAAATGAAAACCTTTACATAATTGACTTGACACACGAAAAATTCACAATCCTCAAGATTACTGGCTAGAAACTGAAATTTAGATTCTATAAGGAGAATAAAGTCAAATTGGGGATCATTTTACAAATGTAGCCCTTAATTCACTACCACTTGAGAATACCAAACTATCTTTTTTTAAGAAGGGAGCATGAGCCTAGCAATCCTACGACCAGACAAAACGGCTACATTTTAGAATAATCTCCACAGAGGTAAATTTTAGAATGCTTGTGTGCCAAATTTTCCACCTGACCTCTAGAAAGGCTGTCGTCTCCCTGAAATCTGATTGGGAGCTGAAGTGCAAGCATCATAGTATAAACATCAGTTTCGTGGCAGACTTTGTTGGCTGGCTACCGCAGTAACAGTTCCCAATCCCCTTTACCCCTGCACCTCCCTCTAGAGGCTGAAAGCCAGACACTCGCTTTCTCACAGCTAAGGGGGCACATAACCCAGTTCTGGACGGCAGGACATAAAAGGAAGTCCAATAGAGAGCTTCTGAGAGGGTCAGTGCTTTCCTAAAAGGGGCAGCGCGGCTGACACCAGCCCCTCCACGTGTCTGCCTTCGACAGGGATGCACTGCTTGCTAAAGGCATCCTGACACCTTGAAAGAACGGGAATGCAAAGCCAACGGGCTCAAGGTGAAGAGGCAGGAAGCGAGCTCGGATATCGGACGATTATCCTTGTCTGCTAAACCACCAGCAACTGCCCACCTTTACCGTTCTTAGGTGAAAAAATAAACCTCTTTGTTTTGTTACTGTTAGCTAGGATTTCTGTTATTTTTAGCAGAATGCCTGCCTTACTGATATATTTACAAACATTTAGAGAATATGGTGTACAATTACTTTAATTTAAAACAAGTTATCATACTTGTATAAATAAAAAACAGTCATACTGATGCCAAATAAGTCTAAAAATTAAATCCAGGAGGTCCTAGATATTTTCCCTTAACAATATTTTTTTCTGACTATAGAAGTAATATATTCACTTTAGAAATTTTACGAAATACGGAAAAATATATTTTTTAAAAACCTCACCATCCAGAAATAACCACTTTTTATACTTTGGTATATTTCCTTCTAATCAATTTTTATACATATACCAATACACAAAACTATGCTTTTTTATTTTCATAAGTTGGCATCATGCAGGATACATTTATTATTATTAATATATGCACAAAAGTACTAATAATTCAGTAGCATACAAAAGAAGATAAAACTTAAAAATAAAAGTATCTCCTCCACCATTCGCACGCGTGCACACACATGCGCGCGCGCGCACACACACACACTCACTCATCATCCCACTTCTCACACTTTTGGTGTTACACCTGGCTTCTTGATTTATCTCCTGTAACCACATCAACTGACTTCCCACTATGAGAGTGAGAAATTGAGTCCCCCTTCACCCTTCTTCCCAATTTTGATTACTTTTATTTTCATTTTTAGTTCTCCTATTGGTTGACATTATAATGTTAAAATACACTTAAGTCTCTATTTCTTGACCCATGAACATTAGATAGAATGTCTTAGTATCCAACTGTTTAAGATAAGCAAATTAGTGTCCCTAGATGGCAAACATTTTGAGTCATAAAGTTCAACAACAGAATTAAAATGTGACTATCATTTGGCTTTACCCAATCCTGAATGAGAAAGAAAACAATGTGTGTGCTTGTTGCTTTGGCACTAACTCATTTAATTTAAAAAGCGCGGGGAAAGACAGGAAAAGTATCACAACGAAGAAGAAAGACAGAAAACAACTGAAAGAACTTATAAATCCCACAATGAACTAAACAAAAACTGTTACAGACAAACAAGAATTTTAAAATTATAAAAGACGAAGCATGAGGAGGAGAGCACAACACTGAGGGCAGACGACAGGAAAGGACACTGACTGAGTTCACACCTGTCTTCTCAAGAGAGCCATCGCAGCAAAGACTGACACCCAAGGTGCTGGGGAGACAGCAACTTCTCACTTTGAGTTCCAGCCACGCATCCATAATCTTTGAGAAATGCAGAGCATCAGATGGGTACTTTAAAAAGAAAGAAACCTGAAAAGGGCAAGTATCCTTATTGTTTTTATAGAGGAAAACACTGGGGGAGCCTAAATATTAAATATTAGTACAGTTGATGTCAAAGTTAGCAATATCCTATAAAAGATTATTGAATAATAATAGCAGTTATTGTTGATTAACTATTCCGTATGGCCCCTGCACTGTGGTAAGAGCTCATCAAACCTTATGATCTTAGAGTCTTACCACCATATAAAATAGACACTATTCTCATCACTACTCTACAGCTGAGAAATTTAAGGCATATTAAGTATTTTGCCCATAGTCACTAAAACATGACAAAGCCAAATTGAAATTAAATTCCATCCTCTTAACCACTGGACTAAACTGATAGCACATGAGTCCCTAAAAATGAGAAAAAGAGATGCAGGGGAAGTAAGAAGAGATTCATTAAGAGCAAGTTCTGTCAAACTAGTCACTTTTCCAGTTACCATGTTGTAACCACAAAGACAAATCTCTATGACATATTGTTAAGTGATTACGATGTCATTTATGCAAAGTGAGAGAAAACAAAACGATCCAAACGTTTACAGAGAATAGTGTAACAGTCTCATTTCTTTATTCACTCCCTTCCTGTCCCCTGCCTAACCTCTTGCATCTCAATCCCCTGACTAGAGGCAAATACTAGTTATAGTTTGGACGTATCTTTCCAGTTCCTAAATACTGAAGGAAAATTTTGGCTTTATACTGGCACATCATACCTGACACTCGTTATTTCTGAGAAGGAAAATGGGAGTGGACGAATCCTATCATACTCTGTTTACTGCTTGAATCTTTTACAAGAGAAATTCATATATTACTTATTAAGGATAATACAATTTTTTTTTTTTTTTGAGTAAGAATAGCCCTGAGCTAACATCTGCCCCCAATCCTCTTCTTTTTGCTGAGGAAGACTGGTGCTGAGCTAACATTCATGCCCATCTTCCCCTACTTTATATGTGGGATGCCTGCCACAGCATGGCTTGACAAGTGGTGCATAGGTCTGCACCCAGGATCAGAATCAGTGAACCCTAGGCCACCCAAGTGGAACATGCAAACTTAACCGCTGCACCACCGGGCTGGCTCCAATACAATTTTTTTTAATCATAATGATACTCAAAGAAAACACATCAAAAGTTTCTGAGTACGACCCCAATGGTCTCCTTGGAAGTGAAAAGTTTTATGCTAGACTATATAACAATTAAAAACTTGTACACGGCAAAAATATACCATAAAGTGAAAAGGTATATTCAAACCAGAAAAATATTTGCAATGACAAAAAGATTAATAAAACAAAGGTGTTCTGAATATAAAAAAAGCTCTCACAAATAAATAAGAACATATAAAATTTATCAGCCAGACTAAAGACATAGGCCTTATACATAAAAATTGGTTAAGGATAAGAACAAGCAATTCATTTGAGGAAAAAAATGGTTAAAAGCATTAACAACAAAATTAAACCTCAGTAACAAAGATATATAAAATAAAACAGCAATATAATGACAAAAACTAAAAAGAATAACACCCAGTGATGGCTATGTTACAAGAAAGCGGAAACTTTTACATACTAGTAATAGGAATGTAAATTGGTAACATCTATACAACAAATTGGCATTTGTAAATGATTTGTATAAACAAAAGATAATAAAAGTTCCTTTAAAAGGTAAAACTGAAAAAAGGGACTGCACCCTTAGATGGCAGTGACAGCCTGACTGGGACAGGCTGACCATAGTCTCGCTGGCTTAAGGAGTCAGATTATGGAGTTCACAGCTGCCCAAACAGGTAGAAAGTGAAAGGGATATGCCACAAAAGAGGGAGACACAGAGGGGGAGCCCCAGACCTACAAATAAACTGTCCAAATTCTGGTTAACCCCTGAACTGTACACGCATTGGAGTCTTGTACATGCAGGACTCCAATGAGCCTGAATGCAGAAAGCAAAACGTGGAAAACAAGCACATTTCAGCTGCTCTTCACAACAGGGAAAATAAAGTGTGCAGTTTGAAGGGAATCAAGATAAGTATCAGTTAGAACAAAAACCAACTTCAGAGAAAATAACAAATCAGGAGTCTGTACGCACTATCACCACAGTGAACTGCACACAGCTGAAAATTACCAGACACATGAAGAAACAAGAAAACAGGCAAAGAAGAAAAGCAATCAACAGAAACCCACTTCAAGAAAACCCCAATGTTGGGATTAGCAGACAAGGCCTTTAAACAGCTATTATAAAAATATTCAAGGACTTAACAAAAAATATGGTCATAATAAACGAGGAGATGAAGAAACTCAACAGAGAAACAGAACCTTTAAAGAACCAAATGGAAAAATTCAATGTAACAGTTCAGAGATGCCAGAAGAGTCAGGGAACTTACCAGCTTAATAGAAATTATTTAGTCTAAAGAACTAAGAGAAAAAAGATTGAAAAGAATTAACAGCGTAATTAACCTGTAAGACATTATCATGTGATCTTCATAGGTATAATCAGAGCCCAAGAAGCAAAGGAGAGAACACTGTAAAATGTTTTTCAGAAATAATGGACAACAACTTCCCAAATTTGGTAAAAAACATAAATTTGTAGATCAAAAAAAAGTTCAGTTAATCCAAAACAGGATAAATACAAATAAAACACCAAAGCACATCATATTCAAACAGCTGAAAATCAAAGACAGAAAAATGTTGAAAGAGGCCTGGGAAAAATGACATGTTATACATAGGGAACAACACAAAATAACAGCTGACTTCTCATCAGAAATGATGGACACCAGAAGAAAATGAAATGACATCTTTAAAGTGATGAAAGAAACAAACTATCAAATCAGAATTCTATATAGAATGAAAAAATCCTTCAAAAATGAAGATGAAATGAAAACACTTTATTTTAATTTGCTTGTCCTTTTCTGACTTCTTATGATAAAATATTACGTCATTAACTTTAAACCTTGTTTTCTTAAAAAAAAATAAGCATTTAAAGCTATGTATTTATCTTACTTCACTGCTTAACTGTATCCCACAAGTTTTGATATATTGTGTTTTCTATTATCATTTAGTGTAAAAGGTTTTCTAACTTCCCTTGTGATTTCTTCTTTGAACCATGGGATATTTAGAAGAGTATTGTTTAATTTCAAAATATGTAGGTATATTTTATATATGATACATAAAATATATATTTTAGATATCTTAGTGTTATTGATTTCTATTTTCTATTTGATGGTAATTACAGAAGAAACACTGTAAAATTTCATTCATGTGAAACTTTTTGTGATTTTTTTTTATGGTTCACCATATGGTCTATCTTGACTTTCCGCTCTTGTGGGTGTAGTGTTTTATAAATGTCTGGTCAAGATGGTTGACGGTGAGTCATATCTTCTGTATCTTTACTGACTTTTTTTCTTTAGTTCTGTCACTTACTGAGAGGGGTAAAATCTCCAACTGTGACTGTAAATTTATGTTTTTTTATTCTGTCTGTTTTGCTTTGTATATTTTGAAGCTCTGTGTTTAGACGCATCCACATTTGTGATTATTCTATCTTCTTGATGAATTACATTGTTTATCCTTAGAAAATGCCCATCATATCTTTGGTAATATTGTCTGTCTTGAAATTCAGTGTGTCTAACATTAATATAACCACTCAAGATTTTTTATGATTAATATTTGCTGCATCTTACATCTTTTTCAAATGTCCTTTTACATTTAGCCTATCTGTGTTTTCTGTGTTTTATATTTAAACTGCCTTTCTTGTAGATAGCATATATTTGGGTCTGTTTTTTTCTTTTTTAATCTCATTTGACAGTCTGTAGCTTTTAACTGAGGGTGTTTAGACCATTCATATTTATTAATGTAATTACTGATATGGTGTGGTTTCCTATTTGTCGCATGTGTTCTTTATTCCTTCTTTCTACATTCTTGCATTTTTTTAGATTTAGTATCTTTTTACTGTTCCATTTTACCTCTGCTACCAGCTTATTATTTATGCCTCTTATTTAAACATTAAAAAAAACCTATAGTTAATATTGTTGTTGATGTGGTTGAATTTAGACACACTATTTTATTTATGTTCTATTTGTTCCATGTAAAAAAAAATTCCTCAGCTTGTAGTTTTTTCCCTTCTATTGGGTTAATTGAATTTTTTAGTATTTCATTTAAATTCCTCCATCAGTATGCATTCTCAGTGGCAGAGATCTCCCAAGGGGCAATAATTGGTTCTTGGGGGAGGGTGTGAAAAAACTTAGATATTACAATCGTTTGTGCCTCTCCAATGGGGCACATTATATAAACAGATACCTGTGATATTAATATTTCATGTGGTAGGCTAAGCCATAATGGAAAAAACTTTGAGAAACACTGCTCGGTCATCATTTTAACTTGCATTAATTATTTAGTGGTTGTTGCAGGGCAGTGGTTTTCAACCAGGGTTATTTTACTCCCCAAGGGACATTCGGCAATGTCTGGAGACAGTTTTGATTGTCATGGCTTGGGGTGGGAATGCTACCAGCATCTAGTGGGTAGAGGCAAGGGATGCTACTAAATACTCTACAATGTACAGGACAGCTGGACCAAACCTGAAGTGAAAATTGCAGGTCAGTATTCTGGCAAGTGCAAAAATGGATCCTCAACAAAATATTAATAAATCAAAACTGGTAAATTAAAGATAATACATCATAAGTAAACGGTATTTATTGCAGCAAAGAAAGAACTATACCATATTAACGTATCAACATAATAAAGGGAAAAATCGAATGGTCATTTCAACAGATGCAGGAAAATCTTTTGAAAAAACTGAACATCCACTCATGATAAAAACTCTCAGCAGATGAAGAATAGAAGGGAACTTTCTTAACAGGATAAAAGGCAGCAATGGAATACCTACAGTTAATATGATAGTAGTAAAAATAAATGCTTTCCCAATAAGATGAGAAATAAGGCCAAAACGTCCACTCTCACCACTTTACTCAACATTGTACTGGAAGTCCTAACCAGTAAAATAAGCCCAGAAAGATTAAAGACATAAAGATTGGCAAGAAAGAAGAAGTGCAGCTCTTTGCAGACGACTTGACCATCTACACAGAAAATCTTCAGAGTAACTAACATTAATCAGAGCATTGAAGGAGGCCGCAGGATACAAAGTCAATACATGAAACTCAGCTGTTGACTGGGAAGGGACTGTGTGTGTGTGTGTGTGTGTGTGTGCGCGTGTGTGTGTGTAACAGCAACTGTATAATTCTGTAACTCTAGAATGCATATGAAAGCTTATCATTTGATGGTTCTCCCCATTCAGTTTACTTGGTTAAAGTTTTCCAAACAAACATATTGTAACTATAGGAAAAACAAACTTCACATAATTGCAAATACATTAAATCTCAGAGTTTCAATGCCATTAGAAAATAAGTTTAATTTTTCCATGTTTATTCTCCACTTGTAACGTCAACAGTCAGAGTGCGCTTCTCTGATCTATCATGTGGTTTACAGCCACAACCACAGCTCTTCACTCTATGGAAAATGCTTGCTGCTGAGTAGTAAACAGGAAATCATACTGTCATTTTCTGTTTCCTTAATCACCTTATAATTTATTTCAAAAGTCAGTTTGTGAATAAAACATGAACAAAAGGTACACAAGTGCATACAGAGTAAAGGAGAAGGAAAGGTCCCTGGACTCAGATGAGCACCAAAAAATTGTATATTTTGTTTTCTATAACAATTTATAATTGACTAGGTCACAAGAATCACGCATTAAAGCATAACCCAGCTTACAATCTTTATTGTACTAAAGTATATTTTGCATGGCAGGGTTAAGTTATTTTGTGAGAAAACTCATAGACTTAGAAAGTATTAGCTAGGAATTACCAAATGCTAACATTCTAGTTCATCTAAACAAACCATCTCATAGAATGCAAAACAAGTATCACCCAAAGGACACAGTTTATGGATACCCCTGAATTGGAAACTCTAAGCACAAGGCAAACTAAGGCAAAAAGTTCTTTGAAAGCACAAACTGGTTACTCATAAAGAACACAATATGGAAGTTTGATGTGTTAGATATTAATACAACAAAAAGTATAAGAAATTAACACACGCGTGCAGCATTTTCATCAATCAAAATGTTTTTAATGCTATAATCACCTCTTAGATTTGTACCAACTTCAAAACAGTTAGATTACGAGTTGGCTAGAAAAAGATTACAGACTCTAACTTTATCAAGGAATTGGTTCTCCATATTTCTAAGAGACTACTTAGGATTTGAAGAAATAATACCATAAAGCAAATGGAATTTTGCAAATTACAATAAGCCCTTGATTAATATTATTTCAACCAACTTAATTCTATAATTTAGACCTTTTAAGCTGGTTAAATTTCCCACTGTATTAATGCAGTAAGTTTCTTCAGAGCAAATTATCCCACGAGCTGTAACAGAACAAACTAAGAAAGCAAAACTTCTGACATCTCGTTCAGAGATTACGCATCCCCTAAGGTGTACCCACAGGCTGGTCTTTGAAGGAGACAATCCAACAACTGTCCAGTTAACAAGCAGATGCCTCCTCGCTGAAGTGCAGCCAAACTGGGATGTGCTCTCCAAGAACCATCAAGGAGGAAAATGCAGACAACACTTCACACCAATTTTGCTACGTGGTATTTCTCTTATTGCCATTTCTAACACCAACAATACTATGTTAATGTGTTATCTCAATTAATACTCACCATTTTGCAATTGCTCCAGAAAAGTACAGGAGAGGTTTCACTACTGATATATCTCTAACAACCAAAGTTAAGAAACACTTATCCTACACAATCATTAATTATCTTTAAGTCTATTTTTTCGTTTCCCAGGGAGCTATTCACTTAAGAGCAACTTACATTAAAAGTACAAATAAAATGAGATTATATCATTTTTGGGGGGGGGGAGATTGGCCCTGAACTAACATCTGTTACGAATCCTCCTCTTTTTGCTGAGGAAGACTGTCACTGAGCTAACATCTGTGCCCATCTTCCTCTGTTTTATATGTGGGATGCCTGCCACAGCATGGCTTGACGAGTAGTATGTAGGCCTGCGCCTGAGATCCAAACTGGCGAACTCAACCACTACACTACCAGGCCGGCCCAAGATTCTATCTTGATAGGAGCTAACAAGAACTGATTCATAAATACAGGTTTGAGAAAAAGAACTGATACTGAAAGGAAGGACTCTATTATAACTTTTTTATATCAATACCTTTTATTAATAGTTTACTAGTTTAAAAACACTCCTCTAGGGGGCCAGCCCCGTGGCCGACTAGTTAAGTTCACACACTCCACTGCGGCAGCCCAGGGTTTTGCCGGTTCAAACCCTGGGCATGGACAAAGCATTGCTCATCAAGCCATGCTGAGGCAGCATCCCACATGCCACAACTAGAAAGACCCACAACTAAGAATATACACAACTATGTACCAGGGGGCTTTGGGGAGAAAAAGGAAAAAAATAAAATCTTTAAAAAACAAAACCACTCCTCTATACACATTACCTTGTAATGATTACAAACACACTATGAGGTAAAGAAGGCAGATATAATCATATTTATTTTCAAACGAGTACATCAAAATTTAGGTGATAATAATCTGCCCAGGGTAAACAGACAGTAAATAATAATGCTCTTTTAGAATTCTTTGAACCAAAATACAGCCAAACAACAACAGACTACCTAATGAAATCTACTTGACTAAAACACAAAATTATTATTAAAATAATACTGAAAATCTCTAAAGGAATAAATTAAGAATGTTGGAGGAAAAAAATGCCCATTTGGTTTCCCCTAATATTTCAACTAAGGCTTTCAAGAGCCCAGTTAAACACTACCATCACAAACCCTCATTCAGGGAATCTAACTTGTCCTAAGAATAAGAAAAATACATAAATTGTCAAAATAGATGAAAGACACTACCAGGAACACCAGTCTTTCATTCACAAATATACACAAACAGGGATTGCCAGACACCTGAAGAAAACTACCACCACCAAAATAGAATCAAAATAAACAAACTGAAAGAGTTATTCAAAGAGGAGACAAAGCTTAAAAATAAAATCTATTCAGTTACCTAAGATTAGAGATTGTATTATACCTGTAAAATAAGAGCAGGTGGCTATGAACTAGAAAGAATTTCCAGAAATATAAAGTAATAGCTGAAATAAATAATTCAATAAAGGGCTGGAGAAAGAGTCAAGGAAATCTTGCAGAACAGAGAGAAAAACAAAGACATGGAAAAGGACAGAAAAATTTTAAAAGAGAGCACTGATACAGAAGCTCTAAGAAAAAAAAATAGAAGGATACAGAAAACATAAAAGGAAAGAAATAATGAAAGAAATACAGAAGACTTCCCAGAACTGAAGAAAGACAGAAGGGTGCAGATTCAAAGGGCCCACCAAACGCTTTGCGGGATGAATGAAAAAGGACCCTCACTCATCCTCCTGAAATTTCGTCATGCCAAGAGCAAAGACGCATCAGCACAGAACGCTTCCAGAGAACAAAAACAGACAAGCTACAAAGAAATTATTCATATTAGCACCACACCTCTTATCAGTAACACCGGGTACTCAAGGAAACGGAACGCAACCTTCAAAATGGTAAAGGAAAACGATTTTAAACCTGAATTCTATACCCAGCCAAGGTGTGCACCTAGTGCGAAGGTGAAAAGGACATTTTCAAACATTGTGCTGACAAGCACACACACACATTCTTTCTGAAAAATTACTTCAGGAAATGCTCTAGAAAACTGTAAAATCTAAAGTAAAAAGAACAAAGACATGAGATCTAAGACAGCACAGAACTTGTCCAAGAATGCAATTAAATAACATGATATTAGCTGAGCATCACACCCAGAAAAAAGTCAGTTCATATTAGAATTTCAACAAATAGTATGATTAAAAAGCTGGATAACCAGTGATATGAAGAAGGCATACACTCTTCTACCAAGAGGAGGAAAACATGGCAATTAGAAAATCTAGGGAAAACAGTTACAGCCCAAACTAGAAGCCATACTAAAGCAAGGTATGATCTTGAGTACCAGTACAGTATAAAAACCCATTTGTTCTCTATGGATCCCATCATACGACTTCGTTCAGCAGTGAGTATTATTTACATACTCATCATACTGATTACTGCAGAATCAACAAATGTAACTATTACAACCCTTGACAATACAAAATAAACGTTACAGCTGACATAAATGGGGAAGGGAATGTGAGAAATTCAAGGTCAAGATTGTGAGGGGTACTAATTTTTCTCAACTTAGAAAGTGGCGAGTTTAGAGAAGATGTTTAATGCTTTCTAGAGTTAATGGTACAAGACTAAGAAGTTTAACCAGAAAGACCAAAAAAAAAAAGGGAAGAAAGAGAATAGGTATTAAAAGTCAAAATCCTCACTTTTTACGAAGGGGATATACTAGATTACTTAAGAATAGTGAAAAATAAAGTTTAGCATATTACATACAAAATTGGGATAAAAATCAGAATTAAAAATAGAAAAGGTCTAAAATGGTTACCTCTGAGGAGAGAAATTAGTTGGAAAAGGTAGGAGGTAGAAAGATTTTTACTTCTCTATTTATGCCTTTGTGTACTATTCAAATTCTTATGTTTATATGGCTATTACTTCCCAAAATAAATATACACACGTACACAGAGACACATACACATTTCATTAGAGTCCCCCTTCCTCACCAATGCAAGAAAACACTTGAGAAATTCTTCTTCATTTCTTCTTTTTTCTAAATCCCATGCACTATATACCAACCTTCTATTATGGTATTTCAGACGAGACACAATTGATTCAATAGACTCAAGAACCACCCTACATCCTTGATAAACAGTGGTGATGGCAACAGTGTACGTTTGTGTTAGAATGGTCAAAACACATCCACACACATTATCTTATTTAATTCTCACAATAATCTTGTGAGAGCAGATTTTAGAGATTAATCAAGTAAAACTCCCAAAGGTTTTAGTGATTTCCCACCCCAAAAAAACAAAGTAGGAAAAATAATATAAATATACTAGACAAATTAAAAAATGTATTTAAAAATACCTTCATGTAACACTGAAAGCTGAAAATGCTCTCCAAATTTATAATATACAATGAAATAATAAATATCTGTCATAAGTAATGAAAGAAATTTAACTTAACAATACAAATAGTCACCACTTTGGAAAACAGTTTGGCAGTTTTTATAAAGTTAAACAAACACTTACCATATGACCCAGCAATCCCACTCCCAGGTTATTGCCCAAGAAAAATGAAACACACCACAAAGACACGCACTCAAATGCTGACAGCAGCTGTATTCACAACAGCCAAACACTAGAAACAACCCAAATGCCCATCAATTGGTAAACAGATAAACCGTGGTAATGTCCAGACAGCGGAATACTGCTCAACAACAAATAGGAACAAACACGATACACACAACAACGCAGATGAACCTCTATAGTACCATGCTATGTGAAAGTAACCAGGCGCAGAGGACTATGTATTTATGATTCTACTTATACGAAATTCTAGAAAAGCAAAATTATAGTAACAGCAGATTAGTGGTTGCCAGGGCTGAGGGAAGAAGACCGATGTATGGGGGAATGAGGGAACTTTTAGGAGTGACAGAAATGTTCTATGTCATGATTGCAGTGTGTGTTGCACTACTGTATAAATTTAGCAAAATTCATCAAAGTGTACACTTAACACTGAATTTTACTGTATGTAACCTACGACTCAAAAAGGCTGATTTTTAAAGACTCAATAATACATATGCACATTTAACTACTGACAACAGCTTTTCAGCACAGGTATTAACTACAGACCTTCAAAGAATATTAAAATCACTATTTAAGAGGTAACTTTTAACCGGAAAATAGATATACAGGAACTTAAAAGTCCTAAGAATGGAACAGTCCTCATCCTACTCCACTTGGCCATGTGGATAAACAGCAGTTGCCTGGCAACCAGTCTAAACTCTAGATTTCTAATAAACACATTGACCACAAGCAGGTGAACTCAAAGAGGAGAAACTAAGCTTTACACTGAAGAGTTCTTCCTTTAATACTAAAAAGGAATAATAAATAATATTTATTTAGATAGATAGTACTTGTTAAGATTAATTATTTATCTAAAGCAGGAGTGAACAAGAAATACTAAAAGTAGATCATGAAAAATAAAAAATTAAATTAAACATAAACACACACAAAAGAAAAGCCTCTCCTCATCTGGTCTTTTACTTGAGGACCTCACTTCCCTAACTTAGGGGACTGTCGAATCCATGAGCTTGTGGGTGAGCCCGTCCCTGTCACCACTCAAACAGGCTTAACATAATTGAATACTTCTATTTACACATCTATATATCTTTAAACGCATCCAAGTTAGACACTTTTCTAGATATTAAATCATTCTAAAGACATCTTTCTGGATTGTAGAATCTGTGGAAAACACAAAAAATCACAACACAAACTTTCTGTAACATGCATGCACACAACACACCAGAAAGCCAAACTTTTACAACTTTGATTATAAACAATCAAAATCAAGAATTATAAAGAATCACTAAATAACAAGCAAATTTCTAACGCATATGTTAAATATCCTTTCTCTCTTACTGGACATAGTATGTCACAGTTCACTTTGTTAACAGCATCAGAAAAAATATCCCCTTCCAGGCCACCACTAACTGTCAGCACACTTACCCAGCACGTTACTCTCAGCTTTGTGGGACACTTACCCCTCTTCTGAACCCAACCTTCTTTCACAATGGTAACATCGCTCATGATGGCTCCCCTCTGAGCCCCAACTTGGAGAACTGGTGCTTTGTGATAGCAGCTTTGGGGTTTGGATTCTCTGCTGCTGCTGCCCTTCCCACTCTCTAGTGATGACTCAGCCTGGAAGGAAGTATTGAAGAAAGAATTTCTTTTTTTTCCATTCTTGCAACTCACATAGCAATAACAAACAACTAATTCTTTGTAAATGTCTTCAACTGGCCTGACCTCACATAAAAGTCTTGCTCTTCAAACTGGAGAACTTATTTATTAAATACTTCTATAATGAATGCACTCCCCTGGTCTTGTGACGGATTTCAAATGATAGTGAAACTTTTAACCTAAGAGGCTTCAACAAAAAATGTCTTAAGAAAACCACTGTCACATCTACACAAATAACACAGAAAAACGGGTGATGTGTGCTTGAGGTGAGAAGGGAAGAAAATGAAAGTTAAGTGAACTAAAAGTAAATCTTCATGTATGCCTAGTTTCAAAATCCCTGTAAATTCAGAAACAGTTATGGCAAAGCGACTGTGAATGCTTTTAATGGCTGTATTGATGTAAAATACAATGAATTAAGAAACCAACATTTATGTACACTTACTCTGCCTTGTTCCAAGAAATATTTTAGGTAGATTACGAAAAATAAAATATTATAAATAACATAAAATCAATTATTTTTTATAGTAGACAAAATGAAATAAAGGGAATATGAAAGCGGAAAAAAGTATGGAGTATTCCAGATGTGTCAAGAATATCATAGCTGCTTATATCTATTATTCTCAGGTAATATTCACAACAACCCTATAAGAGTATGTATTATTAAGTCCATTTCCTGCATGGGGAAACTGAGGCTCACAGAGAGTAAGCAGACTGCCCGACTTCAACACAGCTCATGAATGATGGAGCCAAGAGCTAAAGCCAGGCTGTCAACTGCAGAGCCTGCATTCTTAACTCCAAACTACACTGTCTTAAAAATAAAAAGAAGGTGCACCTACAACATGACTGACAAACATTAATGTACAATTGAAATTTCACAAGATTGTAACCTATCAACAACTCAATAAAAAAAAAAAGTTTAAAAAATAAATAAATAAATAAATAAAAATAAAAAGAAGCCAGAGTAACAGTCTAAGTATTTGTGAAACACAGGCCACAAATTTAGCATGATGCTTTCAGGAAGCAATGCAAATAAAAAAACACAATCACTTTCAGTATTTACACTATCCATAAATATTTTTTAAAAGAAAAAAAAAAAGAAGTGCTCAAAAGAATACAATTCTTCCTGGGACAAAACTCTAAATTTATCCCATGGGTCTTCATAAAATACCTCGTAGTGTAACAAACCAAGTCCCCAAAATATCCTCACATATATACAGCAATGAGTTTTCCAGGGCTATTTCTTATTGTCCCTCTCAACTGAAAAAGGAAAATGCCAAGATAAAATTGAGTTAAAGCATTTCCACAGAAAAGGATCCAAAAAATGTGGTCCAGGTACCCCAGCATTATGCGGTCCAAGAACACAGGCATAAATTTTAGATGACCAGGAAAATAGATGGAAGGACTATATAACTATACTGTTTTCTCAAACTGGGTTTTCGTAAATAGCACACAGCAGTAAATCCAAGGCAGACTGTCCAGCTAGCACTGAACTGAATTGCAGCTCTTTTTCCCACGCAAATAAAGTACAGAACCTCATCACTCAGCAGCCAGGAATCAAGACTAACATGCTCTCAGGAAAGCCTGACAGCATCTGTGTGGCTGAACAGAAGACCGCCCCACTCACGTGGCACGGGGCTGAGGGCAGCAGCTCCAGGCAGGGCCGAAGCTGTCCTCAGAATCATCGTCTGCTACTGCAGAGTCAAAAGGGGTATTAGAATCCGGGTGTATCATCCCAAAATATGTTAGACAAAAATACTAAGAGAAAGTCCAGAAAAAGTGAAGAAAAAGAAAGATGAAAAAAGAAAAGAACTTCTTTGGCTAAATAAGTTTGGGAAATTATACAAACCATGCCTTTCTCTTGAAATGTCACTATTAACACACTGAAGGTACAAAATATGTATAATCTTATTTATCTCAGCAAATCGTAAACTTATTTGAACACACGTGGCCCTTTTTTTCTTTAGGAACATGTATTGATAGCCAGAGGAACACACTTTGAGAAATGACCCTAGGAAATGCCACAGAATCCAAAACAAGACCCATCTCACCATTAAAAATAGGGGAAAAAAGAAAAATCTTGAGAAAAGAATCCAAACATCACTTTAATTTGATTTATATAACTTTCTGAAGAACTCAACATGGTCAACTGGCTACACAATATAGAACTAGATAAGTGAAAGGCTTAACTCTTTATACCACATAAAGAATTATAAGGAAGTTAAACATCAGGAACACTAGTGCAAAACGATGTCTTCAGAAGAACTGGCTGTAGACCTGCTCTTCGGTCATACTCGCAGCAAGGGGCTTCACAGCTCCTAGAGCCATTCTTGCTTTCTGACTATGAAATTATATAATCGGGGTAAAGGAAAATTCATATCTTGGTATTTTGGGGATTAGAAATGGAAGAGATCAGGGATCAATACTTAGTAATAACCAAAAAAGAATACATATCCAATAAACATATATAAAACATATACTCTATTAAAATAACTTGCATTACAATATCCTTATAAAGAACACTAGAAAAACAAAAATATTTTCAAAATTGATTCTATTTTTTTAAGTGAACATTTCATTTTTAGAATCTTAAACCTGAAGGGACCTTCATTTTACAGTTGAGGAAAAAGAGGTCAAAGCAGATGAAGTGACTTGCCAAGGCTCACGAAGCTACTTGACAAGAGGACCAAGGCAAGAGAAGCAGGCACATGCTCTTTCCTCCAGCACTGCCTCTTCAGCACAAAACAATATACTGAAATATCCAGATCAACTCAAAATCAATGAATCTTGTTTTATAATGAAACTTTCAAAAAACTAGTTTTTTAGATAAAAATGTTTATTAGTGCTTATATATTTAGGGTAAACTGTTAAAATGTATGTTAAATGGAGAGAACAAAATTTAGAATCTTCATCAGGGCCAGTGAACCCATGCGTTACAGAGATGGCTTCATCCATTTGCATCTTAAAATGTTACCAAATCCTACCCACAATCCTAATTTTCAGCTTTAAAATTGCTCCTGGGTCTATTGGCTAAAATGATACATTCTTTGAACATAAAAGATGTGCAAATGCATACTACTCTAGAATTATGCTCAATAGGCTAGAAGTAAATGTTGTCTTCTGTATATAAGAACAATGCTCTTGACTCTCAAGCGGTCTTCAATTTCCCACTGCGGCAGTGCTCTTGCACCAGCCATCAGCTCTCTCCCACTCAGCCTTCCATGTTACTAAAGACACATCTGCAAAACGACAAGCTGGACTTCACCTCTGTAATCTGCTTCCCTAAAGTAGGCTGAACTTCACCCCCTCTACGGTCTAACTTCCCCAGAAATGCCTTCTATTCAATGAGCTATAACAGACAAAATCTGGTTTAATTTTCTTTTGAGCCTATCACATTAAACATTTCATTGTTGGATAATCTAATTTTTCCCATTCTTATAAAAAACTTCACACAAAATTCTTGGCAGATTCAACTTAGAAGTTACAGGAAGCAGTTACACTAAAGGTACTTTCATTCAGAACTATTTGAGAATTTGATGATGATAATAATTGCATTGGAATGTCATTTTACAACTTACAAACATTTTCACATCTTTTACCTCATTCAATAGCATATTCAGTAAAGCACACTGACAGTGCCTGGCACATAAGAGATGCTCAACAAATATGGAACAATGAATGTGTGGGTGAATGAAAGAACAAAGATGAAGCATGAAATAACTAATAAAGAACAGACTAAGCAAACTAATATTGTAAGTCAATAGAGAGATGCTGTCATCTTAAAAACAACTTGAACTTAAACATTATGAAAGCACCTACACATGAGTAATTAAAATTATAATAAATATTCTTCCCTATTCATTAACGTATGTTTCCTATGGACTGCCATTAATAAGAAGGACTCACGCATTAAGATTATCCTTTTATCTTGACGTTTTTTGACACTTTTTGTTTAGATGGTCAAGTTTCAATTCCCAAACAAATCAAGCATCAACACTGCCCAAAATCATCCCTTATGGGAGGAAAAACGAGAAAGAATGGCATAGTTTCTTTTTTCCCTTTTATTTTGTGAGGAAGACTGGCCTGTGGCTAACATCCATTGCCAATCCTCCTCGTTTTTTGCTTGAGGAAGACTGGCCCTGAGCTAACATCCATCCCAATCCTGCTCTATTTTGCATGTGGGTCATCGCAACAGCATGGCATGACAAGTGGTCTAAGTCCCTGCCTGGGATCTGAACCCGTGAACCTGGGCCACCAGAGTGGAACACACCAAACTCAACCACTACACCACAGGGTTGGCCCCAAGAATGGCATATTTTCCTAACGATATTTACAAAAATTTTTTAAAGGTATTTGTTTACTTATGGCAACCAACCATTCAATTTTAAGTTAACTTCTTCAAACATCTTTTAAAAACATCATTCACTCAAGAAAACATATACGTATATTTATTCCGTCAATTAACATGTATTGATTGTCTACTCTGGGACAAGCACAATATGGATTATACAGGGAGGTAAGCAAAACAAAGTATTTAAAAATCTTTTCCCAAACCTATAATGATTTGTTATCAAAGTGCTTTCACATATACAACCCCACTTGACTCTAAAGACAATCTGTGCAGTGGCTATTGCATCTACAATTTTGAACCTAGGAAAACTGACCAATCAACAACAATGACATTACTTCCTCACAGTTACCATGACAAGTTAGTGACAAGTAACAAAAGTGACTACCTGCAATTCAAGTATGCTCTCTACCAAATAACAATACGAACTCTCAAAAATACGGATAAAATTTACAAATAGTTCTGAACATGTTTTTCTCTATCAAATTATTTCTCAGAATAAAAACATTGTACTTTCCACTAAAGTACAATGTTTTCAAATAAATTAAATATAACTGTGGCATCACAAACGAAATTATAACATCAGAAGACTAAAAGTAGGTTGACATAAAGTTAAAAAGCAACCCCAGGGGCTTAAGTTCACACGCTCCGCTTGGGCGGCCTGGGGTCTGCAGGTTTGGATCCCGAGGGCAGATCCAGCACCACTTGTCAGGTCATGCTGTGGCGGCGCCCCACATAAAACAGAGGAGCACTGGCACAGATGTTAGCTCAGCGACAATCTTCCTCAAGCAGAAGAGGAAGATTGGCAACAGATGTTAGCTCAGGGCCAATCTTACTCACACAAAAAAGAAGAGCAACTCCAACAATTCTTTTTTACAAATAATAAAAAAATTCATAGGTTAATAATTTCCTATATGTTAATGTCTAAGTTAAAAGCCACAATACAATCTATAATAAAACTTTCTCTAAACTATAAACTTGGCTGTAATTTAATACTATGTAGAACAGACTTGCTCTGCAACACAATATTTTACCTACTTTAAATATGCTAGCCAAAGTGAATTAATGAAGGACAACTAATGTTCAAATACAACAGAATGTTGCTACTTTGAAATACAAATGATGGTCAAGAGTAACCATAATATAATCCGACGGTATTTACTGACTTCAAGAAATAAACATATGAACTTAATATACGCCATGATAAACACATAAGGCTATACAAAACTTTTAAAAGAATTTAAGGGAAAGGAAAAATACTGAAGTGGAAGGGAAATTCAAGGCAATTTGCTCTGCACTTCACCAGTCTGTCCCTTATAAGAGTTGTTATCCTGTTAAAAACACATCGTAGAGGCAAGTGACCCACACAAACGATGTTATTTCGGATGCCTTTCCTCTCTTCAGTGGGTAATAAAACACTTTGTGGATTTTCTTAAAACTCTTTCTATAGATATCTTCCCTGCTTCACACTATGGGAAAACACTTAAATAAGCATAGGCAAGACTTTCACACAAAATATCAATTCTTTCAAATTGCCAACCAACTCTCAGAAATCAACTTAATAAGCTTTGAAACATATATACAAAAACAAAGCATTCTCCCCCCACTTCCTACCCATTTCACCCAACACATCCATTATTAAACAAATAGAAAAGCAACTTGTGCTGGATGATATATTTAATATTAATATATACTATTATTTATATCTTTATTATTATTATTTGTATACTATTATATTAATATATATTAACATGTTATATTAATATATTAACAACTCAGGAAATGCTTATCGGATTCCTCTGGCTCACCCAAACCACTGAACAAGCTACTGATAAATTATCCCCTACATCTCTCAGATGACCTATGGCTTGTCTCTATGTGAAGGCAGCTATAACAACATGGACAGGTGGAGGGTCACTACTGAAAGAATTTCAGTTGCACAGTTGGTCATATTTTTCCAACATACATGTAAAGTCCTTCTAAAATTTGCCTTGGGGACCTCCCTGATTATAAAATAAAAAAAATCCCCACACGCACACAAAATACAATTGGTATATGGTCCAATAAATGCCAAAAATCAGCTAGACAGATTTTACCCCCAATTAAACTGAGAGCTAACCAGCAAGTATGGACTCCTGTAACTAAGCTCCTCACAGTGGTGCATCAGAAAGAGCACTGGACAAGCCAAAAAACTTGGGTCCCTGTTCCCAACTCTGCCCCACCCAGTGTGATGTTAAGTAAGGTCCAAAAAGTGGAGCGTTAGATGAACTCTAAACAGCCCCACAGCTCTTCCAGAGCTAATATTTATGATCCTTCAAGTTAAAATCCACTGAGTATCTCCTTCATTTATAGATGGCATCTTAGGTGACACTGTCATGATTATATACAGTTCCTGTCCTCAAGTTTAATAGACAGTTGGGAAGATAAAACATTCAAACAACAATTCCACTCAGACAAAATTTGAACTAAACTCCAATACTGGCAAAATACTGTCTCTCTTCCCCTCCCTTCCCCCAGACTCCCAAATACTGTCAGAGGTTTTGCTAATTAATAGAGGGGAGAAAACTCTCATTTGAAAGTCTTCTAGTGACTTCTACTAAATCTTTTTACTTTCCCTCTGAATATGAGCATAATATACTCATTAAGAAATATGAAATATCTGCAGTTGGTGATAAATAAATATAAACAGAGTATTGAAAAGAAAAAGAATGAAAAAGCAAATCTACAGGTCAAGAAGTATATATTAATTTATCTATTGATTACTATTTGAAAATTACCTCACAAAGGAAATGTGTTTATACCTAATATGCTGAAAGATTATGGTGCTACAATAAAATATGCAAACATTTGAGGCATTTAATTAACCATTTGAAACAACTGAAATGAAAAAGAACTGTTATGGATCAGTCAATACACTTTTTTTCCTACAATTACTTGATTTCTTTCAAAATAATTGTACTACACTATCAAAATTTAGCAGCGTCATTGTGAACTCTAATAATAGGTACAAACAAGTTAGGAAAAACACTGAGAAAATGTGTTTCAGAATTAGGAAAGTTAAAATGAAACGATTTCTACAGTGCCAGAATAAGTGTTTTTTCCTGTGAAAGTCACTTTCAGAAGTATAGCAGGGGCTGTTGTAAGGATTAAATGCATTTATGCATGTGAGGCACATATAAAAGTGCCTTGCACACGCAAGTGCTCACCATGCACTGGCCAGCGCTAACTCTACAGTGAATCTAGCTCTGAGTAAAGACCATAAGAAAACATCTAAGTTAACAGCAGGTGACTACAGAAAAGCGCATGCCATACAAAACCAGGATTTAGAATACTGATGCATACTGAAACCTGGAGCTAAAAACAAAGCAATTTTAAACGATTCAAATATTCTAACACAAACGTACAAAAATTCATCATGTGCATTAATTTAGATTAACTTTAGAAAGATAAAGATGCCAGTCAAATTACAAGACTGATTTGGTCAAAACAAAATGAAATGGTTTATTTTTCTGCCTTGTATCTTATGTTATTTAAATCTAAGTGGTTTTGAATTAAATATTTTTTAATGCTTGAAACTTAACCACACTATAAGATCCTACCAGATCATGGCTAAAAATTCAATTAACATGTCATTAACAGTAATTGCCTTATCTTCCCAAGGGTGAATTCTTGAACCAAAAGGTATAACAACAAAGAAGTGTAGCTATGTTTTCACAAAAATACGCAAAATTTAAGTAAACCCTAAACTTCCACAAAATCAATTTGTAAAACAGGTTCCTTTTTTTTAAACAAACCCCAAGAGTTGGAAATTTCCATTCAACTTTTTTAAGAAAGAAAATCTCTCATACGTTTAAACCAAAAACTAGAGTTTAAAAACTCTTAAATCTCTACTTTGCACAAGACTGAGTACAATGCTGAGTACGTCTGTCCCATGATATGCTTAACCAAAACAGGTTTAGATTTCCAGTGATTCTGAAAACAAATTCTCTTTCTAACGGTAGGGATCTTCTGGATGAAATGTAAATAAAACAGTTCTTAATCAATCAGCCCCTTACACACAGTTCACACTCTGGTATTTCTTGAATGAATGAATGAAATCTTATTTAAAATACTTTACAGACATAAAACTACATCAACAAAAAAAGTGCAAAGCAGAACACTGAAATACTCTCACACAGGCAACTTAAAATTTTTAGTTTGACATTGACTCTTAGTTTAAGTTGGAAAACAATTCACTAAAGTAATCATTATGGAAAGGCTAAAAGTAGGGGACAAAAGGAACACAAATAATAGTTTCAGAAAATTTTTGATAGAAAATTACTTTAGACTAGATATTCGTTAAATACTGTAAGAAAACATACTACTGAAAATACTTGGCACAACTATACACAACAGAAAATGAAAATTCTACATTCCTCTGAATTCCAGTGTTGTCTCACATATGACATGCACTCCCTCACTTTAAAATAAGAAGCTCAACCAATCAAAGATATTGGGGTCAACTTCAGCGAGAAAAACAAAAAGCAGGCCTTCAAACTACAGTCTCCTTGGTAAACTTTTAAAGTCAAGATTATGTATTGACAAAAGAAAACAAAGTACAATCCCGATAAATATCTTGCAAATAATTGTGCATTCAGTCATACATCTTGGAAAACTAATAATTTATTCCTAAGTAGATACTTTAATAAGAAGTATTTTCATGTTTTAGACAACTACCTCCTGAATACGTGTGTTTTAGACAATCACCTCCCGGAATATTCATACTAATTTACACATATTTTGTAATGATACTCAAGTTCTGGAGATAAACTTTCCTAAATCATCTTTATTGGACTCTTCCACTTTTGGATTTTTCAACTATTTCCTAACAATGTAAACCTAATTTAATAACTTTCCACCAAAAACAAAACCAGTGGCTGTCTGGTGACTTACAGTATAATCTACCAAGAGACATAATATGACCACGCTTTACCAAATACGGAAGACACTCCTAAACTGATGATATGAGGGAGCTGGCAATGTATTAACTGCAAAGTCTTTATTCCATACCTTTCAGCTACAAAATGAACTAAAAAAGTGTAAACATCTTATTAATACTAGTAATTAGTCAATATAGACACATACGTTTCACTGTTGAGTTTCTATTTGGAAACGTTATCAATTCCAAACTACTGAGCTTTCAACCAATTACCACACTGGTGAAATGAGTTGGTTTTATTTTGACAACGTTATTTTCATGGAAGAAATGAGGGCATCCTAGCCTTGACGTATGGGCAAGCATTTCCTCTGCTTTCTGAAGATCAACGTTAAATATCGGTAATGAAACCCTGGCCCCAAACAGATTCAATCTAGTCTAACTGTACAATCCCGGGAAATCCCAAACAAGGAGTGACCCCGCCTAGGACTCAGGGCGAACACAGCGGCCAGCTCGGTTTCAACTTTGGGCTCTGAAGGGCCCCACCAGCATCATGGCTGATGCAGACCGATGCGCAGGAGGAGGAGGAGGTGGACGAGGAAGAGGCTGGTTTGTTTACTTGCAGCCCGAGCCGCCGCCGCCGCCAGCAGCGACAGCATCACTGGATCCGCCAAACCCAGCATCTTCCGCACATTTCTATTCTTGGCACACAACTCCCGAGCGGATTAGAACCCCACTACTATTAAAAACACAGCCGAGCACGTTACCCACCTCCCAGACACCCCCGCCCACCAGGCCGTCTTCGCCCGTGCGCGGGCAGCGGGGCGGCCGGGAGGAGCCCCCGGAGCCGGCGCGGCCTCGCCCCCACGCGCAGACAGCCCCCCCGGACGCCGCCGCGGCGCCCCGCGTTACATAACCTCCCGCCCGGCGCGGCGCCCCCTCCCCAGCCGCTCGGCCGGCCCGGAGCGGCCCGCCCGAGGCGCCAGGCCGGGCGGCCCAGGCGCGCACGGGACCGCTAGGCCGGAGCCCCCGCCCGGCCGCGGCCCGCCGCCCCCCGCGGCCCCGCGAAGCGCGCGGGGCGGGTGCCAGCCGCCGGCATCCCCGGCCTCCCCGCACCCGCAGCCGGCCGGCGGCGCCCCAGCCCCCGCCCACGCCCCCGGCGCGGTGACAGCGCCGCCGGCCCGCGCCCCCCGCCCGAGCGAGGCCGGCAGAGAGGCCGGGCCGGGCCCGGAGGAGCGCGGGCGCGGCGGGGAGGGGGCGAGTGGGGGCGGCGGCTGTTACCTGCAAAGGCGGCGGCCCCGCAGCTGCTCGGGCGGCGGCGGAGGATGGAGCCGGGGGCGGGGGGAGGAGAGGGGGCGACTCGGGGGTCCCCCTCCCTCCTCCTCCCCTCCTGTCCCCCCCCCACCCCGCAGAGCCTCTGGCCCCTGGAGCCGGCGCGGCCGGCGGAGGCAGGCGCGGGGCTGCAGGAGGAGGGAGGGAGCCGGCCGGGCCGGGCCGCGGAGCTGGAGCGGCGGCGGCGGCGGCGGCGGCGGGAGGGAGGAGGGCGGCGGCGGGAGGAGGCGGAGACTACATGGGAATCGGATATCGGCTACAAATTCAATTCATCACAGAAAACACCGCGCGGGCGGGGCCGCCAGGCCGGCGGGCGGGCGCGGCGCGGCGGCGCGGGCGGGGGCTGCGGCCTCTCCGGGTCCCCGCCGCCCCCTCCCGCCGGGCCCCCCGCCCCCTCCCGCCCGGGCCGCCGCCGCCGCCGCCGCCGCCGGGCTTGTTGTTGACTTTGAGGAAAACTCCTGACGTCAGGGGCCGGCTCTCGGCGACTGGCGGGAGCGGCTTCCCCGGCCCCGGCCCTGCCCGCCGCCTCTGCTCCCCTCCCTGCCGGGCCCTCATCCGCAGGCTTCCCCGCGCCCCCCAAACTCGCGGCGCCCGCGCCCCCTCTCCTCTCGCGAGAACATCCCCCCGGCCAGCCAGCGGGCGCCGGGAGCGGGGGCAGCCGTTCCTGGGCGGGAAGTGCTGGGTTTCCCCGCGCCCTCGTGGCGCGCGGCGGGCACCCGGGGCCCGGGAGCGGGCTCGCCTCCTCCGCGCAGCCACCCGCCCTCGCCGCGGCCGGCCCCGCGCCACGTCCTCCCGCCGCCGCGGCTCCCGGGAGGTGGGACCCGGCGCGCGGGGTCCGCACCTGGTCCCCCCGAGGTGGGCGGTGCCCTGCGGGGAGGTAACCTCGGCGCTTGGAGCCTGCGCACCGCAGGGGTCAGTCCAAAACGGAAAACCGTTGCCGACGGTCCCCCTCTGCGATGGTCGGCCGCGGCGCTTCCTGTAGGCAGTCATAGCCACACACAGTGTACAGGTTGCAGTGGGACCCTAATTCACTCTTACAGTTACACCCTTTTTACTGATATTCGTTTCCATTGACTTTGGGCAAGCTAGCATGTATTGCACTCACCACGAAGATAACGATTTCTTTCTTTTGAAGTTCATGGTTCTTAAGAATATTTGCAATTGGAGACACTATTTTTGCATAGTGGCCATATTTTACCATAGATCACCCTCCATAAAGTTATCAAAGAAGTTTATTTTTTCTGGCACCATTTTGGTCGCTTCTAGAACACTTTGAAAACGCCGTATTATTCTGCCACGTGGCTCTAGTCTTGTTGAGGTACCTGTTATTTCTCCCAGTGCAAGATTCTTATCATACCTTTAGGTTCTTTCTGTTAGAAGAGTTCCTCCTCCTCACAGGCACTTCCTTCTCTGCTTTTCCCTGTCTTGACCGCATTGAGATGGTAGTCGTTCTCTTATAGTTTATCCCTGGTGTTTATATAGTGAGTTGTCTTTATACATCTATGTCCACATCTTTTCTGTTATGAAATGCACATATACTGGGATTGTGGACAGAAGTATGAAACCTACTAAAGAAGAAAAGAGTTTTTTTGAGTCAATTTGCTCCATTTGTGAGGGAAACCTTTCCCTGACCATTCTAGAGCAAAACTTGCCATTTTAAGATACACAATCCACCCAAGAGAAGAGTCCTCAAATGCTGCTTTTCTCCTTTTCCCAAATTTCCCAGCACATCATGGACTAATTAATAAACAGACTGTAACCTAATTCTATTCCGTTTTTCTGCGCATCAAATAGACATAATTTATTCCCATAGTTATCAGTCCCTATCTGCAAAGCGATTCAGTTACAGATTTCTTGCAGTAAAACACAAAAATGGGTCAGATTTTTATTCTATAGTAACCCAACCCACTTTTTATTTTTAAGAAAATAGTCCCTTATGACACCAGCACTAAAAAAGACTGTCGTGAATTCTCTGTTAAATATATTTAACTCTGAGAGTTGTGGTATTCTGAGTTACTAGATATCTCTTATCAGCTGCAATTTTCATTTGTTTCCATTGTCAACATCAACGTATTTGTGAGAACCAAATTTGTCTTATGAGCCATACTGCCTCAAAATATTTCTCCTAGTTTCATGAGATCATATTAAATCTCAGCTAGATTAAACCCTAAAATTAAGTATTGTATAAACTACAATGATTATATACTCTGGGCTTCATTTATTTGAAAAGCATAAACTTTTATTTCTGCTCTACTTTGCTTTTCTACTATAATAGTTTCATAAGTTTCTATAATAAAATCATGTTGGCTTTTATTATAGGATTACTATTATTTGTTATAGAACTATTATTTATTTTAAAAGCATTGTTTTTTCTTTTAGACTGTGCCATCATGAATTTGGCCAAATCTGCCAATCCTGGCATGATGGTCCTCCGTACAGAATGTATGCCACATTTCTCCTCCTCTTCATTGTCATCACCTCGCGAAAATGTGAGGAGCGACAGCATGTTCATCCATGGGAAAGTCTCTCCTAAATTTCAGAGAGAAAGCTGTCATTCGTTATTAAGCCAGATGTTCTTAAGGCTAGCATGTCTCAGTAGTAGTAATTTATAATTCTTAAGAAACCTATTCTTTCTTCTTGACTACCAATGAGTAAATTAGGTACTGAGAGCTATTTCTTAGTACGTCTACCATTTCTTGAGAGTAACTTAAACTAGAAAGTACATTAAGAATTTGAAGACGAGGTAAAATTTAAGTCACTGCTTCTCGTCCTTAATAAAAAGAGTATCTTGTCTTCGGCATTGTCTAGGATAGGACATGGCACAGAGTATCCACAGAATAAGTGTTTGTTTAATGAATGAATGGACAAATACATCTGTGCCCTATGTGCAGTTTATACAGTATTTTCCTCTTGGGATAGCTTATTGGAAAGATCGTGAACACACTTGGAGATTTGCAGACCTGAGTTCAAATCCTCTCTCAGCAGAATTTATGTCTCAGGAAAGCTGCTTAACTTTCCTAAGCCTTAATTTCCTCATTTGTGAAATGACAGTTACAACTACTTCATCAGCTTATAGGAGAGTTATATGTGATGAAATATTAGATAGTATCTAAAACATAGTGGTCAGCAAGCTAAAATTCCTTTATTGTAAATGTGAATATATTCCTTAAGATAACACTAGCTGCTACAACAAGTAAATACAAAAAGCTATCCCGGCTCACAACAATAGAAGTATGTTTCTCACCCACGTAAAGTTGCGAATGGCAGGTGTTTCATTCTTATAAATGCTTAGGATCCAAGTTTCTTCCGTGAAGAGCTCTGACCTGCTCAACACGTAATCACAACATTGAGCTGGCAGAAGAGGAAGAAGCACAGAGGATCACTCAAGGAAGGTTCTATGCACATCACCTCCTTTCACATTCCACTGGCTAGAATGCCTGACAACAAGGCGGGCCGTTAAATGGAGTCTAGCCAGGGAAGAAGAGAAATAGGTTTGAGAACAGCCAGCCAGTCTCCGCCACAGTTGGTTTCTGAAACAACCATGTTAAGTCTATTGCTGTAATGAATGAATATCCTAGCTGATTGACAGAGCAATTTCCAAAAGAGCATAGTTTAAATCCAGGTATAGGAAGAGTCAGTTGCAAGAGTTATCAGTACTAATTGTCTGTTTCTCTCTTTCACAGATCTTTCTTAAGGTGTAGGTCAGATGTCTGTGTTAGTAACACATGAGAGTACCTGAGGAACAGGTGTGTCAGTAACCTGATGCCGTGTGAAACTGCGGTGCTTAAAGCCCTCTGGAAACTGCCCTCTCATTTCGTCATCAGGTTTATTTTTCCTGCTACGTTAGTAGAGTATGAATGAAAACCTTTCCTTCATATTGTCACTTTCCCTCTTGGACAGCTAAGTCTGTTAGCAACTGAAGCATCTCTGGACAGTACATTTAGTATTTCAGGATACTTGGGTCACAGATTTACTGACCACAATTAAATAGCTGTTTGTGGGACATGGGGCTAGAATTCCTGTTCTAACTCCAAAGCCACAAGCATACATAATGATTATTCCTGGCTGTGCAGGAGAATCAATGTGTGCAATAAAACTAATATGTACATGTTGTAATCCCAGAGCCTCATTTTGGGACATAATTTTAATTTCATGAGGTAGTGTGCTTTTCTGGCTGTTTCAGAATCTGCTCCATGGGGATTGAACTTTTCAACACAATAGCTAGTAGTGAAATAATGACAGTAAATGTCCACCCCTCATCTAGGTAATTACTTCAACTCCTTCCTCAGTTATCTCATGTAAGTACACTTCTGTTCCAGAAAGTTTCCCCATCCATTTTTTTTCTTTCTTCTTCTCCCCAAAGACCTCCAGTACATAGTTGTATATTCCAGTTGTAGTTCCTTCTGGTTGTGCCATGTGGGACGCCACCACAGCATGGCTTGATGAGCAGTGCCATGTCTGTGCCCAGGATCTGAACCAGCAAAACCATGGGCCACGAAAGCAGAGCGTGGGAACCCAAACGCTTGGTCATGGGGCGGCCCTTCCCCATCCATTTTAAAACACAATTTCTTCTGCTAATGAAAATACTTTCAGAATCAAGCAGAAAGTTTCAAATCTACACCTGACTTTTTTTTTTACCTGCTACAACGTCCTGTAATTGTTGAATTTGTACTATTTTATTAAATAATACTGACTTGCTTTTTTATAGTAGGAAGAAATTCAGTCTCAGAATTTTTCTATTGAACTTTAGTTACTAGGCAGAACTATGGTCTCTTTAAGTTGCAAACACGATCTCCGTTGAGAAATTAGACTTTAATCGGATCACTGGGTTTGATATAAAATTCAAGTCTCCTTTAGGCTGAAAGCCTGCAGTGGGGAAAGCAGGTGAGCTCAGCTTCTCTATTTCTCCATCTTATCTCCGTCTCTCTGTCCTCTTTCACAGCACAAGTCCATCTGAGTGAAAAACAAAATAGTTGTTATCCAGCTGGTGCCATTGTAAGTCAGTTTTGCTCTCTCTCCACCTGACACACAGAATCAGCTATAGGATTTGCAGGACCCGTGCAAAACAAAAATACCAGGCGTCTGTTGGAAAAGAATTAGGAATTTCAAGATGGCGACAGCAGAGCATCAAACCAAGAGCAGGTCCCTGTGCACAAGCGTGCACAGGTCACACACCCATGAGCCGCCGGGCTCTCTAGGGACTCTTTGGAGAGTGGCTTCGCGGCTCCCCTGACAGCAACCCTCATGAGAAGGGGGATGCACCTTTTCCTTCCGGTCACCCCTCAGCTTCTGTTTCCTCAGCCCTGTGAGAGTCCCCCTGTGGGAGTTCTCTCATCCTCTATGGGAGACCTCTCCCACAGAAGGTCTTCTGGGCAGGATTCAAGATGTCTCCAGGCCAGCTCTCTCTCTCCCCTGGGACTTTATCTGGGCCATGGGAAACATTCACATGTCCTTGACTCTGCAGGCCATTCTCTCCCTCTTGGTTCTGCCACAGAAGCACTTGGGCAGCCTGTTTCACAGTTTCCACAGAATCCCCTCGTTGTGGGGAACGCATCTCAAGCTCTCCACGTGATCCCATGGAAGCCCACAGAAGCTCCCTGGCATGAGCTGCAGAAGCAGCTTCCACCCCCTCCCCACTGGAGATGGGGAGCTCTGCTTTCCCAGGGTAATCCCTTCACAAGTCTCCTCTTTCTCCAAGTGTCTCCACTGTTTGATATTCGTAAAGTGAACGAGAACATTTGAGTCATAGGATAGGCTTTGGGCTATTTCCTTCATCAAACTGTTATGAACTATCTAACCTCAAATTTCATACTTTTTTGTATCTTGAAATCTCAGCTGAAACTTCAGTTTTAAATTCCTATTAATAAGCGTATTCTTGGGGCTGGCCTGGTGGCACAGCAGTTAAATTTGCATGTGCCACCTCTCGGCGGCCTGGGCTTCACCAGTTGGGATCCCAGGTGCGGACATGGCACCGCTTGGCACACCATGCTTTGGTAGGCGTCCCACATATAAAGTAGAGGAAGATGGGCATGAGTGTTAGCTCAGGGCCAGTCTTCCTCAGCAAAAAGTGGAGGATTGGCAGCAGTTAGCTCAGGGCTAATCTTCCTCAAAAAAAAAAAAAAGCGTATTCTTTCTGTGGTATAAATATTTTCTGTTTCTTATTTAGATGTGCTTTAAATTAAAAAATGTACTCTAGATAAAAAAAAATGGTCAGCTATTACCAAACAAAAAATATTCAGGTTAACAGGTATTCAAAGCACAAAATTAATTAAAATAGGATGTTTTCTACATTTGTTTGTATTTCTGTTTGACAAATATGTGACAACAAATTGTGTTTTTCATACATTGTTACCTATATTAATGACGTTAAATATTTGGACTCTTGCCCTTGGTTAATTTCTCAAACATTTTTCTTAAAAATTTTAAAGTTGGGGCTGGCCCAGTGGCCTAGTGGTTAAGTTTGCTCTTCGCTTCAGTGGCCAGGGGTTCACCAGCTCAGATCCCAGGCGTGGGCCTACACACCACTCATCAAGCCATGCTGTGGGGGTGTCCTACATACGAAATAGAGGAAGACTGGCACAGATGTTAGCTCAAGGACAATTTTTCTCAACCAAAAAAATTTAAGTTGAACACTATGAAATTTTATCTCTAAAAGTCTGTGATAGACAAATATGCCACAAAATCAAAACTTAAAATATAGAAATACATTTTGTACTGATGTTGATCACTGGAACGAAGGCTATGTTGAACCATGAAAACCCCTGGATGGAGACATGAGTCTCTAATCAGATGGATTTTTTTTAACAACATAAGGCTGCCTTGATTTTCCCTTAATGTCTATGATTGCCAAAGAGGAGCTGCCTTCCTGTGTTCCATATCAAAGTACAAAAAATTCAGAAAATGTTTGCACTTTGGTGTCTAGTTTAAACTTCTTAACTTTGTCATGCTCCATTCAAAGTGCTATTGTGAGACATGAGTACGCGAGTCAGAAAATACCAATTTACTAAACAAATGCCATGCTTGCCCACAGTACGTCTTCTCCCTGTCATCTTCTGAAAAGTTACTTCCTTATAGATATCTTAGTCCAAATATCGGAGAAAGTCCTGGAGTTACATGACATGTAGAAGTCTTATTTATGATCAGAAGCTTCTTTAGATGATTCATAAGAGAAAACTTCTAACGAGTGAGGAAAAAGGCAAAATCCCCCAACTTTTGTTACTCTTCACGTGCTTTCTTCATCATCATGGGTTATCATAACCTCTTTTTCCTCAAATCTCCAGCCAGGGTTTCATAACACTAATTTGCATATTTGCCTAGTCCTATTGTCTTCCTGATAAAATGTTTACACTTCAGATCGTGCAGTTCACAATTTAACTTAATTCACTTCAGTTAATTCCATAAACATCTGTTGAGTTTATACAAACAAAGGTCTAGAGATAGATATGAGTACAACCCAATGCCTGCTCTCAACATGTTCCATCTGTTGGGAGACCAACACAAATAAATAACTATCATACAAATGAGTGTGACAATAGGAATACGTATAAAGGAACCAAAAAACACGCTATGGGAACGGTCGACAGTGGGATGAGAGGAAATAAGTCAGGTCAACCTAAATAGAAGTTAATGACATTTTAGCTGAGCTTTAAAATGAGGTCTGAAGTGGATGAGGCAGGAGGAGACACTCCAGGCAATGAAAGGAGCCCAAAGCAAAGCAGGAGAGAGCAACCTCAGGAACTCCAGAAAAAGGAAAGAGGTGCAGCGAAGGTTTCAGTGACGTGAAGACAGTTGAGCTGGGCTTGAAGAATAAGTAAGGATGAAATAAGAGTCTGCATTTGTGCAAGCTCAGTGGAGAGGAAGCAGAAAGGAGACTTCTGTTCTAGAGTAACTTATGACATAGAATTATCAGGACTGAGTGATCAGACGGTGGGCAGACAGGTCCTGAAAAGAAGAGGAATGAAGGATGATGCCCAGAATTCTGCCCTCCTAGCACTGGGAGGAGGAATGTGTGTGTGTGTGTGTGTGTTTACAAGCCTGCACTCACCATGGTTGTTATTGCTTATTTTGGGAAGGAAAGTTGTCAAGAGGTAGGGTTATAAAGGAGAAAAGAGAAAATCAGCCATTTTGGACTTGTTAAAATTGACATGTGCCTGTGAGATTTTCAGGTAGATGTAGGAATAAACACAGCCGCTACCATGATTGAAGGCTTTCTCTGTGCCAAGCACCATGCTAAACACTCTACAGGAATTAACTGATTTAATATCAGAGGGTTTGGGGGATATGAAAATAGGGAGGTCTGACGAAAAGGCTTGGTCTGAAGATACAGGTCTGCATCAGAGCATGGAGTAAGTGTCACCATGCAGCAATGTGATATAAGAACTGAACCTGGGGCCGGCCCGGTGGCGCAGTGGTTAGGTGTGCACGTTCCGCTTCTCAGCAGCCCGTGGTTTGCCAGTTTGGTTCCTGGGTACGAACATGGCACTACTTGCCAAAAACCATGGTGTAGTAGGCGTGCTATATATAAAGTAGAGGAAGATGGGCATGGATGTTAGCTCAGGGCCAGTCTTCCTCAGCAAAAAGTGGAGGATTGGCAGCAGTTAGCTCAGGGCTAATCTTCCTCAAAAAAAAAAAAGAAAAGAAAAAGAACTGAACCTTAGGAAACACTGGTACTTGAGGGCAGAAGGAGATGGAAGAACAATAGCCAAATGAGTAAGAAGAGTGACAGAAGAAGTTACAAAAGCCAGGCTAGGAGAGAATTTCACAAAGGGGCGATATATTTGCCAGTGGAAATGCTGCAGAGGAGGTCAAATAAAAAAATCTGGTAAGTTCCTCCTTACAACTGGGGAGTCATTGGTTACCTTTGTGGAAGTTACTTTGTGGGGTAATGGGGCTGAAAGCTTCACTGAAATGAGTTAAAAAGGAAATGGCCAATTGAGGAAGAGAGGAGAGTGGAGGGATGAGAGTGGGAAGTAATATTTACTGAAAACTGCTATGAGCTAGGTTCTGTGCCGGCACTTTGCATCAGTGTGGCAGGATGCTATTTTGAAATATTAACCACTGTTTTCTGGTTTCTGATTCCCCTACCTCTTCCCTTCCATTTAGAGAGCTAGAAGATTCTATCAATGATGCGGAAAGGAGTCCTTTCCTGGCTTTTCAGTTTCAATACCCTAGCCCTCAGGGGGAGATGGAAATGACCCTAGGGCTTCTAACAGCGGACTTGGGGGACTATGTGACCTCTCAAACAAGCCTTCACACACTTGTGCGCCCACGACCACCACCACTGGAAAGTTCCTCAGCAGGAGGAAGAGAGTACAGGAGTACATGAGTGGGTTTCTGGGGAAGGGCTGGCCCTATACCCTGCCCTATGCGCCCAGCCCAAGTGGGAAAATGAGTAACTAACTTGACAGCCTTCAGGATTCAAAATAAAGAGGGAAATTATGTTTCTTCCCCTGTGAGAGCCTGGACAGAGGGAAGGCAGCAGAGGTTGCCTTATCTGCACCGTGAAAGTAGGCGTTCAGGCCCCACAGAGCCTCCTGGGGCCCAGCGTGACTCGGACAGCAACACAACTGTTCCTGTGCAAGCAGCATTTCTGAGGCTGCACAGGGCTTTAGGCAGACATCTGAGATCGCCATGCGTGCGCAACAGTGATGCGTGATCAGCATCGCAGCTCCAGCATGTCAGCAAATGGCCCGAAGGGATGGAGGGACACTTCAGCAGTAACTGTGAAGGACTAACAGCCAAGGGGCAATTGAGGTGACCCATGTCTCAGAGGATGCTAGTGCACACAGACAACCAGCACCAATAGCCCCTTCTCTCCCCATGAAGGGATACCATGTAAGCCATTCTCCCCACTGCCTGCCCTCCAGAACTTCATCACAACCCTAGGCAGAAAGGAAGTTTCTAACCACCCAGCAAAATGGGATTCAAAATAGAAATAAAGTTGAATTCTAGAAATAGTTACGTTTCCTAAACACTTGAACTTGGAAAGTTAAATTCATGCCCACCATATGTGTTCTATGACACTTAATCCTCACTACAACTTCGTTAAATGGGAATTGCCATTTTCACAATACAGATGATGAAATAGGTTCGGAGATTAAGGAACTTCCCTAGGCTAGCAAAGGACAAAGCCAGGGCTCATACCACTGTCTGTCTTACACCGCAGGGTGGAGAATAGAGATAAAGGGATAAACCTTGAATGGAAGGTGGGTACTTTTCTAAGAGTGAACATGGAAAGCATTTGCACAGATAGAAAGAGTTTTGTAGACAGGTGGGAGAAATTTGACAGTGTTAGTGCTTCATGGCATGAAAGAGGAAGGCCCAAGTGGCAATGGTCGTCGGATGCATGTAGGATAAAGACTGAACCATAACACCTTGCATTTTAGTGCCTTGAACATAAGGTAGTATATGTCATGCATTTGATTGAGTTCCTTCAACATTGTAGTGGCATTATGCCCAGATCTGCAACCCCTCCTTTCACAACTAAAGCAGACATTTCTCCAGCTGCTAGGAATATTGGTCATTGACACCTCATTAGGTCCCCTTTCCAGGATTGCCCTCTACTGAAAGAGCGGCTTTACCCTAGATGACACTCCCTACCCAATGAGTATTCAGTCCAGGGGTGTAAGGTCCAGCCCCTTGCCTCAGTTCAGGACAAGTCTACAGGACACCCCCCCCACACACACACACACACTCCAGGTCAACTGAGGTCTGTGTTGTGACTGCGCTGCATTTCCCCCTCTGCCCGCCCAGTCCTGCTACCTTTGCTCCCACACAGGCGTTTATCCAGAGAGCCCTCCCCCAAACTTCCTGCAGGCCCATCTCCATCTCAGAGTTGGTCTCCCTGGGAATCCAACCGAGAAAATCATACCAGCATGCTTTGGGAAAATCAGGGTTTCCTGCATGAACAGCTGTGTGGTGTGCGGAACCTCCTTTCCTCCTGCCCAATCGTGTCCACGTGGATTACAGTTACACTCCTGACCTCTGCTATCCCTTACTCTCTCCTCCCCAGGGATTCCTCTGATTGCAGAGTTTGTGGGAAGTAACTAGGCACTTAGCCCGTTCCAGGGTCCTCTGGGGGATGAGTCTGCTCCCCCCCGCCCATGTATAAAGAGGCCACCTGCCCCATGGCACGGCCTGTGTTTTCTGGCTCTCGAGTGAAGTATTGATCAGCATGCTTATATGTCTGCAGCCCTAAATGCAGACATATACAAAATCCAACTTTTACTAATGTCAAGATGCTATTTTCTTTGCCAATGCCTACCTTTCGTATTATATTTCTCAACTGGGATCCATTTCACAAAGAAGAAAGAGGAGAGTTGTTTTACTCCCTGAAACCTTTACCCCTACAGCACTTTTGGAAGGACAAGAAACAGTATTTAGCGTTTGGGTGGCTTTTTAGGGTGAGTAGCAAGAGTGACAAGGAAGGTGAAAAATAAACATGATGTGGAATAAAAGATAGAGAAAAATGTAATGGCTCCAACACTTAGAAAACATCCATGAACTCTAGTCCTAAATGCAAAGCAGTTCTTGCCTGAGAGAAGGGGTGAGTCACTGATGGACCTGCCCAGGCTCCTGGGCATCAGATTTCAGTCACTGTTCTTCATTCTCAAATGTGGGCTCGATTCAAAAGATTCATAAAGAACCGGGGGTGTCGGCTCTGTTACATAGAAGGACCACATCAGCTTTTTGCTAAAATCAGTTTTACCATTGACTTAATGACATTTTATTACCAAAAGATAAGCATGCTGAATGGATCCACACATCCAAACATTTATTGTAGGTTTGCAGAAGTGACGGTAAGGATGATGCTATTTTTATCAAGGCTTATTTTTAAATTGCTTTAATTTGACCTCATTTTACCCAAAATTACTCTTTCGGATAATTTTTCAGGCTTAGTCCCAAGTTAAGGATGGCTCCGAAACTTTTTCCACAGCAAAACATTCAGTAAGATTTCATTTGTTCTGAGAATAAATAGGATTAAGAAATATTTACATTTTAGACCAGTTGAGTGTTTCAGGTGTCATGTTTTGCAGGTTCCACATTTAATATAATTCTACTTCCGATATTCATTTTTATTACTCCACAAACTAACCAAAAGTAATAAGGTCTTAAGAGCTAGAAAGCATGTATTTGGCTTTTCTCATCTGTTTGAGTCCATGTTAGGATTTCTAAGGTATCATTAAGTATTGATGAAGTCAATCCATAAGTCGTTTGTTGCTTGCCAGTTGTATTGCTTATCAATAATGCTATTACCACTTTTCTCTAAAGCATCCAGATTTCCTACCAAAAAGAAAGCTATGCAATTGTAATGTTCACCTTTTGTCATAAGATTATGGGGTACAGGAAATGCAGGAGCAGAGACGTCTTCAGCTTCCCTGCCTTACTGTAATGTTCCTCGCCCTCTAGGAGGTGGAGAATGTGTGAGACAACAGAACACCTCTGCTCTCCCAGGTGATGATGGGTTTGCTCTGAGCTATTGACACTCATACCTGGGCCTCTTGTGATCAATGACACGCAATTTGGAGACGGCTGACTGGGGTTAATGGTGCAATCTGTGGCTTTGGAACAGAGTTCTTCTCTATGTGAAACTAATTGGCCCATATGGGGATTAAACTGGTAACAGTGTCCTCATTTGTCAACCCATCCATTCAGTGTTTGAATCTGGTTGCGTTTGAGTACTGCCCCAAATTCAACCAATGTATTTTCAAATCAAAATATCATAAGTTCAGAAAGAGGAAGAGGTAGTTTTTTAAATATATAAGCTATTTGTGAACCCAAATCACAGTAAGAAAATCATTAAAAATTAAATAATAATTATCCTGTTGCCAATTATTCTTAAATGGATATCCCCGAGCTGTGGGAAACAGAACAGGAAGCGAGTCTGCTTCCCTGTTAAGTAATTTATTCCATTGCAAATTCCATAATTACCTTCAAAATTGTCAAGACGTGCCTTCAGAGTACCCTACTGACTGCCCAATGACTGCTTAGAGGGTTACCACCCCAACCTCAGCTCTTTCCCAAAATGTCAGGTTTCCAACTGAGACCTGCCTTTCTTTCCGTATTTTTTCTTCGTTTCTACATGCATCAGAAGGCTTTCTTTAATCCTGACCCCAGACTATTTTTAAAATCCATTTACCAGTTACATGATTAATGTCCTGACTTTGAAAAACAAGCCACTCTCTGCCACAAAATAGAGGCCCACTCTTCAATACAAACTTCAATTCAGTTGAGGACCTATCTCAACAATACAGTACATTTAAATTCAAAACTTCTTTTTAGATCAACTTAGATTTTTCTCTCTCAATTTTCTTCTTGATTAACTTGATGACTTTCTCCGATTCAACTGATGCTTAATATCTAACACAAACACATAAAAACAAGCCCCGAGTTGTCAATCAAGTGTGCCATGGTAGATCTTACAGCACAGTGGAAATGAAAAAGTCAAACTTCTAAAAAACAGAGAGTGAAAGGGTGGTTACCAGAAGATGGAGGTTGAGGGGACAAAATGGCTGTTGTTTAAGGGTACAAAGTTGCAATGAGTACTAAATAAGCCATAAAGATCTGATGCACAGTATAATGAAAGTAGATAATATTGTATTATAATTATGTGATAGAATAAATATCTCTACAACAGCAATCATACTACAGCATATAAATGTATCAAAGTAACACATGGTACACCTTAAATTTACACAATTTTGTATGTCAAATTTTTTTATTTATTTTTTTTAAAAGATTTTTATTTATTTATTTATTTTCCTTTTTCTCCCCAAAGCCCCCCAGTACATAGTTGTATATTCTTTGTTGTGGGTCCTTCTAGTGTGGCATGTGGAATGCTGCCTCAGCGTGGTTTGATGAGCAGTGCCATGTCCGCGCTGGGATTCGAACCAACGAAACACTGGGCCGCCTGCAGCAGAGCGTGCGAACTTAACCACTCGGCCCCGGGGCCAGCCCCTCAAATTTATTTAATTAAAAAAAGTAAAGGGGGAAAAACCAAGAAATTGAAAAAAAAGGGGGTCGGGGTTGAATAGGGAGCCCAGAGGGGATGGACAATGATGCACCAGGGTGTCAAGGTGACACATTTCTATGCAGTAAAAAAGCATTTTTTTTCACTTAAACCCTCAGTTAGAAGATATTTTTTTCCTGCCAAAAAGATCTTTAAAATAAGCGGATTTTGAGCAGTTACAGAAATAGAGAACATTTCCCACAAATAGTAGTAAAGACCCAAACATAGGAAAGTGACAGAGCGGGGTGGACCAGTAAGGGTGTGGGACTCGGGAGAGCATCATCAGAACCGTGACAAGCAAAGCCGAGCTGTGCCGACCAGACTCCAAAGAAGGACCTGATTTTAGCCCGACTGGTGAGAGTTTTCACCAGCTCATTAGTGAAGAGAAATGGAATCTAACATCCAAACTCGAATGTCTGTAATGGATAGAAGGATTTATATCTGCTTAAATTAACAGATGATTCTCTCTTTGTCTTCATAAATTCTTAATCAGAAAGGCTACTTTAGATAAATATATGTATAGGATATATGCGTCTCTGCTAATTCCAAGAGGAGACAAAATCAGCTCTACTGGTTTCCTTAGAAAAGAAAGCTTTATTTAGTCAGAGTGCGCAACAGATTATATTTGCACGAGAGAGAGAGAGACTGAACGAATAAGTATGAAGTGAAGAATACACATAGGACTTTCTTTTTAGCCCTGTATTGATTTTTTTATCTTCATTTTTTAAGTTTTGAAATATGATATTTATGCAGAAAGTACATAAAACATATACATAGATTGACCAATAATTTTAAAGCAAACACCTGTGTAACTACTATCCAAGTCCAAAAAACAGAATATGAGCTACAGCCTTGAATCCAGTGTGCTCATCCCGACCATAGTCCCTTTTCCCTCAAGGATAACCACCACCCTGTCTTTTGGAGTAATCGTTTCCTTGGATTTCATTATAGTGTTTCCTCCAATTTGTCAGCCCATAAATAATGTTTTTGTTTGACTTTCTCCTTGTTCTGAATATTATGCATTTAAGGTTCATCCATGTTGTTGTGAGTGGCTTTATTTTTTCATTTTTACTGCTGTATAATATTCCATTGTATAAACATATCATGAGTTTTTAAAAGGAGTTTTCTATTTCATCTAAACTCTAGAATTTAATGATATAAAGTTTTAAAAAAATATCTCCTTATTTTCTTTTTAACATCTGAAGAATCTGTGATGTCCTCTTTTTCACTCCTCATAATAGTTATTTATGAGGTCTCTCTCTTTCTTGATTGATTCTCACCAGAAGTTTGTCAATTTTACCAGTGTTTTAAAAAATAAACTTTGGTGTTAGTTGAATGTGTATTTTATGCTTGTTCTGTAATTCATTAATTGCTGCTACCTTTATTATTGTCTATCTTCTAACTTGCTTTGGTTTTATTTTGTAGTTCTTTTTCTAACTTCTTGAGATGGATGATGAGCTCAGTCATTTTTAACCTTCCTTTTTTTTCAATGGATGTATGCAAGGCCATACATTTTTCTCTAATGACTTCTTTAGGGATGTCTCATATGTTTGAGATGTCATATTTCCATTGTCTTTTAGTTCAAAATAATTTTTATTTGTGTTCAGATTTTTTCTTAGAATTGCATTTCTTAATTCCCCAAAATTTGGGAACATAATTTGTATGACTTCAACCCTTTAAAATCTATTGAGACTTGTTTTGTATCCCAGCTTTTGCTCAATTTTTGTAAATGTTCCACATGTGCACTTGGAAAAGATATATATTCTGCAGTTGTTGGGTGTTGTGTCCTATATACATATCTATGTATGTCCTATATTTAAGTCTTTAAAAATCATATTGTTAAAATCTTTTTGGGCTGGCCCCATGGCACAGTGATTCTGTTCAGTGTGCTCCACTTTGGCGGCCTGGGTTTGTGGGTTCAGACTCCTGGTGCGGAAATACGCTGCTTGTCAACCATGCTGTGGCGGTGACCCACATAAAAAAACAGAGGAAGATGGGCACAGATGTTAACTCAGGACAGATATCAGCTCACGGTTAATCTTCCTCAAGGAAGAAAAGAGGAAGATTGGCAACAGATGTTAGCTCAGGGCGAATCTTCCTTGAAAAAAAAAAAATCTTCTATATCTTTACTGATTTTTTTGGTCTCCATAGTCTATCAATTACTGAGAGAGGTATATTAAAATCTCTTTATGATGTAAATTCATCTATTTTTCTTGAAGTTTTGTCAATTTTTGATTTATATATTTTAAGACCATGTTATTGGAAACATACAAATTTAGAATTCTTATAGCTTCCTGATGAATTGAACCTTTTATCATTATGAAGACATGCTCTTTATTTCTAATAGTGCTTTTGACCGTAATGTCTATTTTGTGTCATATTACAGCTATACATGTGTACACACGCACATATATGCACACAGAGAGAGAGAAGGGGTTATAGAGTGACACACACATATACATATGTGTATACATATATACTGTATGTAGACATTTGTATATATACATATGTGCACATACGTATATGTATACATACAAGTTTGTGTAGAAAGCTATACCAGCTTTCTTTCAGTTAGTATTTACATTATTTTTTCATCCCTTTACTTTAAATCTTTCTTCAAACCTTTCTGTATACTTATGCTTTATGTGGATTTTTAAAAATCAAATCTGACAATTTGTCTTTTAACCAGAGCATTTAGTTAATTTACATTTCATATAACAATTGACAAAATTGGGTTTTAGAAAAACCTGCCGTCTTCTTTGATGGTTTCTGTTGTTTCCTCCTGCTTCCTGTAGCTTAACAAGAAGCCCACTCAGCAGACCCTGGTTCCATGGGAGGACACGCTGCAGCTGAGGTCAGAGGCATTCTGTTGACCAGGAATTTCCCACTGTTACAGAGCTGACCTGCTGTCCTCTCCCTCCTTCCAAGTTCCTCAGAAACATACAGAGTCGCCCAGGACATGGCCTTCTCGCAGAGCCCTGCTCCTCAGGCCTGCCTCTCCATGGGAGAATATGCACTGGGGCCTGGGGGGTACCTGCAGCTGCTCTGTGCCTTCAGGTTTCCCTAAGAAAACCTGACCCCACATTTATGTCCTGTCATGCCAGTGATATATATGTGCACACCCCTGGGCCCAATGCCTTTCTTATCTTCTTTTTGACTGTTTACTTTATGTCATTTTCTTTTTGGTCCTCTGTTGATTTGGCAATTATTTTCTTTGTCTGCTATTTTAGTAATTATGTTAGAAATCGCAGTATTTGAAATTAACATATCAATATCTCAAGCTGATCAATACCTTTATCTTCCTCCTGGAGTGATGAGTGGACAAAAAACAAAAAACTTTGCTTGAACTGAATTCCCTCCATACCCACCAAATTAATATGTTTTTGCGGTTGTGAATCTTAATTAAATATCTTTAAAAAAATTCCTACAGGCCATTATTATTAATGTTTATACACGTTTTATTTATCTAAATATTTACCTTTTTCTTTTCTCCCCATTCTTTTGTGTATCTTGAGTTGTCCTTCCTCCAGAAGCACATCCTTTAGCAGAGTGCTTCTTAAACTATCTGTGGTGACAGACTTGTTTCTTTTTTCTTTTGATGATTACAGACTTTTTTTTAAGTACAATAAAGTGAATTACTGGAAAAATTAAATAAAAAAAGCGAAGACACAAAACACAAGACTCACATTTTTATTATTAGATTCAACAGATACAAAAGTACTCTGTCAAATTGGTAGAAGTTTTCTGAACACTTCCTCCTGGTTCCCGGACTTCTCCCACCTGGACCGGCAGCAATGCTCACGGGCGGGCGTGAGTCACACACCTCGCTTTGAGTGGAGCTTTAACATAAAGTACAGCTTTAACATTTCCTTCATGAGGACCCATCTACTAGTAACGTACTCTCAGTTTTTGTGTGTCTGAAAATGTCTTTTCATACCCTCATTTTTAAAAATGAACTTTTTTATGTAGTACAGTAAAACAGAAAACAGCACATATGTGTGTGCTGCTAAATAAGTTATGACAGAGCAGATCCACCTGGGTAATCGCCAACTAGGTCAAGATATAAAACATTACCAGCACTCCTGGAGCACCCTCCCACCTCAAGTCATCACTCTACCTCTCTGCCCAAAGGTAACCACTGTCCTAACTACTAATATCAGAAATTAGTTTGCCTGGCATTTAACTTCATATAAATGGAATCCTACTGTGTGTATTGTTAAGAATCTGGCTTATTTCTCTCAATATTTGTTAGATTCATGTGTTGTAGTCCATGGCAATACTTTTTACATTGTCATTGCTATATAATATTCCATTGTATGAATATGTCACACTGAAAAATAAAATCCATTCCGTTGTTGATGGACATTTAGCTTGTTTGTAATTTGGGGCTGTTATCAATACTGCTTCTATGGCCATTCTGATTCATCATTTGCTTACACATACGCATGCATTTCATTTGGGTAGACACCTAGGAATGGAAATGTGGTGTCATGAGATATGTGTACGCTAGGCTTTCTGCCAAAGAGGTTCCTCATGTGGAAACCCACCTTCATCAGAAACTGGAATTTCTGTTATTGCATTTATATTTTGTAGCAAGAGGATCTTTCTCTTTTTCTAGATTGATTAATCATTCTTACTTAGAAATATATTTGGAACTTCAATATAAATTCTATTAGGTTCCAACGTTGTCTTGAGTGCAGTAACACTGCAGCACATATGTGTATGCAGATTATAAGCATAACAATTCACAGATAAATTGTTGTATTTGTCTTATTAACGAATGTTGTTTTGCATTGTTTTGCCATTTGATAAGTAACTTCTTTTCCAATGACCCACCTTCACTGGTACAGTATGGAGAAGGCGTGTTTCTTCTGGAGATGAAATATTAATTAATTGTGTAACATTTTATGCTTCTTTATTCTTTAGTTAGATCCTGGAGACTAGACCCTCAGCTACCATGTTACACTTGTTAACAGTATGTGATACAAAAAGAGACTGTAATCCTGTGAGTACAAAATGAGGGAAATCGCTAAGAAATTTTTAAGGACAGAAACTTGGGTTAGAGAGAGACAATGCAAGGAACCATTACAAATTCAGTAAATATAAAGGACCCAAGGGAGGTATGCTGATACCAAGAACAATTTTAAGACTATTCCTGTTGAACAAAAGAAAAAAAGGAAATAAATTTAGCTTGGGGTCACTTGCTCATTAATTTCTTCAAAGCATTAAGGAAGAAGAGGCTTAGGATTATTAATATGTTTTCTAGAAAAGCCTGCAAATAAATACATAATAGAGTGGAATGGATAAAGGATTGAAAACTCAAGATTTTGGTTTGAGTCCAAGCTTTGCTATGCACTAGCTATGTGAAATTGGACAAATCATGTAATAAGACTTCAGTTTTGTCATCTGTAAAATGGAGATAATAACAGTACTTAGATCAATGGTGGTTGTAAAGTTAACATGTAAGAGACTTGTCAGAACTTGGTAAACAATAGATCCAGAATTGTGTCTCACAGATGTGTTACCTTAGTCTCATGTGGGTATTTTTCTAAAAGTTTTAATAGCTGTCACATTTTTAAAATTTGGATTTCCAGCTTCTTTTTTTAAATATCAACTTTATTCAGGCATTATTTACATAAAATACAAGTGTGTACAATGGTAAGAGATTTATACAAATGTCTAGACCTCTGTAACCACCACCATAGTCAAAATAACGATCATTTCCATCGCTGCACAATCTCCCTTCTGCCTGTCAGCGGTCAGTCCCTTACCTGACTTCCGAAACCCCAGGTGATTCTGCTTTCGGTGACTGCTGCTTTGTTTTGCCCTTTCTAGAATTTCACGTCAGTGGAGTCACACAATATACACTCTTTTGTATCAGGCTTCTTTTGCCCATCATACTGTTTTTGACTCATCTACATTGTGTATATCAGTTGTTCATTCTATAATACCGCTGGGTATTACCCATTGTATGGGTATAACACATTTTGTTTGGATGTTGTTTCCAGCTTTTGGGTATTATGAATAAAACTGCTTACATTCCTGTTTAAGTCTTTGGTGGACATACGTTTTTGTTTCTCTCTGGTAAATACGTAGGAGTGTAATAGCTAGGTCACTGTGCATTGTATGCTTAACTTTGTAAGAAACGGAGCTTCTTTCCAAAGTGGCTGCACCATTTTACATTCCCACCAGCAATGTATGAGAGTTCCAGTCGCTCCACATGCTCACCAACACTTAGTATTATCAATCACATTAATTCTCACCATTCTAATAGGTGTGTTATGTTATCTCATTAAGGTTTTAATTTTAATGATGTAGAGTATCTTTTCATATATTTGTTGCCTATGCTTTTATCTTCTTTTGGGAAATGTCTTATTAAACCATTTCCCAGTTTTTTTATTAGAATGTTTGTCTTGTTATTAAGTTGTAAGGCTCATTATATATTCTGGATGCAAATGCTTTGTTAGATAAACGAATTGCTAATATTGTCTCCCAGTTGGCAGCCTACCTTTTACATTCTTAATGGTGGTTTTTGAAGAGCAAAAGCTATTAATTTTAATGAAATCCAGTTTATCAATATTTTTGCTTTTTTGTGCTGTATCTAAGAAATCTTTGCGTGAAGATTTTCTCCTATGCTTTCTTCTACACATTTTACAATTTTGCCTACTAAAATTAGGTCTATGAGCCATCTGGGGTTAAATTTTTGTGTGTAGTGTGAGGCAAGGATTGAGGTTCATTTTTTTCCCCTTAAGGATATCTAGTTACTCCAGCATCTTTTGCTAAAAAGACTATTATCCCCGCACCTTTGTCAAAATCAAGTGTCTATGTATATGTGGGTCTATTTCTGGATTCTCTATTCTATTCCATTGATTTATACATTCTTACTCGTGCCAATACCACACTGTGATGATTATGGTAGTTTAATATGTAGTAAGTTTCAAAATCAGGTAAAGTCCTCTAACACTGTTTCTCTTGTTAAAAATTGTCTTGTCTGTTCTAGGTTACTTCAATTTCCATAAAAATTTTACAGTCAGCTTGTCAAGTCCTGCAAAAAAAAAAAATCCTTTTGGTGTCTTGATTGGAATTGTATTGAATCTTTAGATCAATTTGTGGTGAATTAATATCTTAAAAATATTGAACTTTCCAAGTCATGAACGTGGCATACTTCACCACTGATTTAGGTAGTTTAAATTTTTTCTCAACAATAGTTTTTAGTTTCAAGGTAGGATCTTACATAATTTGTTAATTTTTATCCTTAAGTGTTTCATGGTCTTTGAAGTTATTGTAAATGGTACTCTTAAAATAAATTTGATTTTCTTATCATTTATTGTTAGCATATAGAAATACAACTAATGTTTGTATATTGACCCTGTATCATAGGACTTTGCTAAATTAGCTTATTAATTTCTAATAACTTTTGTGTAAACTCCATATGTATCTGATCATGTTATCTGTAAATAAAGAAAGTTTTATTTTTTCTCTCAAATCTCTATACTTTTTAATTTCTTTTCTTTGCTTTATTACACTGGTTAGGACTTCCAGTATAACACTGAATAGAAGTGGCGAAGGAGGTGGGGTGGGGGGAGCATTCACTATTTCACCATTAAGCAAAATGTTAGGTATAGGTTTTTAATTGCAGCCTTTTATAAGATTGAGAAAATTCCCTTCTATTCTTAGTTTGCTAAGAATTTTTATTATAAATTTATGTTAACTTTGTTAAAAGTTTTTTCTGCATCTCTTGGGATGCGTGTTTGATTTTTCTTCTTTGTTCTGTTAATCTGATGAATTACATTTGTTGAGTTTTGAATGTTAAACCAACCTTGCATTTCTTGGCTAAACCTCACTTGGTCATAACGATTTATCCTTTTTATATTTGCTGAATTTGATTTGCTGACTTTTTAAAAAGATTTTGTATCTCTGTTCACAAAGCATATTGACCTGTAGTATTCTTGTAATGTCCTATTTTGTTTTGGTATCAGGGTTATGTTGTCCTCATAAAATGAATCAGAAAGTATTTTCTTTACATCTATTTTCTGAAAGATCTTCTGTAGAATTGGTATTATTTCTACCTTAAATGATTGATAGAATTCAGCAGCGAAGGTATTTGGGCCTGGAGTTTTCTCCAGGGTTTCTTAAAAATTCAATTTCTTCAATGTATATAGGAATATTCAGATTTTTAACTTCATCTTGTGTCAGTTTTGGCATTTCATGTCTTTTAATGAATTTTTCTATTTCATGTAAATTGTTGGATTAATTGCCGTAAAGTCAATCACAATATTCTTTTGCTCTCCTCTTAATGTCTGTAGGCTGATAGTGACAGCTCTTCTTTCATTCCTGTTATCGGTAATTTGAGTCTTATTTTTTGATCAGTTAAGCTACAGGTTTATTTGTTTCATTGGCTTTAGTTTTCATAAAAGTAGCTTTTGATTTCATTAATTTTTCCCTATTGCTCATATGTTTCCTATTTTATTAATTTCTGATCTTTATGATTTTCTTGCTTCTAATTGTGTTGGGTTTAATGTATTTTAGTTTCATAAGATAGAAGCATAAGTCATTGATTTAAACTATTCTTTTTTCTAAAAAAGAGCATTTAAATTTCCCTGTAAGCACCGCTTTAGTGGCATCATACATATTTTGGTGTGTTATGTTTTCATTATCAATCAAAATATTTTATAACTTCTATATTTTTTGACTGTGGTTTACGTAGTTGTATGTTTAATTTCCACATATTTTGGGATTTTCCAGATAACTTGTTATTGATTTGTAATTTAAATCCACTGTGAGTAGAGATCATACTCTGTATGATTTCAATCCTTTTAAATGTATTGATAATTGTTTTATGACTCAGTATATGATCTATCTTGTTGAATGTTCCATTCACTTGAAATGAATGTATATTTTGCTGTTGTTGGATATAGTGATTTATAAATATCAGCTAGGTCAGGTTTGTTGCTAATGTTCGAGTCTTATACATCCTTACAGATATTGTCTGCTTGTTTTATTGATATGTTCTCAAGCTCAGAGATTCTTTCCTCAGTCGTGTCTAGTTGGCTAATAAGCCCATCAAATGTGTTCTTTATTTCTATCACGGTGCTTTTTATCTTCAGCATTTCTTTTTGCTTCTTTCTTAGGATTTCCATCTCTCTGCTTACATTGCCCATCTGTCCTTGCATCCCGTCTACTTTATCCATTACAGCCTTTCACATATTAATCACAGTTGTTTTAAATTCCTGGTTTGATAATTTCAATATCCCTGCCGTGTCTGGTTTTGATGTTTGCTCTGTCTCTTTAAATTGTGTTTTTTGCCTTTTAGTACGCCTTGTAAGTTTTTCTTGATAGCCAGACACGATGTACCTGGCAAAAGGAACTGCTGTAAAGAGCCCTTTGTTTTTTTATTTGTTAAAGATTGGCACCTGAGCTAACATCTGTTGCCAATCTTCTTCATTTTTTTTCTTTCTTCTTCTTCTCCCCAAAGCCCACTGGACATAGTTGTATTTTCTAGTTGTAGGTCCTTCTGGTTATGCTATTTGGGACGCTGCCTCAATGTGGCCTGATGAACAGTGCCAAGTCTGTTCCCAGAATCCGAACCAGGGAAACCCTGGGCCACCAAAGTGGAGCGTGTGAACTTAACCACTCAGCCACAGGGCTGGCTCCAAGAGCCCTTTAGTAATGAGGTGGTGAGGTATGAAGAAGTTGAAGTGTCTCTTAGTCCTATAATTAAGTCTCAGTCTTTTAGGGGGCCTATGTCTCTGGACTGTGAACTTCGTAAGCGTTTCTCAGTTTTTCCTCCCCTCTTCGGTGGGACAGGATGTCTAGAGTGGGCTGGAGTTTGTTATTTCCCTTCCCCAGGTCAGTTAGGCTCTGATAATACGCCAGCACATTAGGCTCTGGTTAACTAGTTTCCCCTGAAGACAGGCCTTGTTAGGAATAGAATGTTCTGGCATATTTTAAGATGGTTCCTTTTCTCCTCTCCCTGCTGGCAGCATGAGGGGATTTTTTCTGCTATATTTACTGAGAACCTGGTCGAGCTCCTGGGGGTAAATTCCCTGTGACTGGGTCTTCCTGGAGGTTTAACTCTCAGACCTGTCCATTTGGAACCCCTGGCAATTCATCGAGTCCAGTTTAGGTTTCCCTGCCCCCACACTGGTTCCCAGGCAGTTTCTGTCCATGAGTCTCTGCTTCGGGAAGCTGTGACTCTGCTGGTGTCTGTCTCTCCAGTCTTGGGGGCAGAGATTTGCCCTGTGTCCTCCCCTGTCTTACAGATCCGAGAAGAGTCGTTGGTTTTTCAGTCTGCTCAACTTTTTACCCGTTAGGATGGAGTGGTGACTTCCAAGATCCTTACATGTGGAGCTAGAAACTAGAAGTCTACTTGTTTTATCAATTGATGAGAGGAATGTTGAAATTTCCAAATATAATTGTGGATTTCTCCATTTCTTCTTTTAGTTCAGCCATTTTTTTCTGTATGTTTTCAATATCTTTGTTATTGGGTGCATACATTCAGGATTATAATGTCTTCTTAACAAATTTATCCTTTATCATTATGAAATGTCCCTTTTTATCCATGGTAGTATCCTTTTTCACGATGTCTATTTTGTCTGATATTAATATAGCCACTCCAGCTGCCTTAGGATCAGTGTTTGAGTGGTATATTTTTATTCTTCTTCTACTTAACAAATTTGTGTTTTTATATTTAAAGTGTGTTTCTTGTAGACAGCATATAGATTGGTCTTGCTATTAGACCAGAAGTCATTAATGTGTAGTCCTTGGACCTCTGGAAGTACCCAAGTCCCTTTCAGGGGTGTTTGTGAGATCTAACGATTTTCATAATACCACTAAGATGCTATTTTCCTCTTTCTCTGTGGGAATGTTTGCACAGATTATGCAAAAGCCATGGTGGATAAAATTGCCTGAGCATGAATCAAGGCAGTGGCATCAAACTGTACTATAGTTACTGGTGTTCAACATGTACTTGCAAACAAAAAAAGAAGAAAGTTTCACTAAAGAACCTCCTTGATCAAGGAGTAAAATGTATCAATTTTATTAAGTACATATCATTTAAATACTCTGTTTATTGAATTGGAAGTACACATAAAGCACTGCTACTACACATTGAAGTATGAGGCCCTCAGTAAAAGCACTTGTGGAATTATTTGAGTTGCAAGCTGAACTAGCCACTTTTTAAATGGAGCACTGTTTTTACTTGAAAGACAACTAAAAAATATGGTCATTCAAACTTGGCTATTTGGCAGCAATTCTTTAAAAAATAAATGTAGTGATTCTATCACCTCAAGGAAAACTACTGATGCATTCTTTGCCAATGACAACATCTGTACTTTCAAGTAAAAATTACAATTTTGGAAAACTTGCACTTGCCATCATGAACTTGACAGTTTGCCAATAGATAAGATCAGTAGTGATATGAACAATTGTAATTGTTTCAATGTTGCATATTGAAATGTGCCAACGTTTGGAAGATCTTCAAAACTCAGTGACCCAATATTTTCCAGGTGATTAGTAAATGATGTTATGTGGGTAAAGGAAACATTCAAGGTGGTAGATAGACAAATGGATTTTAATGTACTTGACAATGAAAAGTTCATTGATATGATTTCATTTTCTATATTGCAACTAATCTTTAAGCAACTATCACTTGTCAAGTTTTGGTGTAGTATCAGAGATGAATACCCACAATTTCATGAAAAAGCTATTACCATAACTTTCCACCTACATTAAAACTCTCAAGATACCACTAAAATGACAACAAAGGGCAGTAAAGAGAGGAAAATTGTGGGTGAGAGAGAATTCATTCATTCAAGGAATTGGTGGAACAGTAGATATCTGAGTTAGTGAAGCAGAGCCAGCTAAAATGCAATAGTTGAAAGAAGGAGATACCGAGGAGAAGCAAGGAGCTCGGGAACAGATCCTCCCCCAGCTGAGCCTTGAGATGACTACGGCTCAGGCTGGCATGTTTATTGTAGCCTTGTGAAGTCTCTGATCTAAAGGCACCCTTTAGACTGAATTCCTGATGCACAGAATCTGCTAGATAATAAATATTTGTTGTCTTAAGATTCTAAATTTGGGGAGAATTTGTTACACAGCTATTGATAACTAATACCTAACAGTTTGTCTATTTTTTAAAATGTGATTGCAAAATCAGCTTTGAATTTATTCTGCTGATTTTTGTTTCTGACATTAATGTCTGCTTTCATTTTTATTAATTCCTTCTTTCTGTTTTTTTTGGTTTTTTTTTTTTTTGGTCTTTGTATAAGTATTTTGAGTTGGGTTTTTATTTACTTTTTAAAAACTTTTATTGATAATAAGTATTTAATTCTATAAGATTTCCACGATGACTATGTTAATTGTATCCCAGATTTTGATATGTCTTTGATATGTCATCATTATTTAAAATAAATTCTACAATTTCTCTCTGTATTTCCCCTTTGATGCAATTTGACCCAAGTGGTGGTTACTGGCATGTTTTAAGTTTTTCAGAAGGAAAGGACTTTCTGTTTGTTTTTTTAATCTCATTACTTTTTAGTCAGATTTCATTATTGTCAGATAATTCTTTGGAATTTATTGATGTTTTCGTTATGGCCTGAGATATGATCACTTTTCGTGAGTATTGATTTGCTTTTGAGAAGTATGTATATTCTTGAGTATTAGGCTTTAGAGCTCAATATTTATATGTCTTTATCTATACCAACCTCATTGATTTTGTTCTTTAGGTCTCCTGTGTCCCTACTAAATTTTTTATCCACTTGATCTGTCTTGGTTTGAGAAGTATGTTACGTTCTTCTATTATTGGTTTATTTCTGTCTTAATTCTTCTTTTATCATCTATGGTTTATGCTCTGTGAAAATTGTTACTGTTATATTGGGTATATAAATATTAATAACTGTTATATCTTCATTGTGACTAGAGCTTTAGCATTACAAAATGTTTTTCTATATCTTTTTATGCTTTTTGTTTTGAATTCAGCCTTATCAGATATCACGATTGTGGATCCTATCATTTAATCTTAGTTCTACCTGTGAATATTTATGTGTCTAATGCTCAACCCTAGTTCTTGTTTTGACGTCTCGCTAGTCTTTTTGATTCTTTGAAGCTCCAGTAGATTTTTCTGCAAGTCTTATGGCAACAGTATTATGGGACTTCCTGCATGTTTATAACAGTTTATCTGTGACTTCATTCTTGAAATTAATTTTGCCTGGATATTAAATGCATAATTTCCATTTTCTTCTGAGTATCTTTAAGATGTAGCTTCACTGTCTTCTGGCATTAAGCTTTGCTGTAGAAAAGTCGGATGATGACAATCTGCCTTTTTAATCTTCATTACAAGATGTTATAATTTATAATATTATATTATGATGTTATAATTTTTTTTCTTAAAGTTTGGCCCTGAGCTAACATCTGTTGCCAATCTTTTTTTCCTTCTTCTTCTCCCTAAAGCCCCCCAGTACATAGCTGTATATTCTAGTTGTAGGTCCTTCTAATTCTGCTATGTGGGACACTGCCTCAGCATGGCTTGCTGAGTGGTGTTAGGTCTGCACCCAGGATCGGGACCAGTGAAACTCTGGGCTGCCAAAGTGGAGTGCGCCAACTTAACCACTTGGCCACAGGGCCAGCCCCCATAGTGTTATAATTTTTAGCATTTGTTCCGTTCCAATCCTTTTGGTTCCTGTTATATGTATGTTGACTCTTTTGGTCTGTCTTCCATATCTATGTCTTTCTTTTCAATCCTTATTATCTCTTTCTTAATTTCTTTTTTTATTTTTTAAAACTTTCTATTTTCCATCTTCTATTTATCTTAAAGCGCTATCCATTTTGTGTTCCCTCTGGTTTTTTCTTTATTTGGAAAAATACTTTTCTTTTTTATAATGCTTTCTTGGGTTCTGTCATCTGCCTTTTTAAATATTTGTTTTCAACAATGACCTGATTTCTGAATTTTTCTAATTCTGATTTATGTTGTTTTTTCATAATTTCTATCATGTTTTAATTTTTTAATTTTTTAAAAATACTGAATTATAGTTTTCACATTTTATAGGCTTATTTTGATGGCATGATTTTATTGTCCACAGGGATGTCATTCTACTCCTTCTATTTTTTTCTTATAGTAACTTTATATGAAATTCAACTATGATCTTTTTCTGATGCTCACTCTTTAAGGAAACAAACTTTCCTGTACTTTCAGAAGAGGAGTAGAAGATTTTCTCTTGCTTTATAGCTCTAGAGCTCTCTCTGTGTGTTTTTTTTTAAAGTGATTAGAAGTTTCTGATTTCTCATCTTTGTCTCCTTGCTTCCCAACTTTTAACCAGTTCTTTTTTTATTTGCCCATATCATTCCTATCTTGCTCAATTTGACTTCTCCTTTCAGCAACTTGTCTTCAGTGTGGGCTTTGTCTTGTAGGGGAGATGTGTTTTATTAATTTTGAGAGTTTATAGGACCCAGACAGCTCCATTGGACTTTATTACAACACGATCCCCTTGAATTTACCCGTGAATTTTGTCCGGCAGAACGTCCTCCCGTGTCAGCTGTTCTCAGGTTGGCTCAGGCTTTGTAGTGAGTGCGACATGGTGATTTGAGGGTTTGACCTCAGTGCCATTAGAAGCTCGTTTGTCGTTGCTCTTTTTCTGCAACGTAAATGCTGATATTGCTCAGGTCTTGTAGCTGAGGGTGTTGTGTACCTGAGGGATCACAGGAATACTTGTCCTCTAGATTTATTGCAGATATCATCCGTGGGTCTTTTGTTTTGCTATCCTAGTTGCTCTTTATGTTTTTAGAGGAATTTAGGAGATTGGAACTATACTGCCTCTGCTGCCACCTTCTCAGTCAGTCTTTTGCTTCTTAATTTGTGCCAAGTTAGACCAGCAGAAGTGCATTCGATTAGGCTTCTGTTTCCTTTAGACATGATCCTATTAGTCCTTGATAGTTTTCAAAAAGATATTCAAGGCTTGTCTTAGATATTTCGTGCCATGGACTTTGAATCAACATTTCTACAAAGAGCTTTAATTCCCTTTATCCGTTAGATTTTTACATTAAATATGTCCACTTGGGCTGTGAAGCATTATGTTGAAAAACCTAAGTGAGTCCTCTCCAGGAAGGTTCATAATTGTAGAAACTGTCTCAGTTAAGGCCACCTTATCTTGACCAAAGAAATATGTTATGTCAGAGAGAATAGGGGAAAATGATATAATGGAGCCAGAGCAGTCCTTGAAACCCAACTGGAAATAAAGACTTTTCAAGTAGTGTAATACAAAGTGAAAAAAAGCAAGAAGGAAAGAAAGAAATTAATGTCTCCTGAGTATTCAATATGTAACCTTGTTTGACCCTTAGGAAAACCCTGTGGGCATGTGAGGTAAGCATAATTATCCCGATTTTACAGCTACAGAAACAGAGGTTCAGAGAGTTTACTCAGGGTCATCTCACCAATACATAGACTGGGTAGTGATATGGAAATATTCTCACCCTAAATTAGTGGCTTTAAAATTTATTTAAAAGAAACAAACAGAGCACCTGACATTTATAGTAATTTTACCAGGAAGTAGATAAATACAGAAATACACACACACACACATACATCTATATTCAATTTTAAAAGCTTTTTATATTGAAAATAGTTGTAGAGTCACAGCAACTTGGAAAGATAGTACAGGGAGTTCCTCTGTATTCACCCAGTTTTTCCCATTGCTTATGTCTTATATAACCATAGTACAATTTCAAAACCAGGAAATTGACACTGTCATGACATGCATGTACCATTCTACGTCATTTTATCTCATGTGTAGATTTGTATCACCCCCATCACAATCAAGATACAGATCTGTTCCATCACCTCAAAGATCTTGTTTGTGTTACCTGTTTGTAGTCACACACACCCCATTCCCACCACCCATAACCCCTGTCAGTCATTGACCTGTTCCACATCTGTATAATTGTTTTCATTTTAAGAATGTTATATAAATGCAATCATGCAGTATGTGACCTTTTGAGATATGCTTTTTTCACTTAACCTAATGCTCTTGAGATCTATCAAAATTATTGCATGTATCAGTAGTTTGTTCCTTTTTTGTTGCTGAGTAGTATTCCATGGTACGGATTTACCACAGCTAACTCCTGCCAATCCTCCTCTTTTTGCTGAGGAAGACTGGCCCTGAGCCAACATCCATGCCCCTCTTCCTCTACTTTACATGTGGGATGCTTGCCACAGCATGGCTTGCCATGTGGTGCCATGTCCACACCTGGGATCTGAACCAGTGAACCTCAGGCCGCCGAAAAGTGGAATGTGCGAACATAACCACTGCGCTACTGGGCCAGCCCGTTTCTAGTTTTTGACTATTCCACATAAAGCTGCTATCAACAGCCATGTATAGGTCTTTGTGTGCATGTAAGTTTTTATTTCTCTAGGGAAATGCCCAAGAATGCAATTGCTGAATCATAAAGTAGGTGTAGTTTTAGCTTTTAGGAAACTGCCAGATTATTTTCTAGAGTGGTTTTACCATTTACATTCCTACCAGCAATGTATGAAAGATCCACTTTCTTTGTATCCTTACCATCATCACTATTGTTTATTTTAGCCATTCTAATGGTGTACAGTGATAGCTCATTGTGGTCTTTTTTTTTTAAAGATTTTATTTTTTCCTTTTTCTCCCAAAACCCCCTGGTACATAGTTGTGTATTTTTAGTTGTGGGTCCTTCTAGTTGTGGCATGTGGGACGCCGCCTCAGCATGGCCTGATGAGCGGTGCCATGTCCCCGCCCAGGATTCGAACTGGCAAAACCCTGGGCCGCTGAAGCAGAGTGTGAGAACTTAACCACTCGGCCACTGGGCTGGCCCCTCATGTGGCCTTAATTTGGGTTTCCCTAATGGCCATAATGATGAACATTTTTTTCATGTGCTTATTGCCATCTATATATCTTCTTCAGTGAAATGTCTCATATCTCTTACCTTTTTAATTGGATTTTGTTGTTTTGTTTTGTATTAGCTGTTGAGTTTTGAGAGTTCTTCATACACTCTAGAAACTAGTCCTGTATCAGATATGTGATTCGAAAATATTTTCTACTCGTCTGTGGCTTGTCTTGTCATCCTCTTAACACAGTCTTTCACAAAACAAATGTTTTTAATTTTGATAAAGTCCAATTTATCAGTTTTTTATTTTATAAACAATGCATTTTGTATCATATTTAAGAACTCTTCATCGAGCTCTAGGTCGTGAAGATTTTCTCCTATGTTTTCTTCTAAGGATTTTACAGTTGTAATTTTACGTGTCAATTTGTGATCCACTTTGAGTTAGTTTTGTATCAGGTGTGACGTTGAGCTCGAGGCTCCTTTGTCTGCATGTGGACGTATCTAATTGCTCCAGCACCGTTTGTTGAACAGCTCTCTTTCATTCTTCGAGTTGTCTATTCGCCTTTATAAACAATCCATTGTCTACACTTGCGTGGGGTTATTTCTGGATTCTTATTCTCTTCCCTTGATCTGTGTCTGTATTTCCACTGATACCACAGAATCTTCTTGAAATTGGGTAGAGTGATTCCTCCCTCTTTATTCTTCTGTTTTAAAATTATTTTAGTTATTCTAGTGCTTTTGCTTTTCCATATAAATCTGAAAACAATCTTGTCTAGATCTTTAAAAGATCTTGTTCATATCTTGATAGAAACTGAATTAAACCTGTGTATCAATTTGGAGAGAATTGACCTCTTTACCGTGTGAAGTCTTCCAATCTATGAACACAGTCTGTGTCTCCATTTATTTAAACCTTTTATTTTTTTCATCATCACGCTTTAGTTTTTGGCATACAAGTCCTGTACATGTTTTGTTAGATTTGCACTTAAGTATTTCATAGTTTTGAAGAGCTTGTAAATGATATCGTATTTTTAATTTCAGTGTCCACATGTTCATTGCTAGTACCTAGAAATACGATTGATTTTTGTATATTGATCTTGTATCCTGCAACTTTGCTGAACTCACTTATGAGTTCTATAGGTTTTTCTGTTCTGGTTTTTTTAAATGAAATATAATAGACATATAATGATATATTAGTTTCAGGTGTACAGCATCGTGATTCAATATTTGTATGTATTGTGAAATGATCACCATAGTAAGTTTAGTTAACACTCATCACCACACAGTTATAAGTTTTTTTTCTTGTGGTGAGAACTTTTAAGATTTACTCTTAGCAGCTTTCGAATATATAGTACAGTATTATTATCTATAGTCACCATGCTGTACATTACATCCCCATGACTTATTTAGTTTATAACTGCAAGTTTGTATCTTTCGACCACCTTTACCCATTTCACCTACCACATATCGCCCACCTCTGGCAACCACCAATCTGTTCTCTGCATCTAGAAGTTTAGTTTTTTGTTTGTTTGTTTAGATTCCACATATAAATGAGATCATATGCTATTTATCTTTCTCTATCTGACTTATTTCACTTAGCATAATGGCCTCAAAGTCCATCCATGTTGTCACAAATGGCAAGATTTTATTCTTTCCTATGGCTGAATAATATTCCATATATATATTTATGGAATATTATTCCACATATATAATATTCCTACGGCTGAATAATATTCCATATATACATAATATTCCATATATATATATTTATACACACCACATTTTCTTTATCCATTCATCCATTGATAGACACTTAGGTTGTTTCTGTATCTTGGCTATTGTCAATAATGTTGCAATTAACATGGGGGTATATGTATCTTTTTGAATTAGTGTTTTGGCTGCCTTCAGATAAATACCCAGAAGTAGAATTGCTGAATCATATGGTGGTTCTATTTTAAAATTTTTGAGGATCCTCCATACTCTTTTCCATAGTGGTTACACCAATTTAAATTCCCACCAACAGTGCACAAGGGTTCTCTTTTCTCCACATCCTCACCAACAGTTGTTATTTTTTGTCTTTTTGATAATAGCCAGAGTTTTATAAGTTTTATTTTCTTTGATTTCTTGGGAATTTCTGTGTAGACCATTATTTTATCTGTAAATAGAGACAGTTTTTCTTTCTTTCCATTCTGTATGCCTTTTGTTTCCTTTCTTTCTTTCTTTAGTTCAGTTCGGCATGACTAGAACTTCCAGTACTATGTTGAATAGCCATAGTGAAAGTGAACATCTTTACTTTATTCTTCATCTTTGGGGAAAGCATTCAGTCTTTCACCGTGAAATATGATGTTAGCGGTGGGTTTCTTGTAGATATTCTTTATCAAGTTTAGAAATTTTTTCTGAGAGTTTTTATCGTGAATAGTTATTGAATTTTGTCAAATTTTTTTCTGCATCAGTTTATTCTTTAACCTATTAACATGGATTACATTTATTGATTTCAAATATTGAACCAGCTTTGCATCTCAGGAATTAAACTTTCTTGGTCTTTTCACATATAGCTGAATTCTATTTGATAATATTTTTGTTGAGAATTTTTGCATCTATATTCATGAGAGAGATTCTTCTGTATGTCTCTTTTTTTTGTGCTGTCCTTGTCTGATTTGGTATCAGTGTTATACTGACTTCATAAAATGATTTGAGAAGTGTTCACTCCTTTTTAATTTTCTGGAAGAGACTGTGTAAAGTAGGTGTTAAACGTTTGATAGAATTCACCAATGAGTCAATTTGGACATGGATATTTCTTTCATCAGTTTTAAAATTACAAATTCAATTTCCTTAATAGTTGTAGGGCTATTCAAAGCATCTAGTATGTGCTTTTCAAGGAATTGACCCATTTCATCTAAGGTTGTCAAAGTTACATGTGTAGACGTATTATCTTTTTGATGTCTGCAGGGTCTGTAGTTGCATTCCATGTTTCATTTCTGGTTTCTGGTTGGTCAGTTGTATCTTCACTCTTTTTTTTCTTTGTCAGTCATGCTAGAAGTTTATTGACTCTGTTCATCTTTTTAAAGAACCAGCTTTTTGTTTCTTTGATTTTCTCTATTGTTTTTTGGCTTTGAGTATCAATTTCTGCTACTATATTATAATTTCCTTCCTTCTGCTTGCTTTGGGCTTATTTGCTCTTTTTTTTCTAGTTTCTTAAGATGAGAACTTAGATTATTGATTTGAGGCATCCTGCCCAACTAAGATAAGCATTTTTGTACTATAAATTTCCCTCTCAGCACAGCTCTAGCTGCATCCCACAAATTTTGATACGTTGTGTTTTTATTTTCATTCAGTTATGTGTATTTTTTAAATTTCCCTTGACTTCCTCTTTGGCCTGTAGATTATTCATTTGTATGTTGTTTAGTTTCTAAGTATTGGGCAATTTTCCTGTTCCCTTGCTGTTAGTGATTTCTACTTTGATTCCACTGTGGTCAGAGAACATACCGTGTATGATTTAAATTCTTTTTTAAATTTTTGAGGCTTGTTTTATAGCCCAAGATAGGGTCTGTTTTGGTATTTGTTTTGTGGGTCCTTGAAAAGAATGTGTGTTTTTCTGTCATTGGGTGGAACATTCTATAAATGTCAACTAGATCCTGTTGGTTGATGGGGTTGTTGAGTTATTTTATATCCTTGCTGATTTTCTGTCTAGTTGTTCCATCAGTTTTTAAGAGAAGTGTGTTAATGTCTCCAACTACAATTGTGCATTTGTCTGTATCTTATTTAAGTTTTCTGAGTTTTTGCTTCACATATTTTGTAGTTCTGTTGTTGGTGCATAAACATTTAGGGTTGCTATATCTTCTTGGTGGATTGACTCTTTTCTCATTATGTATGTCCCTCTCTGTTCCTGGTACTTTTCTTTGCTCTGAAGTCTACTGTAATAAACTTCATAGTTATTTCTGAAGTCTACTCTAATAGACTTAAACAGAGTATTTGCTCTGAAGTCTACTTTATCTGACAGCAATATAGCCTTTCCTGCCTTCTTTTGATTAATGTTTGCATGGTATATCTTTTCCCATCATTTTGTTTTCTACCTTCCTACATTATTATATTTGAGGTGAGCTTCTTGTAGACAGCATAAAGTTGAGGTTTTTTCATACACTTGGCCAATCTCTGTCTTTAATTGATATATTTAGACAATTTACATTTAAGGTAATTATTGATATTTCAGGGCTTAAGTCTACAATTTAATTTTTTGTTTTATGTTTGTTCTCTCTGTCTTTTGTTTTTCTGTTTTCTTTTTTCTGCCTTCATGGGGGTTACTTGAACATTTTTAGAATTCTATTGTGATTTATCTAAGTATTTTTGAGTGTATCTCTTTGTATAGCTTTTTAGTGGTTGCTCTATGTGTCACATTATATACACATAATTTATCACAGTCTACTTGTCTTGACATTTTACTCGTTTGAGTGAAGTGCAGAAATCTTACCTCCCTTTACATCCCTTATACAATAACTGTCTTAAACATTTCCTCTATAAACACTGAGAACCAAATCAGACAGTGTTACAATTTTTGCTTCAACCATCAACCACAATTTAGAAAACTCAAAAAGAGAGGGAAAATCTGTTATGTTTACCATATTTTTACTCTTTCCATTGTTCTTCTCCGATGTCCCAAGATTCTTTCTTTTATCGTTTCATTTCTGTTTCAAGAACTTCCTTCAGCCATGCTTTTAGGGCAGGTCTTCTGGGGACAAATTTATCTTCCTTTATTTGAAAATGTCTTGATTTCCCCTTCCTTGATGGTCTTTTTTGCTGACTGTAGGATTTGGGATTAACAGGTCTTTTCTTTTGGTACTTGAAAAATGTTGTGCCACTTCCTTATGGCCTCCCTGCTTCCTGATGAGAAATCTCTATCCTTTGAAATGTTTTTCTCCTTTAATATAAGGTGATGTTTCTCTCTTGCTACTTTCAAGAGTTTTTCCTTCTTTTAGTTTCAGAAGCTTGACTATGATGTGTCTTGACAATGATTTCATCATGTCTATTTTTTGGGGGGGCTTACTCAGCTCCTTGAATCTAGTTTTACGTCTTTTGCCAAATTTTGGAAAATTTCTGGTATTATTGCTTTGAATACTTTTAGCCTCATTTTCGTTCTTTTCTTCAGAAATCCAATGACATGAATACTAAGTCTTTTGTTATAGTCCCACAGATCTCTGAGTCTCTGCTCATTTTTAAATTTTTCAGTGTATTTTCTCTTCACTTTCAGATTGGTTATTTATATTGTTCTACATTCAAGTTCACTAAATATTTCCTCTGCCCTCTGTATTTTGTTGTTGAGCCCATCAATTGAGTCTTTTATTTCGGCTATTGTATTTTTTAGTTGGAAAAATCTCCATTTTTCTTCTCTACATTTTCAATTTCTTTACTGAGACTTTCTATTATTTTTAATTTATAGGGGAGGAGCTTCTCATTACTGTTGAGGTGGGTGGGAGTTCTGGCTCCCCACTAGGTCTCCTCTGATACACCAGGGCTCGGTGGGGCAGAGGTGTCTCATTATTGCCCCCCCCCCCACCATGGCCTCCACTGACACTGAAGTCGGGGGAGGTTGGCCTTGTTACTGATGGGTCTTAGTCTGTCAGGCTGCCACAATAAAATACCATAGACTGTTTGGCTTAAACAACAGGAATTTATTTTCTCACAGTGCTGGAGCCTAGAAGCTCAAGTTCAAGGTTCCAGCAGGATTTGGTTCCTGGTGAGAGCTCTCTTCCTGGCAGATGCCACCTCCTTGCTGTGTCCTCACTTGAGAGAGAGAAACAGGGAGAGAGATAGAGTTCTCTTTGGATCCCTTCTTATAAAGACACTAATTATATCATATCAGGTCCCTGCTCTTATGGCTTCATTTAACTTTAATTATCTCCTTATAGAACTTATCTCCAAATACAGTCACATTTGGGGTTACGGCTTCAACATAAGAATTTTGGGGGGACACAGTTCAGTCCATAGTATGACGGATGGTCATGGAAGTCCCATATCTCTTGTAGGCTTCCTCTGACACAGCCCCAAGGGGAGAGGGAGGAGCAGCTCATTACTGCTTGGTGGGGGGGGGGGGGGTCTCCATTGACACAGCAGTGCCACAAATGTGATAGAGGTAATTACTCTCGTGATTACCCTAGGTCATCTAAGACTCCACCTATTAGAATGGAGTGAAATTCCCCTGCTGCCCTGGAAGAGGTAAGTTGTCACGTGAGAGGGCCTGTGAGGGGACGCAAGGCGAGAAATTGTACGTGGCCTCTGGGAGTCAAGAGTGGCCCTGCTGACAGACAGTAAGAGGATGGGGACCTCAGCCCTATAGCTGCAAGCAATGGAATTCTGCTGACAACCACACGAGCTTGGAGGAGGACCCTGAGCTCCCGACAGGAAGCAGCCTCGCTGACCCCTTGACTGCAGCCTTGTGAGATCCTGAGGAGAAGGCCTGGCTAAGCCATGCCCATACTCCTGACCCGCAGAAACTGGGAGATGATGAATGTATGTTGTTTGAAGCTGCTAAGTTGATAGGAATTTGTAATCATGCAATAGATAACGAACACAGCCTCCAATTCCCAAGTCACATTTGTGATCTCTTCTCCCCACCCTATACACTGGATCAATGACATAAATAAGCAGTAAGTATAAACATTTGGGGCTATGCTTAATGATTTATCTGCAGCAAAAGCTGATAGCTTGATACATTTCTTGTCACCTGAAGAAGTGAGTGGGCTTATTGGAGAATAGTCTCTTTGCCAAAAGTTGGAGGAAACAACAAAGGGTAATAAAATTTAATATCAGAGGAGATGCTAACAGATGGACTGTGGGCTTTAAAAAAACAAATGTTGGAATCTCTAAGGTGAATGAATCCTTTATGACTAAAAGTGGAAGATAGGTTTTATGAGTATACAGCAAAAAGAGTAACCAAGCAAAGTTGAACTATCATGAAAAAGATTGAAAATAAAAAGTTAAAAGGAACAAATCTATGATTAGCATCAAAAAGTACATCTGTGCCAAGAAGTTAATCGAAGAATAAAGCAAAACAATTTTAATAATGAAGATAATAATAACAAAATACCTCATGTTAAGAAACCTGAAAATCAAGACAAAGTCACCATGGGGCAGATACTGCCGCTGCTGGCACGGGTGTGGAGATGCCACCAATGAAACAAGTTTTCAGCACAGAAGCACAAACATGTCAGTCATTTCTTGCCCATTTCAAAATTCCAAAAGAAGTTGTGTCCAAGATACAGCATGAGTCTCATGCTAGCCAAACATCATATTATTTTCTCCTCAATTAAATCTTCTTGGTGAGCTACAAATGTTTCTTTTGTCGCTAACCGCTCCAGGTGGGCCTTGTTAGCTCCCAGTTCGTTGCCAGATTGTGAAGCCCACTGCTCAACCCAGCGCTGTCATTTCCTTCTCTTCCCACAGTCGCTACCTCCACGCTCTTAAATCACAACTGCTTGCCACTCCCGCTCTCCCCTGCGCTCCCACCTCCTCATGTGCCTCCACATGGCCCTGTGCGGTGGAAACAAAATTCACTCATCCGCCTGACGTCACCTTTCTCCTCCATCCTCCTCCAACAAAGCTCGCCTCTTCTAGGAAGGTGATTCTGAAACTATTTTAATGACAAATTTAAGAAGCACAGAATCTGCTAATAAAAATAATCTACATTTGATCTCATGGAGGTCCATACTTCCCCCCTTAAACAACCCCCTCCTTTCCATATGTCCCTGGGTCTCAACTGTGAAGCAAATATGAATTACCAGACCAAGAGGCAGAGCCCACGAGACTATATTCTAGGTGGTGTCTCTCTTGCTGTTGGAGAATAGCTTACGTAATTCTTAACTGGCTGGTAAAAAGTGTTTTGGGGAACTTAGCCTCCAGTTCTGAAAATTCTATTGTTTCATCGATTGGTTTAACTATTAATTCAATAAATGCTTCTTGCTGTTGATGAAGTGCTGACAGGGCTCTGTGCTGGATGCACCCTGGGGAAAAGCAGACTTTCTAGTGTGGGAGGTAATCAAGATGAAAAATAAAGGAAACACGCAGATTGTGATAAGTGTTTTGAAGGAAGTGAAGAGAGTTTGGGGATGGGGACAAGGAAGACGGGAGGGAGGTTAGGAAGTCTTCAGTAAAGTTGTTTTCAGCGACCACATTTGGCTGTGTCCCTTTTTTTGGCCTCTGCGCTCTTTGTCTCTCTGTTCTTCGTGACTTTCGTTCTCCATTGTATCGGTTTTCTCTTTTTGACTCAGAAGCTGGTACCCACCTGCTGCTTAAAACTCAAGGAAGGAGACAGGTTTGAGCTGTGTCTGTTCTGGAATCGGAGCTCCTCTGGCCTGGAGTTCTGGCGTTTCCACTTGCCAACTGTGCAAGCTTGTGCAAATTTCTTCTTGGTTTTCTCATTTATAATATGTTGGTAATTATGATTCCTAGATTCTAAGGTGGTTGAGAGAATTAATTAAAATACAATGTGCAAAATAATTAATACAGTGCCTGGCATATAGCACATATCAGCAGATGTGAGCTGTCCTGTTGTTTCATCTGGTCCGCATTTAAGATAAGCTGCCTTTACAGATACGTATGTGTAGGGAGGGTGCTGATTTATGGTACTATGGCCCCCAAAGATCCAAGCACCCAATAAGCATAATTAACAGAGTTGAAAAGCCTATTAGTTGCAGTCTCATACATTTTTATACAAATATATTTCCTTATTGCAATGGCTTTGCACACATGTTAAGGAGCAGGACAGTCAGATGGACTACACTAGAGTAAAATTTAAAGAAATATTAAGACCTAGGCATCTGTAGCATCTTTAGAACCAATCTATTTGTAAGCACTATTTGTCCCAGCCCCAATTTTCCTTTAGGATTCAACCATAGCCAATAGGAGGAAGGAGATCAAACCCATCCTGAACCTCCTTTGGAGTGAGACCTCTTCTGAAAAGTTCTGAGACTTTAAGCCAGGGTGGCATTAAAAGGTTTCTGGGCTACAATACTCAGCTGCTCTAATTAAACGGTGACCTTGTTCTCTCTGACTCCACTGAGCTCGTCTACGTAGGGTTGTGTTCTATACTCTTGGGCTTCGACGCAGCTCCCGAGCTTTAGCGCGAAGTCCCTGCAGCCTCCTTCGCGGTGCTCGTTGTATGCGCTCAGCCTCTGCTTTGCTTTGCTACTAAAGCGAGTCCCTGAGACTTTGAGCATCTTTCCCTGTGGGCCTCAACCTTGCTCTTCGGGAAAAGATCGTGGCCACACTGTTAATCTCCATATGCGGGTCACAAGAATCTCCGTGCTTTTTTTAAATTTAAAGGACAGTCATCATCGGCCAAACTGCCTCTCCTAATTTTAACTCTTTGCCCTTTGAAACTGAAGCCTTTATAATTTCTAATTTGTGCACAATTTGCTCAATGGCTGTTCCCTCAGACTTTCGGGAAGCATTTGCTCTGATGCTCCCGTATCACGTCTGTTTACACGCTACCTCTATTCTGACGCACCTCCTTCAACACACACACTCTGCCTTTTTCTTTGGTCATCACAGCATCGAGAGTAGTGCCGGCGATAGTATTAGTACATAGTACTGTATACTAGTATACTGGTACTAGTACTCTTATAGTGTAATAGTACATAGTAGGCACTCGAGAATATTTGCTGAATAAACAATGCTTACGTATATTCATATGCTTGCTTCAGTCTCTAATGGGATTATTTGTTTTACATAGAGCAAGACCTACTATGCAAGTCTAATTACATGTAAAATTTGACAAGGTCTAAAAAAATAGACATATAACTGGTTTCATCACTGTTTTTATAGTTTAGTAGGTGGTATTTAGATCAGCAGTGCAGAAGTATTTTCCTGCCTTAAAAGTTGTGACAAATATTGAGGTGGACCTCAAGTGTGTCAGTAGAATGTGATGGCCTGTCTGCATTTCTGTGTGAGTTAGAAGACACTGTACCTTTTGTGTATCTGTGTTGTCCGTCAAGGTCCATTCCGCGTCTGACTCCATAGTAGATTTTGAATGTATAAACACCATAGCTGAAGCACTGAAACACATATAGGGGAAACTATTAAAAAATTTAGGTACAAAACTAATAAGCCTTAATAAATATTTTTGAAATAAAATGCAGTCCATCTGGGAGAAGCATAAATTTTATTTCCATTCATTAGGGTGATCCACTCACTGACTCATAGTTCTAACTTCCTCTCCCACTTTGAAAAATTAGTCACTCTATGTGATGGAACATTGCAACTAAAGGTCTATTATATTTTCGATTTGCATAACTTGTGAATACTATCTATAAATACTAGTATTTTCCTCAATTTTGGAAATTATATAATGACAAAAAAACCCTCAAACCAACTATTAGTGTGATGTGTCTCGGTTTATCTTCAGAGGCCTTAAATGGAGGGCTTTATCTGAAATGGATACAAGAAGCAGTGGCAGCTTTTTGCCTGAGCAATGCTTTCCTTAACGACGTTTGTATCAAGATCCACTCTTTTAGCAAAATGTTTACCTTTCTGCATCTCTTACTTGCTCTCCCCAGATAGACTTAATAAGGAAAAAGGTGTTCTAGAAAAACCCTGCCCTTTTTAAACTTCCGGGGGTTGCTCTGTTCCCCAGTCAGCTATGATCTCACTCCAGCAACCAGTGAGTATTCCAGAATAGCAGCAGTAGCTTCGCGTGTGCTTCTCTTTGAACAGGAGCTCCTCTAATGCCGGCTTGCTTGGAGCAGGTCGGGTGGGGTCTCATCAACCTCTTCGTGTAAGGAGTTTTAATGGTGGGCATAGTTTTTCCTAAACTTTCTATCCCAAAGCTTCCAGAGTACTCTTCTTGATAAATTTACTAAAACTATTCAATGCTACTGCCTCTCAGAAGCATGTACTATCCAGAATATCATTACGGAAGCGGGCAGTGGGAGAAATGACAGAGGGGCAAGCTTCACTGAGCAACTGGGGACCAGGGGACTGGGTTTCCTACAGACAGAGGAGCAGATGGAAATCACAGGCTCATCACTGTGCAGTCTGAGGGTTTGGTTCAACAAACAAGAGACTGCCCGGTGCAGGCTCGTTTCTCTCCACCGGGCGTGGCCGAAGCACGCTTTTTGACTTGGCATGTGGAGTGGTAGTAGTGTGGAATCTGCAGCAAAGGGCTTGTTTGCAAATCTTCTTTGGATGACACGTTGGGTTTGCAGAGAGCCGCACTGTAATTTTCCTCTGCGGCACTTTAAGGATGTGGAATTGAACGCCTGAGCTAATTCTCTAATGCTAACCGCCTTCCTCTGCGAGGAGAGAAAATACATTGCAGAGCCGTGCTATGAATTACAGTAGCTGAAAAGTCAATCGCCAAAAGGCAGCCTGCTCCAGATCCCCTGGTTTCAGGTTTGAGGACAGAGAGGAAGGCTTGAGGATGTGTGAGTCATGCTGCGCTCTTAGAGCTTTCGCTGGAGCTTCTGGGGTGAGGTGCTTGGTGCCCGTACTGCCCGTCTGGATGCAGTGAGAGCTTTAGTGGTTCCTCAAGAAGGCTTATTAATAGCAGAGGACTGAAGTAGTAAGTGTGCCATGTATAGCACTTGAGGGAATGAGCAGCGCCCGAGAAGGCTCATCAGGACTTGCCGTTTGGTTTTTCTCTGGCCCTGGGGAAACAAATGTATTGATCAGATCTTTAGAGAAAAAGAGCGTGCAGTGGGCTTACTGCGCGGAGATATGACAGACCAGGAGTGGTTTTTTTGATGAAATATCCTGCCAGAGAGACTCACAAGGCTGCTGACCCGAGTGGCAGAGGGAAAGTAAAAGACGTCAAGGTTGGTTTCTGCTTTAAATTCTCTTAACCTCTTAAGGTAACAATGCTGACTTTGAATATATCTTACTCAAAATCATAAATTCCAAACTTAAGAGTCACTGATGGAAATAGTCTTAAAGATTAACCACCTTTCCCTCCCATCCCTGCTGCTGAGTCTCCAGCACTGGATAATACACCGGGAAGTAAAAACATTTTGTGTAGCAGGGAAACTGAAAAATGAGATATACATGATTAAAGATGTCAAACCAAAACTTAGCGACAAGATTAGTGGCTACAACTTAAGTCACATTATATTTGTATATGTACAAGCTGTAACATTTCCTGGGTTTTTTCCTTGACTGAACCCATTACATAAGGAAACACACATAACTGGGTATAAATCGAAAACATGAATTTATTGGCTCATATAACTGAAAAGTTCAGGGATCTGGCTTCAGGCACAGTTGGATCTAGCTGCTCAAGTGATGTCATCAGGATCCTCTTTCTCCATCTTTCAGCTTTGTGTTGCTTTGCGTTGCCTTCATCCTCAGGAAGGTCTCCCTATGTGATGGTTTCTAGCAGTTACAGATTTATGTTTTGAACTTGGTAGCCCCAAAAGAAAGCAAGTTTCTCTCTACCAATATCACAGGCTTAAGTCTGGGCCCATCCCTGACCCAGTTACTGCAGCCATAGTGCTGGAGTCGCCCTGATTGGCAGGCCTGTGCTGTCCACCCCCCCAGGAAGCAAATACACTGAAAGTGGGTGAGGGAGTTGTTCCTCAAGGAGATCAGTGTACTGTCATCAGAAGAGGAAAGGGGAAAACAAGTCCTTCAGTCCTTTACACCCAAACGTGAGTGGCCTCCTTAGGAAGCTCCGTGCTTGTTCAAATCATGTTGCCTTTTACTCAATATGTTTGTTTTGTTTTTTGGTAAGGAAGGCTGGCCCTGAGCTAACATCTGTTGCCAATCTTCCTCTTTTTTGCTTGAGGAAGATTATCACTGAGCTAACAACTGTGCCAGTCTTCCTCTATTTTGTATGTGGGATGCCGCCACAGCATGGTGTGATGAGCAGTGTGTAGATCCGCATCCAGGATCTGAACCTGCAAACCCTGGGCTGCCAAAGTGGAACATGTACACCTAACCACTATTCCACTGGGCCAGTCCCAACATGTTTTTTTTAACTCCATTTTTTAATTGCCTCCCGAGTCACTTTACAAACTGTAAAATAAAATTTGTCTCATTAGTTTATAATTACATAACATTTTTACATGAAATATCTAACCATATTAAATAGATTAGGATTCTTTCCACTGTTTGAGAGTGAATATACAAAGCAATGCAAAAGAAAATTCCAAAACTGGATTTGAAAAAATGATCTAAATCAAAGAATTATTGAGTTATTACTAGAACCCCCCGAGGTACCTACATTGAAAGGCACATTACTCATTTGGGTAGATGAGTCATGTTTAACGAGGCCCTTGTCCTTAATGAAAGCTTGGCTTCGCTGAGGTTCTGACTGTAAATGCAAAAGGAGGCAGAACTTTTATGAGCTGAGTCCTCAGACTGAGCTTCCTCCTGAGCATTTGAAAGATGGAATGATTCAATGCTGAGGAGCACCTCTCCAGCACAAGCGTGGAAAGCACTCTGCTCCCCTCCTCAACGATGCCGAGATTCGGGAAGGCGCTCCTGAGCAGATGGCTGGACAGACTCAAGCATTAGTTGCTGAGCCTGCATGCTTGCTAATTAATTCTTCAGTTTACTAGGATTAAAACGACTGCAAAACAAGGCATCCCTTAAAGTCAGCGCCAGGTGAGCGTCTCAACCCCGTATCTATTGTGAGGACAGTTATTTCAAACAGCTGAGGGCTGCCGTCAACTCACAGACTCGCCTTACCTGCCCTGTTGGTTTAATTAAACTGGTTTCCATTTGTGAAAGGACCGTCTTCAGCTGTAATACTCCCGTTCTCCTGGCTGCGTTTCCCAGCTCTCCAGCTACAGTGGTGAATGGGGTCCATAGGAGGTTTCGTTTGACAATTCGGATGGACAATGCGGTTGATGCTTATTATTGAGAAAGCAGAATTTGCAGGACCGTGGCTCAAATACCCTGGGTTTGAGAATTAAAAATTGTCAATTCTGGGGCCGGCCCTGCGGCCAAGTGGTTAGGTTTGTGCGCTCTGCTTCGGTGGCCCAGGGTTTGCTGGTTTGGATCCTGGGCACGGACCTACACACCACTCATCAAGCCATGCTGAGGTGGCATCCCACATAGAGGAACTGGAATGATCTATATCTAGGATATACAACTATGTACTGGGGCTTTGGGGAGAAAAAAAAGAGGAAGATTAGCAGTAGATGTTAGCTCAGGGCCAATCCTCCTCACTAAAAGAAAAAAAAGCAGTGCATATCACTTAAAAAAAGAAGCTGTAAATTCTAGTCTTGACACAGCTGCTTACTATGTTACCACATGTCCCCAAACTTCTGGATATTCCTTCCTGGGAAAGAGGTGAACTGAATACTGACTGACGTCACTCAGAGCAGGGAGAGCGCACTGAGTATCTGCTGTGGAGGATATTGAGATCAGGCAGTATTTTCACTCTACAAAAGGTTATGGAAAAATCTAAGGCTTAAGATTTTTATTGTATAGAACTCTTCAAATTTGTTAAAGGAGTTTTGGGGAGGGTTCTTTTCCTATTGGAATTCTGATGTTGACAGTGGGTGTGCTGATGTGAACCACACAGCTCTTTGTCCCGAGCTGTAAAGGGACTCTCCAGAGTGGTTGTGTGACAAGACTGGCTCTTCAAGAGCATCATTCCCTAAGAAGAACAAGCACATTTTGAAGGATGTCATAATTCGGACACATTGCTAGGCTATTGTTGTCATTTGAAAAACGAGCACTATAATCCAAAGCCCTGAGGTCTAAAAAGATTCAGGGCACAATCATTTTTTTTAATATGGCATCAGACACACAAGATAAAAATAGGTTAGTGGGTATAAATGAAGTCAAGAGACACTCCTTCTCTTCCTACTCCATTTGCTCATTATCATAAGCATCTCTCTTTGGGAGGGAACTTTAGATGACATTTGTAAAAGCAGATTCTTGTGTTCACTTAATCTGGTGAAATGGGAGGGGTAATGTGATGAGAATATCAAAGGTCTAATTGGGACTAGAGAGAAGGGTATTATCTTTTTAAAAAAATGTTTTTGGTGAGGAAGATTGTCCCTGAGCTAACATCTGTGCCAATCCTCCTCTATTTTGTATGTGGGATGCTCTCACAGCATGGCTTGATGAGCAGTGTGTGGGTCCACACCTGGGATCTGAATCTGCGAACCCTGGGCGACCAAAGCAGAGTGTGCGTGAACTTAACCACTATGACACTGGGCCAACCCCGATGTTATCTTTTTTAAATATAGAAATTGGGATAGATTTTGTAGGCTCACTGAAACTTGTATGTTCTAGTAAGTTATGAAATTTATTAGAAAGTTGGGTTATCAATAAGCAACTAGCAAACTAAGTGCTATTATCGTGATCTAAAACACTAAATTAGCTTCTCAACCATTCAACATTTTATAATGATCACTATATACTAAATAAGAAGAAAAAGTAATTCTTAAGATTTTTATTGTCTAGAATTCTTGAAATGTGCTAAAGAGGTTTTGGTTGGGTTCTCTTCATTTTGACATTCTGTTATCATAACTCGGTTTGCTTGCTGCTGTTTGCCTGACTCTCAAGCTCGGACCCACCTATTTGACCCCCTGTTGGACTGAAGGTCTTGCATGTACTGCCAACTCAGTGTGTCCATAACAGGATTCTTCACCTTCCCTTCAAACCTGCTGCTTGCCCAGGGGTCCTATTTCTATAAATAACATTACCATCCTTCCAGTTGCCCAAGTCTGAAACCTAGAAATTATTCTTGATTCCTGTCTCTCCCTCAACCCCTGCTGTATCAATCAGAGTTCAGTTGGAGAAAAGAGCCATCAGAAGATATTGGTAATTACACATATCTTCATCTATAGATTGATACAAGTAGGTAGACATTTACATACACACGCACACACATATATTCAGGGATTCGATTTCACACAATGTGAGCACTGGTTATGAGTCACTGAAAGGCTATTCTCTTTGCATCTGATATTGGAGCTTCAAGTCCACAGGATGGACAGTCAGGAAGGGAAAGTGAATGTAAAGAGAAGGAGAAAAGAAGAATCTGGAACTCATAAGCATGAGCTGGAGAACTTTAGGAGAGACTGAAACCCATGTCAGGTCATGCTGCCTCCGACCTGGATGGTGTGCGTACCCCACCTGAGCCGAGCGCTCTGCCCACAGCTGGACCAGCAGAGGGAGAAGCCGAAGCATGTCCAGGGCAGGGTGGCACAGAGGCCGGCCTGGCCTCTGCCTCACACAACGCTGTGTATGAGCCTGCAGATAAATGACAACATGTGTGAACTAAAAAATTGTCGTTGCTTCACACCATTAGAAGATAAAGCGAAGTGTATTTAAAATTGTAAGAGTTTATTCGAGCACTTCTGAATCCCAACCAGGTAGTGCCAAACCGGAAGTGGTCAGGCGCACTCCACCCCAGGAGCCAGGGGAAAGACATTAGTACAGAGAAAGTGCCACAAGCAAAGACGAGACTATTTGACTGGCTAAATTTTAAAGCCCCGTTGGCTGTTTGTGATTGGCTGTCCTTAGTGGTTTGATTTTGTAACCTGGAGGCATTTATAGGATTAGATTTTGGTTTGCTTGCGTCTGTCGCCAGGGCATTAGAGCCACCTCAGTCTAATGGCCTCCCTGTTTAGTCAACTTAACAACCTCCATCCTCCAGATCTCCCACAAGAACCTCCCATGGAGCTCCCCTTAAGCACACGGGAAAGGGAATGCTCGGGAAGGTGGTTGAGCCCAGCCAGGTGGACGCGCTCCAAAGCCGCACCTGCACGGAGTCGGTCGCATGGGAATCTTCATCTCCCAACTGCACTGGCTTCTCTCGCCTGTGCTCCACCGCAGCCTGCCGCGACTCCTCTACCTCACTTCCTGCCCCTCCCCTCGAATTGGTGCTCAAGTGAGGTGATCATTCAAAATAAAATCTGCTGAAAAGCCATCGCTGCCCATAGAAGAAAATGCCACGTCAGTAGAATGACCGATACAGCCCACAGTGAGTTGACCACTGCCACCTCTGCCATCTCATTGCCTGCCACTCACCTTTGGGCACTCTAAGCTCCAAGGAACTTTCTTTTTCTATGAACTCACTACGCTTTCTCTCACCTTAATGGTTTTACATTTTCTCTGTTCTCCTTGCCTCGAAACTCTTTCCCGCTGAGCTCTGCTCCTTTCCCAGGTCTCATGTGAATATCACTAGTCACCAAGGCCATCCACAAACGTGCTGTTGCCTTCCCTGGTGCCCTGTGCCACCCTTGCCATAACACCCATCACATTGTATTATTTAATGCGGATCTTGCGTGCCAAGCTGTAGGAGGGCAAAGACTGTGCCCATCTTACTTATTGTTGTATTTTCAGAGGCTGGTGGATAGTAAGTGTTCAATAAGTAGTTGCTTAATAAAGGAAAGAATTAAAGGCTTCTAGGAATTACAGGCAAAGCCCTGCCTTCCCATCCTAGCTGGAGACGGACAAGACTGAGGTTTGTCACCATTGACAAAGCACATGATCGCATTCATGGAATTTTATGGAAGGCGCTGTCTTGGAGACAGGAAAGGGGTTACTGAGGGAAAGTATGCAAGCTGAGATTTAACAAATGAGTGAGTCTATCAAGGGACAAGTGGCAGGGATTGCGGCAGAGGGAGGAGGTCTATGGAGTCTCGTGTGTGAGAGATCACAGCATGGGTTAGAGCTCACCGGGGCTGGTGGGCAGACGCTGAGGCCCGGGGAGAGCAGGCGGGACCAGACACCATGATACACTCCGGACTTGAGATTTTTCTCCTGTGGGGAAGGGGAAGCCTGAAAGAACTGTGAAGCAGGATGCACCTCCACACGCGTGGTGGAGGCTCATCTGCAGCCCTATAGGAAAGGGATTGGCAAAGGTGAGCAGTGGCAGGCTCTTTCAAGTTTTAAGGGATAGAGACTTGCTTAGCTCATGGGGACCATTGAAAAGATTCGTGGTGAAATTAGGGAAGACACGTAACCTTGTCAGCCACTGCCCACCCAGACCTCATGACAATTAGAGCAGTGTTGTTCCTGCTTCTACACGGCTCGGGTCCCTGTACTCTCTTGTTGCCCCCTGGGCTCCAGACGCTCCCTGTGTCTCCCCGGGCAGAGATGCAGCAGCTCTCTGCAGCTTCTCTGTGTGTCTCAGCTCCCCAATAGAGAGGACCTGATTGGCAGCTAGTTTTAACCCAGTGTGGAGCACCCACTCCTACCCCAGTTTGGGCAGGTCCTTGATGCTTGACCTCCTCCCAGGCCTGTGATTGGCTGCCTTTGGGTCAGATCCTTTTATCAGCTGTGGCCACTGTGAGGCTTGCAGTATAACATATAAGCAATCAGCCTTGAGAACCTCTAGGAAGGGGGCTGTAGGTGTGGCGGGCACTCCAAGGTGTCTCAGAGAAGAGAGCAGAGCTGCAAGGGCCCTCCCAGGGCCTGTACACTCTCGGGGAGGGAGGGTGGTGGGGGGGCTCGTCCAGAGACAGGAGGTCAGCTGAAAGGCTCTTGCACCAGTGAGAAGTGGTGAGGGCCGGAACTAAGACAGAGACAATGTGTGTGAAGAACAAAGGGCAAATTAAAACACGTGTTGAGAAGGTAACATTGGCAGAACTTGGGGACTCGACTGATTAGGTTTGGGACACGACAATGCACGACTCCTGCGTAGAAATGGGCTGGTTCTGTCTAGTAAAATTTAGTGCGTTAGGAAGCACAGGAAAAGAAGATGCTGATTCACCACGGAAGAGATGGAGTTTGGCTTAGGATATGTTTGCTTTTGGGGCATCTATAGGACCCCCAGATTGACTGGCCTAACAGGCTGCTGGTTAATGCGTCTGAGATGTGGGTTGGTTATATGGTCAGCACATTCAGGAGAGAGTCCACAACAAGAGAACAGATGGATCACCTGAGGAGAACATGCAGACTGGAGGAAGAGCGGCCGAGGGAACAGCCCAATGGAGGTAGACAGCCCAATGGAGACAAGCAACTAGGCATGGACAGCCCTGAGAAGAATGTGATGCAGCCAAAGCATGAATGTTTTAGACGTTCATGAGGCAATTTATCAATTCATCTCTGAACGTGTTTCATACAATGATATTTATATCTCAGATTTCTCTCTGCTGCTTCTTGCAAGATTTGGATATATGTCTGAAAACCAACTGTATCAGATGTTTGCATTGCCTTCATCTTAGACTGTAAAAAATGTGCGTGCAAGAGTGTTGAATGGATGTAGAACTTGAGATTAAATTCAAGTAATTTTTAACTATTCATTTTTTTCCATATTTACCACTACTTGCAGTATAATCAAAGCCTAAAACTCTCCCGCTTTAGTTAGTACTTTTGTGAAGTGGTACTTTTTTAGATCCAAGCTTATCACTTCCATGTCAAAGAATGTCCCATATTTTCCTGTGGTTCATATCTTTCTTAAGGTACATTAGCCTAAATACTCTAATATTATTTTAGTAATGTCTTTTGTTTTTACTTTCAATATACTTCTTGGCAATTTTCTTGGTATCCTTAGCTGCATACTGGCCTATCTCAAACCACTGTCGTTCAACTCGCATGTTGTGACACTGGGCTCGGAAATCAATTCAGGTGGTCCTGTCAGCATTTAAAAAAATTAAATGAAATAGAACAGAAAATGTTGCAGTATATCACAGGTAGAAAGGATAACTTTGATTTGTAAAAATTATGTTTCACTTGAGTGTTTGTTGCATGATTGTTTGCGTGTGTACGCATGAAGGTGTGTATTTGTGTGTATATGAGTACTGAATTAAGATATAAAGTTTATTTCTTACTGTGGATTATAGTAAAAAAAAGTTTTGATTTTGAGAAATACTGTCCTGACCATTTTGGGGATGACACAAGCTAACTCAGATGCTGTTACACCATGAACTCTTTCTTCATTTGGTAATCCCAGAATTTAGCACAAATGCTTTGCATGGAGTGGACATTAAACAAATGTGCGTGGAACAAATGAGTGAATGAACGAATGAAAGAGCATTAATGTAGTATGGGTTAATTTTCCCTGAACTCATTATCCTACATTTGCTAATGTTCAGGATAGGCTGTGATACAGGAAAAAAATAAGGACAAGAAACCAACTCAGTCCCTTCAGGAGCTTTAAAAAAAGAAACCTGATTTTGCCAGAAACAATTACTAGGCATTGCAGCCACTTCGCTGGGCAGAGAATGCCTGGAACACTAAATGGAAGTGCTATGTATAGCACATTTATAAAGTTTTGAAATATTATCGCACAGCTACAATCTTGTTCATTCCATTTATCGGAAATACATCACTTGTTTTAAAAAATTCTTAGTTCTGTTAAGGAACAATTTTTCCTGATTCTTGAGCTTCCTTATAAAATCGTCCAGCCTAGTGAGTATCTGATTATGGCTAGGAAAAACAAAGACAGATATTTTAGTATGTTTTTTCTCTTTCATGATGAACAAAGTTGCGGGACTTTCTATTTCTCAGGTACCCAGGTCGTGAGACATGCTCCAGCGACACCTTTCCATGGGAGCTGTTCTCTCTGAAAGGAGCTAAGTTTAGTTGGGTTGTCAGATGGAACTTGAACGCAGAGGAATTTAGAGCTAATAGAAATAGAAAACAGCAGATGAATTCCACACTCCTGGCAAAGAGCAACTGAAATCACTGGTGCGACATCCTGAAAAATGGAACCTTCCTCCTCCTTCTACCTGGGGGGAAGTGTCCAATGTCCTCTGTTACAAGATCTGAACAGCTTGTGCAATTTTATCAATAGAGAAAATCTGGAATAGGTTTTTTCCTAGTTTATTTTTCTCTTCCTATTTTTCTGTTAGCTATTGAAGTGAATTCACTGTATGATGGTGAATGACCAGAATTTAGTGATGAAAATATCTAACCATTTTTCATCAAGACTCTAAATGATGGCAGAGGCTCTCAAAATTTTAAATTATCCATAGCCTCACAAAGAGCTGGTCACACACTCTAACCGAAAAGTATTATTTTGTGCTCATAGAATAATAAATATTTTGGTTTAATATGTTTTTGTGGTCGCAGTTTCTCAAGGTTGAAAGGACTCCTAGATTACTCCCAAATATTGGCCCAACAACCAGAGCCGGCTTCAGAGGAGGTTTTTCTGGTTTGCAATAAAAAGAAAATCTAGGATAATGTAGTGATTTTTTCCAAAAAGCTAAATGACTATATTTGTAGGACTATTTTTCTTCCTGTGATTTTATAGCTATCCTACTTTTTTTCATGTGGAGATAACCCTTTTTTTAAAAGAATGAAGTTATGGCTATAGTTGATTTTTTTTTTTAACTTGGGAGAAAATGTTGGTGACCCAAAACTGGGAGTTGCTGATCTAGTCCAAAGCTCCATGTAGCATTCGAATGCCCTCCTCAGTTCCTCTCTGGTAATTTCACTCAGCCTCTGCCAGACCACTGCCAGCAACAGGGAGGGAACCACCTCCCAGAGAACATACATCTGAAGAGAATGCTCTTAGAATGCTCTCTAATGCCTCTTAGAACTCTCTTCATTGAGAATAGAACTCTCTGGAAGTCCTCCTAATGGTCTTATTCAACATTTGGTGCCTGAGAGGAGGTAACTAATCAGAAAATGTGTAGAATTGCTTCATTTTTGATGAGACACTTTCAGATGTATTCTAAATATTTTAACAATCCTTCTTACAGTATATGCATTATAAAGAACATTGTTAAAATGAAAAGAGCTTTGTTGAGCCAAATTACTTCCAGCGCCTACTAATGATTTTTCAGTTTTAATTTGTGCAATGGAATGAAATCCCAGAAGGAGAAAATGGAAGCATATTTTGAATTTACTATAATAGTATTAGCTTGTACTTGGGGAAAATACATTGACAATTTCAAAAGGCCATTCTCTGAATTGTGATCCTTAATCCTGACAGCTTGTGCATTTCATAGTCACTGTGTTAAATTATTATCATAGTTTCTAATCCCTTATGTTGTAGGGTATTTTACAGTTTACAAAGCTGGTTCACATCACGGTCTCACTTAATCCTTACAATAATCTTGTGATACAGTCAGGGCAGGATTTTTACCTTTATTTTAGAGATGCTAAACTATAAATCAAAAACAGTAAGTTACTTGCTTAAGCTCAAGCAATTTGTAAGTAACAGGACCAGGATTTAATCCTAGATCCCCTGACTCCAAATCCATAGCTTTCCCACCAAACCAGGAAAACTTTCATTTGGGTACAAGGATTAATACTTTTCCTCTTATCTTCAAGTTTGCTAACATCTGATGTTAAATCCACTAAAGAGAAGGTACATCAGAGAATACATGATCGATGGAGAATCTCTGGTCAACAGACTTTCAGATCGGTTTGTTCTATTTAAATGGAGTCAAACAAATAATAAGATCAGCCTTCTACAGTTCTGTGTACACATGAGCCCCTGGTAAATATTGTTGACAGACTGCTGTGACAAAGTTAGCACACAAAACTTAAATGATAACTAAAAAGTCATGATACTTCTGACTTGGCACAAACCCAAAGGCATTTCAGTAAAAATTCTGGAGATAAATATATTTGGTACACAGAATTTCTCCCAACTCAGCTTATGATTTTGAGTGACCAACCTAAAATAAGCTTTTCTCTCACATTTTTTCTTTCACAAGAGAGATCAGTTCAGAATAGTCACAGCAATTAGTATTCTGTACGCAGCAGCCCATCTTCAGCTGCAATGGCAGGGTCCAAACAGCCGAAGCCAGAATCCATATGACAGAGCTCAGTTCTTTTTATTTATTTATTCTCAACACATGTGGTCTCTGTAACTCGTGGCTTGGGATTGTGATTATAAGGGCAGGATGACAATTTCTGCAAAGGAAAATGGTTGTTTGCCTAGCTAAAGTTTTAAGGCTGCTGAACAGACGACAATGAACATAGGATTAGCTCACACTTTTACCTGCTGGTTCGAGCAAGTCAGCTACGTTCAACAGTTTCTCAAGGACAAGAGAAAATTCGTGCTGGCTTTATATCAAGACGCTAACTCCAAATAGACAAGAGAAACAAAAGCGGGAGCAGGACCAATAGATAAAAGAGCCCTTGTTAGTGGACTGAAGCGGTTGCTACAAATAGGACAGCGGAAGGAGAGTTGGGAGGGGGAAGAGGAAAGCAAGGTCAAAGAAGGATGATATCAATAGAGTATCTCCAAATAGCACAGAATGCAGCAAGAAGTAGCAGCAGATGTCAGTCCAGCCCAATGTCAACCCCCATGGAGCTATGTAGAAAGACTTGGAAAGAAACAGCATCGCTGCAGTTGGTATTAGGAGTAACGAGAGAGCAGATGATACCTTTCTCCCCATGAAATGAAAGCCACGTCTTGCCACTGGCCATAGCCTCATCTCCTTTCTGGCCGGCCCCCTTCAAGCTTTTAGGTTTTTTTCTCTTTATTTCAGATCTTTTCTCCCCTCCTTTTCTTTTGATTTCCTTTCTTCTTCCAGACTCCCTTGCTGCCAATTCTAACTCTGATCCTCACCCCACTGGCTGTTTCTTGCTTATGCCGCCAGGCACTCTGGTTCCAGATGCTTACCCTGGCCTCAGCAACATTCCAGGGCTGATGATGCATAACCAGGAGGATCTACTTACTGCAGCACACAGAAGTTCCCATCGTGATTTCAGACATTACTGGCATGGGTTGACTTTTATAACTGTGGAAGAAAGCCAAAAATGCATAAAGGAACTCTGTTTTCAGAGTTCACATCCCTTAATTTTAGTGAATGGATGTGGGTGTGTTGAAGACTCAGTTTCTTAAGAGTTGCCTAAATTTCATAATTATTTCATTTTCCTCCACTCACAGATGACCTTGCCCTGGGTGTAAAAATTGAAGAGCCAATATAAAATGATGATACCTTCAGTCTGGCGGTTAAATTTTAAATTTCAAACATTGGTTTTCAGAACCTTGGAGAGCGTCAAGCTCAGCCCTCCATTTCCCTCCCTGGAGTCAGCTCAAGCATAAACTGATTTCTTGTGCAAAAACGTGAAATAAGAAATAATGGGATAAGTTGACTGGGAAACTAGTAAATTTTGTAATAGAAATGCTTTCCACAATAACCTATTTTTATTGTTTAAGTTTCTGTTGTATAGTGTTGCATAGTTCTTAAGAGGGTGGATTTGGGGTCAATAAGACTTGGGTTCAAAGCCAGGTTCTGCCAATTCCTAGTGATACAGCCTTAGGCAATCTCCCTAAGCCTTAGCTCTTCTCTTCGGTAAAATGGAGCTACAAATAGTAGCCACTTCTCAGAGTTGTTCTGATGGTTATGAGATAATGCATATAAAACCTTTAGCACATGGCAGGCACTCACTGCTTTCTCATACTTTTGAATGAGTTCTTTCTGACCTAGTTGACAACAGTTATGGTGACCAGTACTGAGGGTTTGGGTCTCTCCTGGGGCATTCTCTTCCAGTGTTTTCTTGCTTTTCCTTGTGCCGCTCCCAGGGACAACTGAGTCATACCCTCATTTGTTCATTTAGTATATATATTTATTGAATATCTCCTTAGTACCAGTATTATGCTAAATGCTTGAGTTATGGTGATGGATGAAAGGAAATGATCCTTTTCTTCTTTGGAGGAAATTTCTCACCATAGATTCCTATGGTGAGAAATTTCTTGGCAAGAAATTCCCCCTTGGTGAGAAATTAGAGCCCACCTCCCACGATTGAAGCTTAAAGGGTCAGATTACTCATTTCTCAGTCTTCCTTGAAGTTGGGGCCCAGGCATATAACCTAGACTCGGTCAATTAGACTGACTTGCCCCAGACTTCTGATCAGGATCTGGTGATCTGAAAACACAGGTAGAGTGAAAGATTCTTTCTGGTGCAACACCCAGTTTCTAGGGCTCCAAGAACAGTGGTGCTGGCATCAGTGTCTGGTGCCCAGTGCTGGCACTGTTGGGGCTGTAAGTTGCCGTGACTCGTGTCTAACATGACTGTACAGCAGAATCAATCAGACTAGTTTAGTGGCATGATTTGGGCTGCGGTTCTGCCTGCATAGCCTCCTGCATAGCCTCCTTTTGCTCCTGGGTACGATTCTGTGGCTGTTTCTGTAGCCCTCCTGGAAATTCTATAAGTACTCTATTACCCTTTGAATATTTCTTTTCTTTTTGATAATATCAGGTAGTCAGTTTCTATTTTTCCAGCTAAGAATCTTGACTGCCTCACCAGAGACTCAAATCCCAGATCCAGACTTGAAAGCTGGGTGGTCTTGGGCAAGTTCTCCCTAAGCCTCACGCTTTTTATCTATAAAATGGAAACTACAGCAGGTGAAAGAATATACATACTGTGCTTATCATACCGTATCTAGAACACAGTAGGTGCACAATATATGTTAGCTCCTATGGACACATTTAAAAAAGATAAATGAATACAGGAAAAAGGCGGCAGAACTTGTGAGTGAAGCTCTTGACTGCAACATCTGCTACTTAAACATGAAAGAAATTGACTAAATTTATTTTAAATTATTTCAGTGATTGAAAATATGATTGAGCTAAAAGGAGGCAGGCAAACTTTAAGCCTGTAAACTTTAATTTCTTTCTGTGTTCAGAGCATAAAATGAGATTTTTAGAAATCTCCAATAGAGAATACATCAGAATGATTGATTGAATTTTTAAATTTCAACTTGATATTTAAGTAACACATATATACAGATATAGAATCCTTAGGTATAAGGACCCTCAAAAAAGTCGTTACAGGTGTGAGAGGCTATTACAAGCTCTTGCAACCAGCTAGTATGGTCCTAAACATTTGAAATTAGTGTTTACCTCTGCTGTTTTTATTTATTTTATTTTATTGTTTTTTTGAGGAAGATTAGCCCTGAGCTAACATCTACTGCCAATCCTCTTCTTTTTGCTGAGGAAGACTGGCCCTGAGCTAACATTCATGCCCATCTTCCTCTACTTTATATGTAGGTTGCCTACCACAGCATGGCTGGCCAAGCCGTGCATAGGTCTGCAACAAGGATCTGAACCGGCGAACCCCAGGCCGCCAGAGTGGAACGTGTGAACCTAACAGCTGCGCCACCAGGCTGGCCCCAAACCTTTCCTGTTATTAAATGACTCCATTTGTGTTTCTTACAACCTTTCCCCCAAAGAGTGGGCTCCTGACTTTGGATTGTCACTGTCCCAGCCGCTGCTGCAGTGGCCTTTCTTGTCACACTTGTACCTTCATTATCAGGAACTTGCGTCTTCCATCCGATAGCAAATGGGACCAATGTGCCTTGTACTGGTCACAGTCAAAATCAGCTCAGACCAATAATGTCAGTCTGTTGGAGTATTTCTTCATGAGAAACATAAGAGACATAGAGCTAGAATTAACATGATAATCTTTCACTTGAAACCAGCATCCTTCAATACTCTTTTTAAAAAATTCCAAATTTCAGTGCAAATTATTGCTTTACCGTTTGACATGGCTGTTGTGTTTCCTGTATTATTAATGCCACTATGTGGATAGCAGTCATAAACTGTGCATAATTATTCATTATCTAAGTAACTCTGCGGAAACATTTTGGAAGTTCGACAAAAGCCTTGACTTTAGGCCAAACAACGGAAGTGTCCATTACTCTGGAAGCGCCTAGGTGGACGGCATTCTTAGCGGGCACCGGTAGTCTTCACTTAAATTAACTTCCTTTCCATAACTAGCCACCAAACCAAAAGAGCTTGATTAATAAAAGCCCTAATATGCGTAAACAAAACTCAGGGCGTGAAGATCTGAACAGCCGCAGGAATGGGTTGCTGGGAATGAAAGTCCTAGCTTATTGCCCATGTGAAGCTGTTTCTAACAGGAAAGATAATTTCTTTTTTAGGACAGGGAGATGGAATGTGGAGCAGTATTAACAAGCCAACATTAAGCAGTGGAATGGCAAGTGATTAAAAAAGAAGAAGAAGAAACTTAAGGATAAATTTATGTAAACTATGAAGGGTTGCTAAGAAATAAATTCTTGGGGAAAAGGGTTTCATTTAATCAAGAAACTTGTTTTGAGGGCTTTGGTCAACAAGAAACTCCCTTCTAAAGTCAAGATGTGTTTTGAATTCTTTTTAAAAAATTCTATTATCATGAAAACAAACAAACCAAACAAAGGCTGCAGGTCAAAATTGTGTTGGGACACTTGTGGTGGGGCTCACAGATCTTACCTGGGAGCACCAACACATTATTTGGTCCTTCACTGGACAGAATATCTGGGTGATTCACATTTTGGTTTAGTTAGCGGTTAGACTACAGCTTAATTTCTTATCTCTATTTATTTGAAGTTATAATTTTCATTAAAATTACCAATGGAAAATCACCTGCAATGAAGGACTATGTTTGTGTATTAATTCCAGCCATTGGTTCTCATTATCCTGAAATTCTGAAAAAAGGAGACAATTTTTCAAAGGGAGAAGCTGCTGGTTTGAAATATGGCTTTTCCTGTCTCATTAATATTGTCATGTCACTCGGAACTCTCACACCTAGAATGCAGCTATACTCCCATTTTCTACTTTTAATAAATGTTTAGGTTCCCATTTTCCCTTTTTTAGCTATCTCTTGATCTTTTCTATTCTTTTTAGTTTGAGAGTTCTTTTATTCAAGTGCTATCTCTTTTACTCCAAAGCTCATTTTTTCCTTTATTCCTGTTATTTGACATTTTTTCAGAAGTGTGGTTTGAAAATACCCTCTTCCTTTAGACGAATTACTTTCTTAAACACAAAAAACTTCTTCAGGGTAGTGATTGTCAAAATAGTACGCAGGGGGCAACAGCACTCAGGCTATTTATCAATGGGAATTGTGTCGACTTGTGTAGAAAGATTTGAAAATGACCCCTAAAGAACAGTGGGAGATTAAGCTGAATACAGATAGGAATCCTTGTCAGCATGATTACTGGGAAAAGGATTCATTCAAATGCAATGCTGCTAAGAAAGAAAAAAAAATTTATGACACAAAGAAATACTTGGTAAATTCTCCTTGCTTGCAATAGCTTATTCCATGAAGTGTGTGGATTAAAACAAACAAAACTGTATTAGGTCTGACATTAAATATAAAAAATGAGACAACACAGGAGCTCCGTCAGTTTCCTTCAATCTACGTTCTTGATTTTTAAAGGGGTCTTGCTATAGCCGTGAATGAAAATGATGAGACAGGGACCGGCCCTGTGGCCGAGCGGTTAAGTTTGCCCGCTCCACTTCAGCGGCCCAGGGTTTCGCCGGTTCGTATCCTGGGCACAGACATGGCACCGCTCATCAGGCCATGCTGAGGTGGCATCCCACATGCCACAACTAGAAGGACCCACAACTGAAAAAATATACAACTATGTACCAGGGAGCTTTGGGGAGAAAAAGGAAAAATAAAATCTTGTGAAAAAAAGAACATGATGAGACAGAGGGGGTCTGCTCCGTGTTGAGTCCTTTTCGCCTGTCGTGTCTCTTGGCTCCCTCAACCTAGAGAATAGACAACGGCACGGATGGTGTTATCCTGTGCACAGGAAGGACGCGGATGCTCAGGGACCCTGAGGAAGGCGCCAACATGCAAATCTGGAAAGGGAAGGAACCGGGGCTGGAAAGCAGGGCCACCTCCCTCTGGAAGCCCTACTCTTTGTGACTAGCACTTATTTTAATAAACAGACCCTGCATTTATTTTAACTTTGCCCAAGAGCATTTCTATCTGTGCACGCAGTGTCCTCTTCTGTGGTTTAACCTGAATTCCAGCTTATGTTTGCGTCCTCAGGAGAAGACGTCTGTCAGACCCCCGGGACTGTCGGCACAGTGGTGCTGCCCACCAGGAGAAGGGCAGGCGCTGCAGGGCAAGCGCCCCAGGCTCCCAGGCGCTGGGGCCCTGCAGAGGGACGAACTCACACGATTTCAGTTGATCTTCAGAATAGCCACATAGAAATTAGTTGGTTAAATACTTATTCATTCCATAGGTTTTTATTGATTGATTATGTGGTCCATATCTAGGCTCTGGGGATGCAGCTGGGAACAGGCAGGAGCCTTGCACTCGTGGAGCTCATATTCCAGAGGGGAGACAAACAAGAAACAAGCAAGATACACAGCAGTGCGAGTTACAGGTTGTAAAAGACGCTGTCCATGACACTTGAGTTGAGGCCTGAGGATAAGGAAGTGAAAGCTGTGTGAGAATCTGGAGGTGCAAATGGAGGCGGCAGTGAGTTCAGAGCCCCGGAGGCAGAGCAGGCCCAGAGGGGCCAGGGTCAGGAGCCAGTTCTGGGAGGCTGAGGGCAGTGGTGGGAAGCAGGAAGGCAGCGGGTGGCCCGAGAGGCTTGGCAGGTCTAACTCCAGAACTTGGTAGTAGGGATTGAGAGAAAGGGAGGAACGAAGAAGGACTGCTCGGTTTCGGTGTAAATGGATGGTAGGGCCATCTACTGAGATGTGAGTGACCAAGGGGAACAATAGGAGTTGGGAGGAAAATCAAGAGGCCTGTTCGAGATCTATTAACTTTGAGACATTTGTTAGACACTCCGCTAGAGAAGACAGGAGGCAGTTGGCTCTATGAGTCTGGAGCTTGGGGGAGGGGTTTGATAATGAATATAGTTAAAAAAAGATAAGTTTACTATATAGTAGTGTGTGTTTCTTTATTAATGTATTACGCTACAAGATCTATCAGTGAGCCTACAACTACCGTAATTTTGAGGTTGTGTGGAAGCATAAATGCTATTTGGAGATACCTGCAAAACTAGTGTAACACCCAAACATCTGACTTCTACTACTGATAAAGGTAAAAAGTCTTGATAATACCACTGTGGCTGTTCAATTAATGAAAATAGAGATATAATATTTTTCCCATCTAAGTTCACAAAACTCCTGAATTTTCTCCATGGACTCCCTGTGGGCCTGTGGACACTTCTTCCATTGTGACCAGAGAGATAGCAAAGACCGGTACGGATGAATGCTGGTTTGTGGATTTGGTGCCTTCTATTTTCTCCTGGAAGGCAAGGTCATCAGCTGGGAGCAGGGAGGGAAGAGCTGGGTAAGGAGGAACCAGGAAGAAAAGGCTCAGCTCTCAGGGGAAGCCAACTCTCAGGAAAGAGCAGCAGGCTCGCGGGGCTGTGTAGGACTGTCATCAAGGAAGTGGGCTCAGAAGGCAGTCTTCTGTGGTTTGAATCCAGGCTCTGTCACTTTTTTATTGCGTGACCTTGAGAATATTATTTAATGTCCATGTGCTTCATTTGCTCATCTCCCAAATCAGAATAATAATTTACCTAGCACATAGAGCTGAAGTCAGAATTAAAACAGTGAATACAAACAGTTTAAATTACACCTGAGATAAATTAAGTGCTCAATAAATGCTAATCTTTATTTTTAATACAAGGGTTATAGTGGTGGTTATGGAAATAGCTATGTGGGCTCGAAAGATACTTACAAGGCAGAATTGCCAAGTCTTGGAGATTAATTTGATGGGAGTGATGGAGAGGGAGGAGTCAAGACTGAATTATATGGCTGAGTAACCAGTAGATGGTGGTGCCATTTTCTGCCAAGGAGAATAGTGGAAGAGCAGGCTTGTGCTAATGAGTGGGGAAGAAAATGAGAGTAAATTGTCCATTTGTCCACTGAGCCGTCACATAGACAGACCACGGACTCTGGGACCCAAAGCCATGAGGCTAACGATCAGGGGGATTGCCCCACTCTGTGTGCAGAGCACAGCTTGGGAGTTTGTTTTAATGGTTTGGTTGGAAGCACACTCTTTTTTTCTTTTCTATTCTAGTCTATCTTTGTCCAGGTTAGATGTGAGGAAACCAGCCATTGATTCCTAAGATTAACAATTTTAGGAGAGCAAGTATTATTCAGAATATCCTTCATTGAATTGTCCTTTCTTTTCATAATCTGTTATCGTTTCTCTCTTATTTATCCACTTCTAAACAGAATTAAAGGCAATTTTCAGTATAAATAATGGAGACTCCATAGGAGCAAGAAGCATGTCTGTTTTATTCACTATGATTTCCCCTGTGTCTAGCAAGTATTTTTGTATATATAGTAGGAACCCATAAATAGGGTGTCTACAAAAAAGATTAAAAAGTAAAATTCAGGGGCTGGCCCTGTGGCATAGTGGTTAAGTTGAGTGTGCTCTGCTTCAGTGGCCCAGGGTTTGGTTCCCAGGCATGGATCTACACTACTCGCTGGCGGCCATGCTGTGGCGGTGACCCACATACAAAATAGAGGAAGATTGGTGTACATGTTAGCTCAGGGTGAATCTTCCTCAACAAAAATGGAAACCAAAACAGTAAAAATCAGATAGAATGAGAAGAAACTATACACTAAGATCCTAAGCCAAGAGTCCAGGATTATTCTCACACTTAGAAAAAAATTGGAAGCTTTTTCAAGTGAAATATCACCCGGAAACTCAAGGTATATTATATATTAAGGGATACTGAGTACATAAAATAGAACAATAATTTAGAACATGTGCTTTTTCAGGTCTCAAATATTAAGAAATAATTTCATTCAAGCTTTTTAAGTGAATTTTTAATATTAGTCAGGATTCTCCAGAAAATGGAGCCAATAGGATATTTATAGACATTTGTATACTTATATTTTATATATTTATATTATATATATGTTTATAAATATAAAAGGAGGTTTATTATGAGAAATTTGGCTTGTGATGATGGAGCCTGAGAAGCCCCACAATCTGCCGTCTGCAAGCTGGCGACTCAGGAACGCCAGTGGTGAAATCCAGTCTGAGCCCAAAGCCCGGGAACCAGGGGACCAATGGCGAGCATCCCAGTCTGAGGGCAGCAGCAGACGAGGTTCCAGCGCAGGTGGTGAGGCGGAAACCCAGGGCGAGCGCCTCCTCCCTCTGCTGTGTGTTCTCTTCTGGCCCTCAGCGGACTGAGTGGTGCCCACTCACGCTGCGGAAGGCAATCTACTTCACTGGACCCACAGTTCCAATGCCAATGTCACCCAGAAACACCCGCAAAGACACACCCAGAAATGCTATTTAATCTGGGCACCCTGTGACCAGTCAACACACAAAATTAACTATCATACAGTGTTGTCATTAAAGGGAGCTGCTTTTGAGTCATTAACAACATTTTTAAAGAAAATATTATCTTTTCATCTAATTTATTTGGGATATAGAAGTTTTTGAATCTTTGTATGATGCAGTCATTGGAATTTTATCTCAAAATACAAATATCCTTTACACAAGACCAGACAGTTAGTTTTTAAAAATTTGTTCTGTAAATGTGTGTGATGGGTTGAATAGTCTTCCCAAAACGATATGTTCAAGTCCTAAGCCCTGGACTTAGAATGTGACCTTATTTGGAAATAGGGTCCTTGTAGAAGTAATTAGTTAAGATGAGGTCGTACTGGAATAGGCTGGGCCCTATCTGATATCCAACAAGAAGACCACAGGGAGAAGATGGCTGTGTGACAGTGGAGGCAGAGATCCGAACGGTGCATTACAAGCCAAGGACTGTGAACAAACACCAGCTGCTCGAAGAGGCAAGAAACGATTCTGCCCTACAGGTTTCTGGGGGAACATGATCCTACCGACGCCTTCATTTCAGATTTCCAGCCTCCATTCTAGGCCTGTTTCACTGGCACCCAGAAACTTCCAATTGTGAAGTCGTACCTCCAGAAACAGCTACTTAAATCCAAGTTAAATTGCTCTCCCTTCTTTTAAAGCATTTAAGACCAGCTTTGACTGAGATGGTATCAGGCTATGTCCTTCCTAAATAATACTTGGTGGTTAAAGATAATTGGTTCAGTGCCTGTAATGTGAGAAATTGTGACAGGCTCACATGTAACGGGAATTCCTCTTTGCCGAGGGTCAATTTTGGAGGGGGTGAAACTGCCATGGATTTAGCATCTGTGGCTGAACAAGTAAAAGTAGAATCCTCTAGTGGTAGATGGCTTTGGTCTTTTAGCCTCCTCAGCAGCTCCTGGGAGCCGAGTTTAAACACCACCACTAGGAAGGGATTTTATTAAGAGAGACCACACACAGAGGTATTACATAGCATGAAAAACAGCTGCAGCAAAGGAGTTATAGAAAAGGGGTTCCTGAAATGACTATGTCATTTTAAACCCAGATAGAAGCCAAGGGTATAGCATGAAGACGTAACTCAGCAGAGGCATTTCTGAGGAATGAGGTCTGCGTGCAGAGCGCAAGTCTAACTGGTGGGAAGGAGCGTGGTGCTAAGCGCACGGACAGGGCGGCGCACAGCGCGCCCCTTAGACTGTCTTCTTGGAATCGCACTTGTGTTGCATGGGCATTTGCCAAGCTTGGGATAACAGCACTTTCCAGTCAGATTCCCTCGTGAGAGCCCAAGACCTGTGGATGTCCTTGCTTTGTTGATTGAAGGACATTGTTCTGCTTTGGTACCAGACACCTGCGTGGCAAGATTCACATTCCATTATGGAAGTCGTGAAGCCTGAAGAGTGCTCTCCCCCAGCTGGAGGGCCTTCCACCTTTGACTCAGAGGCTGCTCTCACTTTGCTCTTATGTGGGAAACTGAGAAATTTGTTTTCTTCTTAAAAATAAATGTTTTGTTTTACTTCATTACTTATAATACATACTAATTGAAGATGTTAGAAAATATAGAAAAACAGAAAAGAGAAAATAAAACTCATAATCATTAGGCATTAATATTTTGTATGCCCTTCCAGACATATTTCTATAGAATTTTTTTCCAGAGAAAGACATCGTGAGATGCACACTGTTAAAATCTGCCATTTTTCTGTTATCCATATACTGCAAGCAGTTTTCCTTTGCTTGGATCACCACACCTGTTGGACATCTAGATCTGTTCGCATTCTTTTGGTGTCATGTCTTTTGGTATATTAACTCTTCCTCTATCCAAATTATTTGGCGTATTTTAAATTATTACCTTAGGATAAAACTCCATAAGTAGATCTGTTGGGTCAAAAAATACACGTTTTAAGGCCTTCGATAAGTATTTCCAAATCATCTCTTATAAATTTACTCAATTTGCATTCCCACAAACTGTACATGAGACAGCACACTCATCTTCCCTAGGTATTATTATTTTATTTTTTTTAGGCCAGATTAAAATTCGGTATCTCTTTGCGGTTTAATTTTATTTCTTTAATTACTAATGAAAGCGAACCCCCCAACACACATATTCAGTACACTTTTCTGACTAATATTGCCCCAAACCTTAACAAATCTGCTTGCACTTTCTGGATTTTGTTCACTGCCTTGTTTTCTGAATTATCAAATTATTCCCAGGAAATAGCGTACTATTTCGAGCATTTTCCAGGATTCCAAGGAGATCACTTGTCACCAATTGAGAAACGCCTGTAGACCATCCTTTCATTCATTTATCTGAAAATGGTTGGGACAAACGGTTCACGTTTTCGCAGCTTGGTGGCTTAGTGGTGAAGACCGTGCTTCTTTAAGTCCAGTGCTCCCAGGGCTAGTTTGTGCCTCAGTTTCCTCATCTGCAAAATGTACCTGCCTCACAGGGTTGTTATGACCATTAGAACAGAGCCATACATTTAAAGCGCTAAATGAACCAAGAGGACCGAAGAGGAAGGGAAGCGTTGGGTGGAGGGTTTAAAAAGTGGGGTGAATCCCGGGTAGAACAGAGCAAGAACTGGCTTGAGGAAGACGACCCACCTCGTCAGTCTCGTGTTTCTCTTAGCTCCGAAGCCTCACCCCGGAGGCCACGGACACGCAGCCAGCTCTTTCCTTCCTGACCTTCCCCGCGCGCCCCGCTCCTGGAGGGAGGCGGTGCCGGCGGCGCGCGCACGTGGAGGCAGAGCGGCGCGGCCGGGCGGGCAGGCGGGTGGAGCCGGCGCCCGGGCCCCGCGCCCCCGGAGCTCGGCGGGCGCTTTGTGCGCGGGAGCTGAATGGAGCTGGTACGTGTGCGCGCGGGCTTGCACGGATTAGTCGTGCTTTCCCATGAACTACAAAAGAACGCCCGAATCTGGGACATTTGTCATCAAGGGGCAGGCTGCTCAGGATGCAAGGTAACCAGAGCCTTTCCCGGACGGCTTCAGTCTTTAGGGACGTGGGGTCACCCTAATCCTTCCTGTTTATGCTGTGAGCGCGTATGCGGCGAGGCTTAAGCTCCGCGATGGCAAATAAGGATCGCGATGCAGGCATTCCTAAACAGCTATGTCGTCTGGTTGCTTTTTAAATTTCTTTTTGGAACGGGCACCGTTCCCTCCCATTTATTCAGTGCTCTCACAGACAGCGGCGCGGCTGAAGTCTGTCCCAGAAGCGCAGCAAACGGGGCCTTTCTGCCCACCAACACTCGAGTTAGCGCTTGGCTGGAGTAATGCTCTTGTTTACACATTTATTTCCCTGTTTGTTTCTTCTTTCTTCATGCAACGACTCTGACTTCCTGTTACTGTGAGGATTTCAGAACTGTTAATAGATACGTGTCCATACCCATCTCATTTAACAGCTAATTCTGAGAAAATGACAACTCTATTATGGTGTTTGTGGAAGCCAGGAGATACGTTTAGTGGTAGAACTCTATCGAAATTTACTCAGAATTCTCTCCAAGTTACATGTGTTTCTCTTTCATTCAAATTTGATATATTTCAGTACCTGGAATCTCAAGTCTGCAATTTTGCACAATTACATGTTTGTTGGTGAAGTTGAATATTGCAACCCCACTCCTGGTCAAAAGGAAAGAAAACCCCGCTGGGAGCTGACCCTGAAGTCCGGGCTCCTGGAGGAAGGGCCATCCCTGTGGGGCTGTGGATTACTCCATCCCTGTGGGGCTGTGGATGAGGGCCCGCCTGAAAGCACGAAGCAGCGCGAAGCAGAAGCGTTCAGCAGACACCTGAGGGCCGGCATCTTAACCTTTTCATCTTAGAGAATAGAGAACCCTTCCTTCCTCCTGATTGGTCCATTTATTGATTTATTCCACAAACCTGCGAGGGATTACAATGTTCTGAGGACTAGGAAGAGTGATATGATGGAGATCTTGCTTTACATATATTATGTGTATAATTTTTTATGTGTTGCTTGGGAGAACAGAGGGGAAGCTGAGAACATTAGGTAGGGCTTCCAAGAGAAAGTGGCACTGGAGGAGGATGTTAGCAAGGGTTTCCCAATTTGCCCATGCTTTGGAATGACTTAGGAAGGTGACCAAAGTTCATATTCCCTGGCTTCATCCTCCGCCTACAGAGTTAGAATTTTTAAGGCAGCTGGCAAGCTGACGAGCTGATTCTGTGGCGATCAGCTGAGCCTTGGGTCCCAGGTAAAGCAGAGCCACAGTGGGGGTGGGAGGGAGATGGTTGGGGGCTCGTGGAAGAGCATGTGCAAATAGAGCGGAGGTGAGAAGGACCTTATTTGGTCAATGGTGAGTGGCTACACCGTTTGTTCCAAAAGCATAGCGTTGGTGTTTCTGCAACAACCAAGTAGAGAGCCTTTGCTTCTAGAATTTATTTGTTCCTTTGGCTCAACGTTTTTATTCTCCTAGTAGAAATCAGTGGAGAAAAACATATTATAGTACTTGATTTAGGGCCCCTCTCCAAGAATACACACACACACGCGCCTGCACACACTCTCTGCTGGAATGTATCTAGTGAATGTGATGAGAGATACCTGTTTTTCTGGGCATTATGAAATACCTGATGCAAAGTCTTAAATAAAAGGTTAATCCTTATTTTAAAAAACTAATATATGAATATTTTATGAGTAAATATATTTACTCTTCAAATACATTATCAAAATATGTAGCCATAAAGGCTTTTCATATAATCAGCGGTGACAGCAGGAGCCTTCAACGTGCTGGTGGGGAAGGTCATCGCCCAGAACTGAATCGCAAGCAACTGGCCATTTCTGTTTTAAGCCTTGTCACTAGCCGATGATATCAAGTGTGGAAATATAAAAATGGAGACATTTATTAATTTTCTCAGCTAAGGAGATATTCAAGCTTGATTTTCTGTTTCATAATGAAGCTTCAAGCCTTCTGACAAATAACTACCACGACACATGTCCCCTCTGGTTATTTTCTCTTCCTCATCCTTAATTCATTGCTGAACATTTTAAAGAAGTCATTCCTTCTGTCTGCGTGACATTTAACTCCACACCTGCACGCAAAGATTGCCTTAACTCGAACCTTCTGGAGGAACTTCTTGTGCTTCATTTAAGGGAACTCGGACTTCCTCTTCAGCTCTTGGGTTAGGTGGCCCTTCCTCAGAGGAGCCTTCCTGGACCAGGTCGCTCAGATCCTGGCCCTCATTAACACTTGACATTCTTCCCTTGAATTGCCCGTCAAATAGTTTTATTGGTTCGATGTCTGTGTTTTCCACTCCCTTGTTCTGCTTGAGGACAGAGACCACATACATCACGTTCAGCAATGCCAGAGTCTAACACATGGTCACTGTTCAAGAATATTTGTCAAATTAGTGAATAAATATAGATTTTCATAAATCGAAAATACCATCCTTTTGTTGACCAATAACTTTTGGCGTGAACATTTCTAAATGTCTTCGCATGGATGCCACAGAAAATGGTCCAGTCCTCTTTTATTTCCTGCAGTAGGTCACCTCCTTTCAAGAGGCCAGAAGACAGGCTTTTGTGTGTTCCGCCGAAGGGTGTGGGGGGCTTGGCAGCCATGTGGTCTGTGGTCAGCCAGCAGGGGTAGACCTGTGCTTTCAAGTCTTCTGCGCCAAAGTCTGTGGCTTGTGTTTCACTCTGCGGACGGCTAGTTCAGCTGAGCAGTTGTCAGACAACATTTGATTTGGTCCCTGCCCTCAGGAACGTATGCTTTCCCTGAGGAAATAATACATAGGTGTATGAAACAGACAGTAATGACTGAATAATAAAATGAATGGCACAGACAGTACATTTAGGAGGACTTCAGAGAAGAGGGAAAAATTAAGATGTGAAATGGGGCAGACAGAAAAGACGTCTTAGGGGTGTGGGGCTTAAATAGCCTTTGAAGAATAGATAGAACCTAGTTAGTCTGAGAGAAAGGAACAGCAAAAAAAAGCTCAGAATGAGGCCTGGCGGTGTGCGGCTGGACTTGGGTGGTGTCGCCGTCTGCCTAGCTGGAGGCTCAGAAAGAGCCTGGCAAAGTCTGGGTGGGAGGCATTGCTTTCAGGACACTTTGCTTCTAAAAGGCCCGAAGGAAGAGAGCAAGACAGATATGTTCAAAACATCTGGCCCAGAGTGATAGTGACTGAGCAGAGTGTGATTGTCACAAACCTTGACGAAATAAAAATAATATCACCATTGGAAGTGGAGGGTGGGGATGGGAGGAGCGTAACTACCCCATCCCCTGGCCCTCTCTGCCCTAACTTCAACCTGTAGTTAAAAAATAAAAGTATTCTAGCTTCATGAACATTTTATTTTCCTCTTTTTAAAAATCTTAGATATTTTAGGAAATGAAATTTTTGTCTAAATTCTGCAATACTTTCACTTTCACTTCGTTTTTTCTGCTGATTAAAATCAAATAAAATTAAGTTTAATGCTTGCAATTATTAAAAGAATAAATAGCATATCATCCTTATTAAACTGTTTCTTCTATCTAGCTCTCCATCTCCATATCTATTCCACATGCATAGTGATGTCTTCAATTATGCTTGTCAAATGTTAGGTTTAGCTAGTTTTGGGCTGTGGGATGTGGGGTGATTTGTTGCCTTTCTTTTTTTTTTGGTCAGGAAGATTGGTCCTGAGCTAACATCTGTGCCTATCTTCCTCTATTTTGTATGTGGGATGCCTCTACAGCATGGCTTGATGAGTGGTCCACGAACCCTGGGCCGCTGAAGCAGAGAATGCAAACTTAACCACTAGGCAACCAAGCCAGCCCTTGTTGCTTTTTCTTTTTTGTACTGCTGATTAAAAAAAATACTAAGTATACATAATGTTGACAAAAACAGTCAAATCATTACTTTAAAAAAGTGCATATCTGGCCAAACGAGAGACAGAAACTTGGGGAGAAGGACAATCCAGAAGGAGGCAAAGGAAACTAACTTCTCTGATGGTCAGCTTGCTGGTAGGAATCCCAGCAGAAGCTCAGGTCTTCCCACCCCATTGCCATATGTAACCATTACGCCTGCTGTTTTATTCGCCCAGCCTCAGCGGTGAAATTGATGGGGCTCTCACAATGTCTTAGCCTGGAGATATTTTGAGTGGTATAACAACCACAATTGTTTGTCTGCTATCTTCCACTGTCCTTGTACTCAAGGAAGAGGGCCCACCTCACTCCTGGGGTGAATCGTGATTGGTCCAAGCCCTTCCTAGTGGTCTCATTTCCCAGTTAAGCATGTGATGCAATTCCAGCCAATTAGATGTGAAAGGAAGATTGCTGAGTGGTGATCCTCTGTGAAAGGGATTTTTGCTTTTCAAAAGAAAATGTTAGAAAATTCCTCATTTTCCTGCCTCTTTATGGTATTGTGTAAGGATAAAATGCTTGGAGCTATTGCAGCCATCCTGAGACAATAAGCCTGAGGACAAAAAGCCACAACACTGGGGATGGGAGAGTGGAAAAAAAGATTCCTGATTACATAGATCTGGTTGCCTATTAATCCCAGAACTGTCCCACCTATACTCTTGTTATGTGAGATAATAAATGCTCTGTGTTTTAAGGTACATTTAGTTTGGTTTTCTGTTCTTGTGACTGAAAGATACATATAGCCCTGGGAAACACTGTGACATGTACCTTAGTCTGGCAATAAGAGCAGAAAAGTCGCATAATTTTTTCTACAGTAAGAGCCCAAGTAAAATTAGAGAAAAGTTCTATGCGTTGCCATTCCATGGATTCCATTTTAGGCCACGTCTACATGCACAGAAGGCTGCCATTTATTGAACACTTCTGCTGTGCTGGGTGATCTGTCTTATTAATCCACATACTAGCTACAGACCTGCCTTACAGATAAGGAATCCAAAGCACAAAGATTTCAAGTGGCAGAGTCAGGATTTGAATCCTTTTCAATAGCTGGCATTGGTTCTCAGTTGTCAGACTGTTAATATCTGCTGTGAGGTGGATTCACAAGTAACTTATTACTAATAAACAAGCACCAGAATTTAAAAGAAACGCACAAGGGCAGATTCAAGGCCCTCCCGACGTAAAGCACGCGCATGAACCTGCGTTCCTGAGGGTTCCCTTTCTGACCTGGAGAGAAAGTGGCAGAGCTCTCGTCAGCCCCCAGGGGGTTGTGCGCATGCTATAGCCTACCTCTTCTGTGCCACATCCCCTGGATTCTGCCAGTCTGTCCCTGTGCTAGGGAAGGTCTGTTCTTCCAAAGGGTCCCTGTAGGTGGGGTCCTTTTTTTTTTTAAAGACAGCCCCAGGCCAGCCCTTTTCCGTGGTTGGTAGAAGTGTATCTTGCTCCCAGTGCAACACGAGTTAGCCTCTTATGTTTAGATTTTTACCCCAGAAAAGCCAGACACCAGGTCCTGTTTCCCACACGTCCCAGAGGCCCCATATCAAGCGGGTGGGTGTGGGTTTCTTGAAGCCTTCTCTCGCTCAGCCTTCAAGGGAGGGGGAAGCACTTCCTCCCTCTCCCATGAACCACAGAGATCACCAAGGACTTTCTAACACATGATCCTTTGCCCCGTCTTCACCTCCCTTACAAGTCTCCAGTAGATGATGGGCCAACGGCAGGACCGGGACCACAGCCTCCCCATTTTTCCCCCAAAGGCGGGCTTAACGTCTCTAGGGTAGGTTTTCTCAATCACAGCACCGTTGAATTTGGGCCAGATGATTCTCTGCTGTGAGGCCTGTCCCGTGCCTTGTAGGATGTTTAGGAACCACCTCCCCACCCCCGCTGGCCTCTGTTTATTAGATGTCATTAGCATCACCCCAGTTGTAACAACCAAAAATGTCTCCAGACTTGCCAAATGTACCCTGGGGGGCAAATCACCCTCAGCTGAGAAGCATGACTATAGAGTTTTGTGTTGCTGTCAGCCGCTGGCCCTCCAGAGAGCCCCTGTTTTAGCATTCTGTTGCAAATGGCTTCTGATACAAGGTGAGCCTAGAGTCAGCCTGGACATGGACCCCATTTATAGTGAGCTAAATCATCCAGTTGTAATCACTTCTGTTTATCTCCTTTTTCTTGCCTCTTTGGAAAAGCCTCGTTGATGTGTTGCAAGCCTCAGCTGTGTGTAGCGCAGGATTTCAAGATGAACTTGGAATTGTGGATACTGGGCCTTGGGGGAGGGAGCGCAGACCCCTCCCCACTCCCCCCCCCAGCCTGCCCCAGCAGAGCCAGCCTGGCTTGTGCCGAGATGGATAGTGTGAGAACAGTCACCAAGCACACCCCTCTGGGCTTGAAGGTCCTGCTGCTCTTCCTACAGGGGGCGTCTCCCTTTGCTAACAACCCACCCGGGCAGATCTGGCTTTCTTTTCCTTCCTTCTTTCCTTCCTTCCTTCCTTCTTAAGAAACCAACAGTTTTCTGATAATGTTCTACTAGCATTGGGCAAGCAACAAGAGCCACAGAGTGTGGGAGTGGAGCTGATGGAGTGCATCCTGCCTTAGGTCAGGAGGCCTGGTGTGGAGCTGGGCCCTGCTGTGAGGGGAGGGGCAGAAAGCAGCTGTTAGTGACTGGGCAGTCTGACGGGAACACTTCTTTCAAAGAAGATTGGCATTTTCCAACTAAATGTATCTAATAGGTGCTCTTGGAAGATAAATGAGCAAGGGACATTCGTGGCCAAGTGGGTTACAGACCGTGCAGTCCAAAGACAAGCACTTCTATGAGTCCCCATCTCTGCCCTCTGCCTTCGTCTCTGTGGCCATCGAGGGAACTGGCCTAGCTCTTGTCAGCTCTGATCCAAGAGACTGAAGTCACAGCTTCAAAATATAAACCTGAATATAGGAACTACAAGCCGACTCGCCTGAGTTTTTGTTTTCCTGAAATATAAGTAGGTCAGTAGATGCACAAGGGCAAGGTTATTCAAACACGGGCGGTGACAAGGGAGAAGACTGAGAGACAAATCTAAGAGTAACAGGCAGATGCTGCCAGAGGGAAAATACACAGCTAGACCCATAGAAGACTGAGAAAAAGTAGGAAAATGCCTGGGAAGACAGAGGACAGCACTTTGAATATAATGTGCTATCTGGTGTGCAGCTGTTTGACATGGGCATTCTCCGTAAAGTCCAAGGGAGTTCCATGTGATAGGAGAGTTTTTGGAGAATCAGGAGGCTGGGCCCCGGCCCATTGGAACAGACAGTGTCCCTTGCCTCCCCAATAGTCACTTGCCCATATCCCTCCCTGGCGAGCATTGGGCAGAGATTTCATTCTGGGAAGGAATGATGATTGGCCGAAACCTAAAGTTTTCATTCTCACTAATGATTGGTCTCTGAATGGACATGGGCCCAGTTCTGCCAGTAAGATCCAAGGGGAAATCTACAGAGCACTTCCCTTCCTGAGTGGAGGGAGCCTGGCAAGGACAAAGCTTGTGCCCCTGCCCTTTCTTCCTTGCTGGGAAGTCAGTGAGAGAGTATGACACCTGAAGCTTTGTTAGCCAACTTTGGCTTCTGAGCTGACAAACGTTAGAATGAACAGTCAATCCACAGAGGGTGATGGAACACAAAAATGGAAAGAGTTTGGGCCCTTGGGCGTGGCTTTGAGCTGCTGGACTACCCAGAAGCCACCCGCCCCTCCAGACACTTGTGAGAGGACAATAAACAGTCCTTGTGGCTTAAGTCATGGCGAATTGTTTCTTCCTCGTGATCCAACTCACACTAAGGGATATACCAACCAATGCTTATATTATGTGTTTTCTATTTCTTTAAATGATCTATCAAACCAAGTTCTTAGGAATGACTCACATTTTAAAAAAAAACAAAAACTTTTTTTTTCACTCCTGAGAGCTAAGTAAAAGGTTATGGAAAAATGGAATTCTTTACAAAAATAACACACTGCATACATATTTGCTTGATATTGTGAGAACCAGTCAGGCTTAAAGAAACATTTCATAGTGTCTGGTTTTGTTGATCTTGGACATGGTTATCTTACTCTCTGTCAAATGATGGATTCCCACTGAGAGGCAGCCGCTTACTTTTTTTCCCCCTTTTTTGTTCTGATGATGCTAAGATCCCTTGTATGACAGGCACAGAAAAGAATGCAGGCGACAAATGGGGAAAGGCATCCGATTCACATAGGATTTAATGAGTCAGTCGAGATTACAAAGCCCTCACTGGCAAGGTTATATCTTTGTAGTGATCTGTTCTACCTACCTCTGTCATCGTTTACGTTCTCTGTGCTACAATCGTCACAGAGTTTCGAGTGACTTGCTGTTTGTCAATAGAGATTCAGTGGCCTGAGGTTTTGAGCTGTGGCTTTTGTTCCAGCTAGATATTTTCATGTAGTTTAGATTAATAAAACATGAAGGAATTTCTGGTATAATGCGTGCGATCTGCTTTGCTCTTTGAGTGCATACTAATTAGATACATACATCTTCCTTCTGAGAAATAGAATCACATCTCTAAGCTTTAACTTGCTGTCCAGGTTCCTGTTGACTCTTCCTCTATTTTTTTTAAGAGAAAATATGTAGTGAAAATAGGGACAAGCACTTTGGTCTTTGTTGTCACTAATAACAGAAAATTATTAGAGCAGCTCTTTCTTCTCATCCTTCATCACGGGAAGGAGCGATGCTGGTGATGACTGGGACCGAAGGTCACGCCGCCTGGCTTTGTGGGGACAGATGGCCATTGCTCATCATGTTAGCAAGAAGCTTGATGCTGACTTCTGGACATCAGCTGCTCACGATGTGTGTTAAGTGCTAATTTAGCGTCAGGTGGCACCAGTCCTCGTGCTGTCTGGTCTCCTGCCACCTCGATGGGAAGTATTTGGACAGCACAGCCTTCCTTGCCTGTGCTCCATGATGAGACGAAAGCAGACTCTTTAACGCATCTAATAATGCTAATAAACAATACTGCCTTTGATCATTTGGATTTTGCTTTGCCAACTAGGCATTCTGAATTTAGGATTCCAAGGGGTAATTTTGTAAGTTATTCTGAGGGGAAAAATGCTAAACCAAGGGGCTGGCCCAGTGGTGTAGTGGTTAAGTTGACACATTCTTCTTTTGGTTCCTGGGTTTAGATCCTGGGCGCAGACCTAGCATGGCTTGGCAAGCCACACTGTGGCGGCATCCCACATAAAATAGAGGAGGATGGGCGCAGATGTTAGCTCAGTGACAATCTTCTTCAAGCAAAAAGAGGAGGATTGGCAACAGATATTAGGCAGGGCCAATCTTCCTCACCAAAAAAACCCAAAACCAAGCAAAAAAAACTTGTGAAAATAAAGCAACAGGAGTGCTGGGGCTGGGGTCAGGGGAGAAGCAGAACAGGGCAGGGGTCGAGGGAAGACATCAAGAGCTGGGCTGTTACCTGCTTTCAGAAGAATATTAACTTCCTTGGTTGTTGCGGCTTTACTGATAAATTCTCTGCTTCTGAAGTAGCTTAAAGTTCTCCAGAGCAGCTATATCGTTAATTCTCATTGAATTCCTATAAGTCGGTGTATTTGCAGTAAACGGTACTGTTTATTAAGCGTCCCAGACAGAGGATTGTTGAAAAATTTACTTATTTTATTTGTTTATATTCCTTACCATGTTCCACAATAGGCTGGATATGGTATCTAGAATATGTATTGCATGATAATAGAGAAAGTATAAGTACGGAATCAGGCTGGAGAAAGTATGGATAGGACCAGAAGACCATAAGCCAGGAAAGTATGGGGATACACAGGTCATAAACTCTGACACTGCTACCAAGACTGACTGATAAATGTGTATCTAAGTTTTCTGGTTACCAGAGCAAAAAGGGAAATATGGTCACTTGGAAAATATTCTCAATTTCAGAATGGACATTTTCTTGGAAAAAAGCATGCCATTTTTATTAAAGATGCAAGTTTTTCCTGACTCTCAGGCGTTACTAAAAGTTTTGGCATGCATCTTCATGGGCCACAGATACCTATATAACAGGTGACAGGCATCACCCCTAACTGATGAGGAACACCTCAGCAGGCGCCCACTGTGCGCAGAGCACTATCCGCGTGTAACTCAAGCAGACCTGGCGTGGGCACCACAGCCCGCCTTGCAGAGTGCCTCTTCCAGAAGCGCTTCCCTGCATGGGGCCCGGTCTTCCTATGCTGGTTCCAGGGCAGTGTTCGCTTTCAGCTGTGTTGCAGAGGTTACACCCCATTTGCAGGCCAGCTGTTATCGGCTGAAATGTGTCCCCCAGAATTCAAGTCCTAACGCCCAGTACCTCAGAACGGGACTGCATTTGGAGACAGGGCCTTTAAAGAGGTAATCAAGTTAAAACGAGGTCATTAGGGAGGACTCTAATCCAATATGAGTGTGTCCTTCAAGAAGAGGCGATTAGGACACAGACACAGAGGGAAGACAATGTGAAGACACTGTGAGAAGGTGGTCACCTACAGCCAAGGGAGAGGCCTGGGACAGATGCTGCCCCCAGAGTGCGCAGAGGGAACCAATCCTACGGACCCCTTGATCTCAGACTTCTGGTCTCCAGAACTGTGAGAAAGCGACCTGCTGTGGTTTTGTGCCCCTCCGTCTAGGGCACGTGGTCATGGCAGCCCTAGCAGACGAGCCCCCCCTGTGCGGCCGGCCTGCCCTCCTCTTTCCCGAGGAGCCTGGCTGGTTCCCGGACGGGTCCCAGACGCTCCCGCATCCAGCGCTTGAAAGCGGAGGTGGGCCCGAGAAGACCCCACAACAGCTGTGGCGGCGGGACCCAGGCAGCGAAAAAAGAGGGAGTTGGTGGCTCTCAGGCTTGAAAAAGAAACTGGGCTCCCTGCCCCCCAGGATACTAACCACAGAACTGACTGGCCGTCTGGTAGTTTGTTTCTAAGTTACAAGGAAATGCCTGCGGGCAGCAGCCTAAAGTCAGCAGTGCGTTGGGACATACCGAGCAAGACTCCGCAGAGGGCACGAGGCCTGCTCGGAAGAGGCTTTCCAGGGTCTGTAGGACGAATGGTGGAGGCGAAGTTTTTCTGAGGGCTCCTGATGGCACATGGGCACCCTTCTCAGGAGATGTTTTTACGCCTCCGCGCTAGGGATGGCCTAGAAGAATATAAAATTATTTTATGTTTGCTAAGTGTCTTCTAATTTGCAAACTACATGCAAACAGTCTCGTTTGATTTTCACAACATTCCTGAAAAGTCAGCAATTATCACCCTCATTTCTGAGAAAGAAACTGGGACTCAGAGATTAAGTGACTTGTCTAAGCCAAGGAGCTCGAATTTACCTAAAACCAGGTAAATTCCCAAGGGCCTGCCAGCCAGCCTGGTTCTGCAGAACAGAAAGCGAGCAGCTTACGGAGGGGGCTCCTGACGGCTCAGGAGCTGGCCTTCTGGCTGGAAGCTCGTGCGGCCGCGAGGCTGCTCCCCGCGTCTGTGCTTCGGCGTCCTCGTCTGCGCACTGGGGATGCTGCGGGGAGGTCCGGTGGCACGCCGGTCCCAGCCCAGCCGTCTAGAGCAGCGCCTGCGCCCACAGCGCTCAGTCACAGGCCGTCGTCGTTTTTGCTGACTAGGTGTTTTCTCCACCCTCCTCTGAATCTCTCTTTTCCCTTCTCTCTTCCAGGTTTTTCTCATCCTTATTTGCCCTGCGGAACCTTCGAGAACATTACAGACCAACTGTCGTTTCAGGGTGGAAAGTTCAGTGCCCCCCCCCACCCCCCCGCCTACTGCTATCCCAGGAATTTTGGACCAGTCCTCGGCATCCTGAGCAACAAGTAAATCTGAAAGAGAGGGCTAATTCCCATCCTTTCCCCTGAGACCCGTTAGCGTGGATTCAGCTTTTTTTTTTTTTTTTAGCAGCAGAGCCCCGTTCCCTTCCTTAGGGATCCGCAGTGCTTTGGTTTCAAGGTTCGCGTGCGTGCGCCGCCGGCCCGGAGACGGAGACGGAGAGCACTGACGAGGGGCTCGGCGCCCCCGGAGCACGAGGAGGGACTGAGGCCCGGGGGGCTGGGTGCGGGGGGCGGTGAATGGGCTCCGTGCTGCGGTCCCGGCGCGGATCCCAGGCGGACAGCAGCGGCCCCGGGCGGCCCCAGGCCCTCCCCGCGCAGGGAAGTGGGGGGCTCTGGGATCGGTTCTGCTTTCTTTCTGAATTCCTGCTGGGCCAGCCAGCTCCGCAAAATCCGGGCTCACCTCCTGGAGGTTTAAAGCGACTGTATCTGAGGAGGGTAATGAAGACAAGCAAACCAGACAAGTCCAAGCTCCTGTCTGAATTTTCGGAAAATGCAGATGCAGATCTGATAGGATAGGCCTTCACTCTCCTGCAGACCTTTTAATGACTCAGCTTAGCAGGAAAGCGACATTTGGTGCGAGGCACTGAGTGGACTCATCTGTCGTTCTGCAGATAAGAGGACCAGAATAAGAAAAGAGTTACAAGCAGGACTAGGATTAGAGCAGGGTCTCTGGCTTCCTATGACATCTACTAAAGGACAGAATTTGAATGTTGGTGGCTGGGAGCCACATGAGCTCAGGTCACTTTTGGCCTCTGTCGGTGACATCTTTGGTTACTCAGGATGTTGGACTGGGCTAGTGTACCTGGCTGGGAGTGGTGAGCGTGAGAGAGGGGTGTGTATGTAAGGAATGGGGTTCTTAGCTGAACATTTTCACGTCTGTGAGTGGTATGAAGAAAGACAAGTTGGTAACTTCCAATCATTGCATTCCAGTGGGTCTTCTGATTTTCAAATTCCCTTTAGATGGGGAGAGAGGGTAAGGCGGGAGATTGTCGGCTGTGGGCTGCAAGGAGGGGCTGAGCCTGAGGTGTGACCTCCAGATGCTGGGGGATGTTCACTGCGCTCCTCACTGGAACATCTCTGTTCCAAGCTTTCAGGTAAGGAGTAGAGCGCTCCTAGTGAAGTCCAGGATTCTAACTGTGATTTGACTGCTGGCGAATCAGGTGAATAAGAATCTTTGCAATTACTTACTGTGGTTGCGCATTACTTACCAAACGTATTCTTACAAGTTCCTGCAGTGGAAAGGTAAATCAGCTAAGTCGGTTGTTTCTATTTAATTCCTTTCAAGAAGCATGTGTGGGAGCCGCTCTGATGGCCTAGTGGCTAAAGTTCCATGCTCAGTGCTCCAGGGGCCCGGGTTCCCTTCCCAGTCGAGGACCCACAGCACCCGTCTGTCAATAGCCATGCTGGGGTGGCCGCTCACGTAGAATAACTATAACTTACAACTGCGACATACACCCATGCCTGGGCCTTTAGGGAGGACAAAACAAGAAGGAACACCTCTGACATGAGCCAACAAAGTAGATTTCTATCAAGTTAAAAACAAAAAACAAAAAAAGCGTATGGATTGCCTACTGTGTGTCAGGCAATTCCTCCTTTAGCCTCTTTATGGAAGGCGTTTTGGAGGAATTGAACTCTGCTCTGTGCTTTGAGATTAGGAGGGCAAAAATCCAAGATGCTGGTCATGTTTGTATTTACATCCTCACTCTAACCTCTTGCTTTATTTATTGATTGTCTTTTTAGGGTTATTCCTAAGGAGTGCCATGTTTAGGAATGGGTTCAGAGCATCTCAATCTTTGATGCTGCTGGAGGAAAGAGGCGTTTTACTATAAGCTACGATCAGTATGTGAAAAAAAGTTGAGTCTACCAGGCAGAAGACTTATGGGCCACTTACCTATATACTCCTCGGTGCACACTGCCAACCAGCAGAGAGGGAATGAGTGTCACAAAGACAGTGGAGAGAGTCATACTGCTTTTTCTCACATGCTGCTTCTGTTTTTAAAGAAGTCTTTCTTAGAATTTACTTTGCATTTTACAGTGACATTAGCAAGACCTATTTAACTCTAGATTTTACTTAATCAATCACCATGATCCTTACACAGTTTGCTTCCCTCTTTCTAGAAACTTTTATTGTAATTTAATTTTTGTTATGCTAGAGTACTTCCTTGAGTGAGTTTTTCAGAAAGAGAATAAAATGGGATACATTTAGAATCCTTGCATAACAAAACTATTTTTAGTTTACCCTTACATATGAAAAATTTGTCAGGTATAGAAATCGGACAACTTTTTCTAGAAAGTCTGAAAACATTGTTCATTGTCTTCTGGTTTTAGAGTTGAGTATGAGATGGTGCCAGAATGATTTCTTTTTTTTTTTTTTTGCTTTAAAAGAGGAGTACTCTCTGAGAGTTGTAAGATTTTCACTGGAAAGGAAAAACTGTCTCTAACCTGATCTGGATAGAACTTTTTGCATGATGCATTTCTCACCTTCCTTCTGGGAAGAAACTAATATTCCTGATAAAATGCTTAAGTAATTTTTAAGTAGACTTTAATGAGCTTAAAGAGAGCTGGCCTCTGGGAGATGAGCTTCCCACCCACTCAGTGGACTGTCAGTCAAGAATCTAATGATCTTTAACCAGAGCTGCTTTTGCATTCCCGCTTTAGTCCTACAAACGTGTCCACCAAGACAGAAATCTTTATGTTGCTTTGCTTCTAGACTCTTCCTGTGAAGCAAGTGCTCATAACTCAAGTTTCTGAAAAAATTTTTCTTTTTAATCTTTGTTTTTGGAGTTCAGAAATCTCTCTGGGACGTGTCTAAGTGTAAAGGATGACATTGCTGTTGTTAAAGCACAAAAACCAAAAGCATCGGAAATCCATTAATTTGTTCCAGGATTTTTAACCTGCAAGTAATGGGGAGCCATGACGGTTATGGAGGAGAGGGTTTTGGACTGACAGTTCTGGTGGCGGTGTGCAGAGATACAAGCACAGATGTGCTCATACTATAAAATGCACCCCAACAATTGCTTGTCAAGCCCTGTGGACTTGAAGAGCCAGTAGCAAAGAGCTGATTCAAACCACACTTTCGCCTCCTGCAGCGGTTCCGTACTTCAACTCTGCTCCAGACCAGCCCAATCAAAACTCCTTGGAATGGGGTTCAAGCATCCTGACTGTTATTTTTAATCTCCGCAGGTGATTCTAAGGGCCACCAGGGTTGAAAAGAGGAATGCAAATATTTTTCTGCTATGCTGAGTTCCTATCCATTATTCTTTCCAGGCACAATCTCCGCTACTCCGACCTTTGTTCCATTTCCAATCTCCTTTGTTGCCATAGTGTATCTTGGTTGATCTATTTTTTTTACCCACTTTAGTTTATCAACGTAACAACTATTTGTAGAATTTCTTTGTATGTCAGGACCATGCTAAATGACGGAGTGTCTCTGCTGTGGGGATCCCAGACAGTGTGAATAAGTATCCTCTCCCCTTCTTGACTTGGGTCACAAAGGCACCACTCCTGAGCTCTCACTGCCATGGCTGCCTGGGACACAGAATGCCTTGCTTGTCCCTGGGTCCTTATGGATAGTATTGTCCTGCTCTCACCCCCAAATTGTCTGCCACCCAATCACTTGTGCTTGTGGTTCTGTCTCTGCACCCCTTCTTATTGGAGGCAGTAGAGAGGTAGAGGCAGCCAACCCCCCCAAACAGTCCTTTCTTGAGGCAAAACTGCTCTGAGCTGAGACAGTCTTTTTCTTGAGGCAAAACTGCTCTGAGCTGAGACAGTCTTTGGTCCCTGCAGTGCACGGTAACTGCAGACGCACAAGGAATGAAACATCCACCTGAGTGTAGAAGGAAAAAAAATGCCAATAAGATCGATTCTCAGAGCCTCTTGGCCCATATAACATTCCTTCTTTGTCCAGTCATTCCAGTGCTTTCTGCTCTCCTTTCTTTCATGAATAAGGCATTGGGTCCCTTTCTCCTTATCTTCTTTGGATAGTCAGAGCCAGGAGGCACAACCGAGTGACAGGGTATAGAGTGTCTATTTGGCTGAGTATAAAAGGGAACATACAGTTTTGTGGTCAATTTATTTTCACCTCATTCATTCTCAGGGGTCCACGGTTTTCGCCTCATTGATTTTCTGTGTTCATTGACTTGAAGCCTGCTGTGTATGGGAGGTTGATTCGTGTCTTCTCAAGCCATCTTTCTTTATTGCCTTGGCAACTCTCTGCCTTAAGCTTGAACTAGTTTGAACTAATCTCAGTAGTTTACCTACTTAATATGACACTTGTCTTTTAGTAGCAGTATTATAGTTTAATCTGGTACCATCAATTTTAGAGTTTGAAGGGATCTTACAGATCATTCTAGTTCAGCTCCTTCATTAAATATGAGGACACTGAGGACTAGGGAGGTCAAGGGATTTGCCTGAGGTCACACAGCAAGAAAACCGGCAGACCTAGACGGCCTCCTTAGAATGGAGGGAAGGAGAGAAGGAGTGGAGAGAGGAGAAAGGGAGAGAAAGGGAAAGAAAGAAAGAATTTCCTCCAGATATAGCAGTTAGGATGCTTTTGGCTAGAAGTAATAGAGCGTTTGACTCAAACTGGCTTAAAGAATAAAGGTGTTTATCATCTCACGTGTGGAGAAGTCCTGAGGTGGGGCAGATTCTGGGGGTCAGATGACAGGGGCTGCGACTGCACTTTTGGTCGTTCCTTCCCTAACCAGCCTCCACGTGTAGCTTTGTTCTCAGAGTGGCTTCCATCCTGGTGCTGAGATGGCTACCAGCAGCAGCGACAGGACCACTGTGCGTCCCTGTTCACACCCAGATGAGGAGAGATGGAGAGCGTGGATCGGAAGTCCTTGCCTGCGGCCCCCTGGGCTGGCTGAGGTTGTATGCCCACCCCCAGACTAGGAGCACTTGCTGGAGGAAGGCTGTGAGTTTGCGCCTCATTCCTGAGCCAATCTCTGGCAAGCACGGGCTCGCTCTCACTCCTTCAGACCCAGCGGCACCTCCCTCTGGAGACAGGGGTAGGTCAGTCTCTCAGGTGTCACTTGAGCTTCGTGGGGGAGAGGTTAGTCAGGGTTCCCTAGAAAGAAAGAAGGGGGAGTGGAGGGGGTAGGTAGGCAACCAGATGTATCTCCCACACCAGGAACCATTAGGCAGTAATGTTCCTTTGGATAATGTGTGGCAGAGAGCCCACACTTGGTGGACAGCAAATGACCAGCTCTTGGTGCTGTTCTGCTTATTATTTATTAAAGCCTGGTGACTCGGGGGAGGAACTCTACATTTTGAACTTTACCAGTGTCGGGGAGGGGGTTGATGAAGTGGGAGGAAGACCAGCCATGCCTCCTCCTATGATGCGAGTGGCCAGAGGGAAAGAAAATAGGCTTTCCTTCATGCTTTGAGGAGGCAACCCTGTGTGATTTGTAGAAGGGTGCCTGGGTCAGGGTCTACCTAAGTGCCTGCCTTAGTGCCTGGGCCACTTGGAAACTCCAGGCTGAGTAGCGATTTTCACTGCCTCAAAAGGATTGGAGCTAGCACAGACGAGAGAGAAGATTAGGGGCTGCACCTGAAAATTTCCTCTTGAATTAACTATAATCCTCTCTTGCCAAAAAGCAATCCTTTTCAGGTGGGGTTGGCAGTGTGTGTCACCTGTCAGAGTCACAGTGAGGCTTCCAACCAGCCATGTGTTTGCCCTATTCCTGGCTTGGGCTTTTTCCTTCTTTCCGAAGTTTTTATTTATTACCATCCATGAGTGCTGGTCTCAGGGCAGAATTCCCTCCCCACCACGATGCACTGTTTTGAGTTAGGCCATTCCTAGGACTTTTTACTATTCTGAACACTGCTCATTTCCATGTGTTGTCCTGGCCTCTCGTGGCTGCTTCACTGGACGCGTTTGATGGAGGGCGCTTTGAGGTTTGTGAAAAGCATTTTCGAGACACTTCCAGTTAGATAACATCCCTGGGTCTCAGGGATCTTTTTTAAAGTGTCACCGCCATCTACATTAATCATCCTGTTTTTGATGCATAGACAAAGGATGTGGAAGTGTTTCTGTAGGGCTCGGGAAGGGGGCTGTTTCTTCCAGTCTGGAGAGGCAGCTTCAATCTGAGTTGTGGAGGCGGTGTGGAAAAGCTTTTGGCTCCTGAATTACAATAAGGATTTGAATCAAGAGAGCCCACAAAGATTCTGCCCATAAAGCTGTTTCACTCTTGTATTCTTTTTTTGGAAGCGAGGCCCCAAGTATTAATGTTTTCCCCCACTGAATGCCATTATGCATGTAGAGTACAAAAAAGAGAGGGACTCAGAAATTGTTCCATGTCTCTCCTTCTCTCCTTTTTTCCCCCCCTAAATAACTTACTTGAGTTCTTACCCTATTGGGGAGTGTGTGCTTATGTGTTCTGAGTCTGGGTGACATTGTTTTATGAGGCCGGGGTGTTTTGTCATTCTCTCAAGCTTGTCACCAAGGCCTTGTTGCCTCTGAAGGCTGAATGTTCTGCCTTCAGAGCTGAATGTTCTGATGTCCCCACTGGCCGGCTAAGTCTAGCCCCAGATCCTGAATCAATCCTGATGATGCCTGCAATCTCAGCCTTATCCACCATCCGGTAGCTCTGAGAATTAAATTGGACACCCTGCAGATTCAGGATGCCGTGGCTGTGCCATGTCTGCTAACTTTCCATGCCCACCAATGTCCTTTGCTCCCAACCAGCCCCCAGGGGACCCTGACCTATTGTATGCCCCTAGAGTTGTTGCATGCCACCACATCCTGTGATGCTCCATCCATCCACCGCCTGTCTTGTTCCAGCTCTCCTACCTCTAATAGCCTCTGCCAAGCAGAGTCCTGCCCTGAGCCCTAGTCTGCTTGGCGATTTCTTCACACCATACCTGGCTCTTGCTAGTCTCCCTCCCTGGAGCTGATCCACGCACTATGCTTCCCCTAACTCAGTCCACAGTCTCAGCATCCACCTGGTTTCTGATTCCTGAGTGCATGACTACTGCCTAGATTTGTCACCCCATTGAACAAATCCTATTGATACTGTCTGCATCATGCCTGAAGGGCTAGGCCCTTTGCCATTGTGCCTTAAACTCCTGGTGAGAATATGAGGGCTGCAATGCCTGGACAGTGCTGTGCTGTTGCGGGGGTCCAGGTATCCAGATGTCTGTCAGAGACTGACTGTAGACTGAATGTGTAATGTCTCACATAAATATACACATAATGTTTTGAAAATGGATGTGGATGCTTCTGCATCTAATTTAATTAGATATAAATCCATTTAATAGCATTACTGAATTCAAAGCATCTTTTTGTCATTATCTATCTCTCAGTCAATGGATACCAAAGATACAAGTACAACACAATACAATGCTGAGGTCCAGGAAAGGCCTCTTTTGCTGTCCCTGTCTGCACTCACCTGCTAATTCCCTTGGGTTGCAATACTCTGACTGCAGTGCAAAACTCCTAAGAAACTGTTGACTCTGCATCAAATGTGAACCTTTGTGGATGGTTTTTCCTGCCAGCTGCTATACATAGGGACATCGGGGTTGACACCTTCTGAGCTACGTCCATAGCTATCTCAAGGCACAAGGACTACAGAGTTGTACTGGCTTCAGAACCACTAAATATGTCACAGCTGCCTCGGGGGGACTATTTCGGGGGGAACAGTCCGTGTTTCTGAGCCTTGTTTTCACTCTAAGTGTCTAAGGATGCGCATATCCTTAAAGGCTAATGGAGGACTTGGGTCCTAGAAATTTCCAAGACATTTAAGGACCCTACTTTGTTCCCATTAATCTTAGAGGTAAGTTCTAGCTTCTAAGATATTCTGAGCCAGCATCCATCTAAATATCCCATTCTGTAGGAATAAACAGGATGAAAAAGCAGCTGGAACAAAAAACTTCCCAGTTAGTATTTTGCCAAGATTTACCCAGACTTGACTAGACTCTAAATTCCTGATGGGGATTCTGAACAGTCCCCCACCCTTTGCCACACTACATTCCCAATGTACCAGGTGTAAGTCTGAGACTGGATCACAAGGGAAAGCCCCTGAGCTCTAGGGCTGAGTGAAGCCTGGCCTTGAACCCAATATACCCTTCTAATGGCTCACTGGACCTCTGAAGTTCAGAAGAAGAGTGGCTCAAAGCTCTAGCAAAGGAGGAGCATGGGGCAGGGGGCTGAACCCCAGAAACCGTGTTCACCAGGGCTCAAGAAGTCCCCTCGCCTCCCTCAGGCCAGGGGAGCTGTCCCTGGTGTTGAAGTGGACCATTGCTCCATCTGTGTCATGGGGGAGAGTTATGTAAATAGTGCCTGCATCTCCTGGAACTCCACTGTCCCAAGTGGAGGGGAGCTCTAGCTGGAACTTGGTAAGACCAGTCAGTCCCATGTGGTGTCAGTTGCCCTTGGCTTGCCCTTTCTGAGGCAGTAAGCAAGCACAGGAGAGCTGGCCTGTTGGGGAGTCCTGGGAGGAGAGGCAAAGGAGGTCCTGGAGATGCCACACCATTACCAGTGACACCTCAAGGAAAACTCCTGATAAGAACAAAGCTCCCTTGTCCCTGTGCTCCCAGGAACCTGGGACAAACATTCTACACCTCTCTTGTCCGGACTGTGAGAAAAGCCAGCACAAGTATGGTGATCTGGCTTGCTGTGACGGCAGTGACAATCTTCCCTCAGACCGTGCTTTGTGCTGTGAATACACTGAAGGCAAAGATGGGCATGGTCCTCAACTTCATGGAGCTGTGGTTTGAAGGAAGACACAGAAAAAAACCCCAAAGAAGTAAACAAACAATATAAAATTGCATATTCTGATAAGGAAACAAAATGTGCAAAGAGAAGAGAGTGGACTTACTTTAATAGTCAGGGAAGATCTCTTTTAAGAGGGGATACTGATTACTGGGTTATGAAGGGTGGGAAGGAACCAGCCTACTCATGAGTGTGGGGTAAGAGTGCTTTGGGCTGACAGAAAAGTGGATTCAAATGCCCTGGGCCAGGAAAGAGCTTGCTTATTTGATGCATTTAAAGAAAGCTTCTACAGCTGCTTCCCTAACATCACCTGAGGGCAGGGAGAAATGCTCAAGCGAAGATGGACTAACTGAGTAACTGAAGTGAACTAGTAATCTGGAATTCACTTCAAGTCGTCATTTCAAAGGGAGGTAAAATTGCTCAGGGATCTGTCTTATCAGACTGACCTTGAATTCTGCTGCCTAGTTTTACATTACAATTTTCAGTAGTGCTGTGATTTTTACTACCAAATAGAATTCTATTTTGTACCGTGACATGTGCCTTTAAAAGCAGGAGAGAACTGTATTCTCAGTGGGGGGAAAAATGCCTAGAAAGAGGATGTCTTAGAAAAAACAAAGAAGCGAGCCAAGGCAGAGCCACAGCTCTTATCTGCACAAGCCCAGATTCTGGTCAAGAAAAGCTCAGAGGGATCAGAGAAGTCGTGATCTACGTAAACAGATGGGGAGACACAGAGGGCTGATGTCGGTAGAGGAGCCTGCGAAGGGCCGATGGGATTGGATTTGGGGAATGGAATCTTCTAGGCCAGGTCAGGCTGCCTGACAGCAGAGCCGGTCTGAGAAGGGCTGTGACTGTGCGGGGTGTGTGTGTGAGACGGGGACAGATGCTGGTGTGGGGGCAAAGTTTATAGACTGGAAGTCTAGGTGTGCGTGTGATGTACGCACGCATGTGAAGAACATGTCACAAGGACAAATGCAAGATTGCTAAGGAGCCTCCCAGAGCCTCAGGGCCCTTAGTCTTAAACTTCATTCACTTCACGGTACCTCTGCCTGCGTGCAAGTCCCCTCATAAAAGTTCTGACTTAACTTTACTCAAGGTAGGAAAAAGGCACCAAATGTGAATTCTCTGCTGAGTGCTGGCTGTGGTAGAGGGAGAGTGGGGGGAAAGAACAAGACAGGTCGGAGTTCATTGCCGGAGAGGTCACCCAGGCAAAACTGGGGTATGCTGTCGCGGGGAAAGGATGAAGGAGGGAACCAAGCCAGACAGGGTGGGGTCTTCTGTCTCTTCTGCAGAAGGGCAGCAAGGATGCTTTCCTGACTCAGCCTTTGCTTAACCTCATCCATGAAAAGGATTGTCCTCATCGTTGACAATTACCCTGTGAAGGTACCCTACAGGTAATTATCCTGTGAAGGCTACACAGAGTACAACCTATGTCAGATCCCTTCACCCTCAAAGCAGCCTGGCCTGCTGAGAAGACAGGAGAAGCAGGCTGAAGTCCTTTGGAAGGTGGAGAAATGCTTGTTTCCAGGGCCCCTCCACGTCTCCATCTTGAAGTCTCTGCCCAGCTTTCTAGGTCTCCAGTGTCCTCAGCTGACCCTAGGGGGCAGCTCCCCCATCCCAACCCTTCATCATACCCTATTGGTGACTGGAATTTGCTGTTAAACCTATAATTTTCCTCAATAGCTCCCTAAATCCTAACTCCTTTCTTTGTCCTGTCCCCATGAAAACATATGCACACAAGTCACATCTCATTCCCTTAGTGACTTGTGAAAAAATAACTTTGATAAACTTCAATACAATGAATTTATACCCAGATTGTAAAGCCAGGCCTCACATACTATCCTTTCTAGAACTATTTCTTCATTGAGCACAAACTTGCTGAGCATTTAGCCTGTGTTGGACACTGAGTTAGGCCCTGAGGGTGCAGGGATGACTAAGAGAAGGCCCCTGCCTGGAGGAGGCCATCAGCAGTGGGAAAGCAGACATGGTGACCCAGGGAGCGCAATGCACAACCAGGGCATTTGGAAAGAGGACCTGGCAGAAAGCAAGGGGTGACGGTTGAAAGTTGAGAATCTCCAACGCTGATCGCAGCTGGCAAAGCAAATACTATGGGACAGAGGACTCTTAGCACGTCCTTTAGAAGACAGCCTGTGAAACGTCTCCTGTGCACCCTGACCAATCAAGGTGACGACCAACGACTGGGGAGGTGTTGCTTGGGGGTTTTGAGTATTTTCTCCCCCGGACCTGATGATCTCTGAGGTCTCTTCCTGCTCTCGGTTGGGTAGAAGTTACGTTGGAACTATTTCGCAGGAGCCCAGAAGAATGGCAGAAAAAGTGACTGCCAATTTATTCTTGAGTCCTCTTGGTGAAGACAGTGCAAGTGTTCTGACTGTGAACAGAGAGACTGACTTTGAGAAGGCCAAGGACAGAGTGGCTTAATACTGTCAGAGTTTTGCTTCTGATGCCCCTGTTGCCCTTCCATTTGCAGTGATTTGTAGGTGTTAGCTGGAGCACTCACGTGCACCTGCAGTTTTAGAGTGGCTATAAATCCATTTGTTCACGATTCCAGTATCCTGGGGCTAATCCTCACCCTTTTAGCTCTACGAGAAAATGATGATTGTAAAAGTGACTGTCCAGGCAGGGTGTGGCCTCGAAAAGCAAAATGCTGTAAATTGCTTTGGAACGTTTTGCTGTGATGATCTGAATTGAAGGGTGGCAGAGCAATTTGGCCTTGCTGAAAGGGAGGACTGTGTCAGAGCGTAGCACTTAGAGCGATTCTTCTCAAAGCATTGTGAGTGCTGTCCTTGCCAATTTAGGTCACAGATCTGGTTTGGACATCCACGCCCAGCGTTTGGTTATGCACCCACTTAACTGACACGAGAATAGTCTACTAGATTGCAAATATCTACATACCACTGTTTGCTGACTTGACACGCCATGCTTCTGCACTAGGAGTCTCAAACGTGTGCAATGGCCGATAGTCTCTGGAGGTGCTAAAACTGTCGCTGCCAATATCTAATCTTTGGGGTCCAGAGAATTGTCCTTTCTTCCACTTTCACGTCTGCACAGTTATTTACCCAACTGCCACCATATGGCACTTGTATCTCTGTAAGTCTTCATCAACTCTATTAGCATGTGCGACTCACATGTTAAAAGTTCAAAATAAAATCAAGTAATGCTAATAACCTTTTCAGACTTTTATGTCTTTTAATTTTTTCAGGGTATATTTTGAAATGTTAAAAATCTCTATTTCCTGTAACTTTAACACATTTTTAAAGAGAATTTGTAGGAAATGGCTTATTAAAAACTGTTTCTATGTCTCCTTTTATTACAAAGAACAAAGGCCAAAAAGCTGCCATTTCCTTCTGCTGTGGGTTGAACCGTGTCCTCCAAGAAGATGCGTTCCAGTCCTAACCTCCACGCCACCTGTGAGTGTGACCTTCTTTAGAAATTGGGCCTTTGCTGATGTAATCACGCTCAGGTGAGGTCATACTAGATGAGAGTAGCCCCTCATCGAGTGATGGGTTTCATAAGAAGAGGGAAATTTGGACATAGATACAGACACACAAGGAGACTGTCATGTGACAATGGAGACGGAGATTGGTGGGATGCTGCCACAAGATGAGGAATGCCAAGGATTTCTGGCAACCACCAGAAGCTGGAAGGCAAGGAAGAGTCCTGTCTGAGAGCTCACTGAGGGAGCGGGGCCCTGCAGACACCTTAAATTGGGACTGCATGCCCCCAGCGTGGCGAGAGAATACATTTCCATTGTTTTGGCCCCCTGGTTTGTGGCAGCCCTAGGCAACTACCACAGGGGAACTACCTTCCCCTGAACTTGCACCTGGAGCCTGGGTCTCTAATACGATGTTTGCCTTCTGAGGGTTTATGGATACCCATGCTTATTTCTGAGATAGGCAAGTTGGATCATGTAGATGACTTCTTACCTCATGGGATGCACAGAATTCCAGAGAAATGTCAGCAGCCAAAAGCCAAAGTCTCAGTCTACTGGGCCTTAATGAAACAGCCTAAAGGCTGGGACCGAGACGACTGCAAGGTTGTTACCAAAGGTTGGGAACGCAGTCTCATAAAGTTGTGCTGCTGTGTTGTTCATAACTTGGGAATTTCCATTGCAAGGGATCTGATTATCTTGGGATATAAGTGAAGGATATGAGTTCAATTAAGTGACACCAACAAAGGTTTCCTGGTTTATCTCCAACAAAAGCATCTCCTTGGTTTGATCATTGGTTTGATGAGTTCTATAAAAAAGATGGTGGCAGTCAGTATAATTTCATTGTTTTATACTTTGTGGTTTGCAAGTTTCACCAGGTAGGAAGTTAGGATAAGTGATCGCTAGATGGCTCATGGTGGCTTGTCTCACAGTTGAAATCATAAACCATGTGTTTTGTCCAAGATCTAGATTACATTTTATTTTATCTTTCTGAAAAATTAGCCATATTAAAACAGATAAACATACTGGCCATAAAATAGTAGAGTGGATAATCTTATAGAGGGAAATAAGAAAATAAGCTCTTCTGGCAAAAAGAGGAAGATTGGCAACAGATGTTAGCTCATGGCCAATCTTCCTCACCAAAAAAAAAAAAAAAAAAAAAACAGAGAAAAGAAAAAAATAAGTGCTTCTGTATAGTTTGATCTTTTAATAAACAGATTCCTAAGCATTAGGCATTTATTTGTCTTAATCTTGTACTCACACTCTCTCCATTTTTTTTTTTTTCAGGAAGATCAGCCCTGAGCTAACATCAGCTGCCAATCCTCCTCTTTTTTGCTGAGGAAGACTGGCCCTGAGCTAACATCCGTGCCCATCTTCCTCCACTTTATATGTGGGATGCCTGCCACAGCACGGCTTGCCAAGCTGTGCCATGTCCACACCAGGGATCCGAACCTGCAAACTCCGGGCCACCGAAGCAGAACGTGCGCACCCAACCGCTGTGCCACCAGCCGGCCCCTCTCCATTTTTTAAGCTGTAGGGAACTACTGGCTTGGAGACTATAGGCTGGGATAGTAGGAAACCTCTAGAATTCAGAACCTAATTTAATCAACCATAACAGGAAGATGCAGGATTCCTCCAGGTGCACAGCTCAGGGGCTAGACTACTAGTAAAAATGCTGCATAAAGACACAATAACCGGCTAAAGAGACGAGGTGTCCACAGGGGAATATGGTCAAAACAGAAGACAGGACGTAAAGAAGCAGAGTTTCTTGTGAGAGGAACAATGAGCTCCATCCTCAGTTGCTCATTTGAGCTTGATTCGCGTTTAAAATGAGTTAAATTAACATTTCATCCAGGCATTCTGATGAGCCCTCAAATTCAGCATGCCCCAAACTGCACCCTTCTGAGCGTACAGTAGATGCGAAAGACATATCTTTGAAAGATAAATGAATAAACGGCTCATCAGGCCCGCCTCACATCTGACCTCTCAGGATTTCTTTTATCAGTTAAGGGCACCGATGTTGAGATTAAGATGTTGAGCTGGAAACCTCTGAGTCGATGGATTCTTCCCTCTGGCTCCGCCGTGGTCCGCCTCGGGCGGCGTGAAGCGCCCTGGCTAGACTCGCACAGCCCTCCTGTCGCTCTGGATATCCCGCTCCCAGCCTGATCAGAACCTCCTCCGTCGGAAAGCCTGTCCTCCTCACCTCTGAATTCCCAGAGCTCAGCCTCTGCCCTGGTGAGACACGGCGGTGGAGGAGGCCTCGGTGGCTGTGGCTGGGGACGCCGCGCGGGGCTGTCTCTGGCCGCATCTGGTTGGAGGCCGTGGGAAGCAGCGGGTCCCGGGAGGCCCAAGGAGCCGCCGAGCAGTCGGCCAGAAGTGGAGGAGCCCAGGTGAGAAGTGTCTGTGATGGGAAGCCTGGGGCAAATCCTTTTCTGGAAGCAGATGAGTGTCCATGTAAAACAAATTGGCCTCGCCGTTGTGATCCTCCGGTGCGCACTGTCCTCGTCTTGCGCGCTGTGCTGCACACCCGTCGCCGAGGAGGAGGGACGGACTCCGGAGTGGAGAGGACCTGCCCGCCGTTAGAAGAGAGGCTGCTGCAACTCTTCCTTCTTCCCTCGCCACTAAATGCACCTTGTGGGATGGAGGACAATCCCCTGATGGAGTGGGGGGCAGCACCCCAGCGCCCTAGTCTTTCCCCTGGGAGGAGAACAGTTGGCATCCCACAAAGCGGGGTGAGTGGATCTGGGAGTCCTCTGCCCCAGCGGGGAAGCAGTGGCCCTGCCTGGAGTCTGTCCCCGGCCTGGGCTCTGTAGTCATGCGCAATAATCGTAATGAGCATAACTCAGGAAGTCCCTTGAGCAAAGTCAGGGTACCACCAGAGAGCTTTTTGCTCATGCTTGAACGCATTTCTATTTTATTGTCCACGACTGAACAGCTCTGCACCAAATGGGGCATATAATTAGGGCATTCCTGGCACTGAGCAAGTCGTGAAGCAGGCAGGTGGGCGATGTGGCATGGTGAACCTCCCCCAGACCCCGCTTCGTCTGTGAGCCCTGCTCCAGTCCTCGGGTGCTTGGGAACATAGGGATAGGGAGGGGCTCCTCAGCAAGTAAGCGGGTGCCGACCTCTAGTCTCTTTTTGTTAACTGTTTAGTAGACCTTGGGCCCAGCACATCTTACTGTGATCATAGACAACATCCAGCGTAAGATAAGGCCATTTCAGCCTGACAAATTCACTGGAATGAGCAGCTGCCCTAGTGCCTGGCAATGAATGGCAGCAGAACCTTAGGCCAGTCCTCTGAAGACCTGGTGTCGTTTTCCGGTGGTACCCTTTGTTGGTAGATGGTCTGTGGTGGAATCATTTTTATTCTGTAGGTTGGTGGTTGCCTAATGATGGCCTGTGGAAAGTGCCATTCGGTGACTGTTACTGAGTAAAACAGAGACTATGGAGAGGGTTTCTCCATTAAGTTCAATGTTTTCACTTAGTCTAGATTATATTTTTCCAATATCCAGGAGTTTGAAAATGCTCTTTCGACCTGAATCTGAGCATGAGTAAACAGATGAATCCATACTGTGGAACATTCTACAAGACAACTTGTCTGAATTCTTCTAGAGAGGCAACATCAAGAAAAACACAATTTTTTAAAAACGTGGGGGAACTATTTAGACTAAAAGATACTGAAGAGATGTAACAACCAGATACAGTGTATGGAACTGCATTGAATCTCAGATGGGAAAAAAAATCTATAAAGGAGAGTTTTGAAACGACTGGGGAAATTTGAATATGAGCTGTTTATTAGATGACACTGAATTCATGCTAATTTTCTTAGGTGGGACAACAGCATTGTGGTTGTTCTGGAGGATGTTTTTTTCCTTTGGGGACATGACGAAGTATTTAGGAGTGATGTGGCTTGACGTCTGCAACTTTCAAATGCTTCCACAGAAAGAAAAGTTGGACAATAAATAAAGCATATGTGGCTGAATGTAAGCAACCGGTGAAGACAGATAAAGCAGATAGGGATATTCATTTTGATGTTATTTCATCTTTTCAGAAGACTAAAAATTTCAAAATAAATATCAGGAAGAAAAATAGTCAATTCCTCTTGATAAAATATTTTATTGTTACTGTATATTTGGGCCACACTCTCTTGGGTGATGTAAACTACTTTAAAGTGAAAGCATTTTAGAAACAACAGCTCAACAATCCCCTTTCTTTTATGAAATGATAGTCACAAGTGAAAGTTGCTTTTTATTGATGTCCAAAATAAAAGCTTGTCTGGAGAGTGCTGCCCCAGTGCTCGGCTCGCGCTGCTCAGGGCTCTCCAATGTTCTTTGAGTCATAGCACACAGAAGATGGTGATATTTGTATGGCCAATGGGGTGAGGCTGCTAATGTCTGAAGGCTACTAGCCCAGAAGCTGTGGCTGCCCCCAGGATGAAGGAGTCACTATCTTGGCACCTCCATGAGCCATGTGGGCTACACAAGTGTGTCATTGTCCACAAGTTAGGAAATTCTGCTTCCATGCATAAAAGTGCTGTGAACTGTTTTAAACATGATTTGAAACATTTGCTTGAGAAAAGCTTTCTAGTATATGTCCAACATACTGGCTTCGTCTGTATGATGCTATGAATGAGGTTTTGGTATCGCTGTGTATTTGCGATAGCACTAAATACCAGCCCAGTGACCTCTCTCTCTAGCATGTTTCCATCTGTATCATCGCTCACCACAACACTCCTGATGATGGATCTTGAGTTGTAACAAGGTTAACGACGAGGCAAACTCCTACAGGAGCACATGCAGCAAAGTCGGGAGGTAATGTATCTCTGGCTTTTGTCATTCAGTCCAACTTGAATGTACTACGATAAGGCAAGAAATGGTCTGAAAACAGAAGGCTAGAAAGGAAAAGTTAACCCAGTTTAATCCAAACCTTTTTAATGAAGTAACATTATAAAGCTCAAAATTCTGAAGTTCTAAATAATTAATTTAAATTTGTTTTAATTTTTCTATGAGGAGAATGCTTTAATGAGGAGAGAGTACTGACTGGGCTTCCTAAAGGGATTCCTGGACCCTCCTGGTGCATCTGAATAGCTTGGTGGGCCTCTTAAAAACACAGATGCCTGGTCTTCATCCCGGAGAGATTCTTCTGATTCAGTTGGTCTGGCATCCTAATCCACGCCCCGCCCCCGCTGATTCTAACGTGCCACCAAATACTGAAGCCTGGGATCAGAAGACGATAGTACCAAACTGAGAAGTATAAAGTGCTTTACAATCGTGAGACATTAGTTTTATTATGTAACAACTGTAATTTCCTTACTATCTCCTCCTAATTTCCCAACATGGTTAACTCATTCCTCTCGGAGTGGAGTTTTTCTTCTGGAATCCCTGTGGCCTTATTCTTTCTATTGCTCAGCAAGGCCCCGTGTATCTGTGGTTGACACAAAAGAGGTAACTGGCAAGTATGCGCCTGAGTGCATGTGAGCGTGCTGTGCATTGAGAATGTGCTTCCTTTCTAAACCCAAATACCACTGTTTCTGTGTCATTTACTGGTTTAATCGAGCCTTTGCCTCCTTCCGTTAACATGGGAATCTTAGAGTTTCCTGCATTGACTGAATTTTTGCATCGTGTGCCAGGTAGGATACAGAAAATCAAGCACTGGGCCTTGCTTAATTCCAGACTCATATTCCAACATCTTTTTTCATAACAAATTTGATGGGCATAATACAAAGATGGAAAGAAGATGATTTATAGTGGAGGATAAAAGTGTGACTTTAAACTGATGCTGAGATTTGCAAGACTGAGCTAGTATGATCCTCAAGAAGTAAAAACCACCCAGATTCAAGTATCCTGATGATGATGATGATGAAGATGATGATGATAGGTAATACACAGTGTTTCCTATCTGTCAGATCCTGTTCTAAATGCTTTATACCAATTAACTCATTTAATCTTCACAACATTTCTATGAGTGACGTACTGTTATTATCATCCGCCATTTACCTGAGGAGGAACCTGAGGATAGGCTGGCTCTAGACTTGATTTTCCCATTAATTAGCTATGTGAGCTTGACTGTGTCACTTAACCTCTGAGGTCCTGAGTTTTCTGATTGGATTAGTGAGTCTCTAAGGCTCCTTTCTATTAGAGATTCGGAAACTTTGTGAGTTGTAAATTCTAAGGATCTCTGCTCTCCTTGTTTCGTTCAACCAGGACAACCCACTTCCAGCTATTTATCTTATTGATTTGGTGCGGTTATTTCTTCTTTTCTATTCTTGCCCAAGTTAGTTTTCTATTAACTGCTTTTCCTGCCCTCTCAGGTTTTTCTACATTTTGACAGACTTCCTTCACTTCCAGATGTAGATCGCTTCTCTGCGTATGTCGACACTGGAGTTTGAGGACTGCCATTTAGGAGCTGAGGACAGCAGCTTGCAACATTAGTGAGTCAAGCAGTGTCATTTGCCTGAAAGTTACATAGTGTCGAAATGAATGAGAAAATGGTGAAAATGACAGCAGTAGTTCCTGTTGAGCCATGGTATCTCAGTGTAAGTGATTGCTATCTTTTATAACATTGTTGTAAACATTGATCACACAGCTGCCGGTCTGCTTGCCAGGCTACATAGTTTACTAATGCATCTAATGATAATGAACTACAAAGGTAAGATTTTCCTTTCTCCTTCTAGATTTGAAAGTGTGGACAATGAGATTGGAGAACTAGGTAGAAAAATACTCAAGAAACTTAAGAGGACTCAGGTTTTCTGTTTACTCCAAACAGCTGAAGGACCAACGGACAGTGTTCTTCTCTATGGTGACATATACATTCCAGAGAAACAACTACCTAGAAGGAAGCTAAATGTAATGATAGCAAATTTCAAAATCATTTGGTTCTTTTTCTCTCCTTTGCCACTGGAACCTTGAAATGTATGATTTTGTATTCTTTATGTGCAAAAATGAGTGTTCTCATGGTCGCCATATTAAAAACTTACGTAAAAGGGGCCAGATAGACGGTGAAAAGTCTTCTCAGCTGTGTGTGTCTACCTGGCACTTCTAACACTCAGTTCTCTATCTTACATGACACTGTAAAGTTTATGGATTCCTCTAAGTATTCAGATGACTCAGCAATGAAGGCGGTAAATGTGTGAGGCCAAAACACCATCAGAAACGTCTTCATCAGCAGGGAGCAGAAATTATATTAATTAAAATGTTCTGAAAATGTAGAGGGTGCACTCCCAACAAATCATAAAACTATTTTAATCCTAATTAAGGATGTTCCCTCCTGGCATCTAGTAACGTAGAGAATTAGAATTTCTGTGGCATTTCTAGAAGTTGGGTCAGCAGCTTCAGACTGGATCCTTCAAGTTAAGAACTGGGCATATTTTGATAGAAAGCCACCATTTTTATTAATTGATATTTATTCAATCTCCTCTCCATGTTCAGAGAAGATTAGGAAAATGTACAGAGTAAAAGGATCAGAAACAGATCAAATTTGGGTAGGAGAATGAAGGACTTGGGATGTTGAGAAATAATCACTGATCCTATAAAGGAAAAGCATGGCTGGATGGAGGGTGCTACACCCACTCAGGAACATCTGTGTGTACTGAAACCGTCACCCATGTGGGTCTGGAACCTCAGCATACAGACCATTGTCTGGGAAGAAATGATGTCACCAGGATTTTTAGCCTAAGACCTAGATAAATTCATTCATTTTAGGGTAATTTGGTGATTCTCTGTGGAAGTTTAGTGTTTCTTCTGTGGATTTTGAAAACTTAATAAGGCTTTTGAGACCTTTCCTCACTGAACCTCGTCACATGTGTAGGCTGAGTAAAAATTTTGGATATAATCATGAGCTGACATTTTATCCATCGTTAAGAACTTCATCGTTAACGCTTTCAAGCCTTAGCAAATAGAGGCAAGTTTCATCCTTGGAGAGGGACAAGCTAAATAACCCAGGCTGAACGAACAGGAGGTAACATAGTGTTCCCTGGACCTCACATTTCTAGTAAAGCATCAACTTTCAAATGACAAACTCTGGGCTCATCCTCCACATTGGAAAATGATTTGAGAGGAAAGAATTTGTGTTAAAATTTAGAGATTAAGTGCTAGTGCTCCTTATAAAAGGATTTCCTGAATGAGAAAAGAGAAAAACACTACCTTTTGGTCTGTGGGGATGAAGAATATTGCAGTTGTGCGTATGAAAATACTTTTATCTTTAACTTTAAAGCTGAAAGAACATGCCCATTCACAGAGTGGTTTGTGTTGACACTGGTAGAATTGACATGTGAGAGAGGAGAGAGAAGCTAGCTCCTGGCTGAGGACCTGCTCCTGAGCTTGCTTAGCTGCACGAGGAAGCAGGAAGGGCAGCGGGTCTGGCCCCACCACCCACGTGCGCCCTTGGTTAATACTCTTTAGAGCAGAACCCGGAAAACAGGAGAGTATGACATACACATTAACCCGCATGTGTAACTCTGTCAATTAAAAGACCAATAAACAGGCAGCTTAATAGCACATTATGCCATAGATTACTGTAATCGGCTCAACATATTGATTTTTGAGCATTCTCAGTTTGTTTATCAGAACAAAGTTTATTCTTTTTTAATTTCTTTGCCAATTTATTGTTGTGTTCCATAGCTTTTGCAATATTTGCTTCTATAGAGTTTTATGTTGTAGGGAATGCCCCACCACAATTAACATTGAACTCGCTGCTGAGAACTGCTTTAATACGATCAAGACGACATTGACTGACTTGAAGTTGTTATATAAAGTTGTGGTGGCAAAAAGATGGGTAGGTAGATGTAAAATCGTTGGAATGGGGATTTTTGCCTGGATTCAATCTAAATACATCTCAAAAAATTGTAAAATAGAATCTACCAGCTAAAACTAATGAGCACAAAACTGCATTGATTTGGCCCAGGGTGGACAAATAGAACATCTGGCATATTTGGCACCAATGACACAGCTGGCATTGTTGGAAACGTTTCTGCAGAAGGTACAGATGCAGAAAAGGGAGAATTGGTACAAACAGTGCAGATGGAACAGTTGGAACAGATGACAGTGGGCAGAGCTGGCGATGCTGGCACAGGTGTCATAACCTCAACAGCTGGCACAAGTTGTGACAATCCTGGGATTTCTTAGTACAAGGCACATGTTCATTTTGGCTTTGGCTGCAGAGAGATAAGAGCATTTTATAATTAGTAAATGTGCCATTTAAAAAAGAACTTTTTCCCCCTCCATCCTTAAGGACATCTACCTCCAACTGTTAAAGCTTGGAATATAAAGCATTTTTGCAAATTAGAATTTCCCTGAGAAAGCCATAATTGATAAATACAGATTTCATAGAAGAGGCAATTAGATATTTTTGTTCTGATATAGATAAAATTCATGAATGGAATTTCTTCCTAGGAGTTTTGTGGGAAATAAAGGTCAGATATTTGGAAAGAAAAGTACACTTTGCATTTAACCCCAAATTTGTTATCAAATTAGAGGGTTATTTGTTTCTGAAATATAGTGAGTATTTCCCAATTCTATGAAGTTTCCTGTAGAATCACACTTGAAGACATGGCACAGAACTGGAAACCTGTCTACAGAACAGGTTGGGAAAAGAGAAAAAAATGCTGGAATCTGTAGGATGGAGAAATCATGGTGTTGCCACTTTCAAATACCAGTGGGACTTGGCTCTCATTTCATCTGAAATGCTATAATTTGGGCTTGAATTAAAAATACAATATAGTATAATCTTTTGGGCAATGATGTTTAATACCAGATGAAAAGTTGAGAGAACAAAGCAACTTGTTTGTTAGTGGCTAGAAATCACTGTTTTCTTCTAATATTTTTATTGTAACAAAAGTCTGTTCATATCATGGGGAAGCCAGAAACTATTACCTACTTATAAAATAATAAAAATATAACAAAGAATTAAATAATGGGTTCTTAAATCTATACGCATGTTCTCTTGAATATAGCAGGTGCTTCATAAACTCTTGTTGAATCAATGAACCTATGGTCTAAGAAATATCAATATTCAGAATTTAAAAAATCAATAATCACTCTTTGTATTAACGACAGATTTTCTATTAGGAAGAAACAAAGTGAATCAGGTCTCAGTCCTCCTTAAAGCCTCAGACTTGACCCGTGCATTTTAGCTTCCTCCGCCAGGGGAATCATTGGTGAGCAAGATGAGTTGGATGTCATCTACTCTATGTCTCCAAGGAAATCCGAAATTCTTTAGGTTTTCCAGTATATCTTGAACTAAAATCAGCATTATAAATCAGCTTCCATTCATAATCAATGCAACACAGTGAATGTTTTATATGTGTTTTGAGACTTTTGGGAAACAATCATAATAAAGGTTAATTATTTCTCCCTGGAAGTCAACTGTTCTGCTTTTTTCTTTTTTGCAGGGAAGGATTAGCCCTGGGCTACCATCTGTTGCCAATCTCACCCCTCCTTTTTCTCCTTCTGCTTTTCCCCAAAGCCCCCCAGGGAGTGGTTGTATATCTAGTTGTAAGCCCTTCTAGTTCTTCTGTGTGAGCTGCCGCCACAGCATGGCAGCTGACAGGCGGGTGGTGTGGTTCCGCGACCGGGAAGTGAACCTGGGCCATGGAGGCGGAGAATGCGGAACTTGAAGCACTGGACCATCAGGGCTGGCCCCTGGAAGTCAAGTTCTTGACCATTAAAAACATGCTGTCTTCGTTTCCAGATGGCCCTGCATATTGTTACCTATATTTAATTTTTTCAAAACTGCTAAAAGTCATTTAAACTATTTGATTTCAGTTTCTCCATTCCTTCTACTCTGTTATAACCTCTTGTTGAACCCAACCAAAATATTCTTATTATTCAGAACTTTAATTCTATCACTTAACTTTAGTTCATTTCTTGACTGAGATGACAAAAGTGTTTCTGCTTAAAACAGATAAAACACCTTAATTTGTTAACTGTACTTTTGTGACATAGAGCAATGAAGAGCTGGAGGAGGAGGTAAGAGAGCTTACTGTTCTCTCCAGGCACCAAGGTGATGCCAGATGACTCAGTGTAGATGACCAGGCTGGAAATGGCCACCTGTACCTCTTCACCTGGTCTGAGACACCGCCTCGTGGCTGAAACACGGATGAACATTACTTCTAATCAATGCACGCCGTATGAAAAGTCATCAGATCAGGAGAGTAACAATTAGGGGTATTTCTAGGGTTTGGCTTTGGCCCTTAAGAGGTTGGCAAGAGTTTTTATGAAGGAAGAGCATGAAAGGGAGTCATTCCTTTGAGCCTCTGCCGTTCTCAGGAATTAAGTGGAAATTAAACATGGAAGATGCAATCTGCTGCAGCCAACTGATGCTTCTCTCACTGTCCCAGCCACTACCTGTTTCTAAGCACACTGAACTTTCTAATTTATGGCATCTCATCTTATGTAAATATCCTTTTCCTCCTCTTAGCTCCAAGACGTCAGGATGTGCTTTCAGTACACCCTTCCAACAGTTGCTCGCATTAGGCCACTCCACTGTCCCCAGGCACCTTCTCTTCTCTGCACACGGCAACGTGGAATACATTTTTTCCTAGGCTTAAAAAATAATGTCTGTTTTGTTGAAGAGGTGGTGAACAAAAATAAAGCATATCCATTGAAAATAAAACCATCTACAAGAGTGAAACAAAAATCCATGGAAAATTTATATGTTAATTTCAAGAATCGAGGAACTTTTCTATTCAGACATCATCTCCATCTACCTTCCCTGCCTTCCTCTATTGCATCAGCTACAGGCCCATAACTAGACCCGGACCCCAGCTCCTCTTGGGGTCATGAGCATCAACTCACACATTGGGTACAGCACCAAGCTTGTTTGTGTGAAGGCAGTGTTTTCCCTCCCTAGCCCCACCACGGTTGTGCAGTGACACAACCGTAACATGACTCACTCTTGTTAGTCTATCGGAAGTGGGGAAGGAGGGAAGGAGAACTCTTGTAAGAATTAGGTGGGAAATCAGAATGAGCCTGTATGGAGATTATTGAGCTATTATTTCATTGCAACTTAGAATTGACCTATTATTGGTGATTTGTGGGTTAGAACTTGCAAGCAAGTCAAGATTTAAGCTACAATCGATTCCCCAAAACCATTATGCTGGTATCTATCATTGTGTTATGTGAATAAACAATTAATTGAAGTGTAGATACCTGTAGATACTTTTAAACATGTTTTAGTATGAAAACATTTAAAACTTACAAAACAAATAGATAGATGACAATAATGAGCTCTCAGGTAACCATCACCTAGATTTAACAAAATTATTAACATTTTGCTGATTTTGTTTCTTCTTTCCCCCTGCCATCCACTCACACACTTTCCCCCTCCCTTTCCTGGAGTTTTTAAAAGTGTATTCAAACTGTCATTTCACCCTGAACTACTTCAATATTCATCCCTAGCAGACAAGGACAAATTTTAAAATCACAATGGCCAAACTAACAATATTTCTTCAATATCACCAAATTCCTAGTCCATCTCCCGAGTCCCCCACTTTCCTTGGAGGTGTGTTCATACAGTTAGTTTGTTTGAATCACGTCCCAAACGAGGTCCTAATTATGTCTCAAGTTTATTTTACTCTTTCTTTTTTCATTTCATTGATTAGTTGGATAAACCAAGTCATTTGTCCTTGGCATTTCCTACATTCTGAGTTGGACCAATGCTTCCTTGTAAAGGCATTGGCCCTGGCCCCCATCCCTGTGTCCTGTACACAGGCATTTAGAGCTCTAGGCTTGACTAGATTCAGTTTCAAGTTTTAGGCAGGAACATTTCATGGTTGGTGAGCGTCGTGTCGTTACTTCCTATCACATCATGTTATGGGGCATACAACATCTGGTTGTCCCATTTTTAGGGATGCTAAGACTGATCAGTGAGGTCAGGTGTATATATTCTTGATCCTTAAGACTATATTCATCTATTCGCAAGCTTCTTTTCACATATGGATATCTCAATATCTTTGTATAATCCTCAGGAAGTCCTTCAACTGTTAACAAAAATTCTTGTTTCTTTCAGAGAACTGCCAATGGGTGATATCAAGTTTCCATACACACGCACGCACACACACATCTGGAATTTTTCTAGAGCTTACTTGACATGTGTTTTTCCTGCTTTTACATTATTAGAGGCTAAATATAAATTGTAACATGCTTTGTGTGTCCAAATGCACAAGCCATTTGTGAGGTGATCAGTGAATGATAAATTAGGTTATTGATCAGTTGGCAATTGCAGTAATCAGTGTAAGTATTTGTAGTCTTGTTAATTTCAGTCATATTTGTAACCACGGTGGGTCAGCTGCTCATTGGTATGTAGCCGGTCTGCAAGTGATAGATCCAGTTATTTCAGGAGTGCTAATGGCTAGATGAATTCAGCTGTCCTACCGTACTACTCATTGCTTGGAAATTCATCACTGTGATTGTCAAATATTTGATAGTGTCAACGTGGTAGATAGTACATGACTTGCTTTTTACTTCAAATAATTGATAGAGAAATAGAATAAATGGAAATACAGCAAAATATTTAGAAGTACTGAAATGATGGAATAATTCCAAAATATAAACATTCAGATTGAAAGCCTATGAAAAACTGCATACTAAATTTGATTGTTTTAAGTAGATTGTTATAGAATAAATACAGTTAGAAGTCTATGCAATTACATGTTTAATAGGCATTTCAAATGTCTTAATATTTTGAATTCTAAGCTGTTTCCCGGTCTGCTTGAAAATGAGTGTTCCTGTCACTGGTCTAGGGTTCATGAATACAAAAGTGAATGTTTTTCCAGTGGTGATTAACAATATCTATAAACATCCTCAGTAACAATAAAACATTTTAAGTTTTTATGAAAGCTTAATTACGAAAAATGTCTTCTTTCTGTATGAAGTTTGAGGTTTCACTTTTGCTATTTCCTCTGATAATTGCTACAGCCCTCTAGGAGAGCAGATTCGAGCAGATGAGGAAGCTGGGATAGCGAGAGACTGAACGTCTTAAGTAAGGGCACACAACAATTAAGGATGAGCGGAAATCCAGATCACTGCTGAATCCACTTTGGACTTAGACGTTCTGTTCTAGAGAGAAAATACGTAACTTGCTTTCACCAGGGAGCTTCAGTTATTCTGAACCCTAGGCCTGTCCAAAGTGTTATGGAAGCTTCCAGTTTGACTACGCACCATCTGCATCAGTTTCCAGTAAGCTTTTGTGTCCCAGCTTTCCTCAATCTATTTTCTATTTACCTGACAAAGGATATTTGATTCCCTTCATAATTCTCATCTCTCCTGGGCATCTCTCATCTAAAAACATTTTCCTCTTCCTAAAATTCACAAGAAAGCTGGATTTTTATGTGGCTTCCCTTCCTTTTCTTTCTTTTATGAGAACAGAAAAAAAGTTAGAGAGAAATAAGGTACAAGACTTTTGTAGACTATTCATAAGATCCTCTAATGAGATTTTTCTCTCCCTTAAATAAGAAAACGTTTTACCTGGCAACCATCCTACTAGTTTGTTCCCTCTCTTTCCTGGGACATGTGCAGTATATCTTGGGAAGACCTTCTTTATTAAGCTCTGCTAGTTTTCAACATGATTTCTGCTATAGACACAATTATTTTAAATAAATTGCCTTTCTTGTTCTCTTGCTCCCATATTAAAAAATGCATTTAATTAGAAATCATCCTAATTATAAATACATATTTAAGTAGAGATACATATTGTTTTTCTTATGATGTTTTTCTAATCTTATGATAAGACTATGCCCATTAAAATTGAGAAATAACATTTTCTCATTGATTAAGATCCCATTTTTTGGTCTTTTCACTGGATATGGAGAAAGTATATGGTGCTTTTGAGACAATAACTAAAGTGAATGGAGAGAAAGATCAAGAACTTGGAATTACTGAGCCCAGAGGAGAAACAGGACAGGACATCTCTTGAAAACTCTACAGTTTGCAATTATTCACTGTGAAAATGATCTTGCCAGTCATTGTATTCACTTTAAAAAACAAAGTGAAATATGTTTAAATTACAACAAAAATTAATCAGAAAGACATACAGAAATACCTTAAGCATAATTGTTTAAATATCAGAGTATGATGTTAAGAAACTCTTGGAATCTTTAAGAACCACCACCACAACAAAAAGCACTCATTAGTGTCTCCTCACTAAGAGCCTGGAGATGGACTGAGGCTTGCTGGAAAACCGCGTCTGCATTTTCATCTCCTGCAACCTGGGAGTCTCTGCCTTCGAGAGTCCTCCTGTTTAGGCCCCCTCCCTCAAGAGGGCTGAGATCTTTTATCATCTGACTCTAAACTTGGGCAATTTCTTCCTTCCTCTTCCTCCTCCCAGCCTTCATCTTCACAATGACAGACTGCGTTCAGTAATTGCTGTTGTTGTAATTGTTCTATCTCCAAAGTGGCTGATTAGGGGAGAGACCCAGCTGTCCATCAAAATGGTGCGAAGTGGCTGAAGCAGCCGTCCCTGGAGCTGGGGAGAGTTAACTGCACTCTCTGAGCGGTCCCAGTAGGAGAGGTGCTGAGAAGCGCCCCTGCACTCGCTGTTAGTGCTATTTTTTCTGAGCATGTCCATTTGTGACCTGGAAAAAATGTAGTAAACAGCATGTTAATTAGTTTTACAGATGAAATTAAATCAAGAAGCATTGGAAAAACACCAGTGAATAAAGAGAAATGCCACCCAGGGTTTCTGAGGTTAAAAATATGGGAAGGATCAAACAAAATGAGAATTAAGGTGGACAGGTGTAACCCCAATGCTTTGAAGGGAAAAAACAAGCTATAAAAGTAAGCAGCAAGAGGGAAAGATCCAGAAAAACGGCAATGCCAGAGAGACCAGGGTAGAGTGGACAACAAATTAGACATGTTTGCAATATACTGTGGAAGCCAATGTGATTTGGGGCTGTGTGTGCAGACGCGCCATGTCACGAGGGAGAAGTGGAGTAATTTAGTGCATTTGGCAGAAACACACCTGGAATATCACGTGCAGGTCTGTGTATCCTGGGAGCAGACAGATTTAGAGGAACCAGAGGGAAGTCAGCATAAAGCAACCAAAGTGATTAACAGGTGATAGGCTGATTTATGAGAAAAATGGACTGTGTGATTTGGCTTAAGAGTATCAAGAATGGAACATTTAAATTTAAGGGTGTTTTCCTGACTTTTTACCTATAAATCAAGAATTATTAAAGTGTAATGAGCCTAAAAGCATTCCCTGTAGTTTAAAGTGGAGGGCTGAAATTTATAAGAAGGAAATCTTGTGAATGAAGGCTGTGAGATTATTAAAGTATCTTTTTAGGGGAGTAAAAGCAGAGCCAGGCTGGAAAAATATGAGTTTACACTTTTATCGTATTCTTCATTCCAAAGCCATTAGATTTACCCTGGCCGTGACCCTTCGACACTGAGCATGAAGTAGAACTGTGCATCTGTCAGGACCCCAGAAATCTCCTGGATGCTCGTTCCTCCACGAAGTTCCACTCAGAGACGGCCGTTTTTAAATTTGGTTTTAGTATATTCCCCATATAAGTGCTTGTGGCAGGTGGTGTACCTTTTCCATCTTTCTGGGTTCTCCTGATATCTGCAAAGACAGTGACCAAGGGCAGCAGTCGATCTGCCGTATTATCTCTATGTGTGGCTGGAGGCTGTCATCTAATCTGAGGGTAGGCTTCTGATGGCAAAGGAAAGATGAATCTAATTTTAAAAAGTCTCAAAATGATAGCTGGAGGAGCAGCATTTTGTTCTAGCTAATGAGGCTAATTTGTTCTTAAAATACAAGTTGCCATGCTTCCTAAATTCAAATTCACTTCTGATGTAAATACAGAAGATATAAATACGGAGAAGAGATGTATGCTGTATTTTTTATTTTGCAATTTGGAGCGCATTCTAAAAGGAAGTGTTAGAAAAGTGATTTTATTCTCTAAAATTTGGGGAGATCTTTATTTCCCGGCTTCAAATACATGGAAGGACAATGAACAGCATTAGTTTTACAAGAAAGAGAAGAAGGTGAGGTGATTTCTTCTTGCTGGAGATGGTAAAGTGCATTGTCTTGGAGATTCTTTCCTAAATCATTGTGATCCTCAACTTTCTCATCTGGAAAATGAACAGGGGGATGTATATTACTTTCGAAGTAATTAAATAGTCCACTGACAAATGCTTTATTAACATTTAGATATTTAGTTAAATCTGCCAGAGAGAATGTTGTTGTTCCTAAATCAAGGGATTTCTCATCTTCCTCTATTCACTGTGGTGGGGAAAGTGACCATTCTCATGTGGTCCTGCCATTGAAGGTTTTCTTATTCTTTTCATTTTGAATGCTCAAAGAGCAGAGAAGGTTAAAGCAGACAGTAAAATGAAAGACCTTAAAAAAATACATGGCATTAATTTTCTAAATACTATTTGATTAGCTATTTAAAATAACAGTTTGAACCACATTCTAGAAGAAATAGGTACTCTCTTAATGGGGCAATAACACTTAATGCATAAACTAACAAATGACACAGAGCTGTTATCTGAGGCATCGTCTCCTAACTGGTTTATCGAAGGGGTTTGTGCTACCCGTGTACTCTCGGGTTTGCTTCTAAACACTGGACTCTGATTTTTTTGGCTCATAACAAAAAAATTAGCTGCCCCAGCCTTATCTCATTTTAAATTCAGATCCAGGAACCAAGAAAAGTTCACGTTATTTATATGAATTAATTGATGTTTTGGCTGGGGTTTTGAATGCATCTGTAACAGATAAACTCTGTCCTTTCTGACACCAATAGTTCACTTTAGAGCAATGAAAACTGCTGCTCAAAGGAACTGACACTGCTGTCCACTGACCAATCTTTGTCTTCGTAACAGACCAGATGAGAGCCCCCTCAGGTTTAAAAATACGAGCACTTGGACTAAAGGTTTATTTTTTTTCCTTTCCATCCAGATTTGGCCAAGTTCTGTGAAACTTGCTTCCTCCCTCTGCTTTTTCTTCTTTACTTTAGTGCTTTTGAAAAATTTGGTATAGCAAGTGGTTGTTAAATTTGGAGGAAGAGGATGTCAGATGAAAGGAAGGAGATGTCTCTGTGTGGAGCCCAGCATGCGGTACAAGTCGCCAACGTGCTGGACGTGTTTTCACCAGCAAGTGTGCGTCCTGCCTGATCTGGTTGCCATCTGCATCTCAAAGCTCTTGATGTACCACTCTCCTCCTAGCTTCAGCCGTGCTAGCATGCTTTCTCTGGCTTGAATATCATGCTCTTTTCTGTCTCTGGGTCTTTGCACTTGCTGTTCCTTCTGCCCGAAATGCCCTTCCCCTAACTCTTAACGTGGCTGGCTCTCTCCTCCTTTACGTCTCAACACAAATGCCACTGCTTCAGAAAGGACTGTCCCACGTACTCAAGCTCAAATAGCCCTGGTGCTGCCACCTTTTCTATGATTGACCTGCCCCGCCCTCTGCTGTCATCTTCCCCCTCCTCTGCCTCTTCCTCCTCTTTGTCCTTAGCACTTAACACAAATCACCCTGCTGGTTCGGTGCCCTGTTTATCGGCTCTTTCCTTCCTTGAAATATGTGTTCTACAAGAGTAGAGGACTTTCCTTCTTTGTTCTTTGTATTTTCTCCTGTGCTAAGAACAATACTTGGCCCATAAAGCCAGTGTTTCTTAAATGTTGGTCAAGATTTTATACAAATATCTCATGACACATTTTCCAAATATTTCTACTTGTAGAAATGGAGGAGGAAAGAGACACTAAAAAGAACTGTCTTAGAGTGCACCCAGGCATGGGTCTTAACGATGGCTACATCAAGCTATCAGGGTATAATAAACATTGCCACGTTCAGCAAACTCATCTGAATATATTCATGGATGCCAGGGCACTACCATCAGAAAGGCAGCAAATCGATAAGCTGGATCCTTGTAGATGCAAAGGGAATTGGAGGACTAACAAAATGATTCAGGCTGGAAGGTCCTTGGAGGCAAGAGCCTTCCTTTCAGTAGATCTTCTAAAACAATTGTAGGACATAGAGCATATCCATAGCCTGTGAAATGGGCTGAAAAAAAATGGAATATTTTCATGATAGATGCCAGAGAAAGGCCAGTGGGAAGGATGTGAAGTAGGTTCCATTCCCCATCAAAGAGCTTTACTGGCACAAGGCTCCTAGTGTTGTCCCCTTGCCATTCCCAAATATCAGCAGCCTGGAATGAGGACTAAATCTGTGGATACATAAAAAGGAACCCAGGTCTGCTTCAATGGCATGTCAGACAGAAAACAAAAACTGCATTTCCCAAGCCCTTTGAGTCTAAGCACTCACACGGACACCTGGTGAGCCACGCCGTGGTTCCGCAGGAAGTGAGGGGTCTCTCCTGGGGTTATTGCCACAAGCGCAAGGGGAGATCTGCCTACATGGCTTTCTAGGCGTCAGGGGTCACGAAGTGCTGTGTGCCCACTAACTCATTAATTCCCATCACAATCCTGGGAAGTATGTACTGTTACTATTTCCATTTTTACAGATGGGGAGACCAAGACACGGAAGAGGGAAGCAATTTGCCCAAGATCATTCAGCTAGTAAGTGGCAGAGCTGTGTATGGACCTGGACAGGCTGGCTCCAGAACCTGTGCACGCTGAAAACGCTCACGCTCTTTCCTTGGTTTTGAGGAGTGATGATTTCTACAGCCCCCTCAGGTATATCTTCTTATCTCTGGAATCAGGAAAGCCAGAGTCAGACATTACGGAGTAATTTGAGGCTAACAGTGCCTTACGATGCCTGAGGAACTTGCTAGAAGGATTGTGCTGTGATCCAGCTGTACTCGGGCGCCTCTGAAGGCGGTCGATGGAGAGGGGCCTGTTCCTTCTGCGATCACCACCGCTCTATGCAGAGGGCAGGAGGGAAAGCATTTGTGACTGCCTGCACAGGGTCCACTTGGCTCTCCCTTTTGCTGCACTCCTAACGATGCTGATGGCAGCCCTTGTCCCACAGGTCCTGCGCTCACTAAGAGAGGGAGCACAGTGGAGTGAAATGACGTGGACACTGGAAAGAGTCAGTCCTGGATTGAAATCCCTGCTCTGCCACTTACTAGCTGCATGATCACTGGCAAGTTATTTAATCTTTTTATGTCTCAGTTTTCTCATCCACAGGATGAGGTTAGTAATACTCACTTTCCAGGGCTATTGAGAGCATAATCAATTAAATAAGACCTGGGAAAATGTCTAGCATATAGAAGGCACTCAATAAGTGTTAGCTCTGTCTCCTAAAATCAGAGCAAATCCATACCTGTGGGTGATTGAAATAACGTTTAAGATCTTGCACGGTGTCAGAAAAAGTTTCTCAGCAGGGCGTATGGTACACACCAAATCAGTTTATCAGTTCGTTTGCATTCGTGTGATAGAAATGGAGAGCACTGAGCATAGCTCGAATTCTAAGTATTGAAATCCACGCCAGTTTTATTTTTGAAGGTATAGACCCAGGTTTGGTGATGAAGGCATTGGATGAGGGGTGATGGAGAACAATGTTTATCCTGATGGCAACAAGAGAGTTAAGGCAATTAAACTGGATTTTACCCCTCTGGAGTCCAACACTTGTTTCTCCAAGTACAGTGAGTTACAGAGATAGCACATCATGTACCAATAATGAAAATAACTCTGTGAACAGCACGGAAGTAAGTTGGGGCTACTTCCACCCACACAGAGATGAATTTTATGTGCAGCAACCCTGGAATATAAATGAACTGCTGTATAGGAGAAATAAGAAACAAAAGGCTGAGACTCTGTGATAGAAGAAACCTGCATACTCTTTCCTCTACCTCCCAGAGTAAGATCATGGACACAGGATTCCCTTCTTGCAGGGGGACAGCTGGTTATAATCAAATGTCATGCACAGTGTGAGTAAAAGCTTGAGTTTGGAGGCGCTCTGTCTCAAGAGTCTCTGGTTCTCATCACAAACTCTCTAGATGCTCTTCTATGTGCCCTTATGCAGGGCACACTTCATAGCAGCAGGTGTTTGCTCATTTTGATAAATGTCAGCTTCTTAACATTCACTTGGGAGAGGGCCAGGATGACAGACACCATCCTGCCCTTGCTGGACTGATGGTCCTTCCACAGTGCGTGCTGGAGGGCAAGCAGGGTGCACACATTAGAGCTACGGGGCTGGAGCTGGCCCAGCCTCCTCTCCCCTTGTCAAGGTAGGGCGACTCAGCGTCGGCAGACATGCTCCAGATGTCCTGCCATCATCTGACTGATGTAGACTCTGGGGAGCCCCCAGTCTCCCATGATATACAAGGAGACAGGAAGCCCAAGGCTTCCAAGTGGGGCCCTGGGGGTTTGTGAAGTGCACTAATGCACTAATTGAGTATCACTGTTCTGTTGTCTGTCATGCTGCTTCCATCCCTGCCCATTCCTCTGTTTCTTAGTTGTTTGCTTTCTGAAGGCTCACTAATCAAATATCCCGCTCTGTCCATCAAACGAGCGTTGAATCACACAACACGCCAAGGCGCTGTCCAAGGTACCACACCCTACAGTTAATTGCTGCAAATTGCTGTTTACTACCAGAGGGTATGTTCCATTTCTGCTTCTGTGAAACCTCCTCCTGACAAATATGAAGGGTAACTATGGATAAAGAATAAGGTGATTAAATAATATTAATTGAGAGTTTTGAGGTAAAATGTGGTAAGATTAGATGTTGTGACTTTCCATGTGGCCGTCTTTCCAACATTTATTTAAAACTTTAAGAGAAGCATCAATTGAGGTGTGTCCAAATAAGTTCTTAAGCAATCAATAATTATTGATTTATTGTCTGCTGTGTCACAGCACTGTTATAAGTCTTGAGAGGGACTTAGAAAGGTTTAGCCATGGTTCAAGCTTCAGGAAGTTAAAAATCAATCTAGTAAGGAAGACAAAAAATAGCATACACATGTGAAACAATCCAAGCAATATACAATGAAGTGGTAAATTTTTTTTTTTAAAGATTTTATTTTTTTCCTTTTTTCTCCCCCAAAGCCCCCCGGTACATAGTTGTGTATTCTTCGTTGTGGTTTCTTCTAGTTGTGGCATGTGGGACGCTGCCTCAGCGTGGTCTGATGAGCAGTGCCATGTCCGCGCCCAGGATTCGAACCAACGAAACACTGGGCCGCCTGCAGTGGAGCGCGCGAACTTAACCACTCGGCCACGGGGCCAGCCCCGAAGTGGTAAATTTTTTTAAGGGAACAGTTACATAAATGCTTTATTTTTAAGCTCTTTAGACTTAAACATAGCCTTGGTTAAAATAAACTCATATTTTTTATCTAATTTTTTGTTGTGGTTAATATACATATAAAATTTACCATAAAAATGTACTATGTTTAAGGGTAAAGCTCTGTGACATAGTAGTACATTTTGTAGCATGGACTAGAGTGGGAGGGGAAATTGAGAAAGATGGAAGATCAGAGAAGTCTGATGTTCTCGATGGAGGTGTGACTTGAGTTCTTGTTCAGAGAAGATGCCTAGGACTGGGACAGAAGGGGGAGTGAAGACGTGTGTGTGGCACGCCAACAAGATTTAGCTGAACGTCCACGTCTAGGTTGGCATTTATGCAAAACGTTTACTCTTTTGTGGCTGCTTGAATGTGAAATAATGATTTATAAAGTAATAATTCTGATAAATGTGGAATTTTAGAATAAAACATCCTATTTTAAACAAATTAAGAAATTGAAGGTCATTTTGCAATTTGATTATAGCTTTTGTTTTAATATAGCCAATAAAAATTTTCCCAGCGGGCTAAGTCCCAAAGAATAGCTCATTAAATATTGCTATTAATCCAGAAAAGGTCTCAGTCTTTCTATTTTTCTATGTAATAAATGGCCCACTTCTATAAAGGCAACAATTGCTATATCATTTGTTTGCAACTGGCATGGCTACTGGAAACTTCTGATTTTTTCAAAACTAAAATTTTCTGTAGGGGTTGTCTTTCTAACAACAGAGATGACCTGCTGGAGTATACGCTGAGATGCTTCAAAGGACATGCAGATATCATCACACTTAGGAAAATGCAAAGCAAAACAAAATAGAGCAGAAATAAAAACAAATTCCATGATCACATTGGGAACTTCTGATCAGAGTGTATTACAGGGAGTGCCAGGGTAGAGCGCAAAGAAGGAGTCAAAACAGCTGGGTTGCAGTCCAGGTTCTGGCACTTAATCACCTTGTCAAAGAAACACTAGTGAGCCTCAGCCTCGTTATCTAAGCCAGCCCTTAGAGCCACACACCTTCCTCTCCATTAAATGTCTGGTGAATTTAAACAAAATGGAGATAATGCCTGTCCTTCCTCATTTTTTGGTGGGGAAGATATGCCCCAAGCTGACATCTGTGCCAATCTTCCTCTGTTTTATGTGGGATGCCTCCACAGCGTGGCTGAAGAGTGTTACAGGTCTGCGACTGGGATCCAAACCCCCGATCCCTGGGCTGCCGAAGCAGAGTGCACTGAACTCAACCACTACATCATGGGGTTGGCCCACCTATTTTGCCCAATTTTAAGTATCAAAATGGATCATGGTATAATAATAAAATGTAAGATGTTGTTGTAAATGCAGAAGCTATCCAGAGTAAATGGCACAGATGGATTCAGTGAGCAGTGTTTGAAGAGTTATTCTTGAGGGCACATTTGGATCACAGAGGTGAAGACTGGACTCGTGTTAATTCTGGGCACGATTTAAAAAATTCCACCCATGTGACTTTGGAACTATTTTTGTATCTACCAGAAATCTTGTTTATGTGTCTGTTTTAACCACGGCTCTCCTATTATCTTTCTCCCTGCAAGGCCCCTCAGGTGGCATTTGCATTGAGTGGTGTGATTTTTGTTTTCAAAGAGGGAAATTTTACAAATTGTGCTTCACTTTTATTTCAGCTTGAGCTGTTTTCTCTTGAGAAAACAGCTTTTTGCTTGGCAAAAATGGATGTGAAGCATTGGCGAAAATGAAAGGCCGTTTTTATTGCAAAGAAAACTGCCTTTTGCTTTTGCCAAAAAAAGCAAAACATATGAGACAAAACCACAAATATTTCCCTGTTTGCAAACCCTGTGAAAACGTGATTTTTCACCGGTGGTGAGACTATTTTCCCACACTACTTATCCCGTTTCTAAAAATTATGGTTTCGATGGTAAAAGTCATAATTTACACCTACAACACCTCATTATTATCATTAAATAGCTTGAATATTGTTATTAAACATGTTGACTATATTTTCTGTCGAATGTCATATTGGAAGAGATACAGCTCGTTCCCAGTAAGATTGTTGTTTCAACAAAGAAAATGAAAAAGGTATTGAGCAGCGGTGGACCATTGACATTGAGCAAGAAAGCTTGAAAAGGAAAGGTGTTTGGGTTCAATTTGAATTTAATATAGACGATGTAGCTGAATGAATTAAGACTTAAGAGCACAGCAATGAAAGAGAATAAAAGGGTGGCAATAATAGAATGTGGTAGAAAGAGCATCGAAATGGTATTTGAGAGAATAGGGTTCCAGTCCTGAGTGCATAGTTAACCGGCTGTGCAACATTTGGCAAGTCAGCCTAGCCCTCCTGGGGCATCAGATTGCACTTGTGAAAATGTTAGGATTCAATTAAGTGACCATTCAGATTCCTTTCAGATAAAAAAATGTGCAATAACCAGATTGGAAGTGCATTTGTAACATATAGAAATTGTGAGTATCAAGGGATCTGCACTAACTGACGCTTTTGATTCCAAAATAGTCCACTAAAGTCAGAAGGCTACTTGGCGTCTTTAATGATTTATGCGAAGGTATTCACATAACAAAGTTAACTGGGGATTTCTTTGCATTCGTGGCTGCCCTTAATATCAATGTGCTTTTCCTCACGCCTGCATGAAAACTTGTCTACTGTAATTAATCTAATTTCTTTTCATTTTCCCTAGTGAAGCAGTAAACATTCATTCACCATTTTTATATTATTATATAATATATTATATATTATTATATATTATTATATATATTTAAAATATTAATGCAGGTGTGATTCAATCAAAACAATAGATTTGCTCAGGAAAAGTGGGGTGTAAATAAATTTGTGATATGTGGAATGCTATTTGGAAAAAGATTTAGAGCTTTTAAAAAAATTTTTGGTGAGGAAGAGTGGTCCTGAGCTAACATCTGTGCCAACGTTCCTATATTTTTGTACATGGGACGCCGCTACTGAACGGCTTGACGAATGGCGTGTAGGTCTGCACCTGGGATCTGAACCTGCGAACCCTGGACTGCTGAAGTGGAGCATGCGAACATGACCACTATGCCACCAGGCTGGCCCAAGATTTAGCTTTTAAAGCGAATCTATGGTGAGTGTTTTACCAAGCAAGGAACCATTTTGTCAAACGAAGACATTTCCCAAGATGGATTTATTTTCATAGATATGGTAGAGAACCTTCAGAATTCCTTGCTGTTCTTGACCCTCTTCCTTCAAACCTGGGTCTTCTGTTTTTGTCTTCCCCTAAGAGAGCTGTCTTCAACTGAGGGACAGTTGAGAATCAGACCCTGGACTGGGCACATCCATTCTTCACCCATGGATCAGTTGTTTATTTATGACTCACTGCGCCACACACCGTTAGGCGCTTGAAATGTGTTTTCCCATTCATCCCTTTAGCAAGCCCCAGGCAGGAGTTATTCTCCTGTGTGACCAGGGTGGTCTTCTAGATGGCGTGGGTTGCTGATAAAGTACCTCTAAGCAGCTCCCAGAGGCTGTTCTTTATCTCTCCCTCCCTCATGCTGCTGATCTATTTGTCTGCAAAGTTCTGACCCTATCAGCAGGGTTTTGGGGGAACTGTGGTAGATAGGATGAGGTGGGGGTTGGGGAAGCTCTATGTGCCTTCTCTGCAGAGGGACAACCCTCCACTCTGGGAAGTACATCGAAAGTGCACAGCCCACAGCTCCTGTAGCTGGTTCCAAAGTGGTTTCCTCTACACTAGTAAATTTTTAGGGTTGGGATGCCCCTTTCTTGTTATAGTCGGGGGAATAACTCCAGGCACTTTGAATTAAAGTGCTGTCAACCCCTCACTCTTGTTTGGTGGGCGCCTGGAGCCAAACTGGCCTGGCTCTTTGAGAGGGGCTGGTTCAGGCTTCGCTCCACATAGATGACCGTGTGGAGGGAGAGGTGGGACTCAGAGTGTCTCCCACGTGCCGGTCATTCTCAGTGTTTGGGATAGGGCGCTCACAGGCCGGCAGGGAGCTCACCCTCATGGAGCCTACATTCCAGTGTGGGGAAGAAACAAATGAAAAAAATAAGAACAATATCAGTTAGTAAGGTGATCCCCCAGGATGGTTTAGAGCAGTTGATTCTCAACTCCACCAAAAACAAAGCTCTTTAAAATAAAGAAATAGTTTGCAATGCTACCCTGATGTGAAATTCATAGATAACATAACACATCTACAAATATAATTTTATTTATTTATGTTTTTGCTGAGGAAGGTTTGCCCCGGGCTAACATCTGTTGCTAATCTTCTTCTTTTTTTTTTGCTTGTTTAAGGAAGATTGTCCCTGAGCTAACATCTGTGCCAATCATCCTCTATTTTGTATGTGGGCCGCCACCACAGCACAACTGATGAGTGGTGTATGTCTGTGCCTGGGATCTGAACCTGCGAACTGGGCTGCCAGAGCAGAGCACACCAAACTTAACCACTACGCCACATGGCTGGCCCCTACAAATATAATTTTAAAAGTGCACAGTACAATGCACTTCAAATATATATACTTCAAAATATAAAGTGCATTTATAAATATATTTTATGTAAATATATAAATAGGAAACAAATATACAACGTTTCAGTTTATATACGATAAATATAAAATTTTTATTTGCATCTGAATATGTTTTTTGGGCTGGCCCGGTGGCATGGCGGTTAAGTTTGCATGCTCTGTTTGGTGGCCTGGGGTTCGCTGGTTTGGATCCCCGATGCAGATAAGTGCCACTTATCAAGCCATGCTGTGGTGGCATCCCAGATATAAAATAGAGGGAGATTGACACAGGTGTTAGCTCAGGGCCAATCTTCCTCAGTAAAAAGGGGAGGATTGGTGGTGGATGTTAGTTCAGGGCTAATCTTCCTCAAAAAATATATATATATATATTTATTTATATATAATATATAAGTATATAAAATATATTTACTAAATATAAAAAGCAAATAAACAAGGAAGTAATTTGTCAAAAAACAATATGTATTGCAACATGTAAATGCTTGAACTCAACTACACTGGATATTGCTATTTCCCTGGTGGTTCCTCCCAGCTTTATTTAGATTTCCACTTATGTTTATTTTTCCCTATCAAAACTTAAAGCTTATGCATATTTACGTCTCCCTCCCTGAATGATAAAAACTCTTAGTATGCTTTCTGGTCTCTTCTTCCTCCACTTTGTCCTCCTGGCACATTGCTATTGTCTGGAGTTTTAAGTCTAAAATGTTATAGTTATTTTTGGCAGGGGAGGGGTGTAGATCATTGCTCATATTTTTTAAACTGACTTTCCTAATATGTGTTTTTAGTGTATTTAAAAATTATTTTTAAAGTGTACAAGTTAGTGGTGTTTAGTATGTTCACAAACTGGTGCAGCCATCTCAACTATCTGGTTCCAGAATATTTTCATCACCCCAAAAAGAAACTTCACATCTACTAGTAGTCTCTTCTCACCAGCCCCATCTCAGCCCCTGCCAATCACTAATCTACTCCCTGTCTCTGTGGATTTTCCTGTTCTGGACATTTAACGTAAATGAAATCATATAATATGTGACCTTTTAGACTAGCTTTTTTCACTTATAATGTTTTCAAGGCTCACCCACATTACATCAAAAATCAGTGCTTTATTTCTTTTCATTTCCTAATATCTTGTTGCTTCTTTCTGGATTAATTTCCCTTCTTAAAGTGTATCTCCCAAGAAGTCTTGCAAAGAGGCTTAAATCTGTGGCACAAATTTTCCTTAGACCCAGTATGCTTCACAGTGTCTTCATTTTGTCCTCCCATTCAAGTAATAGGTTGGCTGAATAGAAATGTTTAGGTTCAAAGTTCCTCATCTTCGACATCTGAAGGTATTTTTCACTGCTATCAAGAATCCCAATATCAGTCTGGTCCTTGTTCCTTTAAAGGTGATCTGTTCTTTCCCTCTGTAAGCTTTTAGAATGTTCTCTTTAGCGCTGGTGTTTCTAAATTTTGCTTTGATAGGCCTGTACTTTTTTGTCACTCTTTTTGATCTTGTTTAGCAGTGGGTGGTATCTTTCAATCTAAACGTTCTCTTTCTCTAATTCTGGGAAATTATTTCTTCAAGTATTTTTCTCCTTATTTATTTCTTCTCTCCTTTAGAAACTCCTAATATTCAGATAGTGATAGTTTTACTTCTGTTTTCCATACCTCTTAACTTTTCTCTTATTCTTTTCTTTCCTGATGCTATCTTTGAGAGTTCCTTGACCTGATCTTCCAGCTCATTAACTCTTTCTTCAGCTGTATCCATTCTGATATTAAATCTACCCATTGAATCCTTTACTTGGAAAATTATATTTTTCTGTGTGCAGTATTTCTAATAGCTTTATTTCATGGTTACTTGTTCCTCTTGCAGATGTCCAATATCCTCCTTTATGTCGGGGGCTATGAATTATGCTCATCTTAAATTACTGTTCTTTCTCGTTACTTTTGCTTCCTCTGGAACAGTTGCTTTGTTCTTTTTCTCTATGAGTTTATCTTTTCCTCTGTTGGGACTCTCAACTGCATTGACTACCAGTGTTTGCCTTGGGGGAGGGGAGAGAACTTGCTTTGCTTCCCAGGTTAGTTTAGGTTTTGAGGCTGGGGCTGTTCCTCAAGGTGAACAGACCCTTGTATTGCACTCTTGTTCAACCATTCCCTGTTTTCCCTACTTTAGATATCATCTGTCCCCCAGGGAATCTCCTAATACTTCTCTTCCAGGAAAGGTGGTTGTAGGTGAGTGACAGGGAGAAGATGCTCACAGTCCTGCCAGCCTACCTCCTCTCCACCATGTTTCCTATTCTGGCGGGTGCTGATGTTGCCCTCATGTTACCGTTCCAGCTCCACCTTTCCTAGGTGCTGGGCTGATGTTGCTGCACAAAATGATCTCCGCAGGCAAATGCAGAGGAGGGAAAGCGAAGGAATAGGCAATAGGAAGGAAGGAATCTGATGGTTTTGGCCCTCTCTGACTCCAAATTACACTCCTCCCATGTTAGTTGTTGAACTCAGCTCTGCGGTCCTCCAGACTCAGCCACTGCATCTCTTCTGTGGTGTCTCCCTCCAGGATTAGACTCAGGGGAGGGAGTCAGCATCCCATGCTACTTTCCTATTTTTCAGTATATATTCATTTGTTCATTTCATACATTCTATAACTATATTATCATTCAGTTCATTCAATCATATGCTCATACATTCAGTTGTATTATCATTTGTCTTTCAAATTTGAAAGAAACGTTAATTTGACTTGAACCAAGGTTATTCCAACATTTTACTGGTAGGGCATTTAGAATAAAATATGCAAGCCATTGGATTTTAATTGTAATTTAATAGCAATTATATACAAAAAGAGACCATTTCAAAACTCAATCAATGGTTTGACTAATATTTCCCCTAATAGAAGCCCAGACACTGAGCCCAACCAGTAACTCCACTGTCAGTCAGATAGGATTCGTTTGGTTGGTGTTTGGCCCTCAATTTCCAATACAGAAAATGGGCATGTCCTCATGCGGATATCTGTCTGTAAAATTCCCAGCCCTGATTTCAAAGGCAGTCCATTAATACAACTAATGGAAAGGGGGGTTTTGGGTGGGTGAGAATATATTTGAATCATTTCTTCATTCAAAAGATATTAATTGAGCACCTGTCTGTGCCAGACTCTATACTGACATCTGCATAAGACACTCTTTTATGGGAGTGCTAACCAGAGTTTTAAAGTATAAACTGATCGTGTATTTCATGACAATAAACATAAAGTCTGAAGAAGGAGTCCCTATTGTTTTCTTGTTCTATTAAAATTCTGTCCTGTACTAAAATTTGGGCTATGTTATCCATGAGACGTTGTTCAATAGCACTTTGGTGTTTCAAGAAACGCTGTATCAGAGGGATGGCTATTTCCTTAGACTATCTCTTAGACTCTGGTATAGAAAAAGTTGGTATCTTGGCCTGCAGACACATAACTGAGAGCAGAGAATCAGATGAGGGACTCCCAGGCGAATACCGGGGTAGATGCTGTGGCCCAGATGCAGCACAATAAATTATTTGGAGAGCTAGTTAAAATACGGATTCTGAGATCCTTCCATGAGATACTAAACTAGTGTCTCTGGGATTGGTGGCCCTGACATCTGAAAAATTCAGGGCCTTGGCTATGTGTGGGCCTCTCCTGTGATCCTAGGGCAGACCAGATGGGAGCCACCCATGTGGGGAGAAGGAAAGGAGGACGCCAGGGAATAGGCAACATTGGAGGGGCACAGGAGCGATAAAAGAGAATTTAAAAATATCCAGAAGACAGCTGAGTTACTAAGCCCTGAGAAATAAGATTATGTGTTGAGATAAATGCATGAGATGATGGAACTGTTGCCAGGATAGATTCCGAAAAAGAAGGGAAGAGTTAGGTATGGGACGAGTGATATGAATTGAGAACCCTGGACCACAGTAGAACTTAAGTTTTAATTAGAGCCTTATGTCTGTTGTCATGGCATGAAGACCCCTTCAAGACTTCATTGGCGGACAGAGAGGTTTTGCAAAGTCCTAAGGGGAAAGTGGCATACTAAACTACTTATTCATCCATTGATTTATTCATTTAATCACAGCTATATGTGGCATATTCATTACTCAACAAACATTGAGGGTCCCCTTTTTATCAGGCACTCTGTGAATGGTAAGACTAGAGAGGTAGGCAGAGACCAGACTTTCCAGGGCCATGAAGTTTGTCTTCATCTGAAAAGTGAATGGGAGTCATTGAACAATTCTAAGAAGAGATGTAACACAATCAGATTGTATGTTGAAAGGCCACTCTGTTGCAACATGGAGGAGAGATTGGATGGGGACACGCATGGCTGCAGGCAAGCCAGATGGGAGACTATCACAGTTTCCAGATGAGAGGCAATAGTTTGGACTGGAGCGGTACAGAAGTAACAGAAAATGGACAGATGTGAGAGATAGTTAAGTGGTAAAATTGCATTGATAGGACATGATGCTAGATTGACTATGGGAAGGGTTTAAGGGAGAGGAAGGTGCCAGGAATCACTCCTGGATTTCTGGCTTGGTCAACTAGATGGATGATGGTGCTATTCACTGAGAGAGGAAACAATGGAGGAAGTTAGGCTGTGAATTATGATGCTTACAGACAAGCCGTGTCTTCTGGCTACTTCTGTGCCCGTGTTTCCCCTAATAGACCACTTTGGTTATCTCCACAGAGCATGGACTCATTGCTCAGGGCCATGCCCTAGAGGAAAATGTTTTCTAAACTAGTTGATGACCAGTATGGAAAGGTCATCAGATAAAATAACTTAGAGGGGACAGGAGATTACCAAGTCTCATCCCAGTGACGGTGGGAAGGAAGAACCTGGATGGTTTAGTCTTGGAAATCCTTCAGTATGGATTCTGAGCCACTAGCGTCACCTTTCTGGCTTTTGTGAGCCCTTCGCCCACACATTTCTCAGAGTTGGCTAACAAGCACCGCCTGTTTTGAATGTCCTTTCCTTTAGTGTTTTCTGACTCCTTTGGAGCTTATGAACAGAAGAATGTCGCAAAGGCAGGCAGAAGACATTGTTCAGTCAGACAACAATATTTATTGAGCCCACTGTGTACAAAACACTACTAGTTTTTTGAAGAGATAAAGACGAAATGGCTCCCAAGAAAAGAAAAAGTAGAAGCAAAGCATCTATGCAATCCACAAATTGTGCAGTCGACTCCTAGAAACGAAGGGAACTGGTTGGTCATCTGGAGGTCCCATGGGCGGAAGCTGGGAGCTCAGCAGAGGCAGGTGATGGAGCCCATGCTTCACTGTTTTGGAGGGGCTGCTGCCAGACGCTTGGAATATCGTGGAGTAATGAGGCTTGAATTTTAGAGATTTTTATCCACTTCTCTTCCTCTCACTTTTTCTCTGGAAAGGGTGGACCTCTAAAACTCCCAACCAGGTGAGTGAGGTGCTGACGTCCACTGCAAAAGTTGTAAGTACATGCTCCTGGAAAACACACCCTTTGTACGTAATTTTAGAGAAAATGGGATTAATTCCCTCTGTCTAGGGGGTGAGTTGATCAAATAAGACTCTTCAAGTAGAGTGGAAAATAATGTTTAGAGAATGTTACAGTGTAAAATAAGAGGGTAAATGCTTTCCTTCACTTTGAGATTCAGAAATAAGCAAGGAGTCAATCCACATAAGGGGGCTAGTGCCTCAGGATTTTCCGAATAATGTCATAAAACTGTATGGGGAACATTGTGGGAAACTGAGGCAGTGGGTTGAAATATTATTTGCTGGCTACCAGCTGTATACCTGAGTCAGGCGATTGAGGGAGCTTCCCAGATGTGACTTCACTTAATCTTCTCAACAATCCTATTAAATGGGTATTGTACCCCCATTTTACAGAAAAGGATATGAAGGTTCAGAGATATTGGTCCCACAGCCAATATAGGACAGAACCAGACCAAGGAAGTTCTGCTGGATTCCCTGGTCTGTGGCATCATGTCTCCTGTTCTTGCATCTCTTCCCACCCTTTGCTCCTTTTATTGCCTGTAGAGACTCCCTCGGTCTAAACTCCAGGAGCCACACAGGGAAGTTCCCACAACTCCCAGCTCCCCAAAGCATCGGACACCTAGAGCGGTTGTTCTGAGTATGGTCCCCGGACCAGCAGCCTTGGCATCACCTGGAACTTGTTACACATGCACATTCTCCAGCTCCACCCCAGAGCTGCTGAATATGAAACTCTAGAAATCTGTGTTATAACAAGCCCTCCAGGGGATTCTGAGGAAACCAGAGGGATTCCCTGGGGATCTTTGCTAGGGCATCTTCAAGGAGTACTCTGGAATAATTCAAGGAAGTGACCAAGAACTCTCCAGGGCTCAACTATCCATGGGAGCAGATCATTTCCTGGAGGACTGCAAAGGGGCCTTTGCTTCTGGTGCTTCTGCCTGCATAGAGAAGGCCACACCGCAGTCTTTGCCTGGCAACCTAGGGAATCCTGCTGGAGGTTTCCCCTTTCTAGGCTACCTAGCCTCGCCTCTCTCTGGGGGTTATCAACTAGGCCAGCCTGGTATTCCCCCACTGTCGCAGGATAGGACATGGCCCAGCCTGGGCTGCCTTTGCAACATCCCCCTCTGGGTTCGCATCCTCTCCCTGGCCGGGAGACTGGCGCAGTGGAGGAGAGCGAGCTGCTCTGGTGAGAGCTCCTCCAGGCTGAGGTTGGCTGAAGGAGGGCCTCATATTTGAAGGTGTTGTGATCCCACATCTGAAGAAGGCGTGCACTTGCTGAGAAGCAGGTAGGGAGCAAAGATGACAAGCCAGAGAAGAGTCCAAGCAGACGTCAACACAGAGGAGAAGGGCAGGTGTGGAGGGGGATGGTGGCCTGTTCACAGGGAGCCGAGAGCAGAGAGGGGGCGCGTAGCTGGGATGTGTGGATGGTCTAGGGGCGGCACATCAGGATTATTTGGATGAAATGATAGATATTAGAGCCCTTGTGATTTTTTAAAAAGCTCCTTGCTGGCTGATTCTGATGTTGCAAGTCCATAGGCATTGTTTGGAGACCACTGCTGACTTTTACAGAATGATGAGAGCCCGCTCTGTATAAAGGCCAGAAATGGGGTGGGTCCCCTGGGTTTTGTGCACATTTTCATCAGGAATTTTTTTCCTTGTTAGTATGTTGGCCCGGCTATTTTCACAGAGATGAAAAACCGAGGGCTAAAGCAGATAGAAGGGTTATTTCTCTTTTGTATGGAAGTCTGAGCTGGTAGAGCATCCAGAGTGGCTCATTGGCTGTGCCCCACAATGTTATCCCAGAGGCCCAGACCCCTTCTTTTGTGTTGCCTGCCATCCCTTGGGGTGCTGTCCCCGTCCACAGGATCAAAACCCGCTCACAAGCACCACATCAGTGTTCCAGCCCTCGGGAAGAGGGGAAAGGAAGCAGAGTGCGTGAGCCAGCTTGGGCTGCTGCAATGAAATACTATAGACTGTGAGGCTTAAACGACAGCCATTCCTCTCTCACAGTTTTGGAGGCTGGAAGTCTGAGCTGAGGGCGCCAGCAGCATTGGGTTCTGATGAGGACCCTCTTTCTGACTTGTAGATGGCCACCTTCTTGCTGTACCCTCACTTGGCGGAGAGAGAGTTCTGGTCTCTTCCTCTTCTTATCAGGGCCCTAATCTCATCATGGGGTCTCCACCCATATGACCTCATCTAAACCTAATCACCTCCAAAGGCCCTACCTCCTAATATCATCACAAGGGGGTTAAGGCTTTGACAGATGAATTCAGGGGGACACAAACATTCAGTCCATAACCCAGGGCAAACAGCTTCCTTTTAACGACATAACCCAAAGTTGCAGGTGTCACTTTTGCTCACATCCCATTGGCTGGCTTCTGTTCATATGGCCACATCTATTGCCAGGGAGGTGGAGGAAATAAAATCTTTAGCTAGGTTGCCACTACCCAGCTAAAATTTTGGGGAGTTTGGTTATTGAAAGGAAAGGAGTGAATGAATACTGAGAATTAATCAGATGTCTTTCCAAAGGGCTTGGAGTCACTATACCTCCCTTCCCCAAGCTAACTCTTTCTATCATTATGCCCTGTCTCCTGTCCTTCTCTTGTGTATCACCCTCTTTTTTTATGTACTATAGCCCTAGACATTATGGAGGTCGCTCAGAGGTTGTATTTTAAGCTGCCTGGGACTATACTTCTCAAGTGAGGGTGGAGGGGTGAGGATAGGGCTCAGTAAATGGCAGCGGGCCCAGTGGTCCTGGACTTGCTCCTAGCAGCTGCTCACACACCGAGTTAAGACACTTCCCTGGATTCTTAAACAGGATTCCTGGTTTTGTTTGTCTGTAGGCTCTCATTGGATCAGTACGTATTTACTGACACTTCCTACATCATAAACATTTATGTTGCCACATAATAAAATCCAATATTTACCCTACAGCACCTTACCCATCACATATTCTTATCCATCAGAAATTCTTAAATTTAGTGGGAAAATCATTCCACAGAATTTTATGGATTGTGGGCTATGAGGCAAGCACTACTTATGGTTGAATTTCTAGCACCTAACACAAAATAGGCATACAATAAATGTTTTTTCAATGAATGAATGATTAACTATGGGAATCTGGAAATGAAGTAAATTGTCCTAAAAGAGTTCATTATTCAGTGGGGAAAATGAACATACAAGCAAGACCTCACAACACCACTCTGGGAGTCTCCTGGCTCCCTGACTTCACTTTCTTGTCCCACCATGCCACACCAGCTTCCCAGTGTGGGAGGGGGCATCGTCTATCCACTGGATCAGTCCTCTCACCTCCCTGAAGGTGTGCTTTTGAATTAGCTCATTCTGGGAGGTTCTCAACAGCAATAGTGTTGACATTTTGGATCTGATAATTCTTTGCTGTCCTGTAGGACATTTGCATTGTAGGATATGGCGCAGCACCCTGACCTCTGCCCACTTGATGCCAGGAAAGCCCCTCCTCCAGTTGTGACAATCAAATTTGTCTGCAGGCATTACCAAATGTCCCCTGGAGAGCAAAAATCACCTTCCCTTGAGAACTACTGTGGGAAACCCATCAGACATCTCTCCTACCAGGCGCACTGCAGATGCTGACCAAGAACTTGTGCAAGTACTTGAGAGGAGTCAGTGCCTTCCTTTCATTGATGCTGGCTCTCCCCAAGGTTCCAGCCCAAGGGGAGGTTGGACCTCTCACCTGGTGAAAATGTACATGTTTTTCTTAAACTTTCACAACAGAACGACAACTCTGCCTCCCTCACATCTGGTTTTAAAGCATGTGGTTCTCACTCTAACCAGCAATACCAGGTCTTAACACGAAGGCAGTGGTTAGAAGTTCATTCAAGAATTAACGAAAACCAGGGACCGCCGGGGTTCACTATGGAGATCTGCTATTTGAAAGGCTGGTCAATCAACATGTTCATGTCCTCGGGAACATTGTTTTGCACACACCCTACCATGCATTGGAATCATCTGGGGAGTTTGTTTAAATGCATGTCTTGGTCCCATTTGCAGAGATTCTGATTCAGTAGTTTTGGAATAAAGCTTACGAAGCTACATTTTCTGAGTCCTTCCAGGTAATCCATGGGCTACACTTTGAGAAATGGCATTTATTTCTCTACATGCTATTTCTGTGTGAAATTAGACAATCAGAAAGAAAGGCTCTTGCATCATATTATCTCAGCCCCTTTAAGGAATGCCTCAGATGAGCCACAGCTTAATGCTATACGTCCAGATGTTACAAATAAGCTTGGTCTACACAGTGCTTCTTGGTCTTCAAATTCTGGACTCTATCCATGCTTTCTTTTGATGGCCCTGCATAGGGATACATGTCATGAATTTCTTCTGGGGTTTAGTTAAGAAAGTATTTTCTCTACAAAAGATGTGCTAGTGTGTATTTATATTTATATATTTTGGTGGGAGATGGGACAAGGGAAAACAGCTAAACGTTTGTCATCTAATGTGTGTCCCTTCTTGCTTCAGTGTCTCTCACTCACTGAGATGGCAGCATTGCACCAAAGACAGTGTGTTTTCTCTTCTTTCTCTCAAACTCACTATTAATTTCCCTCTGTGTCCAGCCCTGTTTCCTGAATCAACTTTGAAGTCTTAGTCAGGATTGTTTTAGTTGCAAGTGAATGAAATCCTATCTCAAAGTGACTGGAGCAAAGATGGGAACTCAGGATTCACATAAGGGAGCTGGCGTCAGGCACGACGAGGTGCAGGGCTCAGCGGGCCTCCTATGAGCTGCTGCCCACCCTTCGAGTCAGTTCTGGGAAAGCACTCTCCTCATGGTGGCAAATGGCCCTCAGTAGCTATGGCCTTATCAAGTCTGATCTTCTCAGAATGCTCAGCACAAAGAATTCTCTTTTTCTAATCGTTTCAGTGAAAGTCTTGCAATTGAGTCCCATTTGTTCTAATTGGCCTAGCGTGTGTCACTTGCCCACCTCAGGAGCTGGGATGGGGCCAGTCGCACAAAACCCAGGTGGACAGAATGAGGAGAAGGGTCGATACAGGGTAGGAAGGACCACACGTGTCCATGTGAGCACCAAGAGGGGCCAAGGTTACAGCCTTTCAAAGGCCAGGGCTGAGAGGACGTCATGTCGAGTCTGCCTAATGCTCTGTGCACCCACTAGGCTGAGCCCTCAGGAAGTAGTTGGTTGGGCATCTTGGCTGAGTGTTGCCTAGCCACCTCCAGACCTTTGACTGTGATGGTGCTTTTCCATTGGCTCCCTTGCTGGGGCCCTCTGCTGTCCCGCTGTTCTCCCTTCCAGCTCTCGCTCCAGCAGACATCCTTCCACTCACTCCACATACCTCAAGTTTTTCATGCACTGTCTGTGACTATGAGCCTAGAGTTTCAAATGAGACCACCCAACACTTGCGCTAGTCAGTGTAGATTGTATAAAATCTGGACACGACTGGTATCCAAACGTCATCCACTGGACTCATTAAATGCCGCCACACATCTCCATGTGGAGAACACAAGAACAGGCAGAGCCTTGGAGATTCGAGAACTTACCCCCTGCCCTGTTCTTTGGGCTCCTGCTTCTGGAGGGCCTTAATCGGAAGTGTTGTCTCACTGGCCGTGACCTTCCATTATTTTTAAGTAGCTGTAACCAAACAAAAGACAAATGAAAACTTTCTCTGCTTGACATTGAAAAAATTGCTGGCATGTCATGTGGTAATTCATTAAAGAATTCTCATTCATCAAAACAATTCATTTTTGTTTGAAGAGGCTGAATAAGCAGTTTCTTGCTGATTTCACTGTCAGTTTCTCTGGCCACATGTGGCGCCAGTTCATTTGCAGTAATTTTACTCCTAAATATTAAGAGGTTTGGGGGCATATGTGGAATATTTGACATGAGATTGGGCTGTTCTACTTAGGTAACTCCACACCAGCTCGCTCCTCCTTTTTGCGTTCTTTCTTTGACCATTCTAATACTCACAACTTGACTTTAATCTCTCTGTTTTAGATGGAGAGCTATACACCAAGTGGATTCTTTCTTTTTTCATAAATTAAAATATACCTGATTAATTTGAATCCACTGCTGAACTGATCATAGGAAACTGGTCTCTGGGCTATTTAAAAAGATAATTTTTTTTTCTTTTAAAGATTGGCCCTGAGCTAGCATCCTTTGCCAATCTTCTTTTTTTTTCTTCTCCCTAAAGCCCCCCAGTACATAGTGGTATATTCTAGTTGCAGGTCCTTCTGACTTTGCTATGTGGGATGCCACTTCGGCACGGCCTGATGAGCGGTGCCATGTCCGCGCCCAGGATCTGAACCGGCAAAACCCAGGGCCACCTAAGTGAATCATGCAAACTTAACCACTCGGCCACGGGGCTGGCCCCAAAGATCTTTTTATAATAATATCTCAAACTAGGCGAAATTGTTGTTTCAGAATTTCTTAGAATCCTAAGCCCTAATTAAACTGTAAATGTGTGCTTTACACAATCCTTCATTATAAAGCACTAGTTCGTTCTCTACGTTAGCTGTGTATAAGCACCACAGAAAAACAGCTGCTGAATTTCCCCCCAATTTTTTCTCAGAAATCTTTAGTCAGCATTATTTCCCCAAACCTAGTTTATAGCATTCATCCAACAGATTCTACCTTTTACAAGACTATCTTTGCCGTTCTTTGGCCTGTCAGCTGCTTCTCTTGTGAGCTCACTTCCCTTAGGCCTCTCTCTCGGCACCTTTCTCTCTTCCTTCTCATCGTCTCCTTCCATCCTCTTGGAACAGGGCACGGAAGCTCAAGGTGCTGACTGAGGTCACGCAGGTATTTTATGTGGGTGGACAGGTTGGGAACAACAGAAGGAAATGACAGAGGAGTTGTGGGGGCTCTGGGGAACCAGAGACCCTTGCCTCCGATACTCACACTAGGAAGGCTGCCCCCATTCAGCTCCCGCTGAGTCCCCCTGAGAGAATTCACCACCAGATTTGCCAGATCTCACACTTTCAAGAGAAGTCAGAAATCTGGGTTTTATGTGAAATGCTCCAATTTTAGAAATGGTCAATTACTTTAAAATTTTAAGTTTACTCCTCCTCAAAGTCTGTCTTGTACGCCACTAGAAATCCTTTTATTCATGCTTTAACCAAAGTCGCTTCCACTGAAATCTGATTATGCCACACTGATTTTTGCCCCCCCCCTTACTTCCTCAGTGCTTGGCCCAGTTTTGCGGTAATTTGGTAATATCTGGTGAGGGAGAGCCCTTCTCCTCTCTAGCGGTCATTTGAGGCATTGGGACCAGAGCTCTTCCTGGGAGAGAGTGAATTCCCCTTGGCCCTGCACTTTGTCACTAGCTTCTAGACAGTGACTTAGGATGTAGTTGGTTAGGAAAGAGGTGATTCTGCCCATTGATGCTGGAAAAGAAAAGAGCAGCTGAATTGGAGTCTCCATCCACTTCTCCCTACTTATCACTTGTCACTATCCCCTCAACCTGTTAGTCCAACATGTTCACTGCCACTGCCAGAACCAAGCAAGGCTGGCTATAGGTTCATCCGTTACAGACATGCACACACACACACAGACTCACACACATATAGACACACACACACCACCACACACAGACTGCCTCTCTCAAACACACACATTCACATCCATACATATCCACACACACACATACCGCTGCCGTTTCCTGACTCGTTTTCTTCTTCTCTCTTGCTCTTGATGCTCACCACTTGATCTTATCTATACAAAAAATGTGGTGTGTCTGAGACTTCCAGTGCTGCAAGAGGACTAAAGAAGTGTAGGTGCTTAGCTATATCAATACCCTAATTAGTCCATAAATTTGGATAGTTGGGAGTTAACTTTATTGTAATAATTACAACTTGGATTTATATAGTACTTAAATTTTTAAAAGCGTTTTTGGAGTTATCATTTCATTTTTATCTTTACAAATAAACCCTGTGGCTCCAGTAGTGAGATATCATCATCCTCTTTTACCAGATTAGGAAGCTACTGTCAGAAAGGCTCGGAGACTTGCTGACGCTGGGGATCAGACACGTGAGGGTCTCCAAAGAAACTCTGATGTCAAATATTAAAAAGTGGTATTAGCTGAAATGATTTTCACTGAATTGTTTCTCTTTTCCTGTGCTTTCACTCTTTGTAACAAAAGCAATTCACTACCAATGGTATCTGGACACTCGATTGAATACTTGTAGAGTGGTTGACTATGGCGTCCCAATTTTTGGTCTGGTTAACCTGATCCCTGTATCTGTGATGCCCCTCAGCCAGTTAGCAAGAGGTCAAGAAGCAGTATTCATTTCCTGAGTAGGATGTTGAGGTTTTTTTTCTAATTAGGTCAGGCCAAGCAACACAGACAGAAGGGTAAATGTGAAAATTTCAGGCAATATGCTTGTTTGTACATGCCTTGCTAAAATTTTTAAAAGCACTACACAGCTAACTTATTGCTAACTTATGATCCAGCAAGATCTTCTTTTGGGAAGCTATATCGATTAGGAGCTTTTTGGTTCCAAAAAAAACCCAGAAAACCCAACTAAACATATGCATTAAAACATATTATCTCCTCCTATGGCCAGAGTTGGAACAATCTGAACCACAAAACAAACAAAGTAGATTGAATGATAACGAAAAGTATGAAATAAATATCCATGAGTCCACACTGGTATAAATAAATGATTGAATAAATAAATTAGGCAGAAGAGACAAATCTCCTGTGCAGAAAGTTCTAAATAATTCATGTGACTGCTCCACCTTCAAGGAGGGGAGTGCAGCTCCTCACTCCTTAAGTTTGGGCTGCCCCTCATGGTGGCCTTCCAAAGAGGACAGTATGGAAAGGCGGGAAAAGTAAGTTTACAGGGGAGAAAATTGACAACACGACCTCACACAGGAGGTGCGGGTTACTGTGAGCTGCGTCGGTCATGTGACAGCATATACCTTTGAGATGATGCGGTGAAAATGGCACTTCACCTCTGTGGTCCTCCTCCCCACAAAAGCCATAACCCCAGTCTAATCATGGAAAGAACATCAGACAAATCCCTGTAGAGGGGCGTCCTACGGGATACTTTAGCAGTCCTCCTCAAAACTGTGAAGGGCATCAAAAACAAGGATAGTCTGAGAGACCGTCACAGCCAAGAGGAGCCTAAGAGATGTGACAACTGATTGTGATGTGATGTCTTAGGTGCGATCCTGGAACAGAACAAGGGCATTAGGTAAAAACTAAGGAAACTTGAATAAACTATGGAATTTGGTTAGTAATAGGGCATGAATATTGGTTCACTATTTGTGACAAATTGTACAAATGTACCAGACTAATATAAGACAAAAAATAGAGGAAGCTTGGGGGGGGGTGGAATATATGGGAACTCTCTATGCTATTTTCTTGATTTTTCTGTATATACAAAACTGTTTTAAAAAATAAATTCTATTTTTTTAAAAAAGTAATATCTCACCAAAAAGAGCAGACAGGTAGGACAGTCCAGAGTTGGTTAATTCAGCAGGACAGCCACATCAGCCACTCTGGTTCCTTCTGTCGTCCTGCTCTGCTCACCTGACATGGGCTGACCTCAGCTGGGGTTGTCTCAAGGTCAAAAGATAACGACTGCAGGGCCTGTACACAGGCAGACATGACAATATCCGACAGAAGGAAAGGAACTATTTTTCTTTGTTTCTTTGTAAGTTTAAAGGTCCTTTTCCCAGAAGCCACCAGGAGATCACTCCTGGAGACCACTGGCCAGAATTCAGTGACGTGTCTGCTCCTGAGCAAGTCACTGACAAGGAAACGAGTTGACCACAAGGGCCCACAGGAACCAGGACTTCCCCTGAATCTCCTAGAGGGGGCATCTGAACCAAGTGGACTCTTCCAGCCCCTAAGAAGAGGGTGACCAACTGGCCGTGCTGCCTTGCAAGGGAAAGCAAAGCTAACAACCTTCCTACTTGTATTGTGTTATGTCTGCTTCCCAGCTTGCATATACCACTCTGGTCCCTACTACAACCCATCCTCTTTGTGTGTCCATCGCTCCACCTTTGCAAGTCATTTTGAAGGTTAATTTTCAAGGATTTTATATCAAGCAGCAGGCATATTATTTTTCTCTTTTCTTTTCAGTGGCCACTGAATGGCTTTACCACTCTCTATAACTCTACTCATCTCTCAGACTGACCAGGGAAGCTGCTTGGCTCCGTTCCCTCCATTGGGCTAGTTCGGGGGCACTGATTTGCAGTACTTTCCTGATAAGCTCTGATAAGGCAAAAATATTTCTCCCCTTCTTTTCATCAGAAAAATGTAGATGATATGTGCATATAAGAGGTCCTCCTTCAGAATCCCTAAATGTCTTTCCAATGCCTCAATCCTAGGCACTACTGCATCCCATCAATTTCATCTTCTCCAAATGGGGGAAATGTTATTAGGTTAAGACAGTATATTTTCTGCTTGTAGTAACATGGTTTCTAATAGGTTATGGAGTAATTATTTGTAAATAATTACAACTAGTAATCTGGGTCCCACAGTCTTTTTTCAGATGTGAGGGAGGGGAAAATCCTTTAAAATAGGTAAACTTTTTATATATTCAAGTGAGGACAAATGACAGAAACCACAGTTTCCATCTCCCCTAAAACCAAGAAAAGGCAAGAAATTAGAGTGAGAATAGGACTGAGCTGAAGATCTGGATCCTACAAGTGTCCTTGTCAGAGTGGTGAGGTCCACGGTGACGAGGAGTCACCAGGTTATACTCTGGAGAAAGAATTCTATGCCTAAGAGACCTTGTTCAAGAGGCGAAAAAAAAAAAAAAAGACCCCAGAGAAAGACATTGAAAATTCTATTATTTTCTAGTAAAGAGTGTAAGCTGAGTTTGGCAAATGAATATAGACTCAAGGAAACCAGTGGGGTCAAATTGCTCCTTCCCCCAGGCCCCCCACCTCTTAGATCTCTCCTTTATCTGTCAGTGTAGACAATATGTAAAGAAGAAAACAAACAAATAACAAACAATTGTCTAATGATCATTTCTGAAACTTCTCTGCCTCTCTCTTACCCAAATCCTTAGAGAGGCCACAGTGTGGGTATGATCTGTGATGGCCGAAAGGACTGGAGCTGGGAGGGGTGCGTGTGCGCGTGTGCGTGTATCTGTATGTGACTGAAGAGGGGAGCGAGGAAGACAGACAGAGGAACTGCAGAGACGCCTGCCGTTACCTGAAAATGTTATAAGCAAAACATTGATGGCGGGGGTGATCTGATCCCCAGTTCATCTAGAACCCATTTCAAGACCACAGGAGCCTGGCCCACCTCTACAAAGGGTGCAGGACAAAGTCTTCAGGATTACTTAAAGAGGTGGGAAACGCCAGGAGTCAGCAGGCTCCTGATTGCTGAGGAGCAGGTAGACCGAGAGAACCCTGCTTCCCGCTCAGTCCCTCCCAGGTGTGTTTCTTGGGCGCTCCCTAAGAAACTGCGTGCACATAAATCTCTGTCTCAGAACTCATCCCTGACCTAAGACAGTTAGTGCCAGGATGCAGGTCCAAGTGTACCTACTCTAAAATGGGATTTGGGAATTAGATCATCCATGATCCCCTGGCACCACATAGTAGGGCAGCTGTTGAAATTTTTACCAGTGATGAACTGGGATGTTCTCAGGTGTTTGAGAAGTTTACAGTATTGGGGAGAGTAGTAATTAAAAGTGCAATGACATCAGATAGCTCTTACTGACTGCCACCAATGCACTGCAGAAAAACAATGAAAGGCTATGAGTGAACAATCACCAATTTAAGGCAAAGTGTGGGAGTTAGAGGACCTCCTTGGCAGCATATGAAGGGTGATCATCTCTCTCAGTCAGAAGCCAAAAGAAAGGCTGAGGATCAGACCCAGGACTTCATTATAAGGTTAATGGAGCTTGCGAGAAAATGGAATTCTCCATCCTAGCAAGATTGTTATGCCCAAAACATGGCCCTGGTTGGAAGCAAGTGGGAACCTGAGATTTGGGATGTGGACATCTGGGTTGATCACTCAAGCACCCTGAAAAGCCAGGTCCCTGCATCCTAGAGGGCTGCAGACATGGCCCCTCCTCCCTGTTAAAGGATAGGACTCCCACTTCCATGAGGATGATGAGAGGTCTTCACCCTGCCAGACAACTTGCGCCCCCTCCCCACCTCAGGTTCTACCCCCAAATCAACTCCCTACCAGATCAACAGCTAAGATCAAGTCAGGACATAACTTTGTTGGGGAAGTGTCGGGCCTGGTAAGTGAGGAAGGGGACCATACGCAGAAGAGGCTGCAGGAACCAGCAAGCATGCGTTAGCAAAAGTTGGGAAAGTATGTGTGATGGTTAATTTTATGAGTCACGTTGACTGGGCTAAGGGATGCTCAGATAGCTGGTAAAACATGATTTCTGAGTGTCAGTGAGGCTGTTTCTGGAGGAGATTAGCATTTGAGTCAGTAGACTGAGTAAAGAAGCCGGTCCTCACCAATACAACCTGTTGGGGGCCTGAGTAGGACAAAAAAGGAAAAGGAGGACGTTTGCTCTCTTTGCTTGAGCTGGGACATCCATCCATCCTTCTTCCTTTGGACATTTGCCCTCCTGGTTCTTGAGCCTTTGGACTCAAACTTACACCACTGGTCCCTCTGATTCTCAGGCCTTGGGACTCGGACTGAATCACACTGCTGGCTTTCCTGGTTCTTCAGTTTGCACATGGCAGATTATAGGACTTCTTAGCATCCATATTGCACGAACAAATTCCTATGATCAATCTCCTCTTATCTCTCTCTATCCTATTGATTCTGTTTCTCTGGAGAACCCTGATTAACATAGATTTTGGTACTTAGAGTGGTTCTAGAGGAACAGAATTTTAAAAGAGTGAGTTTTCTGAATTGGTTCTGTTGTTTCTGGAATTGGCTTTCTAACCTGAATAGATTTAAAGATGCTGGTGACTCTATTTCCAGTAGAGAAGAGAGCACAAACTGTTTATAGAGACATGCAAAGTGTCTGCATTGGATCCTGTTAATCAATCACTTATACGAATCAAGGAAGTAAATGATGTTGTATATGATACTTTTGAATATTTTTGGAAAACTAGGAAATATAATGACATTGGTTGGTTGTTCTTGGTGTTGTTGGACAAAGAAAAGGATGAGCTCAGGGATTGAAATCCCAGCTCAAGCACCGCATAAATGACCTAAGTGCTTCTACGTGTGCCCTTATCTCCTGAAGCAGCAGGACTGAAATTGCTGAAAATCAGATGCAGGATCTCACCCTGCAATTGGCTAAATTACAACTCAAGATGAACTCTCAACCTCGCGTGGTATCTACTGTTAACATGAGGGCATTGGTTGGGAAAGAATGGGATCCTATAAGTTGGGATGAGGATGTGTAGGAAGACCTTGATGAAACTAGGGATGTTGAACCCATAAATTATGATGAGTCTCCTTGCCAGTGAAAGAGGTTTCCCTAACCCCAGAAGAAGTGGCCTTCCCACATGTGAGTTCCTTGATTAGAAGCAATGCGGTGTGTGTCATTAGAAGTAATGGGGAAAGACGTGAAGATATTTGTGTCCCATGTGAACGCTCATGAAAGAGTGACCTCAGCAGTGGAGGATTTCAATAATCAGGTAGATGGGATAACCCATTCTGTGTATACCAGTCATCCACTTTCCCCAGCCACCCCATCACTGCCCAATGGGCTCATGAACAAAGTGGCCATGGTGGCAGAGATGGAGATTGTGCATGGGCTCAGCAACATGGACTTCCGCTCATCAAGGCTGACCTGGCTACAGCCACCACTGAGTGCCCAATCTGCCAGCAGCAGAGATCAACACTGAGCCTTCAATATGGCATCATTCTTTAGGGTGACCAGCCAGCTACCTAGTTGATTATACTGACTGCTTCCATCATGGAAAGGGCAGTATTTTGCCCTTATTGGAATAAAAACTTACTCTGGATAGAGATTTGCCTTCCCTGCACACAATGTTTCTGCCAAGCTATGTTGGTGGACTTACAGAATGTCTTATCCAACCATCATGGTACTCCACACAGCATTGCTTCTGATCAAGGAACTCAATTGACAACAAAAGAAGTGCAGCAATGGGCCCATGCTCGTGGAATTCGCTGGTCTTACTGTGTTCCCCACCATCCCGAAGCAGGTGGCTTGATAGAAAGGTAGAATGGCCTTTTGAAGCCTCAGTTAAAGCATCTTGCAGGTCTGGAGCTAGGTTCTCCAGAAGGCTGTATATGCTCTGAATCAGCATCCAATATATGGTGTTGTTTCTCTGATAGCCGAGATTCACGGGTCCAGGAATCAAGGAGTGGAAATGGGAGCATCACCACTCACTATCACCCCTAGTGACGCACTAGCAAAATTTTTGCTTCTTGTTCCCATGACTTTATGCTCTGCTGGCTTAGAGGTCTTACCTCGTAGTATTTAAGTTATGGGGTATCAGGAGAAGAGTAAACATCACTCAAGGCCTTTACTCTCTTCTGGGGAAGGGACTGGTGTATTTTCAGGTGTACACAGGATAGTTGTACCACGTTAGACAGAATTATGACCTTGTTATTGTCTTTGTTTGGAGATTAAGTATGGTTTAAGGAGATGTATATGGGTGCCAAGTTGTCAAGGGGTGAACTTGTGATGGTTAATTTTATATGTCAACTTGACTGGGCTAAGGGATGCCCAGACAGCTGGCAAAACATTATTTCTGGGTGTGTCTATGAGGCTGTTTCTGGAAGTGAGTAGCATTTGAATCAGTAGACCAAATAAAGAAGATCACCTTTACTAATACCATCTAATCCATTGGGGACCTGAATAGAACAAAAAGGCAGAGGAAGGACAAATTTCTTCTCTTTGCTTGAGTTGAGACATCCATCTCTTCCTGCCTTTGGACATTGGTGCTCCTGGTTCTTGGGCTTTCAAACTTGGCCCAGGACTTACACTATCGGCCCCCCTATTCTTGGACCTTTGGACTTGGACTTACATCGTTGGCTTCCTGAGGCTTCTCAGGCCTTCAGACTTGGGCTGAATTACACCACCAGCTTTCCTGGAAAATGGCAGACTGTGGGACTTCTCAGCATCCAGAACTGCGTGAACCAATTCCTATAATAAATCTCCTCTTATATCTGCATATCCATTTGTCTATCTATCTATCTATCTATCTATCTATCTATCTATCTATCTATGTATCTATTTATCTTACTGATTTTGTTTCTCTGGAGAACCATAACTAATATAGAAAATATGGGGCTGTATCCTAAAGTGCTGGATCTAGAGGGATAGAATTATAGTTGGATAAGGGAGAGTTTGTTGCTGTGGGAGCACTCTCCCATGCTACAGAATTATACACCCTAGTAAGGACCCCGGGAGGTTATTCTCTTGGAAAACACTGTCAGGTTGGCTCTCAGAAGCATGGGGAGGGTGATGAACCATACTAACTAAAGTAGAACTACTAGAACTTTCACAGCAAATGATGGAAGAAGGGATCAAAAGGCTCAGACAAGTGGGCATGCCAGAGTGGATAGACCATGAAAAGCCAGAAAATCCACCAGCTGACAATCTTACCTAGAAGGCCTTGGGAGACACTCCAGAGAGTAGGAGATCAGTTCTATGATGATCCAGATCCATATCAATGAATATACAGGAGTCCAGTACTCTGGGGCATGCCAGGACATCCACTCTAAAGCAATACGCAATATATTGATTAAGAGATTTTAGTAACGTTGAGAAGCTCAGTATTGGCTGTTCTCTGCAGGCTGTGGGCTGATGATGAGAGATATTGTTACAGAACTGGGTTTCCTTAGAGCTTCAAGGATAAGATCCCCAAATAATAGAGGCCAGGTGGTGGATTTAACCATCACAAAAAAAGTGGGTACAATTATTAAAGGGAGCATCAAGGATAGTGTTGGGAGTAGGATTAAGTGCAGACAACTTTGGTGATGTTAATAGACCTTGACATTCCTAGGAGAAAGATGGAAGGGAAACCAACAAGAGTATTGCTCCATCTATACATCAAAATAAATCAAGGACGTGTGATCAGGAGACCAAGGTCAGTCATCCCAATAAAATATCATGATCCCTTGTCCAGTTTCTATATCTGGCCCAGTTTCCAGACCTGGAATCCATTGACTGAAGGAGAAGCTGGGTCTTTAAGAGAAAGGCCCAGCATTACCACACCAACTGTATAGGATAATGATTTGCCCAGTCTATCCCCAAAGGAACCTATAACCCTTTACTCAGGTAATCATACAGTGGGTAAAAGGGACTATCCAGACATTTCTATGATTTTGGCCACAGGGTCTGAGTTCACACTAATACCTAAGGATCTGAAGCATCATCATGCTCCTTCTGTTAGAATAGGGCATATAGGGGCTGTGTAAGAAATAGAGATCTGGACCTGGACTGATTCACAGTGGGCCCATGGGGTCCATGAACTCACAAAGTGGTCATTTCCTCAATCTTTGAATGTGTAGTTGGAATGGAAGTACTTGGTCATCAGCAAAATCTCACGTTGATTCGTTGGTTTGTCAGTTTGTATAGTGATAACTATTGTAGTAGAGGAGCCCAAACAGGAAGCCTCTGAAACTGGCTCCCCCCGCAGCCAAAATACTAAATGAAAACAATATTGTATCCTAGGGAGAATAACAGAGGTTAGTGTCACCTAAAAGTATAAAAGTATAAAAAGTTAAAGTATCTGGGGGTAGTGGTTCTAATCATAGCCCCCATTTAATTCACCAGTCTGGGGCCTACAGAAAGCAGACAGGCTCTGGAGGGTGTGAACTACTACAAACTCAACCAAGCAATAGCCCCAGTTCCTACTGTTGTTCCAGATACGAGTTTTTTTGCTGAAGCAGAGAAACACAACCACATGGTATGTGACCTTGATTTGGCAAATGTATTCTTTTCCATTCCTACCAGAAGCAATTTACATTCACATGGAGTGGACAACAGTGTACATGTCCAGTCTTTCTTAGGCCCTGTTCACTCTTCTGCTCTCTGCAGTCATTTAGTCTGAAGGAAACGTGGACTATCTAGACATTGGAAGAATGTCACATTGGTCTACTAATTTGATGACAACAAGTTAATAGATCCACATTAACAAGACATGGTAAGTAATTAGAGACCTTGGTGGTACATCTGTTCCAGAGGGGTGGGAGATAAACTCTACAAGGATTCAGGGGCCCATCATATCTGTGGACAGTTAGTAAAGGTCAAATTATTGCATTGCATGCCTCCCCTCACTAAGAAGGAAGCGCATCACTTGGTCAGCCACATTGGGTTCTGGAGGTAGCATTTCCCTTCTTGGAAATACTACTCTGACACACATACCAAGTGACATTGCAAGGCTGTCAGCTTTGAGTGGGGCCCATATCAGGAAAGAGCTCTGTGTCTGGTCTATACTGTGACGTAAGCAGCCCTGCTGCTTGGACCATATGACTAGCAGACCCTCTGTTATTAGAGGTATCTGTGGTGGGAAAAGATGCCACGTGGAGTTTATGGCAAGCCCAATAGGAGTTTCACAATGTAGACCCCTAAGGTTCTGGAGCAAGGCCATGCCATCTGCAGCGGATAATTATATATCATTCAAAAAAATAACTCCTGGCAGGGTAATAGGCCCTGGTTGAGATGGAGTGCCTAACCCTGGGACATTGAGTGACCATATGGCCAGAACTGCCCATGACAATCTGGGTTCTGTCCAACCCACCAAGTCATAAGGTCAAGCAGGCCTAGGAGCAATCCATCATAAGATAGAAGTGGTACATCCAGGAGGAGGCATGAGCAGGGCAAGTGGGCAAAAGGAAACTTCATAAGTAGGTGGCCCAGACACTCACGTCACCCACCACTGTTGCACCACCTTCTCTCTCTCAGCTCACATCTATGAGGATCACTTGTGCACTCTTGAGGGCTGCACAGTTCCTTATTAATCAATTGATAGAGGAAGAAAAAGGCAGAACTTAGTTTCTGGAAGAGTCAATCTAGCTTGTGGGTACAAGCCAAAAATAGGCAGTGACTGCTTTATAGCCCCTCCTAGGAGTGGTCTTGAGACACAGAGTTAAGGGGAAATCCTCCTCCACAGGAGGAGCTTTGGACTAGGCACTTGATCATCTACTTTTGAGGAAAAAGAAGTGGCCCAGGCAGAGACTCATGAGCAACGGCAAAGGCTGGAAGAAGCGAGACTGGAAAGATCAGGGATAAGGACTCTGGAGAAGAGGCATGTGGTAGAACTATGGGAATAGGCACAAAGAGTGAAGTCTTTTGTACACCTTTTAGTGCCCACCAGAGAGCATTTACTACAGAAGTGCATGAAAGGACCAAAACACAGAACGATTCACCAGTCGGCGTCAGCCAGCCTCTGTCATTGGCTGCCCAAGGGCTGGTACAATTGGTACATAAACACAGTAGTTACTACCTCAGGGAAGGAGGCTATGTATGGACTTACCAGCATGGGATCCCACTCATCAAGGCTGGCTTAGTCATTGCCATCACTGGATGTCCAACCTGCAAGCCAGAGACAAACACCTAGCCCCAGATGGAGTGCCACCCCTCAAAGAGACCAAACAGCCCCTTAGTGGGAACTTAATTACATTGCACCCTTCCACCCAGTAGGGGAAGTGATTTATCTTGATTAGAATTGACACAGATTCCAGGTGTCGGTTCAGTGTTCCTGCCTACAGGGCCGAAGCTACTATCTGAAGGCCTACGAGTATTTGTTCCACTGACACGGGAGCCCACATGATATCATACTGGACTAAGCAATCCATTTCACAGGAAAGGAGAGGCCACAGGAGGCATCTGACTATGGGCTCTACTAGTCCTACCACAGATTGCACCACTTAGAAGCTGCCACCTGATCGAGGGATGTAACAGGCTTCTAAAGGAGTGGTTTAGCCACTGATGTGAAGATAATGCCTTTTAAGTAAGAAACGCCACCCACTAGGATCCTAAGTCAACGACCATTATATGGAATCATGTCCTGTGGAGGTAGAATATATGGGCCTGGGAACCAAAGAATGAGAGAAGGAACAGCTCCACTCACCATCACTCACACTGACTCACTTGAGGGTGGGTGTTTCCTATTCCTTCCCACTGGATTCTGCAGGGTCTACACCGGGCTAGAGGTTTTGGTTCCAAGAAAGGGAATGCTTCCACCAGGGGGCAGAGCAAGAGTCTCACTGAACTTTAAGCTGTAGCTGCCACTGGTTTTTCCAGGATTCTTGTGCCCAGACACTATTGGGCAAGGAAAGTCGCCATCCCAGCGGAAGTAATTGACTCTGATCATCAGGAGGAGGTAGAGTTGCTGTCATACAACGGGGCAGAGGAGAATTTGCGTGCCACCCAGGTGATCCACATTGGTGTCTATTGGTGCTCCCTCAGCAAATTTTGATGATAAACAGACAAGTGCAGCATGCACAGCTTGAGAAGTGCACGGTGACCAGGGGCTAAGGGATGAGGCCCAGGTCCGCCCCTCCCAGTAAGCCCCCTGTATCAGAGGTGCTAGCTGAGAATGAGGGGAATGAGGAAAGGGGAGTGGGGGTTGGGGGAGATGAGGAGCAGTTTCAGTCAGGACCAGCTACAGTTATAGGGGTCTTCTTCATCACACCAATCCCTTGGAGTTTCTGCAGGAAAAGAGACCCATGAGCATCCTGGAAGCACAGCTCCTTCCCAGACGGGGTGAAGTGATTGTACAAAGTGCACCAAGTGTGTAAGGGCTGGACTGGAGTGCCTGTGGTGACTCAACACCGAGGCCCCCCTCAGGACCCAGCACGTATCTCCCCAGCCTCCAGGAGCACTGGCTGAAGTCTGCACACACAAGTCCTGAGTCAACACCCCAGCTTCATAGCAGCCCTTGTGGTTGGCTGAAGCCTTTACTGTAACTGCCCGAAAGTCAGCCGCTTCTGCCCAGTCCTGGTCTGCCGCCCTCACTCCCTCGCAGGCTGGGTCCCAGGCGCGGCCCCGAAGCTTCCTGCAGGCATGTCTCTGCCTCCGGGGACTCTGTTTCCCAGGGAACCTTAACGGAAGACAGCCTGAGCGGGACCCACAATAATCAACAAAAGCAGAACAAACATTTCTGGTTTAAGTGGAACATTGACTGTAAGCTTTTCAGGGTTGTTTCAACCTAAATTGGAACATTCAGGTGAATGATGAAGAATATTCGCAGTTTACAAAATTCTTCCAACTCGGGCCCAAACATCTCCGTACTGCCCATTTGCAAACCCTGCGACCCTGCGCCACCCCGCGCCACCTCCCCCCCTCCCCCCGCCCCCCGGGGCCAGGAGTGGTTTACTACAACCAGTAGCTGGGGCTCGGCGGTTCATTCGTGCTTTCCCAAAAAAAGCAGGAACCAAAACAGAAAAAAACAGAAATCCAAAAACCCAACACTGAGAAGTGCACCTTTCCAGCCGACCATTTAACATCCACGACGAACTCACATCTTTCAGTGGAAGTTACAGTTTTTTTGTATATAAACACTGATCACAAAAAGTGACTAGTAAAATCCTGAAAAGTTAAAGGAAAGGCTCAAATTCTTTTTCCCTCAAACTTGTGTCCAATTCAATTTTCCGTGATTTTAACAGGAATTAAATGCTGGGCAGAACAGAGAAAAAGGATATTATTCGGTTTACACGGTAGGCTCAATGTCACCAGGTGTTTAAAATTCACTGCTAGGTAGACCAGACTCAGACTCAAAACTTGACTTTTGTTAGGTGGCGCATATTTCAGACCTACTTTTTTTTGCTGACAGACCTTGTTTTTCCCCCTCTTTTTTTCTGTTCCAGCAGGAAGGCACAATCATTCTACGATCCTGCCAAATATAACAAACATCTACAGATGGGTTGATCTGCAGCTGGAGGCTTTAACTTTGTAGTATTTATTTGAAATCTCCACGCCAGCAGAGCAGGGCTAAGGCGCAGCGAGCACGATTCACAATGTTTTGGCTCGGGAGCAAATAGCAGTTGAACTTAGTTTTTTCAGCTAAAATGGAATTTATGCAGATGTGCTTTGCACTAAATTCATTAAACAATTACATCCTGGTGCAGTTTTCACATTTTTGTAAAGGATCTGCATAAGCACTAATTAGATCTGAAACAATGTTACTGGGCAAATTATAGTGCCAATTGTTTGCCTCGTCTTGCGTCCCGCATCTGCTTTGCAATGATGATGATAATTTAGGTGCAAGCAATACAAATGCTGGTTTTTGTTACATTTAATAGAAATATTTATTTAAAACATACTATAGATTAATTGATAATGTAACCAGCACTAAAGAGCCTGCAAATGTTTTCTCACGGACATTTAGTGGTGAAATTGAATATGCGAAGATACAGTAGCTGAAACTTCTCACAATTGCTAACTGGCGTTTCCTCAGTGAGGTTTGCTGTTGAAAGGCAACTTTGCATTTCATTTGGCTTCCAGCACAAGCTGGCTTAGCTGAACTACAGCAGAGCCTTTCAGGGGGTGGCATCTGACGTAAAGGCAAAGACTCGTCAACGGCTCCCAGTTGTGGCTCCCCACGCCACCTCCTCTTCTGCAGTCATTGGTTTAAAAGGATGATTTAGGATTGGAAAAGTGTTCAATTCTTAAGTATTTCAGACATTAGAGTATGTTTTCTTTCTTCTGTATTCATCTACTTTCTATTTTACGTATCATTAAATGTAAGAAGGCGTATTAACATTTAAACATCAAATCAATTCTGCAGAAGTGAGGACATTCAGACAGGGTTTCTATGGCAACTTTGAATGTACCAACTTAATTCAGGGCTTGCTCCAACCCAGTCACCTCCATTACTGCTCTCAACCTAGACATTCTTTAACTCGCCTGACTAGGCATGGAGCTGGGAATCTTGAGTATATTCTGCTCTCACCCAGGATAACCGCTACTACAACTACCTAGCAAGATCCTTATCCCCAGGAAGGCGGCCAATGCGGTGAATCAGATTGGCTGCCGGTTTCCTAAAAACCACTCTTGTTGTTTGACTCTTCAAATGGTTACTTTTATTGTTCACCGGAGCCAGCCATAAAAGAGTGAGCTCAGTGCCAACGCCAACAAAGATTAAGAGGCAAAATTAAACTCCAAATTTAATCAATGCAAGAGTCCCAGTTTGGAAGTATCTCCTCTACAGGCAGGAATACTAATTATTAATGCAAAGCACAGCAAGCATGAATGGTGCTCTCAAAATTTAGCTTGCAGATTCCTTCACTTTGCTGGATTGCTAAACTTTGTGTGGGCCTTTCCATTTCATTCTGCCAGGTAAGAAGGATGGCAACTAGAAGGGGCCTAATGGGTAAGCCTGAAAATGCTGTGCTGGTTGAACCTGAGGTTATATCCTCTTTGAAGGAAAACATAATTTAGCACGGAGCTTTGAGTTGTTTAAGGTAAAATGTCATTGTGCATGTGTAAAAAGGTAAAGTAAAATTTGTAACAAAAATGTTATATTTTTTTTCCGAGGAAGATTGTCCCTGAGCTAACATCCATGCCCATCTTCCTCTATTTTGTATGTGGGACGCCTGCCACAGTGTGGCTTGATGAGTGGTGCATAGGTCTGCGCCCAGGATCTGAACCAGTCAACCCCAGGCCGCTGAAGCAGAATGTGCAAACTTAACTGCTATGCCACTGGGCTAGCTCCCAAAAATGTTATTTTTGAAGAGTCAGTAAAAGAGAATAATTAATATTTCCTAACTTGAAGAATCCCAAATTCATACTGATTCACCCTGTGAAGATACTTGGTTCTATATTTTATTTTCATTTTGTATTTTATTATAAGGGGGAAATAATGAGGATTTAATTTTTACCAAATTAAAGCTATTGTGAGTATTATTTCTCAAACTTCCAAAAGTTTGCATCTGAGAGCAAATGGAGAAAACTAGCCAAAATGTTGAAATTTTAGAAAGTTATGAGTGACTGGAAAAAGGTTATTATGACAACATTTTCCATTATAACAGTGTTAATTGCTCCTGTAGCTGATAACATGTACAACAGTCGATGCAACTTCTGAAGAGATTATTAAAGGAAACGACAGAGCTCTTGGTTTTACTGATTTGATTCAACTGTTGTACCTTTTAGCCAAAGGGAATTCTGTTTATAGTTGGTTGGCGCAGACGATACCACTTACTGTTTCTAACTTCCTCTTTAGGTCCCTGAGTAGTGGCCATCTACCGTCCTAAGGGGCCGGAAGTAACGCTTCGGTTTTATCCCGCACCTTCTTTCCTTGCCTTCCTTCTTCTATTCAACAAGAAGTTCCGGGTTCTTGCTCTGGGCCAAGCACCGTTTTAGGTGATCTAGATGCAGAGATGAATGAGCCTGGAATTCACAGCATGGTGGGGAACAGTCATGCCTCTTTATCCAACATGGCACATACTTGTCATTTTCAATTATCTTAGGCTGCACATTGGGGAAAACCTAGAGATTAGGTGTCATGTGGCTACAGTCTGAACCGTATTAGTCAGAGTATGCTATCCAACATAGTATTACATATTATTATTTAGCTGATATAATATTACATGTGTAAATGGACCCACTAATGCCCGTCCAGGAAAAACACAAATTAGCTATAACTGGGGATGCTAAAAGGCTCCACTGGCCCCCAGAATGTCTCTCTGATACAGCTTTATCCTTCCGTAGGGCTGGCAATTTTCTATTGCCAGCATTAAAATTTCCTCTTAAATGAATTTTTCTTAGGGAGCTTATCTCTTTAACCAGTTTCACTCTATACTAACCAGATAAACTTGAAATCATCAGAACTCTCAAGTACTTCTGGTAGGAATTTGTCATAGTCTGGATAGTGCTTCTGCACTGGGTGAGGGGCCAATTCTCTGCTTGCAATGGTGTCATCTCTGTATCCCAGCCAGGAAGAGCTCCTTATTATGTATGCGAGGAGAGAATTTCACATTTGGACTTCTGTGTCAGAAAGGGTGACGCTATAGAAGAGGAACATAGGTTAAATTTTAGGCTATAAAGTGTTAAATGAGTTGTTGTTTAATCTGAAAGGAATTAATTTATTCAATAAAACCATTTCTATCCATGCTTTGCAACAGAAGGAAGGAAATAATTGTGATAGAGAGAGAGCCAGGAGCCCGTGGGTAACTAAGATAATGCTGAGTACCTGGACTGGTGGCCTCACAAAGTACTGGAGAAAGCTTAAAGGGTGGGTGTGTGCCTAGGAGATACCTAATTTTTATCTGGAATCTATCCTGCTCATTAGCCCCAATTCCTCCTTTAAAACACTCAACAAAACACGTTGGGAGGAAGTTGAGTTCTGGGCTAGGCTGTCCTTTCTCTACACATCAGATTCTGGTTGGTTTGACAACATGTTTAAGCGCCTACCATGAGCTAGGCATGTGCTATGATTTGAGGTTCTAAAGAGGCACCAGACATATGGTCCCTACTTGCCTCCAAACTCTTCTTAGTGGGGGCAGGGACCATATTTGTCATTCCTGCTTATGCCCTCAAAGCATAGCACATTATCTGGCACATATTAAGTGTTTCCTGCTTATCGGTGGAGACAGACACCTAAACAGAGCATTTCAATACAAAGGAAGGAAGCAATGAAACTCCATAGGAGAGGCCCTTAAGCCAACCTCTTGGAGTTCTGAAGGATCAGCACATGTTAACTGGGCCAAGAAAACTGGAAGGGCTTCCAGACAGAGGAAATGGCAAGAGCAAGTCATGGAAATATAAAATGACATGGAGGGCTGGCCCCATGGTCTAGTGGTTGAGTTTGGCATGCTCTGCTTTGGTGGCCCTGGTTCAGTTCCTGGGCGCTGACCTACATCACTCATCAGCAGCCATGCTGTGGCTGCGACCCACATACAAACTAGAGGAAAACTGACACAGACGTGAGCTCATGGTGCATCTTCCTCAGCAAAAAAAAAAACCTAAAAAAACCCCAACATGGTGTTTGGAAAAACTACAAGCTGCGTGGTATTAACAATGCTGAGAGCCCAAGGTGGATTGTGAGGGAGGAAATCCAGAGTAGTAAATGCAGACCAACCTCGTGCCCTGTGGGTCACACAGAGGACCTTGGGTTTTACTCTGTAGGCAATAAGAAATCATTTGAAGTGTTTTAAGCACAAATCACTGTTATGTATGATATTATCTCACCCTCTAGTAATAATAATAACTAATATGTGTTGAATGCTTACTGTTTTCTAGATGCACATCTAAGTGCTTTACACGCCTTTTCTCATGTTATATACAGACTTTCTCATTTTTCTTTTTGCATTTCTACCTTGCACAAAGAGTACAGGGAGACCATTAATTGTGAATTCCTTTCCTTCTAACACCTCTGTAAGAGTTACAGATACAGGCATTAATTGGACCACCTAATAGACTGCATTTTCTCTTTTTATGAATCATTTAAGAATGAAAATACCACTTTCTTCTCTCCTGTCTCCCTCCAGCCCACACTGTGAGCACCCAGTGGTTGTTTTACTGGACACACTGGGGCAGCACTGTCCAGTAGAGCTTCCTGTGAGGATGGAAATGTTCCATATCTGTGCTATTCAACAGTAGATACATATATAGCTAATGGAGCAATTGAAATGTGCCCTGTGTGTCTGAGGAACTGACATTTAAATTTAATTTAATTTTAATTATTTTAAATTCAAATTTTATTTATATTAATTATCTTAAATTTAAATATCCATGTGTGGCCACAGGCTACTGTTTTGGACAGTGCAGATATAAAACATCTCCATCATCACAGAAAGTTGTTTTGGACAGTGCTGCTTTGAGCATCATTTCACCCTTCTTAACCAACAACTGGCACCTTCAATCCTAATGGTTACTTAATCTGTGAGACTCATCCATAATGACCTATTAGCTTTTATCTTGGAGTTCTCATTGATGGTTTTTAGATTTTCTTCACCTTTTCAATCAGCTTTTGGGTCTCATCTTATGATCTACAAAGGTAGTAAATTATTCTCTCATGAGATCAATGGTTCTTCCACAAAATCTAGAAGGTTTAAAGTTCTCATGCTAAAGCAGCCACTAAAGGGGCCGGCCCCATAGCCGAGGGGTCAAGTTTGCATGCTCCGCTTTGGCAGCCCAGTTTGGCTCCTGGGCACGGACCTAGCAATACTCAGCAAGCCATGCTGAGGCAGTGTCCCACATAGCAGAGCCAGAAGGACCTACAACTAAAACATACAACTACGTACTGGGGGGCTACAGGGAGAAGAAAGAAAAAAAAAAGAAGAAGATTGGTAACAGGTGTTAGCTCAGGTGCCAATATTTAAAAAAAAAAAAAAGAGTCCACTAAAAAAACCTGTTAGGACTAATGAATGAGTTCAGCAGCATTGCAGGATACAAGATCAATACACAAAAATCAATTGCATACTTATACACTCGCAATGAACAAAAAAATCCAAAACTGCAATTAAGCAAATAGTTCAAGCCACATAGTTACAAAGACTAGAATACTTAGGAATAAATCTAGCAAAAGAAGTGTAAAACTTATGCTTCAAAAATTACAGAGCATTGGGGCTGGCCCCGTGGCCGAGTGGTTAAGTTCGCACGCTCCACTGCAGGCGGCCCAGTGTTTCGTTAGTTTGAATCCTGGGCGCGGACATGGCACTGCTCATCAGACCACGCTGAGGCAGCGTCCCACATGCCACAACTAGAAGAACCCACAACGAAGAATACACAACTATGTACTAGGGGGCTTTGGGGAGAAAAAGGAAAAAATAAAAAATCTTAAAAAAAAAATTACAGAGCATTTTTGAAAGAAGTTAAAGAAGATCCAAATAAATGGAGAAACATCCCATGTCTATGAATCAGAAGACTTACTGTTGTTAAGATGACAACACTCCTCAAATTAATGCATAGATTCAATGCAGTCCCTACCAGAATTCCAGCTGAATTCTTTGTAAAAATTGACAAGTTGATTTTAAAATTTATATGGAGTTGCAAGAGCCCTAGAATAGTCAAAACAATCCTGAAAAAGAAGAAAAAAGCAGAATGACTTACACTTCCTGATTTCAAAACTTACTACAAAGCAACAGCCATCAAGACAGTGTGGTTCTGGCACAAGGACAGACATATGAATCAACGAAATAGAATTGAGAGTCTAGAAATAATCCGGACATGTATGATCAACTAATTTTAAACAAAAGTGCCAAGACCATTCCGTGGGAGCAGCAACAGTCTTTTCAACAAATGGTGGTAGAACAACTGGATAGCCACATGCACAAGAATGCAGTTGGATCTTTATCTCACACCATATATAAAAGTTAACTCAAGACCTAAATGTAAGAGCTAAACTATAAAACTCATAGAAGAAATCTTCATGACCTGAATTTAGCAAGGGATTCTTAGATATGACACCAAAAACATCAACAACAGAAGAAAAAAATAGATAAGTTGGACTTCATCAAAAGTAAAAACTTTTATGCTTTGAAGGACACCATCAAGGAAATGAAAAGACAGCTTGCAGAATGGAAGAAAATATATGAAAATTATATATATGATAAGAAATGTATTTAGAATATCTAAATAACAACTCAATAATAAAAAGACAAACAACTCAATTTAAAAATAGGCAAAGATCTGAATAGACATATCTCCAAGGAAGATATACGAATGGTCAACAAGCTTGTGAAAAGACATTCAGCATCATCAGTCATCAGGGAAATGCAAATCGTAACCCACAAGATACCACTTCATACCCACTAGGATGCTAGAATCAAAAAGTCAGATAACAACATATACTGTAAAGGATATGGAAACATCAGAACCCTGATATATTGATAGTGGGAACATGAAATGGTTCAGCTGCTTTGGAAGGTAGTCTGCCAGTTGCCCAAATGATTAAACATAGAGTTACCATATGATCTTCCAATTCCACTCCTAGGTATACATCCAAGAGAAATGAAAACACATATCCACACAAAAATTTGTACACGAATGTTTATAGCAGCATTATTCATAACAGCCAAAGGGGGGAAACAAGCCAAATGCCCATCCATGGACAAATGGATAAACAAACTGTGGTATATTCATACAATGGAATTTTATTTGACCATAAAAAAAGAATGAAGCATTGATACATAGTACAAGACGGATGAACCTTGAAAACATTATGCTAAGTGTAAGCAACCAGTCACAAAAGACCATATACTATATGACCCCCTTCACATGAAAGTCTAGGGTATGGGAATCCATAAAGACAGAAAGTAGAGTGGTAGTTGCTTAGGGCTGGGGGGAATGGTGGGGGGGGGGGGTAAGAGGTAATAGATAAAGGGAAAAAAGTTTCTTTTGGAGGTGACAAAAATGTTCTAAAATTGATTGTGACGACGTTTGCACATATCTGTGGACGTACTAAAAACCATTGAGTTGTACACTAAATGGGTGACTTTTATGGTAGGTGACATATTTCAATAAAGCTGTTCTCTTTTTTTTAAGAAGCTTTAATATTCACTGAAAGGAGTCAAATTCAGAAGATCCCATGATTCAATCAATTTTTAATTCCCTTCAAATGGGTCAACTTGATTCAAAAAGTATTTTTCTTATCAAGATCCACCAAAACTAGGGTCAAAGGGCAGGAGTTAGATTACTTGGATCACATCCCAGCTGTACAAACTTTGTAACGCTGGATAAGATAACCTCTCTCTAAGCGCCCTTTCCCTTGCCTAGCCCACGGGAACAATATAGCAGGTCCCCACTCTTCAGGGTTGTTGGGAGGACTGAGCAAGAGGATGGATTCAGAGGGCACAGCACAGGGCCCGACCTCAGCAGGTGCCCAGTGTGTATTATTATTAACAATAGCTCACGGTAGTGTTGATTATGGTAGCAAATAGAACAAATAAGTCAGCGAAATAGTCTCTGTAGATTCCAACAAAACGAATAGTTAAATCAGTAAAAAAGATCAAACTACAATGGTTTTTACTTGACTTTATCATGGAGACAAAAAGCAATGATTCCTCACATCCATTACGATGAGTACATAAAGAACAAAAACCCAGAGAATAACAAGTGATGGTGAGGATGTGAAGAAATTGGAACTCTTATGCACCGTTGGGGGGAATGTAAAACAGTGCAGCCACTGCGGAAAACACTATGGCGGTTCCTCAAAAAATTAAAATAGAATTACCATATGATTCAACAGTTTCACTTCCAGGTATGTGCCCAGAAGAATGGAAAGCAGAAACTCAAACAGATATGTGTACACTCATGTTCATCGCAGCGTTATGCACAACAGCCAAAAGGTGGAAGCAACCCAAGTGCCCATTAACACATGAATAGATGAACAAAATGCGATATACACATATAATGGAATAATATTCAGCCTTAAAAAGGAAGGAAATTCTGACACATGCCACAACATGAACTCTGGGGAGATTATGCTGAGTGAAATAAGCTAGTCAAAAAACAAATACTGTCTGATGCCACTTCACGCGGGACCTGGAATAGTCAAATTCGTAGAGACAGAAAGTAGAATGGTTGTTGCCAGGGCCTGATGGGAAGGGAAGTGGGGAGTTGTTTACTAGGTATAGAGTTTTAGTTTTGCCAGATGAAAAGAATTCTGAAGATTGGCTGCACAACAGTGCAAATGTACTCAACACTACCAAATGGTCCACTTGAAAGTAAAAATGGTAAATTTATGTCACGTCTATTTCACCAGAATGAAAAAAAAAAGCAGCAGTTTCCTGCATTATTAACTGGATGTCTGAGAGGTGACACAGGGTCATGGTGAAGAGCAGGCTTTGGACCCGGTAGACCTGGATTGGACCCTCCCTCCACTGCATATTAACTGGATGACCCTGGGCAAGCTCCTCCATAGCCCATTTCTCTAAGATGGAAACTCTGTAAGGTTAGGAAAGACCTCTTTATCCAACTGTGAAATAGTGGCTAAGGAAGACTCTACCTGTGTTACATGTTTGTTATTTTTTTTCTCTCAATGCTAATTCAAAAAATATATATTAGGCATACATTAGCACAATGACCATACAACTGCAATTGCCAGATAAAATACAAGACACCCAGTTCAATTTGCATTTAACATAAACAATGAAAACTTTTTAATAATAATTTTGTAGTATAAGTATGTCCTAAATACTGCATTATGTCCCATGCAATATTTGGAATATACTTATACTAAAATTTTATTTTTTATCTGAAATTCACATTTAACTATGTCTTATATTTTACTTGCTAAGTGTAACTCCTCTACATAAACATTATTGTTTTGTTTTGTTTTGCTGAGGAAGATTTGCTCTGAGCTAACATCTGTTGCCAATCCTCCTCCTTTTTTTGCTTGAGGAAGATTCACTCTGAGGTAACATCTGTGTCAATCTTCCTCTATTTTGTATGTGGGTCACCACCACAGCATGGCTGACAAGTGGTGTAGGTCCCCACCTGGGATCTGAACCTGCGAACCTGGGCTGCCGAGGCAGAGTGCACTGGACTTACCACTATGCCATGAGGCTGGTCCCAAAACATTATTGTTTTTATTCTTCAAATAAGTGACAAAAGTTAGCTCAATGGGGGAGGAAAAACTGTTTTTCCTACTGCCGTGACAATTCTTCATTTTTGTCCCAATTCTTGTGTTTCACTGTTATCAAAAAGGCATGATGGACATACGACTTGATGAGTACAATGCCAACTGATAATGGGCCTGATTTATTAATCTTCTGTTTTGTCTCCTAATTATAATTGGTTTGAAACAAACAAAAGGATGAATGGGTTAACTGCTTTGTTGCTTTCTTTTCTTTAATTGATTAAATATCTATGAAATATCCTTTACTCTGTGCTGTGCCCCCATTTCCCTCAGAAGCAGATGTTTATCTGTGAAGGTGGTGGCCCTGAACCACTAGAAAGAAGCCCTGCTTTGATAAAAATTAATAATGTTAAGACAGCCATCTAACAAAACTTCGACGAGGGAATTCCCTTTCCATCCTGGGGCGTCTGTGATGTCTAACGTGACTTAAACGCTGTCGGCCCTACTTGCAATCACCAGACAGTCTCCTGCTAGGGACAGCGCTGTATCATTAAAGTGGAATCTGCTGAGAGAGACAAGAGTCTCATTCACTGAACAGAAGTACGAAAGCCACGTCAAGTATTTTTCAGGCCTTATCTCAAGATGTCCATGTCATACACGCTTACGGGTTTGTTCACTTGCCTAGAGAGGACCCTCTGTTTCTCCATGAAAGCTTATGCTTTCTTTCTACAGTGGAGTGTGCTGGTGACGACAGTAGAATCAGGAGCCAGCAAGCACAGATCTCAGCTCAGGTTCTACTGCCTGTGGCCCTTGGACTTGAGTGTGTGTTATAGACTGAATGTTTGTGTCCCTCCAAAATTCGTACGTTGAAACCTAAACCCCAATGTGATGGTTTTAGGAGGTGAGACTTTTGGGAGGTGATTAGGCCATGAGGGTGGAGCCCGATGAGTGGATCAGTGCCCTCATAAAAGAGACCCCAGAGAGCTCCCTCGCCCCTCCCACTGTGTGAGGACACAGTGAGAAGACAGCCGTCTGTGAACCAGGAAGTGGGCTCTCACCAGACACCGAATCTGCCCGTGCCACGATCTTGGACTTCCTGGTCTCGAGAGCCATGAGGAATCGATGCTGCTGTTTAGGCCCCAGGCTAAGGGACCTTTGTTGTAGCAGCCTGAATGAACTAGGACAGGACGTGACTGATGCGGGGAGCTGTGGCTGCACAGCCGCGCAGGTGGAGCTAGTGAGGGTCCTTGAGAGCCAACAAGAAGCTGCCGCAAAGGAGCTCCAGGGACGAGGTGAAGCCCAGGCACGTGGAGAAAGGCCCCTTTTGACAGAAGCCTCTCTCTGTTCTCTGGACTCCTGCCCCTCGAGGTTGAGGGAGCTGAGTGGCCAGCTTTCCTCTGCCCCACCCTCCTCCCTGCCTGCTGGCCCCTCTCCTTGCCTTCTTATGGCCTCACCAAGCTGTCATTCACGCTGGAAACTTCCTGACCGTGGTCTTCTTTGAAAGACTCCACTGTGTAGAGGCCCAAAAGGGGACTGTCATTGATGCCTGCGGTGTTAAGATGGCCACCCCTTCAAGGAACACAGTAGACCTGGGGGTTTTAAATAATAACCAGTTTACTACAATTACACATTTAAAAGCCCAGTTTCCTAAAGCTTTTAAGTTTATGTTACAAATCAACTTATTCTCTTTATAAATTTAGTGTGTTTTATGTAAAAGAAGAGGAAACACCTTTGATTAGTTTTTGATCTACTCAGGTTGAAAGGACCAAATTCCCCTTAAACTATTAGCGTCATTGACATTAATTATTAGCTTCCCTTAAACATTTGAAACTTCTGTGATAAATTCAATACATTTAATTTTCTTTCTAAGCAACTTCAAATGCCTGATCTGGCAAGTTAACGACTCTGATAAACAAAGCCTTCCAACAATGTTAAGGCTTTGTAAATCTAGTAAATTGGGATTTATAAATGATGTGACTCACGTTCCATCAGACATTTGAATAGTGTTTACAAACTTAGTAAAATTACCTTCAAACATTCAACTTCCTATTAAAAGTCTTGAAATTACACTTTTAAACTGGTAGTCAAGAGGGCATGATGACTGGTTGGATGTGGCCCAGAGCTCCAGGACCAGAGGAGACCCATGCTCAGGGTTCACAGAGACAGCAGCCTCAGAGGTGCTGGCATGTGTACTGGCCATGGTGAGAGTCAGGCTGGGAGGGGAAGGGACTCCAGCAGGCAGCTGGGGATGCAGGTTGAAGGCCAGAGCGCAGATTCAGTCACTAGAGACGGTGTAGGGAGAGAACAGATGGACGGGCCTACTGAGGCCAGGACTTTGGAGGCCCGACAGAGGCTAATGATGGGCCCAGGGGAGCAACCAGGAGAACCAGTCAGCCAGTCCCCGGCTCCAGGCCCTGTGCCCCTCGCTTTCGGAGCTGAAAGAAAACCTTCAGGATAGTGCGCTCAGCTGCGCTGCCACGGCCTTACTGCCCATCTGCGATAAAGCTTTAACTTTGGGATTGAAGTTTCCTTATCTGTCAGATCCTGATGATAATCATAGCTTCTAATGTAAGAGGAGAAAAGAAATTGCTGTTGGACGCCCAACTTACTTCTAAGGAAAGTGGCTCTTTTAAAATAGAAATTGACTAAGCAGAAACAGGCCCAGGATATAGGAGCAGAAACTGGGAAGGGCTTCACACAGTTGAGAGGAATTTAGAGTTCCCTGGGCGTATTTACAGAGATGGGAGGAAGGTCACAGGAAGAGAGGCGGTCGTGGAGGGAAGACCTGGTTAGCCTGGCTCAGCCCAATAAGGCAGCTACAGCCACACGTGGTCACTGAGCACTTGAAATGTGCAAGTCCAAATTGAAATGCGCTGTAAGTATAAAATATACGTGTTGGAAGACTTTATGAAAAAAAGAAAGTAAAAGATCTCATTAATACTTTTTTATATTGATTACATGTTGAAATTCTAATATCCTCAACAATAACATTCAGTTAAGTAAAATATGTCAAGATTAATAAATTGACTTTTAAATGCGGCCACTAGAAAATATTGAATCATATATGTGAATTCTTTTTCTGTTGGGCAGTGCTGGGGTAGGATCATTAGTAAGATGAAGAGGATCAGCTAAGTGTGTCCCTATAATGGGGTGAGATGGTTTTATTTTTAATGCACAATGGTGTCTCATATTCAGTTGAACTCGTTTGAGCTGCAGCAATGTAAACATCCCTTTTGCCTCCCTCCAGATCTTTACAGACGTCTACTACATACTTAATTTGCTCTGTGTGAGTGTGTTTTCTGTGAGTAGAAATTGAGTTTCACACGTGGGTCACTGGTACACGGCAGAGCCAGCACATGTGGGAAGAGGTTCTCATGAGCAAGACAGGCCTCCTCCACCAGGAATTCAGAGATGCCTTGGGGAGGGATGTTGACTTCTACAGAGGGTAGACTTCGAGCTCTGAGTCTTAATCATCTAGGTTTCAAGAGGCAGCAGTGCCCCTGGGGTTATCTGGGTTACATCATTTTGTAGAGATTGTAGGTTTATAGGTGAAAAGCTTAGAGGCTGTCTGGTCCAACCCCTAAAAATTATCAGTGATGAGTGGATGCAAATCCCCATGATGAGCAGGAGGATTGGGCTTCCCATCACGTTAACGACTTGGTTGCTGTCTGGGATGTTCCAAGTAAGCAAGGTGGATGAGATTGGAGAAGAGCTTAGTGATCAGATGCAAACGCAACATAGCTTGGGTGGCAGCAGAGTCTTTAGACTTCCGTGTGGTCCCTGTCTAGCCAATGTTCTCTTCACACTCGTCCTCGGAATGACCCTCTACCTCCTTCAGGCTGACTCACAGCCCGCGGCTCACCCAGGAGGGAATGCTGCTGCTGCTGAGCCTCTTGGTTTGATCATTCATGCTTTCTGTGTTCTGGTCCCCATCCAGCCGCCCCCTGTCAATCTTTACAGCAGACCTCCTGGCAGGAGTTCTCGGGAGAAAAGACTTCGCAAAACAATTCTGATATTTTGTCAAAGACTGTCTCTGTCTCATTGGAGGCTCCATTCTTTTGCCCACCTTCTGGCTTTGAGGAGATGAGGTTCTGTGGACTTCACATCTCAACACTGGAGACAGCATAGAGTTGTCAATGACCTCCCAATTTCCAAGCAGAAAGCATCACGCATAAGAGGGTAGAGGTCCACAATCCTTTAGCTGAAATCCTTGGGGCCTGATGGGATTCGGAATTCAGGGTTTTTCAGATTATAGGAAGGTAACATGGTGCATAAGTTATTTAACATGCCAGTGAGGCCCGAGGAAGCCCCATAAACAAATGCATTATTGTTTCTGTAGGGAAACATATGAAGGGATGTTCACACTAAGAGGGACACAAACAAGGACTCCAAATGGCCTCCTCTCCTCAAAACTCATTCAGGATGAGTTTTGATGCCAGGTGAGTTTGCTCTTCACTTATTAAAAAAAAATGAGGGGACAAAAATAACCAAAGCAAGTAGTAACAAATGTTGGAGAGGTTGTGGAGAAAAAGGAACTCTCATACACTGTTGGTGGGAATGCAAACTGGTGCAGCCACTATGGAAAACAGTATGGAGATTCCTCAAAAAATTAAAAATAGAACTACTATACCATCCAGCTATCCGACTACTGGGTATCTATCCAAAGACCTTGAAATCAGCAATTCCAAAAGTCCCATGCACCCCAATGTTCACTGCAGCATTATTTACAATAGCCAAGACGTGGAAGCAACCTAAATGCCCACCAACAGATGATTGGATAAAGAAGATGTGGTATATATACACAATGGAATACTACTCGGCAGTATAAAATAACAAAATCGTCCCATTTGCAACAACATGGATGGACCTTGAGGGAATTATGTTAAGTGAAATAAGCCAGGTAGAGAAGGACAATCTCTGTATGACTCCGCTCATATGAGGAATTTAAACATGTGGACAAAGAGAACAGATTAGTGGCTACCAGGGGAAAGGGGGGCTTGGGGGTGGGCACAAAGGGTGAAGGGGTGCACTTACAACACGACTGACAAACAATAAAGCAGAATTGAAATTTCACAAGATTGTAACCTATCATTAACTCAATAAAAATTAAATTAAAAAAAACAAACGAGGGGCTGGCCCAGTGGTGTAGTGGTTAACTGCACACACTCCACTTCAGTGGTCTGGGGTTCATGGATTCGGATTCTAGGTGTGGACCTACACAACGCTCATCAAGCCATGCTGTGGGGGTGTCCCACAGACAAAATAGGGGAAGACTGGCACAGGTGTTAGCTCAGGGACAGTCTTCCTCAGCAAAAAAGGGAAGATAGTCAATGGATATCAGCTCAGGGCCAATCTTCCTTGCCAAAAGAAAGAAAGAAAGAAAGAAACTGTCACAGCTTTCTGGATTCAGTAACTGCAGATGTGTAAGTGTGGACTTGCATACCCAAAGCCAGTTCTCAATAGGCACCTGTGCTGGACTTGCTGGTGTGGGGTTCACTTCCACCAGCATGTTCCAGTAGACCCTGCTAGCCTTAAGAAATCTTTAGTCCAACTCAGCATATTTGAGGGAACAATTCACCACCAGCTAATTACCCAAAGTCTGAGAGTCCTCTGAATTTGAGTTCCCCAAACAGCCATTGCTTTTTGGTGGCTATTATAGGGGTTGGCATGAGAAACTTTCCTGCAATCAACTTTGGAGTATCATGGAGAATCAAGGTTTGGTATTTTTCACCATTTTTTTACTTCACAGCTAGTTAATGAATTCATTTTTATTCAACAAACAATTTAATTGCACATACGATGTCAGGTACTGCTTGAAGGTAGGGGCAGTTGTAGTCTTCATTTTACAGGGAAGATGTGGCCCAGGAGGGTTAAAGAGCTTGGTCAAGGTTGCATAGCTAGTTAAGCAGCGTTAAACCCATGAGTCTAACGTCAAAGTCTGTGCTCTTAGCCACTATATCACACCCCCGTTAAGCACTACGTTTACAGTAGGTTAAAACATAGCACACATGCAAAGAAAGGTGCTTAGTTTTTTTTTTAACAAGAAATAAATGTGATTTTCTTCTTCCAGGGAGGGAAATCACACCGCCAGTGTTAACTTGCCATCTGTGGTCACTTTCTCTCACTCAAAGAAAGATTCAACATAGTTTTATTTTGAAAGAATTGGCAATTAAATATGAAGATTGTTGCCCCAACAATTATATATTTTAATAGAAGAATTTGAAATTAAGTAACTTTTATAAGGGTAAACTGCATTTCTAGAATTTAGGAATAATTTACATCATAAAGAACTTCCTTACTCTCTTCTGTGCATGAATAGGCTTAAAATATGGTGATGACTATTATTGTTCACCATACCATAGTTATTACTTTGAACATACAAAGGCCTTTAAAATCACAAATTAATTATTAATGAGCTATTGCTCTTGAAGAGTTATATTGTTCATAAGGAATGTGATTGTTCCGTAGAAAGGAGTGTGTTTTGTATGTTGTCATAATTTTGGATGAATAAACAAGGCTGGCATCTGGCCAGGTTGTGAGGTGTTTCAGATCTCCACTTTCTTTTCTAGATAGGTCTGAACTAAAGGAATTCAGGATTCAAGGATCAAAAAAAATATCCTGCCCATGTTTTGGAAGAGGAAGATCAAATATACTTTGATTAGAAATCCAAACTCAGCAAATCCATCTGTTTCTATACATTTGTACTTGCTTTATCTTCATTTCTCAGTAAAAAGGTTTTGCTTGGAGAATCCCAGCATGCCTCCACTAAACTGAGAAGAAAGGAGAGGTGGACACACTGAGGCCAGACTGTCTGGAGGCATCTGGGAGCCACAAGAAGCCAGGCATGAGGGAGGCAGCAGCTACCACACCCAGCATCCTAGGAAGCGTCAGTGTGGCTGGAGTTGATGGAGAGGAAAAAAAACACAGCGGGAGAGGTTGATTTTCTCCATTGGGAGATTTATCTGCACTGGGTGAGTCTATTATTACTCTGTAAAGCTCCTTCCATTTCTACAGAGTTGATGATTTCTTGTCTCCTCTAAAAGTCCTAAGCAAAACAAACATTTATTAATAGTACTAGGCAGGATAAGTTATGTTGTACTGCAGTGAAAAACAGCTCCCAAGTCACAGCGACTTCACACCACGAAGGTCTATTTCTCACTCAGGAAGCCACTGGGGGCTGAGTGGCCCTCCCACGTGTCTGTCCACATGCTGCAACTCGACAGTCAAGGCTGATCTGGCAGTTCCACTGCCTTGTCATGAGGCCTCCTTGACTGTCCTGGCGAGGGACGAGACAGCTAGGGGGTAACGGTTGCCTCTTCTGAGTTTTATTTAACCTGTGAGATTCACAGGTCATAGGCCATTGGACAGAGCTAGCCCCATGGCTCCACCTCAGGGAAAGTGAGGCTAGCAACTCTGTTTCTGCTGCATTCGTCAAAATGAGCATCATTATCCAAAATGGATGGCAATGACAAGTACAGCCAGGTAAAAACCCCTTTCTCTTAGGGGAAACTCAAGGAACTGTATTTGTTGCGTGGAGTATTTGTTTACAAGATGATGAGGATTCATCAATGACAGTGTGAAGAACAGGCCTCGAAGGCAGAGACCATGTTGTGTGTGTTTTGGTATCTCACCCCTGGCATGTGCACTCCTTGTGGAAAGAGTTCAGTAAAGTCTTCTTGAACAAATAAATGAAAGAATGTGGCATTCTGCATCCTCAGCTTCACGAGGCATTTCTTATTGCTGTCCTTTCTCAGCAGATCCAGTTACATCACAGCAAAAAGGCATTTTACAAGCCCGGAATAGCTTCTGACTTGCCATAATTCACCTTGATGAGAACTGGAAGCTATGGTCTTGCCGCTCGGGCAGCAGCTAGGAAACAATAGGAACCAAGTAAATTGCATTCCAGTTCTAGATGTAATCGCTGGCATTGTTTGCCCCTTACCTAAATCTCTTTCCTAAGAAGCAAATTAGTCTTCAGATGAATTTTACATGTTAGACCCTTGGCCAAGTCTTTAGCCAAACCAATTCATAAACTCTTCTTTGAATATAAAATTCTCTGACCACCATCAGCATTTAAGCTCGTGGTTGTTTTTCTCATAATTGTGATGGGCCCATATTGACCGCACATTGTCTCATCTAGCTTCCTGTGTGGTCAATGGAACTCCCCTTCCTTGGCCCTGTAGCCACTGGCCAGATAATGGACTGTCTTAATATTTTGGCTTTGGCCTTCTTAGAATCCACTCATGAATGAGCAAATAGTCTTGGCCAGACTCCTAAAAATAACTTGTTTTGCCTGCTGCCTCAATATCTGACTGCAAAGTTGGTGATATGTATTATTAAGTAAATGTGAATTTAATAAAAACGTGCTGTGGTTTATGTGCTGTTAATCTTACGCTGCGGTTTGAAACAATGTCAGGATTTCTACTGACATTTTTGAGTTTACATATGAGCTTGGATACACCGGAATATTGGGTTCTTTTGCTCTTCTGAGTGAAATCTTTTATGCTGCCTTAGGTTTTCTCCTTTAGACCTGGTGTCATGCAATAAAAACTGTGTATGTGCATGGTCATGTTTTCGTCTGTGTGCAGGCTGCCCCCTTGGGGTTTGAACATTAGTATTTGCTGATTTTTCCTGCCATATACATTTAAGTGCAAAGAGTTTCATTTAGATGTAGAAAGGCCTGGAGTTTTGAGGGGATGTAATTTTTCAATAACGACCTTAGATGTATAAAAAGGTAATGGGCAGTTTTATATGGACTATTTATAAACTATTGAAGGGGAAAAAAAGCACACTGTGTTCTTGTCATCAGGACAAGGCAAACTAGATGAGAAGACTCTGTTCGTTCAAGTTTAACTGATCTATATCAAAGACCTGGAACAGATGGAAATCAGTGTTTCAAAAAGACAGCAGGCTAAATAAAAAATGCCATACAACATTAATCCCAAGTAGTCTTTTTTTCCTTCTTGTCTACAATTTATAAGGGCACTGGCAATAATAAAAGGAACCTGAAAAATGATGATGGGAATAATCCCGTCTTTTGGTTATTTGATAGTCTCACAACTGCAATCAATTATTTTGATTTTCACTGGACTCTTGTTTGAAAGTGTCTTTAGTTATAGATCAGATTGTCCTCAACTGGATATAATCTACTTTCTGGATTTTCTAAATGAAAAAAAAATTAATCATATTCCATCATACTCTAGCCTGTTATTTACTAAGGAATGCCTTAATTCTTGTAATGGTATTGAGTCTCCAGTTAGTTATGGTTTTCTAACTGTTAATAGTCCGCCTACGCTTATTCAATCTTTCCTTTTTCTAGTGCTCATATGTTCACAGGAACTCAGCCCAAGTGGTCAGGGGTTAGATAAGTTGTGTTTAATACACATTATACAGATGCCCAGACTATACCCTGCCTCCTGGAGGTGGGGAAAAGATTGCAGCAAGGGTTAGCGTTTTACTCATGATCACTCAATCACTGATGGGCAAGGACATGGGTTCAGTCCTCTTATCTCAAGCTGGTGACCAAAGACCGTGACAGCTGCCTTTAAAGCCCCATTAGCGCTGAGTTTCAGTCAACTGCAGAGGTGAGATGAGAAAGGATTTCTCAATCTTTGACAAGTAACTGATCCAATAGGGAGGCTTTGGAGGCCCACATCCCCAGATCCCATGTCCAGACCCTCCCCTTGGAGATTAGGGTTCAGTGAGCGAGTCAGTCTGAGGTGGGACTCTGGCATCAATATTTTGGGAAAAGCCCCAGGGTGATTCGAAGGAGCGTTAAAGTTGTAAATGAGTGATGTAGGCCGGTGGCCAGTCCCCAAGCCTGGAAACATGGAGAAGGATTTGAGGGAAGAAAGGGTTGGCCCAGTTCTGGCTCCACACCAGAAAGCACTGGAAGGCCGAAGAACTCCTGATGGCTTTCTTAAACCTCAGAGCCGCGGTCAGGTAGCCGAAAAATCTCTGCTTCCCTGAGCCTCACACTCCGGCAGCTGCTCTGTGATTTCCTTGTGGTAGATGAGAGCAGAATGATCACTTCATTCAGACTGCTAACCTTATTCACTGCATCACTTTAGAGATGCTGGAGACCACTGGTCCAGGTATGCTGCCTGCAGAGGTTGCAGGACCAGGCACCCTGGGGTGTCCTCTCCTTTCTCACTGAAGTGAAGACCATCCCAACTTGTGTCCCTACTCATCCTCCTCTTCTCCAGTCCTCTGGGGCCCTAGTGACTCAGATTCATTCATTCAAGAACTATCTGAGTGCCCACTCTGTGCCAGACATGTCAGATGTGTAACAAGGAATCCTCACGTGGGGCCCCACTTGCACTAAATCCAACAATATTCAGCTGGGGCTTCCTTGAAATGTACAGAAATCAATTCAAAGTCTTTTCATTTTCAAATTTAAACTCTTCCTGGTTTTAAAGCATTTTTTTACATTTCTCTCTTTTATTCTATCCGAACATCAATAATTCAGATTTCTTTTGTTAATACAAAGATTTAAAATTCCCTCTCATATTTCTAGTGGACAACCCAAAACACTAAAATCTGCTTTATACTTCCCTTGGGAGATAAACAGATGCCCTAGAATTCACCTTCTGCCTCTCATACACCTGAAACCTCTGGAAGGGAGCTGAACTTCAAAATCAAACCATGAAAGGAAATAATCATTAACAGTTACATCTCCTGGGCAGTTCTGAAAATGGAGGTTGCGAACTTTTTATGAAAATGAAAAAAGAATTCTCAAGATAAAATGTGACGGACAATAACTTGTCCTAGTCTGCAGGCCACAAACTAATAATTCAGTTGAGATGGAATCTTGGACTTTATTCTTCTTGAATCTGTTATTCTTTATCCTAATCATGTTTCCTCAAATAGTTTGTCTTCAATAATTGCCCAGAATTTGAGGGAAACATTGGTTCAATAAAACGATCATGATTGATTTTCAGATGAAAGATAGAATTTTCTCTGTCTACCCATCTATCTATCTACCCACCCACCCATCTACATGTATCTATCTATATCTATCTACCTATCTATCTACCATCTAACTACCTACCCACTTATCTATCTACCCATTCATTTAAACTGTTTTTGGAGTGTCTAACTCTATTGTAAATACCCTAATGATCTTATTTTGCATAAGTATCAGGTAGCACACAATCACAAAGTCTATGAAATATACAATCGTAGTGTAAGAGGAAATGGAAAAGTTCCACGTGCTCAGTAATCCATTGCTGTCTCCAGCAATATATTTCCAGACCACCACTTCAATATGTTTTTAACTGTTTTGCTCAACAATATAAAGCCCTATGGAACCTTTCTTAACGTCCTTTGTCGATGTTAAAGAATTAGTGGACATCATGGGGAAAGCACCTGAAGAAGGAGAGAGACCAATGGCAGGAATCAGAGGACATCAGTTGGCCAGAGCTTGTGAATGAAGCCACACTGTTTGGGGGGCTCATCATCCGTGACTATAAATGTTTTAGTCTTAAAGGTGTCGACATCAAAATGACCTCAGAAGAATATTTTCCCACACAATGAGCTTATCTCTGAACACGGGGTCCTTGTTTAATTTGGCCTTTGGAAAAGAAGTGAGAAACAGGGATATTGGAAATTATATTTTCTGTTTATTAGGTAAGAGAAAGCTAGTGTTTCTTCTCTTCTTCCCGGGAACACAGATAACCTACATTTCCCAGGTTCTCTTACACATAGTTTGGGGCCATATGACTGAGTTCTAGCTAATAGAACGCGGGCAGAAGTGTCAAATGCCACTCTAGGCCTGGACCACTCAAAATCTCCCAGGTCTGATTCTACCCACTCTATTCTATCGAGACTTCGGAGGCCTTTTATGGGAAACGGCCAGTCTCTGATGGCTAAGATAGAAAAAGCCCTAGTCTCTCAATAACTGCATGGAACGGAGGCTCCCACGTTCCTCCTCCATCCTGACCAGTCCACAGTAGACAATTACATCAGAAATAAGCCTTTGTTTACTAAGCCCCTGAGGTTGGGGGATTGATTGTTCTAACAGCTAGCATTACTTTCTCTCACTAATGTTTTTACATGTATTAAATGTTTTTGTGAATATATTAGAATCTGATGTTTAAATGTAGCCTTTGTTATGTTGCTATATTTACATATTATATTCCATTTAAAGGTTCAGACCTTGGTGGCGACATATACCCTACTTTCCATTGTGCTTTAGGAAAAGGCGTATGTAAGGCCTCAGTTCGAAATTTGGTTCAGCTGCATGTGAAATAACCAGATCTTAAACAAGATAGTCATGATTTCTCTCTTATAGAAATAAAGTCGAGAAGTAGGCAGTCCTGGGCCGGTATGGTTTAGGAAGTCATTAAATTCAGAAGATTCTTCCAGCTCACCTCTCCAGACTCCCTAGTTTAGCTCTCATTCTTGTGGTCCATTATGTCAGCCCAAGCTCCAGCCACCACGTTTATATGGCAGACAGTAGGACAGGAGAAAGAAGAAAGGGCTCAAAACCGCATAGTGACTGTCTTCTAAGGGGGCTTCCTATAAACTGCCAGAAAACACTTCCACTCATATTTCATTGTCCGAAACTTAACATGTGGATATGTCTAGCTGCAAAGGAAGCTGTGTAATTTAGTTTTTATTTTGGGCAACCATGTACTTAGTAAGACTTGAGAGTTTTATCACTAAAGAGGAAAGGGAGAACGGCTATGGGGGTAGACTGCAGAGCCTTTACTCCATGTAATAAGTACAAACTTCTCACTGCGAAGGAAAAATTGACTTATACAAAATGCAATTTGAGACATACATCTGTGTACACATAGACAGACACATAAAATTTTCATTTATATTAAAAAAATATGTACTGCATATAGATTACCATTTCCACCCTAGTCTCCGCCCATCAGAATTCCTCCAGAGTCAGCGAATTACTCTTCTCCAGTGTTTGGGGCACAAACACAACTGCATCAGACAACAAAGGAAGACTAGGGGTCCTTTACATGCTGTCTATCAGGACGCACAGAGATAAGTAATCACATGCGCAGGCGAGTACACAGAACGGGCTCAGCAGTCGTCTCCATCTCAACAACACTCATCTAGTATTGTGATCATGGTATTGACTATGGATAGACATTCTCTGTTCTGTTTGTGTCTGTGCATGTGTCTGAGTGAATGGTAAGAACTTGCTGTACTCCGTGTCCATAATGCCTGCTACTACGTTGAATCGTGGAGAAATTCTGGTAGAACAAAAAAATACCAGCTAGATAACTCTTTTCAAATTAGACATGTTGCCTTGCTTTGTACTCAATTTTATGGGCAATCAATACATATACCAGCTTCCCCCTACTTCCTGTGACATCAGTGACACCCTTCCCCAGGTAATACTGTACACTTGGTTTTAAGATTGTGTCTATCCTTCTTCCTCATTCCCCATCCTCCCATGGACCTCCCAACACTTTATTTGCCCACACTACCCTCAATGACATAGAAGAAGGAATGTTTCATACGAAAGATTTGGGGTTTTGAGCGCCCTTGGGCATCAGGTTGGGAAACTCCAGAAAGTGACTTCTTGAAATCTTGAGCTAATCAACTACCTGCCAGGCACTGTCCAAATGCTTTACAAAGGACCACCTCTTTAATTCCCCACTAACCTTGTAATGAAGGTATGCTGAGTGTACCTGCTATTATTGCTATCCCTGTGTTTACAGAGGTGGAAGACGGCTCGGACATGTTGAATAACTTGATTACAGTTACACAGCTAGAGACAGCCTGACGACCAGTGCAGACGGCCTGCTGCCAAAGCCCACGCTGTAATCACTGTGTCACCTGCCTCCATCACAGCCCCCTCACTGCACCTGCAGTCCCACCGTGCTGGTACTCAGCGAGGTGCATTGTGGAGCACTCCCTCTCTGGGAAAGCCTACAGCCTGGTTAGGAAAATAACATCATAGTATAAACTGACCTGAACACCGAGTACCCTGTCCACCAGGACACACTGATCTCAAGGCTGAGGCGGCCTGACGCCCCAAGAAGATTTACGTGTCCTCCTCTGTGGCCGCTAATGTCCCCTGGTGGACCATCTTGGCTCCCTACGACAGAAGTGCTAGTTTGAGGCAAAGGTTTTCCTCAGTTTTCCTCAGGCTAACCGTGTCTTGCCATGAATCACCCAGCAATCATTTTCATCTGCACTCGCTTGTTTACTGCCCTCCTCTCCAAATCATCTATTTGCAGTCATTTTCCCATATTCTGGGCACCGCAAGTAGGTTCGGTTAACAAGGAAGAAGGAAACTGATAAAGATATTGTTAACGGATCGCTTTGTGCATAAAAAGAGCTCCCATCTTCCCTCCCACGTGCCGTCCTGAATTCCCCTTTTTCTCCTTCTCAGAGTTTTATGTTTTCTCAGGATGTCTGTGTGTGCCATATGACTGATTTTCCGTGGTAATTGCTTTATTCTTCAATAAGAACCTTTACAATGGCAAACTCCCACAATACTTAATGTGTAAATTAGGGCTGTTGCAAGGCAAAAATCGAACCTTTGAAGATAAACCGGTACCCTTTCTCTCTCCCCTTGAATGTGAGTAGAAGTTTTGACTGGTGCAAAAATCAAAAAAATGCCCTCCTTTAAAAAAAAATTCTTTTTTGCATCTTATCATTTCACGCATTTGGGTTTCCAGTACAGGATCTCAGAGAGGACAGATCATTAATTCATTTCAAAATAGTCAGCTTACCAAGAAAGGGTGCATTTCATTCTGTGTATACAGAAGTCGGTGGACTACTATATAAACGCAGTGTTAAAATCCACGGGCTCTCAGGCTGACTAACGATGCTCGCGAGGATTGTTATTGGGTTGTAGGATAGAGGGTGGCCATGAGCCCAAGCAGCAGGTCCAACATGGGGAAAAGCAACCCACCTTATCCGAGGGGCCCCCAGAGAAAGGCTCGAGGCAGCAGTAGCTTTATTTTGCTCCCTTGCAATAGCAACAACAAAATGATGCCATAGACGAAAACTGTCATGTCCCACCCACGCCATCTGTCCTGTGCTGCACACCCACAGCTCCCCTCATTCTACAAATTAATCTTTCACACATTTTTTTAACAAAAAAAGTGTTAATGTTATAAAAGAAAAAAAAAAACCCAAGGAAAACAGAAAGGGCTGTGTAGAAAATAAATTAAATTTAAATTTGATGGCAGTTATGACTTTTTTTATTGACTATAAGAGCAAACAGTCACAGCAAATTGGTGCCACTGGCATCTCATTAAAACTATAGGGCACCCTTAATGATCTCTGACAATGATCGCGTGTGTGTTTTTTTTAAATATAGCATGCACATTTTGTCCAATTTGGGCTCTTTTTTCCTGTTGCTTTTGTCCTCTTTCTGAGTGGATATTATTCATGAACTGAGTCTTTATTATCTATTTGGCCATCTGCATAGCATTGGCCATAGTCCCCTGTATTGTAATTTTGAGTGAAAATAAGGACTATTAGAGATTGCAATACTAAAAATAATAATAATAATATGCTTGAAGAACTCAAAGTAAAATCTTGAGGAAAAATATTTGTGATGGAGGTGAGGTTTGAAGGCCCCGTGGCGTGAAGGTGGGGGAAGACCTGGATGGCTCCAGTCACTCATTTAGGATAATGGAATCTGCATATCCTCGCTGACCAAATTAGCGTCTGCTTGCCTTGGTAACAGGCAGTTCAGGAAGCGATGCTTCTTCCTGCTGGACTGTCTTCGAAAGAAAAACAATTTTTATTTTCTTACTCGCTTCTCTCTTGTTTCCGAAGTCCATAGATCTCTGAGTGGAGTGGCCGTCCAAAACAATAGCATAGTCCCTTTAGCTGTTAGATTTTAGAATTTGAATATTCATGTTTACGAGGCATTAGGTGCCTTGTTTTTAGTTTAATGAAGGGAAATTTTTTTTTAAATTAAACTATTAGGGCATATTATTTCCAATTAAAAAAATTATATTTCAGAAAAAATGAATCAATTAAAACTTATAAAACTGTTTTATTCCTAAAACTTTGCCTAATTTTATTTGTTTCTCTCCATTCTCCTTTCTTCTTTTTCCTCCTTTCAGTCTTTTCTTCTCTTTCTTTCTGAAATTCTCTTACTCAGTGTCAGCTTACCTTTGTTTTTTTCTTTCCACTTGTCAGATTTTCCCTACAGCTGCTGGACGGCCATCAAAATCAGCTGATTGAAAGATGAATATGGATTAGCAATGAGCCATCCTCCTGACAACAGTAAGGCACAGGCTATAATACATTTGTGACAATATCATTTTTGTTTCAAATAAAAATATGTAATATTCTGTTTGTTTTTTCTTTTTTTACTTTTGCTGAGGAAGATTCCCACTGAGCTAACATCGTTGCCAATCTTCCTCTATTTTGTATGTGGGTGGCCACCACTGCATGGCTGCCGATGAGTGGTGTAGGTCCACACCCAGGAACCAAACCCAGGACGCTGAAGCAGAGCGCACTGAACTTACCCACTAGGCCACCGGGTCGGCCCTCCTGTTTGTTTTTTAATAGTCCTTGATTTTTTTTCTTGTAGTTGCTTCCTATTAAACTCAAGGAATACGCAATTAAAGCTATGCTTTCACACACACACACATATACTGCTTGGGCTTATTACCAAAGCAAGATAAAGTCTGTCAATTATCTCATTATTTAGAAAATAAATTATTTACCTAGAGTTAGCAGTGGTTTAAAATAACTTTCTTGTTGTATTTGTCTTTCCTGTCCAAATTGGTTCACATATGTATATAGTAACAACCTAAATGGCATAAAATTTTCAAATTTGGAAAGTTAGAGCCAATCACTTTAATATCCATTTTGGTTTACCTAAAAATAATAAAGGATTTTTAAAATCAAGAGGGATAACCCAGTCTCAAAAATAGTGACTTGCTTAGGGTAGGTAAAATTTAGGTCATATGGTTTTATTTATTTTCATACCTATTTAGCTTGTATGGAGAAGGTATGCTGGTCACTTAAAAAATGATTGAATTAGGGGCTGGCCTGGTGGTGCACCAGTTGGGTTTGCACGTTCTGCTTCTTGGAGGCCTGGGGTTTGCCGGTTCGGATCCTGGGTGGGGACATGGCACCGTTTGGCAAAAAGCCATGCTGTGGTAGGCGTCCCACGTATAAAGTAGAGGAATATGGGCATGGATGTTAGCTCAGGGCCAGTTTTCCTCAGCAAAAAGAGGACGATTGGCAGTAGTTAGCTCAGGGCTAATCTTCCTCAAAAAAAAAAAATGAGTTAATTTATTCTTTTATTTTTGAGATTACTTTAATTGCAAATATTATAATAGCTCAGAAATGTGAAACATTTCTATCTCACTAAATGGAATATGATTTTAGTTAACAATTATAAAATTGAAGCTTATATATCAATATTATATGTTACTTCCATGAGATCTGCAGAAAATAAAACTAAAATATTATTTTACACACTGTTTTTAAGCCATATAGTTTCATTTTCACTAAATTGGTGTGATAATCACTGATAATTTTAAATCTTATCCAGATGTACATTTGATAATATGGCACAGATTTCTCTTTAACAAACTATATTTCAGGTCTGACTCTTAAAAAAAAATCTTCCCCTAAAAGAGCAAAATCCATAGTCTTGAGCGTTCACAATTGAGAGCCAAAGTTTTCTCTCTTGCAACATAACAAGAATAAAGTGATTAAAAATCATGAATTAAGAAATCTTCTTTTAGAAATATATTATGAAATAAATACTTTTAATAACATTAAAAGACACTATACTGTGTGAAATGGTTTGGGCCAACGTCACTTGCCTTAATCCTCGTTCGTACTGTGCCCTCCAGCCCCCACACATCATCTGATTGCTAAACATCATCTCTTAACCGTGGCTTATAATTGCTCTGAGTCTTCTCTGAGTCTAACTGGGAATTCTGAGTCAGGATAACATCCAGCCCTCTCTCCTCACTCACTCTCATCTGCGGGAGTTGTAGAGTTGTTCAGAGAAGCAGGATTGGAGGAATGAAGCACTGATGTGTGTAGGTAAGGTATGCTGACTCTTCGTTATTTCTCTAGCTGTTTTTGAGTGTTGCAGATTGATAGTCTCAGAAGCTGTATAAGAAGAAAGGATCTCAATCAAATTTGTGACCAGATCCCCCCTTATGGCCGTGAGAGTTTGATTTTCATTTAAATAACAATAAATACAGGCATAAGGGTTTGAGATGAATTATGTAAGCCCTTTAGCCATAACCATTACATTCTGCCACCAAATGAGCTGCTGTGCTCACTCTGTTTTACGGGCTCTGTGTGGCCTGTGTTATTGTATCTGCCAAATAAAACCCAGCAAACCATGCAAATGAAAATATAATCTTTTATGTCTCTCAGTCACAGGATGCACCCAGTTTTATAGATTCCTCTGCTCCAGATTTATGCTCGGAGGACCCAACGGTCTTAACAGGGTCTCAGGAAGGGGAAACATCTCCTGCTTGGAGGCCTCGTCATCCCTGTCCACCAAAAGCATGTCTTCAGTTGAAGCTACTCTTGAAAAGTCAGGAATAATTCCTTTCATTATATATTTTTAGCTCGTCTGCGTGGTTCAGTTGAGATCACGGACTGTTTTGTTAAAGATAAAGACCCAATAGATTGTATTTTTTCAAAGCATGGTGCATTCTAATTTGCTTAAAAACAATGGAGGTTTTTCTTTTCGTTTCAGAGTGGCCTAAATATCTGAAGAAACACAGCTTAATGAATTAATGACCAACTAGTTCTGCAACTCACCAGTCTTGACTCGGGGCCTTGGATAAGCTGCTTAGCCACTCCATTTCGACATTCTCCTCCAAGTAGCAAAATTAACAATGCATCTTCTACCTGCAAGAGATGTTTTAAGGAATAACTCATTTCTAAAATGCCTCAAAGATGAAATATTCTTTACACATTTCTAGGGAATTACTATGACTCAACTTGAAATAAACTCTCTACCACATCCATCTGGGTTAATTTCTATGCTGGGTGCCCCCAAGAAAGAAAATGGACACTTTTCTGGTAGTCTACAGAATAAGCTCTACTCACTTTTTCCTGAGTTTGAAAGTAACAAGTGAACCTGTAAAGCTCCCCTATTCCTTCCAGCCTCTGGAAAAGTGCAAATGTATAAGCTCCTTCTTTCCATCTCTTTTTTCCTCTCTTCCCTCCGTGTCTTCTCCCTCTCTTCCTTTCTTCCTTCCTATAAATCTTTCTTGAATGCTTATTATGTGCCAAACACCATTCTGGGTGCTAAGGGTTCAGTTAATGTCATAGAAAAAGTTCTCATCCTGAGGGAGCTTATATTCTATCAAGGAAGAGAGTACACAAAAAATAGTCAATATCTTAGATCATGGGAATTTTCCTGGTTGACTTCACTGAAGTAGTTCAACCCTCTCTCTTTCCACTGCTAATTCAGGCATTGGTTATGATGCAGGCCAGATGTTTTATATGGAGGCCAATGTGCCTGGTACCAGGCCCCACTTATGGTAGATGTTCAGTGACTGCTGAGTGAATGAATTTCTGAAACGTGATTAGTTAGGTTAATAAATAGTTCACGTTCCTCAATGAAATGTCAATACATCCCCACAATTTCTCTGTGAGGTCAACCTAAAACTAAGTGATGAGTGTACTATGAAGCTCTGACTCTATAATCAAGAAAATCTAGTTTATATCAAGCAGGTCTTATCAGAAAAACCAGCCGAACAAATGGCCTCAAGGCATGTGTGACACACACACACACACAGACATGTACACACACAGACACACACACAGGCATGTTCACACACACAGACACACAGACACACACAAGCATGTACACACACAGACACGTACACACACAGTTGCCCTGTGGCAACTTAATGTTAAACAGCAAGTATATTCCAATCCTCACAGAGTATTATTTAAGGGCAATGAGCAGGACGTGGTTTGACAAAAAGCAGTGGCATAGGTCAGCAGAGCCCAGGAAGGAATATTGACGACTCTGTTTTATTCACCTCGCTGCTGCCACCACCTCCACCAGCACCATCTCCACCACGAAGGCCTCTGCTGTGGACTCCTCTCCAGTCATCCTTCAATGCTGTCACCTTCTTCTCACTGTTTTTCATGGCCCTACATCTCCCCTGTTAATCTATTGTCCCTTCTACGGCTCTGCTCTGTCTGTCATTTTTCTCTGTCCAAAATGCTCCCTTGTGCATATGTCTTCATCGTGTGGACTCTGGTTGCTGTGCTGTCTTGGCAAGTCTGCCTTCCTGTGTCTGGCCCCCACTCCAACGGCTCAGGCATGGTTTGGCATTGTAGACCAGTTATGAGGTTGTTTTTTTCTTTTTGGCCTCGACCTTTTTTTAAAAATTATTTTGGCTATGACCTTGCTGAATAGCCTCAGTTACGTAAAACAACTTCAGAGCAATGGGTTTTCAGTTAAACGTGTGCTGATACATTAAGGTACAGAGCGGGGGAACAAAGAGAGCTTCAAGGCACCTAGAAGGAGCTTGAAATCTGCTTCCTCTGAGTTCATTTTCAAGAACCACTTTTCCCATTGTCTCCCATAAAGTCATTACTGCAGCTTCAATTTAAAATGCTTATTTTTACTGAGTTTAATTTAGATACACATTTGCATTGTAAAATGGGTACTTTAAAAATAATCATTTTAGTCTTAGGCATAAACGCTCGTTCTTTGTAAGGGGAGTAACTTCCTGAGTTGCCTGTTCTTGCTACGGGTGAAGTTAACTCCTGGAGCGAGATTTAACCTTCTGTCTGCTCTTATTACCAGGAATAGTCTGAATTTGATATGTATCAAGACTTTTCCTTTAAATTTATAGGATTTCTTTATAAGAAAAGATTTTTATTAAGCCAATTTTATATTATTACAATACTTAAGGTTGGAATGCATTTACTAGCCACTGAACTAAAAGTGAAATATTATCTTTGTCCACTGGGTTCACAATGACATTTCTATATAATGAAGCCCTAAATATAAGGGGGCTGATATGATTTCATGTATTGGAGGCACCCAGCACGTGGTGGGAATTTTACAGCAAGAGCCATGAGAATGCAGGTCCATATTTCTCTAACGCAATCAGTAAATAATGTTTGGATGTATCATTCTCTTTTATGCCATTTAAAGGACAAGAAGGTGCTGCATTAGAGGGGCGAGCAAGCACAAAAGGAAGGAAACACTTCCCCTGTATTGGAATGCAGACAGGTAGATGTTTCATCTTTTGGTCAGAAGCACACTTGACACGTCGTAGGTTTGCATAATCAATACCTACTGGTAGTCTCTCTCGTTCTCTTTACTTCTCCTTTTCTCACTCAGTTCATTTGCACCCGAATTTCCACAAGTCCCAATTTAAGCAACTGAATATAATTAAGAGTATTATCATTGCGAAAGAGGAAAGAGATGAGGGTTGGGTGGCTCTTTGCTTTCTTTCTAAATTCTCTGAAGTGGCCCGTCTTGGTCTTAGCCAAGCCTGAGCTACCAGCCTCCTTCAGCCATTACGCTGCCTCTGGGTTTATGATGGTCATGCAAAAGCACTGATTTATAGTAAGCAACTGAAAACTGGCTGCTACACAGGAAAAACAGTTCTGGGAAGACTGTATCTTTTGCTCCTCTCTGCCTTTAACCTCAAACAGATTTGAATTACTGGTGTCGGCTCATCCCACTTGCAGTGTAGGGGCATATCCCCAACGCCCTGTGTAAATCTGCTAAGGACCATTCCTCAGCAGTTGACGATAACATTATTTCTGTCTTTAGGGCTGAGAATCGGGATGAATTATCTCCTGCTTATGGCTTGTCATAGTTCAGGAATTTAATAAATAGTTTCAAGTATTACAGAATTTATAACTGAGGGAACGGTGTGGTATATAACATGCCTTGCGGAATTATAAGTATGTATATTTTTAAAAACCATGCTTTAGGAAATATGCTCCTTGCTCATTTCATTATTGTGGCATGTGTTCATTTGCTCATTTACTTTTTTTTACTATTGTCTCAGCTGTGTTTGTGTCTCCTCCTCCTTTTAGGCCATTTCAACCTGTTCATTTCTAGAAGTCAGCAGAGAATGAGAGAGGGAATTGAAGAGAGTTGAAAGAATTTCATGTGTGCCATGACATTGAAAGCCAGTGGGCTTAAGAGAAGCTTCAACAAATTTTTCATTTTAGTGTAATTTTTCTCTCTAAATTCAAAATCAGGTCAACCTGTACTTACATTGTGTTACATTTTATAGCTATTATATTTAAAATATTACACTTTGGAACATCTGGTCTTTCATTGTTAATAGTTGCCTCTCTAATTTTTTAAGAAAAAAATTCCAGTTATACATTAAGTTTATAAAAAGTCAATATTTCAAAAATTAATTTCATAGATAACTTTTTCAACATGACCTATTGCAGAAAGTGTAATAAACACAGTGATTTTTTTCAGACATTTGACCTGTGGTTTGCATTTAAGTCAGACATTCATTTTATGGAGTTGCTCATTAAGTTGAATTTTATTTGGTCTGTCAACATTTTATAGTGTTACATTGTTATTGGCCAGAATGCATGTGTTAATAAAACATAAAACTTGTTCCCTGGCAAGAAATCTAACCATGAATGGTTAAGCTGACTTGCACCATTTTTAATTTCAGGACTCCCAGCAAAGGGCGGATTAACTGGACCTGTCAGGACCGGGACTGCTCCAGGGGGAATCAATGGTATATTTTTCTAATAGTCTAGAGACTGTACATTTTGCACTTTTTTTTTCACTGTGAGAGAAAAAAAAAAGAAACATTATTGGCTCTTCAAATCTGTCAAGTAGCTTTGTATCATGGTAATTAGCTAAGCTTGTAAACAGAGAGGTAAACAGACCCTACTCTGAGGAGCTCGCCTGCCGGGCTGTTTAGAGTCTGACTTACTACCTTCCATGCTTCCAATGGACGCTCAATAAAAACAGCAGTCATTCTGTACGATACCTCTGACATCGGTCTCATTTTACTTACTTACAATTTGTACGCTGACGATTCTCCAAAATGATTAAAAGTACCATTTTAACAGTAAGTTTATGACACTTTAAAATAAAGTCAGAGTGTAAAAAAATTGTTTTTAATGTTAAAAAAAGGGCAGAGAAATACAACCACACCAGGGACCAGGAATAAGACAGCTGTAACAATTAAGTATCAAATTTAGCTCTGACATTCACATACTATTATATTGTTGTTTAGCTTCTCTATTGTTTCAAATTTTTATATATTTACGCCATTTCTTTCCCAATTAAATTTAAACCCCAGGAAGGAGAGAAGCTCTCTCATACTTTCTTCTTGTCTTCCTTGAACACAATAAATACTCTAGAAACATTTTTATTGATTCTGACAATGTATGAATATTCCATGCATTTTCATAAATTTATAAAATCTTTTACATAATTGAGGGACAACATACTTGTTTCCCTAAATAGCCACCTAATCTATATTTCCTGGCTACACCACTCAGCTCTCAAAATGGACTCTGGCAATGACTGTTAGATCTAGAAAACAATGCTCACACCTTTCGGTGTCTCCCCCGCACCTCTCTGAGGCTGTTGTCCTACTTGCAGGTGCGTTCCACAAACCTTCCTGTTAGAGCTGTAACTCTGTTCCACACGCCATAGCGCCGAGTTTCTAAGCTTTTTGTGGATAATCTGAATGTTCTAAACTTCTCATGAATTTATTATTTAATATCCTGACACTACCAATTACTTTATTTCACTTGATTTACTTGCCTTACTTTTAACTTTTAGTAGGTAAGAAACAGCTTTGAGGATGCAAACGTTTCTTTTCCCTGAACTTGTTGGCAAGGCAATGTATTCCTTTTCGTGTCTTTTTTTTTTTTTTTATAGTGTATTTCATCCATCAAGAACATTTATAAATTTCACTAACTTGAAACAGGTCAGACTGAAATTGGGCCTTCTACCAACAGACCAAAAGATCTAAAATTCATCGAAAGCATGGATACAACAATATATTTCAAGAAATAACAAACTCTAGTTATCATACGTGGCCTTGACCTCAGTGATCAATCACGAGGACATATGCAAAGGTTGAGGGAAAAGGAGAACAACACTACTGTTTCCAGCAGAATATTCCAATAGCATTTCAGTTGCAGGAATTTTGTGTGCTCCTGTTTTCACTTCATTAGTAATTCAACATGTCTGATTTGCCCACACAATGCTTCCAACTTAGTTCGCCCATTTGACCTGGAACAAAGTGAAAGCACATTTTGCCCAGTTGAAAGGTCTCCTGGCAAGTTGGTTAGCAACAGGCTTGCCAGCCCCGGTTCAGTTAGCAAAGAATAAACACATTTCATTCGACAATTACTAGTGTACTGACTTCTTCACTCTGCAGTTTTCTATTTTATTTTCTTGAACCATTTTTCTCATTTGTTACTCAACGTTTTACTTGTAATTCTTGCGTCTTCAACAAGATTTCCCGTTTTTGACGGTAGAAGTTTCTACATTTTCTTTGTTGCCGTTTGAACAGTTTAACTGCAAAGAACAAGAACCGAATAAAAGTTTATCTGAAGGGAGGGAAAAGCGGTGCAACAGTCTTACATCCTCCCTCGGTGGTTTAACGTTGTGGCTGGATACGTACCAATTAAGGAATCAGGCTAAGGTTTGCGCAAGTATCAATTTTACTACAGATCTCTAAAATTTGGTCACTTGGGAACGTTTATTTGTAACAGTGTAAGGACACACGTGCCATGAGGGTTCCGCGAGGAGCAGGCGCTCAGCTCCGCCTGCGGCGAGACGGCGGGAGGAGAAGGACGCCCAGCGCCCGCGGCGCCCCGGCGGCACCCGGAAAGCTGCTCCGGCGCTCGGGCAGGCGGCGACCCAGGCGTCGCGGCCCCCGGCGGAGGGCGCGGAGGGAGGCCCGCCAGCGCCGGCCTCGAGCGCCGCGTCCGGGCGCGCCGCCTCCCGAAGATACCTGCGCGACCCGGAGCAGCCGAGCCCCACCTCGATCAAAAGTGTGTTTACGGCGGTCGCGGCGCACAGCCGAGAGCTCGCTCCGCACCCCCAGGGCGCGCGAGGCCGCCGAGCCTGGAAACAAGCCCCTCCCCGCGCAGCTGTCGCCGCCGCCTGCGGGCTCCTTTCACTTTCTCACGGCCAAGTCACCCAGAGGGGCGCCGCTGCCGCCACCGCCGCCGCGCCCGAGGACTCCGCCCCGCGCCGCCTCGCTCCCGGCCCCGCCCGCCCGGCCCCGCCCGCCCCTGCAGTGCCTGGCTGCGATTGGCCCGCGCGAGCGGCAGCTCCGGCTCGCCCCTCCCATTGGCTGGGCCCCTTTGTCAGTCCGACGACGGCCCGCCACTCCCTCCGCCCTCCCGAGAAGCCGCCCTCCTATTGGCGGAGATGGCGGGCTGGGGCGGGCGGGAGCGCGGGGCCGGCCGCTTTCGGTCAATCGCAGAAGCCCCACGCCGGGAGGGAGGGAGCAGGCGGAGAGGGGCGGCCGGAGCGGGGAAACATCTGGCCGGCGCCGCCGCGTGCGTGCGTGGTGCGTCCCCCGCCCCCGCCCCCGCCCCCGCCCGCCCCGCCCCCGGCCGGCGGCTCCGCGCTCGCTCGGCGCCCGCTCCCTCGCTGGCTCTGGCAGGCTGCGGCCGCCGCTGGGCTGCTGCCATGGGGAGCCGTTGAGAGGGGCCCTCTGCGCTCCGCCGCGCTCCTCCGGCTGCCAGCGGGGGCGGGCGGGCGGAGCGGGCGACGGAGCCGGGATTGGGGGGCGGGGGGGCCGGGCGGGAGGGGGGCGAGCGGCGCAGGAAGCCCACCAAGTCCGGCGGCGGCGGCGGCCGGGAGGCGCAGGAGGCGGAGGAGGCGGAGGACGCGGCGCGGGGACGCGGCGACTTAGGGCCGCTCCGTGTGAGTGCGGCGCCGGCCCGGCCCCTGCCCCGCGCCCCTCCGCGCCGGCCGGCCGGCGGGCCCAGCTGTGCGGCGGCGGGCCGGCGCCCGGAGTGGAGTTAGTTTGGGCTCGGCGCGGCGGGCGGCGGGCGGCGCAGCTGCGGGAGGCCGGCGCGGGGACGGGCCGCGCAGCTGCGGGGTCGGCGGCGGCTCGCGGCTCCGCGCCCGGCCGGTGCAGCTGCGGGCGGCGCGGCGGCCCCGGCCGGTGCAGCTGCGGCGGCGCCTCCCGGGGCGGGGGGCGCGGGCTGGGGGCGGGGGTGGGAGCCGCCGCAGCTGCACCGCCCGGGACGGCCGCGGCTCCGGGGACCCGTGCAGCTGCGGCGGCGCCGGGGGAGGGGCGGGGGCCGCGGGCGGGCGCGGGGCCGAGGCCGGGCCGCGGCGGCGGGGCGCGCGAGCCGCCGCCCCCTCCCCCGGCTGCTCCTGGCGACTTTTCTTTTGTTGTTGCCGTGACCCGGGTCTGTTTTCTCGGCTGTTGTCGAAGGTGTTTTCCTGCTGCACCGGCTCTACGCCCTCCACCTCCTTCCCTGTGGTTTAACCTTCCTCTTTCCCCGAGTGTTGAATGCACAGCCAACTACGTCAAGATTTGCATTTCTTCCCCACTCCGCACCCCCGCCCCACCTCTTTGAAAAACAAAAACCCAGCCTCACAAACCCTTGGACCCGCGGTAGCGAGACGTAGAGGGGTTGATTGTGGAGTGCGAGCCGCTGGCCCGTTGCGGTGCTCGGGACTCATTAAACTGTCACTCACCCCCCACCCCACCGGGTAGATGGGGTGATTAATGTCTCATATGTTGGAGTGGGGAGAGGGCGTTGGTGGAGAAGAGGTGGTGGGGCTGAGAAGGAATTTATCTGTGAACAGTGCCCCCTGAAATAGGCACTCATAATTCTGTCATTCGTCGCGAAGTGAGAGAAAGTTAGGTTTGTGACTTTGGGGAAGCGAGGACGGGGCGGACGTTGGTTTTTGTTCCTCTTTAACTCTTGCTACGGCTCTCGAATGAGAACGGCGTGGTTCTCACCAGGGCTGCGACACTGCGCCTCAGGCCCCAGCTCCTTTTCTGCCCCTCAGGCTCCCCAGAGTCTACGGAGATGTATTTGAAGTTCACAGATGTCGCAGCACCTTGCGGGGCAACGGTCAGCCCAGCCAGTTTCGTCAGCCGTTCGAAAAGACCCATAAAGTCTAGCTAAAAAGTTCCCAAACTCACTAGACCTGGCTTTCCCTCCCTCCCTCCCTCCTCCTTTCTCCCTGAAAGGTTTTCTTGTGATCGAGAACATTACAGAGTGACCCAAAAAAAGATTGTTATGGGACACAGATCAAGGGGAAGACAACGTTCTGCTTTTTCTGAGCGGAAAGTCAGATCAGATATGCAGGTGCAGCGTGCATTTAATAAAAGTGACTGTGGCAGGTTCTGTCAGTTTATTAATGTGTCTCATTGAACTGAAGTACCTTCCAGGATTTCAGAAAGTGCGTTTTCAGCTTGTTGATACTGAGAATTGAAATTTGCATTAACTGGCAGTGTGAGAAATGTTACTGAGAGGTAGTTGTAGATAGTAGTTGAGGAAGAGTGAAATATGGAGGTGAACCAGGCTGAAGTAATAGTTCTCAACAGTCCTCCAACGTTCTGAGACATGTATGCCATTATCTCAGCAGAAAAAAAAATGAAAGTGCCGTAATAATGTTGAAATGGGACTGAAGATGTCAAATGAGTTGGTTTAAAAATATCCCTAAGTTGCCTTTGAAACTTCACGTTCGAGTTGAATAAAAGTGAATCTGGATTTCCTGAATAGCACCGTGGCTCGAGTGTGCCGTCAGTGTGTAAGCCAGTCCACCAACTTAAGACAGAAGTGTTGCGATTCCATAAATACAGTAGAACTCCATATGCTGAGTTTTTCAATTTCTTCTGTTAGAAAGTTTGGAAAAAAAGGGAGACTTTGAAGTATTTTGTTTATACTAACAGAAGAGAAAAGTTCTCCTAAGAAGAAGCTGGTGGCAGGAGTGTAGAGGAGTAGCATATGGCATTAAAAGGAGCACAGCTGGAGGTAGCATTTCCATCTGAACATGATGTCAGAGCAGCTGACAGCCTGCCATCCCTCAGCCTTTTATTCTAACACACAGACAGGGAGTTAGTGTGTGCGGATCTGTGGCGGAGAAGGTATCTCCTCCCTCTCGAACATCCTCTCCACTCGGCATCTGTCTCTCCCAGTCTGCTTTTTCCACCGATGTAACAGACCTGGAGCCAGCAAGACTCCGAGGAGAGGACTTAATCAGGTTTATGTGTCCTAAAGGTAGGAGTAGCGAGAGATTAGATTGAGCATATTTCTGTTTTGGTGTTTTGTTTATTTAATTTAAAAAAATCACATTACTTTTCTAACCCAGTTTAAGAATAATATATGAAATTGAGTATTAAATGAACATCTTATTGGAGTTGAAAGTCTTGGGCTTGTTTAGTTTTAATTTTTATCCCTTTTGCTTGAGCGAGTAAATAACTTTAATACACAGAAATATTTCAAGTTTTGAAATGTTAAGAAAGGCTTTGAAATACTGCTTTTTGAGATCCCTTCGGATTAAAATCCTTTTTTTGTTGTTGTTGACTGCTATTTAATTCCTTTTGCTTTTTGTGGGGGAGAAGTAGTAAACTGTCTGGAATCCAGCATTCAAACTTATATGAGAAGATTCTTCTAGTTAAGAAGCTAGATTGTTGTGTAATTAATTCCACTGTGAAACTTTATTCTTCAAAACATTCAGCAGCGCTACTGAAACATACAGCTGGAGTGCTTTTGAAACTGAAGATTTTTTAGAAAGACAAAAAAAAAAAAAAAAAAACTTTTGTCCCCAGGAGAATAGTTTGACTGGTTTCCTCATTTCTCTTTCAAATATATATTTAAGAGATCTTTTATTTCAGCATAACAATAATTATTTGCAGGAGTTTTTGTGTTAGCGACTAATTTAGAACTTGTAGATTTGAGCTGCCTGAATTGGCCAGACAGCTGTAATCGCACTCCTCTGTTCTTAATCTCTTTATCTGGGCAGCAGCTGCCATATGGCCACAGTCAGCTGGATCAGATGTTTATAAGCTTCCTTCTTCGTCCCTCTCTGTCCTCTCAGCCTCCTAATTTGATCACGGCTACCTTGTGAGCTGCCCTCCAATCTTTATTTTTAGCCCTCTCAAGGATTAGGATTGATGTTAGCTGTGGGGCACTTAAAGTGATTGTATTGTAAATCTTGGTTTATTCTAACAGTGGCATCTTGCAGAATGTATTTGGGGTTAGGAGGAAAGTTTTAGTCCATCTTGGGCAAAGTGTAGAAGAAGCAGGGAAGTAATTTCTGAATATTAAATTAATGTGTGTCCATTCCCCAAATGCAGTCTGAGATGGGTAGTGTGGAGCCTTGCTTCTGGTCACAGGAAAAGGGAAGTTGGGTCGTCTTTATTTTTAAGGAGTTGAATTTTGACCCTTTGTACATCTTTGCCTTTCCTCTCCCTTGGTTTCACTCTCCTTCACCAGAGAACAAGGGCAACAATGCATATTTGAAAGAATAGAAGCTAGTGGGGAAAACAAAATATATCAAGTTATGTTGAAACAAAGTATTTTCTGTTGACTGAGGTAAGGCAGAGTCAGAAAAAAAATAGTTTCTCTTTTTCTAGAGAGGCTTTTTTTGGGGGGGGGATGATGAACCCGCAAAGCTTTTGAGTTTCACTTGAACGTAGTATACCTTTATTTAAAGAGTTTCAATTAATCTTAATATGGAACTCATTTTGCTTTGCAACGTATCACAAAGTTTAGGTGAGAATTTTCAGAGTTAAATAAAGCCCTGCTGGCTTCTAATGTTCTAGATGTACAGGTTTCACAAAGAAGTAGAACCATTTTTTTCTCAATTCATTTAAAAAAGTATTTGGATGTGTTCATAGTAAAGATGATCTTTTCCATCTGCTGGTGTAGTTCCTTCTGATCTGGTACATGTGTGCCATACCTGCAAATCTTACGGCGTTAACATCTGTTTTTATACACAGGGCTTTTGTTGTTGTAACACTCTGACTTTAAGAGTAAGTTGTTTGCTAATTTCTGGACTAATTATGCGATTTCATTTTTTTCCTTGATTCAGCCAAATGTGTGTGTTTAAATTGTGCTTTCTAAGTGCAGTCAAGTATCAAAAGTAATAAAATAGAAAGAATGGTTGAACAAGTTTTCTGAATCTTCCAGAATGTGTTTGGGACTTTTCTTTGTTCATTATATGAGTTGTTCCCTTTGAAATTAAAGCCATTTTCTAGGTTTTTTTAGGATATAATTTGATGACTAGAGTTAATTAAATTTCTTCTGAAAGAGTTCTAAATTCTCATTCTCAGTAAGAGACTCTACTGAAATTAAGGCTTTTAAAACTTGACGACAAGTCCAAGGAGGGTGGAGATGTATGGGAGACGGCTTGGCTGGGGTCAGGGAGTGGGGAAAGGGGCCGTTTCTCTTCCCGCATTTAGGATTCGTGCGTGTGATCTGTGGTTCTTGGGTCATAAGCCTGATTAAAATTCAGGGACATGGACCTCAGCGGCCCAAGCGGAATTATTTTTTTTTATATGGGGATTAGAGCATTGAAATGTTGTTCCTGACCAGGGTCTCATGAGAAATTTCTCTCTCCCCAGGTTATGAAGACAGCATGGAGTTTCCAGACCATAGCAGACATTTGCTGCAGTGTCTGCGCGAGCAGAGGCATCAGGGTTTTCTGTGTGACTGCACTGTCCTGGTGGGAGATGCCCAGTTCCGGGCGCACCGGGCTGTGCTGGCTTCATGCAGCATGTACTTCCACCTCTTTTACAAGGACCAGCTGGACAAAAGAGACATTGTTCATCTGAACAGCGACATTGTTACAGCCCCAGCTTTCGCTCTCCTGCTTGAATTCATGTATGAAGGGAAACTCCAGTTCAAAGACTTGCCCATTGAAGACGTGCTAGCAGCTGCCAGTTATCTCCACATGTATGACATTGTCAAAGTCTGCAAAAAGAAGCTGAAAGAGAAAGCCACCACGGAGGCAGACAGCACCAAAAAGGAAGAAGATGCTTCAAGTTGTTCAGACAAAGTCGAGAGTCTCTCGGATGGCAGCAGCCACATGGCAGGGGATTTGCCCAGTGACGAAGATGAAGGAGACGATGAAAAATTGAACATCCTGCCCAGCAAAAGAGACTTGGCGGCCGAGCCTGGGAACATGTGGATGCGATTGCCCTCAGACTCAGCAGGCATCCCCCAGGCTGGCGGAGAGGCAGAGCCACACGCCACAGCAGCTGGAAAAACAGTAGCCAGCCCCTGCAGCTCAACAGAGTCTTTGTCCCAGAGGTCTGTCACCTCCGTGAGGGATTCGGCAGATGTTGACTGTGTGCTGGACCTGTCTGTCAAGTCCAGCCTTTCAGGAGTTGAAAATCTGAACAGCTCTTATTTCTCTTCACAGGACGTGCTGAGAAGCAACCTGGTGCAGGTGAAGGTGGAGAAAGAGGCTTCCTGTGATGAGAGTGATGTTGGCACTAATGACTATGACATGGAACATAGCACTGTGAAAGAAAGTGTGAGCACTAATAACAGGGTACAGTATGAGCCGGCCCATCTGGCTCCTCTGAGGGAGGACTCGGTCCTGAGGGAGCTCGAGCGGGAGGACAAAGCCAGTGACGACGAGATGATGACCCCAGAGAACGAGCGGGTCCAGGTGGAGGGGAGCATGGAGAGCAGCCTGCTGCCCTACGTCTCCAACATCCTGAGCCCGGCCGGCCAGATCTTCATGTGCCCCCTGTGCAACAAGGTCTTCCCCAGCCCGCACATCCTGCAGATCCACCTGAGCACGCACTTCCGCGAGCAGGACGGCCTCCGCAGCAAGCCGGCCGCCGACGTCAACGTGCCCACCTGCTCGCTGTGCGGGAAGACTTTCTCGTGCATGTACACGCTCAAGCGCCACGAGAGGACCCACTCGGGCGAGAAGCCCTACACGTGCACGCAGTGCGGCAAGAGCTTCCAGTACTCGCACAACCTGAGCCGCCACGCCGTGGTGCACACGCGCGAGAAGCCGCACGCCTGCAAGTGGTGCGAGCGCAGGTTCACGCAGTCCGGGGACCTGTACAGACACATCCGCAAGTTCCACTGTGAGTTGGTGAACTCCTTGTCTGTCAAAAGCGAGGCGCTGAGCTTGCCCGCTGTCAGAGACTGGACCTTAGAAGATAGCTCTCAAGAACTCTGGAAATAATTTTATATATATATAAATAATATATATATACATATATATAAATAGATCTCTATCTAGTTGTGGTACGGTCTAAAAGCAGTCTTGTTTCCTGGAACTAAGAAGTTGGGATATTAACTTGTTTTTGCACTTTAGAATAGCATGAGAATCTCACTAATTTAGCATTCTGATAAAAGAAACTTTAGCGCAAGTCGAGAATAGAGAGGCGTTTTGCTTTCAAGGGGGCAGGGGAAGTGGGCCAATAAGAACCTTTGAAACAAATCGTCCTATCACAAAAGGCTTTCTTAGGGCTTCATTTTGTCAACATTGCATTGTCTTTTGAGCTCTCTCGTTTCCCCACTTTTTTTTTTTTTAAAGTAGAAATTCCCTCCAGTTTTATTAGCCTCTTTATATGTCTCAAATTGCATGAATCTTTTCTGGCTGTTGGAAACCTGAATGCTTTTAGACCCAAATGGAAAATTTCTGAAATGCTGGATTATCTATTTTTAAACAAGCAGTTGACTTAAAACTTTCTGTGGCAACTTCTGGTTTTCTGACGGTTCCCAATGAGAGCAATTCTGAGAGTACACTGGGATCACTGGGACGCTGTCTGTGAAGGTTTGCTGGGGACGAACAAGGATAGTGCAGCTTCAGCAGTGTTGAACTCTGTGTTGAAAATGTGAATTACTGTTATTGTATACTGTAATTGATTACATGGGCTGGGGGGGGTCAAAGAACTTGACAGGTTGTGTTGATGCTCTTAGTTGAGTCTTGAAAAGTAAATATTAACGCTACAGAAATGCATGAGTTTCAATATATTTTTTGTCTTTGTTTGCATTGTATAACTTTAACGAGTGAGTTTAAAATTATTTAATTTCCTTAGAAAAATAGCACCATTTGGAAAAAAACTGGTGTTATGAAGAACGTAAATGCACTGTTTTTATTTTTATTTTATATAATTTAAATTGACTTTCCCACTGTCCTTAAGTTGAAACTGTTAAGCTGAATAAAAACTTAAGCTGCAAATTGATAACTTCGCTACATAACAAGGAAAATATAAATGTTTACAAACGGCTTAAAGATTTGCATGTGCAGTGTGCATTTATAACAAACTTCTAATTGCACAAGACCCATGCCAGCTCAAAGTTTAGGTGTACACATTTACCCAGTTGAGCATTTTTAGAATAACTACTGCACAAATTGACAATAGGTCATTCTCTCTTTTTTTGCTCCCCTTTTCTTTCTCTCCCCTTCCTTACCCAACACCGCCCCCCCCCCCCCCCCCCAACTCATGAAAAGATTCTATGGACTGAAAAAGCCCCAGGCTGAAAGGACTGGCCTGCCTTGATTGACATGGGGAAGGGGGTTAGTAGACTTTGTGTGTCGCGGCAGCAGAGGCTGCAGCCCGACGTGTGGTTTTAGTGGCCAGCACGCAGGGCAGAAGCATTTTGCACAGTGTTTGTTTTCCTGTCTTGCACTTACAAATAAGGTCTATGGGAGTAGCATGGAAAATGTTTGCTGTTTTTCCCTTTTTTTTTTTAATAGCTTTTGTTTAAAATTTGATCGCCTTAACTACTGTAAACATAGCCTATTTTTGTGCTTAAGATACTGAATGGAAAACTCCATTGTGTGTTGCTGGACTGTTTTGGAAATATTTGGTCAAATGTGTGTTAATTTGGCTGTAATGGCATTTAAAGCAAACAAACAAACAAAAAAAGCTGTGAAAATGGCCTTGGAGCATTATCTTTAGTTACTTGAAGAGTTTCTAGTTTTTTTAAATACAGTTTATGTTAAAATAATTTTTATTAATTTAGAGAGGACAATCAATGTCTGTGAGAAAGCGGACTTTCTTTGGATTTTCATTTTGTGGTCATTGTGAGTGATTGCTTTTTCCTTTTATTAGTTTCACATTCTTCCTTTGTTCTAAAACTTAGACTGACATCTAGCTTTGACAATCATAGTATGTTTTATTTTCCTGAGGGGGGAATAACTTATAATGCTGTTTAGTTTTGTACTATTGGTGTGTTGGTGAATTTTTAAACTGTGTGCTAACTGCAATAAATTATATGAACTGAGAATTTCTTGTGTGCTATGTCAGTTGTGGTTCTATACTACATAGATCCTGAATGTCATACATGGGATCTTTATTTTTAATATTCAGAGATTATGAAATTATTAGAATGCCTTAAATCCCTCAAATGGAAACGTGCGAACATTTTTGCTTCTGGTCATTCAAGAGGATACTAAATGCACATTTTAAAAATGTGACCCATTTTCTACAATCTCGATCATTTAAGATAATTCCCTAGAAATCTGTGAATCCATGAAACTTCAAGCGGCAGCATAGGTTTTTCATAATATGCTGTACAACTACTCATCTGTACGCCATAAGTCATTTTCATGGATAATCTTATCCTAAGTTGATTGGTCAAATCTATTCTTCTGTGCTCTGGTTTAAGTGGAAAATTGAAGGAGACCGGATGTCTTAATTTGGAAGACTGCTTGGCTAATGACTGGAATTCTACGCAATCGAATTAGCAGGCATTCGATTGTTCAAGATTAGCTATAGACATCCTTTTTATTGCTGGGAGAACTCGAAAGTTCCCAGGTTTTTAATTCTCAAGTTGTAATTTAAAAATGTAATTAAGCACATGCAACCATTCACAGAACCCTGTCCCCTAATTATTTTGATGTTCCCAACTTCATGGTTGTCTCGTTGGGCATATCAGGGTGAGAAACTTTGCTAGTTGACCCAAGGAATTGACAGAACACACATGTGCCAGACAGTACGGTAGAGGAATGGTCACATACGGCCCTGCAGGGCCGGCATGGACCTGAGAGTTATTTTAAGTCCTGAAATCTGTAATTGCCCGTAACTTACAGCCTTAGAGATACATGTGAAAACATGAAAACATGGTTCTATATTACTGCTGTCAAATACACTTAGGCTAAATGGCCTATCGTAAGGTTAATATTCTTAGCTGCTATAGGAAAACGGCTATACGGTGTGGAGCCTGAAAATATACCATTTGTAAGCTTCCCGATGGCTTTGGCTGGGAATCCAAATGATTTTATCATACAGCACAGTCAATAATTTACAATTTGGAATCCTACGTTTCCCTTTTTTGTTGAAACAGGATTTCTATTCCATGCAAGTCGCATTTGGTTTTAACCAAATGAACATTGTTTCACGTGAAAGGGGAATGTACATTTGAGTTCCACAAAATAATTTCTTGAGCAGTTACAAGCTTATGAAAAGGGAGATTTTGTGTTTTCAGTTCCTGTGGTATCTAGTCATGGTCTCTCAAAGCTTTCTGAAGGTGTCGAGAGTTAGAATTTAGTTCCATTGACTGGCATCTAATTTTAAATGAGGAACATTATCTTAAACTTAACAGGCACACTTATAAAAACAATGTTTTGACATGTAATTTGGAAGAAATAACTTCTTGAAACATTCCTTGCAAAACTGGAACAGAGTATTAATTACACAAATCACCACATTTGATAAGTGAAGTGAGGGAATCAGTTGTTTATTCGCTCCATTTAAAGAAAGAAAATTAATTGTCATGTAATCATCTTGGAGATCAGTCAGATTGCTCCCCCCTTTGACATCTGGCTGATACATAAGTATATTTTAAATACGTGGTTTTGCTTACTTTTGCAAACATCTGTTTCTTTTAGATAATCATTTATGCCGTAGGTAGGTCGCTGTGGGCCTAGCATCATGTGCTAGGTGTACCCTCAGGAATGTCCCAGAAGTATACAATGTTAAGGATACAGACTTGTCCTGATTATCTACAAACAGCTTATTGGAAGGTTAGAAAAAGGTGAACACCATGGTAAAATTACATAATGGCGCACGTTCAAACGGCTGAAATATTCATTTTCCAAGTAAATGTTTTGAACCATCAAAGAAAACAATTTTTTTTTTTTACCCAAGAAGTAACACTAAAAAACCTTGGCTTTCCCAAGTTTGAGCAATGAAACACAAAGTATATAAAAATGAGACTTTAAAAATCCCATTCTATCAGATAAGAATGAAAGAAAAGTCTTAAGATCTCAAAATTTCCTGTAGTGTATGATTACATTTTATTCCTACAAAGCTTAAAACATTCTTTGATTTCTAATATAATGATGGAAACTTTTACATACCTCTGGGTAGGAAACAGATCATTTTAGATTTAATTTGTAGATATTGATCTAAATTTTTGTTATAATTGTTTGTTGCAATGTTTGAAATTGCTGATACGGTACAGTGAATCGAGTAAGTGTGAATTTTGAAATCCAGGACAGAAGAGCTCAAGCCTTTTCATTAAAGTCATTTGCCATTAAAATGCTGAAGATAATACCGTTTTAAAAATAAAACAATAGTTATATTTTTTAAAAGCAAATTGCTTTTAGGAGTTCCATTTTGGCTATAGTCCAAGTTTATTACACTGACAGGATTTTGCCCCTTATGTTAAAATTTTTCTACCTTTTGCCTACAGAAGTATGGCAAGATATCTTTGTATGATCATGATCCTTTGGTTTAAATTGTAGAACCACTTATCTTTTGACTTTAAATCAATTTAGTTACATAAAGAGAAACATTTTATGTTTGTAGCCCTCCGCACCCCTTCTTAGATTTTCTTAATATTATAAAAGGATAGCTAAAGCAGTCAGAGCTAATTGATGTCACTGGAAGTTTTTAGAAATATTAATTCATTTTCAGAGATTTTAGAAATTAAATTTTTAGTAATTTTGCAAACTGACCCTTTAAAAATCTTTGCTAATTAATTTTTGTAATTTCTTGTAAAAGAAGCTCTACTCCAAGTTTAAAACATTGTAACAGGAAACGGTGAGGTCATAGAAATGAAACAGTAGGATGAAAAGTTTTTCTTTTAAGCCCGAAATACCTTATCTGCTTACAGTAAATAAATTATTGAATTATCCAGATAATTCAGGCTCACAGAATAAGTTTTTCCTAAAATATTCAAGCAGTTGAAAGGAATCAGATTTTCTTGAGAGACAGGTTATCCGGTTAACTTTCCTGATTCCGCTTTAACATTTACTAATTTACTGTTAATCACAATTCCTAGGTTATGTGAGCGTGGTACTTTCTTTTGGCTGAAGGGTCGTTTACAAGACAATTCTTTCAAGACTAAGATTTTTCCTGAATTTTCAGGCACTTCTTCCCCTTTTCCAACCGTCTTTAGGAATGGGTTTGCAGTTGAACTTGCGTTTTGCTATAGGAGGCATTCTCTCTAGTTAGTTTGGCAGGAGAGGAGTGAAAACCCAATTTGGCTTTAAAATGTAGCCCATTAGTCAGTAACAGTTTCAGTGAGGATATTTCGAGTGGCTTTGAGAGGCTGTGCGACACCCATAGAGTCCACTCACGGAAATGACTTATTTACAGTTTGTTATAATCTCTGTAGTTAATCATTAAATCAAGTCGTTTTTTATCAAATCTCAATATGCATGCTTAATATGAGTATATAGGAATTTCAAAAAGTCATATTGGCCTAAATATTGAAGTTTTTAAAAAGTATATTTGTAGTTAATATGGAGTGATACATAGAAAACTGTATGTGAATATTGGTAAACATAGGCTAGATGAAATCTGTTGTTTCAATACATAATGCATATATAATGATATTGAACTTGACAGAACAGCATAACCTTATTTATGTGTGGTGTGCCAAACGAGAGCTAACTCTTGATATGTGACAGAGCTTAAAAGAATGTATCTTAACTATTTATGATTCAAAAAATATATTATTTGAAACTCTTTATAAATAAGCACATATTCACTCCATTAAAAAATCATACTTAATGCAGTGTGTGCTTTATCTTTGAGAAGATTATTGGAGACCCTCACATTTTTGCCTGTCTAACGCGCTGAAGTGATTTTTGATTAAAGTAGGAGCATTTCAGGCATTTCGTCTGAATCTCTTGAAGTTGTTTTTAAATGCAAACTAAAAATATGCATACACCTTTTCTGTGGACCATTCCTTTGGACTGTATCATGTAAATAAGCTGTTTGGTAATCTTGAAATACCTTTTGCATGTTACTGGACAGACGACGATGCTTCCTAAGGATGTGTCTATTTGGACAATGTTTAGAAAAGCACAATGGTACGACAATAGATAACAAAAACATTTAAGAAAAGTATTTATTGCTAGTGAGCAATAGCCATAGAAGTTAGAGCCATCTAGTATTTAGTGTAAAAAAACCTCCATTTCTTCTCATTTATAACTATTTCTCTGTGTCACTTAAAGTCCTCATTGAATAGAAGAAATTTGAGCATAGAACCATATTCCGAGAAAAGCTAATTTATAAAGTTATTTCTATAACTGCCTTTGAGAAAGAGGGTCTCTTAAGGATGCGACAGGAAGGAAAAATGTACAGGTTCCTATCCAAAGCACAGACACGACACACAAGTTGTTAGTGTAGAATTTGCTTAAGATCTCTTCAGAATCCCCAAGATTTTGCAACTGAATAAACCGAAAGAAACTGAAGCCTGGCAGAAGGAGTATTCCTTTAGTTTCTTATTTTTGTTGAGACTCAAACTAAAATTCATACTTATCACCTGTTCTCTGTTTTTCTCAATGTCCTTTTATTACTTATAGGAGGGTAAATTTTATGCATTGAGTGATTTTGACATCATTGCACAACTGAATTTTCTAACCGACTTGTTTTTGTGTCTGAATTTCTACCATTTTGAAAAAATTGAAACAAATTTGAAATCAAAACTACATTTGAGATTGGCCCTATGTTACCAGTCTGCACCGGCAAACCGCACCTATCCAGTGAGGGGGGCCACGGCTGCGGACCAGGCAGCGGGGGCAATTCTCGGGGCTCACTGTGATCAGTGACAGCCGAACTGGGTGAAATCCTCCAGTTAAGAGAAAGGAAAAAGTTAGAGGATATGTTGGGGCACAATGAAGTTTTGTTTTTCATACTAAGTGTGAAGTCTAGAAAATGCGATTTCTCACATTCTATTTCTATGTTATTTTACTGGAGGCCTCAGAGCAGTGCTAGAATCACTTCTGTGCGAAAGGGGGAGGGAGGGAGCGTTTGTCATCGTTTACTCAACTGGCTTTGTCAAGGTGCTTATCTTGCAGTAAAAATAATACTGTAGTCAAAATACAGGCAGTTTTTAGGCTTGACCAGCATGGAAGGATTTCAAATGATTGAAGTGTTTCTGTTTAAAACTCAGTCAAATAACGCCCTCGAGGAAGGAGGTAATCAATCCTCACACTGTTATTCTTATTTAATCACACATATATAATTTTTTCTCTCTCCTAAAATAACGTAACTTTTAAGCATTATAAACAAAAACAATTCCAAGCTTACATCTGTATCCTGAATTTTAAAATTTGCATTCTGGACTGGTTCCTTTTGAAATAATGAGTTAATTTTGTTATTCAAATTGCAAAAATCTAATGGCCAGAATTTGATAATAATCTAATGGCCCAATTATTCTCCATTATTTGAAGACCTATGTTGTGTGTCTGACGCTGTCCCCTTGCAGATTGCTCTGTTGCGTGTTCTTCCACTCAGACTAATCTAAAATCACAAAAGCTTAGAGCTGGAAGGGGCAAAAGTGACTTCCAGTTTGTTCATCCTAAAAGTGGACGAGAAGGTGCCGGGCTAGGCACAGGGGAAGGGGAGAGCTTCAAAGGACTTTCAAACATTTCACACATTCCCCAAAGCATTGGTGGTCTAGCATTTGAGACATGAGGTTTTTCTCTCTTTAGAGGCACATGAAGGTTGACTTCCTTGCTCTGGGCACGTCTTTGATCAAGTCTGAATCTGAAATCAACATTCTGGTTATGCCCAAGTGAGAAAATTTGCATTATATAAATATATATTTACCATCATTGCACTTTCCATTGTCTGCTATTGATATTTACAAATTGAACCCAAGATTGGAATTATACTATTTCTTTTCCTGACTGGGATCCTATCAACTGTTTAAAGAATATTACAGCAGAACACTCTCTCCTGGTGTCAGAGGAGGACGTGTTCTGGCCCTTCTACTTCAGGTTCCCCAAGCGCTGAGACCCTGGCAGGATTCTACTGCCTAAAGCGCTCTCCCTCTCTGCTCCCAGCCGTGAAAGGGTGGTTTGGGTTTCCAAAACATGTAATTTGTTCAACCACAACGAGGCACTGCTACTTGCAGGCTGGTAACTGCAGGGCTGACAGAGCTGTTGCTGGACGTGCAGGAGGGAGAGGAGAAACATGGATGCACGACGGAGCGGGGCAGCCAGACAGGAACCTCAGAACTTGTTTGCTGCCGAAGTGGTAAAACTGAATATTTTCCCACTTAATCTGAAAATTGGCCCTGGTTTCTTGGAATGTTTCTCACCTCCTTCTCTCAGCATCATTTGCTGGAAAGAAGACTCAAGAGAAAGTTGGGGAATGTCTACCAATGAACACGGGAGGAACCCCACCCCGATATCTTCATTGGTTTTTCCATTTGTAAGACCAGAATAATAATACCCATCTCTCCTCCTTCCTTAGAATAAGGTGAAAATGAATATGCAAAAGCATTAAGCTCTCAGAAAACAGGTACTATGTATATTTGAGGTGACATCACTATTATAATAATTATTATTATTTTTTTATGCCAAGATGAAGTTTTACCTTATCATAAAGCCTTCCTACTGATGTGGATTTTTTCCAGTGTGGATTTTTATGATTTAATTTCATTGAGCACTAATAGTCTCAATTTTATTTCATTTTTAAGCAGGCCTGAGGAAAACAGTCTTGACATGAAGCATGAAGGTTGAAGCCCCATGATAATGCAGAGGCTCGCATCCCCTCGGGTGGGTGTGTAGGTGTGCACAGGTTTCGGTATGTGAGCCTCATATAACTTACACTATTCTTTTGGTTCCTTTTGACAAATCTCTCAAAACCCTTTCAACTCTCGATCTGATGAATCTAATCTAAAATTCTAAGTTGGATACAGATATTTTTTCTCTTAAAGCTGAAGAGACCAAGACTGAAAGCTTCAGTTTATGTTTACTCTTGCATCATAAGTATAAAAAGTGGTATGATTAATATATATAATGGTAATGCATAGGCACAACTCTCCAGGGAGGGGCACATGTTAAAATATTTTACCCAGAGATTTAAATGAGTTACACCAATCTCACAAGGAGAAGGTGGCACAAGCTAGATCAGACCTCAGAGCATCTCAATCCCAGCCCCTGCGTCATCTGTGTGATGTTATGTATCGTCAGAGACTCATTGCGGTATCATGCAAATCTATGGGCATGTTGTATCACAGTGAATAAACTCATCTGGAGGAAGATGACCTGGTGAAAGTCCACAACTAGATGGAATGCAAGGCTGCTATGTTCCTTGTGAGGAACTTTGAGTAAATATTGCACGGTTCAAACTTAGGATCCAACTTTTTCACGTCCAGGCTTCAAAATCCCCATTCAGTGTGTCCACTTCGCTCTTTGATGCAATGCCACTTCACAAAGGCATGCACTCCACAGCCATCTATTTTTCTTTTCCTTTTTTCTCCCCTTGATATAATGACACAGACCTTCCTTTTTATTTTATAATTTTCATAGATTTTTTTCTTAAGGCAATGACTTTAACAATACATGTTTGATGGAACAGTCCTTTTGGTTGATGTATTCAAGAGTTTGGTTTTTAAAAAAGTTAAAAAACAACAGCAAGAACCAAAAACAAACAAGCCCCCCCCTCCACCTCCCTCTGCTTGGTGCCATAGACAAGAGTCCAAAGGACATTAGCTGCTCCATTGCACACATTGGAAGGGAGAGTTCGCTGTGAGCTCAGTCCTTCTAATAGACTGGCAATTTTGTAAAAGCTTTAGAGGATTTTGTTTAACCATTTCTGCATGTGTTTTAATGAGCTCACGATGGTTTATAACAAAGGCCAGGTTGTCTGTTCTGCGGCATCTTCTGACCTGATCCCTCCCTGCTGACCCGAGGAATGGGCACCTGTGCTCCTCTGCTGGCTCCCCTAGGGGAGTCAAGGTGGAGGGGCCATGTCCGGGCTGTCTGCATGCCAGGGATGGATCACGCAGCGGGCGAAGCGGAAGGAATCTCTTTGCTGACAGCCTTCCATCTGGACTTTGGATACGGCTCACCGTTCACGTAGGGTGTTGGTGAGCTGCAAGGGCCACGAGAGTCGGCTCCTCCGTGAGGGGTCAGTGTGTAACACATCAGCAGAGAAGAGCTCAGGATTTCATTTGCAAGGCTGGGAGCAGCTGCTCACTCCCTGAGTTTCAGGTACTCAGGTTTGTGAATGTGTATGATGCCGCTTTGACAAGTCGGCATTGAATAGTCAATAGGATCATTTACAACCTCATTCAGATAATCCGACTGGAGTAGACCTGAATAAATACATCAAGCCCAGGTGGCTAAAAGCTAACGCCGTGTGAGTTTAATAATTAAAATAAACAGAGCTATTAAGATGAATTTCAGTTTGTCATGTATAAATGTAAGAGGCTCTATAAAGGACAGTATTTTATGATTCATATAGGAATATGATGGATGTATGATACGTTTTCCACAGCTATTTAAGAAAAAAAGATTATCTTAGTCATGGGGTAAAGTTATGTGATGCATTGCACCATCCAGGCTGTGTCTGGACCAGTACAGATTTTTTTTTTTTTTTTGTGAAAGATTACTTCTTGGCAAACTAGATATGCAAACGCCAGAATACAGTAAAACCACATTTAATTGGACCTACTTGCCAACTTCTTGAACACAGCTTGGATTATTCCACTGGAGGCTGCTTCTGTTAAAAGCTGGGGGAGGAGGAAGTGGCATATTGACAAGGCTTCAGATAAATTTTTTTCACTCGAAGTACAATTATGCAACGAGCCAAGTTTGGAAGTATTTTACTATGTTTAATAATTATTATTAAAGATATTGTAAAACATATGCATTTGTTAAGTGGAATGTAATGGGAGTAAAATCATGTCATAAATTTTACTTTGGATTTATTTTCCTATTTTGTTTTTTATTTGACAGCCTTCCAGATTGATTCTAGCCAAAATCATGCACTCTAATACATATCGTACTTGATATTAAAGTGAGAAGATGAGTAATTTATAGAACCCGAGTGAGAACGGTTTTCTTCTCTCAGCCAGCCTATACGGAATTGCCACCTCTGTTCAGGTAGCATAAACCATGCACAGAGAGTGCCAGGACAGGGACTGAGAAATCCCCTACCTAGAGGAATCCTGTGGTCTTTCTTCTCCAGGACTGAAGCTCGAGAACCTGCACCTCCTGTGGATGTCTGTAGTTCAACAGATCGGGGGCCAGGAGAAGGGTACCTCTGTCTTTGTGTGTGTGAGTCTCGAAGGCTCAGGCTCATCTCTGGAGATGGGGGTGGGGATTCACGACAATTCGTAATTCTGCTCAGGTGACTCAGCTTCAGGTGATGCTGGACGGCAGCATCATCCCTTACGCAGAAAGCTGAGAAACCACGACATCCGTTTGTTTCACATCTTGACTTTCAACAAATTAATATTGTCTCTACGGACTCCTTTCCAAGGAAAAAAATGACCCTAAAACTGCACTTCTTGAAACTGAACAATGCTGCCATCTCTAATAATTAGCAAGACACTCTGGATTTGCACTGAACTCCACCTGCCCCGCGGTGTTCTCACAATGCCCCTCAAGCTGCGCAGCAATGGCCCTTTCTTCGAGCGTGGTTAGGCGGAGGTCTGACTTCCGAGGGCCCTGCGTCTTCCGCGTTTTCTTCCGCCACGCCGCGGCCACCGCCACGGGGAGCCGAGGGCAGCGCGCAGCCGCCCGCCGCGCGGGGAGGCGGCCCGGCCCTGCCCCGGGCGCTCGGCGCGTCCCCAGGTGTGCTTGGAACGGGCGCGGGGCGCAGGCCTGCTGCTGCGAGGGCTGGACGGCTCAGGGGGAGCCTGGTGTCTGCACAGGGGACACGAGGCCGTCTGGACCGTGTCCCTGAGCGCAGGGCTTCCGCTGCAGGCCTTGGAACGTCCTGCCGCACTGGCCACTGCGCCTCGGAAGTCCCCCGGGGCCTTTCGAGGAGGCAGTGCCCTGGGGCCTCGGGCCGTCTCCGCCCTCCAGGGCCGTGCGGGAGCGGGCGCTGGGGCCCGGAGGCTTTCTGCAAAGCCTCCCTCCCGCCAGTCCTCTGCTGACTGGCTGTGCAGCTTGAACAAGTGGCTTCATCTCTCTGGGCTTCTTTTTCTTCATCTTTAAAATAAACCTCTTGGGCCAAAGGACTCTGCGGTTCTTTTCAGCTCTAAATGCTCGGATATTTGGTCGCCTGTTTAACGGAAATGCTGATTGAACTTGGGCTGAGGAGGAACTATTTTCCAGGCAGAGTAAGATAGCTAACTTGCTGCTCAGGCTTCAGAGGCCCAGTGTGACCCGAAGCGCGCGCTCTCAGACTCGGGGCCTGGGCAGCGCTTCCGCTGGTCTTCGATGTCTGACATCTGCCTGTATTTACGCGTGCACATGCTAGACATGTGCTGGACACAAGCTTCCTTGTCTTTGGTCAAGCCTAGTGGGGTTTGGGTTAATTTTTATTTTTTAGTAGGAGAAACTGGAGAGATCCCAAATAGATAACAGGGAAAAGCGTATCTAGTTCCATGGTCTTTTACACTACACACCTCCTTTTGGGAAGTGGGTGGGGACAGCATCCCCTCTGTTCATTATTTTGACCAGCAGCGAGCAGTGGGGACGGCGTTCTGCGGGTCCAGCTGCTCTGCAGCGTCGTGGTTGGACAGCTCCCTGCCGCCCTCCAGGACATGACAGGGCCTCGCGCGTGGACAGGCTGAATCTGCAGACAGGCAGCTTCCACAGGAAGAGGCGCACCGGAGACTGCTGCGGGCGTGGCTCATGGAACGTGCTGTGTCCGGGGACGAGGGGTAGGCCTGCAGGTGGAAGACCATTTGAGTTGGGCGGATCATCCAAAGGGAACACATCACACTCTCCGACGGACTCTAAACTTAGGGAAGACCAAATTCTGAGTGCCTGTCGTAAAAATCCCGTGTTCCACCATTGGCAACCAGACCACTGACCCAGTCATTTCCTGTATTTCTAGCACGAACTTAATCCATTCCAGTATGGAGGAAAACCCACCCACAGTGCTGTGTGGAAAAAAACAGTCCAAGAGAAGGATTGCGGACTAATTTGTACAAGAGGCTAACTCAAATATTTTCATTTTTATTTTTTTCCTTCTGAAGTCACAAAGTAAAATGGTTGAGGAATTCAAGATTAGCATGTAAGTGAGACTGAAATAGGACTACATTCTTATATTAGTTAAAACTCTTTTGGTTGCAAGGAACAGAAATCCAACTTAAGCTAGTTTAAGCCAAAAAAGAATTTTATTATGAGGCTACTTGGATTCAATGGAATCCAAAAGGGGAAGATAGATAGGCCTTGGGAGCAGCTAAAGTGGGAGCTCCAAGGCTGTCAGGTTTTGTTCTCCTTTCCTTGCCTCTGATTCTCTTTCTGCTGATTGGCATTTTCTCTTCCTCAGTCCACATGGTGGAACGGGGCTGCCAACTGCTTCTGCATTTGCACGTCTTCATTTTCAGACACCCAGGGAGAGGCTGACTTCTTTTGTCAGTTGCAGTTCCCAAATGCTGGGGGAGAATTCTGATTGGCTGGCTTGGGTCAGGCACCCACCTCTTGACCAATGGGCTGTGCCAAGGGCAAGGCCCACTGTTCCAACCTGCAGCCCCTGTGGCAGCCACGTGCACATGGAGGGCACGTGTGTGAGGTGGCAGGGGCCAGTCCCAAGGGATGGGCAGACAGTTCCCTGAAGTGAGGCTGGTGCTGAGCTGACAAAACAATAGGGGCCCATTACGATTCTCTACTGAAAGGGACACTATAGAAAAGTATTATTTATCTAGAAGCAGGACTAATATATTCCCCCTTGTGGTCGAACAGCAGTTATTAATTTCTAGCCCGTGGCCAAATAGTTAAATGAAAATAAAGTCTGTTTTTTAAAGTACTGTAAAACATTAATTAATTTTCATTTAACTTAGTTCACCTAATCTCCCTCAAGTTACCCACTGTTGCGATCTCGGAGCACGTTCATATACATTTTTATGAAATTCTTACCTGGCTCATCCAGGTGAGGCCACGGAACTAAGTTGCTGGTCTTCCCTTTCAGCTATTTAACAGCGATCCACATGCCCTGTGGGTGAGGCGGGAGCCATCAGACAACGGAGCACAACGAACAGAGATGTCGCTTTTCACTTTCTCCTTGTTTGCACCACAGGAAGGCAGCTCTGGGCAGTGGAGAGCTCTGCATTCGAAGCCGACAAGAAACACGTGCTCTGCCTGGGGACGCAGGAGTCGGTGAGCCCGGGCCTGGAGGTGCTGGGAGGGCTACTGTTGCTCAGTGTGAGCAAGGCCCTCAGAGCCAGGGTGTTGGCTGCTAACAAAGCTGTGTGAACCCTCCCAGGTGCTTCCAGTGTCACAGAGTGACAGTCAGGAACTGCCCTTGCCTATTGGGGGAGAGACTGAGCCCCAGGAGGACCTGGCTCTCTGGGGCTGAGGGAAGAGAAACACTCAGCTTGCTTTAGACAGCAGACACAGGCTGTTTGGGTGGACGTGTGGCTCCTCACTTCTTAGCAACTTGCTGTCCCATTGCTAAAGATGCAAAATAATCCGAGTCTGGAGGAAGCTCCTGGTCAGCGTTAGTCGTCAGGGCCCAGGAGAAGTGTAAGGCTTACTGACTCAGGGTGTCGCAGACCCTGCAGAATGCAGACGTGAGTATTTAGGCACCGTGGACTTTGTTGCTGCTGTTTTCGCTAGAACTATTGTGCTCTGGCTTTGGGGAGCTCTGGGGACAGACAGCGGGTGCCGCCTGGTGTCGCCTGAGTCCTGAGAGGCAGCTGGGCAGCCAGGATAGGAGCAGCACTTGTGCTGTGAAGGCGGCAGACCTGGCTTCAGATCCCCTTCGCACCTCAAGGCTGTGAGCTTGGGCGGACAGACGGCTCCTCGCTCAAACGGAGGGTGCCGCCACTCCCCGAGAAGGGCCAGGAGCACCGGGCAGACGTCTGTCAGGCTGCAGGAGCCATGCATCTGCCAGGCCGCTTTCAGGCACAGGTGACAGAAAATGGACTCAGACCAGATTGCAAAAAGAAGGGAATTTATTACTTTACGTATTGGGGACGTCTGGGGGTGGCAACGGCCTCAGGGACCACTGGACACAAGGAGGTGGAAGATGACATTAAGTTCTCTCATTCTCTCTTTCCTCTCCCCACCCCACTTCTTGGGTTTACTTCTGTATTTACAGCTGAGAAGAAGCTTTCCTCACATGCTGGGGGCATTGGGCAGGGACAAAGATGGCCTCGTCCCAGCTAGTGACTCCAGGAGGAGGAGGATGGCACCCTCGGGACACCTGTGTGTCAATCCCGAGGGAAGAACTCTCCCCTGCCCGCGGCGACGTGCCATCCAGGGGCCAGGCACTGGGAGCCAGGCCGGGGGTCACAGCCGCTGTGGGGGCAGCCTCAGCTCAAGCCCCCGAGCTGGAAGCAGAACTGTCGAAAGTCTCGAGGAGCCTAACGACAGGGGAAGAAGATCTTACCAGGGAGCCAGGGAGAGTGACAGTTTCTGCTCACAGCCTCCTGCCTAAGGAGACACATGAGCGGGGCATGTGGGAGGGTAAGGAAGAAGTGCTAGGTGCGGGGCAGATATTTATTAAGTGACTACTGTGCACTTGGCCCCAGGGGGACAGCAGTCCCCGCCATCACAGAACCCACTTACTGGTTAATGAAACAAACAAAAAATGATAGTAAAATATCGTAAGTGTCATGAAAAGAGAAGTATACAGCAAGTAGGAACCACGGTAAGGGGGGCCCACCTGGCTGAGGAGGCAGAGAAGACTTTTCAGCAGGAGTGATGGGACCATAGGAGTGAGTTGCACAATAAGGGGATGGAAGAATGTTTTGGGCAGAAGGATCAGCATGTGCAAAGGTCCAGAAAGAGATCCAGGCAGCTTTGAGGAGTCTGGTATTTCTTTCTCAGGCCAGGTGGCATGGCTGGAGCCCTGTGGGGGAGGGTGTTAGCTTCCTGGGGCTGCCGTGACAAATCACCACAGACTGGGTGGCTGCAACAACGGAAATTCCTTTCCTCACGGCTCTGGAGGTGGCAAGTCTGAGATCAAGGTGTCAGCAGGTGGCACTCTCTCCAGAGGCACTATGGGAGAATCCTTCCTCACGTCTGGAATTCCAGCTTCTGGAGGCTCCAGGCATTCCTTGTGGCTGTATATTCTGGTCCCTGCCTCCACCTTCACTGGCCTTCTACTCTATGTCTGTGTCTTCTCTTTTACTTCTTATAAGGACACTTGTCATTGGATTTAGGACCCACCCAGGTAATCCAGGATGATCTCCTCATCTCAAGACTCTTAACTTAATTACATCTGCAAAGACCTTTTTTCGAAATAAGGTGACATTCACAGGGCCCAGGCGTTAGGATGTGGATATTGTGGATATATCTTTTTTTTTTTTTTTTTGCTGAGGAAGATTGTCCCTGAGGTAACATCCGTGCCAATCTTCCTCTATTTTGTATGTGGGATGCCACCATAGCATGGCCACCAACAGAGGAGTGGCATAGGTCCACGCCCAGGAACCAAACCCAGGCCACAGAAGCAGTGTGTGCCAAACTTAACCACTAGGCCATGGGACTGGTCCTGGGCTTGTCTTTTTGGGGGCCTTCATCTAATCCACTACAGAGAGGAGACTAGTGAGAGAGATTCTAGGCTGATAGGCAAGCCCAGGTCCTGGGGAATCTGGACCTCACCCTAGAGCAGGCCAGTGACATTTCAATTTGCGTTCCAGAAAGAACACTCTAGTTGTTTTGTGGAAGTGGACCGCATGTGGGCAGAGAGATGGAAGCAGAGTGAGGTCTGCTGGGAGACTGATGCTGTGCTCCAGGTGAGAGATGACAGGGGCTGGGCTGGGGCAGTGGCTGAGTGAGGGATGGAAAGAGGTGGATCATAGATCTACCTAGGAAAGCAGGTCGACAGGACTTGGGACTGAGTGGCTGTGGGTGGCAGGCAGCAGGATGGAGGCAGAAGGATCATCATGGATAATATGTATCTTCCACTCTAATTTTCCCAGGAGATAGCACTGGGAGATGGAAAGAATGTTGGCTTTGGAATTGGCTAAACCCGGGTTCAAATCCCAACGCTTCCACTTCACCGCTTCTTGACCTTGGTTATGTTTCTTATTTTCTCTGAGCCTCAGTGTTTTCCTCAATAAAATGGAGATGATTCTGACTTCACAAGGCTCTTGGGAGAATTAAATGAGGACACACGCCGGCTTCTTGGCCCAGGCCTGAGCGCCACGTGGGCACCTCAAATGTGCTCAGTTCCCCTCCCTCCTGTGCTTGACCAACCCCCTTTCCTGCCCGTACTTTCCCCGGTGGGTCAGCTGTGCCCACCTCCGCCTTCTCTCCCATCTGCTTCCTGGGCAGCTGGCTCCCCCACCTGCAGCCTTTCTCTCCTGGGACCTGCCCACAAATTACCCTCCCCACTGTCCCGGAACCTTCGGCAGTCTCTCCTTGTTACTCATAAGCAGCACAAGCTGTGAAAGCAACAAGCTGTGAAATGGGTGGTCTCAGCCCCGTGGAGAGGGACCTAAAGTACTGGTTCGGTTTAGTCCCTGCTTTTGCGCATGCACGCACTCCTTTACGGGGGCAGGCCTCGTGCTAGCGCTGGGGACACAAAGCTGTGTGTCCCCGTGGTTCTCATCTCCTGCAGGTGACTAATTCCACCAGGCCACTGCTTTCTGTCTGCTCATGGGCTTTCCTGCCACGCTGATTTCCAGCCGCACGCTGCGGCCTTGACCTCTCGGCAGGTGATGCAAGCAGGAACCAGTCCGGGGATGAGAGAACGCCAGGATTCCCGCGCCGCCTCCCCGAGAAAGGACACGCTTCCTGCCCTACCTCTCGGGCATATTTTTGGGCTCAGTGCAATCCACTCAGTGGATTCCCTCCACGCCCTGTCTTGCCAGCTCCCTCCCGTTCATACTCATTGCTCTTAGTCTGCTCAACCGAGAGGCCAGGACTGGCATTTTATCGCCTCGCGACGATGTTTGCGAGCGTCAGCCGTCTCCCGCTGCGGCGCAGGGGGAGGCCCGGCTGGCTCTTGGCCCCGTCTGCCTGCGGCCTCGTGGCTCTCGGCGCGCCTTCCCGTTCCGATGGGGGATGCACGTGTTCCGATGGGGGATGCACGTGTCGGGAAGCCTCGTCACAAAGGCACAGACGCTGAGGCTTGTGGGAACGGTTCTGAGAGACCGCCTCACGCCCGCCACCTGGCAGAGCTGTTGATTACGAGGGAGGGAGAAGAGGTGTGCACCCCGGGAAGGCGGAACCCCAGGGGAGAGCGGAAGAATCGTTGCATTAGTTGATGAATTCATTTCTTCCACTCATCGTAGTGCAAGGCTCTGCGGCGTTTACCCAGAAGACTACCTTGTCCCTATCCCAGAGGACCCAAAAGAGACTGGAGAGAAGAGACGCTGCTTTCAGAATGTCGCCAAAAAAGCTGACACTTAATGGGCACCTCATGTTTAAGGGCTTTGTCACTCGATATAAATTCCTGCTCCTCTCTCCAACAACGTTTCAAGATGGGTATAAAAACCCACTTCACAGGTGAGGAAACTGAAGTTCAGAGACCTTCTCCAGGAGCCAGGGGAAATCTGCCTGTGAAAATTCAAGCGAAAAAACAAATGAAAGGGATTTTGAGGCATTACAAAAGTTTTATTCCTTTTACAAAAGAATTCAGTTATTGACTCCTTTAAGTTTTGAGTGATTCTAGAATTTTCATGGTACGGTTTCCCTTCTCTGATTTACCCCACAACTTCAGGAGCGCCCCTGTCAGGGCTTTGCTGGCGAGTGGCTGGTTGCTCAGTCTGCAGGAGCCTGTAGCCGCAGCTTGGGCCTCATTCGCTGATTCCAAAAGTTCCTGTGAGAAGGCCCAAAGAGAGATGTCAGAGCCAGAGGGAACTTAGATTCTCTCAGCCAAGTCTCTTCTTATGTAGGTATGGAAATTGAGACCCAGAGAGGTGAAGTGACCGGCCTGAGGTCACACAGCTGGTTAGTGATGGGAGGTGACACTTACTTTTGCCCCACACTCCTTCTGCCGTTCTGGCCTGCTCAGCATGGTAAAGGAGATGGCTCCCCCCAGTCATCTGTGGCCCATGGGTGTTCTAGGAGTGATGGCAGTCACCTCCTACTTGATGGAGCGAACGGCAGTGTTGTTGCTGCCACAGTTTACATGCTCCGGGACACGCACAGCCAGTCTGTACGTACCCTCTGCCGGGAGTCCGACTTCCCTGGTGCCGAGTGGCGAAACCCAGCGAGCAGCCTCTCCCTGTCTCACCACTGCTGCGCATTAAGGGGTCAGTTTACATTTAATTCAAGTTTGGCATTTCTGAGCTGAGGTGGCCTTGCTTTGGCTTTCTGAAAAAAGCATGCAGCCCTGGCCTAGGAGTCTGAGTTTCATATAGTAGGTTCCAGTACCAGAGGGAGCTGGCTAGTACTTTCTGGTCTTTCTGAACTGAACATAAAATCTGCATGTTTCCTTCTTCTTTGTTCCTTTTTCAGAAGTGTATAGTTCCTCAGATTCTGAGGAGGGGAGGCTGGGAGAGAGGAGGCCCATACAGAACAGGGGGCCCTCCCCTTCAGCACTTTCGCAGCCTCTGTGCTCCCCCATCCTCAGGGAGCTGTTGCAGCTCCATCCTTGGCGCTGAGGATGAAGTGAGAAGGGGCCTGGGAACTGCCCGGCTCGGTGTCTGGCACACAGCAGCCCTCCCTGTAAACGCCGGCTATTACTGTTACAATAGCTGCTGTTATTCTCCTGACTTCCAAGTTCTCTGCACACCCCCCATGGACCACTTCCTGTGAACACAGGGACCTGGAGAAGAGGGGATGGGAGAGTGGGATAGAAGTGAGGGGGCGTGAAGGTTAGTGAGGGAAACAGAGCAGCCCACTTGCTCAGCATGCAGGCTCAGCACCTCCTCCCTGCCTGCGACGTCCTTCCCGCTCTCTGACTCTGGAGCACCGCCAGCCCCCAGGCGCCCCCTCCCTGGCTCTGCACAGCCACTGCGTCTACTGCCTGGGGTTGCACCGCTCTTCTCACAGCTGCCTTCTCGGAGCCGACGTGCGCTCTCGGCTGCTGAGACTCTGTGATGTCAGGCACTTGACACCCACTGCCTCTTCTGACTTTCACGTTGACCTTATGCAGTAGCTGTGTTCCCATTGTGCTGGATGAGGACACGATGTTCACAGGAGTTAAGTGACTTGTCCAAGGTCATCCGTGGAGTGACAGTGCAGAGAGCCGGGCTCGGGGCTGCTGACCCCCAGCACCTGCTCTGGCGCTGCTGCTGCTGGCACTGCAGGAAGACGTGCTCACAGACCTCCAACTGGCAATGCAGCTGACGGACAGGGCCGTCTCCTTTTCTTATGCGTACGTTACTGTTTTCCAGGTTTTTTTCAATGAGCCTGCATTACTTGTGTAATTGAAAATAACATTGATGATCACTGACAGCGTAGGTGCTTACCAAGCACTGGACAGGTGTCATCTCATTGATTCCTCATGCGAGCCTAGGTGAGGAGCCTTTGAGCAACATCCTTGCTTTCCAGAGGAGGAACCAAGCTGTCGGAAGTGAGAGCACTGACCCACTGTTGTACGGTCAATAGTGGCGGCAGAGCGGGCTTGGGTCCAAGACGGCCCAACAGAGCTTATTGCTTCCAAGTGGAAATGAAACTCTGTCTTAGGAATAAAAGAAGCATTCCATTTAATATGAAATGTCCAGAATAGGCAAATCCATAGAGACAGAAAGCAGATTAGTGGTTGCCAGGGGCTGGGGTGGGGGGTGATGGATGGGGAGTGACTGCTCATGGGTATGGGGTTTCCTTTTGGGTGATGAAATGTTCTGGAACTAGATAGTGGTGATGGTTGCACGACATTGTGAATGTCCTAAATGTCAAAAACGGTAAATTTTATATTTGTGTTTTACCACAATTTAAAAAATGTAGAAAAAAGGCAAGAAGAGGAAAAACTATTACTAATCATTTCCAGGGGCAGTTACATTTTGGAAGCTCTTTTCAAGAAGGAATACAATTTCGTGAATAACAAAGAAGAAGAAGACCACAGGGATGGGAATCCCGAGGGCCTGGAATGGGAATCAGAGGGCCTTCAGGATTAGCTCTTCTGCCTAAGGGTCTGTGGGTTGAAGCCACACCATCTAAGGGTCACAGTGGGCTGAAGGCTGAGTGCTTTATGTGGATGGTTCATCGAATGCTCGTTGTAACCCGGGGCAGAGTTACTTTTATCACGCTCATTGCGTGGATGAGAAAGCTGAGGTGTAGAGAGGGCTGAAGGACGTGCCCAGCATCACGATGCCTGTAAATGGCAAAGCTGGGCTTTGATCTCAGGTGGCCTGACCTCCTGGCCCACCATTTTACCTGCAGCTGTTATAAATCTGTGTGTCCTGTGCATCACCCGTGCGTGTGGCACTGTCCAATTTCACTCAGTGGAAATAGTGCTGTCGTTATCCTTCCCGCTTTCATCAGTGATAACTTGTCCAATGGGATACATGCTTCAGATACACTGAGGTTGATGAAACTGCTGAATGTGGGAACCCCAGCAAGGCTATGCCAGGTGATGGCAAATCAGGTTCAAATTCACCTGTGCCCTGAAGGTGGCATTTGGTGGGGAGCAGCAGAGGAGATGTGAGCTCCTTGCCTGTTCCACCCAGTGGAGAGCCCGCTGGGCCTCCTTCTGTGGTCCTGTCTCTGGTGGGCGTGGTGGCTGCTGCCCCCGCACCCCCCGGGCTGTGGCATAGTGGCCCACACTGTGGTGGCCGCTGCAGCTGTCCAGGAAAGGCCAACAGGAAAATAGCTCTACCATGGTGGAAGGAGAAGAGCATGTAAAGATTGAAAAACAAAATAAAAAGCCAAACCAACAATCCTCTGCCATAGATATTCTTTAAAGTCCGGGTGGGGCTGGAGTTATGCTGTGTGTGTGAAGAGACACCAGTGTAAGCCACTGTCGATTTCATCATTCAGGCTCTGCTTGGATAAATAACAACAAAAACAGCAATAATCACCCAATGCTCTGCGGGTGCCTGCTCTCCACATAAGAGTTGGGGGCAGAAGCACGAAGTCTCGGATCCTGAAACTTCAGAAGACACAGAGAGTAAGTCTCAGCCACCCCCTGTTACTGCCACTGTTGACTCCAGGGCCACCTGCCACCATTTCCTCTGCTCTGCTCAAGCCCCCGCTTCCTCTGTCCCCAGTCTGATCAGCTGATGGCTCTGTCAGTGCCCTCCCCTCTCCTGCCGGCTCCCTGTCTGTGCCCTGGGTCAGGGCTGGGTTGTCTCCTGCCTGGACTTTCGAAAACCTCTCTGGGTTTCCTGCTGTGGGACTCGTCCGTCTTTCTTAAGCCACCAGCTGCTGCGCCGCCAGAGTGAACCTGCTGAAGCACAGGTTGCGCCAACTCTCTCCTCGTTCCAAATCCTGCAGTGGCTCCTCTCTCACTCCCAGAATAAAGCAGACACTCCCCAGCCTGGCATTCAGTGCACGTGGGCATCTGGTTTCCTCCAACCTTCCATTCATTACTTGTTCAACACATATTCCTCCATGTGCCAGGCAGTGGAATTGCCTCTGTGGGCACATGAAGACAAAGTCCTGGGTCCTTCTCTCAAGGACCTTCCAGAGTAGTGGGCTCCGCAGCCAGAGTGCTGTGGAACTACATGACGTGAGCCCCTAATCCAGTCCCAGATAGTCCGTGAAGGCTTCCTTGAAAAACAACTTGTCGAAAGTCACTAGATGTCACTTGAAGAAGGCAAAGGAGGGAGCCAGATAAAGATGGGTGGATGTGGGGTGGACAGGGAAATGGAGAGAGTGATGATGGTGAGAGGCCCAGAGATGAAAGAACAGGAGCAGGTCCATATGACTATAGCCCGAGAGGAAAGTGACAACATGAATGAGTGGGTCCAGATTACAAAAAGCTTGAGAAACCTGTCAGAGAGTTCACACTTAATCCTGAGAGCAACGGCAGGCCAGTGAAGCATTTAAGCAGAAGAGTAGTATGAACAGATTTGCGTTTTAGAAGGATGATTCTGTGCCAGTTTGTAGGAATGGTTAGAAAGGGGGAGAGAGGCGGGAGATGAGTCAGGAAGCACTTTGAGGAGTCCAGGCAAGAAGTGATCATGACGTTGGGGTGGATGGAAGTGGACAGATGTGAGGAGACATTTGACATATTGAGTGGGCAGGTCTTGGCAGTTATTTGAGGTAGAGGATGAGAGAGAGGGAGGTGACAAGCCCATTTCACAGGTTTCTGGCTGGGGCAACTGTGTGGACGCTGTACCATTACCTGGGACGGGTAGGTCCCAGGTAGGATGAGCAGGTCTCAAGTCTGGGTATGGGTGAGGGTGTGAGAGACTGTGAGCTCAGCTTCGGCCATATTGAAATTCAGTGTCTATGACACACACAAGGAGAAATGTCACTGTGATTGAGGAAACACAGAAAGCTGAAGACAGAACCTGAAGAACACCAGCATTGAAGGGTGGGCTGGGAAGGAGAGCCTGCGACAGAGGCACAGAGGGAGGAGGCGTAGAGGCAGGGGGAAACTGGGGGAAGTGGGTCCTAATAGGACGCCAAGGAAAATAAGGGCAGAAGAGAGCTCAATGGCTGTCTTGAGCAAGGAGGTTGTTGATGACCTTGGCAGGAGAAGTTTCTGAGGAGTTGGTGTTGGTGGGAGAGAAGCCAGAATGCAGTGGGTTGAGAAGTCATCTGAGGTGAGACACTGGAAACAGTAAGTGAAGATGACTTCTGCCAAGAACTTCAGCCGAGAATGGGGGAGAAAAAGCAAGGACTGAGTCAGGGTAGGAAACATCTTCAAAAGGGGTTTCTTTCTTTCCTTCCTCCCCTCCCTCCCTCCCTTCCTCTTTCTCGTCCTCCCTTGCTTCCTCAATAGGGGAATCCTGAATGCTTCACACTGGGAAGATGCCTGTGGAGCAGGTGCAGGCAAAGACCCAGGAGGGGGAGGGAATGATCCATAGAGAGGGCTGTTGGGGAGGCAATCGGAGCCTGGGTGGAGAGGTGGCCCCGGGGAGGAGACAGCTCCCTTTCACGGTGGCGGAGAGCAGGACTGGGCGTCAGGGCGGATTAGCCTGGGGTTTGGGGCCAGGAGTCGGGGACGCCATCAGCTCATCCTTTCCGTCCTTGCTTTGAATTGCTCCTGAGCAAAAGGGGCTACACACACCCCTTCGCACGTGTGTCCGACTTTTCTCCACTTCACGGCACTTGCTCAGTGCTTTCCTCTTTTTCACATGCCCTTCATTCTATCTTTACGTGGAGAGGTGTATCCAGATTCTGTGGGGCCTGACGTGCACACAGTTTGGGACAGCCTCTTTAAGAAAAAGAATGCTAAAATATATTACTTTGGCAAATTTTATAAAAATATATGAAAATGTGAACATATTTCTATGGCTCCTCCTAGGAGCTTGCAAGGAACCCATGCAAGCTAGAGTCCCTGAAGATGGAGCTTCTTCAGCTTCCTGTTAAATCCTCCTTGATTTAAATGTTCAAATCTATTCAAACTTCAAAGTTGAACAAAGAATTTGAGTAACAACAACAACAAAACAAAGCAAAGAGCCCCCAAACAAAGAAACAAAAAGCTTCTTCCATGAAGCCCCCAGTGGGAGGAAGTGGGGAGAGCCTTGGTTCCTCCTCTGTCACAGGGGGCTCGGGGCATCTGCCTCCTGTTTGTGAAGATTGAATAAGGTAACAGATGGGAGTGAACCGGAGTAGTTCCTTTCCCATGATTGGTGCTTAATAAACGTTTGCTGAAGAAATAAAATAATGCATGAACTTGGCTCCCTCTTCCCACTTTGACCTGCATGTTACTTCTGGTGGGCTCATCTTAATCTTCCTGAGAGGCTCTGAATACCTTGTGTGTATCTTGCTATTTTGAGTCCTTTACAAGGCCTATCAGGGTGTCTTGAGTGTAGTGAGCATTCAATACATTTATGGGACGAATGGACTCATAAATGAACCGGGGTGTATGAATCTCTGCTTTAAGAAGGAAGTTCATGGTCAGCAGATTGCTTAGCGCTCCACCTAAATGAGTTTTCTGGTTGAAGCTGTCAATTCTTGGTGCCCACACTGGTGATCACTTAACAAAAGAACAGGAAGGACTGGCTCCTGGCGGACAACACACATTTGGCTGAAGCAACAGAATGTGGGAAGGCAGGGCCTTCCACCAACTTTCAGAGTGTGGTTGGCAGAATTAGGAAATTTTAGGACAAGACAGTGTGGAGCATGGCTTGGACTAAATGTGATAAATTAGGCAAAAGCTGTCAAATGTAATTCAGAACGACCAGTCTAATGAATATGTAGTATAATATGGGTGGATTTCTTATTCTGTTCATTTTGAATACATTGCTGCTCAGGGAAAGTGTGTTTCTAGAGCCACCCGCGTGGGGAGAAAGCACTTTACTGTTTACTTCTCAAGGGCTGCTGTGAAGATTGAATCAAAAAAATTATATAAAAGTGTTTAGTAAACTGTAAATACCACATGAATCTCTTTTATTATTGCTACGATTATTGCTTCCCTGGCCTGATCGCTCTCCCCTCTCTTCTCACAATCTCTATGTTCCACCAGTTTCCTTCAAGTGTCAGTGCCCCAAACATATGCGTGGATTCTTAGGGCTCACTGTCCCACATGACCAGGGTAACCTGCCCACACCCAGACCTGTCTACTTTCCAGATTCTGAGGTCCTTGAGAATAGAGATGATGCCAGACTCATTTTATCCCTCAGTCCCGAGAACAATGCCTGGCACACAGTGGGAGCTCAGTAAATGTTTGCGGATAGATAATACTCTAAGATGATGGGAAAATAGTTCTTGTGTGATTTCGTCTGGATCATTTGGTTGCACGGCCTTCTCAAGGAAGGTAAATTTAGTTCCCAAAACACCAGTCCCCTTCGTTATTCCTAGGAAAGCAAGTCCATAAATAGTTCTTGCTACTCTACAAATCTTGAAAAAAATGCCCCATTTCCTTCTGGAAACTGCAATATTCCTGCTCTGATGTAACTTCTAAAGCACCCTTAACATCACATTGAAGGAGGCAGCTCTTTGCAGTGAAAAAAGCCCCAACGAGATATCCAAGGATGTGGGCTGAAATCCACATGGTCTTGTCTAAAGCTTGCCTTCTTGGAAGCCTCAGTTTCCTCTTGTGTAATGTGAAGATGATAATCCTGTCCTGCCCTCCCATTGGGGCTGTTTCTAAGATCACTAGGATAATGCAGGCCTCTACCAAAGTCCCACACGCTTATGCTTCCTCTTCTTAGGACAATCTTTTTAGGTGGAGACTTGGTAGACATAAAAGACATTTATTGATAAACATTGGTAAAGGGTCACAAATGAAAGGGAAATACTAGGAAAATGTGGAGCAACAGCACTCACTGGGGGCAGATCATTGGTAGTTGTTACCGGGTGGATTATGCTACGATGGGCAAATGGGACCATGTGGTGGGAAGAATGAAGGCACAAAGCATAGAGGAGGTGATTCTGGGGCCTACCCTCCCTACCCCTCCTTTCCTCCTCTTACAACCGAGAAGCTTGGTCCCAGGATCCCATCCTCTCCCATCTCCTCAGGACCTTGCATCATGCTGGTCGCATCCATATGCAACATCTCTCTCAAAACTGGGCCCTTCCCACTGATATGCTCAGTCTCTGCCATCTTAAAAGATATCTTCCCTTCATCCCATAAGCCCTTGTCTCCATCTGTTTCTTCCCTTCCACAGCATCTTGATAGAGTTGAATACGCACTAGCTCCATTTCCTCATCTTGTATTGTCGTGTTAGTCTTCCATTTCTCCACAGAATCGGCCCTTGGTAAGAACCACAGGGTCCATGTTTCTAAATTCAATAATGCTTTGCAGTCTTCATCTTGTGATGTCACTCCCTCCTCAAAATGCTGCCTTCCAGCTGGTGTCTGTGACAGCACACTCTCCTGATTGTCCTCCTGTCTGTGGCTGCTCCCTCTCAGTCTCTGTGGTGGGTTGAATTAAGCCTCCCAAATGATGTGATCAAAGTCCTAACCCCCGGCACCTGGGAACGTGACCTTATTTGGAAACAGGGTCTTTGCACATGTAATCAAGTTAAGATGAGGTCATCAGGGTGGGCCCTAATCCAATAACTGGTGTCCTTATGTATAAGAAGATTAGGACACAGAGGGAAGATGGCCATGTGATGACGGAGGCAGACATTGGAGGCAGAGAAAACGCATCCACAAAACAAGGAAATCCTGAGGCTGGCCCCGTGGCCCAGTGGTTAAGTTCGCTCACTCCGCTTCGGCGGCCCAGGGTTTCGTCGGTTCAGATGCTGGGCGCAGACACGGCACTGCTCATCAGGCCATGCTGAGGCGGCGTCCCACATAGCACAACCAGAGGCACTCAAAGAAGACTGGCAACAGATGTTAGCTCAGGTGCCAATCTTTAAAAACAAACAAACAGGTTCTGAGGCCAAGTTCAACCAGAAGCCTTGCTTTCTCAAGACAGTGCAGAAGGAGAAGGGACCTGAGCAGCTGGAGAGAAGACCAAGGTCGGTGTCCACAAGGCTGAGTGTCCTGCCCCAGGCTAGGCTGTAATGCTCAGAGTCAAGAACAAGCAATCAGTGGGAGTAAGCAGCTCAGAAGGAAGCCTGTGAACACAACGACAGTGCTGGGGGTCCCCTACCACAGGGTACCTGATACTCAGCGGGGTGGCTACTTAAGGGCCTTCTGCCATGGTGGGCAGCCACCCTCCTATTAAGCATTCCCCAGCCTCGGCTAGAAACATCTCCCTCCTCCCTCCTGCCACCAGGACGAACCATACGACACTGCCGACAGTCCACTCTGTTCGTCCTACAAAAATGGCAATTTCATATGGTTCAGTGTAATAGACCAAGAGCTTCTGATGGCAGAGCCGCTGTTGTTTTCATCTGTTTCTCCACAAGTCTTGCCATGTAGTGGATAAAATAAATACGAACCAAAGAAAAACTAACAAACAAACAAAAAACAAGGAATGCCAAGGATTGCCAGAAGTCATCAGAAGCTTAGGAAGAGGCAAGGAGGGACCTTCCCACAGAGCCTGCAGAAAAAGTATGCCCTCGCTGACACCTTGATTTCAGACTTCTGGCCTCCAAAACTATGAGAGAATAAATTTCTCTTGTTTTAAGTCATTAAGCTGTGGTACTTTGCTATGGCAGACTGAGAAACTGATGACGCCTCCTCTCAGGCTCATCCTATGTTAACCGTAGGTTGTCCTAAACACTTAGTTCTAGACTTCTCTTCATCTTTTGACGTATCCTCCTCCCTAGGAGACCTCCTCCACATCTATGCTTCAGCCACGGCTTCTCCACCTGTAAATCCTCCCCGGCTTTCCGAGCTGAGCTCAGACCTGACTCCTGCGGGGAAGCCATGTGCAGCGGATGCTGTCAGTGCCCTCCCACATCCCCGGCGCTCCTCACGCCTCCATCAGCTTCCCACTGCGGCTGCTGTCTCCCACGTGCTCTCTCTGGCTGCAAGAGTGAGTGGGGCAGAGCAGTGGAGAATGAATGCTCCAGGAGCCACCCTCCAGCAATGATGGATGGGAGTTGGAGAATGCACAACTCAGCTTCCTCACCCCCTCAGTGACCTAGAGCATCTTCCAGAGGCCCCAGCAGACTAAACCTCACTTGCCCACAGGATCACATGCTCATCAACTTGCACCATATTGGCTTTTGTCTCTGTCTCATGTCTCCCCTCTCCTACCACACTTCCTGAGGTCATCTCCCAAAAAGACTGCTAGCCCTCAAATCCTTATCTCAGGGGAAATCTAACCGAGACACTGAGTCTGAATCACCAGCCTGGCACGGATTCTCCAGGTATTCTTCTGATAGCACGATAAGCCTTGGCCGCACAATGTTTATATGCACATATTTCTTTTTGTAATTATTTGAGTAATATCTGTTTCTTGTCCTAGAGCCGGGGAGTAAACAACAGCCCTCAGGCCAAATCAGATGTGACTATTCATTTCCGTACTGTCAACGGCTCCTTTTGGGCTATGACAGCAGAGCTGAGCAGTTTCAACAATGACCTTATGGCTTGCAAAGCCAAAACTGCCTGACCTTTGGCAGAAAAAGTTTATTGACCCCTGTGCTAGGCTATAAGCCTGTGTCAGTTAGCTTTGGCTGTGTAAGAAACCACCTCAGAACTTAATTGTTTAAAGCAACCACCATTTATCTAGCTCCCAGCTCTACGAGCTGGCTAGGTAGCTTTTGTGGTCTAGGCCTGATCAGCTGATTTCTGCTGGGCTCTCTAATGTGCCTGTGGTCAGCTGGTGGGTCAACTGGAAGCAATGCTCCTAGGATGGCCTCACTCCCATCTTAGAAGTTGGCAGCTGTTGGTCAGCGAGACAGCACGTTTGGGCCTTGTGTCTCTCACCATCCAGTAGGCTAGCTTGAGCTCTTCACATGGTGGTGGCAGCGGGGTTTCTAAGAGCAGCCACACAAGACAAAGCACAGGCAATTTTCAAGCTTGTGCCTGTATCGTGTTGGCTAATATCCCGTTGGTCAAGCAAGTCATATGGCCAAGCTTAGAGTCAAAGTGGGAAGGCACTCAAAGGCATGGTGGGGTGTGGAGACAAGAGGGGAAGAGCCTGTGGCTACTTTCCCGATTCTCCAGGAAGCTCTGTGGGGCAGTGGCCCTGCATGTGTTTGCTCACCATTCTATGTTGATGGAGAAGGCACAGTGCCTGGACGCAGCAAGTGCTGAATAAATATTCATTAAGTAAATGAATAAAACTTACCTGCTTGATCAGCAACTATCTTTTATTGAGCCTTTGCTATATATGGGTGCTGTTTTAACTATCTCACATACATTATCTAATGCTTACAATGTAAGGTAGACATTATCAGTACCACTTTATGGACAAGAAAGCTAAGCCTTAGAATCCATAACTTGCCCCATATAACACAGATAGGAAGAGAGAAGTCAGAATTTGAAACAAATTTGTTTAATTCCTATGCTGTTAACCACTACTCTAGGATGCTCTTATTATTTTTTTACTAAAGGCTTCAAATTTTTTATAGTTTAAAATTTCTTCCTTTATTTTTCTATTTTAAAGTTCTCACCAGGGTGTTCCTTGCTTCTCTCGGCCTCTCGCACCCCTCTCCTCGCAGGTCCAGAGGTCCTGTTAACACCTCATGCAGATCTCCCATTCCAGGGTCAGCCAGCACTTTTGAGTTAAAAAGTAAGCTGTGGGGCAACCAACAGCTCCATGCCTAGAATCCCTGCTCTTGACACTCAGCAAAGTTGAGGGCCACCACTTCACCCAAGAAGGCAGTAAAGCCAGCCCAAAGGTAGCTGCTGAGAGGTGGTGAAACAGCCTTGTTTGTCTTCTCTCTCAGGCCTTTCAGTCCTATGAGAGGCAATCCATGGATCAAGATCAAAATGGTCTCTAGCAAGCACAGTCTTCTAAATGACCATCATTTATTCAGAAGTTGATAGTTAATCAGCTCCACAAATGTTTATTTAACCTTTACTGTAGTCCAGCCATCATTCTATTCACAATCGGGAAACATAAGTGAACAAGAGCCCTGCAGTAAAGACGCTCATCATCTAAAACATAGTTATTTGACAATGTATTGAGTGTACTGGTAGAGACATGCCTGCAAGTACAGCAGCCGGGCCCTGAACTAGGTTGGGGTGGGAGGTTTGAAGGGGAGGATGGGAATTCTCTCATACAACCTTTAGAATCCAACTCAGGTTCAAGCAAGGCTGGGTCCAAAACACTATGAATTAAGTGAGTGGTCAAGTTCATAGACTGAAGCGTCAGATAGACTGGGGTTACACTGCTGTTTCCACCATTTGTTAGATATGCAATTTTGGAAAAGATAATGTCTCTAAGCATTAGTCTCTTCATTTATAAAATGGGCTAAGAATAGTATCTGCCTTGTAAGGTTTTTGTGGCAATTAAATAAAAAATATATATGTCAAGTGCTTAGCACAATTTGGGCACATGGTAAACATCCAAAAAGTGACTGGTGTTATGAGGGGGGAGGCAGCCGTGGTTCTGGTAGTGGCACTCCAAACTTTTCATCATTCCTCACCCTCTTCTCCAGCTCCAGGCCAGCACCCAGTAAGAAGGGGTCTGGAATTCCCCTGCATGTAAAGAATGGCTTCCCTTAACACAGCCAGCGTTCCTGCTCTTGAACCATTCTGAATCTTTTTGATTTCAGATTTATCTCCCATTTTTCATTTGTAGTTTGACCTTTGTCTATCTGTCTTGGTAAAACTCTTTTTGTACTGACCTCTGGCTTTCATTTTTGCCTGGGACTGATGTTGTCCCTTTGGATTGTGTGATTTGGGGGCCGCTCCAGGCAAACATCTTACCTGACTTCACCTGAGCAACAGCCTGATCCAAGCTTAGTCCTTAGAAGTTGACCAGATGGCAAATTGAAGACAAAGCTTGACAAGAATTTGAAGGGAGGAACGTGACAGTGCTGTGGAGAGACGGGGGAAAGTCAGCCTGGCCTAGACTTCTTCACACCAGTTTGGTGGGCGGGAACAGCCAGCCTCCGCGATGTGACTCATTTTGTGCGACACAGAAATCATCCTTGCAGCCTCGTAGCTGACCTTGTGTCCCTCTGTGAGTATATGTATGTGTATGTTAACATTCATACAGAGCCTTCAGATGCGCGACTATAACTTGACATCTTCTAAAAATTCATCAGTTTATTTATTAATTTTAGCAAACTGGTTTCAGCCACAGGAAATTAGAAGCTAATTTTTCAATAAGCAATGTCTCCAGGGATAGTTCACAAAATCAACGAGGAAAATACCTGGCCAATCTAATTCATTATCACAATCAAATAATGTTAAAAGGTTATTTGTGGAATAATCTTAAATTAGAGAATTATATTAGCAGCTTGAATCATTATTGATTATTTGATTATTGGCCATTTAAAAACTGTCTCTACTTTTGAGATTTTAGACCAGAATGAGATTTATAGCATCCTTCTTTAATTCACTGTACCCTGTCACAAGATGTTTTGCCGTATTGCTGAATGAGCCCTGGGCTTACCTAGATTCACGCCATGGCTCCTTCATTTGATGGCAACCTAGGGCAAGTCAGACATTCTTTCTGAGTCTTGAGATCCGCATTAATGAATGGGGAGAGTAATACTAGTTTTACAGAACTAATACAAGGATTAAATGAGATTATATTTATGAAGGTACTGTCTAATAATAATAACAAGCTTTTATGGAGTGCTTATCATGTGCTAGGAACATGTATGAGTTCTTAGCACATAATGATATATTTATTGACTTATTTAATCTTCATAAAACTCTATGAAATAGCTATTATTACTCCCATTTTACAGATAGGAAAACTGAAGAACCAGGACCCTTAATAATTTGATTGAAGTTCTCACAATGAATAAGCAGTGGCACAAGACTTTGAGTCCAGCTAATCTGGCTCCAGGGCTCACATATTAACCACTACAATCCATGCCTAACCACCAGGCAACACTGCCTCTTTGTGCCTCCTACATCAGTGTTCAGTGCACAGTTGGTGCTCAATAACCATAAATGTAGCTAACTATTGGAGTACTCACCAGATTGTAAGCGCTTTTGAAGATAGCATAGTGTCTTATTCACCTCTGTATCTATCCTTCACAGATGCTAGCGCTGGGCTTGGAATAATAGAAACTCGGTATAGCGTGTGTGTGTTTTTAATTGGAAGGGTGGGATTGGGGGAGGGGAGGAGGGGTAAAAGGGATAAGATAAAGATTTCACTAATTGCATAAGTAACCTGAGGTCTAAAGATGTTACAATCTCCACTCAGAGTCTTTCAGGGAAACGCCGTCTCTAACGCACACCAGTAAATCCGAGCCAGGCTGAACTCTGCCTAGACTACCTCAGGTCGGAGAAATCAAGCCTGGACACACTCTCCCGGAGAAATATTGGTAGGTAACAAAGAAACAAAGTCGGAACAGTTGGTGCATTAATATCTGAAATGTAACTCAGATGAAGTCATATCTAGATTTTGCCAATTTTTAATTGCTTCCAGCATCTTAAACACCATGTGCCAAAACCTTCCATCCACCTCATTTGCCAAGCACCTCTGCTTCCCAGTCACTGGGACTCAAAATCCCCATCTTTGAACCCCCCCTCCCTGTGCACGCCCCCTGCCGCCACATACTCAGTTTCCAGGGCCACAGACTCAACCTTCTCCATGTCATTCCCACTGGACCTGCACTCCTCATTCTTCCCTGCTGTCTACTGTCGCCAAGGCCTCCTCACTGACCTCTCTCCTGGTCTTGTCTTTCTCCCATCAGTTCTGCACTGCTGTTGACTTCGTTTTCTAATTGCAGTTCTGAGTATGTCGTTCCCCTGCTGGAAGACCTTCTGTGGATTCCCATTGCCTGCGGGAGTACATACTCCTTGAATTCATGGGCTTTTATCACATGACCCAGTTGAATAATTCAGGTTTTATTCCCTCCCCCTCTCATATTCAACCTCATACTCTACACCTTCACCCCAGCATACTATTTCTAGTTCCACAGCTGCCTTCCAGGCTTTTTGGACTGGCTCTTCTCTTCAGCTGCAACCTCCTCTTTCTCACCTGCCTTTCAATTCAAATACCCTTATTGCTGTTTACTAGCCAAGCCCAAAGAGACATGTCATCCAGGGCAGTGAGGGTCTTTTAATTTCTCTTCTCTCCAGGCACATTGTCTAACATCTGATGCTCGTCAGCTGTCAGGACACCTCAATCGTTTCTTCATTACCTTCTGTGCTTTTATACTTGTTTCATCAAAGGATAGCCCATCAAATCTGAACCTCGTCTTTCTGTGGGACAGGCCTACCCCGCCTAACTTGTTTACTTAGTGGTCTGTGCAGATTATTTTGAGGAAGGCTACTTTCAAAGCAGCCTATCTAGCCATGGACATGCTTCCATAAAAGGAAAGGCAGAGTGAAGAGAGAGGGGCCAGATCCAGCAGCCAGGGGCCAAGAGCTACGCGCGCGGAGGTGGATGGGGAGGGCAGGAGAGGGAGGAGTGCCTGTACTGTGGGGCTAGGGGCTCGCTTCTTTTGCCCCTTTAGATACACATTGTTCCTCAAATGCCATGAATAAAGTGACTAAGTCGAATTCTTTTCCTCCCAAGCAGGATCATGACAAGTCTCAGTAGAAGGTTTGGATTCAGCCAAGAGAAAATACATGTTTTTCAGATTTGGAGATTTGGAGATAGGCTCATTTATGATAGAATTGGCATTACCGTCACCCTACCGATCACTGGGCAAGTTATTTCATCCACTTCTGTACTTTGCAGAATCTAGGGCACTATCAGGCTGGGATCCAGTACCCCATCTGCTTTAAACAGATGATAAGTTACTTATTCTAGAAGTCTTTAACTCCTGTCCCAAGTAGTGGATGTCATTTCCTGCTGGGCTCTTTATTCCAGCTAACCTCTTATAAATGGCTCACTTGAGATGGACTTAAGAAAAATCCTCTCCTATATCCAAAATTGTTTTCCTGAAATACAGACCCCTTAATTTGCTATGCATCCCTTTAGAACTCTATGACAACTTTCTCCTCAATAAATTTCAAGTCTAGGTCATCAATATTTTGTCTGAGGATGATGAAGAATTTGGGTGTATTAGTCCATAAGCATTCACTGCTGTAGTCTTTTTCATTTCACCAAGGAAAATGTCAAGAGCAACCTATGACTTTGGCTGTGTGGAACATCTTTCACACAACCATAACATCACAAGGAGACTTTGATCTCATAGGGAGCAAGCAGGAAATCTCAGAATCAACAATTAGCTGTACATACTTCTTCAAAGTCAGAATCATAACATAACTCAGTTATTTTTTTGAGTGCCAATATGCTCATAGCACTCTGCTAGGCACAGAGGGAGAGGCAAACATGATGATGGGAAAATGAGAAAACAAATGAAACGGAGTCATTGCCCTTAAAGGAGTTACAGGCAATCCTTGTTATTAGCAGTAGTTATGTCCTATAAGATCACTACAAACACTGAATTAAGTGAATACTGAGTTATTCCTCCAGGGAAATGCAGGGTTAGATTCCCGTGAGCCTCTTGTTCTGACATTTCATCAGTTGATCAGTGCATAAAGTTGTTTTATGCGTACTCATGTTTGAAGACACCTTATTTAATATCTATTATTGATTCATTAGCATTGAGCTCATTGCCAACAGCACTGTAACTCACGCCTGCACAGACCTTGTCTAACACACGTGTCTTTTCCAAGGCGCATCACAGCCTCTTGCTCTTAGGAACATGTGTGGTACTTTAGCACTATGCTTGGGAGCCATTTTAAACAGCAAAATCACCAAAAAAAAAGCACAAACATTAGACAAATGTGGCACTATATAGGCTGTGAAAGAACACAGGTACAGGACGAACATGTGTCTAGTTACGAAAGGCAGAGTGTCACCTTGTCTGGCCTTGTCTGGGAATATGCGCGTTGAGCCGCTCAAATTTTCCCCACTCTGTGCATGTCTGTGAATGACTGGGAAAGTGCCGTGAGATCTGATATGGGGTTACAAATAAAGTCAGAGAGTAGGCAAATTTGCAAATATGGAATTTGTGAATAATGAAGGTCGACCGTGTATTCTAAAAGTCATGTTAACGACAAATTATAAAATTTACGAGGAAGAGTTGAGGAAAAACTAAGCATTATAACCAAGACCAGCTACAGAATTTATAGGGCCCAATGCAAAATGAAAATGCAGGCTCTCTTGTTCAAGAAGATAGCAACAGCAGAGCATTAAACCAAGCATGGGACCTTTGTGAGCATGGAGCCCTTTCCAGCTATACAGGTATTATGCCCATGAAGCTGGTCCTGACCCTAACAGTTAGGTTAGTACAACCTGGGGAGTAGGGTTTGGGACTGGATCAAGAAAGGTTTTACAGTGGCATTTGAGCTAAACTCTGGATGGCTTGAAAAAGTAGCTCAAATAAGTGGCTGAACACTCCCAATTCACATAATGCCATAATGTATTTATAAACAGAACAGTCGGGACGTGTGCTCTGGACTCCGCAGTTCAAAGGTCGGGGAGTATTTGTTGACCCTGACCATGTGCCGGGTACTGCAGCAAATGTCAGCATGTGTTCTCTCATTTAATCGACACCACAACCCTATGAAGGGCAATGTCATCATCACCCTCGTTTTCCAGTTGAGAAAATGGAGCTTTAGTGAGGTTACATACTTGCCCGATGCTGCACAGCAAGGGGCACAGAAAGGTTTTGTGCCCATCTCTCTGATCCCAAAACTACATTTAATCTCAACCACACCATGTTTCTCCATTTCGTGTGAAATACACATTGCCCTATGTCTTCACAGAGCCAACCTTGGCAGAGCCACCAATGGTGGGGCCAGGTGAGCAGACAGCTCAGAGGGGCTGGCCTGAGCTGAGAGGGCACCTCCTTCCCTAGCCTGTTCCTCCGCCCTGTTGCCTCGCGCCAAAGGGACAGTCATGCGGTCTAGGTGTAGACAAAGACCTTACATTCGCACAGCCCTAGGAGTTTACAAAATGCTCTCACTTTTGTTATCTTTTGGGTTATTACAATAGTCTCGTGAGTTCCTTACTCAAATTTCACAGTAGGGGAAAGTGTCAGCAAGGATGAGTGACCAGTCCAAGGACATGGAAGTGAGGAGTGGCGTCAGGGGCTGGCACCCGGATCTTCCAGGCCCCAGCTCAGCGTTCTTCTGGCTCAGCCCCTCTGTCTTCACTGGAGACCCGTAGGGGGTGAGTGGTTTAAAACTCAACAGCACAGACATGCGTTGGCTCTCCACCTTCGCCGTCTAAAGCCCCTCACTGATAAGGTTCTTGCGTCCAGTTTGCTTACAAATGCATTCTCCTTTCAATTCGGCTTCTTTAGGAGTAGGGCAGGAGCACAGAGTGTTCAGTGGCATAATTAATACTCTGAATGGTCTGCATGACAGAAATCTCCTGGCAGTTCGGGCTCAATTTGTGGATGGAGGGGGTTTCCTAGCTCCTCAGAACAGGGTAATTAAGCGAAGTGCTGGAGGGGTCTCCCCTTGGTTTGGGAAAGGGAGAGCAGAGCAGCATTCGAAGACTCCGGCGCTGACTGGCGTCTTTACCCAGACCTGGAAGGCTCTTTGGATCTGAAAGAGGAGCCTTTCCTTGTTTCTTGCTGCCTTGGCTCCTGTCACCTGCCTCCGTCTCGCACGCAGCCAGTGCACAGAGGCCCTTCCTCAGGGCGCCTGGGCCCTCTGTCCTCCAGCAGAGGTGAGGGGACCCGTGGATGGACAGAGGGCTCTCTCTCCTCCCAGCAGCGTCAAAAGGTGGAGGGCAAGTTGCTTTCTACTGCATGCCGCGCTGGGCCATGTGGGGAGGGAAGGAATAGAGAGAGATGCTGGCTCTGTTTCCCAGAATTAATGGTTAGCGTCTGCTGAAGCTATTTACCCTGTAAACGAAATTAAACAACAAAAAGCAGGGATGAAGCAAAACAACCCAAATGAGCAAAAACCATTCTGGCAGGGGGTGGAAAACTCGCTTTCTCTCAGCAGCGCAGGTCCAAGCACGTGTACGCATTGGAAAGACAAGCGGCTGAGAAGAACTTGTGTGGTGGCCTCTCCTCGGGACTGCCCTGGCCCCGGAGGATGCCCCCCGCTGCCCTGAGAAATGCCACGAGCCGCACAGTTCAGCGCGATGCGCAGTCTGCATCTCAACTGGAAGTCATGAGAGAGTTGTGAAAATTATCAAAAGGGATGGGTAGAAATTCAGCAATTTTATTCTGTTAAGTAAGGAGTAATTCTGTGGTATCTAACCATCCTTCTGTCTCATCAAGAAATTTTGTGGTAGACTCATTCTATGGGAAGTTTTGTCTACAGTTTTCCATCTGTTGTGATGATCGTTATTAATCAAGCTGCCGTCATATCATCTCGGGCTGTGATTTTTGTCAATTCCTCAACGCTGAGTAGGGTCGGTCCTGGGGAAGGAAGTGGTACCTGAGGGGCTCAGATGGTGTGTGCGCCCCGCCTCCCGTGAGAAGTCTCTGGGCTGTTAAATACCATTTTCTAAAAGAAACATAAAATGGAAACTGCGAACATCTATATTTTCTAAGACTCACCCAGCAGATTTCCCCAAGAGCCTGCTTTAGCTGGGAAGTCAGTGTCCCATCCCACAAGTATTTACATTGAGTTCACACAAGTCTGATTCGGTCACAAGACTTCGTCTTCACTGTCGTCCCCGCGCTCTGGGTTTCCTGGCCCTTGTGGAGGACACGCCCTGAACGCCATCCTCAGGCGGCCACATCTCGGGGGCGGCGGGGCAGCCCTGGGTCCTGGGGGAGCCACTTGTTCTGGAGCTGCCCCAAGTTGGTGTTCCATGGAAACGAGGCTGTGTGCTTAAGAGTTGGTTTATTCATTTGTTTACTTTGTTTTTGTATTATTTTTAGTAAGTAATTTAGGCTAAACAATGTTTTAAAAATAATTTGAAAGTTTAATTCTTTACTTGAGATAATTGGCTACATGTAGAGTTATTTTAAAAACTAGAACCTCAGTATCGGGAGACGTAAAGCAGAAATGATTAGGACAATAGCAAAAAATGTACGAATATGACTTACAGTGTATTTATACACCATAATTCATCATATTGGAAATATCCATGAAAATTAACTGTAGCCTACCCTCTCTGTGATCCTCAACTGAGTAAATTCTCCCTCCCCTCCTGGCCTGTCTACCCCATCTCCCAATATATTGCATTTAGAAGGCAGAGACAATTGAGGCTTCCCAGAAAACAAGTTTATGATAGCAGTAAATGATATGGCAAATATATTTGGGAGAAGGGATAGGTCTTCTGTATCTCCCCGTACGGAGTGGAAGTTGTAATATAATCAAACAACCACCACTGAGATTTATCGAGTGCTTATTCTGTGTCAGACAGCATGCTAGGCGAATTACATCCATGATTAAATTTCAGCCTTGCAACAATTCTATGAAGTTACTATCATTATCCCCTTTATACAGGTGAGTTTCAAACAACTTGCCTATAACCAGTTATATAACTAGTCCTACCACTAGTAAGGAGCAGAGCTAGCATCTGAACTCAAGTTTGTGTGACTCCAGAGCCCATGGCCTTAAACACTGCCCTCAGCTAGAGAAAATGGGCTTCTAGCAAAAAAGAAGAGTTGAAGTCCACAATGACTTGAAGTCAACAAGAATTCCTCAGTCTCTACAGAAATAGGTAACTGTGTTCACTCATCTGTGCTGGGACAGTTATGGGTTTCCAGGTTAACCTTGAATTATCCAGAAGCTCAGGTAACGGGAAGATGGCATTGACAAATAATTTAGATTAATTAAGATTTAGATTCCTGTTGATTGCTTTTCTATTGTTCCCTGACTTTCACGTTTATATACTTTGATACATGATTAGCTTTCCTATGGTGTTTCCTGTTGTACTTCCAGTTTTCTGACTTTTGCTTACCTCACATTTTTATCTTAGTGCCATAGTCATTCTTTTCTTTGCTTCTTATGCCTTGATTTCCCTTTTCCCTATTTTTTCTGAATAAGCCAGGAAGCTCTCCTGAAGAAGGCAGATACGATTCTTACTGCGTATTGTCTGTTCTTTGCTCTGCACTAGACTAAATTAAGTGTTTTAAACTTTGTCTCTCTTTGCATCCCTGCTGTCTTTATCTTCTTTATTCTGTTTTCCTTGTCCTCTCCTTTTCTGTAGGAAGTGTTCAACCCAGCTCTCTCACGGAGGAAGGCAGCCCCTCTAGGAAAGAGGAGATTCGGCTTTCTAAGCTGCCAGTTCAGCATGGCAGTGGAGGAGGCAGCAGAGAAGCATACCTTTAAAACTGCTGATGGGCAGAGAGGAGGCTTGTAGGGAGGCTGCAGACTGTGGACTCCATGCATTTTCTGGGGCGGCGTTCATTACTCACGGAACTTTGGCAGGTTGAAGCCTGCTTACCTCTCCCGGAGGACAACTGCTCCGGCTAATGGAATTCTCCTGCTTTCCTATGGCTCTGTTTTGTTATCTTTAGGCACTGAGTGAAGTGGCATGTGCCAGTGGGGGTGGCAGCTGCCCCTGCTGTTACTGTCCTGGCATGGCTATGACCCTTCTTTCTGTATCAGCATCAAGAGGATGCCGTCGTCCCATGACGCCAAGCAAAGCCCGCCGCCCACCTCACAGAGAGCACCAGGTTGTCTCCAAATCCTTTCCTTTCGCCATTAACTGTGAAACACCCAGCACAGGAGATGAAGGTGAAAAGACCAGTAAATGAATGCATTTCTGCATCCTGATGGTAAAATTCCTTTTAACTGGGATTTCTCTTTTGCTGACTGTAGTTTCAAATTCTAATGTTACTGTAACTAATTGCTGGCAGATGATTGATTTTTTTTTAAAGCATAATTAAATTAAAGCAGACTTTGCTTTTGGTAAACTATTTTTAGTAAAATGTATATGATAAAAAAACCCAAAACCAACCCAACACTAACCACATGCTCAATCTGGATGTGAAGGCACGTTACTAAAAACCCTTATACATATTGAAATGAACTGGCTTATTTGTCTAATAGCAATTTAACCTTGTATAAATAAGTATGAATACATGGCAAGGCATCTGAAAAAATCTAATTTATCTGTACTCAAATGAAAGATTTTAAACTATTAAAAATGATAATATGCCTGTAGACATACTATTTAATTTGCACGAAATAGTTACAGGGAGTCACTGTAGAAAAGATGCTAGGATGTGGAATCTGAAACATGTAGGTTCAGAAAACATCTGCGGACAAATAGAGTGAGCGTCTCCAATTTTAAAGTCGATTTTAAGTCATATAAACAACTATACCCCCATTATCAGGCATATATAGTGTGGTTACGAATTCAAGTGCCTAATTACATGCTCAGCAAAGAGGAAAAGGCAGAAGGTCCTTCATTAGAGGTTGGCTTGAAAATGGGCAGTGTTTGATTCCTTGTGACCCTCAGTTGGCTCATAATATAAATATTCTTAAAATTTCTCTCTCTTTTTCCCCTTTTCCACTGAAGAGAATTATGAGCAAGAAAATGCAGCCCACTGAGAAGCAGATCCGCATTGCAAACCAGTGGCTGCGATTCCTGACTTGATTTATTGCCCTGATGCACTGGCTCTCCCTGGCGGGAGCGTCCTCGCCCCTGCCCGGGACCGCAGAGCCTCTCCTCCGCGCTGCCATCCATTATCCCCTCCACTCAACAGCTGCTTCCTGCTTGCACTCCGTGCAATGTGAGGCTTTTAAAAATCTCTCTGTCTTTAAAAAAAAATGTCTATGTACTTTCCATGATTTCCTTTTGGGATCTAACTAAATGCCTTTTCTTCTTCCCTTCTCCCCAGTTACTATATTTGACACCACAAAATCAAGAGACTGGCTGCCACAGACTTAATAGCTCCATGAATTGGACAGGTAGACCCGAGCCACAGGGCACCATGGTCCTCTCGGCTTCTCCCTGCTGCCAGCTCCACGGCCGACATCGCCACTGGAGGCTCAGTGCGGGGGGAGTCACGAAGCCTGAGAGCCCTGTGCTCTGAGCATCGGGCTCCAACTGGAAAACAGGCTGCTGCCTTCCTTTCCTTCCAGGCAATAACGTAGCAGGAACTGAAGGATTCTTAAAAGGAAAATGAACAGCAGAAAGATTGGTGCCATTGCTATTTCCAGCAGACCGAACAGCCTACAGAGAATCGTCAAGATGGGCAAACTAACATGGACAAAATGTTGAGTTTTCCACATCAACAGTAAAGTTCCCCTTATAAATGAAAGCAAGACTCATTATCTTGTAGCTAGAACTTTATATTTCATAGAGGTTTTCCCATTTTTTTAAATTATACTTTCCACAGTTTTTACCCACGGGGTAACTAACTGACTAATGTACTTCTCATCTTATTTCCGGCCGAATTAGCAGACAGAGTGATTACCTGCTACCAGACACACAGTAAGTCAGTGGGAAAATCTAAATTAGAACTCAATGCCTTTTGAGTTCTCAACTTCCTTTTCTCTGTTGAGCCACACAGATAAGAATATTCAATAGACCAGGAAATGTGCGTGGCCTCACTGCAAATTCTACAATTTTATAAATCTTTCAGGAAATTTTTGAAACATCATAAACCATAAAGTCATATTTTGAGTAGTTTGTCACCAGATCTTCCAGGTGAGATATTTTCTGCATTTTCTTCTGGCCTATTTGTTATATTTTATGAGCCAAAGTTATTATTTTGGTACTTTGGGAAACAATTATTAATTTGTATTTTCCTAAAAACTAGATTTACAGCATGTGCAATAGGTATGGCTTTGGGATTGTACACCTTTTGTCTTTGGATGGGACCTGTCAAAAATCAAACCCTAACCCTGCCTAGCTGACAAATAAATGTTATAGCTGTCTAAAGGTTTAAAGCAATACAGATTGTCTGAGCCAATAAGTTGATTTGGTGAGAGCGGGATGCTAATGAGTCTTTGATCCGTGCAGAGGCCAGTGAGTTCTAGCACAGTCTCAGCCTGCACCCCTCACCCCGCCAGCTGTCTTGCAAATGCCTGCCATTGGTCACAGGGGGGACCAGGCAAGCTGGGAGTAGGGATGGAGCGGTGCAAATCCATCATCTCTCCAAACGCATCACTCAAGTGTCTGTCCTCTGCAAGACAGGCCAGCAGCAGGCTCTTCCTGCACAGGGATGGGCATGCTCCAATCAAAGGGGTTCCTCAGCAATAGCACTGCTGTCTTCCAAGGGAGATTTTCTTGTTTTTGTGCTGAAAATAATTGTAGTTTCGTATTTACTTCACGACTTGGGCTTTTGAAAGGTATTGCATATGGTAATTTGGGGGTGGGGACAAGTGAGCTTCCAGTCCTCAGGAGAACTTGCTGGGACTTAGAGACTGACCATCAGGGTGAGTGATGTCTGGCCTGTGATGGCAGTGTGAAGCAGCTGGGCCCCAGCAGGGAGGCTGAAACAACCCGCGGCAGCTGGACAAATGCGCGAGGTCAGGCAGTGTTTGTGGACACTGACTTCTCCCTAAGCGTCCCCGCACGGTGGGAGACATCCAAGGTCGTCACCCAGGAGTAACACCCCAGGGCTTTTCTGTGTATAAACCTCTCCCAAGATGCTGACCCCGGAGGGACAGGCCCTCTGTTGGCTCCAAGCACTTCTAAGATGGAGTCCTGTTTCTCCGGCTAATTCTATTTCTGGAATAGGTTATTTGATGGAGGAGGAAATAACCCACATGACCATTGTATTGAGAAGGTAAAATTAAAAGTAATTGTCCTTTCCTAGCCACTTTCTTTTTCTTTTTGGGGAGGATTGGCCCTGAGCTAACATCTGTGCCCATTTTCCTCTATTTTATATGTGGGATGCTGCCACAGCATGGCTTGTGGGTAGGTCCACGCCTGGGATCCGAATTGGTGAACCCTGGGCTGCCGAAGCAGAGCAAGCGAACTTAACCATTATGCCATCAGGCTGGCCCCTGCCACTTTCTTTTTGGATGAAAAAGAAACATTCTTTTATTTTTATTTATTTATTTATTTATTTTTGAGGAAGATTAGCTCTGAGCTAACTACTGTCAGTCCTCTTCTTTTTGCTGAGGAAGGCTGGCCCTGAGCTAACATCCGTGCCCATCTTCCTCTACTTTATATGCAGGATGCCTACCACAGCATGGCATGCCAAGCGGTGCCACGTCCACACCCAGGATCTGAACCGGCGAACCCTGGGCTGCCAAGAAGCGGAATGTGTGCACTTAACCACTGGGTCACTGGGCCAGCCCCAGAAACATCCTTTTAATATTCAACAGATCTTTACTAAGTACCTACAATATCCGGGCGTAGAGGATAAGGATAGCAACAAGAAGCTCACTTGAGTGGGGGGATAAAGTATCACCACATGGGCTCCACATTATAGCCTTTTTCTTATTACTTTTACGTTTGGGTATATTTGAGGTGGTAGAATAGAAAAGCTTGTAAGAAATTATTTTGTTAGCCAGAGGGCTTTTATGAGAAAAACTAATAAAAAAGACAAGAAAACATAGTCTCTAAGGTTTGGGAGCTAGGATTATTATTATTTTTGAAATTGTTGATGTTGAAATGAATGGAAATGACTAGGAACATGCCCTCACGTGGTAAGAGGAGGTGGCATGGTGCACTGGGGAAAACCAGGGCACAAGTTAAAAATGGCCGTTTTGTACAGGAGAATGTCTAGTTTTGTATGCAACGCGCTCAAAGCCAGGACAGGATGGTGCTGTTTCTGGCCTGTCTCCACTGAAGGGTGGCCTCTGAGGGTTAAGCACATTGTATCCCAAAGGCTCACCTGGAATTCTGTCCTGCTGAATTTGGAATGCTCTGCCCAGTAAGAATCTAAGGACTTCTTGCAAGAGCAAGGGTCCCCTGCAAGGGTCCCCTGACAACCCTTGAAAATGCCTTCTGTCTCTGCAATGGCCACAAGACCCACACCCCACCCAGCACCTCTCCGGCAGCCCCGCCACTGCTCTCCCCCAGCTCATGCTGATCCAGCCGCACTGATTCCTTGCTGCTTCATGATCTTGCAGGGCCTGCTCCCACCTCTGGACTTGGAACCTGTTCCCTCTGCCTGGAATGTCTGTCCCCCTCTCTGCAGGGGGCGGCTAACTGCCTCCCCCTCCAGGTAGGCTTCCCTGATCACTGTCAGCCCACCCACCCCTCTGAATCACCCTCATTGGCTTCATTTTTCTCTGGAGCCCTCCCACCTTCTTAAACACCACACAGACACTGCTCCATGTTGTTATCTTTGGCCTCTCCCCTCTGAAGGGAGGCTGCCTTCGGCAGGGGTTTTTGTCGATTTTATTCTTTACTTCTTCTCAGCACCTAGACTAGGTCTTGGCAATATGGTGCCCAACACACATTGGTTGCATGAATGTTACTGTCATAAGGATCTCCGGGACTCTCTTGCAGCAGTGGACTCGAGCGTGCAGGCCCAGCTGTGTGGCTAGAGCACATGGCTCACCCCGGGTCCGTCCTCTGGCCAGGGAAGCAGGTTTTTCCGGCACACCTCACAGCGCCGCTGGGCCGGCAGAGGTGGCACTGCTTGTGGAGTCATCCGACACATCCCTCTCCAAGCTGTGGTTTGTTCGTCGTTAAATCAGTGTGTCGTATTAACTGTGATTTAAGATCAATTTGGCGCTCTTAAGGGCAACAATAATGATGGAGACAAAAATCTGAACCTCTTCCACGCTGCCTGCTGCAGTGACTTCTCAGGCCTGATGGTAGGGGTGCGGACTGCGCTGCCAGCCCGAAGCCTCCACCTCTGCCCGAAGTAGCCGAATTCTGACCAATGTTCCCCTGGAGCGTCATCCTCCGTCCCTTCCCTGGTGTCCGCTCAAGAGCTTCCTGGATAGCAGCAGGACCGAGTGTCTGCTGTGCTTGGACACCTGACCCTGCTGGAAGGCGATCGAGGGCCGTCTCAGATCCTCCCGGAGAAGGACTGAGGCACCCTCCCGTCTAACTCTCCTGGAAGGCTGTTCCGTAGGCAGAAATGTGGCTATTCTCCAAGGACTGGGGAAGAGTGCAGAGTGGTGGGGCTGTCGTCATCGTCTATCATAGTCTGGAAGCAGCATTGTCCCCATGAGCCTGGGCACCAACGTCCCCTCCGGAATTCCTCCTGTGCCGCGGCTGATGCGTCCTGAGAAAGAAAACCCTCCCCACCCCCACCCCAGCTTTACCTGGAAGGACCTTTCCACCCAGATCCAGTTTGCTCTCTAACTTTTGGGCGTCTCTCTGGTTTCAAGTTTATATCATAGCCTTAAGTATATAGCAAAATTTAAATTTCTGAGATTTATTTTAAATTTCCTTTTTATACATCAAGCCGACTTCCCTTTATAAATCCTGAAATCACCTCTGAAATTTTAGACAAGGGCAGATGTCACGTACTGTGACTGGCAAGTGTTCCACACGCCATTTGTTGCGTGTGGTCGTTGTTTTCCCTTTTGCTTCTTTTTTCCCCTCCTTTTTAAAAATCACCATCTCACGATAAAACCAATTAAAATAAACTTTTCCAAGACTCTTATTTCCTGGCTGAGATAGTCCAACCTTTGACTTTTTCTGAAGCACAAGATAAGACTTTCTGATTAACTGGGGGTGGGATGTTTATTCAATCTGTTCCTTTTATACATTATGGATACTGCTTTTCAGTTTTTGTGCCATGTCAGTGGCATATACTTTCTGAAATTAATAAATACAATACATACCATCAATGTGTGAAATTAAAAGAAACATATTTCCATGGTTTGACATACAAAAATGTACTCACACACTTTTGAAATCTCCTGTCAAATCATGTCACATCTGCACCTAAAGCACACAGACATAATGCTAACAGCTTGTTAGAACTCAGAAATGCCACCCGCTAATCAGCCCACCTGTGGCATTCTCAGTCCATCTTGCAAGCTGCATAGCCTGCTGCCAAGAAGCTTGACAAGAAAATGTATATTAAATTATTGAATAAGATTGGAAATATTGTACAGTGTGGGATAAAGAGAATGCACAATGTGTGGCCAATGACACACTGTCCCTTTTCATTGTAATGCCTGCCTGGACGTGACCTAGCTTCATTCCCATTTGCCATCAATTATGAAGCTGCTGCTAAGTTTCTGGATGTGAAATCAGCAGCGAGGTTTTCATTGTTTCTATCGCATTTTGTTATGTGTAGTTGGTATTGACTAAAAGAAAAACCAAGAAAAAAAAGCAGAAAGCAAATTTTGAACGAAGTTTTACAGAAACAACCCCATTTTCATACAATCCCATCCTGCAGTTCAGAGCAAAACAAAGACTTCCTGACATTCCTGACGCTCTTTAGAAACCATAGTAGCAATGACGTTAACCAGATTCAATCGTTCAGTATTACTTAAAATCCTAAGAAAATGATCTTTTGAGCATTCTTAGCAAAAAGTCAAATAAAATGCAAAAGTGAAATAAAGTTATTAAGATCCCAGAGCAAAATGGGGCAGAGATCATGGACGAAACCATGAGCGCATTCTGCTCATGCCTGGAAGCTCTTGAAATCGGGGGGAAGCGTGACATTGCACAATACGATTGCATTTCTACCAATTATTAATTTCTATAGAATATAAACTAATGTGCGCACGGAAGTCTCTTCTCTGGGGTCTGTGAGTGAGAAATGCGATTTTAGCATCTGTTCTTTTAAGGCTATTTGCTCTGGGAAGCCAGTGTGTTTTGCCATAAATCTAGGTCATTAATTTGTATCTGTTCTTTGTTTATTTAAGAAACAGGACAAAAGGGCAGCTGCTGAAACATTTGGCTGTGCCGAGGGGTAGTGGGCTCAACGTGCTGGAGCTCTGCACATGACCAGCTTGAGTTTGTATCCACAGCTACAGGACAGGACTTTATGGAAGCACTTTGCCAAGCCATGTGGTGTTCGGCTTCCCTTTGCATCAATACCCTTTTAATTACCTGATCCTGAGGGGACAAAAGTTAGAGAAAAGTGTCAGTGCAAAAGCCTAGGAACCCGCCGAGAATCCAATTTTTTTTTAAATCATTATGGTACACTGTCTGGCAATTATTCTACAGAACATCAATATAAATCCTGCAACTGGCCTGCGAAGGTAACGCTATGACCTATATAATTTGATATTTATAAACTGAAGCACATTAATATCAAGGAAATTGATTGTTAACAACATCTAATGCTCTGAAATTGGCCATGAAGTGCAGAATCATTTGAAAGGCATTACTGTTATCATGAAGCATTGCAGAGGTTTTATTTATTATCATAAACCTAATTGACTCAGTAAATTAGATGTATTTAAAAAGGTCATTTGCTGCTTGTTGATACTGAGTCCTAAGCACTTTAATTCAAATGGATCACAAAACGTGGCAGTGTTTTCAAGGATGATCCAGTTTAAGCTGATCCAAGTGAACAACGTGGAGGCATAGTCGCTCGGATTTGGAAATAATAATGATGATGTTAATAACAATAATCATGTGACAAGAACTGTTAGGATTGCTTAAAAGACTATATTAGAAAATTATGGGTCTTCTATTCAAAATGCTTACTAGAAATAAAAGAAAAAAAGTCGAATTCCTCAGAAGTGAATTTTAAATCACAAAGAAAAATTTTTTCCTAGAATCATCTCTCTTTTGGATAAATGTAATGCCACCTTTGCATTTTTCTAGGAATCCCTCACTGTGAGAGGGTTTGGTCACTTCGTAAATCTCAGGATGTTTCTTGTGTCAGCCTGGGGGCCTGTTGGAAGAGACATAAATGACTCAGGGTCCCAACAAGCCACCTGTGGTGTTTATGAGTTTGTTGAACGTATTGTAAGACATTTAATACTTATCTGGATAGAGGTTTAAATTTTTTTCCTGTTGGATGGGTTTTCATGTGAGTAGAAACGGTTTTGTTTTTTCAGATGCTCTCTGTTGAGGAAGTCACAACTGGAAATTTGGTCAGAAGCAGGGACTGCTCTTTCAAAGCAAAATCATACTCAAGGCTCTTCGCTGGAACACTCTGGAAAGGCAAGGAGCTCTCCTCTCAGCAGCAGCCTGCAGTCTGAGAGGAACCTGGACAAGCTGCTTTGAGAGACAAGCATCAAAGATCCTTCAGGAAGAGACTGAAGCAAGACCTATCTTTTATTTCATCTGACACTGTCTTTGGTTTCTTCATTAGGGTGACACGTAGATCCCTGAAGTCTTGCTCTCCGAGTAAACGTGAGCTTGGTCCAAAGAAGGAGTGTGCTCTTTCCCATCATTGTGCTGTTTTGTGGTCAGAGGTGCAGAGAAAAACTTAAGAAGTGTCAAACCACCTCATTCCTAGGAATAGTAGCTGAAAAAGCCTCTTCTTTCAGCACCAGTGGAAAAGAGAAAGAGAGATTGGTTAGACATGAAATCTCCTAAGATTTCTTATGCTCTGAGACTGTGTTTAGAGAAGAAAGCACACGAAGGGTGCTTCCTGAATATGCACATGCCAGTCATTTGGTATTCCACACGTCCTGCTATCCAAGGTCCATTAACAAACCACTGGATGACTAATAAACCAGTATCTATTTGGCACCTACCACACATGAAGAAATATGCTAGATATTGTAACATCTAATACTTTCTGGAAAATAAAATAATTTTAAAAAGTCTTATCTGGAATTTTTGTGTACCAAGTAGAATACCTTGACTCATTCTGTAGATTTAGATAATTTAAAGCTACCTTTTTGGTAAAATAAAGGAAACCAAATCGAAATTATTCTAAAACAAAGGGGAAAATCCTCAGAATTCATCTGTCTTAAAGACATTGATCACCGGTTCACCATATAGCTGGGCATGTCCCATCCGGCCATCGTATTTCAGTTCTATTCATCTCTTGATGCTTTTCTTCTTGTCTGACCCCATCTAGATTCCTTCATTCTCCCACACTGTCCCCTACTCCCCAAGGATTTAATGGATGAAAAGCACACACACAGAAAGATGCTGGATTGCCAGTCCCCTAGGATAGCCAAAAGGTATCTATCTACTTCTTTACTGGGCTCTCAGTGGATATAAGGAAAGCTGTTATATATATGTATAAAGCTGATTTTCTATTTATGTGAGACAGAGAACATCTGAGCTTCTCTTCTGCTCCCTTGAGCTTTCCCATTCTCTAGTCTTGCTCAGTTTTCAATTCTACTCCAACATCTCTTGGCTGCTAAGTTGCCCAACTTTTCTCTGTGTCTTTTTCTCCCTAACTCAATTCAGATCTCTCCATCTGATCATCTTCCCCAGAGTGGTTGTGGCCTTTGGGATGCAGTCTAGGTGTTAAATGGATGATTATTCACTGTGATCTCCAAGCATGAGAACCCTCCTTTCCTTATAGAGGCTCCACTCCCCAGAGAAGAGTTTGGCAGCATTTTTCTCAAAGTGGAAGAAAAAGGCATCACACTTAAAAAACCCCACATGGCAACTCTCAGGAGACTTTTGATGCAGGTTCCATTTCTGTCAAGAGAAGATGCATTTGCAGTGGAAAAAACATTGAATTGGGACTCAAGAGACCTCCCTTCCAGTCCTGGCTCTGTTTATTACTGACCGGGGGACTTTGCAAATCACCTACCTCTCTGGGGGTCTTAAGTCCTCACTGTAAAACTAGAGGATAGGACCAGAGAACGTCCAAGGTCCTTCCAGCTCCGACATGCCCTGAATCTAGCAGATGTGACCCTGAGACGTTAAAAGGAGACTTCTGTTAAAACTAAGATTTGATGCTCCCTGAGTAGGTAACTCAGGCTTCTACCTTTTTGGTATTTTACCTTCAAATCACAGTAATTTTTCCCCCTTTGCCAAGGCTTCTCTAGGAAGAACATCTAATCATCATTTAAAATACAGAAATAAATGTTTTTGAAAGTTTGAAACCAACATTCTTCCTTTATTGGCAATGCCTGTAGAGTGAGATGCAATAGCCAAAAAAAATGACCAACACCATAACTTTGTCTACTTTATTGGTGAATACTACAAAGCATAAGCCTTATTCAGAGAAATCGCTTTAAAAAAGAAAAGTTTTGGGGGGCTGGCCCCATGCCCTAATGGTTAAAGCTCTGTGCACTCTGCTTCAGTGGCCTGGGTTTGCATGGTTGGATCCTGGCCGCAGACCTACACCACTGATCATCCGTGCTGTGGCAGCATCCCACATACAAAATAGAGGAAGATTGGCACAGACGTTAGCTCAGGAAAAAGCTTCCTCACCCAAAAAAAAGAAAGCAGTTTTCTTTCTGATTCTATAGCTACAGTTAGATCATCCCATACTTCCATCTATTTATCTACCTATCCATGTACCTACATATTATACTATTTTAAAAATAAAGTTAGGAAGTCTCTCTTTCCTCTTGTCTCAATAAATATTCCATAATAAGTCATTCATGTTGAGAAGATAATCATCATTGGGATGCATTTCAGGTATACTTGAAAAACTGCAGAGGATCCAGAACTAAAGAATGAGCAAAGCTGCGCTGTATTTGCATGACGGAAGGCAAGAGGAGAGGGAGGGAGCGAGGGAGGGAAGAAAAGGAGACAGGCAGCTTTGTTGCTCTCAGCTGCATTTGTGCAGAGATGAGCAAAATCTATGGTCCCTGTCTTGGGACAGACTCCATGACCACCCCTGAGCCAAGATACTGCAAGAACAACATGGGGAAGAAAGGTGCTTTCCTAGCACACTAAGAGCATCGTGCTCCAATTATATGAACTAGTGCAGATATCTTTTAAAAAAATATCATTTGACAGTTGATGCTTTGGAAAGTAGAAGTGTAATTTAGGCCCATGTTTCCCCATCACCAGCTCAGCACACAGGCACACCATAATGGCCTGTCTGAGATACCAAGCTTTCCCCAACCCAAAGGATGCCTGTGACCATGTTCCCGAGGCAGTCCCTTCTTCTGTCCATGAGTCAACCCACATTTCTGACTGTCCTCCCAAATAGGACTCAACTCTAAGTCAGGCTGCTTGCAGCACTCACTCGCATCTTCTTCCTGGACCACCTCGTTGAAAGCACACTCTTTGCCATATCAACTCTTTCTCCTCTCCTCTCATTTCGGACTACATCTTAGTAGCCTCTTCTCTAAGGCCTTCCTTTCCCCTCCTCACCACTTGATTTGGTCAGGGACACTCTCTCATCTTACCCTCCCCTAGGTGGGTTAAAGAAGATGTTAACACTTGTCAGTAAATAAAGCAAACATTTGCAAAGCACTGGCCTGGTCTAGAGAGCCCAAATCCCCACCTGCAAGTAAAATGCATCACGGACGGGCCATCTCTTAGATCATTTTAACCTCTGTCCACTCAAAACTTTGCAAGGTACGAGAGGACTTCTGGTGTTTATAATGTCATAGTAACGTCATTAGAGAGTGATTTAGAATCCCCTGATGTGAACCAATACTAAACCTCAATCTGGATATCATACACGTTTTAAAGTTACATAAGGAAGCTAACTTTTCAGCCCACGGTAATTCCCTAAATTTATAAGAACCCAACATCTAAATCTATAGATCTGATAACCAAGGTTATAAATTATTTCAGCGATATTAACTACCATTTATTGAGGACTTGCTGTGTACTGGGCAGTGTGCTGTATATTTTCTCAACAAACTTCCGTGGAAGGTGTTAGTCCCACCCTAGTAAGCAATTTGCCCAAGATTACATAGCTGATAAAATTTCAGTCAGAATAGGGACCAAGGCCTGACACCTACAACAGTACTTTTAATCATTATGCTAAACATGAAAATACGTAGCTCAGATCTTTTAAAGTAGTTAACCATGGAGTATGGACTTTGAAGCAAATCATTCGTCATGGGAACCCTTGAGCAGGAGTTGGGGTAAGATCCCACTGCGGGCTGCAGCCCATTTGATCCTGGTCTTCTTGGGCACAGAGGTCTCACACCGAGGATGGGAACCTGCTATTTCGAAACTGGAGGGAAATAGATGGATATTGGCTGGAATAGGAAGGATTTAGTTTAAATATGTAAAATATTTTCCCATAGTAGAGAGTTATGAGATGCAGGAATGTGTCTTGAAGGAAAGTGACAGAATCTGTTTCACTGTAGCCCTTTAAAACATGGGAACGATTTCTCTTTGAACAGAAGTGGAAAAGACCCGCAGGAAGGGGCCCTGCCTCTTTTGCCGTAGATTTCTACAATCAGCATACAATTCTAATAGCATCCTGGCATTGCGTTCTAATAACAAGTCATTTGAGACCATGGTAGCCAAATGTATGCAGACCCAAGTAAGAGAAGCCTGAGAGTCAAACTGGATGAGATTCCATTATTATGAACCTTAAAATGACAGTTTAGATGAGAAATTAGTCATTGCTGAAGGAAGGGGGTGAATGAAGTAGGAGGACTGTATCTTGATTTAATATTTGTTAAGTACAATTTGACCAGTCTCTCTCCTATTCTGGAGGTACAGGATTCAATCCTATAAAGTCACTGAAAAGAGAAAAATATTCCCCCTTTTCATTGCTTTATAGGGGAGGCAAATTTTTCAGTCATTGATCTGCCCTTAAATTTATAGCTCACTTCTACTCTGAAAGCTTAGGCAATAAAATAATAGCTTTTTGAAACACTGAAGCTTTTTCATTTTTACTTCTTAGAGTAGTTAATCATTAATCAAAGGAAAAAAATCTCTGTGCATGCAGCATTTGAATCAGGAATTCGAGCTTTACGCAACGAGCAGCTGGCGCTGAGTCCCGCTGCATGAGCCGTCTGCTGCGTGCATCAGAGGCTTGGGTGCTCCGGGAAGAGAAGGGGGCTAGAGATCATGTCAGAGATACGTCAGTCTGTGCGGAGTAAGAATTTTCATAACATTTGGAACTCTGGTCCATAGAACTGCTTTCTGGTGATTTCTTCAGGCTCTGATGGCTTACTCTTACTAGATGCATCGTTTTGACACTAATAAATATGGGAAGGCCTGGGAAAATCTGATGGGCTGGAATTGCTTGTGAACCAGTAGATCTAGCTTTTAAAACTAATTTACTGGGGGGCTGGCCCCGTGGCCGAGTGGTTAAGTTCGCGCGCTCCGCTGCAGGCGGCCCAGTGTTTCGTTGGTTCGAATCCTGGGCGCGGACATGGCACTGCTCATCAGACCACGCTGAGGCAGCGTCCCACATGCCACAACTAGAAGGACCCACAACGAAGAATATACAACTATGTACTGGGGGGCTTTGGGGAGAAAAAGGAAAAAATAAAACGTTTAAAACTAATTTACTGGAAAAGATAATCTTCATCTTTTTTCTTTCAGTCATAGAAAATATTATTCCTTAAATGCCATTAAGTCTTTTTTTTGAAGAAACAACAATTTCCCAATGCCCCGAAGGTACTTCAATGCACTATTTTAAGAGAAATATACATGAGTTATGGATTTGAGCAAAATTTCTATTTAATCCAGATTATAAATTCCAAAGCGATTTAAGAGTGTTTTTTATTTCCTTATTCACTCTGTCCCTTGGACTCTCTTCAGAGGTCCCGATTCCAGGTCCCTCTTCAACTGTTCTCTTTATTGATTTAATCTTATAATTTGAGTTTGAAACTGATTCCCCAGCTTTTTATACAGCAGTCCAGATTTGTTCTCTGTTTAACACGTCGCAGAGAACTGAGTGTCAGGTTTCCATCTCATCTGTTCCGCAAGTCTGTGTTCTGGTGTGATGCCGGCGTAACTGGTATAATTGGAGACAAACGATGATCTGTCCAAGTTTCATGAAATAAACGCTTATAATTTATAGGAATTAGAAATGCAAATATTGAAATGCTTTAGAATAGCACATAGTTACATTCTCAAAATTTCAAGGGTGTGGAGAATTAGAGAAACTGCCTGACCCGCTGCGAGTTACGGCCAGCTCTAGATGGTCCAAGATCAGGTAGACGGGTCCCTCGGAGGGAGGATGCAGACAGAGGAAGCAGCTGTCTCCAGGCACGTTGTCTGCCTCCGGCTGAGAAAGACGCACACTGTGCTCACACGGCCGTGCGTGCTTGTTCACGTGTCCACTCAGGACGGGAAAGCAAAGCAGTATTCCGGTGGATGTACGCCGCACTCTGTCAGTTGTTGAAGTCTCCGCTGTTGATGCCAATTGTGTTTTCCCAAATGTCTTAAAAATCTGTTTAAATAAAAATGTCAAACACTCATACAATTTCTAAAGTTATGGGGGCATTTGAGGTGAGCAACACAGTCAAGGACAGCATCTTAATTGTCTCTCTGTCTCCCACAATGCCCAGCACAGGGTTTTGCTCAATAATTATGTATTTAACAATGAAATAATTGAATGGATCTAGTTCAACGGATATGCCAATGCAGACATCCAGCTCTGCAGCCCTAAATATCTCACTAGTCAACCTCGGTCTACTGTTGCCGACTGCCAACGGTTCCAGAGTTCCCCCTGATGTTGAGCCAAAGCTTGTCTGTTGCAATCTCCACTTGTTAGTCGTGGTCTGTTCTTTGGGGGGAGCGTTCTATTCCTTTTACTACAGGACGATCCTTCCAATATTTTAAGGCAGTTATCATGTCTTCCCTCAGACATCTCCAGAATATTGCCCACTTTCTTCCACCATTGCCTGTAAGGGATGCAGTGTAAGGAAGAGGAAATTGCAGGTAGGTGCTTAGTAAACTTGCATTTGTGTGCCATTTGGTTATTTATGAGTGATGTGGTATTTGGTGGGTGTTTATAGATTCTTGTGTAAAACATCATATTAATATTGGTCTGCTTACCTGTAGTATGGTTTTGGGAATCAAACCCTCTGAAAATTATAAGATATTATGGAAACATCAGACATTATTATTTCAACAAGACATAGTTTCCAGCTACTTTACCAATCCAGTGTCCTTCCTCTGGCTGACCTATAGTTTATCATTGTGTTCTTTAAAAGGTACTGACCAGAATTAAATTCACTGTCCCATCAACTACTGGTCTTGTACAAAGTACAATAGGAATTAAAGGAAGAGAATGGAAGAAGAGGACTCACATTATTTAAAACTTACCGTGTGCCAGGCCCTTCACTCTTTATTTATTTTAATCCTCATGATAATTCTCTAAGCATGTATTATATAGGTAAATGAAGAAAACCTTAGAAATTTTGAGTAATTTTCTCACATCACCTGCGTCAACTTGACTCTTGTTCTTTCTGCTCTGCCATGTTGCCCGTGATTCTGTTATTCCCATGACTGGGATGCTCTGCTTCCGTGATTGGAGCATTGGATGGTGACAACATTTTCCCCTGGCTCGAGCATAACAATAACTCATATTAGGCTTGGGCTTAAGGATAAGGGCTTTAGGTTTTCATTTTTATTTTATTGAATTTTGTATAGAAATAGAATATATTTCTATTTACCCTGTATTCCTATAACAGGTTTGTGGAAACCTAAATTCAGGCCATTCTAAGCTTATTCACAGCCTCTTTCTGTTTAATAATTCATTCTAGATTTTGTCAGGGATACATATCGGGTTTACGAATTTGCAGTTTTTCCATTTCCTGTTATCCCTCATTTTGAAAATGGAGACATCTGTCAATCTATCTTCTCACACCTCTCTTGCTCTTATCCTCTCTTCTTCCTCGCTCTGTTTCCCTCCCTCCCTTCATCCCTTACTTCCTAAGGGTGTTAATACACAGAAAGCACTCGGAAGAGTGATTGCCAGATACAAGTGCTCAAAAATGTTAGCTATTTTCATTCATTCAACAGGTAGCAATTAAGCATTTCCTATGTACCAAGGACTGTGCCAGGTGCTGGTATACATTGGTGACCAAAAAGAAAATAATCCTTGTTCTGTGGAGTTCATAGGCCAGCGGGAGCATGGATAAATCCTTAGGGTGGTCAGAGACCACTCTTTGAAGAAGCGACATTGAAGCCACGACCTGAAGAATGAACAATCATGCAGTGCAGGAGGTTTCCTGGCAGTGGAATCCTGAGACCACATCTGTCACCTTTTCCAGAGCCTGACATGCAGTTTTAAATCCACAAAAAATGGCTGAACGCACACTTAGGAGTTCCTCATTCAACTTGCTCTTTAATTGTCTGTTGACATGTTCAACCATTTCGAATGTGAAGACCATTCTCCCTTTTGGAACTAGAAGCCAAATAGAAATGAGTAGCTAAGAAATAAGCCTGTCTCTTTGTTCATCATCTCTATCTAAATGTGATCCAATAAGACATTTTTGTCATTCTTGGCGTTTTCAAAGCTCATCCTGGGCTTCAGCCTCCTGTAGGAGGCCAAATAATGACCCGCAAAAATATCAAATCATAATCTTAGAATCTGTAAATGTTACTTTATATGGGAAAAGGGACTTTCCAAGTGTGATCAATTTAAGGATCTTGGGGCGATTATCCTGGTGGGCCCGGAATGTAATCACACACGACCTTATAAGAGGGAGGCAGAGGGAGATTTGATACAGATGGAAGAGGAAGAGGCGATGTGACTGGGCGGAGAGTGGAGTGATGAGGTTATAAGGTAATGATGGTGGCAGTCACTGCCATTTCAAAACTGGAAGAGGCACGGGATGGATGCCCCCCTGGAGCCTCCGGAGAGAGCACAGCAGCTGCCGACGCCTTGGCTGCAGCCCAGTGATACTGACCTTTGGACTTCCGGCCTCCAGAACTGGGAGAGAATAAATTTCTGCTGTTTGAAGCCACGAGCTTGGTGGTAACTTGTTATAGCAGCCACAGGAAACTGATGCACTCCTTTACGTTATTCTGTATGTTCCCGAAACTCGTAATCTCCTTGGGCTATGTGCTCCTCCTTCCTTCTTTTTCTATATACATATTATTTATGTTTCAATAAGACACGTTCCATGTGTTTTCTTTTAACATCTGAGCTCACCAGACTGCTATCCATGCTTCACACTGGTTTCTTTAAATGTCATCGTTTAGAGGTCAGAAAATATAAAACATTGTTCGGACAGATATATAATGAGTTTCAAAAGTCTTTTTTCTTGGCTTTTCAAATATTGATGGTACAAGAATGCTTACCGGTTGTTTTTAAAATAGGAGAACTTTTTGCTCAGTAAATTCAAAATTTTGCGCTCGAAGCTCTATTGATGCCAATAGATCCAGTGAGGTAGTACCTGGGGGGAGAGGTCCTGCTGGGAGGGGACATGGACCAAACGGAGACCCACAGAGCGCCTGCTCTGCCTTTCAACCCTGCCCTCCAGCATCCAGTGTGGTCCCAAGTGAGCATGCCTAGATATGCTGTTTTGTACTCCAGACAGACCAATTAATGCCTCTTGAATCACGCTATCAGGACTGGGTAGTTAGGTGGGTCCCAGTGTAACAGCAACAAAGAGCTCATGTCTATTTGTATCCCTTTCCTGTGCCTTTTTGGTTGAAAAAGATATTTTTTATTGCTGCCTATCTAATGTTCCAAATAATCAAATCTCGGAGAAGATACTGTGTTTTAGAAGTACCTGGAATAGCCCCACATATAATTTATGTGTTTGCTCTGCATAAAAAGTATCACACATGAAACTATTTAGAAAGGTATATATACAGAGAAATCCTCTATTGCCATCAAGTTTACTCAATTTTGCTTTTGTACTGTTAGGGCCGTTAACCGTATCTGGATATGTGAAAGGGGATTTGGATGGGAAAGGTGAGAAAAACAGCTGGAAAAGGAAGTGAGTGAGGAGGAAGGTAGGGGAGATGGAGAAGGAGGCACAGGGGAGAAAGGGAGCAGGTCTGACCCAGATTCCCAACTGCCCATCCTCTGAATATCAGAACTCAGTCACATGCTGCCGGGGGAGGGGCAAGGAACAGGACTTCGAGTGGGAAGTCAGAGTCCAAGTATCCGATTGTATTTCTCTTCAAAACAGTGTCACTGAGGGCCCGGCCGGTGTCGAAAGTCCCGCTTTGGGATTCACACGTGCTTACCTTCAAGCATGCTGTGTCTTCTTTCTGTGGTGAGACGAGACTCATTTATTCTGCCACACGCCTCAGAAATACTTAACCTAGTTATCTGATAGCCATGTGTCTTCGTGCTGAGGTAGAAGGAGCTGTGCGGAGGCTTTTTTGCTGTGAAAGAGATGGATTGTTTGAATCGAAAGTGTCTGTGACAGTGGGGAGTGCGGGTTTTGGAAGAGACGACTAACGGGAGAGGACCCAGCACACCCCAGGGGGGCTCAGACTCACCTCCAAGCCACCTTACCACAGTAATGGTGCCAATATCCTTTTTACTTTCCTATTTTATGGACTTCAGGATTTTTGGTGAGCTAGACTTTACATATTCATGGGTAATTTTCAAAGCAAAATAATAGCGGGATAAGTGAGGATTTTTTGTGTGTTTTGTGTGTGTCATAGGCCAACATCCCTATGACTGCACCTTGATGTCTTATGTGAGGTTTCAGTCACTGACAGCTTTTGTGTTCTATGATGCTCATGGATTTTTTTGAACATCCGCCGAGCTGGGGCAGGGTGTTCATCTTTGTGAAGAGCACCGCATACCAGCCTTGTCCTAGAGGGGGCCAGTCCAACCCAAACCTGCAGCTGACAGCTCTCTCACGGCAACCACAGCCGCAACCTACTTGACGGCAGACAAGGATCAGATCAAGGGGGCTCTCGTCACAGAAAGTCTCCATCAGGGATGCCTTGCAGGAGGAGCAGAGTGGGAGGAGAGGAAGCCACACAGCAGGGCCAGGACTAGGGCCAGGCAATTAAGGCATTTGCCTCTGGGGCAAAATTTAAGGCAGTGCCAAAAACTGAGTCATCAAGATAAAGAACATATACATATTTTTTTTGGTGAGGAAGATTGGCCCTTAGCTAACATCTGTGGCAGTCTTCCCCTACTTTGTATGTGGCCTGCTGCCACAGCGTGGCATGATGAGCAGTGTGTAGGTCCACACCCAGGATCTGAACTCGCAAACCCCAGGCAGCTGAAGAGGAATGTGCGAACTACTATGCCACCAGGCAGGCCCCAAAATTAAGAAAATTTTAACGCAATTTTTTTAGAAATCAAAATTAATACAAAATAATGAACAAAATCTCAAAATTTTGAAGAAAAACAGGATTGATATTGCTGATTGTTTTTTCCCTCTGGCTCTAAGATGGCTCCATGAGGTACTGTTACTGAGCCTGCAAGTAGGGAGGGAAAGGAGATGGGGTCAGCATCAGTGACAGGTATGAAGGTTCTGAGAAAGGAGTGAAAAATTCACGTCACGCTGTCCAGTTAAGCTTGGCTGGGACAGAAGATCTCAACAGGGAGACAGTAAAAGGTAAAGAGTGAGATGGGGGAAAGAGGTAGGAGAGTTATTACAGGGGGCTGAAGAGCCACAATGAGAACTAACGGGCAGGATTCGTCAGGGTGGACCATCCAAATTGTGGGGAGTGCCCATAAAATAATTGTTGTAGCCTGTAGGCTGGGTGGTAAAGGGCAGCGATTGCCTTGGGAAGCCAGTGTGGGTAAACAGAGGTGTCTGCTAAGGGGTAGCTGTGACCCTGGAAAAGAAACATTTCTAAACGACGTTGTAGATAAAGAGAACTGGCAGAACTCAGTCATTTGGATGTGGGGATAAAGGAGAAAGAAGAAGCAGAAAAGACGAGCCATGTGCCAGGATCCTGGGTGGATGTTAGTCTGCACTGCCTGTGAAGAGCTCTCAAGCAGAAGCTGGCTTGAAGAACCTGAGGTGACACTAAGATGCAAAGTGGGAGAGACAGACTTGGGGGTCTAGTGTGTATCGGGAGACGTGACCCCAGGTGAAGAAAAGTGCTCAAGAGGGGAGGTTCAGAAGTAGTGAATGAACGTCAAGAAATCTATTTTCCCACTCAGTGTTTCTCAAAAGTGTGGTGCTGTTTGCATTTTGCGTAACAAGTCTTTGTCATATGGAACCGTTCTGTGCATCCCAGAAAGTCAATGTTCTTGCTCCTCTCTCCCCTCCCCCCAAAATGCCAGTAGCACTTTGCAATCACTGGGACAACTGGGAAGGGCCCCACAGATGTCCAAAGTCTTCCTAGGATGTGGTTTCTGACCCTCCAAGCCAGGACCATTGAGAACCCCTCTGGGGAAGAAGAAAATCTCAATTCAGGTAAAGAGTTGTTCAAGAAATAATAGTGTGGCAGAAAATCCAAAGGCAAAGATGTTCCCAAAGGCAGGGTAATCAGTGGTGTCAAATGTCACAGAGAGATCAATGACTAAGGCCAACTTGAAAAACAACTTGAAAAGACAAGTGGGGAGGTGTCCTCATGACACCTTTCCTTATTCCAAAACAGCCAGGTGTCGTCCTACGTGCTGGCGGATGGGACAGCTGTGTTTTTTCAGGCAGGGCCCAGTTTTTATGTTTCACTGTTATAATCATGCTCGCACAGTTATATAATCTGAGAATTTAGCTCTGTTAATAGTGCCGTATATATAGATGTTAAAAATGCCATGTATTTGTTATTTGTATATCTGTTTGTACATGTACATGTAATATGGACTGATTATTGGAAGAGTGGCTTTTATAATAAATGTTATCTCATTGTTCTATGGCCATTAAAGCCCTCTGTGGGGGTATCTGTAGGACGACAATATGCAAATATCAGGAAACTTAGCTAAAATTTTCCTTTTACTTCTTTCTAAATGTAAGGAATGTTTTTGTGGGTGTGTGTGGAAATAAAAGGGCAACACTATCATTTTAAAACCAACTTGTGCAACCGTAAACGGTAACTTTTATAATTAAATGTAGTAAAAAAGCCAATAATGGTCTCTTCTTTATTGGTCAAGCACCTTCAAAGATGCTTGATCTGCATTTCTTTGTATGAATAGGCTATCTGAACTTGCATAAATGTTTTGCTATGGTTTCGTCTTTTGGAATGTTCTCTCTTGGAGGTGAAATGGAAAAGGTGATCTTTATGTATTATTTTTCATTCTGTTTGGTCTACTCTTGTGGTTGGATGCTTAATTTGGCATATGGTCTCTGGAACGATCACGGTTGTCCGTTTCCACTGAGTTCTGTTGGTTGTACTGAATCAAATCCGATAAAATTTTGTGAATTTCTACTTAGCATTCTATCAAGGTCTTCCCTAAATTGGTGGTTTTGGAGTGCTGTGTTACTCCTTCCCTTCTAGCCACTGTGTTCTCCCAGATTGAGAAAGGAACTACGGAATAATATTTCTAAACATAAAATAAGTTCTTAATTTCTCTTTCCAAATCTCATATTGTCGATAGAGGTCTTTTTTTCTTCTCATAATGTTCAAAATGATCTGCCCTTTTATGAACGCCTGGAGACTATTGCACAAAGCTAACGGTGAGGGAGCAGATGCCTCATTCAATTGCAAAGAGAAGGAAATCTGTTGTCTCAAATAATCCCTAAATTCAGACACTTTCAGACAGCTATTATCAAGAGACCACATTCTAAGAGCAGATGTGTTATTAAGGCTGAGAAATGTTATGAGGACTTCGTGATCTGACAAATGATTTCAATCTATCCAACATTCCAACATTTCGTCTTTTAATAAATTAGAGATTAAAATACCCATCTTGGGAAGACAAGTTGTGTAAGGTAGTTGGGAACCGGCGTTGTAAGTGATACTTCATTTCCATGCAAAACCTCCCCTAAATTATGCTTACAGGTCCTTTTTAGATATAAAATCTGTTCATTTGACTAAAGCAATTATGATGTATTTTAATCTTCGTATTCAATCCTGTGGCTCCTTCCCGCGGATATGAAATACAGCCCCTGCCTTTCAGTGAGAAATGAAAACAAATACACCTCGCCTTCAGTTGTCCCACCTAAATGTGCCCAATCACGTCTTTATACCATTAAGTTTACCTTTATGTGATTACTTTATGCAGAGCCTTTTCAGTGAGGCAATTACTGAAAATTCTGCTGAGGGCTAATACTCTCCTTTTCTTGCCTGCTGCTAAATCTCTCTCTTTTTAAGGTGCAATAGAGTTCTTACACTCTGGATAATAGACTCCTCTTTTGGGTTCAAGTGAATGTTTTCACCAGCCCTATTCAGAATCAGAAAGTATAGCATCCATAACAAAGTGGACACTCCTCGGCACTTGCACACTGCTTATTATCCGAGCGTTGTACTTTGATCTCTTGAAAAGACTTGTGGTGCCATGAGATTTTTACATAACCTCATCAGTGTCAAGTAGAATCAAACTTAGATACAGGTGAACAGCAATTATTGCAAATAAGCTGAAAAGCAGCAAAGGCACCCAAATTCTCTTCAGCATAGATGTCCCCATCTGCACCCAAGTTGAAATTTACATCCCACCCGGCCTTACAGAAACTGGACAATAAAGTGGTCTTGACTGGATTTCTTTATTCATCTGGAATTGCTTTCTTGGCTTAATATTTGAAGGTGCTTCCTTGGTATGAAATTTGGGAACAGAAGTAAACAGTCTCCTAATATTCTCCCTATGACTGGTAATATTTTTGTCTCCGACCTTCAGGATCAGAATTTGACAACTAGAATTAGAAAACAAATGACACATTGTAATTTAAAAATATGTTAAATTGTCACAATCCTAACTATGGAAATATGGCACAGCAAAAAGAATGGAACCCCAAGGGGCAACTCTCCTTTTATTAGCAGTTCTAGAGTCCAGGGCGAAGCCTTCGCCGGCCTCAGCGAGCCTGCTGCAGCAGGAGCAGAATGACCCCTCCCGTGGGCTTCCCTCTCGCCAAAACCCCTTCTGATTTCTACCGGTAACAAGGCCAAGCTTTGTAGATGTCATCATCCACTTCTCACTTATTCATTCGTTCAACATTTATTTAGCTCCTACCATGTGCAATGCGAAATAAAGTGAAAAGCCTTTGGAAAGTAGACATTTAGAGAAACTTGCTACAGGCCATAAAAATGGTATAATTGTGACCCAGTTGCAGCAGACTTTTTAAGAATACAGGCCTTGTACAAGGAGTTGAAAGAGCACTAAAGATAGTGGCAAGGTTGCCATTTACAAGCTTTGCGATTTAGGGCGTGTCTCTAAGGCCCTCCTGCATCAGATACCTAATCTCTCGAAAATGCCGAAAATGCTGGTGACTGAGTAAGCACATATTATATGCAGGCAGGTGTTGGGCGCTTTTGGGAATACAAAGATAAATCAGATACAGATTCTGACCTTATTTAACTTTCAGTAGTTATGGGAGCAGACACTCACATAATCATGACACAAGAAAGAAGAGATGTTGGAAAGAGTGGCACAGGTTGCCGTGCAAGTTCAAGGAAGCAAGTGACTCTTTGCATTTGGGAGTGTTGGGAAGGAAAAGACGTTTGGTTTGGGTCTTAAGGAGTGGGCAGGATTTCAATGTAGAGAAATAGGTAGGACTTTACCCAAGGCTGAGGGAGCAGGAGAGAAAGCACACAGAGGTGGGCGTGAAGCACAGGGGTCAGGCTCAAGTTCAAGGAAAGTGCTTTGCTGTTGCTTGCCTCCTTGCTTCTTTATTTTTCGTGAGGAACACTCTCAATCTTATTTCTAGGCTCCGAGGAATTTGTCCAAGAAAGGATTTTAAAGGCATGTTGAGGGAGGAGTGGGAAAACAAGGACAGAGAGTCCTGGATCAGGTGAGGGGCACAGGGCCAAGAGGAGGGACGGACATTGTGGAGAAAGAAGGTGCAGCTGAGCCAAGAACGAGTGTGTGCAGAGGTTCAGGCAGAGCTCAGGGGAGCTGGGCAGTCCATACCCAACGGCACCTGTGTTCTCTATGACGGTTTGGCATCTGATGAGTCAAGGGAGCTGGGGGTACAGACTGAGAGGACTGATGAAGATTTCAAAGCTCTGATGAAATGGATGGGGAAAGGGCCACCTGTGGTTATGCAGAGGAATTGTTGAGCCTTCGAGGGTCTGGCTGAAATCAGAATCATCTACTTGCAGTGGAGCCATACAGGATGGGGATTTCTTCTAAAAATCTGAGTAGGGAAAGATCCAGGAGAAGGAGATATAAAATAGAAAACAGAAAGAGGAAACCTGATGGAGCCAGGTCGTGGAGAGGCAGGGTGCGGGGCGGACAGTGAAATGCAGTCCGTGAACGTGGAGCACAGTGTTGGGTTTGAGGGAAGTCTTGGAGAACCGGATGGATATTGTTTTCTCTGAGTAGGAGGGAGCAAGGACTTTTAGCAAATTTTCTCTCTCTGAGGGTTAATGTAATGAGAATTTAATTGTGCCAGGTCCAATTAAAAATGACAAGTAGGGCCGGCCCTGTGGCCGAGTGGTTAAGTTCGCACGCTCTGCTTTGGCGGCCCAGTGTTTCGCTGGTTCGGATCCTGGGCGCAGACATGGCACCGCTCATCAGGCCATGCTGAGGTGGTGTCCCACATGCACAACTAGAAGGACCCACAACTAAAAATATACAGCTATGTGCTGGGGGGCTTTGGGAGAAAAAGGAAAAATTAAAAACAAAATCTAAAAAAAAAGACAAGTAAATTTTCAAGGATATATTTCAGTGAACATTAAAAAACGGTAGAAAGGAAGAATGCAAATGAGGCTTTGCGGTCCATTGTGTGAATTCATTCCTAATGTAGATAACACTTGGAAAATAATCTAACTCAAGGAAGGCAAACAAACTTTAATATGTAAACCATTTCTATCTGCTTGATGGTGGCTGCCGGAGGGTTGCGTTGAAAATTCTGAGGACCAATGTGAAATGTGCTGCGCTCAATTTGTGATGGTTGGTAAGGTCACAGAAGAGGAGAGCAGGGTGTCTGTGGCATGTTCTTGCCATTCTTGAAGTGTAGATAGAACATGGAACTTTTGTATTTTCTCAGGTATGTCACCAAAGTAGTATGAAATCTTGTGTGACTTAATTTGTTATTATTAGTTTACCTGTCAGTGAAATATAATATTTAACTATATCCTTATAGATTGCAAGTATTTTTGTTTGTAAGGCCCTTTGAGCTCTTGCATAGAAGATGACGCATAATTACAAATTATAATAATGTCAGCAATATAATTTGTGAAATAAGTGTTTCTCTTTTATCTGAACCAAATTACTAATGGGAGAAACGTTTGATTTAAGTTAACTATGCCCACAGAAAAGTGATTATCTAATATCTTTCAACTTCAAGAAGCTTTAAAGACACGTGCTGTAACAGGCTGATAAAAATAAAGCAAAATGGGACTGGCCCCGTGGTCGAGTGGTTAAGTTTGCGCGCTCCACTGCAGGCGGCCCAGTGTTTCGTTGGTTTGAATCCTGGGCGCGGACATGGCACTGCTCATCAAACCACGCTGAGGAAGCATCCCACATACAACAACTAGAAGGACCCACAACGAAGAATATACAGCTATGTACTGGGGGGCTTTGGGGAGAAAAAGGAAAAAAATAAAATCTTTAAAAAAAAATAAAGAGAAATGCAATAGTTATTTTATATTATCAGGGACAAGAAGAGAATTAATGTTTACTGAAGCCTGTTTTAGGTTCTTTACGTGTGTTCCTGTTTGGGTGATCCCATCACTTGGGGAACTGAGTGAGGCTGAGGGAGGTAGGAATTTGCTCAGGGGCAAACAGCTGGCAAGTGGCCAAGGTGGCGGCAAACCTGGGTGTCGGCGGCTTCACGTCTGCCCTTTCCATCTCTGGGAGGGAAGCGCCTGTTACTACGTCTGCATAGGCAGGACCTGTTCGAACTAGAAACAAACGCTAAAATGCTATCCATTTTGCACGTAATACAAGGTAGAAATTATGCTCACTATAATGCTGGAATTGTACATCTTAATAAATTACTCCAAATTTTTTATCAGCAGGAAGAGATGTTTTAAAAATGCATATGTCTAGGTTTGCTTTGAGGCAAACTTGTATACGTGGATATTAATGGATACCTGCTGAATTTCCACATGTGTGAACTAGAGTTTGAGTGACCTTTGATAATGCATCCAATCTTATTCGGCTCCTCTTCTCTTTTGCTGTTAGAGCCTAGGTACGGGTTCAGGATTTCTAGGTATGGATTCACGATTTCCAGGTATGGGTTCCTGATTTTCTCTTCTCCCTTTTGGTTAAAACATGATGTCAGTTCAGGAAAGCTAGGGCCACATTAGCAAGCTGAACATTCCAGAGGTATTAATGAAGTAATAAACACAAGTGACAAGTGAAGTTGTTCCTCCGAAAACCCAAAGGCAATGCCAGCTTGAAATCCTGCAGAAGGCATTTCTTGGGTTCAAATATAAATAGTTTTTCTAAGTAAAAAACAAATCTAACATATTAAGTGTTTCATTGAAAGCCCCAATTATGTCTAGAGTTTTGCACTCAGTTTATTTAAAACGTATCTTGAAAAGTCGATGGTCCAAATTTTCCCATAGACTTCCACATGATGAGAATCTGTCTCTTTATATTTAGCTGCAGGCCACCTAACAAGTTCTTAGGCAAAACACATTATTTTGCTAGTACAAAAGGAATAAATACTGTATTTGGAAAGTTCCAGTGTTCTTCTTTAAAATATTGCTGTTTCCATAGCAATAACATAATGTACTGAAGAGTAGAATAGTGTTTCTTTAGAAACCACGTGCATGGATACATGTTTCCATGAAGGGCTTTGAAGCATCTCACCTGCTTGTGCTCCAAAAATGGAACATCCATAGTGAATCGAATCAATCATCACCTTGTGAAAGGGAACTTGGCCAGTATTTCGCTGCCTGGTGATGTGTCGGCCTTCTGCTTCTGGTCACATGTACGGCACTTTCTTAGGTTCTGTGCTCTGTGAGGGTGGAGGATAGACTTATATTCATTCATTAATTCTTTTAGTCAACAAATATTTATAAAGCACCTAAATGCCGGGTACACTTCTAGGCACTGGGAACTCAGTGACATTACAGAGCTTACATCTAATGGGCAAAACAAGAGAATTCTCTTTGATCAACAAGGAATGTCGCATCTTGTGCAAATACACACATAAAAGTGCTCCTTGATGATGGCGGTGATGTTTTAAACACTTTGCAGGAGTACAGCATCAAAGAATAACGTATCTAAAATGGTAAGGAATAAGAGAAAAGGAGACAGAGCTGAGACGATAATAGTTGACACAGTGACTCCCAGGTGGTTCTGCCAGCGATTCTGATGCAGCAGCTCTGGGATGAGCCTCAACGTACTACAGGGAGCAAAGGGTGTTTCCAGGGCTTGTATAACTAAGGTGTTAGCAAGAAACAGGAAGACTGCGGAAGTGGGTTCGCTGTGAGTGGAGGAGGCTGTGGAGACCCAGCGTGGAGACAGGCTGTGACCATGACCTTTAAAACACATTTTAGGTGGGAAGGCTCTCTTTGGGCACCTGCCTTGTCTTTGTCCTGACTTGCAGTTGGGTGCCTTTGCCTTCCTATAATCCTCCAAACATGTCTCATGGGCTGATTTTGCCCTGATGAGCCCTGCCTTGCTGGGTACCTCCAGCTCTGACTCCCAAAGCTGGGAGAGTGGATGGGTGGCAGGAATGTCACTCGAAAGGCCCGTTCTCTGGTTAACTAATGGCTGTCTGGCATCTGGCAAGGGGGATGTAGGTCACAGATGTCTCCACGCTGGGTCATCACTGTTCAGAGAGAGAGCAGTAAAAGGAGCAGAGTGTTCCCGCCCGCTCCCTGAGGCCACACAGCTTTGTCTCCCACACAAGGCTCCCCTTGTGCTTTCGGTAGCAAAACCTTGAAATATTTAACATCTTAAGAAACCCATGTCTATCTGCCATGAGCGAGGTCCTTTTGTGCTGTAGCATTTCTGGTGCCCTGGTCACAAACAAGCAGCAACCTCTTGACTCTCCCCCACTCTGAAAGGTTTGGCTAACTGTCCACGTTGCTCCAAAGAGCTCTTGGCTGCAGACACTTCTTAAGCCACCAAGGGAGCAGAAAGAGCTTCGTGGCCAGAGGTAGGGTCACAGAGTCAGAAGGCTCCCAGGGTGGCCACCCTTTCTTCAGAATCAGACAAGTTGACCAGCTACCCCAGATGCCTTCTTAGACCCTGCTAATAAATCAGTAGTCAGCAGCAAGGTCACCAAACGAGTCCTGAACTGTAAGCACATAGTTTCAAGTAAAGCATTTCAGAGTTTTGCTTTCACCCCCAGCGGGGGCAGAAGTCCCAGAGCAGGAAGCATCTAGCTCTAGCAAGGAGGTGAATGTTTGCTTGCCAACCACCCAGCACTTTTAACCACTGTGATGCTACCCAGATGTTCTTTCTTAAATGCAAAGGCATCATTTTCTTGCCAAGAAACGGAATGATTGATCAAGCCTCCTTTAAATCATTTCATCTTATCCATTCCCATCTGAAGGAGCAGCTATTGCATTAATATTAATATTCTTGTTGTCTCCCCTGAGAGAGAACTGCCCCTGTAACTGCGCCCGATTACTACCGACACCGCAGGGATGTGGAGGTGGGGCAGGAAGCCACCAATACGGGGCTGAGGTTGTTTGATTAGCAACAGCTGGTGCCAGTCCCCTGCCCATTTTTTAAAAAATGCTATGCTTGTCAGATCCAGTTTCTTGAGACTGGATGGCAAAGGGTAAGACAAGAACACGGCATATTTCAGCTTTTGCATGCAGAAGAGGGATTTATGCTAAAGAAGGTGCCGGCAACATTCAGAAGCTAAGAAACTTTGCAAAAGAATATCTGCTCTCAATATTGAGTAGGGAACATCTGAGCAATTAGACAAACATATTGAGTAACTGAAACCACCTGTAGGATTTGAAAAAACCCTCCATCTTTCCTTCTCACTTGTCCAAGATACTTTTATAGGAATAAAAATGTGGGCTGCACATGTCTTGCATTTATCCTCACTGTGACTTTAAGTATGTTAATGATCAAGGTGGAGTTTGCAATGCCAGGGCTCCTTCGAACTTGGTGGAAACAGTTGACCATCAAAAGGAAATCTGTACCATTTGTCCAGCAGGGAAATAAATCTTCCTTTACTCACTTTTGCCCTGATTTCTGAGAAGCCCACATGAACACTGTCTCATCTTGTTGCGTGTTTGGAATTCTGGGTAGCATTTTCAAGGATATTAAAATCACATATGGTACGTATATTTGACAGAAGCTTTTGGCTGGTTAAACATGTGTCCTTTGTAATTGTAGCTATTTTATTTTCATTTATTTTTCCTAATCTGATCAAAATTAAATGAATTTCATATATATGTTAAATTACTGAGCACATACCATACTATCAGAGTTATGCAACCATTCCAATTTTATAAAATACCAATTATATATCAGGCGAATAAGAACACGTGAATTTGCATATGAAAACATGTTATAAGTGTTAGTAGAAAAAGGGCATGGTTAAGAAATGTATTGCATGCTAGTCCGTAAATAATGAGTATTAAGAAGAGAATGGTTAGCATAATACAAAATATGGATCCAGGATGTGCCTGCCTCTTGGAGAGAGGTTAGAATAATGCCAAATGGAAGGAAATCTTGGCTGCCCTCCCTATTTCTTTCATGAGCAACAAATTTAAGACACATATTTTTTCCCTATGGATCAACTATTCTTAAAAATAAAAATTTCTAAATCTAACAGTAACACTTACAGGACTAATGCTTGATACTGCGATGGAATCTTAAAAACAGCAACAATAACACCACTGTGAAATGCACAGTCCCTCTCCAGATAGTGCGGCTTCATGGGCTGTGCATTTCCTGCTCTTTTTTTATGCCCGGATCAGAGGGAAGTTCACTGCAAACAAGGCAGATCCTCTTGCTATTGGTGCCACGGTCTGTATACATGACAGCTTAGTATGTGCACACCTGGGGGATTCATTTGCTTCTTATAACTTCTAAAATACAATTTTTCAGGAGGAAGAATGCACTAAATCCTAAATGAATGTTAGAATGTTATTTTTATTTATTTATTTATTTATTTAGTGGTGTGGAAGATTGGCCCTGAGCTAACATCCATTGCCAATCTTCCTTTTGTTTTCCCTCCCCAAAGCTCCAGTACTTGGCTGTATATCCTAGTTGCAAGTCCCTCTAGTTCTTCCACGTGGGATGCCACCACAGCATGGCTTGATGAGTGACGTGTAGGTCTGAGTCCGGGATCCGAACTGGCAAACCTCGGGCTGCTGAAGTTGAGTGTACCAACTTAACCACTGCACTACCGGGCCGGCCCCAGAATGTTATTTTTAGACACTAAAAATTGTTGTGGTGGGTAGGATAATGACCCCCCAAAGATGTCCATGTCCTCGTCCCCGCAATTGTGAATATGTTACCTTACATGGCAAAAGAGATTTTGCAGATGTGATTAAGTTAAGGGTTTTGAGACAGGGAGATCATCCTGGATTATCCAGGCAGCCTGATGTAACCACAAGAGTCCTTAAGCGTGGAAGAAGGCAGAAGCAGTGAGAGGGAGATGTGCATCGTCAGAGCAGAGCGATATGAGGAGGACTCCACTTGCCATTGCTGGCTTTGAAAATGGAGAAAGGGGGTCTCTAGTCAAAGAATGCAGGGGGTCTCTAGAAACTGGAAAAGGCAAGGAAATGGATGGTTCATTAAAGCCTCCAGAAAGGAACCGAACCCCGTGGACACCATGATGCTGGCCCAGTGAGACCTGGGTCAGACTTCAGTCCTCCAGAAGGTAAGACCCTACGCTTACGCTGTTTTAAAGCACTGAGTTTGTGGTAACTTGTTACAGCAGCAACAGGAAACCAGCACACTTGTGATACACGTTCCTTTTTGTTTCTGAGGATTCTATTTGAAATTCATGACTCTGACTGTCCAGAACGTTGTATCAGGAAAACTTGCCAAGACTCAAACCTAGACAGAGAAGAAAATGGATACAGAAGGATGAAGATGTGCCCTAAATGAGTAAGTGTAACAAAACTGTTTACTCTCTCAATTACGTTTTATGGCAGTCCCTCAGAGGAAACTGTGATTTTAGTTTCCGGAAATGGTACACCTTGGGTTGGCATTACTGACATTTGGTTTTATTTAGAAGTTAGAGAGAATGGCAATATGCCTTCATGTTAGTGATTTGGCAAGTAGTAATAAAAATCTGAATTTTAATGCCTCCGTTTTTGGTTAATACGTTTTTCTCACAACAAACTAAATACACAACAGCAAAATCAATATCTTTAATGTTATTCAAAGACCATCTTTTAAATCTGTGGGAGAGGTCTTGATCAAACGGTTCATTTTTGTTTCATTCTCTTTCGTCAGGGAAGTTAGAGATAGAAAAGACCCACTAGATCATAAATTAATGATCCTGTGTTAATGCAGATGTCCCCACTAATTAATAAAGGAAAGCAAAAGCAAAGCTTGAATATACTGAAATACCTTTCAGTCTGGGAGAAAGATTAAAAATTCTTTTCCTCATATCTAGACAAAATTTGTTCGTGTTTTACACAAAAAGTAAACTTGTGAAGTCCTAACCCCAAGTCTTAATCTCACTGATTCTTTTTGAACAGGTTTTCTCCCAAACTTAGGGGCAGGCAGAATTGGGCAAGCTCAAAGCAGACGGAGGAAATTCCCATGACGCTGTGTCACTAGACAGCATCCCCAAGAGTAGCCAGTCGCCGAAGCTACCTCTTGTTTTATGCCTTTACTGGTTACTCTGATTTCCTTCTAGTGGATTCCAGGTGCCCAGTGCCTTGGGAGCTGTGGGCCTCAGATAAGATGCACCTCCTAGAAGAGAGCATAATTTTACAAAATAGTACACTTAGAAATGGAAGCTAATAAGAATCAACATAATTGAGTATGGAAATCGAATGTCTTTATGACCTAGGCACAGACATTACACACCATCGTTTCTGTAATCGTGTATTGGTTACACTGATCACCCCTACTTACTGTTAGAGGTGGCTACACCGGGGCATGAATACTAGGTGGTAAGACTCATGGAAGGCCATTTTGGAGGCTGACTACCACACAACAGATTATTTTCTTTCAAAGACATTGATAAGGTTTGGCCCTTTGTTGTCAACCTACAGATGCTCTTTCTCCAGAACTGGAAAGTTTACGCAATTGTCTACCCTTATTCTCTTCTTCCAGAGTGACAGTACTCATAGTGACTACTGCAGGGCCCTGAATGGAAAGATTGTTATCATTATCATGGAAAACGTGATCTGCCAAACAGGTTGAGCCCACGAATAACCTCTGTGTTCTGAGAGAGAGCCTTTCTTTCTTCTCAACGCAAGCAAGCAAACAACAAAACAACCCTTGCTGGGGTTCAACCAAGTACTTCGAGACTTGATGTTTGGGAAGTCACTAAATATGTGGATTAAGAAAGAATATCATATTCTCTTCCACTTCCTTGACAAAGTCTACTGTAGTCTGTCTTCTTCATTATACATAGTTAATGGATAATTCAAGACGTTGACACTGAAGAAACTGACAAATGTTACGAACAGTGGATACGACTTGAAAATTGTCGGCCCAGTCTTAGATGTGAGCACATGCCAATGTCGGGAAAACAATGAGACACAATAGTATCTTGTTCTTCTTTATTTATCAAAGAAGCAAAACCAGGTGGCTTGGTGCCAAGCTTAGCACATGCTTCATCAGTTCAAATCAAAGATTTTGTGTCCAAGTTAGACCCTGGTTTGGCAAAGAAATTTTTAACAATTTTGAACATGTCAATGGCCTTTGAGGTTTCCAAAAGGCATTCACAAAATAGGAATTCCCTGATAGTATCAGTGTGCACCTAATGGACAAAACCCAAGACTGAGATGCACCGAAAGGTGTCAGTAACTGTCTTCGAGGGAAATGGCTTATTAGCTGGTTCTTCCGTGACCTTCATCAAATGGTTAAAAGAAATGATTAAAAGAAATGCTGATGATTCCGGAATAGATGACTTTATATTTGACAGAGATACTCTTTCAATATTCTTTCTCTGATCCAAACTAGAAGTCTTAGGACTATTTTTCAGGACACGTGGTTTCACAATTGTGTGTGGATTCTTTTCCTTAGGTATATTATAAGCAGCTTTGAGAGATACATGAAAACAAAGTTTTTGTATCAAAGCACAGCCACATTTTGGTACGGTTCCAACCAAGAATGTCCACCTTGCCTGATGTGTGGAGAGGACAGACAGTTTAATTGGATCTGTGTTTGCACTGGGAGGATCTGGGCCACAGAAGAACACTGTGGCTTTTGTATCTCATGATGTTCAATAGTAAAAGTAGAAACAAATACACAGAAGACTTACCAACTGTTTCTTTTCCATGACATTTCCACAACTTAACTTGCTCTTAAGTTAAGGGCCAATGTAAAAAAGTAGAGATGCTAGGGTATATTTCCTTTCGTTTTTATTTATAGGAAACTAATCTCAGTGCCATATCATGGTGATGATGATGATTTTTGCCTTCCCTGACCATGTTCAATAGCATCCCTCGCCACCTTGCACTTGTTAGAAGCAAAATGATACCATAATAAGATGGTTGATATTAAACACTATGTTTTTAAATGAAAGCAATTATCAAAATAACAGAAAGATGAAACAAAACAAAAACATTTCCCCAAGGCTCATCCCTGAATTCTGTTATGGGCTGAATGTTTGTGTCTCTCCCAAATCCTTCTGCTGAAACCCTGTCCCTCCATGTGATGGTGTGAGGAGGCGGAGTCTTCGGGAAGTAATGAGGATGAGAGGTGGTCATGAGAGTGGAGCCCTCATGAAAGGGATTAATGCCCTTATAAGTGTCGTGAGAGAGCTTGCTTCCCCTCTCTGCTCTCTGCCGCGTAAGGATACGACCAAGAAGACTGCAGGCTGCAACCCAGAAGAGGGCTCAGCGGACCCTGCTGGCAGCCTGATCTTGGACTTCCAGCCTCCAGAACAGTGCAAAATAAATGTCTGCTGTTTATAAGCCAGCAGTCGATGGACCTTTGTGAGAGCAGCCCAAACAGACTGAGACAAATCCTCCAGGAAACTTTGTTTTATTCATTCGGTTTCTTGTCTTTTCTCCACTAGACTGAGCTCCTTGTGGGCAGGAAATGTCTTTAATCTCTGTGTCCTGACAACAGTTATTTCCTATGAAAATTGTGTAAGGTAAAAATTACTATCCTTTACATAGCATCTGTTTAAATCTCAGAGCAATTAACTAACGGTGCTGGTCCCATAGTGTGTTTTCATCAAAATTTGTTGAAGAAATGAATGAACGCATGCATGCGAAAAATAACTTCTCCCCATAGCTCTACCACTAGCTGGAGAAGAGAGTCCTTTGATAGAGATATTCCAGTCTAACTGGCAGGCAAACTTTTACATTGTCTGTGAGCACATTAGGCTATCATAACCTCAAGTGTGATGAACTTGGAATCAGAGGACTTGGGTTAGAATTCCATCTCTGCTGCTTACTTACTGGAAAACAGGTTTCCACTCGTTAATTTACTCATTCATTCTGTAAGCACTTGTTACTTGTCTATTTATGCTCAATCATGATGCCAGGAATATCATTTAACCTCTCTGAGCATTGATTAACTCATGAATAACAGGAGAACATTAATTTTACAAGATTACTGTGAGGATTAAATAAGGTTGAGTGAAATAACGTGAAAGTACCTAATCCCTATCACAGCCCTTGACCTACAATAGGTGCTCAATAAAATTTAAATACGTGTCCAACGAAATCAGCCAGCTCCCTTTGCTCTGACGACTTTCACCAAATCACCTTCTCATGCTAATTTAACGTCTCAAGAAAACTTTTGGACTAGAAATAAAAGGCACTTATGACACGATGTAAGTGCTCTCGTCTTAAGTGTAAATATGTCTCCATATATTTCTTGCTTAAAAACCAAGTTTTGAGTGAGCGTGTGTTTGATTATTATGAGCTGTTTTCTAGAGGCTGTCACTCTTGGGTGAACTAATGTGAAAGAATCAACTTTCTTGACCTACAAAACTGAGGACCAGACCTAGACTTGTGATGACTTCTGAAGCTCAGACTCAAGCAATCAGCTATTATGTCTCTCTGTCCTTCACTCTCCACCCTCAAGCAATGAAAAACCTATATTAGAATTTGCATGTATTTATCGAGACCACAGAGGAGGTGGAGCAAGGCCTCATGATGAAATCAGCCTGGATGACGGACTCGGGTTCACTCATTCACTCAGCAGGAATTCTCTGAGCATCTATTGTGGGCCAGCCTCTGTGCCAAGTCTTGGTAATTAAAGATGGAGAAGACGAGTTCCCTTTCTTGAGAGCTCACGCCCTGGGATGTAATTGTATGTCAGTTTGGAAAGTCTGTCAAGAGTCTGCCTAGTTCACGTCTTGCATGAACCCACCAAACAAAAATTGGCTCAGAATGGGAGATAATGTGTATCTGTATGTGTTTGGACATACTTACATGAATACTAGCACACCATGGCAGGTCCTGAACTATAAAAATTGCACCCCAGCACTGAGTTGACTTACTCTAACGCAGTTACTGAGAGGTAGGTTTAAAGCATGACACGTTGGCAGCTCCACCTGGTTGTCTGATCCATAAAACTATGTTGTTGAATCTTGTGCTTGGAAAATGTGCCTATATCATTCAGTCCCTTATTCTACAACTATTTATTGAGAGCCTGCTGTGTGCTGGGACTTGCTCTGGTTTCCAAGACTGAGTTGCCCCACTGATTCAAATCCTCCCCGTAAATTTAATCCCAGCTTCGAGCTCGCTCTCTCCATAATGTAGCCCAGACCCTGGCGTGTGATCCCTGTGAACTCCAGTACTAAGGTCTATATTACCTTTGGGTAATTAAATAAAATTTAATTGAAGTTTAATATATATGCAAAAACGTATGCCTAAGTTTACATTATTACAGCTAAATATATTCATATAACCAGCACCCAGATAAAAAACACCAGAGTGCTCCCAGCACTCCAGAAGTCCCTCAGAGTCACCAACCCCTGCCTCAAACAAGGGGAATTACTCTCCTGACATGTAATAGCATAGATTAGTTTTGACTGTTTTGTACTTTATTTAACGGAATCATACAGCTTTTATCTTTAGACATCTATAACATACGGCCTGGATTGCTGTATTTTATAAATTTTGTGTGCTTTTTTAATGATGAGAATGCAAGTTTCTTTATGTAACTTCCTCGTAGAAAAAAACCCAGAATCTAAAACAGTGCCTTGGAGGGAATGCATTAGACCGGGGGCTCCTCAGCCAAGCTCGTGGAGATACAGACCTAAGACCTTACCATGAACTTGTCTGGGAATGGGGTTTTTATTCTAGCCATCATTCCAGGACACCACTCTGAGCGTGCGTGTGTGTAAGATTATACTGAGTCAATTTATTACTGCCTAACTTAAGCAGCATTTCTGAAAATGTGCAGGAGAATAAAAAATAAGTTTTTTTGGGTTTTTTTTCCACCCTAATAGTATTAATGCAGAGTTCTCCAGACTGGAGTTAACTTATTGCTGACCTTTTGGGTTTATCTGAAAGATTATACTTACCCTTGGAGGTTCCTTCTGGTGACTTTATTGATTGACAGGAGAAGAGTGTCACAGTCCCATTAGTGATGGTGTGGCAGGTGGTGTATCTTCCTCCCCAACCTAGGAAACTCCCAGCCGCTGTAATGCTGTTGAAAGATCTTTATACCTATGGTCTATTCTCTTCTTTCTCTTTCTCTGTTTTCCTTCCTTTCCTTTTTTTGTTTATTTTTTTGACAGGTTATCAGCATTAACTCTTGCTAAAAGCCAGGCAGGTCCTTTGTCGAAAACCAACATGCAACCCTACAGAGAATATTTTTCTATGTAAGTTACTTTCACTTTCATCTTCGTAATAAGCCTTCTCAGTCCTCAGATTTCTGGTAGGCATTGACCTTTCCTATGCACTCAGGGCCACAGCAAATGAGTTGTTCTGCGAGATAAGGAAAGAAGCCCTTGAAATGTAGCTTCCTAATGGAGCCGTTCTGGGAAACAGTGACCTAGCAAACGGCCCCCGTGTATTCACTGTGGATGTCCATTTCCAAACAGCCACAAACAAATTCTGTACAGTCACAGAAGTGCAAGCTGCTTAAAGGGCATCGAGGGAGTGGGAAGACAGTGGCTGAATAATAAGGGAAATCCAGCTGTCAGATGCCTGCAGTACAAGAAGCAAGCTCCAGGTTGCAGTGGGCAGAGCTTCAGATATGTTGAGCTTGCAAGTCGTATCTCAGACTTTCTGCTCACTGCTTCTATTGTTATTTTTATTGTTGCCAACTCAGTGTCAGACACTGTACCAAATCAGGGACTAACATCCCACATTCTAGATCATTAATCCATTTTCTGGATTCCCATCATAACATCAGCACCTACCGCTTTAGAACTTTATCTCTGATAGGCAAGACTTTGCGACTATCACTTCAAGATTCACAGAGTTATTTCGGACCCTCTCCTTCCCTTTTCCTACTCACCAATACTGTTTCCTATTATTTATATGGAGATACAGCATAAAAAACGCTATTAAGCAAGAGCACTGATAAACTGAAGTGTACCTCTAGCATAGTGCTGCATATGTTTTTGCTTTCATTTGGTTCCAGCTACAGTTTTCCCATTTTACCAACCAGGTGAATTCAAGGGGTGCAGAGCACAAGGAATCACAGGACAGGTTCAGAAACACCTTGTCTTCTCAGCTGCTTTTGTTGTGAAGGTGACCATCAGTGCCAAAGGGTGACCTGCCCAACTTTCTTAGTTGCTGTGACTAACAGGGTCTCCAGTCGGACACAAGGGCTTTCTACAGTTTAAACAAAGACAATGGGAAAATATGTTTTCTTGACCCTTTGCAGGAAATCCTGCCAAATGCGCACAAGAATGCAGCGTTTCCCGGACCGTCGGTTGCTCAGGTCTAGCACTCAAGGGCGGGCTTGAGCAAACCTGGAAAAAGATGCTCACATTCTTACTGAGTAAGAAAACCTGAAAGTCATTACCCATGTCCGAAGGTGCTAATGTGCAGCAAAACCTCAGCGTAAATGGTTGGGCGTCTGCGATATAAAGAAATGACACGCATGTTTCGAAATAGACTAACAGAAGGGAGAGATATACACTTGACCCTGATGTTGTCCATTTTCCCTGCCTAGTTTTTGGCTTTTTGCAAAGTTTCTACCCACCAAGAGCAACGAGTAAGATGCTCGTCGGAAAGAGAGGAAAGGAAGGTCTGTCTCATGACATTAGAAACAAATGATTCCTCAATATCTTTATTCTAAAAGCCATGGCCTCTAAATTAAGAAAGAAAGTGCAAGCTACAGTTTCTTTCCCTTGGCCCTGGAGGACGTTAGAAGAATAGGTGGTGCCAGCTGCCCCGCTCGATGCCGGCCTTCTCGGATGGCGCGTATCAGAGCGGCAACGGTCTCCAAACAGAGCAGTGACAGGGACATCTGTCTCCCTGCTGCTCTCCCCTCTGGCAAAGGGCGGTGAGGACGCTCAGTTTGGACTTGTAGGTGCTCCCCCATGAAAGCAGCTTCAGTGTTAACCACGTCTTCTCTCTGTGCATCTGTTGATCACACTGTTCCTTTACTCGTATTTTAAGATAGTCTAAAAGCAAAGATGACTACAAGAAAGTGCATGTGTATCTCTGACACTGTAGGATTAAGAAAAAAGAGGTGAAGAATCGGTGGAATGGAGTGTTACATGGGCACAGATAATTCTTCCTTCCTTTCTAAAAGAAATTAGGAGAGGCAAAGTTTTGGAAATGTTCATATCTAAAATATTGCAGAGGTTTGCAGATTACAGAGTCAACTTGATCACCAGTGGAATGGTGTTAAGAGTGGTGCTCTCTTAGAGGTAAGAGTCCAAATGCTGGGGACTCTTTCCTGCTCTCTCTCTCTCACATGCGCACCCTGGCCGCACACCACTAAGGTTCCCTTCCCTGAGGTATCCACACAGCGTCTCTGAGATTCAGGGTGGCTTGTGAATTGGTGCCTTTAAAGCAGTGAGCTGGAACGCAGGCTTCTTGCTGTCCCGCTGGGGTATTTAGAAGAACATATGCAAAGGGGATATCATTTTTGTTTATTTTGGCTTCGTATTGAACCAAGATCATTTAGAGCTGGAAGGAACTTCAAAAATCAAGCAGTTCAACCCTTAACTTCTCCTAATGAAGAAAGAGGCTCAGTAAAGCGCCCCGGCGGGGCTGGGCGGCAGTGGGGCCCTCGTTCTCGTTTCTGGCAGATGCTCTCCCTCCTTCCAACACCTCTCAGCTCTCGCTTGCTTTTCTTCTCCACCTCCTCAAGCAGTTTAGATCCGTTTCCTCCTCTGAGCGGCTCACGACCTCTTCCCAAAGCATTCTGTTGCCGTTATTCAGAGACAAACAACACAGAAGCAACATATTTCTGCGGGTATTTTGGTGCTCCCAGACTCGCAGTGTGTGACCCTCACGAGTGCTGGCACACAGGGCACGCGGGCTGCGAGCTCGGTGTCTCTGGAGCCCTGGGATTCACAGCCAGCCTCAGCATCACTGCTTCCCTGCCCTCCTTTATGGTTTGTAAGCGAACGTTTTCTGAAAATGGTCATAACTTTTAACAGTTAACTTAGTTAAAGGATTAGTTAATTAAATTGATTAATGAAAAGGTAATTAAATGGATAACCATTTAACCAGATTAAAGACTCTCTGGAAGGAAGACAGGAAGAATAAACCTGTGTACGTTCAAATCTTTTCTGGTTTTGGTGAATATTACAAGTTGACGTTCCATCCATTCGTCCCTCTGACAGAAGTTTATTCAACCAATGTCTCATTCAAAAACATTTTTTGCATGCGTTCTAAGTACCAGTTATTGAGTACACAAAGCCACGGGAAACTCTCCGGTTGGGAAGACAGAAAGTGTACGCAGTGGTTAGACTGTGGTACCTTAGACACCCAGCATCCAGAAATCCCACACTGTGTGCTACGGACCAAGGTTTGTGCAAGGCTCTTGACTGAACACTACAAAAGACACAGTGATGAGCAACAGAGAGTCCCCGCCCGTTAAGCTCTAGTTAATAAGGACAATAAGACACAAAAAATTCTAATGCAGTAGAATGTAGTATCACTTACTCTGAATTACTTTGCAATTTATAACATTTAAAAAATTAGGGACAAGCTCCTTGCATAAATGTAAGAAAAGTTGTAAAAGTGGTTATTGTTATTTTGGAATAGAACAGAAAAAGATCTTGAGAGTCAGAGACTCTCATGAGTTAAAGATAATAATCAGCAAGGAGCCCACAGTTTAAACAAAGAAGCTGACGTTTGGATGCCGAAACAAAGAGCGTTCAGCAGATATAAATCATGAGGGGATCAGCGCCATCCAGCCTAGGTCTGGTCTTCATGCCTCAAGGGAGAAGCGGAAGAAACAGGCATTTCATTTCACAAATGAAAGTGAAGAGCGGGGTTCTAACAAAGAAAGGAAGAGAGGACAGATGCTTGCTTACTGCACAGCCACAGAGGGGGCTCAGGGAGGGACTTCAGGGGCCCTTCCTGACACCAACTCTTCCTGTGCTTCTTGCACCTCTGACAAGGAGGGCGGCGTGGATGAGAGCTATTTGGATGTGGTCCTTCCTGGGGATGAGGAGACTGACCTCTCAGGAGACTTTCTCCTCTCATTCTTTTCAGTGTTGTCAAACACAGTGTCAATCCTTTTGTAATTGTTTTTCACTTCGTCGTGTGGAAAAGAGAGTCATCGCCTCCACAATGATCTGAAAAATTCCTTAAGGGGTGAAGCCTTCAGAACCTGTAGATTTAAAAAGAATCCTTTTGTTTAACTGAGTAGCAATATGTTTCTAAAAGGGCTGCCTTTTCCTGTCTTCTGCCCATAAGACCCATCCAGGGATGGGAGAGCGTTCGCTCCACCTTTTCTCTGCCTGCTTCCTTGAAGAGCAGTTCCTGCCTCCCCTCAGGGCTTTGCTGAGTGCTGCCTCCCTTCTTGCTTTGGTCCTATGGATTTGTTACATGATTTTATGACTAGTCTGTCCTCCTTCATTTTCAACCCTAGAGCTCATTTCATTTTGGTTATTTTTTAATGCTTCTCCAGACAGCCAGGTTTTTCCTTGTCCTCATACTGAGGCCGACCTTTCTAATGCCTTTATCATAACTTCTTGAAAAAAATTTAGCTACTCTGGTCTTCCTTGCCAATGAAACCAAACCACTGTGTAAGAGCCTTCCTTTCTCCCTATGTACCATCTGAAAAAGAGTCATCAAGAATTCAGAGTTGTCACTTAAGCATCGGTTAGGAGATTAAATGCTCTCTTTGCCGTTTTCTTCAAACCTTTCCCCTCTTGAAATAAACTAATGAAAATAAAACCAACAATTAGATTAGGAAAACATAAATTCTCCTAAGTCAAGTAATGCTACAGCTAAAATCCTACTTTCCACTTTCCACTAGGTCTAATTTTTTTTTTAAAGATTGGCACCTAGCTAACATCTGTTGCCAATCTTTTCTTTTTTTTCTTCTTCTTCTTCTCCCCAAAGCCCCTCAGTACATAGTTGTATATTCCAGTTGTAGGTCCTCCTGGTTGTGCTGTGTGGGACGCCACCTCAACATGGCCTGATCAGTGGCGCTGGGTCTGCACCCAGGATCTGAACCAGCGAAACCTGGGGCTGCCCAAGTGGAGCACGCGAACTTAACCAGTTGGCCACAGGACTGGCCTCCATTAGATCTAATTTTTATAATATTTTAATAGATTGATTTTTAAATGTTTTTTTATTTTTGTTTTTAATTTTGGCCCACAATTGGTTCTCTAAGCAGGTACTTTTCTCCAAATTGTGTTAAGGTAGTGACTTGACAGGAAGACAAAAGTAAAATTTCAAATTTGAGTTTACAATAATTTTGAATTATTTACTTAATTAATTTTTTCTTGAGGAAGATTAGCCCCGAGCTAACATCTGCTGCCAATCCTCCTCTTTTTTGCTGGGGAAGACTAGCCCCAAGCTAACATGATGCCCATCTTCCTCTACTTTATATGTGGGATGCTGGCCACAGCATGGCTCAGATTCTGGGTAGGTCTGCACCCAGGATCTGAGCTGGTGAACCCTGGGATGCCAAAGTGGAATGTGTGCATTTAACTGCTGTGCCAATTTTGAATTATTTTAAGTAATTTAACACTATTTAAGGCATTAAAGATCACAATGTAAGGAGTCATAAAATCTCTTAAAAGAAGTACAATTTTTTGAATATGTACATTGCCACAATGAAATAGTTAAAGATGGGTGACAAAAACACACGCTTAAGAAGACTGAACCCAACTTCCACATGTGGAGACATCTGAACTGAGCAAAACTGTCTTTCTCAACCTAAGCTTATTAGTTATTTAATAACTAATTATGATTATGAATAAAATCCATCTGTGGTGATTTTAAAACATGGCTGCAAATTCTTTGGCACTTCTCCCAATGAGAGATGGTGTCTAATTCCCTTCCCTTGATTATGGGTTGGCCTTACTGACTAGCTTCTAACAGAGAGAACGTGACAGAGGGATGCTGAAACTTCTGAGTCTCAGATAGAAACAGGGCTGTTTCCCTCTAGCCCTCTCTCTTCTGGGATGCTCACCCTTGCAACGCAGCTGCCATAATGTGAGGAAGCCCAAGCTACATGAAGATGCCACATGTAGGTGATCTGGCCAATAGCTGACGTCCCAGCTGTTTTAAAATGTACCCAGGATTTCTTTTAATCAGGCATGGTGAGACATGCAGACATGAAAACGAGTCATGATGAAGAGGTTTTTATATTCACAGGTCCCTATAAATGGAGTCATGGCATGTCACACAAGACCACATGCGAAAGCACCACGGTCTATCATGAGGCAGACGGGGTGAGAGGAAGACATGGGAAAAAGCCTTTACTGTGGTTTCCACAGGAGAGAACAGCTGAGGCAGGGTAAGCATGCTTAGGATTGACCAGTTCAAGTAATTTTCGTGGGCACTGGGATGTGGGACTTTTCTCTAGTTTTCTGATCCCAGACCCTGGTGATTAGGGCAGGTGGATAGTGGCCAGGAGTGTGAGAGCCCAATAAAGGAGGCAGTTGGGGCATGGACTCTGGATTGGTTGGCTTACATATGAAAGTCACTTACTATCTCTAGGACTTGCCTAGCTCTGGGATGGGCAGTCCCTCCAGGGTCAGCAAGGCCCTGGAAGTTAAAGCATCAGAATAAAAAGGTATGCTTAAAACACTAGCTGACAGCCAGCATCAATGACCAGATATGTGCATGAGGAAGCCTTTGAGATGACTCCAGCCCAGTCACTCTCGTCTGATTACGGTCCCATGAGAGACCCTGCGTGATACTGTCCACCTGAGCCTGGTCAAACCCCTAACCCGTGAGAGGCAACTATCATCATCTAATAATAATAATAACAAATGGCAGTTGTTGTTGATGTTTTTTGCCACTAATGGCTGGTTTCTTATGGAGCAGTAGAATCAGAATACCCTCTGCTTAAGGAATGGACTTGATTGCATAAATCACTTTTAGAGGCTATTGCTTATACTGTAAACATTGAAAAGAATTGTATGTACATGGCTACTGTTATACATTCTCATATATAAGACATTCTCTCATATAAGACATCCTTTAAGAAACTAATTATGATGTTTCTAGAATGGGTTAAGCACATAGATTGTCCTATCAATATAACTTCCATTTTGAAGCAAATTACTCTCATCAGTTAACTACATGCATAAAGACGTTCATTTTAACTAAGGACCTTTGAATAGGAGAATATGTGTCCTTGAAGACACTAAAATGATGGAGCAGAAGCTTTGATTGGGCTCCTACCTACATGGCATCGATAAAACTGTCTTTCCAGGTACCTAAGAGGATATTGCAGCATCTTTGGGAGAGCAGTACAGGAGTGCATGCTTCTTACCTGGGCTTGCTGAGAGGGCAGTGAGACTAAACCCCATATCTGATCAAATGTTTCTTCACTATTATAAAGAGCAGTCTCTGTGGCTTTGGGATCCATTTATCAGTCTGTTTCTGCTATTCGCTAATCCTCTAGCAGCACGGAGCCCTGGCCCTGGAGACAGCATGGCTCAGCTCTCTCCCGAGAAGAAAGTTCGTCCCCTGAGCCGATGCTCCCGTGTGCAGTGGCTGTAAAGTAGCAGGTCTTTTGGGGTGTTTTCACTCAAGGAGTACTAATGGTCATCAAAACCTCACCAGAAACAGGAAGGTAGCCTCTCTTGCAAAGAAAGGTGGGGAAAACCACATACTTTCCTTCCGTCGCCCTCTCTAAACATCTCTGGATGAAAGGATCCAATGCAGACCAGGTGTGGACACTGCAGAGGACCGTGTTGCCCCTTTCAGCTCCTCTGTCTCCCCGCTTCCCAGGTTCCTCTCCCCCCGATTCTGAGAAGCCCCTGTCCCAGTCCTGCTGTCCTATAGATTTCTTACTTAAAAGGGAACTCGATGTCACCTCAGCCTCTGAGACCCAAAATTTTGAGGCTATACAGGTGAAAAGACAGGTGAGAGCTGAGGACTTAGGGACTAGGGTGCTTTGCCTAGAACCTCTTCAAATCAGACCAGCCTGGCTATCACCGGCTCAGTGTGCTGTGAGGCGAGCCTGTTCTGTGGGGCTGCCTCAATGAGAAGCCCCAACTCTACTTCTGCTGTGTAAACAAAGAACTGGGAAAATGTAACTCAAAGCATTTCAGAAAATGTAATTTCAAATGCCACAAACCAGAGGGTAAAACAATGGTTTTTTAAACCCTAGGATTCTGACATTAACATTTCAATAAGTTGTTATGCACACATTTTCAAAACAAAATCCAAACTTATCAATGAAGCCATAAAGGGAATCTCTTTGGAGGCAAAGTAAAGAGGCCTCTTTTGAGTCCATCTACATGGCCTTGAATGTCTACCTTTTAAGGTTCACATCATCTTCCGTGCACAGATCCCAGCTATGTAGTGGGTGCTCATTGTTGAGTGAGTGAATGAATGAGTGGGTGAGAAAAAGACATGGTATCTTTGAGAAGCAGAGAAGTAACTTATGCATTCAACCAAATAGACCAAGGATGATTGATACTTCTTTTAACACCGAATAACGGAATGAAGAACTATTTGAGACAGGATCTATCGTACTAATTAAATTGACAGCAGTAGCCAATTGTGTCTGAATCTGGCTGCTCTGTGATCAACAACTTCCACCCCCACCACACACACAACATCCTGCCAAGTTAATAATCTCATTAATTCAATTAAGCTGTTTAGAAATTGGTGTCTTGTTAGATGCAGGGGCTGTTTCTTGAGAAAGCTTCATGATTTGATTAGCTATACCCTCTATTCTGAGCCAGGGTAGGATTTTGGTTGCAGGCAAAGAGTTCTGATGACTACTTTGGTTGCTTCTTGTCTTTTAATTTATCATTTCAGTATTTGCTACCTGTACATAAATTTGGAAATTTTTCTTTCATGCTATTACTGTTATTCATTATGAGTCTATAACTCACTACAGGCTAAAATGCAATCTTCTGAACAATGATTTGCATCTATATTAAATGCAAATATGAGCATATCTAAATGTATTCACAAAGACTTCATTTAAATAGTCAATAGCACTATTGAAAAATCTGGACTATAAGTGCAGGCAAAACCCGCTGAATATGAATGTGTCCAGTCAGCTAAATGAATGCAGAGTGAAACACGGGTCCTGCATAAGCATCCTGAAAACCAATACTTTCAAAAAAGGAAGACAAGGAATGAATAAATACAAAGACCCGAACTGTACAAGGTCTTCTTGACTCATCTATATTAGGATTCGAAATTGCTATTTAATTATTTATATACCATGAGCATCTTTAAAAGGGGAGGGAGTGGAATTTCAGCAACTTTTAATAAAAGCATAGGTACAATAATGCCCTAAACCATTAACAAAAGATTAAAGAAGAAAACATGGTAATAGCCAAGAAGAGAGGAAAGATTAGGTCAAGAAGTCCTGTGGAGAAAAGTTACACCAACCAAGCATAGAGGTTGGCTCTGAGTTTCCTGGCAGGCCAAGTGCATGTGATCACTAATCACGTTGAGCTATTTCAGGTGACCAAAGAAAAGAAACATTAGTATACCGTTCTTTTGCCAAATATTTATTGAGCATCCAAAACAGTGGTAAACAAAGTGTCATTCTAACTGTTCTTCTTCATTGTCGTAGAATTTCAAAGCTTCCGTCAGACATATTAATCAGGTATCACTCTCCATGGCAGCTGAAGGACTCAAGTAATGGGATGCACTGGTTAGTGGTTCCTCGGGTGGTGAGAGTTAGTTTCCTCCTTTAAGAAGTAGAAAAGCCACAGCTGAGGAACTTAAGATCGCGAAGGGAAAACACTGGGACAGAGGTCACAGGCTGAATTTATGAAAGTTTTGTACATATCTTTATATCCTATGAAATAAAATAACACAGCAACTAATGATAAACCTTCATGATGTTTTGCATTGCTCAAACTAGGAATAATAAATACTATGAAATTAATTTTTATCTGTAATGCATTGTTTGCTAGGATTTCCTTTTCCAATATTTTAATCAGATGGTTATATATTCATATCTCCTTCTTGCAAATAGTAATGATACTAATTCTGTATCTGATTCTCCAGTCAAACGCACAAATATTTTTAATTGTATCATTTTGATTCCCACATTTCGGGTTTTGCAGTGTTTATAGAAATTAGGATTATTGAAATAAAAAAGGCTTTCTGCCATTCCCCCAACACATGGGTTATAGGGTCGTAACACTGGCTGGGAAAACTTTGCAGCTTCACAGACACAGCTCAATCCTCTCCTTTCCAACTAAGAAGTCTAGCTTTAAGAACCTAGTTTCCTTTCCCTTAGCTGCCTTTTTTCTCCTAAAATTTTGTTGCAAAACCTCTATGCTTGCATCTTTGTTTTAAATTTCTACACTTTATTTCCTTAATTTCTAATTATCCCCTGAATGAATGACCCACAATTTTAATGTATTACAATCAAATCTTTACAATTGTTGAGAAGATATTCAGAGAAAACAATACCATGCGCTAAATTTTAAGAGGAACTTGCTTTTGGCGTGGTGCTCTCTATTATTTGTCAATCTTGAGAGCTCTGAAAGTTGGTGGGGATGGAAGGAACATGCGTTAATCACCCACCATGAGCCAGGCACTGTTGTAGCCACTGTATATGTGTGATTTCCTATCACCACTACAACTCACTAGGCTAAGTGTTATGACATCCACTGTACAGAAGGAAAAGGGAAGCTTGGGGAGGTCAAGTTCCTTCTTCCGGGTCTTGAAGCTGGTAAGCAGTAGAATTGCAATTCAACTATACTTTGCTCTGGTGCCAAGCTTCTTGAGACTTCCTTGGAACCTTTTTCTTTAATACACGTACCACACCAAAAAGGGGACCCATGCCAACAATAACACTTTCAAATACCTGAATCTTCTCTCAGCTATTTACCTTAGTATGTTAAGTTATATGGAATAGAATGAATAAGGTGGATAGTCATTGCGATTTATTTGACGATTTAGAAAAGGCAGAAATACAGAATTGATAGTTTTTGATAGACATGGAAACTTCAGTCTTGGTCCGCCTGTGTGTCGTTAGTCGTTATTTCAGTGCCATCTTTGGCATGAAGGCACAGGCCAGCAGCGAGAAGTGCAGCTTGCCTCTGGTATCTGACAGTTGTATGACCGTGGGCAGTTTCTTTAACCTCTCTCCGTCTCCGTCTCCTCATTTGTAACACAAAGATAATAACAGTAACTAGCTCAGAATTCTTAAGGAGATAAAATGGGTTAATACATATAAATTGTTTAGAACAGTGCCTGGTACATAATTAGTTTGGTCTGGATCTCTGTTGAATTATTTTTTTCAATTTGTTCAGGATAATGTAATTCCCACAGTAAGCCTGAGAAAAAAATTAATCATAAAACTAAGACTGAAATCTTTTAAAACATGTATACAGGCTGTTGTAATAAGAAAGAGAAAACATGAATGATTTTGGTCACAGCTTTGTGAGTTTAGCATGGAAACTGTCGTCCACTTGCAAGGTTCTCATTTGACAAAATGGACATTGAAACTCATCTATATTAGACAACCAATTTCTTCTTTTATTTCAATGCAATAAATGTTTGCGAAAGGTATAGCTCCTTTTATGATGCCAATATTTGACCATCTTTGACCTATAAAAAATGGAAAGTTGAAATGGTTCAGAGTGACATTAATATTAATAGACATGAAAGAACCATGTTCTTTGGGAACTAAAACAACTTTTCAGCTTCCACTTTGCTGAGAACGAGTACATCTGGGTGTAGTGGACACTGGGTGACTTAGGGGAAGTTGTGAGAACTTTCCTCTGTTTGCTTTTCAATCTTGAATGATGGGAAACCATAGCAATTTAGCCACAATATTTCCCAGAGTTTCAGACAAAATAGAATTCTTCCATTATTCTTTAGAACGTCAAACCACCCAGGCACTGCAGGAATAGACTCCATAAAGGATCACCACAGACATAAGAAGTTTGATAAACTTTGCTGAGTGCCTCGTACGAAAAGTCAAGCACTAAACATCAAGCCAAGCACATCACAAATCTCATGAACACGATGATCAGCAGCGGCAGCATTTGAACAGGTACTACTCCTGCGAACTACGTACCAGCACTGTGCTGAGTACTTTACATCCATACCCCTTCGAAATCCCTGGGAAGTGGGATCCCTGCCCCTGAGAAGCTGATGGCTCAGAGAGGGAGCCAGACCAGTCACCACAATACCGTGTAATAGGCCGTCTGCCTGTAAGGTGCTTCCAGGCACATGTCTACCCTCCATTCCACGTCTTAACTTAAGCCCAGCTGCTTCTAGAGGCCGCCCTGGCTACACTCAGTGCCTCTTCTCCAGAAGACATCTGCTCCCGCAGATGAGTGGGAGGCCGATGCTTTATTGGGAGCAGGGACCATGCTGGAACACTGAGAGGGTAAGTGAATTCCCAAGATGCATAATTCTCGATTCCCAATTTAGGCCATGAGACATATACAGAAAAATGTAGGATGGTGAGTAATTAAAACCCTCTACATTTTAGCCAAGCATTGGGTGAGTACAGTAATAATCCTAATTAGTTGTTGATTATCGAATCTGCCACGTGCTAAGGTTGTGCATGCACCTGTGGGCTTCATCTTCACAGCTACGCTCTGACATAGGCACTGTTGTCATTTATGGTCAGGTTATTGAGGGAGAAAACGAGGAGCAGGGCAGTTAAGTCACAGCCATATGGGGGTTTGAACCCATGTCTGTCTCCTCTAAGACCCACGGTGTCCCTAAGACATTGAGCCCATCTGGTCTGGGCGCAGCCTTCTTTTCTGCCTCTCTCTGTCTCCAATCTTCTCATTTTCTCCAACTCTTTAGCCTCTCCCTTGCCGTGATTTCAGCCTGTCACTGGCATTCAATGACAATTACAGCAAGGGCACTGCCCGGCCAGAGATGCCCAAGAGTGGAGGAGTAAGATGAGGTTTTATCTACAAAGGAGATGAGGCATTTACGTGGAGGATCTAAGAAAACACTAGCAGGGTTCATGTCCTGGAAGCCTTCCGCATTCTCTAAGGAGAAGGTGACAGAGCTCTGAGGGCCTCCCATCCATCAGTTCAACAGCAACACGTTACTAATAATTGCCAGCTGTGTGGCCCGTCCTCCCCTTTTACAGATGCTGACACTGAAGCAGAAGGAATGGTAAGAGGCTGACCTAGGGTCACACCCAGCACAGCAGGGATGAAAACCCGCAGACTTTTGAATTTCTAGCCTATCACTTAGCCTGTCAATCTACAGCACATGCCAACACGGATGGACGGCTAGGTGCCGCGTTTGATGGAGTGTGAAGATACTTCACGAGCCGCTGATTCACCATTCTGAGAGGCAACGGTGGAGAGAACTCGGACTGTGCATTTGCCTCCAGGGTACATGGGGAACCTTCATGGAGGAAGACAGACTCCAGAAGCTGAAGGTCAGGTCCAAGTCACGTCTCCCTTAAAGTCACAGCAGACTAAGGGTTTTCTGTGCTTTGCTTACTTATCAAAGTGTCTACAGACACACTAATTTCCTCGGGAGAGCTGGAGACCACAGGTGGGGATTCCAGCTGAACACACTCCTCTCATCCACAAGCCTGTTTCCCCAAATTCTGTGCTGTACAAATGGGAACCACGCCCACTCTATAGAGGCCAATGTTCTGACATTTCAAAACCCAACTCATCTTCAGTATGACTAAACACAGACACATGCACAACAGTGAATCGAGTGTAGCAACTTTGGAAAGCCCACACTTCTGAGAAAATGGCAAATAGGCCTCCTTCTCCTTTGACTGTGAATGCAGTTAGCGAGGGACCATCATGAATTCTGAGTTCTATTTGCTTTTCCATGAGGCGAGTGGGGATGGCCACGGGTTTTAATTCACATCTTGGCCCAAATAAATACATCCTCTGTGTAGAGTACGCGCAAGCCAGAACCATCGCATTTGGGAGGTGCTTCCCCTGGTCAGGCCCCCTCGTTCTCCAGAAACTGCTTCCATGCAGACACTTCTAGCTGGGATGGGAATAGCCTTCAATAAGAACCAAATCAAGGGCCACACTTTGCACACCCTGGCGCCACTTGGTGACCCTCTTACCTTCTGCTACTAGGAGGAAGGCTCTGCAATGGCAGGGGTCTCAAACTGGGATCTGTGGATGGCTGCATGTGGTCATTGACTTCAGACTCTGATTTACTTTTAATATTTGTAATATTGTTTGAATATGTTTTATGGAATTAGTCATTTGCTCATATCTACTTAATTAAAAAACACTGCCCCTCATTATTGTCTTATGTGAAATAATAGTGCCATGTCAATAATTTCTGTTGAGATCAGTTGCTTTAGAAGGCCAGGGATTATTGGCAGAGCAGATGACCCATGGATTCTTTTCTCGTGGGCCATAAAATTTTCAGAAGCACAAAAATACTAAAGCACAGTATTAACGTGATCATAAATAAACATTCAAAGATGCTTATGATAAAAAACAGAATGCCATATAGTAACTTTTCCAGTTACTATAAATCAGAGAATCATAAAATCATAAATCTGGCAATAAATTTGAGAGGCCACATTTAGTCTAAGGTCAGGAGTCAGGAGTCCCTGATGATATCAAACACGTCTACAATTTGTATTTTTTTTAATGTTACTATAAATCAGAGTATCATAAACCTGGCAATGAACTTGAGAAACCATCTTTCATGGAAGGCTTAAAGTCAGAATTCCCCAGTGATAAAAAACATTTTTTTCCTGCAATTTGTATTTTTTAAATGTAATACCCAAAGTAATATGCTGAATTATGTGACAAATGTTTACATGAAATATTGGGGTTAATTCTTCATAGGCCCTACATTATAATACCACTTAAAACGTTTCCAACTTAGTATTACTTTTAGTCATTTTGTTAACATAATTCACACAGGAATTGTTTTTCTTCGATTGTTTTGAGAACTGACCATCAAGTTCTGAGTTGCCTAGGATTTCAAGTCTAGAGGCTGCCTCCCCGATCTCATTCCTCTTGTTTACAGCTTTTAAACTGACACTGTTGCCTGTATTCTAGAAGGTTGCATACCTTTATATATAAGGCAAAGTAAGATAAAGGAGAATACTGAATAGCTGACTTGGAGTCATTTGCTTTGCTTATAACTATTTCATATATAATCTACTATTTGAAAAAACTGAATATACACATACCATACCATTATTATTCCCGTTTTACAAAGGAGAAAACTGAAGTCTTAGGGGGTGAAGTGAGTTGTCTGAGATCACCCTGTTTCATACGCTTAGAGGTGTCTGAATGCTTGGCTAGTCCAACACTGAAGTTGACGGTTTCAGCAACTCCCACACTCTCAGACTCCTATTTTCAAGGTCCACATGTGCTTGAAAAACATTCAGAACGTCATTTTAAGGAATATACTGGATTGTCTCTACCTTCAGGGATCTGTGCTGTCTGTTAGTTTAATTAGTTAATTCATTCCATCATTCCTATAGTCTTTCATTCATTCGTCCATTCAACAAATAGTTATTGAGCACCTTTTATTTATTTATTTTATTGAAGCATAATTGACATACAATGTTATGTTAGTTTGAGGTGTACAGCATAGTGATTCTGCATTTATGTACCTTACAAAATGATCATCACAATAATTCCACTTACCACTGGTCACCATACAAAGTTAATACAATGTTGTTGACTATATTCCCCATGCAGTATATTATGCTTCCATGACGTTTATGTTATAACTGAAAGTTCTCACCTCTTGACCCCCTTCACTCATTTCACTCATCCCCCAAACGCCTTCACTCTGGTAACCACCAGGCTATTCTCTGTATCTATGAGTATCGTTTTCTTTTGTTTTGTTTGTTCATTTGTTTTGTTTTCTAGATTCCACATATAAGTGAAATCATATAGTGTTTGTCTTTCTCTGTCTGATTTATTTCACTTAGCAAAATACCCTCAAGGTCCATCCATGTTGTCACAAATCTCAAGTTAATTCCTTTTCATGGCTGAGTAGTATTCTGTTGTATCTATATACTATGTCTTCTTTATCCATTCATCTATGGACACTTAGGTTGTTTCTATATCTTGGCTACTGTAAATAATGTTGCAATCAACAAAAGGGTGCATATATCTTTTCTAATTAGTATTTTGATTTTGTTTGGGTGGTTAGTTACCCAGAAATGGAGTTGTTGGATCATATAGTAGTTCTATTTTTAATTTTTTGAGGAACCTCCATACTGTTTTCCGTAATGGCTGCACCAATTTACATTCTAACCAACAGTACATGAGGGTTTCCTTTTGTCCACATTCTTGTCAACACACTCACTATATCTTGTCTTTTTGATAATTGCCATTCTAACAGGTGTGAGGTGATATCTCATTGTGGTTTTGATTTGCATTTCTCTCATGATTAGTAATGTTGAGCACCTTTTTACGTGGCTGTTGGCCATCTGAATCCTTCTTTGGAAAATGTTTATTCAGGTCCTCTGCCCATTTTTTAATTGGATTGTTTGGTTTCTTTGATATGAGTTGCATGAGTTCTTTATATATTTTGGATATTAACCCCTTATTGGATATATGATTTGCAATTATCTTCTCCCATTCAGTAGATTGCCTTTTTATTTTGGTGCTGGTTTCGTTTGCTGTGTTTCCTTTCCCTTTGTTTGATGTAGTCTCATTTGTTTATTTTTGCTTTTTTTGCCTTTGCCTATGGGGTCAGATCCAAAAAAATATTGCTAAGACTGATGTCAAGGAACTTACCCTATGTTTTCTTCTAGGAGTTTTATAGTTTCAAGTCTTATAGTCAAGTCTTTAATCCACGTTGCTAATTTTTATCTATGGTGTAACATAGTGGTTCAGTTTCATTCTTTTGCATGTAGTTGTCCAATTGTTCCCACACCATTTATTGAGGAGACTATCCTTTCCACATTGTATATTCTTGGCTCCTCTGTCATAAATTAATTGATTATGTATGTGCAGGTTTATTTCTGGGCTCTGGATTCTGTTTTGTTGGTCTGTCTGTTTTTACGCCAGTACATACTGTCTTGATTACTGTAGCTTTGTAGCATAGTTTGAAATCAGGGAACGTGATATCTCCAGCTTTGTTCTCCTTTCTCAAGATAGTTCTGGCTAGTCAAGGTCTTTTGTGGTTCCACACAAATTTTAGGATCTGTGAAAAATGTCTTTGGAATTTTGATAGGGATAGCATTGAATCTGTGCATTGCTTTCAGTAGTATAGATATTTTAACAATGTTAATTCTTCCAATCTGTGAGCACAGAATATCTTTCCATTTATTTGTATCTTCTTCAATTTCTTTCATTGGTATATTATAGTTTTCAGAGTACAGGTCTTTCACCTCCTTGGTGAAATCTATTCCTAGGTATTTTATTCTTTTTGCTGCAATTGTAAATTTGATTGTTTAACTTCTCTTTCTAGTAGTCACTATTAGTGTATAGAAATGCAACAGATTTCTGTGTATTAACTTTGTATCCTGCAACTTTACTGAATTCATTTATTAGTTCTAATAGTTCTTTGGTGGTCTTTAGGGTTTTCTGTATGTAGTATCATGTCAACTGCAAATAGTGACAATTTTACTTTCCTCTCCAATTTGGATGCCTTTTATTTCTTTTTTCTGACTAATTGCTGTGGCTAGGACTTCCATTACTATGCTGACTAAAAGCGATGAGAGTCCATCCTTGTCTTGTTCCTGATCTTAGAGAAAAAGCCTTTTCCTGTTGAGTACGATGTTATCTGTAGGTTTGTCATATATGGTCTTTATTATATTGAAGTATGATCCCTCTATGCCTACTTTGTTGAGAGATTTTATCATAAATGGATGCTAGATCTTGTCAAATGCTTTTTCTGCATCTATTGAGATGATCATATGATTTTTATCCTTCATTTTGTTAATGTGGGGTATCATGTCGATTGATTTGCAGATGTTGAACCATCCCTGCATCCCTAGAATAAATCCCACTTGATTGTAGTGTATAATCCTCTTAATGTACTGTTAAATTTGTTTTGCTAATATTTTGTTGAGGATTTTTGCCTCTATATTCATCAGGAATATTGGCATGTAATTTTATTTTTTTTTGATGTCTTTGTCTGGTTTTGGTATTAGGATAATGCTGGGCTTGTAAAGTGAGCTTGACAGTATTCCCCCCTCTTCAAGTTTTTGGAATAGTTGGAGAAGGAGAGGTATTGAATCTTCTTTAAAATGTTTGGTAGAACTCACCATGAAGCTGTCTGGTCCTGGACTTTTGTTTGTTGACAGTTTTTTGATTACTGATTTAATCTCCTTACTAGTAATCAGTCTATTCAGATTTTCTATTTCTTCATGATTCAGTCTTGGAAAATTGTGCATTTCTAGGACTTTATCTATTTCTTCTAGGTTGGTGTACAATTGTTCATAGTAGTCTCTTATGAACTTTTGTATTTCTGTGGTGTCAGCTGTAACTTCTCCTCTTTCATTTCTGATTTTATTTATTTGGGCCTTCTTTCTTTTTTCATGATGTGTCTGGCTAAAGGTTTGTTAATTTTGCTTATCCTTTCAAAGGACCAGCTCTTAATTTCATTAATCTTTTCTATTTTTTTTTTAGTCTCTATTTCATTGATTTCTGCTCTGATCCTTTATATTCCCTTCCTTTTACTAACTTTGGGCTTTGTTTGTTCTTTCTTTGCTAGTTTCTTTAGTGTAAAGTTAGATTGTTTATTTGAGATTTTTCTTGTTTCTTAAGATAGTTCTGTATTGCTATAAACTTTCCTCTTAGAACTGCTTTTCCTGTGTTCTGTAGATTTTGGAATGTTGTGTTTCCATTTTCGTTTGTCTCAATGTATTTTTTGATTTCTCCTTTGATTTCTTTGTTGACTCATTGATTCTTTAGTAGCATATTGTTTAGTCTCCATGTGTTTGTGATTTTTTTTCCAGTTTTATTCTTTTGATTGATTTCTAGTTTCATACCATTGTAGTTGGAAAAGATGCTTGGTATGATTTCAATCTTTTAAAATTTATCAAGACTTGTTTTGTGGCCTAACATGTGATCTATCCTGGAGAATGGTCCTTGTGTACTTGAGAAGAATGCATATCCTGCAGTTTTTCTATGGAATGTTCTGTATATATCTATTAAGTCCATCTGGTCTAATGTGTCATTTAAGGCTGATGTTTCCTTATTGATTTTCTGTCTGGATTATCTATCCATTGATGTAAGTGGGATATTAAAGCCCCCTACTATTATGGTATTGCTGTCAATTTCTCCCTTTAGTCTGTTAATATTTGCTTTATATATTTAGGTGCTCCTACGTTGTGTGCATAAATATTTATGAATGTTACATCCTCTTCTTGGATTGACCCTTTATCATTATGTAATTTCCTTCTTTGTCTTTTGTTGCAACCTTTCTTTTGAAGTCAATTTTGTCTGATGTAAGTATTGCTATCCTAGCTTTCTTTTCATTTCCATTTGCATGGAATATCTTTTTCCATCACTTCACTTTCAGTCTGTGTATGTCTTCAGATCTGAAATGAGTCTCATGTAGGCAGCATGTATATGGGTTTTGTTTGTCTATCCATTCATCCACCCTATGTCTTTTGACTGGGGAATTTAGTCCATTCACATTTAAAGTAATTATTGATAGGTATGTACTTATTGCCATTTTGGTTTTCTTTCCTAGTTGTTTTTGTAGTTCTTCTCTCTTCCTTTCTTCTTCTTTTGCTCTCTTCCCTTGTGGTTTGATGACTCTCTTTAGTGTTATATTTAGTCTCCTTTCTCATTATTTTTTATGGATTGTTATAGACTTGTCATTTGTGGTTACTATGAGGTTCATATATAGCAACCTATAATATAACAGTCTTTTTAAGTTGATAGTCACTTAAGTTAAAAAACATTCTAAAAGCACTACGTTTTTACTCCTCCTGTCTGCACATTTTATGTTTTTGATGCCATATTTTACATCTTTTTATTTGTATCCCTTAGCTATTTGTTATAGTTATAGTTAGTTTTCCTTCATACTAGTTTTGTAAGTGCTTGATCCACTACTTTTACTATATATTTGCTTTTACCAATGAGATGTTTTTCTTTCATATGCTTTCTTATTCCTAGTTATGGCTTTTTTTTTAATGCTTAAAGAAGTCCCTTTAAAGTTTCTTGTAAGGCTGGTTTTGTGCTGATGAACTCCTTTAGTTTTGCCTTATCTGGAAAACTCTCTCTCTCCTTCAGTTATGATTGGTAACCTTGCCAGGTAGAGTACTCTTTTTTGGAAGTTTTTTCCTTTCAACACTTTGAATATATCATGCCACTCACTTCTGGCCAACAAAGTTTCTGCTGAAAATCAGCTGATGGTCTTAAGGGGTTTCCTTGACCATGACTAGTTGTTTTCCTCTTGCTGCTTTTAAGATTCTCTCCCTATCTTTAACATTTGACATTTTAATTATAATGTGTCTTGGTGTGGATCTCTTTGGGTTCATCTTGTTTGGGACTCTCTGTACTTCCTGAACCTGAATGTCTGTTTCCTTCACAAAGTTAGGGTAGTTTCAGTCACTCTTTTCTTTCTTTCTTTCTTTCTTTCTTTCTTTCTTTCTTTCTTTCTTTCTTTCTTTCCTCTCTTCTTTCTTCTCTCTCTCTCTCTCTCTCTCTCTTTCTTTCTTTCTTTCTTTTCTTTCCTTCTTTCTTTCTTTCCTTTCTTTTTGAGGAACATTATCCCTGAGCTAACCTCTGCCACCAATCCTCCTCTTTCTGCTGAGGAAGATTGGCCCTGAGCTCACATCTGTGTCCATCTTCCTCTATTTTATATGTAAGATGCCTGCCACAGCATCTCAGCCATTATTTCTTCAAGTAAGTTTTCTGCCCCTTTATCTCTCTCTTCTCCTTCTGTGACCCCTATAATGCAAATGTTAGTCTGCTTGATGTTGTCCCACATGTCCCTTAAGCTATCCTCATTTTTTAGAATTCTTTTTGTTTTTGCTGTTCTGTTTGTATGATTTCCACTACCCTGTCTTCCAGGTCATTGATCCACTTTTATGTTTCATCTAATCTGCTGTTGATTCCTTCTAGTGTATTCTTCAGTTCAGTTATTACACTCTTCAGCTCTGTGAGTTCTTTTTGGTACTTTCTTATATTTTCTATCTCTTTGTTGAAGTTCTCACTGTGTTTATCTGTTCTTCTCCTGATTTCAGTAAGCATCTTGACCACCATTACTTTGAACTCTTTATTGGATAAATTACTTATCTCCATTACATTAAGTGTTTTTTCTAGAGTTTTTTCTTGTTCCTTCATTTGGAACTTATTTCTTTGTTTCCTCATTTTGCTTGACTTTCGGTGTTTGTTTTTCTGTGTTATGAAAACAGCTATCTTTCCCTGTCTTGAAGGTGTGCTGCTGTGTAGGATCTCCTACTACTTGGTTGTTATCCCTACTATTTGATTGTCTTTAAACTCTATCTCCAATTCTTTCAGACCCATGGGGCCCAGAAATGCAATCCCCCCATGAAATCTGAGCCTGGTGCTCAAGGGACATCCCATGTGTGGGCTGCGCACACCCATTGGCTCTGGTGTGGTTGCACAAGTGATGCGGGGTGGTAGGGCTGCTAACTGCTGTTTAGCAGGTTAGAGTGAGAATGCAAAAATGATGCCTGCCAGCACCAGCACCAGCACCAGCAAGGTAGAGGGGTCCCATAAAAATGGCGTCCACCAGTGTTCCATTCCTGGAGAGAGCTTTAACTGACTGCTGCCCCTCTAGCAGACACTTTAAGATTAATAAGTGAATTTCCTTCATATATGGTTTAGACTCTTTTTAAACTGCTGCTTTTTTCTCTGGGTCCCAGGGCAAGTGGGTCTACACATGAGCCCTTTAAGAGAGGAATCTTCTTTCTCTATAGCCCTATGTTTCTCCTGGATGTAAGCTCTGTTGGTTTTAAAAGCCAAATGCTTTGACGGCTTGTCTTTCTGGTGAGAGACCCAAGGGTTGGGGTACCTGATGTGGGGAACAAACTCCTTGCACCTCAAGGAGAAGCTCTGTTTTTTTTTAGATCCCTCCAGATTATGGGTCACCATGCCAGGGTGGGGTTTTTGACCAGACCATGTCTCTGCCTCTCCTGCGTGTCTCAGTGTAGCCCTTTTTATCCCTTGTTGTGGAGCTGGTGTTCAGCTGGTTCTCAGGTTCTTTTTGGAGGCAGTTGTTTCATATGTAGCTGTATATTTGTTGTGTCCATGAGAGGAGGTGAGTTTCGGGTTTTCCTATTCTTCCATCATGAACCTGTCTCCCTGAGCACCTTTTAAATGCTGGACACTGTGCTAGCTACTGGGGATTTATCAAAGAATAAGACAGACAGACATAGTCCTAGTTCTGATTGAGTGAGAGAGACATTCTCCAAGTAATCATATGAATAATTACCTAATTACAGATTTGGATATCTGATTCAAGAAAGACATGAAGAGAACCATAAGAGCATATGAGAGGGCACCCTCACTGATTCTGAAAGAATAGGAAAGTCTCTCCCAAGAAAGTGACCTTTAAGCTAAAGAAGATGACCTTCAGAAGGAATGAGAGTACATCTGGCTCTTGAATGTTCATAACAAAATGACAGCTTTGTCCTCCTACCCAACCCTAATACAGCTGTCATTCAGAAATTTCTGTTCTCACTTCAAGCAACAACATTGAATATCTACCTACAGATACTTGTTAAAAAATTCAGCCCAAACTCAATTGTTTTTAAAACTTACTTAAGACATTGGATTTTGAAAAGTGCAGACGCCTCTTGACCCTTCAACCTATCACCATCTTGCAATTTCTACCTGTTAAATATGCATGTATTTGTCCCCTTCATTTGTGCATAACCGTCTAATATAATTTCTCACCAGGATTTTTGCACCCACCTCCCTGCCTTCAGTCTTGTCAAATAAATTGTCCCCATTGCTGCTAGGGTGTTCTCTCAAAAATATGTGTTTAAGCAGGATGTTTCCATTCTTACTTTGCTAGTTCCTATTTATCAGGCTGGGTTAGGTAGCCCTTATCCACAGCATCTTTGCATTTCTTTCATTGCCTTTAATGTGGCACATTGCTGCCTTTAGCATGCCTTTGTTGGTATGCACAGAGTTGGGCAGGCAAAGACTTGGGAGATATGCAGAACCCATTAAGATGATATTTATGTATCTCAAAAGAGTCAAAGAAACACAAATCCATTGAGGTAGTGGAGGAAATTAGTTAGATTTTGGTGGGAATTGTAGATTTCAGGGAGTGGATAGAAAATTAATTAAGAATTTAAGTCTTGCGACATGGACAGGAGACAATCCCATTATTAAGTTTTGAAATACATTTTATAGGGACAACAAAGAGCTCTCATTGTGTCTCATTATGATCACAGCAAGAATCAAGTCTCATGATCTGATGAAATTTATCTCTAGGTCTTTAAGAAACCTCTTGCTTGGGTTGGGATGACGGTCGTTTATTTAGTGGATACTTTTTTTTTAACTCTAGGAAGATATAGGCTTAAATATTTAAATGTTGAAATAAATCAAACAAATATATTAAGATTTTAGCTAACTTTGGAAATAATATGTGTATATTTGCTCTGCTGAATACTTGGACTGTTTGAAAGAAATAGGCACATTTCAATATGTAACAGAATGTCATTCTAATTTCACATTTCAATTTAAAATATAAAATTGAGTTAATTAATTCCACTTATGATTCTAAGTTGAAAAGTACAGGAGACTATTACCAAGGTTATAAACAATATGGAAACAGTTTAAAGAGCTTAAGATTCATCATATGCATGTTTCCTTTTATTAGATTTAAAAGAGCGTTGTAGGTGCTTGGGAACATTCTCTGTATTAATCAGAAAATTGAAGCATTGAAAAAAGAAGTTGAATATATTATTTTTAAATGCATACAGTTTAAAATATTTAAGGAAGGGGCTGGCCCCGTGCCTGAGTGGTTAAGTTTGCACACTCTGATGTGGCGGTCCAGGGTTTTGCTGGTTCGGATCCTGGGCGCAGACATGGCACTGCTTGTCAGGCCACATTGAGGTGGCGTCCCACATGCCACAACTAGAAGGACCTATAACTAGTATATACAACTGTGTGCTGGGGGGATTTGGGGAGATAAAGCCAAAAAAAAAAAAAATTGGCCACAGTTGTTAGCTCAGTTGCCAATCTTTAGGAAAAAAAATATTTAAGGAAATTCAATTAAGCAGTGAAAGTTTTCTTAAAAGTCGTTGCAAAAATGTAGTAGATGTACAAATAGAATAAAAAGACTTATAAAGGGGCTGGCCCCATGGCCGAGTGGTTAAGTTCACCCACTCTGCTTTGGTGGCCTGGGGTTTGCTGGTTCAGATGCTGGTCATGGACCTACACACCGCTCATCAAGCCATGCTGTGGCAGCATTACCACATAGAGGAACTAGAATGACGCACAACTAGGATATGCAACTATGTACTGGAGCTTTGGTGAGGAAAAAAAAAAAAGGAAGGTTGGCAACAGATGTTAGCTCAGGGCCGATCTCCTCACCAAAAAAAGTAAAGATAGAAAAATAAAAGTGAACATAAAGGCTTAAGGTTCAACCTTAAAATTAGGTTTTTGAACTTATGAATTTTTAATTTTAATAAATCAAATATTAGTTTTTTAACCCCCTGAAATCTCTTCAAGGACAGGGAAATTCAAATTGAGAACTGCAATTATCGGTGATTTATCAACTTTTTCCTTTTTCCTGTGAGTACTTTGAAGAGAAGGATCAAGTCTCACTGAAATGATAATTTTTTGATTAATATGGTGTTTTCATTAACTGTTTAACTTCTTTAATCAACTGACCTCTTGTTTCAGTCCACATTTTTTATAGAGCAGAATTGAATATTGAGTTAATATCAGTTTTCTTATTGTATTCAGGCAGGTTTTAAGACACAAATGGTCTTAAAACTAGCTTGTTTTAAAAATTTGGCTCAGAAATTCTGAAGAAGTATTTTCTTTTTTTTCGCCATTTGAATATCTTCTTTGGAAATATGTCTAGTTCCTTTATCCATTTTTAATTGCATTATTTGGGGTTTTTTTGACATTGAGTTGTATGAGTTCCATATATATTTTGGATATTAACCCCTTATCAGATATGCAGTTTGCAAATATTTTCTCCATTTGTAGGTTGCCTTTGCATTTTCTTGATCATTTTCTTTGTTGTACAGAAGTTCGTTAGTTTGATGTAGTCCCGGTCATTTATTTTTGCTTTTGTTGCTTGTGCTTTGAGTGTCATATCCACAAAATCATTGCTAAGACAAATGTCAAGAAGCTTTTCCCCTACGTTTTCTTCTAGAAGTTTTATGGTTTCAGGTCTTACGTTTAAGTCTTTCATCTATTTCAAGTTAATTTTTGTGAGTGGTGTAAGGTCCAGTTTCATTCTTTTGCATGCGAATATTCAGTTTTTCCAACACCATTTATTGAAGAGATTAGCTTTTCCCCATTGAGTATCTTTGGCTCCCTAGTCAAATATTAGTTGACTGGATATGCATGCATTTATTTCTGGGCTGTATATTCTGTTTCACTGATCTATGTCTGTCTTTATGCCATTATCATACTGTTTTGATTACTGTAGCTTAGTAATAGAGTTTGAAATCAGGAAATGTGATGCTTCCAGCTTTATTCTCCTTTCTCAGGACTGCTTTATCTATTTGAGGTCTATTTTGGTTCCATACAAATTTTTAGATTGTTTCTCTGTTTCTTAAAAGAAATGTCATTGGAATCTTGAGAGGGATTGCATTGACTCTATAGATGGCTTTGGGTAGTATGGACATTTTTACAGAATTAATTTTCTGATCTATGAACACAGGGTATCTTTCCATTTATTTGTGTCTTCCTTAATTCCTTTCATCAAAGTCTTATAGTCTTCAACGTACAGATCTTTCATCTCCTTGGTTAAATTTATTCCTATGTGTTTTCTCGTTTTCAGTGTTATTGTGAATGATTGTTTTCTTTATCCTGCAACTTTACTGAATTTGTTGACTAGTTTTAACAGATTTTGGGGGTAGTCTTTAAAATTTTCTGTATGTAAGATCATATCATCTGCAAATAAAGACAATTTTATTTTTTTCTTTCTGATTTGGATGCCTTTTATTTCTTTTTCTTGTCTGATTGTCCTGGTTAGGCCTTACAGTACTATGTCGAATAGGAGTGGTAAGAGTGAGCACCCTTGTCTTGTTCCTGATCTTAAAGAAAAAGTTTTAGCCTTTTGTTGTTGAGTATGATATTAGCTATGAGCTTGCCATATATGGCCTTTATTATCTTGAGGTACCTTCCTTCTATATCCAATTTTTTGAGAGTTTTTTTTTTTTTATCATGAATGGATGTTGAATTTTGTCAAATGCTTTGTTTGCATCTATTGAGATGATCATATGATTTTTATGTTTCATTCTATTAATATGATGTGTCACATTTATTGATTTGAATATGTTGAACCATCCTTACATCCCAGAGGTGAATCCTACTTGATCATGGTGTACGATCCTTTTAATATGCTATTGAATTTGGTTTGCTAGTATTTTGTTGAAAATTTTTACATCTCTATTCATAAGGGATGTTGAGCTCTAGTTTTCTTCTCTTGTAGTGTCCTTACCTGGCTTTGGTATCAGGATAATCTTGGCTTTGTAAAATGAGTTTGGGAGTGTTCCCTTGTCTAACTTTTTGTAAAAGTTTGAGAAGGATTGGTGTTAATTCTTCTTTAAATGCTTGGTAAAATTCACCAAGGAAACTATTTGGTCCTGGGCTTTTCTTTGTTGAAAGATTTTTAATTACTGATTCAACCTTCATACTCATTATTAGTCTGGTCAGATTTTTTATTTCTTCCTGATTCAGTCTTGGCACGTTGTATGTTTCTAGGAATTTACCCATTTCTCCCATGTTCCTCAATTTGTTGACATATAATTGTCCATAGTAGTCTCTTATGAGCCTTTGTATTTGTGTTATCAGTTGTAATGTCTCCTCTTTAATTTATAATTTTATTTATTTTGGTTTTTTCTTGGTTAGTTTAGCTAAAGGTTGGTGAGTTTTGTTTATTTTTTCAAAGAACCAACTCTTCATTTTGTTAATCTTTTCTATTATTTTTCTGTTCTCTATTTCATTTATTTTTGCTCTGATCTTTGTTATATCCTTCCTTCTGCTAACTTTGGGCTCATTCTATTCTTCTTTTTCCAGTTCCTGGAGGTGTAATGTTAGATTATTTGGCATCTTTCTTCTTTTCTTGATGTATGCGTTTATCACTATATACTCCCCTCTTAGAACTTCTTTTGCTGCATCCCCTACTTTTTGGTATTTTGTGTTTCCATTTTCATTTGTCTCAAGATTTTTTTTCACCTTTTGATTTTTTTCTTTGATTCAGGAGTGTGTTGTTTAATTTCCATGTATTTGTGAATTCTCCATCTTTTCCCCTGTTGTTGATTTCTAGTTTCATACAATTGTGGCAGATAAGATACTTGATATAATTTCTATCTTCTTAAATTTGTTGAGACTTGTTTTGTGGCCTCAAGTATGATCTCTCCTAGAAAATGTCCTGTGTGTCCTTGAGAAGAATATGTATTCTGCTGTTTTTGGAGGGAATGTTCTGTACATCCACTAGGTCCACTTGGTCTGTAGTGTTGTTCAAATCCACTCTGTCCTTATTCGCTTTCTGTCTAGAAGATTCTTGAGAGTGGGGTATTAAAGTTCCCAACTATTCTTGTATTATTTTTTATTTCTCTTTTTAGTTGTGTTAATATTTGCTTTATATATTTACGTGCTCCACTGTTGGGTACATAAATATGTACAAGTGTTATATTTTCTTGATGAATTGACCACTTTATCCTTATATAATGACCTTTTCTTCTTTGACTATTTTTAACTTAAAACCTATTTTATTTGATATAGGTGTAACTGTCTCTGGTTTCTTTTGGTTATCATTTGCTTGCAGTATCTTTTGCCATCTCTTAACTTTTAGTCTACATGTATCCTTAAAGCTAAAGTGAGTCTCTTGTAGGCAGCATGTCATTGAGTCCTTTTTTTAATCCATGCAGTCATTCTATCTCTTTCAATTGGAGGGTTTAGTCCATTTAGATTTAAAGTAGATTTTGATAGATTAGGACTACTATTGCCATTTTGTTAATTGTTTTCTGACTGTTCTGTAAATTCTTTGTTCCTTGCTTCTTCTCTCGATGTCTTCTTTTGTGATTTGATGACTTTTTGAGGTGATATGCTTTGATTCCTTTATCATAATCTTTTGTGCACCTACTAGAAGCTTTTCCTTCGTGGTTACCATAAGGCTTACATAACATATGTTTATAACATCACATTTTAAGCTGACAACAACTTAAATTTGTTAGCAGACAGAAACTTTTACTTTTACTTCTCTCTTCCTTACATTTTAGGTTATTGATGTTACAATTTATGTCTTCTTTATATTGTGTATCCAATAACAAATTATTGTAGTTGTGGTTATTTTTAGTACGTTTGGTTTCTTTAACTTTTAAACTACAGTTGTAAGTGAATTACACACCATCATTACCGTGTTAGGAGATCTAACTTTGACTGTATATTTACCATTACAAGTGACTTTTACACATTCATATGTTTTTATGATGTTAATTATCATTCTCCTATTTCCGCTTGAAGAATGCCCTTTAGCATCTCTTGTAAGTCTGGTTTAGTGGTGATGAGGTCCTCAGCTTTTGTTTGTTTGAGAAAGTCTTTACGTCTCCTTCATTTCTAAAGAGAGTTTTGCTAAGTATAATATTCTTGGTAGACAGTTTTCTTCTTTCAACATTTTGAATACATCGTTCCAGTCTCTGCCTGCAAAATTTGTGCTGAGAAATTCACTGATAGTCTTATTGGGGCACCCTTGCATATGACTAGTCACTTTCTCTTGTTGCTTTCAAAATACTCTTTTGTCTTTGACTTTTGACGATTTAATTGTAATATGTTTTGGTGTGGCCCTTTTCAGGTTCATGCTATTTGGGGTCCTTTGGGCCTAATGAATCTGACTGTCCACTTCTCTCCCCACATTTGGGAAATTTTCAGCTATTATTGCTTTAATTAGACTTTCTTTCCCTTTCTCTTTCTCTTCTCCTTCTGGGATTTCCATAATGTGTAGACAGTTTCTTTTGATGATGTCCCATAAGTCCTGTAGGCATTCTTCAATATTTTTCATTCTTTTTTCTTTTTACTCCTCTGACTGGATAATTTCAAATGAACTATCTTCTAGTTCACTGATTCTTTTTTCTGTTTAGTCAAGTCTGATATTTAAGCTCTCTATTGAATTCTTCAGTTCAGCCATTGTTTTGTTCAGCTCTAGGATTTCTGTTTGGATTTTTAAACAACAGGTTTATTTATTTATTTATTTATTCAAAGATTGGCACCTGAGCTAACATCTGTTTCCAATTTTCTTTTCCTCTTCTTCTTCTTCTCTCCAACGCCTCCCAGTACATAGTTGTGTATTCTAGTTGTAGGTCCTTCTGGTTGTGCTGTGTGGGACGCCACCTCAGCATGACTTGATGAGCAGTGCCATGTCTGTGCCCAGGGTCCAAATCTGCGAAACCCTGGGCTGCCAAAGCAGAGTGTGCAAACTGAACTACTTGGCCACGGGGCCAGCCCCTGTTAGCATATTTTTGATGGTTTCTATTTTCTGTTTAACTTCTCATTTTGTTTATGCATTGTTTTTCTAGTTTCATTTAGTTGTCTGTCTATGTGCTCTTGTAGCTCACTCAGCTTTTCTAAGAGGATTATTCTGAATTCTTTGTGAGGCAGTTCATAGATCTCCATTTCTTTAGGGTCTGGAGCTTTATTATTTTCCTTTGGTGCTATCATGTTTACCTGATTCTTCATGATCTTTGATTCCTTGTGTTGGTATCTGTATATTTGAGTAAACAGTTTTCTTTTCCAGACTTTACAAGTTCACTTTGGCATGCAAAGGCCTTCACCAGTCTGCTTAGCTTGGGTTGCTGGATGAGTGAGCTGGTAGCATCCATGGGCAGATGAGACCTGCCATTGGTATTTTTAGTTGGGAGAGGCCACTGCCCATGCTCTGAAGTAGGGAGAGTGCCACTGACTGGGTTCTGTGGTTGGCTGGGCCTGCTGCCTGGGCTCCACACTCAAGCAGGACAACTTGGTGGGCTCCCTGATTGGGCAGGGCTGCTGGCTGCTCTGCAGTCAAGTGGAACCACTAGATGGGCTCTGAAATTACCTCTGGTTGGGTAAGGTTGCAGGCTGTGCTCCCTGGCAGGGCAGTGATGAAACAGGTCTGTGGGCTGGGTTCTGCAATCACTTCTGGCTTGGTGGGGTCTTAGGCTGTACTTCCCAACCGGATGGTGCCATTTGCTTGACTCTGTGTTCAGGCAGGGCCACAGACAGGGCTTCACAATCAGATTGGGATTCAGGCTGTGCCCTGAAGTTGAGCAAGGCTGAAGGCTGGGCTCTCTGGTTGAGAGGGGCCTTTAGCTGTATCCTACAGTTGAGTGGGGCTAGAGGGTGTGCTCCACAATTGGATAGGGTGACTCTCTGGGCTCCCTGCCTGGGAAAGGCTGCATGTTGTGTTCAGTAATTGGACAGGGCCATAGCCTGGGCTGTACGGCTGGGCGCTACCATAGGCTGGGTTCCAAGGCTGTTAAGGGTCACTGTTCAGGCTCCCTGATTATGTGGGGCCAGACCAGAGGCCATATTAACAGTTGGCAGGGGGTCTGGCTTGGTGCTGCGCCCAAGTGGGACTGTAAGATGGGCTCCACAACTGCCTGGGTTCTCTGGCCAAACTTCTTGGTGAGGTGGGAGTGGAGGCTACACTTAGTAGTTGAGTGGGGCTGCACATTTGCTTCCCTGCCTGGGCGAAGCCATAAAACAGGCTCCATGGCTAGTATGGTTCGTTGACTGGGGACCCAAATCAGGCAGAACTGACAACCAAGCTCCCTGTCCACACAGCACCACCAGCTTGGCTCTGCAGATGGGCAGAGCTTCTGGCCAGGAGTTATGATTGAGGGTCACTGAAAGCAGGAATGTAGTCTACCAAGATCTGAGCATTGGTTTCTGTAAACCCGGCCTTGCTCCCCCGTCTCTATCTGATCCCCAGTGGTCAAGCCCCATCCTGCAATGTTCAGGGAGCTTGATGCTCACCTTGGGCTCTGTTTCTCCTGCTGGAGATACTGTAGGACTACCAGAGACTGCATACAGCAGAGCAAAACCCTGCTGGGTCTTTTTGTGCCATCCTCTCACTTTCGAGTGCTATATTAGACAATGCTCTGCTGCTATGCACAGGGTTTTCACGGCCAATTTTTTTGGAAGAGGGTGGCCAGATCCTTCTTCCTAGTCTGTCTTTAGTCTGAAAGTTCCACTGAGACCTGTCTACCATGGGTGACCCTGCTGGTATTTGAAATCCCAGTGGCACAGCTATCAGCACCACAACAACATGCCGCCTCCACAGTACAGCAACTGACAGACAGGTGGTGTGGTTCCCTGCCCGGGAAATGAACCCAGGCTATGGCAGTGAGAGTGCTGAATCTTAACCACTAGACCACCAGGGCTGACCTCCATGGAGACTGTTTTTATGTAACTTATAAGTTCAGCCCATTATGCTGGATTGGGCAAAAACTGAGTTCATTTTTCAGCACTCTTGAATGAAATGCCCCACATAGCCAGTGATTTACACAAATTATGATTTTAAATTAGCAATAAATTTTGTTGTGGGGTCCAAAAGTTGCTGACTAAGAGGCAGAACCTTTAGTTAAGGCAAGATTGATTGCGTTTAAAGACCGACACCACTCAATACACCACTCAAGGTCAGCAGGGAGGTGGTAAAGCCAACATACTCCCTGGAAATAGTGGGGCTCCTATGGGCTATTACTCATGGAGAGCAAATTCTGAGTTGTTTTTGCAGCCAGAGTGACACCTTTCCTTCATTTCAACCATGTTTTCTTGACCAGTCTCCCCTGCAATCAGGGGCTTACATTTATAAGGTTCCTGGTTAGTTGAGCCTTCTGGAATCACAGAACAAGTGTGGGCAACTAACCAGCCCACATGGACATGAGCCTCATGACCTAGGCCCAGGCAATGCTAAACAACTGGCAGAAAGGTAGCCGCCAATTCTGGACATAATACGTGGTCACAGTAGACAGCAAGGCATGGCTTAAGCAGCCTCCCAGAGCTGAAGGGCACTTGGCCCATGCTGGGCCCTGTGGGCAGGATGTGTGCAGGGGCCCAGCAGCTGCTCCGTGCCAGCACAGGTGGGACAGCTGCAACGAATGGGCCCAAGAGCCACCTCAAAGGCACACTGTGCCCAACTTCAAACACATGGCCTTGCTGTGGACAGCTGAGAAACAGCAGCAGCAGAGGCAGCAGCAGTAGCAACAAACACACCGCCTGACCCATTCCTTGGTAGGGAGGGACGGAACGGCTCCCTCTCGTGCAAAGCAGGCCAGCAGGCAGCGTCACACAAAGCTCTGTCAACAGCAGCTGCAACCGCCAGCCAAGAGTTATCTTTACATGTGAATCATTCGGACGGGGGCTTCTGGTCACACGGGAGTTCTTTCTCAGCTCAGTCAGCTTCAGGGACATCTGTAAAATCCCGTCAGAGTACATGTGTAATGAGCATGCAGGCAATTCTGCTACGTTCCTCTTCTACTCGATTCCCTTAGAATGCTTTCCAAATCTGCACTGCTCTGTTTCACGTTGACAGCCACTCATGAGCCTCTAGCTATGGTAGTGTCAACTGAGGAATAGAGAGGCTGGTTCTAGACCCTTCTTGAGCTCTCCCACTGTGTAGCTTCACCTGATGGCATTCTTGGTTCTTTCCCCAAAGCCCACATCTCTAGGAGGAATGGACATCGTGCATAGATTCACGTTTATTGCCTTTCTTCCTGTCTTATGGCGGATCCTGAGAGTTTGCAGGAACAAGACACATGGGCACCCCACCACCAAAATCTTACTTTGACTGAATATTATTAGTTCTCTCTAATCGCGTATCCACCCTTCATCTTGGTTGTTGCCATGTTATTTATATTAACACTCAAAACCACGTCCCATGATCCTGAACTGGTCGCTGTTAGGAATGCTCATTATTGCTCTCAAAGCCCATCAGTCCATTTTCTCTCAGCCCTCCACACTGTGCCCTTCTCTAATGTCATCTCCAAGTGTACCAACAACAACTGTAGTTTGAGACATACTTTTTGGACTGAATAATTTTGTTTCTGAATAATTCCTATTTTGTCTGACCGAGCTGGTGGCCTCGGGCAGGTCTGTGCAGCATCTCCTGAGTTCGGCAGGCTGCTCCGTGATGAACTTGCAGGGGAAGTTGGGTTGGCGCCCTTGTATACATAATCTTAATCACCACGAGTGAATGTTTAGGATAGGCTGATACACTAACCGCTTAGTGGTATTTTGGAAACACAGCACTAGACATTTGAAAAGGAAAAAAAGTTCAACTTCTTCCCAAGGGATTAAGAAAAAATGTATGAGCAAGAAGTTTCTAGGGCTACATATAGAGCTCCTAAAAGTATTCCACAGACTAGTTCTCTTATTCATTTTTTATCCCTGTGTTTCTCACTGTTGATCCTTTTCTCTTTTAAAACTTTGATATTTTTTCCGTCTTTATTTTAAGCCCTCCCATCCCCCACCTTTGATCCTCAGCCATAGTATGCAACAATCTGAATGTTCCAGAACACCTTACTTTATCTCTACATCTGTGCCTAGTTCACACTCTGGGAACTCTGATCCCATTTTGTGAGGAGTTTAATGGTCTGTTGTTAGAACACAAAAATACAAAACACTTTTGTTCTTCTGAAGTTTTGGATGCAAAGACCAGCCCCCAAATAGTGAGAGCTAAGTGATACTCCTCTGGCTTATTTGTTTGTTTCTTTTTTTTAATTTTGGTAAACTATGTGTAACATAAAATTTACTGTTTTAGTCATTTTTAAGTATACAATTCAATGGCATTAAGTACTTTTATAATGCTGTATAACCATCACTATTACCTATTTCCAGAACTTTCTCATCATCTGGAGCAAACTCTGTAGCCACTAAACAATACCTCCACTCCCCCAGCCCCTGGTAATGTCTACTCTTTGTGTCTCTACGAGTTTGCCTATTCTAGGCACCCGTATAACTGGGATTATACAATATTTGCCTTTTTGTGACTTGCCTATTTCATTTAGCATAATGTTTTCAAGACTCATCCATGTTGTAGCTTGTAGGAAAACTTCATTCTTTTCTTTTCTTTTCTTTTTTTTGGTGAGGATGATTGACCCTGAGCTAACATCTGTGCCAATCTTCCTCTATTTTGTACGTGGGATGCTCCCACAGCATGGCTTGATGAGCAGTGTGTAGGGCCACATCCAAGATCCGAACCCGTAAAATCCAGGCTTCTGAAGTGGAATGTGCAAAATTAACCACTACACCACTGGGCTGGCCCATTCATTCCTTTTTATGACTGAATAATATTCCATCGTATGTGTACACCACACATTGTTTAGCCATTCATCTGTTGATGGACATTTAAGTTGTTTCCACCTTTTGACTACTATGAATAATTCTGCTATGTCTGGTTGATTTTGGAGGAGAAATAGCTTAGATCTAACTGGAAACAAAGGTACCTGAGGATTTTCTGAGAAATTTTTAACCTAGCTCAAAGTATTCAGAGTCCTTGGGTGTATGCAAGTGCCTATTAACTGAGTTTTATACCAACCGAATTGCAAAAGCTAGTAAAAAAAAAATCAGAGAACACCATAGAATTTATACCAAGAATTATTAGTTACCATCTCACAGTCCCATGGCTTTTAGATGCACCCAATATCGCAGTAAGTAATATCCAGACGTTACACATGGGCCCAGAGTATTTTCTGTGACAGTAGGTAAGAGGGAATCATTGTTTTGGCAGAAATGTCCAATTTTTTTGTGTGAATTATGATTTGCCATACTATATCCTCAATTTTGCATTCTGTGATAGTTATAATACTGCATCAGAGGTAAAATACATGTTCATCTTTAGAAATTATGAGTCAAAAATAACCAAATTTAGCAATAAAACTTCTTCTTCTTTTGGGTGGAGTCCTTAGGTAAGAAAGGGTGCCCTTTCTGAATTCAGGAGTTTTCTTCTCTAAAGCCATGTCGGATTCCATTTGTAATAAGTATTTAGGTAATTTTGTCATACTCCTGTCTACCTTCTTTATCTCCCTCCTCTCCCTCTCCTTACCACCCTCTTCCTTCTTCCCCTCACCTCTCCTCTATCCTGCACCCTTAGCAAGTGGGAAGCTATGCATATTTGCTAGGATCTTCTTACTTACCTGGAACTCTCCTTGTCCAGGAGATGTAGACACATCTGAGACTCCTCCAAAGTTGGAACTATAATCTGGGGAGGTGTTTGCAGAGCTCCAGTCAAAGAAAACTTCCCATTGGTGAGAAACAGAGTTTTCTTAGCAGTATATAATCTCGGGCCCATTGTGTATATGGCTCTTGCTCAGAATGGCACAAATTTGTGCTGTAAACAATGTAAAAACTTGCTGGAAGTGTTGAAATAAGGGTAGTGGGTTCTCAGGCCTTTACTTTTCCTGTTGGTTTAGGCAGCTGAAACAAAACGTTTTACAGATTGTTTATCTGGTGGTGACAGTGGCCTGACCCAGTCCTGTGAACCCTCATGCACTGGCATTGGCAGGTGGGCAGTGTATGTGTGTGGGGTTGGAGATGAACAAGGCCAGCCATATCCAGAATAGGAATCTATTCCAAAGGTTTGCCTAATTTGAAAGTCACAATTCGGGTCAAAATTCAGGGTCACAAACCATGTATTCCCTGTGCCCACACCGGGGAGTATCACCTATCCATACTCCTGGCTCTGGCCCCATGTAGTATACTCATATGCTAACAGCTAATTCATTATTGAACCATGATGCTCCAGGCACTATTTCACATTGCTTCACAATAACTCCATGAGCAAGTTATATTATGTTCATACCCAATTTTACCCATGAGGAAACTCAGGCTTGAGGAGACTGACATCTCATGAGGGAAAAACGGGAAATCCCCGCCAGGTGTGTCTCAGTCCAGAGCTTACTCTTCCAGCTGACACGCTCCACTGTGCTTGGGCACTGTCTCTGCAGCCCGCCATAGTTTAAGTCATTAGCAAGAGCTCTGTGGGTGCCTCTGAAACCACAGATCATGCACCAGCTGCGGCTTTTGGTGTCACTATGCCTTTCCCCTCCTGCTGCTGTCCCTCGAGTCCTGATGGAACGACTAACCTACTTGGTAGAGATTCATTTTTGTTTTACATCAACAATCTCTGGCTTCAATTCTTGTCGGATGAATGTCTGTCTTTGCAAGATTTGTTGGTCCTAAGGACCTCGTCTTGGTCTGTCAGTCCTGACAGAATTCTTGCTATGCGGAGCAACCCTAGTGGATGCTGTGCAGAGAGCCCACACTGTGTCAGCCCTGCCATCCTGCACTCACTCCAGTGCCTGGCACACAACATTTCTGGAGTGAAAGGATCCCTCATTCTAGAAGTCACCCAAAAACAAAAAAAAAAGAAAAGCTGGATATGCAGCTGAATGGAGCACTTGAGATGAAAGAAACCACACCTCTTAGAGGAGAAGAAAATGCATAAACTTCCTTGACCCCAAAGTCCTTTTCTTGGCCTGCCCCCAAGACTACACTGAAACCAAAACTGACCGCTTACTTATCACCACTCAGTCTTCCTTCTTGGCCATCTATTTGGACTATCAAGCTGAAATACCAGTAGGAAGGACTTGAAAACCTCTAGAGTTTTACCACCCTCTTCTTGCACCAAGTATTCTTAACTATTGAATGATGAAAAGATGGGCACAAAAACCGTTTCCCTGTGTTCGCTCCCTGGAGCATAGATTGTGGGAGTATTTTGTGTGTATATGTGCATGCACACATGCGTGTTCACACATGTCAGTGTTTCTAAAGCAGGGACAATGAAGTTATTATTATCTAATATTTGCCTTCCACATACTAAAGCAAGTGATTTTATCTCTTCTTAGAATTCAGGAAAGAAACTTGCATCAGGGTTAAGGGCAGTCCTTTGACCTACAGCCTTGTGGGTGGCCCAAGTAACAACTCTGACCCAAGGTTTTCCAGAAGACAAGGGAATGAATAAGAAGGTAGGAGGCTGTGCAGAACTTAAGCTTGAGGCCCTCCAAAAAGAGGCCTCTGAAGCATATTTCTTCCTTGGTTAATTAAGCATGGACAGGGAATTTGGGAAAATGTGTGGCAACCAAGCAGCCATTTTCCATTTTTTCTTACCTATGGCCATGGCACAAGAATGTGATGGGAGCAGGGGTGTCCATAAATAGTCTGGCTCCAGTTTAACAGAGACAATTCCTTTCACAATCACAGCTTTCGCATGTGCTAAAAATGACAATGCCATCCAGTGTCAATAGTTCCAGGGAGACCCTTCATTCCTAGTTACAGCAATAAAACCGCTGGTGGGTGGTCCCTGCTGCTGGTTGTCTTCATTATCATCTCATTGTGCTTATGTGAGGCCCAGTGCACTTTGGAACTCTCAGGCAATTTAAAAGCCTTTCATGCATTGGAGTGGCTTGACATTCATATTTATATATCTCGCTCACATGGCAGCAGAATCTCTATTCTTGGGGTCCTCGTCCTTTGTGCATTCAAGGTCACACCCCATTTAAGTGGGAATTGTAATAGACCCTGAGAACATCAAGCCCTCATAACTCAACTGTGCAATCCAAATTCCTCTTGGGTGCTTAAACTCTCTGCCTCTTGCTTCAGAGTCAAAGTGAAACCTAGAATAGGCTTGTCTAATTAAGATGTTTGAGTTTACCTTAGGAATTTAAAAAAGTTTACTTTGGAAATTTTTAAAGTTTTGTCTCCTTTAAAAAATATTCCTTCAATGTTGCATTTATAAGCAAAAGTGGGCTTGTCTAAATCAGAAACCTGGACATCATGGCCAATTGTCTTTCCCTCTGTCTTCAGTGGATAATCAATTCCAGTCAATTCTATTTGTGAACTATCTTTCAATCCCATGCCTTCATCCTCATCCTAACCCTCTAGTCTTACTCCTCTCTGTTCTGTCCCTCTACTACTACCAGGAGGAATTTTCTAATAGATAAGCCTGATCATACCAGGTTCCCCACAGCTTTCCGAGTAAATGTCAACATCCTTAGTCTAGCCTAGAAGGGTCTTTGTTGCTGCCTACCTCAGCTTCCCCAGGTGCCCACACCTGCCCTTCCCTCCAGCCGGATCTCTGGAAGAGATCCTTGCTCCCTCAGACATCCAAGCCCCAGCATTAGCTCTTCCCGGGCCAGGAGTGCATTTTCTCCTCATCTTCTCTTGGCTAACTTCTATTTCTCCTTGAAAGCTCAGCTTAAGTGTCTTTACCTTTACCCTGATGTGTACCCCCGTAACATGCTTGCTACGTCTCATTGACAGCATGGCCCTCAGAATTGTCACTGCTGACTTGCCAATCTGTGTTTCTCACTGACCTTGAGCTCCTTGAAAGCAGGAACTGTGTTTTTTCTTTCTCCACATGCCCAGGGATTCCCCAAGTTTGGCCCATAGAGAATGGGCAAGTGATTGGTGAATAAATTTCAAACAATTTTGCTAAATCACAGTTGAAATAATCTTTCAAGATGTAGCATACAGTAAGAGTCTGAACCCATCCGAGTAACAAACATCTTATCATCCCTTAACATTATACAATGAATGACTGAAATTCCAAACAGGAGGTGTAAGGGAGGAAGACATTTCCTCTACCCTCTCTGGGTTCATCTGGCCGGAGAACGAATTAAATTCACATGAGACAGAATAGCAGGAGAAAATTAAACAAAGCTTTATAACATGTATACGTGGGAGAGGCTCAGGCAAGCTGAGCAACTCACCAAAACGGCTGAAGCCCCCACCTTAAATATCATCTTCAGCTAACAACAAAGGAGGATGTTGGGGGTGGGAGGGGAGGAGTCAGTTACAGGAGGTTACCAGAAACAGGAATAAGATTATTATGCAGATTTAAGTCCTTGCCTTTGGTATTGATTAAGAGTTTCTAGAGATAAGGTCATCCCCCTCTTCTTCCTGGTACAGAGAGGGAGGGACATTTACAGATGGAGATTTCCTTTACAATGTAAATGTCTCCTAACAAAAGGCAAGCAAGTTCCACTCCTCAGCGCCTCCTTCCCTGTTGCAGTTTATCAGAAGCAACCAGCCCAATAATCCTCATGCCAAAGAGACATATCTTGGCGTGGCCAAGACCAGTTCCCCACAGAGGTTTGAGAGGACCCTTGAAAGGCCACTGTGAGGCAAGGCAGACGGGCATGTTGTCCCCTCTCATCCTTGGTTCCCGGGGTGCTGTCGGCTTGTTTGCTTGCTTTTACAGTTAGCTGGCCATTTCCTCGTAAGGAGATGAGTGGTGGCTTAAGGAGCCTCTCTCCTCCAGGCCATTGAAGGTTCACAAGAGAATTTCATACCAAATGGCAGAATGAGTCACCACAAGGCCCTCTGTGGCCAGGAGGAAATGACATGTTCAGTTTTATCCTTTAAACAGAACTGCTCAGTGTTCAGAGATGTTTTAATCAGCTACTCTGTGAAAATTGGAGGGATTCTCCCTCCGTTTCTGAGAGTGAGGTTGATAGTAGGTTGTATAAAGTATTCCAAGAAAGGAGAATAGAATAAATGGAGTTTGCTGGGCGCTCAGATGGGCAGTGGTTCCCTGGGCTTCCCAGGTAAGCCGCACGCCACTTCCTGGCAGCCTGCCCCTCGTTTGTAGGTGCCCTTTGTTTAAGTATTAGTTGGACGTTTGCAAGATTATTTAAGTGATTTCCCACAATTTATTTCAAGCATTTTCTGTAGGTGGTTTCAGGAATTTTAAGTATGATGTGAACTACAGACCTCCTCCCTAAATGCGCCGTATCCAGCATTAGTTTTATGTTCTGAAAGATGGACTAAGGCATAGTTCTTGAACTGCTGCCAACTAGCCAGAGAGACCCTGGGTACACCGGAAATGCCCTCCAGAGGCCACTCCCAGTGCTGTCCATAGCGGCTGTCCTTCAGAGTGTGGCCCCAGACCTGTCCGTTCCCCTACTAACGGGTTCTCCTAAAGACCATTCCAGAGACACCTTTTCTAGGGCTCAACAAGGGAACGAGAAAAAAATCTAAGCATTTTTGAATGTCCAAGGACATAACCTAAATCTCTTGTAAAACACGCTTGTCCTCCTCCTCCAGTGCTGTGAGCAAGCTCTGACTCCCCTCCCCTCCCGGAGAGGACTTCCTCCCGCGTGTGCTCCAGCGAGAAGCAGTTCTCTGAAGGCCTTTGCCATTACCCCCTCTGACTCAGGTAGGCCTTGCTGGAGATGCTTCTGGCCACATGACCCCACCTCCATAGCCTTTGACATCATCCATACTGGCTTCGCCCTGGGGTGGTCTCTGGGGATTAGTCACCCAGCACCTGCCATAGGCTTCACTGGGCACAGATAAGGTGGTCGCTTGGGTAAGGAAGCTCCATCATCAGAGCTCCCTCCGGCCCTCGCACATACTAGACAGGCAGGCCTGGAGCAGCCCAAAACACAGAGAGAGTTCTCACGTCCTCAGGGGGGATCAGATCCATCTAGCATCAGTCTGAACAAAAGCTACACTTTGGAAAGTAGCAAAGCAAACTTGTAAGAGCTCACAGGAACATACCCTCCCTAATCATGTACTTCACATGTTCTCACATGATTGATGCTAAACTAAACTCTAGAGCCTACTAAAGCCTCTCGAAGAGGTAGTCTACCTTCCAGACTCCTGTTCTTGCCAAGTAATCATCATGACATACAAAAGAAATCAGTTATACATAGACAGATATGTCTGCAGTCTAGTCGTATTTCACCCTGAGGGTGGTAGTGTAGTACACTGGGTGTTTTTGATGTTTTCATTAGTGTGAGAATTGCTGATGAGAATGGTCACATTAAAGAGATGATACACTGACTTTATTAAATCTTACAACATTTTCCTGTGATAGATGGAAAGAAATAAAATCTTAGCTTTTAGTCTATCAAACATCTTACCTTCAAGTTGAGGAAGACAAGCGCAAAGTTGGGGAACAAGCGCAAAAAACAAACAGATGTGATCATTTCAGGCACTCCTAAGTGTCCTAAGATAAAATAGGGCACCGTGAGAGAGAGCACCTGGGGAGTGGGCTTGGAAGGCAAGGTGTAAAGAAGTCCCTCTGAGGGAACCCTTTGAGCTGCCAGTGGTCTCAAGATGAGAACAAGGGTGACTGAATGTGCAGTGAGGCTGGAGGATAGAGAGCAACAGGGGGAGGGGCTTCCAGGGGTGCTGGAGGGGAGGGCAGGGTCCAGACCATGGTGGCCACTTTGAATTTTATTTTAAGAATAATTGAAAGACATGAGAGAGCTTTAGCAGGGGAGTGACATAAGTCCAATTTATACTTTAGAAAAATTACTTCCTCTGCTCTGTGCACAATGGACACTAGGGGCAAGAAGGGAGGCAGGGAAAGAGTTCAGATGAGAGGTGACAGGACTTCGGGCCATGGTTGTAGCAGTCGAGATGGTGAGATGTGGTCAGTTTATAGCTATATTTTAGAAGTAGCGCCAATGGGATCCGATGTAGAGTTTGAGGGAAAGAGAAGAATCAATAATGACTCCTAGGTTTTTAGTCTAAGCAACTGGGTGGATGGCGATGCCATATCCTGAAAGGGGGAAAGCTTGGTTCTGAGGGGGAGGAAGTAATCTGAGGTGAGGAAAAAAATTAAGAGTTCAATCTTGACACTGTCAATTGTGAGGGACCTGTTAGTCATCTGAGTGAGCATGCTGAGTTGGAAGATGAGTATTTGAATCTGGAGCTCAAAGGAATGTCAGAGTGGGATAAATAAATGTAATGATCAGCAGCATAAAGATAAGTCTTAAATCTACGAGACTGGATGAGATCACCTTGGGGGAATGCAGATAAATTAGAAAGTCAAGAACAGAGTCCCAGGGCACCCCAACACTTGGAGAGAAGTGGAGAGGAGGAGCCATCAGAGGAGCCTGACACAGAGTCAGTGAAGTAGGAGGACAACCAAACTAACGTGGTGTCCTAGAGGCCCAAGGAAGAAAGCCTTTCCAGAAGGGGTGTTTGATCACCCATACCAAATGCTGCTGAGAGGTCGAAGAGGAGGAGAGCAGAGCTGATTCCTGCCTTTGGCAACTGGTAACCTTGATCAAAGCCATGCCAGTGCAATGGAGGGGACAAAAGTCGGATTGGACTGGTTTTAGGAGAGATTGAGAGGTAGGAAATGAAAAAGATGAGTCATAACAATCATTTTAAAGCTTTTCCTCTGAAGGAGGCACAGGCACGAGGCTGGACCTAGAATGGGAAGAGGCGTCAAGAGACTTTGTTTTTTAACATATATGCTATTAATTATTGTTTATTTGCTGGTGGAAATGAATATGAGACAGACGGGGAAATTAAGGAAGAAAGAGAGAGAGGAAATAATCGCAGAAGCAAAGTCCTTGAGAAGAGCACAGTGGTGAGATTTGAATCATAAATGGAGGAGTTGGTCTTAGGAAAAAGTAGGTATACTTCCATTTAAAAGGAGGCAAAGTGATTTCAGCCCAGGAACTTTCAGCTCTTGAGTCTCGGCATAGAATAAGTGGATAGGTAGGTTGAGCAAGTATTGGAATTTTAATAAGCATGCATAATCGAGGAAGAAAGAGGCACAGTTGTTAAGGGCATTTGCAAAGGAATGTTTATACTGCTGGGCCAGGAATCTGAGCTAAGAAAGGAAGTGAGAATATCTGTGTGTGGGCGGTGGTGGCGTGGTGGTGATGAATAGTGAAAAAGTGGAGGTTGGGCCAATGGACTGTCAGTCATGCTAGTGTCACGGTACAATTGGAGAGGGATAACAGAACAATAACAGGAAAGACAAGAGATGGTGGTCCAAGAGTGAGATGCCTAAACTTGAGATTTTGGAAGTTGTGCAGTTGTTGTTAATGCCAAGGTCTAGGGTACAGCCATGGGAGTGTGTTGCTGACCTCTAGAGGAAAAGATCTTTGGAGCAAAGGAGATCAAGGAACTAAAAGGCAGGATGACAGCTGGATCATCAACATGGAGGATAAAGTCACCATGAATGAAGAGGGGTTCAGAAAGCAAGGTGCCAAATTCATCTCTGAATGACTGAGAGAAACTGGGAGGTCAGTAGGCTTAAGAGATGAGAAGGAGCAATGAGTGGCAAAGTCTGATGATATTTATTTCAAAGGATGATTTTGCAGAAGGAAAGAGGAAGCAGCAATTGGAGCAGGGGCACCCACTACACGTCTAGGGCTTGTGACATGTAGGGTGTGGTGTGAGAACAGCTCCCACTTGTGAGAGTTTCAAGGAAAGCAGGGTCTTCAGAACACCATCAGCTGTCAATGAAAGCAGGAAGTGGGTGGGAAATTTCATATGGGGAAAGAAGAGAGGAAACACGTTTCTTAATGTTTACTAAGACCATTTCTGTAGGATGGCTAGGATATGCTCCAACCTCTTTTTCCAGTCCATCAGGCCTGTTTGCCTGGGAGCCACAAATCTTCACAATATTCCACAGGTCCTACCTTGTTTGTGTTAGGTGGGTCTTAGGACTAGGGACCAGCAGCGTCAATCCCCTCACCACACCATAGAGATGATATACAGTAGTCCCCTCTTATTCGAGGTTTTGTTTTCTGCTGTTTCAGTTACCAGCGGTCAACCATGGTCTGGAAACACTAAATAGAAAGTTCCGGAAATAAACAAGTCATAAATTTTAAATCGCACGACGTTCTGAGTAGTGTGATGGAATCTCGCACTGTCCTGCTCTGTCCCACCTGGAATCATCCCTTTGTCCAGCGGATCCAAGCCGTACATGCTGCCTGCTATTTAGACACTTAGTAGCTGTCTGGGTTATCAGATTGACTGCTATCACGGTACTTGTGTTCAAGTCACCCTCATTTTACTTAACAATGGCCCCAAAGCGCAAGAGTACTGATGCTGGCAATTTGGACATGTCAAAGAGACATGGTGAAAAGGTGAAAGTTCTTGACTTAATAGGGAAAGAAAAAAAGGTCATATGCTGAGGTTGCTAAGACCTATGGTAACTTTTACTACAGTATATTGTTATAATTGTTCTATTTTGTTATTAGTTATTGTTGGTAATCTCTTACTGTGCCTAATTTATAAATTAAACTTCAGCATAGGTATGTATGTATAGGAAAAAACGTAGCCTAGCCAGGGTTCAGTGCTATCTGTGGTTCAGGCATCCTCTGGGGGTCTTGGAACGATCCCCCGCAGATAAAAGGGGATGACTGTATCCAGGAGACCAGGCTCTGAAAGACTTATAATTGTAAATGTGCCACAAGGCTGCCTACGAAATGCTGTAATGAGGACTCACATAGCATGACAGGCTGTAACCCACCTGAAGGCAGCCCCCAATGAAGGGAAACATCTGTGGAACGCGGGGGCCCTGACTGCCGCCTCTCTGACCAGACCTCTCTCCTGGAGCTCATCCTGATCACCGCAACTCAAACATCACACTTTCAAAGAACGCCATATGTAAGAGAAGAAACCCAGAAGCTATTAGGTTTCAGGCCAGAAAAGTTGAATGTTCTAGGAAGGTTCTGAGCCATTTAGTAAAGAGAACACTTCAGTTTCCAAGACCATTCCCTGTTCTGTTTTGCGGTATTTTTATTAGAGTAGTAACGGTCACTGCTCACGCCACAGTGAGGACTCTCAAGGCCATTGTACCCAGATCCTACTGTCTGTGAGAATAGGCTGTGAAACTAACTACGTTTCAATAATAAGTTGTAGTGAAGGCTTCATAATAGCTGAAACTGACATAACATTTTCATTTGATGGAAACTAAGTGGCAGAATTTTGAGGGAGTATTTGCTCCCAGGTGGAGTACACAACGTTTTCGTGTAAGGAAAATATTTTGTCCAAAGGCATTAGTAAAAATCAACTTTAAAGGAAAGTGATGTCAATAGCACTATTGAGCATATATACATAATCGGTTCTATTTTCCTAATTAAATTAACTGATACATTTAGGCAAATGACCAGTCAATTCAAATATTTGATTAAAAAAAAGAAATGTCTGATTGTTTGATTCAAATGATTTGATCACTTGAGTTCAGATGAACACAGTATCTTGGTTGAGGCATCTGCTTGCTCAATAAGGATAAAAACTTTAGTTTAATTGGATTAGACTTATTTAGGCTAATTGAGGATTTGATGATGCTTAGTATAGTTTATGAGAATAAACTGCTGTTATAGAAATTGATAAGATACCAGAAGCGGGAACCAATATAAAAAGTAATGGGCAATTGACATTTGTAATGATTAAAAAAAGAAAGAAAGAAAAAGCTAACTAAGTAGTGATGACTTGAGAGCAGTGTTCTCTGTCAAGGTTACCACAGATGTGAGCACCTGGCGGAGAACCCGCCTGGCACCCCACCCTGCAGCGCCGACTCCCCCGTCGGTTGTCGTGCCTCTGCGGCAGTGATGCTGTGGTCGAGTTCTTCCGCGTTTTTGTTACGTGTACAACAGTAGACAGCAGGAAATATACATGTTCGCTGACAGAGCCCTTTCCTGCCTCTGGGTTCACTAGAACCTAATTTTCTTAATGTCTCCAGAAGCTTTCAACTCAAGTAAAAGGATAACTTTGGTGACTAAACAGATGTGAAATATATCACCTGATAAATTAAGGGAAGCAATTCTTTTCTACATCCCACGGCTATACTAAGAGGCACTCAAAGATTGGAATTTAGGGATGAAGGAAAAGCCTCGTGAGCTCTTTTAAGAAAACCCACCTTTTCTGTATTCGAAACAGAATTTCATTCACGATTCTTAAATTGCACTAAAAGGTATTGTAGGCCTCTGTTAACTTCTGCCTGCCTGAGTCCTTCATGTTTTCTGAGAGCAATCTGCCATGCTTTTTAAAAAATCCCAAATAGTTTGTGAAAGAACTTTGTTCATTTTATTGATATGTAAGGCTTTGATGACTGTGATGCAGGCTCGGTGAGCCAAGGAGTCGAAAGAAAGATTCTTTGGACTCTCAAGATCTGATAATAGTGCTCCTTTTATTCAGAGAATAACATGGGAACGGGACCCATGGGCAGTGAAGAGCTGCGGGCATGGGGACAGGACCCGTGGGCAGTAAGAGCTCTAGGCATGGGAACGGGACCCATGGGCAGGAAGAGCTGCAGGTGTGGGGACAGGACCCGTGGGCAGTGAAAGGCTGCAGCATGGGGATGGTGGGACCCACGGGCAGTAAAGCTGCAGGCATGGGGACAGGACCCACATGCAGTGAAGAGCTGCAATGTGTTAAGCACTAGGACTAAATTTATAAGGCATGGGTACGTGACTTATTTTTACTAGACAAAGGAAAAATAATGTAAAAAGTCATTGAAATGGTATCGGTGCAGGTGGGCTCTGGTTATTGTGTGGTCATATAACTTTAGCTATGAATTGGGTCATATAGATAGGCATGTAGGCCAGGACGCCTTGGGCTTCTCTCCCTGGGGCAGCCTTGATCCACTTCAACTGGATGCATCCTTTTCAACGTCATATCTTTCTTATTTGAAAGCACACAGAAAAAACAAAGCATTGGTTTTCTACTCTGGTTTGGTTTCATAGCATGAACAGCAGCATGCCCACCTGAGTTAGACATATATAGGCTGAAATCCTATGGTTTTTTCACCTATTAAATGAGGAAGATAGCTCCTAAGTCGGGGGTTTTTGAGAGGATCACCTAAGATAAAGGGTGCCCAGTCCTAAAACACAGTAAGCACTCAATACATGTAGGTATTACAGCATTATTATCCGAAGCCGTCTGTTGCACTATTGCAACAACCATCCAACTAGTTCGCTGATTTTACTCTTTCCCCTCTACAGAGTAGCCAGAGTGCCTTTTATAAACATATAAATTAGGTTATGTCATTCCCCTACTGAAAACTACCAGTGGCTTCCCATTGCTCTCAGAAGAACTCCATGCATTTGCCGTGACTCACAGTGACGCGGCACCTTCCGCCGTGACTAGCCCTGCTCACTCTCCGGTCTGACCGCTCTTCTCCTTACTCTCTACGGCAACGTCTAACGTCTTTCTGTTTCTAAAATGTGCCAAGATTACGCCCACTCCAGTGCCTCTGCCTTTATTTCCTCTTCCAGGAACACTATTCTCCCAGGTTAGCTGGTTCCTTTTCGCTGTCATTTAGGTCTTAGCTCTAATGTTACCTCCTTGAATAATCCTTCCTGATCAATCTTAAGTGGCTCTCCTCCTACCCCACAAACACTCTTCATCAAATGACTCCGTTTTATTTTCCTCACATCATGTCACTATCTAAAATTATTTTAATTCATTTTACCAGTTTTATTTCCCACCTTCCTCCAGTAGAATGGAAACTATGAGGGCAGGATTTCCTGTTTAGCAAATAATAGATGTTCAATAAATAGCTGCTAACAAATGAAACAATGCCAGAGTGAATACACTCAAGAAATATGAAATTCTTACAATAATCCTTAAAACAAAAATAAATTATATTTGAATTAAGGTATGGGTATGTATGTGTGTGCAGGGCATAGAGTTTTTTTAGTGGCTTGGCGTGATAAAAAAAACATCAATGGTGACAGGGTTTCACAACGCTAAGAAAATGGGACGCCTTTCCCTAGAGGCAGAGTCTCCGGGAATGCTAACAGAAGTGCTCTGGCTTCGCTATGTGTGCTTAGTTCAGACTAAACTAAGACTTAATGTTCACCCTTCTTTCTAGCCACGGTGTAACCCCATACTCACATGGGCAATACTATGGGACAGGAGAGAAGGTGGGAGGACCTCCGACGTGTGTGTTCATTTCCTCAGGGTCTGATTTATTGAAAAGACAAAAGAAATGGGAGGTTTTACTGATCTGAGGAAATCTGAGCTCTCCCGTGTTTCCGTCTTTCCAGGTAACCACACAGCCTCATCCTGGGGGTGGGGAGAGATGGTAACTCGTAACTGGTCTCTTTTCAAGCTCCTCAGAATAGAAGTTTATGGAAAGACACATAGACATGTATTGACCCATCTTCAGAATGCCATGTCTCCTATCCAAATACACACTGACCTCTTCCTTTTCAAAGGCAGAATTTGATCCATTAATGTTCTCCAGTGTTGGTTTCATAAAGCATTTGGATGGGCCCTTCTTCACAAATGAATAAAAATGAGTAAAGTCCTCAGAATCAAAGGAAAGCCAGGACTGGCTTCCAGAAGCACGAGGCAACCCAGAGAGTCCATCTGCAGCCAAACCATGCAACAGACCCAGACACAGCTTAGAGGCTGGCAACAAGTCTGCCTGCAGGATGTGCCAAGGAGCCAGATGCTGTTGCTTCCAAAGCTTGGCATCAGGGCCCCTGCTTGCCATCCAACAAAGAGGAAAAATAGGAATGATATAATGTGGTGGGATAAAACACATCCCACCTCAACCTTTTTTATTACTCACTGAAAAAAAATATGGAAGATATTTATGGGAAAGTACCAATGTTTTTGGAAATATTGTACATACATTAGCTACAACACCATTTTTGCCAAATGGGAAATATATTTAAAATATGCAGTCTGCGTCTGTCTAAAAATAAATTGTCATCTTTTCTGATCAATGTATATGTCCAGGATATGGAAATGACTCTGCTAATTGAGGATGCTGTCACCAGTGCACTTGTAAGTTACCAAGAAGTAAAGTTGTGAAGAAGTCTGTCTGTGTATGTGCATAAAATAGCAATTAATGTTGTTGTCATATGAAGTGAATTTAAGAAAGATTGGGCTTTGAAAAAGAACTATCCGCAGAAGGTGGAGTGTTGAATTTCATGGTTATATAAAGTATTAGGAGTTACGTGAGGTTGGATGAGATAAGATGTTTATGAGAAAGTAGAACGTGGCGAAGAATGGTGTTTGCCAAGGCTCCAGGGTGGTATTAATAACCCTCTATAGATGACAAAGTACTGGTATGTAGTGAAAATTCATTGTCATTCCTCTTCATCTGGGTTTTAAATTAGAAAATGAATGTCACTTTCAATAATACTTGTAAAATTTCTATTGTTTTGAGAGTGACTCAGAATCCTACATCTAAAAATTAGAAAAACAAGGCAGAATAAGAGATCGTATCTTCTTTGTCAAGCGAGCTGAGGGGCGTAAGCTGTACCAGTGTGCTTCCATTTCCCCGGATTTGTGCTCACCTGGAATTCCGCCCTCAGAGCCACTGCAGGCTTCGGCAGCACAAGCAGAGTAGATTCCAGGAGGCTTCAGCTAAGATGCATACTGCCTCAGCACATTATCACAGGCAAATTTGTCATCTTAGCTTGTCGACAGACATTTGAAAACAGGGGACAATCTGTGGGTGAGCAAGGACACTGTGAGGGCATCAGGTGAGGAAGCCTGGAGCCCGGTACTGACTGAGGGTGGAGGGGAACCTGGGGAAAAAATTCACCCTCTTCGTTGCTTTACCACATTGCAGCTTTATTTTATTTTCTGTCTCAAAACTGAGAATCTAGGACAGATACTTAAAAAAATGGTTTTAGTGTAAAATGCAGCTGTTTACTTTCTAAGTTATTCATTTAAATGTGAATAATTGCAACTCAAATATTATTTCTTAACCTGAGATCCTGGGGCTCCTCAGATGAATGAAAAAAGGTAATTGATTTGAATAGAATATGAAAGATCATTCCAGACAGGAAAGACTAGATTTTCAATTTTTTTTTTTTTTTTTTTTTTTGTATTTCATCCTGCTCCCACACTTCACAGAAAGGAAAGGGATCCAGAGAAATATAGCTTTTTCGTGCAGAACCTCCCAAAGATCTTCTCGATCCTGGACCGTGTCAGAGAAAATTACTGCAAGAAGGGGCAGCCCAAACAGACCAGGTGCAAGTCGTGCCCACTCGTGGACAAGTGTGCACGCACACAGACACAACACGTGTGCACAAAGGCCCACACACTCCAAAGAAAGACATGGAGAGCTCTGAGGCCTCGCCTCAATGTTCAGATTTTGAAAGAGCAGACTACCCGGCTCTCTTCTGCTTAATAAGACGTTGATTGCGGGGCGGAGGCAAGTCTGTGCTGATCTCTTACTCACTATATGATTTATGCTAAAAGGATAACAGGTACGAAGAAGTCGAGAAAATGTTTTTATCTCAAATCTGACTTTCTTACTATTTACACTGCTTCTCATTAGTCCTCCCAAGAAGTGGAAAAGAGAGTCTTATTATAATACCAGCAAAACCAAAGAGATTTTCAAAAATTTATGTTCAATACATTTCCAAATTGGAGCAGGAGGTCAGGTTTAACTCAGGTTAAAAATGTTATGCTATAAACACAAATTCATCATTGTTATAGTCAGCAGATCATACGTACATTCCAGAGTGTCAGGCAAGAACCATGATTTGTGTCACTGCAGAGAAAGATAAATCACTGTTGAAGACCTAACCACCACAATCACCGCCACCAGGTGATAGATCACGCTGCAGCCCGATCTTCTCCAAACATTATGAACAGTTATCAGGGGTTGAGGATGGCAAAGCACAAATGGATATTAATCTTTGCTCTCCCAGGCCTCGGCCGACGCAGAGTTGCTGTCTCTCAGAGTCTGCCCATGATTTCCAGCAATGTGATAAGCTCTAGTTATGTGCAGTCTGTCCAAAAGGGATCAAATATAAATATTTCCGAAAAGAAAGAGTGTTTCAAATCCCATCCATCAAAGCCTTTGAGAACTCTGTCCCGGCAGCAGTCTGGAAAGGATTGCTGTGTGAGAATTTGTTCCAGAAAGGAGCTACTGAAGTAAATGGATGAGGCCATGTTACGGAAAGAACGGGGGTAGAGGTGCGGGTGGGGGCTGGGCAGAACCAGCGCACAGGAAGCTGCAGCAAAGAGCCTTTCTTGATGCAGAGCCCTGGCGCCTAAACTGAAGACTGCTTCTCTAGGGCCTAGAGTGGCACACTGCTGTTTTGTCTTTATCTACCTTCCCAACCATACAGATTAAACAGGTGCTTGTCCCCTGGACATCCAGCATATGACCTCAGGTCAGGGCTGTGTTCACACCTTCTTAGTCCCTTGACTTCCTTTTGGAGGTCCCCACCCTGCTCCGTATCACACATATTAAAATGTACCCACATTAAAGGGTATTTTCTTTTTGCTATAAAAATGAAATTTAAAATTGTGATTTTGCTTTTGAAATTTTCTGGCTGTGAGTAATTTAAATCGTGATTGGCAGTGGTCTCCCAGCTGCTCTTGCCTACATGGGAATTCTTGTAAAGAGAGAAAATCTATGCATTGTTTTCAAGGGTAGGCTAATTTTATTAATACTAAATTTAGCAATTAAAGAAGTGGTCATGTCATGTTCTGCAAGTTAAATATTTATTAATTTCAATTTTATAGTTTTTTGGGGGTCCAAAAAATTTTTTAGTTCTCAAATATTTACTTGGGTCCCTCAATACATTGTGTAATGCCCAATGGATGGACTGAACTGTCCCAAGTCCTCAAGAGTAAAAGCATTGTATTTGGGGATTCCATTCATTAAACTCTGCCTGCTGTGAACTAGGTGCCGCTGCTCTGGTTTCTCTCACAACAGAGCACACAGATGCATTCAGGTGCCTAAGGATGCTCTCCTGCGGTGGAAGGGTACCAGGGCCCATACAGTCTGCTGCTGAGATCTGTCACAAGTGTGCCTCAAAGACTCAGAGAACATCAGTCCTTTAATGTGCTCCCTCCTTCTTGATCTCCTTTTCAATAGACTGTTAACCCTTGAGATAATGCTTTCTTCTGACAGAGGCTCCATCCTTTGTCTTTCTAGACTCAAGGCATGCTTTTGAATTTGCATCCTGTCTGTTGGCTCAACAGTGAGTTTCCTTTAGGCCCTAGGTACAACATTTCCAACATTTCTGAGCTTGGTAGAAACTAAGAGAATGTGCAAATACCTCCCTCAGCACAATTCAGAGGAGTGTCTCTTTGATTTATTCTTTTTTCAGACCAATGCAGAGAAACATCCCTGCGATGTGTGTGTTAACCACCCCCAGTTAAAGCAAGCAGAACTGGGAGCTCTCCTTTCTGTCTTTTTCTCGTCTTTGGTCACACCGGTGGGCTCCGTTCTCCTCTTCTGTCCTGTGGAGGCCCCATCTTGGACTAGGTCCATCCTTGTTGCTGGAGGCTGTTCATTTGGGCTGTGACTCTGACCATGCAGACTTATCTCTCGTATCTTCCAGAGTTTCACAAAAACAGCTTGGCTTTGTGTCACTCTACCCTCGGGCACCCCTATGCTCAGCCCAGCAGAAATCTCACTCTTCCCCTCTCAGCACACACACCCACACTCACACCCAAGAGAAGACCTCCCTTCACAAAACTATGGTTCACAACGACCAAATCATGCTCAGCATTTTAAAGCAACCCTTGAAGGTTTCTACCATGACTTTTAAAATACTCAAGGCAACATTTTTAGATTTTACTCTCTTTGGTCTTCCTCCTGCCTCGCCGGTGATTCCTAGTAAAGTCTCCTGGTCTAACTGTCACACTCTCAAGGAGGCCCACGCTGACACCCTATTTACACCCCTCCTCCCAGTATTCCTGCCCTTAACCTTGTTCTGTTTTTCATTCTTTAACTATTTGCTGCCTTTTAACCCACAATATAATTTACCTATTTATTCTATTTTATTACACAATTTTAAAATCCCCTCACTGGAATGTAAGCTTCATAAGGGCAAGAATTTTTTCCCGTTCTCTGATGTAACGCAAACATCTAGAACATTGCATAGTACATAATAGACGCTCAACAAATATTTGTTGAGTAAAGAAATCACAATCCTTTCTCTAGTCCTGAAGGTGGCGGCTTCAGTAAAAATTTCTCCAAACGGGTGCTGTAATCTCTTGATAGTAAATGCTAACATTTATAAACATATCCAAGGTATTTCATCTGAAAGTCTTATGAGACTCCCAGGTCCTTTACGTTTTAGTCAGACTGGAAATGCAGCCATCTCATTAGCTGTGTAAACATTGCAGATGAGAGAGAAGCCATCATCCGGGCAGGATTTAGTGATATGTGGTACAGAAATTGGGTTACCTGTGTCTCAAAAGCCTGATGTATTGCACAGACATACCCAATAGGTTTTCCACTTCACTAGAACACATTTTGTTTGTTTGTTTAATTGAGAATTCACTAATAACAGGAATGACCACGACAAATATAACAATACGTTTATTTTTCTCAAAATGCTCTTCTACGCTTGTCTCAAACAATTTACAAATACGCCTATCAAAGAGAAGTTAAACCAAAAAGTTGAAATTCTGTCTGTTTTGCTCTTCTTCAAAAGGCAGACCAAAACCAATAGGTAGATGTGGTAGGAAGGCATTTGTGTATCAAGAAGAAGGTTCTAACAATTAGACCTATTCAGAAATGAAATGGTCGCCTTGACTACGGAGGGCTCCAGTATCCGGAAGAGTTTACACAGGGGCCAAGTCATGGACACTGTGGACAGCATTCCTGAAATGACAGGAGGTCCTTCCCAGGCTGAGATTCTGTGAGACCATGGGTTATGATGGTCAGTTACACGACACACTCTTCTTAGAGGATAACTAATATTACCTTAGCTGGTTGATGAGTAAACTGAGGGATGAGAAAACTGAACAGATGACCCACATTTTAAGAGTGAAAGTTAATGAAAAGAACATCCATATTTCTGAATTCCATTTTTCCTTCACATCAGATATAATTAGCTTTCAAAGTGAAAAGTATCAATCAAATGTGAAGGGCAAGGCAGAAATGTTTCCATATTCTTTCCACTTGTATAAAAAGGAAGCAGCTCTTAGCAATGAAAATTCACTTCACAACACCCAAAAGTAAGTTGAGATCACCAAATGGGAATAGCAACTATTTTTCATTGCCATTCAGGGTAGTCAAAAGCTTTCCAACAGGGAGAAGATATGGAACAGATAAAGGGAGTGCCAGAGGTACTCACATGAGCATTGCAGACTCACAGGCTTTAAGCCCGAGAGATCGCTGTCTCTGGGCATGAAAAGAGTTGATTTAAAAGCTTAGGGTTGTAGCCAATACCATTAGCAAGATGCTGCCCAGATAGTGGTTTATAGGAGTAGTTATCATCAGTCCCTTCTCCTCTAAACTCTTGAAGGAGTCATGCAAAATTATTTGTTTTGAGCCAGTCCATAAGCTATACTTGTGTCCCGTTAAGTGATGCATCTGAGGAATCTTGTAATCAAGTCAAAATACCCAATGCCTCAGTTGCTGCCGTCACTCATCTCCCTGATTTTGGATGTAGTGACAAAGACCAGAAAATTCAAGGGGATCTGTGTGTCTTGCAGGCTCCGAGAACTCTTAGTAACCTCCATGATGGGAAAACAGGAAGTTGCGAGAGGCTGGAATTATATAGACTTTGCTTTCAGAACTAGAAGTGGCCAATAAAATTTATCTTTATTACCCTTTACATTCTAGATGTTTCCAAGTGAACCAAACACCAAGAGATTATGAGTCCCTTTGGAGACTTTTCGTTAGGAAATCCTGAGTCTTAAAGGAATGACCTTCAAAGGTCATTAGGAAGTAGAGGGAATATCATCTACCAGAAAGATATAAATTCTAAAGATAAAAGGATGCCGTTAAAGAAAATTACTGTTTTGGAGATTTATCCCATTAAGGCCTAAGATTCCAAATTTGAAAACTCATATAAATCCATCATTGCAATGTCTTGAGCAAAGGAGTTCTTCTTCTATTTAATATACAACTGTGTCAATTAAAGGACTTCTCAGGTCCACACTACTGCTCCCTCCATCTCTACCCCTGCATGCTGTTCCTTCTTCCCATGGCTGAGTTGTAACATGGCCAGACACTTTCAGGCCTTGGAATGAGTTTTTTTGAACCCATTTGCCCTTGAGGGCAAGACGGATGGTCTGGGGAACAATTGTCTACCTGTTTCAGTTCTTCAATCAACTATAATCTAAACCCCTTCTAGAATTAAGAAGAGGCTTGCTGGAGGTAAATTGGAAAATTGACACGCATTACTCCTGCCTTATAATTGGACATCATCACTCATTAGTGATTCTCTTTGAGCTAGAAATTACTAATTGTCAGGGTTGTCTTTCCTCGCTCTTTCTTTCCTCAAACGATCTCTTTCTGTTCAAGTCTGCAAAGTTGGCACCCTACTGCTTTTTTCTCATTTAAGGCTGTAGCACAGGGCCTTGGCTGCTCTCAATGCCCTGAGTTTTGGAAGGTGAAGCTCTGTCCTCCAAACTCCCAATCACTGGCTCTAAACTGTGGCCATTTCCTTACCACAGAGGGTGTTTTTGGAGAAGGGAAATATCTAGAACAAGGGTCAGCAAACTATGGTTCATGGACCAAATCCATCCTGTCACCTCGTTTTTTTAAATAAAGTTTTATTGGAACATGTCACGCACATTTGTCTGTGTATTGCCAGTGGCTGCTTCGGGGCCACAACAGCAGAGTTGAGTAGTGGCCACAGAGGCTTTTTGGTCCACGAAGTCTAACAATGTGTTATTTGCCGCTTCACTGAAAGAGTTTGCTGACCTGTGATCCAGAGTACTGTAGAAACAGCACGTGACGAGGAGTGGAAAAGTCAGTGACCAAGGCTCAGCTGTATCTCTCATCACCTCTGTGACTTTGGATAAGTCATTTACCTCCTGTTTCTTCTTCTGTAAAACAAGAGAGGTAGCCTGTGTGATCTCAAAGTTTCTCTCAAGGACCACAATTCTGTGATCTGTGAGTGAGATACGTCCCACCGTCTCCTTCCCTCTGGGACCAGCTCTAAGCAAATGATGAAGCTGCTGAAAGTTTCTGGTGCCATCCTCTTCCTTTATGTCAGGAACCCCCCTCACCATCGTTCAGCAACCCGGGGCCCTCCCACATCACCTGGCACCGAGCCTCCAGAGCACCTCTGCCGGGGCGTGAGCTCTCAGCAGGCCCTTCCTCCGTCCCCACTTTTATTCTCATGTCCTTTCTTCGGGTACTTGCTCTGTAGCTGATCAGGTAAGTCTGATAAACTTACTCCGCTGTAGCCCCTCAGACAGCTTCAAGTTATTTCTCCCTTGCAGGAACGTGGGGCAGAGCTCTGCTACTCCATACCCTCTCCTTAAATAACGAAGCCCAACAAAACAAAACTCAAAATCATCCTTTCATCAAGGATCTTAGCTCAGCTGACAGATCCCTCCCTGGAAATTCTCGGTTGAACCTTTTTGCCTAAGTCCGTGTGCTCCAGTTTCACAGTCATCAGGGGAACAGATGACCAGAAGCTCCTGTCTATTTCGGAGGAACCTCTTCACATGAATTCAAATACTTGCTGGGTCCCTAACTAGTGGTGAGACCCGTTGTGGGCACTTTAACCTCTCTGGGCTTCAAGCTGCTACACGTGCAAGGTGGAGATAACAGTTCCCGCCTTGCAGCCTCGTTCCAAGATTACAGAAAATGGATAGAAAACCCCCGAGATGTAGTAGGCACTCAAAAAAGTATCCTGCATAGTGAGATTTCTTTTTAAACAATGCTTACCCCCATCTAGATCTTCCCACACCTTTCCCGCACTTCCTCCCTCCTGGCGGAAGATCTGGGTGTGCTGGCCTGCCACATCCTGCTTCTCTCCAAGGCCGTTAGTGGATTAGGGAAGCTGGAAAAGCCTCACATGGAAGTCACTATGGTAGCCAGGAAACTGGACTACAATATGCTCTGATCTCAACTCCTGTCACCTCTCTGAGGACGCAGAGACGTATGAGGATGGCCACCTCATGGGGCAGCAACTGGAGCAACTGGACAATCTTCCTAGGGACTATTGTGTAACTCGATTCAGCCCCCCCTCTCACTCCAGTGTGGTTCATGGGGTTCACAGACCCTTGCTTAATTATTTTCCTGCTGAAACTGACCTTTGCTTTTGACCTCCCAGATTAACAGTCTAGCAAATTCTTGAGGGAGCTACCATTTCTTATTCACATTTGTGAGGTGTATATGGTGTCTGGCGCCGTGCTCTGCATAGACTCAGGGGCCAGTAAATGATGAGGTGATTAATCATGACTGATTAATGGGTGAATTAATAAGTGAACGAGTTAATTGGCTGGATATTGGGGAGGGAACCCTTGAACATTTAGCCTTATCCTTTGTGTAGGACGAGGATGGAAACAGGAGGAAAGATAAGGGGACCCTGAATGGAGAGGATTCTGAAAAGGAAAAATGGCCTCAGCAAAAGCCGGAACTAGTAGCAGCCCAAAGTGGTCCCACTGAGAACAGTCCAACTGTCCAACTCTGGGGCTTTCGGCGCCAGTCCCCAATCTCTGAGCCGCCAGGCCTCCCCGGGCTCGGTGTCAGAGCCATGCTGCTGCCGGGAGCAGTCATGCATGTTACCTCAGCAGCCCAGGCCTCGCGGAGCCCTGCCAATTTACCTTCCGCTACCAGGGCCAAGTCACTTCATGCAGCAACTCTCCAGACCCCTGTCCCTCTCTGACATTTGGGGGATGGCAGCTCCCAGCCCACCGTGAGCCGTTTCAAGGAAAAATGCAAAAGCCATTCCTTTTCTTTTGGCTCAGGGAGACCCCTACTCTGTAGGGGCTACCTGCTGACTATGGATGCATGTGAGTTACTAACAGTCTCTGTGTTTTGTGGGGCTGTCCATTCTCTCTCAGGAACACCACACTGGCCCACGCCCAGCCCCAGACCTGCAGCCTGGCACACCCCTAATGCCAAGTCACTGCGCACATTCCTGGGGGTGCTGCTCGGGGGGCTCCTGTCCTTTGAGAACTCCTGATTGTTGTCTGGGGCTGAACAGGGGGCCAACTTCTCCAGTTCATTCTCCCTTATTTTCATTCAGCTTTAAATACTCTTCTCTTCCCTATCGTGAGAGCTTAGGACTTAGGGTCACAGAGGCTCCTGATATGTGGGAACAGTTCTTGTGTCAGCCTGTCCTCCCCTGCCTGACGGGGCCAACCCTGACAGTGCCCTTAAAGAAGCAAGCGGACCCTCCAGGAGCTACTTGATAACTGTGACCACACGCGTCTTTGCCTCTTGTTGGAGATGTGTGGTTAGAGGTTAAGATCTAATGTCAGGCCATCTGGTTTCAAATCCTGCCTCTGCAGCTTATGCTGGGTGACCTTGACCACATTATTACTTTCTCTATACCTCACTGTTCTTATCTGAGAAGTGGAGATGAAGATCATGCCCGCTTCGGAGGGCTGCTGTGAGAATGAGATGAGTTAGTATCTGGCACATCAGCGCGTAAGCAACGTTAGCTAGTATAATGACCCATAGACCACTACTCTTGGGGACTGCACTCTGATCCTCAGTGTTGGCTGCTGAGGGGAGATTCTGAATATTCTGATCCTGGCTCTGCCTCTTACCAGCTGTGTGATCACAGAGAGAACATGGCCACTCTGCGTCCCAGTTCCCTTGTCAGTAAATGCGACAAGGAAACCTATGTGTGCAAGGCTGTTATGAGAATCGAGGAGGCAATGCGGGTGAAAGTGCTCTGTGAACAGCACAAAGCCACACAGCACGACGTGGCGTGTGGTGACTGGGGATATTGTCTAGAACAGGTGATTGGTCTGTTCTTTCTTTTAAAGTCTCTCTCAGGAGAGAGATTCCAGAACTTTCCTCTGGTACAGTCTGATGTGACGCTACCCTGGTGGGTAAGTTCTTCTTTATGCTGCTTTAATTTCTCAAATTTGGTCCTATGAAGACACGTCATCACCTCCTGAGACAGGCAGAGAGGAGAGAACGCAGCCCAGAGGCAGAGGCCTGATTCTGGTCCAGGTGTCCGATGAGAGACCCATGTTCCTGCTGCAAGCTGTCGAACTTTTTCTTGACTGAAGTGCCCTTGTCACTAAAGTGAGTACGATAAGCACAATTTTGCTCACTCGTTTCTTCAATACCTGTGTACAACAGCCTCTTGCATCGTCCGCCCCGTGTGGGGTATAGAATGTGGTGGGCGCACCTGATGGGTGCTGGCAGAGAGAGGTGGAAGGGCCTGCTCCAGCTGGAACTCCGCAGATCCTTTCAATGTCTCTCCTGAGATCTGCCTCAGAGGCCTCAGCTGCTCTTTCCTAGGCACCCACGAGCTAAACTGCTCAGATAGCATGTATATGGACATCGTAAACCCACAGTTACATGCAGATCCAAACGACATGTGGGTACCAACGGGTACCAAGACGCTGGCAATGCCACTTCTAGGTTTTTTTCCACACTTTATCAGTGCCTGCTCATTGGTTCAATCCCATCTGATCAACTCTGTGAGTGAGGGACTGAGGGATGTTCCCAGTGAATCTAGACTCCTGGGAAGTCACCACATTGCAAGAAAACTCTGGTTTGAGTGCTTCCTCCAGGGCCTTAATCCCCCCATTCCTACCCCCAAAGAGAAAAAACCACCATGGTGTATGTTTCTAGCCGTGCAGAATGTGTGGGAAACCGCCTGTCCCCGTTCATCTCAGGGGAAGCAGTGTGTCTGTGACCTTGGTGCAGGGAAAGAACAGTCATCTGGGGGGCTTTTCTGAGCGGTGAACCATGGGGCAGACAGACCCCTCTGGAAATCACATCATCCTGCTCCCTGCCTCCCCACATCCAAAAAGCTGAACCAGGGGACACGGGCTGTGGCAAGCGCCCCGCCCCCTCCCCCACCAACCCACTGACGACACCCTGAAGGTGAATTTGGAAAACACCCAGGCTCCACACGTAGCAGAAATGAGGAGACCTTCTTGCCTGGAAATGCTGCGTCTGGACATCAAGCCTCACAAGCGGTTGTTGAATGGGCCAGGAACAAGCACTTCTCTAGGCCGTTCTATGTGGGGCTAGTGCGTGGGGGCCAGTCGTTTGCCAAGTGCACAGGGTGCTGGGTGCTTCACTGAATGACAGGTTGTGAGGAGAGAAAACAGAATGTATATGAGAGTGGTAGGAAAAACGAGTGTCAGGGAAAAAGGGGAACTAGAGAAAAAAAGACATGGGAGAGGGCAGCCTTCATCAAAGTAAATGAAAAATGATAAAAGTCAATGCCGGCTGTGCTGAGAGAAAACGCCTTCATTTGCACACTGCTGTCAACACTGCCCCTTAGGGTTTGGTTTGAATTTCTTGGAGATCCATGTGGTGGTGGGTAATGAGGATGATGAAAGATTTATATTTTTGACCTGGTAATTTAACCTCTAAGAATATCACCCAGAAAAGTGATGCAAAAGAAAAAAAAAGAAAAGGACTAACTCTGTCACAAGAAGAAATTTTTGAAAAGTGCAATATAGATAAATTTCATCTTGGGATGGAATTATAGATATAGGTCTATAGATAGATGTTCAACCCGTTATCTAGAAATAGTTGAAGGACCAAGGCCCTAAGATATCACTTCTGTCACCAATTCTGTGGCCGCCTAAAGAGATAAGAATGGGGTCTATACTAATATATGGAAATATGTATATAAATCACATTATGTGGACAAAACAGAGCACAACATCGTATCTGCACACTGATGTAAAAATGTGTCCGTGTACCATTTCAAAGCTTAGGGATAAATTTGGAACCATGAAAACAGTTGAAACTTCAACCTTGCTTCTTTTTTTCTTGTCAAATATTTAAGAGAACAATAAAAATTTTGAATTTAGAAAGAGAAGTGTGAGGGTGTGGTATAGCCAAAGACAACTTGGAAGGCCCAGAAAGAGATTCAGAGAAACACAACTAAAACTCCAACCGTAGTGGAGTCAGCATGAGGATCCCGATTGTCCCCCCGACTCCTTGCACCCTGCCTGTCTGCCCACCTCCGCCCCACTCACTATCAGGCCATCCACCTTACCTCCTCTGCTTTTGAAAGGTTCACTTTCTAATTCAGGTCTGTTTTTCTCTGAGGTTAGAAACACTGAATGCCAAGGGAGCCTTTCTGAGTTCTTCCCTGCCTCTTTCTTGGGTTGCTTCTTGGAAGGCCAATCACTATGATGAGGGCTCTTGAGTTTCCAAGAGCCCCGACCCTGCATTTTGTGGCTTAAGCTCTTTCAGGGCAAGCATGTGAAGGGAGAGAAGGCACACTCCACAGCCCCAGAGTCCAAATTTGCCACTGGCAGCAGGTCTCAGGGCCCCAGGTCCAACAATGGACTCCCCTGGTCCAGCCGCAAAACATTTATAACCTCTCCAAGCAGTCCTCTGGCACAGGAAAGAGAGCTGGGAGCTCAGGAAGCTAATGACCTTGAAACTATCCATTTATCTTGGCCTTTCCCCTCCGTGTGAGATGCCACAAAAAGTGCCAGTCTCTCTCTTTCTCTCTGAAGAAGAATGGATGTAGCCAGAACGCCAGGCACACCTCACCTTTGCTTTCCCTCGCGGGCCAGGCCTGGGGTTGGAATACCAATGGGAACTGGAGGGGAAAGGACATCATTCTTGATCATCCAGACGGCCTTCCTGAATCCTCCGTGGAGGGGAGAGAGCTCACCTGAATTCTGCTTCAAAGCCTAATGTCTGTCGGCTTCTCCATAAATCTTCATAAATAGACAACGCTGACTCCTAACAAACCTCCTGCCTGGAGCCAGAGGCTGGTGACAACTCTCCCAACTCGAGCTGTGCTGACAGCTCCCAGCTACCTCCGCCCTCCCACCGAGAGGAGGAGGAGGGCAGCCACCCCGAGGAATCTGAGCATTTGAAATCAATAGTTCTCAGTTGCCCAGGATCTGCTTCGGTGGCTGCCCTCACCCTGGCACAGGGACATCAGCTTCCCGCTGGGCCACGCCGAAGCCAAGAGCTGGCACAGCGAGACTCCTCTTTGTGTTTGGTGTGGGCCACTTGGGTGTGAGATGTTTCCTCTTCCCTCTCCTGCAACACTCAATTGGATTTGGGTTAGATAGCAAATTCTTGGACCGTGGCTGGGCTGAGAAGGCAACTTGTCTCAAGCCGGGAATACAAACAAACAAACAAACAAACAGCACCAGAATCAACAAAGGAAAATAAAATTACTGTGATTTGAAAAAGGCAAAGCCAGTTTTAGGGTCCGAAAGCGCCTTTCCCCCAATACCTACATCTTTCATTTTGTGGGATCTCCATTTTCTTGCTAATTTTTCTTTTTCTTTTTCTCTCACCAAAGCTGTATGGCTCCTCTTTAGCTGGATCTCACCAGGGACATGAACATCATTCCTGTGTCAGAGCACACCAAGGTCCCTTATCAACTGCCTCTTTTGCATCTTGTTTCCAGTGCCTTCCAGAGGGCAATGTGAAGGAAGGACATTTGGGGAAAACATCTTGAGGAGAAAGGAAGAGAACTAGGGGCTGATGTAATGGTCTCCAGTCAAATTGCTAATTTGAGGCTCACTCTCTCAAGTTGTTTTTTCCCAAGTCTGGCTTTAAGGATAAAAATATATTATTTTCAAGTAAATCTACAGTTGCATTTAAAATTCCCAAGCTGCCTTAGATACATGAAAAGGTAGTTTAGTTTGCTAGCTACCGTATTAATGTGTGAAACGGCTAAATTAATCCTTCCACATGATGTCTGAATAGGTTATTATAAGGTGCTTAGAGAGTTGGCAGGCTAAGCCCCATCTTTCTTTCAAGATGTTAAGAAAATAAATGTAAGTGCAGGAAACACTGCATGTGGGGCATCTGCTGTCCAACTTTACAATTTGAATGTCAGTGTAATATTTAGGAAAAGTTAACCACAAGAACAAGGGCGCACGGCTCTCCCCGGGCTTGGTTCACCTTCTGAACTCCGTTCAGTTACACTTGATCCTAAGGGACTTGAGACTGGATGGGCTTCCAACTCCCAACCCCGTTGTCTTTGTTAAGACTCTTTCGTCCTCTAAAAAAACCCAACTTGACCTAGTTTGAACCAAGAGGGGAGTTTTATTAAAAAGTTACTGGGGTATCTCACAGAACCCGAAGGCTGTGGGAGCTCTCGTAGAGCAGGGAATGGGAGCCAGAAGGAGACTAGGCATCAGCCCGACTCTAGCTCTGTCTGCCTTTCTGCGTTCATTCCATTCTTTCACTCTTCTCTGCAGGCTGGCTTTCTCCTCTGCTGCTTTCCCAGGGGGAAGATAGTAAACACAGCTCTTGAGTTTTACAATGTTCCTGAATTCCACCCCACACAGAGAAAACGGCCAGCTCTGAATTCGAATTTTATGCTGGCACTCACACGGCTACATGCCGGGGCTCACTCTTGTCTCCTTTGCACTGCTGGTCTGCTTGTTTGTTCCTTTCTCAGAGCATCCTGTTCTTGTTAGATGAACTTCATTCTTTTCATATCTCACTTAGGATACTAACTAGGTGTTTATGTCGTTTATTTGATTTTCAATTTTCTCTTGTATTCTCTTCATTATCTTCTTTTTTGGGGGTTGGTTTATTGTTTCATCCTGTTTTTGTGCTACTCATTTTATTCTGAGGTCTGATTAACTTTGCTTGTCTGCTTATAATTAAGGATGGGAGAAGGACTTGATTTGTTTCTAGGTTGCTAGGTGGGTTTTCTCTGCTATTGTATGTATATGTCTGTTTTCCTACTTTTTCATAAACAGATTGACTGGGGAATTTGTAGATATGAGCAGGGCTCAACAATTGGCAGGTCTCACTTCAGAAAGCAAAGGACGAGTTGGCGAAGTGGGTACCAGATATGATGCTGGGAGGGCCTCCAAATACAAGAATGGAGAGATCTTTACCCAGGGGCGCTGACATCCACTGAGCAGACCTCAGTCTTTAGGCTGGCCCTGCTTTTGTTTTGCCTGTGTGGGTAAAGAACTGGGCTACCTTCCTAGGGATGGTGGAGAGGAGAGGGGAGGGAAGCATGAAGAAACAATTGGTGCAGTCGTTGACTAAGTAGAATTTTGTGCTGACTGAGCTTGGAGCATTTCTGGCTTCTGGGGGCAGGTTCTCTGTTGCAGTAGCTCCTGGGTTGTCTGGGATGAGCTTCCTCTCTGTTTTGTCTGTCAGTAGGGTTCCAAACTCTCTTCATATTCCACAAATTTGTTGAAATAGCTTGTCTGCTGGTGATTCTCTTCACATTTGTGGATTTATTCCTTTACATTCTATTGGAGTCTCAGTAGGCAATAGAAATAAATACTTTGCTCATTCTTCCATCTTGAGCAGGAAATTTCTGAGTCCTGATTTCAAATTCCAAGAGAGAGAATCTGATTGGTCCACCTCAGATGACGTCTTCACTCCTGTCCCAATAATCAGGATGGAAAGAGCTCATGGCTGCTAAAGGCAGCCATATGATGGGAGCAATTCTCATTGTGAGCTGGAAAGACTCACCTAAGACACTCGTTACACCAATAGTTTTACGATTTGAATTTTTGTTGTCATGTCTGTGAGCTGTCTCTTTTTTCCTGCCTTATCCCAATAGAGCCTATTCCCGTGTAACTCCCTCACTGCATCCTTAAGCAAGACTAGATCTAGTGGTGAGCTGGTAAATGTTTAACAACTGGATCTTTTGGGGGTAAACTCCTGATTTGCAGCATTTCCTGGTTTCTGTGGTGCAAATACTGCCACCATGGCTCATTTCAAGCTATCTTTATGACATCACTGAACACAAGTTGGGAAGAAATGTACAAAATTGACTCTTGCACGTGTGTGCAAGCCACTTCCTCCAGGATACCATTGACTAGGTTGGAACCTATTGTACAGTCCTAGCCAAAGCATGGCCACCAACAAAGTTGGTTGAATCCATTAAGATTCTTTGGTTACAAGGAACAGAACCCAAATACAGTTAGATGAAGCAAAAAGAGAAACTTATTGAAAAGAATCTGGGATAAAACATGGACTCCAAGGAAGAGGTGGATGTCCAAGACTTGGGAAGCACCAACAGTGCTTTGGCGACCTCAGAAGCAGCATTTTCTGGACCTTCTCTCAGAGTTCTGTCATTTTGTGACTTGACTTCCACTCCCAGTTTCTGATGCTAGTTGAAATTCCTGGGGAGAATGTGATTGCCCTCAAGTTAGGTGTCCTCAACTGGTGCAATGTGGCTCTAATACGAGTTCAATGACATTTAACAAAAACATAACTTCTAGAAAGCGGGACTTGCTGCATAATTTGTAGGATTCAGTGCAAAATGAAAATGTAGGTCCCCTTATTCAAAAATTATTGAGAATTTCAAGATGGTACAGCAAAGTATTAAACCACATGTAGGGCCCTGAGTGACCACACAAGTCCCATGCCCCCAAAGCGGGTCCTGGCGGGGGGCTCACTCCTGTGGTGAAACTGTGACTTCTAGCTCAGGTCTTCAATTGTTCACCTGGGGATGTTGAAAGGCAAGCCTTGGGAGAGGCCATGTGACGAGGGACTGATGCTTTCCAACCACACAAATGAGATTGGAAGCGGATAACCCCCCTGCCCCCAGCCTTGCTCCATCCCAGCGAGCCTTCAGATGACACTGCAGACCTGCCGGGACTTTCAGCTTCATGAGACACCTTGAAGCACGGCTGCCTAGCTAACCCATGCCTGGATTTCTGACACACAGAAACTATGTGACAATAAATGTCTGTCGTTGTAAGCCACCAAGTTTGTGAGGATACTTTTTAACCCTGCAAAAGATAACTAATATATTGTTATACGTTACTTCTGACATTTTGAGATGTATTGTAATTTACACATAGGCAGTTGAGTGAGTTTATGGATTACATCGTCTAGTTTTAACTAAATTCATTCTCACGAAAAATGGGCACGTGGTTTTAAAAGAGTCCTGTACAGAAACTGGAGATTGAAGCTAATGCTGATGATACAGACAAATTGACCCAAGAAAAATGCTCTTCATAAAGTATATTTTAAGGAAAAAAATACTAATCAGATCTGTCAAGATGGTGACCAAAAATGTCAACGTTTTTGAAATACGGATTTACTCCACTTGAAATGTTAGCTAATAATGGTAGTGCATCTATAAAAATTGTAAATAAGCCAATATTCATATATTTGCGCATTCTCAAAAATACTTCACTGGTCGGTTGCATGATCAATAAGGATTGGTGACTGCTGCATCTGTGCTGGAATGGGGGTAGTGGAGACTGCCCAGGCTCCTGTTCTGAGGCCAGCTGATTGCCACGCCACCATTGCAAGGGAGGGCAGTGGTCAGGTGGCCAGGCGCACACGGCTGTTTGAAGTGAGAGACCACTTAAAATGGCCAGGAGACTTACAGCATTTCGCAATGATGGGGACTAGACTCCCCACCGTCACCTAGGATGGAAACTCATTACTCTTATTTGGATATTAAAAGGCAGAGGAATTCCAGAAGACTGGAAATATTTGGGAACATTCAAATTATATGTACAATTTTTAAAAAGTTTTGTTGTGATATATAATGTTTATTCAGAAAAAATTTTAAATATGTGTGAACAGTCTAACAAATGAAAATAAACTTATTATAACCACCACCTGGGTCAACAATTAGAATATTGCCAGCAGTCTAGAAGCTTCTAGCTAGCCTCCTTCCCCAGTCCTACCCCTCTCCTTCTAACCTAGAAGAAATTGCCCATCTGATTTTTACGATAATTCTTTTTTGGCTTTACTTGATAGTTTTACCTCTTTGGTATGTCTCCATAAACAATATGGTTTGATTTCACCAGTTTTTAAATTTCATGTTAATGGAAATCATATTGCGTGTATTCTTTTGTCTTTTATCTTTTGTTCGACACTGTTTGAGAACCATTTGTGCTGTAAATAGCTGCATCTATTTTTATTGACATGTGGTTCTCCTTTGTATGAATATCCCAATTTATTTCTCCATTCTTTGTAGAAGAACGTTTGGCTTGTTTCCAGTTTTGAATGTTCCAATGTAACATTCTGGTACATATATCCTGGTGGACATACACATGAGTTTCTCTAGGACGCGCTTAGTAGGAGATACTTAATTATAAGCTGTATACATTTTCAACTGCAGAGGATAATGCCAAATTGTTTCCTAAGCAGTTACACCAATTTATACCTCCCCCCAGAAGTGTATGAGACTTCTCATTATTACGCATCTTTGCCCTTACTTGGTATTATCAAACTTTTTAATTCTTGCCAATCTGGTTGGTGTGTAGTGTCATCTCTTTGTGGTTTTAATTTGCATTTCCCTCATTACTAATAAAATGCTTTTACACATATTTATTAGTCATTCAGACTTCTTCGGTATTTTGTTGGGTCGTGCCCATTTTTCTATTAGATTGAGTTTGTCTTATTGATATGGAGTAGTTTTTAAAATATATTCTCAATTTATTGGCAATTATATCTTACAAATATTGCAACACATAACATTTATATCTTCCTCCACTACAGTATGACCTTTTATTATTTTTTGATATCCTTTGACGAACACAAGTTCTACATTTTAATGTAGTCAGACTTACACATTTTGCATTTTTAAATCTTGTTTAAGGAGATATTGCATGTATTTCCTATATGAAGATGTTCTATATTATCATCTAAAAGCTTGTAGTTTTACCTTTCACATTTAGATCTTTAATGTACCTGGAATTCACCATGGAAAAGGCATTCCTTCCCTCACTGATCTGCCATGCCTCTCTGTAACCTGTCAAGTGTCCACACACATTCAGGTCCTTTTCCTGTTCTCTCTAGTCTGCCCCATTGGTCTATTCGGCTATCTCCGTGCTGATACCACACGGTCTCTACTATAACTTAGAGTAAATCTGGTGTCTGGTGGAGCAAGTCCTCAGTCTCATTGTTTTTCTTCAAGAGAGTCAGATACCCTTTGTACTTACGTCTGAATTTTAGAGTCAACTTGTCAAATTCCACAAAAACTTGCAGGGATTTTGACTAGGATTAAAATTACATGGAATCCACAAATCAATTTGGGAAAATTATTATCTTTTCAATGTTAGGTCTTCCCATCCATGAAAATGGTATATTTCTCAATTTATTTAGGTTTTCTTTAACATCTCTCAATACAGTTTTAAAACCTTGGAAATTTAAATTTTCCATAAAGATCTTAAATACCTTTACAAATATTTATATTAATTGCTTCATATTTTTTATATGTTTTGTTGCTGATTTATAGGACTACAACTGAGTTTTGTATATTGCTATTGTATCCAGCTACCTTGGTAAAGACCCTTATTAATTTTAATTTATCTGTAGGCTATTTTGGATTTCCTATGAACTCAGTCTTATCCTCTTTTGTTTTCCTTGCCTTAGTGCACTGTCCAGGGCCTCCAGTATCATATTCAATATTATAATTTTTATGCATGTGTCTTATACCTTTGTGATACTGTAAGCTCAGCAAGGAATGGATCACTGCACAAAAAGGGTGTTCAATAAGCGTGAGTCGAATGAGTAATTGAATAAATGAGCTATTCCATCATCCACATGGCTAATCACAGCAGAAATCATAGGGTGGCAGAGAGGCAGGGGATGAGTTGAAAAACTAGGTGAGAAATCAAAATCAGAACCAACAAGACAGAGTACACTCCTGGAGACCAAGACGAAGGTGCAAGGTACATAGATTAGCCTAGTAGAGGGACCTAAGCTGGGTATAGAAAGAGGCAGAATAGCTAATTTGTTTATGCCTCCGGCACAGTGCTAGGCACTTTTAAATTCATAATTCTCCTCGCCAAACAAATTCTTTCTTTTTTTTTTTAGGAGTATGTTATGATGCTTCTATTGCTCTTATCACAAAGACCAAATCTTATATGACCTGGCCCCTGCCCACCTCTCCAGCCCTGGTCTTAAGACACTCTTACCCACCTTGTTGTGTTCTAGTCTCCCTGGCTTCTTTTTAGTTTCCAGAAAACTCCAAGCTTCCTCTCCTGTCAGTGCTCTGCATAGCTATTCCTTCAGCCTGGAGTGCTCTTTCTGCCATCCCTCCTCCCGGCTGGCCTCCCCTCCTCATCTGTCAGGTCTCTGCTCAGATGTCCCTTTCACAGGGAAGTCTGCCCTTACCTTCACCGTGTGGCTCAGCTCCCCACGGAGTCTACTCTCAAAGCACCTGCACTTTTCCTTCAAAGCTCTTACCAAAATAGCATTTTAGTTCTTGTGTTATTTCTTGATTAACATCTCACAGCTAGACTACAAATCTCGACACGGTGGTGACTGTGTTGAGCTCGTTCATGGCAGGGTCCCCAGCACCTGGGCAGCATCCAGCACACACACAGCAGGTCATAGTCACTCCCTGAACCACTATTGGCTTCGCTTCATGTCACCACCTCTGGGTCTTCCCATTTCTGCCAGGTGCTCCCAGATGCTCCCTTCTTGCTCCCAGAGCCCTGTGTCCTTAATTCTATTTTGCTACTTAACCATGCTCAGCTCAGTTTGCCTCCACTTCTAGACTGTAGTCTTCTCAAATTCACCCTTATGCTCTCAGCACCTGCACAGATGCAGGGCACACAGTAGGCTTTAGTATATGTTAGCTTGAGTAAAATCAAAGAATAATAAATAACGAATAGGAGCCAGCCCAGTGGCACAGCAGCTAAGTTCGTATGTTCTGCTTTGGTGGCCCGGGTTTCACTGGTTGGGATCCTGGGTGCAGACCTACACACCACTCGTCAAGCCATGCTGTGGCAGGCATCCCACGTAAAATACAGGAAGATGGGCACAGATATTAGCTCAGGGCCAGTCTTCCTCAGCAAAAAGAGGAGGATTGGCAGCAGATGTTAGCTCAGGGCTGATCTTCCTCAAAATAAAGAAAGAATGAATGAATGAATTGTACATGTGTATACAAGAGGCGCTTGAGAGTTTCTCACCACAGACAGTCTCTTAAATGAAGCTAACTAACTGCGGGATCTTTATGATAATTTGGTAATTAATCTCCCTTTGAGAGGATTCAAGATAGAAACAGCTTACCCTGAATTACAGTCAGTAGTGAACACTTGCAGGGAGGGTCTGGTGTAGCGTGTGCTTGTGTGGATGTGTGTGTAATATAATATACATCTATTTTTTTCTTTCCAAAAAAATTTACAAAAATAAAGAAAATGTCAAAGCCTTTTAAAGGGCGCGATCACGCTGAGTAATACAACCCTTCCTTGATTTTTACGTTATTTCAGTATGAGATGTTTTTAAGGCTCTTGCTAAAAATAAAAGACATTTCAGAGTTTCTCAGTAAATGAAGACTGCAGACTTTTCAGTTTTGTTGTTTCCCCTAAAATTAATATAATTAATTAAAATCCAATGTTAGTCTGATTTACAATCTGTGAGTTGATGAGTCACAGAATCTTATGCTAATAGGGTAATTCAGCTTTCTGAGCTTTTAACAAAAAACTGCGTCCTGGCCAAGGGCCGGGCAGAACAAGGGTGACAGAGAGACCAGAGGGGAAGACTTTTCTAACCTGGCCCTACATGAGTTGCATTGTGTTTGGACTAGGAGAGTCTGAGGATAATTTGGAAAGACAATGGCTTTCATCAAGTGTAAGAAATTAGTTTAACTGAATTTCAGTGTCATTACAGGAGCAGCTGGTGAAGGCTAATAATGTCTGTTCAGTGCGGCTTCTCAGGAGCCGCTTCCCCACTCTGTTCCCTGGGAAGGCTCGAGTTTCAAGCCTTACATCACTGATATCCACCCTTACAGTCTGGTCTTGGCCTGGGGTCAGTGGTAGGAGCACAGAGATTATTTCCCACTCCTGGTGTTTACCTCCACTCGCTCCTCCCCCTTATTTGAAAAGAGATCGCCAGGTGCCAGTATCGCCTTGACGTTACTCTGAAAAGCACGAATTCCTCCGGGGTCCATTCTGATGGGATCTCTATCTACATGGCACCTGACCTAGCATCCAGGGTTCTTAGCTGCTCCTCCTGGTCCGGATAGTGGATTCCATGTGAAGAAAAAAATGGTTGACTTCAAGAACTGGAAAGTTCTTAAATGTCATCTACGTGGGCCTCACTGTTCACTTCGTAGATTGAGAATGTAGCCTTGAAGAGGGAGGTATTCAGACCGCCTGTCCAGGGTGTATTCCACCACCCCACATGACATAGCCACACCTCAAAAATGCCAGGCTTGTTCCTTATATATAGGATTAAAAATTGCCCCCCCATCCCAGTCAGTCCGCGTGCCTGCGAGGATTCCCTCGAATTGCTCAGCTGTGCACTACTGTTCGGGCCTGAATTGATTTAACCCTGCCATGATTTCCTTCACTTGGGTCAAAGTTTTGCCATTCTCAAAATATCAATCCTTCTGAAATGGGTAAGACTTCATTTACACCCCCGCATAAAGGAATTTATAAAATTATTTATAGGGGAGGAGATTTCCATAGATAGAAGGGAGGAAAGAGCTCAGGAACCTGGAAAACTGGGGTGGTTTGAGGAAGGTGAGTAGAGGGGGAAAGATGGGCAAGGACTCCAGGTAAACCGGCGGTCAGCCCGCCATCCTGCTGCGCAGCTCAGAATAGGTCACCTGGGAGCACAAGGGCGCCTGTGAAGCATGGCTTCTGGGGGTCACCTGGCTCTGGCCCTGAACGAGGGCTCCAGCCGGGCTGGGATTTCCTTTCTCCTGGGCCACCTTCCCGGAGTGACCGTGTAGCAGAAAGGCTGCACCAGGCTTCCAGGTTTCTCCCTCAGAGACTCTCCAGAATCACCTGCCTCAGGTGAAAGGGGCCCAAAGAGGCTACTGAGTTCCCACTTCTCAAAGCCTGGTCCTCCAACCAGCAGTTTCCTGGCACTTGTCACACTGCCAGACACCTGCAGGCGGAAGCTGACATGACCCAGGGCAGGGCTCTGAGATGGAACAGGAGCTGCCCTGCAGAGAACATTCTGCAAGGCCATCACCCGGTGGGCCCCTTCTTCACTGTCATCCCACCTTACCTGTGTGCTTGTCCTTCTTCATTTGGAGGCCGGGCCACTCTGCCCATCCCCTCCCTGCTGCCTGGGCCCTTTCCTGGGGTCAGGCCTGACCCCCTCCCAGCAGTGCACACGCGTCACATGCTCGGGCCTGGTGTGTGGCCTGGGCCTGCTGCCGCTGCAGGAACCCCTGCGCCCTGGCCCTCCTTCAAAGAGCCCCCCTGCTCTGGCAGCTCTCCTCTCCAGATCCTAACTCCCACCTGCTGAGAAGTCCTCGGATCATGCCACTTTTAGTATTATTCCTGGATAGATTGACGCCTATCAGGTTGTTCACCTTAGGCCCCAAGTCAGCGTGTATTCTCCAGAGATCTGAAGATGTGTTTGCAGGAAACAAAGGACTGATCTCAGAGGACTAGAACCAAGGCTGTCGTCCTGAGCCAAGGCTGCCAGGCTCGTTCTGGAAGGTTTGTTGCTTACAACCTGGAGTTCAGAGCAGATGAAATTCACAATTCCCTCTGTGGGGCCTTGACCATCCTTTCTCTCTGCCGTGAGTTGCATATTGCAGGGGCTTTCTCAAATTATTGTCAGGAGTGGGAGGGGAAGGGGGGCCCCAAAATGTATGCAAACGTTAATGAAATCTGTGGGGAGAAACGCCATCTTAAACACTAACACACACCGGTGCCTTAGCTCCCCAAAGGGAGGGTGTGAGGTGCTCGTCCCATCTCTGTTCTGCCGCTGTTCCTAGCACCCGCCAGTCAGTGAGGAGTGCAGGCCAGAGGAGTGGTAGAAAAGGCTGTGGTCTTTAATCCCGGAGGGCGGCTTAGCTGTAAGGCAGATCTTACTGAAATCCTGGTTCGCCTAGCCGAATCCCCGGCTGGAAGAGCTTGCAGCCTCTGTCGGACAGCACCACTCACGCCTGCCTCCGCACCCACCTTCTCTTTTCTAGGCTATAATTTTTATAGAAAACTGTCTTGCTTTGTAAAGACATTTTGTTCACCCCCTGCTAAACCTACTGCGACTCACATTCCTTCAACGAGCAGCATACAAGGAAACAGATGGTGGGGGAGAGGGGCCGAATGGGGCGTGGGGCGGGGACGGAGTTACGGGCTGCAGCGCAGCAGCGGGGCCCCTCGGGGTCAGCTGGGAGCTTCGGCTGGTCAATGAACTTAAAGTTCAGCCCTCAAAGGGCAGCAGGCGGCCAGGCTCCTGCACAGAGCTAAACAGGAGGAGCCTTTAGGACCAGACCAGAAAGAGTTCTGTTCTCCGAACGTGGACTTGAAGCTCAGCCCATGTGAGGCTCTTCGCTCAGGTGTCTCGGCCGAGGTGTCTTGGCCAGGTGGTGGATTTCTCCTGTTGTCCTGTTACTTGGCTTGAAGCGGAAGATGACCCGTGTCACCTGGCGCCCTGATAACAGAGAGCAAATTCCAGCAAAAAGTGCCCATGTCTAGGCTGGCCATCCCTGTGCCCAGCAGGCAGCTCCCTGCCATCTGGCTACCTCAGAGAGATCGCAGCCGCTCTGCTCCTCGCCCACCTGGCTTCAGCTGCCTCCCAACCCCAGTGACAGGGATAGCGTGGCCAACACTGGGCATAAACCGGGCTCTGATTTACCTGCTCTCCTGCTTCGGGGACCCGGGGACCAGGTCCCCTATGCTGTTGTGCCCTAGTTTTCCACAGAATTGATGGCTCATCCCTTGGGGTAAGCAATCTTTCAACCTTATTTGCAAATATTGAAAAACCTGAAGCTTGAATGCAGGTGTGGTGCTCAGAGCACTCGCGTTTGTCAGGGGCCTTCAGTGGAGGTTTCCTAAAGCACCACATGTAGAAAATACTTACTGGATGGATGGGGGTGTCAGGGGAAGCATGTGCACCATGTGGACGTCTCAATGGCCTCTTATTCTAATGAAATGTTAGCAAGAGGAGGTCCAGGAAAGATCGTGTTGAGGACCCAGGCAGCAGATGATCTGTCATAATAGTGTCATGTTTATTCAATGGGGGTTTTAAATATGGCCAGGGAATAGCTTGTGATAGTCCTAAAATCTGAGCACTTTTTTTATTGGTTTATTTACACATTGGTTTATTTCAAGAGTGGATTACAAGAATATATGTGGTAGAATCTAAAACTATAGACGGATCCACGGAAGTCAGAGACGGCACATTTAGAACGGGAGGGAAACCCCGCAGGGAGATGCGTGGCTGGCAGGCTGCTCGGATGACAAGGCGGTGGCCCGGTGGGTTCTGACCCCTCCTCGCTGGCATTGGTGGCACTCATCAACATCTCTGTGAGCCCGGTCCGGCTCCTCATGAGGCAAGACACAGCCTGGCTTCAAGAAGCTGTGGGTGGGGGCCAACAGAAGGGATTTCTCCAAATGGAGTCCTGGCACAAATTATTGGGGCAAAGCAGGCTGGGATCAGGAAGGTGACTAGTCTGAGGTCAGAGGCTAGGCACTCATGGGAGTCCGGGCAGTGCCTGATCTTCCACCTGCTGGCTGTGCCAAGCTCCCCCCTGCCCCGCCTGTCCTGTGGCAGCCCCCCTGCTCCCGGGTCCAGGTCTGGCTCCACAGTCCCTCCCTCACTGAGGACCCGCCCAGGCCTACACAGGGCAGCACCCTAAACCGCTCCTGAGCAGCCTGCCCTCGTCTGTAAAAGCTTGGCATCAGAGCACACCTCTCGGCGAAGCAACTCCTGTTTTAATGTTTAACAGCAACTTGCCAAGTACACGCATGGATTTGTTCATCTGATGAGTTAACTTGAAATCTGTCCCACAGCAGAGGTTCGGGGTCCGATGAGGGGGAGAAGCCTGAGCCAGAGCTCTCCACAGGGAGGCTTTTGGGGTCTCCAGAAGCAGTCCTGATGCCCGGAATCTCAGTGAAGGGGTACTGAAAATCGCACTAGGGAAAACGGACAGAAAACCGCCCGGCCTCAGGACTTTGCTAAGGCTGCTGTGCTGCTGGCTGAGCTGTTGTCTAGGTCACAGATGCAAAATTAACACTATTCCATTTTGTATTCATGCATTTGCTTTTCCCAAGTAGAATACTCTGGATTTTGTTTTGGCCCATCCCTAGGCAATTTCAGAAAGAAAGACGAATTGTATTTCAGCACTCCAGCCTCAGCTTGGATCTCTTCTGGTGGGTCCCAGCCCATAAGCACCCAAGGCCTCGTCCCGCCCATCGGATATTCAATCTCTTCCTGTCATAGGCCTTGACCGGGTCTGTTATCTCTCTTTATCTCAATGGTAATCAATTAAGTTAGCTAAACGTGACCGCCAATCTTTATTGACAAAAATGATAGAATAGAATTTAAGAAAATACTTATTTCTAGATGCAATTCTATACTTTTCTGGCTAATATTTGATTAAGGACTGAATTTAATGCTAGACTCTTTTTTAGTATCATATTACTCAGGATTTTTCTTTCTGAGTCGAAATCCTGATGGAGAACAAGTCCAGCACCAGCTCTGTTCCAGAGTTTGTCCTTCAAGGCCTCTTGGCATTGGGCTCGAGTTGGGAGCCTTCGTCTGTTCTTGGGTCCCGCTCCAGCGTACCAGGGGCCAGGAACACAGGCTTTGCCGGCAGAAAGAGCTGATCTTGAATTCTGGCACAACCACTCAGTTATTGTCTTGACTTCCTCATTTGCAAAAGGAGGTTCATGACACCTACTACACGGGCGTTTTGTGAGGATGAAATAAAATAATAAACATGCAAAGCTTGGCAGGGAGCCCAGCACACAGGATTTGAGGTGGTCACCCCCGTCACCAACCTCACATTCTCCTCTGCATTTTCATAATCATCACAAACTCTTATAACTCATTCAAGAACAAGCCGCCCAGGGCCGGCCCCATCGCTGAGCGCTTAAGTTCATGTGCTCCGCTTGAGTGGCCTGGGGTTCGCCGGTTCAGATCCTGAGCACAGACCTACACACCACTCATCAAGCCATGCTGTGGCGGCGTCCTACACAGAAGAACTAGAAGGACTTACAGCTAGGATATACAACTATGGACTTGGATTTCAGGGAGGGAAAAAAAAAGAGGAAGATTGGCAAGAGATGTTAGCTCAGGGCCAATTTTCCTCACCAAAAAAAAGAAAGAAAAGCTCATATCTTAAAAAAAAAAAAAAAACAAGAACAAGCCATCCTTTTCCTTTAAATTTCTGATCACCAGTGGTCCCATGGAAAGGCGACTGGATTTGGGTCTATCCTTGCTGTGAGTCCTGGTTCTGCCATCTTGGACAATTTGCTTGGTCCCTCCAAGCCCCATCACCTCACTGTAAATTGAGGATGACAGCCATTTCCTCATGGGGCTTCTGGGAGCATTAATTCAATGGTGTGTACAATGCATCTAGGTTTACTAAAGATTGGTTAGCACCAACTCTTCATCATTTCTTCTTTCTCTGTGAGAAAATAACAGAAGAAATCACATCCAAATGAGATGCCACACATCTACCTGAAAACCTTGTAATGGCATAGGCACAATGTTTAGTCTTATTTCAACAGACTCTATTCTCTTTGGGTTCTGCTAGTTCACAATAGGTATTAATCACTTAAACATACGAGCCAATTTGTACTAATCTGTTAATCAGTTAATGGCTCTTCCATAAGTATTTGCATAATGTGTTTAGCCAGAAAAAAATGCCCAGTCTCCTGAAGGCTCGGAGGAAGTGCCTCCGTGGTGAGGCTGCCCTGCCAGGTGACAGGGGCCACCTGTAGGGGCCTCTGCTCCCTACCTTCCCCAATGGCAGCCCAGCCTGCCTGTGCTGGGCCCAGGTCTGCTTGACTTGTCAAGACCCCCGTTTGTGTGCACACGTCTGCTGAGCCGCCTGCCCTGTGTCAGCTGGGTTTCTCGCCATGCCCAGAGGCACAGCACCATACTCTCCCTGGCTACAGTTAATGCACAGCTGAATTTGTGTCCTGTTAGTGGACTGGGACTGGATGAAGAGACAGCAAGGAGTGGGGAAACTTATGTCTTCCAAACCTGGACACTTCTGTCTGTGAAAAATGGAAACCTGGACAGTGTGACACTGGGACAACTGGCGTAAGCCAAGATAGATGGTCACTCTAGCAAGGTGTCTATGCTCCTGGTAGAACAACTCCGAGAATCAAGGCTAAATGCCTAAATGCCATCGCATATTATAGCCAAAAGCTTGGTGCAAATACCTCTTCAGGACCCAGGGTGCCTGTGTGGCACCGTTTTGATTGTATAGACGTGTCACTATCAGCACCTGGGTGGCAGCTCAGCTTTGGTCAGTCACTGGGGAAGGGGTGCTAATCCTTTCAATGATGGATGTTGGCTCAGCTCATTATATGATCATCTCATTTCTAGACAAGTGTTCTGGAAACAAGCCACATTGTGTTTTGAAGGAAGAGAGGTGAATGGAATCTAAAAGAAGGTAGGTCAAAAACTAACAGAGAGGCCAGGAAATGACAGACGGGAAATGTAGGTGAACCTCTGAGAGGTTAAGTGATCCTGCTTATATTAAAACAAACCTCAAGGGACTGGCCTGGTGGTGTAGTGGTTAAGTTTGTGCACTCCATTTCAGCGGCCAGGGGTTTGCAGGTTCAAATCCTAGGCGCGCACCTAGCACTGCTCCTCAAGCCATATTGTGGTGGCAGCCCACATAAAATAGAGGAAGATTGGCACAGATGTTAGCTCAGGGCCAATCTTCCTCACACACACACACACAAAAAGCATAAACTTCAGATTAGTGCTGGAGCTTGGATGCTTGGCTCCAGCGTGCATTTGGAAAACCATCAGTCAGAGCAGCCACTGCACTTAACACATGTCTGTGCTGGATGATGTCGACATGAGGTGACTCAGCAAATGCTATAAGACAGGTTTGGAGTGGAAAAGCCAAGGACTTCTGCTGCCAGTCAGATCCTGAGAGGTTAATCCAGAGCTTCAGATAGTCCTTAGATTTGGTGCTGTTGTTGTTGCCGGGGCCGCAGGGAAGGTGCTCAAGGACCTGGTATGGTCTCCAGTTATTTCCAGCACACTGGCTTGGGAAGCAAGCTTTGGGTTCCAAGGATGGACGCCTCTGTGGCTAGCCATCTGGGTAACGTTCATCGCACTAGTGTGGGATGCAGACAGGGAACATACTTAGAGGCAGAATCAATAATCTGGCAAAGAGGAGGAAGTTCACAGCTTCACAAATGAACTCCTTAGCATTAATTAATTTATTCATTAATTCAACAAGAATTTGGTAAGGGCATATGATATGACAAGCAATGTGGGAGGCGTGGTTGGAAGATGGAGGGGAGGGAATATATTATTATAAAGATGTATAAAGATAGGCCCCCTTCCTCTCTTTATGAACCCTGTATTGGTGGAGCGAGACAGCCATACAGACGTATAATTAGAACACAACCTTAATACGCACTGTTTCTGTAGGTGCGTACAAAGTACTACAAGACGACAGGGGAATATGAAATTATCTCAGGAATTCTTTTAAGGTTTCACAGAGGAAATAGTATTAGGGCTGCATCTTGAAGGGTGACTGGGCATTTCTAAAGCAATGGGAAAAGGAGAAAAGGACACATTTTAAAGTCAGACAGACCTACATTCTAGCCCTGGATCCAATTGTGTAGATTTGGGTCAATTATTTAGCCTTAGTGGGCCTCTGTTTCTCTACCTGCAAAACGGAAATAATGATGCCTACCTTGCAGAACTGTATAAGAATTAGCGATAATCTATGTTAAATGTTTGGCAAGGGAATAGGCACAAAATAAGTAGTAGCATTATTAAATTTACCAGCTGGGGCTGTGAAGAAGGGCATTTCAGATAAAGGGTATACCATGTGTGAAAACAGAGACGTGTGAAAAGAAAGAGTATGTTTTGGTGACAAAAAGTAGTTTACCGCATTGGGAAAGTAGGGCTTGAGAGGGGGAAATAAGAGATGAGGCTGCACAGGTTGACTGGGGCAGTTTGTAATGGGCTAGTATTGTCTTTGGGGAAGAGAAGGCCAGCATCATTCAGGCTTCCTCATAATTGCTCTGCCCAAGGGCTCTCTGCAGTTGCTTTCACAGGTGGCTTCAGCCCAGTCTTCCTCATTCTTCCTCCTCCTCTCCTCTCTCTGCCCATCATACGCTGAGAGCCACCACACCATCTCCATGGTTCCTACCCTCAGCTTAGCCGTTAGTCACTTCTACCATTTCTCCTGCAGGTGCTTTCTGTTCTAAGAATTCCCAATAACAAAAACGCAAATATGCAAACAAAAAAATGACAGAGAGATCTTGATGATACCAAGGATTCATTGCTCTCCAGACTTCAGTTTCTTCAAGAGTTAATTGGAAATAATAATAGCACTAACTTCATAGGAGTAAATGAGATAATTATATGAAGCACATAGTAAGGGTTCAAACATATTAGCTGTTATTATTATTATTAGCTTTATAAAATAATTTACCATTCAATATATTTGAACACATAACTCATCTACCACTTTCCAGGCAGATACATTCTGCACGGAAGACAGCACAAGCATATGGGAGCGGTGTAATTTAATCATCACCTAATTAGCCAAACTATTTAAAATAAACTTCACAGTGATGATGAAAACATTCTCACTTCTAAATGTAAATGCCGGAAGCTGCGTCTTCCCGTAATTCTCCCCCTCGGAAAACCGTGAGCTGAGTGACTCTTGGCTCAGTGCTGAAGCTTCCTCTCCGTTACATTCAGACCCCACTGACTGTAGTCATTTCCTTTCTTTGTCATTAGATGAGGTGAGGACTGCTTCTGCCATCTTTCCTCATGCTCTTGACATTTCCCCTAGTGGTGATTGTTCTTTGTGTGGATTGGTGTGCTTGAGATAGTAATAATAAGAGCTAATATTCATTACATGACACTATGAGATTAATACCGTCAGCATCTCTGTTCACTGAAGCCAGAGCTCTGAGCAGTTAAGTAAGCTGCCCGATGTGTCTCAGCTGGCGGATCGTGCAGCCAACATCTGCTCTCAGGTAGTCTGCGTCCCACTTCCCTGAGAGTTAGAAAATCCAAAGGTAGTAGAAACCTTGACGTTAAAAAGAGGTAGCTGCTGTGAGCTAAGTTAGTTCTTACCTTTTGTTTCCTAATTAACCCAAAGTTCCTCTTACAGGGTCTTAAAAAACCCTATTTTCATATCGTCCAATAGTAAAATGATGGGCACTCAAGGCAGGTAAATGCATGTTCAATAAAAGATTTTTCTAAACAGCTGACTGATAGAAATCTGTTATGATAAAAATGCCAGAGGAGCTTAAAACTGGGAATAAAAGAAACCACAGTCTTTGAAGATGAATCAAAAAGTAAAAATGCTGTATATGCTGAGAAAGCTTGACAACTGAGACCAAAGCTCAGGAAGTTCAGTGGGAAAGTTCTAGAGAGGATTCAAGCATTTGGTAGGTGACTGGACTACATGATTTTTAAAGACCTTCCTAACGCTAGAGAAGCCATAATTCAATTGGTAATATAATTTTTTACATTCCCAGTTTCAATGCTTTTAGTTTCATGGAACAACTCACAGCATATCAGTACAGTTTTGTGCTTCCATCTGCTTCCCGAACATTTCCACATCCAAATTCCACTGGGCTTCAATCTCTATGCATCCTAAACCCAACACATTGGCTCCACTGCCCTCTTCTTTCTATGTGCCTGATCTCAGTTAATCATCTCACCATCGCCAGTCTCTTCAACCTGATGCTCAGAGTCCTCCTCAACTCCTCCTACCTCCTCAGGCTCCACATTCAACTGGTCAACAAATCCCACCAACATCTAAAACATCTTCCCCAGCCTCTCATTTATAATCCCACTGCTGCCCTATCGGCACAAGTAATCATACTACAATGTTTATTATGGACTAAAGATACAAAGATGAGAGTCATAGTCCTTCCCCCCAGAGAGCTCACAGCCTGGTAGAGGAGGCAGGCACATAAACAGGTGACTCAAGATACTGTGGCAACAGATGTGATGGAAGTCAATGACACAATAGATCAAGATGTATAAAGCATCTTGTAACTTCTCACCTACACACAAAAGTCCCCTGGCCCACATCCCTTCTCTCTTGTACCCCCATCCAGTCCAGCCTCACACTGCCATCATAACAAGCTTCCTCCCGCTGTGTCACTTAGTGCACAGAAGCTTTAGGTGGCTGACTCTTATCTATGAGAAGGTCAGTGTTACGGGCAGATTTCTGAGTCACAGCAGATACAATTTGTGGTTGAAGTGACCAGAGCTCATGAGCTTGTTCAGAGAAGCTATCCAGAATAAGAAAAGGAACATATGAGAATGGAACCCTAGGAAAACAACTGCACTATAAGATTGGCAGAAAAGCTAGTAAGAGACTCAAAAGGAGTATTCACAGGGGTGGGATGGAAACCAGAAAGAAGAAGACAGGGATGATAGTGTAACGAGAAGTTGAAAACAGTCAATAGCATTGAATGCCGCTAAAAGTTTAAGCAAGAAGAAAACTGAAGAGAGGCTGTTGATTGCCCATTGATTTGTGAAAGCTAAATATTTCGGTTGACTGGCAGGATCAGAAATAGGGCTTCATCGGTTCGAGGTTTGAATGGAGGTGCAGGACAGACAGCAGGCAATGTGCCACCTCCTTTTCAAAAGGCTGGGGGAGAAAGGGATGTATTTCAAACATTCTGTCTTGTATCCAATTTATTGGGTTTACGTGCTGAGAGCAGAGACTGTCTTCTTTCTCTTTATGTCCTCACCCACCCTTCCCATAGGAATCAGCAGGGGTTTCAATCCATGTTTGTTTATTTAGGACAATAGTAATTTTTCTGTCATTAGTTTTTCTAAAATATTTGAGAGTGCTTGGAAATAGTTTCTTCCATCAATGATTTCAAACATTGTTCATCAGGGTTTCTTTGTTCTATTAATTAGCCCTCTCAACGAAGAGACAGACAGCCCTGGTTGTCTAGTGGTTAAGATTCAGCGCTCTCATGGCGGCGGCCCAGGTTCGTTTCCTGGTCAGGGAACCAGATCAGCCGTGTGCGTCAGCTGTCCTACTGTGGGGCTGCATGTTGCTGTGATGCTGAAAACTATGCCATCGGTATCTTAAATTCTAGCAGGGTCACCCATGGAGGACAGGTTTCAGAGGAGCTTCCAGACTAAGACAGAGAAGAAGGACCTGGCCACCCACTTCTGAAGAAATTGGCCCTGAAAACCCTGTGGCCAGTAGCGGGGCCCCATCTGACAGTGCGCCGGAAGCTGGGGCAGGGCTCCGCTCTACTGTGCACAGGGCGCTGGGGGTCGGGACCCACTTGAGGGCATGAACAACAAATGAAGAAACAGCTAGCTGAGTAGACAAAGATAAACTTTCACAGATCACATTTGAGTTATCACAAATTCTGAATTTATAATATTCCAAATTAAGACATTTTTTAATTTTGGCAGTCCATGAACTTCCCATGTCGGTCAACAAGAAAATAGGATTTACATGACTACCACCACCACAGAACAATTTATCAAAAAATTTCGATGGAATCTCCTATTATATAAAGCACAGTTTTCCCAGTGTGCCATATCAGGTCACATATTGGAACTAACCTTAGGTTTGATCTTATTCATGGGGTGAAGAGTGCCTGATACTAAATGCTCTCTTTTTAAAAGCTGCCTTAGCACACGGGGACAGCGCTCATGATTCTTCTGGATGCACAGATCCCAAGCCGCCCCATTGGCTCTGTGCATAAGACCGTTTATAACAATAGCAGTGATGTGATTGCATGTGTGTTTTCCACACAAAGGAAATAGATCATTTCCTGTGAAAACATCAGAAGCTCCGTCCCTGCCACCCTGAGAGGAATTCTCCGGCAGTTTTCCCTCAGGTCAGCCCCAGGATATTCTGGAAGACTATTTAGTTATAATCCTGGCACGGGCTCCTCCGTCTATGAAGTCTTCACCAAATCCAAGTGGGTGGAAAGGCATGGGTTTTCTGTAGCTGGCCTGAACCTTGCCAGATTCCCCCAACACCTCCTAAGCCTTTCCAAAACGGAGGGCTCTCCCCCGTCCTGCCCAGAGCCGAGGTCCATCAAGCCTTATCTGCTCTGCTGAGACCTGGCATCCCACGGCTCAGACGCTGCTGCCCCCAGTCCGGCTTCCTCTGCCAGCCATTCAGCAGCAGCCTCAATACTCAGAGCTTCTGAACATGGGCCCTGGGCACTGGAGCATCTGCGCCTCTCTGGGGCATAGGGGAGGCAGAGCGAAAACACTCAATGCAACACTGGATCAGCAAGTCCCAGAGAGAAAGCAGTGGAGCTGAAAGAGCGGACACCGTCCTGAGAGTGGATGGGGGAACAAGTGGGAACTCCAACCACAGCGCCCTCTACCTTCTCCGGGCTTCAGTGCAGGTCATACAGCACCTCTGCGCGTCCCTACAGCATCTTCGAATACCTCAGCCCAGAGCTTCAGCTTCCACAGAAAGACATCGTACATGTTTCCTTTATGTTACAAATTCTGCCTTGAGGTTCTGAAAAATGAGTTAGCCCCTCACCAAGGAACACCTCAGCACACACACTTGCAAGCACTAAGAGTTGTAATCAAGCCACACTCCTTCCTTCACCAAATAGTCTTGGGACTATGTGATCCATGCTTGGCCTCTTTAGGGGGTGTGGGATTGTTAATTGCCATGTGAAAAGGTAATTACTTGAATGCATTCTAAACCTGAAGAGGCTTGATCTCGCTTCTCTCAGCCAAAGAGGCACTTAGTCATTTCTTCTCTTCTCCATCAAAACAGGCCCTGCGTCCAAGACACTGCCCAGCTCGGACCCTGTCATTCCCTCTCAGTCTATCATAACCTTCCAACACAAGCTTGTTAGTTTAAAATAGCCTTGTAAATAGCACTCACCAACTCACACAGAGCAAATAATGATTTATACCTGAAAAAAGGGAAAACTGTCAGCGATTGGCTTGTCCTGGAGGAAAGAATGATGTATTTACATGCTATTGTTTTAGTAATCTTTACTTTAAAATGTAAATTTTTATCTTTTTTTAATTACATGAATGAAATCTGACCATTAAGGAAAATTTACAAAATATAGCTAAACAAAAGCAAGAAGGAAAGAAAGGAAGGAAGGAAGGAAGGAAGGAAAGAAGGGAGGGAGGGAGGGAGGAAGGAAGAAAAGAAAGAAGGGAGGAAGAAAGAAAATGAACTATAATCCCACAGTGGAGATGTAACTTCTGTTGACATTTTGGTTTGTTTTCTTCCAGATCATTCTTTCTTTATTTCTCTAGTTCATCCTCAAAATGAGATCATAATGCTCACAATCCATATTTGTGAGGCCATCTTAGAGGGGGAAATCTGTGTCAAGAAATAACTATGAGCATATTGGACAGTTTTAGCCAGTGAAACCCAACAAGCCTTGTGGAGTGTCGGGTCATGCTTGCTAGGTTCAAACCACAATAGCTTCATTGGGTTCTCAGCCACATTTTAATTCCATGTAATAGCTCTCAACACTGGGCGGGAGCAGAGAACTGGGGAGCCAACAGGACTTACTATAAGTCAACATGTTTGTTGATCCTGGACCAGCAGCTGAGCCAGAGGGCAGGAGCGCCTTGCAGGGCAGGCAGACAAAGAGCAGGGAGGTGGAGCTGGCCCACAGAGCGGCAGGCACTGTGCTTGCTCTCTTCGCTGCAGGAGAGACCCTGGGGTTCTTCCCGTCCGCAGAAAGCCCAGTGCTCAGCGTCCCTGTGCTCTGCACGGCTTTGGGTGTGTCAGAAGAGAGGCCTCTCCCTCCCCAAGAGTTGTTTCTTTGGCATTTAACCAAAGACATTAGGGCTCCTTTCAGAAACACGTGATCAGGGCCCCAGAATTTTAGCACACACTGTGGAGAAAGTTTAGCTAAAACAACAACAACAAAGCAGCCTCTTTACAGGGCGAAGACGTGAGTGTGGTGTTTCTAGGGAGGGGACATTGACCCCGTTCCCATTCTAGAGTCTGGACACTGACCCCATTGAATATGGACAAAGAAGCTCATCACAGAAGCCCAGCAAGCCCAGCCATTCACAAGCATGAAAGAGGTCCTCATGCCTCTGCATTCTGGCCAGGAACCAAAGGCCCCATCAGCTTTGACACAATCAGGCCTGTTAATATGGAGAGGCCTCAGGGTTGCAGCACATTCCTCTGGACAGCCAACTTGCCTTAAATTATCTGCCAAAGTGTATCCAAGTGATGTTTGCACCAGCGTTGGAAAATATCAACACTTTAGAGGAAAAAAGAGGGGCCAATGGAACTCCCATTTCCTGAGCTCTTACTACCTACAGGGCATCCCTGTTTCCTCATTTAAACCTCACAGTAGCCCGGGAGGCTCAGTATTACTGCTCTCATTTCAGAGATGACAAAGCTGAGGTATAGATTGCTTAAGGGATTTGCCCAGTGTCCCACAAGAAAGTGACAGAGCTGGCACAGGAAGTCCTGGGCACTGGCTCCAGAACACATGTTCTTAATCTCTACTCTGAGGACTGATCCCAATCCCCTTACAATGCTCTTTCTGCTCTCCCATTGATTCTTTTCTCCTTTTCATAAAAAAGAATGATGGGGGGCTGGCCTGGTGGTGTAGTGGTTAAGTTCGTGCACTCCACTTTGGGAGCCCAGGGTTCATGGGTTTGTATCCCGGGTGCGGACCTACACACCACTCATCAAGCCATGCTGTGGTGGCATCCCACATACAAAACAGAGGAAAACTGGCACAGGGTGTTAGCTCAGGGCCAATCTTCCTTACCAAAAAAAAAGAAAAAAAGAAGATGGATTTCTATAGGTGATTATAGTGAATATTAAGCTTAGTTTTTCATAGACTCACACTTCATGCAGACAAGAACCAGACGCAGGTTAGAGATGATCTCTCATATCCCTCTGCTGTGCTTAATTAACAAGGAAGCACATTGCATGAGGCCTATTCGATGCATTCAACATTTAATAATTATCTAACACTTAGCCAGTACTCCAAAAGACAGCCACAGACAGAGAGCTAAGAACGAAAGTCCAAGAAGAGACAGTGAGGAGTAAAGAAGCCATTGAGAGTAGAGGTTTGAGAAGATGAGGTTTGCTGTCCTGTGCCCACAGCACTGCCAACCAATGCTGTTTCGCTTCAAATATGAGAGCCGCATTCCCTGGGCGGGGAGCGGACCGCTGAGCGCGCTGGGGAGACCTGTCCACAGGACATGGATGCTGCTTGCGGCTTTTCGGGGGGGACCGGTGGCCCTGGGCCATCTGTGCTCTCCATGTAACCCACCAGGTTTGCCGGTGACAGCTGAGGGCCAGGACTGCAGCCTTCAGCACTCTGGAAAAAAACAGCTGTTGCGGTTCCTTCTCCTCCAGCCTGGTCTCCACTGGCCAGCGGGACATTATGGTCTTTGTTATTCACGCAGCAGTTGGAATCTCTGTCCATTTAAGGAAGGAAGCCGCAGGGTAATCCAGCCCTGGCCGTGCCACTGACGAGTGACTCACTCCATTCTGCCACGTGAACTGTGGATGAACCCGGCCGGTGGTGGCTCAGGCCCTTCCTCACACGTGGTCTCCAGCCCGCACTCAGCTAAACTTAATGGATTCCTGAGGGATGTGTGGGGGGGGGGTTATATATTATGTGAAATTAAGCTCTGTTCACCAGAAACCATGTTTTCTGTTGTTTTGATAACATTAGAGAATAGGAAGGAAAAAAGTTCAATTCTGAGAAAGGAGCAAGAGCTCAGCCATATTGGTTTATTCCAAAGGGAATTCAAGCCAGTGCTGGCCCGGGAGTCTGGAGGGCCGGTTTCACCCCATGGGCCACCGGGACCGAGGAAGGCCAATAGAGCCCAGCCCTCTGAGAGAGCAAGCCCCGGATTCAGCCCCCACTCCGCTGCTCAAGCCAATGAGGTCTCCCACCCTCAGTCTCTTCATCTGTAGAATGGCCCACCCTGTTCCACAGAGCTGGCCTGAGAGCTAGGAAAGCAAAGCGTTCAGCACAGTGCTGGGGCGCACTGCAAACAGCAATAAAGATGGGTACACACGTACATATGTGTACACGTGTATACATGTGCACATAGGCACGTATGTGTGTATGCATCATATACAATGCATCCATCAACCCATATAGACATATGTGCACATATACAGTGTATCTATTTATATATATACACATATACACACACATATATATCATATATATATTCTGATTTGGACCACGAGGTTCAGGGACCCTAGGCAGGGTTGGCAGAGGGGACACGGTGCAGGGGAAGCTGCTGTTGGCAGAGAAGGGCTGTGACACTGAGTGCCGGCGCCTACCTGGGCAGTGAAAAGACCCCCAATTTGCAACTGCGATGGTAGCTAATATTTATCAGGTGGCCCAGAATTAGAGAAGCGTTGTCCTTTCGTGTTGTTTTTGCTGTTTCTAAAATCAGAAACCAGAGGCTACAGCTTTTGCCAAGATTCTTTAAGAGGAGACCCCATGGGGAGCCAGTCGCTAAAGTGCCACAAGTAACAACCTCAAGGGGCAGCCACGTCTTCTGGCCAGCGGGAGGGAGAAGAGGCTCCAAGGGCATCTTGGAGCCCGGGTGAGGGGGTGCCGATGTGCCCAGGGTCCAGTGGTGAGCTGAGGACAGTCGCCTGCTCTCCTGGGCCTTCCTGTCACTGACCTTGGCAGCTATGTTCCAGGCCCTCAGGAGGGAAGCAACTCTAGTCTGAGCACACGAAGGAAGGGGGAGTGAGGTCTTTTTCTAGCAAATGACCCTGTGCCAACTGTGCCACCAGCACTCTCGTCCCACAAGCCAGGAAACAACGAAGTTGTCTGTGTGGCTATCCTTAGTGACTTCTTCATTGTTTCCACTTTTTTTCTGTTCTTATCTTGGCCTCCCATTTAGAGAGAAGGCTGCAGAAGCACAATGCCTGGTAAAAGGGACTAGACGAGCCAACAGGAGTTCTCGTGGCACCTCTGCTCTACTTCAGAAGGAACTTCAGACCCTTAATTCCAGTGAACCTCAGTTTCCTCATCTGAACACGGCGAGGACCCAGCAAGGACCCAGCGAGGCCACGTGTGGTTGGGGGTGAGAAGTCAGTTGACGTTGCACACAGACACCTCTTTCAGGGACGTGCCCACCACAGGGGCTCTGGCACAGTGGCTCATACTTCTGCCACTAACACAGGAGAAACATTAAAACACACAAAACCTGTATGCCATGGATGGAATTGTGTCTCCCCAAAATTCACATATTGAAGCCTCAACCCCCAGTGTGAGGGTATTTGGAGGTGAGGCCTTTGGGAGGTGATTAGGGTTTGACTAGGTCACAAGGGTAGAGCTCTTACAATGGGATTAGTGTCCTTATAAGAAGAGACACCAGAGAGCGTGCCCTCTTTTTCTTGCCCTGCCACGTGAGGACGCAGGGAGAAGGCAGCTGTCTGCAACCCAGGAGGAGTATCCTCACTAGAACCCAACCATGTTGGCACCTTGATCGAGGACTTCCAGCCTCCAGAACTGTGAGAAAATAAACTTCCGTTGTTGAAGGCCCCCAGTCTGTGGTACTGTGTGACGGCAGCCCAAGCCGACCAAGACACTGCACCTCTCAGGCCTCTGCCAATCAGGCTAAGGATGCTGGAACAGTGGGCCAGGGTCCATCACGGCCCTCCTGGGAGAGGAATTCCCGGGCTTTAGGCCTTGACACCAGTGGGTGAGGGGATCTAGTTATCATGGGGTGAGTGCTGAAATTCTCAAAAAGTTTTCAAAATCAATTTCGTTTCACTTTAGTTTTAAAATTTGGATGATTCCAAAAAGATGTAGAGTATAAATGTGGGATGGATGTTGGTAGAAAGAATGCACAAGAACACATGTTACTTCGTGTGAAGGTGTATGCCTCACAGCACTTTTAGGAGCACGTGGGCAGGTGCAGGTGGGAGAGAAGTGGGGTGAGCAGCATCGAATGTCATAGCGCCACGAACTCAGGAAACAATGGCACTGGGCACACTGAGGCACCAATGAATTCACACTTCCCCTCCTCCACACCAGTTAATAGATATCTCACAGTGAAGATGCTAATCTCCTTCTGGTCAATAGTGCTTAGCAAATAATCAAAATAAAATACACTACTCATCACAAAAAAAAAGAAAGATTTGGAACTATGTGCGGTGATGGATGTTAACTAGATTTATCATGGTGATCATTTCACAATACGTACAAATATCTAATCATTGTGGTCTACACCTGAAACTAATATGTTCTATCTAAATCAATCGATCGATCGATCAAAGCCCCATTTCATGTCTGTGAACTTTTTTCCCCTTCTTTGCTTTCTAATCACAGAGTCTGGGGCAATGAAGGAGGGTCAGAAGTCAGCTGCCATCTCTTCCTAGTCCTGTGTCAGGGCCGTGGCATCAGAAACTTCTCCTGCCCCACCCCACCCAGGGGAGGCATTGACCTTAACCTTGATGGAGAAGCCCTCGGCAGGGCTGGGTGGGGAGGCGCCAGTGTGGCTGGACTGAACCAAGGCGCACATCCCAGGAGACCATGTGGCTATTGATTCCACGCGCCAATTGTCTGGAGGGAGAGTGACAGCTTCCCGGAGACACGCAAGTGCTGTGAGTGGTATCTATTGGGCCACCCTGATCTGTTAGGGACTACAGTGTGTGCCTTTGTGATCTGAGGCTGAACATGCACACGTGGGGAGGAGCTGGGGCACCAAATCTCACTGGCCTCAGGGGCTGGGAGGAAGAAGAATGCACTATAATAAGTGCTGTCTCTCTGCCTGTCCTACATCGGGTAATTTGCTGTGTTGAGATTCTTTGTCAGATTAAAGAGAGGCCAGAGGGAGCCTGTGAGGAAGCAGGTGCACTATAGAAAACAATGAAATGCTCTCTCACCTGCATCACTGTACTTGCTGGGCAGAGCAAGAAGACACTGCCGAAAAGGAGAAAGAGGAAGCCCTCATTTCTTAACTTGTTTGTCTCCCATTGTCAAGAGTGTGTACATTATCAGGGGCATTTCCTAGCAAAACGGGAATTCTGGAAGAACTCTATTCCACTTAATAGACAGAGTGAAATATGCGTGACAAATCCCGCTTTGAGGAAAAAGGCCTGCGGCTCCATCTCAAGTCCAGAACTTTCCCCCTGAGCTGCCCACACAGACCTTGTGCCCACCCTGCTGTGTTGGGTGTAAAGAGCAAGAACAAGCCGCGGATGGGGGCATAGGGATCGGGGAATCGCAGAATTAAAGACAGCTCAAATTTGCAGTGCCTCTGTCCAGCTGTAGAATCCTCCCACAGGGAGGGGTGGCCCTGGCTGACACAGCTGCTGCTTCTGCCATCCCTCCTTGGCCCACCACCGCCTCAAGGGCCCTGCCGGGCCGGCTCTGGCTGTTCCGGAGCTGGGACTGGTTCTCTGTAGGCCACTCACCCTGGTCTGCCTGGCCTGGGAGACTAGTATGATTATTTGACTAGCCCCTCTAAAGGTCAAACTCCTTGAGAGTGGGGAATATATCTTAAGCATTGTTGAGCCCCCCGGAGTTCTGAGCTCAGTGCCTTGTAAATGGTTGACATTCGAAACATCCAATTGAGGAGGAACAGGAGTATGTCACACACATAGCCTCGGAGCTGCTTTCTGGCCCATCTCTCACAAAACCAGTGAGTGATGGAGTAAAACAGGTTACTGAGTCACAAAGGAGTGTGGAGTCCTCTAACTAGTCCCGAGGGGAGACAAGGTGTAGGTCTTCCCTTGGATTACATGAACACTCACAGTTACAGCAGAAGAGAAGGTGGCACGCAGAGTGCTGGGGAAACCAGGCTGGCCCGGAGCACCAGGAGGAGGATGCAGAAGTGGAAGGGGGAGGAGACACATCTTTCCCCTGGGAGGGGGTGCGGGGAGGGGGGTGTGCCTGCTCTGGGGAGAAGCATCACCTCCAGAAAAAGGAGCTCTGCTGCAGCTCAGGTTGGGAGGAAGAGCCGGCCAGGCTTCTGGGGCCCAGGGCTCCCTGCACCCTAACCGAGGAAGGGAAGGAGCAGTGTGAGCCACTGGCTCTCGGGAAGCATCACTCCTGGAAACCAGCTGGTGCAGGCAGCTTCCTGCCCCAGAGAGAGAGGAGCTGAGCGGCTGTCCTGCTTAAGCAGCGGTGCTTGACTGTAGGGCTTGGCAGTAGGGTCCAGCTTTGCACAGAGACTGGAGGACCATAGAGATCACTGTTATCTCTTGCGCCCCGTGGAACCTCCAGGGTGGCAGTGGGGAAACACCTGTCCGCTGTCCCAGGCCTGCTTCCCGCCCACTCCCTGTCCAGGGAAGGGTTCCTGAGCAGCCCGGAACCGCACACAGAGGGCAATGACGTCTGCTCCGGGGCCGCGGTGAGAGACGATGTGGGGCAGGAATGTCGGTTTCCAAGTTAAGGGCGGAAAGGCCGCGCAGGTCCCCCTCTGCAAGGCTGAGAAATCGGTCCTCCCGCAGGTGATCTCTTTATTTCTCCCAACCCCTCCCGAAGGAGAAAACGGGGCATTTAAAGAGAAGAGGAAAGTAGCAAGGACTCATTTTTGAGTTTCTTGTTGAAAATGAATCCCTGGGACAATAATGACTATTCTGCATTCTGCTGTCCACCCCTCCCTGCACCCCGCCCCCCCCCCACACATAACATTGTCACTTCCCTGCGAAGTGTCTTCCCTCGGACTCTTCAAGACTGAGGTTTCCACGAGAGCTTCCTAAACAGCCAGGAAAAGCTGAGGACCTAACGTCTCATTAAAACTTTACGCTGCAGGGGACACAATTCTTTTCATTGATTCCCTTACGATCTAGAGCCCGCAAGTGAGCCTTATCTCAAAGGAGCAGGAATCGTTCCGTGGGAGCACTCATCCCAGCTGTTAGGCACCAGATAAATAACGCCTTGTGTACCCACCAATCAGGCAATTTGGAAAAGCTCAGATAATGTGGGAATCATTGGAATATTGAAGCCGGCGTCTTTTTGTAAGCCTAGAAGAAGGGAGATTAACATTCCTGAATCCCCAGTTCCCACGAAATGTCACACTCTCTCCCAAATAGCCTCTTGCTGAATAGGGGGGAGGCAGCCAGAGGGTCTGGCACCTGCCGTGCAGTTACACTGGAACTCAGGTGAGAGAACAAAATGGTGTGGAGGAGAGCTGTGAGAGAGAGCCCTGGGCCCAGCTCCTAAGCTGAGTAGGCGGAAGAGGAGGGGACAGGAAGTGTCAGGGCCCGACTAACGGCTGCCCAGCAGGTCCCGCATACACACGGATCTGCCTGACCGTGGCTGGACAGATCAGAAACACCGCCTCCTACAGCCTCCAAAAAAAATGAACTCCCAAACAGCAAGGGCATCTCCTTTCTAAGCTGCAGCTTGACTGCTGATCCTCCAGGCCCCGCCCCAGGCCGCAGGGACACCGTTAACGCACCCACGCTACTATGACAGCTCAGGGCAAAGAGGCACAGGGAAGTGTCCGCGGACTCAAGGATCACAGAGCTTTTCATAGAACGTAACATTTTTTTATACATAACATTCATAAAGATTACGCAGAAATCCAGGCACTGAGTGTATCTGCAAAATCAGTAGCCCAGATGGCAAGTGAGAAAGGACCCGTGGCCCAAGCTTCTGCGTTACCCAGGATAGCCCTGGTCTCAAATATTCTGTCCCCATAAGCCACTGAAACACTCCAAGTTTCTGATATTTAGGGGCACCTAAACCACATCTCTTAGATTGCCTCTTGCTTCTGGAAGCCACACGAAATCCTTTTTCAACGTCTATTTGAATTTGGACACTGTGGTGCCTGACACTGAGGACATAAGAATGAAATTTATGTGAGGTGGCCAAGCAAGCTCCCTAGAGGAGAAGGGAAATGGGATGGGCCTGAGCTGAGTAGTTGCAAATGACGGGATCACTGCACAGAAAGAATGGTGTGAGCCAAAGGCTGAGCGGTGACAGCCAAGAACGTGTTCCAGGGGCCATGTGGAGGCAGAGTGGTGCGGGGTGGAGATGCTGGGGAGGTAGATTGTAAGCAAATGATGGAGGAGCTCAAACACCCAGCCTAGAGGTGTGGACATAATGGTCTAGGCCAGAGTCGGCCAGATGGTATACTGGAAAACACAGTATTCTACCAGATGTTAACAGATGTTCCAGGGAGGGGAAAAGGTATGCAGGTGTCCGCTCTCCACCCTTCTTTGCTCTCTGCCTCTGTTCCCTGGAACTGTATGGTTTGGATTTGCATGCCCTTTGGTCTAGGGTTGTGTTCTGACGACTCGAGGATTGCCATGTGATTGGAACTCAGGAGGAGAAAGAGGCCAAAGTATTTATGGCTTGCCTCTTGCCTGCCATGCTGTGTTAGGTGGTGGCAAATCCCTCTGCAAGATGCTTCCGTGCCTGTGCCTCTCCAAACCCACGCCTGTCCCGGGCTCCGTTCTCTTCCTTATCCCAAATTCCCTCTGTTGCTAGTCCCTGGGTGCTCCATCATCCCCTTGTTGGTTTCCTTAATCTGTTCACACTTTTGCTAATAGTCCCTGCAATTACTCCTTTGAATGAGCCATCTGTTTCCTGCCAGGATCCCAGTCAAGTAAATTTGGGGGAAATACTGGAAAATTTGCAATGCTTAGTAGCATCTTAAGGCTCCAAAAAGTCCTGCTGTAAAGAAAATCTTTAATTTTGTTTTGTCTACAAAATCCTTTTTTTTTTTTTGGAGTGGCTATTAATCTTTACAAAGTTTAAGAAATGCTGCTGTAAGCTAATGGTCATTTGAGGAGGGGAGTGACATCCACAAAACAATGCTTTAAGACAATTAGTTTGACCAATGGGAAGGGTGGATTGGAAAGAACAGAAACAGGGAGATCTGAAAGGACACAGTAGGAGTCTCCGCATGAAGGTGTGATTTGGGTCATGAGAGTGGGAAGTAGGGAACGTGAAAACTGAGATGGTCTCCCATGTCCCTCCCTCCATTCCCCGGGGCCGGGCAGCCACGCTCACTTCCAGTGAGGACGGAGCCTCTGCTGATGGTGAGTTCCTGATGCAGTGCCCACGTCCTCTTTGAGAATTCTTATTAGAGACATTCAGAAAATACTAGCTACTACTCAAAATTTGACAGGACCCAGAAGTAAAATGAAATCTGACCATTAAATACATGCCACTTTCTCCTTTGTGGTTGTACAAGTCAAAAATAAGAGCTGTTTCCATGAGAACTCTGCTGATTTAAATACTCACAATGACGTTATTGAAGAGGAATCAGGATGCTGAACTAGACGCTTTGGAGGGCAATTAATAGGCTGGAGCTTAGTCTCATGTTAACATGGAACTGCTCTTTTCTCAAGAATCTGTTTGGTCAAGGGCCTCAGTTTGTGAGGTTTTGTGTCAATAGAACATTCGCCACATCCCCCAACAAAATTCTTCAAGAGAGAAAGAACACTGCTCCATTCTCCTGACTATCTAAAAACTCTATAAACCAAGGTCGACTAGAATTTCCTCTTTTCCTTACTTAGGCGTTGCATCATGACCTGCAAGAGTCCTCGTCCATGTCTGTCTTCCTGCACTCACATTTCTGCTGAATTCCTTTACCTTCCTTGAACTTTTTCACAGAAATCCAGAGATGGAACTCAGAACCCCAGGTCTCCAAATAGGCCCATTGTCAAGGTGGTACAATCAGTTCTCCATTATTCGTGTTGAGGAAAAGAAGCATTAGAGTTGGTAGAGAACTGCAGGAAGTCTGCCCAGCAGGGCTGGAATCGCAGCAGAGATGCTGGAGCCAGACACAGATGCTCCCTGCCAGCAGTGGAGTCCCTGGTCAGGATGAAATCTGGAAGGAGCTCTTTCTAAGTGGTCTGGACCCAGTGGAAGACAGCCTTCCTAGAGAATAGGACATGGGATTTCAAGACACATGACACAGGGACCACGGTGGGAGGGAGGCAGGGGGTTAATTCTCCACAGTTCTGAAGAGTGAACCTAGAACGAATAGTCAGGCTGGTAGACTGGGCTCCATTTTGATTGAGCTGGAGGAAACTCTTGAGATCTGTGGCAACTCTCAGAGTTAATAATAATAATAGTGAGATCTGTCTATCACTGGGAGTTGACTATGCGTCAATTCTACCTGTAGTTCAACAGACAGCGGCTCTTCTTAACTTTCCCAAGCAAGAAGAAACTAGAACATTCCACTGACCTCGAATGCATCATATGGCAAATGCTAGAGCAGAAAACAAGACGCATCAGCCCACTTGAGAAAAGTCCTTTAGTGCCTGAATTTGTTTGACATGTTTCCTTGACATGGAACCTATAGAGTGGTCCGTTCCATTTTGCTCAGGGAGAGGACGAGCCAGTTTCCAAACTCTAAATCTTTATGTTCGAAGAGCCTGAGTGAAACCAAAAGTCTGATCCTCACAGAGCCCTCCTCACTGGGAGCTGGGAAGTGCCCAGGGCAGGGGAGGCCTCATGAGTCAGTTCAGGGGTATTATGTTGTTTGTTGTTTGGAATCATCAGTTGCCCCACTAATAACTTAGTCAAATATATATACACACACACATACACACACTTTTTTAAAGAAGAAAGGATCTGTAAACAGACTTCTAGAGCTTTTCCTGGCTACACAGACAACAAAGACTCTATTGGCCAGATGTAGAAGGCAAAGGAAAATGGGAGATTTAAGTTCCCTCTCAAAAAAAAAAGCAATTTTCCTTGTAAATCTCTAGACCATGAAGGCTGAAATGACACGTCAGATGGCTGATTTCAGAGTACGCAGAGGCATGGCTTCAATAACCTCCCGTCAACCCTTCCTATCTCGAGACTTCACGAGACTCGCCTGTCCCGCATCCTGCCCATCTGCAGAGCTGCCAAGAGGAAAGACAGCTCCCTGAGTTATGGAGAAACGGCCCCAAGGTAGACTGGAGGCAGCAGCGATGCAACTGCTGGGACAGGCGACCAGGTAGTCTTCCTGCCTTTCAATCCAGAAGTGCAACACTTCGGGAAATTCATTTGTCTTTAGAGTGAAGTCTGATTTATAGATGTGGACATTGAGGCTTATAGGGTAGAAAGATTGCTAAAAGTTGAAGAGTGAACAGGTGTCCCGGCCTGGAAGAAGAGCCAGGCGCCCTGACTAAGGCTGAGTTTACCAGTCGTTCAGAAGCGTTGGAAATAAAACAATTCCACCAGTTGTTTTCATCCTATGGGCACCACCAGCCAGCACTTAAGCTTTGGTTCTCCCACCAGGTAAAGAAGCGTTGTGTGGGGGCAGCGTGAGTCAGCTAAGTTCACCACGTGGTCCAGCAACTGAGAGCCCATCTCCCAACATGAGCCTCTCCGCTCCCCTCCTGGGGCCAGACTGTAACTCAGCCGGAGCGCTGGCTGCTTGGAAGTGGCGACTCTGCAAAGCTGGGGTCCCAGGCTCTTGACAGGAAGCAGTGGCTCTGGTCTTTCTGAGCCCTTGCATCCTACAGTGCTCGGGGGAGAGCGTGTCTGCCCACGTGTGCCAGGCCCAGCTGCCTGCCCTGCTGAGTGAGGACAAGACTGGAAGGTGCTGCTCCTTTCTGGGGGTTGGCAGAAAATATTTCAAGCCCAGAATACCCCCCAAATACCTCATTAATAGGAAAGCTTGGCAAAGCATCTTGCATGTCCCTCTTGCTAGTTCGTATCTTGGAAGGAACCAAAATCAACAGAGATCTGATGTCCAGCTTGCCCAAAATAACTCTGCGGGAAGTTTCAAGATGTGGCAGGAACAGAATCTCTGCGGTTTTCATTGGATGATGATGATGAGGGACGTGAGGGGCCCTTGCTCTACCTCATCAGAAACCAGAGTTTTCAGGGAAGGAGGGAAAGGTGGGGGCAGCCTGGGCTTGTCCCCCCCTTCTCCCTTCTCTGTGTTCTGTTGCATCACCGAAGGGCATTTGCAGCCTGTGACACAGAGAGATTCTAACCTGGATTAAATCAAGGGCTTATAGGAGCTGTTCTGTCTGTCTTCAAAAGCAAAGCAAAAATGTGATAGAAAGCATGGAGAATACATCTCGGAAACAGGATCAGAGGAAGGGCAAGAGGAGAGAGAATGGTGGTTAGCCATCCGTGTCTTGCCAATTATCGTATGCTCTGTTTAGGTTTTCCACAAGTGATTTCCCATTCCTGGTGGGGTGCTGTGTGAGACTCGCTGAGACCATCCCTCAGGCTCTGGGAACATAGACCCAAACAGAAGCAGCGTGACCCGTCAGCCGGTCAGTGCCGTGAGAGCCCTGATTCTGCTGGGGTGTGGGGTTTTCCCTCTTGGGGAGTTTTAAAACGTGCTGGTTACTCCCTTCAGAGCTGAACGTGAGAGCTGGATGACGCCCGAGTGCTCCTCTGGGCACACCTTCCGCTGTCAGCCGGGACCGTCCTCACTCGAAGTTACTGCCTTTGAAGCCACTTGCCCGGTTGACAGCAAAATAGGAATATTGTCTCTTCTTCAGGAAAGCCTGCCTTGACTCCCCCAGACAGGTTTTTCCTGGCACTTTTCCTTCATAGCACTTAACACAGTTATAACCAACCAATTAACGGAGCTACGTGCTTGTCCATTTAGGGTTGGCCTCTCTGCTATGTTATAAGCTCCCTATAGGGAGACTGTCAGTCCAGTTTACCACTTTATCTCCAGCTACCACAACAGAGCCTTGTACACAGCAGGTGATCAATATCTACTTGTTGCGTGAATGACTGGATGAGTGAATGGCATTATCCCCCAAGAGGACACTGTTACCCAGAAAGGAAGGTTGTAGGTGCACGGCCCGTGGCTATCTGCACGAATTAGTGTATAGGTTGTTTAGCGATGGTGAATAACATGGAAAGGGCCAAGCTGGAAGGTGTCCTCCAGGCCAGGATTCAAACTGTGTGATGCTGGGAAAGTTTTAAACCCTCTGTTCCTCAGTTTTCTTATCTGTAAAATGGGGAGAGTAGTTGTACCTACTTCAGTGACGCACTGACGATGAAGAACTTAGCGCAGTTTCAGCCCGTAACAGGTGCTGAAGAAACATCAACTTCCACACTCCTCCCCTCCCGAGAAGGGACAGTTAGTGGACTTTGGCAGTGATCACAGAGGATGGTTGAGAGGGTTTCAGCTAGATAGGGAGGCCCTCCTTGGACAGACATCTAGCTTAGCATGCACAGGTCAAGCAGGAGACCCAGCCGTGGGAAGGACTGTGGCGGAAGCTGCCCAGCCTAGCTAAGGAAGAACAAACTCCTTGAGAGAGATCGGACTGGGGTGATTTTTTAAAAAAATATACACAAGAGGAATATAGAACAGAGGATGCTCATTCAACAGACAGTTTGCAACCTCCAAGAAGCAAACTCAGAAGGAAGCACAGAGCTTGGCATGGCCCCCACCCTTGGATCCACATCATTCTCTTCCTCCTGCAACCTCACTCTGGCTGGCCCTCCCATCTCCCAGTCTCAGGAGAGACAGGGGCAGGGCAGACGGAGGTGTGGACAGAGAGAGGCGGTTAGAGGAGAAGACAAGGTGTGGGCACAGAGAGGAGCAGAACAGAGCTGGGGAGAGGTGGTGGGAGAGGACGGGGGGCAGGTCTGAGGGCGGGGGAGTGACACGGGGCCTTTCCTCCATGATGTTAGTTTCCTGAATGGAGAGCCCTCTTCCTCCCTGGGGAAGGAGAAAGAGCAGGAAACCAATTATCCGTGTTTGACACGGGTGGTACCTGGGCCTGCACAGTCACCCCATGACACAGAACTGCTTGGCTAAGCTTGTGTGACAGGGTCCAGAGCAGTGGCCCGGAGCCTGGGGGTCCCTGCCCTGCCCCCCTTCTCAGGAGCACTGCTTCCCAAGCACTTTACATAACGTCTCATGTGATCCTTACGAAGGGCCCGGGATCAGGTGTGACATACTCCATCTTATAGCTTAGGAAACTGAGGCCCAGACAGGCTAAGAAATAAGCCGAAAATTCACAATTACTTGGAGGTGAAGTTGGGACCTGAACTCAGGTCTTCCTGGCTCACGAGCCCAGGGGCCTCTCTCCCTGGGCTCAGGGCCCACTGACCAGCCTTCCTGGACCTTGGCCAGCTTGCTTCTTGGTCCCGCTGCTCACCTCCCATCAAGTCACAGTTCCTGTCCCCGGATAGCTCGTGAGCAGAGGCCCTGGGACCCTCAGAGGCAGGCACAGGGAGACTCCAGCACTGACGTGAATGCTGAGCACTTGGCCTGGTGACAGAAATTTCCAGCCCCCTCCTCACTTTCAGCAGCAACAAGTGTGAGGGTTTCCCCTCCTCCCCCCATCCGGGGAAGCAGGGTGCTGCAGAGCAGCTGGCAATCACAGCTAAACACCTGTGCGCCAGATACTACAGCTGCAGGTGTGAAGCATGGTCTGTCTGCAGTGCTGTCACACGCCACGTCCAGTTGCTGTGCTCAGGCAGGTTGGAGGAGGATCCATTGAAGAGAACTTTCTGTGGCAGAATTTCAAAGCATAGGCACCCACCTCTCCACTTCCTTCCACCCCCAGCATTTCATTTGCTCCTCTTCTTTGCACTTGGCGTTTCCAGCTGAGCTTGCCTTTCACCGGTTCCGAGCAGGAACAGTGCTGGGAGGCGATGCCTCTGCATTTACACACGCCACCCGGCAGTAAGGAAGCTGCTTAGCGTGCTCCAAGGGCTTTTCATCTTCAAAGCAGTTGTTCGGCTCTCCGGTCAAGGGCTGCACATCTGGCTGCAACGTTTGTGGATGCCTGGTCTGGTCGAGGGGTTACCTTCAAAGTGGGGGTGCCTGGGAGACACCTAGAGGCATCCTGCCATGTGGCTCAGCCCCCCGGCCTGGTGTGGTCGTCTCATCCCCATGCTGCTGGCATGTTCTATTCCAAAGTACCAGACTCTCCTTCCACTTCACAGAGATCTGTTCATTTCCTGCTAGAATCACTTTTGGGGCTTTGGTTGACGTTAAATAACCGGCATGTGGAAAAGGGAACAGATAGAACATTTCACAGGTGCTAAGGAGGGTGGGAGGGAGAAGGAGGAAAGAAGAAAAGGGCAAATTGCTTCTGGATATTAACTCACAGGATGTCTTTCCCCAGAGGGAACTTTTTCACAGGGACAACAGGTAGTTTCACCCACAACCAGGTATGAGGCATTTATCCTGATGCAACAGAAAAAAGGGAATAAAATCCGTAATAGCAGAGTATACCACAGACAGGTCCACTTGTCCCCAGTGCCATGAGCTCCACCATCCCTCAAGCTTCTTGGGGGTTGGCCCAGCTTAGAAATGGGGGACGGTCACTGCACACAACAGACACCTGTCTCATCAAACCCAAACGCTTCCACAGATCCGCTTGTTTATTCATTTAGTCAGTCAGCTAATTTTTATTGTCAATCCTTATCGCACCTTATGCTGTAGTTTTTATTATTATCCCCAATTCACAGATGAAAAAACTAAGGTTCAGGAAATTAAGTAATTTTCAAAAGGGCATCCAGGCAGTAAGTGGCAGAGCAAGATCTGAACCCAGAGTTGTCTGGGCATCAAAGTGAAGGAATAAACCAGAACTCTGGCTAGTTGTCTTCACGTCCTAAGGTATCAGCCTGGGAGGAGATGAGGGCTAAGTGTGGACCTTACCCCCACCCTGCGACACTTAAAGGAGAAACTGGAGACGGGTAGTTTCAAAGTTCTTCTCACTTGGGTCGCTTTCGTCAACTTTCCTTTCTACTAAAAACAAATTAAAATGAAATTCTACTTCCAAAAATCATGTTATGTGGATCAAATTTAGTTGTTGCTTTGCCGCCCAGAGAGATCACACAGAAACTACATCTGCGTGCCCCTCGTCCCCTCACTGCACGTCACTCCGACGTCGGCCCTGTCACCACTCAAGGTGGCACTTTCTTGGTCCTGTAAAGAATGTAATTTTCACTTGTCCCTGAAAAATCAATATGGAAAGGCTCTAATTCCCCAGATTTCGATTTTTCAATAAAAAAGTGAAAATGAAACTCTGCAAGAGTTGCAGCCAAAATGGTGCCCCTGCGCCAGCTGCAGTCTGGAGGGAGACTCACCCAGAGTTCCAGAGAAAAACACCAGCTTTGACTGTGCTCTCCTCTGAGGACAGTCAGCTAGGAAAGGGAGCCAGCTCGGGTGGGGAGCCCACGCGAGATTTAGCGGTACTCCTCCACGGGGAGAGTCTCACACCAAAGACATTTATCGCAAAATTCAGGCAGTCCTGGGGTGCTCCTGAGGGAGTGCGTATCAGAAAAGACCTGAACTTCGGAATCAAGACAGAAAAGAATTAAAACCCCATCTCTATCATATAATAGCAACTTTCCACTTTGCAGCTCTGATCATCCTATTTCCTCGACCCAAAGGAGGAGGAAGAAAGTCGAAGCCGTTGATTGAATTCTCAGGGTCGGTATGAGGAGCAGATGCAACGATCTATGGGAAAGCGCCAGCACGACGCTGGACTCAGAGTGGGCTTTCCGTAGGGTGCGTTTCCTGCTGGCCGGCCCCCACCTCCTCTTCCCCTATAACTTTACTACTTGGGCTGAACAGCTGAGAGCCTTCAGGAAGTGGTGTTGTCAGTGGAGGGCCACAGCGAACTATTGAGTTACCCACCCTGGGACCTCCTAATCTACCCATGCCGTTGACAGACTTAAAGAAGACGTCACTAGACTCTGCCACTAGACGCCCTCTAAAAGAAGACCACCAGAGTGCCCTGCCACCTCCTCCCATGCCTGTTTGGACACTGGGTGGCGAAAAAGAGAGCAGCACACCCCCAGCATGAGACCTGGTCCCGCAACGTGAGCCACCTCCCTTGCTGCGCTGTGCCCGCTGGCAGCTCCACCTGAGCCGAGAGCAGCGCCTGCCATCAGAAGCCTGAGTCCCAGGATTCAGGGTGCTGCCACGTGATCCTGGGTGGGTCCCATAGCTTCTGGGTGCTTCTGTGTCCTCAGCTGTCCAACAGGTTAGTAATTGTGAGGCGCTCTTTGACCCAGGGCAGCAAGGTTTAGCAAAGAGAAGCCACCTTAACATGTTCAATGATGGGACATGATGAGAGGAAATTTTTAAAAAACAACCCCACCTAGCATTGAAGTCTATTATGTCAAGCCTTTGCTTCTCCTTGTGCCCTGAAACAAGGGAAAGGAGATGTTTAAGGCCATGAAGATAACACACGCCTCCTCCTGGAGGTTCCCTGGTATCTCTGCTGAAGGTGGTCAGTCCTGTAAAAGGCTCTCACACCAACCCTAGTCGCTTCCAAACCTGTGACCTGGAGGCTGTGGGGACCAGGAGGGCAGAGGGAAGGAACAGAAGTAGAGGCTGGCTGTTTCAGGGAAACACACACAAGGTTTTAATGACTATCCGCCTGTCCCCACCGCCAGGTCCATCAGGACTGCATCCAGCAAGAAGGAGTAACTCTTCATAAACTGCTCTTATCAGAAAGTGACGGGATGGGTTCTAGAGAGGCACAAACAATTGATGCCAAGTACAATATACAAGCATTTCTCAATTTTTCTAGGAAATCAAAAATAAGTAAGCAAGCCCTCCTCCACATGTGGCAGGTGGATTGAATAGAGCCTATTCGGTTGATAAGTTCTTAAGAAGTGGGTTTGGGGAGGCTTTAAGACAGAGTTTTGTGGGCTAGGCATGGGGAGAGAGACCATTTGTCAATGGTGATGACAGACTTCCAGGGTGATAGTGCCACAGGCAAGGGAAGGTTCAGCTGAGACAAGAGCTGCCCGGAACACGCCTATGGAGTAGCCTATATATACGATCTCAACTGATAGAAGGAATTGGAGACAATCTGAAGATCCAGCAGGGAACCGGTTACATGCAGTGGAATATCATCTTTCCGCTGAAGGCTACTGAAAGTGACGTTAAACACTTACATATCTTGACATAGAAAACATCCTCAAAATACAGTCTTGGGTGAAGAAAGCAGTGTCTATAAAATGTGTACTGTGAACTCATTTATGTAAAAGGGAATCCACCCTTCCATGCTGTATTCGTGCATCAAGGTTGTTCCTAAAACGTGGTCACCAAATGTTGTCTGTGGTATTCTCAGGGGAGGAGATCTTGAGCGATCCATCGTTTCTCTTTCTTCCTTGTTCTCTTCTGTATTATTGGACTTTTCTTTTTCTTACAAGGAGCACTTACTTTAAAAAAAGGCATCATAAAAAAATCCATGTCTGTAAGAAGTAAGATTTCACCTTTTTATCCTAGTGAAAATTGGTGATTAAGCGGTGAGAAGAGCATTGAACATTTTCCTGATCTTCCAAGACATGCCGTGATTAACATAGAGAATAGAACCCTTTCTGATTTCCTAATATCATAAAATACTGGGGAGAAGGGACATTATGTAAGACACCATCAAAAGTATCTCTCGTGACTCTAAGACATCCTCTTTCCAAGCCTCTGGCAAAGAAAACTGACGCATATCTCCTAAGGGCTATTTTTGCATGGCCATTTCTTCTTTTTTTTTTTTTTGCCATTGAAACATGTATTGAGCATGTACAATATGTAAGACCTTCTGTCAGAAAGCCACCCCCTCATCTCTGGCTGGGCTTTGTTTCACGTCCAACACTCAAAATACTCATGGAGATCCCAGTGGAATAAGGCACCCACCAGGTCTTCTCGTCCATGGAGCAGGTCGGCATTGACCATGAGGCTCCTGAAACCTCTCATAATGCAGCCAGTTTGCAAAAGTCGTCCCTCCACCATGCTCATGTGCACAAGCTCAAGAGTCATGTGACTGTGGTTGTTCATGCAACATTCATTCATTCTTTATTTACCAAGTGCCCACTGTGCATCAGGATGGTGCTAGTGCTGGGTCTACTGCAGTGAACAAAATAAAAGTCTCTGCCCTCAGGGGCTTTTATTCGAGTCAGAGAAGCTGGACAATGGTCCCTCCCCTGGACACACACGCTTCAGGAGGCAGTAAGCGCTATGCAGAAAGACAAAACAGGGCAAAGGGGACAGTGACAGGGGGACTGGCGCTGGTTTAGATGGGAAAGCCCGCTCTGGTAAGATGACCTCTGAACAGAGGCCTGAGAAAAGTGAAGGACCAACCACAAGGACACCAGAGGGAAGAGCATGCCAGGCAAGGGAACCGCAGGAGCCAAAGGCCCTGCAGGAGAGTTTGTTCAGCGTATTCCAGGAACCACAAGAAGTTAGTGCAGCTGGACCCAGCAACCAAGAGGGCTGGGAGGGAAGGAGGTGAGCGAGAGGAGAGGCCAGGTCCCGCAGGGCCTCGTGGGCTGTCGTAAGCGCCTGGGGTTACATCTGAGCGAAAGGGAGACCCTCGGGGGGGTTTAAGCAGAGTTGCATGACCTGACATGATGGAGGATGCATTTTTATTCTTTTCAGAAACAGAATAGAGAAAAGAAGAGAGAAGATACCAAATGAGTAAAAAGAGACATAATTTTAAAAAGAAATGGAAATGAATGTATATGCCACCCAAAAGGACCAGGAACAGTGCTGTGGGTTTCCTCCTTTGCATAATAGTAATTAACCTTGTATGGATCTAACGTCTTTCTCCAAACGGGCTTACAAACAGCCGATGGTCTTGGAAAGCAGAACGTGCCACAAGGCAACAACAGGAGCTTTGAGCAAAGTGGTAAGTCCCTATGAGTAACAGGGCACTTGTCCCTCCTTCTTGGCCAGAGTTGAGGGCATCTCTCTCTCCTTTTTCTCTATCTACCTGAAAGATAAGAACGAGCAGGGCCAGCCCCATGGCTAGTGGTTAAGTTTGGTGCACTCTGCTTCAGTGGCCCAGGTTCGGTTCCCAGGCGCAGACCTACAGCACTTTGTCAGTGGCTGTGCTGTGGCAGTGGCTCACGTACAAAAAGAGGAAGAACGTAACAGTGGATATTAGCTCAGGGTGAATCTGCCTCAGCTAAAAAAAAAAAATGAACCCACGCTGCATGGTGGGCATGTGCAAAAGGTAACAAGCTGCTGCTCTCTTTTATGAAGGTCAAACCCATCAGCCCTGCCCTGTCTGATTTTTAGCACTACACTAATTTAAAATATATTAATAATGAGTATCAGTAAAATGAATAATAGCTAATATGTACTAGGTGTTGTGCTTTACAAATGTTTATAAATATTACTAACTTAATTCTTATAAGAACACTTAGATGTTATTATTACTCCCATTTTACTGTTCAGAAAACGGAGATCCGAGAAGGCTTAAAAAAACCTTGCACACAGTTGCACAGGTTGGCTAGTGCAGAGCTGGAATCCAAACCCATTTCTGTTTGAATGTAAATCCTGTGTTCTTAGCCAATGAGCCACACTGCCCCTCACATGGCACTGTCCACGGAGAAGCACACAGTGCCGGACTCCAGCAGGGATGGACAAGCGTGACTCCCAGGTCCTCAGTTTAAAGGCTAGCAGGAGCCCTGACCGACACAGAGACAGAGCAGAGAAGGACGTCCTCGAGAGGGAGGCCCGGCCGTGGACACAGGCGCAGCCAGGCCCAGAAGCCTGCAGGGACCAGGTGAGCGTGGCCACAGCTTCAAGGTGACATCCTCACTCAGCTGAGTTCCCCGCTCCGAGAAGTCTGGGGCCTGGGAAGGCCAGCCCTCAAGTTGACTTTTCTTGGCGGCTGCCACCTCCTGAGCACTTAGGATGGGCCAACGCTCTGCTAGGTGCTTGGGACATGTGAGCGTGTCTCGTCCTCACTGCTCTCTGAGGTCGCCTCCCCATCCTACACTCGTGCAAGCTAAGGTGGCCGAGGTCTTACAGTTCACAGGTGGAACAACTATGGCCGCGTGCAGGTTGATTCAAAAACCAGTGTCTTAGTCATGACTCGTACTTCATAATTTCTAGGCACTTGGAGAATTTCTCCACTTTTGCCCCAGGACCCATATTTATGTATTACCCTTAAGGAGACCATCCTTTTTGTAGACACGAGCTCAAAGGAAAGCTGGCACCTAAAATTCCCCGTCATGGACCTGAGAGTGAGGTAGCACTGTGTGTGTGCTTGTGTGTGTGTGTGTGAGACAGAGAGAGAGAGAGCGAAGAGAGGGGGGGGGGGGACTGAGTCGGGGGGAGAATCCTCTAGCAGGCCCTGAGAGTCAGACAGAGCCCGCACCTCAGGCCTCACCCTCCAGCAGTGCACACAGAACACAGAGGAGAGGGGTTTGGAGCTGCAGTCCCCATCTGAGTTCCTGCCACTGTTTGCAGAACCACCTGGCAAAGTCACTCTCAGAACAAAGCTTTTGCTCAAAGCGCCCTCAGGCTGGGCAGGCGTGTCTGAGGCGGGGCTTCCCCACAGAGCTGCGGCCCGTGCAGGCAGCAGCTGTATCAGGCCCTCAGGGACTGCCTCTCTGCCCGCCTCCCTCTCTCGGGCCTCATGCTGTTGCCCACTCTTGGCACATGTCCACCACAGCAGGCTCGTGTCACATCGGGAGCCGTCAGTCTGGGCAGATGGGCTCGGCTCTCTAGGTTCCTTCTGAGGGGTCTCACTCCACCACTGGAGGCTCATGGGAGGCTGTTGGTGATGGTGAAACCAGGCAAGATGCCAGCAAATGATGCTCCAGCTGGCCAGGCCTCACACCAAAGAAATCTGAGAGCCCCTTTCACCCGTACACTCTCCTTCTGACCTGCAGGATGAGGGCACCTTAACTTCCAGCCTTCGAAGCACATCCAACAATCATTTATTAAGCACCTGCAAGTCCCATTTTGTTGTTGTTGTTGTTTTAGATGTAAAAGATTTTCCCAATTCACATTGGTGTGTGATCTGGTTTGCTAGAGTGGGTATCTGGAAACGTTAGTTTGTTTGAGTCAGGCTAAGTCAAATTGATGTGAACATTTAAAAAGTTCCCTGCCCATTATAGAAGCACACAGACAAACAAGCTCACTCTTTATGTAAGAGGGAATCCACACATCTAAGCCGGACGCACGCATAGAGACATATCCTGAAAGATGTTCACCAAAATGTCACCTGTAGCTTTCTTCAGAGCCTGAGATCTTGAGTAGTTTTTCCTCTTTGCCCCTTGATCTCTTCTGTGTTATTTGGGAAGAGACTAGAGGGAGAAAGATAAACAACCCGTGGCCCCGTCCTCAAGGAGTTGCTGATCTAAGGTAACATCTTTGTTACCTTAGCAATTCAGCAACTCGTAGTGAAGGGCCGTCACCTGTTCACTGCTTTCAGAACTTTCACAGGTAACTCCTGCTGGAGGGAACCTGAGCACCTGACAGAACCTACCGACAGCGACAGAATCTTTCTCCTTAGAATCCAGACAAATTTTGCATTATAATCTACAATATATTATTTAAGCATAAAAATGCTCTTGGTTATTTATCATCAAGCCAATTAATGCTCCAGGAAAATACTCTAGGTTTGTCCTGTGCCTCTCCGTGTAGACTGTCAGGGTTTCTAGGACTCAGGCCTCGAGGGGCAGCAAGGAGGTGACAGTGGGTCCAGAGCACAGCTCCATAGACTTTCAGACTCTGCTAGCCTCCTCCTGTGGTGTTTTCCCTGGAAAGTGATGCAGGGCTCTTCAAACCTGGAAGTGCTGGTCAGGTCAGCTTGAAATGGGCTTACTTAAAATGTATCAGAATTCTTCAACTAGCACTGCTTGTGAAACAACTTGCAGGTTCTAGAAAGTTCTGCTGCATTAATAATTCCACTTTGATGAGATTCTACAGATACCTTAGACATGGTTTTGGCCCCTTGGACTAAGGATTTATACTTCTTGGCTTTTGTTCTATTTTCCAGCTTTTTCAGGACTTGAAAAACCTGTTTGACCAGTCCTGTGACCAGAATCCTTAAGCCCTTGTGACCCAGATGAGCCACCTTGAGTCTAACAGCTGACACCACTGACAGACGGCCAAGACAGAGCACACGCGGCTGTCGACTTCAGCTTTCATCAGACTTACGGTCAACGCATAGCGCCATACTGCGTGCTTCAAGGACTTCAGGAAGAGCCAACCGCCCTCCACGCTCAGGTGACACTCATCACACTTTGGGGTCATTCTCGTAGTCAATAGAGATAAAGATGTTTATTGAATGTCCATAAAACATTCTGGTTTACTTTCTAGTTCTCATCTTATATCCAACAGCGTGGTTTAATTGTTTAAGTTGAAAAAGATTGGCTTTGGCCCATATACGCTGGGGAATGAGTCAGGCATGATAACTTATGGACTTAGACACAAATAATCACTCCAGTGGAGTACAGCTTAAGATGCTGAGCATCTCGGGGCCAGCAGACTTCCTTTGTGAACGGTGAGGTGCCTGTGAAGACTCTTGAAACATACGTGGGGACTTCTGATGCTGTCCTTAGACTTTTCCTCTATCTGACATGTGGCCAAGGTCATGCCAGATAAATGAAAGTAATACAACCTTTCTTTGGGTGCCCAATACGAAGGGCTGTGGCAACAATGGAGAGAGCAAAGAAACTAAGCAGAATTATTGCAGTCAACTTGCTTTTTTTCATTAAGGTGGCGATACTAGAAGGATGAAGTAACAGTGTCAAAAGCACAGAACTGTTGCTCCTTACACACTTGAAATAGTGATATCTGGAATCACCTGGTCTGAAAAGAAAAAAAAAAGGAGCAGTAAAAATTTCCTTTAAATTGGATTTTTAGGGCTGAAAATGTGCTGTTTTCTAGAAGTAGCCACTAACAAATTACTAAGTGACTCAGGCTCAGGTTTTCTGGAAGAACTTTTCTTTGGATCAGTATCAGTTATGAATACATTTGCGTATAAGCAAAAGCAAACATTGCTATAGCAACTTAGAAAAGCAGGGCTTTATTTCTCTCACACGACCAGGTGCAGAGGTTGCAGTCCAGGGCAGGTGCACTAACTCGGTGATGCTCTCAGGCACCCAGGCCTTCTCCACCTTTCTACCCCTCACTCCATTCTTAACACAGTCAGGCCCTCACACTCGCTTGTTGACTATTACCTGTGTCTTCGACATCTGCATTCGGGGGGTTGTCGGGAGAGACAACAAAAGATAGAAAGAGGCTTTCTTTTGGGAAAGCTTAGCCTTTTTATTGAAAACGTACATGCTCCCAAGGACTTCTCACATCTCATTGACCAGACTGCCAAGAGGATTCCACCAGCTGTGACAGAGGCTGAGAAAAAGAGTGTTCGTCCGCCATACTGCTATCCCAAGCAAAATCGGAGCTCTCTACGTAAGGAAGACTGACAAAGACATAGATGTTGGGGAAACAATCAGGAGTATCTGCTACAGCAGCTGGGAGCTGGCGTCTGGATCTGCAATTTTGGTACCTGTATATTACCTGTATATAAGCCAGGATCAATCCTAGCAAACGTAATTTCAGCGGTTGTCTACAAGGTTCACGGCCAATCCATGCCTACAGTGACACGACATGTGAGCAAAGGCACAGAGCCCAAGATCTGTGATGTCTGGGCCTTGAATGAGAGAAAGAATGAGATTCCAGCAGTATCCTCTAATTCCGTTCTAATGGTGCATCATGAAATCATTAGCATGTGTTCCAATAAGGTGGCTCATTCCTATGGCTCATGCTTGGATACACGAGCTCTCATTTAGGGCCAAGTAGAGGAAGAGATTCCTTTTCTCTCTCACTTTTCTTTTCCTTCATGCTGAATGTTACACAAGGCTACTTAAATTCCCTTTTTCCAATGATTTAAGCAATTGACTACACCTCTCAGTACTTTCTCCTTGTTCTCAATCTTTTGAAACATTTGTACTCTCATGACCTGCTTAAAGAACTATCTAGAATTCTGCCTTAGCATTGCTTGTCATCTGTCTGCTCGAGGAGATTCCTGCCCAGGACCTGTTGAATCAGTCGACTTCTGAACAAGCTAGGTTTAAGGTTCAACATTCACATTTTTCAAGATCATTATTGGCATCTAAAAACACTATCTTACGAATTATTCAAAGTTCATGATTTACTAATAGCTGGTGGTATTATTTTAAATTTATGGAAGGCGGAACAGTATCAGTCATAAATCCAAGTAGTGAGTTACTTCTCAAATAATAACCTTACACAATCAAATTGTATTTGGCTTATACTTGGTTATGATCTCCAGATCATATAAATGTACTCCTTTATAGAACCAGTCACATTTCTGTCTTGAAAGTAGGATACTGTGGGTTTTTATTCTAAATACACAAAATTCACAGGTGAGAGAAAACATGGCTATTAAAAGAAGGAGAGATGAAAATTGAATTCCTTCTACTAAAACTAAACAAGCCAGGCAGTTAAGAACACTTAGCAGGATGTGAATGGTCATCTTGTGTTAACATTTGCCCTCAGTTTATAGTTGTGGTGTTTCTTCATTATGTAAGAAAGAAATTCACTCATTCTTGGCGAAGGACAATCTTTTCCAGAACAAATGAAAATATCTTCACAAAAATGTAAATATGAGAGAATGAGATATTTGAAATCCTGGCTCCTCCCTGCCCTGAAAAAAGCAGAACCAGCAGTAAGCGGTGAACGCAGGCTTCGAGTCCAAGTTGTCTCCATCCAGAGCCCATGCCCTTCACTCGGATCCACGACAGGGTTCCCACCGGCAACACTGCATGCCAGCACTAAGACAAAAGGGAACTCTGCATATGCCGCGTACTGATGGGGAGCCACCTGACCCTGTTCTGGGGAGAAAGGGAAAGAGTTGTTTGAACTGGAGAGCCCAGACCACCCCCACCTGGGTGAAGGAGAGTGGCTCCCACCCAACAACTCATGGAATGGAGGAGCAAATAGAGGAAAAGCAACACGAAAGCTTAAGTGTAAAAAGGCCGATCAATGAAACTGCTTTCTCATGTGTGAGCAACAGAGCTATAAAAAGAACTTTCCAGCTTTTCAGTCAAACCTCTGCAGTATCTCTACCCAAGAAACGGTCTCAACATTAACCTCTCAACTTCTTATTTAAGGCCAGTTTTCATTCAAAAGTGTCATTTTACCGGATCTCAGATGAGAAGGAGCCCGCCCCTAGCCACCAGCCAAGTTCAGCTGGACAATCCAACATATACACGGAGCTCAAGAAATCTTCACAAAAAAGAAGCTCCATCACCAGCCTGTATTTCAGAAGTAGCAATCACATATCCAGCCAAAGTGAAATTAGGAAATTTGCATGTCATTTATTAATATCCTTCTTGTCTGTCAAGCAGCCTTCAGAAACATGTGTTCCTCCTTTAGAAAGAGGAAAGTGTGATGGGGTGTTCTCACACAGGATCCCAGACCAGTCTGTGTTTCTCCACAAGGGTATGGAGTATCCACAAGAAGGACGCTGGCCAGCAGTACATTCTCCTCTCTCTCCTAATGCTCAGGACGTTCTTTCCTACAAACAGCGACGTGTATCTTGTCTTCAGGATAGTCTCCTCCCCAGCATAATCTAGCTTGAAATCAAAAGGGTCTTTAAACGCTCCAAGATGCCTGGATGTTAGATTAGGAAATTGTTGACTCGTTAGGTGGGATAATGATAATGTGGTTCTGGAAGAAAATGTCTTCATAGTTTTGGAGATGAGCAGTGAAATATTTAGAGATGAAATGTGGTGGTATATTTCTTATTTACTTTAAAATACTTCAGTGAAACTTTTAAAAAATAGATAAAATAAATATGGTAAAATGCTAACCACTGTAGTATCCAGGAAATGGGTTGGTAAGTGTCCATTACACGTTTCTCTCTACTGTTTTGTGTGTTTGGATATTTTCTTAATGAAAGAACAAAAACTCCAGGATGGCCCCTGCCTGCAGGTTCCTTGATCTCCTGCATCAGAGCAGTCCCAGCCTCCTCAGCATTCCTTGCTGCTGGCCCTCTCCCCTTGAGCTCTGAGTCTGGGTTGCCCAGGACCCAGACATTCACAGCCAGTGGGGGTTTCATGGTAATTCTAACTAACGTTCACGGCACCTTCTCTACGTGCCAGGCAGCATTCTAAGCACTTCGCATGAATTACGTCATTGGATCCTCACAGCCCTATGTGGAGGCTGAATCAGCTACTGTTATCCCCATTTTACTGAGGTGAAAACTGAGACCCAGAGTTGTTAATGTGGCCAAGGCCACTCAGCTTCAGTGGCACAGCTAGATTTTCAGTCCAGGCAGTTAATTACTGGGGTAAAGAGCCTCGCGGGGCTCATGACCTGCGGTCATAGTGCTCCTCTTAGAAAGGCGTTGATGGTGTTTTATGGTGTAGGCCACTTCACCGCCTTACGTGAAATTGACTAAACCCTAGCAGCACTCTTTCTGTGTGAATAAAGGTGAGTTGCAATTGTTCCTTCTTTTCTGCATTTCTCTCAGAGGCCAAGTCAGTGCCTGGTACCTAACAGACACTTGATGATTGTTGATTGATTGATTTACTATAAGGTAATCACCTAGAAGAGAAGGTCAAGGACAGCACTAGGCCGCCAGCACTCCTCCAAGCCTTAGCCTTTGGCTCCTCTGTCCCCATTATTCAAGTATGGGCAGATATAGCCCTCAGCAGGAGATAACCCTCTTTAGAGGTGTTCTGAATCCACTTCTGACACTGACCTTGGCTTCTGCCTGCTGGACGGAATCACTACTAGAAATGACAATGAAGAACTTGGTGCACAGCTATACATGTACCCGCGGAACCCAGCTGAAACCATACCTACATACATATACACATCTATGTTTGCCTCTATCTCTCTATCAATCATCTATCAGCATGTGAGTAATTTTTATCATTAGAAGTCAGAGAAAAGCTAACATAGCTTACAGTGAACTGGTTTATCTAGACGTAACAAAGTTTGCATTCACCTCTGCTTCTTTATGTTAGGAAAACACACTTCAGTGGGTCCTTCAGTCAGGCAGCGGTATAGCAGAGATCCGGTTCCAGAACAGGAAGGTCAAATGCTGTGCATAATCATGTAAAAGGTTGTTCATGGTGGGCACATTTTGCTCTTACTTTCCTAAAAAAGGGCTTAGATTATACAGTCTCTGAAAATTATTTTCTGTTCTTGGTTGATAGGCTTTAAAATTTATCTTCCAAGCGCTGGCTAGCAGGAGATAGGGAGCAGAGACTGGGAGGACGTAGGAAGCCAATCATCATTTCAGGCAGGCAAGATTCCCCCACAAAGAGACCAGACAGGGGTTGCTGAAGCCCATCTTGACCTTCCACAAGAGCCCCACAGGCAGGATTATCAAAAACTGGATAGCCCGGTCATTGTATCATGAAGGCTGTTTCAGGAGAAGTCCAAAGCTAAGGCCAGACTTCTCAGGTAGCACGTGGGTCCCCTCTGCGGGACAGTGTATTTGCTCTCACTGTCATCCATGTTGAGAAGCAGTCTGTCCTGACACAGGGGTGAGCACCTAGAAGGTGGGCTTCAGTTTGAGGGAAGGTGGTCACTAATACCCTGGACCTTGAGGACTAAAGTTTTGACTCTGGGTAGGAGAGACATGCGCAAGGTTTCTCCCAGTGACTGAGGTAAGATGGCCCCAGGAACTTAGCCATAGGCTGGGGAACTGGAGAGAGATTTCTAAGGAGGCTAGTCTCTTTGGATGGCTATGGCTACTGACAGGCGCAAAGCACAACATGGGCAGTCGGAGGACCACACCAGGCTCCTAGGGCTGCCAGGGAGCTGCCCTCACTGAAATACCAATCTTCTCTGGCCACACAATTGGTCAACTACCCTCTGTGTGACCTCACAACCTGGGAAGTCCTGGGAAGTTGATTGCATTGGCAGGCATGCCTGGCCTCTCTAAATCCTGTGCCTGGTGTCTCACAGAAGTACCCAGCAGCTTTCAAGTGGTTTAAAACACATATTTCTGTTGCTTTTCCACAAGTGCTTCAAATCACTGGTAATCAGAGAAACATAAACTATAACAACGAAATAACCTTTTTCTTCTATTGGGGTTGCAAAAGTTTAAAAAAATAACAACCAGTGTTTACATAGGTTGAATTCCTTTTTTCGTCCTGCCCCAAACCCTAAACAACACCAAAGAGAGAAAGAGGAGAAATAGTCCATAGTTACCGTTGTATTTTACATAATAATCATGTCGTCAGCATCAATGAAAGTAAACATCAACAGGGCTGTGAGAACTCTGGAACAGAAAGCCATCTGATTTATGTATTTATTAGCTAACTCATTCATTCAGGAATATGTTGGACATCTCAGAGGCACACAGAGTGAGGAAGGAAAGCAGACACCTATCAAACGCCGAGTGGGAGTGGGGATTGAGCCAGGTGGCCAGAAGAACTATTCTGTGAGGTTGGGTAACAAAGAGACGGTGAATAACTCGCCTACGTCATCCAGCTAAGGAAATCTTTGCTAGAGGCTCTGTGAGATGGAAAGATGCAGAAGGCCCCCACCCTCTTGGGGCTTCCCATCTGGAGGGGGAAGAAACAAGCACCAGGTAACCCCAACGTGAACACTCTGGGTCCTGAAGCTGGAGTCATCGCCCAGGCCCACTCCAGGGAGTTCAAGGAGAGGAGGTTTATTCTGGTGGAGGTGAGGCTGTGCCCGAAAGGCTTCTCGGAGAAGCATTTGAACTGACCCTTTTAGGAGGGACATCAACAGATGAGGGCAGGGAAAGGAGAAGAGCGGAGCATTCTAGGGTCGGAGACTTTCTTGGCTAAGTTAGTAAAGAAGAAAGGGCCTAGGCATGCTTGGGAAAAACTACCAATAAAGAAACAAACCAGCAAATACACCCAACCTAGATCTTCACAGCCCTTCAAAAATTCTGGTGGACTGAAACCAGGGAGACTTCACGAAGAAGATATGCAAAGGGCCTTGAGAATGAAGCTCAGCCTACAGCCAGTGAGTGTGTCCGCAGACCTGGAAATGTGAATCCTGGGTTTGGAAGAACTCAGGATGCAGATACAGAGTGTGGGAGCATCGGTTTTCCAGTGGCCAGGATGCCATGCAGGGAGAGACACTGCAGAGGGAAGGGAAAGTGGATGGAATCCTGTGCGCTTGTGCCCAAGTGTGGCCAAGGGAGTGGTGAAGGCAGAGGCGTGCAGGAGAAAGGGATCACCTAAGTCAGCCTTGCTATCTCCCTCCAACGCACAGCTCCCTGCCTTTCACAGATGAGGTGCTCAACAACTGTGTGAAACGAATAAAGGAAAATTGACTCAAGCAAGGAAGCCAAATACTTGTTGCCTACGAGCACAGGCCCAGTACTAAAAATAACAAAAGAGAATATAATAAAGTGTTCTTTCTCAAAGAGTCACTAACTCAAGCCCCTGAGTCCTGTGTGGCTGTGCTCAGGAAGGGGTTGTTTACGAGAGGAGCCATAGGGACCTGAAAGAACGAGTGGGAATGCCAGAACCTTCTTACTAATGTGACCAAGACCAATAATTGCGTATTGTGAATGCCAAATTCTTTCAGGACTCCTCATTTCTCTAAAACCTTAGTGTGTCTCCAAATATCTCAAGAAAGGGATGTCATAACATTCTCAAGACGAAGTAAATGTTAGCTCATAGTCATCATACGTGAATGGCATGTGTGTGCTCACCCTGCAGCATCTGGAGGGAAAGTATCGTGCAAAATCGAACAAAGGTTAGGGAATAGTAACAGCCACTCCTGATGAAGCACTTCCCATGCTCTGAGCGTGGGGCAAAGTGCTCTAACATTCAAAGGTGAACACCTTCTCTGTGCCAAGTTCTCGCACAGCACACAACTTCTGCTGCCTCACCTCAAACACATTTTCTCATCTAATCCTTACAATGATCCTATCACGAACCCTATTTTATGGTTGAGGAGACCAAAGTTACATGATTTGCCCATATGATGCATGTAATAAGTGGCAAAGAAAGGATTCAGATGCAGTGGATCCGATTCCGAAGCCTGTGTCCTTAACCCCACACTCGAGGACTCGGTCTTTGGGAGCAAAAGCATCTCCTGAGCTCACAGGACGGTGAGGCAATCCTGAGGAGAGACACACACGTGGAGAACACCATGGGTGAGACCCATCTGTGAGGAGACACAGGAGCCCAGAGACCCAGGAGAATCTGCTCTGTCACCTTGGTTTACAGCCTGTGTGGCCTTGCAGGGTTGTGCTCTCAAGGCCTCCCAGGCCTGAGAGGGGCAGCAGGAAATAGCTCCAGTCTTTGGTCCAGATCTCGAGTCCTCCAAACCTTTGTATGTAATTACACTTCCGTTGGCTTCCATTTCCGCAGACCTTCTTACAGGAATACTCTATTTAAAAATAAGTAAATAAAAGAGAGGGGACTGATGGAGTCAACTGAGAATTTATCTAATTTCCGCATCTAACTCCTATGACTAATTTGCTTCGGAAAGGACAAGGGCTGTCTAGGAACGATTGGGTTTTGCACAAATCCTTATGTATGAAGTGGCTCTATTTGCAACTAGACAGGATCCAAAATCCAACGACCGACTGTAGCAAAGGTTCATTAAATAAAAAAGACAGAGAAGTCACGGCACCTTTTGCCTGCCTTATCATAGCCCCGGAACAGACTCTCCTGGCCTTGAAGCTTTCTTCTCTACTCTCTGGAAGCCACTGGTGGCACCTCCCTCAGACGTGGCCCACTCAGGCTCCAGAACGCACTCTGCTGCACTCAAGGAGCCCAAGGAGTGCCTTGTTCAGAAGTTGAGCAGAACCGGTATCACCACCTTCGCTTATCCAGGCTCTGTCCTTGGGCCCCAGTCTGGTCTCTGTGTCCCTGCCTGGGACATCAGTGTAGTGCCCAGGCCTGCTGCCTTCCTTATGGTGTTAGCTGAGCAGGCTGGTTGCCTGTTCCAAGCACGCTGCCGTGTGCAGAACCTTCTCAAACTCCTCTTTGGAAAGCTCCTCAGAGCCATTGCCCCATCCTTTCTCCTTTAGCCCAGCTGTTCCCAAACTTCAATGTATGTGAGGCTCACCTGAGCATCTTGTTAAGCTGCAGGCTCTGATTTAGTAGGGCTGGGCAGGGGCTTGAGAGTTTGCATTTCTAACAAGCTCCCAAGAGTAGGTTTTTGAAACAGTTGAAGGCTAATCACTGTCAAGAATGATGCCCAGAGCAGGTGAGATACCATTGGCCACCACTATTTCTGTCTTCCCAGACCACGTGCTTGCCCTGAGTTTTGTGGGGGTTTTTTCCTAGTGAGAAATCTTTCCCTCCCAGCCACAGCAATGGGCATTTGGCTCAGTCTGGGACAATCAGAGTCCTGCCTGGGAACGCTGTAAGGACAATGGTGGGAATGGGGGAGTGGGGGTGAGTGGGGAGCAGGCCCTCCTTTCCCTGGGGTTACTACACTGGGATTATAGCGTCTCGGGGCTGCTAGGAGCCATCTTCCTTGGTGCATGCAGGAAGCCCATCTGCAGCAATAGAGAATGAATTGAACCTACAGAGAGAAGTGACAAAGGCAGAAACCCCATACCATTTAAACTCTTAGATCCAGTCATACCTGATGCTAGATCACTCCAGTCTTTCCAGTTATGTGAGCCAATAAACTTGCTTTTTCACTTAAATTGAGTTAATCCTTGTCAGTTGCAAATAAAAGAGTTCTGACTTAGTGAGTAAGGCATTTTGGGGTCAAAATCAAGGAATGTAGTGATGAGGGTTCATGGAGTGACTCTAAAAGCAGTTCCTAATGGCCAGTTCCTGAAATGTTGGAGCAAGGGGAGTTTCACTGGAATAATTGCTTAGCCTCTCCTGGTACCACTAGAAGGAGGATAGCATTCATCTGGAATGTTTTTAAATGATCTTATAACTAATTTCTTTGTAACATCTCTTGTGACCTCAACATTCTCTGGAATGAAACAAAGTTAAGCCATGTACTTAAACCATCTCTGTGCCCTGGGTAGCAGAGATCAAGGCAGAAGAGGGTACTGCCAGTGAAGCCATGAACACGCAACCAAATATGGAGCCCTAAGGGCCTACCCTCCAAGGACAGATAATGTCATAAAAAAGGAGAATAGCTACAAGGCCATCGCCACAGGGATTGAGGTGGGAATGAGGAAGGCCTGGAAGAAACAGTAACAGAGAAGATGGAGAGAAGGGGCGGCTCACCAGTGTTTGGATCACACCTCTCATGATGGGATTCAAACATTTTGGAGAAGCTCCACGCATGCAGCTGTTTCTTCCTGGATTTTTAGTTCTGTAGGTAAGCTTAGTTAACACAGGATCTTGACTCAAAATCAGATTCTTAAATGGCCTCATTTCCACTTATAGCCCTTGATGTCATCTCTCCAAGAGTCCTCGTCCCAGCCCTTTAGGGAGTTACCAAGGCCTCAGGATCTGAGCTAATGTGCGAACTGGGGAAAGCAGAAGGCAGGCATGCAAAATAGATTGAGACTGTACGTACGAGTTGTTGGAAGATGAGCAAGTGTGTGGTGAGCAAAGAGGGAAGAGGAGGTTTCTGCTTTTCCCTGTGACTTCCCCGTTTTAGGTAATGGCAGCCCTAGCCTTCTCAGCACGCAGGTTCAAACCTCAGATCTCTTGACTCTTCTTTCCCCTTTTCATCTTCTTCCTCACTGCCTGTATGAGACAGATCCTATTCTGATGCCGGCTCTTACCTCCACCCCCTTCTCTCCATCTTCTCTGTTACTGTTTTTGCCTGGCCTTCCTCATTCCCACCTCAATCTCTGCGGCAATGGCCTTGTATCCATTCTCCTTAGATCCTTCACATTCCTGCCAGATCCAGTCAAAAATGTTGAGGACTTATTGACTCACTTCTGTAGCAAATTGTATTTTCTAAAGATGCCGTAACACTAGTCCTGAGTCCATGTGTTCTTACAACGGGATTTTGACATTCCTCCCATCAAGAGGTGGAGTCTACGTTTCCTCCTCTTGAACTTGGAGGGGCTCAGACCCAGCAGGAGTGATGCTATGTGACTCCAAAGCTTAGGAACTAAACAATGTTACAGTTTTTGCCTGGTTCTCTTCAGAAACCTGCCTTCAGACCCTTAGTTGTCACATTAAAAGTAAAAGCTGCTATACTGTGAGGAAGGCCAAGCCTCATGGAGATGCCACGTGTAGGTGTTCCGAATGTGAGGGCCTCACTGACAGCTGGGAATGTGAGTGAAGATGCCTCTAGAGGGTTCCCTCCCCCAGCCACTGAGTTACCCCCAGTCTTTGAGTTCTCCCAGCTGAGGCCATGACATCATGGAGCTGTGCTCTTTTTGAATTCCTGACCTACAGAATCTATGAGCATAGTAAAATAGTTGTTTTAAGCTGGTAAGTTTCAGGGCAATGTGTTACACAGCCAATAGGTAACTGAATTTTATTTTTAAACTCCTTAATTCTACACAAAACTTGTACAATTTTCTGGCCCCAAACTTCAAGAATCTACTTACAGAAGAGGTGAGGTTTCAGGAACTGTCAGAGAGGATGAGAGGAGCTGATCCAATAAGGGGAACCCGGGCACCTCTATGCATTTTTTCTGTATCCGCTATGTCTGAGTGCATATGACAACCCTTATCATATCCAAATCTTTGCCGTCATGGTCATGTGCTAGGCATTAATTATCTTCTTTAAGAGATGCAGATATTGAAGCTCAGAGCAGAAATATAAATTTCCCTGATTCCCTAGGTATCAGTGGCAAAACAGGAATCCCAACCCAGGACCTGATGGCGCCAAGGCCCTTACAATCCTTACACGCCTTCCGGAGAGCTAAGCCCAAGAAAGAACACAGATGAGCACCAGGCACAACTTGGCTGCTCTTACCTTCTCAGGACATCACTGAAATAACTTCTGTCTTTGGAATAAAGGAAAAACAAAGCAGTCTGGTTTGGCCAGAGAAAGCCCCCCTGCACCAATGTCGAACAAGCCAGGAGTAATTTGTTTCTATTCTTCTCCCTGTGACTGCCGGAGGTTATCCTGGTTTTTATTAGCCCAAACTTCCCCTTTTCAAAAGATAATTCTTTGAAATCTTCTGGGAAATTAACATGGCTCAATCTGGCTCTGGGCTGGCCACCACATGCTCTCAGAATCAAGAGAACCCAGGATTTTTAACCCCTTGTAGTCACATACACATGCACACAAAATTGAATGCACTTCTATGTTGTTTTAACAGGCTACAAAGAGACGATTCACACTGAACCAGACATTGTTCAGTTTTTTTCCTGGAAAAAATTTAATCTAGATTTGTTCCAATTCAAGAGTTCTAGGCAATGTACAGTTTCAGTTGTAATTCAAACTTACTAGAAATTTTTTATTTAAGAAATATCATGAACCAATTAATATACAAGTTAGATCATTTACATATGCTATTTTTTTTCAAATATTCCTCAAGGAAAATTCATTAGGAACAAGTAATATAAAATAATGACAGCATAAATTTTAAATTCCCACTCTATTTCATATTCTAGTCAATTACATCAAAAATGTTCATAATTTTTATTTTCTATCTACTTGGGAATTTTTGAGATTGCTTACAATGTCATAATAAATATAAAAATGTGATACAATTTTGGCCACTAATTTCTTGTTCTTTCAACATTTCCATGTCTAAGTTTCTGGCAGCTGAAAATTTGTTTTTCTCTGGGAGGTCTGGCAGAGCAGAGCAAGGTGGAGAATAAGCCCAGCCCCGTACCCTCTACCCCCTGCTCTCCTCCAGAAGCCCCCTTACAGTGAAGCTTATGGTCTTTGCCTCTGATGCCTCCGTTTACTCCTCTGTTCCTTTCCTAGGCAAGGGTCCCCGAGATGTCACTCAGGATATCCTTTGGGAGCTGGAAGCAGAAGAAAGACTCCTCTACTTTCACCCAGGCCCGGCATCAAGGCTGTGTCCACAACCACCTGACCAGAAGCATGTACATTCACTGAGGAAGAAGAATGAGGAGACCTTCAAGAATAGGATCGAATCCTGGTCAAGCCAGGGCAGTGGGTTCATGCTGTGCCTCACACTCCTTTGCTGCAAAGACACAGCAGTGATAAGTAAGAAACAAAAAAAGCAAAATAACTGGGCTCAAAATAATCACCTCTTCAATGGAAACAAAATGTGGTGAGCAGCGACTGAAACCACAGGGCTGCAGGTGGTGATGGTCTAGAATCGAACTCTCCAGAGCGAGGAGACTACTAACACTCCATGTGAGGGGAATCCAGACTCATTTTCATTGGCCAAGGCAAGGGCTGGGGTGGGTCTTCTTCATGAGGAAATCTGACAAGATAGTGTCTGGAGCTTTGGCTTTATAGCTTAGGAATACAGGAAGACAAGGAAAAGGCTCTGTGACAAAGAACCTAAGTCAAATTTAGTGACTGTGAATATGATGTCGCCAATACTAAGATGGGAGGAAAGCCCTGAAATAGTAGAAATGGCTCAGGATTAGAGACCTGGATGACAATAGCTCCGAACAACTGTAAAATCACTGTAGGGAGAGGAAATTATTGGGGCGGGGGGGGGGGGGTGCGGAGTGTGAGTTGGTAAGAGAGAGAGAGAGAACATACACCAAGATCTCCCACTCACAATCAGGGTGCAGACCAAAATCCCAGATGTGAGGAAATCCGATGAGAACGAAATCAAGAGTCTGAATGTGAACTCATTTCTAATTAAATCAATTTTATGGAACAGTCTAGAAAAGACTTCTTTTTAGATTAAAAGAAGTATGTAACACACAAAGACATAAATAGAATAATAACTTTCCTTTTAAGTGACCAAGAAAATGTTGAGAGAGCAGAAATAAAAGAAGAACAGGTGTATATGCAAAATAATCAATTGGAAAGCTTGGAATACAAAAAATAGACTCATTTTTAAAAACTCAATATGTGAGAGCAACTCTGGACTAGACACTTTAAAAGAAAGAATATGCTGATTAGAATATTGAAAAATTCACCCAGAACACAGCACAGAAAAAAAAGTAATTGTATATAAATACATATATATATAAGTAATATATATAAACACACAGTTAAGAGATAAAGGGGCTAGATAAAGAAACTCCTACATTCCTTAAATAGGATTTCAAAAATAAGTGGATATTGGGAATGGCAGAGAAGTAATATTTGTAATGCTAATAATTAAGAATTTTTCATAATGGAAGGAAGACAAGAAATCTTAAAGAAAAGTGTTCTCCAGCTCCCTAATATAAATACACATCTAGACTCATCAAAATGAAACTACAGAACTACACAGATAAAAGCCATGAGAGAAAAAGGACAAATTATTTACAAAGAAATAACAATTAGACACTCAGAAAATTTCGTAGCAGCTCCATATCAGCCCAGGTCAGAAGGCAGGGGAGGAATAGCTTCAAAGTGCTGAGGAAAACTAGGCGTCAACTCGGAATGTTATATTGAGCTCCACCACCACTTAGCAATGAGCGTGGTATGCAGATATTTTCCGATATACAAAGATCAAGACCTCTTACACCCGCACAGACTCTCACTGTAAGATGTTCCTTAGCCAGAAAAAAGAAAACAAAACTAAATCCAAAAATAAACTATGGTTTGCAAGCAAGAAAAAAATGGTGAGTACGGAGATTGATAGAATATCAATCGCAACTATGGAAAGTGAAAAATACAAATAAAATCTAATGTTTTATTAAAAAGTAAAGTTAAAGTGTTTCCAATCATAGCAAAAAAAAGGAGGTAGGTGTGAATGTGCTCAATGTATACTCGAAGAATTTCAAACCAGCAAAGGGACAAAGTTAGAGGAGGGGTGGGGAGGGCAATCAACCTCCCAAGCGGAATCAGGGGGATAAAAGGAGCCGAAAAAGACACTTAAAGAAAAGATTGGAAAACATAAATCATAACATATCACAAAAATGAAATCCGACTAGCCTCAACAAAAAACAAAGGTCATCAGATTGGAATTTTGCAGCCATATATTAAAGATTCAATTCGTCAGGAAGAGATAACAATTTTAAATTTGTATGTAGCTTATATCACAGACCAAAAAGATATAAAGCAAAAATTGACATAACTAAAGGAGAAGCAGTCAAATTCAAAATCATAGAGAGAGATATTAACACACCTCTTTCATTAGCTAATAGATTAAGAAGACCAAAAAAAACTGGTAAGAATATAAAAGAATTGAACAATATGAACCTTGCACTAATTGATGTATTAAGAAAATTGCACCTAAGAACTAAAGAATACACATTCTTTTCAAGTATACCTGTACCCTTTACCAATACTGACCATAGAGAAAGTCTCAAAAAATTTGGAAGTATCGAAATCATATAAAGTATATTCTCTCACTACAGTAAAATTAAACTAGAAATCAATTATATAAAAACTTGAAAATCCTCATATATATTTATAAGTTAAGTAATAAACTGCTATATTATTTGAATCAAAGAAGAAATCACAATAGAAATGAGAACTATTTGGAAATCATCATAAGTAGTATATATCAAAACTTATGGAAAGCTGCTAAAGCTGTGCTTAAAAGAAAATTTATAGCCTTAGAAGTATATATCAGACAAGAAGAAAGGCTGAAAATCAATGTTCTAAGTATCTATCTTAGGAAGTTAAGAAAAGGAAAAGAATTGCAAATTAAACCCCAAGAAAGCAAAAAGAAGAAAATAAAAACATAAGAACAGAAGATAATAAAATAGAAAGCAAATATATGAGAGAATCAGCAAGGCTAAAAGGCGGTTATTTAAAGACTAACAAAACTAATAAATCCATAGTAAAAAACAATCAAGGAAAAAAGAAAGAAGGCACAAACAAAGACATCAGGAATGAAAAAGGGGACATGACTATATATCCTCATATACTAAAAAAGATAATAGAATAATATTACGGGCAACTTTATGACAATTTTCCTAAACTGGAAAATTAGGTTTAATGACAGTTTTTAAAAAAAAATTTACTAAATGGACACAAAAAAGAGGGAAAACCTAGTCTTATATCCATTAAATTGAATCCAAAATTTAAAACCTTCCCATTCCTTCAGGAGTATATTCTTTACAACATTTAATGAAGAAATAGCACCAATTGTTTACAACTTTTACAGACAATGGAAAAAAAGAGAATACTTCCCAAGTTTTTAAGACTGAGCAAGATCATTCATTACCAAGAAGAAAATTATAGGGCCAAGCTCTTTCATAAACATAGATTTTTTTTTAAAAAGCCAATCAAATTCAATGACATATAATGAGAATAAAATGTCATGTCTAGTGGAGTTTTTTCTAAGAATGCAAGGTTGGTTTAATATTCACACTTAGGAATACTAATGGACCAGTGTTTAATTTCCTGACTTGATTATTGAACTCCAATTGTATAGGAAAATGTCTTTGTCCTTAGTAAGCAGACATTGAAGTATTTAGGGGTAAAAGGACATAGTATCTCCAATCTGGTCTAAAATGGTTCAGAAAAAATAAGTAATGTGCACATATTTATGTTTATGTAGAAAGAATGATAAAGCAAATGAGACAAAATGTAAAAAGCTGGTAAATATGGGTAAAGAGTTATGAGAGTTCCTTGTCCAAAGCAATTTTTATATGTTTTAAATTACATCAAAATTAAAAGTTTCAAGAAAAAAGTGTAATTTACCTGTAAACATAATAAAGGAGATAAGTCATACGATTATTTTAATAAATGCAGAAAATAATTTGACAAAATTCAACATCCATTCATGATAGAAACTCTTGGCAACCGATGAAGAGAATGACACAGCTTTAAACTGATAACAGGAATCTCCAAAAAGCCCACAGGGAACATCACATTATATTAACATCTCTATATATTAACACAAAGATCCCTCAAAAACATAACTTCGAGTTAAAAAAAAGAAGAAAAACATGCTGCCAGGTGATATGTACAGTATAACATGTAGGTGGAGCTTAAAACGTGAAAACCATCATTATATATTATTATGGCTAGAAATCAGATGAAAACATTCACGGAAATGAGAAACAGCAAGTCCAGAGCAGCACGTATCTCTGGGCCTGCAGAAGCAATGTTGATTTATCCTCACAAATAAACAGAAATTTCACGATATACATTCATTGCTTTTCAAAAAATTTTTATCGTTAAAATTTTTTAAAAAGGAGCAACCTGGAATATACAAAGAACTCTCAAAACTCAACAGTAAAAGGACAGACAATCCAAATAAATAATGGAAAACCGACCTGTAGGGGAAAGAACACACAGAGGGCATGTGAACACGTGAAGGGACGGTCAGCGTCCTCAGGGGCAGGCAGGCTGCAGCCATATGGATGCAGACTAGGAGAGCAGCTGAAATAAGATACAGGGACACCCCACCCGCTGACGGGGCCATGGAGCGTCCAGAGCACTTGCACACCAGAGCACTTGAGGGCACCAGCTCTTGGTTCTGTCCACCCCCCGCATTGTTGCCGTTCTGTGGGTTGTGCTGGGATGTCCTGGATGCTTTGTACGTTTCCTTGATGAAGTTTGGCATTGCTTTATATGTCTAGTAGCCATTTGTCTTTTCTCTTTTGTAAAATGTCTTTTGTCCATTTTCTTGTTGGGCTATCTTGTTGGGTCATCTATCTCTTCTTGATTTATAGGATTTTTGTTTGTTTTTAATAAATGATGGAAGTGATCACAGAGAGAACATGATGGCTAGTTGACCCTTGAGCTGGACCTGGGCAAGCAGAGGCCCCTCACACACTCCCCTGTCCTTAGATTGTACACTCTACCCGTGGTTCCCACAGTAGGAGCCATTCCAAGGGCACAGCCATGAGACAGAAGGTGCTGTTGAGACCATCTGGATTGAGTATGTGATGAACCCAGTTAAGGTCTCCATATGAACTTTTCAGGTTCTGGGAGATGAGTGCAGAGCTCTACTCATCTTGTGGCCACCCAAGACAAGTCTCGTAAGCCAGTCCCCTGGCTTATTGAACCTGCCACCTACCATTCTGGAGTGTCTGTCTCTGTCTTTGGTCTCTGTCTGTCCTCGTGTGAAGGGCGTTTCAGATGACACCCGGGCAGCTCCCAAGGGTGCGAACCAACACAAATACTGAATGAATATCATCATCTCCCAGTCTGTGTGTTGCTTTTTTCCTCCTATGTGTGTATTTTTAAAAAGGAAGAAGAAGAAAGTGTGTTCTCACAGGCTCGTACATGTATAGAAGTCTCTGGAAGGACACACAAGACATTGGTCCCAGGGCTTCCTCTGAGGAGGGACCCTCAAGGACCAGGGGAAAGGACAGGGGCAGATACACTTCTCTTTATATTATTTTGCACTTTTTCTTTTACAATTATTGTTATTTGCATGTATTTTAAATTTTAAGACCAACGAGCCCTACTAGAACTAAGCAACTCGCCCTCTAGCTGCCTCTGACCTCGAGGCAGTATAGCAAAGTACTCACGAGAACTCTTCTGCACCAGAGCACCTGGGCTGTCCGCCAGCTCCTCCACTGCCACTGGCGTAACCTCAGCAAAGCGACTTGCCCTCTCTAGGCCTCAGCTGAGGAACAGCAATTCCTACGACGTGGCAGCCTCCCCATCTTCGTGGCAGAGGTGATGAGATGTCTCTCCCAAGATCAGGTGCAAAAGGACTGTGGCTTCCATCTTGGCACACCATCTCTTGCTCTCTTGCTCTGAAGGAAGTCACGTCGTATCCTGTGTTGTGAGCTGCCCTGTGGAAAGGCCCTCAGAGCAAGAAATTCACTTCCAGCTAGCCAACAGCCAATGAGGACCTGAATCCTGCCGACCAATCCTGCTGACAGCTAGTCAGTCAGCTTGGAAGTGGGCCCTTCCCTCGGAGAGCCTTCAGATTGACGCCAGCCCAGGCTGAGGGCAGCCTCGTGAGAGACCCGACCAGAGGGACAGCTAAGTCAGGCCCAGACTCCTGGCCCACAGAGACTGTGAAATAATGAATGCTTGTTGTTTTAAACCTCCAAGAAAAGGCAACAGAGGGGCTGGCCTGGTGGTGTAGTGGTTAAGTTCACATGCTCTGCTTCAGCAGCCTGGGGTTCACTGGTTTGGATCCTGGGTGTGGACCTACACACCACTCATCAAGCCATGCTGTGGCAGCATCCCACATAAAATAGAGGAAGACTGGCACAGATGTTAGCTCAGGGCCAATATTTCCCCCAAAAAAATATTTTTTAAAAAAGGAACAGAAAGACTAGGCAACATCTCTCCTGAAAAATTTATTGATCATCCGTCTGAGGCAAGAGGCCAGACAAGAACAATTGATTGTCCAGACGCCCTTCCAGGGCTGGAGCCTATGAAATTCTCGAAACAGTGTAACAAATCCTTGATCTCAAACAAAATGCTCAAAGAAATTTGTGATTTGCTGAATTTAACTTCCTAGTTAATTCGAAGAGACGTTTTTATAGAATCTTGGAGTCTAAACGTCCCTCACAGGTCACTTGACAGATGAGAAAGCTGAAGCCGAGAATAATTAACTTCTGAATGTTCTGAAGCTTTTTCACGGCAAACCCTAGCACAGGGCCTGTCACAAAGTAGAATCTCAATAAAGGACTGTTAAAGGGAAGAAGGAAGGAAGGGCAGGCAGCAGCGAGGCAGGGAGGCCGTCTCCTTCTCGATTGCTGCAGTTGCTGAAACTCCTTGAAGTCATGGCCACCGTGCAGGGAAAGCTCGGAAGTCGGAAGACCTGAATTCAAGCCCTGCCCACAATTAGTTGCATGACCTTGGGCAGCTCCTTGACCCCGAATCTCACACCTTACACCTCTCTTGCTCAGGTGTAAAACAGAAAAAGTAATACTTCCCCTGTCAGAGAGTCACGGTGAAATGCAAACGGAATTGCATATGGGGACACACCTTCCGACGGCAGAGTGGCACAGGGTACACATTTTGCTGTCGCTCTTTCTAAAACGTGTTGTCCACTGTGGCACCTTAGAAAGCAGACTATGAAAGAAGACATCCCCACCCCCACACGTGGGACAGAGCTCCCGCTGGGAGCATCGGCTGCTCCGGGGAGGGAAATCCATTTGGACACTCATCTCATACCATCACTGACACAAGCTTTAGATGAACTTAAAAGTCAACTGTCAATTACAGCACGTGTATAATAGGTAACATTGTGCCGTTGAAAGCTCTGTGCACTGGCATGAAAAGATCTCCAAGAGGGAGTGCTATGTAAAGAAAACCGAGCTGTGGAGCGATATGTATATTTATGTACGTGGATGCATGTTACTCATGTAAAAATAAATGTCGCATACACGCACGCACAAACATATGCCACAAATTTAGAGAAAGTCTGAGGAATTCACACATCAATTGTTAACAGTAGTTGCCTCCGGGGAAGGTAATGGGATTGGGTGTGAATGTGGCATTTTAATTTTTTATGAAAATTTTATAAAAAATACATATATATACACATGCTAGTTGATTTTTTTAAGTGGATATATATTAATTTCAAATTTTAAAATATTTTAAAAGTTAAATGTAAAGAATAAAACCATTAAAAATAATACATGAATACCTGGTCTCTGTATGAGAAAAAAAGTTTGAAAGTAATAAAAAAATCATAAAAGAAAGTATTTCTAAGGGCTGGCCCAGTGACGTGGTGGTTAAGTTCACCCGCTCTGCTTCAGTGGCTTGGGGTTCGCAGGTTTGGATCCCAGGTGCGGACCTACACACCACCTCATCAAGCCACACTGTGGTGGTGTCCCACCTACAAAAAAGAGGACTGGCAATGATGTTAGCTCAGGGCCAATCTTCCTCACCAAAAGAAAATTTAAAAATAAAAATAAATAAAATAAAGTATTTTTAGAATTAACTTCATTAAATGCCAAAAAAGTACAAACAAAATTAAAAGGTAAATAAAAACTGGATAATAATTTAGCACCAAGTATGACAATCTTTTCTATTACAAACTGCTCAAAATTCATTAAGATTTTAAAAATTATATCACCACCCCCTACCGAAACCCCCAAAAGCCGTGACCCTCCAGACATTCAGCCCAGGCTGCTCGGCATGGAAGATACGTGTGAAATTATCCTTATTTTACACGCGGAAAACTGACACAAAGATGGTGAGGCCCCGGGACTCCGTGAGCAAGCTGCCGTGGGGAGCTGCAGCGCCCCCAGACCCGCAGTCTTCGGCCTCGCCAGGCCTCCTGAAGGGAAGGCATTCTGGAATTGGCGATATACCTCCCCCTTGCTCCATCACTGTCCCCAAGGAGGTTTAACACAGTGCCTCTTCCCTGGATCTTGTTGGAACCCAGACTGCCACTTGCTGTTTCAGAGTCCTCTTGGAGGATGGCTTGAGGTCTGTTCCAAAAAAGGAGAAGTCCAGATGCAAAGACGTGTCTGGAGTTTGTCGCCCAAAGCGGCCCCTGGAGCGGTGGCAAAGCCTGGCGCGCACTGCGGCCGCGGGGGTCACATCTGCATCTGAAGATGATTTCACTGGCCCTCGGGCCTTCCCACGAGGACGGGCAGGTCGCCGGCTGCTCTCTGTTCCTCTAACGGACGGGGTCCTGGGGGATTGCCTGGGCCGCCCCGTGAGGAAACTGAAACTGAGTTCCCCAAAGTCGCGTGGCCCAGACCGCAGTTGCCGGCCCGCCCGACGACAGAGCGCGGGCCCCAAGACCCCTGTGGCTATCCGAGAACGGCAACAGTTGCCGTGAATTCTAAGAAAGAATGCGTCTTTGAGGTTCTAGATGGTGCCCTTTGTTTCCATCAGTGACTTCCTCTGCCCACTCCAGTGGAAGGCGGGAACTCGTGGGTTCTAGGAGCCGGTCTCCAGAGACCTCCTCCCACGCCTGCCCCCAGCCCGGCCTGCGGCTTCCGGCCTCCAGGGGCTGGGCAGGGCTCCTGCCGCCACGCTGATGTCCATCGGAATAAAGGGGAATCCTGCACCTAATAGCTCAGATGTGGGGATCCAGCCGTCGTGGGACAGGAGTGGACAGTTACTTTTAAAGATAGCATCAGATAAAAATGTACCGTTAAAAGATCCTGTCATCCCATCAAATACTCATTGAACATTCAACAGACACTTCCTGAGCGCTAATGAATGTGCAGGGGTTGAGCTCCTAGGATTATCAGTATGACTCCCCAGAACAGATGATGATTCCTCGGAATTCAGTACTCAGGATGGTTCAGGAGAAACTCTGCTGCTTAGTAGAATAAGCCTTGACCGCATTACTTAATCTCTCTGAGTAGTTATCTATAAAATCGGTATAATCACAGAAACCTCCCGGGACCTTGAGGAGGAAATGAGATAATGCATATACAGTGCCCGGCGTAACAGTGTCAGGTCCACATCAGACAGTCGAAACGGTGTTAGATTCCAGTCTCCACTCCTCTCCTTCAGTTTCCTCCTCTCTGCAGTCTATCATCGTGTTGGCTTTACCTCCCCATCTCACAGCTCAAACTGCATAGCACATAAACACAAGAGCACCATGCAAATAAATGGCCTTATTAGGACTGTCAAGTCTCTGATTGAAAAAATTAAGAATGCTATCTATTAAGGTGGGTGAAGACAACTGAATGTCAATATATTCTGCAAGGATGGATAATATTCCTTTGCTTAGATCTGAAATATGCTGAAGAAGACTAAGTCAGAGACCAAGTCTTCCATTGCAGAGGTCAGCAGATTTTGGCCCAAGGGCCAAATCTGGTCCCCTTCTTGCTTGTTTTTGTGAGGAAAGTGATATTGACCGCAGACTTGCTCATTCATCTATGCATTCTCTATGGCTCTTTGCACCCTAGAGCCACAAAATTGAGTTGTGACAGAGGGTGTGTGGCCTGCAAAGCCTAAAATATTTACTATCTGGTCCTTTACAGAAAAACATTTGTCAATGTCTGCTCTATTGAATACTTTCCATTCCTCTATTACAAATATCCGTAAACCTGAGGCTGAATGCCAGAAATTAAATTGTTTAGCTCTAGAGTCAGTTAAGGTTTACAAGGCCCAACGGTTGGAGCTGAGACCCAAATGAATCTGAGGTTGGGTTGCCTCTGGCTGCCTACTGCGTAGTCCTGAAGCAAAGTGTAGATTAAAATAAAGCTTGAAAAGAAATGTGAGGGTTTTAAAATGTGAGAAAGCAAGATGGAGTCGAGGCAGCACCAGCCTCACCTACCGGCTGCGTTCCCGGCCTGGGTCGGCAGAGGCAGGCACAGGCAGGCACAGGCAGGCACAGGCAGGCACAGGGTTGTGGGAATTGCTCTGCTTCCTGGAAGCTGTTCCTTTATTTGTAAAACCAGGGGCTCATCCACTCACTGGACATCTCTAGACCTCCCCTATGGGGACCTCGCTGGCTTAGACGTGGAAGTCTGGGACTGGATTATCTCTAAGAGGCCTTTCTAGCTTTATGCTCAATTTAAAATGTTCGGTGAGACCGGGGCCTTGGATAACGGTGATGTGAGGAGCAGGGAGTTGACATTCATGGAGTGCTTTCCGTTCTGCCGTGTTTGAAGGGCCATCACCACGGCAGTCACTCTTCGACTCTCTTCTTTCCAAGTAGATGCTGTGTCGGTGTGAGTCCAGTCCATCCCGCGAGATTCTCCCACCTGCAGAGGGAGGAGGCAGCCCCAGACAGCTCAGGACAGGCTCTCCACCTTGAAGTGCATTCAGCCCCGGGGATGTGCAGACTGGCCTTCTGAACTGTGCCATTTAGCCAGGCATCACCCTAAGTTTACCTACCCTAAACTCTCACCAGCAGACACAGCAAGGGTGGCTTTATTCCTGGAGTGATTAATTCATGTGGCAAAGGATCCTAAAGGTGCTGCCAACAATCTTGAGATGATTAGGACCTGACGGCAAATAAACCCTGCAGAATCAGGACCACTTTTGCTCTCCCAAAGCCCCAACGTGAGGACTACCTTCCCAAGATTCAGAATCCAGAGTCTGTTTATCCTTTTGGTGGAGAGCCCCTCGTCCTGGACTGCACGCCCTGCACGTCTTCCCATAATGCCCAGTCAGGGCAGGGACTCCAGTTGGCAACGTGGAGCCTCAGGGACAGCCGTCCAGCAACACCCAGATGAGAGCTGCAGCTGCTGGCCTGGGCCTTTGGGTCAGTGGCCACTGTGCGCAGCCCTCTCCCCACCTCCTGAAGTTCAAATGCCAGCCCGATTTCTATCTGGAAGCATCCCAGCCCAAACATGCAACAAAAGTTCCCTCTGACAAGCCCATTTCGGTTCCAAAGTATGTTTTTATGTTTGTTGGCAAATAGCACTGTCACCAGCAACAATAACAACACTGTTTCCCTCGACTGAAGCTACTTCATTTCTTCACGTTTGTTCCAGGGCTGGAGCTGGACAGATGAATAATGTAGGCTAGGCGGCTGGCCCAGTCCTGACCTCGTGCCTCCAAAAGCAAACACAGCGGTGAAAATGGAGACTTGTTTGTTTGAACTCTCACTGGCTAATTTCAAAAAGAAAAAGCAAAAATAAAAGCAAGCCTCCCACCGTCCTGTTTCACCAACGTAGACACTGAAGTTTTATTGTTTTGTTTTCAGGTCTCACTTTCTGAAACGAGCAGCTACTGCCCTCTGCTGGTGCCCGGATGCAGCCGCTCTCTCAATCCTCGGGGCTACCCTGCCATCTTGTGGCCACACTGGGGATGCGCAAGTTTAGATCAAATCAACCTCTAAGTACCATAAAACACAGGTTGTTTGAAGGATTCTTCAAAATATTTAGACAGGCTTTCATTTAAGCCATCTCGAGGAGATGGATTGGATTTGGAATCAGAATGTTGGTTCTATGTGCCAGTCAACTGTTTGTGGCATCGTGCTTGAGCAAATCGTTTCATTTTTGTGAACCTGTTTTCTCATCTGTAAAATGGAGGTCATAATAAATGTGTGATTCTTAGCGTTTTGTGAAGCTTAAATAAGATAATGCATATAAAAAGTGACTTAACTTTATACATAAACACACATAAATATATTAAAAATCTCTAAAAAAGTAGATTCTCCCATCATACTTGGTAAAACTTTTTTAGAGGCTCAAAACCTGTTTTGCTGTCTACCCCTCCTACAGTAGAAGCCCAGCCCCGGGCTAAGAAGAGAGAAGGACTCCGCACTATCACATGCTTTCCTAAATGCACAGACTGTCAGATTCTCTTAGCTTTCGCTTCTCTGATTTAAGGAAAACCAGTTTCTTGGGCCTTTCTTCGTTGGGCCAGCGAATGATTAATGAGGAATGTAGATGAGCCTTCGGAGGTTAAAGCCTGCTTACATGGAATCGCAAACCCCGTTAGGGTTGGGGCTTGGGTATTTGGCTGCCTCAGTCTGGAAAAAGCTCGAGCCAGACCCAGCAGCTAAGGAAGCTCCCATAGGACGTCTGTGCCGCGCAACACTGACGCGAGATGACTCATCACACACAAGATGGGTTTGGCCACTGCTTCTGTGCAGCTGTCGGAGGAAGCCAAGAATTTCTGGTGTCTGCTCTGGACTTGGTGGACAAATTCAAATGTTGCAGTCCTCAGCTCGAGCTATGTTTCGGTTCTGCCTGGCTCGATTGGCCAGCCAGCGCTGGCTGTGTTGATGGAGCAAGCGTCCAAGGTGCTGGTCAGAGCTCAGAGGTCCCCCTCAGGCCAGCCCTCTCTGAGCCCTCCAGTCACTCAGCATTGTCATCTCGCTGATGCGGGAGGCAGGCTTCAGGGATGTTTGGCAGTAGGCTCAATAGTTTTGCAAAGAGAACATAGCACACCAGCCAGAAGGACTCCAAATCCTCGGGTGAGTGGTGAGGAGTTAAGACTCAGCTTTGCATGCCCAAGGCTGGCTCAGCTGTCTCCAGACTCACCTGCTTCTGAGTTTGGTTCACCTAGGCCTGACCTCGGGAAGCCACCTTTAGGATCCTGAATGTCACCAGTGAACCTGAGTGTTTTAGGTGGTGAGGGAGACAGAAGAGGGAGCCGGCTGTGTCTCCAGGAGGGTCCTGTGGCAGTCAGGGGGAATGGAAGGAAAGGTCGTGCCCATCCCCTGCAGGATGAGTGTGTCCCTCCCTAGAGGTGACATGCCGGAACCCCACAGTCAGAGAAGCCGCTCATAACCCACCTAACTCTTGTTGGGCTGCCCCAGAAACTTCCAGAGAGACAAACCTGTAGATGGAGCTCACTCCTCCTCAGGCTGCCTCTGAAAATAGGAGGGTCTTCTTCCTGTGGTCAGTGGGAGAGTGAGAGCATCAGGGTCTTCCCTCAGGAAAGTACAAGAGGGTGAGGTTTTTCCTCAGAGCTTTTCCATCTTTATTAACTACTTATAATGGCCAAATGAGAGGAGGAATTAGAGATATGGCAGCTAAACTTTCTGAGCTGAAGCACATATGGTCTGACAAGGGCAAAGGTGATTGTGGGCACGATAAGACTGCCACAAAATTACTAGTTTTCTGTGGTGTGTTGAAAAAGACAGGCTGTGGAAATTCAAGCATCTAGGTGTGAGTGCCAGCCGCGTGGCCAGGAGGTGACAGAAAGTCACGGTATGAGGGTCTCAGAATGTGCTGCGGGAGCTGACACTTTCACGTCCGCATGGGCAACAATAATTGGCAAAGGGAAGAGGGGCACTGCCAGCTTTCAACAGAAAGCAATGAATTAATTTTTTTGGATAAATACTCATTTTTAGGATAATTTTTAGATTTGTTTTGGATACGCTTATTGATATAACCCAGTAGATAAAATACCTATCCTACATGTTAAATCTCACAAAGTGTAAGGAGAAGGAGTAGAGGAAATATCTGGAAACTGGCAATACGGTATGTGATGTAGAGTCAAGAATTTGACTGGCCTCGTCCCTGATTCCTGGGAGGGGGCCTCTAAGCCCTTGGAATTTCTGGGGTAACAGGAGTGTCTTATTAATTCATGGTGGGCGCCTCAGACCACACCTGAGTTTATGCTAATAAGGTAACTCACGATGGGTCCCTTGATAGTTTCAGGATGGGGCCTGGCCATGCTGGAAAGACCACCATGTGATAAGAGCACTGAGGCTTGGAGCCACGTGATGTCAGCCCAACCTCTGGGGAGGGGAGCTTGAGTGCAATCACTGTGACCAATGATTCAATCAATCACGCCTATGTAACGAAACCCCAATAAAAACTCTATTCACAGAAGCTTGGGCAAGCTTTCCTGGTTGGTAATCGTGTCGACGTGCTGGCATAGGAATTCATCATGAGGACACCAGAGCTCCACATTCAGGAGTCTCCCAGACCTGCCCTATGCAACTCTTAGTTGGGCTGGTCCTGATATGTGTCCTTTACAATAAAACTACAGGCAAATAGTGAAGATATTGCAGTTTCAGTTCCAGACCAACACAAAGTAAACAGTATCACAATAAAGTGAATCACACAAATTTTTTTATTGCCAGTGCATACAAGAGTTATGTTTACACTACACTATATCCTATACATACACCATTTCCCTGAATTCTGAGCCATCCTAGAAAATTATTGAGTCTCAGGGGCAAGTAGGAACTCTTAAATTTTTAGCCAGTCGATCAGACGTGCAGGCGGCCTGGGAAGCTCCAAGCCTGCGGCTCATGTCTGAAGAGAGGCAAGTCTTGTGGAGGAGTGTGCCCTGACCCTGGGAAACGTGACCTAACCCTGGGCAGTTAGTGTCAGAAGCGCATTGGACTGTGAAACCAATCATGTATACTCATTGGGGAAATTCACAGAAGAGTGCATTGGTCTGGGCACGTTTGTTCACGTGTCCGCCTCCCACGCATGCAAGAGGCGTCCAGTGATGGATGTTGGTTGAAAGAGTGAGTTAATCACGCGGCAGGAGGCTCACTGCCCGCTGTCTCAGCGTGAGTGTGGTCCTGCTCCTTGACCTCCCACATCAGCCCCTCCGCACCTGCACCCTGCTGAGTATCATTTGTGTCCTTGAGCTTACATGTGCCCTGGGGAGGGTGTCCCTGTCTCTGTCTGTCTGTCTGTCTCTCTCTTTACCTTTACACTGGACTCCCTCCTACATGAACTTTCATTCACTTCTCTTCACCCACGGCATGGGCCGGGAAGCTAGCCCTGGCGGTCTAGTGGTTAAGATTGGGTGCTTTCACTGCTGCAGCCAGGTTCATTTCCCGGTCAGAAAACCACACCACCGTCTGTCGGTGTCATACTGTGGGGGCTGAGCGTTCCTGTGATGTTGAAAGCTGTGCCACTAGGATTTCATATTCCAGCAGGGTCACCCATGGTAAACAGGTTCCAGTGCAGCTTCCAGACTAAGACGGACTAGGAAGCAGGACCTGGCCACCCGCTTCCAAAAAAATGGGTCATAAAAACCCTATGAAGAGCAGCAGGGCATTGTCTGACACAGCTCCAGAAGGTGACGACAGCGCAGAAGGACAGGGCAGGGTTCCTCTGCTGTCCACAGGGCGCTAGGAGTCAGAATTGACTCCAGGCCACTAACAACAACAAATGAGCCAAGAAGAACTTAGTGGCGCTTTATACCAGACGCCAAAACCAGTAGCAACACAGAACTAGAGAACTAGTTCTCTTCCCTGGAGTAGGACCTACTAGGGAGAGGGGCTGGTAGGCGTGTCTGAATGTTTGAGACACTCTTCATTTGAACTGGAAGTTTATTTTTTTATTGAGATCTAAGTGACATATAACATTATATTAGTTTTAATTGTATAACATAATGATTTGATACATGTATATATCGTGAAATGATTACTGGAATAAGTTTAGTTAATGTCCTTCACCACATATTTACACAGTTACAAATTTTTTTCTTGTGATGAGAGTTTTTAAGATCTACCCACTTAGCAACCTTCTATGTACAATGCAGTATTATTAACTGTAGTCTCCATACTGCACGTTACATCCTCATGGCTTATTCATCGTATAACCTTGTACCTTTCTCTTACTCCTGCCACCCCAGCCTCTGGCAACCATTAGTCTGCCCTCTGCATCTGTAAGTTCAGCTGTTTTTAGATTCCACATATAAGTCAGATCATACAGTATTTGTCTTTCTCTGTCTGACTTATTTCACTTATCATAATGCCCTCAAGATCCATCCGTGTTGCCGCAAATGGCAAGATTTCCTTCTTTTTTACGGCTGAATAGTATTCCATGTGTGTGTGTGTGTGTGTGTGTGTGTGTGTGTGTGCGTGTGTGTGTGTGTGTATCTCACATTTTCTTTATCCACTCATGCACTGACAAATGCTTAGGTTGTTTCCACGTCTTGGCTATTGTAAATAATGCTGCAATGACCATGGGGTTGCAGACACCTTTTTCAAGGTGGTGATTTCTTTTCCTTCAGAAAATACCCAGATGTAGGATTGCTGGATCATATGGTAGTGCTATTTTTAATTTTTTGAGGAAACTCTATACTGTTTTCCCTAGTGGCTGCACCAATTTGCATGCCCACCAGCAGTGCACAAGGCCTCTCTCCTCCTCACACCCTCGCCAGCACTGGTTACTCCTGTCTTTCTGATGGTCCCCGTTCTAACAGGTGCGTGGTGATACCTCATTGTGATTTTGATTTGCATTCCCTGATGGTTAGTGATGTTGACATCTTCTCACGTGAACTGGAACTTTAGACTGTATGACTGGGAGACTCACTTATGATAACCACGGGAACACAGGCCTTACCCCCCTCCCACCCACAAATCCCTAAACATTACAGAAAAGACATTTGTGAAATCATGAAAGCACAGGAAACTAAGAAGGATTGCTGTTAAGGATCTAGAAATTATGTCAAATCCTAGAAATCCAGAAAGCAGGCAGGGATGGGATTAGAGGAGGAAGTCACAGCCCAAAGTACAAACAAGAGAGGCCTGCTGCCAAAAGATGGAGCCCCTCCTGGTGCCCAGGCCAGGGACAGAGGCGCCAGCGCGGAGAGGGGCCTGGCGTGCCGTCGCTGTGGCTGGTTTGGGATAGCCTTGTGGGCTCACAAGCTGGGACGTTTAGACGTGAGAAGTGGACTCCCTGACAAAGAGGGAGGCCTTCAAGCTGGCGTGCCCACCTCACAGCTGCCTTCCATCCTGCAGTCAGCTGGAGTGGGCTGCGGGCCACTGACTGGCACTCCCAGACAGGCCGAGAGGAGATCCTGAGTGCTCTCTGAACCTGCCACCAGCACCAACTCATGTGGAAAAACCAACCTCATGAAAAAGAGACACCAAACTCAACCAACAGAGCTGAGAGCCACCGACACCAAGGGAAGAGCATGAACGGAAGCGGCCTTAGAGAAGTCTAATTGGTAGATGACAGAGTGGCACAGATACTAGAGGTGGGAAAAGACCCGTATCTGGCCAGGACGGCCTCGCTGCTTGCACTCTGCAGAACCTCTCCTGTCCTACCCAGTTAGGTCCCTCTGCCGTCCCTCTGCTGACCTCAGAATGCTTGCATCCTCAGGACCTGCAGGATCCACGATTTCTTCCTGCATGGGGTCCCCGCCTGTGTCTCTTTCCCCTGGGATTTGGGTTGTGACTTATTGGGCCCCAGAGCTTCCCAGATCTTTTTCCTTAAAAGCTTTTGTTGCCCTCACAGGGCCTCTCATGTCTGGAAACACATCTGGACCTTCATCAGTACTTTCTGAACCGACTGATGTAACCAGAGGATCTGCCGAGCCCGCGGCTCCACCCTGTTCACACGACCTCCAGGAGGCTCGTTCTGTCAGCCTCGTGATCTTGGAGCTGAGTGACTGAATTCACACTTTTCTGGATGTTCATTTCTAATTGATAAGCTTAGCGTGATGAAATATTTCATCTCCACTGTAATACATGTATCAGTCACAGAATTAACAGATTTCTAGAAACATCTAAAATTGGACCTAACACTGGATTAAAAAGTGGTTCTTCCAGAGAGACGAGTTGACACGCACCACTACATAATATATTGTTAGGTCACCTGGGCAAGGCAGGGTCAGGGCCTGGGGGGTCGGGGGGTGGTTTAGGCAGAGCCTAGAATTCCTTCTGACTTTGAGTTTTCTGGATGATGTATAAATCCCTTTCTGATGAATGATTCTCAGATTGTTAATATGCAAATGTAACTCCCAGGTGCTAAGTCAGCTTTCACATTAAAATGGTGACTCTGGAGTCTGGCAATGTAAACAAACAATTGTGCTGTTATTTATATTATCCCACATCTAATTCTTGGCTTTAAACACCTTTCAGCACCTAGTGTTCATATTGTTCAAGCCGGTAATTCTCCTGCTATGCTACAATCTCTTCTAAGTATGAGAATTAACTGCTGGCACCAGAGTTCCTCTTAGGATGGGAACTGTCTTGCTGAGAAAAAATGTCTTGATTAGTGCTTGAGTAGAAGATGAGCCCCACTAGGAAGGACTTGGTGTCAGGTGGCCCCATGTCCGTTGATTTCAAGGTCCCAGAGCTGCATAGCTGAAGGGGAGGACTGGGCAAGGAGAGCAGGAAGGGAAGGGAGGGCAAGGACCACCGAGTGGCACCATCCCGAGACTCCCCAAATCTTTGGGAACATCTTCTAGACACATTATTGCCTTGTGTGAGCAATTTTCTATTGTGAAAGCCAAAGAAAGAGCTGAGTTCCATGTCAAGGTAAACATGGCCCAGGACCGAGGCAGCCCGGGGGGTCAGCCAGACCCAGGGCAGAGGAGGCAGGGGACCCAAGGCCCCATCAATGAGCAGGGACCTTTAAGATATCTTGGCTTCCACCACTTCCAGAATTGGGCATTTTGAGACCATTTCGGCCTGGACAATCTCGGTTGATGTCTGGTTTAATCGGACATGTGGGCAAGAATTTGTGTACAAGGATGTTAATCACAGAATTACATATAACATTGGAAAATTGTAAACGTAAGTGTACAAAAATAGAGATCTGGTAAATAAATTGAAGGAGAGCTAAATGAGGAATAATATGTAGCCATTAAAAATTATGTCGTCAAGGGGGCTGGCCCCGTGGCCGAGTGGTTAAGTTCGCGTGCTCCGCTGCAGGCGGCCCAGTGTTTCGTTAGTTCGAATCCTGGGCGCGGACATGGCACTGCTCATCAGACCACGCTGAGGCAGCGTCCCACATGCCACAACTAGAAGAACCCACAACGAAGAATACACAACTATGTACCGGGGGGCTTTGGGGAGAAAAAGGAAAAAATAAAATCTTAAAAAAAAAAAAGAAAAATTATGTCGTCAAGGACTATTTAACGACATGGGAAAGCTCCTACTGTAATGTAAAGAAAAGAAAAAATTTCAAAATGTGACTGTTGGAATTAGTTCCTGGTTTTTTTTGATAAGTGATCTTTTCTTGAAGAAAAAGAAGATGCAAATTTTAACACAGATCATTCCAGAGTTTGAGGGATTATAAGTGACTTGTCTTTTTTTGTTTTACTTCTGCATGATTTTCAAATTCTGCATAATGAGCAAAAATATGTTACAATCAGGAGAAAGTAATGTCACTTTTGAAGCGTAGGAGTGGAGTTTGTTTGTGTGAGCTGGTTTACTTGGCAGGGACACAGGAGAGATGAGCGAGAGGGATGGGACCCTTTAGTGAGGTTTGGTCATGATTTATTTATACTAGTTTAGGTAAAGCAACATTTGTTTAGTAAAGATGAGAAGAGGTCTGACTGTTTTGAGGGGATCTCCAGTCTTGTCAGGAGAAAAAAAAAGGGAAGAAAAAAGCAGAGGAGAGAGAGAGGAACTTGAGAAAAAATATATGTAGACTCTCTTCTGAAATGGGCTTTGAACTGGTAGGTGATTTCCTTCTATTTCGCTTTTGCGTGTTCTTATTTCCCTTTTACCAGGTCAGAGAGGCGACGCTTGGATTTTGGGTGTTGGCAAGCATGCGAGGGAGAGCCTGCATGTGTATGTATGTGCGTGCGTATGCCTGTGTGTGCGGAGGGAGACAACACCTCCTTCCCATGCCCTGAGTGAACCATCTGCTCTAAGCAAGGACAAATTCTCCGCGAGACCTTGACACTCACCCTCATCTCCTATCAACCCCCACAAAGCTGAGGAAGCCACAGTTATGGTGCACAGAAGATTGTAAGTTTTCAAATCTCTCTGCCACCAGCTTGAGTTGCATGAGGCCAGGCTTGACATACTATGATCTCAAAAGTATTTGAGGAAGAAAATATACCAGACATTCTGGGTGAGCCAGATAATGCATCAGCCTCATATCTCATCCCTGGCCCAGCTTTCAAAGACGCAGCTCATTGCCTTGACGTTGACCACCGAAGACCAGGAGTCGCACTCCCAAACATCCCACAGCTACTTTTGGACACCATAACATGACTTAGAATCGAGTACAAGTTATGCCCTTGGGCCTTCACAACCCTGGCCAAGCCATGTCACCTCTTGGGGTCTCAACACCTCACCTATGTAAGGAGAGCTCAAGGCTCGGGCATTTCCAAGGTGCCTTGAAGCACTGGGAGTCTGTGATTCTTTGATTGTAGAATTTACGTACAAGAATATATGTGTGAGTATCCGGTGTGTGTGTGTGTGTGTATAACGCTTATTTGCCCAAATGGAGGACGACTAAGGGCAAAGGTGACAATTTCAATGATATTTAACCCTAGGGGGGAAAAGGAAGGAAATGTCATTGTTTGAGCAGCTCCTGACACTCTGGGGCTACTCTAGGTGCATTTACTGTGTTATCTCATTTAACTCTTACAATAACCCTACTTACTCTATGATGCTATTAGACATCGCAGAGTAACTCTGCAGTTTTAGACACCAAAGCACAGATGTGAAATGACATGCTCAAGATCATCCAGCCACTAAGAGCCACAGGTGAGGAACAGCACCCAGACTGTCCAACGCCAAAGCTGTCGATCGACCATTCAGTACATTTTGGGGACCTCGCCCTTCATGAGGGTCCTTGGTGTTGTGAGTGGGGTTAGGTCCCACTTGGACCTTGTCACTGTGGTCATTCTAGGCCCAGATGCAGCACCACTGAGCTCTCACCCCTTCTGCCACTAGGCTTGTCACCACGGCTCCTGACAATGCCCGTCAGCACTGCCTTGAGATTGGAGGAAGAGTGATCTCAGCCCACAGGCCCCCTGGAAGGGAGCCTTGTTTTGCTTGTGAATTGTGTGTTCTAGAGACTGCGCTGAAGGGTAGTGAACTGAAAACCACACTTCAGGACTCTATAATCAGCCCTCACCATGCCTGCCTGTGTTACAGGACCAACACACACCTTCCCACTGGGCGTCAGTTCACTGCTTCCCCAGGGGAGGGGCACCTCCCACTGCCCACCACCAACGGGTTGGGAGGGCTCCATGACTAAGCCAAGCTTTCAATTATTGCACTAACTGCCATGTCTAAGAATCTTCTGGTATGGGAGCAGAGTATGGGTGAGGGCCTGACAGAGCAGAGTTCCATTCTCTTGTGCTATCTACCATGACACATTGCCTCTTAAAGCTACCTTTATTCTGGAGAAAGTAAATTCCAGAAGTTTAACATATGCTGTACCATTTAGGGAGGCTAAGTTCTATTGAAAAAAGTAAACAACTAGGAAATTACCAGTTGTTCTGTTGTTATTTAGCTGTGAGACTTTTGGGCAAGCCAGCAACACTCTTTGAGCCTAGTTCCCAGCTCTGTAAAATAAAGGAATTAGGGAAGGTGACCTCTCACAGCACTTCCGTCTTAAGAGTCCGTGATTTGCCCCAGACTGTCGGCTTTAACAGGGTGCATCCCAATTCTAGAGACTGTACTTTGTTGAGTAGCTGCGTTCACCTTTCATGACTTTTCCAAGTTTACTTCCTCCTGGCATTAGCAAGTGCTCGCCTCCTTCTGTCGGTACGTGTGGTTCAATATGTGTGTGCAGCAGAGACTGAGAGCAGAGCGGATGCCAGCCACCACCTTCCAAGAGGCATCATCCTGCCTGACACAGGGGCTGCCTGCTGACCTGTTCCCACAGCTGCCGCCATTTTGCAGTCCTCCCTGGCAACCCTCACCAATGACTCGCAGGTGTTACCCACCACCAGCTCTCCCCCCACCCGCCTCTCAGACACCACCTGAAGTGTCAGCTGGCCCTGGTGCCTTAGTCATTGGGGATACTGGCACCAACTCTTCAGAGCACATTGAGCTGTTGTACCCTGGGGCCTTCAAAGGGGCCTCGCACAGATGAGTTCCCACGGGGTTGATAATCTCACCCCATTTCACAGATGGGGAACTGTGGCCGCAGGACCTCCTTGTCTTCCAAGAAGGCACAAAGGCAGGGTATCAGCCAGGGCAGAAATACAAGCTTCAGTGCTCTCCCGGAGCGATGTGAGCTTTCATAATCGGGCACACGTCTTTTTGCCTTTTGAAACTTTGTCGGATTTATACATAGCCTCCACCTTGTCCCTCTGAACTCGGCAGGGCTTGCCATCAGTCACTGGGCTGAACACCTGGAACTCTGTGGGGATTATCATTAGAAGGATGCGAGGCCAGGTGTGGTTTTGGACCAGAGACCTATTGGAATAGGGAGGATTTCTCACTTTCCAAGTTTACTCTGCTCAAGTTAAAACAATTAACCTCCTTTCCCCTTCAAACAACTGTTCTCCGCAGCTTTCTCCCAGCCAGATCCAACCCGAAGGCGCAATGTCAAAAGTGGACTCTCTCGACCCTTTGAAACCTTCAGATCAAAAGGCAGATGAGGCCTGTCCGCGGGCCCTCTTTTTGCCGTTGCTGCCCTCTCTTCCCTACTAATTTCACCTCCCCCCTCTGGACACTTAAACCTCCTAAGAGCAGAGATTTTCTCTAGTGCCCAGGTCGTGAAGAGGCTGTAGCCAATGGGAGTTTGGCCACAGTTAGGCCCTTACGCTGGGCCCCACACTCCTCTCAAGAGTTTGCCAGGCTGGCCAGCAGGGAGGGAAGGACAGCTGGCGAGGTTATTCTCCGTCACTTGGGGTCTGAGCTCTCTTAACTGATGTAGCTATTAGCACGTTCCCCTTCTGTGGCTGCAACATCTCCCAGGACAGACACACACACACTCAAAAGCTCTCGGTGATATTAATATTTTCAGGAAATCACATAGGTCCTTCTTACACTTGGCCAGCATGACTTGAATGCTTAGTTCATTCTGGGCACTGTGTTAGGTGATTTTCTTGCACTAATGATCTCATTTAATCCTCACAGCAATCAAATCCTCACAACAAACAAAATGTTAGTATGTGTGCAGGGTGAATCTAAGGCTCAAGAACTAAAGTGAATAACCCAGGTCACCCGACAGTAAGTGGCAAAGCCAGGAGCTTGCTGGCCGTCGCCTGAGACCCTCTCTGTGATGGGGGTCGAATGCTGTTGTACGGCATTGCTGACCCATGCGAGGCAGCCCTCACCAGCCCCTGGCACCTACGTGCCAGAGGGAAGCTCACACTCACCCATCTCACACCCTTTTCCTGAGGTTACAGGGAGGGACGGCAATGGCCTGCCATGCCCGGAAAACATTGCCCACTGCAGTGATGATGGGAAATAACTCATCACAGAAAATTAACTGATCGTCTTGATCTAATCCAGTGGTTTTCAAACTTGGTTACATACTAGTTAACTGGGGAGACTTTTTAAGTCCTAAAGACCAGGTTGCACCCCATACCAACTAAGGCAGCATTTAATGGGGAACTAAGCATCAGAATTTTTTAATAATATTTTAAAATTTTCAAACAATCACAAATTTAAGGAACAGTTGCAAGTGGCTAACGACGGAATGTTTGTGCCCTCCAAAATTCCTGTGTTGAAACCCTAAACTCCCATAAGACAGCATCTGGAGGTAGGGGCTTTGGGAAGTGATGAGGTCCTGAGGGTGGAGCCCTCAGGAGCGAGGTTAGTGCCCTTATAAGATGAGACATGAGAGCTTGCTTCCTCTCTCGGCTCTCTGCGTACAAGGACACAGCCTCCGCACCAGGAAAAGGGCCTTCACCAAGAACCCACCCATGCTGGCATGTTCATCTTGGGCTTCAAGCCTCCAGAAATGTGAGAAATAGATGTCTGTTGTGTAAGCTGCCCAGTCTGTAACATCTTGTTATAGCAGCCCAAAATGATTAAGACACAAGTACAAAACAAAAAACTTTTTCCTGAAACAGTTGAGGGTAATTTGCCAACTTAGTGCACCACCTTTCCCAAACACATTAGGTCTATTTCCTAAACAAGGACATTCTTCTATATAACCTCAATAAAAACCCCAAATCAGGAAATTAACATCATTACATCTCTACTAATAGAATTCTGCTAATAGAATCCTCAGACTCTATCCAAGTTTCATCAATATTGTTTTAATAATAAACAATGTTATTATTGTCCTAATGATATTCTTTACAACAAAAGGATCCAATTCAGAATCATGAGGTACAGTTTCTTTAGTCTCCTTCAGTGGAGAAAGTTCCTCAGTCTTTCTTGGACTTTCATGACCTTGACACTGTTGAAGATGATTTTGTAGAATATCCCTCAACTTGGGTTTGTCAGTAATTTCTTTATGAGTAGATTCAATTTATTCATGTTTGGCAAGAATATCACAGAAACCATGCTATGTCTTCATCGCGTCCTGTTGGGTGACTCACAATTTTGATTTGTCCCTTACTGATGACATTCACTTTGATCATTTGATTAAGATGGTGCCTGCCAGCCTTCTCCACTGTAAAGTTGCTCCTTTTCCCTTTGTAAATAACTAGCATTTCGTGATGCGAGGCAAGAGGTGAGTTGCATCCTGGGAGACTGACCAGCATTGGTTATTTTTACATCTCCCCAGGTGATCCCAAAGTGCAACCAATTTTGAGAACCTGTGGCCTAACTCCTTCTTGTGAATTAAGCGTGTGCAAAGACACAGGGGCCTTTGTGACATGGGTTAATAATAATAAGAGCTAACATGTATTAGCTAACATTTGTTGAGCCCTTATGTACCATCCACTTTATTTGCATCATCGCCATCGTTATAGCAGCTTCCAGTTATTATACATTCATTCAACAAATTTTTATTGAGCACCAACTATGGACCAAACACTGTTCTGGGTGCTAAGGATACAGCTGTGCACAAGAGAGACACAAAATCCCTTTTCTCACGGAGCCCACCCTCTAGTAGAATGCCATGTATCAAACACTGTGCTAGTTACTTTATATTCACAGTAATGACGACTATAATAGTGTTTCCTTTATTGAGCACTAACTATGGGCCAGAGCCTTAGGTCACCCTCACAACAAGATATGAGGCAGGCACTTTTATTACGCACTTATGAACCTAAGTCAGGGAAGGAAAGGCTACAAGATGGATAGAAACTCAGCCAGCACAGCATTTGATGCATTAATTATGTTCACCTCAGTCCTAGCAATGATGATTATGGATACCAAGATTTTTGGAGACTCACTGAATTAACAAAATACCACTTTACATGCATCAAGTTGGCAAAAATTAGAAAGTTGGATGCTATCAAGTGCTGGCAAGGACATGGAGAAATGGGACCTTTGAGGGTTGTTGATTGGAAATTTAGCTGGTGCTGCCATTTTGAAGAGTGTTTTCTAGATGTGTTGCCTAGATTCCAGGAAAACCATTCCTTGGTATGTGCACTAGAGAAATCAAGACACAAGTTCGCAAAGAGACGTGCACAAAGAGGCTCGGGAAGAGCTGTATGTTCAGCAGAGTTGGAGGCTACCTGGCGGCTCTCACTAGGGAAATGGACAAGAAAATAGATTACATATATTTGGTGAAAAATTTTGCAGTAGACAGAAGGAATCGCTTAGACTACATAAAACATTTATAAATCTCAAAATTATAATATTGAACCAAAAATGTAAGAAACAGAATATTTATAGCATAATAGCATTTATAAGAATTTTAAAACAATATACAAATCAATAGTGTATGTTACTGAGGATATACACGTACATATGTGCGGTGAAGGTGGATTGGAAGGAGAGGCACTAAATACACGGCTGGGTACGCAGTTAGGGGGCAGGGACAAGGGAGGGTGATGGAGTTGGAGCTGGAAGACTATGGGGGAAAATAATAACTAATTTAAAAATAGAAGAAGAGTCTTGTAGGGACAATGATAATAGCATGTTATGAATTAATGAATATTATCAATTTGATTCTGTGCCTGGGAGCAGAATAAAAGAGGAAGTAATGCCTGAAGGTTTTCCATGAACACTCCAGAAAGAAGTTCTTCACGCTCAACCGTCTTTAAACCAGTCCTCATGGAAGTGGGGTCTCTAGAACAGACCTCATCCTTCTGCATCAAATCGACCTAATGAAAACAGGCCTGCATCGCTGGGTGCTCACCCTGACCCCTACCTGAATACCGGCCCCCGGGCCCCTGGACCTTTCTTGTACCTCTTACCCATAACGATGACAGGAGGTCATGGAAAGAGGGTGGAGTTGCCCAGACCAGGAAACATAAGCTTGGGTCCTGGCTCTGCAACTTACTAGTGTGTGACCTTGAGCAAGATGTTTAACGGAACCTCATCTCTCAAAATGCAGACCACACCCGCCATTGAACGGGCTATTTGGAGAAGTAAACGAGACTGCAGGGAGAGACATGGCCACAGTGCTGTCTCACTGCCCCCTGGAGAGCCTGAGTGCTACCACAAGGCTCTTTGTCCACAATTCTAAACCCCACTCAAACAGTGGGCACCTGCTCCGGAGACTGTTAGCAAGGAGGGCTGCTCTTGCTCAGTCTCCTGACACCAGGCCGACAGGGGCAGAACTGCCATCCACACGGAAGCACCGTGGTCCTCCCCTGCCTGTGCTCCTGAGGCAGGGCAGATGGGGCGGGTGGCAAGCTCCTGGAGGAGAGTGCTGGGTGTGCGGCACTCCCCGGTGGCCCACTTGCTCCCCAGAGTGACCCAGCAGTTTCCAAGGGGTCCCAAATAACTGGGCACTTTCTCTCCTACGTTTCCCTCACAGTAAATGGCACTCTTTTTCACCCCGTCCTCAAAACCACGTCCTGGAAGTCCTCTTTGGTTCATCTTCCTCTCTGGCCTCAAGTCTAACCACCAGCTAGGTCCTGATGGTTCTACCACCGATGAGCCCCTCACAGCCTCCCCGGCCCTATCCTGGGGACCTGGCACTGCCCAGCCCTCATCGTCTTCTCCACATGGAGTCTCATCTGCCTCTCTCCTACTCCAGATTCTTCAAAGATTGCCCCAGGCATGTTCAATTCACGCCCCTTCCCCTCCCTGTCACTCGGCCCCAGTCTCACAGGATTTCTTCCTCTTCTGGGAGATTGCCAGGCCCCTCAGTTCCTCTGCTCCTGCCTTTCCCGTGTTGCGCAGGCTCTCCCGCTAACCTTTGCATGGCTGGTCCTCGTTGGCCTTTGGAGTTCAGCTCAGTAGTCATCTCTGCAGAGTGGCCCTTCTCACCTCTCACTCTAAGGCCTCCTCACCCCATTTGCGGCCTTCACAGCACTTAGCGCAATCCTACTTGGCTTTCTGGCTTGTTTAAGAACTTTGTGGACTTGCTTCCTCCAATCCTGGCAGGGTGCCTAAGATATCGCGAATCCTTGCACTGGGTTGAATCGTGTCTCCCCAAGTCTCCTGTCCACGTAGAACCTCGGGACATGACCTTATTTGGAAATAGGATCTTTGCATCTGTAGTTAAGGTAAGAATCGAGATGAGATCATACTGGATTAGGCCGGGTCCAAATCCAATGAGAGTTTCCTTGTAAGAGACAGGAAATGACACGTGGAGACACGGAGGGCCCTGTGAAGACGGAGGTTAGCATTGTGCTGTCACATGCCAAAAACAGCTGAGGCCCCCAGAAGCTGGAAGAGGCAATGAAGGATTCTCCCCTGCAGTCTCCAGAGGTGGCGTGGCCCTGTGGACCCCTCGATTTCAAACTCTGGCCTCTAGAGCTCTAGAAGGTAAGTTTCTGTTGTTGTAAACTGCGTGTTTGTAGAGGTTGCTTACAGCAGTCCCAGGACACCAATGCCACCCTCCGTAAGTATTTGCAGGATGGAGAAGTGAAGACCTGCAGATGGATATCTAAGCCCTGGGCGCAGCAGGCAAGAGCATTTGGACGTCAGTGCTGCCCCCGCAGCCTCACCTGCCCACCACACGGCTCGGCCCGACGTGCACTGCACACCCACTTGCACACATGCACGATCTCGTCTGGGACGCTCCTCCTCACTTGCCCCTGTTGTGCAAGGTGGCTCCTTCCTGGGTCTCCATGCATCAGGGCTCAGGGAAAATTCCAGATTGTCCCAGGACATTGTTAAGAAATATGCTTTTTTGGAGAAAAGAGAAGCAGACAGGCCAAGGGTCAGCAACAAAAGCATGGGTGTGGGGCCCTGACCTCCTGCAGAGAGGCACCGGAGGGCCTGGGTGCCGAAGGGTCCACGGAAGGGGAGCAGCCCTGCTCTTCTACCTTTTTACGGGGCGAGCTGAGAAAGCAACCTCTTCAGTGGAGGCCTGCACAGGCCCAACGGGAGCAAGCAGCCAGACGTGGGTGTCGGCTGTTCTCAGGAGCTGTCTGGGAAAAGTTGCAGACCCGCCGTGGGCTAGGGAGGTGGGGAATGGGGGCAATGGAGGAAGCCTCTCTCCATGGAAAGCTGAGCTGGGGTGCAGCCCGTCCTCCTGGGAGACGGGGTGGGGATTCCCAGCTAACCCTGTCCGGGCACCCAGAGCTCTGGCTCATGGTGGTGCGGTTCCGCTCCTCACAGCTCAGTCCTCAGGTGGACACTCTTATTCTCTGGGTACCAGCAGAGCACAGCCTCCTCAGGGGCCTCTCCCCGCCCTCCCAGGCCTGCTGGAGGCGCCTTCTGACGCCCGCCTCCCCCGCCCCCACCACCATGCACCTTGAGGATATCTCCAATGCAGGGCCCCAGTTGGACCTGCTCCATTTCTCTCCTCAAGTACAAGAACTTTTGTCTCAGTACTCTGGGACCCTGGTACTTTGTAGACACTTGATAAATGTCAAATAAATGAATAAGCACATGAGAAAGCTGGAAGAGAGGAATATACAGAGCACCCTGGGGGGTTTTGCTGTTTATCTGTATTTTCTATTTTTTCTACAATGCACATGTATTACTTGTATCATCTTTTGTTTGCTTTTAATAGCACTGTCTTCACGATGCCAATGATCCCCCATATCAGTGTCAGCCACCATTAGTTTTCTTTGTAAAGGGAGGGAAGAAGGCGCCACTTCACAGCTTCAGGCTTACCAGCGTGGACTGCACAGCATCCCGTCTGATCGCCACAACCCTCAGAAATGGGGATTTTTTTTTTTTTTGAAGTTTCTTTGGAACTTTATTCATTGAACTTTAATCATTCATTAAAGATTTCCAGCTGATTTTGAACAATATGCAACCAATTTTTACAGGACTTGTCTTCAAAAAGATTCAATACTGAGACAATTAGGTTGGACTCAGAAAGTCAGTTTTTCACAGATCCTAGCCTTTAAAATATGATGATAGGTTGTGAGTAGAGCACACATATGATGATGTTGAAGTATTTCTATTCAGTACCATTTTTATTCTTAAAATTTTAACTGTGGATATGTGAAAACCATTTGCAAATTTTTTTTGTTGAGGTCATAAGAGTTTATAACATTGTAAAACTTCAGATGTACATTATTATTTGTGAATTACCATATATATGTGCCCCATTACCCCTTATGACCACTCCCCAACCCTCTTCCCCTCTGGTAACCACTAATCTGTTGAGTGAAATCATGCAGTGTTTGTCTTTCTCTTTCTGGTTTATTTTGCTTAACGTCATACCCTCAAGGTCCATCTGTGTTGTGGCAAATAGGATGATTCTGTCTTTTTTTATGGTTGAGTGATACTCCATTGTATATATATACCACATCTTCTTTATCCAATCATCTGTCGATGGGCACTTAAGTAGCTTCCACATCTTGGTTATTGTGACTAATGTTGCAGTGAACATAGGGGTGCATAAGTCTTTTTGGAATGTTGATTTCAAGTTCTTTGGATAAATACCCAGTAGTGGGACAGCTGGGTCATATGATATTTCTTTCTTAATTTTTCGACAAATCTCCATAGTGTTTTCCATAGTGGCTGCACCAGTTTGCATTCCCACCAGCAGTGTACAAGGGTTCCCTTTTCTCCACAGCCTCTCCAACGTTTATTTTTTTTGTCCTGGTAATTATAGCCATTGTAACGGGTATGAGGTGATATCTCATTGTAGTTTTGAATTGCATTTCAGAAGCGGGGATTTTTACCTCTAGTTTTAGACAAAGGAACAGATTTGTTGCCATAGCATAGGGAACATATGTCTAAGCCAGGATTTTTATTTAATTGAGATGTAATTGACATAACATTGTATTAGTTTTTGGTGTACAGCATAAAGATTTGATACATGTCTACATCTGAGCTGAGATTTTCACCCAGCCTGTCGGACTCGAAGTCCAGCGAGCCTTTTTTCAGTTTCCTAATGCTGCAATAGCAAGTGATCGCAAATTTAGCAGCTTTAAGCCAAACAAATGTGTTACCTTCCAGTTCTGTTGTTTGGGGAACCAAAGTGGGTCTCCCTGGCCTGAGATCCTGGCATTGCCAGGGCTGTGATCCTTTCTGGAGTCTCTGGAGAGAATCTGTTCTCCTGCCTTTTCCAGCTTTGAGAGGCCATCCGTACCCCTTGGCTCGTGGCCTCAGCAATGGCCGGCCAAGTCTTCCTCACGTTGCATCACACTGACACTAATGCTCCTGCCTCCCTCTTCCACTCTAAAGACCCTAGTTATTCCCTTGGGCCCACTCAGATAATCCAAGGTAACCTACCTGTTTTAAGGTCAGCTGATTAACAACCTTAACCACATCGGCTGCCGTGGCTCCCCTTTGCTGTGTTAGGGGACATGTTCACAGGCTCAAGGGGTTAGGACATGGGCATCATCTTCGGGAGGCCATTCATTTTTCTTCCTACCACATCCTGGAAGCCAGATAAAATGGGAACGTCGTTATATTGCCAGGCAATATCGCTTATGGTGAAATTGTCTCTGATTGGTAAATTACATATGAACTAGGCAGAGCTATGAATCAGCTGTAAACACTTGATGTGGACGTTGTACTTTGGGCAAGGGGGGAATCCATTCCTTGCTTTTTCCAGCTTCTAGAGGTTGCCTACATTCCTTGGCTCATGGCCCCCTGCCTCCATCTTCGGAGCCAGCATCTCTCTGACCCCACGTCTATCATCATGTCTCCGTCTGACCACAGCCAGACAGTAATACCAAATGCGTTTGAACAGGCCCAGAGCAGTGCATGTCAGATGGACACAGAGAGGTAGGAGACAGGCTTACGAATTGCACAATCAATGCTTTTCTTATTGGGATGTTACAAACTGCATTCACTCAACTAACATTTATGGAGCTGCCACTGTGCTCCAGGCACTGTTGTAGGGACTAGGGACAGTCACTGAGCAGAACTGACAAGCTCCCGAGAGCTTCACTGGTTCACCATAAGGAGGTTCTCGAGTTACTTCAGTAGAAAAACCTCCCAGGATGATAAGGTACATGGCCACTGCTACAGTCTGAATATCTGGGTCCCCTGCCCCCAAAATGCATGAGTTGAAATCCTAATCCCCAATGGGACAGTGTTAGGAGGTGGGGCCTTGGCAGGTTTTATCTGCTCACAGAGACCTCTCATTATTGTTTGTTGCCTATGAAGCCATTTGAGGGCAGCCACAGGCCTGTCGCAGCTGCTGCACGTGTCTGAGCTCATGCTGTGTCTCCTGGACAGGCGGAGGAGAAAGCCCGTCTCCTCCTCTGCCTCCTCCCTCTGTGCCGCGTTTCATGACAGGAGTAGCGAGCCCCAGGGGATGAGTCCCGAGTCCTGTGTGAAAGCAGGTCCTTGTTGCAGTCTGCAGTGCTCTCCGCAGACACGCAAAGACAGGCATCAGGGATTCTCCTTATGCTCACTGTTTTTCTTGTTTCAGCTCTTTTCCCCAGACTCAAGCACCCTCCTCCCTCTACTCCAACCGGAGAGCCCCACGCCTCTTCCTTTGTCCTGCTTGCTCAGACCAGACTGTGTCTCAGCTCGATCTCAAGCCGAGACCACTGATGGTTGGCTTTATCCAGCAGACAACAGGGAGCCTCTGATGGGCTTTGAGCAGAGAAGAAACCTCATCGTTAGGAAGATTCACCTTGGCAGTAGTTCCTCAAATGGATTGGACCGGGGAGAAACTCTTCCTGCTTCCATCCTGGGGCAGATTCAGTTCCGGACAATGGCACACTGCTGCCACCTGGAGGCAGCCAGCCTCGATTACAGAAGCAGTTCGCCAAAAGATGACGGATTTCCTTCTGAAATCAAAGCTGCAAAGCGGAAAGCCACAGAGTGATTTTTAGTGCTCCCGGAAAAGTGACCTGTTTGTTTGGATAGGCCAAAAAGAACAAAGCTTCAAGGAAGTGGGTGTGCTAGGAGTGGCCTGGCCTCCCCCTCTTCCCTCGGCAGGGCTGATTTATGAGGAGGTTCTTGAGTTGCTTTAGTAATAAAATCTCCCTGGATGAGCTGGAGAGGCACCCCGGCTCCTGACTGAAATCTGTCCCACCACAGATTTGCACATCAGCGTCTGTGCCAAAGTCAAGGGTAGTCATTGCTCAGAGGAAGGACGCGGGCTCGTCTGGATCCAGTGAACGTTCGGGTGTCTGGTCTTGCTTCCTTCAGACGTCCTCACCCACACTGGACACAGCAAGTGTCTCTTGGACAGACAGTGGAGAGAGGCCGTCAGAGCTGACCTGTCAGTCTGCACAGATCCTTCCAGTACCTTCTTTTCCCTAACGGCCCTGTGACTTACAACACAACCCAGGAAGGAAGCAACAAACAGGAACCCCAGAAATTGAAGGGAAGCTGTTTTGAGAATTAGGACTCCACCTAAGTCTTTGAATGCCAGATTCCTACTGCCAGAATCCACTTAATTACATACTTCGGTATGTAATTCTTGCAATATTGTAAAATTTGTATCTCTCTTCTTTCAAAACAGAAGTAAACTATTTCTTATCAATGTACTCCAGGTGGCAAAGTAATGGGAAGTTTATTATGGCTAAATTTTCTCTTGCCATTAGCTCTGTTGCCTTCCTAATATCTAATGTTTTCTTAAGAAAGTTTTTCAGTGTAGACAAACAAGGACATTTCTCTGAGTCTTTGCCAAGACTGCACTGAACTTTTGCTTCTGGACAGATGGGAACTTACAAGCAGCCCGAGGCCAGCCCTCCTGATTTGCGCAGGAAGAGAGGAAGAGCTGGTTTACCCACTTTGTGCTCAAGCAGCCCTGTGAGGTTTATGTTGTCCTGCACATTTCAAAGGTGATGAAATAGACGTTCAGAGAATACCTTGCCCAAGGACACACAGCTGGAAAGCAGAAAAAGTAGGATTTCAGTCTTAGGGTTGCCTGACTCTAGGTCCACTTTGCTTCCTACAGCTTAAGAATTTAGGAGGAGGAAAACCCGAAGGGTTAAAGACGGCGGTGGGAGCTCTGGGGATGAAAGGAAAACGAGCCTCAGGGCCCATGTTGGGGCTACGCTGAGGGTGCCCCAGTGTTGGTGCCAGGGCAGGACAGGTGCTGGGGAAAAGGAAAGGCTGGGCCCAGGAGTGGCCACTGTCAGATTTCCGGTGGAGAAGGAATTGTTCCCAAGGTGCCTCCTCCCAGGAAGGGAATCTGCCTCCAGGACTTTCTGAAAAGCCAGTGTTGGTGCCTTGTCTCTGCCACTGTGGTTCCTGACTTCCCTAACATTCCTTTTTCCTTCTTTTTTTTCCCTCTCTCCTCCCACACCAGTCCACTTTCTTTTTCTGTTTGGCTTTACTTAATCGCGCCTATCATGGGGGAACCAGAAGACTCTTCTGCTGACTGAATTCACGAAGGCCTTTCGCTTCCTCCTTCCCACACGGGCAAAACCTATACAACGAAACCCAGGTTCACGTTCTGCCATTGGCTCCCAAGAGAGTGGAGTTAGCTTTTTCCTGTTTTTCTTTTGAACCGCTTCTTAGTTTTCCCCTCCCTCTGTTCCCCTCTCAGAGGCACTAGTGTCTAGGAGTTGAGCTCGTTGGAGGTGGTGGTGGCAGGTGTCCCCACAGAGGCAGAGATGAACTTTGAGATTGGTTACATTGAGCAAATAAGTGACTTGAGGAAGTCAGTGAATGTAGGAAGGACAATGGGAGCCAGGGTGGAGAAGGGACAGAAAGCGAAAGTGGAAGGCCTGGGGGAACCTTGAGGGGTTACTGAGGCATTAGATCATAATCGGAAGTACAATGGGAACTTGTAGTTTTTAAATGTATAAACACACAAATATATATACAGATATAGTTATGTGTGTGTGTGTATACATACTAACAAGTTCTAGCTGTCATGGAGAGGACCCAGAAACAATAACCCCTCAGTAGCAATGAGCACATGGAACATCTACTCTTGGTTTCTAAATACGATTCTCCACTGAAAGGAGTCAGAAAATGGCTAACTCCAGGGGTATAACAAAGATAAGGCGAGCCTGAAGCATCTTGAGCCAGAAAGTAAGGAGGTATTTAGAGAACAATAGGCACATGGCAAAGGGACATAGGAGCCAGCTGAGGGAGATCCCACTGGTCAAATCTGGGACAATCCAAACATCAAAGTAATATGATAGTATCAGATTTTGACTTATTAAATAAAATAGGACTCCATATTGACAAATAAATGAATAAGTAAGTAAATGAGGGGTGGTGGTGAAAGTTCTTTCTTGTGGTAAACTGCCAAGTAATCAACGTAGGAAGAATGATGGAAATAGAAAACCGCCATATGACACCGCCGCGGGATGATTTATTCGGGTAGCGGTCATCAGTGAATGCTAAGGCTGGTGAGTGGAGGTTAGTAGGACCAGGTTGTTGGTATCCTTTGAGAAAATCTCCCCCAAAATGTGTATCATTACAGAAGAGAAAGTAGTGACTTGATGGGGGAGAAATCTGGAAGACATCAACAGAACCAAGTGATCAAGATTAATGTCACCACTGATGGGACAAGATGACATCTTGTGCTGCAGTGTGAAGAGCCCAGCATCCTGGCTGTGGTATTACTGTCAAGAACGCATGACAGGGGCTGGCCCTGTGGCCGAGTGGTTAAGTTCGCGCGCTCCGCTGCAGGCGGCCCAGTGTTTCGTTGGTTCGAATCCTGGGTGCGGACATGGCACTGCTCATCAGACCACGCTGAGGCAGCATCCCACACGCCACAACTAGAAGGACCCACAACGAAGAATATACAACGCTGTACCGGGGGGCTTTGGGGAGAAAAAGGGAAAAAAATAAAAAATCTTTAAAAAAAAAAAAAAGAACACATGACAAGTTCTGACCAAAAGAGAATATCAGATGAACCAAGTCTAGGGTCATTCTACAGAATAAAAGCCTGTACTCATTAAAGCTGAAGGACATGAAAGAGAGAAATTATTCCATGGTGAAGGAGATTGAGTCCCTCTTTGCCCTCTCCTCTCATCATAAGGATGTTAGTCTACAGAATTTAGTGCCCACGCTACACCCAGGATGATCTCGTCTTGAGGTCCTTAATTACATCTGCAAAGACCCTATTTCAAAATCAAGTCATATTCTGAGGTTTCAGGTGGGCATGAACTTTGGGGGGACATTATTCAACCCACAACAGGGTTCTATCAAGAAATGCACAGTATTTAGAGGTGACAGGGCATTGTGTGTGCAGCTTGCTCTCAAATGGCTCAGAAAATGATAATGGGGATTCAAGAATGCTTTATGGGGGCCGGCCCCGTGGCCGAGAGGTTAAGTTGGCGCGCTCTGCTTCTTTGGCCCAGGGTTTCGCTGCTTCTGATCCTGGGCACCGACGTGGCACCACTTGTCAGGCCATGCTGAGATGGTGTCCCACATGCCACAACTGGAAAGACCCACAACTAAAAGTACACAACTATGTACTGGGGGGCTTTGGGCAGAAAAAGGAAAAAAAATAAAATAAAATCAAGAATCCTTTGTGTACTGTTCTTGCAACTTTCTATACACTTGAAATTATTTCAAAATAAATCGTTAAAAAAAATTTTTAAACCTGCTTTTGATATTATTTGAAGGTTTTCATGGGGGAAACATTCAGGAAAGAATAAGACAAGATGTCAAATGTTTGAGCTTCCGCAGGTCCTGCCACCATTCCTCGTCTTGTCCGAGCGCCTGGAAGACTGGGGATGGCCCTCCCTGCTGGGGTGGGAAGGAGCACGAGAATTCCCTCTCCTCTTAATGCCTTGCCTTTTTGGATTTTCTGAGTTCTTCAAGAGCTTTAAATATTCTTTTTGGGTGGATGAGATCCATTTTCATAGGGAGGTGATTTAGAATTTAGTGATGGCCCTGAGAGCATCTGCCCAAGCTGGTGAGGGAACAAGGGTGGGAGGGCTCGCCTGGTCCCAGCCTGGAGCGGCGCTGTGCTCCCTGCCGACCAGGCCTTGGTCTATGGACCGCCGTTGCCAAGTGTACTGAACACCCTCAATTTTTATTTTTAAATTTGACTTATGTTGAGCCTTTTCACTCCTACTTTGTCTTTCCCGATCTTCCTATTTATGCCAGTGAGAAATGAGAAATGTGGGGCCGGCCCCCGTGGCTGTGTGGTTAAGTTCGTGCACTCTGCTTTGGTGGCCCAGGGTTTCACCAGTTCAAATCCTGGGCACGGACGAGGCACCACTCATCAGGCCATGCTGAGGTGGCATCCCACATGCCACAACCAGAAGGGCCCACAACTAAAAAACACACAACTATGTACCAGGGGGCTTTGAGAGAAAAAGGAAAAAAAAAATGAGAAATGCAATTCCTTTTTGCCCATTACACATATTTCTACTCTCAAACTAAAATCTATCTCCCCATGTTCTTCACCTTTTACTTTAGCTAATAAAAGGGTTTCACCTTTTATTCTGCTTTAAATCTCAAACATTTTCTCTTTTGTTGTCTTTCATTACCTTTCAGATTCAGTGTGTTTATTTTGTTGCATAAATTTCACTTCATTTTTATTTCGTTTTTCTTATAATTTTTACCTTTCATCTCTCACACTCCCATTTCCCCTTTATTAGCCAACCCGAATTTTCTTTCTTTTCCTTTTCTTCCTGCCCTCATACAGTGATTGCTTTGACAGTGCTGTAGAAAAGGGTCGTCCCAGGGGTGAGGAGTTCAGAGCGGATGACATGGGGGATTGTCTTCTCACTGTCTCCAAAGCCTCCAGCCTGGCTTGCACCCGACCTGGAGGACCCTGCCAGAGTTCTTGTCCTCTGCTCGGAACCTTCATCCATTGCAGGGCTAAAACTCTCTCGGAAATCTTACTGTTTCCTTCTCACATAATCTAATCCTTTGTGTGTTAAAATCAGTGCTCTTCAATATCTAGCCAGACGTTGTTGAGTGGATCATGCTGTGACATGTCTCGTCACAGCCAGAAAGATGTGGTGAAGGAGGTGACAGTGGCCTGGCCCGGACTTGGTGACCTGTTTGGCCCTGAGTCTCAGGTAGGCACTCTGCAGAGGCACGGTCCTCAGGCCCACGGCAAGTCTTGCTTTCCTATCTGTTTCCAATCTGCTTATTTCCAAGTTGTGCCACCTCCCTTCTGGGCAGGCCATACAGGTTGCTGGGTATGTGGTCCTCCAGGCTCCCTTCCCTCCTTAGAACAGGCCTGGAAAACTGGCCAATATAGAGATTATTCTGAACAGGCTTTGAAAACAACTTCAGGGTGAACCTCTGTGTGAGGATCCATTCTGTACGTCCCAGATGCACTTGGAAGGTCATACTCAGAGAAGAATGGGAGGCCCATCTTCCCTCCAGATAGTGAGGCTTCTTTCATTCCCTGCCCCTGGCTCTCCGTCTGCCAGCCCCACATGGCCTACAGGGTATCACTAACCTTTGCCATTTCCCCTGGATGCAATACAGGTTTTGCTTTACTATCTTGGCTAATCGGGGGACGGAGGAGAGAGTTTCAAAGACTTCCTCTCTTCCTTCTTAACCACAATAGCTATTATCCTGATGGCCAAGGAACCACTGTGAGGGTAAAGCCGACACGGAGTATGTCCATTGCGACTGTACAATCAGGCTCTGGAGAAATAACCACCAGATGCATGAGTGGGCCTGTGGACTCGCTGGGAGCCAGATTTGGGCCAGAATTCCATTTACTCCCTGGTCTCCATAGGCCTCCCTTCTAACGGGGTGCCATGAACATGCTTTTTGGCTCTGAGAATGATCAATGTCATTATCCAAAGAAATAAGCACAGAATCATTGGAGAAAGACTGGGACAAACATTGCTACATACAATCGTGATGTTGCAGGGGTTTCCTCGTAAAGACCCAGCCCCTTCTTCAATCAATGGGTTCTGGGTCTGACAATTATTTCAGGTTAGTTTTACATATTTAATTAATTAATCATAATGAAAATTATGGCAGCTGCCCTCGTCCATCCTTTATTTTTCGGTTGTATAAATTGCATAATGCCCTTGTTTGGTGCCCATGTATAGTGGTGGATCTATAGTACTTCCTAAGGGAACACCATGTTCTGTGAACCATCTCCATAACGCTATGTGGGCTTGGTCCCTTAGCTGACCAAGTGAACTGGCCACTGATTTTGTCACCTGACTTCTGACAGGTAAGTGTAACCACCTGGTCCTTACTATTTTGGGATCTTATCATTCTCATTGTCATCAGCGATCCTAGTTATATAATAGCGTCTCCTACCATCAGCACTAGTCTATTGAGTACAGTTACCACTGAGCTTTTCAACAATGCTGGTGTCCCTCTCCCCCCTTCATTCCTTATCACTTTAGTAAATGGAGTGTCCTTCAGACACCTGCTTCCTACCTCCTATAGAATACAGTTGTGTGTGTGGTTTTCCAGCCTTACATAGTATGGATATACTCCAGCATGCCCACTTCTATGATTCTTTTGATCTTTTCTTCCACGTCTGGAAACAATACTTCTGGTGCATCTATTGATTTAACATGGGCCATTGCTTTCTCCAACCTTCTAGGAGCTATAGGAGCAACATATTCGCTCTGTCTCCTGAGATCCTTGCCTGAGTCTTAGGTCCTATATCCTAGGAGAATGCTCCCATATCTATAAAATTTCCCTTGCTCAACTTTATATTCCGCTCCTACATTAAAAATGTATCCAGGATTTGTTTAATCAGGTTTGATAAGACAGCAAACGGGGAAATGATTTTCATGAAGGAAGAAGTTTATACTCACAGATATGTGGAAACAGGAGGCACGGCACACCCTACAGGGCCACATGGGGAAGGAAGAGGGAGTCAGAAGAAGAAGTCAGGAGTGAGAAGGCGAGCAGGGCCCAGAGCCATTATTGCGGTTTTTGTGGGAAGGAATTATGAGGCGGGATAGGCACTTTGTGTAAGTTTAGGATTGGATAGTTTGAATAATTTGAGCAGGCTCTGGACTATAGGGATGTCCACAGCTGTCTAGCACCCAACCCTTGGATGATTAGGGCAGGAGGAATATTGGGTTGGTGTGTGAGGATTTGATAAAGGAGATGGTTGGTGGGTATGGGCTTGGGATCGGTTGGTTTGCACGAAAGGCATGCTTGCAGGTTAGTTATTTGCTCTGTCTAGGATTAACTAGCCCTGGGAGTAGCAGTCTCTCCAGGATCAAGGCCCCCAACGCCAGAGCATCAAGAATACAGAAAATAAGAAAATATAGTCAGTACACCCCCCAACCTTCCACCTTATCCCCCCTCTTTGATTCAGGCTTCTCAGAACCCAGCTCTATAATCTGCTGGCTCCCTCCAGGACATGTTGGCTAGGTCCTGCAGTGTATAGTTCCTTTTCTTCCTCAGGAGGTCCAGCATTTCCCAAGCTGGGTTATAGTGTGACTTCATGCCAGTTATTGGCCTAATGTCCAAAAGGGCAGGTGAGGGCAGACCCTAATGAGGGTGCCTGCCTTGCAGGGGAATGGCCTTTGCCATGTCTTCCAGCAAGTGGGGTGGATGCCAGCCTTTCATATGGAGGAGGCAGCCAATTCTGCAGGCTTGGAAGGTTCAGGGAATCGGGACTTTCAAGTGTATCAACCCAGATGTTCCCACTTCTTATCTCCAGATCCCATTCTTGACTAATCAGAGCCCTGACCTGGAGACGGCAGACCTACCTAGGTTGAGTGTGCAATCCCCTCGAGAGCTCTGCTCCCCTCGTTATCAACTCCTGGGCAGATCCTCCGCTTTTTCTGCCTTCTGGCTACAGGAGCTGGGGATTCCTTTCCATGCTGCCAAGAAGGCCTCTGACTTTCATACCTACCTTGTAATTTGTGTCACCACTGTCAGCCTTTCATTTTTCAAAGCATCAATTGCCCCCTGCAACACTCATCCAAATCAATTGTCCTTCTAATTCCTAGTCTCTCCATATTTCCTAAATGCCTAATATGTTTCACCTACTAGTATATTTCCTTTCACTGGTACACCATCCAAATTCACTACTGGCAGAAGTTTTAACAATTGCCCTGCTACCTTTTACCAGGGCTGATCTGTGCCCAAACTACCAGCAGTTATGAGGTCAACTTTGCAAGCCAGACAGCAGGTGGCTCAGCTGCAGAATCCCATTTCGTGTCTGCTTCTTGGACTATTCCTGGTAGCGACAGTTACAGTTTGATTCCCTGGGAAACAGACTCTGAGACGGAGATTAACATGCAGGAAGCTTATTAGAGAGTGTTTTGGGGATTAATGCTCCTGGAAAAAGGGAAGGAAATGATTAGAAGGAGAAGTTGGGTTGTGCTGTGGTCTTAACAAAGGCCTCAGCTGACCCTATAGGGAACTCTGATGCTCAGATGGTCCTTCTGAGTTGTCACGATTTGGGGAAAGGGACTTGTGCCTTTATATCCCTACAAATAATAGTCATTGGATCCAGGCTGCCCAAGGAAGAGGACATGACCTTGGACAAGGTGGCCCTTTGCAGCCAAGGGTAATTTCTGGAGAGAGCTGACAGCCGAAGGCTCTCAGCCAGCAGCACTCTCAGAGCCCTTCAGATCTGCAGGGGAATCTGGACGGAGACCATACCATCCTGCACCTCGCAATCTGGACATGATTAATCCCAACGAGCTCATTCCCACATCAAGGCGCATGCTGTCTACTTGGACATATGGTCTCTCTTTTATGATTATTTAACATTGCATCCTCTACGACAGAATTGTTTAACTTTAGGACTTTAAATACCAGGATTTTTGATGGGTCTAAAAGGCAAGGAATAGGAATGGGAGCATCATTTTCCCATAGGTAATTTTTCTAGAGACAGATGTGCTAACCTAAATGGAATATTTCTTGCACTCATTTAAGAACAGGATCTGAAGGCTCAGAATCCAGAAGGCTGGTAATTTTGCTTTGAAGTACTTGAGAGGGATTGTTGGACAACCCTACCCACCAGGATTCTATTATCAACTGGAAGCACAATGTGACACTTATTAACATTTCACGTGTGTACATATGCAAATTATTTGATAAGTTAGTTGCCATTTGAGGTTCCAAAAGTAGGTAAAAACTAAATGAAACCAGCCTTCAATCATTCTTGCTCATTTCTCTCTTTTTTTTTTTTTTACTAATATTATACCAATGTCAGTTTTTTTTAAAAAATGTTTTTGAGGTCATATTGGTTTATAACATTGTGTAATTTCAGGCTTGCATTATTATATATCAGTTTCTGAATAGACTGCTTCGTGCTCATCACCAATACTCTAGGTTTCATCCATCACCATACGTATCTGCCCCTTTACCCCTTTCACCCACCCCCTCCACTTCCTTCTTCTCTGGTAACCACTAATCTGTTCTCTTTATCCATGTGTTTATCTTCCACATTTGAGTGAAATCATATGGTGTTTGTCTTTCTCCGTCTGGCTTATTTCACTTAACATAATACCCTCAAGGTCCATCCACATTGTTGCAAATGGGGCAGTTTTGTCTTTTTTCATGGCTGAGTAGTATTCCATTGTATATATATACCACGTCTTTATCCATTCAGCAGTGGATGGGCACTTGGGTTGCTTCCACATCTTGACTATAGTGAAGAAGGCTGCAATGAACATAAGGGTGCACAGATCTCTTTGGATTGTTGATTTCACGTTCTTTGGATAAATATGCAGTAGTGGGATGGCTGGATCATATGGTATCCCCATTTTTAATTTTTTGAGAGAAGTCTCCATACTATTTTCCATAGTGGCTGCACCAGTTTGCATTCCCACCAGCAGTGTATGAGGGTTCCCTTTTCTCTGCACCCTCTCCAACACTTACTTCTTGTCTTCTTAGTTATAGCCACTCTGAAGGGAGTGTGGTGATGTCTCATTGTAATTTTGATTTGCATTGCCCTAATAATTAGTGATGTTGAACATCTTTTCATGTGCCTGTTGGCCATCCGTATATCTTCTTTGGAAAAATGTCTGTTCATATCCTCTGCCCATTTTTTTTTATCAGGTTGCTAGTCTCTTTTTGTTGAGTTGTATGAGTTCTTTGTATATTTTGGAGATTAACTGCTTGTCAGATATGTGATTTGCAAATATTTTCTCCCAGTTGGTGGGTTGTCTTTTTGTTTTGCTCCAGGTTTAAAGAGTTTTGCGGGGAGAGGTGTTTCCTTCTTGACACAGAGGGCATTTTTTAGAAAACCTTGCTCAATACAAGAGGATCATTGGCTAGGCCCTGAAGATATTTTTTCACAAGAAGCCTTTGCCAAAAAGGAATTTGCCCTGTGTTTTCATAGCCACTGATCAGAGTGTCAAGATTGCTTGGTTTCTCTGGAGCTAGACCATCTCAGGTGTGAATAAAAAGGCATTGTCTCAAGTTCAACCTAAACGCATGGGCTGGGAGGCCAGGAGGGGTCATTTTGACTCTGAGACTGAAATGATGTGTGCACAGTAGCCATAGTATGTTTGTGCTCCACAGGAATTCCAGTGTGCACAGGCAGGTTGATGTTCCGGGGTGCACAGTGGCAGTTCACATCAGTCTGGGATGTAAGGTGAACCCAAAGAGGAGAGCTGAATTTGGGGTTTTTTTTTCCATTTTGCTTGTAAGTCAGAAGAAAAATAAATCAATTTTTCAATTAAATTTTACTATAAATATCAACAGTGTAATAATAAAATATGTTTGGGTTTATCTTGTTGTCCCCACACTACCCAATGTCCTTAACAGTGAAAGGACATTAGTATTTAGAGATAAAAAAGTGAAGGGAAGCCCAGGTCATGAGTTGGACATGGGCCCCGTTTGTACGTTGTCATGTCTCTGAGGCACAGAGGCAGTTGTATTTTAGGGTGGAAAGATTCAGCAAATAAAAATACAGGTGCCCAGTTAAATTTTAATTTCAGATAAACGATGAATAATTTTTAGTGTAAGTATATCCCAGATATTGTATGGCATCCCATAGAGTATGTCCCAATAGTGCATGACATCCTGTACTTTATCTGGCAAGCTTACTGTATTTTCAAGTGAAAACTGTTGGATTATGCTGAGGGATTTTCAAGGTGAGGGGAACCAACAAGCGGCTGCCTATGACAATAAGAGGAAGGGTACTGAGCCCAAAAAACCATGAAAGGAGACGTGACAAAGAGGAAACTGAAACTGAGTTAGACAGCCAAACAAAATTGGACTGCCCAATTCAGTAAAAGTAAATTTTAAGTGGAGCTTAGATGCCAACGTAGCCCAGGAGATTTGACTTGGCCGATGACTGAGACAAAGTGCAAATAACTGCTCACAAACAGGTCCTGATTTGCAGTCCAAGAGGAGTAGGGCGCAGCGTGATGGCAAATGCCATGTTTATTTCCAGTAAGAAATGGATGATGTTAATGTTGACCTGTGGTTTTAGAATTTTGAAAGATGGAGTGAGCCTCCATTGTGAATAACTTACTCTCCATGGGGAGGTCTGGCAGAAAGATCCATTGGCCGTGGTCAAAGCAGAGCAACAGAACATCCAACGACACCTTGTGGGTCCTTGGGCCCCATGGATCAGTGCCAAGGGGCAAGTGCCCACAGGTCTTTCAAGGCAACAAATGCCGTCTCTACTTGCCCATCCAGGTAGTAAGGGAGCCTTGTGCATAAAGCTACAATCATTAAAACTGTGTACAATAGCTACAGGATTGACAGATCAAAGAAACGGTATTAAAAGTCTCTGTCACTTTCTATGGTATAATCATTTGATAAAAGTGAAGCGTAAAGTCTTCAATCAACGATAGTGGGACAGCTGAATCATCATTTGGAGAAAAATAGTCAAAGTCAATAAAGCTCTCCCTTGAAGAGGATTAACATAATTGTCTTTCACGTGGTCCTCTGAACTCCCAGAGCAGCTGTCATCGTCAACAAGGAAGCTCCAACTGCGTTTGTGTCCTGGAAGCGATTTCTAGAGGGCCCGCTCTCCCGACTGTTCTTCCCAACCAGACCTGGGGCTGCCTTTCGGCTTGATGCTTCATGAGCAGGGCGCTGACTCAGTGAAGTGGGTGGGCGAGGAGGAGAACGTAAAAGAAGCATGTAGAAATGACAGCCCTGAAGAAAGCAATCATGAAATTCAACCCAAAAATACTCAGGAAACATGAGTCTTCCTGGGCCTTCCTGGGCCAAGGTATGAACCAATGTGTACTCAAACACATCAAGCGTTTCCCTCATTTCTGAGTCCGTGAAAAGGCTCGATGGTGTCCCCAGCTCTAGATGTGACCTGGTGAATTTCTAAGACAAAATGATATTTAAAAGTGTTATTTAAAAAAAAAATTTCTTATACCTCAGCTTTTATTGTTTGCAAAGTTCCACCCCACTATGATATTTATTCGCAGACATTCAATGCATGAGAGTATGGAATCTCATTCAGAGAGTCGAGCTCTGTGACCCGGCAAGTCACTGCTGTTTCCTTGGCTTCTGTGTCTCCTAACACGTGGGAGCTGTACCAGGGACTCTCTGAGGCTGCTTTCCACGTGAGATTCTGTGATTCTAAGATCACTAAAGTGCATCGTCTGATGGCCTCGTCGGCAGTCAGAGAAGGCTGCTCAATCGCTTTATCTAAAAGAGTGTCGTTATAGTTAACATCTCTGAGTAATGTCCCCGGGTCTGGGAAAACAGAAACAAAACCCAAAAACCTTAGTAGAAATGACTTGGATCTTCCTTCTCTGAATTCTCTCTGTCCCCAGACCTGGCTGGACTTTCTGGCTCTTAGGAGTAATTCAGAAAGACCAGAGGGAGTGTTTGTACAAAGCCACAGCTCTTATATCACTAATCAGAAAAGAATAACCTTCCACTAGATTCTCCTCCTTTTTCCTCTTGCACCGAGGCCTGTTGAACTGGTTTGCCCAGCTTTGGAATTATTAGTAAATTTTTTTATTGGTTTTGAGAAGACATTCAAAGAATGGTGCCAGGATGGACTGGGAAAAACAATACAAGACCACTTTTAAGTGTAAAGAATATGTGATATACCAACTCTTTGTAAACAGAATGATTATTTGCAAGTGAACCATTCAAAAAATCATAAATCAGAGACAATATATAACTACGGAAGTACATTTAGTTTATTCAAGCATTTCCTTGGTTGCTTAAAAAACAAAGTTTGTTTTCAGGTTGGAGAACATACCACAGGTCTGACTCAGTCCTGACTCAGAGCTCCCTGACCAGTCGGCTTCCAGGGGAGAAAAAAAACCGGGCCGGTTAACGAGGAGTCACAGTGAGCTGGATTCCAGAAACCTGACTAGAGCAGCTTGCCTGCCCCACAGAAATTGTGACTTTTCTTCATCTTTCTTTTTTTTCTTTCTTTCTTTCTTTTTTTTTTTTTGTGAGGAAGATTAGCCCTGAGCTAACATCTGCTGTCAATCCTCCTCTTTTTGCTGAGGAAGACTGGCCCTGAGCTAACATCCGTGCCCATCTTCCTCTACTTTATATGTGGGACGCCTACCACAGCATGGCTCGATAAGCAGTGTTAGGTCTGCACCAGGGATCCGAACTGGCGAACCCCAGGCCGCCGAAGCGGAATGTGCACACCTAACCGCTGAGCCACAGGGCTGGCCTTTCTTTGTTTATAAATCAGTTTTTGGAGCAATTTGGGGAAAGTTTGTTCTCTGTGCCTCAATTTTCACATATCTAAAAATGGTAAAGATTCAATATTCTAATATATGTGAAATACTGACGATAGTGGCTGAAATAAAACAGCTGCTCAACCATTTGCCATTATCATTAGTTCTTCTTATTATTATTATCTTATTGAAAATCTTGCCCCAGTCTCTCTTTCTGGCCTCACTTCACTCTGCCCTCCGCTTGATGTGTCCTATATATCAGCCACACAGTGTGACCTGCATCAGGTTTTTAGGGTCACACCGTCCCTCTCACTAGAGGATATTGTATTTCTTACCATGTATGTTACACAGATTATGTCACAACCCAGTTTTCAAGGAACACATTTTTTAAAAACTAACCTTCTGAATTATTTACAAAGTCATCAGAACATGTAGGAAAAGTACATATTTCAGTAAACATAGCCAAGCAAGCAACAAAATATAATGTTTTTTACATTATATATTACACATTTGCGTAAGATATGACGCCATTCCTCCACAGGAGTCGCGGTGAATTGGAGGGTCGTGTGCGTGCGGTCATGCTGTGGGCAGCCACATTCGGCCCAAGGAGCTGGCATCTTCTCCATTGTTTTCTTGTCTTCTGAGAAAGGGGCCGACTTGTAGGTTTCACTTTGTGTTGTAGTAAGATTCTCTTCCTTTTCCTAGGGCTAATTTTCACCTAGATTGTGTTTGAGTAGTTTTTGGAGTCACACAGGGAAATACAGAGGAGAGGCAGTGAGATGATGTAAACGCGTGTGCTGGGGGACTTCAGAGGTAGTGCGGGAAGTGCCCCTCCTGAGCCCTCACAGTCATCTCCGTCAGGGAGGAGTTGACGTGGGAGCACGAGGCCTCCTGTCTCCCACGTGTAGATAAAGGACGCCACCCCTCCAACCAGAAACCCCAGTGAGCGCTGTCCTTGATTCCTTTCTCTCCCCCACGGCCCTCCGCTCAGCCTCGGAGCTGTGTTGATTCGACCTCGTGGGTTTATTTCCCACCTGTCTCTTTTCTGTGTTTATCGTTGCTGCCCTCGCCCAGATCACCTTCAATTCTCTCTTGCATAACGAAACAGTTTTCTCACAGGTCTGCCTGCGGCCGGTTGTCTGCAAACCACTTTCTGCATCCGCAAGCGCAAGTTTAATCACCTTGACTGAGCGCTTGTGGTGTCCCAGGGACTGTAGAAAACACACGGCACTCAGTCTCATAACAACCCAGTGAGGGAGCTATTGTTATTATTTCCTTTACAGATAAGGCAACTACTGAGAACTTAAGGAACTTTCCAAAGTTTCCCAGCTAGTAAGTGACGAAAGCAGGATTCAGATCAAGTCTGGCGCTCAGACACAATCAAGCACCGCATAGTACTTACCCCTTTAATAACTCTCCTTCAAAATAAAATCTAAACTCATCAATGTGGCAGACAGAGGGCTTTGCCGGTCTGCCCCTGGCTACTGTTGACCCGCATTTCCCACATCCCCCTTTTTCTGTGCCCCCGCCGGGTCGGGCGGCTTGCTGCTCCCACTCATCCATCCCCACGCCTCTGAGCCTGCGGCTTGCTCAGCTTGGAATACACTTTCCACCCTCCCACTCGCCTCCCTTTGTTATCATGACGTATGCATGTTGAGCATTTACTTGGTGGCAGGTATGTTAATTGTCCCATTTATTCATCGTCATAACTCTGTATACTCTTATTTCTGTTTTATAGAAGGGTAAAGTGAGCCTTGAGAGGTTAAATACATTTCCCACTGCCCACAGATGATGAGTCAAACCAGGTTTGTTGTGCCCAAGCTCCTGCCCAGTTACTTTAAAAAATTCTTTTTTTAGATTAAGGTACTACATAGGAAAAAATTCACTCATTTTAAGTGTGCAGTTTGATAAACTTTGATAAAGGTATGAAATCATGTGACCACCAGCACTATTAAGGTATACAATAATTCTCTCACTTTAAAGGCTTCCTTGTGCCCCCTTCATAGTTAATCCCTCTCCCTGCCCACATGCAACCACCGACCGACTTTCCATCGGCTTTCCATCACTATAGTAAAATCACCCAGTATGCAGTCTTTTGTCTTCTGTGTTTGACTTCTTTCACCCAGCCTAACGTCCGTGAAATTCACTCATATTGTTGCATACATTAACATTTGTCCCTTTTTCTTGCTGAGTGGTATTCCATAGTGTGGATACATTGGTATGGATATGTTTATCCATTCACCAACTGATGGACATCTGAGCTGCTTCCAGTGTTGGTTATTATGAATATTCATATGCACATCTTTCTGTGGACATATGTAGTTATTTCTCTTGAATAAATACCTAGGAGTAGAATTACAAGGTCATATGGTTATATGGTAAGTCCACGTTTAACTTTATAAGAGACAGTCATACTATTTTCCAAAGTGGCTGTACCATCTGGAATTCCCACCAGAGTTTTACTTCTTTTCCAATATTTATATTTTATGTCTTTTTCTTGTCTAATTATACTGCCTAGGACATTCAGTGCAATGTTAAATAGAAGTGATGAGAGCAGATATCCTGGTCTTGTCCCTGATCTTAGGTAGAAAGCATTGACATTAGCTATAGGTTTTTCACACATATTTTTAGATTGAAGAAGTTCCCTTCTCTCCCCAGTTCCCGACGGTTTTCTCATGAAAGGTTGTTGAAATATGTCACATGCTCTTTCTACCTTTATTGAAATGATCATATGGTTTTTCTCCTTTATTAGTAGTGTGAATTACATTGATTCATTTTTAGAAGTTAAACCAATCTTGCATTCCCAGGATAAATAACATTTGGTCATGATGTCTTATCCATTTTATAGACTGTTGGATTCAATTTGGTAATTTTTTTGAGGATTTTTGCATCTAAGTTCCTGAGGAATACTGGTCTGAAGTTCTCCTGTGACCTCTTCATCTGGTTTTGGAATGTAGGTAACACAAGCTTCATAAAATGACTTGTAAAGCCTTCCCTCTGTATTTCCTGAAAGAGCTCGTGTAGGATCGCTATTATCACTTCCTTATGTGTTTGGAAGAACTCATCAGTGAAGCAACCTAGACCTAGGGTTTTCTCTGTGGGAAGGTTTTTAACTATGAATTCAATTTCTTTAATTGATATACTGCCGTTCAAGTTTTCCACTTCTTCTTTGGTCAGTTCTGGTAATTTGTGTTTTCCAAGGATTTTGCCGTTTTTATCTGGATTGTCAAATTTATTGGAATAAAATTGTTTACAACATTTTCTTTTTTTATCATAAGAATGCTTAGTTTAATAATCACACTTTTACCAGGATTCCTAATTAGGTCTACTTTTTTGGAGACATCCAGATAAAAGAGGCTTTTCTCTATAGTATGCGTGTGCCTTCATATGGGCCACAGTTAGCACTTTGAATTGAATTGTACTTTTTGTACGTAGATGAAAGAGAATGGTTATAAACTCTTTAACATTTATTTATTTATTTTTATTGTGGTAACATTGGTTTATGACATTATACAAATTTCAGGTGTATATCATTATATTTCAATTTCTGTATAGATTACATCTAGTTCATCACCAAATCACTAATTACCATCCATCACCATACTCTTTCACTCCTTTTGCCCTCCCCCTCCCCAATTGCCCTCTGGATCTATCAATATAATCTCTATATCCATGTGCTTGTTTGTTGTTGTTGTTGTTTTTATCTTCCGCTTACGAGTGAAATCACATGGTATTTGACTTTCTCCATGTAACTTATTTTGCTTTGCATAGTACTCTCAAGATCCATTCATGTTGCTGCAAATGACAAGATTTCATCAGTTTTATTGCTGAGTAGTATTCCATTGTGTATATATACCATGTCGTCTTTATCCATTCATCCACTGACAGGCACCTAGGTTGTTTCCAAGTCTTAGCTATTGTGAATAATGCTTCAATGAACATAAGGGTGAATATATCTTATGCATTCATGTTTTTGTGTTCTTTGGATAAATACCCAGAAGTGGAACAGCTGGATCGTAAGGGTGTTCTATTACGAATTTTTTGAGGAATCTCCATACTGTCTTCCATAGTGGCTGTACCAGTGTACATTCCTACCAGCAGTGTATGAAGGTTCCCTTTTCTTCACATCCTCTCCAGTATTTATTTCTTCTCTTGTTAATTATAGCCATTGTGACAAGCATGAGGTGATATGTCATTGTAGTTTTGATTTGCGTTTCCCTAATAATTAGTGATATTGAACATCTTTTCATGTGCTTGTTGGCCATCTGTGTATCTTCTTTGGAAAAATGTCTGTTCAGATCATCTGCCCATTTTTTGATTGGATTTCTTGTTTTTTTGTTGTTCAGTTGTATGAACTCTTTCTATATTTTGGATATTAATGCCTTATCAGACATATGATTTGCAAATATCTTCTCCCAGTTATTAGATTTTCTTTTCATTTTGTTGATGGCTTCCTTTGCTGTGTAGGAACTTTTTAGTTTGACTTAGTCCCATTTGTTAATTTTTTCTGTTTCCCTTGCATGGTCAGACATGGTACATGAAACTAAGCTTCTAAGACCAAGGTCAAAGAGCGTACTGCCTATGTTTTCTTCTAGAATTTTTATGGTTTCAGGTCTTACATTCAAGTCTTTAATCCACTTTGAGTTAATTTTTGTGTATTGTGTAAGATAATGGTCTACTTTCATTCTTTTGCATGTGACTGTCCAGTTTTCCCAACACCATTTATTGAAGACACTTTCCTTTCTCTATTGTATGCTCTTGGCTCCCTTGGCAAAATTTAGCTGTCCATAGATGTGTGGGTTTATTTCTGGACTCTCAGTTCTATTCCACTGATCTGTGTATCTGTTTTTGTGCCAGTACCATGCTGTTTTGATTACTATGGCTTTGTAGTATATTTTGAAATCGGAGAGCATGATACCTCCAGCTTTGTTCTTGTTTCTCAGGATTTGGCTATTCAGGGTCTTTTGTTGTTCCACATAAATTTTAGTATACTTTGTTCTATTTCTGTGAAAAATGCCATTGGAATTTTGATAGGGGTTGCATTGAATCTGTAGATTACTTTGATAGTATGGACATTTAACAATATTAATTTTTCCAATCCACAGGCATGGAATATCTTTCCATTTCTGTGATTTCTTCTAACAATGTTTTATAGTTTTCAGTGTACAGATCTTTCACTTCTTTGGTTAAATTTATTCCTGGGTACTTTATTCTTTTTGTTGTGATTGCAAATGGGATTGTATTCTTAATTTTTCTTTCTGCTGTTTCATTGTTAGTGTATAGAAACACAACTAACTTTTGCATGTTGATTTTTTACCTTGCAACTTTACTGTATTTGTTATTTCTAATAGTTTTTTGGTGGATTCTTTAGGGTGTTTGTATATAAAATCATGTCATCTGCAAATAGTAATGGTTTTACTTCTCCCTTTCCAACTTGAATCCCTTTTATTTCCTTTTCTTGACTGATTTCTCTGACTAGGACTTCCAATACTATGTTAAATAAGAGTGGTGACAGTGGACATCCTTGTCTGGTTCCTGTTCTTAGAGGCATAGCTTTCAGTTTTTCTCCATTGAGAATGGCATTAGCTATGGATTTGTCATATACGGTCTTTATTATGTTGAGGTATTTTCCTTCTATACTCATTTTATTCAGTTTTTATCATAAATGGATGCTGTATCTTGTCAAATGCTTTTTTGCATCTATTGAGATGATCATGTGATTTTTATTCTTCATTTTGTTAATGTGGTCTATCATGTTGATTGATTTGCAGATGTTGAATCATCCCTGTGTCCCTGGAATAAGCTCCACTTGATCGTGGTATATGATCTTTTGAAGCATTTCTGTATTCCATTTGCTAGCGTTTTGTTGAGGATTTTTACATCTATGTTCATCATTGATATTGGCTAGTAATTTTCTTTTTTGGTGTTGTCCTTGTCTCGTTTTGGTATCAGGGTAATGTTGGTCTTGTAGAATGAGTTAGGAAGCATCTCCTCCTCTTCAATTTTCTGGAAGAGTTTGGGAATGGCAGGTATTAAGTCTTCTTTGAATGTTTGGTAGATTTCACTCGGGATGCCGTCTGGTCCTGGACTTATGCTTTTGGGGAGGTTTTGGTTACTGTTTCAATCTCCTTAGTAGGGATTGATATATTCAGATTCTCTATTTCTTCTTGTTTCAGTTTTGGAAGGTTGTGTGATTTCAAGAACTTATCCATTTCTTCTATATTATTCAATTTGTTGGCGTGTAGCTTTTCGTAGTATTCTCTTATAATCCTTTGTATTTCTGAGGTGTCCATTGTAATTTCTCTTCTTTCATTTCTTATTTTATTTATTTGAGACTTCTTTTTTTATGTGTCAGTCTAGCTAAAGGTTTGTCCATTTTTTAATCTTTTCAAAGAAACAACTCTTGGTTCCATTGATTTTTTCTTTTTTTTTTTTGGTCTCTATTTCATTGATTTCCATTCTGATTTATATTATTTCCCTCCTTCTACGGATTTTGGGCTTCAGTTGTTCTTCTTTTTCTAATTCCTTTAGGTGCTCTGTTAGATTGTTTTCTGAGATTTTTCTTGTTTGTTGAGGTAGGCCTGTATTGCTATAAACTTCCCTCTTAGTACCCTTTTGCTGTGTCTCATAAATTTTGGCATGTCATATTTTCATTTTCATTTGTCTCCAGGTTTTTTTTTTTTTTTGAGGAAGATTAGTCCTGAGCTAACATCTGCTGCCAATCATCCTCTTCTTCTGAGGAAGACTGGCCCTGAGCTAACATCCATGCCCATCTTCCTCTATTTTCTATGTGGAATGCCTGCCACAGCATGGCTTGATAAGCAGTGCAGAGGTCCACACCCCAGATCCAAACCAGTGAACCCCAGACCACCAAAGTGGAGTATGTGAACTTAACTGCTGCACCACCGGGCTGGCTTTGTCTCTAGGTATTTTTCATTTCCTTTGATTTCTTTGTTGATCTAATTGTTTTTCAGTAGCATTTTGTTTAATCTCACATTTTTGTGGCTTTTTTGATTTTCTTCCTGTAGTTGATTTCTAGTTTCATACCACTGTGGTCCAAAAAGATGCTTGGTATCATTTCAGTCTTCTTAAGTTTATTGAGACTTGTCTTGTGGTCTAACATGTGATCTCTCCTGGAGAATGTTCCATGTGCATTTGAAAAGAATGTGTATTTTGCAATTTTTAGATGGAATGTTCTGTGTATATCTACTAAGTCCATCTGGTCTAATGTGCCACTTAAGGCCAATGTTTCCTTATTGATCTTCTGTTTGGATGATCTATCCACTGATGTAAATGGAGTGTTAAAGTCTCCTACTATTGTGTTACTGTCAATTTCTCCTTTTATGTTTGTTAATGTTTGCTTTATGTATTTATGTGCTCCTATGTTGGGCACATAGATATTTACAAGTGTTAGGCACTCTTATTGGATTGTTCCCTTATCATTATGTAGTGCCCTTCTTTGTCTGTTATTAAAGTTTTTGTTTTAAAGTCTGTTTTGTCTGATATAAGTATTGCTACTCCAGCTTTCTTATCATTGTCATTTGCATAGAGTATCATTTTCCATCTCTTCGCTTTCAGTTTGTGAGTGTCTTTAAATCTGAAGAGTGTCTCTTGTATGCCCATATATATGGGTCTTGTTTTTTATCCTTCAGCCACCCTATATCTTTTGATTGGGGCATTTAGTCCATTGATGTTTAAAGTAGCTATTGATAAGTACGTACATATTGCCATTTTGTTACTTTTTTTCTAGATGTTTTGTAGTTCTTCTCTGTTCCTTTCTCCTCTTGCTCTCTTCCCTTGTGATTTGATGGCTTTCTTTAGTATTATGTTTGGATTCCTTTCTCTTTATTTTTTATGCATTTATTATAGATTTTTGGTGTGATTACTATAAGACTGATATATAATAACCCATGTAAATAGCAATCTTTACTAAGTTGATGGTCTCTTAAGTTTTACTTCTTACTAAAAGCCCTACACTTTTACTCCCCACCCACACATTTTATGTTTTTGGTATCATATTTTGCCTGTTTTATTTTTGTGTATCCCTTAACCTCTTATCAGGGAAATAGATAATTTTAGTTCTTTTGTCTTTTGACCTTCATACTAGCTTTATAGGTGGCTGATCCAATACCTTAACTATATATTTGACTTTACCAGTGATTTTTTTCTGTGATAATTTTCTTATTCCTATTTGTTGTCTTTTCTTTTCCGCTTACATAAGTCTCAACATTTCTTGTGAGGCTGGGTTAGTGATGATAAACTCCTTTAGTTTTTACTTGTCTGGAAAACTCTTATTCTCTCCTTCTATTCTGAATGATAACTTTGCCAGGTAGAATATTCTTGGCTTTGTTTTTTTTCTTTCAGCACTTTAAATATATCATAGCACTCCCTTCTAGCCTGTAAGGTTTCTGCTGAGAAGTCAGCTGATAGCCTTATGGGGTTTCCTTTGTATGTAACTTGTTGCTTTTCTCTTGCAGCTTTTAGGATTCTCTCTTTGTCTTTGACTCTTGACATTTTAATTATAATGTGTCTTGGTGTGGGCTTCTTTGGGTTCCTCTTATTTGGTACTTTCTATGCTTCCTATACTTGGATGTCTGTTTCCCTCCTGAGATTAGGGAAGTTTTCTGCTATTAGTTCTTCAAATAGGTTCTCTGCCCCTTTGTCTTTCTCTTCTCCTTCTGGGACACCTACAATACTGATGTTGTGTGCTTGATGTCATCCCAGAGGTCCCTTAGACAGTCCTCATTCTTTTTAATTCTTTTTTCTGTTCAGCTTGGGTGATTTCCTCTACTCTTTCACCCAGATTGCTGATCCCTCCTTCTGTGTGATCTACTCTGCTATTGATTCCCTCTAGTGAATTTTTCATTTCCATTATTGTATTCTTCAGTTCTCATTGATTCTTTTTTATGTTCTCCAATTCTTTGTTGAAGTTCTCATTGTGTTCATCTACCCTTCTCCCAAGATCAGTGAGCATCCTTTTGACTATTAGTTTGTACTCTTTATCAGGTAGATTGTTTATCTCTGTTTCATTTAGTTCTTTTTCTAAGGATTTGTACTGTTTCCTTTTTTGGAACATATTCCTTTGTCTCCTCATTTTGCCTACTTCTCTGTGCTCATATCTATGTATTAGGTAGATTAGCTACATCCCCCAATCTTGGACATGTGGCCTTATGTAAGAGATGCCTTATGGGGCCCAGTAACATGCTCATCTCTTATTACCCATGCCAAATGTTCCAGTAGTGTCCCCTGTTTGGGGGGACTACATATGCCCTGGCAGAGTTGCTCATATAAAAGATCTCATACATAGATGTTGTACTTATTTTTGAGATTTATACCTAAGTATTTCATTTTGGGGGATGCTAGTGTAAATGCTGCTGTGTTTTTGTTATTTCAAATTCCATTAATTGATTGCTGCTATATAGAAAAGCAATTGACTTTTGTATATTAACCTTGTATCCTACAACCTTGGTATAATTGCTTATTAGTTTCAGGAGTTTTTTTTTTTTAATCAATTCTTTCATATTTTCTACATGGATGATCATGCCATCTGCAAACAAAGACAGTTTTATTTCTTCCTTACCAGTCAATATATCTTTTATTTCCTTTTCTTGTCTTATTGCATTAGCTAAGACTTCCAATATGGTGTTAAAAAAGAGTGGTGTGTGGGGACATCCTTGCCTTGAAACTGATGCTAGTAAAAAAGCTTCTAGTTTCTCATCATTAAGTATGATGTTAGCTGTAGGGTTTTTGTAGATGGTCTTTATCAAGTTGAGAAAGTTCCTCTCTATTCATGGTTTACTGAAAGTTTTATCATGAGTAGATGTTGGATTTTGTCAAATGCTTTTTTTGCATCTATTGATCTCATTATGAGATTTTCTTCTTTAGCCTATTGATGTAATGGATTACACTAATTGATTTTCAAATGTTGACTCAGACTTGCATATCTGGGATAAATCTCAGTTGGGCATGGTATATAATTCTTTTTACACATTGTTGGATTCAATTTGCTGGTACTTTGTGGAGGAGTTTTGCATCTATGTCCATGAGAGATATTGGTCTGTACTTTTCTTTCTTAAAATGTCTTTGTCTGGTTTTGATATTAGGTTAATACTGGCCTCATAGAATGAATTATGAAGATTTGCTTTCATATTTTATGGAAAATAAAATTTTTAATGGGAAAAATAAAATATTTTATGGAAAATATCATAAAGAATTTGTATAATTTGTCTCTTAAATATTTGGTAGAATTCACCAGTGAACCCGTCTGGGCCTGGTACTTTCTGTTTTGGAAAGTTATTAACTATTGATTCAATTTTTAAAAATAGATTTAGGTCTATTCAGATTGTCTATTTTTTCTTGTGTCAGTTTTGGCAGATCCTTTCTTTCAAGGAATTGGTCCATTTCATCTAGGTTTTCAAATTTGTGGGAATAGAATTGTTCATAGTATTTGTTTATTATCATTTTAATGCCAATGGGATCTATAGTGATGGCCCCTCTTTCATTTCTGATATTAGCAATTTGTGTTCTCTCTTTTTGTTTCTTATTTAGCCTGGCTAAAGCCATATCAATTTTATTGATATTTTCAAAGAACAAGCTTTGGGGTTCTTTTTACTTTTCTCTATTGATTTCATATTTTCAATTTTATTGATTTCTGCTCTAAATCTTACTATTTCCTTTCTGCTGCTTACTTTGGATTTAATTTGTTCTTTTTCTAGTTATTTAAGGTGGAAACACAGATTCTTGATTTAAGTCTTTCTTCTTTCCTAATATATGCATTCACAGCTACAAATTTCCTTCTAAGCTCTACTTCCATTGCATCCCACAGATTTTGCTGAGTTGATTTTTCATTTTCACTTAGATCAAAATACTTTTAAATTTTTCTTGGGGTTTCTTCTTTGACCCATTTTTTTATTTAGAAATGTGTTGGTTAAACTCCACATATTTGGGGATTTTCTTGTTATCTTTCTGTTACTGATTTCTAGTTTAACTCCATTGTGGTCTGAAAGCAGACATTGTATGACTTCTATTTTTAAAAATTTGTTAAGTTGTGTTTATGGTGCCGAATGTTGTCTATCTTGGTGAATGTTCCAAGTGAGCTTGAGAAGAATGTACATTCTTCTGTTGTTAGATGAAGTAGTCTACGGAAGTCCACTATATCCAGTTGATTTATGTATTGTTGAGTTCAGCTGTGTCCTTATTGATTTTCTGCCTGCTGTATCTGTACACTTCTGATAGGGGATTTTGAAATCCCCAATTAAATAGTGGAGTCATCTATTTCTCCTTGCAGTTCTATCAGCTTTTGCCTCATGCAGTTTGACACTTTGTTGTTAGGTGCATACACATTAAGAATTGCTATGTCTTTGGGGCTGGCCCAGTGGCACAGCGGTTAAGGTCACATGTTCTGCTTCTCAGAGGCCCGAGGTTCACCGGTTCGGATCCCGGGAGTGGACATGACACTGCTTGGCACGCCATGCTGTGGTAGGCATCCCACATATAAAAAGTAGAGGAAGATGGGCACGGATGTTAGCTCAGGGCCAGGCTTCCTCAGCAAAAAGAGAGGAGGATTGGCAGTAGTTAGCTCAGGGCTAGTCTTCCTCAAAAAAAAAAAAAAAAAGAATTGCTATGTCTTCCTGGGGAATTGGCCCCTTTATCATTATGTAATGCTCCTCTTTAGCCCTAATAACATTCCTTGCTTTGAGGTCTGCTCTGTCTGAAATTAACATAGCTACTCTCACTTTATTTTTATTAGTACTAATATGGTATATCTTTTTCTACCAATTTCTTTTTAATCTATATGTGTCTTTATATTTAAAGTGGGTTTCTTACAGACTACATATAACTGGGTCTCGTTTTTGATTCACGTTGATGAGGTCTGTCTTTTATGTGGTGCATTTAGACCACTGACATTCAAAGTGATTATTGATATAGTTGGATTAATGTCTATCGTATTTGTTACTGTTTTCTACTGGTTGCCTCTAATTTTTGTTCCTATTTTTGTCTTCCACTCTTTTTCACCTTTTGTGGTTTTAATTGAGCATTTTATATGATTCCATTTTTCCCTCCTTTTTCTTAACATATCAGTTATACTTCTTTTTTAAAGTCTTTTTAGTTGTTGCCCTTTAGTTTGCAATACATATTTACAAATATTCCAACTTCACTTTCAAATAACACTACATCACTTCCTGGGTAGTGCAAGTACCTTAGAATAATGAAATAATTCTAATTCCTCCCTGCCATCCTTTGTATCATTGCTGTCATTCATTTCATTTATCTATAAGCATATATAAGCGCGCACACACACACATATACATAAGCATATATATTCAAGTATATGGTAACCCTGGTGGTTTAGTGGTTAAGATTTGGCTCTCACTGCTATGGCCCAGGTTTGTTTCCCAGTCTGGGAACCATACCACCCATCTCTCAGTTGTCATACTGTGGCAGCTGCAGGTTGCTGTGATGCTGAAAGCTATGCCACTGGTGTTTCAAACACCAGCAGGGTCACTCATGCTGGACAGGTTTCAGTGGAGCTTCCAGACTAAAAAGGACCTTCCTCCAGGTCAATTAGGCTCTGATAATATCCTAGCAGATTAGTCTCTGGTAAATAGTTTCTCCTGCGGGCAGACCATATTAAAAAGAACAGACTGCTCTGGTGTGTTTCAAGTGATTCCTTTTCCCTGCTCCCTCACAGAAGAATGAGGGCATTTTTCTCCTATATTTGCTGTGAGAACATAGTCAAGAACTTGGAAGTAAAACTCACAAAAGTGTGGGAGTCGCCTTATGATTGGGTCCCCCCAGAGTTTCTCTCCCACACTTGCCCAGGCTGAGCCTCCCGTAATGTATCAGTTACAGCTCAGATTTTCCTGCCTGCCACTGGTTCCTGCGGCAGTTTCTGCTCCCGCGTTTCTGCTCCAGTCAGTTGTGATTCTCTGTGTTTGCCTTTCTATCCGTCCAATTTTGGTGGCAGCAGTTTGCCCTGTGACCTCACTTCTCTTACAGATTTAAGAAGAGTTGTCACTTTTTCAGTTTGTTCAGCTTTTCATTTGTTGCTACAATGGAGTAAGTGGAGACTTCTAAGCTTCTTTCCTGTGGAACCAGAAAACTGAAGTCCTTGACTAGTTATTCTCACTCTTGGTCATTCTGAACTCGGCGTCCTCTGGGAAACTTCCCTGACGTTCATGCCCGGGCTGGGTGCCCCTCCGTTTGCTCTCCTAGCACCATGTGCTTCCTCCAATCTAGCAGTTCATTCATCTATCAATAAACATGGATTGGACAACCACTCTCCTAAGCACTGAGGGAATCATTGTGAATAAGAAGGCCTACAGCCTAGCGGGGAGAGAAAGACCAGACACTCAGGCAATTACTGATAATTATGGCACACGATTCAACCTTCACTGGTCAATCAAAGCTTTCCAGAGGACATGAATACAAGAACCCTGAGAAAAATGAGTTAGCCAGATGGAGAAAGCTTATTTATTTCTACATCTTTCTCTCTTTTTAGATTCTAAACTCCTGCAGGACAAGGTCCACATTCTACTCGTAACTATATTCCCCATACTCAATAATTGCTTAAGCAAGTGAATTAGTGAAATTTAATAACTGGACAATGAAAGGAAGAGCACATCAGGTTGGAGCAATAAAATCACTGAAACAAACTTTATGATGTGTTCAGGGAACCACAAACAGCGTGGCATACTTGGAGTGTGGTATCAGGGGGAACTAGAATAGGAGATGGCACCACAGCCAGCTGATGGAGGACTGCGATTGTCACATCGAGGAGTTTGCTCCGTATTCAGCAGATAATGCAGGGTTCACAAACAGTGTTGAGAGGAGAGCAGTAGGCCAGTGAGCAGAGGCGGCCATCTCTAAGCACCCACTGCTTCTTGTAGGGAGTGACCATGAGGAATTAATTCCCACAGCAGGATTTCTATCTTCCACATCTGCAGCTGAAAAGTGTTTTTAAAGTAATAATTTTAGTTTCACAACCAGAGAATGGATTAACTCTCTGCAAATGGTTAAGATCCTTGATATCCTCAGCAAGCCCCATTCTTCTGCTTGACTGATGAGGGCCACACCTGTTCCCAAGGATCACCTCTCCCAGGGTGCCAACAAGCCTTCTGCTACCCCCTAACCCTGGGAGCCCTGGGGATTACCTGGGAGTGCGAGTCTGCAAAGGCTGAGAGAGAGCTCTGAATCAGCTGAAACATCCTTGTTGTGAAAAGGGAGGATTTCCTTGGATACTTTCTCATCGCCCAAGAGGCAATGTGGGAGCCTTCGGGGAAAGAGCAGGACAATGCTGCTCAGGTGAACACGCGTCTTGGTCAGGTAGCCTTTCCTCAGCAGCCGAGGCCTCACATCTTCCCCTTCTGGGAAACTCCTAGCAGCTCTCCGAGACACAGCATCACAGTCTCCTGGCTAAGCACTTCTGCTGGTTAGAGGAGTGGTGGCTCTATAATTATATTGGCCACAAATGGAGAAGCTAAGATGCTTGTTCCTCTGGGAGAGGTTACCCAAACCTCAGATTACGCTGGGATCCAGATGATTGACATCAGCTCCTTTCCTGGATGCAGACTTTTGTCAGGACTGAGAAGTAGGGGTTTGCCAAGAGAAAGCCCAGACCCAGGGCCACACAGCTGGCCTTCTGATATGGGCGCCTGCCCAGCCCCACAGCTCAGCATCCCACCTCTCCCCTCAGCTAAGCCATTTAGTGTCACGCACAGGCCTAGGATTCATGCTGCTCTGAAGCAGGAGCACTTTAACAGCCTCGAACTCGACTCTCTGAGACCCAACACGCAGTCTGTGGTACTTGCTGTCCAGCATTGGTCCAGTCCCGGACGATGCTAACCTGACATCCGCTATGTTCCTAAGACTGACCCGCCCTCCCCGAACATGTGGTCTAGTCCTTGTCACAGGCCCCTGGAGTTTTCCTTTTTCTGGTAGCCTCCCAGAGACATCACCACCCCCATGCCTCCTGGATCTGAGGCCCTGTCCAGCCCCCTCCTGGGGAAGAGAAGGGATGGGTTAACATTTGCTGAGTGGCTTCAGCATGCCTGTCACCATTCCAGCCACCTTGTCCTCTGTCACCCCTTTATATCCTCACCACAGCTGTGCAAGGCCAGTCTAGCTCCCAATACACAGATGATGAACATCGAAGCTGCTGAAGCTTAGAGACAGTAAGGACATTTCCCCAGGTCACCAGTCTCGGAGGTGGAGGAGCAGGGGCTTGAAGCATGGTCAGTCGGGGCTGAAAGCTTAATGCCCTTCCCACTCCACCCCGGGCCTCTCAGGACTGAAGCCCAGCTCTGAACGCAGCTGAGTGTGGCCCTGAGTTGCCAGCCACCCTGCCTACTGCCCAGTTACTTCCAAATGCTGCTTGCCCAGGGCAGGCCATGGCTCTGTCCTCTCACTGGTTTGGGATCCCTCAGTGTGGTAACTTGACCTTATGTTGCCAACCAGCCTTTGGGAAAAAAGCAAACTCTGGAGTCCTGTCTAGGCTTGAAATCGACTTAGACACTTCATAGCTTGCTCTGTGACCCTGAGCAAGTTTCTTAGCTTCTCTGAACCTCGGTTTCCTCATATGTAATGTGTGATGACAAAACTTGCCTCAGTGAGTGTTTGTACAGATGCAAACCTGACTACCTTTGAAAGTCCTGAATTTAAAAGCTTCTTCCTTTGTCCGTAAGTCTGGACTCATTGTTTAAACATCTTTGTTTTAAAACTGAGTTTAAAAGAAAAAAACTGAGATGATTCTTGCAGAGGATTTCACAGATAGTATTGCTACTGAAATCACTAAATTTCATTGTACACAAAATAGGACATAATAATGCCACTCTGGCATTTATTAAGAAAGCAGCCGTTAGGCAACAAAGGCAGAGGGAAATCGTGGCGTTCTGTGAGCGTCTCTCCTAACAATGCCTCTTCTCAGCAGGGGCCTCAGCCACCACTGCTGACAATTTTCTTCAGGCTCCATCAATGTTTTTCGTTGTTTAAAGACACACATTAATTTAAAGTCTCCTCCCATTCTCTCTGTAAATTACAGCATTCAGATGAAGTGGCAGCTGCTGTAATTAAGACACAGTTAATTGCCTATCTCCTTAATTGCGATGACAGGATTCTGACAGTTTGGTAAATAAGAATTGTTTGGTTTCCTCTGGCAACTTCAGTCTCGGCTCCCCTCACGAGAGCGCTGAGTCACCCAATTCGGGAACAAAGGGCTGTGGTGGAGGGAGCGGTGCTGGGAGGGAAGCCTTGGTTTACAAGCAGCGCCCTCTCTTCCTGCAGGAACCTCCCCACGTCACCTCCCCTCCCAGGGCTTTTCTCCACGTTGATCAGTCATCGCCTGAGACTGCAAGATGGGAAGCCACAGGAGCAGGGCCTGGGCCCGGGGCCACGATTTCCTGCTGCTGCTGGGCACACGGGGGGCTCCTGCTGTCAGATGAGGAAACAGAAGCCCAGAGTTTAAACACACCACTGAAAGCCAAAGAGCTCCTGAGTGCCAGCCCAGGTCTTCGACCGCTGTCTTCCACTGTGCTTAAGGACGCTCCGCAGAGGAGAGAAAAGTGAAGGATCAAAGCAAGGGCATGGGGCGCCTTGGCTCAGAGCCCGCCTCTGCCTTTTCTGCTTGTGTCGCAGTGAGCGAGTTACTGATGTCTTCAGGCCTCATTTGCTTCGGCGGCAAAATGGATTTTGCCTTTCCCATCTCAAACATTGTGAGAATTAATAAAAAGAATCCTATAAAGTACTTCAGCAACATGTCAGACTTGTGCTAAGTGCTCAACAACTGAAAGTTACTTAGCAAGTAGGACTCTTGCTCCAAAACTGACGTCAACAAATTTTTTTGCATTCCTTTATTTTCCATAAACTTAATTTTTACTCTCGTCCCCATTCTAGGTTCCCATCTCAGGCATTTCTCTCCAGGGTCTTGCCACTTTCCAAGGACACGGTGTCAGGGAGCCAGAGTCTGATCAACGTCAGAAAAACTGGACCTAATTTTCAAAGCCCCCTAGGAGGCAAGGAGAAATATTTGCAGTTGCCTGCATGCTGTGTGGTGCTACAAAGAAAGGGAAGAGAAATGAAACAAGTTTCCACAATAGAACAGTACAAACACTCCTGTGCTAGCCTGGCTATTATTAGCACGAAAAACATGACAGTGCAATCTGATTGTGCTGTGACAGCCATGTTATTAGTCAATCCTTGCTCCCCAGAGGCCACACTAAGCTTGAGAATTAAAAAAGGATGTTAGTGACAATGACCTCTGCCTCTTTCTCAGTGCCACTGTTTTTGTATTTAAATTCCTGTCTTTTCCTTAGTATAAAGTGAAGGAAGTGTTGGTACACAATACTTAACATTTTTTTCAACAAATGAATGAATGAAGGGGAGTAAGTGGGTGGAAAAATCCTCTTTAAAAACAAGATTGCCTTTGAGGCAGGTGGTCTCGTGCTGCTGGCAGTCTGTGGGCTGGCTCTGCAGAGATGGGCTTGAACAGGACAGAAGCTCACCCTGCTCCCATCCAGAGTCCAAAGGAAAGCAGGCCAGGGTTGTTTGGGTGGCTCCAAAATCATGAGGGGCCAGCCCTCTTCAAACTTAATATTCTATCATCCTAAACGCATGGCTTCCATCGCATCACCCCAGGACTGCTCAAATCCTAGCATCTTATCTTATTTTCACCCAACAGGAAGGAGAAAGCCATGCATCTCCCTTTAAAGATATTCCCCAGAGACAGCACGAAACAATCCCAGTGCATTTACTTGGCCAGAATCAGACATACAGCCAACATGTAGACGTGATAAATGCCAGCCTGGCCACCCAGGCTGCTGACACTGGTGCAGACCTCACTGGGCAGAGGCGGCTGGCAGCCGTGATCCCAGGCAGGCCCCCGACACAGACAGCACGGCTTCCAGCCAGTTCAATGCTTTCCTAACCAACAAACCTAGATGTCGCCAGCCCGCCATCAACTTCAGACACTTTGGCTTTAAAAAACCTACTGCATTTCTCCCCTCAGAGCCTAGAATCTCTGCTGGACCAGGTTCCCTGTTGAGAGCACAACTGTTACACTCAATGCTCTATCTGTAGTCGCTTAGTCTCCATGTTGTATTTTTCTTAAACCAAATGAAAGGAAGGCTAAGAAATATAGTCTTCCGTTGAGTTCATCCTGACCTCAGCTAAAACACTGAGGATTCTATTACTGAGGAGGAGGGACAGAATGGATATTGAGGGACAAACAGCAGTCTCTGTCATACCCATAAATTGAGGAAGCTGGAGTTTAAAGTAAAAAAATGACATGAGAACTTGATGGCACCCCAGCTATCTCACCAGCCCCAAGTTTGCTGAAATCCTGAGAGGGTTTGGACTTCCTCATGTCATGACCTTGTGGGCTTCAGGCAATCTTATCCGGAGCCCAAGTGGCCCATGACCGAGTGTCGTCTGGTTCTAAATCAGTGACACCAGGGGCCCTACACACGTGCCGCCTCACAGCCAGCAGCCGCAGCACACTCGAGCCTGGGATGGCAGGAAGCATTTGTGCCCTTACCTCCCACCCACAGTTCAGCAAAGGGCACTGGACTCGCCCGGGGAGCTCTGACTGAGCTACGAAGCAGAGCTTGTCAGCTAGCAAGCAAGTGATTTTGTGTAGACACCAGGACAGAAATCAGAATTACAGCATGAACACCTAGTGTCCCGGGTACTTTGCTGAGTGCTTTATATGCCCCACAACAATCCTATGATATAGATAATAATAATATTATTATTGCCACTTTTCAAACAAAAGGAGACATTAGAACCTAGAGGTTAAGAAATAAGCCGTGGAACTAGTAAAGTGGCACAGTGAGAATCTGAACCCAGGTCTTTGGGAGACCAAATTTCTTGCTCTTAAATAACTTATGCTGTTTCTCACAAAGAAGAAAAGATACGTGCCACCTTAAAACATCAGATGTAAAAGGGCTGACACACAGGTAGACACAGTGACCAGACATATACAAGGCCAGGTGTGGAGGAGGCTCCCTCAATCCAGAATGAATGGAAATCCACCTGGCAGACAAAGGGAGAGAAGTGTTCTAGATCAAGGAAACATCACATGTAATGAGACAGCCTTCACTGATTGCAAAGTGGCTGCTGGGCTCCAGACATTGCATTCTCAATCAGGAAGAGAGGAAGTGGGGTTGAGAAAAGATGTTTCATTTATCAGTAAGGAAAATACTCCCCAGCAGACTTTTCATTACATCTCATAGGCCAGAACCAAGTCACAAGGTCACTCCGAGCTGTAAGGAAGGACAGAAAAGTCATCAAGGGCTGAGATCAACCGTGAACCATCCACTGGGGCTGGGCCTGTTGCAATCTGCGAAACTTGGGTTGTACCAGCAAAGAAGGAGTGGGGAAGAGTGGTGGGGAGGCAACCAGTAAGCTCAAGCTCACAGCCTTTCACATGAAAGTAGAGGGTGAAGAGACGACAGCACGATGAGACTAACAAGAGGAAGGACTGAAATCACTTAGTGAGATAATAGGAGTGAGGGCTGAGAGAGATGCTGGATTCTCGGGTGATTCCCAAATTTATGGCTTGGGTGACTGGAATGTCAGTGGTCTAATTAATCAGGTGGCAAAGAGTTAGGGCTGGAAGTGGGCTAATGAGATGCATTGTCTTAGGCAGCTTGGACTGCTATAACAAAGGACAGCAAACTGAATGGCTTAGACAACAGACATTTGCTTCTTGCCATTCTGGAGGCTGGAAAGTCCAAGATCAGGGCGCTGGCTGACTCGGTTCCTGGTGGGAGCTCTCTTCTTGAGTTGCAGGCGTCTGCCTTCTCGCCATGTCCTAATATGGATCTTCCACTGTTGTGCACATGGAGAGAGAGATCGCTCATGACTCATCCTCATGACCTAATCTAACCCTAATCACCTCCCAAAAGGCCCCGTCTCCAAATACACATTGAGGGTTAGGGCTGCAACATAATAATTCTGGGGTGACACAAACATTCAGTTCATAACATGCATAAAATGACTTTATGACTTAGGGGACAGTCTATTGTTTTGAGATTCTTCAGAGACTTTCCTATCTCTTACTCTGTTGGGAGGATCAAAGAAATAAAGCAAGGAAAAGCATTTTTATATCAGCCTCATCTAACAGTAAATTGTCATCATCAGTTAAATAGGAAGCCGTTGGAGTGGCTGCCTGATCCTATTTCCCCAGCTTCTATGTCCTGCTCTGTGATCCTAACCCCTGACAGATGAGCTGTGTCGTTATCACATCAATTTCAGCGCCCTGGGACGGGGAAGCCCTGCTTCTGGGGCCCCGAGATCTGCAGTGATGCCTGTCTCCTGAAGCTGGGGATTCTCATCCTTCCTCCAACTTTGCAGTCCAGTCTAATAGCCTTCCAAAAAATTAATTTTTTCATCAAGTTAATAGCAATCATTTGTGTAACTTAAAACCAAAAGAACTTTATCCAACTTCTTGGTTATGTCTTTTTTCTTTTACTTTTAGTGAGCTATAATTGATATACATCTTGGTTTGGTCTTAAAAACTATATAGTATGCCACAATACCCCAGAATGATACTCTTTCCAAAAAAGTTTACTTGGAGTCCAATCACCAGGAAATGAGAAAAAATAGACTGTGAGATATTTTACAAGATACAGACTCTCAAAGCAAGTCATTACCATGAAAAGCCAAGAAAATCATGACAGAATTATTATAGGCTAGAAGAGAACAAATGTAATGGGTGAATTTTGCTTGGCTCTTGGATCGTTAAAAAAAACAGATCAGCAGGGGCCAGCCTGGTGGCGTAGTGGCCGGGGTTCGCCGGTTCAGATGTGGGTGCAGACCTACGTACCACTTGGCAAGCCATGCTGCGGCAGGCGTCCCACAGATAAAGTAGAGGAAGACAGGCATGGATGTTAGCTCAGGGCCAGTCTTCCTCAGCGAAAAGAGGATTGGCGGCACATGTTAGCTCAGGGCTAATCTTCCTCAAAAAAAAAAAAAAAAAAAGATCAGCTTTAAAAAACACTTTTGGTTCAATTTGGACTGTATATGAGATGGTATTATAGAATTAGAGTTATTTTTCTTAAGTGAGACAACATCCTGGGGTTAATAGAAAATATCTTTATTCTTAGGAGATTCATGCTGAAATGTTTAGAGTTAAGTGTCATGATGTCTACTTTCAAATGATTGGGGAAAACAGATATGTAATATAGCAAAATATACAAAACTGGCAAGGGGCCAGCCCTGTGGCCGAGTGGTTGAGTTCGCCCGTTCCGCTTTGGAGGTCCGGGGTTTCACTGGTTCGGATCCTGGGCGCAGACATGGCACCGCTCATCAGGTCACATTGAGGCAGCGTCCCACATGCCACAACTAGAAGGACTCACAACTAAAAAAATGCAACTATGTACTGGGGGTCTTTGGGGAGAAAAAGGAAAATAAAAATCTTTAAAAAACAAGACAAAAAACTGGCAAAACTAAATGAAAGGTACGTGGATGATCATTGCATTATTCTCGCAACTTTTCTGTAAGTTTGAAATTTTTCTCAATAAAATGTCTAGGGAAAGTGTCCCATATGCAATTGTCCTGTAGGGTGGATTCACCTAGTGAGTCAGTGAGCCATCCTAGTCCATAGAGTTTCTGAGGTCTATACTGTCCCATATCATTGTAACCAACTTTTGCAAACCAACAAAGTGCTGCCACAGGTGTCACCTCTTGTGATCCTGTGCGAAGGCCCACCCTCCTGTGGTAGGTTTACTGCCCTAGTTTCCAGCCAGGGGGAAATTCTGGCGTGTGCTTGGTTCCAAATGCAGGCCAGTGCGGTAATGTGCACCTGGTGGGTTCTCCTTAAACATTGATGTAACATTTGTCCGATAAAGAGAAATTCTTAAATTGTTTCTAAGGAGTGTTAGATAACTCTGAAAATTTTGGATTTTTTAATAAGATTTCAGGATACCAGAAACTTGAGAATAATTTCTGGATCACTGGGAAGTTTTTTCCTTGTGCCGACATCTTTTAAGCCTTCTTTTAATGGAATACTCTTTAGTCACCATTCCCTCAACCTCTCTCCAACATTTGACTGGAGGCAGGCAGAGAAGGCAGGACTGCGGTTCTTTTAAAGGGAGAAGAATTTCGCCTTTGGGCTGGGCTCGTAGATAGAGTTTCCCAGGAAACGCACTCAGACAGAAATTTACATGAGGGCGTCTGCTGGGGCCGCTCCAGTAGCAACCCTTGTAAGCGAGCAAAGGAAACAGGATGTGGCAGAGGGGTCAGCTGAACTGTGAGCCACTTGCATCCAATGAGGCCCCAGCCAATGCCATGCAGAGCTCTGAGGCTGGAACGAAGTTCAGAGACGCCTCCAGCTGGGGCCAGGAGGTGGGACTTTTATGGGCCCGTGTTAACCTTCATTGCGTGTGAGCTGCTCCAGGAAGGGTGTAGTCTTGGCAGAGAAAACTTTTTTCACTTCAGGGAAATTCCTGGGGAGGGACTGAACTGTGATCTGTCAGCAGGCAGCACCTTCAGCTGGGGAAGGAGAACCTTAGTCCTAAGTGGGGTTTGGAAGTGCAGTCTGAATCTGCTGCAAAGCCCTGTCACCTCCGGGCCGGAACCCAGTCCAAGGTCACATAGGGCTTCTATTTGTCACGTCTCTTTAGTCTTTTAGTCTAGAAGAGTTTCTCAGCCTTTCTCAATCTTTCTTGACTTCATCATTTTTAAAGAGTTCGGGCCAGTTATTTTGTAGAATATTTAAGCTTGTCTAATCTTTCCTCACGATTAGATTTCAGTTTATATTCTTTTGACTCATAGTTTCTTTTCTCTCTTAGCAGGTCCAGTACCTCCCCGGCAGATTATGTTGTTACTTGGTCTAATTATTGTCTGGTGGCCAAAAGGGGAGAAGGGGGTAAATTCTGAAGGAGGGGCAGGGGCCGTCACTGCCTTGTCTCCAAGGAATCAACAAGGGAGGAACAATGACTCTTAACTGAGAGGGGTGGGCCACTTCTGCAGGCCCAGAGAATTCAGAGGAGTCTGAGTCTTCAAGGTTCTCAAGTGCGTTGACCCCTTTTTCCTCATCCCAAATCTTAGGTCGCCTCTCCTTTCCATCTATGGCCTTAACATTGGCCTGGCGAAGTTGTTGCGGTTATTCTCTGGGGCTCTGCTAGACTTGTATTTAAGAACTGAGCCTGATTTTCATCTGTTTCTGCCCTCCTGCTGCAACAAACGAGTCTCCCTGTATGCTGCATAGAGGGTCCCCTGCCTTCACATTTTGCCTAAATTCATGATTAGTCACACTCAGACATTCACTGTCTTACTACAAAACATAGATGGTACTCATCGAGAGCCATCCAATTTCAACGATCTCAGAATGACTTCTTCCTCCAACCTCTCCAACACCTGAGAAACTGCACCTGCCAGTGTGTTTCCTTCTACTCACATCCTATCCTTTGGTAACATAAGTGGAAGTCTTAACAATCTTTTCACTACAGAATGCCAGGGGCTGTCCCTGCTTCACCTGCCACCAGTGGGGAGGTGCTCCCTGACAGTCTGCCAGTAGGTGAGGGAATTCCAGAATCCAAAATCCTTGGACATCTCCCAGAACCAACTCTTTTAAATTAGCTCCACTGGGAGGTAGCCTGTGAGACTGATGCGGGGTCGGTGAGCCGAGGAGTCGAAAGAAAGATTTCTTAGACTCTTAAGATCTGGCAGTAGTGCTCTTTTATTTAGAGAATAGTGTAGCATGGGGACAGGACCCATGGGCAGTCAGAGCTTCTGCTGCCGCCGCTGGCATGGGGACAGGACCCAAGGGCAGGCAGAGCTGGTGCATGGGGACAGGACCCACGGGCAGTCAGAGCTCCTGCTGCTGCCCCGAGTTGAGGGTTAGGGCTAAATTTAAGGCATAGGTATTGATCTCTTTTTTTTTTTTAAGATTTTATTTTTTTTCCCTTTTTCTCCCCAAAGCCCCCCAGTGCATAGTTGTCTATTCTTCGTTGTGGGTCCTTCTAGTTGTGGCATGTGGGACGCTGCCTTAGCGTGGTTCGATGAGCAGTGCCATGTCTGCGCCCGGGATTCGAACCAATGAAACACTGGGCCGCCTGCAGCGGAGCTCGCGAACTTAACCACTCGGCCACGGGGCCAGCCCCAGTGAGTCATCTCTTTATGAAGACAAAGGAAAGAACATGAAAAAAAGTTAAAATAGTATCAGTGCAGGTGGGGACTGGTCATTCGGTGATCCCATGACTTTTAGACAAGAATCAAATCGGATTAAGTAAAGGTTAGAAAGGTTAGACGCCACCACCCTAAACCAGTTACATGGGATTGCCAGACAGCAACCAACTTAAGTTCTTGCCTTCCCCATTAAGAGTTTCTAGGGACAAGGTCATCTCTCTTCTTCTTCCTGGTACAGAGAGGGAGGCACCTTTTACAGATAGAGATTTACCTTACAAACGTAAATGTGTCCCAACAAGGGCAAGTTCCATTCCCCAGAGCCTCCCTCCCTGTCCCAGTTTATCGAAAGCTATCAGCCCAAAACAATCCTGATGCCAAAGAGACATATCCTGGGGTGGCCAATTTCAGGTCCCTACAAGGTCATCCCCCCTTCCTTCACAAATGCAAATGTCTCAAAAGGGCAAGCAAAATTCCAGTCCTCAGAGCCTGCTTCTCATCTGCAGTTTTAAAAGTAAGCAGCCTAAAAATCCTCATCATAAACCGTTTTAAAATTAAGCAGCCTAAAAATCCTCATCAAGACAGAGCATGGCATAGAGGTGGTTCCCTGGGGAATGCTGTCAGGAACTGTCTCTGCAATTGAACCAAGGGAGCAGGATTGCATGAGGGAGAAACTGAACTCAGACACAGCAGTTCAGCCTCAGCCAGTTGATTCCCAGGGACCACTAGAGTTGAGATGGCCCTTCACAGTTGTCCAAAGTTGTCCAGCCCCAGGGGGCTGGACCTTGGTGTCCTCATATTGACAAGTCATGGGAGGTAGGCTGCCTGCAGGTGGGAGCATAAAGTGTGGAAGACAGTTTCCTACGGCCAAGGGCAATTCTTGGAGAGAGATTCAGTTGTGAGTCACCAAGAGGCAACACACACTCTGAGCAGATACGGAAATGCCTCAGTCCTGAAGGCGGAATCTGGGTAGGACACCACAGTCTTTGCTACAGGGATCTTCATCCTCTTTGGGGCTAGAGGGCTCCTCTGTTTGAAGGGCACCTTTAGACTAGAGAGGTGGAGGAAGCCAGCAAGGGGACCAGAGGAGTGACAGGGAACCTGCCAGCTAGAGCTGACTCCATGTTCAAAGGCAGCCAGGATGAGGATGTTTCAGGAAAGTAGGTGAGGAATACTCAGCAGAGTTGCTCTCTCCTAGAATAATGTCTGGGTAACTAGAAGTCACAGCTTCTCCTGTGACAACCCTCAATGCGTAGGGATCCAAGTATACCATGGCTCCCCACCCTAATAATAGCTGTGATATATTTAATGAGCTCAAACAGTAATAGTAGTGTCTCTGGATTGAAGGATTTCAGATTATTTTAGTGTTCCTAACTATGTTTTTCCGTATTATCTGAACTATGAGGGCATGTATTATTTTAAATAGGATATTTAGAGGTTCTATGTAATGAGGATTTTTAGACTGGTTAATTTTAAAACTACAGATGAGAAGCAGGCTCTGAGGAGTGGAATTTGCTTGTCCCTTTGTTGGGAAACATTTACATTTCTAAGGGAAACCTCTATCTGTGAAGATGCCTCCCTCTCTGTGCCAGGAAGAAGGGGGATGGCCTTATCTCTAGAAACTCTTAATCAATGCCAGAGGCAAGAACTTAAGTTGTTTACTGTCTGGCAACTTCATGTAACGCACCGCCCCTCCACCCAATCCTCCTTTGTCTGTAGCTGAGGATAATATTCAAGCAGTGACTTCTGCCATTTACTCAATCCGGTTTGATTCTTATCTAAAAGTTGTGGGACCGCCAAATGGCCGGACCCTAGGGGCACTGATACCGTTTTAACTTTTTTACATATTCTTTGTCTTGCAAAGAGATGACTCACATACCTATGCCTTAAATTTAGTCTTACTCTCCACCCAACTTTGCAGCAGAAGCGGCAGCAGCAACAGCAACATACCGGGAGCAACTCTGCCTGCCCATGGGTCCTGTCCCCATGCCAGCGGTGGCAGCAGCAGCTCCCCATGCCAGCAGCATCTCTGACTGCCCGTGGGCCCTGTCCCCATGCAGCAGCCTGACTGCCCATGGGTCCTGTCCCCATGCCGGCAGCAGCAGAAGCTCTGACTGCCCATGGGTCCTGTCCCCATGCTATTCTATTCTCTAAATAAAAGAGCACTACTGCCAGATCTTAAGAGTCTAAGAAATCTTTCTTTCAACTCCTCGGCTCACCGACCCCGCATCATATGCAGATGAGGAAAGTCTCGGAGCTCTCTGATGTCACCAGGGAAGAAACATGAGATTACGAGGAGAGATGCCCCCCAGTGAGCTAACTGGGGAAGAGTTCTTTAACGAATATCCTTTGAAGCTAGAAGCTAAGACTTAGAAGAAAAGGTGATGATTTCTTCCATGGATGGTGCTCAGGATGGCCTGGCAATCTTTTGACCCTTGAGAGAGTCAAATGGCAACACAGCACTGTGAAAAGATAGACTGATGGCCTCATAACCAGATTTTACGAGATGATCTCACTAACACTTTTCTGAAAGGAACCATTAGCTCACCACTTACAAAACCCAGAGGCGAAATTCGGAGGACATTGTTAAGTAGAAGAGAACGGAGAACTATGTATGAGAGGTCAATAAGTTTCGGATAAGCTTGAGGAAATGTATATGAGCGAGCATCTTCATGCAGAAGCAGTCCCTACTGTTTAGAGGAATTTATGACTAATCCACATGACCTCGTCTACTGTGTAGATTAGTCACCATAATTTTTTATTTGAATTTTAAGTTAATGTTTTAAAATTTACTTAAATTATATTTTTATATTTTATATCTGTGGCACATATAGTATGACCCTAGTTTTCTAAAATTATTTTTGTTTATAAAGCTTAGTGTCAATCCCTTTATATGTTTAGAATGATGTCTAAACTGTTGTTCACTGATTGTGGAAAACAATAATTTTGGATTAGTGAGATTTATGTTCTTTTTTTTTTGAGGAAGATTAGCCCTGAACTAACATCTGTGACCGATCCTCCTCTTTTTGCTGAGGAAAACTGGCCCTGAGCTAACATCCATGCCCATCTTCCTCTATTTCGTATGTGGAATTCCAGCCACAGCATGGCTTAATGAGCAGTGTTAGGTCTGCACCGGGGATCCGAACCGGGTAACCCCGGGCCACCAAAGTGGAATGTGCGAACTTAACCACTGCGCCACAGGGCCGGACCCTATGTTCATTTTTTAACTTTCTTTTTTGTACTTTTTTTGTATTCCCAAGTATATTTCTATGAATAACATGGGGAGTTTTTGTTTGTTTCTTCATGAAGAATATGGGTTATTATTCTTAAAATTAAAAACGAACATATTTTAATTAAAATGTAATTCCTCCTGGGCTTCAGTGTCAGGAGGAGCTGGATTCAAATCCTAGATTGATTACAGCCTCGTTGTATGACTTCAGGCAAGTTCCTCAGCCTCTCTCAGCCTACAATTTCATGTGGATATCTTCACCTTCCGTGGTCAGGGTGGGGATGTGAGATGATATATATCGGATAGCTAACCCAATGCCTGGCACATAGAAGGTGCTTACTCAACAAATGAGAACCGTTTATCATTTCCACTAGTGTGAGCCCACTATGTCAGTTCTGTTCTTATAATTAAATTTTCCCTAGCATATCTGCTTTCAACAAAATGCTGTGTCACTAAGACTCTGGTATTAAATTATCTGTCTGTTCTATGCAGGTTAGGCTCCCATGGGAACCCCAGCCTAGTCTTTGGTCTTTCCTCAGTGCCGTCTGGAAGCTTATGGGAACGCTTTACTTTGTAGCTGCGAACATGATTTAACTAAGAGGTGTTCCTGTACGCAGGCCAGCCTGCTGTGGATAACACTCGTGTTTCGTTTCCTTTTTGGTTTTGATAAGGTTGGTTGAACGCACATTCTCGCCATTCTGCTCTCAGGTTATGACCTGCTGTTCTACAGCAGTGCTGCTATCCTGCTTTGTGGATCGGTTTGAAGTCTATTTTTAAACAGTTAAAAGCCTTCTTCGATGCCTTAATAGCAGCAGGATGGAGCCTAATCTATCTTGGGCCACGCAGAGCTGGACTCCTTTGTCCCTTGTGCCGGCCCCTGCCCCCTCGATCCACTCCCACGGAGGGCGGTACTTGCAGGTACAGCACCACCTAGATCTTTGACTTAACGCTGCCCCTGGAATAATCTTTATAGGAAAGAAAGTTCTAGTGATGAAACAGTCTGGGTTATTTGTCTACATGGTTTTCCTTTCCACACTAATTTTCACCTTTTCTTGCACATGCAGCTGCGCTCTCATAGAGACCTAAGAATCGTTGCTTTTTATGAGCCGGAGACCTGAAAGGCATTACCTAGCAAAACTGCCTAACCCACAATGCATCACAATACCCTTTGAATGATGTAAAGGGATCAAGTGCTACAACTCTGCAGGGTGCCTCTGCAGTATAGCCACCACCAGGAGGCAGCTGAAGTAACTGCTGTCTTCGGAGGACTGCTTTTAAGAACAAGGAGGCCTCCAGCTGCTGCGGCCCGAGCAGGTAACCCCAGGATGGTGCTGCTGCCGTCCCGCTCTCTCCACTCTCTTAGCGGTTGCATTACCAATAGCTGAGTGCATTTTGAATGTTCTGGAGATGGAGCTCACAATTTAAAGAAACTTTGTGGATTTTTTCTTAGAAATCAGGTATGCTTATATTAAGGTATCTGGTTCCTATGATACAAGAAGAACAAAGCTTAAAAACTGCTAACTGGATTACCAGGTTACTGAGTTGACTGATTGATTGAATCTTTCATTTATTCATTCATTCTAAAGTATGCAGAGAGCATTTCCTTGGATAGCAAACACTTTGCAAGACAGTGAGGTAGGAGAAAGACAAGGAGAGTGAAGATAGTGGCCTCCAAAACAATGTGCTTCCAACATGTAGGAACTTACATTTCAGCTGGAGAGGCAAGACTGTGCGAAACTCACATCTTGTTCTTTGAAGAATCTCTAGAGCCTTATCCAAGGCCTGGCATAAATTTGTCACTCATTAAATATTTTTTCTTTCTTTTTTTTTTCTGAGGAAGATTAGCCCTGAGCTAACATCTGCTGCCAATTCTCCTCTTTTTGCTGAGGAAGACTGGCCCTAAGCTAACACCTGTGCCCATCTTCCTCTATTTTATATGTGGGACACCTGCCACAGCATGGCTTGACAAGCAGGGATCTGAACCTGCGAACCCAGGCCAGCGAAGTGGAGTGTGCGAACTTAATCACTACACCACCAGGCTGGCCCCTCATTAAATATTTTCTTAAATGATAGAATGAGTAAATGAATTCAGAAACCAACAAACCAATGGAGAAAGCCCTTAGAACCAAAATGCATGACAGCATGAATCAGTGACTGGGAATTCAGAGATGGGCAATGGGCCTTTGGAACTCAGAACAGAGGCCTTGTAGGAGATGATGTAGGGCTGGAACAAGGCCCTGAAGAATGGGTGGAATTTAGACTAGAGAAGAAGGAAAGGAAAAGCATCCACTGACGGGGGGCGGGGGGAGGCAGGCAACCAGCCTTCCTGAACTGGGAAGAGCAGCTTCCTGAGGAAGCACAAGCAACAGGAGACCGTCAAGGGAACTCAGTTACTGAAAACCCTTCTCTACATGTTCTGTCACGACACAAGTGCTCAAAAGCTGCTGGGAGCAGTTGTCCTAGCTAGAGAGCAATCCTGCAGTCACTGAGGCTGCTGTCACACTCCTAGCCAGGGTAGACGTCCCACTGCTGAGGGGGGTCAGATCCCCCCACACCTTCTCTGCACTGTCAGGTCACTAGGGCATGGCTTTCCCCACGAACCCAACAGAATACCGATGCCACACCTCCAAGGAAAAGGGCACCCGGGGCTCGGGGTTATAAAGTACATCCAGAAAATCCACTGTTGCCATTCAGACACCAGTTTAAATGTCACTGCCCGACTAGTCCTCGAATTTCCCCAAAACTACTAGACAGGCCATGGAGTCTTGGGACCCTGACTCTAAGATCCTGCCTCTGCCCCTTCTTGGGACAGATTAACTAAATGATAACATGCTAGTTATCATTTAATTGAAGCTCAAAAGTTGATTAAACTTACCAGGTAATTACTACTGGATCCACTTGGTGTTGTACTGGGAGGACCCAACCTCTGACTTAAATGTTATTTTTAACTCTTTCCTACCCTAAAAATAGATGCCAATTTTTAGAAATGTTTTCTAGCCCTTGGAAAGCCCATGTCCTAAGGAGAGCATTTCACGTGCTTCAAATCAAGGGAGATGTTTGGGTGTTCCGAAGCAAATGTAACTTATCTGCTCTCAGAGCCTTTCCTGTGAATTCCCATGGAGGAGGGACACAGCTGCTCAGCTACCTAAAAACAACTGGTCAGAGGATTCTGTTTTAGGAACTACTGAGCTTTAATTTTATGTGGCCTCGTGCAACTCTGTGATGGATATCTGACTTCATCTCCTCCACTGTGTAAGTAGCATGAGGGCAGAACCACATAGCTTTTGCTAAATTCTCTTTCTCTACTGGCTGGTCTGGTGCAAGACGGAGGTGTGTGACCAACAATATGTGTTGAGTGGATCCGTGGCGCAGTGGCCCTGCAGCAGAAGGAGCACGGGCTCTGGAGTCAGACCCACCTGGCCTTTTCTGTTGACTAGATGTGTGACCTTACACATGTCATTAACATCTTATACAAATTCAAGATAGTCATGAACGGCTCTCAGGACTTGTGAGCACTGAATGAAGTAAGTGGGTGTCAGCTGAGGACCAGTTTGTTTCCATCCCTTTCTGGCAGAAGGTGCTTGTTCTTCTTCAAAACTGCTCTGGCTAGTTTAGTTCCCTTGCATTTCCAAATAAATTGTTGCATAAGCTTGTCTCTACCCACAAAAAGAAGTCCTGCTGGGAAGTTTGATCAGGTAAACCAGCTCTATCTGGGGAGAACTGTCATCTTTACTATGTTATCTTCCAATCCATGAACACAGTATGTGTCTCTGGTCTTCTCGATTTCTTTCATCAGCATTTTGTAGTTTTCGGCACATACAGCCTGTGCATCTGACATCTTGTTAGATTCATGCCTCATATTCCTTTCTTTTTTTCAGTGGTTGTAAATAGTTGTACTTTAAATTTTGGTCCCACTTTTTGATTTAAAGTATAGAAATATAATTATTTTCTATGTGTTGACCTTGTATCCTGTGGTCTTGTTCAATTGGTTTGGGGAGTTTATGTGTAGATTCCCAAAGATTTTACACAGACAATTGTGTTACTTACAGATAGGGACAGTTTTCTTCCTTTCCCATCTCTATGCCTTTTATTTCCTTTTCTTGTCTTATTGCACTGGCTAAGACTTCCAGCACAGTGTTGGATAGGAGTGGCAAGAGTAACATCCTTGTTTTGTTCCCGATTTTGAGAATAAATCATCCAGTCTTTCACCATTAAGTATGATGCTAGCTGTAGGTTTCTGCAGATATTCTTTATCAGGTTGAGAAAGTTCCATCATTATTTGCTAAGAAATTTTACCATAAATGTGCAGATTTTATCAGCTTTTTTGCAATGTTAATGTATTTTATAGAAATCTGATTGATCAGTAATATATTCTATAATATCAAAAAATTGCTGAGAAAATTGACAAAATAAATCTTATACATTTGTTCCTGAAGTTAGCATGTTGAATATTAACCTTGAGGAAATTTGTTGCAATGTACATCTGTTATTCATTTACTTTAGTTCACCTTCTGAATATCAGCATAATAAAAAATTCTATTGTTAAATTTTAATTTCTTTGCCTTGGGACTCTAACCAAAGTGGTTTATGGGCCAGCACTAATTAATGAAAGTGGCTAAAATCTTCCTAAGTAAGAGCCCTGAAGATGCCCAAACTTCGACTCATTCTTAGGAACATATCTTAAGAAATAATTTCAATAGAATCAAAATATATTCCTATAGATGTTCAGAATGACCAAAATGTCCAACATTAGGGGATTGGGTTTCATAAATTATGGCACATTCAGTTATCCAATAAATATTTACTATTTATTGGGCCAAAAGTTACCTTTGGCCCCAGGGATACGACAGTGAACAAAACAGATAACCCTCCTGCCCCCGTGGAGACTGCTTTCTAATGGGGTAAACAGATGTGAGCAAGAAACACAAGTAAACACACAGTATGACAGACGGTGACAAGTGTTTTGTTTGCAAACTACATTTTCTTATGTATCTTATCAAGAGATAACTACCTTGCAACGTGTGACTTGGTATCCCTTATATACATGGTAGAGGAATTCTCAAAGATGCAGAATGCGGGTCTGGAATCACTCCCAGACAAGGTCTGCTGATTACTCTGGAGCTCAGGTTTAGACCCAAAGTGACCTGTTAATATCTTCCCCTGAAAATGTTTTCGGGACATGACCAAAGCATGCAACCCATGACCAGTTTACTCCCTAGGGTGCTGATTCAGAATGTCTAGGCACTGAGCAATCACTCTGTCATCAAAGGCGCACTTGGTGTTGTCTTTGTTATGAGCACAAATGTCCTGAACGCCTTGCACCCTTCTCTCCAGCGTGTCACTTCCAATGAAGTAAAACCCCAGCAGTCACAGCTTTCTGAGTTTCAGCAAGAGCTCAGTTGTGTTTACTCAGCTTTGCTCTTTCATTCTTTCTTCCTTTCTTCTTTTTTTTACAATCCCACCAATGCCAAAGGTAAAAACACATTGTATAATGAATGGGCTCTGCGGGATAGCCAAAATATTCTGCTAAAGGGTAATCTTGTCTGAAAATTTTCACATTGCTTGAAGAACACGCTTGAAGTAAAGCAGCTCGCTGGCCTGTGGACGAGGAGTTCACGCGTGTTGACTAGAAAGGGCAGAGAGGGAGGCTGGCGCTTTGTCCAACCCTTTCTCCCTCCTGCTTCTTTCGCGCCATCCCAGTTTTGCTTTGGCTGGAGGTCTCGGTGCTCTGTGGTTGTTTCAATAGAGCACAGTTGTTAAGAAAAACGTTTCTCGATCAGGAGAGGTCCACCTCTGTTTCCTTGTACAAGTGACTTTACTCCTCAGTACATCAGTTTTCTTGTCAGTAACATGGTGATAATACTTCATAGGGTTTCTGGGAGGCTAATGTGAGTTAATACAGGTTATCTGACACATAATACATGCTTATAAATGGAAACTCATCTTTCTCTTTTCTCAAAGGTACGTCTTAGCTTACAGAACACTCAGGGCCACATTATTGCCTCACTCACCCCTCCACAGAGAGATCAAAGTCATCCATATAGAGCGTGGGTACCTCAGTCCACTTGGGTTGCTATAAGGAACCACCACAGATTGAGTGGTCTATAAACAACAGACTATCATTTCTCATGGTTCTGGAGGATGGAAGTCTAAGCTCAGGGTGCCGGTATGTTCAAGATCTGGTGAGAACCCTCTTCCAGGTTGCAGACTGCCAACTTCTTGTTGTGTCCTCACATGGCAGAAGGAAGGCAAGACAGCTCTCTGGGGTCTCTTTCATAAGAGCACCGGCCCCATTCAGAAGGACCCCACCTTCATGACCTAGTTACCTCCCAAAGGCCCCACCTCCTAACACCATCGCTTTGGGAATAGGGTTCCAACGTCTGAATTTGGGGGAGGACACTTTCAGTCCATTGCAGCAGGGAAAAGACCTGCCGGTGATCACGTGGGTCTCAGTCCAGTGTTCTCCTGCTAGACCATTGGCCATGTTTCTGCAAATCAAAGGCCCAGTTGTCTTTGTATACACATAACACATACACATAGCACAAAATTCATAAGGTGCACAAAAGGTAAACTGTAAAAGAGTAAGGCTTTCTCCCACCTCTGTCCCCCAGGCGCGCAGTTCCCCTCCCTATTGTTGACGCTTTCTCAAGCAAACATTTAGATGTCGTGGTTTTCTGTGGCAAGTCATCTCCTCTAGCAAATGAACAGATGCAATATGAAATTTTAGACTAGAAACAATACATATTATACATTTAAGTCCAGGGTCAGTACAGGAAACAGAAAGGGTTTGATATAGATAATGAGGTGCTTAAAAAATCATTGGAAGGCCTAGAGGAACAGACTCTGGGGAAAGCCTCCAGAAAGATCCTGGAAAACCGCCACAAAACTGATCCATCATGGAAAGTGTGACCTCTGCCCTAATCAGGAAGCTGGTTCCAGAACAACTGAGTTCAATAACCTACTCCCAAAGCCACCACCACTGCCACTGCAGCTCCCTCTCCATGCTCACAAAGCCGGTGTTTGAACACTGGAACACGGGGTTCAGCCAATGCCTTCAACGCAACTTCTTCTTGACATCCCTAAAGCTGGGGGTAGGACCCTGGAGTTCTGTGGTGGAAAGACATCACCCCATATCTTCACAACCTTGCTGGCCAGTAGAAAAAGTCAAAGCAGCAGGAAACGGCCTCTGTCTCCTTTGCTTGCCAAATCTCACTCCAGAACATCTGACTGGAGGAGTCTAATTCACATGCAGAACTCTAGGTGCAAGGGAGTCTGGGAAATGTGATACCCAGCCTGCAAGCTTGTGCAGTGGGAAAGCCCCCTCGGAAGGGTGAGAAAGGAGGCCGAGTGCCCGGCTGGCACAGTACTTTTTATTTTTAAAGAAAAGCATGTCTGTATGTATTGGCTTATGCTTTCCACTTTTGCCCCTTTACTAGTTTATTTCCTTCCCTACGTAGTCTAGCAGAAGACATGGATAGTCCTCTGCTATATGAGTTTTCTCACCGTGATTTCTTTCAAGACAGACTTTGTAGTACTAGACAGGACAGGTTCGGAAAGGTGTACGAACCTTCACTCGGCAATGTTTTTTTCAGAATCGCGTCCATGATGGCTGCCGTCCGGCTCCGTGAATTCATTGACCGCCGCCCAGTGATCCCACCCAGGTGACGTTCCCCCGGATGCAGACGCTGTCCGGAGCCACCGCAGGGCAGGCAGGCACCCGGGGAATTAGCATCGCTCACCTGCTGCTCTGTGATTGAGAGACCCCTGCTGCCAGAGGGATCTAGAGAAGTTTCTTTGTATTTAGGGAAAGTTGTAAAAGAAATCTCACCCTCATGGCAGAATCCAAGCAAACAGGCAACTCCACATTCCCCAAAGACTAGAAGGATATTGGATTTTTGCTTGGGGAGAAGTCTGAGGGACCCAAGGTCAAATTTTAGAGGGGACCCCTTTACTCTGCTTGAGACAAAGGAAACCACTCCCGTGCCTGGCACACGGGAGGTGACTGCACAGATGGAAACTAAGTAGGGGTTTCACTCATTCACGAAGTTCATCCATTGGCCCGAGAATAACAAGTCCTAGACATGTTTTATTGTAAGCAATATCGGATAACAATCGACAAATCCTATCCCCCTCTCCCTTCACCACTGGCTATGGGGTCTGCAGAGATTCAGAAGCTGCAAAATAGGGGTAGGAACCCTACACAGCAGGTGACTTTGGGGTCAGCCTCTTGCAGCCCCATTGGCTGTGTGGTTTTGAGCAAGCCTCGTGTTTATTTTAGTATTTAGTTATTTTTAACAGTGTTTTGTCAGCAGAGGTAAGACCTTTTGCTTCCGGGAATTACTGAAGGGGCGGTGAGTGAAGGATGCTTCACTGCAGACACTTTAGGAGCCCTCTTTGAGGGGAAGTACAGAGCCTGCCCTTACCTCACTGAAACCTCGGGAGGAGGAGGCAGGGGGAGGGAGAAGGGCGGGTCCCAGCGTTTCCTGGTCTCTCGCTCCCCACAAGCCCGTGGGCCTTGTGTGTGTGTGAGATCTATTTTGCCCCCTGTCAGGCCCCTTGACCTGTGGTCTCATCTCCTGGGGAAATGGAAACAAGCCTCCCTCGGCCGCTGCTTCCTGCGACTCAGTGGGACCAGGCCAGAGGCAGGGGCCCCGCCTGAGCCGACTGTGGGGAGCCTGCGGGTTCGGGTGGGTCACACACCGCAGGCACCAGGGCCCGCTGAGGTCCTGAGGCTGGGCTGCATTCAGTTCCCTGTACTCGTCCACACCGCTCCTAGACTAGACAGGTGCCCCGACCCTGCACGGCAGTCCCCACCGTGGAGCTGGGCTGTCTACTTTATGCCTCGCCTGCCTTTGCAACAGCAGTGAGTCCAGTCCATGAGCAAGTTCCTCAATTCCGCCTCCAGGATGTGTCTCCTGTCGGAATGCGCTTCCCTGGCTCCAGTGTCACCCCTTGGTCCAGACCACCATTGCCTCTCCCCTGCTCACCCTCAGCGACCACCTCTCTTGTCCTACAGTCCATTCTCCAGATTGGGCGTCATAAAATGTGAATTGCATCAAAGACCTCCGTTGCATGAAACCCTGCAATCATTGCATTTTCTGTAAAATCCCAACTCCTTGCTGGGCCTACAGAGCGCTGGGTGAACCGGGCCTGGCTGCCCCTCCTGGCTTCTCCCAGCTCTTCGCTTTGTTCAGTAGGTACCCTCCTCCATACCTCAGGGCTTTGGGATGTGATCCTGCTCCCTGGATGTCTCCCTTCCCCCACCTCAGGCCCCTGTCCCACTAGCTCCCTTCCCCCCCAACCAGATGTGTCAGTTCTGTGGTCAGCTGCTCACAGAGCCGTTCCCTGACCATCCGGCTAGAGGAATCTTTGCCTCTGCCCTCCTCTCCACCTCCGTTATTCTCCATCTCACACCCTTTTTGGTGTTCTTTCTGGCCCTTATCACAACTTCCAATTACTTTGTTTGTTTCCTGTCTGTCTCAGCCACTGGAATAATAGCGAACACTGGCGCAGCTCTTACTGCGTGGCAGGCACTGATCTAGGTGTGCGTTGACTCGTTTAACTCTCAGGGCAGCTGTGAGATCCAGAGGAGGAGACTGAGACACAGACTGGTTAAGTGACTCCCAAGATCCCACAAGCCAGTAAGTAACGGGCAGAGGCAGTATTGACCCAACGGGTGTGGCTCCAGCATCGGTGCCCTGGATCCCTGCACTTCACTGCATCTCTAAGTTAGCTCCCCTGGGGGCTTGCCTCCCTCGGCAACCCACATCCTAACCTCCGCCCAGTAGATGGCCACATGTGGTGGGCCCTTTATGCAACTTTGTTGAAAAACTGAAAATGAATGAGTCAACGAGAAACGATGATTCTGTCATTTACTTGCGGCTTGGCCTCCTGGTGCCCGCCCGCGCCTGCAGAACGCCTGCCCTGCTTTCACACAAGCATGTATCCAGTTCATCCTTGAATGCCTAACCCTTGGGGCTATCCTAGGGAAACTGAGTTACAACCAGTAGGGGCCCCTAATAAAATTAAATAGTAAATGGTTCACAGAATTCTCATAATAAAAATTATATTGTGGGGCCAGCCCTGTGGCATAGTGGTTAAGTTCGACATGCTCTGCTTTGGCGGCCTGGGTTCACAGGTTTGGTTCCTGGGTGCACACCTACACCACTCGGCAGCCATGCTGTGGCAGCAACCCCATACAACACAGAGGAAGATTGGCACAGATGTTAGCTCAGGGCAAATCTTCATCAGCAAAAAAAAAAGCATTATATTAGATGGAACTGGTGCCATCCCCAAGCTACAGGCCTGTCCCTGAGGCACAGGGCTGGTTGTTGTGTTGGTTTGTGGAGCCCAGGATGCTCTTGAAAAGACCACTTGAGGTGAACTACACTCGATGTGGCATGGAATTTGTGTTGGACTTAAATGGATTTTAAAAACATTGATTGAAGCCGTCTCTGGGAGATCAAAAGGCAGCGGTGGGGTCAGTGCATCCTAGAATGATGGCGACACCTAACACAGATGGGATGTTTTAGTCACCAAATATGTTCACAGATGTCTCCTGGACGCCCATGTAATAATGGGTGGAGACGATAGTGTCACCCCTACTTTACTGATGAGGAACTGAGGCTCCGCTCTTCCTTAAGGAGCCACTGTGGAGCCAGGGGGTCTGGGAGACGAGAGCATGGGCCTGGTTGTCCCCCATCTTGTGTACTTATCCGTTCACGTCCTGACTAAGTTACTGATTCCCCCTGAGCCTCAGTTTCCTGAGTGGACAGCACTCACAGACTGTCGGTGATTCGTTAGTTGTCTAAAGCTGGTTTTCCCTACCACGTTAGGAACTCCCGGGTGGAAAGACAGTACTTGTCATCACTGTATCCACAGCACATGGCGGACACGTGTGAGCCTGCAGCGAGAGCTTGTTTTATGGAATTGAAAGCAGCTTCCGGCTAACACTGCCGCGTCTATTTCGTTTCCTGTTCTCTTGGTACACAACGTCTACTTCCTGTCTGCCTGGAAGCGAGAGAATCACAGAGTTCAAACCAAAACAGCACTGAACTCTTCTGAAGAAAAGCCATCGTGTATACACACACGTGAATCTGGATGCAGTGTGGAGCTTAGAGAACTGGGCTTGACTCATGGCTCTGGCATTTACTAGCCAGGTGATGTTAGAAAGTCCACTTAGCCTCTCTGAGCCTGTCTCCTCTTCTGTAACGAGGAGTTAATATTTACCTGGGGAGGTGACTGTGAGAATTAGATGAGGATGCCTCTGTAAAGCCACCTTGTAAAGCATGAGGCCCGAAGCAGACAGAGCAGAGTTGCTAGTCACGGGAACACGTGCCACGGTAGGCCGCAGGGCCAGGCTCTCGAGGGACAGACACGCACAACCCCCACTGTGCATATGGAATTTTGGCTTGGCTAAGCCCAGATCCCGCTCCAGCTACACTTGCCCTCCCATGGGCAGGCATGCTCTTGTCTGGACTGAACACCTCAGGGATGGTGAGCAATGCACAGTGGGGCTGGCCACAGCTGATCTGCTGGTCCCACCCAAGGAGCGGGAAAGGCCTTTTGCAGCTGATTCAAGAATCGTGGAAGCCGAGTCAATACAGTGGCCGGGTCTGCAGAGCCAGCACCGCTTTCCTAGCCATTAACCTGTTTTTGCCCCCCATCCAACTCCCCTCAGGAGAGGCGGAGTACCGTGCAGCCTCTGGGAACTCTGACTGACACAGCAGGCGAGGCATTGCCCGTTAGGGGATTAAAATTCTCTCCCAAACAACTGGTGTTTTAACCTCTTAATTGGGAGCTTTCTCCTGTTTGAGGAGAAGGCCACGTGGGGGAATTTGGAAAGTCTACCCAAAGTGCGGAGGCAAAGTGTGCCATCCTTTCACTCCCCAAACCTCTCCACTTCTCCACTCCCTCCTCCGGCATCACCTGCTTACACGCTTTCCCACTCTGTCTGGCAAGAGACGCTTGCAAGGGACGGCGGGCAGGGCGTGTTCCCCGGTGCTGGGGAAGGGCTTCTCGGCTCTCCAACAGCTTTGCAGGCAGCTTCTAGGGAGCAGCGCTCGGGCTCTTCACCTGTACTCAGCAGACCTTTGTTGTGTGCGTGTTCAAAACACAGCCTACTGCGAGCCGCATAGCAAGCGTGCGAAACCAGTGTCATGCTGGAACTCCAGCTGGATCTTAACAGACTGTCACATGGCCCTGGGATAATCTTTCAAGGCAGTGCTTCAGAAACTGGACGGCCACCTAAGAAAACTGTCTCCCATTCCCACTCACTCAGAAATGTCATTTGTTATTTACTATTGTTTACTCTTCACGGCGCAGTCATATGATCCCAGCCACAGGACAAGCCCAGACAGCCTGTGGTTTTCTGAAAATCAGAGCTCCCTGAGGTCCTGTTTGCATAGACAGACAGACCCGCCCTGCTCACAGTGCTTGCCTTTCATACTAGTTTGACAGCGAGATCTCCACTGGCCCCCACACGCTCCACTCTGATCCAACTCTGTTCAAGTCTGGGCTCCTAGAATTCCCTCAGCTGGCATCTCTTCCCCATCCGATTTGCCTGCCCGAACCCTGGACGCCCCTCCCTCTCTGTGCCAATCAGTGGGGATTGACCCTTTATCCCATCACTGTTTGAGCACATCGAGAGCATTTTGAAGACAAGGACTTCCTCTTAGCTTTTCGTCTGCAGAACCTAGCAGTGAGAGGGGTACGTTATGTGTCTTCGATAAATGCTGGTTGGACTGGAGGCATAGTTTAAGTTTTCATTCATTATCCAAAACATATTTGGTGAGCTCCTTCATCCAAAACTATGTACTACTTTCTAATGATTCTTCCTGAATTTTTATGGCACCTACTGAGTGCTTAAAGTCTGTGGAGGGTCCCAAAAGACCCCACAGATCACAGACTCTATGAGGTCACCGTCTCTACAGTGGTCCCCTCCCTGTGTGCCTCTCCTGGGGCATGACAGCGTGCCCAAAGCCTGAGCCTGGCTGGGGCACTCTCTCTATTCTACCCTCACTCCTCTCTCCAAAAGCACCTCAGTCAGTCCCCTCCTCTCCGTCCACGTTGCCGCCACATAGTTCAGAGCTTCACCATGTCCCACCCAAGTTACTGCAACCACCACCTAACCGGTCTTTATGCTTCTAATTAGATTGTCCTTAAATGTGTTTTCCACACCGCCACCAGCGAAAATCTTTCTAGAATAAAAATTGCGTTACATCATCAATATTCTTAAAAATCCTACAAAGATTCCCTGTCACCTACATCAGTGGTTCTCAACCTGTTAGACTCCCTTTTCTTTAGTAACAAATACTTTGTAATGTCCCTACTACTTTTCTGAAATAAAATCTGTAACATAATTAACTACACATAACTTTAAATATCAATATAATGCTGTAACTATAATCTAAGAGGAAAAGGAGTTTATTATAAAATAAGATGTATTTCAAAGTGTGAAGTCTGGCCACCACTACGCCCTCGCCTGTCTCCCCCAAGCCCCTGTATGTCAGCCGTCCACACCCGTCTCACCTCCACGCCCGGAAGCACTTCCTCCCGTTCTCCACCTCTTCCACTTGGGTTTGTGCTTCAGAACGAGCCCTCCCAGGCAGGGTGAGAGTCCTCCACGGGCTCACAGGCACCTTGTTCTTTGACATCACAGTGCTTCTTCATTTTTAGCTTCAACATACTTAAGTATTACAGTTTCAAAAAAACCATTGTGAACGTTTGTAAACTTATTTAAAGTCGAAAAAAATCGTTTAAGGACCACCATTTACTCATTCGCATGTTTCAACAATTGTCAACATTGCCTCACTGGTTTTATATATCCTCTTATTCTTTTTTTTCCTGATATTTTGAAACTAATACCTGACAAGTCAAATATTTCCTTATGAATCCTGAAAAGTGGATAACAAAAGACGTTCCTGTCAAGAAATCCCAAGGGTTTTATAAGCTCCATGCCGGGGACTGGGGACAAAGACTGGACATATTTTTTATTATACCACAGCTGGTGTTCCTCTGCAAATAACTAATCGTAATAATTGCTCTTTTCTCATCCCTTACTTTATCCACTAGTATATTCATTGCTCGTCAAGGACAAGACCTCCGAGGCTATTACCCTGGGCAGCTGGCAAGAGTCCATCCTGATTATAGTGTGAGGAGGTCTCCCAGGTGAGACACCTTCCAGAATTTTAATTTTCAAAAATGTCACTGAAGTTAGAATAAGTGAAAAAAATGGGAATCACAATTTGTAATGATAACAATAATAATAAATATTATTTAATGGATAGAAGTTTGGAGGGAAATACACCAAACTGGTAATGTTTTCTTATGAATAGTAAGATGATTGGTATTTTTATTTTATTTTTTATCTTTTGGTCTATGTTCCAGATTTTCTCTAATGAACGTATATTACTTTTATAATCAGCAATACATACAGAATTTTATTAAATCATCAAAGAAGTTTAAGAAACACCGTGAGTTTAGAGTTTCAATTTGGCCAATAACTTAACCTTCCTGAGACTCACTTTCCTTTTCAGTAAAATTACAAATTTCCACTCTTCACATGTGTCCTGTGGGCTCCAGCAATCCTTCAACCCCAGTGCCTTGCACCCAGATGTCAGTCCTCCCACCACAGCACGGCTCAGGCAAAGGAACCTTGACTCCCCCTGACTCTGAGAACACTTGTGCCTGCGCAAGATTAGCCTTAAGGGGAAAACTTAGTGCGAATGTCAATCAATGAATTTATTAAGCTTCTGGTTAAGAATAAGAAGAAGGAAAAGATGAGCCAAACAAACAAACAAACAAACCAGGAAATGATGCAGTGCTTCAGACCAGTTCTAAGTTCAGCTTTTGTAGTCAGGATATAACTTCACAGGTGATGGCTCACCCTCCCCAGATATAGCCCTTCACCAACTTGATGGTGTCAGTGTTAGAGTCCCTCCTGAGAGCGAAAGTCTCGTCTTCAGAAAGACACTGATGTATTCCTTGAAAACAGAGAATATTCGGGTTCCGTAGAAACACCCAACGCAAAGCAGAGCAGGCTGCCAGTCCAGCAGGGGCAGACCTAGGGACAATCACTAGGATCTGGTTCAGAAGCCACAGAAATGACCAGACTGACAGCGATGGTCACACAGAACCTAGACTCACAAGAGACTGACGCGTTCATGAGACAGCTAATGTTTCGATTGACGTTGAGAGGCAGGCTTTTGTAGGGAAAGAAGTGCTCCCCTCTTTGAGGTACCCACTTTACAGGACGTTGTACCTAGTAAGCAAATAGTGGTGGGCGGGAATTTCTTGGTGCTTCTCCATGCATATCCACAACAGAGCACCCCTCTGCCCATGCAGCCTCTCTCTCAGTCCTGCATCACCCACGCACGGTCTCATGTTTGCTCTTGCTTTTTCTGAACTTCAGGCAGACCCGCTCCATTTCTGCCACACACTCTCTCTCTAGAGAAGATGCATTACAATCAAGTTTTTCACAAGGTGTGTAAACACAATCCACTGTGATTAAACAGTTTCAGTCACCTTATTTAAGTGTGATTAATACAGTCACGAAAGACTACATCCTACTACTGAATGTTCGGATTTAGATGTTCCTAAATCTCCCCGACGTTTAATATTTTTCACATCTATAGCAGCTCAGCTCATCTATTTGATAGTTTAAAACACACACGTTTATTAGAACATGTAGAAGACGTTGATAACCAAAAAAGAAAAAATTGAAAATTGCTCATAATATTATCACCCAGAGATAATCACGCAGAATCTTCCAGACCTACACAAAATAGGATGGGGTGCTATTTTGAAAATCTTTTTTCCCTAATTTTATTAAGATGTAGTTGACATATAACATTGTGTTAGTTTAAGGCGTACAGCACAATGATTTGATATATGTATATATTGCAAAATGATCACCACAGTAAGTTCAGTTAACAACCATCACCTCACATAATTACAAATATTTTTTTCTTATGATGAGAACTTTTAAGATCTACTCTCTTAGCACCTTTCAAATATACAATACAGTGTTGTTAACTATAGTCACCATGCAGTATGTTACATCCCCAAGACTTATTTATCTTTTGGAAGTTTTTACCTTTTGACTCCCTTCATCCATTTCCCCTACCCCTCAACCCCACCTCTGGCCACCACCATTCAGTTGTTTGTTTCTATGAGTTTGGTTTTTTTAGATCCCACCTATAAGTGAGATCATAGAGTATTTGTCTTTCTCTGTCTCGCTTATTTCACTTAGCATAACGCCCTTAAGGTCCACACATTTTATCACAAATGGCAAGATTTCCTTCTTTTTCGTGGCTGAATGGTATTCCATTGTATGTACATACACACCTTCTTTATCCATTCATCTGTCAATGGATAGTTAGGTTGTTTCCATGTCTTGGCTATTGTAAATAATGCTGCAATGATCATGGGGGTGCATATATCTCTTTGAGATAGTAATTTTGTTTCCTTCAGATAAATACCCAGCCGTGGAATTGCTGGATCATATTGTAATTTTTTGAGGAATCTCCATACTGTTTTCCATAGTGGCTGCACTAGTTTGCATTCCCACCAACAGTGTATGAGGGTTCTTTTTTCTCCACAACCTCTCCAACATTTGTCACTTTTGGTTTTGGATATTTTTGCCAATCTAACGGGTGTAAGGTGATATCTTAGTGTAGTTTTGATTTGCATTTCCCTGATGATTAGCGATGATGAACATCTTTTCATGTGTCTATTGGCCATATTTATATCTTCTTTTGAGAAATGTCTGTTCATGTCCTCTGCCCATTTTTTGATCGGGTTGTTTGTTTTGTTGTTGTTAAGCTGTGTGAGTTCTTTGTATATTATGGAGATTAACCCTTTGTTGGATAAGTGGCTTGTAAATATTTTTTCCCAATTAGTGGGCTGTTTTTTTGTTTCAATCCTGTTTTCCCTTGCCTTGAAGAAGCTCTTTAGTCTGATGAAGTCCCATTTGTTTATTCTTTCTATTGTTTCCCTCAACTGAGGAGTTATAGTGTCCAAAAAGATTCTTTTGAAACTGATGTCAAAGAGTGGACCGCCTATGTTCTCTTCTAGAAGACTTATTGTTTCAGGCCTAATCTTTAGGTCTTTGATCCATTTTGAGTTTATTTTGGTGTGTGGTGAAAAAGAATGGTCAATTTTCAATCTTTTGCATGTGGCTGTCCAGTTTTCCCAGCACCATTTGTTAAAGAGACTTTCTTTACTCCAACGTTGGCCCTCCGCTCCTTTGTCGAAGATTAGCTCTCCGTAGATGTGTGGTTTTATCTCTGGGCTTTCAATTCTGTTCCATTGATCTGTGCACCTGTTTTTGTACCAGTACCATGCTGTTTTGATCACTGTAGCTTTGTAGTATGTTTTGAAATCGGGGATTGTGATGCCTCTGGCTTTGTTTTTCTTACTCAGGATTGCTTTAACAATTCGCGGTCTTTTGTTGCCCCATAGGAATTTTAGGATTCTTTGTTCAATTTCTGTAAAGAACGTCCTTGGGATTCTGATTGGGATAGCATTGAATCTGTAGATTGCGTTAGGTAGTATGGACATTTTAACTATGTTTATTCTTCCAATCCATGTGCATGGAATGTCTTTCCATCTCTTTATGTCGTCGTCAATTTCTTTCAAGAAAGTCTTGTAGTTTTCATTGTATAGATCTTTCACTTCCTTGGTTAAATTTACCCCAAGGTATTTTATTCTTTTCGTTGCGATTGTAAATGGGATTGAGTTCTTGAGTTCTTTTTCTGTTCGTTCATTGTTAGTGTATAGAAATGCTACTGATTTATGTATGTTGATTTTATACCCTGCTACTTTGCTGTAGTTGTTGATTATTTCTAATAGTTTTTCTATGGATTCTTTGGGGTTTTCTATATATAAGATCATGTCGTCTGCAAACAGCGAGAGTTTTACTTCTTCATTACCTCTTTGGATTCCTTTTATTTCTTTTTCCTGCCGAATTGCTCTGGCCAGCACCTCCAGTACTATGTTGAATAGGAGTGGTGAAAGTGGGCACCCTTGTCTTGTTCCTGTCCTCAGAGGGATGGCTTTCAGTTTTTGTCCATTGAGTATGATGTTGGCTGTGGGTTTGTCATATATGGCCTTTATTATGTTGAGGTACTTTCCTTCTATACCCATCTTATTGAGGGTTTTTATCATAAATGGATGTTGGATCTTGTCGAATGCTTTCTCTGCATCTATTGAGATGATCATGTGGTTTTTGTTTCTCATTTTGTTAATGTAGTGTATCACGTTGATTGACTTGCGGATGTTGAACCATCCCTGTGTCCCTGGTATAAATCCCACTTGATCATGGTGTATAATCTTTTTGATGTATTGCTGTATTCGTTTTGCCAGAATTTTGTTGAGGATTTTTGCATCTATCTTCATCAGTGATATCAGCCTGTAGTTCTCCTTCTTTGTGTTGTCCTTGTCAGATTTGGGGATCAGAGTGATGTTGGCTTCATAGAATGTGTTAGGGAGTACTCCATCTTCCTCAATTTTCTGGAATAGTTTGAGAAGGATAGGTATTAAATCTTCTTTGAATGTTTGGTAGAATTCTCCAGAGATGCCGTCTGGTCCTGGACTCTTATTTTTGGGGAGGTTTTTGATTACTGTTTCTATTTCTTTACTTGTGATTGGCCTATTCAGATTCTCCATTTCTTCCTGATTCAGTTTGGGGAGGTTGTAGGAGTCTAGGAATTTGTCCATTTCTTCTAGGTTGTTCAATTTGTTGGCATATAGTTTTTCATAGAATTCTCTTATGATCCCTTGTATTTCATTAGTATCTGTTGTGATTTCTCCTCTCTCATTCCTAATTTTATATATTTGAGATTTCTCTCTTCTTTTCTTGGTGAGTCTGGCTAAGGGTTTGTCGATTTTGTTAATTTTTTCGAAGAACCAACTCTTTGTTTCGTTGATCTTTTCTACTGTCTTTTTTGTTTCAATATCGTTTATTTCTGCTCTCATTTTTATTATTTCCCTCCTTCTACTGACTCTGGGCTTTGTTTTTCTTCTTTTTCTAATTCTGTTAGGTGTCGTTTGAGGTTGCTTATGTGAGCTTTTTCTTGTTTAGTGAGGTGAGCCTGTATTGCAATGAATTTCCCTCTTAGGACTGCTTTTGCTGCATCCCAAATGATTTGGTATGTCGTGTTCTCATTTTCATTTGTCTCCAGATAATATTTGATTTCTTCTTTAATTTCTTCAATGATCCATTGTTTGTTGAGAAGCGTGTTGTTTAGTCTCCACATTTTTGCACCTTTGTCTGCTTTTTTCTTGTAGTTGCTTTCTAGTTTCATAGCATTATGATCAGAAAAGATGCTTGATATTATTTCAACTCTCTTGTATTTATTGATGTTTGCTTTGGTTCCCAAAATATGGTCTATCCTTGAGAATGTTCCATGTGCACTTGAGAAGAATGTGTAACCTGCTGTTTTTGGATGAAGTGTTCTTATATATCTATTAAGTCCATCTGGTCTAATTTTTCATTTAATTCTATTATTTCCTTGTTGATTTTCTGTCTGGATGTTGTGTCCATTGGTGTTAATGGTGTGTTGAGGTCCCCTACTATTATTGTATTGTTGTTGATGTCTTCTTTTAGTTCTGTTAAGAGTTGCTTTACAAATTTTGGTGCTCCTGTGTTGGGCGTGTATATATTTATAAGTGTTATGTCTTCTTGGTGGAGAGTCCCTTTTATCATGTATACTGTCCCTCTTTGTCTTTCTTTATCTGTTTTGCTTTGAAGTCTACTTTGTCTGATATTAGTATAGCAACACCTGCTTTCTTTTGTTCATTATTAGCTTGGAGTATTGTCCTCCATCCCTTCACTCTGAGTCTGTGTTTGTCTTTGGGGCTGGGGTGTGTTTCCTGGAGGCAGCATATTGTTGGGTCTTGTTCTTTGATCCATCCTGCCACTCTGTGTCTTTTGATTGGGGAGTTCAATCCATTTACATTTAGAGTGATTGTTGAAATGTGGGGGCCTACTGCTGTGATTTTATGTCTTGTTTTCCAGTTTTCTTCAATTTCCTTTGTTTCTCTTCCCATGGTTTAATCTGTTCTGATGGAGAGCTGCTACTCTCTGTTGTTGTCCTTCTACTTATCTCCTTTGCTCTTGGTTTTGTAGCACCTTTCCTTTTTTGGATTTTTCAGGAATGAGGGTTTTCCTGAGCATTTCCTGAAGAGGAGGTTTTGTGGCAATGAACTCCCTTAATTTTTGTTTATCTGGGAAAGTTTTTATTTCTCCATCGTATTTGAAGGATATTTTCACTGGGTAGAGAATTCTCGGCTGTAGGTTTTTGTCCTTCAGATTTTTGAATATATCATTCCACTCTCTTCTAGCCTGTAAAGTTTCTGCTGAGAAATCTTCTGATAGCCTTATGGAGGTTCCTTTGTAGGTTATTTTCTTCTGCCTGGCTGCCCTTAGTATTTTCTCCTTGTCGCTGACTTTTGCTAGCTTCACTACTATATGCCGTGGGGTTGGTCTTCTTGCATTGATAAAGTTTGGAGATCTATTGGCTTCTGTCACATGAAGTTCCGTTTCTCTCGCCAGGTTTGGGAAGTTCTCAGCCATTATTTCTTTGAATAGGCTTTCTGCCCCCTTCTCCCTCTCTTCTCCCTCTGGTATACCTATAATCCTTATGTTGCATCTCCTAATTGCGTCTGATAATTCTCGGAGAGTTTCTTCATTTCTTTTTAGTCTTACTTCTCTCTCCTCCTCTGCCTGCAGCATTTCTATATTCCTATCTTCCAAATTGCTAATTCTTTCCTCCATATTATCGGCCCTACTGTTCAGTGCGTTTAGATTTTTCTTAATCTCCTCTATTGTGTTCGTCATTTCCAGTATTTCTGTTTGGTTCTTCTTTATAGTATCAAACTCTTTTGTGACATAGCTCCTGAACTCGTTGAGTTGTCTATCTGAATTCTCTTTTAACTTATTGAGTTTTTTAATGATGGCTGTTTTGAAGTCATCGTCATTTAGGTTATATATTTCATTTTCTTTGGGATTGTTTTCTGTGTATTTGTTATTTTCCTTCTGTTCTGGAGATTTAATATATTTTTTCATATTGCTTGATGTTGTAGATTTGTGCCTCTGCATTGAGATAGAGTTTAGTTACTGCTTCCACTTGTTTCTACTGGTGTGGTGGGGGAACAGCTATTTATACTGCACCAACCAGGAACCCTATCAGCTGTTGCTAACCGGGCCTGGGCCCCTCCTCGTAGTCACAGTGGTCCTGTCGGTTCCCTCTTCAGCTGTGGAGGCTGTCACAGGGGGGCTTCAGGCTGCTGGTGCCTACTGTTGCAGACCACCTAGACGTGCTCCCTCCTTGGGGTCTGCAGCAGTGTTATGGGCTTTTCCAGCGGCCAGGGGCAGGATCACTTATATTTGCAGCTCCATCACTGTCGGCGCCCACAAAATCTCACTTGTCCACTATGGGTCACAGCAGAGCTATTGGCATCTTCTGCAGTCTGTGGTTAGCTCACCTAGCTATGCTACTTTTGTCCCAGGGTCTTCCAGCCTTGTGGCTGCCGGATGGATGCTCTCTACTAGTGCTGTGCAGAGGCTTTCACTGAGGCTGCTGTGGGACTGTAGGGTTTCCCCCTGGGCTACGGAGCCAGGCTGCTGGAACTCCACCCAGCCCCAGTCCTCTCCCCCAAGATCTCTGGGAGCCCCTTGCCCTGTCTGGGGGACAGCCGGAGGCCTTGAGTTCAGTGGCAGCTGGCCGGCTGCTGCCCTGCCTGGTATTCTCCTCTCCGGGACCCTCCCGGTGTTGTGGATGCTGGGCGAGGCCTCTCCACTAATGGCAGGTAGAGACTTTGCCTGCTGCCAGGGCGGGACTCTGGAGTATCCCCCCCAGGCCACAGAGCTGGCCTCTGGAGCTCCACCCAGCCCCAGTCCTCTCCCAGGAGATCTCCGTTAGCCCTGAGCCCCAAGCCACGATAGCCACAGTCACTGGGTCTGGCAGCAGCAGCTGGCGGGCCGCCGCCCCGTTTGGGATTCTCTCTGGGACCCTCCTGGCATTGTGGATGCTGGGTGGGACATCTCCGCTATTGGCAGGCAGAGACTTTGTCTGCTGCCCAGGTGGAACTCCGGAGCTTCCCCCCTGGGCTGCAGAGCTGGCCGCTGGAGCTCCACCCAGCCCCAGTCCTCTCCCAGGAGGTCTCCAGTAGTCCTGAGCCCTGCCCGGCAGTCAGTGGGGCTGGCAGCGGCAGCTGGTGGGCCGCCACACGGTTTGCAATTCTCTCCGGGACCCTCCCGGCATTGTGTATGCTAGGCGTGGCCTCCCCGCTAATGGCGGGTAGAAGTTTTCCCCGCAGACTCAGGTGTGTAACTCTGGAGTTTCCCTCTGGGCTTAGGTGTAATTACGGGGGGCTTAGGTAGGGCTCTGGTCACCTGTTTCCACTGTCGCTCCTCTGGTGTGCACTCCCTCCTGCCCTAGGTGTGTGTCGATGTTCTGGGGGCGTCCTCTGGAAGAAAGCCACTTGCAGGTACTAGGCTGCTCGGGGTCGGGGTCGGAGAGTTTTCACCTATCTCCACCTCCTCCCGGAGAGAAGTCCGTCCGCCTTCCGATGTATAGCAGTGTGGGTCTCTCAGGCATCCTGAGATGCTATATGAATATTCTTTGTTAAGCGATGAATGTCCAATTAGTTGTAGATTCGAAGGGGGAGAGACAAAGAAGACTACTCACACCGCCATCTTGGATCTTCCCTCGATAGCATGGACATTTTAACAATAGTAATTCTTCCAATCCGTGAGCATGAAATATCTTTCCATTTATTTGTATCTTCTTCAATTTGTTTCATCAACGTCTTGTTGTTTTCAATATAGAGGTCTCCACCTCTTTGGTTGAATTTACTCCTAAGTATGTTATTCCTTTTGATGCAACTGTAAATGGAATTGTTTTCTCAATTTCTCTTTCTGATAGTTCATTGTTAGTGTATAGAAACACAATAGATTTTTGTATATTGATTTTGTATCCTGCAACTTTACTGAATTCATTGATTAGTTCTAACAGCTTTTTGGTGGAGTATTTAGGGTTTTCTATATATAATATCATGTCATCTGCAAATAGTGACAATTTTACTTCTTCCTTTCCTATTTGGATGTCTTTTATTTATTTTTATTGCCTAATTGTTCTGGCGAGGACTTCCAATACTGTGTTGAAAGAAAGTGGTGGGAGTGGGCGCCCTTGTTCTTGATCTTAGAGGAAAAGCTTTCAGCTTTTCATCATTGAATATGATGTTAATTATGGGTTTGTCATATACGGCCTTTACTATGTTGAGGTACATTCCTTCTATATCAGCTTTGTTGAGAGTTTTTATCATGAATGGATGTTGAATTTTGTCAAATGCTTTTTCTGCATCTGCTAAGATGTTCATATGATTTTGTCCTTCACTTTATTAATGTGGTGTATCACATTGATTGATTTGTGGATGTTGAGCCATCCTTGCATTCCTGGAATAAATCCCACTTGATCATGGTGTATGATCCTTTTAATATATTGTTGAATTCAGTTTGCTAATATTTTGTTGACTGATATCTTTTTTTCTATAACAATTGTATTGAGATAATTCACAAAGCACACAATTAATCAATTTAAAGTGTACAATTCAAGTGAAATTTTTGTTTAAACTTAATAATATATCATGGACCTTTTTCCATCTCAAAAATTATAATTCCACAGCATCGCTTGTGGCATGGTATTTCTGTACACATCTGTATCATTGCCTAATAATTCCATATTTTCACATGAAAATTGTTTCCAATTTTTTTCTTATCATAGAAATACTTTGATGATCATTCTTACAGCTAAGTCTTTGTTGACATTGCTAGTTTCTGGAGCTGCTGAGACAAAATATATGCACATTTTAAAGGTATTAATACCTATCACCAAAGTGTTCTCAAACAAATTGCACCAGTGAATGTATACTCCCTCAAGTGTAAGAAAATTTCACCATTACATTTTGATTCTTCTTTACTTTTACTTTCAAAGGGTACTCACCTGAGTAGAGGTACAGGAAGGTTATAACTGACTTCAAGTTCATCAAACATCATTATGCACCATAATGGTTAGTGTAGCCAAAAGGAAGCATTGGTTCTTTGGGGGAACCAAACATCCATAGAAAAATTACAATGGGGAAGGGCATCAGGAGGATCTGGAATATGGGAAGTAGCCATATGTGAGAAGATCCAGTGGAAGTTTCGATGTAGGTCACCTTCTGCGACTTGTGACTTGGGAGGAGTGATGCTAAAAGGAAGAGCAGAGGACTGGGGTCCCTGAACCACCCACTGACAGCTGTGCTAGGGCTGGCCTTCGAGCTATGGAGTCTTGCCAATACTATATTTTAGCCTCCTAGCCACTTCTAGGGGAGGGATTTCAACTGATGAGAAAATGAAATGCTTTTTTTCTACTGGGTTTTCAGTACGCTGTTTCTATTTTCATTTAGACCTCTCATAGACTTGGCAATTCCACCCAAGAGAACAAGTCAGTATCAACCTCAACTAGATCAACAAACTCTCATTCGATATATTTGTTTTCAAAGACGTTCAAAGCCTGTTGAACCATGGTATAAAGAAACCACGTACCAAAGAGACTATTCTCTGCCCTTTTACAAGATGGGTAAGTCAGGTCAACTGCTTTTACTCTCTGAGATCAGCCTCACCTGGGCAACAGATGAGCACCTCCCATGGGCTTGCTGTCTCAGAGAGCATATCTGGGACCAGTCAGATTCAGGGGAGGGGTATGCACGTGTGACCAGGTGCAGGAAGAGCTTAGAAGGCAGCTCCCAGGGCTGCTTCTTCCTCTCCTCCTTTCCTACCTTTCCATATAGAACTTCAAGGAAGAAAACACATAAATGTCCTTGCTAAGAAGCAGGCTCAAGTCTGACCACTACTTACTGAGCCCCTTGTCACTCAACAAATTTGTTATTGTGCCTAAACATACTATTGAGGGAACTTCTTTCTCATTCTCTTATTTTAAATGGTTTTGTGACAATTATTTCACATTTGGAGTCATGTTTCAAAAATTCTAAATTCCCTGTGTAGTATCTCTCTATCTCTCTATGCTGCAGCATGTGTGAGAATACTGGGGGACCAAGGCTCCCCCACAGATGGGACCCTGGGGGTAGACACATGGACATCAATTTAGACATTACCTTCCTGTAGTCATTGATGCTTTGAATTTTAGTACATTGAATGAATCACTTCACTGACAGACTTTCTAAATGAGTAAACCATGCTATTCCTGGGGCTCTCACACTGTGGCAGGCACACATTTTGTCCTCATAACAGTTCTCTGAAGTAAGTGATATTATTTTCCCCATTTCACAGTAGAGAGACCAAGTTGCAGAAGCAGTTAATTAACTCGCCTCACATCATACTGCAGTAGGTTGGAGAAGCAGAATTTAGACCCAGGCCCTTTCACACACAGAAGGCAGCCAATCTCTGTGCCTGGCCTTTAAGCTCCCCTGTGCTGTCACAGCTCAGTGTCACTGTACTGCTATTTATTTAATAGTTTTCCTTAAAGTAAGTCATTTTCTTTTTGTTTAAAAAAATCAGAAAACTAGTAGAAGGATGGTGGGGTGCAGCAGGTGTGGGGTAGGAAGGACCTGCCCTTCCTCCTTTTCCCCTGAGAGAAGGGCTGCAGACCAGATAGAATACCAGGCAGGGCTGGGACTCAGGTTCCAAGGGAACAGCAAACGACCGCAGTCAGCGGGGTGGGAACCAGCCAGGACCAGGCAGATCTTGGGAAGGCTGAGCCAGGGATGGGGGGCAACAGATGAAGCTGTCATGGAGTCCAGAGATTGACAGGAGGGGTTTGGGATAAGAGGTTACAAGCAGGGCAAAGCTGGGTTCTGGGAGATGAGAGAAGGTTGGAGCCTGAGAGGGCAGAAAACTGAGGGAGTGGAGAGGAGGCTGGTGGCCGAGATTAGGTCATTCAAGGAAGGAGGCACTGGGAGAAAGTGTAGGCTTGTAGGATTTGGGGTCTCACAGGGGCCTTAGGGGGATTATGTTAAAAGGAGCCAGGGCAGGGTAGGGCATATGTTAGGGCTGAAGGATGTGTGAGGCCTGGGGGAATAGAAGCTGCCAGGAGTTGAGGAGCAATTGGAAATCAGTGAGCAGGGAGGGTCACTGGGCCCCTGTCCCCACAGAACTGGCTGAGCAGCTTGTCCTTTCAAGGCTGACTGTGTATGAAATGTCTCCTTTGTAGGAGGGAATTTAGGGGGCCTCTAGTTTCCAAAGTGGTTGCAAACAGGACCTTCTTTGCAATTCCTCTACTATGAGGAAATTTTGTTAGATAGACACAAAAGATTTTTCTCCCTTGCTTATTTTAGAAGACAATTCTTAATTCTTTCCAAATCTGTAGAACCAAGTGAATGTTTAGCAAAGGAATTCAAGATTTACCATCTACTATGTTCCCAGCATTGAACAAGGTGCCACGAGGGAGATGAAGGGAAGTCCAGGCTATGATCTCAGCTGCAGGGAGCTCACGATCTAATTGGGCAGACAAGGCAGGAACCAACCTATCAGAGAATGATTATGAGCAAGCAGAGCAGCAGAAGTTGAAAGATGAGATCACTGGGCTTCAGAAGAGTGGGAAAACAGGAGGCATCAATGGGGAACTGAGCTGAGTCTTGAAGGATAGGATTTGCATGGTGGAGAAGAAACAAGGGGACACCACAGATGGGGACACTGCAACTAGGGGCAGTGGATGGGAAGAAGGAGGCTGAGGTTTGTGGTGGGTGGCCAAGCAGGGAGGAGCCCTGTGATGAGGATGCTGGCCTGACTGGTAGAAAGAGGAAGTGGAATTAAAATGAGGACTGGCAGAGTAGGATAGAGTGCTGGAGTTGAAGGAGTTTGGAAAGTTGAGTTTGGACAGTCAGAGTCATTGTAGGATCAGAGTCAAAGGAATGACCCAGTCAGATGGGGAAGAAACTAAAGGAGGAATCAGAAAATATCTGGAGACAAATGAAAAGGAAAATACACCATACCAACTCAGATGGGATGCAGCAAAAGCAGTCCTAAGAGGGAAAATCATAGCAATACAGGCCCAGAACAAAGCCCAAAGTCAGCAGAAGAAGGGAAATAATAAAAATTAGAGCAGAAATAAATGAAATTGAAACCAAAAAAAAAACTAGTAGAAAGGATCAATGGAACTAAGACCTAGTTCTTTAAGAAGATAAAATTGACAAACACTTAGCCAGAGTCACTAAGAAAAAAAGAGAGAAGGCTCAAATAAATACAATTAGAATTGAGAGAGGAGAAACTACAACAGACACCACAGAAACACAAAGGATTATAAGAGAATACTATGAAAAATATGTGCCAACAAATTGGACAATCTAGAAGAAATGGAAAAATTCTTAGACTCATACAACCCCCAAAACTGAATCAAGAAGAAATAGAGAATCTGATTAGACCAATCACAAGTAAAGAGATTGAAAGAGTAATCAAAAAATAAAAGTTCAGGACCAGATGACTTCTCTGGAGAATTCTACCAAACATTCAAAGAAGATTTAATACCTATCCTTCACAAACTCTTCCAAAAAATTGAAGAAGACAGAACACTTCCTAACACATTTTACAAGGCCAACATCACCCTGATCCCAAAGCCAGACAAAGACAACACAAAGAAGGAAAATTTAGGCCAATATTGCTGATGAACATAGATGCAAAAATCCTCAACAAAATATTGGCAAACTGAATACAGCAATACATTAAAAGGATCATACACCATGATCAGGTGGGATTCATACCAGGGACACAGGGATGGTTCAAAACTCACAAATCAGTCAATGTGATACACCATATTAACAAAAGGAGAAACAAAAACCATATGATCATCTCCATAGATGCAGAGAAAGAATTTGACAAGATCCAACATCTGTTCATGATAAAAACTCTCAATAAAATGGGTATAGAAGGAAAATACCTCCACATAATAAAGGCCATATATGACAGACCCACTGCCAACATCATACTCAATGGGGAAAAAACTGAAAGCCATCCCACTGAGAACAGGAACAAGACAAGGATGCCCACTGTCACTACTCTTCTTCAACATAGTACTGTAGGCTTTGGTGAGAGTAATTAGGCAAGAAAAAGAAATAAAAGTTATCCAAATTGGAAATGAAGAAATGAAACTCTCACTGTTTGCAGAGGACATCATTCTATATATAGAAAATCCTGAAGAATCCATCGGAAAACTATTAGAAGTAACAACTGTTGCAAAGTTGCAGTGTACTAAACCAACTTACAAAAACCAGCTGCATTTCTGTACTCTAACAACAAACTAACAGAAAGAGAACTCAAAAATACAATCTCATTTACAATTGTAACAAAAAGAATAAAATATCCAGGAATAAATTTAACAAGGGATGTGAAAGACCTATACACTGAAAACTATAAGACATTATTGAAAGAAATTGATAATGACATAAAGAAATGGAAAGTTATTCCATGCACATGGATTGGAAGAATAAACATAGCTAAAATGTCCATACTACCTAAAGCAATCTACAGATTCAGTACAATCCCAATCAGAATCCCAATGACATTCTCCATAGAAATAGAACAAAGAATCCTAAAATTCATATGGGGCAACAAAAGACCCCAAAGAGCTAAAGCAATCCTGAGAAAAAAAGAACAAAGCTAGAGGCATCACAATCCCTGACTTCAAAACATACTACAAAACTATAGTAATCAAAACAGCATGGTACTGGTACAAAAACAGGTGCACAGATCAATGGAACAGAATTGAAAGCCCAGAAATAAAGCCACATATCTATGGACAGCTAATCTTCAACAAAAGAGCCAAGAACATACAATGGAGAAAGGAAATTTCCTTCAATAAATGGTGTTGGGAAACCTAGACAGCCACATGCAAAAGAACGAAGGTAGACCATTGTCTTTCACCATATATAAAAATTAACTCAAAATGGATGAAAGACTTGAAGGTAAGACCTGAAACCATAAAACTCCTAGAAGAAAATACAGGCAGTCCACGGTTTGACATGAGTCTTAGAAGGATCTAGAAGGATCTTTTCAAATGCCATGTCTACTTGGGCAAGGGAAACAAAAGAAAAAATAAACAAATGGGACTTCATCAGACTAAAAGCTTCTGCAGGACCAAGGAAACCAGGAACAAAACAAAAAGACAACCCACCAACTGGGAGGAAATATTTGAAACTCATATATCCAACAAGGGGTTAATTTCCAAAATATATAAAGAACTCATACAACTCAACAACAAAAAAACAAACAACCCAATCAAAAAATGGGCAGAAGATATGAACAGATATTTTTTCAAAGAACATATACAGATGGCCCACAGGCACATGCAAAGATGTTCAACATCACCAATCATCAGGGAAATGCAATCAAAACTACACTAAGATATCACCTTACACCTGTTAGAATGCCTATAATCACCAAGACAAATACAACAAATGTTGGAAAGGGTGTAGAGAAAAGGAAACCCTCACACATTGCTGGTGGGAATGCAGAATGGTGCAGCGCCACTATGGAAAACAATATGGAGATTTCTCAAATCATTTTAAACAGAAATACCATATGACCCAGCTATCCCGTTACTGGGTATTTATCCAAAGAACTTGAAATCAACAATTCACAGAGACTTATGCACCCCTATGTTCATTGCAGCATTCTTCTCTATAGCCAAGATGTGGAAGCAACCCAAGTGCCCATCCACTGCTGAATGGATAAAGATGTGGTATATATATATATATATATATATACAATGGAATACTACTCAGCCATAAAAAAACCAAAATCGTTCATTTACAGCAACATGGATGGACCTTGAGGGTACTATGTTAAGTGAAATAAGCCAAACAGAGTCAAACACCATATGATTTCACTCAAATGTGGAAGATAAACAAACACAGGGATACAGAGAACAGATTAGTTGTTACCAGAGGAGAAGGGGATTGGGAGTGGGCATAAGGGGTAAAGGGGCACATATGTATGGTGACTGACAAGTAATAAAGTACAACTGAAATTTCACAATGTTATAAACTATTATGACCTCGATAAAATTTTTAAAGATGAAAAGAATAAAAAACATTGCGCATATTAGTAAATTATAACTATACTTATTATATATAGAAAGAAATGTGGCAAAATCTAGAAGTTCACTGTAATATTCTTGTAATTTTTCTGGGGTCTGAAACTTTTTCAAGGTAAAAAGTTCAATAAAATAAATAAACAAGAGAAAAAAGAAGAGATCAAGAAGGGCAGAGCAGGGTGTGGCTGCAGAGATGACAAGGCCAGAATTAGAGGGCTTCACAGGTCGTTTTCAGGTTCGGGGGCCTCTAGTCTGAGATGAAAGGGAAACTACTGAAAAGTTTTAAGGAGGGTGGAGGTGACATGATTAAAGTTGCATTTTGAAAGGATTACTCTACCTGGAGAAAGAAAAGGAGGCAGGAAGGGAGTAGAGTGGGGCCGAGGTTGAATATGTAGGAGTCAGGAGGCAATTGCAGTGTTAGGCTAGAGGGTCTTAACCTCAGCTATACCTCTTTAAAAATCCACGTGCCCAGGATATACCCAATGCAATTAAATCAGACTCACCTCCCCGGGGGGTGGGTACCAGGAATGATAATTTTTAAAACTCCCCAGATAATTCCATTGTGCAGCCAAATTTCCGAACCTGTGATTTAGGCAACTTACGACGGGTGGTAGCAGTAGAGAGAGTATTAGGTGGATCTGAGAGATACTTACGTGGCGATTATGTCGTAAACAACAATCAGGCAGGCAAAAAGCTGGTCTGCAAGAGACTGAACTGAGAGATGTTACAAATCCGAGCCCTGATGGAGAAAAGAGCTGAGACTGAATCATGCATTTGTTTAAATCAAGAGACTGACTCTGGAGGGTGGCCCAGTGGTGTAGTGGTTAATTTTGCAGGCTCCACTTTGGCAGCCCAGGGTTTGTGGGTTCAGATCCTGGGCACAGGCCTACAACACCTCTCATCAAGCCATGCTGTGGTGGCCCTGAGCTAACATCTGTGCCCATCTTCCTCTGTTTTATATATGGGACACTGCCACAGCATGGCTTGGTGAGTGGTGTGTAGGTCTGTGCCCAGTATTTGAACCCATGAACTCCTGGTCACCGAAGCAGAGTGCCCGAACTTAACCACTATGCCTCTGGGCCGGCCCTGTGTAGGCTTTTTATCTTAACCATTTGACCAGTCTTTGTGATTAGATTATAAGGGCAGAGCATATGCCTAGATTAGCAATGATTTGCATTTCTTGTTCAGTTCTTATTTCTTATTTGGGAATTGTCGAAGAATAGATTAAATATAGATCATGATAGATCACGACTATTGCTTAAGAAATTCTTTCTCAGCACATAGGAGTTCATTTGTTTGTTTAGGAAACATTTATTAAGCACTGACGGTGTGCAAGACACAGTGGAGAACTCCTAGCCTGGGAGGATGAGAGGGCCCATCAGATGAGAGCTACCCTTATATATATATAAGGGGCCAAATAATTCAAAGAACTCATTTTTCCAAAGTGAAATATATGCTTTCAGTAGCAGTGTGACCCCGAGCCTCTCTGACCTTGAGTTTTCTCATCTGCAGAAGGGATGAAAATGGGAGCTTCCTAATAGAATTGAGATAGCCATAAAAAGGATTTAGAATTGTGCCCGTACCTAACATTAATAAACCTTCAAAAAGTTAGCTATTAATTATTGATCAAGAGTAAACATGTGCCATTGTAAATATTTTTTTAAAAACCTAATACAATGGAGTTGCATCTTATACTGAGATATAAATTCTAAAAGTAGTGCATAAGGTAATAATCACGTGTAATCAAAGTTATGCTTGAAAATCTCAAACTCTTCAAAGTGATAATATTAAATGATGTTAATTAAAGTATTTGAAATATGTGGGATTCTGCAGCAAGTTGGTTATATTTTCTCTGTGGTTCTCAATTAATTCTTCATTTTATTTTTCAATGATGACTTTCAAAGAAATCACCACCACAAATCCACTTGAACAATAATTTCACTTTGTCAAATGGTAAGGAAATCCAAAAAATCATTTCACACATTCTTTCCTGAGTCCTCCTCAACCCTAGACCTGGATAGCATATTTCGGGCTTGATAGCATCCACCGTCCGCGTATATACTCACTAAGCGGAATGACAGAAGGAAACTCTCAAAAAGTTTGTTGTATGTTCTCAGAACGTTTATTGAATTTCCTGGTTAAATGCGCGTATAATTCAGCTCTGTTGTAACTCCTACAACAAGGATCACAAAGGCTGTTGACTAGGATTCCTCATGCTTCTAAACTACTTTAATATATTTCCCTGGAATACAATGCAATCCTCAAGACAGTCAGAGTTGCTATTTAACTCCTTTTAATAAGCCTTGAGAAGTTATATGGTTACCAACTACAGACAGACTAAAAAAGATTACAAACTAAATTAGATTTTAAAAAATCCTCCAGAGATGGCATTTCTAATCATACTACCTGGGTTAATAAAATGTTATCCATTCTTAATATGATGAAATGTTTATTTCTTTCAATGCTGTTGAAATGCCGTGGAAGGTGGAATCGAACAGCGAAATGATTAGGGACTTTGGGGCCTGATAAGCCTGGGTCAGATGTGGGCTCCTCATCTCACAAGTCCTGTAAGCTTGGGCTAGTTAACTAAGCTCTTGCCGCTGGTGATAATATCAGTGGGCCTCTGAAGGTTACTGTGAATATTAGAGTTAACGTGAAAAGACACCTAACACAGGGCGCAGCACTGAACATACGACAGTTTGTTTACACTGCTATCATGGGGACCCTGTGGCTTGGTTCTGTAAGAGCAGATGCACGATTGATGTGCTCGACCCCAGCGACCCTAGCCCTCCTTGAACCCTTACCTTTAGATAAGCAGAGCTGTTAGGGATTCTCGATTACCTACGAGATCTGCAGGTAAGGTCTGAGGAAATCCAGTGGGTGTGAATTTCGGGATGGTAACAATTGCAGTTTGATACGAAGATGATACAAAGTGGCCTGTTTATAATGTAGGACTTAAAGAGTTTGGATATCTAGAATGCAAATTTGTGATTTATTTCATTTTCCTTACATCTTGGCATAATTCAATAATTTACCTCTGCATCGGAGATTGAACCACAGAAATAACATTTTGACTAAGCCCTTTATTTGCACATTTTAAAAATATATTCCTTTGTCTTAAATCTCATAAATTAGCTTGTTGTTGCACACAATTGTTGTTGAAAGGACAATGTGTTAAAATTTAGGAGTGAGTAATCTTAAAATAAATCATTAATTTGTTTTAAATTCCAGATTGGGACCAGAAATTAGCCACAGTTTCATCGAACCCTAGACCGCTTAATTCACTGCCTGAGCTCTACTGTTGTGAAGAGAGGAAGCTCTGAAAGAAAAGCTTTTTAGCTAAAATGACCATGGCATTTGAACAAAACAACATGTGATGTTCTTAGGTGGCTCTTCGGAACTAAAATAATGGTTACCAAACTACTTTTAATTTAAGTGTGTATCCGGATGGCTATAATCCTAAAATATTTACATGTTGCAAATTCTTTTCAGATTAAGTGGGTCAGCCTAGGGCAGGGAATCAAGATCCAGCCTTAAGAGGACTCGTCATCTCTTCTCAGCCTCAAGACTAGTGTTGTTGCTGGTGCTGGCAAACCTTCTTCCATTTAGTCCAGTGGTCGCCTGCTCAATAATTGCATGACTGCTTAGAAAACAAAAAACAAAAAAGAACCTGGGTATGTAGCCAAGGGAGAAGACTACCAGCACCAGAGACTGAAGGTGCTCTGGATGCAGAAACCCAGATACGGCACAGGGCTTTAGTGAGATGTGGGACTGGTCAAGAGAAGGATTCATTGAAAGTCTGTAGACAGAAGAGTTAGCACCCCTACGTTGGCAAGAAGAAAGCCTGACAACTAGGCATCAACTCCCCAGGCAAAAAAGCTAGAGGGTCTTCTCTAAAGAAATGAAACTATCCCAAAGAAAAGAATCCTTCATCTGGCCCCTAGGAATCCCCCAGCATGCTAGTTGGTTCCCTACTCAATATCCCAAAGTGAAGCCTACCAGTTAACAAACTTCCCACAAGAACAGTTTCATATAGCTTCCCATTGCCTTAGTCTTAGATGAGAAGAGCCAAGCAAGGGTGATCAGAGTTGAAAAAGTCATGCAACATAAAAGACAAAGACAAAATAAATGGAAGAAACAATTCCAGAGGAAGGAGAATTCAGGGAACACAAAACAACCTAAGAACTTTAACATTTGACAAAGGGATGTGTCAAAAGAATGACATCCATAAACATTGAAAAGCAATCTTTCCAAAGCTCTCGGAAATTAAACATATGATTACTGAAATTAAAAATTTGACAGGATTGGGAGAAAATTCTGAAAAACTCTATATAGAATAGAAAAACAGGTAAAATGATTTTTTAAAAAAGAAGAGACATAGAGTAAGTCAGGAGACCCACCATCTGACTAATAAGCATTCTAGAGACAGAACAGAGAAAAAATTATCAAGGAAGCATTTTCACAGAGCTTAGGACCGGAAGCCTCCCAAAGGAAAGGGCTTCTGCTGTTCTCCAGCACATGAAAGAATTTATAAATTTAAAAAAAAAAAAAAATAAAAGCCTTTTGGTTGCATTGATTTTCTGTCTTTTCTCCATTCTCTATTTTGTTTTTCTCCACTCTAATCTTTATTGTTTCCTTCCTTTTGCTGGCTTTGAGTTTAGTTTGCTTTCTTTTTCTATAAAGCTAGGTTGTTGATTTGAGATCTTCTTTTACTGCAATAAATTTCCTATGGAGCACTGCCTTTGCTGCATCCTGTAAGTTTTGGTATGGTGTGCTTTTGTTTTCATTTATCTCTAAGTATTTCCTAATTTCTCTTGTGATTTCTTCTTTGACTTATTGGTTTAAGTGTGTTTTTAAATTTCCACGTATTTGTGAATTTTCCAGTTTTCCTTCTCTTATTGATTTCTAGCATCATGCCATTGTGCTCAAAGAAGATACTTTGTAGGATTTCAGCATTTTTAAATCTGAGACTTGTTTTGTGACCTAACATACGGTCTATCCTGCTGAGTGTTCCATGTGCATTGAGAAGAATGTATATTCTGTTACATTTGGGTGGAGTGTTCTAGTGATGTCTGTTAGGTCTAGTTGGTCTATAGTGTTTTCAAGTCCTCTATTTCTTTATTGATCTTCTGTCTAAATGTTCTATGAATTATTAAAAGTGGGGTATGAAGTCTCCAACTATTGTACAACTATTTCTCCCTTAGAATCTACCATGTTTGCCTCATATATTTGTGGCTCTGTTGTTTGGTCAGTTTATGTTTATATCTGTTACATCTTCTTGAAGAATTGACCCCTTTATCAATACGTAATGTCCTTTGTCTATTGTAATAGTTTTTGACTTAGTCTATTTTGTATGATATTAGAATATCTTTTTCCACTCTTTCAACATATTTGTATTTTTGGATCTAAAGTGAGTCACTTGTAGAGAGCATACAATTGGGTCACTTTTTTATTTTTATTTTTTATTTTATTTATTCATTTATTTTCAGATGTACATCATATTTCGAATTCTGTGTACATTACATCATGTTCACCACCCTAAAATTAATTATAGTGCATCCCCTCACATGTGAGTCTAATCACCCCTTTTGCCCTCCCCCCACCCCCCTCCCCCCCATGGTAACCACCAATCCAATCTCCATTGCTATGTGTTTTTTGTCATTGTTTTTATCTTCTACTTATGATTGAGATCATATGGTATTTGACTTTGTCCCTCTGACTTATTTCACTCAGCATAATACCCTCAAGGTCCATCCATGTTGTCACAAATGGTCGGATTTCATCATTTCTTATGGCTGAGTAGTAGTCCATCATGTAGAAATACCACATCTTCTTTATCCATTTGTCCCTTCATGGACACCTAGGTTGCTTCCAAGTCTTGGCTATTGTGTATAATGCTGCAGTGAACATAGGGGTGCAAGTATCTTTATGCCTTTGTGTTTTCAAGTTCTTTGGATAAATACCCAGCAGTGGGATAGCTGGATCATATGGTAGATCTATGCTTAATTTTCTCAGGATACTCCATACTGCTTTCCATAGTGGCTGCACCAGTTTGCACTCCCACCAGCAGTGAACAAGGGTTCCCTTTTCTCCACATCCTCTCGAACATTTGTTGTTTCCTGTCTTTAATTGCTTCTCAGCCTTTTGGCTAAGATCAAGTGTAGGTCACTTTTTAAAAAAATCCATTCTACCAATCTTTGCCTTATGATTGAAAAGTTTAATCCATTTACATTTAAAGTAATTACTGATAAGGAAGGACTTACTTTTGTCATTTTGCTATTTGTTTTCTGACTGATACCTCTTTTCATCCCTCATTTCCTCCATTACTGCCTTCTTTTGTTTTTAGTTGATTTTTTGTAGTGTTTTGATTCTCTTATTATTTCCTTTTTTGTATGTTTTTTAGATATTTTCTAAGTGGTTACTCTAAATTTACAATTAGCACCCTAAATTTATAACAATATAATTTTAATTGATATCAACAGCATTGATGGCATACAAAAACTTTGCTCAATTCCCCTTCCTCTTATTATTGTTACAAATTACATTTTATACAGTATGGCCAATAACATAAATTTATAACTTTTTTATGCATTTGTCTTTTAAGTCATATAGGAAATAAAAAGTGGATTTAACAAACCAAAAATACGTTAATACTGGCTCATAGTATTTACCTTTACTGGAGATCTTTACTTCTTCATTCAGCTTCAAGTTACTCTCTAGTTTCCTTTCATTTCAACCTAAAGCGCTCTCTTTAGCATTTCTTGAAGGGCAGTCTATGGGTAATGAACTCCTTCTGCTTTTGTTATTCTAGAAATGTCTTAATTTCTCCATTTTTGAAGGATAGTGTTGCTGCATATGGAATTCTTGGTTGGTACTGGGATTTTTGGTTTGCTTTTGTTTGTTTAAGCAATTTAAATAAATATCCCACTGCCTTCTGTCCTCCATAGTGTCTGATGAGAAATCTGTTACTAATCTTACTGAGGATCTCTTGTAATGATGAGTCAACTTCTCCCTTGCCACTTTCAAGATTCCCTATTTTTGTTTTTCTAACAGTTTGATTATGTGTCTCAGTGTGGATCTGTTTTGAATTTACCCTACTTGCGGTATGTTGAGCTCTTTGGATTTGTAGATGCATGTTTTTCATCAAAATTTGGAAGTTTTCTACCATTATTTCTTCATATATTTCTTTCCTCTCTCTTCTCTTTCTAGTACTCCCACAGTGCATATGTTGGCTCACTTGGTGGTGTCCCACAGGTCCATTAGGCTCTGTTCACTTTTCTTCATTCTTTTTTCTTTCTGCTCCTCAGATTGGATAATCTAAATTGTCCTGTCTCCAAGTTCACTGGTTCTTTCTTCTGCCTGCTCAGATCTTCTGCTGAATCCCTCTAGTGAATTTTTGATTTTAATTCCTGTATTTTTCAGAATTTCTATTTGGTTCCTTTTTATAATTTCTCTTTATTGAGATTCTCATTTTGTTCATACATACATCATTTTTTTCTGGTTTCCTTTTGTTCTTTTGTACGTGGTTTTATTTGGTTTTTTTTTTTTTTTTAGCTCTTTGAGCATATTTAAGACAGTCATTTTAAAGTCTTTGTCTAGTAAGTGCAGTATCTGGGCTTTCTCAGTGGTGGTTTCAATTTTTTTTCCCTGTGAATGGGTGATATTTTCCTATTTCTCTGAGATTTTTTTTTTTGTTGAGAAACAGACACTGGAATATTATAATGTGGTAACTCTGGAAACAGGTTCCCTCCCTTCCCTGGAGTTGGCTGTTCTTGACTGTTGAAGGCTAAAGTCATCTGTTTGTTTAGTGAATTTTCCAAACTATTTTTGCAAAGACTTTACTCCTTGTCACGTTGGTCACTGAAATCTTTGTACCTTTAGCTTGTGTTCACCTAGTGTTTTGAAAAAGATTTCCTTTAATGCTAGGAGCTAACACACACACACGTGCGTGCACACACACACATAAGCTAGTCTTGGCGGATTGATTGTCCTGGGGCATTTCTTCAACACTTAGCCAGGCCATTTAAACTCTGCCTTAGCCTTCCTTCTTATACTGAACCTACAGATCAGTCAAAGGTGAAAGCTTATGGTCTTCACAGGTCTTCTCTGAGCATGTCTCCTGCCCTGGGCATGCATGTGGTTTTCTATATTCCCCAATATACATGGGCACTTTTGAATGAACTAATTTCTTAAAGAAACTCTCCCCTGTACTTCCTGCCTGGCTTTAGACAGTCTACTGTATGCCTCAACTGTAATCATTTGTCCTAGGTAGCTATGGGTCTTTGTTTGCCTCACAATGTTTTTGAGCAATGCCCACTACTTTCCACCCTAGTTGAGTTCCAAGTTAGGTAAAACAGAGATGAGTGCTTGTGTCAGCCCTTCAGGTAGCCCCAGACAGGTTTAGACAGAAACACATAATAATTGGCAGATAAGGTCTGCTTTGCTCCCTCTCTCCAGAACGAAGGACCAGAGTCCCACATTGGGAACACAGGTTGCTGGGGAGGGAATGGGGCAAGAGCAAGTAAAAACACTACAAAACTTTCCTACTGTTTTAAATTTGCCTTTTTCTTGATCAGCATTTGTTTAGTTGCTGTAAAACTGTTTTCCAGAGTTCTGAAAAAGTTGGTTCTGATGGTCCCTCCTTGGTTTTCTATGTTTCTGTGGAGGGAAGGGTATTGGGAGCTGTATATTCTGCCATTTTGTTGACATCACTTTTAATGCTAAAATTTATACGGAATGCAAAAGACCCAGAATAGACAAAAGAATCTTGCCAAAGAACAAAGTTAGAGGACTTACACACTCAGTAAATTTCAAAATATACTGTAAAGCTATAGTAGCAACATCATGTGGTACTGATATAAGGTTAGAGTTGCTAAAGCAGTTCAATGGGGAAAAGACAGTTTTTTGAAATGGTGCTGGGACAATTGAATATCCACACACAAGAAGACTTTAGACTCTTACCTCACACAATACAGAAAAATGAATTCAGAACAAATCACAGACCTGAATGTGAGAATTAATACTATTAAAGATTTAGAATAAAACAAAGGAGAAAATTTTCATGACCTTGGGTTAAGCAATGATTTTTGTGTGTGTGTGTTGAATATTGGACTCAAGTTAACATCTGGTGCCAATCTTCCTCTTTTTGCTTGAGGAAGACTGTCACTGAGCTAACATCTATGCCAATCTTCCCCTATGTTGCATGCCAGATGCCACCACAACATGGCATGATGAGTGGTGTGTAGGTCCATGCCCGAAATCTGAATCACTCTGGGTCACCGAAGTGGAGGACGCAAACTTAACCACTATGCCACTGGGTTGGTCCCAAGCAATGATTTCTTAAACATGATACCCAAAACACAATCTATAAAAGAAACAATTAATAACTTGGACTTATTCAAAATTTAAAACTTTTACATTTCAAAAGATACCACTAAGAAAATGAAATGAGAAGCCATCAGACAGGAAGAAAATATTTGCAAATGATATATCTGATAAAGAAATTATAATTAAAACCCAAATAATCTACTTCAATAATGGGCAAAATATTTGAATAGATACACTTCACCAAAGATATACAAATGGCCATGAGAAGATGTTGGAATATCATTAGTCACACTAGGAAAATGCCAATTAAAACAAGAAGACAACTTCACACCTATTAGAATGACTACAATCAAAAGACAGTCACAAGTATTGATGAGGATGTGGAGAAACAGGAACCCTTATACATTACTGGTGGGAGTGTAAAGTGGTGCAGTCACTTTGGAAGTTTCTTTAAAAAATCAAATATAAATGTAGATGATCCAGAAATTCCACTCCTAGGTATCAACCTAAGAGAAATGAAAGATACATCCACACAAAGACTTACATACAAATGCTCATGGTAGCATTTTTCATAAGAGCCCAAAACTGAAAATAATCCAAGTGTCCATGAATAGATGAATGAAGAAAATGTGGAATATCCATACAATGGAATACTATTCCCCCATAAAAAGGGATGGAGTACATGGTACAGTCTCAAAACATGACATCAAATTAAAACAGCCAGATGCGAAAGATCACATATTGCATGATTTCATTCATGTGAAATGTCTAGGAAAGGCAACTCTATTGAGACGGAAAGCAGATTTGTGGGGTTGAGAATGGGAATGGGGAGTGACTACAAATGAGCACAAAGGATTTTTATAGGGTAATGGAACTGTTTTAAAACTGGATTATGGTGATGGTCGCACAATTCTGTGAACTTCCTAATCACTGAATTGTATTCTTAAAACAGGTGAATCTGATGGTACATAAATTACACCTCAATAAAGTTGTTTCAATAAAACCCATATGTATGTATCACTTTGATAAAAATAAAACAAAATCAGACCAGAAGTCTCTGAGGAAGGTAAGGAGGACAGATGGATCGACGATGTGCATGAGGGTGATCCCAATCGTCCTTTCCTTCTCAGGTAGACTCTCTACAGGTGATTCTGTCCTAGATGAACAGCGAGGCTAATGGTCTATGTTGGTGATTCCAAACAAAACTATTCTTTAACCTTGAGAAGGAAAAAAGAGTGGGAAATAAGTTAGAGTTAATAGTCTCTTCCCCAAGATTCTAGAAGCATTTCCCAAACAGGCAACATCTTAGCTTATATGCTGCAACTTCAGAATCTAGTGAAAGCATGGTTCTTCCTTCATTCACAATCTGTGTATTTGTGTCACTGTGGATGTTCATTCAGTGTTTCTGAAGATTGAGTCTGTAAAATGATGCCAAATGTCGACATCCCAATCCTACTTCTCCAAAGATATACTGACCATGATGCATACTGTGAATTTCTGAAATTATTCATCACTGAATATACTCAGTTCTCAGGTATATTTGAAATAGTAATTTATTCTCAGTAACTGCTATAACTCATTTCTTAAATACTTAAAATTATACGCTTTAAAAAAATCTACACAATACAAAACGTATAAGGAAAACCTCAGTCCTCTCCTAGTGACCAGTGTTAACTGATATATACCCTTATATATTTGTCCTAGTAAACCAACAGATATATACATAGTTTTAAATTTTCTTGCTCCATCCCCCACTCCTTCCAAATGGTGTCATACTGTAGAAAACTTGCTATGTTTGTATGTCCAAAAGGCATGCTCAAGCTTATAATCAGTATGTGTAGGTCAGTTCTTAAAGGTTTCCTAGAGGACTATGGCATGCTACTAATGGATATTCATGTGCTTCCAGTTAGGCAATTACATGTGAAATAGGGCTCCTTTTTTTTTCTTCCCGTAGTGGGATTGCTGGTGGGTCAAAGGATTTGAAAATACAAATTGTAACAGAAATTGCCAAATTGCTCTCCCCCCAGATTGGAGTAAGTCCCCTTGTGCAAGCAGGATATGAAAGCGCCTGTTTCGCCACACCCTCGGTAGCACTGACTTTACTTTTCATATTTACCAACGAGAGAGGAAAAGTGGTATCTCTTTGTGTTAACTTACATTTTCCTGTCTCCAGGGGAAGGTGAATACCTTTTCATGTTTTGGGCCATTTACATTTATTTTTCTGTGGATTGACCCATATGTGTTGATTTTGCCCATCTTCCTATTAATTGTCATATTCTTATTTGTGACAGCTCTTTGTGTATTAGGGACATGTATTGAAATGTTTTTTCCCAAGTTTGTTTTGTTTTCTCAGGGTTTTCTTTCTGTAGAAAACTTTCTTTACGGTATTTTAAAAACTTTTAACTTTGGTCAAATCTGCACATTTTTCTTTAAGGTTTCTGAATTTCCTGTTTTGCTTTAGAAGCCTCTCCTTGAGGTTATATATTTTCTTATATATTATTACTTAAAACTTTTATAATTTAGTTTTTGTTCTATCTGAAATCCATGTTTTATGTTGAGATTGTTTTTGCTATCCTCATTTATTTTTTTAATGTATTCTTTTCCCAATGAAAGGAAATGCCCTTTTTAGCCTATATTAAGTTCCCTTATATGCTGCATCTATTTCTGGAATGTCTAGTCCACTTCCCTTATGTATCTGTTCTTTCCCATGACACTACCACATACTTAGATTATTGTAGCTTTATAATGTTTTATCATCTGGTGGGGAAATACCTCCTGTCTTATGTTCCTTTTTCAAAAATATGTTAGGAATTCTTGCATATTAATTTTTCCACCTAAGCTTCAATATAATTTTGTCCAGTTACAGAGGACCTCATGGCAATTGATTGGAATGGCATTAAATTCATATACTCATTTATGAAGGACTGGCATTCTCATTCAACTATATTAATCAATTAATATGTAAAAAATATACATGAAATAGGCCCTCTACATTGAAATATCTTTTCTGCCATCCAGTTCTCTTCTACTTTGGTGTAAAATTTAAAGTGCATGTTTTTTGTTTCAGCAATTTTTCTGTACTCCCATTATGCCTCCTATAACATATATGGTTCCATTTTGTTTTGGCTGTTTGGCTTAGTCTTCCTCCAATTGTTGCCAATCTCACCAGCACCTCCAGCTCCTCACTCATTTAGTGCAGTTGCTCCAACCTTCCAAATTCCTTCCAGCCTCTGGGCCTTTGCACACTGTCCCTCTGACGACCCATCCTTCCGGTCTGTTTAAATGTTATTTCTGTTAAAGGCCTTCTCTACCCCTTTTCAAATTTAGATTCAGTTATCCTTGACAGCACCTGACTTTTCCATCGTAGCACATAACATCACTTATAAATACATGTTTAACATGCTGTTCCCACTATGATAAATTTCAGGAACATGGTGTACTTGTCACCACCACGTACCCAACATGTAGCAGAATCTAGCATATATACTGTTCAATAGAGATTATTTTAATACAGCTCTCTATGATTTTAAAGACTGAACTACATGTGAAGAACAGATCCTTTCTTTTAACCAATTTAGTTAGCAAACAGCTCACTTTTAAGACAAACAGGAGAGAACCACTCAAACTGGTCAAAAATGAGTAAATGTCTGTCAACATCAATAGGAGACAATCTTTTTTGGTAAAAAATAAGAGAACTTGTGACCGAGAGAATGGGATCTTTCTATCTGCTTATGGACCATTACTAAAAATATGCTTTAATGTGCAATGCTTATAGCCAAGATAAATGAAATAGTGAAGAAAGTCCTTTTCACCCCATCAAGGAGTGTTTCCTGCGTTACCGGAAATCCTTAGAAGAGCTGAATGCTTACCTCAAATAGAGCTTTCACCTCTGGATAGCTAATTTAATTTGAAGACCAAGTAGGAAGATGAAAGAATACGGAGAAATAAAAGCCCATTCAATTTCCATTAGAATAAGTAAAAAATATTTATTATATATGTAGTAAAGATAAGAGAGATTTAGGTCCTTTCAAAGCTTCTGTTTTTGGTCTCTCCCCACCTTCTCTGCACATACTGCAGGGAGAAAGCCTTCTTGTATACTAGTGTTATAATACTTCTCTCATCAGAACAAAAACACAACACACAAAGCATAATAGAAATATTTGGTTCTTTTTAATTAGCTATTGATGGTATAATAAAATAAAGTGGCACCTAATTTAAACATTTAAAATAGTTCATTGAAGGATAATCTACAACACAATACGTTAAGCCTAATCGTCAAAATAACACCTCCTTTTTGGCAAGAAAGGAGAAATAAAGGCATAATCAAAATTATGAACAATAATTGGGTTCATGTGAACACTTATAGAGGATTTTGTAGGCATACTGGCAGGCACGATGTTGAAAAATCAATCCACTAGATTTGAAAATACTGGTAAGATAAAAAAGAAAGCTACACATTTCAGAGTTCATGTCTGAAACTAAAAAAAAATATCTACCAAATATCACAACAGATCTTTTAATGACTAATTGTTTTAAATAAGTTTTGTGTTCTGTACAAATTAAAGGACTCATGAATATAACCCCCTCCCCCTGCCACAGTTCAAATTTGCAATGGTCTCAGCAGAAAATAAACAGTTTGCAATTTAAACAGAATTGACAGCATTACAAAAGTTTACAGAATTTCTCTTTTCATCATTCTCCCTAACAGCAAAGATTACAATGACAGGACTGAATGATCAGAATGTAAAAACATTTGTGCAAAACTGCATTAATTGTTCTTACCATTTAACAGAGGTAAAACTTAGGAACACGTAATGACAATAATGAAAAAAAACCCACATTGGAAGTAATTCTACTTTAGATTCCAAACAACATGGATTATACCATTACTCAACATTAAAAGAACACGTGGCACCATGAGCAGCAGGAGCAGCGAAGGACTCAGCAATGACACCAGCCGAGGAAGCTGGCCCGGAACATGCCAGAGCTTCTCTGTGCACCAGCCAGCCACCTTAAAAGACTGGAAACAACTGGAGGGCTTAAAACTCACTTTAACGTCTTTATTCTTGAAATGTGTAGATCACAAATAAAATAGTGAAGAAAGTTCTTTTCACCCCATCAAGGAGTGTTTCCTCCGTCGCTGGAAATCCTTAGAAGAGCTGAATCATGGACTCCCTGGATTTACCCACGCCAATCCATTTAACTGGGAGGGGAAAAAAAGTATAACATTATTAACTCATTCATAATGTTCAGTCTCTGGGATTAACAGATTCCCCCACTCTCTCAGTGTCCTCATTTAACTTTTCTCCACATGCCTTGTGCTATCTCTTTGTTTTATCCTCTTAGCAGACTGTGCCAATTCTAAACAGAGTGCGCAGTCGAGATCCAACACAGGGTAGTCTGTCTTACCATGTCCTGTTTTAATCGCACGATATTTACAATTCCTCAATTCCTAATAATTAGGATAGTAAAATATTGGCCCAAAGCAGTAGAGACTTCAAGAAGCTTTGATCAAGTTCCTAATAAGTAGAAAAGATAAGCATCTTTGATAAATGGATGATGCTAACAGAGTATTGAAGTGTCACTGTAACTTTTGTATCTCAGACAGTAGCAATATCTGGAAGAGAACACTGTTTTACCTTGCACAGCCTTAGGAACCGCCTACTGTACCAGTCTATGCAAATCTCTAATCACGTGCACTACATGGGTAAACCTCTATGGTATTTTACAGATGTCACTGTTCAATTCACTTCGTTCATATTCCAAAAAATGTTCACTAAGAGCAGTGAGCAAACATACTAAATCTGACATCTTGTGGGAGGTGGGACAGCAAGTAAAATGGAAAACAAGGTTCATGTTTGAGATGAACGACAATACAAAATCAGACTAAGTACATGGTAGATTTTACACGGAGGACACCTCACACCCACGGCACTTCTGCTCTCTCAAATCTCCATCAGCGCCAATAAAAGGAAGAAAGCAATGTGTTAAAGAAAGACTTCACATAACTAGTCATGGCCATAACTTGGTTATACCTAACTCCTTGGCCAGCTAACAGTTGTTTTTACTAAAGAAGTTTTATTTTTTATTCTTCTATTTTTTCCAATTAGATTTCCTATTTTCCATACCTATTATTTCCTAATATATATTCAAGAAACACCCCCAACTCTCAAGGGTATTTTAACTCCAAATGAAAAAACCACACACCATTTTTGGTGGTGGTGGTGAAGCTACAAAAGGACTTGTTCTTAAGAGGGAGAAAGGACCGAGAATGAATGTCACAGGGGAGAAAACAGACTAACCAAACTAAGACAGGGTCACAAAGGGAGAGACGTGATCTATCGTCCTCAGTCATCTGAAGAGTCGGAGAAAGACGGTCCATTTACTCTAAGGAACAAAATTCTCATACATCTTGCTGGGCATTTATGCAAATCATGAGCATTCTACAAAGGCATAATCGTCTCTCTTTGTCCTATTTCAAAAGTAGACAGTTAAGTCAAAACTAGAAAAAGCAAAGATGGCTGTTTATCAAGTGTTTCTATTTACCTGGAACTTGAAGCTCATCTTCAATAAATCGAACATAATTTTGTGCATTAACAGGTAGTTCTTTAAATGTCCTTGCATTTGATGTGTCTGTGTTCCATCCTGGGAGAGTCTTATACTGAACTTCAACTTTATTTAAGACTTCTTGGTTTGCTGAAAGTTAAAGAGGAAGTATATTTGTTCATGGTGGACACTGCTTATTGTCAAACTTTTTTTTTTTTTTTTTTTTTTTTTGCTGAAGAAGATTCACCCTGAACTAACATCTGTGCCAATCTTCCTTTATTTTGTATGTGGGTCGCCTGCCACAGCATGGCTGCCGACAAGTGCTGTAAGTCCACACCTGCAACCAAACCCAGGCCACCGAAGCAGAGCACACCAAACATAACCACTAGGCCACAGGGCCAGCCCGTCAGATGACTTTTTGATATAGGTTCACAATATCTTATCAAAATCCCTGGAGCCAAATGTGTTTGGGAATTTAGAATTTTTTAGAGTTTAGAAAGATAACAGTATAAAGACCATCTGGGGTAGTATTTTATAATCAAACATATTTCTGTAGCAACACAGGATTATTCATTCGAAGCAGGTAGATTATTAGTTCTAACATCAGTTTAAATCAGGTTTTGCTGTCAAATGAATTTTGGTGTCAAACAAAAAACTTTCAATTTTTAGAGCTTTTCTGGATTTCTACACTATGATTAGGGATTGCAGGTCTGCATGATGGCAGCAGTCTCACAGAAAGAAGGCTCCCTTACTTGCTCTCATCTGGGAAAGCTTCTAATGCTTTTGTGACTGTGCACAAAAGCTCAGCTGGAAATTGTCCTCACTATATACCTAAGCATTTTCTCCATATCCCCTAATAGAAACTGAAAATGTGCTAAAAGAGACCGGTCCCTTTGACTGAGACGGTGCAGCACATGCTATGGTACACTGTCGACTTCCCTTTGCAGGACCGAGACACTCGTTTCGCCAGCTGTGGGAATATTGCCTGCTGACAACTCACAGTCCAGAATTTCCCCAGAAATTGCCCTCCACTGAAGGGAGTTGCCTCCCTGTACCAGCCCGTATCCAGTGACTGGTCAATGTGGGTATATATATAGGACCTGGCCACTTACCTTAATTTGGGACAACTCTGAAGGGCCATTCCAGCCCCAGAGCTCCTCATGGGATCAGCTGAGGGCTTGTGATGTAACTACCTTGCAGTTCAGCTTCTCCCTCTGCCTACTCCTCCTTCTCTCACTCCTTCACATATGTTGTTGCTCAGAGTAGTTATGAGCAAACGACTTGCATGCAAATCTCTCTATCAGAGTCTGTTTCCTAAGGAACGCCACTGAAGACAGTTGGTGCCAGAGTGGTGTGAGGAAGAAGGCTCTAAAATGGGATCTTGGAGCTGGATCACTGCACAGCTGGCAGGCAATGAGGACCATCACTGAAGGGAGGTAGAGTATGGATAGCCTCTGTCATGCTGCAGTACTGCAATTGTGAAAACCTCCATGGGAGGTAAACGGCGCTGCCATACGGGGGGAAAGTAAAGCAGTGGCAATATCTGAGGCTTTGAGAAATAAGCACAATGGAACAATGGAATTGGACAGCTCCAGATGAATGCCAGTCATGAACAGGAGAAAGACAATGAAAGTTAAGACAAAGTGTGCAAGTCAGAAGGCCTCCTTGGCATCTAGAGAGAATCTCATCTCCTACGGCAGAGGGCAGAAAAAGCTGAGGATCAGGCTCGAGACTCATTAATACAGACAGCAGAAGCTCCAGAGAAAGGTGAATTCTCAAATCCAGCATGCTGTTTGAGAAGTGGGACCCTGAGACTGTGGATGGAACATCTGGGTTGATGTACATGAAAATTCTGAATCCACAGCTTCGCTGATGGCCTGCAGAATGCCCTACTACTTCCTGTTAAAGGCTAAGGCTTCCCGTTTGAAGAAGAAGCAGAAGCGCTCCCTTACAAGGGGGCAGGTGCCCCTCTCAGGTTCCACCTTTACCTCCCCTCCTGCCCAGCAAACATCATCTAGGGTCAAGTCAAAACACAACTTGGCCAAGAAGCGCTGGGCTGGCTAAGTTCGGAGGGAAGGGACTACACTCCGAAGATCTGCAGGACTGAGCCAACACTTACCAGCAGGAGCCAAGGAGTCCGTATGGGACTAGATCCTGAGGGTGCTGGAAGGGTACAGCGCGTGACGGAAACTCAAGTCAAATAAGCAAGTATACTGCTCTGCCATGACCCATGAAACAGAGATGATGAAAGCATACTGCTAGGAATGCTCTTCGAAGCTTAGACAAAGTGAAGAGCCACACTAGGCAGACAGTTCAGAACTGCTTGTGCCAGACGACAGAAGGAGTCAAGAGACTCAGTGGGGCTGCTACTTCCAGCCATGAGGCAGCACATGGTTCCAGACTAACTCTCCCAGCATAAACAACTGTAAAACTGGGCAAAATAGATGACAGCTCTTCACGGGCAGTGGACAACACGCAGCATAAAATTGTGGTTTCTGAGAGAAAGAAAACTCACAAGCAAGTCCCGAAACTACTCAGCTCTCTGCCCAGGGACAATTTCCTGACCACTGGAGTCAGCAGGGAACAGTGGTCCCGCTGACCTGAGGAAGGCAGATATAGGATTTCAGGGAAGCTGAAGCAGCTAGAATCATCGAGATCAAGCGTCAGAGAGGAAGGAGCTATACAGAGAGGGCCCCCCAAACCCAAGTCCGTGTGAAAGTCCCATGGCTGAAGTTCAGCTGTACATGCAAAGAATGGGACCATCAGAGGCTTACCAGTTATCAGTTGTTACACAGTTGCGTGGACAAAAGTTCTAGAGGTCAAGCAGTGCTGGTGGAAGGGAAGGGACAGAACACACTGGAGCTCCAGCACTGCCAGATTGGAGAGATCTCTTTACATCTTGTTAACTCTTCTGGCATCCAGCTAAGACACCAGAAAGGCTGCTCCTTAAAGCAAAAACCACACTCTAGAGTAAAATCTCCTACAGAACCCCCAAAATGAAGCCTAAAACCAACTCTGCCAAGATGCACAGAGGAGACGGAATTTGGACTGATTCATACGAAGTTAGAGAGGTTTAGGAAACAACTTGGGTTCTCCACATAACTATACTAACAAATCATAAACCAAGCCATTCAAGTTCGAGATGACCAACCTGTAATTCAGTTGTCCCCTAAAACAAGAACCAGTACTCTTCAGAGGAAGACAAGAGAATCCGAGCCTCTACAATATATTATCCACAACGTCCAATTTTCAACCAAAAGCTGTTAGACACAAAAACAGTGATCTACAATCAAGGAAAAGAATAGTCAAGAGAAATCAAACTGGAGATGGCCCAGATGTTGAACTAACAGATAATGACTTTAAACATGTTTCTAACAACTTGCAGCTATCCTCATTTCCCAAAGACTGGTCGTTATTAGCAAGTCACAAAATCTACCAGCCTACCAAGTTTCATTAAGCTAGTTAAGATTCCTTCATTTGGCATATTCTCAGTCTTATAGGACGACTGAACAAATTAACAGTTCCTATTTGTGGAAGCCAGAAATGTTTATGGAACTTCCTGAGTAACTGAAGAAATCACACGACTGAAGATATGCCTGAAAACACACACTGCCTCAAGTAGGAAGTCCCCCTACCTGACCTCCATCCACTTCAGACACAGAACAGAGGGCAGAGAACACCACTCACGTGGCTTAAGGACAGGGTGGGTTACTGTATCGGGAGCCTGCTCACCCTGACAAGCAGTGCTCTGTCCCCCACTCCTTATTTCCCAAGGAAGGGAGGAGGGCCTACATGGAAGTTACTCTGAAAATAGGGAGGATGAGGTTCAGAAGCAGCATAGCAGGGCTCAGAGGTGCCATGTTTCTGCTTTCCTATTTTGAGTTTGAGTACACGCTTGCCTGAATCAGCATTCAAATGCAAAGCCTGTGGCTATATATCATAAATTATACAGAAGAGCTTTAAGAAATTGCTCGAAAACATTCACCTCATAAAACTCTTTATATAAAGCCTAAAAAGAGTACCTGGGAAATGAGGTATGATGTCACCAAATAATTTGTACGCAATTCCAACTTTGATTTCTGTAAACACGTCCAAAATATCCAATTTGGTAAGTGCCAACCTAATTTTGGAAGAAAAGGCAACATTAAAACCAACTGTTACAAGCCCTAACTTCTAACTTGATGAGGAAGTAAAGGAAAATTTGTACAAGCTAAAAGTTCTAAAGCAATTCTGAAAACTGGTTAGGATTATATTTTAAAGCATGCCACACATAAAACACTATGAGACAATATACTGATATAGTTTCCTCAAAATAAAAAATGACTTAACTGACCTACTAGTGAGTTACCTTTTAATAATTATAACAGATTTTCACTCATTGATCCACACCCTTTCCCTTAGCTTTCTTATGATTGATCAAAACGTATTTGTGGGAGGGCTGCCTGGAGTAAAGGATGCATTCTGTCACTGTGGGGCACAGCAGAGCTCACTGTTCCATGTGGATGACCACAAGACATGTGCACATTTACCCATATGCCATCAACCCACTTCTTCATTCTGGTTACCATCACCTCCACCCTTCTGGTCAGAAATCATCAAAGGAGAGTGAGGAAACCACACCAAGGATCTCTTCATGATAGATCAAAATCTCCTAATAAACTGACTGGAAAAGAGTTTTAAGGAAAAATCTGTGGAAATTAGATAAAACACTAGGTTTGGAATTCTTGTCCACAAATTATTTTTTTGTCCTTTATTCTGTTATTTGCTAGAAGTTAAGCCTAATTAATATAGACACAAATACACTTATTTACATATTTTATGTATATATGTTAATAACAACTTTTACTGAGAATTTTCAGTGAGCCAGGCAGTGTGCTATATGCTTTCACTACATTTCTCATCTAATTTTAAAAACACCCCTATAATATAAGTAGGTAATATCATTATCTAGATTTTAAAGATGATGAAAAAGGCACAGAAAGATTAACTTGCCCAAAGTCACACAATATTATGCATGGATCTGAGATTTGAATCCAGAAGTCAGATATCAATCAAGCCCATGCAATAAATCACTGTTACACTGCCTCCCCTCTGTATACATACTCTATGCTTGCCTTGTCTATCCACCCATCCAGCCATCCATCCATCTACCTACCTACCTACCTACCTATCTTACTTCCCTCTATACTTATACATATGCAAGAGTATTATGATTCTTTTCTCCCATTCTCGGATGCCCAGGAAGATAATTTGGGGTCCCTCTCCCTGTGCACCCTTCCTCTATATCTTGGTCCACTTCTACCTTGAACTGCAATTTCATTCAGAGGCTAAAGAGCGAAATTTTTCTATTACAGTACTACTTCAAGTTTGCATTCCACAAAATTTAACCTGTGGCCATGAACTGTCCTATTATTTCCTGAAATAAACGCTTCTAAGAATACTCACGCAGTAAATCCATTAATCATATGAGCATATTTGAGCAAAACGAGGTCCAACCAGCCACATCTTCTTTTCCTTCCAGTAGTTACGCCAAATTCTCTACCTCTCATTTGTAACAATTCTCCAATTTCCTAGGGAATAGAAAATAGAACTTTAGGATTAGAATACCAATGCTGTAAATCCAGTAGAATTAGACTTAAGATCAAATAACAAATCAAATTCTCTTTGAGATAAACAGTTTTTAGAAAATAACTTGGGTTTTATGTTAGGGAAGCATTATTGAGAATAGGTTCACTTTTTGCTTCATTTATCTACCATTTTTTAAAAACCAATATTTTTTATGACGTTATATAGATAACCTCTTAAAATTTAGATTAACATATAAAAACTACACAGGCTGCATTTTAAATACTAGGTTGTTAATAAGCATTCATTAAAATAGACAAGCCACCTGTTCCAAGAACAACTGCATTTGCTAATTTTCCTGGAAGCCAGGAGGCAAACTCTCACCTGTAGGCAGCTGTTGATCACAACGCTCTTTTCAAAAGTGAGGCTGAAAATGATGCTCAAAGATCTAAGATACAGCCACTCCCTACAACCTAATTTTCCCACCTGTGATCTATCTCTTCCCTAATTTACACCTTTCTGATTAAAGTCATCATTTCATTACCTCTTGTATTCTGACATCATTACAATTATGTGTTTTTTTAAATGTTGCTCTGTCAGGTTTGAATCCCAGGCCTGTCTATCTCTGTGGCCTTAAGCAAGTTACTTTAGCTCTCTGTCCCTCAGTTTCCTTGTGTGTACAACGGACGGTGATACTACCCAGCTCCCTGAGCTACGGCGAGGATCCAAAGAGCTCCTAATTCTCCAGCACTGAGACAGTGCCTGGCCCGAGTAACCACCACTTGCATAAGTGTTGGCTGCAACAAGACAATGTCTGGAGATGACTTTGCTCAGCCCCGGCCCCTAGGAAGCTCTTGGTGAAAGGTAGTTGTTATTTTTAACTTCTTCCTTCTCTGCCACTATCTTAATCCCCTCGTGAACCCAGCTTCTTTAGCCCTGCAATTAGTTATCTTTATGGACCCTCTAATCTCTCCTCTTTGGTTGCCACGCTGCTGCCACTAACAACAAAAGTGTGTATAATTTTTTTTAACATTGCTCTGATCAATCTTGTACATTAAGTAAAATGCACAGAAGACAAGAATTCATTAAGGAAAAAAAAGCATGCATTTTTATTTTAAAACTTTTTGGATCAGATTTACTGAGGCTTACATTGTCTTGCTCTGTAGGAAAGGCACCAATACCAACTCTAGTTGTATAAGCTTTCACAACTCCATACACTTCTCCAACATTTTGAGGGGGCATACCCAATCCAGTACAAACACCTCCAACTGTACAGTTTGAAGAGGTTACGAAAGGGTAAGTTCCTAAAAATAGAAACAAGTATTATAATATATACACACATAATTTTAAAACAGAATTACTGGGAAAATTCTGCATTTGAATATATTTTAGGTATTTGACAGACTTGAATATAACCGTAACTGCCCTCTCAAAGCCCCAATGTTCTTAATTCTTTTTGTCTCTTTTAATAAGATAGAAACAGGTGGTTAGAGCTTAACTATGGTGCTTACACTGGAGAGGCTCCTTGAGTTGCTCAGCCTCTGCATGGCGGGCACTCATCTAACGGACTGCTAAATAGTTTAATGCCAAAATCCTCGTGTTATCCACTCTGGAGACTTATAATCTATCTTCCATAGATCTTAGAATATGCATGTTTAATAACAATGTATATTAGGTTCCTGATGTTTTAAAAAAGGCAGAATTATTAAAGATAAAGGTCCTTCCATAGGATTCATTTAATCATTATATAGTTGAACCAAGGACCAAACAATAAAAATCACAGTTCACAGAATCCCAAACCCACTGACCTGAATAGTGATTTTATTTTTCTAATGAACTACAAAACTTAACACATGTATTGTGTTTTCCAAAACACTCCTTTAAAGAAAAGATGAGTATAAGATGACAAACTTCAATCATTTCTGAACACACAAGCTAAAAGCCTTGTTTCAAAACTCCTTAATGCTGACATTAAGTATTCCATCTGAGGCCCTTCAGGGCTCGGTTAAGCTCTCAGCGACTCCGTCTCACTCACCAAAGTCGATGTCTAGCAGCGCTGCATTTGCACCTTCTACCAGGATCTTCTTTGGTGGTCCATGTAGGGCCTCATAGAGGAAATAAACTCCATCTTTCACCATCGGTTTAACCCTTTCCATATAACCCTATATAGGAAGACAAAAACCAATTTCAATTTATACTAAGAAATTTACAATATAACATATATGAGTACAAATCACCTGACTTTATGAGAGTGAAAACAGACAGATGCCAAGTGGAAAGGGACTAGGGATGGTGCTCACCCTACTGAACATCTGGGTTAGCTTTGGTCTCTCATGCTGATTCTCCAGAGCCCGAAAAAAGATACTAGCTCAAGAAAAGCAGAGAGAGAATGAAACTCAAAGGTTGTATATCAACCTCACTACAAATAATGATGACAACCTTCCCAACAGCCAAGTACTCATACTTCATAAACCAGCTTTCAGGAAAATGAAAAGAAGTGACTACATTACATTGTGTTTTATACTTTGTGAGGTTTTTTAAAACCTACATTTATAATCCATGTAACCATGAGTTTTGCATCAGGGTGATTCTTAAAACGTGGTGAGGGCCACAAGTGACATTGTCAAGCAGGCAAATATCAATCACTGATTGCCAATATTCTTGTGCCATTGTATTCCATTACAGTAAAATATCTCAGCAGTATTACTAGTAAAGAATATCAAATACTATTTTACACATGAGCATTATAAAACTTTCTCAAAACATATTTAGTGTTAATAATATTGCTTAATTTTAGAAGTCAATTAAAAATGTAATATAAAAAGTTTCCCCAAAAGCCTATAGTATAACTGCAGTAAAACCTAGTTGCAACTATGTTTAAATATTTAGCCAGACAAGTACGGAAGTTCTGAGATGCACTCAAGAGCTCACCTGAGTATGTTAGACCATTGATCAAAGTATGGTCCCCCCTTGCCTCTAATCTCCAATCTCATGCTTATTCCTATTTTAGTCCTTTTTTTGCCTGAAATGAACATACTATTCATCACGTCCCTTGTTCATTAAAGCCCTGGTTCAAAATATATCACCTATTAAGAACCTTCTTACTCAGTTCTGTTCATTATTCATCTACATTACATTCACATGGAACATGTATAAAATAAAATCGAAAAGCCATACCCATACTTTAGCACAAAAATATTTCCAAGCTGCTAATAATAAATTTAAAATATTTGTTGCATGACAGAATGAAAAGAAAATGGCAGTCTATTTTAAGCAACAATGAATACAATGAAATGCAAATACCTAATATTTAGAATATTCCTTGAAGGTCAATTTTTTTAGGAATTTAGTGAGTGGACAGACCTAAGGTCTGCAACTGTTCTAGAATGGCATGAGGCTTATCAATTCCTATTCAGTTCTGAAACTGATGTACATATTTATTTATAGAAGAGAAGGAGTAATAATCAGATACTCAGGAAGCCGCCTGAAATTCTCCAAAGACTGTACAGGAAGGAAGGGTGGAAAGGATGGGAGGCCTGACTACTGACTGACTCAGGCACTACCGAGCCCTAGCAGTTGCCAACTGTGGTCTCATCTTTGGCTAATTACCTGACTGTCTCTTAAGAGGACAGCGCCAAAGAGATTGATCTTATGGGGTTTAGTTCCTAAATGGACTGGTTAGCTTGAAAAGTTACCATCCCTCATTTGTCCCTTTGTTGATCTGGCCTCCACTCTGCTATGAGTGATTTTTACATAATACAAATCTAGTCCTTTTTCTGCTTCAAAATTATTCAGCAGCTTTTCATGATCTCCAAGATAAAAGCTGACATCCCTGTCACTGCACTTAAAGCCAATACCAGACCGAGGATTCGATCCCTGCTCGTCTCACCGTGTTTTCAGGGACTTACTCCTGCCCCCTGCTCCCTGCACAAGCTTTTCCTGAAGCCGCATCACGTGAAGTTACTCAAACGTGCCATGTCCTTTTAGGCCTATATGCTTTCAGACTTGAACAGGACAAATGATTTGCTTTATCAGTTCTTATCCATAATACTTTACACGTATCTGTCTGGTACTGATACTATAAACTATTTAATGTCTATCTTCTCAGTCATAATGTAATTTCCATAAAGGAAATTAAAGACCACATGTTCTTTATTCTTATATTTTCAGTTCCAAACACTAAGTCTAAATGAATAAAGATCTAGGTACCAATTTGGCAAGCAACTTTCAAAACGGTCATTATAAAGGTCAGAAAGCATTACCTTGAGTTTTTGTAACTCCCCTTCAATGTCTATTTCCAAAGTGGGGTATATAGATTTGTACTGGTTAGCCAGAACTTTGAACCTGAGAAATACAGATAAATCAAGACGTTACCTCTGTTTAAAAATATTCCGAATAATTATATATGATTCAAATGGTTTCAGTACGTAAGTGGTCTTAACTACAAATTAAACCCCAAACTGAAATTACACTGAGACATTAAATCTAATAAAGGAGCTATCAGTCTCATGAATAAATGATACACTTAGATATTTTTTACTCAAGTTCAGGAATATCAACAATATAATTAAGGTGATATGTGCAAGTGGGGGGGAATGACTGAAATCTGTAACCATAAGACTTAAATCTGAATTAATTGTTACAGTGTGTGAAGAACAAAGCGTACTGTCCACATGATACTTCCAAGAGACCCTAGCAGTCTGCCTCCGAGATTCCAGTGTGGGGGCCTGACAGTACAGACACAGTGCTGACCGAAAACAGATACAGCACATCACACCTCTGATGCCACCTGTAATTAAACGCAACCAACAGACTCCCCATCACTGAGTCACCAGATAGCTTTCTGATGATCACTAGGTTTCCCATGGAGACTTTTCTACAGAGAGTAAGTGTGAATGTCGCATTTCTATTTTTCAAGGTGAGCTTGGTACACAATAGTTCACTAGCACCTGAGAGGCTAATTATTTCTAGGCAGGAGGACATAATGCCTCTGGATCTAAAAATCTAAGGACCAAGACTCTAGGATATGGTGACCCCACCAAAGTAGTGAAACATCCCTCTGAAAACATCTCTATTTCCTAGCAAACCATTCTAAACTCCAATCCTTAATTATAATTGTGGCTTTGTCTTCTTGAGGTACCACTATGATATCATCATCATGTTATTTTCATGAAGTTAACCGGAAATTAAGGACCAATTAGAATGTAATAAAAAACAACTTTAATATTCCAAATAAAAAAGCCAACCACCACTATTCAACTAGAATACTGATTTTACCAATGTGTATCCTGGGTTTTAAAGATTCTAAAAATCCATTCGCTCTCCATTTTGAAACACAAGTTCATTACCTCTCAGAGAAGTCATCGAAGTCAGAGACAAGATCGCACATCCTGAGTCCACTGCGAGCAGCTTTGGAGGAATAAACCGGGCCAATGCCCTTTTTTGTGGTACCCAAACTTAAAAACAAATCAAAACGAGTTTTGAATTAGACAAGAAAGATGCAGTTCTTGTGGTTGGATCTTCACACTGAATGAAATTACTAGACTATTTTCTGTTTTTGTTATAAGTTTAGCAAAACTTTCTCCTAACTTTCTTTTCATAATCCTATTGATTTTCTCTGAAATCTAAACACGATATTCTAATACTTTTTTCCTTAATCCTCTGGCCTAGAATTTAAACATAAGGGTCTGGATATGCTTAAACTGTGCACACACAAAATATCATACTTTTTTCCTGCTTGTTCTTGTCTCTGTTGTTCCTGGATACCATCAGCTGCTTGATGAAAATCAAATACTGAGGAGAAAAAAGGCAAAATCACAGTTGTTGTTGAAAGAAATATAGGAAAGCATAAGATAATGCATTTTAAATCACTGAAGATATAAATCCCTTCAGCCTAACATCATTATGACAAATAAATGGATACATTTTAAAACATGACAATAATGGTGAAAGTCAAGGTTATAACGCCAACTGCTATATTAATATGAAAATACAACTGATTGTTCGTTCCTATTTACTGCAGTCTATGCTAGTTTAAAAATGAGTCCTTAAGAGGGTAATTTTGGAACACCCTACCCTACAATTCTATAAACCTCACTTTACTAAGGTATCTCTTTTCTTCAAGTTCTGAACTCCAGAAATCCGGGAATTATTCCCACATCTCCCTCTCCCGCAGTAGGCCCAAGCTTCCATCACCTCTCACCAAACTGTAGTCCCCTAATCAGTGTGCCTATCTCCACTCCTGGACATCTTTAATTCATAGTGTTTAATGCAGCCAAAGCTCTCCTCCCAAAACACAAGTATGATGCCACCACTCCCTTACTTTTAAACTCAATGACTCTCTATTGCTCAAAAGAAAACGACCACTCTTTCACACGTCCTCCTTGCACAGTCTGCCCTTTCATCTTACACTAGGCTCGGCCCCTCTGGGCACACGGGCCTTCTTTTAAGTCCTGGCTACGAGGCATGTGCTTCTCCTGTCTGAACATGCCTCCTCCTATGCCTGGATGCACCATGGAGCTTGTGCCCTCTGTCTCCAATACTTTATGAGTATTGAGACCATGTTAGTTTAGCTTAGTAGTTGATTTTCTGTCTACAAGTTCTCAAATATTTACTGACTGAATAAATAGCTAGTTTATGGAACAGGCAAGGCCTAGAATTTTGGTCTCTGGACTTTTAACCAAGGCTTCTTTTTTTAATTTGTTTTCTAAACAGCCTTGTGGGAATATAATCTACATACCATAAAATCCATCCATTTAAAGTATGCAATTTCATCATTTTAGTATATTTAACCATGGCTTTTTTTCACTAATGATTGTTATTGTTTCGAAATAAGCTGAAATGTGTAAATGTCAAAGAGAATGACTGATATAAGGTTCCTGGAACTAGTGGTGGCATCTGTAAAAGAACTATTTAGAAGTATTAGAAGATTCTAGCATTAGAATATTGTAGTTACAGATGGTGAAACTAGAAAAGTTCGAGGACACCTGACCTAAAACCACCCTCTGGTTAACCCTGGCCCCTAAAGCCTCCGAAGTCCTCCACCCTGGTTCCCCCTCTTGAGGCCCTACAGGACTGTCAAGGCAGTCCCCTCTGCACAGCTGTGTCTGATCAACAGGTTTCCCTGGTGGTCTAGTAGGGGAGTTCTGACATTTCTGTACATTAATTACGATACAGAAACTAAATTTTTATTGTGTGATTTAAAGTTATCCCGTAAATCACTATTTGCCTCAGTGCCACAGCACTAGGTGGCAATAACCTCCTTAAACCACAGTGGCATACTCTACACCAAAAGACAGCTACAAGAATGTTCAGAGCAACATTATTTGTAATAACTCAATATTGGAAATGACTCACATATTCATTAATGGTAGAATGGATAAATAAATTCTGGCATATTCATTCATATAATGGGATACTATATGGCAATGGAAAAGAATAAAATATTGTTCGTGTAACAAAAATGAATCTCATGAAGTTGAGCGGAAGTCAGCTACAAGAGATTACATAATGTATAATTTTACATAAAGTTCAAAACTAGGCAAAACTAACCTAGGGTGAGAAAAGTAATAGAGTCATGTGCTGCATAACTCATGTTTCGGTCAACGACAGAAAGCATATATGACAGGAGTCCCATAAGATTAGTACCATCTAGCCTACGTGTGTAGTAGGCTATACCACCTAGGTTTCTGTAAGTGCACTCTACGATGTTCGCACGACGACAAAACTACCTAACAACATATTTCTCATAACATATCCCTGACACTAAGCGACGCCTGACTATAATAGCGCTTACCCTTGGTGAAAGGGAGTAGCTAATGACTAGGAAAGATCATTAGAGTAGCTTTTTTTTGTAATCAAGATATACCTGACATAGAACAGTTTCAGGTGTACAACATAACGATTCAATATTTATATGTATCCTTAAATGATCACCACAATAAGTTTAGTTAACATCCATCACTATACACAGCTACAAACTGTTTTCTCTTGATGAGAACTTTTAAGATCTACTGTCTTAAGTTTCAAATATCCAATATAGTATTATTAACTATAGTCTCCATGCTGTATATTACATCCCCATAAGATATTTACTTTGTAACTGGAAGTCTGTACCTCTTGAGCACTTCCACCCATTTTGCCCACCCCTCCCATGCCTCTGGCAGCCACCAATCTGTTCTCTGTGTCCATAAACTTAGTTTTTCATTTTTAGATCCCACGTATAAGTGAGATCATACAGTATTTGCCTTTCTCTGTCTGACTTATTTCACTTAGCATGTCCTCAAGGTCCATCCATGTTGTCACAAATGGCAAGATTTCCTTCTTTTTTATGGCTGAATAATATTCCATTGGGTACATGTGTATATACAGACATACACACACGCTTCTTTCTACATTTATCCATCGATGGACGCTCGGGTTGCTTCCATGTCTTGGCTATTGTAAAGAATGCTGCAATAAACATGAGAGTGCATATACTTTTTTCAAGTTAGTGTTTGTTCCCTTCAGATAAATACCCAGAAGTAGAATTGCTGAATCACACAGTAGTTCTAATTCTAATTTTCTGAAGAACCTCCATACTGTTTTCCATAGTGGCCGCAGCAAGTTACATTCTCACTGACAGTGCACAAGGGTTCCCTTTTCTCCACATCATTGCTAACACTTATTATCTCTTGTCTTTTTGATAATAGCCATTCTAACAGGTGTGGTTCTGATTTGCATTTCCCTGATGATTAGCAACGCTGAGCACCTTTTCTCGTACCTGTCAGCCACCCGTATGTCTTCTTTGGAGAAATGTCTATTCAGATCCTCTGCCCATTTTTTAATTGGATTGTTTGCTGTTTTGCTATTGAGTTCTATGAATTCTTTATATATTTTGGATGTTAATCCCTTACCCCATATGTGATCTGCCTTTCAGTAGGCTGCCTTTTCGTTTTGTTGATGGCTTCCTTTGCTGTGGAGAAGCTTTTTAGTTTGATGTAGTCCCATTTGTTTACTTTTGCTTTGGTTGCCTTTCCTTTTGGTGTCAAATCCAAAAAATCATCACCAAGATTGACGTCAAGGAACTTACCACCTATATTTTCTTCCAGAAGTTTTATGGTCTCAGGCCTTACATTCAAGTCTTTAATCTCATTTTAAGTTAGTTTTTGCGTATGGTGTAAGATAGTGGTCCAGTTTCACTCTTTTGCATATAGCTGTCTAATTTTCCCAACACCATTTACTGAAGAGACTATCCTTTCCCCAATGCATATTTTTGGCTTCTTTGTTGTAAATTAATTGATTATTTATGTGTGGGTATATTTCTAAGCTCTCTATTCCACTCCATTGATCTGTGTGTCTGTTTCCATGCTAATACCACACTGTCTTGATTACTATAGCTCGCTAATATAGTTTGAAATCAAAGACCATGATGCCTCGAGCTGTGAAGGTGCTTTGCCTATTAGGGGTCTTTTGGGGTTCCATACAAATTTTAGGACTGTTTGTTCTATTTCTGTGAAAAATGCCATTGGAATTTTGATAGGAATTGCATTGAATCTGTACATTGCCTTGGGCAGTATGGACAAGTTAACAATATTAATTCTTCCAACCCACGAGCACAAAATATCTTTCCATTTATTTGTGTCTTCTTTAATTTCTTTCATCAGTGTCTTACAGTTTTCAGTGTACAGGTTTTTCATGTCCTTGGTTAACAAAATAGCTTTATAGGGTACCAGGAAGGCTCTGTAAAATAAGGTACATAATAAGATGATTAAAGGGGTAAAATACTCGTATACTTTTTGTGCACTTTGCTGTATGTTGTACATTAAAATGCTTACTCACTTCTATCACACAGATTTTAGACCTTGGCCAATAAATAGGTATCATATACTATAGGATCATGTACTTTATTATCATATTCCTATTTTGGTGCCCAGCCAACAGCGTTTCTTATCTACTTTTGAGGGGCCAGAATAGTTCTTAAGAGTTAGTTCCTTAAACTCGGACTTTGCAAATCAGTTATGACAAGACTGAGATCACAGAGTTCACCATTTCTTTTGAATAAAAAAAGCATTTGCATTTTAATATTTGTTTTATTTTCTATGTTCAAAGAAGTTACAAAGGCAACGTGCAAACCACAAATAAAAGGTTGATGGAAAACAGGTGAACCATATTTTTCAGAAATTAGTACCTTGCCAGTTTTTCTAGGCCCCAGGAAGCTATTAGTGCAATCAGAACAATTACTGTCATAAAGCTTCATTGTGGCATGGAGCCTTAAAACCTCCACTATTACCATTTTTGAAGGAACAGTCTTTGTCTGAAGTCGCTTTGAATATTCTTCCATTTTCTAGAGCCTAGATAGTGAAAATAAAAAAATACCACCTTGGGGATTTGATCTAATCTTTAACATTAAAAATAACTGTGCACCTTTAGTCATTTTATTAATACCACTTTATTATTTGTTTTTCCCTATTATATGTTAAGTTTTATTGACACTATGAAGGTTTTATGCATTACCGTGTCCAGTGTGAGCCTCAGTGCATGTAATATCCACTTTGCTTGCTTCTCATACCTCCTCAGGTCTTTCTTTTTTTAAAATTGTTGCCAGTTAACATGAGATCTACCCTCTTAGCAATGCTGTATTGTGACTTAAAAATCTGTTATCTATAGCCTCCTATCAGCTCGTCAGTCTCATAGAGCACACCTGTAGAACTTATTCATCTTGCATCTCCTTCAGGTCTTTACTCAAATGTCACCTCTGTGAAACCTCCTCGGCTGCTTCCCAACACTACCCCACTCTTTCCTCTGATTTACCTTATCTCCTCAGAACTCATCACTGTATGCTATGGTACATTTACTTATTTATTGTGTTTATTATCTGTCTTCACTACTATACCTTACGCTCCATTACGGGATTTTTATTAGTCTCTGCTACTGCAGGATCCTCAGCGCCCAGACTGTACCTGGCAGAGTAGGCATTCAATAGATAATTGTTGAATCAAAGAAGAGACAACAACAAACTTAGATTTCAAACGTTCAAAAAAAATTTTTAAGTCTCAGCCATTTCTCAAGTTTCTTTTCCTTAATAAGCACCTCTTATATTACAAACTTTGTTATGGATTTAATGAGACAGGGCACAACTGTAAGGTAACAGAAAGTTCTTTGCATACTTGCTGAAGTATGCTAATGTAAAGAGGGGGCCAACAACTTACTCATTTTTAAATTTCTTTAAAAGAAAACTGACTGTTCAAAGCAAAAATATTCACAATGTGTTGTGGCATTTATAACAATGTAGATGTGAAATGTATGACAGTAACACAAAGGAGTGGACAAGGGAAATGCAAGCATTCTGTTGTAAGGACCTTAGGTTAAATGTTATGTTCTTTTAAGATAGATCGTAATAATTAAAAGATGCATACTGTAGACCCTAGAGCAACTACTAAAATTCATAAAATAAGAGGTATAGCTAATAAGCTAATAATGGAGATAATATTTAAAATATTAAATCTAAAAGAAATCAGGAAAAGAAGAAAAAAGACAAAGAACAGATAGAACAAACAGAAAACAAAGAGCAGATATAAATTCAATCATACTGATAATTAACTGTAGTAAAAAGTAATTGGTCTAAACACTCCAATTAAAAGTCACATGGTCACAATCAATAAATGCAACACCCAACTATATTTTGTCTATAATAAATGCACCATAAATACAAAGATACAGATAGGTTAAAGATTATCAGAGGATTGAAAAAGATACACTGTGCATAAAGATACACCATACTAATCTTAAGAAAGCTCTAGTGGTGGGGCCAGCCCGGTGGAGCAGTGGTTAAGTGCTCATGTTGCGCTTCAGCAGCCCGGGGTTCCCTGGTTCAGATCCCAAGTGTGGACAAGGCATCACTTAGCAAGCCATGCTGTGGTAGGCATCCCACATATAAAATGGAGGAAGATGGGCATGGATGTTAGCTCAGGGCCAGTCTTCCTCAGCAAAAAAGAGGAGGATTGGCAGCAGATGTTAGCACAGGACTGATCTTCCTCAAAAAAAGAAAAAACACAACATAATTTTAAATATACATGTACCTAACAGAGCTTCAAGGCACACCAAGCATAAACTGACAGAGTTGAAGAGAAAAATAAACAAATCCACAATTACTGTTGGAGGTTTCAACACACCTCTGTCTCAGTAATTGACAAAGCAAGTAAACAGAAAATCAGTTAGGATACAGAAAATTTGAACAACACTATCATCCAATTTGATTTAACTGACATTTGTATTTACAAGCTACTTATCCGACAAAGGATTAATCTCCATAACATACAAAGAACTCACACAGCTTAACAACAAAAAAACAAACAACCCGATCAAAAAACGGGCAGAGGACATGAACAGACATTTCTCCAAAGAAGATATAAGTATGGCCAACAGACACATGGGAAGATGTTCATCATCACTAATCATCAGGGAAATGCAAATCAAAACTACACTAAGATATCACCTTATACCCGTTAGATTGGCAAAAATATCCAAAACCAAAAGTGACAAATGTTGGACAGGTTGTGGAGAAAAAGGAACCCTCATATACTGTTGGTGGGAATGCAAACTGGTGCAGCCACTATGGAAAACAGTATGGAGATTTCTCAAAAAGTTAAAAATAGAAACACCTTATGATCCAGCCATCCCACTACTGGGTATCTATCCTAAGAACCTGAAATCAGCAATCCCAAGAATCCCGTGCACCCCTATGTTCATCGCAGCATTATTTACAATAGCCAAGACGTGGAACCAACCTAAATGCCCAGAAACTGACGACTGTATAAACAAGATATGGTATATATACACAATGGAATACTACTCGGCCATAAAAAAGGAACAAATTGTTCCATTCGCATCAGCATGGATGGACCTTGAGGGTATTATGTTAAGCGAAATAAGCCAGACAGAGAAAGATGAACTCTATATGACCCCACTTATAGGTGGAAGTTAACATATAGACAAGGAGAACCGATCGGTGGTTACGAGGGAAAAGGAGGGGTGGGGGGAGGGCACAAAGGGTGAAGTGGTGTATCCACAACATTACTAACAATAATGTACAACTGAAATCTCACAAGGTTGTAATCTATCATAATCTTAATTTAAAAAAAAAAACCACTATTCAACAAATAACAAAACACATATTCTAAGTGCATGGAGAACATTCACCAAAATAGACCACATCCTGGGCCATAAAACAAGTCTCCATAAATTTAAAAAGACTGAGATCATACAGTATACTCTGTGTACAACAAAACTAAATTAGAAATAAATAATACAGAGATCAGGAAAATGTTCCAGTATTTGGAAATATAAACAACATATTCCTCAATATCTCACGGTCAATCAGAAATCACAAAAAAATTACAAAGTATTTTCAAATGAACAGAAATAAACATACAAAATGTCAATATTTGTAAAATGTAGCTAAGGTAGCATTAGAGGGATATGTCTATAGCACTGACTGCTCATACAGTCATACGCCACGTAACAAGTGTATGTTCTGAGAAATGTGACAGTAGCTGATTTCATCACTGTACTCACACAAACCTAGACGGTATAGCCTACTACACACCTAGGCTGTATGGAACTAACCTTGTAAGACCACCATGGTATATGCATTCCATCACTGACTGAAACGTTGTTAAGCAGCACATCACTGTATTAGAAAATAAAGGTCTAAAGGTCAATGATCTAACAAACTTCTCAAGAGGCTAGGAAGAGAGTAAATTAAACCCAAAGAAAGAAAGAACGGAATAATAAAGAGCAAAAACCAATGAAACAGTAAACAAATAGAGACAATCAACAAAATCAAATGCTTATTCTTTGTACTGACTTAATCTCATGATTTTACGGGAAACTTAGAAAAGCCTCGGAAAGAAATAAATTAATTTTTAAACATCTATGTACCAGACTAGGTCCCGTGCTTAGCTCTGAAATGAGGGTTCTGATGCTGTAATTACAATGGAGCTTACAGGACTGTCCTTTCAGTCCTATGGTAAGAGAGTCAGGCAAAAAACTGAGGTGGTTTTATAGCAATGATTCTCAGCAATTTTCCAGTTAACTATTTGATTTTTTTATGACACTATTTACTTCTTTTCATCATTTTAGAATTGACTGTACTAAAAACGTTTCTTATAGACATTTTAGTAACACATGCTTAAAGCACACTATTACACATATTACTACTAACATCTAAATTTTAGTTCAAGCTATCCTCTCTGGGCTCAGTCCTCCTCTATCAGAAATACTTTCTTTTAAGGACACAAGTTCATGGAAAAGGAAAAATCATTATTAAAGAAATATAACAAAATCATAAAATTAATTCAAATTTGTTATGGTTTATACCACATTACTTACCTATTACTCTGGTCCTTTGACCCCTCTGCATTACCAGTTTCTTTGGTTTTTGTAGTCTAAAGTAGTTAAGTAACTTGCTTAACCACTGTGCTATTCCCAAGGAGACAAACTGTCAAGTGACAGACCTGAAGCATTTTAATGAAGAAGAAAGGGGAGAATCCAAGCAGGAACAGACGTATCTCTAAACACTATGTTTATTCCAAGAGACTAATACCATCAGTATATGTTTACACCTACACATAGCAAACTAACTATCTGATTATGTATATTAAGGCTATAAGTTACTCAAAGGGGACAGACCAAGTTTCATCCTATTTTGCAATCCTTAATTGTGGTACTCAAATTAAGATTGAATTTCACACAGCAGATGACAAAGGACCATTGGAAAGTTCTGAAGATAAGCAGTGGCTTTAATCATCTAACACTTTATCCACAAGACAGACGCAAAGAATACCAAAAGGCTATATACATTAAAACCAGGAAAGGAAAAGAAGCTAAAGATGACTCATGGTAACAGAATAAAACATGTATAAGGTTAACAATTAGTGAGTGTAAGCAGACAAAAATACTACAACAGTAATCCACAAAAACACTTTTCATTATATACCTAAGAGACTGTCAGTAAGAAAAAATATTAACAACACTATATTGTTTTCTATGTTACCGCACTACGGTTACTCGCTGCTTAATGACAGGGATGTGTTCTGAGAAATGCATCAGTAGGCAATTTTGTCATTGTGTGAACATCACAGAGCACACTTACACAAACCTAGGTGGTATACCCTACTACACACCTAGGCTAGATGTTACTAATTTTATGGGACTCCCATCATATATGCAGTCTGTCACAAACCAAAATGTCATTATGTGGCACATGAGTGTATAGCGACGATATATAAAATTACTAAGACAAGCTAATAACCAAAAAATATTTTAAACTATATAGGTGACAGGCTGAGAGTATGATTATTTTTTAAATCAGGAGTTTAAAATGGTCAACAAAAGCAATGTCTCATGAAATACTGCTTATATTATCCATTTGCTTACCTAACTCTTTATTCAGAAATAGGTAAATTTTAGCCTAGCCCTCATTAAAAACAGAAAAAAATAAAAAAATTAATAAGATTTCAGTAGTTGGAACCCAATTACAGTCATGCATCGCCTAATGATCGGGATATATTCTGAGACACGCTCGTTAGGTGATTTCGTTGCTGTGAGAATAACGCAGAGCACACTTACACAAACCCAGATGGTATAGCCTACTACACACCTAGGCTGTGTGATACTAATCTTATGGGACCACCGCCATATATGTGGTCTGTTGTTGACGGAACCGTCATTATGTGGCTCATGACTATGTTACAATCCATCCTACTTAGTTTCCACTAAAATTCAAAGACAAAATGGTTACTAAATGCTTTCATGTGATCAATTTCTGATAAAAAGATCGTTAAAAATAAATGCATTATGTCCCCCTTACCAATATGAGCTCTGTCAGATATGATAAGTCTTTTTTCCCAGCCTTCTAGACCTAAAGGGAAGGGGGAAAAGATATATTTAATTGAATATTTTGTATAATAATTTTTAAATCTTAAAATTCTTTAGAAACACAATGTTTAAAAGTGTTTTTCACTGAAGTAACCTCTTTTGTATCTTTTCTTCTGCATAGGAAACATATTTAACAAGAATTCTCTCACCTGTCATTCATTATACATACAAAAATTCATTCACAAATTCTATCTTTCTAAATGTTTCACTCTAAAAAGCACCAAAGTCAAGCCAGCCATATCCACACAAAATACTTCTATGAATCCAAAAAGCAAATAGTAGGAACATACTATTTTTCTTGGAGGTGGGGGGAGGGGGAGTCAGGTGCAGAGAAGGGGGAATTTTGAGCAAAGGGAGTAAGGGAATGGCACTCTTCCCCAAAAGACAACTATAAAAAGTGTGAGTAAACAAAATAACAAAACGTTCTCACTAATTCCTCCAAAGGACTATCAATTACCACACTTAGCACACTGAATTGTAACGAGATACATAAATATCTCTCCCCGCTTAACTGTGAATACCTGAGAGCCGGCGTGAGTGCTCACAGCACAGGGCCTGTCATCCAGTAAGTGTTCAAAGAAAGGACTGCTGAATGAATAGATAAATGAATCTAAAGAGATATTTTTCTTTAAAGACAGTACCTTAGCAGGCTATATGCATTCTAAGGATAAGCTGCCAAGCTCCAAACGTTTTCAAAACTAATCTTTGTGTATTAAAAATTAGTTGTTATTTTTGATAATATCCAAAGATTTGTTTTGAAAATTACTCCTTAGAGACTAAAAAGGAAAATCTCCTTGGTGATGTGCTAACAGACAAACCGGAATATTAAGCCTCCCCCTCGATAGCTGTTTTGACATGTAAATATGAATTCTAAAGTTAGTTTAAGGCATATCATAAAGAAAATATTACAAAGAAACTCAGTAAAGTGGATTCAGCTGGGTTATACAAGTGACGGAAAAAGAGCAGGGCACAATTTTTAAAGGGATGAAGGAGAACAGACAAGCATGGGAATCTCAAATTGATAATTTAAAAAGCAGACACCAGTGCACAGGGAAAAATGCAGGGGCACAAGACAGGACTCTGTGAAGTCAGATTTAGTTAAGAACACTTGAGGACAGATTGCTCCTTGTAAACCTGAACAAGAACCTTTAACAACAGAGTCGAGTTGAGTATTTTAAACAGGAGTTAAGCTAAGGAGAAACCACACTAACGATTCTCCTCAACTGTATACTATTTGCATTGCCAAACCCCCCTCCAACCCTAGCAACACAGCCAAGGCTGAATGTAATGAGACTTCCAAAAGTCCAGAGACTAGGAAAGGCAGGAAATTGAGGGATTTTTATTTCATTTTTTTTAAAGAGATGGAAGTGGACGCACGGCACAGAAGGAGCTTCTCTCTCATTTGGAGGGTGGGACTTAAACAACCCTCCTTATCCTTGGGTGACAGTAACCAAGGGGCTCCAGACCCTCCAGAAAGCAAGACCGACAGCGTGCAGAACGGGTCTCCGGGCTTCCTGGCTGCCCTAAGCTAATTTTTGGTTTGGGCAGAAGAGGATGCTAACAAGCACAAATGACAAAAGGAACTCACAAATTTCCTAGAGTTTTCTCACCAATATATAGTAATTCTAGCTACCAAAGTTTGCAGATGACCCATGTGTAAAAAAATCAGGACTGACACAATGCCCTTATTATGTTTGTCTTTTGTTTAAAATACTGATTATAATGAGTAAAATGTAACAACTGACATTAAAAAATTTGTCCTACAATAATCTGTAGTTTTAAAGTATACGACATTTTTGTTAAATCTGTCTGGCATGAGATCCCAATAAAACTTTACAAAAGAATAACCAGGCACCAGGCAAAGCAGACTCGTTCTTTCATACCTTTTCCTTTTTGAACATTTTTCTCTGCTTCCTCAAACAATCCGGGCAAATGAATTACCACACCATTTCCTAAAGGAAAACAAACAAATCCCAACCTTAAGCATCTATATTATAATAGAGACATACATAATGATATTAAAATACAGATACCTATAATAACCCTTTATCTAGAATAGTAGAAGAGTGAGGGACTTTGATTAATAGAATATTCTTCTGATTTACCAGGGAGTTACCACAGAAACGATTCCAAGTTTTAAACAGCAGTATAATGTAAATACATAATAGAACATAATATACAAAATACAAAATACTAAAATTACATTCAATATAATTTGAAATTTCTTTGAAACAAAGTGAAACTATTATTTTGAAAGAAACTAGTTATGTAGTTTTAAGCAAACAGAACCCAGGTCACAGTAGACTCTACATGAATGTCTTTCAAATTGGGGAATCACACTCTATCAGTGGTCATAAAATCAATTTTGTGGGTTGTGATTAGCATTTTTAAAAATAAAAAACTAGAATAGTATCAGATTGCATCATAAGGGCTCAGCATCAATCCATGAAACACAGACCTCTTCTATCTCCTACTGTGCACTGTCACAGTGTTTGAAAAACTGATTTGATGATCTAACACTTCTTTATAGAATTAGGATTTCCAGTGATCACAGATAAATGCAAAGTAATCATTCCAAAAAGTATTAGTGCAAAGATCTAAAAGAGCTGTAAAATAGCCAAAGTTAGGTATATTCCAGAAGTTATCAAGGTCAAGATTAATAAGGGATCAATGAATCATTTGATTAGCGAGAGATGAAATCAGTTTAGATAATGAAAAATGAACACTATTATCAATTAGGGGAAAATCCCCAAGCGGTTCAGTTTATACTTACCAATGAATGCAGTAACATTTGGATTAATTATTCCACTGGGTAGAAGATGAAAATCATATTCCACAGAATCTACAACAACTGTATGGCCAGCATTATTTCCTCCCTGAAATATAAGACAGGGGAAAATTGACCCTGACAATAAATACGACAAGTTACATATCTCCTTCCTAAGTGACTTAATGATTTACTGCTAAAATGTCAACTTAAGGAAACCCAAGTATTTGTCACAAACTCATTCTTTAGAGGCTTTACAACGGCTTGGCATCCTTCCTCCTTTCACCACTGTAGTACACTTGAGTGGCTTCCTGACAGGATCTGGAAACTGGAGAATTCAGGTTCCTAGAAAATAGGAAAGCATATCCCTTCTTCCTTTTTTTTTCTTGGAGGAAGACTGGCCCTGAGTTAACATCTGTGCCTGTCTTCCTCTACCTTATATGTGGGACGCCTGCCACAGCGTGGCTTGATAAGCAGCGCGCAGGTCTGCACCTAGGATCCAAACCGGCGAACCCCAGGCTGGCTGCCAAAGCGGAGCGTGCAAACTTAACCATTACGTCACCAGGCCCGCCGGACATATGCCTTCTTGAAAGAGGAAAAAAGTGCAGGGAACGATTAGTTTGTTCTTCTGTTTCCTATGTAGGACATGGAGCAATCTAATTATCCATGATATTTTATCTAAACCAAAAACCCCCTAAAATACAAAAAGCAACCTATCCAGTTACCCGAACTTGATGTAAACACTCATACCATTTCCATTGTCCTAGGAGTGTATCAAGCAACTTTGTGACCTGAAATTTGTATTCTCACGTGGACTTTGAAACTAGGAAATCTCCCAAGTAATTCCCTCAAATATTGCTTCTCCTGAGACTCTAATTTTTAAACTCATGAGGCAGTCTCGTGGGTTTGGTTAGTGAGAGGTGCTCTCAATCTGCTCCCGTCTGGACAAAGTCACTGGGCCGAGGGAACTGCACTGCTGACCTACGGTGAAACTTCCACTCTATCAAGTTCATGCCTAAATGGTCAAGCAAAACCAAAACAGGAAGTCAAATTTGAAAATCAGGTAAAAGGAGACTGAATATTAAGTGACCAGATAATTTTCCTAATTTCAAAGTTTAAAAAGCATGAGAGAAAACAAATCAATTGATTATATGTTTAAACTTCTACCCAATATTTAACAAAAATTTTAAAGTAAACAACAAGCTAAGGATATATTTGCAACAAACAAAAAGTTTAATGATATCCTTGTGGGACATTAAAAAAATACAAATCAAAACTGTATTTCCTGAAAATGACTAGTTTAACTTGATCATTTTTGACAAAATGAATGATATTTACTTTTTACCAAATCATCACCAATCATGAATTCACAGAAATGCCAGAAACATAGCTCATGCAAAAAAAAAAAAATTTCAGCAAAGCCAATGCCTACTTGCACTGTGTTTTGCACTCTACAAAGCAAAGAATCCCTCACTTGAAGACTAGTGTACGTCACGGATGTTAAAGAGACTTGACAGCGCTGCTCTGCGGTCCACGAGAGGACAGGCGGGGGCAAAACAGGAAGACAGAGCGGCGTCAAGCCCTGTCTCCTTCTGTGACACCACCAAGGGAACAGGTGAATCTTTGTACTACTGATTTTTCAATAGGAAACATCTGCATATGATACAAAAGGCTCAGAAGGATGCACAGTAAAAAGTGAAGTCTCACACTCCACGCCAGCCCAGTTCCCTGTAACAAGGCAACCAGTTACCACCAGTTTGTGACCTCCCGAGGTAATTCTGCATACACAAACATATTTATATACTGTTTTATTCCATGTATATAAATGGCAGCAAACTACATACACCTGGGCAGCTTGTTTTACTCAACGAATCTTGAAGCTCGTTCCATAACCTTGTAAACAGAACCATCTCATTAATAGTTGCACTGTGTTCCTTTTATATGGACACAACTTACTAAACTGGTCCCATAAAAGAGGCATTCCGGTTGTTTCCAATCTTTTGTCATTACAAATAATGTTGCAATACACTTCCTAGCACATATTTTATTATTATTTCACACTTGTGTAATTTTTTTTAAAGATTGGCACCTGCACTAACATCTCTTGCCAATCTTTTTTCTTCTTCTTTTTCCTCTTTCTTCTTCCCCTTCCTTCCCCTACCCCTTTCTTCTTCCCCTTCCTTCTTCTTACCCTTCCTTTCCCTTCCCCTTTCTTCTGCTTCCCCTTCCTACCCCTCCCCCCTGGCAAAACCCTGGGCAGCCGGAAGCGGAGCTCTCGAACTTAACCACTCAGCCACACGGCCTGCCCCTACACACGTGTAATTTTAAAACCAATTCTGATAAAACCCTAAAACATATATTACATACCAAAAAGAACATACTGATGTTAACTTAGTCTTTTTAAAATAACTCACAAGACCAGTCTTACTTGGTTTTTATAGTTTTTCTTTATTCTATCCCTCATACCAATATTAGCCTTTTTATCACAACTTTTTATGATTTAGGAAACCTCCCCTAAACTTTCAGAGAAAAATCTTTTCAGCGAATGAAGCACATGAAAATTTCTTTAAATCCTAGGAAAATGCTAATTTGTAATTCTTATAATTATTCAATTCTAAATGGTTATAAATCACTAAACTTAATAAATTTTTACTAAATTGTGACAAGTATTAGTAATTTTGAGACAACCAATAAAGCATTATTATTTAAGTAAAACTGGTTTATTTTTAAATCTATCATTTCCTAACATAAAAAACAAACTACTCTGTAATTTTTGGAGTAGACCTTTAAAGTCAGTCTCCTAATTTACACAAAATTATTATTAGTATTATTTTGCTTGAGGAAGATTAGCCCTGAGCTAACATCTGTGCCAATCTTCCTCCACTTTTTTATATGTGGGTCACCACCACAGCACAAGTGATAAGTGTTGTAGGTCCATGTCCAAGATCTGAACTTGGGAACTGGGTCAACAAAGCAGAGCGAATGGAACATAACCACTACACCACAGGGCCAACCCCTGCAAAATTATTTTTATAGATATATAATCATTTAGTGAAACAATCATTAACTTGGTGGTGCATAACAATGTTTCTGTTGTGTAACAAAAGCCTACTCTCTTGGAGAACATTTTGCCAAGACAGGCAGTAATGATGGCAATAACCAGGTGGAGAGATGATGGTTGATATGTTTGTATGTTTGAGGCAGGCAGTGGTGATAGATGACTTTAGGGGGATACATTGTTTAATTCTTTTAAGTTCTTCCAAGTTTACAGGTGGTGGTTTATGCTGGAAAAATTTAGCTGCTTAAGGCTTCAGATCACACGTTAGTGAACAGCTTACTCACTCAAACATTAACCAACATTTCTCAATAACCAATGTCTTATTAAGGATTACTATATGGTTTAAATCTCATTTAAATTCTGTCTGATTGAGTGTGAAAATACGGTTAAATATGCCCAGAAGAACTCCGGATTACCCTATTAAAGAGCTAGGGGAGAAAATATAAGTGCTTCTTTGTTCACTAGTGCCCTCCGGGGGAGCTGGGGTATGACAGATTCTTCCCTTGAAACACACTATGCAGAAAAGACTCCTGAGGTGAACTGCACGGAGCTACTTACTCATAAGGCGTTTCTTGACAAGGTGATCTATGTATGAGATAAGTCTTGGCACAGAGTCATACTTCACAAAATGCAACAGATAAAGCTTCAAAGTCAAAGTGCCTATCTGGATGCTAACCTAAAATATTTATAAATTGTGTGGAATATACAAAATTCACCTTGAGAGCTCAGGCAATTGTCCTCAAACACAGATTATACCGGTCCAAGGAGAGGTCACATATATTAGCAGACAGCAGAACAAAGTGCTTTCAGTATGAAATCATCGCCAACTACCACCCACCCATCCACACCCACCCACGAGTTACAGGGCAGATACTCTGACCTGCAGGCTTTCACACTTGTGATGGAACTGCTTCTCATGTGGGCAACTCAATGTAGTGTGTGCCAGGAAGGGGAGCAAGGACATATTTGTTTAGTCATGTTTAATGATTCTCCTAAGTATACTGGGAGGCCAGCTGGTACTATATAAATGCTGGGAGATAAATTCTCTTCTCAATCCAAAATTTCCCCAAACCAAACTTGGTACATTATCCCCCCAGATATAGTATTAATCATATATTCATATTAACAGTTACATGTAACTACCTCTTGCTGCTCTGCTAAATTCCCCTAACACTTGTGATCCCAGTCACTCATACAGCATTTAACAAAGCCACCCGTACAGCATTTAACAAGGTCACTCGTACAGCATTTACCAAAGACTTTTAATTATCACAGCTGCATATTTTATATTAACCAAAAAACCAGAATCTGTTCAATTGTTATACGAAGAGCTGTGGAATAGCAATTAATGTTGTTTTCCAGAACAATTATATCAAGACACAAAATATTTCTTAATAATTCTCAGAGATCTTAATTTTTTGAACATTTTTAATTTTGAAATCTACCCTCTAAAATCCCAAGACACAAAACAGTGAGAGCCCAAAAGCGGCTGCATGTTATGTGGCAAGTTTCTCTGAGGAAAGTTTACAAGGCCTTATATGATGTTTTTTCTTATATTAACTACTAAAAGTAAATGCAAATTAATTGTATTACAGTGAAGAATAAATATATGAAAGAAAATCCAATCAGCTTTCACCACAGTCATAACACATCCTCTAATTTGGTATTTATTTTACCAATTTTCTTTGACTATTATTCTTACATTAAGATTAAATGTAAATAAAATATTAAATAAGCTTCTTAATAACCAGGAAAAAACATATCTCTTGAAATAGACTAGAACATTATGATGGGGGGAAAAAGCAGAACTAAAATTCTATGTTCTCAAAGCTGAAAAGCACAGTTTCTGGTGTATACTATTAGTTTTTTAAAACCAGTACAGAGATAGCTAATTTTCATTGTTTTAATTATAGTTAAAATAATAAAAACATTTTTAACTTCAAACCTTCTTCCCTCTAGAAAAGCAGTAGAGATCTACAGTGCATGAGAACACTAGGAAATAACTGACAAACAAGAAACCTAGAACCAACGTCTCCTCATTCCTTATTTTCCTGGATGAAATGAATTCTAGGTCAGCTATCCCTCTTATACATTCAGTCCCATCCCCCACTTACTTTGCAAAGCACGGTAATCATCCCCTGCGGCCACAGTAATTGATCCAGACGAGGAAACCTGATCCAGCTGAGCCAATCAAGCTCCCCTCTCTTGGGAATTTGAGCAGAAATGAAGGTAGCGAGGAGTTAGAGCTATCTGTCACCTAAGGGAGTATCCTAAAGAGAAAGGCTGCCATTTCTGGTGCTGAGATCCCAGGAGCTGCCTCTGTCTCAGGCCACTCTGAGGCTTGGCCATCCTGCTCTTCCTTCAAACAAATCCCCATTTTGCTTAAAATAGTCTCTTTCCATTGTCTGCCAACAAAGAATCCAAATGATTCACAAAACAAACTCATTGCAACATAGTATGTATACAGTTGGCTCCCTAAGTTCACATTTTGCACTAGTCATAACTGAATACAAAAATGATTAACTTCTAAATTTTAATATTTATGCTGTCAAGAACAAAACTCTAAAACACAATACTCCAGGACAGGGATGATATAATAGTATTTAGTTATTTCATAACTGTTGTCAGTTTTTCCATGTATACTTTTTCTTCCCAATTTCATTTTAAGCTCAAGAAAGTCAGAAGACAAGTGTTTTGAATTTTCTCTCCATGGCTCCTCAGAACCAGAGGCTGTCAAGCCCAACTCAAGAATAAAAATTTGGATCAGGAAACGCTGACATGTGTAAGTTTCTAATTAAGAAGCTCCAAAGGTCCAGGGGAAATTTAAAATAAAAAGGTTTTGGGGCCGGCCCCACGTGCATTCTGCTTCAGCAGCCCAGGTTCGCGGGTTCAGATCCCAGGTCTGGACCTACTCCACTCATCAGCCATGCTGGAGAGGCACCCCACATACAAAACAGAGGAAGACTGGTGCAGATGTTAGCTCATGGCTGATCTTCCCCAAGCAAAAAAAAGAGGAGGACTGGCAACGGATGTTAGCTCAGCGAATTTTCCTCACCAAAAAAAAAAAAAGATTTGGCAGGGAATGAAATGACATGAAATTAGTCTCCTGATGACAAAAGTGACTCCTGACTCTTAAGTTAGGTGGCTATTAGGTCTTCCTCCTCTCCAAATCACTCCCCCAGCTAAGTGAGTTCCTGCTGTGATAAAGGAGATGAAGGCAGCGGACGCCTCCTGACAGCGTTATAAACCTAAACAATGGTGTCTCTTCTCCAGCAACAGTAGAGGCCCAAGTGTTGAGGGCTAACAGTTTAACAGCCATAGCCCAGAGGCAATTCTCAGGCCACTTAATTGGGCTTCTGAAACAGTCTGTGTCTTCTCTTTGTCCTTTTTGCTCTGAATACATGAACACTGTAGTGTATTGACAGAGCTCCAAATGAACATCAATCAAGAAGTCAGCATTACCACTGTGGTTTACAGCAGAGAGCAGCAATGGCCCAGACCCCATGCCTTTGAACTATTCCAGAAACAAAAAACGATTCCTATTTCTCGTCGAGAGTCTTCAAACTTCTTAGGAACCTAACAGTCTTTCGAGTCAATGCTTATTACCTGTGCTGCTTCCTTGTAAACACTCTAAGACCTGTCTTTCTCTTTCCAGATGAAACATTTCACTATTTGCCAAAACTAAAACACCTGTCAATCCACGGCAATAATTATAAAGAAGGATGGCTGGTTTTTTATGAAAACATTCATATAAATGCAATTAGCTTATGATTTCCAAGTAGAGCAGGTTAAGTTATCACGAGTAAGTTGATCAAATTAAACCATTCAACAGGAACCAGACACACTAGATAGGAAGAGAAAATATATACAGGGTATCTGAATTTCTTTTTAGCAAAGACACCCAAGCACACTGCTCAGTTATCTTTTAAAAGCCTAACATATCTGCTTTACCTTACACTATTAGAGTTAGCTTCCAGTTTCATACACAGATAAATGTCACACAAGTGATGAAAATCTCAGGTACCTTGTATTTTATACCTTAAATTACCATGATGAAACAATTTCTCATAAAGAAAGTGGAAAGGGGTACTGCCTTGGAGGATCTTCGGCTCCTAATTAATTAAGAAGCTTTAGACTCTAGGTAACAAACACACCTACTAAACAAGAGTCAGGGATGACGAGGGTCATAGACAGTAAGATCAAACATGAAACCAAAAAGACGGATAAACCAATGTTATGCAGCTTTTTGTGAATGCTTGATAAAAATTCACCTGATTATTACATTTATGAAGATATTTCTTAAAAACACACTGGGGGGCCGGCCCCATGGCCGAGTGGTTAAGTTCGCGCGCTCCGCTGCAGCAGCCCAGGGTTCGGATCCTGGGCGCGGACATGGCACCGCTCGTCAGGCCACGTTGAGGCGGTGTCCAATATGCCACAACTAGAAGGACCTACAACTAACGTATACAACTATGTACCAGGGTGGATTTGGGGAGATAAAGCAGAAAAAAAAAATACACTGAAATTGAACTGCAGATTTCAAGTCAAAAAAGTTTCCTTTCACAAATAAAATTCTCCCTTTAAAAAGGTTTTAAAAGCTTGACATCAGACAAAAATCCTATTTTTAAAATTTTCATGGAACCTCCTTTTTTATAAAGAAGAATTTTATTATATTGAATTAAATATAATTAAAAGTTGATTCGATGTGAAGAACCATCCCATCTTGGAGCCAAAGTTGCCATGGGAACTGTGCTCTTCAATTGCTTACATCAGGCCATACTGAATACTTCAACGTCCCTTTTTCCACTGATAAAAGTATTCTAATAGTCACCAGTCTTCACTTACTGGTATGTAGGTCATCCACACTAATCTTCGGTGTCAAATCTGACATGGTCCCCAAAAGATACTATAGCTGGATTTGTATCCAGTTTCAGTAAGTAAGCTAGTAAGCATATAACCAGTTCACTCTAGATTTGTACTAGGCAACAGTTTTCCTAGGGATACTTGAAACTATCCAACTAATCCACCCCTTCCCACTAAAATCAAAGAAACAGAATAATATTGATCAGAAACCACTGAGATGACCTTATATAACTTAAAAATTTATGACTCATAAGTAGAGACAATGGTATATTTTATATACTAATACAACACAGGCTCAAAGAGTGAACAACTTGGGACATCTTCATTAACCAAACTTTGAGCTCTACTGCCCTCACCAGAGAAAAACTATTTACTAGAATTACATGACATTCAACTGAAACATGCTGAGGAAACACAAAAAGGATACAAGTATCCATTATTTATTTTCCCTTTGACATAAGAGATAAGACATTAATATAAACTCTTACAGCCTTTGAATACAATGGTACAATGTAAAAAAATACTAGTTATAATCCTAAGTTACAAATGTTAATCCAAGGAATGCTGGGGATTCCACCTTAAACTCATGCCAACAGTCAATTAAATTGTCCAGGGAGATGGTGAAATAATTTACAGGGAAGGGTGAAACGACTGATTTTAAAGAAATTTCTAGGGGTGATCCAGTCACCCAACAGTAAATATGTGTTGACTGCTTACTTCCTCTCTGCCTCATACAGTACTAGGTGCTATGGAAGAAAACAAAAGAGGAACAAGTGCTCTTTTGTGTGTGTGTGTGATGAAGATTGGCCCTGAGCTAACATCCACTGCCAGTCTTTCTCTTTTTGCTTGAGGAAGATTGGCCCTGAGCTAACATCTGTGCCAATCTTCCATTTTGTATATGGGATGCCACCACAGAATGGCTTGAGGAGCAGTGCATAGGTCCGTGCCTGTGATCTGAACCCCTGAACCCCAGGCCACCAAGCCGGAGCACGCAAACTTAACCACTACTGGGCTGGCTCCACAGGTCCTCTTTTCGAGAAAACTTATGTTCTAGTAGGGAAAGCACGGTAATCCAAGAAAGCAAGATTTGACCAAGCATACCACACTTACCAAGTGGTACACACGTAGTTGGGAAATACTATCAACAACATAAAAAGCAACACTGAGAGGCAGAAACAGCAATTGTTATAAACCTGGAAGAATGCTTTACCTTAAATGCTAACTCTCTACCATCTTCAAAATTGTGGGAAATAGTCTGGGAGATAATTTTAGCTGTATAAGGTCAAGGTTTTAAATAACATTGAAGTTATTCCTTTCTAAACTATCTTTCAACTTTTCTGCTATTTCAAGGAGGAGTCTCAGTTTCCTGCTGGCATGTCTTTTACATTTCTTTATCACTTACTAATAGCAGGTTTCACAGCCTTCAGCAGATGCCAGCATCTAGCTACAAATTAACATTTTTTTCATTGTGTTTACTTTTATGGCAAGCTTTTACATATAACAAGTGATAGCATATACTTTCCCTTTATAATTGATTTTGCTTAATATTTTCTCTTTATATTAACTTTAAAACCCTGGAAAATAAACACAAAGAAAAGAAATACCATTCTAGCTATTCCTGATCACGGGCAACTTCATGCCCGTCATTATAACCAGACTACCAAACTTGCTTTCTCCAAGAACAAGAAACAAGCCCTTGCTTAAGGCCTAGTATAAACCACAACAGCTAAAATCCCTGTAGTTTCTACTCAACAAAATAAAGGGGATAAAATGTAACAGTTTGAAAGAATTTGGGGGAAAAATAGTAACAGCCTTCCTAACAAAACTACTTTCCTGCTGCCAGAAAGGGGCCTTCCTATTCGCATCCTTCAAACCTTCTCCACCCCCACCCCAGCCATGCTTGCTGATGAGAGAGCTGTCCACTGGAATACAAGCTCCTCATGGGCACAATCCCTGCCTTTTTCTGCTTTTGAATTGTGGAGCTAAGTGGTCCCCTAGACACTCAGGCGATTGCCGGATGAATGAACTGTGCCTGGAGTTGGTCCTATACTTAATTCTTCTCTTTCTTAAAAGACCTATCAATTTAAAATTGAGGCATCTGTACTAGTTGTCCTTTTATAAAAGTCCTACACACTTATTTATGGATCTAGACTATCTACTGAGTTATAAATAACTCCTAAAAATCCTAAATCTGAAATATACGTCTTAAGTGCTATGATGATGAAAATGCCACTAGCTTTGCATCTATTCTTTCCAAAAAGGCATTTTATATATTATATATTACAATATACCGTTAAATGCAATGTCAGTCTTTCTTTTAAAAACTGTATTTTAGGGGCTGGCCCCGTGGCCGAGTGGTTGAGTTCGCGCGCTCCGCTGCAGGCGGCCCAGTGTTTCGTCGGTTCGAATCCTGGGCGCGGACATGGCACTGCTCATCAGACCACGCTGAGGCAGCGTCCCACATGCCACAGCTGGAGGAACCCAGAACGAAGAATACACAACTATGTACCGGGGGGCTTTGGGGAGAAAAAGGAAAAAATAAAATCTTTAAAAAAAAAAAAAACCTGTATTTTATATTGGAACAAAGTCCTTATTTTATTATTCTGTTCTTGAAATATGAATACATTATGTATACACTACTTCTGGAGAAATAATCATAAAATTTGAGCTTATGGCATGAATATGACACATGTATCATATATGTCAGATAAATGATATATATAAAAGTATGTATTAAGCTCTACTATGTGTTTTATTTTCAATAAAACAAAACTTGAATCATCAAACAAGGCAATTCAAACTCGAAATGTCTTTCCTAAGGTTGGCTTTTCCCAGTTCTCTATACACACATTAAGAATTTCAACATTCTGCATTCAATTTTATAAACTAGGAGAACTTTCATTACGTGATTATCAGCTTATTAGGACTGACCAAATAATATAAAGTTACCAGGTGAATCATAAGAGACGCTTACATCTATTCATACTTATCTACTTTTACTAACAAGACTAATAAGACTCCTTCTAATGATGAGAATGATGAGCTCTCAAAAGGCACCAGAAAAACATACAGATTTTAGAATTACATAAGGAAGGTAGTAAGTCACAAGTTTACAGGTGAGGAAAGTCTGCCTAACAAGTTTGCTCATACATTTCTCGTCTATCTTCAGCTAATATTTCAAAGCCAAACTTGGCTCCTTCTTAATCACTTCTCTCTAGACTTTCCAAGGGCATCAGATCAGACTGGTCTATGACCTCCTTCCAGACTACTTTCATAAGAACACCTTCTTCATTCTACAAACTAACTCTACTATGTTTCAAAAGGATATTAAAATTGAGGATCTTTTAGAATAAATACCATGATGGTTACATTCCCCAAAACCTTCTCACAACCCATAATGGAGCTCAACCTGAGTACTATCATTTCCAGGTAAGGAAGATGTCAAGAACGACAGGGAAGCAGACAGGCATGCCTCAGGCTCTCTCCCCTTCTACCCAGCAAGAGATAGGAATTCTCAGACTTCTTTCCCCACAGTATGGCTAGATCTGATTTTAAGACAAAGGGAAGGTGAAGCCTGGGCTCCAGGAGCAGCTCCTAAGGCAGGAATTCCATGGCAACACTTTTAGGAGTGTTATTAAGGAAGGTCTGTATGTTGCCACAGGGGTGAAGGAATAGAAGGTGGGAAGGGAGGGAGAGGTGGTGTGGTGCAACAGCTATCTTAGCCAAGGAAGGGCAGGGTTGACTTCTGCATGCAAAAAGCAAGATAAGTCAGAATATTTGCATTTAGCTTTTTATGTACCTGTGATTACCTTGTTTCTGCATGCTCAAATGGTATTCAATTTTAGGTAGAAACCTTCCAATCAAGTGGGCCTGCTAACTTGTTAGCACAATACAGCACAGCATCATTATATTGTGCCCTGTATATTCAATAAAGAAGAAATATCCTCGCCACCTGCACAGATTGCAGTTAATTCAAATACTACATTACAATTTGTTGTGAAAGTGGTTATTGCCCAACGGCTTCGATTTTGAAACTGGTAAGCTTTTACAAAGGCCTAGCCTCTGAGCTGCTTCAAAGCAAACGACAAATAGGGAAGAAAGCTTACACTGAAAACCACGTGTCTCCAGGGAGGAAGTACACTACCACTGCTTCCCGAAAGTTCACTTCGAACGTGCACCTAACACTGCAAATATTTCTAAACAACAAATATGACACCCATGTATTTACCCGCCTCCCTCCTAAGACGGCTGGGATTCCCTCCTCCGGGGCCAGCAAACAGAACTCAGCTCCGCTCAGCACTGACAGACGCGGCACCGAGCAAACCCCCCAGCCACGCAACCGTCCGAAGCGGGAGGTGGGCTCTCACGCCAGCAAAGCGAACGCAGGAGGCGAGGCCGGCGGCTCGGGCCTGCGGCCGGGGAGTGGTGATCCGGACGGCAGGGCGTCTCGGAACAGCGCGACCCACGGGGCCTCGGGGTGGGCGAGCGCGGAAGGCTCCGGGGCCGCGCCGTCCCCGCGCGAGCGGGAGCAGGCCTCGGAGCGCACCCCACCTCCCCGCGCCGGCCCCCGGGCAGAAACCTGCATCTCCCCAGGCGCCGCGCATCTCCCTAGGGCTCCGGCCAACCCGCCTTGTCCCCTGGAGCCACCAGCCCCCAGTTCCCAGGTCGGGGGTCTCCGGCCTCCCGCCATTTCTCCGCGGCGCCGCAGCTCACAGCGAGAGCGCCTCAAGGTGACACCCCAGTTTGGACGGTGGTCCGGGCTCCGGGCCGAGCTCTCGGCCGGCTTTCCCCGGAGCCGGCGCCTCACCTGGCAGCGGCACACGATGTCGGCGTCCTGCGCCAGCAGGTCCACCACCTTCCCCTTGCCCTCGTCGCCCCACTGCGCGCCGAGCACCACCGTCACCCGGTTCCCTCCGGGCCGCGCCCGGGGGCGGCCGCAGTCGCCGTTGGGCAGGGAGGAGGCCGCCGGGTTGGTCTCGGAGAACGCCATGGCTCGGGCGACGCGAGGACGGCCGCGGAGAGCGGCCCGGGGTGCGCGCACGGAGCTGCTCGGCGGCCGCCGGCACATGCAGAGGAAGAAGGAGCCAGAGGCCGGGCCCCGCCCCGCCCCGCCCCAGCCCCTGCCCCTGCCCCTGCCCCCGCCGGCCGCCGCCCTCCGCCGGCCCGCCCCGCGCCCCGCCACAGCCCACTCCGGGACCAGTCCTGCCGCGCGCGGGCCGGCCTCGGTGGTACCGCCCGCAGGAAGAGGCAACAGCGGCCGGCGGGGCCGAGGCCACGCCCCCCCGCGGCCCGCGCCACTCCAGTGCCTACCCCGCGAGCGGAAGGGCGGGGGCGAGGCTTCGAGCGCGCTTCAGCCTCAATGCCCCGCCCACCCGTCCTTCCTCCCGCTTTTCAAACTGGAGAGGCGCGGGGGTGCGTGCCCGCGCGTCGGACTACAACTCCCGGCATGCAACGCTCTGGGCTGAAGGGACGTATTCTGCGGCCATGGTGCCCGCCGTCTGCGGTTTCACTCACTGAAAGAGTTCATTTATTAAAATTGTCTTTAAATAATTTTTTTAATTAAGGGATGAGGTAATGTGTACAAGATGCAAAGTGTGGAATTTCAAAATATAAATGGGATGGAATTGGAACGTATAGGTTTAGAACTGGAAAGTAAAGTGCTGGAAATAAGAACAGAGATGGGGACAGGGATCAAACAGAGCTGACTGAAGTAAAGCACTAAGATAGAGGTCTTCAGACCTGAAAATCTAGAGATCAAGTAGAGTCCTAACCCTTCTCATGTTACACTTTAGCCTCATGTAACAGAGGCTCAGAGAGGAAGGAATTATCGATGTCATATAGTATATGCCGGATACGGTAATGCACTTAGCTCTTACTTCCCACAGCCGTGTGGTAGGTAATACTATCTTACCCATATTTTACGGGATTTAAAAGTTAGTTAACTTGCGCTGGTAAGAGCTGAACTGGTACTTAGTCTGAGTCCAGAGCCCAGGCCCTTTCTGTATTCCACTCCTGTTGATGTTTCATCCGCCGCTGGATTCTGGAGAATACCTACTGCTCATCTAATGCTCTTCCAGCTACAACACGAATTAACTATGGCATCTGATGCTAATGTAAAGGTGCTTTGGAAAAAGTGGGAATAGAATCACATTAAAGGTAGTGTTTCCCAAATTATATATATTCAATCTAGTTCTCTGATGGTTCCTAGAGTGTATTTTAGCACTTTACTACTATTTTTATTCAGTGATTCATTTGGTCTGTAAGTACTGAGACCCTACTACAAACGAAGATTGTGCTGGCACTGATGACGTAAGGAGGAATAAAGATACAACTGCAGCACTCAAGAATTCAGATTGCCTACTGACAAACTGATAAGTAATCCTATGTGATAACGTTGGTGAGTTTACCTTGGCTTTACCACAGAGTGCAAGCCCCTTTGTAAACTCCAGTGCTGTCACAGTTCTTTGTACTCAAGCGCACGACGTAGTGTTGGGCATAAAGCAGGTGCTCAGTAGGCACACGTTACTGTACATTTCCGTTCAACTTAAAAATCACTTACGGAGCGCCAGCTCCCTGGAAGGGACTGCGAAATAGAGTCACAACGAAGATTTGGGCTAAAAGAGTAACGGAGAAGTTTCACCTTCACTCCGTCAACTCGGATTTTCCCAATTGGTTTTGCTATTTCACTCCAAAACACCCCGCTTCTGCCTCTCCTGGAGCCGGGTTTCGTCGTGGTCTCCCCGGACCGAGTCTCCGGCGCGCCCGCGCGGTCCTGCAGCCGCGGGGGGTCCGGGCGCGCGGCCGGCGGTTGGGCGTAGGCGGCGGCGCCATGTCGGCCGCGGGGGTGGCGGCGCTGCTGTGGGGGCTGAGCTGCGGCGCCTCGGCCCTGTGGAGGTACGGGGCCGCCGGGCGCGGGCGGGGCCCCCAGCCTCTCAGACCGCCGCCGCGTCGCCCCGCCCGGAGCACCCCCCTCCCGACAGTTTTCCGGGGCTTGAGGGCGGGGAATGAGGGTCGGGGGGAGGACTGGGCTACGCCCGACAGGCCCCGCAGTGGGGCCGGGCCCTTCCCGTGGCGGTCCCCGCGACAGCCGAGCGCCCAGCCTCCTGAAGCTCGTCTCCTCCCGCGGCCCCCTCAGCTGCCGAGCGGCGCCGAGCCCCCGGGGAGGGGGAGGGGGGGAACGAGGGGGGCGGGGGCGCCGCGCCGGTCGGGGCGGGGCGAGGGGGGGTGTGGCGAGGGGAGCGGGGTCGCCGCCGGGGCGGGGGCGCAGTCCGGGCGGGGCATGGCGGGTGGCGAGGGGGGCTGGGGCGCGGTCCGGGCGGGGCGGGGTGACGGAGGGCGGCAGTAACCGAGCACCGCTGGGTAGTTGACGGTTTATATTTTGTAGTCGTGGTTGAATGATTTGTGAAAAAGCGCCTTATAAACTGTAAACGCTGCATCGGGGTCAGGAAATGTAATTCCTGTATGGAGTTGATTTGAGGATTGAAAACTTTGACGTTCGGAGATTTTTGCTTGGTATTCAGTAACCGCTGGATTGGAAAGTGTATCAAAATATTTTACAAAGACTTTCAACATAGGTTAAAATACGGATGATTAACCAGAAAAATCACATTCTGAGAAAATTTTGTTTAATGGAGATTTTGCTATAATTACCCGCTAACATTAAAATGTCACAATACCAACAAGAAATCAAACCATGACAGAGGTTTCAGAGGGCAGGGATCCAGCACCTCGACGGACAGAAGGAGGGGTCGCATAGAGAGGGAGGGTAGCCCTCGGAAAGGGTCGGTGAAGTAGTGGGAAAGAGCAAAAAGCCCGTGGCCTTCTGACGACTTTGTAAGCCTCGATTTTCTCGTGTATAAAGTGAGTAAAAGCTGTCCCATGGGGTTGTCGTGAGGTCTGAAAGCAATGATACGTTTAAAGCCCTCAGCACACAGCTGGCAAACAATGGACCCAAATAATGGTAGGTGATATCGTCCAGAATGGCCTGTGACCTCAAGGGGTTTATGGACTTCGTTCTGTTGTACACCACAGGCGCCAAACTTTTCTGTCAAGGACCAGATAGCTAAGTATTTTAGGTTTTTTGGGCAATACAATCTTCCGTTGCAGCTACTGGACGCTGCCACTGTAGGGGAAAGCCCACGCCAACAAAGGTAAACAGATGGGTGTGACTGTGCACCAGTAAAAATTTATTTACACAAACAGGTGGAATTTGGCCTACAGGACATAGTTTGCCAACTCTTAGTCTACATTCATAATTGAAGAAAATACTAAACTTCAGTTAGAGGTTAAAGAAGACAAAGATGTTCTTTTTTCTCAAGATAGTCACAGACTCCCTGAATTTTATTTATTAATAAGGTGTTTTTTAAAGGGCAAAATTTCTTAAACTTAATATAATGAATTTTTACTTTATGGTTAGCTTTTTCCGGGGGGACACTTGCGGGGTAGATGTCTTATTTAAGAAATTCTTCCCTGCCCCAAGTTCTAAGAGATATTTACCTAAATTTTCTACTAAGAGTATTAACATCTTTTTTTTTTTTTTTTTGACATTTCTTATCCCAATGGAATTGGTTTTCTTAGATGAAAGAGGTAGGAATGCAATTCTTTTTCCTTATGAATCCAGATCCATTTTTCCAGCTCCATTCGTTGAATAGAACATCTTTTCCTGAACTGGTCTGACGTATCACCTCTGTCCCATATAAAACTTCCTTGTGAACATAGGTCTGCGTCTGAGTTTGCTATTCTGTTCTATTCCATTGGTCAGTTTGTCCATTGCTGCACCAATACCACAATGTCTTAGTTATCGTAGCTTCATAAGTCGTGATATCTAGTAGGCAAGTCTTCCCCTCCCTGTTCTTTTCCAGAAGTGTCCTGGTCATTCTTGAATGTTTACACTTTCACATAAATTTTAAAATCTGATTATCGAGTACCATGAAAAACTCTTTTAGGATTTGATTGGAATTGCAGTGAATCTGTCGGGCACTTTGGGAAGAAATGACATCTTTATGAATATTAAATCTTCCTATCCAAAGAACAGTGTGTATCTCTGTTTAGATCTCCTGCAAAAATGGGCTCTGTTTCCGCCTTTTCAATCTCATGCTTCTAATTTATTTTTCTTATTGCATTGGCTAAGACCTCCAATAAAATGTTTAATAGAAATGGTAACAGTGGCATGCTTCTCCCATTCCAGATACTACTGTCTCCCCATTGAGGCTACCGTTTGCTTTAGCTGTTCTGTAGATACTCTTATCATGGTTAAGGAAGTTTCCTTGCATTTCTGATTTACTAAGTTTTAAAAATTAGGAATTTTTTTTAAAGATTTTATTTTTCCTTTTTCTCCCCAAAGCCCCCCGGTACATAATTGTGCATTTTTAGTTGTGAGTCCTTCCAGCTGTGACATCTGGGAGGCCGCCTCAACGTGGCCTGACAAGCAGTGCGGTGTCCACGCCCAGGATCCGAACTGGCAAAACCCCGGGCCGCCTAAGCAGAGCACGTGAACTTAACTACTCGGCCACGGGGCTGGCCCCCCAAATTATGAATTTATATGAAATTTTATCATATTTTTTTCATCTATTGAAACAGTTGTATTTTTTTTCCTCTTTAGTATGTGCAGTCAGTTTCATTTGTAGAGTTTTCTGATCATCTTTGCATACATAGGATGAATCCACCTTGGTCAGGGTTTATTATCTCTTTATACCTGTTGTATCCAATTGCAAGATATTTTCCTTAGGATTTTTATATCTACATTTTTCTTTTTCATGATGTCTTGGTTTGGTTTTGATGTCGGTGTTAGACTAGCTTTACGGAATGAGTTGGGGAGGACTCTCTCCCCTTCAGCTGTTTGGAAGAGTTTGTATGGGGCTGGGAACAATTTGTTTGTGAAAGTTGTGATAGGACTCATGTAAAACCCCTGAGCCCTGTGTTTTAGGGGAGACTTTAAACCACTGCTTCAGATCCTTTAATGGCTGTAGAACCATTTTGGCCTTTTTTTTCCTCCTGGAGTCAGGTTTGGTAATATATGTTAAAATGTCTATTTCATGTAATTTTTCAAAATTGTCACATAATTGAGAATATTTCCATATCTGTTTATGTTTTACTTTTTCTGTAATTATGGTCCCTTTTCATTAATGTTATTTAATTGTATATTCTTTCTCTTTTTTGTCTTGATCAGTCTTGATAAGCTTGTCTGTTTTATTCATCTTTATATTTTTGTTTTCTATTTTATTGATTTCTTTTTTCATTTTTATTTCTTTTCTTCTATTTTCTGTGGGCTTATTCTGATACTCTTTCTTTAACATCTTAAGCCAGACATTTAGCTAATAGTTTCTGGTTTTTATTCTTTTCTAATATGACATTTAAATGTATTAATATCCCATGTAGTGCTGCTTTGCTGTATCCCATAAGAAATGATATGTAATCTTTTCATTATCATTCACTTCTAGGTAGTTTTAACTTTCATCATTATTTCTTTTATAGCCCTTGGATTATTTAACAGTTTGTTTTTTAATTCCAAATATGTAGAGATTGTGATTATCTTTTTGTTAATAACTTCTCCGTTAATTGTACTATAATCAGAGAGCAGGGTCCACATGACACCGCTTCTTTGAAATTTATGGAGACTTGTTTCCCGGCCTAGTAGAGGATCCGTTTTTATAAATGTTCCATGTATGCTTGAAAAGAATGTGTTTTCTCATGCTCCACTAGTTCTGTCGGGTCACCCTTATAATGGATTGATCTTCTTTGTCTCTGAAAATACTTTTTGTCTCAAAGTCTTTTTTGTGTTATGTTAATATATTCACCATATTTTTAATGGGGTTTGGACTTTCTGTTGGAATCCTGTACTTCCTGCAATATATGGTTGTCCCACACAAATGATTTAGCACAAGCTTCTATCAAATGCCAAAGAGTATGACCTATCTAGGGCCAATTCCTGGTTAGATAGAGTGGGACGACCAGGGAATTTGAGAGAAGTTTACCCAAAGAGGATATTCTTTAGGCTGGATAGAGAGACAAAAAAGTTAAGCCAAGAAGGGACTTATCTATAAGGAGATGAAGGAGGGGGTAAAGGTCAAGAATTGTCTTTGATTTTGAGGAACTGGTAGAGTGGGAATATATGGAGAGAATAGGAAAGACACATCCTTATGGTCCAAGAGTGAGATGACAGTGCCCTTTTCATTAAAAAATAGTTATCAGCACATGGTGCGTGTGCACACTGCTCACCTGTGGTCCTCCCAGGTCCACTTCCAGCAATAATACATTAAATGTGTGGCATAATTAAGGAAGCAGGGATAAGAAGGTGTTATCATACCTGTCTGTGATGAAGTTAATAGATTAAATATGACTCCTTTAGCTATTGTTCCCTCCGTACCCTGTTCCCAGCCCCACTAGGGTTGGAAGCTGATGAAGGAGCAGATCAGGGAAAAGGGCTCACTGGGAAACGTATTTTTATCATTTACTTACCAGATTTCATTCACAAATTAAACTACATACTTTAACTTTGTAAATTAAAATACAAAATCTGCCACTTGTATTTTTCTCTTTCCTGAGGTTTCTTTCTTTCTGTAATGCAAGGGGCATTATGTTGGATTCATAAGAAGTGGGAGGTGGTTCATACTTGAAAAAAAGCCTTTGATGATAATATTTTTCATTTTAATTTATAGGGATATATAAAAATACATGAACGTGTTTTCATATTTGATCTGTATGATATAAAATGTGTTTCATATGGTGACTGACTTCTGTTGAAAATAAGAATTCAGAATGCTATTAAGGCCTATATAATTCTGATAAAGGAGTTACATAGTGATGACCCAGCAGTTCCATGCACACATACACACAGAAATTGCCTCTGATTTAATATTTTAGAGATGGAGCCATTCTGATGGCAATTAGGTGTGTAATGTAGACATAGAATAGATTGTTGAAGCAGAGGAAAGGTGAAAGAATTTTAAGGTGGTGCTTTAGGATGGCCACTGGCCACTGGCCACCTGTGACTTATGAGCACTTGAAATGTGGCTAGTCCATGGGCAATTATTTTTTATTGGCAAAGTTTTTCAGAAAACTTTTTAAATGTAATTAAACCATCTGAATCTGTCATTCTTGTGCTGTAAATTCTAATCGAGGTATCTTGATGGTTATGTGTGGTATTGCTTACCCTGTTAATATCCACATGTAAAGCCATTCCACAAATAAATAATGTTAAAATTCAAATGGTTTATCTTGTTTCATCATAGAAGTAAAGGTCAGAAAATTGTGAAGTCTACATTTCAGTCCACACTAGTTAGGTTTTAACAGTATCCAAACTTTCATATAGGAGAATGGTTTATTATAAAAGACTGTACATAAAATTTAGACAATAGGTTATATACAAAATTAAGAGAACATTCCACTTGAAAAAATGTGAAGAAGGTAGCTAGCTGATCACTAGTGATACTGAAATCATGTTAACAAAGGCAAAATGCACATGAAACAGTCACATTGATTTGGTAGCAATAATGGTCTTTGATTTTCAGGAATAAATATTTTGCACTAGTCTTACCATTTTACTATGCTAAGTCTGTAATGCCAGTACATAACTGTAACTTGAAATCCAAACAAATCCTCAGTACACAGAAACCCACACTTGAGTGCTCTATTTTAATATATCCTAGGCAGGAGAGAATTAGACACAAAATAAGAAAAACCCCTCTAACCCTCCCTTAAATTAAGAGGGGACACATAAAGTGCATGTGTTGCATTTCAATTATGTCAAAAGATAATACAAATCTGTTGGTCAGGTATATCCCTGTTCACTGATTAATACATGACCCACCTTTTCCCCCAATTATTTTTAAATCTATGTTGCTAGTGCCAGGTAATGGATTAAATAGTGTCTATTCAAAAATCAACTGCATCCACCTCTACAAAAACAATACAGAAAAGATCATTTCCTTTCACTGAACCAGCAGTATACAGTAGTCCACCGTAAAACTGAAGGACTGAATGTACACACTTGGACACATTTTCTTAGCTTTGAAAAAGTTACTTTAGGAAAGGAATTCAGTAGATTGACTGGTAAATAAACATCTCAGATTTCAAATCTGCAAAAATTGGTCACATTGCTTTGGGACAGATTGAGATAAGGCTAAACTTTTTTCCAAGTTAATATATTGAGAAAATAAAACCATAATTCTGCAATAAATCAGTATCTTTTATTTCTTTCCTTTTTTAAAAAAAGCAAACCAGTGAAGGAAAGGACAAAAATCTTTGGTTCACTTATATATTTATGAATGGAAAAAATTTATAATGCAAATTCACTCATTAAAAAACTCAAGTACAAATAACAACATTACAGATAACCCTTTTTTGTTTTGTTTCACATGGAGACCTTAGAGACTCAATTCATTTCAAGAGACCTAAATACGGGTACTCCAAGTAAATATTACCCAAATTGGAAGCATCTTCGATTTTTTAAAAGTATATTTCAATTCATAAATTTGAATGCATGCTTTAAGCAAATAGTATATTTCAAGAATGAGAGAGTTTAAACAAAAAGTATGACCAGCACCAGCATTTAAGTTTTCTGATTTTAATATTAGTCTGACATAGCGTTAGTAACCAAGCTGCACTGAAACATGTAATGGTACAATCTGAGCCATGATTTGTTCACTATTATACCCCACACTCCCAGAATATTTAGGCTGGTCATCAAGTTAACAATGTGTAAGTACATAAGCATAATCAGTTATGGACAGCCTCCTGTATGAACTGCTATTTAGCAATCACAAACTGCCTCCAAGATTTATGCTTATAGGCAGACATTCAATTATACCAGTAAAACAGCAAGTCTTGAAAATATGGGCACATCTTAAAACATCTTAAGACAATTCTGTTAACCATAATAGTCCCACAGTATGAATGAGTAGTAAGAACCTACTTTAAAAGCAAAAGAATTTAATCAGTCTAGTACATGATTGATGTGACATAGTTCCCAGGGAACAGACCAGTCACTCTGATTGCAGACTCCTTCATACCAGTCGTCATCATTCTTCTTTATTACACAAATGATTGTACTCTCCATAAATGATAGCTCATCATCTTTGTCTTTTGTATAACCATATATTGCCACAACTTTCTCAATATAATTCTTGCGGGCCCAAGCAGGATCCCCATCTGCATTTGGATCATTATACTGAACCACTGCAGCCTCCTTGTCTTCATAATCCACTGGAGGTGGTGCTGTGGAGGTGAAGAGTCATCAAACATGGGAATGCCATCTGGTGGAGGTGGGTGGGGGTGGAGTTGGACTATCAGCAATGTTTTCCTGCCCCCAGGCCACGAAGCCTATGAGAGGTATCTGTGGAGTCAACTGAGGCGTACGGGGAGGGGGTGGAGCAATAGAAATTGAATTTTGAGAATAAAGTGGACCTCCATTAACATGAGGCTGAGCAGAAAATTGAGCAGTCACAGACGGAGTTCGTCTGTATGCAGCAGAAGATGTCGAGGAAGTGGTAGAGTTGTGTTGAGAGATCTGCCTGGTCATTGTGCCGTACTGGGAACCAGGAGCTGAGCCGCGGGCTGCTGGTCCAACAGCGGGTGCTGAGGGTGTAGGCACGGCAGTGGGAATGCCAATACTGCTGCTTCCACTGTTTTCTCGACTTCCACTTCCTCCACTGCTTCCACTGTGTGTCCTCGGTCTCTGATTTAAAGAAGCTGTCCTGCCTGGGCTATGCTGACTTCCGAGCGTAGCAGGACTTGTCATGTAGTCACTAGGAACGGTGGGGTTTAACAGGCTCCAGGGTTTTGTAAGGAGTATTCCGCCCCAGCGTCCCCGGCCTGACGTGGGAGGACTCGGTGGCTTCTGAGTAGGAGGATTTGTTCTCGACAGAGTGCCAGTTCTTGCAGGCTGGTTATTTCCATGCTTGACACCATGGCCCACATCATCCAGAAGGGTACAGTCAATAGGTTTCCAAAACTACCTTACAGGGCGCTCCACGTTTGCGGGTGCTATTATTTTGTGCGTTCTTGATGTATTCTTGTTTGTTGTCAAAATACCAGTCTCTCTTCGAGCCACTTTCTCTTTATGAACGTCCACAGTCTGTGAGATGATTGATGGAAGACTCCGTTCTCCGAAGCTGAGAGGCCTGGATATCCAGCAACTGGCGGACATTGTTGCCCAACGCGTTTATTTGATAAGCAACACTAGCTAGGGATTGCGTTGTGTAGGCTTTGGTCTCTTCTAAAGCTTTTCTCTTGTCTGCAGCCTGTATATAGTTGTTCTCACAGCAGTTGGCCACCCGGGTCAGGTTCTGGTAACTCTATCAGCGCCCTCTTCCCAGACGTGACCTCCTCCTCTAGTAACATCTGCAGCTCTGCCGTTTTCCACCCCTCCGCATCGCTTCCTCTCGCGTTAAAGAGACAGAGGCAGCGAGGTCTGCGGAGCCTCGGAGCGCCTCACAGCCCAGATACAAACCGCCTACCCGCCCTCCCTCTGGTACTGTGGGACCGCACCTCCTCCTCCGAAATGTGGCTAGTCCAAATTGGGATGTTTTGTAACTGTAATTACTCTGGATTTCAACGACTTAGTATAAAAAAAAAAAAGAATGGGGGCTGGCCCCGTGGCCGAGTTGTTAAGTTCTCGCGCTGTGCTGCAGGCGGCACAGTGTTCCGTTGGTTCGAATCTTGGGCGCTGACATGGCACTGCTCGTCGAGCCACGCTGAGGCGGCCTCCCACATGCCATGATTAGAAGGACCCACAACAAAGAATATACAACTATATACTGGGGGGCTTTGGGGAGAAAAAGGGAAAATTTTTTAAAAAGGCTTTTTTTAAAAAAAGAATGTAAAATATCTCATCAGTAGTTATTTTTTATATCAATTACATGTTGAATAAAATATATTTTTAAAATCAATTTCAGTTTCTTCTTGCTCTTTTTTCTTTTTCGTTTTTGCTTGAATTCATAATAGTTTACGTCATTGTGAAATTTCTTTTGTAGATTATTTCTTGTCTGTCACCACATAGGTGCTCCCCTCCACCCCTCGTGCCCAACCCTCATGCCCTTCCCCTGGTAACTGCTGAACTGTTTTCTTTGTCCATGTGCTTGTTTATATTCCACATATGAGTGAAACCATCTGGTGTTTGTTTTTCTCAGTCTGGCTTATTTTGGTAAGCATAATTGCCTCCAGGTCTTTCCATGTTGTTGCAGATGGGATGAATTTGTCTTTTTTTCTGGCTGAGTTGTATTCCATTATGTATATATACCACATCTTCTTTATCCAATCATCAGTTGATGGGCACTTGGATTGTTTCCTTGTCTCAGCTGTTGTGAATAATTCTGCAATGAACATAGGGGTGCATATGTTACTTTGGATTGTTGGTTTCAAGTTGTTTGGGTAGACACCCAGTAGTGGGATAGCTGGGTCACATGGTAATTCTATTTTTAGTTCTTTGAGGAATCTCCATACTGTTTTCCATAGTGGCTGCACCAGTTTGCATTCCCACCAGCAGTGTATGAGGGTTCCCTTCTCTCCACACCCTCTCCAACATTTGCTATTTTTATCTTAGTGATTATAGCCATTTTAACAGGCGTAAGGTGGTATCTTAGTGTAGTTTTGATTTGCATTTCCCTAATGATTAGTAATGTTGAAGACCTTTTCATGTGTTTAGTTGCCATCTGTACATCTTCTTTGGAAAAATGTCTGTTCATATTCTCTGCCCATTTTTTAATCAGGCTGTTTGTTTTTTTATTGTTCAGTTGTGTGAGTTCCTTATATATTATGGAGCTTAACCCCTTATCGCATATATGATTTGCAAAAATTTTCTCCCAACTGGTGGGTTATCTTTTGGTTTTGATCCTAGTTTCCTTTGCCTTGCAGAAGCTCTTTAGTCTGATGAAGTCTCACTTGTTTATTTTTTCTTCTGTTTCCCTTGTCTGAGAAGACATGGTATTCGAAAAGAACCTTTTAAGTTCGATGTGAAAGAGTGTACTACCTATATTATCTTGCAGAAGTTTTATGGTTTCAGGACTTATCTTCAAGTCTTTGATCCATTTTGAGTTTATTTTGTGTATGACATGAGATAATGGTCTACTTTCATTCTTTTGCATATGGCTGTCCAGTTTTCCCAACACCATTTATTGAAGAGACTATCTTTTCTCCATTGTATGTTCTTGGCACCTTTGTTAAAGATTAGCTGTCCATAGATGTGTGGTTTTATTTCTGGGCTTTCAGTTCTGTTCCATTGATCTGTGTGCCTGTTTTTGTACCAGTACCATGCTGTTTTGATCACTATGTCTTTGTTGTACATTTTGAAGTCAGGGATTGTGATGCTTCCAGCTTTGATCTTGTTTCTCAGGATTGCTTTAGCAATTGGGTCTTTGATCGCCCCATATGAATTTTGGGATTCTTTGCTCTGTTTCTGTGAACAATGTCATTAGGATTCTGACTGGCATTGCATTGAATCTGTAGATTGCTTTGGGTAGTATGGACATTTTAAGTATGTTTATTCTTCCAATCCATGTGCATGAAATCTCCTTCCATCTCTTTATGTCATTATCTATTTCTTTCAATAATGTCTTGTAGTTTTCATTGTATAAGTCCTTCACCTCCTTGGTTAAATTTATTCCTAGGTACTTTATTCTTTTTGTTGCAATTGTAAATGGAATTGTATTCTTGAGTTCTCTTTCTGTAAGTTCAGTATTAGAGTACATAAATGCAACTGATTTTTGTAAGTTGATTTTGTACCCTGCAACTTTACTGTCATTGTTAATTATTTCTAATAGTTTTCTGATGGATTCTTTAGGGTTTTATATATATAAGATCATGTTGTCTGCAAACAGTGAGAGTTTCACTTCTTCACTCCCTATATGGATTCCTTTTATTCCTTTCTCTTGCCTAATTGCTCTGGCCAAAACCTCCAGTACTATGTTAAATAAGAGGGGTGATAGTGGGAATGCTTGTCTTGTGACTGTTCTCAGAAGGATGGCATTCAGTTTTTCCCCATTGTGTATGATGCTGGCTGTGGGTTTGTCATCTACGGCCTTTATTATGTTGAGGTAGTTTCCTTCTATCCCCATTTTGTTGAGAGTTTTTATCATAAATGGCTGTTGGATCTTGTCAAATGCTTTCTCTGCATCTATTGAGATGACCATGTGGTTTTTATTCCTCAGTTTGTTGACATGGTGTATCACATTGATTGATTTGCGGATGTTGAATCATCCCTGTGTCTCTAGTATAAATCCCACTTGTTCATGATGTATGATCTTTTTGATGTATTGCTGTATTCAGGTTGCCAATATTTTGTTGAGGATTTTTGCAGCTATGTTCATCAGTGATATTGGCCTGTAGTTTTCCTTTTTTGTGTTGTGCTTGTCAGGCTTTGGTATCAGAGTGATATTGGCCTTGTAGAATGTGTGAGGAAGTGTCTCATCTTCCCTAATTTTTTGGAATAGCTTGAGAAGGATAGGTATTAAGTCCTCTCTGAAAGTTTGGTAGAATTTCCCAGGGAAGCAGTCTGGTCCTGGGCTTTTATTCTTTGGGATGCTTTTGATTACTGTTTCAATCTCTTTACTTGTGATTGGTCTATTCAGATTCTCTATTCAGCTTTGGGAAGTTGTAAGAGTCTAAGAATTTATCCATTTCCTGTAGATTGTCGATTTTGTTGGCATATAGTTTATCATAGTATTCTCTTATACTCCGTTGCATTTCTGTGGCATCTGTTGTTATTTCTCCTCTTTCATTTCTAATTTTATTTATCTGAGGTTTCTCTTTTGTTTTCTTTGTAAGTCTGGCTAGGGGTTTGTCAGTTTTATTTATCTTCTCAAAGAACCAGCTCTTTGTTTCATTGATCCTTTCCACTGCCTTTTTTGTTTCAATAGCATTTATTTCTGCTCTGATTTTTATTATTTGTCTCCTTCTACTGACTTTGGGCTTTGTTCTCCATTTTCTAATTCTGTTAGGTGTAGTTTGAGATTGCTTATTCGGGTTTTTTCTTGTTTGTTAAGGTGAGCCTGTATTGCAATGAATTTCCCTCTTAATACGACTTTTGCTGTGTCCCATATGAGATGGTATGGTATGTTTTCATTTTCATTTGTCTCCAGATATTTTTTGATTTCTCTTTTAATTTCTTCAGTGATCCATTGCTTGTTGAATAGCATGTTGTTTAGTCTCCACATCTCTGTCCTTTTCTCCACTCTTTGCTTGTAAGTAATTTCTAGCTTTATAGCATTGTGATCGTAAAAGATGCTTGTTATTATTTCAATCTCCTTAAATTTATTGAGGCTTGCCTTGTTTCCCAACACTTGATCTATTCTTGAGAATGTTCCTTGCACACTTGAGAAGAATGTGTACTCTGCTGTTTTTGGAAGGAGTGCTCTATATATGTCTATTAAGTCCATCTGGTCTAGCTTTTCATTTAATTCCACTGTTTTCTTGTTGATTTTCTACCTGGATGATCTATCTATTGATGTGACTGGAGTGTTGAGATCCCCTACTATTATTGTGTTATTATTAATGTCTTCTTTTAGTTTTGTAAATTGTTGCTTTATATACTTTGGTGCTCCTGTGTTGGGTGCATAGATATTTATAAATGTTATTTCTTCTTGATGGAGTGTCCCTTTGATTATTATATACTGCCCCACTTTGTCTCTCTTTACTGTCTTATCTTGAAGTCTACTTTGTCTGATAAAAGCATTACAACACCTGCTTTCTTTTGTTTGCCATTAGCTTGGAGTTTCTCCTTCCATCACTTCACTCTGAGCCTGTGTTTGTCACCGGAGCTGAGATGTGTTTCCTGGTGGCAGCATATTGTTGGGTCTTGTTCCTTAATCCATCTTGCCACTTGGTCTTTTTATTGGAGAATTCAATCCATTTCTGTTTAGGGTGATTATCAATATATGTTGGCTTGATGCTGCCATTTTATCACTCTTTTTCTGGTTCTCCTGCATTTCCTTTGTGTCTCGTCCTGTGTATTTTGGTCTACCAATCAAGTTGTGTAGTTTTTTATGTTGTGTTTCTTTGTTTTCTCCTTATTTGTTATTTGTGTCTCTGTTCTGCTTTTTTGTTTAGTGTTTGTTTTGTTTACCCTGAGGTTTGTATTCGAGATCTCGTGGATAAGATAGTCCCTTTTCTGATGGCCTTGTATTTCCTTAGACTAAACCAATGCAGTCCCTCTCGTCTTCCCCTCCTCCTAAGGGGGGGGGACACCTTATTCCATCTTGTGTTATGAGTTTGTGGTTAAAATGACAAGATTATCTTTGTTTTTGGCGTTTTCCTTCCCCTTGTCTTTAATGCTATACTTGAGTATACTATCCTGCTCTGATTCTATCCACCTATTTATCTCCTTACTCCATGCTTTGTAACCCCTTTCTTCCCCTTTTTCTTCCTTTTCAGTTATGAGGGCCTTCTTGAGGATTTCTTAGTGGGGGAGAGCTCATGACCATGAACTCCCTTAGCTTATGTTTGTCTGGGAAAGTTTTTATTTGTCCATCATATCTGAAGGATGTTTTTGCTGGATAGAGTATTCTTGACTGAAGGTTTTTTTCTTCAATGATTTGAATATGTCATTCCAATCTCTCCTAGACTGTAAAGTTTCTGTAGAGAAATCCACTGAAAGCCTGGTGGGGGTTCCTTTTTAGGTTATTTTTTTCTGCCTTTCTCTGTCATTCAGTCTTGCCAGTTTCACTACTATATGCCTTGCAGTAGGTCTTTTTACATTGACATATTTAGGAGATCTGGCAGCATCTTCCACATGGATATCCATCTTCTTCCCTAGGTTTGGGAAGTTCTCTGCTATTATTTCTTTGAACAAGCTCTTTGTTCATTCTCTTTCTCTTCTGCTTCTTGAATACCTATAATTCTTATGTTGCATTTCCTAATTGAGTAAGATATTTCTCAGAGACTTTTTTCATTTCTTTTTAGTCTTAGTTCTCTCTCATCCTCTATCTGGAGCATTTCAACGTGTCTATCTTTGATTATGCTGATACGCTTCTCTATGGTATCCCCTCAAGCATTTAGGGAATCCACATTTTGTATATTTTCTTCCATTGTGTCTTTCATCTGTAATATTTCTAATTGACTCTTCTTTATAGTTTCAATCTCTTTTCTGAAGTTGCTCCTAAACTCATTGAATTGTTTCTCTACATTCTCTTTTACCTCGTTGAGTTTTTTGGTAATACCTGTTTTGAATTCTTTGTCATTTAGACTACATATTTCTGCGTCCTCAGGACTGATTTCCGGGTACTTGCCATTTCTCTCTGATCTGGAGATCTAATATAGTGTTTGATATTGCTAGAGGCAGTGGGTTGGTTCTTATGCATCCTGATATTATTTGGTTGCAGTTACCACCTATCATCACTGGATGGGGGTCAAGAGCCACGTATTCTGAGCCCTCTGTCTTCAACTGAAATCTCATGGGCTGGAGTCGCGCTGAGTGGGTCAGGGAGAGGCACTTTCTCCTGTGTGCTCTTGGGGCTTTCTTGCTCTGCTCTCCTGGGGTGTTGGGTTGATAAGCTCACCCACTACAAAAGCTTATCCCTGGTAGAGAGCTTCTCCCTAGGCTGCAAGGGCCCTTGGGAGTCCTTGAAGTTCCCATGAACAAACGTCCCCTCCCCATCTGTTCCCTCTAGGAGGCCTCCCGTGGTCCCAAGCTCAGTCTTTAGGGGAGGGAGTGAAGATTTCTCTTACCTCATTTCACCTTCTCCGAGGGGGTTTCCAGCCTCTCTATTCTCTGTCTTATGGCTGCATGGGTCCCTCCAATGTTTTTTGTGTTGTGTTTGGATGTCATCTGTTGGAGTATGGATGTTTCTTTCGTTGTATATTGGAGGGGAAAGATTTTTGAGAGACCTCATTCTACCATGAGGCTGATGTCATGCCTCCTCTTCTTGCTCTTTTAATGTGATTACTCTATACACATAAATTTCTATGAACACATAAGTTTTTATGTATGTAGATGGCTTGCATTATATTTTTATTGAGCTGTGCAGCTTTAGATAGATCATAACAACAGAAATTAAAGTACCCTTCATAATAGAAATGATAATGAACAAAGACTCACAGAAATTTGCTCTTTACTTCAGTGTTTCAAATAAGAAATATTGTTTTCTTGATTTTCAATTTTTATTCACTCTATTTTAACTCAGTTTATAAATGAAGGAGTTTTGGCCAATATTCTTCAAGAGTTTTCATCCTAAAAACAAAAATGAAAACAAGATGTGAAAGTATTTACTTCTCATTGTAGTGTCTCCAGATACTGAGCAAACCCAAACACACCTTGCATGGTGGGTAGAGGTCACTGATATCACCAGTTTTAGCTCTGACTACACTTTCCAGAAAGGTGCTTGGGCAGAAATGTCAAGCTCTCAGCATCCCAGTCATGCACTGACCATATATATAATCTGCTTATTTGGAGGAAAAATTAGTTTTAATATTCATATTTGACCTTTTCCTCTACAGGTATTCAAGTAACAGCCCAAACTACCACATTTTTAGTTCCAGAAGTACTGTAAGTGTTTAATTTTTTCAAACTATACTTAAGTATTAATTTTTCTTATTTCATAATAGTTTACATCATTGTGAAATTTCAGTTGTACATTATTTCTTGGCTGTCACCAAACAAGTGCTACCCTTCATGCCCTGTGCCCACCCCCACCCCTGTCCCCTGGTAACCACTGAACTGTTTTCTTTTTCCATTTGTTTGTTTATATTTCACATATGAGTGAAATTATCTGGTATTTGTCTCTCTCAATCTGGCTTATTTTACTTACCAGAATACCTCCAGGTCCATGCATGTTGTTGGAAGGTTTTGTCTTTTTTTCTGGCTCAGTAGTATTCCATTGTGTATATAGACCACATCTACTTCATCCAATCATCAGTTGATAGGCACTTTCCACGCCTTGGCTACTGTGAATAGTGCTGCAATGATCATAGGGGTACATTATGTTACTTTGGATTGTTGATTTCAAGTTGTTTGGGTAGATACTCAGTAGTGGGATAGCTGGGTCCTATGGTATTTCTATTTTTAGTTTTTTGAGGAATCTTCATACTGTTTTCCATAGTGGCGGCACCAGTTTGCATTCCCACCAGCTGTGTCTGACGGTTCCCTTTTCTCCACATCCTTTCCAACATTTGTTGTTTTTTGTCTTGGTAATTATAGCCATTCTCACTGGCGTGAGGTGATATCTCATTGTAGTTTTGATTTGCATTTCCCTAATGATTACTGATGTTGAGCATCTTTTCATGTGTCTGTTGTCCATCTGTATATCTTCCTTGGAAAAATACCTGTTCGTATCCTCTGCCCATTTTTTGATCAGTTTTTTGGGGTTTTATGTTGAGTTGTGTGAGTTTTTTATATCCTTTGGAGATCAACCTCTTGTCTGATAAATGATTTGCAAATGTTTTCTCCCAGTTGGTGGATTGTCTTTCTATTCTATTGATGGTTTCCTTTGCTTTGCAGAAGGTTTTTAGTCTGATGTAGTCCCATTTGTTAACTTTTTCTTTTATTTCCCTTACCCAAGTAGACATGGTATTGGAAAAGATGTGGCTAAGCCCAATGTGAAAGAGTGTATTACCTATATTTTCTTCTTGGATTTTTATGGTTTCAAAGCTTTAATCCATTTAGAGTTAATTTTTGGGTATGGTGCAAGATAATGGTCTACTTTCATTCCTTTGCATGCTGCTGTCCAGTTTTCCCAACACCGTTTATCAAAGAGACTTTCCTTTCTTCATTGTATGTTCTGGGCTCCTTTGTCAAATATTAACTGTCTATCGATGTGTGGTTTTATTTCTGGGCTTTCAATTCTGATCCATTGATCTGTTTGACTGTTTTTGTACCAGTACCAGGCTGTTTTGATTACTATAGCTTTGTAGTATGTTTTAAAGTTAGGGATTATGATGCCTCCAGCTTTGTTCTTTTTCCTCAGGATTGCTTTGGTTATTTGGAGTCTTCTGTTGTTCCATATAAAATTTTGGATTCTTTGTTCTATTTCTATGAAGACTGTCATGGGGGTTTTGATTGGGAGTGCATTGAATTTGTAGATTGCTTTAGGTAGTATGGACATTTTGACTATGTTTTTCCTACGAACTCATGAACATGGAATATCTTTCCATTTCTCTATATCTTCTTCAATTTCTTGCAGCAGTGTCTTATAATTTTCAGTCTACAGGTCTTTCATCTCTTTGGTTAAGTTTATTCCTAGGTATTTTATTCTTTTTGCTGCGATTGTAAATGGGATTGTATTCTTGATTTCTTTTTCATTGTTAGTGTATAGGAATGCAACTGATTTTTTAAAATTTATTTTGTACCTTGCAACTGTGCTGTAGCTTTTGGTTATTTCTAATAGTTTTTTGGTGCATTATTTAGGATTTTCTGTATATAGAATCATATCATCTGTAAATAGTGAAAGTTTCACTTCTTCCATTCCAATTTGGATTCCTTTTATTTCTTTTTCTTGCCTACTTGCCCTGGCCAACACCTTGAGTACTATGTTGAATAGGAGTGGCTAGAGTGGGCACCCTTGTCTTTTCCCTGTCCTCACAGGCATGGCTTTCAGTTTTTCACCATTAAACATGATGTTGGCTGTGGTTTTGTCATATATGGCCTTTATTACATTGAGGTACTTTCCTTCTATACCCATTTTATTGAGAGGTTTTATCATAAATGGCTGTTGGATCTTGTCAAATGCTTCATCTGCATCCCTTGAGATGATCATGTGATTTTTATTCCCTCATTTTGTTAATGTGGTGTATCACATTGATTGATTTTCAGATGTAGAACCATCCCTGTGTCCCTGGAATAAATCCCACTTGATCGTAGTATATGATCCTTTTAATGTGTTGCTATATTCGATTTGCCAATATTTTTTTGAGGATTTTTGCCTCTAAGTTTATCAGCGATATTGGCCTGTAGTTTTCCTTCCTTGTGTTGTCCTTGTCTGGTTTTGGTGTCAGGGTAATGTTGGCCTCATAGAATGTGTTAGGAAGAATTCCATCTTCTTCAATTTTTTGGAATAGTTTGAGAAGGATAGGTACTAAATCTTCTTTGAATGTTTGGTAGAATTCTCCAGAGAAGCCATCTGGTCCTAGACTTTTGTTTGTTGGGAGGTTTTTTTTTTTTTTTTTTTTTCCATTTATTTTCATTTTTTTTTGAGGAAGATTATCCCTGGGCTAACATCTGCTGCCAATCCTCCTCTTCTTGCCAAGGAAGACTGGCCCTGAGCTAACATCCATGCCCATCTTCCTCTACTTCATACGTGGGATGCCCACCACAGCATGGCTTTTGCCAAGCGGTGCCATGTCCACACCCGGGATCTGAACCAGTAAACCCCTGGCCGCCAAAGCAGAATGTGCAAACCCAACTGCTGAGGCACTGAGCCAACCCCTGTTGGGAGGTTTTTGCTTGCTGTTTCAATCTCTGTACTTGTGATTGGTCTATTCAGATTCTCTATTTTTTCTTGATTCAGTTTTGAGAGGTTGTATGAGTCTAGGAATTCATCCATTTCTTCCAGGTTATTTAATTTGTGGGCATATAGTTTTTCATAGTATTCTCTTATAATCCTTTGTATTTCTGTAGCATCTGTTGTAATTTTTCCTCTTTCTTTTCTAATTTTATTTATTTGAGACTTATCTCTTTTTTTCTTGGTAAGTCTGGCTAAGGGTTTGTCAATTTTGTTTGCCTCTCAAAGAACCAGCTCTTAGTTTCATTAATCCTTTCACTGTTTTTTTTTTTTTTTTGGCTCTATTTCATTTATTTCTGCTCTGATTTTTATTATTTCCCTCCTTCTGCTGATTTTGGGCATTGTCTGTTCTTCTTTTTCTGGCTCTGTTAGGTGCATTTTAATTACCTATTTGAGATTTTTCTTGTTTGTTGAGGTAGGCCTGTATTGCTATAAATTTCCTTCTTATGACTGCTTTTGCTGCATCCCATAAGAGTTGGTATATTTTAATTTTTGTTTGTCTCTGGGTATTTTTTAATTTCCCCTTTGACTTCTTCAATGATCCAATGGTTGTTCAATTGCATGTTGTTTAGTCTCCACGTATTTCTCACTTTCTCAGTTTTGTTCTTGTAGTTGATTTCTAGCTTCATAACACTGTGGTCAGAAAAGATGGTTTGGATGATTTCAATCTTGAATTTATTGAGGCTTGCCTTGTTTGCCAACATATGGTCTATCTTTGAGAATTACCCTTGTGCACTTGAGAAGAATGTATATTCTGCTGTTTTGGGGTGGAATGCTGTATATATATCTATTAAGTCCATCTGGTCAAGTGTTTCATTTAAATCTACTATTTCCTTGTTGACTTTTTGTCTGGATGATCTGTCCATTGAAGTAAGTGGGGTGTTGAGGTCCCCTACTATAATTGTGTTGCTGTTAATTTCTCCTTTTAGGTCTGTTAATAATTGCTTTATTTAGTTTGGTGCCCCTGTGGTAAGTACATAATATATTAATAAGTGTTATGTCCTCTTGGTGGAATGTCCCTTTTATCTTTATATAGTGGCCCTCTTTGTCTCTCATTGTCTTTTTTATGTTGAAGTCTGCTTTGTCTGATATAATTATGGCAACATCTGCTTTATTTTGTTGGCCATGAGCATGGAGTATTGTCTTCCATCCCTTAACTCTAAGCCTATGTTTGTCTTTGGAGCTGAGGTGCATTTCCTGGAGGCAGCATATTGTTGGGTCTTGTTTTTTAATTCATCCAGCTACTCTGTGTCTTTTGACTGGAAAATTCAATCAATTTACATTTAGAGTGATTATTGTTATATGAGGGCTTAATACTGCCATTTTATCCTTGTTTTCTGGTTGTTCTATGTTTCCACTGCTTCACTTCCTTTGTATTTCTGACTGCCATTTCATTTTGGTGGATTTTTGAGGAGAATATCTCAGTTTTCTCTCTTTTTGTGATTTGTGGCCCTGCTTTGATTTTTTGTTTAGTGGTTACCATAAGGGTTGTATGAAAGATATTGTAGATGAGCTAGTCCATTTTCTTTTCTTTTCTTTTTTTTTTTTTAAGATTGGCACCTGAGCTAACAATATGCAAATCTGTCTTTTTTTTCTTTTTCACCCCAAATCCCCCCCAGTAGATAGTTGTATACTTTTACTTGTGGATCCTTCTAGTTGTGGCATGGCCCATTTTCTTATAGCCTCTCATCTCCATTAACCTAAGCAGGTTCCGTCCCTTTCCTCTCTCCTTCTGAGTAATTGCTGTTATAAATTCTTCTGTTTTTAATTTTGTGAGTTTGTGGCTAAGTCAAAGTGTTTATCACTACTTTTGATGGTTTCTTTCATTTTCTGTTTTAAGTTGTAATTGAGTCTTTGCCTCCCCGTTCTGGTAGAGAGCTGCAGGTTTCTGATCATGTCTGTCTATTTGTCTCCTTGCTCAGAGCTTTGTAGACCTTTGCCTTTTTGTTTCCGGTGTGAGGGGATGTTTAATTATTTCTTGTAGGGGAGGTCTAGTGGCAAAAAACTCCCTCAGCTTTTGTTTATCTGGGAAAGCTTTTATTTCTCCATCATATCTGAAGGAAAGTTTCACTGGATAGAGTATTCTTGGCTGAGAGTTTTTGTCTTTCAGGATTTTTAATATATCATTCCATTTTCTCCTAAGCTGTAGGGTTTCTGCTGAGAAATCCACTGAAAGCCTGATAGGGTTTCCTTGGTAGGTCATTTTCCTCTGCCTTGCTGCTCCTAATACTTTTTCTTTATCAAAACTTTTGCCATTTTTACTACTATATGCCTTGAAGAAGGTCTTTTAGCATTGATGAAGTTGGGTGTTCAATTAGGTTCATTTATCTGTAAATCTGAAACCATCCCCAGGTTTGAGAAGTTCTTAGCAAGTATTTTTTTGACAAGCTCTCTGCTCCTTTTTTCCTCTCTTCTCCTGCTTGAATATCTATAATCCTTATGTTGCATTTCCTAATTGAGTCAGATATTTCTCAAAGAATTCCTTCAATTTTTAAAATCTTAGTTCTGTCTCCTCCTCCACCTGTAGAATTGCCACATTTTTATCCTCAAGAATACTAATCCTTTCCTCCATAAGATCAGTTCTATTTCTTGATGATTCTAGATTATTTTTTATTTCATTAATTGTTTTTCATATCCAGAATTTTTGCTTGATTTCTTTTTATACTTTCAATCTCTTTGGTGAAGAGATTCATTTTATTGCTGAGCTCCTTGAATTGTCTTTCCATGTTTTCTTGTAATTTGTTGAGTTTCCTTATGACAGCTATTTTGTTTCTTTTCTTTCTTTTTTTTTTTTTGAGGAGGATTAGCCCTGAGCTAACATCTGCTGCTAATCCTCCTCTTTTTGCTGAGGAGGACTGGCCCTGAGCTAACATCTGTGCCCATCTTCCTCTACTTTATATGTGGGATGCCTACCACAGCATGGCTTAACAAGTGGTGCATAGGTTTCCACCCAGGATCAGACCTGGTGAACCCTGGGCCACTGAAGCAGAATGTGCAAACTTAACCACCACACCACCAGGCCAGCCCTGTGGCAGCTATTTTGAACTCTCTGTCATTTAGGTTGTATATTTCTGTGTCTTCAATTTTGGTTTCTGGAGAATTGTCATTTTCCTTTTGGTCTGAATTGTTGCTGCAGTTTCTCATGGTGTTTGACAAACTCATCTTTTCTTGGGTCGTTTGTGGTATTCTTAGGATGCAGATTCCACCTGTTACCCTAGGGGGAAGCAGGAGCAGAATTTCTGTCCCCATTCCATCTGCTGGAAGCTGTGGGGGTATTATGGCTGCTTGCCCCAGCCTGGGGTGCTTTCAGGCACTTGTGTGGACTATCCTCGTTGGGTGGGGCTTCCTCGTTGAGCTAGGACCACTCTTTAGCACCTCAAGGGCTCTCTGAGCTCCTCCTCCCCACCAGAAAGTGATCACCAGTGAGCTAAAAGCTGCTGCTGCTGCTTCCCACAGCCACCCAGGACACATTCCCTCTTTGGGGGCTCAGCAGCATTATGAGTGCTCATGTGTTGCCCTGGGGAGCACTTGCCCCAGCGTGTAGATTTGCTGTGGTCTGTTTATGCTCCAGGGGCCACTGTTCTCGGTGGGCAGGGCTTCTTTGCTGGGTCTCAAGCTATGGCTGCTCCTTGACAGCACTGGGGCATGGTGGGCTCCCCCTCCCCACCAGGAAAGTGAACCTAAGTGGGCTCAAAGCTGCCACTCCTATTTCCACAGCCGCCCAGACCTGTTCCGTCTTTGGGAGCTCGGCAGTACTGTGAGTGCTCATGCGTGCCTGAGGAGCATTTGCACCAGCACGTAGATCTGCTGAGGTCTCTGTTCACAGTTTGAGGTCCACGGGGCTGCTGTGCCTGGCAGGCGGGGCTTCCTCACTGGGATCTGAGCTATGGCTCCTCCTTGGTGGCACAAGGGCATGGTGGACTCTCCCTCCCTACTGGGAGAGCAACTATGAGTTCGGGCTAAGGGTTACCCCTGCCTCCTCCTGCGGTCACCCTGGTGCATGTTTACACTTTCTGGGTGCTTGCATCAGGTTGGAAAGCATTCGTGTGCATGCACAGGGATACCGGGGGAGAGCATGTCATGCTCACCTATCTCCAGCACTTCCTGGGGGCAAGTCCATCTACTCTCAGATGTATAGCTGCATGTGTCTCTCAGGCATCTTGTTGTGTTGTATAGGCTTCCTTCATTGGTCAGTGAATGACCATTTAGTTGTAGTTCAAAAAGGGGAGAGACAAAAGGAACAGCTCACTCCACCATGTTGCTGATGTCCTAGTATTAATTTTTTTACCTTAGAGCAGAGTTACTCATACTCAGTTGTATAGCACAGTGTCATTCTTTTTATTTCATTTCCTTTGTCCCGTTTATTTTCCTATTCCTTCTCCAATAAACATCCTTAAATATGTATGTAGCAAAAATAGGTAGTGTTGTTCTGTTTTTGTGATTTTATGTTCATAAAATGGTGTTATGATACAGATAGGGTGACCATACAATATTCTATATAAACTACTGAGAATGAAAATTTATGCTATTAATAGTTACACTGGCACAACAGGTATAAATTGGAACTGCCTACACAAACCAGGATGCAGGGTCATCTAAGCTGTAGACTTCATTCTCGGTATTACTGTTTTTATTCAATATTATGTGTCTGTATATTTTATTTATATATTCTCCTAATGATGGATACATGGCTTCCTGCCACCAGAAACAACCCTGTGATGAATGCCCTTCTACATGTCGTTTTATAGATCTGTGCAATAACTTTTCTGCTATGGTTGCTGGGACATCAGGAATACAGACACCTAATTTAATTAAATTCTGGAAGATTGTTTCCAGAATGGCAATCACAATTTATACCCTCACCCAGTGCACATCTTCACCAAAATTAGGTATTATTGAATTTTCTATTTTTTTTACGAATCTCATTAATATATAGTAATAGCTTATTGCTGTTGTTATTTTCAATTCTCTGATGACTATTGATTTTGAGCATCTCTTCCCATATTTATGTAGGCTGTCCTCTGTGAATTGCCTGTTTATAGCTTTTGCCCATTTTCTATTTAATTTTTCTGCCCTTTTCTTGTCAATTTACAGAGTGATGTCTACTTTCCACTCTCAATATTAAGCAGATGTTGGTTTTCAATCATCTATCATTTCATCTAATCATTAACTTTACCCTTGGATACTTAATTTTTTTTAAAAAGCTGACTTTTGTTGAGCCACACCCCTTCCTTTTTGACCTTATAGTTTATACTTTCTTGGAGTCCTATTTGAGAAAGATCCTTGCCTACCCTGAGTTACAAAGATTTTTACCCTACATTTTCTTTTATGTGCCTTATATTTTTACCTTTCAAATATAGGTCATAAACTCATCTGAAGCCTGCCTATCTTGCATATAGTATAAGGTAGGCATTCACCTCACTTTCTTCATATAACGAACCAGCATCTATTAAACAACTTACCTTGTCCCTATTGTTTTTCTGATATCATCTTTGTTACATATGTAGATGGTTGATTTCTGAACTCTCTTCTCTCCTGTTGGCAGATTTGACTGATCCTGTTCGTTACATGTTGTTTCATGTAGTTGAAGTTCAGCTCCAATGCTGTATAGTTTGTCCTTGAATTAGCATACTACAATATGTATATCATTCTACTGTAGATAAGCAAAAATGTTTCCATTTTTAGTCTACTATGATTAGGGCTGCTACGAACATTCTTATGCCTATCTTCTGGTTAGTATATGTATGCAGTTCTTTGGGATATATACCTAGGAGTGGAATTGATAAGCCATAGGATATATGGCTATATTCAGCTTTAGTAAATGGTGCCAAAAGATTTTGCAAAGTAGTTGTATAGGCTTCATATTATTCTCATATTTATATATATCATTGTATTTACATTATTCAAAACTAGGCAAAAAGTAATCTGTGTAAACTATATTTTCTTTGAAAATGTGCATTTGTTTTCAAATTTATTGCTATCCATTTCATTATAATCTTTGCTTACCATTTAAATTTCTATTTGTGGTTATTTTTATTTCTCTAATATTATTTATTTATGCACTTTATTTTCTTGAACAGATTTACTATATAATTGACCATTTTATTAGTGTTTTTAAAAATTGATTTTTTAAATCTCTACTGTTCCTTTATCATTTTTATGTAGGTGACAGAACTGTTCCATCTTTAATTGATAAATGGCCACCTAAACAGTGGAGTTATGTCATTGCAGAAATGCAAATTGAGAGCCAGAGTTTGTTTATCAGCAAAGAAGGTAGATAAAGGCAAGAGATGATAAATGATAAAAACCAGTGGTGAAAATGATATTAAACATGATCTTCAGAGAAATAAAGAAAATATTGAGTGTGCAGAAGACACTTTAAGCATTAAATAGCCCATGAATCTCCTTGAGGGAAAGGATTTTTTTAAAATTCCTCTCTGCCTATTTGCTTTTCCTGGAGCTTCAGACTAAGAGGCAGTCTTCACATCCACAGGCCTGTGGAGGTGCTTTCAGAGAACATAGGCCATGGGCACCATCTTTGTGCTCTCACTCTTCCTTGCTACAACTCACTGGTATCTCCCAGAAAAGAGCTTATACCCTCGCCTGGAGCCCCAATTTTTGTGGCTGCTGCCCATGGCACACCTCCAGATTTCCTGGCTCTGGTGGCCAGTGGAGTTTATGCTTGTGGTCCCACAGGGCTGTATCTATTTGCATACTTTAAAAGCTGCTACCTGAGGGTCTGACTTCCAATAAACATGAATCTAGGTGCTGAATGATATCCTCCCCTTTGGGACGCTGATACATCTTGGCATACCCTCAACTACTGGGAGCTATTAAAGATAAAATAGGCTGCTTGAACAATCACTAAGGTTTGAGAGACAACCAAGAGCTAGGGCAGTGTTGAACAATAGGGCTTTTCTCCTACATGAGGCCCCTCTTTCAAGATTGGGAGAGGTAGTTATTTCATCTAACACATTGAAAGCAACACCGAGTCAAGGAAAATGAAGATACAAAGGAATATATTCAAAACTAGAGAACTAGAGAAAACTTCAGAAAAAGAATTTAATAAAATGGAGATAAGTAATTTACCTGATACAGAGTTCAAAATAATGGTCATAAAGATCTCACAGAACTTGAGAGAAGAATAAATGAATGCAGTGAGAACTTCAACAAAGAGATAGAAAATATAAAAAGTACCAAATAGAAGACACAGAGCTGAAGAATACCATAGCAAACTAAAACAAAACAAAACAAAACAAAACAAAAAACAAACTACAGGGGTTCAACAACAAACTAGATGAAGCAGAAGAAAAGAGCAGTGAACTCAAAGACAAGAGTGTGGAACTCATCCCATCAGAGCAGCAAAGAGAAAAAGAGTGAAGACAGCTTAAGGGGTTTATGGGACAATATCTAGCAGACTAACATTTGTGTTATATGGACCCCAGAAGGAGAAGGGAGAGAGAAAGGGGCAGAAAAATTAATCGAAGAAATAATGCCTGAAAACTGCCCTAACCTGGAGAAGGAAACAGACATCCAGGTCCAGGAAGCTCAGAAAATTCCAAAGAAGGCGAACCCAAAGAAACCCACACCAAGACATCTAATTGAAATGGCAAAAGTTAAACACAAGGAGAGACTCTTAAAAGCAGCAAGAGAAAAACTACTTGTTACATGTAAGGGAATTCCCATAAGGCTATCAGCATATTTTTCAGCAGAAAGTTTCAGGCCAAGGGGAGTGGCACCATATATTCAAATTGCTGAAAGAAAATAATCTCCAACAAAGAATATGCTACCAGGCAAAGTAATCATTCAGAATTGAAAGATAGATCAAGAGTTTTCCAGACAGGCAAGAGCTACAGGAATCCATCATCAGTAAACTGGCCTTACAAGAATTGTTAAAGGGACTTCTTTAAGCTGAAAAGAAAAGAGGCTAATTAGTAACAGGAAAACATATGAAAGTATAAGTCTCACTAGTGGAATAATCACTTATAAAGCTAATATGAAGATTAAAGACAAAAGTAGTAAAAAAAAAAAAACCCTATAACTACAATAATTAGTTAAGTGATGCACAAGATAAAAATATGTGAAATGTGATATCAAAAACATAAAACATGGGAGGGGATTATAAAAATATAGAACCTAAGACTGCTATCAAGTGTAAGTTGTTATTAGCTTAAGATAAAATATTATAAACATAAGTTGTTAAATATAAGCCTAATGGTAACCACAAAGCAAAAACCTAGAATAGATATGCAAAAGATAAAGACAGAAGAATCTAATCATACCACTAAAGAGAATCATCAAACCATGAAGGAAGAGAGCAAGAGAAGAAAGGAACACAGAGGAACTACAAAACAGCCAAAACACAATTAACAAAATGTCAATAAGCACATACCTATCAATAATTACTTTAAATGTAGATGACTAAATTCTCCAATCAAAGGACATAGGCTGAATGGATAAAAAATTAAGATCTGTCTATATGCTGCCTATGAGAGACTCACTTCAGATGTAAGGATGCACATACACTAAAAGTGAAGGGATGGAAAAAGATATTCCATGCAAATGGGAAACAAAAGAAAGCTAGGGTACTTATATCAGACAAAGTAAATTTTAAGATAAAGACTGTAATAAGAGATAAAGAAGCTCATAATGGTAAAGGTGTCAATCCAACAAGAGGTTACAACATTTGAAAATATTGCTGTACCCAATATAGGAGCACCTGAATAAATAAAGCAAATATTAGCAGATGTTAAGGGAGAAGTAGACAGCAATATATAATAGCAGAGGAGTTTAATACTCCACTTTCATCAATGAATAGATCATCCAGACAGAAAATCAGTAAGGAAACATTAGCTTTAACATGTTAGACCAGATTGACTTAACAGACGTATCCAAAACATTCCATCCAAAAACAACAGAATACACACTCTCCTCAAGTGCATATGGAACATTCTGCAAGATAGATCATATGTTAGCCACAAAACAAGTCTTAATACATTTAAGAAGATTGATATCATATCTAGCATCTTTTCTCACCACAATGGAATGAAACTAGAAATTGATGACAAGAAGAAAACTGGAGATTTTACAAATATGTGGAGATTAAACAACATGCTACTGAACAACCAGTGGGTCAAAGAAAGAATCAAAAGAGAAATAAACATTACCTTGAGAAACATGCAAATGGAAATACAACATACCAAAATTTATGGGATGCAGCAAAAGCAGTTCTAAGAGTAAAGTTCATGGTGATAAATGCCTACATTAGGAAACAAGAGAAACCTCAATCAATATAACATTAACCTCAAGGAACTAGAAAAAGAAGAACAAATGAAGCCCAACGTTAGTAGAAAGAAGAAAATAACACACATAAGAGCTGAAATAAATGTAAAAGAGACTAAAATGACAATAGAAAAGATCAATGAAACTAAGAGATGGGTTTTTTTTAAAAGATAACATTGACAAACCTTTAGCTAGAATCCCCAGGAAAAAAGAGGACTCAAATAAAATCAGAAATGAAAGAGATGTTACAACTCATGCCACAGAAATTCAAAGAATCATAAAAGACTACTGAGAAGTATTATGTTCTGACAAATTTGACAACCTAGAAGAAATGGATAAATTCCTAGGAACATACAATCTTCCAAGACTGAATCATAAATAAATAGAAAATCTGAACAGACTGATTACTAGTAAGGACATTGAATTAGTAATCAGACCCTCAAAACAAAGTCCAGGACCAGATGGCTTCACTAGTGAATTCTACCAAACATTCAAAGAAGAATTAACACCAATCCTTCCCCAACTCTTCCAAAATATAGAAGAGGAGGGAGTGCTTCTAAACTCATTTTACAAAGCCAGCATTAGCCCAATACCAAAACCTGACAAGGACACCACAAGAAAAGAAAATTATGGGTAATATCCTTAATGAATGTAGATGCAAAACTCCTCAACAAAAAATTAGCAAACTGAATTCAATAATACATTAAAAGGATCATACATCATGATAAAATGGGATTCATTCCAGGGATGCAGGGATGGTTCAACATCCACAAATCAATCAATGTGATACACCACATTAACAAAATGAAAGATAAAAATCATATGATCATCTCAATAGATACAGAAAAGCATTGGACAAAATTCAACATCCATTTATGATAAAAACTTTGAACAAAGTGGGTACAGAGAGAACATCCCTCAACATAATAAAGGCCATATATGACAAGCCCATGGCTCACATCATACTCAATGGTGAAAAACTGAAAGCTTTTCCTTCAAGGTCAGGAACAAGACAAGGATACCTACTCTCAACATTTTTATTCAACATAGTTTTGGAAGTCCTAGCCAGAGCAATTAAGCAAGAAAAAGAAGTAGAAGGCATCCAAATAGGAAACAAAAATGTGAAACTGTCACTGTTTGCAGATGACATGATATTATATATAGAAAACACTAAAGACTTCACCCAAAAAACTGTTGCAGCTAATAAATGAATTCAGTAAAGTTTCAGAACACAAAATCAATACTCAAAAATCTGTTGCATTTCTATGCATAATAATGAACTATCAGAAAGAGAAATTAAGAAAGTAATCCCATTTACAATTATGTCAGAAAGAATAAAATACCTATGAATAAATTTAGCCACATTTAGCCAGAAGTTGAAGACCTATAGACTGAAAACTGTAAGGAATTAATGAAACAAATTGAAGACAACACAAATAAATGGAAATATATTCCTTGCTCATGAATTGGAAGAATTAATATTGTTAAAATGTCCATACTACCAAAAGCAATCTACAGATTCAATGCAATCCCTATTAAAATTCTGATGGTATTTTTCACAGAAATAGAGCAAACAGTCCTAAGATTTATATGAAGCCACAAAAGACCTCAAATAGGCAAAGCAATCTTGAGAAAGAACAAAAAAGCTGGAAGTATCACAATCCCTAGTTTCAAAGTATATTACAAAACTATGGTTATCCTAACAATATGGTGTTGTCATTGGAACAGACATATAGATCACTGGAAAAGAACAGAGAGCCCAGAAATAAACCCGTGCTTATACAATCAACTAATTTATGATAAAGGAGTCGAGAACATACAATGGGGAAGGATAGTCTATTTAAAAAATCGTGTTGCAAAAACTGGATAGCCACATGAAAAAGAATGAAACTGTACCACTGTCTTACACCATCCACAAAAATTAACTCAAAATGGATTAAAGACTTGAACAGAAGACCTGAAATTATAAAATTTGTGGAAGAAAACATAGGTGGGAATCTCCTTGACATCAGTGTTGGCAATGATTGTTTAAAACTGACACCAAATGGAAAAGGCAACAAAAGCAAAAATAAACAAGTTGGACTAGATCAAACTAAAAAGCTTCTGGACACAGAGTGATGTCAGCAACATGGCAGAGTGAGCTATTTCCTTTATGTCTCCTGCTGTGAACTACAACAGAATGGCCATTATTGACCAGTGGAGTATATGCACACAACACAATAGGACACCTGAGAGACCCACGCAGCTATACATCTGAAGGTGGGTGGACTCGTTCCCTAGGAAGTGGTGAAAATAGGGGATCAGCCCCGTACCCTTCCCCGGCAGCCATGTGTGCATGCCCAAATGCTTTCCCAGCTGGTGTGAGTGCCCATATTACTGCTACCACCCTAAAAGTGGGAATGCATCAGGGCACGACTGTAGGAAGGGGCAGCAGTAGCCCAAGGCCAGGGCATGAATGCTTTCCCAGCCAGTGGGAAAACTCACCCTGTGACTGTGGTCCCAACGAATGACTCAGGCTCAGACTCCACAAAGAAGCCCCACCCACCAAGCACAGCAGCTGGCATGACAGTAAGAAGAGGCAGCAGCAGATATATGTGCATGTGAATGCTTTCCAAGCAGTACGAGAGCCCAGAGTACCACTGAAGCCCCACAAGTGGGAATGTGCCTCAGCATGGCAACAGCCCTGAGCCTGCATGTGAATGCTTTCCCAGCTGGTGGGACCATCCACAGCACTTGCACAACTTCCAACAAATGAGACAGGATCAGAAACACAGCTGCTTCCCCCAAGTGGTTGCAGGTGGAATCTGTGACCAGATACTACCACAAATGTGCTGCCAAAAGATTAGCTCATCAAACACTATGAGGAACTCTAGAAACCAACCCTGAAGTCACAGAAATTTGTGATCTAAATGACAGATAATTCACAATAGTTGTCATAAAGAAACTCAATGAGTTATAAGGAAACTCAAAAAGACAGCTCAATGAGCTCAGGTATAAAATTAATAAACAGAAGGAACACTTCACCAAAGAGATTGAAACTATATGAAAAACCCAAGCAGAAATTCTTGATATGGAGAACAGAATTAATGAGTTACAAATTAATCTAGAGTCCTTAAAAAAGAAACTAACGTTATGAAGGCAAGAATTAGTGAGTTAGAGGATAGAAATATAGAAATGCTTCAGGTGGAGAAGAAAGAAATAAGATTTTTTTTAAATGAAAGAATTCTTTGAGAAATATCTGACTCAATGAGGAAAAGCAACATAAGGATTATAGGTATTCCAGAGGGAGCAGAGGAGGAAAAAGGAAGAGAGAGTTTCTTCAAAGAAATAATAGCTGAGGAAGGGGGCAGAGCAAAATGGCGGGGTGAGCTGACCCGGGATTCTCTCCCCTCCAAAATACAACAAAAGATTGGAATAACTGAATTTCAGAGAATAAACATAATGCCAGCTCGTTAGAGACCTACAATACCAATAAGGCGGGGATCATAAACCTTGCTTACACCTTCGGAGGCGCGGGAACGGTAGGAGAGAACATCGCTCCCTCCCCTAGAGTCTGCGATCGCTGCGGCGCGGTCGGGAGGGAGCGGGGGAGGGGCCGCGCGACCGGGGGAACATCCAGGACTCCTGCCGCTGATTCAGTGGAGACCCGCTGACGGGGGAAAGCTTCTGTCCGCGGGGACCCCATAAATCAAGGGCCTCGGGAGACCAGAGAACAGAACTGATCTGAACCCAGACTGGCGCGTGTGAGTAACAGCCCCTCCCCCCCAGCAAAGCCAGTGGGCGCAGCCATCTTGCCCCAAGGCGGAGAGCTCATAACACGCCGCTCTCGACCCCCATCTAGTGGCGACAGGCTGTAACTGCAACTGAATTCTACCACCATGAGAAAAAACCGCTCCTCTACCATCCAGCAATTTATAAAGGCCCCAGACCAGAAGAAAAACAATAAAAACACAGAATTAAGTCCTGAGGACTTGGAATTAGGTAAACTAAGTGATAATGAATTCAGAGCAGCTATAATCAAAAAACTCAATGAGGTAGAGAGGAAGATAGAGAAACAAGCCAAGTTCTGGAGTTACTTCACAAAAGAGATTGAAATCATAAAGAAGAATCAAACAGAATTACTTGAGATGAAAAACACAATGGACCAGATAAAACAGAATACGGATTCCCTGAATGCCCGTGTAGACAACATAGAGGAGAAAATGAGCATAATCAAGGATAGACAGGCTGAATGGCGCCAGACAGAGGAAGAAAGAGAACTAAGAATTTAAAAAAATGAGGAAAATCTCTGAGAGATAATGGATTCAATGAGGAATAAGAACATAAGGATCATAGGAATTCCTGAGAATATGGAAAAGGAAAATGGAGCAGAAAGTGTGCTTAATGAAATTATTGAAGAGAACTTCCCAAATCTAGGGATCAACGGAGAAATGTGTGTAGAGGAGGGTTTTAGATCTCCTAGATTTGTCAATGTAAAAAGACCTACTGCAAGGCACATAGTAGTAAAGTTGGCAAATAGGAATGATAAGGAGAGAATACTCAGGGAAGTAAGGAAAAAAAAGAGAATAACCTATAAAGGAGCCCCTATCAGACTGTCAGCGGATTTCTCTACAGAAACCCTACAAGCTAGGAGAGAATGGAGTGATATATTCAAAGCTTTAAAGGATAAACACCTTCAGCTAAGAATACTCTATCCAGCAAGAATTTCCTTCAGATATGAGGGAGAAATTAAATCTTTTCCAGACAAACAAAAGTTAAGGGAATTTGTAACTAAAAGCCCTCCATTACAAGAAATCCTCAAGAAGGCTCTCATACTTGAAAAAAGAAAAAAGGGAGAAAGGGGACACAATCCACAGACTAGGGAGACCGATGGATAGAACCAGAACAGGATAGCAAATATTCAATTATAGCATTAGGGTAAAGGTAAGGAAACTACCAAAACAAGGACGATCTTAGCACTCTAACTACCATTTAATAAGACGAGTTGGAATAAAAAATGAAAATAATTATTTAGGAGGGGAAGAGCAAAGGGTCTAAATCAGTATTGGTCAAGTAGGTAAGAGACCACCAGAAAATAGACTACATTATACACAAGATTCTAAATACAAACTTCAAGGTAGACACTAAAATAAAGTACAGAACAGAGTCACAAATCATAAATAAGGAAAAATCTAAGAAGCCCAGCATAAGAAATTGCAGTATTAAATGGGTAGTCTAAAGCACACAGGAAAAGAAACACAGGAAAACAAGAAAATGAGCGATGGATTAACAGCATTAAGTCCACATGCATCAATAATCACTCTCAATGTGAACGGATTGAACTCTCCAATAAAAAGACACAGAGTGGCAAAATGGATTAAAGAACACAATCCAACAATTTGTTGCCTCCAGGAAACACACCTCAGCCCCAAGGACGAACACAGACTCAGACTCAGGGTGAAGAGGTGGAGGACAATACTTCAAGCAAATAGCAAGGAAAAAAAGGCAGGTGTTGCAATTCTCATATGAGACCAAGTGGATTTCAAAATAAGACAGGTAAAGAGAGACACAGAGGGGCAATATATAATGATCAAAGGGACACTTCATCAAGAAGAAATAATGCTTATAAATATCTATGCACCCAACACAGGAGCATCAAGATTCATAAAGCAACTATTAACAGACCTAAAGGAAGATGTTAAAAAGAACACAATAATAGTAGGGGACCTCAACACCCCACTCACATCAATGGACAGATCATCCAGACAGAAAATCAGCAAGGAAATAGCGGAGCTAAATGAAAAACTAAAACAATTGGACTTAATAGACATATATAGATCACTCCACTGTGAAAGAGCTGAATACACATTCTTCTCAAGTGCACGTGGAACATTCTCTAGGATAGACCATATGTTGGGAAACAAGGCAAGCCTCTACAAATTTAAAAAAATTGAAATAATAACAAGCATCTTCTCAGATCATAGTGCTATAAGGCTAGAAATTAATTACAAGAAAAAGCTGAGAAAGGCACAAAGATGTGGAGACTAAACAACATACTACTGAACAAGCAATGGATCATTGAAGAAATTAAAGAAGGAATAAAAAAAATACCTGGAAACAAATGAAAATGATAGCATGCCATACCAACTCATATGGGATACAGCAAAAGCTGTATTAAGAGGAAAATTCATCTCAATACAGGCACATCTTAACAAATAAGAAAAATCCTGAATAAGCAACCTTAAAGCACACCTAACTGAACTAGAGAAAAAAGAACAAATGAAGCCCAAAGTCAGCAGAAGGAGAGAAATAATAAAAATCATAGCAGAAATAAATACTATTGAAACGAAAAAGGCAGTAGAAAGGATCAATGAGACAAAGAGCTGGTTTTTTGAGAAGATAAATAAAATTGACAAACCACTAGCCAGACTTACAAAGAAAAAAAGGGAGAAAGCTCAAATAAACAAAATCAGAAATGAGCGAGGAGAAATAACAACAGACTCTGCAGAAATACAACAGATTATAAGAGAATACTACAAAAAACTATATGCCAACAGAATGGATAACCTAGAAGAAACGGATAAATTCTTGGACTCCTACAATCTCCCAAAGCTCACTCAAGAAGAGGCAGCCAATTTGAACACACCAATCACAAGGAAAGAGATTGAAACTGCAATCAAAAACATCCCAAAGAATAAAACCCCAGGACCAGATGGCTTTCCTGGGGAATTCTACCAAACTTTCAGAGAGGATTTAATACCTATCCTTTTCAAGCTATTCCAAAAAATTAGGGAAGATTGAACACTTCCTAACATATTCTATGAGGCCAACATCACGCTGATACCAAAACTTGACAAGGACACCACGAAAAAAGAGAACTACAGGCCAATATCACTGATGAACATAGACGCAAAAATTCTAAACAAAATTTTGGCAACCAGAATTCAGCAATTCATCAAAAGAATCATACATCAGGATCAGATGGGATTCATACCAGGGACACAGGGATGGTTCAACATCCGCAAATCAATCAATGTGATACACCACATCAACAAACTGAGGAATAAAAACCACATCATCATCTCAATAGATGCAGAGAAGGCATTTGACAAGATCCAACAGCCATTTATGATAAAAACTCTGAACAAAATGGGCATAGAAAGAAACTACCTCAACATAATAAAGGCCATATACGACAAACCCATAGCCAACATCATACTCAATGGGCAAAAACTGAACCCCATCTCCCTGAAAACAGGAACGAAACAAGGATGCCCTCTATCACCACTCTTATTTAACATAGTACTAGAGGTCCTGGCCAGAGCAATCAGGCAAGAAAAAGGAATAAAAGGAATCCAAATAGGGAGGGAAGAAGTGAAACTCTCGCTGTTTGCAGACGACATGATCTTATATATAGAAAACCCCAAAGAATTCATTGGAAAACTGTTAGAAGTAATCAACAACTACATCAAAGTTGCAGGGTATAAACTCAATTTGCATAAATCAGCAGCATTTCTAGACTCCAGTAATGAACCAACAGAAAAAGAACTCAAGAATACAATACCATTCACAATCGCAACAAAAAGAATAAAATACCTTGGGGTAAATTTAACTAAGGAAGTGAAGGACCTATATAATGAAAATTACAAGGCCTTTCTGAGAGAATTGGATGACAACATAAGGAGATGGAAAGACATTCGATGTACATGGACTGGAAGAATAAACATAGTTAAAATGTCCGTTCTACCTAAAGCAATCTACAGATTCAACATCATCCCAATCAGAATCCCAATGACATTCTTTACAGAATTAGAACAAAGAATCCTAAAATTCATATGGGGCAACAAAAGACCCCGAATTTCTAAAGCAATCCTGAGAAAAAAAAACACAGCTGGAGGCATCACAATCCCTGACTTCAAAACATACTACAAAGCTACACTAATCAAAACATCATGGTACTGGTACAAAAACAGGTGCATAGATCAATGGAACAGAATTGAAAGCCCAGAAATAAAACCACACATCTATGGACAGCTTATCTTTGACAAAGGAGCTGAGGGCATACAATGGAGAAAAGAACATCTTTTGAACAAGTGGTGCTGGGAAAACTGGAAAGCCACATGTAAAAGAATGAAAATTGACCATTCTTTTTCACCATTCACCAAAATAAACTCAAAATGGATCAAAGACCTAAAGGTGAGACCTGAAACCATAAGGCTTCTGGAAGAAAACGTAGGCAGTACACTCTTTGACATCAGTATTAAAAGGATCTTTTTGGACACCATGCCTTCTCAGAGAAGGGAAACAATAGAAAGAATAAACAAATGGGACTTCATCAGATTAAAGAGCTTCTTCAAGGCAAATGAAAACAGGATTGAAACAAAAAGACAACCCACTAACTGGGAAAAAATATTTGCAAGTCATATATCTGACAAAGGCTTAATATCCATAATATATAAAGAACTCTCACAACTCAACAACAAAACATCAAACAACCCAATCAAAAAATGGGCTGGAGACATGAACAGACATTTCTCCAAAGACGATATACTGATGGCCAATAGGCACATGAAAAGATGCTCATCATCGCTGATCATCAGGGAAATGCAAATCAAAACTACACTAAGATATCACCTTACACCCATTAGAATGACAAAAATATCTAAAACTAATAGCAACAAATGTTGGAGAGGTTGCGGAGAAAAAGGAACCCTCATACACTGCTGGTGGGAATGCAAACTGGTGCAGCCACTATGGAAAACAGTATGGAGATTCCTCAAAAAATTAAAAATAGAACTACCATACGATCCAGCCATCCCACTACTGGGTATTTATCCAAAGAGCCTGAAGTCAGCAATCCCAAAAGTCCTGTGCACCCCAATGTTTATTGCAGCACTGTTTACAATAGCCAAGATGTGGAAGCAACCTAAGTGCCCATCAACAGACGAATAGATAAAGAAGATGTGGTACATATATACAATGGAATACTACTCAGCTGCAAAACAGAACAAAATCATTCCATTTGCAATAACATGGATGGACCTTGAGAGAATTATGTTAAGTGAAATAAGCCAGCGAGAGAAAGATAATCTGTGTATGACTCCACTCATATGAGGAATTTAAAATTATGGACTAAGAACAGTTTAGTGGATACCAGGGGAAAGGTGGGGTGGGGGGTGAGCACAAAGGGTGAAGTGGTTCACATACAACATGACTGACAAACATTAATGTACAATTGAAATTTCACAAGATTGTAACCTATCAACAACTCAATAAAAAAAGAAAAGAAATAACTGAAAGCTTCCCAAACCTAGGGAAGGAAGCAGATGTACAAATACATGAAGCCAATAGAACTCCTAATTACATCATTGCAAAAAGACCTTCTCCAAGGCATATAATAGTAAAATTGGTGAAAGTCAATGATAAATAATATTAAGGGCACCAAGGTAGAAGAAAATAACCAACAAAGGAACCCCTATCAGGCTTTCAGCAGATTTCTCAGCAGAAAACTTACAGTCTAGGAGAGAGTGGAATGCTGTATTCAAAATAGTGAAAGACAAAAACTTTCAGACAATAATACTCTATCTAGCAAAACTATCCTTCAGATACAATGGAGAAATAAAAGCTTTCCCAGATAAACAAAAGCTGAGGGATTCATTGCCAGTAGACCTCTCCCACAAGAAATGATTAAGGATGCCCTTGTACCTGAAAGAAGAAGGCAAATGTCTATAAAGCTTTGAGCAAGGAGATAAATAGACAAATTAAGAAAACTGTGGCTCTCTTTCAGAACAGGGTAGCAAATACTTAATTATAACTTAAAAGATATAAAGAAGGAAAACATCAAAAGTAACTATAAACACTTTAACTTTGTCACAAAAAACACAAAACAGAATCGTTTTTGGCAACAATAACTCAGAAGGGGAAGAGGAAATGGATGGAATCTGCTTAGGCTGATGGAGATAAGAGGCTATTAGAAAATGGACTATCTTGTCTAAGAGATCTTTTATGCAAATCTCACAGTAACCACTAAATAAAAAACCAGAGCACAGTCACTATTCTTAAAAAAGAGAAAAGTTCCACAGAAAACCACCAAAAGATATGGCAGTGAGAAATACAAAGGAAGAGAAACAATGGAAATATAGAACAACCAGAAAACAAAAGATAAAATGGCAGTATTAAGCCCTCATATATCAATAATCACTATAAATATAAATGGATTGAATTCTCCAATCAAAAGACACAGAGTGGCTGGATGGATTAAAAAATAAGACCCAACAATATGCTGCCTCCAGGAAACACAGCTCTAAAGACAAATATAGCCTCAGAGTGAAGGGGTGGAAGACAATACTCCAAGGAAATGGCAAACAAAACAAAGCAGGTGTTGCCATACTTATATCAGACAAAGCAGACATCAACATAAAAAAGACAATGAGAGACAAAGAGGGGCAGTATAAAATGATAAAAGGAACTGTCCACCAAAAGGACATAACACTTTTAAATATATATACACCTAACACAGGAGCACCAAAGTATATAAAGCAACTATTAACAGACCTACAGGGAGAAATTAACAGCAACAAAATAATAGTCGGGTACTTCAACACCCCACTTACATCAATAGATAGATTATCCAGACAGAAAGTCAACAAGGAAATAGTGGATTTAAATGAAACACTTAAGCAGGTGGGCTTAACAGATATATATATATATACATAGAACATTCCATCCAAGCCAGCAAAATACACATTGTTCTCAAGTATACCTGAAACATTCTTAAAGAAAGAACATATGTTGGGAAACAAGGCAAACCTCAATAAACTTAGGAAGGTTGAAGTCATATCAAGCATCTTTTCTGATCATAATGCTATGAAATTAAAAATAAACCAAAAGAAAAAAATGGGGAAAGTCGCAAATATGTGGAGATTAACAACATGCTACTGAACTACCATTGGATCATTGAGGAAATCAAAGGAGAAATAAAAAAAATACCTGGAGATAAATGAAAATGAAAATACAACATACCAATTCTTGTGGGATGCAGCAAAAGTGGTTATAAGAGGGAAATTCATAGCAATACAGGCCAACCTCAACAAACAAGAAAAACCTCAAGTAATCTTAAACTATACCTAAGAGAACTAGAGAAAGGAGAACAAACGACACCCAAAGTCAGCAGAAGGAGGGAAATAATAAAAATTAAAGCATAAATAAGTGAAATAGAGACTGAAAAAACTGTAGAAAGTATCAATGGAACTAAGAGCTCATTTTCGGAGAAGAAATTCAAAATTGACAAACCCTTAGCCAGACTCACCAAGAAAAAAAGAGAGAGGTCTCAAATAAATAAAATCTGAAATGAAAGAGAAGAAACTACAATGGACACCTCAGAGATACAAAAGATTATAAGAGAATACTACAAAAAGATATATGCCAACAAATTGGGTAATCCTGTAGATGGATAAATTCTTAGAATCAGAAAAAACTGAATTAAAAAGAAATAGAGAATTTGGATAGACCAATCACCAGTAAGGAGATTAAAACAGTAATCCAAAATCTCCCCAAATATAAAAGTCCAGGATTGAATTTTTTCCCTGGTGAATTCTACCAGTCAAAGGAGACTTAATACCTATCCTTCTCAAACTCCTCCAAAAAATTGAAGAGGAGGAGAAGCTTCCTAACTCATTCTATGAAGTCACCATTACCCTGATTCCAAAACCAGACAAGAACAATAGGAAAAAAGAAAATTACAGGTCAATATCACTGATGAACATCGACACAAAAGTCCTGAACAAAATACTAGCAAATCGAATACAACAATACATTAAAAAGATTACACGCCATGATCAAGTGGGATTTATTCCAGGGATGCGGAGATGTCTCAACATCCACAAATCAATCAATATGATACACCTCATTAAATGAAGAATAAAAATCACATGATCATCTCAATAGATGTAGAGAAAGCATTTGACAAGATACAGCATCCATTTATGATAAAAACTCTGAATAAAATGCATATATAAGGAAATTACCTCAACATAGTAAAGCCCATATATGACAAATCCATAGCTAATGTCATTCTGAATGGAGAAAAACTGAAAGCTATCCCTCTGACAACAGGAACAAGACAAGGATGCCCACTTTCACCACTCTTATTTAACATAGTATTGAAAGTCCTAGCCAGAGCAATCAGGCAAGAAAAAGAAATAAAAGGGATCCAAATTTGAAATGAAGAAGGGAAACTGTCACTATTTGCTGATCACATGAGTTTATATATAGAAAACCCTAAGGCATCCATCAAAAACTGTTAGAAATGATAAGTGAATACAGTAAAGTTGCAGGATACAAAATCAACACACAAAAATCCATTGCATTTCTATACACTAACAACAAAGTAGCATAGAGAGAAATTAAGAATACAATCACATTTATAGTTGCAACAAAAAGAATTAAATACCTAGGAATAAATTTAACCAAGGAGGTGAAAGACCTGTACACTGAAAACTATAAAACATTATTGAAAGAAATTGAAGAAGACATGAAGAAATGGAAAGATGTTCCATGCTCTTGGATTGGAAGAATTAACATAGTTAAAATGTCCATACTTCCTAAAGCAATCTAAAGAGTCACTGCAATCTCAGTCAGGATCCTAAAGTCGGTCCTCACAGAAGTAGAACAAAGAATCCTAAGATTTATATGGAACAACAAAAGACCTCAAATAGCCAAAGGAATCCTGAGAAAAAAGAGCAAAGCTGGAGATATCACACTGTCTTATTTCAAAATATACTACAAAGCTATAAGTAATCAAAACAGCATGGTACTGTCACAAAAACAGACACACATCAATGGAACAGAATGGAAAGCACAGAAATAAACCCACACATCTATGGACAGCTAGTTTTTGGCAAGGGAGCCAAGAACATACAGTGGAGAAAGGAAAATTCTCCCATAAGTGGTGTTGGGAAAACTGGGCAGGCACATGCAAAAGAAGGATAGTAGACCATTATCTTTTACCATAAACAAAAATAAACTCAAAATGGATTAAAGACTTGAAAGTAAGACCTGAAACCATGAAACTTCTAGAAGAAAACAGACAGTATCCTCTTCAACTTGGGCTTAGGGTATTTTCACATACCATGTCGAAAGGGCAAGGGAAACAATAAAAAATGAACAAATGGGACTACATCAAACTAAAAATCTTCTGCACAGCAAAGGAAACTATCAAGAAAATGAAAAGACAACCTAACAATTGGGAGAAGATATTTGCAAACCATATATCTGATAAGGGGTTTATATCCAAAGTATGTAAAGAACTCATACACCTGAACAACAAAAACATTAACCACCCAATTCAAAAATGGATAAAAGATCTGAGCAGACACTTTTCCAAATAACATATACAGATGGCCAACAGACACATGAAAAGATGTTCAACATCTCTAATCATTAGGAAAATGCAAATCAAAACTACAATGAGATATCACCTCACTCCCATCAGAATGGCTATAATTAACAAGACAGGAAATAATAAGTGTTGGAGAAGATGTGGAGAGAAGGGAACTCTCATACACTGCTGGTGGGAGGGCAAACTGTGCAGCCACTGTGGAAAACAGTCTGGAGATTCCTTAGAAAATTAAGAATAGAACTACCACATGATCCAGCTATTCCACTGCTGGGTATTTATCCAAAGAACTTGAAAACACAAATGCATAAAGATACATGCACCCCCGTGATCGTTGCAGCATTATTCACAATAGCCAAGACTTGGAACCAATTTAGGTGCCTCTCAAGGGATGAATGGATAAAGAAGATGTGTTATATGTACACAATGGAATACTACTCAGATGAATGGATAAAGAAGATGTGTTATATGTACACAATGGAATACTACTCAGTTGTAAGAAAGCATGAAATCTAGCCATTTGTGACAACATGGATGGACCTTGAGAGTATTATGCTAAGTGAAATAAGTCAGAAGGAGAAAGTCAAATACTGTATGATCTCACTCATAAGTAGAAGATAAAATCAACAACAAACAAACGCATAGAAACAGAGATTGGATTGGTGGTTACCATGTGAGAAGGGGGTATGGAGGAGACCAAAAGAGGTGATTAGGCACATGTGTTTGGTGATGGATTGTAATTGGCCTTTGGATGGTGAACCAGATGTAGTCTACACAGAAAGTGAAATATAATGATGTACTCCTGATATTTATATAATGTTATAAACCAATGTTACTACAGTAAAAAAAGGAAGACCTTGGAAAGCCAAAGATATCCTGAGAAAAAAGAATAAAGCTGGAGACATCACAATCCCTGATTTCACGGGGCTGGTGCAGTGGCGTAGTGGTTAAGTTCATTCACTCTACTTCAGTGGCCCAGGGTTCACAGGTTCGGATCCTGGGTGTGGACCTATGCACCACTTATCAAGCCATGCTGAGATGGCATCCCAGATACAAAATAGAGGAAGATTGGCATAGATGTTAACTCAGCAACAGTCTTCCTCAAGCAAAAAGAGGAAGATTGGAAACAGGTGTTAGCTCAGGGACAATCTTCCTCCCCAAACAAAACAAATATACTACAAAGCTATAATAATCAAAACAGCATGATACTGGATAAAAACAGACACACAGATGAATGGAACAGAATTGAAAGCCCAGAGATAAAACCATATCTCTATGGTCAGTTAATCTTTGACAAAGGAGCCAAGAACATACAGTGGAGAAAGGAAAGTCTCTTCAATAAATGGTGTTGGGAAAGCTGGACAGCCACATGGAAAAGAATGAAAGTAGATCATTACCTTGCACCATACACAAAATTATCTCAAAATGGATTAAAGACTTGACTGTAAAACATACAACCATAAACCTCCTAGAAGAAAATATAAGCAATACACTCTTTGACATTGGTCTTAGCAGCATCTTTTTGAATACCATGTGTACTCAGGCAGGGGAACAAAAGAAAAAGTTAACAAATCAGACTATATCAGATGAAAAAGCTTTTGCAAAGGAAAGAAAACCATGAACAAAATGAAAAGACAACCCACCAACTGGGAGAAAATATTGGCAAATCATACATCCAACAAAGGGTTAATTTCCAAAATATATAGAGAGCTCATACAACTCAACAAGAAACAAACAACCTGATCCAAAAAAATGGGGAGATGATCTGAACAGACATTTCTCCAAAGAAGATATACAGATGGCCAACAGACACATGAAAAGCTGTTCAATGTCACTAATTTTTAGGGAAATGCAAATCAAAACTATAATGAGATATCACTTCACTCGCATCAGAATGGCTATAATTAACAAGACGAGAAATAGTAAGTGTTGGAGAGGATGTGGAGAAAAGGGAACCCTCATACACTGCTGATGGGAATGCAAACTGGTACAGCCACTATGGAAAACAGTATGGAGATTTCTTTAAAAATTAAAAAGAGAAATATCATATGATCTAGCTATCCTACTACTGGGTACTTATGCAAAGATCTTGAAATCAACAATCCAAGAGATTTATGCACCCCTATGTTCATTGCAGCATTATTCTCAATAGCCAAGACATGGAAGCAACCTAAATGCCCATCGACAGATGAATGAATAAAGATGTGGTAGATATATACAATGGAATACCACTCAGCTATAAAAAAAGAGAAATTCCTCCCATTTGCCACTAGAAGGATGGAACTTGAGGGTATGATATTACGCGAAATAAGCCAGATAGAGAAAGACAAATATTCCATAATTTCACTCACATATGGAAGATAAACACATGGATAAAGAGAACAGATTAGTGGTTACCAGAGGGAAAGGGGGTATGGGGTGAGTGAATGTGGTAAAGGGGCACATATGTATGGTGTCAGATAAAAATTAGACTTCTGGTCATGAGCATGATGCAGTCTATACAGAAATTGATAAATAATAATGTACACCCCAAATTAAACAATGTTATAAACCTTTATGATTTCAATAAAATAATTGAAATAAGTAAATAAATTAAATGGAAAGCTTCTGCACAGCAAAGGAAACCATCAACAAAAAGAAAAGACAACCTACAGAATGGGAGAAAGTATTTGGAAATCACTTATCTGATAAGAGGTTAATATCCAAAATATATGAAGAACTCATATAATTCTTTAGCAAAAAAACGAACAGTCCAATGAAAAACTGGGCAGGGAATTTGAATAGACATTTTTAAAAAGAAGACATACACGTGGCCAACAGGTACATGAAAAGATGCTCAACATCACTAATTATCAAGGAAATGCAAATCAAAACCACAATGAGATATCACCTCACACCTGTTAGAATGTCTATAATTAAGAAGACAGAAAATAACCAGTATTGAAGAGGATGTGGAGAAAAGGGAATTCCTGTAGGTTGTTGGTGGGAATGTAAATTGCTGCAGCCACTATGGAAAACAGTATAGAGGTTCCTCAAAAAGTGAAAACTGGAACCACCACATGGTCCAGCAATTCCACACCTGGGTATTTATCCAAAGGAAATGAAAACACTAACTCAAAAAGATATGTGCACCTCTATGTTCATCGCAGCATTATTTACAATAGTCAAGACATGGAGAAAAATGTCCATTGGAGGATGAAGGTATAAAGAAGATGTGGTGTGTGTGTAAATATATATATATATATGTATATATGCAATATTATTCAGCCATAAAAAACAATGAAATCTTGCCCTTTGTGACAACATGGATGGACCTGAGGGCATTATGCTACATGAAATAAGTCAGACAGAGAAAGACAAATGCCACATTAATCTCACTTAATATAGAATCTAAATAAAGAAAAAAACCCAAGCTCATAGATACAGAGAGGAGATTAGTGGTTGCCAGAGATGGGAGATGGCAGTGGGCAAAATGGGTGTTGTGGAGGGTCAAAAGGTACAAACTTCCAGTTATAAAATAAGTCATGAGGATGTGATGTGTAGCATGATGCCTATAGTAAAACTACTATAATGCATATTGTAGGTTGCTGAGAGAGTAGATCTTAAAAGTTCTCATCAGAAGAAAAAAAATTTTCTTAACATATATGGCGGTTAATGTTAACTAGACATTGTGGTGATCATTTTGTAATGTATTAAATATTGAATCATTATGTTATACACTTGAAACTAATATAGTGTTATATGTCAATTACACCTCAAAAAAAATCCCTCTCCACTCAATGTGAATTTAAATAGAATATCAGTTTTCTGTTTAAATAACCCCAAATCACCTAAAAGTTCAAAGTTGGTAAGCATAGTGGAAACAGTCTACAGGCACTTGACTATACCATTTTAAATTCCCCGTTAGAGAGATTTATATATAAACTTGGTAATTTCTACAAAACTTGTTCTCAGTTTTGAATGCACATTTTTAAAACTTTTTATTATGGAAAAATTTAACCCTGCACAAAGGTATAGAGGTTAGCATAATTTAAACATACACAAAAAGTATGGAATTTATTATATTATACTTAATAAGCCCCTATATACCCCAAACCCAGCTTCATTATTACCAGGTCATGGCCAATCTTGTTTCATTGACTCTACCACCCACTTTCTCCCCTTCTGTATTATTTTGAAACTATCCCAGACATATCATTTCATCCACAAATATTTCAGTGTTTGTCTTAAAATGACAGGATGCTTAAATTAAAAAAACCAAACACCATGATCTCAGCCATGGCTTTTAGTCAAGAAAATGAAATAAAATGCATCCACATTGGAAAGGGAGAAAGAAACTACCTATATGCAGATGGCATAATCTTCTACAGACGTATTGTAGAAAGCCTCGAAGAATCCACTAAAACCTATTAAAACAACTAAGTGAGTGTAGTAATTTCATATGATAATTCATGTGGAATTTCACATGGAAATTCAAGAGAACCAGAATACACAAAACAGTCTAGAAAAAGAAGAGCAAAGTTGGAAGACGCAGTTCTTGGCTTCAAAACTTACTACAAAGCTGCAGTAATTGAGTCACTGTGGGATAAGCATAATGATAGGAAAACAGATCCATGGAACAGAGTTGAGATTCCAAAAAATAAAACCTCATATTTATGGTCAATTGATTTTTGACAATGACAACAAGAAAATTCAATGGGAAAAGAATAGTGTTTTCAACAAATGGTGCTGGGACAACTAGATATCCACATGAAAAAGAATAAAAATGGACCCCTACTTCAGACCATATGTAAAAAATTAACTCAAAATGGATTGAAGACCTAAATATAAGATCTAATACTATAAAACTCATAGAAGAAATCATAAAGAAAAGTCTTCATCATCTTGGATTAGGCCATGGTTTCTTAGATGTGACTCCAAAACACAAATAACAAAAGAAAAAATAAATTGGACATCCTCAAAGTTAAAAACTTTAGTGCTTCTAAGGGCATCATCAAGAAAGTAAAAAGACAATCCTGAGAATAGGAGAAAATTTTTGTGAATCATGTATCTGATGAGAGATTTGTATCTAGAATATATAAAGAAGTATTGTAATTCAATAATAAAGTCAAACAAACCAATTTTTTAAAAAATTGACAAAGAATCTGAATACACATTTCTCCAAAGAAGATATCAGAATGGCCAATAAGCCCATTTCCCATTAGGGAAATGCAAATGAAAACTACAATGAGATACCCACTTAGAAGGCTATAATCTAAAAGACAGATAATAAAAAGTAATACTGAGGATGTGGAGAAATTGGAACCTTCGTCCATTGCTGCCAAATGTCAAATGGTGCATCCACTTTGGAAAACAATCTGATAGCTCTTCAAATTATTAAACATAGAGTTACCATATAACCCACCAATTCCATTTCTAGGTACATTTCAAGAAAAATGAAAACATGTCCCCACAAAAACTCATACATGAACATTAATAGAAGTATTATTCATAATAGCACAAAAGTGGAAACAACCCAAATGTTCATCAAATGACGAATGAATATATAAAATGTGGTATATCCTCATAATGGATAATTATATATTTATTTGGCAATAAAAAGGAATAAAGGACTGATATGCTACAGTATGGATGAACCTTGAAAACATGCTAAGTGGGAGAAGCCAGACACAAAGGACCACATATATATGATTCTATCCATATGAAATGTTCAGAATAGGCAAATCTATATGGACAGAAAGTATACTAATGGTAGCCTACGGCTGGGAGGTATGGAGGTGGTGACCCCTAAAGGGATGCAGGGGTTTTTTGTAGAATGTAAAAATATTCTAAAACTTACCATAGTGATGGTTGCACAACTCTGTAAATATACTAAAAACCATTGAATTGTACATTTTACATGAGTGAGTTGTACAGTATGTGAATTATATCTCAATAAAGGTGTTTTACAAAATCATAACCACAAATTAATAGTAATTCCTTAATATCATCAAATATCTAGCCAGTGTTCAAACTTCCAATTGTCTTTTTTTTTTTTTTTTTTAAAGACTGGCACCTGAGCTAACAACTATTGCCAATCTTTTTTTTTTCTTTTCTGCTTTATCTCCCCAACCCCCCCCCACCCCCACACACACACACAGTTGTATATCTTAGTTGCAGGTCCTTCTAGTTGTGGGATGTGGGATGCCGCCTCAACGTGGCCTGACGAGCGGCGCCATGTCCGCACCCAGGATCCGAACCCTGGGCCGCCGCAGCGGAGCGCTCGAACTTAACCACTCGGCCACTGAACTGGCCCCCAATTGTCTTGTAAATGTCATTTTTTGTTTGTTTATGTAAATCAGAGTCCAGATAAGATCCAGTTTGTTTATGTAAATCAGGATCAAGATTATCCGGGGTTTTTATACATGATTATTAGTTTATTTATCTCTTTAATTCCTTTTGTAAAAGGCAGGTTTACTGAGGTATGTACATACAATAAAATGTACTCCTTTTAAGCATATAGTTTGATGAGTTTCGACAATGCATAAAATAGCATACTCACCACAATAATCAAGATATAGAACACTGATATCGCCCAGAAAGTTCTCTCATGCCCTTTGCAGTCAATCCTTGCCCTTCTCATCTTCAGCTGCTGGCAACCACCAATCTGTTTCCTGTTCTTGTAGTTTGTCTTTTTGAGATAGTCATATAAATGAAATCACATATAGCCATTTTGGGTCATTTTTCTTTCACTTAGTCTGGTGCTCTCAGATTCATCTATAATATTGTGTACATGGGTACTTCATTCCTTTTTATTGCTGAATAGTATTCCATTGCATTCATATATCACAATTTGTGTATACATTCATTTGTTGATGAACATTTGGGTTGTTTCCAGTTTGGGGCTATTTTGACTGTAACTTCTGTGAACATTCATGTACATATGTGTGGACATATATTTTTATTTCTTTTGGTTAAATACCTAGGAATGGGATTATTATATTCCAAGGATATATTTAAATAAAGAAGAAACTACAGAACTGTTTTCTAAAGTAGTTGTACCATTTTGCATTCCCATCAGTAGTGAATGAGAGTTCCTGATATTCCACATCCTCATCAGCATTTAGTCTTGTCAGTGTTTTGGATTTTCATCATTCTAATAGTTGTGGGGTCATATCTCATTGTTTTAATTTGCAGCTCCCTGATGACATATGATGTTGAACATCTTTTCATATGCATATTTGTCATCTACATATCTTCTTTGGTGAGGTGCCTGTTCAGATCCTTTGTCTATTTTTCTTGTTTGTTTGCTGAGGAAGATTTGCCCTGAGCTAACATCTGTTGCCAATCTTCCTCTTTTTCCTTGTGCAAGATTCACCCTCAGCTAAAATCTGTGCCAGTCTTCTTCTATTTTGTATATGGGTCACTGTCATAGTGTGGCCACCAACAAGTGGTGTAGGTCTGTGCCCAGGAACCAAACCTGGGACACCAAAGTAGAGCATGCCAAACTTAACTACTAGGCCATGGGGCTGGCACCCACTTTGTCCATTTTTTAAATTGGGTTTTTGTTTTCTAATTGTCCAACTTCAAGAGTTTTTTGCATATTTTGGATACTAGTCCTTTATCAGATGTGAGTAGTTTTGCAAATATTTTCTCCCAGTCTGTGGGTTATCTTTCATTCTCTTAACAGTGACTTTCACAAAGCAGAAGTTTTTAATTTTAATGAAGTCCAATTTATCAAATTTTCTTCCATGGATCATGCCTTTGGTGTTCTATCTACAAAGTCATTGACAAACCCAAGGTCACCTAGGTTTCCTCCCATTACTTTATCGTTAGTCTGTCTGGGTCACCTTTTTCTTTGAGTGTTCCTCTTTTACACAGCATGTATTGCATCTTGCTTTGTTTATATGACTGTTATCTTTGCTCTCAAGTCTCTTATTTTATCTTATAATTATGCGCATTATATTTACTGTTTCTCTGCCTGGTTATTTTCTCTCTCCTTTAAAAAAAAGTCTTTCTGTATTTAGGAAGGATTGTATTTTCATCTTAGTTGTTACCTAGTACTTGCATCTTTTGAACAACTTTAGTGCCCTGCTCTCTTATTTACTCTTCTTACTATCTGGTTTCTCACTTTTTAATGGTATCATTTAATTTCCACCTATTCCCTGGTCAGCATTCAATGAGTTTGTTCTACTTTCCTTTATCCATCTCCTTCTTCCTCCCAAATTTTTAGTTGCATTATTTCTACTTGGTTAGAATATACCTTTATATATTATCCTTTGCCTTTATCTCCACATGTTAATCTTTTATCTACAATCAAATATATTAGTGCTCACCATCAATCCTTTTGCCTGTTACCTGAGTCATGTCTTGGTTTGACGAAGTTCATCCTATACTCCAGTACAGTTGTTGGCAAACTTTTGCTGTACTTGCTATATAGTATATATTTTAGGCTTTGCAGATCAAATGATCTCTATTGCAACTACGTAACTCAGCTGTTGTAATATGAAAGCAGCCATATGCACTAAATAAAGAAATTGCATGTGGCCATATTATTATAAAATTTTATTTACAAAATAAGGTGGTTTTGGACTTGGTACACAGGCCATAGTTTGCTGACCCTAATCTAGTAGATTCTTCAGAAAGGGATCCTAGGTATAGCATTTCCTGAATTCTTGTTATTAAAAGTGGGTTTTTTCTGTGGCCTTAAAAGGGGAGCTTGGCTGGATATAAGGTCTTGGGTTCATACTTTCATTCCTTGAGTTACCTTCCTTTGTATGTTGCTTCAGAAAATTCTGATGATCTTGTATCCTATTTGATGTTTTTGTTGGGAAGCTTAAGGATTTTTCTTTATCTTTAAAGTCTAACAGATTTACTCAAATATGTTTCAGAGTTGACCTTTAAAGATCAATTTTTCCAGGTACAGGTGATGCCTTTTTATGTATATATTCAGATCGTCTTTTATTTGTGAAACGTTTTCTTAGTTACAAATTTAAATGTTAGTTCTGTTTCATTGTTTTATTTTTCAATTTCAGAGACTCCAATTACACACGTGTTGGATTTTATTTGTCTGTCTTCCATTTCAATCACTTTCTCCCTGGTTCCTTTTTTTTCTTGACTTATTTCACTTATATTCTCTTGACTGTTTTTTTGTTTTTGCCCTTCTCCAATGTCTTTTATGCAATTTTCATTCAAATATAATCTCCCATGGGTATCTTTTAATTTAGCCTTCATTTCCTTTACAATCACCTGTTTCATTTCCTAGTTCAACTCTTTTTTTATTTTTATTTGCAGCTCATTTCTGTTCCTAGTTTGTGAATTTTTAATTCAAGATTTTTCTTTCAGTTATCACCAAATTCTTGTTTGGGGATATTTAATTCAAGTTAGGACGTTAGTTTGCAATTTTCTTCTGCTTTGTGGTTGATGTTTTGAAGGCAATTTTTTTTTTTTTTTGGTGAAAAAGTTTAGCCCTGAGCTAACATCTGTTACCAATCTTCCTCCTTTTGCTTGAGGAAGATTGTCCCTGAACTAACATCTGTGCCAGTCCTCCTCTATTTTGTGTATGGGACACCACCACAGCATGGCTTGATGAGTGGCGTGTAGGTCCATGCCTGGGATCCAAACCCGCCAACCCCAGGCCACCAAAGTGGAAGGTGCAAACTCAGCTACTACACACCAGCCCAGCCCCTGAAGGCAATTTTATTGACTCAAATGTTTTGATTTTCATTTTCTATTCTCTTAGAGTAGTTTGTATAGATAAAGACTACTTATATCTATGAATGACATGGACAGGTTGGCAGCTTGGTTTGGTTTAAAAGATTCCTAGTTAAGGTTTATTTTCTTCTTTCATTATAGCAAAGTGCAGTTTCTTTAATTGAGGGTGTTGTATTTTCCTTTGATTGTTTGGGAGGGGACTTGTAATGTCCTAAATTTCCCCCTCTTGATTCTTTTTCCCTTCACTACTCACTCTCCAAATGGTGTCTCTTCTTTCCTTTTATCTTCTTCTCTTGAGAAGTGATGCCTTTCTCAGGCTCACACCTCAAGTCTCACACACTTTTAATTCTCTTCCTCCGAGTCAGTGCTCTGATCTTGGAGGAGTCTTTTTGCAGTATTTTTGCACTTAGGGTATACTTTCTCTTTCTGTCAGTGATTTTAATTCAGTCCTAACCTTTCGTTCCTGTCTTTTCTCCTCCTTTTCTCAGGAGCCCTCTTACTTTCCACAGAGGATCATGACAAGAGCTTGAGTGAGAGCTCTGCTAAAAATTGTTTATTTTCCACTTACAGGTTGTTTGAGGTTTTAGTGTGCTGCTTCTTCTTGTTATGCTGTAATGTAGAATTTTCTTGGTTTTATTTGTTGATCTGCATAGTTTTTTTGGAAATGTATGGAGAGAGTCAACCTTACATGGCCACCGTTACCTGGGCTGACCATAATTCTCCCACCACTCATGTTTTGATACATTGTCAGAGTATAGTCATTAGCAACTATATTCCTTTTTTTATAGTCAGCATGTAGACATAGTTCTACAGAAAAATTCGTATTTAATACTTAGTATCAGTCCTTGTGTTGATGTCTCTGCAATCATTTTGGTGATCTGAAGCTCTTTTTCTAGTGGATTCCTCAGGAAGGGCTCAGAGGAACAATATTTCCTGAGTTATTTTATGGTCATAAGAGCTTAGCTATGGCCTTTATATCTAAAAGTTGGTGTATCTTGATATAAAAATTATTGGCTAATGTTTAATTTCCTTTTATATGTATTGCTTTGTTGTCTCTGACATAAAGAGTTGCTTCTGAAAAGTCTGGTGGAAATCTTAATTTCTTTTCCTTGTTCTTTTTGTCAAGATCCCCAAGGGGTTTCTTTTTATGTCCAGTGCTTTTATTAATGACTGTCCTGGGTTGCTTTTTAAAAAATCATTCTTAATTGTTTTCCCAGGTATGAGCTGTGTGCTTTCAATGTGTTGTTTCAAGTTCATTTCACATATTATTTTTGAATTATAGTTAATGTTAACATTATTGTTCTGTTCCAAACACTGATTTTCTTCTTCAGAATCTCCAACTATACATATGATTTTATTTGCTTATCTTTTATATTTGTCATTTACTCTTGAATCACTTTTTATCTTTTTTATTTTTAAAAACCTCCTATTTATCTCAAGGCCTTATCTATTATGTTTCTTCACAATTGTGTTTCTTCTAATTTAGTTCATTTCTGATATGACTTTTTCTTTTATTTCTATTTTTTCCTGAGTTATAGCTTATTTAGTGAGTTTCAAATTCTGATTTATATTATTCTTTTATAACTTGTATCATTTTCTTATTTATTTTGCCTCATTTTGAAATAGCAGGTGTATCAGTCAATGGTTCTCCAGAGAAACAGAACCCATAGAATTTATACATGTGTATATTAAGAGACTTATTTTAAGAAAGTGGCTCATGTGATTGTGGGAACTGGCAAGCCTAAAATCTTTAGGTCAGGCCCGCAGGCTGGAAACTTAGGTAAGAGTTAATAGTGCAGTCTTGAAGCAGAATTTCTTCTCCAGGAAACCTCAGTTTTGCTCTGAAAGCTTCCAGCTCATTGGAAGAGGCTCCACCCATATTATCAAAGGTATTCTCTTTTACTTAAAGTCAACTGCTTGCAGGCACAAACTACATCTATAAAATACCTTCACAACAAAATCTATATTAGTATTTGATTAAATGACTGGGTACTATAATCTAGGCAAGCTGACAAATAAAACTAGTCTTCACATTCAGTTATAGCTTTCCTTTATTTATTGAGTATATTCTTACAGAGATGTTATTATGCTTCTTATTCTCTTCTTTTTCTTAACTATGTGAGATTTGACTGTGATTCTCTTTCTGTTGCTCATGTTTTCACATGAAATTAATTTTCCTGATTTTAAGGAGGGAGGGGTGGGTTAAAATAACTGTTCTAACTTCACGGCTCTAGAGTTAACCCCTCTGTTGTTTGGTAAAGTGTCCAAAAATAAGGCTAAAAGTATCTGAGGTCTCCAGGTTCTGTTTCCCTCCATCATTCATCTGTCGTTTCTCTTTGTCCTTGTTGTCGCTTTCCAGCTCAGTTGGGACTCTTTTTCCCTGTATCTCTCTTCTTTGTGGCTCTTTGTCCTGGAGGCATCTTTGGAGCTCACGGGCCCTCCTCTTGCTCTTCCAGACACCATTGTGGCCTCTCGCACTCACCTAGAGATGGAAAGGGCAGAAGCCCTTTGCTTAGGGCTGCCGTCCTCAGACTGGCCGCCATGGTTTCCACTGAATGCCTGTCGCTGGTGTGGGTGCTCTCTTCTAAGCCCTGTCATGTTTGTTTTCTCTTGCTTCCTTATGCTGATATCACATGAGGCTGGTAGTTTTAGCTGGTTTGTTTAACTCACGTATATTTTGGGATTTTGAGGGATACTTTGTCACTGAGTTTCATTGCTGACGTTGTCCAGTGTTTTTTTCTTTCTTTTTTTTTTGGTGCTATCTTATTTGTTCTCTCTGTGTTTATAAGGAAATTTGAGTAGATTAAAAAACGACATCACTACTAACCTTTCCCAATTTGTTTTCTTTTGTAAATCCCTATTTTTTCCCCTTTTTAAAAATATCCAAGCTTTTAGTTTTTTGGGGGTTTTCTCTGTTGTTATTTTATTGGTATCTTACACTGAAAACTGAGTTTATTCACTTTCAAACCACCTTACTTCTTTTGTATATATTTAAGGCTATAAGTTTCCTTTTAGGGCCTGTTTACACTATACACTACAAGTTCTGATAATATCAAATGCTTTTATTGTTTATTTATAAATATTTTGTAATTTCCATTGTGTTTTTTTTTTGAAAGACGAGCTTCTTTTTTTTTTTAAAGATTTTATTTTTTTCCTTTTTCTCCCAAAAGCCCCCCAGTACATAGTTGTATATTCTTCGTTGTGAGTCCTTCTAGTTGTGGCATGTGGGACGCCGCCTCAGCGTGGTTTGATGAGCAGCGCCATGTACGTGCCCAGGATTCCAACCAACGAAACACTGGGCCGCCTGCAGCAGAGTGTGCGAACTTAACCACTCCGCCATGGGGCCAGCCCCTCCATTGTGATTTTTGCTTTATCCCATGAACCATTCAGAAGTACAGTTTCTCTTTAAAAAAAGATTATAAATATCCTAAAAATCTTTCTGGCTAACTTTATAAGAAACTCTAATTTTATTTCATTAATATCAAAGGGCATAATATGTGTGATAATAATTCTTTGAGATTGACTAAGACTGCTTTTGTAAATGTTGTCAATTTTGGTAAATGTTCTATGTGAGACTGAAAAGAATATATTTAATATTGGTTAATTTTAGGACTATATATGTTATGTTAGGAATATATAATACTACCTTTTTTTTCAGGCTTATCTATAGTTTAAAACAAGTGTGTTAAAAATCTACCACTGTATTTGTGCCTTTTAAAATGTCTTCTAGGGGCTGGCCCCGTGGCCTAGTGGTTAAGTTTGGCATGCTCCACATCAGTGGCCTGGGTTCAGTTCCCGGGCATGGACCTATGCCACTCATTGGTAGCCGTGCTGTGGCAGTGACCCACATAGAAAACAGAGGGACATTGGCATAGATGTTAGCTCAGGGCAAATCTTCCTCAAGCAAAAAGAGGAAGATTGGCAACAGGATTGCCTCAGGGACAATCTTACTCAGCAAAAAAAACCCAAAATGACTTCTAGTAATTCTTTCAGATTTTGCTTGATTTCAGGGTTATTTTATATCTTCTGGTGAATTTTTCTCTTTTTTCTTCTTATACACTGTCATTAATCCTATAATATGAAATCTATGAGACAACTGGTATTCTAGTCCCCTTTTTGTGAGTAAAAACACTGAAGCAATATTTATATATGTATATCTCCATAAAAAGTATACATATGTATGTGTAAATAATGTTTATGTAACAGTATCAGAAGGTGAAATTGGGTTCCAGCTTGGCTGAAGAAGAGGACGAATGTTGAGACTAAGACTGATGATGTTACAAAGTGGGTCAGTATTCTTTGAGAGAGGAAGGAAGGAACTTACAAATGAAAGAATGTGGAAGCAGGAAAAAACGTAGAAATAAGGAAAATGTGACTGATGAAAGTTACAATGATAGAGTCAGTACTGTGTGAATAATGGAATCTCAGAATTTTAAATTACTTGTTTTTAAGTGAAGGACCATGTCTCATTTATCTTTTTTTATCCTCAGAAGCTACTGGAGTACCAGTCACCTCCTAGGCACTTAGATTATTTTTGAAGTGAAATAAAATAAAAATCATAGTTTTTCAGAAGAGACTACTGAAGTATCCCAGAAAGGTTAGGTTACTTTTCCTTTGTTGTATTACTTTGTACAGTTACAAAGGAATCAAATTTTAGTTATTCTCTCTTTAAATAATAAGGACCCAGAAAATTGAAACTTACATCTGAACAATGAGATGAAAATTTTAGAACAGATTTTTTGTCTGAACTCTTTTACTTTCTTTTTTTAGATTAAGTTAGAGTATGAAGGAACGTTATTTTCTGAGTGGAGTGTGCCAGGAACTTGTTCTATGAAAAATAAAAGGTAAGATTTTTGCTGTGAATGTCAATGTATGTGTGTATTTACATGCAAAAAAGCATTCATATAGTGTGGACATTCAGATTTGAGACTGTAATTTAATGTAAATTTCTTCCCATTAAATAGATGTGAAAAGAAAGACAAAATCACTTTAAAAATAGAAGTAAAATATTGCTATATTTAAAAATTTTTCTTATTAGCATACAATTCAAATTTTTAGGCTTAAAAAGTAGTAGGGGAATTTTTATTAATCTCATTTGCATCTATTCTTATTTCTCTTTTCTGTCCTTTTTGATTGCTAGATCACCCAAGACAGAACTGCGTTGTCCTCCTGGTATTCAGATTATAAAACCAATTGTGACAGGCCCAGTAAGTTGATTTTAGTGATAACTTATGAAATCGTTTTTTAAAACTGAGGTAACATTGGCTTATAACATTACATAAATTTCAGGTGTACATCATTATAGTTTGATTTCTGTGTAGACTACATCATGTTCACCACCCAAAGTCTAATTACCATCTGTCACCACACACATGTGTCCTGTCATCCCTTTCACTCTCCCCTTTCCCCCTCTCCCTCTGGTAACCACCAATCTAGTCTCTGTATCTATGTGTTTGTTTGTTGTTTTTATCTTCCACGTAGGAGTGAAATCATATGGTATTTGGCTTTCTCCGTCTGACTTATTTCACTTAGCATAATTCTCTCAAAGTCCATCCATGTTGTTGCAAATGGCAAGATTTCATCTTTTTTTTTTATGGCTGAGGAGTATTCCATTGAGTATATATACCACATCTTCTTTGTCCATTATCCATTGATGGTCACTTAGGTTGTTTCGGAGTCTGGGCTATTGTGAATAATGCTGCAGTGAACATAAGGGTGCATAGATCTCTTTGGATTGTTGATTTCATGTTCTTTAGATAGATAACAAGAAGTGGAATAGCTGGATTGTATGGTATTTCTCTTTTTAATTTTTTAAGAAATCTGCATACTATTTTCCATAGTGACTGCACCAGTTACATTCCCACCAGTAGTATATGAGGGTTCTCTTTTCTCCACATCCTCTCCAACACGTGTTATTTCTTGTCTTTTTAACAATAGTCATTCCAATTGGCATGAGACGATATCTCACTGTAATTTTGAATTGAATTTCCCTAATAATTAGTAATGTTGAACATCTTTTCATGTGTCTGTTGGCCATCTGTATACTTTCTTTGGAAAAATGTCTGTTCAGATCCTCTGCCCATTTTTTAATTTAGTTGTGTGTTTTCTGTTGTTGAGATGTATGATTTCTTTATATACTTTTGATATTAATCCCTTATCAGATATATGATTTGCAAATATCATCTCCCAATTATTAGGTTGTCTTTTCATTTTGTTGATGGTTACCTTTGCTGTACAGAAGCTTTTAAGTTTGATATAGTCCCATTTGTTTATTGTTTCATTTGTTTCCCTTGCCTGGGGAGGCAAAATATTCAAAAAGGTACTGCCAAGACCAATGTTGAAGAATGTACTGCCTATGTTTTTCTTCTAGGAATTTTATGGTTTCAGATCTTACATTCAACATATGAAATCCTGAATAACCATCCATGTTACATTTAATTTTGCCTTTTTTTGAGCTTTCAACCTAATTTAACCTGTTTTATATAGTATAAATTGTAACTATAAATGAGATATTTTAAAATTATTATCAATGTCACTAATTTTTACATGTTATGTTATGAAATGAGATATGATTTTTACCTTAGCCTTTTTGTTAATAAGTATTTTAAAGCCCCAGTTACAACCTTAATGATAATAGTACTCCCAGCTGAGTGGATCTCATGTTATGTACTCTTATGACAATACCCAGAATTAAGAGCCATTTCTAGCAGATTTGTTTTTAATCCACTATATTGTCTTCAATTCAAGAAAGCATATGTGAATGCAAATAAATGAGAATGGTGTTGAATCCTCTCTAGTTTACAAAAAAAGTAAAGCATTTTAAATAATTGGGACTTTATTAATTAGTAACAAAGTACTGTCGACACACCTCACAGCTGAGGTTCCTACACAAGTGTCTAAAGCCACTAATCTAGAGACTCATTGTGACAAATCCCGCCTTTAAACTTTAGAACTTGTGCCTTCTTTTTATTTAATAATATTATTTTCAGGGAACAAGTAGACAGTGATATAGGAGAGGCCAGATAAATATTAATTCATTTTTTAATCCCTATAGAGCAAAAAATATTTGAATTTGGCTTTTTGAGTTTACAAGTGTCTACCAGTTTCAAGAACACAACTCCTGAGGAAGTAAAGGATTTCTTTCCCTTTTGTTCTATGTTGGAAACCATATAAATGTGTAATGTTATGTAAAAAATATGCATACACAAATATGTGCATATATAGGAATATCTTTGTTATTTATGTATAGTGTCATCAGATCTTACAACCTTTAAGAAGGAATATGAGACTTTTGAAATACACTCAAAAGCACTCACTTATAACAATGAAAAATATCTCCAGGCTTTGCTACAAGTCCCCTGGTGAGCAAAACATCCCTGGTGGAAAACCATTAAATGAGAAAATTAATCGAATTGTGTATTGGTGAGAAAGACTGTACAGGAAACTCACCATTTTTCTTTATACACTCACAGAGAACACTTCTGTGACCAGGTGCGTGTGGTGGGGATGGTTACATACTGACCAATTCTCTAACACCAGGTGGGTGTCCTACAATTTAAAGTTCTGGCACTGTCTACCTGGAGTTAATGTCACATATCGCAAGTTAAGGGATCAGTCCCACCAGACCACCCCCACTTCAGATGCCAATCACAAGTCCCAGGTTTTCACCTGTACTTCTGACTGACTGGCTATAACTCCAGATTCCCACAGCCTTCTCCTTAGGCTCAATAATTTGCTAGAAGAACTCACAGAACTCAGGGAAACACATTTTCCTGTTATAATAAAGGATATGATAAAGGATGCAGATGAACAGCCAGATGAAGAGGTATATATGGCAAGGTCCAGAAGTGTCCTGAGTGCAGAAGCTTCTGTCTTCGAGAGTTGGGGCGCGTGACCCTGCCAGCACGTGCACGTGTCCACCAACCTGGAAGCTCTCCGAATCCCATGCTTTAGGATTTTCGTGGAGGCCTCATCACGTAGTATTAACTGACTTTCCAGCCCCTCCCCTCTCTCCAGAGGATGGGAGCTTCAGCTGAAAGTTCCAAGCTTCTAATCCTGGCTTGCTCTTTCTGGTGACCAGTTCCCTATCCAAGAGCCCACCCGGAATTGCCTCATTAGAACAAAAGGGATTTAGGAGCACTTGTGTCAGACACCCATATTACTCTGGAAATTACTAGAGTTTTAAGAGTCTATGTCAGGAACTGGGGTCAAAGACCAAATGTTATATATATATATATCACATCTTTTGCCCACCCTCCTCCCCCATTCCCCTATGGTAACCACCAATCCAATCTCTGTTGCTATGTGTTTGTTTGTCATTGTTTATATCTTCTACTTGTGAGTGAAATCATATGGTATTTGACTTTCTCCTTCTGAATTATTTCACTCAGCATAATACCCTCAAGGTCCATCCATGTTGTCACAAATGGCTGGATTTCGTCATTTCTCATGGCTGACTAGTAGTCCATCGTGTATAAATACCACATCTTCTTTATCCATTTGTCCCTTGATGGGCACCTAGGTTGCTTCCAAGTCTTGGCTATTGTGTATAATGCTGCAATGAACATAGGGGTGCAAGTATCTTTATGCCTTTATGTTTTCAAGTTCTTTGGATAAATACCCAGCAGTGGGATAGCTGGATCATATGGTAGATCTAGTCTTAATTTTCTGAGGATACTCCATACTGCTTTCCATAATGGCTGCACCAGTTTTCACTCCTACCAGCAGTGAACAAGGGTTCCCTTCTCTCCACACCCTCTCCAACATTTGTTGTTTCCTGTCTTGTTAATTATAGCCATTCTGACCAGAGTGAGATGATACCTCATTGTAGTTTTCATTTGCATTTCCCTGATAGCTAATGATGTTGAGCATCTTTTCATATGCCTGTTGGCTATCCGTATATATTCTTTGGAGAAATCTCTGTTCAGATCTTTTGCCCGTTTTCTAATTGGATTGTTGGTTTTTTTGTTGTTGAGATGTATGAGTTCTTTGTATATTTTGGATATTAACCCCTTATCTGATAAATGGTTTGCAAATATCTTCTCCCAATTGTTAGGTTGTCTTTTCGTTTTGTTGATGGTTTCCTTTGTTGTGCAGAAGCTTTTTAGTTTGATGTAGTCCCATTTGTTCATTTTTTCTTTTGTTTCCCTTGCCTGGTCAGACATGGGACTTGAAAATATGCTGCTCAGACCGACGTCAAAGAGCGTACTCCCTATGTTTTCTTCTAGAAGCTTCATGGTTTCGGGTCTTACATTCAAGTCTTTAATCCATTTTGAGTTGGTTTTTGTGCATGGTGTAAGGGAATGGTCTACTTTCATTCTTTTGCATGTGGCTGTTCAGTTTTCCCAACACCCTTTATTGAAGAGACTCTCCTTTCTCCAACGTATGCTCTTGGCTCCCTTGTAGAATATTAGCTGTCCATAATGTGTGGGTTTACTTCTGGGCTCTCGATTCCATTCCATTGATCTGTGTGTGTGTTTTTGTGCCAGTACCATGCTGTTTTGGTTACTATGGCTTTGTAGTATATTTTGAAATCAGGGAGTGTGATACCTCCAGCTTTATTCTTTTTTCTCAAGAATCCTTTGGCTCTTCAGCGTCTTTTGTTGTTCCATATAAATTTTAGGATTCTTTGTTCTATTTCTGTAAAAATTGTTGTTGGAACTTTGATAGGGATTGCGTTGAATCTATAGATTGCTTTAGGAAGTATGGACATTTTAACGATGTTAATTCTTCCAATCCAAGAGCACAGAATATCTTTCCATTTCTTTGTGTCTTCTTTGATTTCTTTCAAGAATGTTTTATAGTTTTCAGTGTACAGATCTTTCACCTCTTTGGTTAAGTTTATTCCTAGGTATTTTATTCTTTTTGTTGCAATTGTAAATGGGATTGTATTCTTAATTTCTCTTTCTGCTACTTCGTTGTTAGTGTATAGAAATGCAACCGATTTTTGTATGTTGATTTTGTATCCCGCGACTTGACTGTATTTCTGTATTGTTTCTAAAAGTGTTTTAGTGGAATCTTTAGGGTTTTCTAGGTATAAAATCATGTCGTCTGCAAAGAGTGACAGTTTCACTTCTTCTTTTCCAATGTGGATAACTTTTATTCCTTTTTCTTGCCTGATTTCTCTGGCTAGGACTTCCAATACTATGTTAAATAAGAGTGGTGACAGTGGGCATCCTTGTCTGGTTCCTGTTCTTAGAGGGATAGCTTTCAGTGTTTCTCCATTGAGAATGATATTTGCTGTGGGTTTGTCATATATGGCCTTTATTATGTTGAGCTGTTTTCCTTCTACAGCAATTTATTTAGAATTTTTATCATAAATGGATGCTGTATCTTGTCAAATGCTTTCTCTGCATCTATTGAGATGATCATGTGATTTTTATTCTTCATTTTGTCAATGTGGTGTATCACGTTGGTAGATTTGTGGATGTTGAACCATCCCTGCATCCCTGGAATGAAACCCACTTGATCATGATGTATGATCTTTTTAATGTATTGTTGTATTTGATTTGCTAGTATTTTGTTGAGAATTTTTGCATCAATGTTCATCAGTGATATTGGCCTGTAATTTTCTTTTTTTGTGTTGTCCTTGTCTGGTTTTGGTATCAGGATAATGTTTGCTTTGTCGAAGGAGTTAGGAAGCCTCCCCTCCTCTTCAATTTTTTGGAAGAGTTTGAGAAGGATAGGTATTAAGTCTTCTTTGAATTTTTGGTAGAATTCACCAGGGAAGCCATCTGGTCCTGGACTTATATTTTCGGAGGTTTTTGATTGCTGTTTCGACCTCCTTACTGGTGATTGGTCTGTTCATATTTTCCACTTCTTCTTGGTCCATTTTTAGAAGGTTGTATGTTTCTAAGAATTTATCCATTTCTGGTAGATTATCCAATTTGTTGGCATATAGCTTTTCATAGTATTCTCTTATTATCTTTTGTATTTTTTTAAAAAAATTGGCACCTGGGCTAACAACTATTGCCAATCTTCCTTTTTTTTTTTTTTTCAAAGATTGGCACCTGGCCTGACAACTGTTGCCAATCTTTTTTTTTTTTCTGCTTTATCTCCCCAAACCCCACCCTGTACACAGTTGTATATCTTAGTCGCATATCCTTCTAGTTGTAGGATGTGGGATGCCGCCTCAACGTGGCCTGAAGAGCAGTGCCATGTCCGCGCCCAGGATCCGAAACCTGGGCCGCCGCAGTGGAGCACACGAACTTAACAACTCCACCACAGAGCCAGCCCCTATCTTTTGTATTTCTGAGGTGTCTGTTGTAATCTCTCCTCTTTCATCCTGATTTTATTTATTTAAGCCTTCTCTCTTTTTTTCTTGGTGAGTCTAGCTAAGGGTTCATCATGATAAATTCTTAATATAAAGAGTAGCTAAAGAATTGAACTGGTATTATATGAATATTTATTAGTTCTATTCTGAAATTTATTCATTGTACTTCCTCTAACTTTAGATAATTAATTTAGTTCCTCTGTGACTTTTATGTCTGTGTCCAAATTTGTGTTTATTTAAAGTTAATTTAATATATCATAGTTTCTTTTGCATTTTCTTTTAGGACTTAGAAGAAGAACGCTATTTATCTGTGGACAGTTCTCATACTTGCTTTCTGTGGTATTATAAAGTTATGTAAGTAATGCAATATTGAATACAAAGGTAATTAATGCTTTTGAAGAGTATTTAGCTTTAACTTTTAGTTACTAACCACAAATTCATTATCTACATTATAGTTTCCATATAAGCTTTCATTCACCAATCAGGATATCCTCAAATATATTGCCAAACTAATATTGAAGAAGAAACAGTAAAAATAACAATAGCAACTGCTATTTGAACATATTCTGCTTCTACATGTTCATACTTTATGTAAATATCTCTCTCACTTCTTGTAACAACATAAACATAAGTATTATCATCTTTTTTTATAAGTGAGGAAATGTAATCTTGGATAGTTCAAATAATTTGCACAAAAAAACACAGCTTCTAAAAGACAGCACTTTATGTGACTCTGGTTTTTAAGAGTACAGAGCTCTTTTATTTCTATTACATATATTGTATTCCAAAAGGACTTGTCTTGGATAGCTCTTCAAACTTGTTTTAACATAAGAGTGAATGAACATTAAGAAGGGAAAACTGGTACAAGAAGAAAGAATTAACTGCATTATAAAATCATTCGATAAGTAAAAAGCATCAATGAATCAGAATATTTCTTAGTATCATAGTCAAGGCAGTATTCTAAGCACTGTCTTGTGTGGCCTCTGCTCTCCAGACAACTGTAACATACCCAGTTCTTTTTATCTACTTAACATCCCTTCCTTTGGGGGAACCATGCCTCCCGTATTCTGTGATGAAATTGATAATTTCATGTGATTTGTGTGTTACTAACTCTACAACTCCACATTTCATTGGCCACAGTGATTATTCGAGGACTAGCACATGACCCAGGCAGCAGCTGTCAGAATACTCATATCTTCAGTAAAGCATGGTTGTTGCTGATAGTGTCATTATCCTGGTTCACATGGTTCCTTAAGTCAGATGGCTCTGCAGTTTATGTACAATTTTTGGATTGAAAGTTCTAATAACTAGATTTCAGCAAAGCCCCACCAGGAGTACACATTTAGCCACTCTTCTCTGAATTACTGCCACCTTCCCAGAGTCTTACCAAGAAGCAAGGATTGAGTCTCTGGTACTCATGACACTGGCAGGCTTCTGTCCTTTTTGGGAGTTTGGGAGATGCTAATTACCAGCTTTTCCCCTGTGTGTTTTGAAGACTTGAGAAATAGAAAAGTGAAAATATGGTGATAAAAACTTCTGGTACAGCTGAATTGGAGAATAGAACCTGCCTGTGTTTCCAAATGGGCTACTGTCTACTTCCCTGAGGAGAGTGACCCTGGGAACCATCAGAGAGGAGAATCTGCCAAGAAAGTGTTTATAGGCAGTTTCATGGGTTTCCAGTCTCACTCTGAGCCTCAAGAGCTGGTGAAAGAGACAGGCCTCCAGACTGCTCTGATCCAGATATGCTCCCTACACAAAAGCAAAAACAGAAGGAGAAGCACTTACCCGGGGGGACAGACAGGTTAGCCCAAAAGAGAGAAATCAGTGGGAGCTGTTGTTCTGTTACATAGGTTGTAAAAATGTTCACAATCTATCTCCTGTAAAAATACCATTTCACAAATAAAAATAAAACTAATACCCCTGTATCCATCATACAAATCAAAAAACAAAACCCATTCCCAGGACCTTAGAATCTGCTTTATGTCCATCCTGATCACATCCTATTTATCCCCCAAGAGTTAACCACGATCCTGAATATTGTATAATAAATGATGCCCTTGCTTTTTTAAAAAATAGTTTACCAATAATAACTGATTGTATTAAATCATTTAGTTTTGTCAGTTTTTGAATGTTATTTAAATTGAATGATATTGTATGTATTCATCTGTGGATTCTTTCTCTAAACATTATGTTTTTGATACTCGTCCATGTTTAAACAAGAATCTTTAGTTCTTGCATTGTAACTGCTCGATGGTATTCCATTGTGTGTCTGTTTTTGCTCATTCTGCTGCTGCTGCATTTATTCGCAGCATGGTGCCTTGCTCCTCGAAGTGTGGTCCAAGGACCAGCACACTAGCATCACCTGGGAACTTGTTAGAAATGCAGAATCTCGGGCCTCATTTCAGACCCGTGGGATCATAATCTGCATTTTCACAAGATCCTGCAGCCATTGGTATGGACATTAGTGTTTGGGAAGTATCAATCCAAGGCACACAAATGAAAGTTTCTCTAGGGTATAGACCTAAAAGTAAAATTGCCTAAAAATAGAATATGCTCTGGTTCAACTATATAGGCAAGGCCTAAATGAGTTTTGAAAAGGTTGTCCAAATTTATACTTATGTCGGCAGTAGATGAAAGCTCCTCACCAACACTTACTATCTTTATAATTTTTCTGATCTAGCAGGTGTGGAATTATGTCATTGCACTTTTTAGTTGCATTTCTCTGATTGCGATTGGGCACATTTTCATATACTCACGAGGAATTCTTTTCCTTCTCTGTTAAATGAGCATTTTTACCCATTTTTAAATTATTTTTATGTTCCATAATAATTTTTAAGATTTCATTATATTTTAATTACTAGGACATTATCATATTTGTAGAAATTATTTTATCTTAGTTTATGCAAATTTTCACTTCTTATGATCTCTATTGATAACAGTGGTCCTTACTATTGTAAGTGAATTCATCCACTCTTTCCCTTATCTTTAAATAGATAACATCTTTCGCTACCTCCAAGGTCATAAAATTAGTCTCCTGTGTTGTGTTTTAAAAGTTCTATATAGTTTGCCTGCTACAATTAAGTCCGTAATCCACTTAGAATTAGGTTTTGTACATGCTTTGAGATAGAGATCCAACTTTATTTTTTCTGCAGAAATACTTCATTTTCTCAGACTCATTTGTTGAACAATGTATTTATCTATAATGCCTACTCCTTCATAGATCACGTTTCCATGTATGCGTGGGTTTCTTTCCGGACTGACTGTCCTGTTCAGCTGATCTGTTTTTCTATACTTGAACAAATACTACATTCTCTTTATTACTATAACTTCATTTTTTAAATCTTGAGAAGTGATAGTGCAAGGACCCACCCCAGTCTGACCCCAACTCTTGTCCTTCTTCAGGAGAGTCTTGTTACGTCTTGGGCCTGGTTTTCCTTCCTATAAATATTTGGAATTGGTGTGTCAAATTCTGCAAGAGCTCTAGTTGGGATTTTTATAATTTGTCTAAATATTTTAATCAATTTGGAGAGTCTTTCTACTCAAGAATAATATATAACCCTCCATGTACTTAGGTCCTTTTGCATGTCTGCCAATAATATTTTGTAATTTTTCATAGAGGTGCCTGGACATGTTTATTTGGACTTACTCCTAGGTACTTTATATTTTTGTTGCTATTATAGTCAATTTTTTTAAATTACATTTTTTAAACTGTTGTATAGAATACAATGTACTTTTTTTTTTTTTTAAGATTGGCGCCTGAGCTAACAACTGTTGCCAATCTTTTTTTTCTTCTGCTTTTTCTCCCCAAATCCCCCCAGTACACAGTTGTATATTTTAGTTGTGAGTCTTTCTAGTTGTGACATGTGGGACGCCTGCCTCAGCATGGCCTGATGAGCAGTGCCATGTCCGCATCCAGGATCCAAAGCAGCGAAACCCTCGGCTGCTGAAGCGGAGCTCGCGAACTTAACCACTCGGCCACGGGGTCAGCCCCAGAATACCATGTACTTTTTTTTTTATAAATTTTTTTTTTTAAAGATTGGGACCTGAGCAAACAACTGATGCAGGGTCGGTGAGCCGAGGAGTCGAAAGAAAGATTTCTTACACTCTCAAGATCTGGCAGTAGTGCTCTTTTATTTAGAGAATAGAATAGCATGGGGACAGGACCCATGGGCAGTCAGAGCTTCTGCTGCTGCTGCCGCTTCTGCTGCCCCCACTGGCATGGGGACAGGGCCCATGGGCAGGCAGAGCCGCTGCTGCTGCCCCTGCTGGCATGGGGACAGGACCCATGGGCAGGCAGAGCTGGTGCGTGGGGACAGGACCCACGGGCAGTCAGAGCTCCTGCTGCTGCCCCAAGTTGAGGGTTAGGGCTAATTTTATAAGGCATGGGTATGTGATTCATCTCTTTACAAGACAAAGAATATGTAAAAAAGTTAAAATGGTATCAGTGCCCGTTTGGTCTGGCCATTTGGCCGTCCCACAACTTTTAGATAAGAATCAAACCGGATTGAGTAAATGGCAGAAGTCACTGCTTGAATTTTATCCTCGGCTAAGGACAAAGGAGGATTTGTGGGGGGGGGGGGGTCAGTTACATGAGGTTGCCAGACAGTAACCAACTTAAGTTCTTGCCTCTGGCATTGATTAAGAGCTTCTAGAGATAAGACCACCCCCCCTTCTTCCTGGCACAGAGAGGGAGGCATCTTCACAGATAGAGGTTTCCCTTAGAAATGTAAATGTTTCCCAACAAAGGGGCAAACAAATTCCACTCCTTGGAGCCTGAATCTCATCTGTAGTTTTAAAAGTAACCAGCCTAAAATCCTCATCATAAACCGTTTTAAAATTAAGCAGCCTAAAAATCCTCATCACAACTGTTGCCAATCTCCTTTATTTTCTTCTTCTTCTTCTTCTTTTTTTTCTCCCCAAATCCCCCCAGTACATAGTTATATATTTTCATTGTGGGTCCTTCTAGTTGTGGCATGTGGGAAGCCGCCTCAGCATGGCCTGATGAGTGGTGCTGATGCGGGGTCGGTGAGCCGAGGAGTCAAAAGAAAGATGTCTTAGACTCTCAAGATCTGGCAGTAGTGCTCTTTTATTTAGAGAATAGTGTGGAATAGCATGGGGACAGGACCCATGGGCAGTCAGAGCTTCTGCTGCCCCCGCTGGCATGGGGACAGAGCCCATGGGCAGGCAGAGCCACTGCTGCTGCCCCCGCTGGCATGGGCGCGGCATGGGTACAGGACCCATGGGCAGGCAGAGCTGGTGCGTGGGGACAAGACCCACGGGCAGTCAGAGTTCCTGCTGCTGCCCCGAGTTGAGGGTTAGGGCTAAATTTAAGGCATAGGTATGTGAGTTATCTCTTTACAAGACAAAGAATATGTAAAAAAGTTAAAATGGTATCAGTGACCGTTTGGTCTGGCCATTTGGTGGTCCCACAACTTTAGATAAGAATCAAACCGGATTGAGTAAATGGCAGAAGTCACCACTTGAATTTTATCCTCGGCTAAAGACAAAGGAGGATTTGGGGGTGGGGTCAGTTACATGAGGTTGCCAGACAGTAACCAACTTAAGTTCTTGCCTCTGGCATTGATTAAGAGCTTCTAGAGATAAGACCATCCCCCCCTTCTTCCTGGCACAGAGAGGGAGGCATCTTCACAGATAGAGGTTTCCCTTAGAAATGTAAATGTTTCCCAACAAAGGGGCAAACAAATTCCACTCCTTGGAGCCTGAATCTCATCTGTAGTTTTAAAACTAACCAGCCTGAAAATCCTCATCATAAGCCATTTTAAAATTAAGCAGCCTAAAAATCCTCATCAGTGCCATGTCCATGCCCAGGATCCGAACTGGTGAAACCCTGGGCCGCAGAAGCAGAGCGTGCAAACTTAACCGCTCAGCCACGGGGCGGCCCTTACAATGCACTTTTGAATTGTCAATGAAAATAATCCATAACCAATCTATAAATGAAAATTTGGGTGAGTTTATTATGAGCTTAAATCTGAGGATTATGACCCGGGGCCTTTCTTCCCGAAGGGAGAAAGGGCACCAAAGAAGTGGGGTGCACAGACTGGTTATATACCCCCAGAGAGGATGTTTCACATAGGATTGAAATGTCCCTTTTACAGTAGTCGTGAGACTGCTCTGTCGGCACAGCGATTGATGGAAACAGCAGGTAGGTCTGCTGTCTTGGTGGACACAGCAGGGTGGCAGTCTGTTGTCTCCAGCTGAGTGGTCACTGGTGAGCTGGGTGGTCAAAGGTGAGTGCAGCAATCAGTTCCTAGCCTAAGGAAAAATGCTTATCCCTAAGGAAATGCTAATGTGGGGGGAAGTTGCACCTTTATGTCAAGGGCCTTTGTTCTGGCCATGGGAAATGTCTAAGCAGATATGCAATGCGTGCTCAATAGCCACAGTCAGGCCCTTTTGGAAAACAAAAACAAAGTCAGGCTGTATTAGGTTTATACCAAATGGCTTCCTCATATACTCCAATATATCCTATTGCTTGCCATTTTTATTTGTCAGAATGTTGATTTTCATATTCAGTAACCTTGCTGAATTCTTATATTCTGATAATTTACTTATATATTCTCTTGGAATTTTTACAAATCATATCACCTGTGAATAATGATGGTTTTGTTTATTCCTGTCCAATAAATATACCTTTTATTCTTTCATTCTTACTGCCTGGCTAGAACATCAAACACGGTTTCCTAGAAGGGTGATAGCAGGACTCCTTGTCTGATTCCTGGCCTCAAAAGGGAGGCTCTCCCTATTTTGTGTAATACTTGTTACAGGCTACTGATGCGGGGTCGGTGAGCCGAGGAGTCGAAAGAAAGATTTCTTGGACTCTCAAGATCTGGCAGTAGTGCCCTTTTATTTAGGGAATAGTGTAGCATGGGGACAGGACCCATGGGCAGTCAGAGCTTCTGCTGCCACCGCTTCTGCTGCCCCCGCTGGCATGGGGACAGGGCCCATGGGCAGGCAGAGCCGCTGCTGCTGCCCCTGCTGGCATGGGGATAGGACCCATGGGCAGGCAGAGCAGGTGCATGGGGACAGGACCCACGGGCAGTCAGAGCTCCTGCTGCTGCCCCAAGTTGAGGGTTAGGGCTAATTTTATAAGGCATGGGTATGTGATTCATCTCTTTACAAGACAAAGGAAAGAACATGAAAAAAGTTAAAATGGTATCAGTGCAGGTGGGGTCTGGTCTTTGGGTGATCCCATGACTTTTAGACCAGAATCAAAGCGGATTAAGTAAAGGTCAGAAGCCACCACCCTAAATCAGTTACATGGGATTGCCAGACAGCAACCAACTTAAGTTCTTGCCTTCCCCATTAAGAGTTTCTAGGGATAAGGTCATCTCTCCTCTTCTTCCTGGTACAGAGAGGGAGGCACCTTTTACAGATAGAGATTTACCTTACAAATGTAAATGTGTCCCAACAAGGGCAAGTTCCATTCCCCAGAGCTTCCCTCCCTGTCCCAGTTTATCAAAAGCAATCAGCCCAAAACAATCCCGATGCCAAAGAGACATATCTTGGGGTGGCCAATTTCAGGTCCCTACAAGCTCATCCACCCTTCCTTCACAAATGCAAATGTCTCTCAAAAGGGCAAGCAAAATTCCAGTCCTCGGAGCCTGCTTCTCATCTGCAGTTTTAAAAGTAACCAGCCTAAAAATCCTCATCATAAACCGTTTTAAAAGTAAGCAGCCTAAAAATCCTCATCACTACGAGTTGACCTTTACCTGGTTGAGGAAGTTCCCTTCTTTTCCAAACTGGTGATGAATTTTTCTTATGAATCAGTGTTGAAATTTATTCAAAGTTTTTTCTGCTTCCACTTAAAAGTTATGTGTTTTTTCTCTTTTACTATGCTAATATGATGAATAACAGTTATCAATATTTCCATATTAAACTAACCTTGTATTTCTGGAAGTGGCCAACTTGGTCTTGATGAATCATCTTTCATAGACATTAGTGGGTTCTGTATACTGTTTATATAATATTATATAATAATAATAATAAATTATTTATAAGTAGAAATAATTATTAAATAAATTTAATAATTCTGTTTAAACTTTAGTTATTTTAAACTTTAAAATCATTTTAAACTGTCTAATGTTCATAGACATAGGTGGGTTCTGTTTACACTACCGCTGTTTGTGGTCTTGTTCTGTTAGCTTTTGTGTGTGCGCATATTCATGAGTGAGAGTGGCCTGTGGTTTCCTCCCTCATACTATCCTTTTCTAGTTTTTGTGTCAAGACTGTGCTAGATTCATCATGTGAGTAGGAGTAGTCATTCTTTTCTATTCTCTGAGAGATTTTGTATAAGATTGGAAACATATGTTCCTTGAGTATTTGATGTAAACTTGCATAGAAATCCTTGGATCTGGATTTGTTTGTGTGTGTGTGTGTGTGTGTGTGTGTGTGTGTGTGCATGCGTGTGTATGTGAGGCGGAAGGTTTCCTAACTATTAATTCAATTTCTTTGATGGCCATAGGGCTATTTTAGAGTTCTAATTCTTGTAAAATCCATTTTTGTTAGTATTTTTCTAGGAGTTTATCCATGTCTTTGGTTATCAATTTTAGTATCAATTTAATGTCATAAAGTTGTCTATAATATCCTTTTATATTTGTTTAACCTTTGAGGTAGTTGTAGTTATGCCTCTCTTTAACATTTCCTATATTTTTATTTGTGCCTTCCTTCTGTTTTCTTGTTCCTCCTAGAGATATTTCTATTTTATTAATCTTTTCAGAGAACTGGCTTTGTTGAGTTTTTCTCTTGTTGTCCATTTTACCTTAACTCATGTTTTTCATTATTTTCTTCTTTGAGTTTGTTTTTCTAAAAGTTATTAAATTGGCTATTTATCCCAGTAGGCTTGAGGCTTTCTTTTTTTCTAACATATGTGTTAAGGGAATAAATTTTCTTCTAGCATCTGTTGAAGAAAAGTCTTTTTCTTGTTTCCTTCTTCTGCCCAAAGCCCTCCAGTAAGTATTCTATATTCTGGTTGTAGGTCCTTCTGGCTGTGCTATGTGGGATGCCGCCTCAGCATGGAATGATGAGTGGTGCCCATGTCCATGACCAGGATCCAAACGGGCAAAACACTGGGCCACTGAAGTAGAGCACACAAACTTAACCACTCGGCCACGGGGTCAGTCCCCATATGAGTCTTTTAAATTATTATTTGGTTATTGAATTCTAGCCTAATTGTATTGTGATCAGAGAAGTGCTGGAATCTAATTTTTGGCCCAGCATGTAGACAATTTTACAAGTGTCTCATGTGTACCTAAAGAAAATATATTTTCCTATTATTGGGTGAAGCATTCTATTCGTGTCCAGTAGGCCAGGTGTGTTGAGTGCACTGTTCAAATCTTCTGTGTGTTTGACTCACTGTCAACTTGATCTATCCATTAAGGAGGGAGCTGTGCTAAAACTTCCCACCATGATGACAGACATGTCACTTTTCCTTGTAAGTACCTACATTTTGCTTTATATTTTGAAGTTATCTTTTAGGCATATATGATTTTAAAATTATTAAGCCCTTTTGAAGAATTGGAACTTTATTTTTAGTGGCCTTTTTTCTTACTTATAATGCTTTTTATTTTTTGCCTTATGTTCTGTTTTGTCATATGGTAATATATTCATGTGTCTTTATCCTTTGATTTTCAATTTTTCTATAAACTTATATTTTAGGTGTTTCATTTGTAAATGATGTAAAACTGGATTTGCTGTGTTTTCTAGTATGACAGTCTTTGTCCCTGAATTAGGCAGTTTAGTGCATTTATCTTTAGTGATTACCTATGTATTTAAATTTATATCTATGGTAGAAATAAATGTCCTTTCTATTTACCTTCTTAAAACTCTTTACATCTTTAGAATGTTTTAATTCTAATCATGACTTAGTTAATATTTTCTTTCTTGTCAGTTCTTTTCTCCTTTATTCCTTATTCAATTTTTCTTCATACTTGTTTAGAAATTATAAACTCTATGTCTGTCTAACATGACACTCCAGTAATTTCAACATATATAAAGTCTAAATTTAATCAATACGTTTATTCTTCTCTCAAACAATACAAGAATCTTTAGAATAGTTTAATTCTGATTATATCTCTCTCAACTTATATCCCATTGTATCCAGTATATTGTTTTTTTATTTTTATTTTTTTTAAAGACTTTATTTTTCCTTTTTCTCCCCAAAGCCCCCGGTACATAGTTCTATATTTTTTTTAGTTGTGAGTTCTTCTAGTTGTGGCGTGTGGGATGCTGCCTCAGCATGGCTTGATGAGCTGTGCCATGTCTGTGCCCAGGCTCCAAACCGGTGAAACCCTGGGCTGACGAAATGGAGTTTGAGAACTTAACCACTCAGCCATGGGGCTGGCTTTATTATGGGGCTTTATTAGTTTATTTTTACCCTTTCAAATTTGACATTGTTATCAGCATATTATACATTTATAGAAGCATTCCTCTTTTGTCTCCGTCCTATCTGGGTTTACTTTCTTCCGCATGAAGTACATCACTTAGAATTTTGTTTAGTGACGTCATCTGTCAATGGTAAATACTCAGATTTTGTTTGTCATAAAATGTCTTTAATTTTATTCTAAAAAGAGTTTTTCTGGGTAAATCTAGTTTGGCAGTTATTTTTTCTCAGGTTATGAAGAAATTGTTCCACTATATGTTTGTTCGATATTGTCAACCATCAGGATAATTACATTTCCTTTGTAGGTGATCTGTTCTTTTTTTTCTGTCTGCTTTGAAATATTCCACATTTGCTAAATATTTGCTAAATTGCTATGATTTGTGAGGTTATAGTACTTTGATTTGTGGTTGGGATTGACAATTATATATACCTATAGAATCATCACTAAAGCCACTTAGAGAATGTTTCAATCACCTCCAAAAGTTTTCTTGTGCACTTTTACAGACAGTCCCTCACCCAGAGGCAGCCTTCTTTCTGATTTAATCATCTGAGCTTAGTTTTCCATTTTTGAGTTTTATATAAATGTAGTTATAATGTATACACTCTTTTGTATCTGGCCTTTTATCCTCAATATAAGACTTTTTAGACAAACTCACGTTGTTGTATGTTTCAATGGTTTGTTCTTTTTTATTTTTAAGTAGTATAATTATACCTCAATTTGATCATCCATTTTTCTTTTGTTGCACATTTGAGTTGTTCCAGTTTGGGGCCTTTATGAATAAAGCTGCTATGTAAATTTTTGTACAAGTCTTTCTGCAGACGTAGATTTTCATTTCTTTTTTGTAAATATCTGGGGTACAATTTCTGGATTAGGGGATTGGCAAGTATCAAACTTTGTAAGAAAAAGCCAAATCATTTTCCAAAGCAATTATTTACTGCAATTTATGAGCATTCCAGTTGCTCCATATTTTTGCCAATATTTAGTATTGTCATGATAGTAAGAATTAAATGCTATGTCATTGTGGTTAAAATTGGGATTCCTTCATGACTAATGATGTTGGGTATCTTCTCATGAGCTTGTTGGCCACTCCTATATGGTTTTTTGTAAAGTATATGTTCAAGTCTTTTATCTAGTTTTTAATTGAGTTGTTTGTCTTTTTACTAATGATGTGTAGTATTTCTTTATACAAATTCTACGTCAAATATATGTGTTGTGCATATTGTCTTCCAGTGTATGGCATGCCTTTTCATTTGCTTAATAGTGTCTTTTGATAAACAGAAATTTTAATTTTCGATTAAGTTCTATTTATGTATTTTCACTTTTACAGTAAGTACTTTTTGAGTCTTATCTAATAAACCTTTGTCTACTCCAGAGATACAAAGATACTCTCCTAAGTTTCCTTCTAGAAGCTTTGTCATTTTAGCTTGTCCACTTAGATCTATGATCCACCTGACTTTATTTTTTTGTGTATGGTATGAGAATGGGTCAAAAGTTTCATTTTTTTCTCTTATGTTTATATGGCACTTTTTACAGCATTCTTTGTTGAAAGACTTTTCTTTTCCCATTGATTAGCTCTGTTACCTTGTAAAGAGTCAACTAATGTTGCAAGGTCAATTGTCTATATCTGGGTCTATGTCTGGATTTTGTTCTATTTTGTTGTTCTATTTGTCCCTCATTAATGCCAATACCACACTCTCTTGATTATTCCAGATGGTTATTATGTTTTAAAAACAGACACTATAAGTCTTCTAGCTTTGTTCTACTTGTTAACGATTACTTTGGCTGTTCTATGTCCTTTCCATTTCTCTTTAAATTTTTTTTTCTTCTAAAGATTGGCACCTGAGCTAACAACTGTTGCCAATCTTATTTTTTCTGCTTTATCTCCCCAAATCCCCCCAGTACATAGTTGTATATCTTAGTTGCAGGTCCTTCTAGTTGTGGTATGTGAGATGCCACCTCAACATGGCCTGACAAACGGTGCCATGTCCACGTCCAGGATCTGAACCAGCAAAACCCTGAGCCACCGCAGCGGAGCATGCGAACTTAACCACTCGGCCATGGGGCCGGCCTCTCTATTTAAATTTTAATATCAGCTTATTTCTACTAAAAGAATGCTGAGATTTTGATTGACATAACATTGAATTTATAGATCAAATTGGAGAAAACTGACATAACAACAATATTGAGTCTTTTAATTCATGAACATGGTATATCTGTTTACTTAGGTCTATTTTGGTTTATTTCTTCAAAGTTTTATAGCTTTCAGTTTAGAGGTCTTATACATATTTTGTTGAATTTATTTTAAAGTATTTATGTTTTTCATGCTATTGTAAATGGTGTTGCAAACTTTAGTTAGCAAACATCTTTACTTTCTTTTTGTAAAATACAATTTCTTTAACTCCAAATATTCCCTTTCTTGCTTTGGCTTATTCTTCTCTATTTTGTTTCTATCTAGTTGTTACTTTATCCTCCAAGTTAGACATTTTTTTCTGTCAATTTTTATTTAGATTTATTCACAGGTCTACCATTTTCTTTCTGAACAATGCTTCTGGTATCTCAGACATTCTTTCTCACGTTACTTTCTCTTTCTGAAGTATATCCTTTAAGAGTTCATTAAGGGAGTATTTTTTAGGGATAAATTTTCACAGTATTTGTGCCTCTGAAAATGTCTTTATTTTATCTTCATTCTTGAAAAATAGTTTCTCTGGGAATACAAGTCTAGGTTGGTTTATATTTTCTCCCAAGGCTTACAATTATTTTCAATTGTCCTCTGGCTTCTACTATTGCACTTGAGAACTCTGCTGTCTGATGGTTTATCTTTTCAGGTAATCTGTATTTTCTCTGTGGCTGTTTTAAGAACTTATCCTTGCCTGTGCTGTTTCACTATTGTAGGTTTCTTTTTATTTATCTTACTTATGATTTCTGGCAGTTCTTGAATCTGAAGATTAGTGTCTCTCATCAATTCTGAAAAATTGAGTCATTATCTTTTCAAGTATTTGTTCTCTCTCATTGCTTCTCTTCTGTCTTTTTAGATTTTCATAATAGAAATGTATGTCACATTTTTCATTCTATCCTTCCTGACTCTTCAGGTCTTTTTATATTTTCCATCATTTTGTCTCCCATGATTTACTCTAGACTATTTTTTCATATATTTCTTTCAGTTCACTAATTCATCATCTGTTTCTAAAATTTTTAATGACTAAAATCCTACAATCTAGAGGGAACTACCATAGTATACTATTCTGCCATTTCTTCATCATTGCATCCAGAATTGGATCTTTGTTGGGCCCAGGGCAAAATGAAAATGTGAGTCCTCTTGTTCAAAAGGCAGGGGGAAAATACTGTTAAAAGTATTATATATAAAGTTTTCCCTTTCTTCCATGGTCATTCTCTACCTGTCATTGTGTTTTTTATGTGTCATGCTCTCATGGATGTGAGAATACTTTTGAGCCAAGTACAGACCCTCATAGTCTCCTGGTGATTCAGCATGTGTGCAGCCCACCAGCTGTCGTTTCCCTTCTCAATAGCCATTGAACTGACACATCTTGCCCCAGCCAAGCCTAGAGTCTGAAATCGTCAAGCCACGTATTTTCCATAGAGTGAGCCTACCACATCAAGTCATGGCAGATGGGCAACTCCCAAGGGTATTGCACTTCTGCACTGGGACACACCAGGTACTTGGGTTGGAAGTGAGCAAGAGCCCTACCCCTGCCAAGATGGGGCCTCCATCTGCCACACCACGATACTGCTAGCTATGGGTGGGACAGTTGCTGCCATGCCTGACTCCAACATGCCACAGGACTCATACACCCTACACTGACTACTTTCCCACACCTGAGCCCAGGGCCTCACCCAGGTCACATGTAAGGAAGATCATAGAGTATTTGTTTTTCTCCATTGGACTTATTTCACTTAGCACAATATCTTCAAGGTCCACGCAAAAAAGTAAAAGTATGTATGTATCACATTTTCTTCATCCACTCTTCTGTTGAAGGTCACTTAGGTTGTTTCCATATGTTGGCTATTGTGAATAATGTTACAATGAGCATAGGGGTGCAGATCACACAGAAGTAGGATTACTGGATCATGTGGTAGTTGTATTGTTAATTTTTTGAGGAACCTCCATACTATTTTCCATAGTGGCTGCACCAATTTACATTCCCACCAACGGCGCACAAGTGTTCCCTTTCCTCCACAGCCTTGCCAACATATGTTATTTCTTGTCTTTTTGATGATAGCCATTCTGACAGATGTGAGGTGATATCTCATTGTGGGTTTGATTTGCATTTCCCTGGTGATAAGTGATGTTGAGCACCTTTTCACATCCCTGTTGGCCATTTGTATATCTCCCATGGAAACATGTGCCTTTAGGCGCTTTGCCCATTTTTTTAATCAGATTGGCAGGGATTTTCTTTGCTTTGTTTTGTTTTGTTTGCTGTTGAGTTGTAGGAATTCCTTATATATTTTGGATATTAACCCCATATCCGGTATATGGTTTCCAAAATAATTTCTCCTATTCCATAGGTTACTTTTTCATCTTGTTCATTGCTTCTTTTGCTGTGCAGAAGCTTTTTAGTTTGATATAGTCCCACTTGTTGATTTTTGCTTTTGTTACTTGTGCTTTAGGTGTCATATTCAAAAACTCAGTGCCAAGACTGATGTCGAGGAGCTTTCTCACCTATGTTTTCTTCTAGGAGTTTACAGTTTCAGATCTCACATTTAAGTCTTTAGTTCATTTCAAGTTAATTCCTTCAGTGAGGTAAGATAGGGTTCCAGTTTCATTCTTTTTCATATGGATATCCAGTTTTCCCAACACCATTTATCGAAGAGACTATTCTTTCCCCATTTCTTGGCCCTCTTGACAAATATAAGGTGACTGTATATGCTTGAGTTTATTTCTGGGCTCTCGATTCTCTTACATTGGTCTGTGTATCTATGTTATGCCAGTAGCATACTGTTTTGATTACTATAGCTTTGTAATATAGTTTGGAATAAGGAAGCATGATGCCTCTGGCTTTATTCTTTCTCAAGACTACTTTGACTATTTGGGGTCTTTTGTGATTCCATGCACATTTTAGAATTTTTTCTCCTCTTTCTGTGAAAAATGCTATTGGAAATTTGATAAGGATTGCAGTGAATCTATAGAAGCAGCTTATAGAAGGTTTTGGGTAGTGTGAACCCTTTAACAATATTGATTCTTCTGATCCATTAACATGAGTTGGATATCTTTCCATTTATTTGGGTCTTCTTCACATTCTTTCTTCAGTGTCTTATGAGTTTTGGTGTTCAGATCTTTCACTTCCTTGGTTAAATTTATTCCTAATTATTTCATTGTTTTTGATACTATTGTAAATGGGATTATTTCTTTTTCTGCTTGTTTATTGTTTGTGTATAGAAACACAACTGATTTCTGTATGTTGATTTTGTATCCTTCCACTTACTGAATTTTTTGATTAGTCCTAACTATTTTTTGGTGGAGTCTTTAGGATTTTCTATATACAAAATCATGTCATCAGAGAACAGAGACAATTTTACTTCTTCTTTTTCAATTTGGATGCTTTTTCTTCCCTGATTGCTTTAGTTAGGACTTTTTGTACTATGTTAAATAGGAGTGGTGAGAGTGGGCACCCTTCTCTTGTTCTTGATCTTAGAGGAAAAACTTTCACCATTTAGTATGATGTTAACTGTGGGCTTGTCATATATTGCCTGTATTATGTTAAGGTATGTTCTTTCTACAGCAAATTTTTGGAGAGTTTTTATCAAGAAAGGATGTTGTATTTTGTCAGATGCTTTTTCTGCATGTATTGAGATGATCATATGATATTTGCCTTTCATTCTATTAATGTGGTGTATTCACATTTATTTATTTGCCTATGTTAAATCATCCTTGCATCCTGGGATAAATCCCACTTGATCATCATGTATGATCTTTTCACTGTGCTGTTGAATTCAGTTTGTTAGTGTCGTGTTGAGAATTTTTGCATCTTTATTCATTGGAGATATTGGCCTGTAGTTTTCTTTTCTTGTGGTGTCCTTCTCTGCTTTGGTATCAGGGTAATGCTGTCCCTGTAAAATGAGTTTGGGAGTGTTCCCTCCTCTTCAGTTTTTTGGAAGAGATTGAGAAGGATTGGTATTAATTCTTCTTGAAATCTTTGGTAGAATTCACCAATGAAACCATCTAGTCCTGGGCTTTTCTTTGATGGGAAATTTTTACTTACTGGTCTAATATCCTGACTTGTTATTGGTCTGTCAGATATTCTATTTCCTCATGATTTAGTCTTGGTACATTGTATATTTTTAGGAATGTATTCATTTCTTCTAGGTTGTCAAAAATGTTGGCCTATAATTGTTCATAGTAGTCTCTTATGATCATTTGTATTTCTGTAGAATTGTTAGTAATGTCTCCAGTTTCATTTCTGATTTTAGTAGTTTGAGTCTTCTGTCTTTTTTTCTTAGTCTAGCTAAAGGTTTGTCAATTTTGTTTATCTTTTCAAAAAACCAATTCTTAGTTTCATTGATCTTTTCTATTCTTTTTCTGGTCTCTTTTTCACTTATTTCTGTTCTGATCTTTGTTATTTCCTTTCTTCTGCTAACTTTGGGCCTAGTTTCTTCTTCTCTTTCTAGTTCCTTGAGGGGTAAAGTTAAGTTGTTTATTTGAGGTTTTTCTTAGATGGGCATTTATCACTACAAACTTCCTTCCTTGAACTGTTTTTGCTACATCTCGTAAGTTTTGTTATATTGTGCTTCTTTTTTCATTTTTTGCAAGATATTTTTTGATTTTCCTTTTAATTTTATCTTTCACCCAATGGTTGTTCAGAAGTGTGTCATTAGTTTCCACATATTTGTGAATTGTCCAGTTTTTTTTCATTTTATTGAGGTCATAATACTTTATAACATTATAAAATTTCAGTTGTACATTATTATTTGTCAGTCACCATATAAATATGCCCCTTTACCCCTTATGCCCACTGCCCAACCCCCTTCATCTCTGGTAACCACTAGTCTATTCTCTTTTTCCGTGTGTTAGTTTATCGTCCATATATGAATGAAATTGTACAGTGTTTGTCTTTCACTGTCTCGCTCATTTCACTTTATATAATACCCTTAAGGTCCATCCATGTTGTTATGAATGGGATGATTTTGTCTATTTTATGGCTGAGTAGTATTCCATTTTATATATATATCACATCTTCTTTATCCAGTCATCGGTTGGTGGGCACTTGGGTTGCTTCCACGTCTTGGCTATTGTGAACAATGCTGAAATAAACATAGGGGTGCATAAGTCTTTTTGAATTGTTGATTTCAAGTTCTTTGGAAAATTCTCCAGTAGAAGGATAGCTGGGTCATATGGTATTTCTATTTTTAACTTTTTTTTTTTTAAAAGATTTTATTTTTCCTTTTTCTCCCCAAAGCCCCCCGGTACATAGTTGTATATTCTTCGTTGTGGGTCCTTCTAGTTGTGGCATGCGGGACGCTGCCTCAGCGTGGTTTGATGAGCAGTGCCATGTCCGCACCCAGGATTCGAACCAACGAAACACTGGGCCGCCTGCAGCAGAGCGCGCGAACTTAACCACTCGGCCAAGGGGCCAGCCCCAGTCTATTTTTAACTTTCTGAGAAATCTCCATACTGTTTTCTATAGTGGCAGCACCAGTTTGCATTCCCACCAGCAGTGTATAAGGGTTCCCTTTTCTCCACATACTCTCCAACACTTGTTATTTTTTGTCTTCATGATTATAGCCATTCTAACAGGTTAAGGTAATACCTTAGTGTAGTTTTGATTTGCATTGCCCTGATTATTAGTGATGCTGAACATCTTTTCATGTGCCTTTTGGAGATCTGTATATCTTCTTTGGAAATATGTCCATTCATATCCTCTGCCCATTTTTTGATCAGGTTGTTTGTTTTTTTTGCTGTCCAGTTGTGAGAGTTCTTTATATATTTTGGAGATTAGCCCCTTGTCGGATATATGATTTAAAATATTTTCTCCCAATTGGTGGGTTGTCTTTTTGTTTTGTTCTTGGTTTCCTTTGCCTTGCAGAAGCTTGTTAGTCTGATGAAGTCATACTTGTTTCTTTTTTCTTTTGTTTCCCTTGTCCAAGTAGACATGGTATTTGAAAAGATCCTTCTAAGAGCGATGTCAAAAGTGTATTGCCTATATTTTCTTCTAGGAGTTGCAGGGTTTCAGGTCTTACCTTCAAGTCTTTAATCCATTTTGAGTTAATTTTTGTGTATGGAAAGATAATGATCTACTTTCATTCTTTTGCATGTGGCTGTCCAGTTTTCCCAACACCATTTATTGAAGAGACTTTCCTTTCTCCATTGTATGTTCTTGGCACCTTTGTTGAAGATTAGCTGTCCATAGATTTGTGGTTTTATTTCTGGGCTTTCAGTTCTGTTCAGTTGATCTGTGTGTCTGTTTTTGTACCAGGACCATGTTGTTTTGGTCACTATAGTTTTGTAGTATATTTTGAAGTCAGGGTTTGTGATGCCTCCACCTTTGTTCTTTTATCTCAGGATTGCTGTAGCTATTTGGAGTCTTTTGTTTCCCCATGTGAATTTTAGGATACTTTGTTCTATTTCCATGAATAATGTCATTGGGATTCTGATTGGGATTGCATTGAATCTGTAGATTGCTTTGGGGTCTTCTCTATATAAAATCATATCATCTACAAAAGTGAGAGTTTCACTTCTTCATTGCCTGTTTGGATTCCTTTTATTTCTTTTTGTTGCCTAATTGCTCTGGCCAAAATCTCCAGTACGATGTTGAATAAGAGTGGTAAAAGTGGGCACCCTTGTCTTGTTCCTGTTCTCAGAGGGACGACTTTCAGTTTTTCCCCGTTGAGTATGACGTTGGCTGTGGGTTTGTCAAATATGACCTTTATTAGGTTGAGGTACTTTCCTTCTATACCCACTGTATTGAGAGTTTTTATCATAAATGGATGTGGGATCTTGTCAAATGGTTTCTCTGCATCTATTGAGATGATCATGTGCTTTTTATTCCTTATTTTGTTAACATGGTGAATCACATTGATTGATTTGCAGATTTTGAACCATCCCTGTGTCCCTGGTATAAATCCCACTTGATCAAGGTGTACGATCCTTTTAATGTTTTGCTGTATTCAGTTTGCCAATATTTTGTTGAGGATTTTTGCATCTATTTTCATCGATGATATTGCCTGTAATTTTCCTTCTTTGTGTTGTCTTTGTCTGGCTTTAGGATCAGGGTGATGTTGGCCTTGTAAAACGTGTTAGGAAGTATTCTGTTGTCTTCAAATTTTTGGAATAGTTTGAGAAAGATAGGTATTAAATCTTCTTTGAATGTTTGGTAGAATTCTCCAGAGAAGCCATCTGGTCCTAGACTTTTATTTTTTGGGAGGTTTTTGATTACTATTTCTATTTCTTTACTTGTGATTGGTCTATTCAGATTCTCTATTTCTTCCTGATTCAGTTTGGGTAGGTTGTATGAGTCTAGGAATTTATCCGTTTCTTCTAGGTTGTTCAATTTGTTGGCATATAGTTTTTCATAGTATTCTCTTATGATCATGTCAAATTTTTAAAGAGGATTAGTCATGCAACTTTGGCCATCTGAGCTTGTACTATTGTTAGGTAAGCAAGCAGATTCAAGCCTCTCAGCCTTCTGTGATGACACATGAGAATCAATAATTATATTTAATTATAGACATTTGTATCTTGTTTACATTTAGCATTTAATCATTTGTGTATCTGTAATGGAATATAAAGAGAATATTCAAAGATTTAGAAACATGCATATTGAAAGTAGAATATTCAGATTAATATCTAGCATGCTGTTTACTAAACTACAATTCCTCTTTTTCCCAACAGAAATTTTGTTCACAATTTAACCCAGGTAAAATATTTTTTTAAAATTTTGTATATCCCTTATATATTGCTACTATATTATTTCCCTCTTATCTATGTTTACCAGAGGAACAATTTCCCAAAGTAAATTTTCAACAAAATTTGCTCAGAGCACTGATACTTAAGGAATGATTTGAGGACTCCACAGACCATTTCTGGAGGTCCATGAGGTCTTCCCTTTCAACCACATACCTGTGTGAGGATAGATTTTCCCCAGATACTTCCACCAAAACCACATATGTCAACAGCTTGAATGCAGGAGCACAATGGTAATCCAACTGTCTTCCGTTAAGCCAGATATTAAAGAGATCTTGTAATGTAAAATGTAAAACAACCATTGTCACTAATTTTTTTTGTTTTGGAAAAGCTATTTTTTCAAAAAAAAATGTTAGATATGTTAATATGTGATGATTTATCATAGTTTTAAAAATAAATTTATAAATATCTTTAAATGTTACCAGTTTAAATTTGTTTTATGGTAAATATTGGTAGATCTAATAAACATAAAACAAAAGCTCTGTGGGATTATCAGTAATTTTTAAGACTATGAAGTGGTCATGAGATCAAAACCTTTTAACATTAGGATCAGAGAATGATTAGAAGTATGATAGATACGTTCAAAATTCTAAAAATTGAAATAAAGTGATAATATTTGGAAATTAAAGTTCTATAACTATTTTAATTTTCTCAAAGCAGTGATTTACTGGAAAAAAGAGGTGGTAAAAAAAGATAATAATAATAATAAATAAACTTCCAGTATTGGATCAAGATGGTTGAATGAGCCCATGTGTCCATATGTACTCCTATCCCAAATCCAACTGACATTATAGAATTATTTATTAAGGCTATAATTATAGCAGCACAAAAAAACAATGAAGAGTATTATCAGTGGATAAGGAAGTTTAATATAGAAAGTAGAGGGAATATTCTAGAAGTAGAATACATATTACAGACCCAAGTAATCAGAGTAACCTCCGTCTCACTCAAAACACATAGAAATGCCTTTAGAAAATATACATGTGTATATAATGCTAGTACAGAGTTTTACATGAATATAGACGTCTCTGTGTATAAACTTTAAAAGCAACTAAAGGAATTTCCTGGATGTCAGCAATAATAGAACTAAAATCCAGAGTATAAGATTGAATTATGAACTAAGGGTAGTCGACAGAATATAATCGCTAGTAGACAAGGGGTTTTAATATGTGTGAGGGGATAGAAAATGAAGCCTCCAATCTGTGGGAGAGGGAGGAGCTGAAACTAACCTCCCTACATGAAGCTAGAATTTATCAAAGGTCTGTAAAATAGGAACTCATAAAGCCCCACTCACTGGCTTAGAGTCATTGTAAAGAAATGATACATGTTTTTGGGGCTTTAAATGGACAGGGAGTTACCTACACAAAATCTCAGGTGAATGTCCAAGTTTAACAGCCCAAGAGGTTGGAGACCTACAGCTAGGTAATAAACACAAAAAGGCAAGCAGTGAAACACCTAAGGCCCAGCAGAGGTGATTGAAAACCCATTTCCGTAACCAAGACTGTACAGGATTCTCACAGAAAACAAACCCTCTGAAAATAATCATAAAATAAGTGATATAACCACAAAAAACACAACTGCCTGGAATAGACACACTCATGAAAATGGAGAAAATTTATATGATTCAAAACTAAAGGTAATGGGGCTGGCGCGCATGGCCAAGTGGTTAAGTTCGTGCACTCTGCTTCAGCAGCCCAGGGTTTTGCCAGTTCGGATCATGTGCACAGACCTAGCACTGCTTGGCAGGCCATGCTGAGGGAGTGTCCCACATGGCAGAGCCAGAAAGACCTACAGTTAGCATATACAACTATGTACTGGGGGACTTTGGGGAGAAGAAAAAAAATTGGCAACAGATGTTAGCACAGGGCCAATCATTAAAATAAAAAAAAAAAAACCTAAAAGTAAGACCATCTGAAAGATTATTAAATTCATATTTGAAATAGTCAAATAGATAAAAGAAAGAATAGAAACCAACATACCAGGAATTATTCACAATTACACATTTGGAAATTTTAAAACATCCTATTAAAATGTCTTGAAATGAAAAAGTAGGCATCTAAAAATTAAAGTTCAATAACAGGTTAAATAGAAGAATAGATACAATTGAGAAAATGGCAGAATTAGTCATTTGGAATGTGAATCATGCAGGATGCAACACATAAAAGTGAAAAGATGGAAAATATCCAAAGAGAAGTTAAGAGACATAGAAGATGGACTGAGACAGCTTATCATACACATAATAGGAGTTCCAAAAGGGGGAAGAAAAGGAATTGGAGATAATACTGAAAGGGTATAATTATGAAGACTCTTTCACAACTGAAGACATGAGTTCTCAGATTGAAAAACTAAAGTACAGGATGCAGTAAATAATGGTGAGAAAGTAAACTATATAATATGCTAATAAATCTAAATAAGTATTCACAATCAAAATACTTCAATAATGACTAATGTTTTTTCTTAAACAAAGTGAAGTTAAAATATTAGCCAACAAAGAATGGAAAATAAAGGGAGATTTGCTTTTGAAATTGTCTAAGATCCTTATAAATATTCAAGATAAGATACTGATTAACTTTAGCCTACATTAAAAATGCATGTAAAAATTTAAGGCTGTCCATTAAAGTAATAGAAATAAATGCATAGTTTCTAAAAAGTAGACTTCTGGAAGAACAATTTTTAAAATGCTAGCAACTTAATAGGAGGCAATAAGAAGAAAAATGAAATAAAGAGAAATTAAAACATAGAATATAGGAACACAAAAATAAGATTAAGAAATCACTTAAATTAGATCAGTAATGAAAATGTGATTGGATTAAATTCACCTATTAAATGACAAAAACTCCAGAAATCTGACTTTTATAAAAGTTGCCTAGTTAAAACAAAGAGTAACACAAAATTTGGAAAGAAAGGATGCAAACAGGTTAACACCATCAAAAGGAAACTAGAGTGATGATATGAATATAAACTAAAAGATATGTGAAACCCAAAAGATATTAACAGATATAAAGAGAGAAATTACTTCATAATAAAGGAAAAATCTACAAAGAAGATAAACAAATTATGATATCATATATACCTAATAATATAGCCTCATCCAATCCTAAAGAAGATAGAAAATTCCCCCAATTCATTTCCTGAATCCAACACTACCTTAATACCAAAAGTAGGCAAAGAAAAAGAAAGAAAGGAAGGAAGGGAGGGAGGAAAGGAAGAAGACGTAAACCAATATACTTGTATATATAAGTGCAAAAATTCTACATAAAATATTAGCAAATGGAATCCAGCAATATGCTAAAAGAACAAACTGAAAAGGGCCAGTATCTTCCAGGAATGCAACACTGGTTCACTATTAGGAAAACTGACAACAATATCCATTACATCAACACATGAAAGAAAAAAATAAATGATCATATCTGTAAGTTTAAAAATTCAACAACCATTCCTAATGAAAACACTAAGTAAAATAAGTTTAGAAGGGAACCACTTAATTCTAATAAAAAATTTACTTCCCAAGTAACTAAAAATCATTATTATAAATTGTGAAATACTTCTAATTCAATTAAAATCAGGAACTGGACAGATATACCTAATATCACCATTATTATTTAATTTAGGCTTGAATATAACAGTGTAAATAATAAGACAGGAAAAAGAAATGTACAATATTGTAAATTTATAATAGCAATAAAGACTATAAAACACTTAAGAATAAGCTTAACAAGAAAGCTGTATCAAGAGCTACTTTCGGAATTTTGAATGACTTAAAAAAATCTAGCTTTTTAAGTTTTTAATTGGAATCCAGAGTCCAATTTTTGATTGAAAAAATATCTTAACGTTAATATGGAATAATATAGTATAATAAGCTATCCTCCTGGAAGAAAATGAAAGTAGAATCCTCTTTCATACTGTATACAAAAATAAATAAATTTCAATTGGCATGTAAGACTTAAATGCAAAATAAAAAATTGTGGGGTGGAGGGGAGAGTCTTGAAGCTGTTCCATATAGACTCAAGGGAAATCTTATTCAATATTGGAAACTATAAATAAAAAGATAGTCAAGGGACTGGCCCAGTGACAAGTTTTCAGGCTCTGTTTTGATGGCCCAGGGCTTGCAGGTTCAGATCCCAGGTGAGGACCTCTGCACCACTCATCAAGCCATGCTGTGGTGGTGTCCCACATACAAAGTAGAGGAAGACAGGCACAGAGGTTAGCTCAGGGACCATCTTCCTCACACACACACACAGAAGAAGATAGTCATAATTGAAAATGTGAGAATTAAAAACTTTCATATCCCAAAAGTACCATAAACAAAGTTAGTTTAGACAAGAAATAGTTACGAAAAAATTTTACATAAATTTTACACTAAACAGCTAATATCCCTGGTGTTCAGAGATGGTTTGGATGTAAGTTGGTATAGCCATTTTGAGAAATGATTCTGCATTATCTTACACATAGTCTGCACCACAGCAATTCCAGTCCTAAGTATATACTCAAGAAAACTTCTTGCACTCATTCATCAAGACATTTTCAAAAATGTTCATAATAGATCTGCTCATAAAATCTATCCCTCTCAAACAGAATGAACCCAAATACCCATTAATAGGAGGAGGGAGAAATTGTGGTATATTCACATGATGGAATTTTAAATAGTAATGAAAATGAATGAGATAAGTTATGGGCAATAACTAGAATAAATCCTAGTTACATAATGTTGAAAGACAAAAATCAGGTCCTAGGGGGCTGTGTATGGGATGATCAAGTTAAAAAATAGCCAAAAACTAAACCCTATATTAATCAAAAACACAGAATTCAGAAAAGTGAGTAGCTCTGGGCAGAAACAGGGAACCAGAAAGAGGAGGAATACTCAGGTAAAGATATTTGTAAGGTTCTAGTTCTTGAGTAGGGTGGTGAGGTCCTGGTTTTCATTTTACTAATTTAAAATTTAAATAATTACATAAAAGAGGGTCGTGCCAATAATGACAGTGTGACATGAGCTAAGGATTGTGGTTATTCTGATTCTGAATCTGTGTGCCTGAAGTCCAAGCAAAACAAAGAACTCTCACAAAGGAGAAGAAAATGGCACGTGTCAATTGAAAAATGTGAAAACGCCATGCACACAAAAGCAAATCTAACAAACATGAAAAGATGCTGAAATTCACTTAACCTCAGGAAAATTCAAATTAACAATGAAATGTCCACTCATCATGCTGATAAAACTCAAACAAGAGAAAATAGCTATTGCTAGAGGGGATCTGGGCAAAAGGGTACATTTCAAACTGTGCCGGTGAAAAATGTGAAGTTACAGCCTGATCAAATTTTTGGAGAGTAATCTGGCAACATCTATTAAAATTAAACATATATGTATACTCTTGGATCAACAATACCACTCCTCGGAATCTACTCCACAGAAGTGAAACCTCCAGTACATAAGGCCATATGAAAAAGGATCTGTAATATGCAGCATTGTAATAGTGGTAAAAAAAAAAAAACCACAAAACAAAACTAGATCTGTAGTAAATCTCCATCATTAGAGAAACTGATCTGTAAATTACAGTATAACCACATCATAGAATATTCAGACATTATAAGAGTTGACACTGGGAATTTCAATGGTGTATACTTGAGTGATAAAAGGAGGATGTGGAAAATGTGTATAATATGATCCAATTTATAAAAAACTCTTAAAACACGTGTACAGACATCAGCATCATGGTGGAGTGAGCTTTCCCAGTAATCGTTCCCCTACAACATACAACAATAAAGACACTCATACTCCAACAGAGGCCATCCAAACACAGCACAAAAGACATCGGGGAGATCCACGCAGCCATACGACAGAGGGCGGAGAGGCTGGAGCCCCCCTCAGAGGGGGTGGAATGGGATGAGAGAAAACTTCATTCCCTCCCCTAAAGACTGTGATCCGTGACTGTGGGCGGCCTCCGAGAGGGAAGGAAGAGGAAGGGGACATTCCTTCATGGGGACATCAAGGATCCCTAAGGGCCCTTGCAGCCTAGAGGGAAGCCCTCTACTGGGGCAAAAGCTTTCACGGGGGTGACCTCATCAAGCCAACACCCCAGGGTAGCAGACAGTGAGACCAGAATGAGGAAACCCCGAGAGCATGCAGAAGAAAGTGCCCTACCCCTACTCACTCAGTGCCAGCTCCAGCCCCTGGGATCTTAGCTGAAGGCAGGGGGCTCAGAATATGCAGTTCTTGACCCCCACCCAGTGGCGATAAGCAGTTACTGTGACCAAATAACACCAGGATGCAAAAAAACAGAGCCACTCCCTCTAGGAATATCAAACATTATATTATATCTCCACACAAGCGAGAAAATGACAAGTACCCAAAAATCAGTCCTGAGGACACAGAAATATGTAATCTAAATGACAAAGAATTCGAAACAGCTATCATCAAAAAACTCAACGAGTTAAAAGAAAATGTAGAGAAACAATTCAACAAGTTCAGGAGCTGCTTCACAAAAGAGATTGAAACTATAAGGAAGAATCAATCTGAAATATTAGAGATGAAAGACACAATGGAAAATATAAAAAAATATGGATTCCCTGAACACTCGACTGGACTTCATAAAGGAGTGTATCAGCATAATTGAAGATTGAAATGCTCCAGATAGAGGAAGAGAGAGAAGTAAGGCTAAAAAGAAATGAAGAACATCCCCAAGAAATATCTGACTCAATTAGGAAATGGAACATAAGAATTATAGCTATTCAAGAAGGAGAAGAGAAGGAGAATGGAGCAGACAACTTGTTCAAAGAAATAATAGCAGAGACCTTCCCAAACCTAGGGAAGGAGATGGAAATCCATGTGGAAGACGCTGCCAGATCTCTTAAATATGTCAATGTAAAAAGACCTATGGCAAGGCATATAGTAGTGAAACTGGCAAAAGTCAAAGAAAGAATACTAAAAGCAGCACGGCAGAAGAAAATAACCTACAAAGGAACCCCTATCAGGCTAGGAGAGACTGGAATGACATATTCAAAACTGTCAGCCAAGAATACTCTATCCAACGAAAATATCCTTCAGATATGATGGGGAAATAAAAACTTTCCCAGACAAACCAAAGCTAAGGAGGTTTGTAGCCACAAGACCCCCCCACCCCCGTACAAGAAATCCTCAAAAAGGCCCTCATATCTAGAAAAAAAAGGGAGAAAGGGGTTACAAAGCATGGAGTAAGGAGATAAATAGGTGGACAGAATCAGAGCAGGATAGCAAATACTCAAGTATAGCATTAAAGAAAAAATGAAGGAAAACACCAAAAACAAATATAATATTGTCATTTTAACCATAAACCCATAACATGAAATGGAATAAGATGTGAGAAAAACAACTTAGGAGGGGAAGAGGAAAGGGACTGAATAGGTTTACTCTAAGGAAATAAGAGGCTATCAGAAAATGGACTATCTTATGCACGAGATATTGAATACAAACTTCATGGTAACCACTAAACAAAAAAGCAGAACAGAGACACAAATAATAAATAAGGAGAAAACAAAGAAACACAACATAAAGAACTATATAACTCAACTGTTAGACCAAGATACACAGGACTAGAAACAAAGGATATACAAGAGAACCAGAAAATGTGAGATAAAATGGCAGCATTAAGCCCTCATACATCAATAATCACCCTAAAGGGAGATGGATTGAGTTCTCCAATAAAAAGACATGGAGTGGCGAGATGGATTAAAGAACAAGAACTAACAATGTGCTACCTCCAGAAAGCACATCTCAGCTCCAATGACAAACACAGGCTCAGAGTGAAGAGATGGAAGACGATACTCCAAGCTAATGGCAAACAAAAGAAAGCAGGTGTTGCAATACTTATATCAGACAAAGTAGACTTCAAGATAAGACAGGTAAAGAGAGACAAAAAGGGGCAGTATATAATGATCAAAGGGACATTCCATCAAGAAGAAATAACATTTATAACGATCTACTCACCCAACACAGGAGCACCAAAGTACATAAAGCAACTATTAACAAACCTAAAAGAAGATATTAATAATAACACAATAATAGTAGGGGACCTCAACACTCCACTCACATCAATGGATAGATCATCCAGCTAGGAAGTCAACAGGGAAACAGTGGTATTAATTGAAAGGCTAGACCAGTTGGACTTAATGGGCGTATATAGAACGCTCCATCCAAAAACAGCAGAATACATATTCTTATCAAGTAAGCATGGATCATTCTCAAGAATAGACCATATGTTGGGAAACAAGGCAAGCCTCAATAAATTTAAGAAGATTGAAATAATAACAAGCATCTTTTATGATCATAATGCTATAAAGCTAGAAATTAATTACAAGAAAAATGCTGAGAAAGGGACAAAGATGTGCACACCCCACAACAGGCTATTGAACAAACAATGGATCATTGAAGTAATTAAAGGAGAAATAAAAAAAATGTGTAGACAAATGAAAATGAAAACATACCATAGAAACTCATATAGGCTGCAGCAAAAGCCATATTAAGAGGGAAATTCATCGCAATAGAGGCTCACCTTAACAAACAAGAAAAATCCCAAATAAGCGATCTCAAACTACACCTAACTGAATTAGAAAAAGAAAAACAAAGTCCAAAATCAGCAGAAGGAGACAAATAATAAAAATCAGAGCAGAAATAAATGCTATTGAAAGAAAAAAGGCAGTAGAAAGGATCAATGAAACAAAGATATGGTTATTTGAGAAGATAAATAAAATTGACAAACCCCTAGCCAGAGTTAAAAAGAAAAAAAAAGAGAAAGCTCAGATAAATAAAATTAGAAATGAAAGAGGAGAAATAACAACAGATACCACAGAAATACAAAGGATTATAAGAGAATACTATGAAAAACTATATGTCAACAAAATGGACAATCTAGAGGAAATGAATAAATTCTTAGATTTATACAACCTCCCAAAGCTGAATCAAGAAGAAACAGATAATCTGCATAGACCAATCACAAATAAAGAGATTGAAACAGGAATCAAAAGCACCCCAAAGAATAAAGCCCAGGACCAGACTGCTTCCCTGGGGAATTCTACCAAACTTTCAGAGAGGACTTAATACCTATCCTTCTCAAGCTATTCCAAAAAATTAGGGAAGATGGAATACTTCCTAACACATTCTATGAGGCCAACATCACTCTGATACCAAAGCCTGACAAGGACAACACGAAAAAGGAAAACTACAGGCCGATATCTCTGAGGAACATAGATGCAAAAATCCTCAACAAAATATTGGCAACCCAAAACAGCAATACATCAAAAAGATCATACGTCATGATCAAGTGGGATTTATACCTGGGACACAGGGTGGTTCAACATCTGCAAATCAATCAATGTGATACACCACATCAACAAAATGAGGAATAAAAACCACATGATCATCTCAAGAGATGCAGAGAAACCATTTGACAAGATCCAACAGCCATTTATAATAAAAACTCTCATCAAAAGGGGCATAGAAGGAAATTACCTCAACGTAATAAAGGCCATATATGACAAACCCACAGCCAACATCATACTCAATGGGGAAAAACTAAACACCATCTTTCTGAGAACAGGAGCAAGACAAGAGTGCCCATTCTCACCACTCTTATTCAGCATAGTACTGGACGTTTTGGCCAGGGCAATTAGGCAAGAGAAAGGAATAACAGGAATCCAAATAGAGAGTGAGAAGAAACTCTCACTGTTTGCAGACGACATGATCTTATATATAGAAAACCCTAAAGAATCCATGTAACCACCACCCAGGGCAAGATATAAAACATATAAATATAGAAGTCTTAACATAAACAACTTCCACAAATTAATAAATAAAGACTAACAACCTAATAGAAAAATGGGAAACGGTCAAAGGAAATGAACAATTAGACAGGAAATACAAGTGGAACTTGGGCATATGGAAAGCTACTCAAACTTTCTTATAATAAAAGAAAAGCAAATTAAAACTGCGTCACAGTACCGTTTGTCACCATCTGACTGACAATATCCAAATGTAAGATAACACACTAGGTGGGAAAGGCTGTGAGGAAAGAAGAAATCTCTTACATTGCTGGTGAGAGGGTATACTGGCGCAAGTGCTATGGAGAAAAATTTATCAATATGTATAAAATTATGAGTGCATATGCTCTGTAACTCAACAATTCCACTTTTAGGAAAACGCCAAGGCAAAAAATGATATTTGTACAAAGTTGTTCACTATAGCGTTGATTGTCGTGGCGAGGGACTGGAAACAAATGTTTATCAGTAGGTTACTGGTTAAATAAATTATGGTTCCTTCGTAATTTGGAATAATACACAGGTGAAAAATTAATGAGAATATGTAAATATCTCTAAGATATAACCTTAAGTGAAAAATGTAATGTTTGAAAAAATTTGTTTGGTGTGCTAGAATTTATATAAAAAGGAGGAAAACACATATTTATTAATTAAACAAAAACTTGATAGAAATATAAACAAGAATTTACTAATAGTAGTTACTCATGTGGTACAGTAGACTAATGGGAACTAAGTAATGGAGTACAGGGTAAGAGAAATTTCACTACATCTTTAATTTGTTTTTAATTATGTGAATAAATTGTCTATTCAAGAAAAAATAAGAAAAAAGCTTCCAATCTACATCTGTTGACATGGCCGTCGTGTACCAAGTGACAAAAGCAAGTTACAGACAACATGTGTGGTGTGCTTTCACTTTTGTAGGAGTGTGTGAGTGTGGGTGGGGCGCTGTATCTGGGAGAGTAGAGAAGGAAATGCAGGCATTCATACGAAGTTTTAACGGTAGCTACCTCAGGAGTGTAGCGGGATATTATTAACTCTTCCTCCATGTATCTTTGGATTGTCTCACTCGTTAAAAACAACACATATTGCTTTTGATTTTTTAAAACGGTATAATCAAAAGTTTTAAAATAAATAAAAACATTGTTATAGTTATGTTTTGCCATAACTAAAAATGACATTTGTCCAAAATGTAAAGAAATGCAAACACATTTTCTTTTGTAGGTTATCGTTATATGGATATACGATCCAGAAAATGCAGACCCTAGTGAGTTGCTATGGAATGCAAATGAGCCTTCACTAGTAAGTGGAAACATTATTATTATCATACATAAAATAATATGCTACATTTCTTTTTTAAGGGCTGTGAATAATTTATTTTAAGGGCCCAGAACTAACTAAATACACTTTAATTATCCATTAAATTGTTTAGCTGTAATGGTGATTTTGAACTTGTACTCAATCTCTACAATTATAAATCTCTCCTTAGAATTCTTATTGAGCACCCTCCATGTTATCTGTGAACCTCGTTGTTCATGAGGAGGCTGGCCATTAAAGTGCTTTAAGGGAGTTCCCTGAGCATCTATCTTGAAGTCCAGTCCCTTACTGAATCCTTTACCACTTGGAGACTAATGAAGTTCCTAAAGGTGCAACGCAGTAGATAAATAAGTCCTTTCTTTTATTTGCTACAAATTTACCTTTTTCAACATTAAAGTTCTGTCTTCTGTTACAATTAAGATGTATTGAAGAGAAATATAAATTAAGCAGTTTTAGTTTCTTATGGGACTGTCTACGTCTTAATGAGTCAAGGGATGGACTGGTAAATCAGAATGACAACCAGTCAATTAATTGTTTTTTTGGCAATTGACTTTAGAGGGAATAAAATAAATTAATGGTAATTAAACACTTTAAGCATTACTGATCTTAATTTCTAATCTTTGAGATCTTTCTTTTTTCATAATGTGGGCTTTTATCACTATAAATGTCCCTCTTACAACTGCTTTTGAGGTATCCCATAGGTTTTGTTATGTTGAATTTCCACTTTCATTTGTTTCAAGATGTTTTCTGATTTTTATTTTGATTTCTTCTTTGATTCATTGGTTCAGGAGGGTGTTGTTTAATTCCCATATATTTCTGAATTTTTTCACTTTCCTCCTGTTACTGGTTTCTAGTTTCATATCATTGTGGTTGGAAAAGATACTTGGTATGATTTCAATTTTCAGTTTTCTTAAATTTGTTTTTTCCTAAAGATTGTCACCTGAGCTAACATCTGTTACCAATCTTCTTTTTTTTTTCCTTCTTCTTTTCCCCAAAGTTCCTGAGTACATAGCTATATATTCCAGTTGTGAGTGCCTCTGGTTGTGCTATGTGGGACGCCACCTCAGCATGGCTTGATGAGCGGTGTGTAGGTCCGTGCCCAGGATCCGGAGTGGTGACACCCTAAGCCACTGAAGCAGAGCATGTAAACTTAACCATTTGGCCAAGGGGCCAGCCCCTTAAATTTGTTTTTTGACCTATTGTAGATATATCCTGGAGAATGTTTTATGTGCTTTTGAGAAGTATGTGCATTCTGCTGCTCTTGCAGGGCATGTGTGTATATGTCTGTTAGGTCCATTTCATCTAAAGTCTGGTTCAAGTCCAACGCTCCTTCATTTATTTTTTGTCTGGATGATCTACCCATTGTTGAAAGTGGAGTATTGAAGTCCTCTACTGTTATTATATTTTTATCTGTTTCTCCCTTAAGATCTGTTAGTACTTGCTTAATATATTTAGGAGTTCTGATATTGAGTGCATATATATCTACAATTGTTATATCTTCTTGATGAATTGACCCCTTTATCATCATATAATGGTCTTCTTTGTCTCTTGTTACAGTTTTTGGCTTAAAGTCTATTTTGTCTAATATAAGTATAGCTACCCCTGCTCTCTTTTGGTTTCCACTTACAGGCAATATCTTTTTCCATCCTTTGACTTTGAGCCTCTGTGTGTCCTTAAGACTAAAGCGAGTCTCTTGTAGGTAGCATATAGTTGAGTCTTGTTTTTGTAAAATGCATCCAGCCATTCTATGCCCTTTGATTGTTGAATTCAATCCATTTAAATTTAGAGTAATTATTGATAGATAATGACACTAATATCATCCTATTAATTATTTTCTGGCTGTTTTGTAGTTTGCTGGCTCCTTTCTTTCTCTCTTGCTCCCTTCTTTTGTGAATTGATGATTTTCCATGGGGGTATGCTTTGATTTCCTTCTATTTATCTTTTGTGAATTTATCTTTTGTGAATGAGGCTTGAATAAAACATCTTATAGATATAACAGTCTATTTTATGCTGATGGCAACTTAACTTCAATCACATACAAAAACTCTACCCTTTTACTCTCCCCTTTTTTGTTTTTGAAGTCACAATTTTTTATATGGTACATTCATTAACAAATTATTGTAGCTATAGTTATTTTAAACACTCGTTCTTTAAGTTTTTTACTAGAGTTTATTAACACACCACTATATTACAGCATTAGAGTATTCTTAATTAGGCTATATACCTACTTTCACCAGTGCGTTGTATATTTTCACTTTTTCATGTTACTGTTTAGCATTTTTTTCATTTTACAACTCCTATTTCTAGAAATTTTTCCATTCCAAATTCAAGATTTCTTTATTGGTTCTAGGACCATTTAGTTGTTCTAGTTTTTCTTCAGTCACTCTTATAAGTTCATTTTTGTTGAAATATTTTTATTCCAACTAAATTTTCAAATTTTTGGCATAAATTTTTTTTATAATATAACCTCATTTGTTTTTAATGTTTGGAGCACCTGTCTGTGTTACTATCCTTTTATGCCTTCTTAGTATTAGATATTGTGCCTTTGCCCTTTTTTTTTAAATCTTGAGCTGTTTTGTCATAGATTTATCAATTTTGTTAGTCTTTTTCAAAGTAAAAATATTCCTTAATGGAAAAACTGATGAAATCTGAATAAAGTATGGACTTTAGTTAATAATAATGTATCAATATTGGTTCAGTAATGGTGACAAATATACAAGTATAACGTCTTAATAATAGTGGAAACTGAGTGTGGTGTCTACAGGAACTCTCTACTCTCTTTGCAATAATTCTGCGAATATAAAACTGTTCTAAAATAGTTTAATTTTTAAAGGAATGAAGGCAAGATGGGGAAATATAAACCCTATATTTTTAATTAAAAAAAAACTCTTGGGGCTGGCCTTGTGGCCAAGTGGTTAAGTTCATGCGCTCTCCTTTGACAGCCCGGTGTTTCACTGGTTCAGATCCTGGGCACAGACATGGCACCGCTCATCAGGCCACACTGAGGCAGCGTCCCACACAGCAGAACCATAGGGACCTACAACTAGAATATACGACTATTAACTGGAGGGCTTTAGGGAAAAGAATAAAATAAAAAATAGAAGATTGGCAACAGTTGTTAGCTCAGGTGCCAATCTTTTTTTTTTTTTAAAAAAAGCATGTGTATTCTTGGAAAAAAAAAAGAACTTTTTCAAGAAGCCTAGATATGAAGCAAAATAAATAACAAGGCATTGCCCTGATAATTTCAAGTGAAGATAAATAGTTGGATATTTTCATGCTTGGCTTTTATTTGTTAAACATAGTAAAAACAGAGTATTTAGATTTTCCACACTGGTTTTATGTTCTACTGTGGTTATTATGTTTAATAAACAATAAGCATGAAAACATCTCCAGGTAATAGGAAACTGTAAAAGTAAAATAGAAGCTTTGTTAAACAGCCAAATAAATATTTGCAATAATTGATACGAAGAACTCAATGGTGGGTGAGTTGAATACAAGTTTAGAAAGAATGTCTTTTTGAGCCAGCCCCGATGGCCTAGTGGTTAAACTTTGGTACACTCTGCTTCAGCGGCCCAGGTTCATTTCCTGGTCGCAGAACCACAGCATTCATCTGTCAGTAGCCATGCCATGAGCTGTCATGGAAGAACTAGAAGGACTTACAACTAGAATATACAACTATGTATTGGGACTTTTGGGAGGAAAAAAAGGAGAGGAAGATTGGCAACAGATGTTAGCTTAGGGCAAATCTTTCCCAGCAAAAAAGAAAAGAAAAGAAAAGAATGTCTTTCTGGAAGCTGGTCAAAGTCCTTGTGCCAAACAGCACCGAGAATAAAAAAATAGAATGTAGGGATAAGAAGGTAAAAGACAACATACGAGTGAGATGGTCTAATATACAGTGAAGTGGAATCCCAGAAGGAAATAGAGTGAGAAAGTCTAACATGTTTATTTGGGACTCCACAGGAAAAGGAGAAAAATGATGAGGCACCAACAATTTTTGAAAAGATATGACCAATAATTTTCAGGAGCTGATGAAAGACTCCAATCTACAGATTCATCAAGAAGATCATTCCTGGCAGAACAAATAAAAAGAAATCCACATTAGATACTTCATAATGAAACCACAGAAAGCAAAAGAGAAAAAGAAAATTCTCAAAAGTAGCCAGAGGAAAAAAGATGGATTACTTTATGTATTCTACACCCCTTGTAACCTGCCACACATCTTTTAATGTAGCCATTGCTGGGACAACCATCTTCGCACATTTGTTGCCTGATGGTGTCCCACTTCAGCTGTACCGCGAGTCTCTTTCTTTCTGTGTCAGGTCCTCTCTGTCACTGTCTTGGGCCACGTGTGGAAACCTGCTCTGCACTTACATGTGTACAACCTGGAAGTGCAAGGGAGTTAACAAGCCCTGGGGATACCTGTGACCAGTGAGGGAGGGGAGCCATTCGTTCCTTTGTGAAGCTAATTCTGAGGCATGTTTTGTTCCTTTGTGGACAATTTTTAGACATGTTCTGCATGGCTCCTCAGAGGGGCCCAGTGAGAATGAGTTATAGTGGCCTACAATGGTAACAACCTAAAAACTGGATTTCTCTTTTACATTTTTCCACTCTTATTTTCTGGTATCACTTTAAAAAAGTAAACTACCAGCATATAAGCCCTTATCGCAGGCTGTGTTTTCTGGGAGAACCCAGGCTAAGACACTTTCAAAGGAGTAACAGGCTGAAAGATGATTTCCTAATAGCAGCAATGGAAGCGAGGAGACAGACTTTGTTTAGATTTTCTCCGTTTTCCCCCAATATCTATTTTTTGTTCCAGAGCCCCATCCGGGATAGCACATTATGTTTAGGTGTCATGTCTACTTAGGCTTTTCTTGATTGTGACAGTTTCCAGTCTTTCCTGGCTTTCGATGACTTTCACAACTTTGAGGATTACTGTCAGATATTTTGTAGAATGCCAATCAATTAGGATTTGTCTGAGATTTTTCTCATGATTAGACTGGAGTTATGTGTTTTGGGAAGATGACCACAGAGTTACAGTGCCATTGTCATCACACCGTATGCAGGGTACATACTATCAATACGACTTACCACTGTTAACGTCACTCCTCATCCCTGGCCGGAGGTAGTGATCCTCTCCCATAAAGTCACTCTTTTATTCTCCCTTTCCATTCTTTACTCCTTGGAAGAATGTCACTTTGTGCAGCTGTGCTCCACCTTCTTAAGGACAGAGTATTTATATAAATTGTTTGGAATTCTTCTCCGTAGCAGACTTGTCTATCGTCCTTGATCTACTTATTTATTCAATCATTTATGTATATTAGTGTGGACTCACGGATATTTATTTTATACTTTGTGTTATAATCCAGCACTATTTATTGAGGGCTCTTTCAGTTGGCTCCTGTATCCCTTTGACATACTTCCATCATTGTGGAGGGGTTTTTAGCACTTTCTTCTATTTCATATCGTTGGAATCATACAGTATGTAGCCTTTTCAGATTGGCTTCTTTCACTTAGCAATATGCATTTAAGGCTCCTCCATGTCTTTTCATGGCTTGGTAGTCCATTTCTTTTTATCACTGAACAATATTCCATTGTATGAATGTACCAAAATTTGTTTACCCATTCATCTATTAAAGGACATCTTGGTTACTTCCAGTTTTTGGCAGTTATGAAAAAACCTTTATAAGCATTCAGGTCTCTGTGTGGACGTGAGTTTTCAAATCAGTTCTGTAAATACTTGAGTGCAGTTGCTAGATCCTAAGGTAAAAGTATATATAGTTTTGTAGGAAACTGCCACTATTTTCCAAAATGGGTGTACCATTTTGCGTTCCCACCATCAATGAATGAGGGTTTCTGTTGCTTCACAGCCTCGGCAGTAATTGGTATTGCCAATTTTTAAAAATTTTAGCCATTCTAATAGGTGTGTAGTTACATCTCATTGTTTTAGTTTGCAACCACCTAATAACATACAATGTTGAACATCTTTTTCATATGCTTCTTTGCCATTTGTATATCTTTTTTGATGAGGTATCTGCCTATTTGAAATTTTTTTGTTTGTTTTCTTAATGTTGAGTTTTTAAAATTCTTTGTATATTTTGGATAAATATCTTTTATCAGATATGTATTTTGCAAATATTTTCTCAGTTTATGGATTGTTTTTTCACGATCTTAACAGTATTTGTTGCAGAGCTGAAGTTTTTAATTTTAATAAAATTCATCTTAACAATATTTTTCTTTCATGAATAGTGCTATTGGGATTATATTTAAAATTTTATCACCAAATCCAAAGTTATGTATATTTTCTCCTGTCTCCTTTAAAAATTTTTATAGTTTTGCATTTTATATTTATATTTATTCTCCATTTTGAGTTAATCTTTGTGTAAAATATAAGATCCATGTTTAGGTTATTTTTTTGCATATGGACATCCAAGTGTTCCAGCAATAATTTGTTATAAAGGCTCTTTTCTTCATTGACTTGCCTTTGCTCCTTCGTCAAAGATCGGTTGACAGTATTTGTGTGAATCTAATTCTAGGCTCTCTATTCTGTTTCTTTGAGCTGTTTAGCTGTTCTCTTGCCAGTACTACATACTCTTGCTTACTGTAGCCTTACAGTGGGTCTTGAAATAAGGTAGTGCGAGTCATCTATCTTTGATGTTCTCTAGTATTGTGTTAACTATTCTCGATCTTTTGCCTTTCCGTATGTATTAGTTTTCTAGGGCTGGCATAACAAGGTACCACAAACTAGATGGATTAAACAAATCTGTCATCTCACAGTTCTGGAAGCTGGAAGTCCAAAATCAAGGTGTTAGCAGGTTTGGCTCCTTCTGAGGGCTGTGAGGGAGAATCTGTTCTAAGCCTCTCTCTTTGGCTCTTATATGGCTGTGTTCTCCCTGTGTGTCTTCACGTTGTCTTCTCTCTAAACCTGTCTGTCTCTGTCCAGATTCCCCCTTTTTGTAAGGATTATAGTCATATTGGATTAAAGTTCACCCTAATGACCTCATTTTAACTTAATTAGTATCCTATTAGATCCTATCTCCAAATAAGGTCATATTCTGAAGCTCTGGTGGTTAGAACTCCATTATGTCTTTTTGGGGAAGATACAGTTCAACACATAACACCATTTAAAATTTAGAATCAGTTTGTTGATATCTACAAAGTAGCTTGCTAGGACTTTGATTGAGATTGCCCTGAAGGTATAGATCAAGTTGGGAAGAATTGACATCTTAACACTATCGAATCTTCTAATCCGTGAACACAGGACATCTCTCCATTTATTTAGACTTTTTTTATTTTTTCATCAATATTTTGTAGTTTTATGCATATAGGTCCTGTACATATTTTGTTAGATTTATACCTAAGCTTTCATTTTGCGGGTGGTATTGTAAATAATGTTATTTGTTTAATTTCAAATTTCAATTGTACATTGCTGCTATATAGCAAAGCAGTTGACTTATTTGTATATTAACCTTGTATCTTGTGGCTGTGTTATACTCATCTATTAGTTCAGGAGGTATTTGTCAATTCTTTGTGATTTTTCTACCTTAACAGTCATATCATACGCATATATAGGCAGTTTTATTTCTTCCATTCCAATCTGCATACAGTTCATTTCCTTTTCTTGTTTCATTCTACTAGCTGGGACTTCCAATACAATGTTGAATAGAAGTGGTGACAGAGGACATCCTTGCCTTATTCCCAAACTTAGGGAGAAAGAATCCAGGTGTTTTGTAGATTTTTTTAAATCAAATTGAGGAATTTTCCCTTTATCCCTAGTTTCCTGGTGTTTTTTTATCATGAATGGGTGTTGAATTTTGTCAAATTCTTTTTCTGTATCAATTGATATGATCATATGATTTTTTTTTATAATTGGGGTAACCAATATATTAAAATAGATTACTTTTCACAAGTTTGATTTTAGAATTTGTGTATTTCAAACCAGAGTTAAATGTACTAGATCTTTTATATTCAAAGAATTCTGATGAGGCAAAAAACACTATTAAAAAAAGCATGATTCCTTTTGAGAGTTTACAGCATGCAGAGATCCGTAAATCATGAGCTTTCTAATTTGTATTCCTGCCTACGGATATGTTTGATCTCCTATTTTATTGAGAATCTGTTTTTAACTGTGAAATTTACCTGCAGATTGTTTTGGGTTTTTAAAATTATTTATGTTTTCATTGAGGTACAATTGACATTATATTTATTTCAGCTATACAACATAATGATTTGAGATATATATATATATATACACACACACACACACACACAGTCATGTGTCACTTAACGATGGGGATACCTTCTGAGAATTGCATCGTTAGGTGAGTCCATCGTTGTATGACCATCACAGAGTACACTTACACAAATCTAGGTGATATAGCCTACTACACACCTGGCTATATGGTACTCATCTCATGGGACCACCATCGGATATGTGGTCTCTCATTGACTGAGACGTAGTTATGTGGCACACGACTGTATTGCAAAATGATCACCCAATAAGTCTAGTTAACATCCGTCATCATACATAGTTACAAAAAAATTTCTCTTCTTGTGATGAGGACTTTTAAGATCCACTCTCTTAACAGCTTTCAAATAGGCAATGCAGTATTATTAACTGTAGTCACCATGCTTTACATTACATCCCCAGGACTTATTTATTTTACAACTGGAAGGTTATACCTTTTGACACCCTTTACCCATTTCACCCACCTCCATCCCACCTCCCTGCCTCTGGAAATTACCAGTCTGTTCTCTGCATCTATGAGCTTGAGTAGGTTTTGTTTGCTCATTTTTTAAATTTCACATACAAGTATTGTTATGTAGTATTTGTCTTTTTCTGTCTGACTTATTTCACTTAGCATAATGCCCTCAAGGTCCACCCATGCGATCCCACATGGCAAGATTTCATTCTTTTTATGGCAGAATAATAATCCATTGTATATATATACACATCTTTTTTATCCATTCATCCCTTGATGGACACATGGGTTGTTTCCACAGCTTGGCTATTGTAAATAATGCTGCAGTGAACAAGAGGGTGCGTTATCTTTTTGAATTAGTGTTTTCATATTCTTTGGATGAGTACCCTAGTAGTGGGACAGCTGTATCATATGGTATTTCTAAGTTTGTGAGGAGCATCCATACTGTTTCCCATAGCGGCTGCACCAATTTACATTCCCACCAGCAGTGCACCAGGATTCCCTTTTCTCCACATCCTCATCAACACTTTGCATTTCCTGTCTTTTTGATGATTGCCATTCTAACAGGAGTGAGATGGTATCTCTTTGTGGTTTTGATTTGCACTTTCTTGATGATTAATGCTATTGAGTATCTTTTCCCACACCTCTTGGCCATCTTCCCTGGTATGTCTTCTTAGGATAAATGTCTATTTGGATCCTAGGCCTACTTTTAATCAGATTGTTCGGTTTTTTCCTATTGAGTCATATGAGTCTTTAAATATTTTGGATATTAACTCCTTATCAGATATATGATTTACAAATATTTTTCCCATTCAGTAGGTTGCCTTTTCATTTTGCTGATGATTTCCTTTGCTGTGCACATATGATCTTTATTCTTTAGTCTGTTGTAGTGGATTACACTGATTGATTTTTGGAATGTTGAACCAGCCTTGCATACTTAGAATAAATCCCACCTCGTCATGGTGTATAATTCTTTTCATACATTGTTGGATTCTATTTGCTATGGTATTTTCATTTAGTTTTAAATATTTTTTAATGTTAAGTTTTTTTGAGACTTCTTCTTTGCTCCATACATTATTTAAAAGTGTGTCAACTTCCAAATATTTGGGGTTTTTCAACTATCTTTCTGTATGGACTTCTGGTTTAATTCTGTTATACTCTGAGAACATGCTTTATATAATTTCTATTATTTTAAATTTGTTAAGGTATGTTCTATGGCCCAGAATGTGGTCTATCTTGGTGAATGTTTTATGTGAGCTTGAGAAGACTGTGTATTCTACTACGGTTGGATCAAGTGTTCTGTATTAGACAATTAGATTAAGTTGTTGATAGTTTTAAGTGGATATCCTTATTGATTTTCAGCCTGCTGAATCTATCAACTACTGGGGCATGTTTAAGTCTCTGACTATAATAGTAGATTTTTCTATTTCTTCTTTCAGTTCTATCACTTTTTGCCTTGATGTGCTGATTTTAGCTACATTCATGTTTAGAATTGTTATATCTTCTTGGAGAATTAACCTCTTTATTTTGATGTGTTGCCTCTCTTTGTCCCTAATAATATTCCTCACTCTGAAGTTGACCTTGTTTGAAATTAGTATAGTTCCTCCAGTTTTCTTTTGATTAGTTTTAGCATAGTATTTTGTCTCTGTTCCTTTACTTTTGATCTATCTGAGTCTTTATATTTAAAGCAGGTTTCTTGTGGACTACATATAGTTGCACCTTGTCTGGTTTTTTATTAACTAGCTTTGGCAATCTGCCTTTTATTTATTTTATTTACTTTTTTTGGCGAGGTAGATTGGCTCTGAGCTAACATCTGTGGTAATCTTTTTCTATTTTATGTGGGATGCCACCACAGTGTGACTTGATGAGCGGTGCTGGGTCTGCACCCAGGATCCGAAATTGTGAACCCTGGGCTGCTGAAGTGGAGCACGCAAACTTAACCAATACACCACTGGGCTGATTCCAATCTCTGCCTTTTAACTGATTGATTTATGCCATCAACATTTAAACTGATTATTGCTATATTTGGCTTAATATCAACCGTGTTTATACTTGTTTTCTATTCATTGCCAGAGGCTTCTTTTGCTGCCTTTTTTATCTTAATTGAGCATTATATATGATTCCATTTTATCTCCTTTCTTAGCACATCAATTATATTGGTTAAAAAAATTTTTGGTAGCTTCCCCAGAATTTACAATGTATATTTTTTTTAAAGCTTTAGTGCAGAGTTGTATATCCTATTTGTTAGTTTAGTTCTCTATGTGAGCTGCCACCACAGTATGACAAATGACAGATGGGTGATGTGGTTACATGACTGGGAAACGAACCTGGGCCACAGGGGTGAGAGTGCCAATTCTTTTTTTTTTTTAAAGATTTTATTTTTTTCCTTTTTCTCCCCAAAACCCCCCAGTACATAGTTGTATATTCTTAGTTGTGGGTCCTTCTAGTTGTGGCATGTGGGACACTGCCTCAGCGTGGCTCGATGAGCTGTGCCATGTCCCCGCCCAGGATTCGAACCGACGAAACACTGGGCAGCCTGCAGGGGAAAGCGTGAACTTAACCACTCAGCATGGGGCCAGCCCCCCAGAGAGTGCCAATTCTTAACCACTAGACCACCAGGGCTGGCTCTACAATGTACGTTTTAAACTAATCTAAGTACACTTTCCAGTAACACTATTTCATTTTACTGTAGTTCAGATACCTTATAACAGAGTATTCCCAATTCTTCCCTCCTGCACCTTGTGACATTGCTGACATTCATTTAATTATCCACATAGTATAGTAGTCCAATACATTGTTACTATTGTTACTTTAAAGAAACAATTGTTTTTTTAGATTAATTTAAGAAAAAGAGTGATGGCTTAATAAGTCCAGGGTTTTGTTTTAGGGCGATGAAAGTGTTTTGGAACTAGATAGAGGTAGTGGCTGCACAGCGTTGTGAATGTACTAAAAACCACTGAATTGCAAACTTTAAAGTAATTAATTTTATGTTATGTGAACTTTACCTCAATAAAAAGAAAGGATTTTTTTTTTTTTTTTTTTTTGCTGAGGAAGAGACACCCTGAGCTAATATCTGTTGCTAATCTTCCTCCTTTTGCTTGAGGAAGATTTTCCCTGAACTAGCATCTGTGCCTGTCTTCCTCTAGTCTGTATGTGGGTCGCTGCCACAGCATGGCCAGCAACCAGTGGTGTAGGTCTGCACCTGGGAACCAAACCCAGGCCACCAAAGTGGAGCACGCCAAGCTTGACCACTAGGCCACAGGGCCGGCCCTGAAAGGATTTTACTTTATCCTTGTTTACTCCTTCTCTAATGCTCTTTCTTTCTTTGTGTAGATCCAAGTTTCCAACCTTTATTATTCTCCTTCTGTCTGAAGAAAATATTTTAACATTTCTTGCAGGGAAGGTCTAGTGGTAAGAAATTTCCTTGTCTTTTGTTTGCCGAGAAGGTCTCCCTTTTTTTCTACTTCTTTTTTTAAATTGAGGTAACACTGGTTTATAACATTATATAAATTTCAGGTGTACCTCATTGTATTTTGATTTCTGTGTAGATTACATCAGGTTCAGCACCCAAAGACTAATCACCATCCATCCCCACACACAGGTGCCCAGTCTCCCCTTTCACCCTCCCCTCCCTGCTTCCCCTTTGGGAACCGCCAACCCAATCTCTGTCTCTATATGTTTGTTGTTGTTGTTGTTGCTTTTATCTTCTATTTATGAGTGAAATCATATGGCATTTGACTTTCTCTGTCTGACTTATAAGAAAGTCTTTATTTCTCTTTCACTTTTGAAGGAAAATTTCACTGGATATAGAACTCTAGGTTGGTGGAGTTTTTTTCTTTGAACACTTTAAATATTTGACTCATCTGTTCTCTTGTTTGCATGGTTTCTGACAATAAATCTGTTTTAATTGTTATTCTTGTTCATCTATAGGTATGGTGCTTTTTCAAGATGCTCTCTTTGCCTTTGGTCTTCTGCAGTTTGTCCATGGTATGCCTTAGAGGAGTTGTTTTGCATTTGTTCTCCTTGGTGTTCTCTGAGCTTCTGTGTGAGTATCTGTGTTTTGGTGTCTGTCATTAATTTTGGAAAGTTCTTGGCCATTAATTTACTTCAAATATTTCCTTTGCTCCCTTCTTTCTTCTCCTTCTGGCATTCCAGTTGTGTATATATTGTACCTGTTGAAATCATCCCACAGTTCTTGGAAGTTCTGTTCTATTTTTTCATTCTTCTCTTTGTATTTCAGTTTGGAAAGTTTCTCTTGACCTACTTTAAAGCTCACTAATTCCTTCCTCAGGTCTGTAGAGTCGACCAATGAGCCCATGAAAGACATGCTTCCTTTCTGTGACACTGTTTTTGATTGGTAGCATTTCCTTTTGATTCTTTCTTAGAATTTCCATCACTCTGCTTACATTACCCATCTCTTCCTACATGTCTAATTTTCCATTAGCTCTCTTAACATATTAATCATAGTTATTTTAAGTTCCCTATCAGATACTTCCAATATCTGTGTCTTATCTGATTCTAGTTCTGAAACTTGCTTTTTCTTTTCAGACTATAGTTTTGCTTGCATTGTGGTATACTTGGAATTTGTTGTTGTTGTTGTTGAAAGCCTGATATGTTGTATTGGGTGATAGAAACTGAGGTAAATAGGCATCTAGTATTTATATTAATGTGGCTAGGAATTTGGCTCTGTTTGTTGTAGCTATAGGTGCCAGAAGCTTCGAATTCCTTTAAGCTTCTTGTTTTTGTCTCCCCTTTTGACTTCAGGCTTCCCTAAGTCCCCCTCCTCAGACAGAGTATGTGTCTTGCAGCTCTTTAAGTTGCGATCTACTGTTATTATACTGAAGCCCTTTTGATGTGGTGGTAAGTTATGAATGAGCAGGAGCCTTGTATAATCTCCCAGTTAAATGCCAGTCTTTTACTGGGCCTGTGTCTCTGGTATGTGACCTTCACAAATGTTTCTTCTTGTATAGCCTTTTCCCCCCAACTTATGTGAGACAGTCTAGAGGGATTGGGAGTGAGAGGAATGCCCTCCCCTATGGCTTGGGACAAGGATCTGGTAAAGTCTTTCTTCGTGGAGAGTAGGCCTTTGTTATGGAAAGGGTTCTGGGTATATTTCACAAGGATTACTGTTCCCCTTCCCCTGCCAGAGCCAGGAGGGGGTCTTTCTCAGATCTTCACTGTGAGAACCTGGTGGAGTTTTCTCTAAGAATCTGACCACATGGAGTTTATCATCCTCACACTCAGCCTCCCACAGGTGGTCAAAATTACTATTTAAGCACTCCCCCAGTTGATGGTTCCAGTAACTTCTGCTCCCTATAAAAAAAATCTTAGCTATGCAAGAAAGCACAGAAGAAAACAAGCCCCAAGAAAGGCCTGAACTCTCTAGCCAAAGGGCCAGGGAAAAGTTGGCCCAGAAAGACAGAAACCTGTTAACATACCTGCCTTTTATTTAAATGACCATCATACGAAAAAAAGCTAGACTTTCTCCTGTTGCCCACTACAACAGGTGCTGCAGTAGCGGAGCTATTGGCCAGAACCCTGTTTTCCCCCTCCCCTGCAGTAATGAGGAGGTTTCCCTCCCCTGAAGAACCTGTGGGTGGAAATCTGACGTTCGCCCCTCTGCAATAATAAGGCAGTGTCCCTCTCCCACAGTGCTTGCAGGCAGAACTCTTGACTTCCATCTCCACACTGCAGCAACAAGGCAAAACTAATTCTCACTTCCATTTGTTCATCACACACACACAAACGCACACACACACACACACTAAATGAGGGCCCTGTAGCCCCTGTGGGTGCAGCTCTGACTTCCACCCCTGCCCCCAGTAATAGGTGGGGCCCCTCCCCTGCAGAGCCTGTGGATGGAATTCCAAGTCAACTCTACCCTGCAGTAATGATGCAAAGAAGCAGCGAAGAGTGCCCCTCCCCTGTGGCACCTTTGGGCAGGACTCTGACTTTAATCCCTACCCTGCAGTAACAAGGCAACACAGTTTCCCCTCCCCAGGTGGTGCTGTGGAGCCTACAGGGTGGAGTCCTGTATTCTTATTAACACAGAATCAAGAAGACCAAAAGAGCACTGCAGAAGCTCTATAAACTAAATTACTGTTTGGACCACAACCCACAAAAGTGACCTAGGATATGTATTCTGAACCTAAACAGTTTGATAACATGAAAGATTTAAATAAGAGTCAGAGTCTTGTTACATAATACTCAAAATGTTAAAATGTTTAATAGATCAACCCATAAAACAAAAAACTATAAAACTTTTAGAAGAAACATAGTAGAAAATGTTCATGACTTAGAGTTAAGCAGAGAGTTCTTAGAAATGACACCAAAAGTGCAGTCCATTAAAAAATCAATAAATTGAACTTCATCAAACTTTAACTTTTGCTCCACAAAATACCCTTTAAGAAGATGAAAATACAAGTCACAGACTAGTGGAACATATTTGCAATCACATATCCAACAAAGAACTGGTAGCCAGAATATACAAAAAATGCTCTAAAACTATGCAATTAGAACAGATACTTCATGACAGAGGCTATATGGATGGCAGATAAGCCTGTGAAAGCAGTTCAGCTTTGTTAGCTATTAAGTAAATACAAATTAAAGACACAAGATATGGTTACATGCCTATCAGAATGCTAACATCTAAAATACTGGTCATTCCAAGTGCCAACAAGGATGCAGGGCAATTGGATCTCTCAGACATTGCTGGAGGGAATGTAAAATCTACAGCCACGCTGGAAAACAGTATGACAGTTTCTTAAAAATTGAAACACATATTTACCAAATAATCCAGCAATCTCATTTCTGATTATTTATTGTAGACCTGGACGTAGAGAAATGAAAACTTATCTTCAAACAGAAACCTGTACACAAATGTTCAAAGCAGCTTTATTTGTAATAGCCAAAAACTAGAAACAACCCCAATGTCCTTCAGAGGATGGATGAATAAACAAACTGTGGTGCACACGTACAATGAAATGTGACTTAGCAATAAAAAGAAACGAACTTTTACTTTTGGATAAAAGGAACTTCTTGCAAAGATTTTGGGTAGTTCACAGAATTGCCAAGAAGGCTTGTAAAATGGGTGGGTACTGAGAAGGACCAGCTCCAATGCCACAGCCAAAGTCACGCCACTGGAGCAACTAGTATGGATGGCGCTGCCTGTGCTCGGCACTGCAACTGGCCCTCTGACCTCTAGCACCGGGCATGGATGCCATACACTAGCGCTGCTGCCTCCAGAATCTGGAAGCCATTGCCACCACTATTGTCACCTAAGCGAAGTCCCCTTTTTTTCTACTTCTCTGCAACAATTGCTCCACGCTCAAGGCTCTTAAAGGGAGCGTCAGATTGGCCACGCCTAGGCAGGGTGTGCCTGCTCTAGCTCACATGTGGCAAGGGAGATGAGTATTTTCTCCTCTGTCACTTTTTACAGTGGAAGGCAAGCCTTGCCTGCACCAAAACTCAGGAGGCAGGGAATCTCCAAATATGAAGGGGGCTCAGGTGCTCAGCTAAACAAAAGGCCGATGCCCACTAAATGACTTATGTATCTTTTTGGCAAAAACGAGTTCAAAAATGTACTCTAGCAAAATGAAAAGTGAACCCAAGGAAGAGGAAGCCAGGGGCTTCATGACACGGTGTAACAAACTCAGGTGTGTGATGAGAAATCCTAGTATGGCTTTTTGGGGAGCAGGTCTAGAAAGCCTATCTCTAAATTGGAATAGGAAGTGAGAAGGTCCTTGAAGAATATCTCCAGGATGGAGTACTTACCATGAAACAAATGGTGTTCATATGGAAGTACAAATGTAAAATGATATTTATGAAATAAAGATAAGTATCCCTCTTTTAGTTAATAAAAAGTAAGGGAATAGAATTATGGGAAAAACAAGAATCTAGGTGTGATTATCATTGGTTAAATATTACATAAACTAAAATGTCATAATTTGAATAAATAATGTAATAAACATTTCTAAACTGTAGCCAAATCTTCAAAGATATAACCTATTTTAGTATGGAGAACATGAGATGTAATGTAAGTTTGCGTTTAATCTCTTTGGATTTATAATAATTCCTGGCTTTAATCATTGCCTCAGGATTTGTTTTTCTAACAGTGATTTATTGTTATAAAGGGTATTTGGTTATAAATCAGTTTTCTTCCTATTAATTTCTTGTAGCAAATCACTGTAAAAGTAAGCATAAGTTTTAAACTTTTTTTAATAAGAAATATACTATTGTTTAGAATTCAATGCTGTCTTCTGAATTTTATGAGACAGTTAACCAGGATTTCGTAATTACATATATAAAATTTTATATATATAAACAAATATTTTAATAAACATATATGCAGAGCTGATATTAACTCGAATCTTAAGTGTTTTCCTTGATTTCTTTTACCTTTAAGGGAGAAATCTCTTGGGAACTTATATCTATTAAGAAAAAATATCCAAAACTTAGAAATAAAGCAAAAAGACAACTGCATGTTCTTTCAGTGTCATCCTGGAGTATTGCCTAACAGGCCCACTCCAGGATTCTTTAGACCTTTAGGGGAATGTACTTTTTAAACAATTGTGTAAAATACACATAAATAATATTTACAATTTTAACTATTTTAAGCTCAGTGGCTTTAAGTACATTCTCATGGTTGTGCAACTGTCACGACCATCCATGTCTATAATTTTATCTTGCAAAACTGAAACTCTGTACCCATTAAACAGTAACTCCATATTTTCTCCTTCCCCCAGCCCCTGGCAGACACCATTCTACTTTATGTCTCTAAGAATTTGACTACTCCAGATACCTTGTATAAGTGGAATATGGAGTATTTGTCCCTTTGTGACTGACTGACTTCACTTAGCATAATATTGTCAAGGTTCATACACGTTGTAGCACGTGTCAGAATTTCCTTCTTTTTTAAGGCTGGATATTATTCCATTGTGTATATGTACCACATTTTGTTTACCCATTCATCTATCAGTGGGTATTTAGGTTCCTTCTATCTTTCGGCTATTGTGAAATGGTGCCATGATGATCAGTATACAAATATTTGTTCATGTCCTTGCTTTCAAAACTTTTGAGTGTATGCCCAGAAGTGGAATTGTTGGATTCTACGGTAATTCTCTCCTTGTTTTGAGGAAGAGCCATACTATTCTCTATAGCAGCTGTACCATCTTACATTCCCACCAACAGTGCACAAGGGTTCCAGTTTTTCCATAACCTCAAGAACACTTACTTTCTGTTACTTTCTCGATCAGATTGTTGAGCTATAATTGACAAAAATTGTTTATTTTTAAGGTGTACAACTTGATGTTCTGATATACACTGTGAAATGATCATATATACACATATGTCACAACTACACTGTGAAATGATCACCCCAATCAAACTAACATATCCATCACTTCACATAGTTACCATTTTTTTTTTTGTAGTGAGAACACAAGATCTACCCTCTTTGCAGATTTCAAGTATACAATATTGTTAACTATAGTCACATTGCTGTTATTAAATCTCCAGAATTTACTCTTCCTGCGTAACTGAAACTTTGTACCCTTTAATCAATGTCTCCCCATTTCACTCTTCCCCAGCCCCTGGCAACCACCATTCTACTCTCTGCTTCTATGAGTTCAACTTTTAGATTCCACATGTAAGTGAAATCATGCAGTATTTATCTTTCTGTGTCTGGCTTATTTCACTTAGCATAATGTCTTCCAGATTCACCCATGTTGTCACAAATGGCAGGATTACCTTCTTTATTCAGGCTGAATAATAGTCCATTGTGTATATATATACACACCACATTTTCTTTATCAATCAACGGACACTTAGATTGTTTCTATATCTTGGCTGTTATGAATAATGCTGCAATGAACATGGGAGTACAAATATCTCTTCAAAATACCGATTTCATTTCTTTTGGATATATACCCAGAAGTCGATTGCTAAATCATATGGTAGTTCTATTTCAAATTTTCTGAGGAACCTCCATACTGTTTTCCGTAAGGTATGTACCAATTTTGCATTCCCATCAACAGTGCACAAGGGTTCCCTTTTCTCCACAACCTTGCCGACACTTACCTTGTATCCTTTTGATGATAGCCATTCTGACAGGTGTAAGTCTCACTGTGACTTTGACTGCATTTCCCAGATGATTAGTGATGTCCTTCTACATCTTTTCATGTACCTGTTGGCCATCTGTATGTCTTCTTTGTCTATTCAAATCATCCAATTTTTTAATTGGATTTTTTGCTTTTTTGCTATTGAGTTGTATGAGTTCTTTATATATTTTGGGTATTAACTCCTTATCAGATAGATGCTTTGCAAATATTTTCTCCCATTCTGTGTTTGGCCTTTTCATTTTGATGATGGTTTCCTTTGCTGTGCAGAAGCTTTTTAGTTTGAGGTAGTCTCACTTGTTTATTTTTGCTTTTATTGCCTTCCCTTTTGGTGTCAAACCCAAAAAATCATCACAAAGATTGATGTCAAGGAGCTTACCACCTCTATTGTCTTGTAGGAGTTCTATGGTTTCAGGTCTTATGCTCTAGTCTATAATCCATTTTGAGTTAATTTTTGTGTATGATGTAAGATAGTGGTCCAGTTTCATTCTTTTGCATGTGTCTGTTCAGTTTTCCCAACACCCTTTACTGTAGAGGCTATCCTTTTGCCATTGTATGTTCACTATTGACCATAAATGTGTGGATTTATTTCTAGGCTCTCTACTCTGTTCCATTGGTCTGTAAGTCTGTTTTTATACCAGTACCATACTGCTTTGATTACTATAGCTTTGTAATATGTTTTGAAATCAGGAAGTGTGATGCCTCCCACTTTGTTTTCTTGCTCAAGACTGTGTTGGTTATGTGGGGTCTTTTGTGGTTTCATATGAATTTTAGGATTGCTTTTTCTATGCATTGAATCTGTAGACCACTCTGAGTAGTATGGACATTTTAACAATATTAGTTCTTACATCCATGAACATGGAAAGTCTTTTCATTTATCTATGTCTTCTTTATTTTTCTTCATCAATATTTTATGATTTTTAGTGTACAGATCTTTCATATCTTTGGTTAAGCTTATTCCTAAGTATTTAATTCTTTTTGTTGTTAATGGTATTATTTTCTTCATTTCCTTTTCACATAGTTTATTGTTTGTGTATAGAAATGCAGCTTATTTTTGAATGTTGATTTTTTTTAATCCTGCAACTTTACTGAATTCATTTACTAGTTCTAACAGGGTTTTTGTTGTTGTTAATTCTTTAGGGTTTTCTACATATATCATCATGTCATCTGTAAACAGATAATTTTACTTCTTCATTTCTGATTTGTATACCCTTTATTTCCTTTTCCTGTCTAATTGCTCTGTCTAGGACTTCCATTACCAGGTTGAATAGAAGTGGCAAGATTTGGCATCCTTACCTTGTACTGGGTCTTTGAGGGGAAACTTCTGAGTTTTTCCCCACTGATTTTAGCACTAGCTGTGGAGATGAGATAGAGTAGGCTTTACTGTGTTAAGTCCCTCTTACACCTCTTTTGTTGAGACTTTTTATCATGAATGGATGCTAAATTTTATCAAATGCTTTTTCTTCATCTATTGAGCTGATCATATGGTTTTTATCATTCATTCTGTTTATGTGATGTATCACTTTGATTGATTTGCATATGTTGAACCATCTTGCATCCCAGGGGTAAATCCCACTTGGTCACGGTATGCAATCCTTTTAATGTGCTATTGAATTTGGTTTACTAGTATTTTATTAAGGATTTTGCATCTATGTTCATCAGAGATATTAGCCTGTAGTTTTCTTTTTCTATGATGTCTTTCTCTGGCTTTGGCATCAGGGTTATGCTGGCCTCATAAAATGATTTTGGAAGTGTTCCCTCTTCTCGTTTTTTGAAGAGTTTGAGAAGGATTGGTATTAATTCTTCTTTGAATGTTTGCCAGAACTGACCCATGAAGCATCTGGTCCCGGGTTTTCTTTGTTGGGAGACATTTGATTACTGCTTCAATCACCTTATTTGTTAGTCTGTTCAGGCTTTCTGTTTATTCTTGATTCACTGTTAGGAGGTTGTATGTTTCTAGGAGTTTGTCCATTCCTTCTAGTTTATCCAGTTTGTTGGCATATGATTGTTCATAATCGACCCTTGCTATCCTTTTTATTTCTGAGGCATCAGTTGCAATGTCTCCTCAATCATTTCTGATTTTATTTATTTGTGTCTTCTTTCTTTTTTCTTAGTTAGTCTAGCTAAGGATTTGTCAATTTTATCTTTTCAAAAAACCAACTCTTAGTTTTGATTTTTTTCTATTGTTTTTCTGTTCTCTACTTGATTTATTTCTGTTCTGACCTTTATTATTTCTTTCCTTCTGCTCACTTTGGGCTTAGTTTGTTCTTCTTTTTCTAGTTCCTCAAGGTGTAAAGTTAAGTTGTTTATTTGAGATCTTTCTTCTTTTTTGATGTAGGCATATATTACTTCCCTCTTAGTACTGCTTTTTTTTTTTTTTGAACACAAGCAGAGTCTATTTTCTGGTGCGCAACATATAGGAACTTTGAAAGTGAAAAAGAAATACAAGTTTTTTCCTCATCTCCTTCTATATTTCAACTTTACAAAGTGGTATGTCATGATGCCTTTCTATTTTCTTTTTAATTTTTTTCAGATGTACATCATATTTCGAATTCTGTATACATTACATCATGTTCACCACCCGAACACTAATTATAGTGCATCCCCTCACCTGTGACCCTAATCACCCCTTTTGCCCTCCCTCCACCCCCTTCCCCAATGGTAACCACCAGTCCAATCTCCAATGCTATGTGTTTTTTTATTTTTGTCGTTTTTATCTTCTACTTATGAGTGAGATCCTATGGTATTTGACTTTCTCCCTCTGACTTATTTCACTCAGCATAATACCCTCAAGGTCCATCCATGTTGTCACAAATGGCCGGATTTCGTCATTTCTTATGGCTGAGTAGTAGTCCATCGTGTATAAATACCCCATCTTCTTTATACATTCATCCCTTGATGGGCACCTAGGTTGCTTCCAAGTCTTGGCTATTGTGTATAATGCCGCAATGAACATAGGGGTGCAAGTATCTTTATGCCTTTGTGTTTTCAAGTTCTTTGGATAAATACCCAGCAGTGGAATAGCTGGATCATATGGTAGATCTATCCTTAATTTTCTGAGGATACTCCATACTTCTTTCCATAGTGGCTGCACCAGTTTGCACTGCCACCAGCAGTGAACAAGGGTTCCCTTCTCTCCACACCCTCTCCAACATTTGTTGTTTCCTATCTTGTTGATTATAGCCATTCTGACCAGAGTGAGGTGATACCTCATTGTAGTTTTGATTTGCCTTTCCCTGATAGCTAATGATGTTGAGCATCTTTTCATATGCCTGTTGGCCATCCGTATATCTTCTTTGGAGAAATCTCTGTTCAGATCTTTTGCCCATTTTCTAATTGGATTGTTGGGGGTTTTTTGTTGTTGTTGTTGAGCTGTATGAGTTCCTTGTATATTTTGGATATTAACCCCTTATCTGATAAATGGTTTGCAAATATCTTGTCCCAATTGTTAGATTGTCTTTTCATTTTGTTGATGGTTTCCTTTGCTGTGCAGAAACTTTTTAGTTTGATGTAGTCCCATTTGTTCATTTTTTCTTTTGTTTCCCTTGCCCGGTCAGATGTGGGACTTGAAAATATGCTGCTCAGACCAATGTCATAGAGCGTACTGCCTATGTTTTCTTCTAGAAGTCTCATGGTTTCAGGTCTTACATTCAAGTCTTTAATCCATTTTGAGTTGATTTTTGTGCATGGTGTAAGGGAATGGTCTACTTTCATTCTTTTGCATGTGGCTGTCCAGTTTTCCCAACACCATTTATTGAAGAGACTCTCCTTTCTCCATCGTATACTCTTGGCACCCTTGTCAAATATTAGCTGTCCATAAATGTGTGGGTTTACTTCTGGGATCTCAATTTTTTTCCATTGATCTGTGTGTCTGTTTTTGTGCCAGTACCATATTGTTTTGGTTACTGTGGCTTTGTAGTCTAACTTGAAATTGGGGAGTGTGATACCTCCAGCTTTGTTCTTTTTTCTCAGGAATTCTTTGGCTATTCGGGGTCTTTTGTTGTTCCATATAAATTTTAGGATTCTTTGTTCTATTTCTGTAAAAAATGTTGTTGGAACTTTGATAGGGATTGCGTTGAATCTATAAATTGCTTTAGGAAGTAGGGACATTTCAACAATGTTAATTCTTCCAATCCAAGAGCAGGGAATATCTTTCCATTTCTTTGTGTCTTCTTTGATTTCTTTCAAAAATGTTTTATAGTTTTCGGTGTACAGATCTTTCACCTCTTTGGTTAAGTTTATTCCTAGGTATTTTATTCTTTTTGTTGCACTTATAAATGGGATTGTATTCTTAATTTCTCTTTCTGCTACTCCGTTGTTAGTGTATAGAAGCGCAACCGATTTTTGTACATTGATTTTGTATCCCGCAACTTGACTGTATTCCTTTATTATTTCTAAAAGTTTTTTAGTGGAATCTTTAGGGTTTTCTAGATATAAAATCATGTCGTCTGCAAAGAGTGACAGTTTCACTTCTTCTTTTTCAATGTGGATCCCTTTTATTTCTTTTTCTTGCCTGATTACTCTGGCTAGGACTTCCAATACTATGTTAAATAAGAGTGGTGACAGTGGGCATCCTTGTCTGGTTCCTGTTCTTAGAGGGATTTTTTTCAGTTTTTCTCCATTGAGAATGATATTTGCTGTGGGTTTGTCATATATGGCCTTTATTATGTTGAGGTATTTTCCTTCTATACCCATTTTATTTAGAGTTTTTATCATAAATGGATGCTGTATCTTGTCAAATGCTTTCTCTGCATCTATTGAGATGATCATGTGATTTTTATTCTTCATTTTGTTAATGTGGTATATCACGTTGATAGATTTGCGGGTGTTCAACCATCCCTGCATCCCCGGAATGAAACCACTTGATCATGATGTATGATCTTTTTAATGTATTGTTGTATTCGATTTGCTACGATTTTTTTTGAGGATTTTTGCATCGATATTCATCAGTGATATTGGCCTGTAATTTTCTTTTTTTGTGTTGTCCTTGTCTGGTTTTGGTATCAGGATAATGTTTGCTTCGTAGAAGGAGTTAGGAAGCCTCCCCTCCTCTTCAATTTTTTGGAAGCGTTTGAGAAGGATAGGTATTAAGTCTTCTTTGAATGTTTGGTAGAATTCACCAGGGAAGCCAGCTGGTCTTGGACTTTTATTTTTTGGGAGGTTTTTATTGCTGTTTCGATCTCCTTACTGGTGATCAGTCTATTCAAATTTTCTACATCTTCTTGGTCCAGTTTTGGAAGGTTGTGTGTTTCTAAGAATTTATCCATTTCTTCTAGATTATCCAATTTGTTGGCGTATAGCTTTTCATAGTATTCTCTTATTATCTTTTGTATTTCTGAGGTGTCCGTTGTAATCTCTCTTCTTTCATTTCTGATTTTATTTATTTGAGCCTTCTCTCTTTGTTTCTTGTTGAGTCTAGCTAAGGGTTTGTCAATTTTGTTTATCTTTTTGAAGAACCAGCTCTTGGTTTCATTAATTTTTTCTATTTTTTTTTTTTTTTTAGTCTCTATTTCATTTATATCTGCCCTGATTTTTATTATTTCCTTCCTTCTGCTGATTTTGGGCTTTGTTTGTTGTTCTTTTTCCAGTACCTTTAGGTGCACTTTTAGATTGTCTATTTGGGACTTTTCTTCTTTGTTGAGGTAGGCCTGAATTGCTATAAACTTTCCTCGTAGAACCACTTTTGCTGTATCCCACAGATTTTGGCATGTCATGTTTTCATTTTCATTTGTCTCCAGGAATTTTTTGATTTCTTCTTTGATTTCTTCGTTGACCCAATCGTTGTTCAGTAGCATTTTGTTCAATCTCCACATTTTTGTGGCTTTTCTGGTTTTCTTTCTGTAGTTGATTTCCAGTTTCATACCTTTGTGGTCAGAAAAGATGCATGGTATTATTTCGATCTCCTTGAATTTATTGAGACTTGTTTTGTGGCCTAATATGTGATCAATCCTGGAGAATGTTCCATGGGCATTTGAAAAGAATGTGTATTCTGTGGTTTTTGGATGGAATGTTCTGTATATATCTACTAAGTCCATCTGGTCTAATGTGTCCTTTAAGGCCAGTGTTTCCTTATTGATCTTCTGTTTGGATGATCTATCCATTGGTGTAAGTGGAGTGTTAAAGTCCCCTACTATTATTGTCTTACTGTCTATTTCCCCTGTTATGTCTGTTAATAATTGCTTTATATATTTAGGTGCTCCTATGTTGGGTGCGTAGATATTTACAAGTGTTATATTTTCTTGTTGGATTGTTCCCTTTATCATTATGTAGTGCCTGTCTTTGTCTCTTATTACAGTTTTTGATTTAAAGTCTATTTTGTCTGATATAAGTATTGCTACCCCTGCTTTCTTTTCCTTGCCATTTGCATGGAATATCTTTTTCCATCCTTTCACTTTCAGTTTGTGAGTGTTTTTAGGTCTGAAGTGTGTCTCTTGTATGCAGCATATACATGGATCTTGTTTTTTTTATCCAGTTGGCCACCCTATGGCATTTGATTGGAGCATTTAGTCCATTGACATTTAAAGTAGCTATTGATAAACATGTATTTATTGCCGTTTTGTCTCTTTTTCTTATTTTTTTGGGTATTTTAGTAGTTCTTCTCAGTTCCTGTCTTTTTCTCTTGCTCTCTTCACTTGTGGTTTGATGGCTATCTTTAGTAATATATTTTATTTCTTTTGTCTTACTTTTTTCCCTGCTTGTTATAGGTTTCTGGTTTGTGGTTACCATGAGGATCCTATTTAATATACTATGCATATAACAGTCTATATTGAGTAGATAGACTCTTTAGTTTGACCTCTTTCTAAAAGCTCTACTTTTTCTCTCTCCTTCTCCCACATTATATGTTTTTCACTTCATATATAGTCTTTTGTTTAGTGTGTGTCTATCCATTACCCTCTTATCATTGAAATAGGTAATTTTAGTACATTTGTCTTTTAACCTTCATATTATCTTCACAGGTAGTTGATCTGCTGCCTTTACTATACTTTTACCTTACAAGTGATTTTATTGCCTGTTTTTTCTTGTTGTTGTTTTGGGTTTTTTAAATAATTTTTTTCTTTTATCTCTATTTGTGGTCATTGCTTTCTCACTTAAATAAGTCTCTTCAGCATTTCTTGCAGAACTGGTTTCTAGGTGATAAACTCCTTCAATTTTTTCTTGTCTGGGAAGCTCTTTATCTCTCCTTCCATTCTGAATGACAGCCTTGATGGATAGAGTATTCTTGGTTGTAGGTTTTTTCCTTTTAGCACTTCAAATATGTTGTGCCATTCTCTTCTCGCCTGTAGGGTCTTGACTGAGAAGTCCGCTGACCACCTGATGGGCTTCCCTTTATATGTCACTTGTGGCCTTTCTCTTGCTGCTTTTAGGATTCTCTCTTTGTCTTTAATTTTGGACATTCTGATTATAATATGTCTTGGTGTGGGCCTCTTTGGGCTTCTCTTGTTTGGAGCTCTCTGTGCTTCCTGAACTTGGATGTCTGTTTCCTTCCTCAGGTTAGGAAAATTTTCCTCTATTATTTCGACAAATAAATTTTCTGCCCCTTTGTCTCTCTCTTCTCCTTCTGGGACCCCTATAATCCAAATGTTAGCACACTTGATATTGTCCCAGAGTTCCCTTATGCTATTCTCATTCTGTCTAATTCTTTTTTCTCTTTTCTGTTCTGCTTGGGTGATTTCCTCTAATCTTTCATCTAGCTCACTGATCCGTTCTTCTGCTTCCTCTACTCTGCTATTGAGTCCCTCTAGTGAATTTCTCATTTCCAGTATTGTATTCTTCATTTCTGATTGGTTCTTTTTTATATCTTCCAGTTCTTTGCTGATGTACTCACTGTTTTCATCCATTCTTCTCCGCATATCTGTGAGCATCCTCATGATATTTTGTTTGAACTCTTTGTTGAGTAGGTCACTTGTTTCTGTTTCATTTAGTCCTTTTTTCTGGGGTTTTGTACTGTTCCCTTGCTTGGAAATTATTCCTCTGTCTCTCATTATACCTCTTTCTCTGTGCTTATTTCTATGTATTAGGTGAGTTGACTATGTCTCCTGATCTTGGAGAAGTGGCCTTATGTATGAGATGCCTTATGAGGCCCAGCAGTGTGCCTCCCTCTCGTCACCAGACCATAAGAACCAGGAGTGACCCCTTTGTGGGCTACTTGTGTTCTTCTGCTGTGGCAGGGTTGCTCCCACTGCAGGTACCCAGGGAATCTGATCTTTCCTTCCCTGGCCAGCTGTTTATAAATCCGGTTTGGAGGGGCCTCAGCACTGTTGGCTACAAAGTCTATTAGCACACTCTTATTGCAATTGTCCTCTTAGTTGGGTTGGTACCCAGTATAGCTGGTTGCTAGGCTCAGGGACGTACAGTTGTGATAGGCCTGAGGCCAACAAGGCTGTTGTCAGTTCTCTTAGGAGTGCAGCTGAGTGGGGCTAGCTCTTGGCATGGAGGCACTCAGTTGTTTCAGGCTTTGGAAGGTGGGGCTGATCCTTTTTATGGCTATTTGTGAAGCACAAGTCTTCTGCCTCTAATAAGCCTCACCCCCCACTGGACCACATACACTGTCAACACAGTCCTGGTCCATGCACGCTACTTAAACCCCTGGAACGTACCCCAACACCACACTGCAGAGGCCCCCACCTCTGCCCCAATGCCCCCCACAGTTCACCTGGTCCTCACACAAGCCCTGCCCCACAGAGGCAGACACCCTTGCCTGCCTGTAGAGGATCAAGGCCCTCAGTCAACACAGGCTGAAAAGTAGCCTGAGGGCTTGCTGCTAGGTGGGGCCAGTCCCTAGGTGGGTTGCCTGCCCTGGCTGAACTGGATTAAATCTGTGCTCTAGTGTGTGTGGCAGACCTCTGGGCTAACAGCCCAAGGGATGCACCTCAATGGCCCCCACCGGTGTCCATATCAGCACACCTGGACCAGCTCAGAACAATGGCCCCCACCAATGTCTCAATCTCTGGAGAGGATCCTCCTCTCACCAAGATGGCCCCAGAGCCCACCAGGTGAGTCTTGTTTCACCAAAGGACAGTCAGCCTTCTCTCTGGTGATTTTAAGTTGCTGCAATGAGTGAGTTTGTGCGTAGGCTCTTTAAGACCCAGATCTTTTCGGCTTTCGGCCAATAGCTTTTCTGGGATGTCCTCGCTGCAGTTAATGGCCAGCAAAGCCAGACAGTAAGAACCCCCTCTCAGTTGGGCTGAGTTCGAAGGATGGTTATAGCAGTATTGCCCCCGCTCCAGACCTCACTCCTCCAGGGAGGGCTTGTACCTTAGGGTGGCTTCCGCCTGGCCAGCTGAGAAGCTCCGCTGCTCCCAAAGGTGGCCTTTTTCCTCTCCTGCCAGAGTTACTGCCTCTTCTGCTTTCATCAGGACTGTCCCTTGTCATGGGGGTTCTTTTCATCCAGTTTTCAGTTTTCAATCCAGGGTGATTCTTCCCAAAATTGTTGTAACCTGGTTGTGTTCATGGGAGGAGGCGAGTTCAACGTCTGCTCACAGGGCCATCTTGAACTTAGTACTGCTTTTGACACATCCCATGCGTTTTGTTATGTTTTGTTTTTATTTTCATTTGTCTTCAGACATTTTTTAAATTTCCTTTTGATTTCCTCTTTGATCAATGATTGTTCAAGAGTGTGTTGTTTAATTTCCACTTATTTGTGAATCTTCATGTGTTCTTACTGTTATCGATTTCTAGTTTCATTCCATTGTGGTTGTAAAAGATACATGGAATTATTTTCCTCTTAAGAAGAATATATCTTCTTAAATTTTTAAGACTTGTTTTATGACCTAACAAGTGATCTATCCTGGAGAATACACGCTTGAGAATAATGTGTGTTCTTGTGCTCTTGAGTGGAAAGTCCTATATATGACTGTTAGGTCCATTTGGTCTATAGTATTGTTCAAGTGAGCTGGTTTTTATTTTATTTTTTTTTAATTTTTGGTCTGGATGTTCTATCCGTTATTGAAGGTGGAATATTGAGGACTCCTCCTATTATTATTACAGTATATCCCTTCTGACCTGTCATTATTTGCTTTACATATTTCAGTTCTCTAATGTTGAGTGCATATATAATTGTGATATTGTCCTGTTGAATTGACACTTTTATCATTATATAACGATCTTATTTGTCTATACAGACAGTTTTTGACTTAAAGTCTATTTTGTGTGATATAAGTATAGTCACTCCTGCTTTCTTTTGCTTACCATTTGCATGGAATATCTTTTCCCTCCCTTCACTTTCAGCCTATGCGTGTCTTTAAATCTAAAATGAGTGTCTTGTAGACAGTATATTGCTGGATCTTGGGGCTGGGTTTTTTATATATACATTCAGCCACTCTATGTGTTTTGATTGGGGAGTTTAGTCCATTTACATTTAAGTGTTTATTGATAGGTAAGGACGTCATATTACCATTTTGTTGGTGATTTTCTGTCTGATTGGCAGTTCTGTTGTTTCTCTCTTCCTCTCCTGCTGTCTTCCTTTGCTATTTGGTATGTTTTGTTGCTGTTGTGCTTGGCTTTGATTCTTTTCTCTTTATCTTTTGTATATCCATTATAGGGTTTTTTGCTTGTAATTACCTTGAGGCCTATATAAAATATCTTGTAGTTAGACTGCTTATTTTAAGTTGATAACAACTTAACTTCAGTCACAAACAAAACTATACTTTTACTACCCACCCTTTGTGTTCTTGTAGTCAGAGTTTACTTGTTTTTATGCTGTGCATCCATTAACAAATTTTTCTCTTTTAACTTTTATATTAGGGGTAAAAGTCATTTATGTACAGCCATTGCATTGTTACATTGTTCCGTATTTGTCTGTATAGTTCCCTTTCCAAATCAGATTTATGCTGTTATATGCTGTTCACATTGGTGAAGGCTGTGGAAGCCCGTGGTGGCAGTGAGGGCTGCTGGGGCTCCCCTGCAGCTTTTCCCTCATAGGGAGTTGTAGCCGAGGGGATTCCTCTTGGCACTGAGCTGTGCTGGCCTGCAGGTTGGAGTAATGCAATTAGAATGCTTCCTACACTTTTCTGGTGCTAACCTCAATTTTTGTACCCTGCTGGGTTGCTGCAGCTTTTTAATTGTACTCTGGAGATCTCCCAGAGCTATTTTCATCCATGGAGAGTTGTTAATTATTGTTTTTCTGAGAGGAACTCCTAGTCTGCTGTCTTGCTGATGTCACTCTTTTTTTCACTTTGGTTTTAAATTTTTTCCAGTTTTATTGAGATATAATTAACATATATCACTGTATAAATTTAAAGTGGGCAGCATAGTAGTTTGACTTACATGTATTGTGAAATGCTCACCTCAATACATTTAGCAAATGTCCATCATCTTATATAGAAATGGTTAAAAGAAAAGTAAAAGAAGAGAAAATTTTTCTTCTTGTGATGAGAAGTCTTAGGATTTACTCTCCTAATGACTTCCATTTATATTATACAGCAGTATTAACTATAGTCATCACGTTTTCTTGATGTCATTCCTGGTATTTATTAATCTTATAACTGAAAGTTTATAACTTTTTTGATAACTTTCCTCCAATTTCCCCTCCCACCACGCCCTGCCTCTGGTAACCACCAATCTGGTCTGTTTTTCTGTGAGTTTGGTTGGTTTTGGTTTTGTTTTTGTTTAGATTCCACATATAAATGAGATCATACAGTATTTTTCTTTCTCTGACTTGTTTCACTTAGCATAATGCCCTTGAGGTCCATCCATCTTGTGGCAAATGGCAGATTTCCTTCTTTTTTATGGTTGAATAATATTCCATTGTACCTATATGCCACAACTTCTTTATCCATTCATCCATTGGTGGACACTTAGGTCATTTCCATATCTTGGCTGTTGTAAATAATGCTGCTATGAACGTGGAGGTGCAGATATCTTTTCAAATTAGTCTTTTTGTTTCCTTGGGATATATTCTCAAAAGTGGAATGGCTGGCTTATATGGTTTTTCTATTTTTAATTTTTTGAGGACACTCCATACTCTTTTCCATAGTGACTGCATCAGTTTACAACCCCACCAACAGTGCACAAGGGTTCCCTTTTCTTCACATCTTCACCAGCATTTGTTATCTCTTGTCTTTTTGATGACGGCCATTCTAACATATAGAAGATGTTATCTCATTGTGGTTTTGATTTGCATTTCCCTAATGACTAGTGCTATTGAGCATCTTTTCATGTACCTGTTGGGCACAAGTATGTCTTCTTTGAAAACATGTCTGTTCAGGTTCTTTGTCCATTTTTTAATTGGATTGTTTGTTTTTTTACTGCTGAGTTGTGTGAGTCCTTTATATATTTTGTATATCAACCCCTTATCAGATATATGCCTTGCAAATGTATTTCCCATTCTATATGTTGTCTTTTCACTTTGTTGATTGTTTCTTTTGCTGTGCTGAACTTTTTAGTTTGATGTAGTCCCAGTTGTTTACTTTTTACTTTGTTGCTTGTGCATTAGGTATCATATCACTAAAGACCTATGTCAAGGATCTTTATTCCTATTTACTTCTAGAATTTTATGGTTTCAGGAATTACATTTAAAGCTTTAATCTATTTCAAGTTAAGTTTTGTGAGTGGTGTAAGATAGGGGTATATTTCCATTCTTTTACATGTGAATATCCAATTTTCCCAGCATATTTAGTGAAGAGACTATCTTTACTCCATTGAGTACTCTTGGCTCCCTTGTCAAATATTAGTTGACCATGTGTGTTTGGGTTTATTTCTGGGCTTTTCATTCTGTTCCAATGATCTATGTGTCTCTTTTTATGCCAGTACTACGCTGTTTTGATGACTATATCTTTATACCATAGCTTGAAATCAGGAGTGTGATGACTCCAGCTTTTTTCTTTTTTCTCAGGGTTGCTTTGGTGATTCGGGGTCTTTTGTGGTTCCATATAAATTTTAGGATTGTTTTTTCTACTTATGTAGAAAATGCCATCAGAATCTTGACAGGAATTGCATTGACTCTATAGATGGCTTTGGGTAGTATTGACATTTTAACATATTAATTTTTCCAATCCATGATCATGCAATACATTTCCATTTATTTGTATCTTCTTCAATTTCTTTCATCAATGTCATAGTTTTCAGAGTAGAGACCTTTCACCTCCTTGGTTACATTTATTCCTACGTGTTTTATTCTTTTGATGATATTGTAAATGGGATCATTTTCTTTATTTCTTTTTCAGATAATTTTTTGTTAGTGTATAGAAACCTGATTTTTGTAAGTTAATTTTATATCCTGCAACTTTACTGAATTCGTTTATTAGTTCTAACAGTTTTTTGGTGGAGTCTTTAGGGTTTTCTCTATATAAAATCATATCATCTACAGATAGAGACAGTTTACTTTTTCCTTTCCAATTTGGATGCCTTTTATTTCTTTTTCATGCCTAACTGCTCTGTCTAGGACTTCCAGTACTATGTTGGGTAGGAGTGGCTAGAGTGGGCACCCCTGTCTTGTTCCTGATCTTAGAGGAAAAGCTTTGAACCTTTCACCATTGAGTATGATGTTAGCTGTGGGTCTGTCATATATGGCCGTTATTATATTGAGATACATTGCTTCTATACCAAATTCATTAAAAGATTTTTTTTATCACGAATTGGGGGGCTGGCCCGGTGGCATAGTGGTTAAGTTTGCACGCTTCACTTTGGTGGCCTGGGGTTCACAGGTTCAGATCCTGGGTGCAGCATGGACAGCTCATCAAGCCATGCTGTGGCGGCATCTCACATAAAATAGACGAAAATTGGCACAGATGTTAGCTCAGCAACAATCTTCCTCAAGCAAAAAGATGAAGATTGGCAACAGATGTTAGCTCAGGGCCAATCTTCCTCAAACACAGAAAAAGTTTTTATCATGAATGAATGTGGAATTTTGTCAAATGCTTTTTCTGCATCTACTGAGATGACCATATTATTTTTGTCTTTCATTTTATTAATGTAGTGTGTCACATTTATTGATTTGTGTATGTTGAACCATCCTTGCATACCAGGGATAAATCCCACATGATCATCGTGTATGATCCTTTTAATATGCTGTTGAATTTGCTTTCCCAGTATGTTGTTGAGAATTTTTACATCTATATTCATCAGGGATATTGGCTGTAGTTTCTTTTCAGGTAGTGTTCTTTCTGGCATTGGTATCAGGGTAATGTTAGCCTCATAAAATGTGTTTGGGAGTGTTCCTTCCTCTCAACTTTTTGGAAGAGTTTGAGAAGGATTAGCATTAATTCTTCTTTAAATGTTAGATAAAATTCACCAGTGAAGCCATCTATTTTGCTTTTTTAATAATAGTTATCCTGATGGTGTGAAGTGGTACCTCATCATGGTTTTGATTTGCATTTCCCTAATTATTAGTGATGCTGAGCATCTTTTCATGTCTTTATTGGCTATTTCTATAATCTTCTCTGGGAAATGCTATTCAAGTCTTTTGCCTGGTTTTTATTTGGGTTGTTTTTGTTGTTGTTCAGTTTTAGGAGATCTCTATGTATTCTGTATATCAATGCCTTATCATGTGTGTGTTGCAAATATTTTCTTCCATTTTGTGGGTTGCCTTTTTACTCTGTTAATAGTGTTTTTTGATGCATGAAAGATTTTTAATTTTGATGAAGTCCAATTTGTCTATTTTTCCTCTTGTTGCCTGTGCCTTTGGAGTCGTTTCCAAGAAATCATTGCCAAATCCAACGTCATGAAGCTTTTCCTCTGTTTTCTTCTGAGAGTTTTATAGTTTTAGCTCTTATGTTTAAGGAATTAACTATTGATACACCTAACATCTTGGATGGATGCTGAGTTAAAAAGTCAATGTTAAAGCGTCACATACTGTGTGATTCCATTTATATAAGACTTTAGAGGTGACAAAGCTGTAGTAACTGAAAGCAGATAAGTAGCTGCCGGAACTTAGATTCGGTGGCAGCTGTGACTGTGAAGGGTGAAATGAAGGAGTTTCTTCTCTGTGGTAGAATAGTTCTATATTCTGATTGTGGTGATGCTTACATGAAACCACACATGTGATAAAATTTTATAGAACTATACAAAAACAAAAAGACTGCCCGTAAAAAAATGGTGTGATCTTAGTAAGGTCTGTACCTGAGTTAATAGTGTTGTACCAACATCAATTTCCTGGTTTTGACAATGCACTAAGGTTTTTAAGCTCTTGTCATTGGGGAAAGCTGACTCACTTCTTGTGAGTCAAACTATTTCAAAATAAAATAGTTATAATTCTATTTAAAAATTCTGTCAATATTTGCCAATATTTGTACTAAGAATAAGATCCAAATTATTTTCCCAGAACTACAATGCTTACCATGATGTGGCTCCCACCTATCTTTTCTCTAAGCTTTTTCTGGACTTGTCTCTGCCTTACTTACTACACACTAGCCATTATCTTGGCTTTGGTCTCTCACTCATAATAATCCTCTCCCCTCTCAGACTCTTTGTAACTCTTGTTCATTCTATCTGAATTGTGTAAGTGCTTTTCATTGTGTAAGGACTCTTTCAAAGCTGTATTGTAAAAGAGCTATACTCTCTTCTTGGTGGTGAGATTTTTTTCTCCTTTATTTATTCAACAAATATTTACAAATGCAGGTTTGGGAGGCAGGGCATCCAGGAAGCAGTTCAGTTTGGGACATATTGGTTTGATGTGCTTGCCAGACAACCAGAAGTCAAGATTAAGAATCTAATTAGATTCATGGATCTTAAACTAGATATAAAATCTGGGATCTGGGCTATACAATTTGAGGACTTCTATAGGATTGGACAATACTTGAAGCCGTGTGATTGGATGTGATCACCTAGGAAGAGAATATACTATGAGAAGAGCACTGGGACAAAGAGAGTCTAGGGTCAAGCTTTGGGGACGTCCAATAGAGCAGGAGGGAATGGTAACATGGACGCCAAGTAAGAGGGTGTTTCAAAAATGGAGATTAGCCCAACATATCAAATGCTGCTGAAAAATCAAGTAAGACCAAAAATGTTTATTAAATTTAACAACATGTATAACCATATATTGATGCTACAACTAGAAAAATACTTTTAAAAATAATAATACAAAGTTTGGCACTAGCATTGTGATATTTGTTCTGTCATAGATTACTAGTAATAAAATAAATTGTCATAGTCCTTTTAGAAATCATTTTAGTAATATTTATCAAGAATTTTTAAAGTGTTCATAACTTTTGACCCAGTAATCACACTTCCGAGAATCTAATCAAAAGAAATAGACCTAACTGTGGAAAAGACTGTATATCTGGTGATGTCCATGGCAATAATATTTACAATAGTGAAAAAACTACCTAAATTTAATAGGGGAGTGTTAAGTCAATGATGAAAATTCACTCAGTGGAATATCATGCTATCACTGCAAATAAAGTTTATATAGACTTCAGGTTATCTAACATGAATATATAACAGTAATCCTAAGAAAACATACTAAGTGTGTTTTTTATATTTTTGATAATTTCTATGTGGTGATTTTTTTCTATATTTATAAAATTGTTTTTAATGACCATGAATTACCCTCTTAATGGAAAAATGTTTTTAAGCTTGTTTACGTGATTGTCTTAACTTTTTCTTGTCCTATCCTTTTTTCTATCACCTTGTTGTATGTGTTACTTATATTTTATTTCCATCTTATTCTGTGCTACATTAAGAATGCTTCATTTACTGTTTTCCTTTGCAGTTATGTGAAATAAAGTTGTATTTAAAATCTGAATAGTGAATAAGATTTTCAGAAACAAGGTTAAAATATCTATTATTGGGGCCAGCCTGTGGCGGAGTGGTTAAGTTTGTGTGCTCCACTTCGGCAGCTCAGGTTTTTGCTGGTTCAGATCCTGGGCGGGAGATGGCACCGCTCATCAAGCCATACTAAGGCAGCGTCCTACATAGCATAACCAGAGGCACTCAACAACTGGAATATACAACTATGTACTGGGGGGGCTTTGGGGAGAAGAAAAATAAAAGAAGATCGGCAACAGATGTTAGCTCAGGTGCCAATCTTTAAAAACAAAATCTATTATTTATAATTTACCAGGCAAAGCTATATTTCTTCATCAAAATCATTAAATGTGTATTCTCAGGGAGGCCTTCCCTAACTATCATCCCCACTCTCAAAAATAGGTTAAATCTTCCTATTAGACAATCCCATAGTCCCAACTCTACTCTAACTGACACTCATCATAGCGATCTCCAAGGCTCCTTTGTGAGTGGTTAGCATATTTCTAGGAAATTAAGCAAGAGCGTCACTGGAGGGTTAGGGCAGAAGGAAGCCGCAGAATTCCAGGCTGGCTCTCATTATCTGATTTTTCATTCTGGGGATGCCCCATAATGAAACCATTGCCCCTATTCTAAAAACACCTTATTAGGGATAATTCCAGTCAATTCAAATTAAATCTCATGGGAAAAAGAGGGAGTATGTCAGATTTATCTATCTATGAAGAGAATTTTTGTTAAAGCGTCCAGATATCATTTGAAATCTGCCTTGAAAAAGTATGTTGTTTTGAAGGCAGGCTCACATAGAAATAATTCTCGCAGACTAGTTTTAGAAACTCCACTATGTACTTCATTGAGATTAAAACTAAGGGTATTTATTAAAGTGTTCCTATAGTCTCAATTCATTCAGGATTCTGATTGTGCACAGTATTTTTGACATGTTAGACTTATTTATAATTCATAAAGTTCCAATGGGGGGGAGGCTATATGGTAGGAAAAAAACAAACCTGAATCTTGAAAATGTGGTAAATTTATAAATGTAAATAATGTCTTAACTAAAATAATAAATTCAATATAACATGATGTAATTACAGAATAATTTTGGCCATAAAAAGAGTAAAATGTATCAAATAGATTTTTTTTTTTACAGAATTCGATAATACTTACCAAGCAGTTGGCTACTTTGGGACAGACACCTATCATATATACAATTCTGAGGAGAAAAGTTTATTTTCCACATACAAGAATGAAGAATGGGTATTTAACTTTTAAATTTCAAATATAAAGTTAACCTGTAAAGTAACAATCAGAAACTTAAAGTAAAAATTTTAAAGCCCTAGTTGAATTTCATGGAACATCTTATATGTAATTTTCCAGTAGCTTCTTTTATGATGTACAAAAAAAATTGTGATAATGAGAACTAGTTACCAATTCAGGAAGTGCCAGTCAGACTCCTGGATTATAGTTGCAATTTGTATTAGTAGCTAAACCTCAATCCAACAGCCTCATTCAGGATAGTGGCAAATCTTGGCAATCATATTGTTTTCTGCTGGTTCATAAAAGTGAGACACCGTGGTATAACTAATGGCACAATCATCACCATCATCAGTGTGCCCACCCCACCCCCCCACAAATTCCACCTGAGGAGTAAAATGTGCTGCTGTTGAAGTTTGCAGGTTCTCATGGGGTTTAGACAGCCTTTCTTCACCTGTTGAGCACCTAGGCGCAGGGCAAGGTGTTCACAGCTGCAAGATACAACTCCTGCCCTCAGTGGCCTGACAGTTTAGTGAGGGAGACAAGTAAGCAAACAGATGTTATGACAGAGTTGAGCCCAGGTGCGACGGAATACATAGAGAGTGTGCCGGCTGAGGCTTGGAGGGATCGAGGAGGACTGTCCTAAAGAAGTGACATCTGCATTACTGAAAAGAAACCAAAGTTAGCCAATGGTGGGGGGGCATTCCAAACAGAGAGGCAACACATACGAGGGCTTCAGACATGCCTGAGAAAGCAGGTGAATTCTGGTGGACGCACAAGATCAGTTCATGGGTAAAGGGCACCATTCAGAGAGAGAGGATATTTTTAAAACAGTTAATCTGGAGCTAATATTTCTGCTGACTTTATAAAACTTTGCGGGGTAAGGAGGTGGGATAAACAGCTGCTGTAAAACCAAACTACAGGCCTTGTCTGATTTAGCAGGAAGGTAGGAGAGTTAAAGGCACTATTTGTTTCTTTTCTATCTTTAACAGTTTTGCTGCAATATAATTCATATACCACACAATTCACCTTTTTGAAGTGCACAATTCAATGTTTTTTAGTATATTCAAAGAATTATGCAAATATCACCACTTTCTAATTCTATAACATTTTTACCAACCCACAAAGAAACCCTTTGGCACTACAAATCTATTTTCTGTCTCTATGGATTTGCCTATTCTGGACATTTCACATCAAGAGACTCATACAATATACGTTCTTTTGTGACTGGCCTCTTTCAGTTAGCATGACGTTTTCAAGGCTCATCAAGTTGTAGCATGTTATCAGAATGTCATTCCTTCTTATTGTCCTATAACGTTCCATTATATGGATACACCAATATTTTATTTATTCATTCTTCAGTTGATAGACATTTTGGTTGTTTCCACTTTGGGACTATTATGAATAATGCTGCTATGAATATTTATATGCAAGTTTTCATGTGAAGATAATGTTTTCATTTCTCTTGGGTGTATACCCAGGAGTGAAATTGCTGAGTCTTATGGTACCAGCTTATTAATTTATTGTCAAAGAAAATACTTAATTTAATTTCTTCATGATCAGAGAAAATACTTTGTATGACTTCAATCCTTTTAAATGTATTGAGGTTTGTTTTATGGCCTAACACGTGGTCTGTCCTGGAGAATTTTCCATGCGCCCTTAGGAAGAACGTATGGGCTGCCGTCGTTGTGTGGACTGATCTACAGGTGTCCTCGGGTCTAGTTGGTTTATAGTGGTCTTCTTCTATTTCCTTGTTGATCTTCTGCGAGTTGTTCTATCCATACTGAAAGTGGTACACCGGAGTCTCCAACTATTGTTGTCGGATTGTCTATTTTTCTTTTCATTCTGTTCAGTTTTTGCTTCATGCATTTTGGGTCTCTGTTGTTAGATGACTATGTTTATAACTGTTATACTTCTCAGATGGACAGACCATCTTGACATTATAAAATGTTCCTCTTTGTTTCTGTAACTTTTTGTCTTAAGGTCTATTTCATCTGATGTTAGTACAGCCGCTCCAGCTTTCTTATGGTTGCCTTTCCATCCTTTTACTTTCCACTGTATTTTTGAACCTAAATGTCTCTCCTGTGGACAGCATAGAGTTAGATCCTCTTTCGTTATCCATTCTGACAATTTCTGCCATTCGATTGGACTGTTTAGTCTATTCATATTTAATATTGTTACTGATATAGTTGGATTTGTGTCTGCCACTTTATTTTTCCTTATTTCTCGTGTCTTTTTCGTTCCTCTATTCCTCCTTTACTGCTTCCTTTGCATTAAGTGAATATTTTCTAGTGTAATAATTTAATTACCTTGTTTTTTTTCACTATATTTTTGAAATATTTTCTTAGTTTACCCTCCAGGGCTGACCACATATGTATGATCAGAATCTAATTCAGATTTATACTAACAATTCCAGTGACATATAGGAATGTATTCCTATATAGCTCTATTTCCTTACCCCTCTTTTTTGCTATTATTTTTATGCGTATTACATCTATATATGCTATAAACCCAATGATACATTGTTATAATTATTATTTTAAGTAATTTATTTAAGTCATTTAAAGAAGCTGAAGGAAGAAAGGAGAGCCAGTATATATGTATAGTATTTGTTATATTAATGTCCTTATTTACCATATCTGGTTCTCTCCATTTGTTCCTGTGAATTTGAGTTACCATCTCTTGTCATTTCCTTTCTCCAATATAGCCTCTCCATTGTGTAATTATTAGCAAATATATTACATTTCCATGTTATAGGCTCAATAATATAATTGAATACATATTGTTTTATAAAGTTGCTTTTTAAGTCAATTAAGAGAAAAAAGAAGAAATATGCATTTATACTGTCTTTTATAATTATATAATTACCTTTACCAATGCTTTTTGTTTTTTCTCGTGGATTTGAATTACTGTCTTCTGTGACTTGCTTTCTTTTTCTTTTTGGCTGAGGAAGATTCGCCCTGAGCTAATATCCACTGCCCATCTTCGTCTTTCTTTATGTGAGTTGCCACCGCAGCATGGCCACTGATAGACGAGTTTGGTGTAGGTCCATGCCCGGGAATGGAATGTGGGCAGCCAAAGTGGAGTGCACAGAACTTAACCACTAGGCCACTGGGGCTGGCCTGTGACTTGCTTTCAACCTGAAGAACTTCCTTTAGTATTTCTTATAAGGCAGGTACTCTATGACAAATTCTCTCCTTTTTGTGCATCTAGGAAGGTCTTACTTTCTACTTCATTTTTGAAAAATGGTTTTGTTGGTTGTAGGATTTTTTTGTTGACATTTTATTCCCCACATTTTGAAAATGTCATCCCACTGCCTTCTGCCCTCCACTGTTTCTGGTGAGAAGTCAGGGGAAGGTTTCTTTGAGATTTTCCATTTCTTTGGCTTTTGGCATTTTACTATGATAATCTATACATGTGGAACTCTTTGTATTTATCATACTTGGAGATTGTTGAGCTTCTTAGATGTATAGATGAATGATTTTCATCCAATTTGGGAAGTTTTTAGCTATTATTCACGTATTTTCTGCTCCTCTTTTTCTCTCGTTTCCTTCTGACACTCCAGTTATACATACGTTGATGCAGTTAGTGACGTCCCACATTGCTCTGAGGCTCATACATTCCTCTTCATTTTTTTTCTCATCCTCTTCTTTGTATTGCATAATCTCTATTATCCTACAAGCTTAGTAGTTCTTTCTTCTGACATTTCAGATCTACTGTTGAGCCCCTCTAGTGAAATTTTCATTTCAGTTATCATAGTTTTAACTCCACAGCTTCCATTTTTTTCCATGTTTTCCATGGTTTTGTTTGTTTTTAACCTTTCCTGGCTCTTTCTTGATACGTCTATTTGATGAGACATTGTGCCTTCCTTTGCTTCTTCAGGCATGTTTTCCTTCAGTTCTTTGAACGTATTTATATTGGCTACTTTGAAATCTTTGTTGTATTAAACATCTGGTCCCTCTAACAGGCAGTTTCTGATGCCTGCTTTTTTCCTTTGTTTGGATCACATTTTTCAGTTTCTTTGCATGTCTTTTTTACTTGTTGAAAACCAGTCATCTAAATAATATATTTTAGCAACACTAGATACTGCCCTCTCTTGGGCTTCTTATTGTTGTTTTATTTTTGAGTGATTGGCTAGACTATTTTAGTGAAAGTTGTCACCCTGCGTTATGAAGCCTCTGATGCTGTTTGTCAGAAGGCACAGCCTTGGGCATCATACTGTCAGCCTGGCTGGTATGACAGTAGCCAGAGAAGGGGAAAGGGAAAAAGAACATTGTTTAATACTTCAAAATATTACCTCAGTAAACTGATTCCTTCAAAAACTAAATTACAAGGCAAGAAAAGAACAAAAGGTGGAGGAATCTATAAATTAAAAGATATTTAATTTAAAGACTGTCTAGATATTTGACTATATTAAGGAATTATTTTTTAAATGTTATGTGGTGACTTTGATGTCACTTGTTTTTTAGAAAGTCTTTATCTTTTAAAGTTACATAAAAGTGAAAATGGTAAGAAAATTAATCTCTTTCTCCAAGGCACCCAGCCCAGATGGTTTTGTGAACAAATTCTAAGCCTAGAGGCATAAAATAACAATCTCTATATTATTTAAACTATTCCATATGTTTAAGAATATAGACATCTTTCCAATTCATTACATAAGACTAGCGTAACCCTAATATTAAAAATTGGGCATATAGAGCATAAAATTAGATCAATTTCTCTTTTTAATACAGATACAATATTACTATATTAAAATCAACACTACTTTAAAGAAATTCTAGAACATGATCACATATGCAAAGATGTTTCAACATGAGGAAATTAATTTAATTTACCATAGTAATAGATTAAAGGAGAAAAACTACCTAATTGTCACAACAGGTGTGAAAAGAACTTTTTATTAAATCCAACATCAATTCTTTCTTTTTTTTTTTTTTTGAGGAAGATTAGCTCTGAGCTAACTGCTGCCAATCCTCCTCTTTTTGCTGAGGAAGCCTGGCCCTGAGCTAACATCCATGCCCATCTTCCTCTACTTTATACGTGGGACTCCTACCACAGCATGGCAGGCCAAGGGGTGCCATGTCCACACCCGGGATCTGAACTGGCGAACCCCAGGCCACCAAGAAGTGGAACATGCACACTTAACTGCTGTGCCACTAGGCCAGCCCCTAACATCCATTCTTGATTTTAAAAAATCCGGAGAAATTTTCCTTAACTTAAAACAAATATACACATAAGACTAACAGTAAAAAAGAACAAATAAATTGGTGAAACATGAAACATTCTCATTAATGTCATGAACAATAAAAGTATGCCCTTTTTTACTTGTTTTCCCACATTGTCCTTATAATCCTAACCAATGTAATATAACCAAAGAAAGAAGGGCAATGAGAAGAAAAACATTAGAAAGAGAGCAGAAAGAGGGAGGTGAAGAAGGAGAAGAAAGAAGGAGAAGATGTAGGTTTGGGGAGGGAGAGGGAAATATTTGGAGTGTAAATTGGTAAAACAGGTAAATTTAAAATATAAATTGGTTAAAAATATTTCGGAGGGAGATTTATGCAATAGGTATATTTTAAATATATGTAATCTGTGACTTATTCCAATTTCTAAGAATTCTTTCTATAGAAATACTAGCGTGACTATGTAAAGTGTTTGCATATGTATGTTCATTTAAGAATAGTTTGTGGTGAGTTCTTTAAAATATTTAAAGAATTAATACCGATCCTTCTTAAACTTGTCCAAAAAATAGAAGGGGAGGAAATACTTCCAAAGTCATTTTGCAAGGCGAGCATTACCCTGACACCAAAAACATGCAAGAACGCTACAAGAAAAAAAATTACAAGTCAATATCCTTGATGAACGTAGATGTAAAAATTCTCAACAAAATATTAGCAAACCAAATTCAACAACACATTAAAAGTATCATACAGCAGGATCAAGTGGGATTTATTCCGGGGATGCAAGGATGGTTCAACATTCACAAACCAAACAAAGTAATACCCCACATTAATGAAATGAAGGATAAAAATCATATGATCATCTCGATAGATGCAGAAAAAGCATTTGACAAAATTGAACATCCATTCATGAAAAAAATTCACAATAAAGTGGACTATATAGGGACCATACTTCAACATAATAAATGCCATCTATGACAAGCCCACAGCTAACATCATACTCAACAGTGAAAAGCTGAAAGCTTTTCCTCTGAGATCAGGAACAAGGCAAGGATGCCCACTCTTATCACTTTTTGTTTCTCTTTAAAGATTGGCACCTGAGCTAACAACTATTGCAAATTGGGGTTTTTTTCCTGCTTTTTTCTCCCCAAATCCCCCTAGCGCATAGGTGTATATTTTTAGTTGTGGATCCTTCTAGTTGTGGCATGTGGGATGCAGCCTCAACGTGGCCTGACAAGCAGTGCCATGTCTGCACCCAGGATCCAAACCAGCAAAACCCTGGGCCGCCAAAGCAGAGTGCATGAACTTAACCACTCAGTCACAGGGCCGGCCCCCACTCTCATCACTTTTATTCAACATAGTATTGAAAGTCCTAGCCAGAGCAATGAGGCAAGAAAAAGAAATAGAAGGCATCCAAATGAGAAGGGAAGAAATAAAACTGTCACTATTTGCAGATGCCATAATACTATATGTAGAAAACCCTAAACACTTCACCAAAAAACTGTTAGAACTAATCAACAAATTCAGTAAAGTTGCAGGATACAAAATCAATATACAAAAGTCTGTTGTGTTTCTATACACTAACAATGTCTTATCAGAAAGATAAATTAAGAAAACAACCTTTTTTACATAAAAAAGAACAAAATACCTAGGAATAAATTTAACCAAGAGGTGAATGACCTTTATATTGAAAACTAAGACACTGATGAAAGAAATTAAAGAAGATACAAATAAATGGAAAGATACTCTGTGCTCATGGACTGGAAAAAATTAATATTGTTAAAATGTCCTACTACCCAAAGCAATGTACAGATTCAATGCAAGCTCTATCAAAATTCCATTCACAGAAATAGGAAAACCAATCTTAAGATTTGTGTGGAACCACAAAAGACCCCAAATAGCCAAAGCAATCTTGAGAAAGAAGAACAAAGCAGAAGACATCACACTTCCTGATTTCAAACTATACTACAAAGCTGTGGTAATCAAAACAGCTTAGTACTGGCATAAACACAGAAACATAGATTAATGGTACAGAATGGAGAACCCAGAAATAAACCTATGCATATATGGTCAATTAATTTACGACAAAGGAGCTAAGAATATACAATGGGGAAAGAATAGTATCTTCAATAAGTGTTGTTGGGAAAACTGAACAGCCACATGCAAAAGAATGAAACTGGACCCCTATCTTATACCATACACAAAAATCAACTCAAAATGAGATTAAAGACTTGAGCATAAGTCCTGAAACCATAAAACTCCAAGAAAAAAACATATACAGTAACCTCCTTGACATCAGTCTTGGCAATTTTTTTAATTTGACACTAAAAACGGTGTCAACAAAAGCAAAAATAAACACGTGGGACTACATCAAACTGAAAAGCTTCAGCACAGCAAAGGAAACCATCAACAAAATGAAAAGGTAAAATACAGAATGGGAGAAAATATTTGCAAATCAAATATCTGATAAGGGGTTAATACCCAAAATATTCAAAAGGCTCATATGACCCAATAGCAAAACAAACAAACAATACAATTTTTAAATGGGCAGAGGAACTGAATGGACATTTTTCCAAAGAAGACATACAACTGGCCACAGGTACATGAAGAGGTGCTCAGCATCACTAATCATCAGGGAAATGCAAATCAAAACCACACTGAGATACCACCTCACACTTGTTAGAACAGTTATTGTCAAAAAGACAAGAGTTAACGAGTGTTGTCGGAGATGTGGATAAAAGGGAATCCTTGTGCACTCTTGGTGGAAATGTATATTGGTGCAATGGAAAACAGTATGGAGGTTCCTCAAAAAGTTAAAAATATAACTATCATATGATCCAGGAATCCCACTTCTAGGTATATATCCAAAGGAAATGAAAACAGGATGATGAAGAGGTATCTGCACTTTTGTTTTCACTGCGGCATTGTTCATAATAGTCAAGATATGGAAACAACGTAAGTGTCCATCAATGGATGAATGAATAAAGAAGATAAGAAGAATATAGATATTATAGATATATGCAATGGAATATTATTCTGCCATGAGAAAGAAGGAAATCTCGTTATTTATAACAACATGGATGGAGCTTGGGGGTATTTTACTAAGTAAAATAAGCCAGACAGAGAAAGACAAGATGAATAAACACTGCATGGTATCACCTACATGCTGAATCTAAAAAAAGTCAAACTCAGAGAAACCGAGAGTGGAAAAGGGCTTGCCAGGAACTGAGGGAGACAGGAGGTTGAAATACAGAGAGGTTGGCAAAAGGGTACAGACTTTCAGGATAAGATGAACAAGGTCTGAGGATCTCATGTAAAATGTGGTGACTATTGATAACACTGTATTGTGTAACTGAAATTTGCTGAGAGCAGAACTTAAATGTCCTCTCACACACACACACATAAATATGTGAGATGACGGATGTGTTAATTAACCAGGTTTTGGGGAGGGGGATACTTTCACAATATGTATGTATATCAAATCACCGTGATGTACACTTTAGATATCTGACAATTTTGTTTGTTAGCTATACATCAATAAAGCTGAAATTTTTTTAAATTTCAATTTTTAAAGAATATCTTGCAAGCAAAAAAAAAAGGTAGAGATAACTTAAAAGCTTATCAGCTGGGGAATCCATTCTGCTCAACAAATTGAGATTTTGCATTGTTTTGAACTGCTGTAAGTCACATTATCTTACTTATAAATACATTTTTCATGAAGAAATATATTTTCATGTATTTCCTTTTTAAGCTGTGTTCCTTTTAAGAATATTTGCATAGTTTTTTTTTAACCCAGTTGGGTTAATTAGAGCTAAATTAATAATAGCATAGTGAGTTAATTATCGCCAACATTGTGGGTAAAAATCAGTCTCCTAAGACAAACATAATGAACTAACACAATTTTCCACTATATTCAAATAAATATATAGTTTCAAGCTTATATGCCAATATGCGTAGAACTATTAAATAAACTTTTGGACATTACACAAAAGCTGTTTGCCATTTTTAGCAAGAAGACTTATTCAGAAATGCAACTTTATGATAACTACATACAGAATGAGTATAGATTTACCTTAGTTTTTTTGGCAACACATATGCCAACAGGTTTTCACAATTGATTGAACAAATATTTATTATACATCTACTTTATATCAGGCCACTGTTAGAAACTAGGGTTATAGTCAAGATGCCTACCTTCTATATTCAAATTCTAATTTGGAATTCAAGAATTAAGTTTCTTCTAATTGAAATTATAATATGGAAGATGGATAATTAACAAGTAAATAAATAAGTAAGATAACATTATGCTGTATCAAGAACTATGAAGGAAATACACTGGGTGATAATATAGAGAGAAACGCATTTAGATAGCATCTTAGAGGTGGCATTGAGTTGAGACATAAAGGATATGCGTGAACCAGCAATGCAAAAACTGTGGAAAGACCAATCTAGGTGTTTTAAAAGGAACATAGATTAGAGATGTAACAGATGCATGAACACTTCCAGACCAATAATTTTGAACTTAAATGGAAAAAAAAATTCTAGAAAAATACAGATTTTCAAAAGTGACTCAAAAGGAAATGTAGAAGTTGAGTAATATTCTAAATAAAAAGAGACAATCAGTATTTAACAATCTTTAAGGAGGGGAAAGAGCACTAGCACAAACAAATAATTCAAGTCCTAAACAGCAAAATGAAGTTTGCATACCCAAATTCAGGCAAGGAGTATAAGAGAAAGGAAAATTATAGGCTAATTTCGTTCATGAACCTGGATGCAAAATCCTAAATAAAATATTAGAAAACTAAATCCAACAATATATGAAAAAAGATATGACATATGATCAAGTTGGTTTATACCAGAAATGCAAGATTGGTGTAATATTTTTAAACGTTTTAAGTAATTTACTACATTAATAGATTAAAGGAGTAAAACTACATGATCATCTCAATAGGGACAGAATAAAGCTTTACTTAAAAATGAAATTGTTCTTTACTTCATATCTTACATAAAAATAATCTCATATGAATAATAATAATTTCAGAAAGCATACAAATGAAAGGCTAAACTGAAAAACTTTTAGAAAGAAATAGAAGAATGTCTTTATTGTCTCAGGGTAGAAAAAGATTTCTAGAATAAATCGAAAGTAGCTCAAACTATAAAAATAAAGATTTGATAAACTCAACTCATTAATAAGTACGTGAAATGATGTTCAACCTCATTAATAATCAAAGGAAAATAGTAATAGCCCAATGAGATCCATTTCACACACACCAGATTGATAAATATATTAATGTTTTAGAGATTGTTGGTGAAAATGTGTCTCAACCCATCCAGGCCGCTGTAACAAAAGAACCACTAATAAACGCTTATAAACAACAGAAATGTATGTGTCACAGTTCTGGAGGCTGAAAGTCTGAGATCAGGGTGCCAGCATTGTTGGGTGAGGACCCTCTTTTGGGTGGCAGACTTCTCTTTGTATCCTCACTTGGCAGAAAAGGCTAGGGAGCCCTCTCAGGCCTCTTTTATAAGGGCATAAATCCCATTCATGAAGGCTCCACCATCATGACTTAAGCCTCCCTAAGGCCCCACCTGTTGGGCATCCCCATCACATTGGGCATTAGGATTTCAACATATGAATTTGAGCAGGACACAAACATTTAGTCCATAGTAATATGTAACAATTGCATATTACATACATTGCTAGTAGAAGTGTAAATTAGCACAATCAATTTGAAAGATAATTTTACATTATCTGGCAAAGTTGAAGATGCACATACCAATGGCTCAGCAATTCAATGTCAGTTATACCCTAGAGAAACCCACACACAGGTAAACCAGAACACATGTAAAAGTATATTTGTAGCAGCATTTTCTAATATCAATATATATATACACATTATACAGCAGTGAAAAATGAATCAAATACAGTGACACAAATCAACATAAATGAATTTCACCAACAATACTGAAAACAAGTCATGGAAGAAAAATACAGTATGATTCCATTTATATAAAGTGCAAAAACTTGAAAAATTAAATAATAAATTGTTCAATAATATATATATGTGGTAAACTGGTTTTTTAAAGAATGGGAATTAACTTTTATATTAACCTTGTATCCTGCAACCTGCAACCTTGCTATAATTGCTTATCAGTTCCAGGATTTTTTTTTTGTATCTTCTCTAGAATTTTCTACATAAATAATCATGTAACCTGCAAACAAAGAACATTCTTATTCCTTTCTTCCCATCTTGTATACCTTTTATTTCATTTTCTTATCTTAAAGTGTTAGCCAGCACTTCCAGTATGATAGTATGATGCTCAAAAGGAGTGGTAAGAGGAGATATCTTTGCCTTGTTCCTGTTCTTAGGAGGAAAGTTTCTAATTTCTCACCATTAAGTTTTTTGTAGATGCTCCTTTATCAAGTTGAGGAAGTTTCCTTCTGTTACAAGTTTTCTGAGAGTTCTCATCATGAATGACAGTTGGATTTTGTCAAATACTTTTTCTGCATCTGTTGATATGATTGTACACTTTTTCCTCTTTAACCTGTTGATGTGATAGATTACCTTAATTGATTTTTTAATGTTGAACCACACTTCATAACTGGAATAAATCTCAATTGGTCATGGTATATAATTATTTTTACACTGTCTGTATCTTTATCTCTAATGTCCTTATCTAGCGTTGGTAGTAGGGTAATGCTGGCCTCATAGAATGAGTTGGGACATATGCCCTCTGCTTCTCTTTTCTGGAAGAGATCATAGAGAATGGCATCATTTGTTCCTTAAATGCTAGAATTCACCAGCGAATCCATCTGGGCCTGGTCCTTTTTGTTTTGGAAGGTTATTAACTATTTATCCAATTCCTTTAATAGATATATCCCTATTCACATTATCTATTTCTCCTTATGTGAATTTTGGTAGATTGTGTCTTTCAACTGGTCCATTTCATCTAAGTTATCAAATTGTGGGCATAGAATTGTTCATAGTACTCCTTTATTATTCTTTAATGTCAATGAGATCAGTAGTGATGGCCCCTCTTTCATTTCTGATATTAGTAAATTATCTCCAGATTTTTCTTTTTTTCTTAGTTAGTCCAGATAGAAGTTTATTGATTTTATTGATTTTTTCAAATAACCAGATTTTGGTCTCATCAATTTTCTTTATTGTTTTTCCTTTTCCAATTTACTGATTTCTGCTCTAATTTTTATTATCTTTTCTTCCACTAGCTTTAGGTTTATATTGCTTTTTCTTTCCCTAGTTTCCCAAGGTGGAAGTTTAGGTTATTGATTTTAGATCTTTCTTCTTTTCTAATTTATGCATTAAATGCTATAAATTTCCTTCTAAGCACTGTTTTCACTGCAGCCAAGTTTTGATAAGTTGTGTTTTCATTTAGTTCTAAATATTTTTACATTTCGCTTGCAATTTCTTTCTTGACTAATGTATTATTTAGAAGTGTACTGTTTTATCTCCAAATACTTGGAGATTTTCCAGCTATCTTTCTGTTATTAACTTCTAGTTTAATTTTATTGTGTCTTTAGAGCATACTTTGTATGATTTCAATTTTTTTAAAATTTCTTAAGGTGTGTTTTATGAGCCAGGATATGGTATATTTTGGTGAATGTTCCACATGAACTTGAGAAGAATGTGTATTCTACTGTTGTTGGATTAAGTATTCTTTAAACGTCAATTAGATATAGTTAGTTGATGGTGCTGTTCAATTCAACTGTGTCCTTACTGATTTTCTGCCTGCTGGATATGTCAATTACTGATAGAAGGGTTTGGAGTCCCCTACTGAATTTTTCTATTTTTCCTTGCAGTTCTATATTGGTTCGTAAAACCTACATTTGGCAAAACTAGTTTTTAAAAAGCACAGGAATGTAAACACAAATACAACTACAAAATCATGTCAGTGATTACCTGTAAGCAGGTAGGACTAGGGAGAAGGAGAGACACACAAGAAATTTCCAAGGTATTGATAATGTTCTGATTCTTGATCTAGGTATTAGTACACAGGTGTTCATCTTAGTATTATTCTTTAAACTGTGTATGTGCATCATATAGTCTTCTGTATATATATTTTTTGTGTATATAATACATTCGTATACAAAAGACTATATGATGCACACACACAATTTAAAGAAATATAGTCTAATATAGTTTAACATATAGTTTAAAGAAATATAAAAAAATATGTGTATGTAGAGAATATCAAAGGTCCATTAAAAAAAATGTTGCATTGGATGCCATAAAATGCCATCCACATGATTGACTAATATGTGCTTAGAAAAGATATATTGCGTGGTAAAACAGGAAAGCAAAATAGAAGAGAGAATTCTTGGGCAGGACTTGAAGGACAAGTAGAATATAGAGACGGAGGAGAGGGAATGGGGACCCCAAGAGACGGGAAAAGTGCACACAGTTTGCAAAGGCAAAAAGAAAGAACACCCCTGAAATATAATATGGCAAGTGAAACTGAATAGGAAAAAATATGAAGATTCCCTGAAAATCACTTGGAATAGTTTAAATTTTCTCCTGGATATAATTAAAGGGCCACTGAAGTTCCTAAGCAGAACATGACTTAATGAAATTCAGTTTAGAGAAAATAAATTAAAACATGACAGATAAAATACATTTATTTATCTCTATTTTCTCCCATAATCTTTCTAATATGACTGAGAGAAAAATTCTTAAACTGCATGCCTATGAGGACAAACAATGGAGAGGGAAGCAAGAACAGAGGACAGAAAGCAGAGAGAGAGCTGGTAACTGACTTAGTGGAGCACAGAAATTCCATTAATGAAGAGCTTGCAGGAGGGAACTGTAAAGTGATGAGAACACCTCAGCGTGCCTTCACTCCTGTCCTCTAGCCTGCTCCCTGAATACGGAAACCTGCCATACATCCTCCTGGAAAGATAGAAGTGGATTCTTCTTTGGATTAACTGATCAGACCTACTTGAAAGAACACAAATTTGCAGTCAGGTGGAGAGAAGCACAGTGGGGCCCGAGGGGAGTAAGAGGTACCCCTGAAAGCTGACTCACAGCTTGCTATTGCTTCTCTTAAACGCAGTGGACAGCCAAGGACCAGCAGACAGAGAAGGCCTCCAGCATGAATGTCAGAGACCTCAATCAGTAAAGAGAACGATGGAACTCAAAGGAAACAGCACACAGCAGGGAGCAAAAGAAACCTTCTCAAAAGAGTATAAATAGCATCTTCACAGAAATGGGAGAAGATATAAACATAAAAGAAGATTAAAAGGCTATAAAATGGGAAACAAGTAAGAAAAAAATTTGAGAAGTTTAGTCAGGGTAAAAAAAAAATGTCAAAGATTTGAAAACAAAATGATAGACATAGACAATTGAAAAGCTCAGTATACCCTGGCCAGGCCTTAAATGCGGGTCCATCCTAAGCCATGTAGATAACCAATTATCTATTCAAACAAAATAGCCACCAATACCTAGTTGTAGTGTCGCTGCATATAAGAGATTATTATATAGCCAGTGGACAATGTAACAAAATGGTACCGGTGATTTAAAAAATTATCCTTGAAACCAATGTTAGAGTCAGTGGTATGGCTTGAAAAAAGCAGTAAATGCACCAAATTTCATGAAGGCATGGTTTAGGGCATAGAGGTTTGATAACAACTCTACAATTGCCCCAACATGGGGTCCTCTTGACCTGGCAGGATCTCATTCTGAGTGGGTAAAATGTCAGCACCACCAACCCAATATGTATTCATTGAGGAAACAGGAAACTCAAGAAGCATTTACAGAACATCCTACAGCCTGATGTATCCTGGATTTCCCTGCTGAGAAACTCTCCTTAGAACTTTTCATAACTTCTAAGATGTATATCAGAGTGTTTGTTTTCACAAATTTCTCTATGGGTCCACTTCAAAAGATAGACCGAGTCCTGTCAAATTTTAGAATACCAAGAAAAAAGGAAGATCTTCAAAACTTATAGAAAGGCAACCCATTTAAGTAATAACAAGAATCAATGTGTCATCTGACTTTTCTGTAGTAAACCTAAATACAAAAAGACTGGAGAAAATGCCTTCAAAGTTCTGAAGTCTCCAGCTAACCAAATTATCCAGCAAGTGTATAAAATAAAGATATTTTTGCATATTTAGGGTCTCAAAAGATTTATGTTCATCTACCCATTCACAGAGAGGTACTCAAGAATATGCTTTAGCAAAACAAGAAAGATCAAAGCATTGGATCCAGTAAATGGTGGCTTCAATCCAGAGAGTAATGAAGGGAAATCCCAGGAAACAAGCGCTAGATTGCCTCTGCATGTACCACATGGAAAATATTATGGAGTGCCATCTTAATTACCTAATAGAAAACTTAGAAAACTAAACACGTTTCCAAAATGAAATAATTATTAACTCCAGTGGAACTATTATAAATAAATATAAATATGAAAGAAAAGGTAATCATAGTATAATAACTGGCTCAGTAGTAAAAAATATTTACATAGTAATAACAATGTAAACACTATAGATTTAGCTAAACATTGTCATATTAGTTTGAGAGAAGAGGAAAAGATGTACGGGTAGGTATATTATATGAGAGAACATCTTCATCTGTCATATAAGAAGCCCATAGATAATGTATAAAAATTATATATTGAGAGCAATATAAGAATATTTATTTGAGAATATGGAGACACATCACAGAAGAAAGAGCTTAAGAGTCAATATTGTTTTCCTTTGGGAACAAGAGTGAAGAATGAGGAGAAATGGGGCAATAATAGCATCTTAGTACTATTTGCTTTGTTTTACCCAGATTTATGTTGATAAAAATAAAAACTTGTAAAAAGATGATAAATTCAGTACTGTGCAAAAGGATGAGAAGAGAGAAAGAGACCATTTTATTCTTATATTTTCTATTTTTCTCTTCTTAGGACGTGGCATATCTCAGTACCAATGACAGCAGGTGACATGCTAAAGGAGATTAGAGGAAATCAAGTGGCTTTTCAAGATTGCTTCATTGCAGATTTTCTTTTCTTGCTGACTGTTCCTTTGTTGACCATCCCTGAGATCCCTGGTTCTTTACCGATCTCCTCACCACGTGGTAGTCAGTTAATGGCAGACTGGTATGATTGTGTTCTTTCATTTGTCGTTGTGGTAGCCGATATGGAGACCTTTCAAACAAATGATTCATTCCGGACTTGGACCAGAGTCAGAGTGCCTCCAAACATTCTGACTGACGATGAGAGACACAGTGTGTCTGATATGAACCTATCACAGGATGGAATATTTTTTCTAATAAATGGTATTCTTTACGTAAAAAGTTTTCATGAATTTACGAGACTGGGAAGAAATGTAGATCTTCCTGATGGTGGAATTATTGGCATTACATCAAGAAAATGGTGTTGGGTCAGATATTTAATGAAGGTTAGTAAAAGATTATGCATATGTATATTATACCTACACATTTAGATATATTTACCATTCTATTTGATTCAGTGATATATCAGACTATACTATGCAACACTTTACAGAGTTATTTTATTTATGGTTGTAAATAGCTTTATTTTCCAGACCTAACTTCTCAGAGATCTCTTTACAGAGCTGTACCTCCAATAATAGAGGATAAAATGAACCTTGTATATTATTTTGCCGAGTCACTTAGTCATATTATGAGAGTTTTGTTTTACCTTGAAATGGGCAAAAAGTTCAAAACTTATTTTCCCCAAACAAAGACTCTATGTGCTTTTAAATATGAATTAACTCTTTCATTTCTGACAATATAGTGAATAAGATATCCTGATGCTATCACATTACAAAACACCTAAGATGCTGCATAAAAATGTTAAACCTTCTTCTAAGCACATAGCTGATCTTATACAGAAGTAAGGGAAATCCAGAGTGGAAGGGGGAGTCCTGGAGCACTAAACCAGAGGCAGAAGCAAATTCCAAAATCTCAGCTGCCCTGAGGCCATATGCTGATTCTAGATATTTAGACTTCTGGTACTTGGAGACAAACTTTTGGGCCTGAGCAAGGTAGGGCATCTGGTAATAATTTTTGCCTAAAACAAGAAGCTTCAAAAATTTCCCTATATAATTAAGTCTGTCTTAGTGTTAACTCTTTCTTTTTTTTTTTGAGGAAGATTAGCGCTAAGCTAACATCTGCTGCAAATCCTCCTCTTTTTGCTGAGGAAGACTGACCATGAGCTAACATCCGTGCCCATCTTCCTCTACTTTATATGTAGGATGCCTGCCACAGCATGGCTTGCCAAGCAGTGCCGTGTCCACACCAGGGATCTGAACCGGCGAACCCTGGGCTACCAAAGCAGAACTATGAACTTAACCGCTGCGCCACTGGGCCGGCCCCAGCTTTAACTCTTAGAAGGAGAGAAAAAGTCTGTCTTTGGAATTCATGATCGGAAGCCAACCCACATGTACTTTGGGGCCCAAATTCACAGTACTTATGTGGTTCTAAAAAGACATTAAGCCTAGCACCAAGCAGAAGGAAACATGAGTTCTTTAGGGAGAAATAAACCCTCAAGTTAGGCTTTGAAAATTTTCCACGAATAACTTTCTGACAAAATTAAACTCACATTGAAAAATAGCAAAACAAATGAAGAAACAAGATGCCAAGAGAGTCAGCAGAAACAACAAAGAGCAGAATCATTCCTGTAAGGAAATCAGGCATTGGAACTGACAGAATATAAAATATCTTTAATGTGTTTAAATAAATGGAAAACATAAGGAAAAAGGAATCTATCAAATGACAAAGCAATGAGTAAAACTAAAAGCAAGGAAGTCATTACCATAAAATTTAGGATAGTAGTTATCCTGGAAAAAAAAGATGCAGCGATTGGAAGACAGCATGGGTGGTGTTTGGAAGTTCTGATAATATTCTGTTTCTTAATCTATATAGTCATACGCAGCCTACTGCTTTGTGATAAATCTTTCAGCTATGTTTATTTCTATTTGGTCTATTTTCTGTGTGGATTATATTTCAAATTTTTTAAAATGTAAAAATAAATGTTTATTATATTTTATGTAATAAACTTAGGTAAAACTAATAACAATTGAAATGTAAAATTCAATTGACACCTTAAATAGAAGATTGGATACAAGAAAAATAACTAATGCATTATAAATTAGATAAGAAATTAAACAAAATGAAAAACTGAGAGAAAAAGGAATAGAAAACAAGAAAAAGAGAGTAACGGAGATGAAGGAGAAAACAGAAAAGAGGAGATCCAACATATATTTAAACCAGAAGTCCAAAATAAAAGATTAGAGAAAATGGTAAACAGCTGAGATTTCAGACTAAAAGAAAGGTATCAATCCTCAATCCAGAAATACTAATAAATCCCAATTGATATAGGAAAAAAGGAAACCCACTTAGACACAAAATAATGCAATTGCAGGGTATCAAAGACTAACAAGAGATATTAAAAGTATCCAGACAGAAAAGACAAATTACAAACAAACACAATAAAACGAGACAGGATTGATAGAAGCCAGAAGATAGTGAAATACTCAAATAACTGAGATAAAGTTATTGTCAACCTAAAATTATATATATTCAATGAAACTATCCTCAAGAACAAGTTTTTTTAAACTACTTTGTGAATCAAAACCAGAGATTTTAGGGGCTGGCCCTGTGGCCAAGTAGTTAAGTTTGCATGCTCTGCTTCAGTGGCCCAGGGTTTTGCCATTTCAGATCCTGGGTACGGACCTAGCACCACTCATCAAGCCATGTTGAAGCAGCATCCCACATGACAGAGCCAGAAGAATCTAAACTAGAATATACACAACTATGTACTGCAGGGCTTTGGGGAGAAGAAGAAAAAAAAACCCAGAGATTTTAGAATATAAATAGAATAATTGTAATAAAAATTTATTAGATGCACTCAAGAGCAGAATGGAGATGACATGACAGGGGAAACAGTCAATAAGACTGAAGTTACATCAATAGAAATTTTCCAATCTAAACAATAGAAAAAATTTGTCAAAATTGAATCAAGCCTCAGAGACCTGTGGGATGATACCAAAAAGTCTAACATTCATGTCACTGGAGTCCAAGAAGGAGAGGAGAAAGAGTATCATGTAGAAAAAATATCCGAATAAATAATGTCTAGAAACTTGCCATGTTTGGCAAAAGATATAAACTTACGGAGTTATGAAGCTCAGCAAACTCCAAACAAGATAATTGCTATGAAAATCATAATCAAACTACTGAAAACTAAAGAGAAAAAAAACTTGAAAGTAGCCAGAGAAAAATGACACATCATATATAAGAGAAGAATTACTCAAGTCATGGCAGATTTCTCATGAGGAGCCACAGATGACAGAAGGCAATGGAGCAATATTATTAAAGTGCTGAAAAAAAGAAAGAACCTAGAATTCTCTTTCCAGAAAAAAATGTCTTTCAAGAATTAAACAGAAATAAAGATGTTCTCAGATGAAGGAAAACAAAGAGAATTTGTTACCAGCAGACCTGCTTTAAAAGAAGTAAGTGCCTAATGAAGCTTATCAGGTGGAAGGGAAATGGGAAATTTAAAACTTCAGGAATGAATAAAGAGCAACAGAAATGATAGACATACAGGTAAATATAAGAGATTATTTTTATAACCTTAAGTTCCTCAAAATATGTATAAAAGGTACAAGCAAAACTTAAAACATATAATATTTTCTGGTGGGGTTTTTAATGTATGTTGATATAATACATATGACAATTACAATATAAATGAGGAAGGGTAAAGGGACCTATAGGGTAGTGAGATTTCTTCATTCCACTTGAAATGTTAAAGTATTAATTCTAAGTAGGCTGTGAAAAGTTAAGTGCATATGTTGTAACCCATAGAGCAACTACAAAAAAATTAGACAAGATAGAGTAAAATAATCTAATAGATAAGTTAAAATTGAATACTTAAAAAAAAATTTAAATAATCCAAAAGAAGGCAGAAAAGGGAAACACTGGGACAAAAACCAGAGGATACAAACAGAAAACAATAAAATGGCAGAGCTTAATAAAAATATATCAATAATTTTATTAAACGTACAAGGCCCAAGAACACTGATTAAAAGGCAGAGATTGTCGGGGCTGGCCCCGTGGCCGAGTGGTTAAGTTCGCGCGCTCCACTGCAGGCGGCCCAGTGTTTCGTTAGTTCGAATCCTGGGCGCGGACATGGCACTGCTCATCAGACCACGCTGAGGCAGCGTCCCACATGCCACAACTAGAAGAACCCACAACGAAGAATACACAACTATGTACCGGGGGGCTTTGGGGAGAAAAAGGAAAAAATAAAAATCTTTAAAAGGCAGAGATTGTCAAATTGGATTTTTTTAAAAAAAGACCAAATTGTATGCTTCCTCTAAGAAGCCCACTTTAAATATAACAATGTAGTTGGATTAAAAGTAAAATATTGAAAAAGGATATAATCATGCAAACACTAATTAAAAGAAAGCTGGAGTGGCTTTATTAATATAGCAGACAAACTAGGAAAGCAATCAGGGATAAAAGAGGGATATTATATAATGATAAAAGGGTCAATTCATCAAAAAGACATAACCATACTAACTGTGTATGCACCTAACAACTGAGCTTCAAAATACATGAACCAATATTATTTGAATTGAAAAGAGAAACAGATAAATCCAAAAATTTATTAGACAATTTCCACACTCCATTTTCAGTAAAAAATAATGAAAATTTAAAAAATCAGCAAGGATATATGAGGATAAACAATACCACGGGTCAGAAAACTGTCACCATCAGCCATATCCAGCCTGCCACTTTTTTGTAGTTTTATTGGAACATAGCCATGCTCATTTGTTTCTGTATTATCTCTAGCTGCTTTTACACTATGACACTGAGGAAAATTTGCAACAGAGACTATGTGGCCCAAAAGCTAAAATATTTACTATATAGTCCTTTTCAGAAAAAGTTTGCTGAGCCCTGAAATATTATTAGTATTAACCTTCAAACAACTTGACCTAATAGATATTTGTAGAATATATTCCACCCAACAACAGTAGAAAATACATTTTTTTTCAAGTGGACATGGAATATTAACCAAGATAGACTATATTTTGGAACATAAAATAAACTTTAACAAATTTAAAAGACTAGAAATCAGAGTATGTTCTCTGATTTTAACATAAACTGGAAATCAATTTTTTAAAGATGTAGAAAGCCCTCAAGTATTTGAAATTTTACAAATACACATTTAAATAACCTTTTGGGCAAAGAGTTTCAAGAGGAATTAGAATTCATTTTTAACTGAATGAAAATGAAAATACAACATATTAAAACTAATGGTATTGAAAGAAGAAATGGACAAATCTGTAGTTATAGTTGAAGATAACAGCAGAAATTAGGCAAGGGTATAGAAGAACTGACTAACCAACTGAATCTAATTGATATTTACAGAACATTCTACCCACTAACAGCAGATTACATGTTCTTGGCAAGTGTTCATGGAATATTTACCAAGATAGACTATATAATGTCATAAAACAAACCTCAACAAATTTAAAAGAATTTAAATTATATAAAGTGTGTTCTCTAATGACAACTGAAATAAACTAGAAGTCAATAGCAGCAATATATCTGTAAATACCCCAATACTTAGAAATTAAACAACACACTTTTAAATAATTTATGAGTTAAATAGAATATCTCAAAGGAAATTAGAAAATCTTTTAACTGAATGAAAATGAGAATATAAGATATCAAATTTTGTGGAATGCTACTAAAGCAGTGCTTAGAGGGAAATTTATAGCATTTAATGCTTATATTAGAAATTTCCACTTCTGGTCAAGATTGAATAAAAAACAAAAACTATATATTTACCCTCCTGCATGAAATAATGACAACCAAAACAAACTGAACGAATGTATGAAACAATGCTTCTCGAGACATTGGAAATCAAGACAAGCCCTGAAATTGCCTCACTTAATTTCTTTAGAAATTTCCCAGATCATAGAAGAGTGAAGTGGGAAACCCAGGCGGAATCCAGCAGATTCCCTGAGTTGAGGAAGTAGAGCTGATGGTCAGGAGAGACTAAGGTGGCTGGAGTTTGCAAAGCAGAATATCAGAGATAAAAGAGCTCCACACAGAATTTCAGAGATCTGCAAAGAGTTCCCCTCATGCATTGAGCAGAATACTAATATGTGAGGGGAAACTATTCAAGTGTGGAGAAAGAACCAGCTGAAAGGACTAGGGAATAGAATTCTTGGGTCACACAGGGATGGGAATAGTACCTGTTCTAACCAGCCAGACTGAAAACACGGAGAACGATTCATGGAGGACTGGGTAGAGTGCTCGAAGGCTCTCGCCTCGATACTGAGGAATAATTGTCACTAGACTAAATGCTTCTCTGGTCCCATGTAACAAATCTTAAAAACAAGACCCAAAAGGATCCAGCTGTTTCCAAGTAATTTAATTACGTCTCAAAACAAAACTCAAGAACATTTATTTAAAAATATTCAGCACTCAACACAGTTGAGTCGTTTCTCAACATTTCTGTCATACAATCAAAAACACCAGACATAGAAAGGACAAGAAAATATGACCCATAATGAGGAGAAAAATAAACCAATCAAAATTGAACCCAAACTGACACAGATGTTAGAATTAGCAGATATATTTCACATATTCAAAAGCTACAGGAAAAAATGAGCACATAAAGTAGAGATAAAATATTTCATACAAAAAATACCTAAACCAAACTTCTAGTGATTTAAACTTCTATGTCTGAGACCTTAAAAAAAAAAGGCCACTAAATGGCATTACCAGAAGACATTATAGAAGAAAGGATTAATGAACATGAAAACATAGCAGTAGAAACTATCCAAAGTGAAATACAGAGAGAACAAACACCCCCTCACCCAAAAAAATAAAATGAAACGAGTATCACAGTGATTGGGAAATTTCAAGCAGCCTGACATGGAGGTACTTGGGATCTCTGAAGGAGGGGAGGAGGGACAGAAAAAATTTTTTTTGAAAAATTAATGGCCAAAATGTTCTAAATTTGATTAAAAGTAAAACTTGAAGATCTAAGATGCCCAGTGAACCCCAAGCACAAGAAATATGAAGAAAACTATGCCAAGGCACATAATCAAATTGCTTGGAACTAATTATAAAGAGAAAATCTTAAAAGCAGCCAGAAGAATAAAAAATGTTACATACAAAAGAAGAAAGATGACATCAGATTTCTCACTGGAAACAATGCAAGTGAGAAGACAATAGAGCAACATGTTTAAAATATTTTTTAGGGGCCGGCCCTGTGGCCGAGTGGTTAAGTTCGCACGCACCGCTGCGGAGGCCCAGGATTTCATTGGTTCGGGTCCTGGGCGCAGACATGGCACTGCTCATCAGGCCACTTTGAGGCGGCGTCCCATATGCCACAACTAGAAGGACCTGCAACTAAGATATACAACTATGTACCAGGGGGGATTTGGGGAGATAAAGCAGAAAAAAAATAAATAAAATATTTTTTAAACCTGTCAAACCAGAATTCTATAGCTATGAAAATATCTTTCAAAGAAGAAGGCAAAATACTTTTTCACACATACAACAGCTGAGTTAATTCATCACCAGCAGACCCACAGGAATAAATGGGTTAAAGCAAGCCCTTCAAACAGAAGCGAAATTATACCAGAAGGAAATATGGATCTAAACAAAGATGTGAAAGTCATTAGAAATGGTAACTATAAGATTACATGTATAATGTTTTCCCTTATTATTTAAATCTATTTAAAAGATAAGTGATTGTTTAAACAAAAATAGTAACAATATAGTGTGGAGTTAATATATGTAAAAAAAAAGTATGACGGAAAAAGTGGAAATATATTTTTGTAATGCTCTTATACTACATTTAGAGTGGTATAATGCACTTACAGATTTGTGAGAGATTAGAGATGTGTACTATAAACCCTAATGCATCCACTAAAATGACAAAATAAAAATTATATCTACATGAGCATAAAAAATATTCAGTTAATCCAAAAGAAGAGAAAAGGAAACAAAGAAAAGCTGACACAAGTAGAAAACAAGTAGCAAGATGATAGGGTTAACCTAACCATATAAATAATCACATTAAATGTAAATGACCCAAACATTCCAGTTAGGCAGAAATGATCAGATTGATTAAAAAGAGCAAGACCCAACTAGATGGTGCCTACAAGAAACATTTAAACATTAAATCACAATAGCATAAAATAAAAGGATAGACAAAAGTGTACATGATAACATCAATTAAAAGAAAGCTAGAGGTTGGGGCCAGCCCAGTGGTGCAGCGGTTAAGTGCACATGTTCCACTTCAGTGGCCTGGGGTTCGCTGGTTTGGATCCCGGGTGCGGATATGGCACCACTTGGCAAGCCATGCTGTGGTGGGCGTCCCACATATGAAGAGAGGAAGATGGGCACGGATGTTAGCTCAGAGCCAGTCTTCCTCAGCAAAAAGAGGAGGATTGGCAGCAGTTAGCTCAGGGCTAATCTTCCTCAAAAAAAAAGAAAGAAAGCTAGAGGAGCTGTATTAGTATTAAAGTATATTTCAGAGCAAAGAATATTACCAGGGATAAAGAGGGTCATTTCATAATAACAATTCATCAAGAGCACATAAAAATCATAAATGTCTATGAACCTAATTACAGAGCTTCAAAATACATGGAGCAAAATGTGGAACTTGAAGGAGAAACAGGTAAAACCACAATTATAGTCAAGTGCTTCAACACTTCTCAATAACTGACAGTGTTCTGTTGATAGAAAAATAGAAAATCAGTAAGGGTGTAGAAGACGTGGACAACACTATCTATCAACCATCTGGGTCAAATTGACATGTACAGAACAGCCAACAATAGCAAAATACACATACTTTTCAAATGTACATGGAATATTTACCACGATAGCTCATGTTCTGGGCCATAAAACAAGTCTTGATATGTTTAAAAGTATCCAGATCATACAAAGTATGTTCTCTAACAACAATGGAATTAAACTAGGTATGATAACAAAAAGATATCTGCAATATCCCCCAAGATATTAGGAAACTAAATAACACACTTCTAAATAATCTATAAGTCAAAGGATAAATTTTCAAAACTAATTAGAAAGTGTTTTTGAACTGAAAGAAAATGAAAACAGAACATGTCAAAATTGGTGGGGTACTACTAAAGAGATACTTAGAGGAAAATTTATAGTATTAATCCCCTATATTAGAAAAGAAGAAATGTCGCAAATCAATGATCTCAGCTTCCACATTAAGAAACTGCAAAAAAAGGAACACAAATTAAACCAAAAATAAATAGAAGAAAGGAAATAATAAAAAAATCATTGGGTAAATTAATGACATAGAAAACAGAAAAACTGCAAGAAAATCAGTAAAACCAAAAAGCTAGTTCTTGGAGAAGGTCAATAAAATTGATAACTTTTTAGTCAGACTAAGGATAAAAAAAGAGAAGACACAAATGACCAATATTGGGATGGAAAGAAGTGGAATCACTACAAAGTCTACTGCTATTAAAAAGATAATAAAAGAATGTTATAAATAACATTAAATACAAAGTTAAAACAAATTTAAAGCAAATTTTAAAACATAAATCAAATGGACAGATATCTTGAAAGACACAAACTACCAAAGCCTTTTTTTTTTTTTTTTTGAGGAAGATTAGCCCTGAGCTAACATCTGCTGCCAAGCCTCCTCTTTTTGCTGAGGAAGACTGGCCATGAGCTAACATCCGTGCCCATCTTCCTCCACTTTCTATGTGGGAGGCCTGCCACAACATGGCTTGCCAAGCGGTGCCATGTCCACACCTGGGATCCGAACTAGCAAACCCTGGGCCACCAAAGCAAAATTTGTGAACTTAACCCTGTGCCACCCGGCCAGCCCCTACCAAAGCCTCTTTAAGAGGAAATAGATAACATGAATACCCCTATATCAATTAAAGAAATTGAATTTATTTTTTAAAAGCTTTAAAAACCTTCCCACAATGAAAACTCTAGGTCAAGAGGATTTCACTGGTGAATTCTACCGTATATTTAAAAAATAAATGACACCACATCTAAACTCTTTCAGAAAATTAAAGAGGGGTAATAGGTCCCAATTTACTCTATGAGGCCAGCATTATTTCACACCACAACCAACAGTAACACATCACAAGAATATAAAATTATAGACCAATATCTCTCTAAACAAAGATTTAAAGCTCCTAAACAAAATTTTGGAAAACCAGACCCAATATTATATAAAAAGGAAAACACATCATGACCAGGTAAGGTTTATCCTAGCAATGAAAGGGTGGTTAACAACAGAAAATCAATCAATGTAATTCACCATATTATAAAACAACAAAAGAAAAACCGTATGATCATCTCAATAGATGACCACAAAAATATTTGAAAAAATCCAACACAATTTTGTCAAAAGTATTTGACAAAATCCAACATACATAATTAGTTTTAAAAATCAGTAAAATAAAAGAGAACTTCCTCAACTTAACATGGACGTTTATGAAAAACTTGTAGCTGACATTGCACGTAATGACAGAAGACTATCTAGTCCACGTAGATTTAACGTGATGACAGGAGACTATCTAGTCCACGTAGATTTAACGTGATGACAGGAGACTATCTAGTCCACGTAGATTTAACGTGATGACAGGAGACTATCTAGTCCACGTAGATTTAACGTGATGACAGGAGACTATCTAGTCCACGTAGATTTAACGTAATTATTGCTGCTGTTAGGTTTAAGTCTACTACCATTTTGGTATTTGTTTTCTGTTAGCATCGTTTTTTCTTTGTTCCTTTGCTTCTTTCTTGCCTTTCTCACTTAAAATAAGAACAAGGCAAGAATGTCTGCTCACACCACATCTATTCCACATTGGACTGGCAGTTCTTGCAGTCAAGAAACAAATAAAATGCGTCGATATTGGAAAGGAAGAAGTAACACTGTCTTTATTCACAAAACAACATTATTAGATGTAGAAAAGTTGATGGAATCTATACAAAACCTATCAAGGCTAATAAGTATGTTTACCAAGATTGCAGGATGCAAGATTAATATAAAAAAATCAACTAAATTTCTATATGAAATATAAAAACCATTTAATTTTGTCTATGAAATACACAAACATACAAATGAACCATCATAAATTTAAATTTTCAAAAATACTATTTACAATAATTTAAAAATATTAAATACTTAGGGATAGGTCTGACAAAAAGAGGTGCAAATTTATGCACTTAAAAACTATAAAACATTACTGAGTGAAATAAGACTTAAATGGAGACATATATCATGTCATGGGTGAGAAGAGTCAATACTCTTAAAATGTCAGTTCTTGAGAAATTCAGCACAACAGCAATTAAATCTCCATGGGATTTTTATAGAAATTGAGAAGCTGATTCTAAAAGTCATGCAGAAATTCAAGATAGAACAAAAAAAATTACAGATATCTGGAAATAAATGTCACTAAAAAGGTACAAGATCTCGGTGGAGATAAAAATAAAATATTATCAAAAATATTAATAACTAAATAAATAGTTATGTTCATGAGTAGAAACACAATATTATAAAATTTTCATTTCTTCTCAAATTTATCTATAGATTTGATGCAATTCCAATGAAAATCCCAATGTTACTTTGTGGAACGAAATAAACTGATTCTAAAATACATGTGAAAGGATAAAGAGCTGAGGATTTGGAGGGCATAGGGTAGCAAAGGAGTGCTTCTACCATGTATCAAAATTTATTATGAAGCTGTAGTAATTAAGACATTATAAAATATTTATAGCAGCTTTTTTCACTTAGTTCCACATCTCACCAACCTTTAGTGTGTCCAATCTTTATTACCGAAGCTCTTTTAGCGTGTGTGAAGTGATATTTCGTTTGGGCTTTATTTATCTATGTATAATAATAACACAGCTGTGCCAGCTCTCTTATGTGTTGTGTTTGTATGCTGTATGTTTATCTTTTTACTATCAACCTGTGACTTTACCTTTCTTACAAACTGCACTTGCCTTTTCTCCAGTGAGACAATTCCTGCTTTTAAATTGTAGTATTTAGCCCACTTAGATTTAATATGACTATTGCTATGGTTGAGTTTAAGTCTACCATTCTGGCATTTGTTTCCATTAATCTCACTTTTTCTATGTTCCTTTGTTTCTCCTTTCTTGTCTTCTTCTGGATGAATCATGTATTTTTCAGTATTTCTATGTTGTCTCCTATATTGATTTTTTATTCAAAGCCATTTTTTAGTGGTTGCACTTGGCTTTATAATAATCATCTTTAATTCATCAGAATCTAATTCCAAATAATATGTGCTTCACAACAGTGTAAGAACCTTAGAACTGCACAATTCCATTCATACCCCACCCACCCTTTGTGCTCTTGTCTCATATTTTACTTCTAAATATGCTATACATCCCAAAATAGTTATTGATATTTGTTAATATTTTTGCTTTAAAAAGTCAGTTGTCATAAAGATAAATAGATATATAGATGAGCTGATAGCAAAATAAATCTGTTATATACATCTTCCTGGGTATGCTTTATTTCTGTCTGCGCATCCAGAGTTCCTCCTGATTTCATTTCCCTTCAGACTGAAAAACCTTTTTAAAATTTCCCATATTGCAAATTCTCTCAGCATTTGTCTGTACAAAAGTGTCTTTATTTTTTGCCTTCATTTTTGAAGGACTGTCTCACAGAATACAGGAAGTATAAGATAACAGGCGATTTTTGTTGTTTTTTGTTGTTTCTAAAGCAATTTATAAAGACATCATTCCATTATGTTATGGCCTCCATCATTTTTGGTAAGAAGTCAGCCATTACTCATGTCTTTGTTCTCATATATATAATATCTTCTTAGCTGTAGCTGCTTTTAGAATTGGCTCTTTATCTTCGGTTTTCAGCACTTTTATTATGTATCCAGGTGTGATTTCCTTTGTATGTATCCTGTTTGAGGTTCAACTGAACTTGGATTTCTAGAATTACATCTTTCATTAATTTGGAGATATTCTTAGACATTATCCCTTCAAATATTTCTTCTGCACCATTCTCTTTTTCCTCTCCTTCTAGGATTTAAAACACATAAATGAGACCAATTAATATTGTTCCACAGATCTTAGGTGACTTGTTTATTTCTTTGCTCTGGTTTTTTCTTTGTATTTAAGTTTGTATACATGCTATTAATCTGTCTTCAAGTTCACCACTCTTTTCCACTGCTTTTCCCAGCTTTCTCTTAAATCTATCTAATAATTTCTCTGTTCTTGATATCATATTTTTTTATTTCTAGCATTTCCATTTTGTTGTTCTTTTTTTTTTCGAAGAGGAAGATTCTCCCTGAGCTAACATCCATTGCCAGTCTTCCTCTTTTTTTTCTTGAGGAAGATTGTCACTGAGCTAACGTCTGTGCCAATCTCCCTCTATTTTGTATGTGGGATGGCACCACAGCATGGCTTGATGAGCAGGTGTAGATCCATGCCCAGGATTTGAACCTGCAAACCCCAGGTCACCAAAGCAGAGTGCGTGAGATAAACCACTACACCACAGGGCCAGCAGCCCATTTTGTTCTTTTTTATCATTTACATATCTCAGCTGAAATTTCCCATCTCTGCACTCATGTTGCCCATCTTTTCCACTAGATCCTTCAGTGTTTTATCATAGTTTTTTTCTCTTTGGCCATGCTTGGGATCTTAGCACTGACAAGATTCTAGAGATCTCTTCATACTTTATAACTGAGCCACCAGCTTTCCAAACTCTGGGAGAGCTGTCACTGCTAGCTTTGATTGCTGAGGAATTCTCTTTCCTCTCTCATCTGCCCTGGATCTTTGTGCCTTGGGAAATCTCTCTCTCTCTCCTGCTTCCCTGCCCCTAATCTTGGCAAGTAAACTGCTTTGGGTAGCTCTGGGTAGAGGCCAAGCATGTCTCAGGAGAGTTTTTCTCAGTTCTCCTGTCCCACTCTCCTGGGTATGGTAGCTGAGAATCCAGAATGCAGATGGATTTCTCTCAACTTTGCTGCCTTGCTGCCCGCCTCCTCCCTATCTTCAGAAGGTTATTGCTTTATATTTGGGAGAGGCTCTGAATGCCTCAGGGGGATCTCTCAGCTCTCCTGCCCTGCCCCAAGAACTTTGGCTTCCTACATCCAAGCCCTAAGTGAAGACCTATGGAAAAGAGCTTGTGGGTGGGTGAAAACTCATTCCACAGCTGGGGCTCCCTGGAATTCTCATCTAATATGTTTATGATGGATTCCTCTTCCCATATAGCAAATTAGAAGACAGAAATTGTTAGGGCTGTCCCATCAAAGATTTTCTAATTATTTTCAATTTTGTCACAGGCCAAAAGAGGAAGAAGCAGCATGGCAATCTGGACAGAAAATGAAGTTTATCTTGGATATACTGGTCTTAAATTTGTCAAAATAATAACTACTGAAAACCTGAAAAAACTTCTAAATATATCACCAGCTACTACTCTGACTATACACAATGTTGAGTATACGGCGCACCCTTTGGAACTTGCCTTGTTATTAAATTACTGCGTTACATGTACAGTTAGCAAAAAGGTTTACCTTGTGATATATAACGAAGATTCCAAAGAATGGGCACACCAAGACTTTGCATTAGATGTCGCTATTGACAGCTTTTTAATTCCACGTTTTCTGTATTCAGCAATGCCAGAATTCATACTATGGGACAAACATAGGATCTACTATTATTACCACAATCTCACCATTACTGGAGTTTTACAGACACCTACAGAATCTGGAAATCTATCAAGATTGTCAGATAACAGCATTATTCATGATGTTTTTACAGGTGAGGTATTCTTATTCTGAAAAGATTTTTCTAGATTTCATAATAGACATCTTCCTTATAAAGATGTAACAATTTTAAGTACACTAATGTATGGTGTTTTGGACAGGTAAAGGTGCACTTTTTATCAACTAAAAATGGATAGCTTTTGGGGACCAGCCCGGTGGCGCAGCACTTAAGTTCACATGTTCCATTTCGTCGGCCCAGGGTTCGCAAGTTCGGATCCCAGGTGTGGACCTACACACTGCTTATCAAGCCAAGCTATGGCAGGCGTCCCACATATAAAGTAGATGAAGATGGGCATGGATGTTAGCTCAGGGCCAGTCTACCTCAGCAAGAAGAGGAGGATTGGCAGCAGATATTAGCTCAGGGCTAATCTTCCTCAAAAAAATAAATAAATAAAAATGGATAGCTTATGAATTCTACTAATGGTAACTCTGATCTCACATGGCAAAATGGCAAACTCTAGTTCATTTTTCAGAAGTTCATTTGGTCAGTCAGCAGATATTTACTAAGTAACTGACATATGCATAAGCGTTGTATTAGTTTTCTAGGACTCCCATAATAAAGTACCACAAACCGGCTGGCTTAAAACAACAGAAATGTATTGTCTCACAGTTCTGGAGGCTAGCAGTCCACATTCAAGGTTTTGGCAATGCCGTGCTCCCTCCGAAACCTAAGGGAAATGTTTCCTTGCTTCTTCCTAGCTTCTGGTGGCTCGCTGTCAAACCTTGCCATTCCTCAGCTTGCAGCTGCATCATTCCAATCTCTGCCTGGGTTATCACATAGCAATTTCTGTGTCTCCACATGCTGTCTTGTTATAAGGACACCAGGGACCACCCTACTCCTGTGTGACCTGATCTTAACCAGTTACATCTATAATGACCCTATTTCCAAATAAGGTCACATTCTGAGGTAGCGCTGGGAGTTAGAACTTCAACATGTCTTTTGAAGGGATGCAATTCAACTTATAACAGGTTGAGAGTTAGAGTTAAGTTATGTAGAGTTAAGTAGACCTGTATTCAAACCCATGAACAAGTCAAGTCACCTTTCCACAGGGTTGGAGATAGAATGGTAAATTGGACACAATTCCCACCCTCTCAGATTTTACAAAATTGCAGAGGATAAAGACAAGTAAACATGCAAATAAAAGCAACATGCTTAATTCTATAACAAAGTCAATATAGAAACACATAGGTTGGGTACCATACCCAAATTTGGGGGCAGGGAGGCAGGGAAGATTTCCTCGAAGAAGTGGTGTCTAAGCTGAGATCTACTGCCGAGCAAGTAGAGGTTCGTTAGGCAGTGAAGACAATGATGGGAATGGTGTGCCCAATGACCCTGAGACAGAGAGGACAGGATACGTTTCAGGACTCAAGAGAGGATAAACGGCTGAAACGGAGTTCTCCAGAAGAAAGGGAGGAGTCTCTTCTGGAGAAATAGAGTCAAGATTATGAAAGTCCTCATAAACCATGTGAAGAAGTTGGACCTTCTCCTAAGGCCCCTAGGGAATTCTCAAGAGTTTTAAGCAAGAGAGAAGCAGGGTCATAGTTGTGTCACTGGCCACAATGATAAGGAGATAAGGTTAGAATGATAAATTGGGGATAGATTTTAGAGGACCTTAAAGCTTGAATGCTCTACTGAAGGCCATTCAGAAATACTGAAATGAAAAGTTTAAACAGGGGCTGGCCCCTTAGCCGAGTGGTTAAAGTTCCACATGCTCCACTTTGGCAGCCTGGGTTCACAGGTTCAGATCCTGGGCACGGACATATTCCACACATGAGCCATGCTGTGGAGGCGTCCCACGTACAAAACAGAGGAACATTGGCACAGATGTTAGTTCAGGGTGAATCTTCCTAACAACAACAACAAAAAGTTTAAACAATTCCTAAGTGTATGAGATAGGAATTTAAAGGCCCTCAGCCCTCATTCCCATTTCTCAAATAACCCACTATTAACAACTTCCTGTGAATTCATTGAGACTTTCAAAACAGCAAATTCAAAACACAATAGGCATATTTTCAAAACAATATATCTAATACATATAAAAACAATGCCACTTTGCTGCTTAGTATTCCATTGTTTATCTACACTATTATTTAAGCTAATAAGAATATATATATTTGGATAAACAGATATTAGGATTCAGCTCTTTTACTATTACAGATAATGCTGCAGAGAATCTGCTTATATACATATATATTTGTACACCTGTACAAGTATTCCTGTAATACAAATTATTAGATATAGAATTCGTGAATCAGAGCTCTGAATATTTAAAAAGCTGATAAATCCTTTCCAATTGTCCTCCAGAAAAAGTTGTCACAGTCTAAACTCTCCCAAAAAGTATTTGAAAATGTATGTTTTCATACAGTCTGCTTAACATTTACCCATAGTAAGAAGAAAAATATATAACTCTCATTTTATTACACATTTTATAATTAGAGGTTATATCTAGTTTTATGTGTTTATTGGTCATGTTCTATGATTGTGAATTCATGCTGTTTAAATATTTTTTGCATTGGGTTATTTTCTTATTGATATTGATATGCTCTTTACTTATAATATATATTAGCCATTTATCTTTGACACATACTGCAAATATTTTCTCTTGTGTGTAATTTCTTGTACCTTTTTGGAGGGACTCTGGTATTTAGAATTTGTGTTTTTATGCAGTCAAATTTGTTAAAAAATTTTTTGTGACTTCTGACGTAATACCATAATTTGAAAAGTCTTTCCAATTAAAAAAAATTGTACTATATTTTCTTTTATTATTCTAATTTTTATATTTCAATCTTGAATTCACCTAGAATTATTTTTAGCTTAAGCTAGGAATCTCATTTTATTTTTTATTTTTATTTTTTCCAGTGGAAGCTGGTGTTGCCTTCAAATCACTCTTTTATTAAGAAAATTTGCCCCACAGATTCGAAATGCCATCTTTATTATGTATTTATTCCTCATGTTAACTGGGTTCAGTTTCTAGGCTGTTCCATTCCACTCATCTATCCGCACTAGCTCTGCGTTGTTTTGATTACTGTAGCCTTAATCACCAAACACAATCTTATTTTCATGTTTGTTGGTTGCCTTCCCTGCAGGATTGTAAGCTACACAAGAGAAAGATATTTCTCTTTTTTTACTAATGCATCCCTCCCAAGTATCTAGAACAGTGTGCAGCCATAGCAGGCATTAAATAAACATTTATTGATTAGATGATTGCATATTTGCAACATCAGGTCTTCCCAACCAAAAACGTCACATCTCTTCATCATTTTTATTTTCTCTAATTGATCTATTCAAATCTTTCATCTTTTCTTGAGTCAGTTTTAGAAGTTTGTATTTTCCTAGGAAATCATTCATTTCATCTACATTTTTGAATATTGGAAAGGTTTCCCATTTTAATTTTTAAATTTCTTATGTGTCTATAATTATATTCTCTTTCTCACTTATAATGTTCTTCATGCCCCACCCCAAGTTAGTTTCGCTTGCAAGATATTGCTTATTATTTTTAGAAGTTTTTAGTTTTGTTTTCTGTTCCTTTGAAAAGAACTCAATTTTATTTATCAAATCTACTTTCTTTTTTTATTTAATTCCTTAATTTCTGCTTTGTCATCATTGATTCTTCACTTCTGCTTTCTTTTTGTAACTTTGGTGTTATGTTGCCTGCTTTTTAAGTTCAATTATTAGTTCATTCATTCTTTCTTGTTTTCTAAGCATTTCAGGCTATAAATAAGCATAAGGCCATGAATCTTTCTCTGTATAGCTTTAGCTGCATCCCACAAACTTCTTTATATAGTGTTCTTATTCTTATTACTTTTAAAATCATTCCTAATTTTTACTTTAACTTCATATTTAATCCAAAATTCACTTAAATTTTTTTTTCTTTCTTTTGTTGAGGGAGATTAGCCCTGAGCTAACATCTATGCCCATCTTCCTCTATTTTGTATATGGGTCACCACCACAGCACAGCTTGGCCAGTGATGTAGGTCTGCACCCAGGATCCAAACCCCCAGACCTGGGCAGCTGAAGCAGAATGCCTGGAACTTTGACCTCTCAGCCATGGGCCAGACCCACTTAATGATATTTTTAATGAGCATGTGATAGGCAAAAGCAAGGGTGCTGGAATGCACATAGAAGGACCATCTAATCCAGATTTATGAGATCAGAAAAATCAGCATGGAGGGAATGACTTCTAAACCGAAACCAGGGGAGAGTATATATTAGAAAACTTAGATCATTAGTCGGGATAGAGGGTTGAGATCACAAAGACCTGGAGGTGGAAGAGAACATAGCAAGTTGTAGAACTGAAATTAGTCCAGTGTGAAGTAGATGGTAGAGTGTGAGGCAGAAAGTGGCGAGAGATAAGACCAGCTAAAGAAAACAGGGACCCTATCACCAAGTGAGCTGGACATTATATAAAATCCAAAAACTATATATATTTGGTGTTTCGTGAGGTTTTAAATTTTATATATCATCATATAGTATGTATCCTGCAATTATTTTTTTCATTCAATATAGAGATATATTTTATTACATCATCCACCCACATTTTTCTCCCCTCCAACCTTGTGTTGTTCCTAGAGACACTCACACAAAGCACAGCAGGCAAAGAATGCAGGAAACCTGGCTAAACTTATTGCCAAAACTAAGCAAAATTAAATTTATAAAGAAATCTAAGTTATATGAGAAAAATGACCCAGTCACTGTGTTTCCCAGCTCACTTTAGCCCCCAGCTCTGCCCCATGCACAGCAGCGGAACGGGAAGGGCTATAGGCATGTTGACGCTGGGGTTTGGTTCCCGTGTGTGCTGCCTCAGCATTAAGGGTGTTTTACCCTTGCACTTTTACTAAAACACTCTAAAAAGTATCCCACACTTCATATTAACCTTACCTGTCAATGTAACAATTTCATGAACATTATTATATTGTCAAATTCCTACTTACATTATAACTATATGGGAGCTTAACTTTATAAGGAAATGTATGTTGACACGAATATCTCATTAAAGTATTTTGATCCAAAAAAATGGCATTTCCTATTTAGGAGCTTGATTAGAATATAATTTATGGTAATTTGTGAAAATGTCACTTATTTATTCAGATTCCAAATGTGAAATGTATAAGCACAATACACTCTGAACCTCCTTAACTCTGTGAATTCACCTTCCTCCTTTCAGCCAGTCCTCTCTAAGTGTTACTTTTTGAAAATTGAAGGAAGTATACCGCTAGAAGAGAATGTTGTATCTGGAAATAAAACTAGGAAATTGACTAGTCCAGCTGTTCATTTTACAGATATGAATACAGAACCAAAGAGGTTAAGAGACTTATTGTCTATCAACCTCTATGAGTAGGCATAAGACTCTATTAAGGGAGAAACATTGACTGTTATTTACAAAGTGAATCTGGAGAAGTGCCACCTCCCTCCCTCATTTCTTCATCCCAATTGTATTAGTCTGCTCAGGCTGGCATAACAAAATCCCACCGACTGGGCGGCTTAAACACAGGAGGCTGGAAGTCCAAAATCAATGTGTCATCAAGGTTAGTTTCTGGTGAGAACCCTTTTCCTGGCTTGGAGACAGTAGCCACCTTCTCACTGTGTCCTCACATGGCCCTTCCTCTGTGTGCACACAGAGTGAGAGAGAGATCTCTGGTGTCTCTTCCTCCTCTTATACAGACACCAGTCATATTGGACGAGGGCCCCACCCTTATGACATCATTTCGCCTTAATTACTTTGTTAAAGACTCTCCCTCCAAACCTAGTCACAGTGGGAGTTAGGGCTTCTACAGATGCATTTTTGGAGGACACGATTCAGTCCAAAACACAATGCTCCTAATAATGCCACTCCTGTCATGCTCATCCTCACTATTATTTAATACACTAGTTCCAGCTCTTTTTCCTATGTAGATAAAAGTGATATAATGAATGCAAGGAGAAAGATACACAGGAAAAAAAACTGCTCTACTATAAAGTGGGAGAGAAGCTCTCTAGCATCATGTGAGGTTTGGGGTTTGTGCCTGCACACTCTACTTTTCTTGAAGTATATAAATAGTCATCATAAAAGAAATTATATTGTTAAAAGTGCATTTAAATAAAACAGCATGGATTTATGGTTACCTAGAATAACACAAACTTTTCTCTCTTTTTTCCAGATTATTTTGGAAATATTGTGGTAAAAATGGAAAATAATATAATGTTTTATTTCAAGATTAATATTAGAGATGCAGTAAAGCTACATTTATGGACAAATAGTACAATAAAATCAGTGACTTCCATGAATGCATGGGGTCAAGTATATCTCATATATGTTTTTGAAAATGGCACAATACACCCACAGGAATATCCCTTAAAACTGGAAGCAGAAAGTATAGCTTTCCAAAGAAAAGAGAAATGCCCCTACATAGCATTTCATAATAATATTTTTACCGTTTTTTACTTTTTGGACAAGGGACAGAACCTGTCAGTTTGGGCCCAAATAGTCTATCCAGAAAATGTTGGTCTGTATATTATTGTGGAATCTTATGGCCCAAAAATACTAGAACAAAAAGAACAAGTTCACTATGAAATTGCCTCAGGATACTGTACTAAAACCATGGTAAGTTAATATTTTCAAATTTCTTCATTTGATTCTAATAAATATAAAAGTATAATATTAACATTTTTTAAAAAACAGATTTCCTTTCTAGGTTTAGCTTGGAAAATGTTAAGAAATATAAAAGTTTCTAAGAAATAATAATATGAGTCATCAATTCCTGAGCCACAATTTTCACTTTCAATATCCAAAGCCTCTCTGCCCCCTAAAAGAGTACATTCTTGCAGAACTCTTTGACTGTCAATTATGTTGTGCACTTCTTTTTTTTTTTTTTTAATGCATGGCTTTTCTGCAGAGTTCTATCTGCTTTCTATTGTAGTATAACACCACCCCTAAAACCTAATAGCTTCAAACAACAACCAATTCTATGGGTCAACAATTTGGGTTGTGAGTAGCTGGCCAGTTCTGCTGGTGTCATCTGGGTTCATACATGAGGCTGTGGTCATCTGGTGGCTTCTCTGGGACAGTATGATCTAAGATGGCCTCCTTCACATGTCAAGTGGTTGCTGCAAGCACTGGCTTGTTAGTATGGGGGTGTCAACTGGAGCACTTGTCTCTGCTGTAGGTGGCCTCTATTCTCCAGGCTAGACCTGGCTTCTTAGTGTGGCAGTCCCACAGCAGTGTTCCAAGATGGCGAGAGCAGAAGCCACAGGCCTCATGAGGCCTGGATTTGGCCACATTCTATTCGTCAAAGCAATTCGCAAGGCCAGCCCAGATTAACAGAATGGGGAAATAGACTCTATGTCTTAATGGAAGAACAGCAAACGTATACAGTAAAGGGACATGCATGCAGGAGGGGGAGGAATTAGTACCGCCATCTTTGCAAACAATCTACCACAATAAATATAAAGGTACTGTATATATTATTTTGTATACTACTTTTCTGATTAATATTATAGCACAAGAATTTTACATGTTACCACAATTTCTTCTCAAATGTTGTGTATTCTGTTCCACTTCCGCTTTCTAGGCTCAGCTTCCTTAAGCATGGACTGTAATGAGCCTCTTAACTGACACAATGAAATGGAGATGTTCAATTAATTTTCAAGTCAGTTAAAGCAGAGAATCATAAAAAATGAAACTGATATGTGTGAAATATTTTACTATAGTTTAAATAAATGAATATACACTTATTAGTCAATCTTTTAATACAAGACCACAGACTTTCCTTTGAAATAAATACACTTATTGGAGTTCCTCATCTCCTTTCTTGCATAACCTATTAACAGTGCATCAACTCTGAGTTCCCATCTCAGTTTCTTTAAAATAGAGGGGGAAAGAGAATTTAAGACACTGGCAAAGCAACCAAAGTTCTAGATTTTTATAACTTTTTTCCAGTCTTTTACTGTTATCTTGCTCATACCTAGTTCTGCAATTTCTTCAATGACTTGCTTTACTAAAACTTTCCAAAGCAATCAGCTTAGTTCTCAGAAAAACATTAACTCAAGTTTCCTTTTATATTCATATTTCATCAGTCCAAAAAATTTAATTTAATCCCACAATTACAATAATAATGCAATCTGGCATAAACAGATTTAGAAACAAAGTTGATTTAGATTTGCATGGTCACATGACTAGATCTTAAAATATAATGAGTGAAAAACAGTGTTGAGTAAGAAACTATCTAAGATCCATCATACAGTAACATTTATGAAAATTACGAACAGCTCCAAAAAAACTCAAGCGAGAAAAAAGCATTATTCATTTTACAAGGATGCAAAGATACCCATTATGCCTGTTATGGGGGAAGGGCATAGAGGAAGAACAAAACAGAAAAGATTTACACGATTCTTCAGCCCAGGGAAATGGAAGAGAGGGCACCTCAGCCTCAGAAAAGTAAGTTAAATAGACTCCTTGTTTCTTAAATTGATTCAGTCTCCCTTTATTTATGTATTTTACGTTTTCCCTGTATTTTCTTCGCCCATGTTTTAATAAAATATTGGCTCTGTCATTTACTAGCTGATAACATTGAGCAAGTTTTCAAATCTTTCTGTGCTTTAGTACTCTCATCAAAGTAATGATAATAATTATGACTATTATAGTATTTACTTCGCAGGATTATTATGAGGATGAAATGAGTTAATATATGGAAAAGACTTAGAAGAGCGCCTGGCACATAGTAAGCACTGTATGTGTGTTACTGCGCCTACTATGCCCGCTGCTGCTGTTGCTACTACTACCACCACCATATTTCATCAATTCTGAAGGCAGATTTTTTTTGACATTTAACATCTCTGAAATCAGGATGAGTCTTATGACCTATGGCATCTTAGATTTGATCAATTATAGTAGTGTAAATAATGTGTTATTATAGCCTTGCTTCTATAGTGCAGATTGGATCACTGTACCTTCATACACTAATTATTGGCTAGTATGGTGCTAAGCATTCACTTTTGAAAAAAAAACAGAATATAACACCCATGTACAAAAGTGGATAACTTTAATTTTGAAAAGTTTAAATGCTTCTAGCTGGTTTCATAGTGATATTTACACCAAAAGTTAGTTTTGAAATTTTAAAAATTATTTTTGAATACCTTAATTAATCTAACTCCTTTTTTTTACATTCAGATACAATTAACATATACCATTATATTAGTTTCAGGGGTACAACATAATGATTCACTATTTGTACATATTGCAAAATGATCACCACAATAAGCCTAGCTAACACCCATTACCACACAGAGTTACAATTTTTTTTCTTGTGATGAGAACTTTTAAGATCTACTTTCTTTGCAACTTTCAAATATGCAATACAGTGTTATTATAACTATACTCACTGTGCTGTACATTACATCCCCAGGACTTATTTATTTTGTGACTGGAAGTCTATAACTTTTGACCACCTGCACCCTTTTGGCCAACCCCCCATCCCCACCTCTGTAACGACCAATCTGTTCTCTGTAGATGAGTTTGTGAGGGTTTGGGTTTTTCTTTTCAATTAGATTCCACATATAAAGGACATCATACAGTATTTGTCTATCTCTGTCTGACGTATTTTACTTAGCACAACGCCCTCAAGGTCCATCCATATTGTCACAAATGGAAGGTTTCCTTCTTTTTACAGGTGAATAATATTCCATTGTGTACATATACCACATTTTATTCATCCATTTATCCATCAATGGACCCTTGGCTTGCCTCCACATCTTGGCTATTCTAAATAATGCTGCAGTGAACATAGAAGAGCATATATCTTTTTGAAAGTGTTTTTGTTTCCTTTGATACACACCCAAAAGTGGAATTGCTGGATCATGTGATAGTTCTATTTTAACTTTTTGAGGAACCTCCATACTGTTTCCATAGTAACTGACCAATTTACATTCCCACCAGAATGCACAAGCGTTCCCTTTTCTCCACATCCTCGCCAAGACTTGTTATCTCATCTTTTTGATAATATCCATTCTAACAGGTGTGAGGTGAAATCTCATTGTGGTATTGATTTGCATTTCCCTGATGGTTAGTAATGATGTGCACCTTTTCATGTGTCTGTTGGTCATTTGTATGTCTTCTTTGGAAAAACATCTGTTCAGATACTCTGCACATCTTTTAATTGGGCTGTTTTCTCACTGTTGACTTCCTTATATATTATGGATATTAACTCCTTGATATATGATTTGCAACTGTTTTCTCCCATTTGGTAGATTGCCTTTTCATATTGTTGATGGTTTTCTTTGCTGTGCAGAAGCTGTTTAGTTTGATGTAGTCCCATTTGTTTATTTTTGCTTTTATTGCCTTTGCTTTTCATGTCAAGTCCAAAAAAATCATTGCTGAGACTAATGTCAAAAAACTTACTGCCTATGTTTTCTTCTCAGAGTTTTATGGTTTCAGGTCTTAACATTCAAGTCTTTAATCTCATTTTGAGTTGAGTTTTGTGTATGGTGTATGATAGGGGTCCATTTTCATTCTTTGGCATGCGGCTATTCAGTTTTCCCAACACCATTTATTGAAGAGAGTATCCTTTCTCAATTGTATATTCTTGGCTTCTTTGTCATAAATTAATTGACCATAAATGCATGGGTTATTTATGGGCTCTATATTCTGTACCGTTAATCACTGTGTGTGTTTTTATGCCAGTACTACACTGTTCTGATTATCACAGCTTTGTAATATGGTTTGAAATCAGGTAATATGGTGCCTCAAGCCCTCTTCTTCTCTCTCAAGATTGCTTTGGCTATTCTGGGTCTTTTGTGGTTCCATACAAATTTTAGGATTGTCTATTCTATTTCCATGAAAAATATCATTGGAATTTTGATAAATATTGTATTGAATCTGTAAATTGCTTTGGGTAGTATGGACATTTTAACAATATTAATTTTTCCAATCCATGAGCATGGAATATCATTCCGTAACTCATGTCGTCTTCAGTTTCTTTCATCAGTCTTCTTGTTTTCAATGTAGAGGTCTTTTACCTCCTTGGTTAAATTTATTCCGAGGTATTTTATTCTTTTTAATGCAATTATAAATGGGATTTTTTTCTTTCTCTTTCTGGTAGTTCATTGTTAGTGTATAGAAACACAACAAATTTTTGTATATTGATTTTGTATCCTGGAACTTTACAGAATTTGTTGATTCGTTCTAACAGCTTTTTGGTGGCATATTTAGGGTTTTCTATATATAATATCACGTCATCTGCAAATAGTGACAGTTTTACTTCTTCCTTTCCTATTTGGATTCTTTTTATTTCTTTTTCTTGCCTACTCGTTCTGGCTAGGACTTTTAGTGTTATGTTGGATAAAAACGGTGAGAGTGGGCATTTGTGTCTTGTTCCTGATCTTAGAGGAAAAGCTTTCAGCTTTTCACTGTTGAGTACCCTGTTAACTGTGGGATTGTCATAGATGGCCCTTATTATGCTGAGGTACATTCCTTCTATCCCCACTTTATTGAGAGTTTTTATCATAAATGGATGTTGAATTTTCTCAAATGCTTTTTCTGCATCTATTGAGATATCATATGCTTTTTATCCTTCATTTTGTTAATATGGTGTATCACATTGATTGATTTGCGCATGTTGAACCGAGCTGCATCCCTGAAATAAATCCCACTTGATCATTGTGTATGATCCTTTTACTGTATTGTTGAATGCAGTTTCCTAAATTTTGTTGAGAATTTTTGCTTCTATGTTCATCAGAAATATTTATCTCTAATTTTATTTTCTTGTGGCATTCTTGTCTGGATTTGATATCAGGGTAATGTTGGCTTTGTAAAATTAGTTTGAAAGTTTCCTTCTTCTTCTGTTTTTTTGAATAGTTTGAGAAGGATTGGTATTAATTCTTCTTTGAATATTTAGTAGAACTCACCAGTGAAGCCGTCTGGTCTTGGGCTTTTGTTTGTCGGGAGGTTTCTGATTACTGATTCAATGTCCTTAAGAGTAATTGGTACATTCATATTTTCTGTTTCTTAATGATTCAGTCTTGGTTGTATGTTTCTAAGAATTTATCTGTTTCTTCAAGGTTGTCCAATTTTTTGGCATATGTGTTCATAGTAGTCTCTTATGATCCTGTGTATATCTGTGGTATCAGTTGTAATGTCTCCTCTTTCATTTCTGATTTTATTTACTTGAGTCCTCTCTTTTTTTCCTTGGTGTGTCTAGGCAAAGGTTTGTCAGATTTGTTTATCTTTTCAAAAAGAAATTCCTCTTATTTTCACTGATCTTTTCTACTGTCTTTTTAGTCTCTATGTCATTTATTTCTGCTCTGATCTTTGTTATTTCCTTCCTTCTACTGACGCTGGGCTTTATTTATTCTTCTTTTTCTAGTTCCTTGAGATTTAAAGTTAGGTCATTTATTTTAATCTTTCTTTGTTCTTGATGTAGGCATTTATCACTATGAGCTTTCCTCTTAGAACTGCTTTTGCTGCAACCCATAATTTTTGGTACGTTGTATTTTCATTTGTCTCAAAATATTTTTTTAATTTCCCTTTTGATTTATTCTTTGACCCAATAGTTGTTTAGTAGCATGTTGTTTAATCGCCACATATTTATGAATTTTCCAGTTTTCCTCTTGTAATTGATGTCTAATTTCATACTATTGTGGTTGGGAAAATGGTTGATATGATTTCAATCATCTTAAATTTATTAAGACTTGTTTTGTGGCCTAACATATGATCTATCCTGGAGAATGTTTCATGTGTGTTTCAGGGGAATGTGTATTCTGTTGCTTTTGAATGGAATATTCTGGATATGTCTGTTAAGACAAACTGTTTTAACGTATTGTTTAAAGCCAATATTTCCTTATTGATTTTCTATCTGGATGATCTATTCATTGATGAAAGTGAGATATTAAAGTCCCCTACAATTATTTTATTGCTGTCTATTTCTCCCTTTAGGCCTGTTAATATTTGCTTTATATATTCAGGTATTCTTATGTTGGGTGCATAAACGTTATATCTTCTTGTTGGATTGACCTCTGTTTCTTATTACAGTTTTTATTTTAAAGTCTATTTTTTCTGATAGAAGTAATGTTATTTCAGCTTCCTTTTAATTTCCATTTGCATGGAATATCTTTTTCCATCCCTTCACTATCAGTCTGCATGTGTCCTTACATCAGCAGTGAGTCTCTTATAGGCAGCATGTAGATGGGTCTTGGTTTTTTATTATTATTATTCAACCACTCTATGTTTTTTGATTATAGAATTTACTCATTTACATTTAAAGTAACTATTGATAGGTATGTCCTCATTGCCATTTTGTTAATTGTTTTCTGGCTGTTTTATAATTGCTTTGTTCCTTTCTTCTTCTCTTGCTCTCTTCCTTTGTGGTGATTATTTCTTCAGTGGTGTACTTAGATTCCTTTTTCTTTACCCTTTGTGTATCTACTGTCGGTTTGTGCTTTGTGGTTACCATGAGGCTTGCATAAGACAAATTATGTTTACAACAGTCTATTAAGTTGATAACAACTTAAGTCTAATTGCAATCTAAAGCTGTACATTTTTACTCTCCCTCTCATGTTTTAGGTTTTGATGTCACAATTTCATCATTTTATCTTGTGTATCCATTAACAAAGTATTGTAGCTATAGTTATTTTTGCTACTTTTGTCTTTTAACCTTCATACTAGCTTTACAAGTGATTAACCCACCACCTTTACAACACTAGGTCATTCTGAATTTTACTATATATTTACCCCTACCAGTTGGAGTTATACTTTCATATATTTTCCTGTTATTAATAGCACTTTTTTGTTTCAACTTAAAGAAGTCCCTTTAACATTTTTTGTAAGGCCAGCTTAGTGATGATGAGCTCCTTCAGCTTTTGCTTGTCTGGAAAGCCCTTTATCTCTCCTTCAATTCTGATGATTACTTTGCCAAGTAGAGTAGTCTTGATTGGAATTTTTTTTCTTTCAGCACTTTGAATATATGACCCTTTTGGCCTGCAAAATTTCTGCTGAAAAATCTGCTGATAGTCTTCCTTCTAGGTAACAAGTTGTTTTTCTCTTGCTGCTTTTAAGATTCTCTCCTTGTCTTTAATTTTGCCATTTTAATTATGATGTGTCTTAGTGTGGGTCTCTTTGGGTTCATGTTCTCTGGAACTCTCTGGATCTGGATGTCCATTTCTTTCCCTGGGTTAGAGAAGTTTTCAGCCATTATTTCTTCAAAGAAGTTTTCTGCCCCTTTCTCTTCCTCTTCTCCTCCTGAGACCCCTGTAATGCAAACATTGCTCCACTTGATGATGTCCTATAAGTCCCCAAGGGATCATTGCTCTTTTTCATTCTTCTTTTTGCTGCTCTTATTGGGTGAGTTCCACAGCCCTGTCTTTGAGTTCACTGATCCTTTCTTCTGCTTCATCTAGTCTGCTGTGAACTCCTCTATTTTATTTTCAGTTCAGTTGTTGTGTTCTTCAGCTCTGTGACTTCTACTTTGTAATTTCTTATATTTTCTGTTTGTTGAAATTCTCACTTTGTTTATCCATTCTTCTCCTGAACTCAGTGAGTATCTTTATGACCACTATCTTGAACTCTTTATCAGGTAGTTTACTTATCTCCATTTCATGAAGGTCTTTTTCTGAGGTTTGATCTTGTTATTTCATTTACAATGTATTCCTTTCTTTCTTCATTTTACTTGACTTTCTGTGTTGGTTTCTATGCAATGGTTAGAACAGCTACCTCTCCTGGTGTTGAAGGAGTGGACTCATGTAGGAGATGAGCCTTATCATTCAATCCTGTCCTAGCTCTTGGCTGTCTCTCAAACTTTTGTGATTGTCCAAGCAGCAACTTCATTCTTAGTGGCTCGAGGGTGTGCCAGACCTGTCAGTGTCTTAGAGGGGAGTATCTCAGTCAGCACCTACATGCAGGCTGATTGGAAGCCAGACACTCAGGCAGCAGCTTTTAAAGTATCCAAATATAACTCTTTCAGGGGAAGACTGGGAGATGGATGTTTTTTTCTGCTCCTTCAGTGCTGAGCCCTGGCCTGATACCCAGTTAAGAACTGTTTATTTGTTTGCTACCCATGAATACAAGCCCAACTAGCCACCAGAGCCAGCCTATAAAGGGATGTGTCCTATGGATGGCAGACACAAAACCAGGGTACCAGATGTGTATACAAGCTCCTTTCTTACACACACCCATAACCTGGGTCAGGGCAGAGGGAGAGCACAATGATAGTATGCCTGCTGGCATCTCCAGTCTCTGGAGAGGATTGTAGTCATCCCCTAGATGTGTGTTTAATTAGAAGCCTGCCCCTCAGGCCACAGCTATGATGATAAGGTAATAGGCCTCTTTCACAGAAAGACTTGGGGTACATTTTAGTCTACCACCTCTGCACTTTGCCCTGGGTCAGTGGGAGTTGCCAGCTAAGAACTGTTTCTCCATTTGTAATAGTTTTATGGGACCTGAAAACATAAGCCCTACTGGCCAACAGAGTCAGGCAATCCAGGAGCATCCCTGGGGCAGCAGCCACAAAAACTAGGGCACCAGATATGTACACAAGCTGCTTTTCAGGAGATGCCAGTGACCTGTGGCAAGGCAGAGGGAGCCTGCAAAGACAGCATCTCCCCTCTGAGGTCTCTGGAGAGGATTACAGTCAGCTCCTAGATGTGGGTATAATTAGAAGCCTGCCCCTCAGGCCACGGCTATCAACGAATAAGCCTCTTTCACAGAAGGACTTGGCATATCAGTCTGTCTCCTCTCTGCTGTGCTCTGGCAGAGCAGCCTGCTAAGACCTCCTCCTCATCCCTCCATTACAGTCCTGCAGGACCCACAGCACAAAGCCCACTGACCACCAGACCCAGGCAATCAGGAAGCATCCTCTGGGCAGTAACCACAAAAGTCGGGTGCCAGACAAGTGTACAAGCTCCTTTCTTGGAGATACGAGTGACCTGGAGTGAGGCAGAGGGAGAAGGCAAAGATGGTGCCCACCAGCCTCCATCTTGGGAGTAGTTCAGTAGGCCCCTCCCTGGATGTGCGTTAAATTAGATGGCTGACCCCAGGCTGACGCTTTAAGTGAATAAGCCTCTTTCACAGACAGTCTGGGCGCCTTTCAGTTGGTGGCTTTGCCTGGGCCCTTGGCTGGATGAGTCCGTGCGTGAGAGCTCTTCAGAACTGTTTCTCAGTTTGCTATAGCCTTGTGAGTTTCCTGGATACAAACCCAATTGGCTTTCAGATGTTTTCAGGGCTTGTCTCACAGGTGAACATCTTAAAAGTTGGGGTGCCAGATGTGGGGTTCAAACCCTTTGCTCCTCAGGGAGAAACTCAGGTTTAGAGTTCCCTCCTGATTGTGGGTCACCATGCCAGGGGTGAGGATCAGGGCAAGGCTATGTCTCAGCCTCTCCCACCCAATCGATGTGGGTTTTTCTCTCGTTGACCTGATATGTAGTGGTTGCTTAGCTAGTTTTGGAGTTTCTTTCAGAGGAAACTCCTCCATACGTAGCTGTAAATTCAGGGTGTTCACGGGAGGAGGTGAGTTCAGAATCCTCCTACGTCACCATCTTGAACCAGAACTCTGCCTATTCATTTCTTAATGGTGACTTTTATAAGTGGAAATTTTAATTTGGATAAAGGTTTTTCCTTTATGATTATTGCTTTTTGTATTTTAAGATACCTTTGCCTATCCCTAAGTCATGAAAATGTAGTTCTCTTATGTCTTCTCAAAGCTTTATGGTTTGGGCATTTATATTTAAGTCCATCTCAAATTAACTTTTCTGTATGGTGACTTTTGATCAAGTAAAGATCAAAGTTATTTTCTATTTGAATACCCAGTTCTTTCAGCATTTGTTGAAAAGTTTTTCTTTTCCCTTTTGTATTACTTTGGCATCTTTATTGAAAATCAAATGTTCACACAAGTGTGGGCCTATTTCTGGGTGGTCTATTCTGTTCCATTGATGTACTTGCCAATCCTATGGTAGTACCATGCTATTTTGATTACTGGCACAATTAAATTTTGTGTCTGATTTTCAGTGAGGCCAACTCTGTGGCTACCATAAATAAAAGATTCTTTTAGAAATACCATAAAAGCCTGTTTCTGTAATAGTGAACTTAACTTGTGATTTAAAGATCTAACATTATTTTCTTTCTGGAAATGTTTCAGTACCCTCATAAGCAGCCAACCTTTCAGTCATCTTTACTGCCATTAATGGTTCGATTCAGCATCTACTTGGTTACCTAAGGCACTTACCTCAGTAAATATTTTATTACAATCTACCACAGGTGATAATTTGATTATGTGCAATGTTTTGCTGCATACCATGAATTAATAGAATCCCTTTCCTGTGGCAGAGAGCTTAGCACTGTGTTCAAGGAGAAGAACACAACCAAATCAATCCCAGAATCCCATCTTTGTGGGTTGGTTTCCTGGGAGTAACCAATACCAAGAACCACATCAGTGAGCCTTTGGTCAGAAAAACAGAAATCAAGCAATTGTCTTAGCAGAGGTAATTTAATATATGGAATTAGTGAAATTGGATGTATGAAAGGAATGAAAAGAAAAAAATGAACACGGAGATTACACAGAGCCAGTAACTCTGTGGCTATTGAGAAGTGGCTATTCCACCTCTAGGGCTGGAATGAGGGGACAGACAGAAGGCATTTGGGTTACTACAGACTAGAAAGTTAGGAGACAGCCTCCACAGAGCTAGAAGCCATACCTTGAAGGAGAAGGTACTGCTCAGCTGGTGTGGTATCTCAGTAACTCCAAGGGAGGGACCCCCACCCCCCCGACCTGGGACCCAGACCTCTGAGAAGGAAATGTTATCGCCTGGTGGTGGTGCCTCAGGAACTCACAAGATGGCACCCTTGAAGCTGGAACTCAGGTCTCTGAAATGGGGTACCAGCCAGTTAGTGCTGGTACCTCAAAGTGGAGGATGAGTGAGGCCGGTTCTGGGAGTGTGTTTTCCCACTCATTAGCTCCTATACCAACTGCTATTGCCAAGATGAAGAAGAATTGCCAGGTTGACACTGAGAGAAATAATGAGAAAAACAGGAAGGAGCAAATTTTCTCCCATTCTTGTCTTCTGGACTCCTTCCAGTACCCCATATTTGCAGGATCTAAAAGAGAGCCAGCTAGCAAAGGAAAAAATGTGATTTGTATAATCTCAAACCCAGTACCAAAAAGCTGAGTACAGAGGAGTGGGTTTGGAGCCAAAAGACAATAGCTTAATAATCAGCACATGGAGTATGCATATGGTGAACTTTAATAGTTAAAACAATTTACATCCCCAATAGTCTTTGAAAGATCCTGCTGTTACACATCCTTGCTGTTATGAGCTGACCATGCCCCTCAAAATTCATGTTGGAGCTCTAACCCCCAAAGTGATGGTATTTGGAGATGGGGACTTTGGGAGGTGATTAGGATTAGATCAGTTCATGAAGGTGGGGCCCTTGTCTGATAGGATTAGTGTCCTTATAAGAAGAGACACCAGAGAGCTTGTCTCTCTCTCCCTGTGTGTACAAAGGAGGTCATATGAGCACAAAGCAAGATGGCCACCACCTACAAGCCAAGAGAAGAGGCCTCGTAATGAAACCTATCTGCTGGCACCCTGATCCCAGACTTCCGGCCTCCAGAAGTGTGAGAAAACAAATTTCTGTGGTTTAAGCCACCCGGTCTGTGGAATTTTGTTATGGCAGCCCCAGCAGACTAATACACTTGCCAATAACTGGTATAGTCAGACTTTAATTTTTGCCCAACTAATGTGTGTGTATTATATTTTATTTTATATTCTCTTAGTAATGAGGTTGAACAATTTTTCACATATTTATTGGCTATTTAGATTCCCACTTCCAAGAAATTCAAGTTTTCGTTACTTTTTCTATTGGGTTGTGTGCCTTTTGCTTACTGAATTTTTTTGCCTATCTCAAATATTGTCTTTTTAAAGAGCTTTATTGATGTATAATTGGCAAATTGCATATATTTAAAGTGTACAAATTGATAAAATTTGACATATGTATACACCCAAGAAATAATAACCACACTCAAGATAATGTACATGTCCATCAGCCCCCGAGGCTTCCTCATGCTCCTTCATAATCCACCCTCCTTCCATCCTCATCCCTATGCAGTGACTGATCTGCTTTCTGTCACTATAGATCAGTTTGCTTTTGCTAGAATTATAGATAAATGGAGTCATACAATATGTACTCTGTTTTGTCTGCTTTCTTTCATTCAATATAATCACTTTGAGGTTATCCATGATGTTTGGTCATTAATAGTTTGTTCTCAGCAATAAGCTGAGTAGTGTTCCATGGTATGGATATACCACAATTTGTTTATCCACAGTTTGTTAAATGGACTTTTGGATTATTTCTGGTTTGGGGATGTTACTAATAAAACAGCTATGAACACGGCTTTCATTTCTCCTGGGTAAATACTTAGGAGCAGAAGGTCGGATCATGAGATAGATGTATGTTTAATTTTTTTTAAAGACTGCCAAATTGTATTCCAAATTTTTGGTAGCATTTTACATTGCCACTAGCAGTTCTAGGTGCTTCACAAATCCTTGCCAACACTTCCTGTGATCTGTATTTTGGCTTTTTTATTGTTATTGTTTTGTTTTGTTTTTTAGTTTTAGTCATTTTAGTGAATATGTACTGATATCTCGTTGTGGTTTTAATTAGCACTTCCTGGATGCTTCTCTGATGACTACTGACATTGAGCCCTTTTTCAAGTGCTTATTTTCTATTTGTAGATCTTCTTTGGTGAGGTGTCTATTCAAACTATTTGCCCAACTTTAACAGGTTGTCTTCTTATAATTAAGTAGTAAGTTTTTTATGTATTCTAGATATGAATCCATTGTTGGATATGTGTTTTGCAAATATTTTCTCCCAGTCTGTGGCTTATGCTTTCATTTTCGTAACAATGTCTTTTGAAAAGTTTTCTTTTTTATTTTGATGAAGTCCAACTTATTGCTTCTTTTTATATAGTTTGTACATTTGGTTGTATTTAAGAAATCTTTCCAAACTCAAGGTCAGTAAACTTTCCTTATTTTTCCTTCTAGAAGCTTTATAGTTGTAGCTCTTACTTAAAGGTCTAGGATCCACTTCAAATTAACATTTGCATGCACTGTGAGGTAAAAGTCAAGAAACCTTTTTTTTCTTTTTTCTTCTTCTTCTCCCCAAAGCCCCCTAGCACATAGCCACACATCCGTTTTGAGTGCCTGTGGCTGAGCTATGTGGGACAACGCCTCAGCATGGCCTGACGAGCAGTGCCATGTCTGCGCCCAGGATCCAAACCAGCGAAACCCCGGGCTGCCGAAGCAGAGCTCGCAAACCCAAACACTTAGCCACAGGGCCAGCCCCAAGATACAGTTTTTATATAAGGAGCCAGCTCTTCCAGCAGAATTTGTTGAAAAGACTATCCTTGCCCCCACTGAACTGCCTTGGCAACATTGTAAAAACATTTGTCATGTGTGTGAGTGTGTATCTGGACTCTATTCTGTTCCATCTTGATGTCAATCCCACACTGTCTTGATTACTGTACTTTTACAATTCTTGAAATCAGGTTGTGTAAGTACTCCAAGTATATTCTTCTTTTCAGGGTACAAGTTTGTACATTTTGGGTCAGATATATCCTTAAGAATTTCATATTTTTGATGGTATTATAAATGATACTGTTCTGATTGTTCATCACTAGTATATAGATATATAATTGATTTTATATATCAATGATGTATCCTACCACTTTGCTAAACTCATTAATTATTTCAAGTAGCTTTTCTGTAAATTTCTTAGTTTTTACATAGGTAATCATTTCATCATTTGATGTACACATACAGTTTTCCTTTCTAATCTGTGTGACTTTCCTTTTTCTTTCCTTATTATACCATCTTGGACTTTCAGTGTAATGGGTTTTTTTTTTTTTTATTGCAATAACATTGGATTATAACATTATATTGCTTTCAGATATACATTGTAATATATTTCGAGTTCTGTATAGATTACATCATGTTCCCCTCCCAGAAACTAATTATAGTCCATCACCTCACATGTGTGCCTAATCAACACTTTTGCCCCGCCTTCCCTTATGGTAACCACCAATCCAATGTCCATTGCTATGTGTTTGTTTGTTGTTGTTTTTATCTTCTACATATGAGTGAAATCATAAAGTATTTGACTTTCTCCCTCAGACTTATTTCACTCAGCATAATACCCTTAAGGACCATCCATGTTGTCACAAATGGCCGGATTTCATCATTTCTTATGGCTGAGTAGTATACCATTGGGTGTATATATCACATCTTCTTTATCCATTGGTCCCTTGGTGGATACCTAGGTTGCTTCCAAGTCTTGGCTATTGTGAATAATGCTGCGATGAACATAGAGGTGCACGTATCTTTATGCATTTGTGTTTTAAAGTTCTTTGGATAAATACCCAGCAGTGGGATAGCTGGATCATATGGTAGATCTAGTCTTAATTTTCTGAGGATACTCCATACTGCTTTCCATAGTGGCTGCACCAGTTTGCACTCCTACCAGAAGTGTACAAGGGTTCCCTTCTCTCCACATCCTCTCCAACATTTATTTCCTGTCTTGTTGATTATAACCATTCTGACCGGAGTGAGGTGATACCTCATTGTAGTTTTGATTTGCATTTCCCTGATAGCTAATGATGTTGAGCATCTTTTCATACGCCTGTTGGCCATCCGTATATCTTCTTTGGAGAAATCTCTGTTCAGATCTTTTGCCCATTTTTTAATTGGGTTTTTGGGGTTTTTTTTTGTTGAGCTGTATGAGTTCTTTGTATATTTTAGATATTAACCCTTTATCTGATATATGGTTTGTAAATATCTTCTCCCAATTGTTAGGTTGTCTTTTCATTTTGTTGATGGTTTCCTTTGCTGTGCAGAAGCTTTTTAGTTTGATGTAGTCCCATTTGTTCATTTTCTCTTTAGTTTCCCTTGCCCGGTGAGACATGGTACTTGAAAATATGCTGCTAAGACCAATGTCAAAGAGCGTACTGCGTATGTTTTCTTCTAGAAGGTTCATGGTTTCTGGTCTTACATTCAAGTCTTTAATCCATTTTGAGTTGATTTTTGTGCATGGTGTAAGGGAATGGTCTACTTTTGTTCTTTTGCATGTGGCTGTCCAGTTTTCCCAACACCATTTATTGAAGAGACTCTCCTTTCTCCATCGTATGCTCTTGGCACCCTTGTCGAATAATAGCTGTTCATAAACGTGTGGGTTTATTTCTGGGCTCTCGATTCTGTTCCATTGATCTCTGTGTTTGTTTTTGTGCCACTACCATGCTTTTTTGGTTCCTATGGCTTTGTAGTATATTTTGAAATCAAGGAGTGTGATACCTCCAGCTTTGTTCTTTTTTCTCAGGAATCCTTTGGCTATTCGGGGTCTTTTGTTGTTTCATATAAATTTTAGGATTCTTTGTTCTATTTCTGGAAAAATGTTGGAACTTTGATAGGGATTGCGTTGAATCTATAGATTGCTTTAGGAAGTATGGACATTTTAACGATGTTAATTCTTCCAAATCAAGAGCACGGAATATCTTTCCATTTCTTTCTGTCTTCTTCGATTTCTTTCAACAGTGTTTTATAGTTTTCAGTGTACAGATCTTTCACCTTCTTGGTTAAGTTTATTCCCAGGTATTTTATTCTTTTTGTTGCAGTTGTAAATGGGATTGTATTCTCAATTTTTCCTTGTGCTACTTTGTTGTTAGTGTATAGAAATGCAGCTGATTTTTGTATGTTGATTTTGGATCCTTCGACTTGACTGTATTCCTTTATTATTTCTAAAAGTTTTTTAGTGGAATATTTAGGGTTTTCTAGATATAAAATCATGTCATCTGCAAAGTGACAGTTTCACTTATTCTTTTCTAATACGGATTCCTTTTGTGTCTTTATCTTGCCTGATTGCTCTATACTATGTTAAATAATAATGATGACAGTGGACATCCTTGTCTAGTTCCTGTCCTTAGAGGGATAGATTTCAGTTTTTCTCTGTTGAGAATGATATTTGCTGTGGGTTTGTCATATATGGCCTTTATTATGTTGAGGTATTTTCCTTCTATGCCCATTATATTTAGAGTTTTTATCATAAATGGATACTGTATCTTGTCAAATGCTTTCTCTGCATCTATTGAGATGATCATGTGATTTTTATTCTTCATTTTGTTAATGTGGTGTATCAAATTGGTAGATTTGTGGATGTTGAACCATCCTGCATCCCTGGAATGAAATCCACTTGATCATGATGTATTGATCTTTTTAATGTATTGTTGTATTTGATTTGCTAGTATTTTGTTGAGAATTTTTGCATCAATGTTCATCAGTGATATTGGCCTGTAATTTTCTTTTTTTGTGTTGTCCTTGTCTGGTTTTGGTATCAGGATAATGTTGGCTTTGTAGAAGGAGTCAGGAAGCCTCCCCTCCTCTTCAATTTTTGGAGGAGTTTGAGAAGGATATGTATTACGTCTTGGAATGTTTGGTAGAATTCACCAGGGAAGCCATCTGGTCCTGGACTTTTATTTTTTGGGAGGTTTTTGATTGCTGTTTCGATCTCCTTACTGGTGACTGGTGTATTCAAATTCTCTACTTCTTCTTGGTCCAGTTTTGGAAGGTTGTATGTTTCTAAGAATTAATGCATTTCTTCTAGATTATCCAATTTGTTGGCATATAGCTTTTCATCGTATTCTCTTACTTTTTGTATCTGTCTGTCCGTTGTAATCTCTCCTCTTTCATTTCTGATTTTATCTATTTGAGCCTTCTCTCTTTTTGATGGTGAGTGGAGCTAAGGGTTTGCCAATTTTGTTTATCTTTTCAAAGAATCAGTTCTTGGTTTCATTCATTTTTTTCTATTATTTTTTAGTCTCTATTTCATTTATTTCTGCTCTGATTTTTATTATTTCCCTCCTTCTGCTGATTTTGGGCTTTATTTGTTCTTCTTTTTCCTCTAGATGCAGTGTTATAGTATTTATTTGGGATTTTTCTTCTTTGTTGAGGTAGGCCTGAATTGCTATAAACTTCTCTCTTAGAACCACTTTTGCTGTATCCCATAGATTTTGGCATGTTGTATTTTCATTTTCATTTGTCTCCAGGAATTTTTTGATTTATCCTTTTATCTTCATTGACCCAATCGTTGTTCAGCAGCATTTTGTTTAATCTCCTCATATTTGTGGCTTTTCTGGTTTTCTTCCTGTAGTTGATTTCTAGTTTCATGCCTTTGTGATCAGTAAAGATGCATGGTATTATTTTGACCTTCCTAAATTTATTGAGACTTGTTTTGTGGCCTAATATGTGATCAATCCTGGAGAATGTTCCATGGGCATTTGAAAAGAATGTGTATTCTGTGGTTTTTGGATGGAATCTTCTGTATATATCTGCTATGTCTATCTGGTCTAATGTGTCCTTTAAGGCCAGTGTTTCCTTATTGATCTTCTGCTTGGATGATCTATCCATGGGTGTAAGTGGAGCATTAAAGTCCCCTACTATTATTGTGTTACTGTCCATTTCTCCTCTTATGTCTGTTAATAATTGCTTTATATATTTGGGTGCTCCTATGTTGGGTGCATAGATATTTACAAGTGTTATATTTTCTTGTTGGACTGTTCCCTTTATCATTACATAGTGCCCTTCTTTGTCTCTTGTTACAGTTTTTGTTTTAAAGTCTATTTTATCTGATATAAATATTGCTACCTCTGCTTTCTTTTCTTTGCCATTTGCATAGAATATCCTTTTCCATCCTTTCACTTTCAGTTTGTGAGTGTCTTTAGGTCTGAAGTATGTCTCTTGTATGCAGCATATACATGGGTCTTCTTTTCTTATCCAATCGGCCACCCTATGCCTTTTGATTGGAGCATTTAGTCCACTGACATTTAAAGTAGCTATTGCTAAAGATGTATTTATTGCCATTTTGGTACTTTTTTTCTTGGTGTTTTAGTAATTCTTCTCTGTTCCTTTCTTTTTCTCTTGCTCTCTTCCCTTGTGGTTTGATGGCTTTCTTTAGTAATATGCTTGATTTCTTTTGTCTTACTTACTTGCTTACTTATTAACACTTTCTGATTTGTGATTACCGTGAGGATCCTATGTAATATTCCATGTATATAAAGTCTATATCAAGTTGATAGACTCTTTAGCTTGACCTCTTTCTAAAAACTCTACTTTTTCACTACCCTCCTCCCACATTTTATGTTTTTGAAATCATATATAATCTCTTGTTTAGTGTGTGTCTATCCATTACCCTCTTATCATTGAAATAGGTAATTTAAGTACTTTTGTCTTTTAAACTTCATATTATCTTCACAGGCAGTTTGTCTTCTACCTTTACTATATTTTTACCTTTACCAGTCATTTTATTACCTGCTTTTTGGGGTTTTTTTTTCTGATAATTTTTTAAACCTTATTTGTGGTCATCACTTTCCGCTTATGTAAGTCCCTTCAGCATTTCCTGTAGAACTGGTTTCTTGTTGATAAACTCCTTTAGTTTTTGCTTATCTGGGAAGCTCTTTATGTCCCCTTCCATTCTGAATGACAACCTTGACGGATAGGGTATTCTTGCCTGTAGGTTTTTTCCTTTTAGCACTTTAAATTCATCACACCATTCTCTTCTCACTTATAGGATTTCAGTTGAGAAGTCCGCTTACAGCTTTATGGGCTTTCCTTTCTATGTCACTTGTTTCCTTTCTCTTGCTGCTTTTAGGATTCTCTCTTTATCTTTAATTTAGGACATTTTAATTATAATGTGCCTTGGTGTGGGCCTCTTTGGGCTCATCTTGTTTGGAGTTCTCTGTGCTTCCTGTACGTGGATGTCTGTTTCCTTCCTCCGGTTAGGAAAATATTCAGCTATTATTTCTTCAAATAAATTTTCTATCCCTTTGTCTCTCTCTTCTCCTTCTGGGACACCTATAAAACGAATGTTAGTGCACTTGATATTGTTCCAGAGTTCCCTTAGACTGTTCTCATTGTAATTCTTTTTCTTTTTTCTGTTCAGCTTGGCTGATTTCCTCTAGTTTTCGTCTAGCTCACTCATCCATTCTTCTGTATCCTCTCTTCTGCTATTGAGTCCCTCTAGTGAATTTTTCATTTCCAGTGTTGTATTCTTCTTTTCTGACTGGTTCTTTTTTATATTTTCCAGTTCTTTGTTTATGAGTTCACTGTGTACATCCAGTCTTCTCCCAATATCTGTGAGCATCCCTCTGAGATTTTGTTTGAACTCTTTGTTGCATAGGTCATTTATTTCTGTTTCATTTATGTATTTTTCTGGGGTTTTGTCCTGTTCTCTTGTTTGAAAAGTACTCCTTTGTTTCCTCATTATTCCTCTTTCTCTGTGCTTATTTCTACGTATTAAATGAGTCAGCTATGTCTCCTGATCTTGGAGAAGTGGCCTTAAGTAAGAGATGCCTTTTGAGGCCCTTGAGTGTGCTCCCCTCTCGTCAACAGTCCAAATGATCCAGGAGTGACCCCTTTGTGAGCTACTTGTGTCCTTCTGCTGTGGCAGGGTTGCTCTTAATGCAGCTACCTAGGGAGTCTAGTCTTTCCTTCCCTGGCCAGCTGTTTGTAAGTCTGGTTTGGGGAGCCTCAGCACTGTTGGCCACAAGGTCTGACAGCACACTCCTGTTGCAGTTTTTCTCTTAAATGGTTAGTTACCCATTGTAGCTGGTTGCTAGGCTCAGGGACTTACAGTTGCTATAGGCCTCAGGCCTACAAGGCTGTTGTCAGTTCTCTTAGGAGTGCAGCTGAGTGGGGCTGGCCCTAGGCATGGGACCACTCAATTGTTTCAGGCTTTGGAAGGTGGGGCTGCTCCTTTTTATGGCTATTTGTGAAGCACAGGTCTTCTGCCTCTGATAAGCCTCACCCCCCACAGCATCAACACAGTCCTGGTCCGTGCACACTTCCAAACACCCTGGAGTGTACCATGATGCCCCACTACAGAGGCCCCCACCTCTTCACCAATGCACCCCACAGCTCACCTTGTTCTCACACAGGCCCTGCCCCACAGAGGCAGACAGACTCCTGTAGAGATCTTGCCTGTAGAGGATCAAGGCACCCAGTCAATACAGGCTGACAAGTAGCCTGAGGGCTTGCTGTTGGGCAGGGGTGGTCCCTAGGGCAGGCTGCCTACCCTCGTTGAACTGGATTAAGTCTGTGCTCTAGTGGGTGTGGCAGACCCCTGGGCTAACAGGCCAAGGGAAGAACTTCAATGGCATCCACCTGGGTCTGTGTCAGCTGCCTGGACTAAGTCAGAACAATGGCCCCCGCCAATGTCTAAGTCTCTGGAGAGTTCTCTCCCCTCACCAAGATGTCCCTAGAGCCCACCATGTGAGTCTCTTTTCACCAAAGGACTGTCAGCCTTCTCTCTGGTGATTTTAGGTTGCTGAGCTAGGTGAGTTTGTGTGTGGGCCCTTTAAGACCTAGGTCTTTTTGGCTTTCATCTGATAGCTTTTCTGGAGTGTCGCTGCTGCAGTGAATAGCCAGCAAAGCCAGATAGAAAGATCATTGCCTCAGTTGTGCTGAATCTGAAGGATGTTTATACCAGTATTGCCCCTGCTCCAGACCTCTTTCCTCCAGGGAGGGCTGGGTACCTTAGGGTGGCTCCCACCTGGCCAGTTGAGAAACTCCACTGCTCCTGAAGGTATCTTTTTTCCTCTCCTGCAGGAATTTCTGCCTCTTTCACCTTAGTCAGGGCTGTCCTTTGTTGTGGGTGTTCTTTTTATCCAGTTTTCAGTTTTCTATCCAGGGTAATTTCTCCAAAAATAGTTGTAACCTGGTTGTGTTCGTGGAAGATAATTTCAGAGTCTGCTTGTGCCACCATCTTGATGAGATCTCCCAGTGTAATGGTGATTAGAAGAAATGAGAGTGGAGATCTTTGTCTTGTTGCCAATCAGAAAGAGATTATTCAATCGTTCACAATTAAGTATGACATTAGCTGTAGGTTTTTCATATATGCCTTTGATGAGAATGATGAAGGTCCCCTCTATTCCTAGTTTGCTGAGTTTCTGTCATTTACAGATCTTGGATTCTGTAAAAATGCTTTTTCAGCATATTAAGATGATCATATGGTTTTATAATCTATTAATATGGTGAATTACAATGATTGATTTTCATTCCTAGGATAATCCCACTTGGTCATGATGTTTTATCCTCTTATATATTGTTGGATTCAATTTGCTAAAATTTTGTTTAAAAGTTTTGCTTCTCTGTTCATGAGGGAAATTAGTCTGTAGTCTTCTTGTAATGTCTTTTTCTGGTTGTGGTATCAGGCAATGCTGGCAATTCAAAATGACTTGGGAAGAGGTCCCTCCTCTCCCATTGTTCAGAATTGGTGTAGAAATTGTATTATCCCCTCCTTAAATGTTTAATACAGTTCACCAATGAAACTTTGTGGGCCTGGAGTTTTTTTTGCGGTTATGTTTTAAACTATAACTTTAATTTCTTTAATTGATTTAGGGCTATTTGGGTTATTTGTTTATTCTTGAGTGAATTTTGTTAGTTTGTATCTTTCAAGGAGTTGCTCATTTCATCTACTTTGTCAAGTTTATAGGCACAAGGTATTCATAATATTGCCTTGTTATTCTCTTGATGTTGGTAGAATCTGTAGTGATATCCACTTTCTCATTCCTGGTATTGGTAATTTGCTTCTCCTCTCTTCACCTAATCTGTCTAGCTAGAGATTAATAATTGCATTGATTTTCTCAAATAATCAGCTTTTGATATTACTGATTTTCTATAATGATTTTCTATTTTCTATCTCATTGATGATTGTTTATTATTTCCTTTCTTCCACTTACTTTGTATTTAATTTGTTTTCTTTCTGTTTCTTTTTTTTTTTCCTCCCCAACGTCCCAGTACATAACTGTATATCCTAGTTGCAAGTCATTCTAGTTCTTCTGTGTGGGATGGTGCCACAACATGGCTTGATGAGCAGTGTGTGGGTCAGCACCCAAGATCCAAACCAGCGAACTCCAGGCTTCCAAAGCAGAATGTGTGAACTTAACGACTTAGCCATGGGACCAGTCCCTTCAGTTTCTTAATATGAAAGATTAGGTCATTTATTTGAGGCCTTTCTTCTTTTCTGCTGTGGACTTTAATGCTATAAATTTTCCTCTAAGAACTGCGCAGCTGTATACCACAAATTTTGATATTTTGTGTTTTCATTTTCATGTAGTTCAAAATATTTTCTCATTTTCTTTGTGATTTTTTTTTTGAACTATGGGTTATTTGGAAGAATGTTTTTTAGTTTCCTAGTATTTGGTGATTTTCTAGATAGCTTTCTGTTACTGATTTCTAATTAAATTCCATTATATTAAGAAAAGATATTTTTTCTTTTAATCCTTTTAAATTTATACAGAATTGTTTTATAGCTCTGAATATGGTTTATTGTGGTAAATGTTTCATGCATACTTGAAAACTTTGTGTATTCTTCTGTTGGCTGAGGTGTTTTATAGATGTCAGTTAGGTTTTATTGTTCAAGTCTTCTATATCCTCACTAATTTTCTGTCAACTTGTTCTATCAATTGCTGAAAAAAGGATGTTAAAATCTCCAAGTATAATTGTGGATTTATCCATTCCTCCTTTCAATTCTTTAAGTTCTTGCTTCGTGTATCTTAAAGCTCTGTTATCAGGTGTATAAATCATTTAGAATTGTTATATCCTTTGATGAATCTACTCCTTTATCACTATAAAATGACCCTTTTTACTCTGGTGGTAATTTTGGCTCTGTAATCTACTTTGTGAGATAATGTATCCACTCTAGGCTTCTTTAGATTAATGTTAGCACAATATATATTTTTTTCCATTTTTTAATATTAGTCTTTTGTGTCTGTAAAGTTTTTTTAATATTGGGTCTTACTTGTTTATCCAATCTGAACATTTTTGCCTTTCTATTGGGTGCATTTAATGTGAGTTTTAGAATCTGGTTGGATTTAAATCTACCATTTGATTATTTGTTTTCTGTTCTTTTTAAATTTTTCCACTTTTTCCTGCCTTCTTTTTGATTGAGTATTTTTATGTGATTCCATTCTATCTTCTTTGTTGGCTTTTTAGCTATTCCTATTTGTTTTGGTTTTTTACTGGATGCTTTAGGGTTTGTGGTACATATCTTTATCTCAGTGTTCCCTCAAATAAAATATATCACTTCGTATATAGTATTATCATACTTATATGTACAGTATATATCAACCTTATATCACTGTACTTCCATTTTCCTTATCAGAGCCTTTATGCTATTGTTGATAAATTTTACTTTTACATGTTTTATAAGCCTTACAATGCATTGCTATTATTTTTGCTTTAAATACTCAATTAGCTTTTTTTTTTACTGTGGTCATAATAGTTTGTAACATTGTGAAATTTCAGTTGTACATTATTATTTGTCAGACCCCGTATAAATGTGCCCCTTCACTCCTTGTGCCCCGCCCCATAATCAGTAAACCATTCTCTTTGTCCACAAGTTTATGTTCCAAAAATAAGTGAAATCATGTGGTGTTTGTCAACTATCTTTTAAAAGATATTTCAATTTTTAAAAAGCATTGTATATTTATACACATATTCATCATTTCCAGTGCTTTTCATTCTTTTGTGTAGATGCAGATTTTCATCTGGTATCATTTTCCTTCTGATTGTCAATTTTTACATTATATATTTGAAAATAAGTTATTAAATGCATTCAAGTTATAAGTTCTCTTTCTTGTGAATGGAAACTTTAAACATTATGAAATGACCATCTTTCTTTGTAGTAATACTTTTTGCTTTCAAGTCTATTTTGTTTCATATTTAATATAGTTGTGTCAGCTTTCTTTTACTTAGTATTTCCATACTCTATCTTTTTATCTTCAACCTTTCTATTGCTTTATGTTTTATCTATGTTTCCTGTGAGCACCATATATTTGAACTTAAAAGCAATTTTTTGGGGGGCCAGCCTGGTGGCGCAGCGGTTAAGTTTGCATGTTCAGCTTCTCGGCGGCCTGGGGCTCACCGGTTCGGATCCCGGGTGCGGACATGGCACCGCTTGGCACGCCATGTTGTGGTAGGCATTCCCACATATAAAGTAGAGGAAGATGGGCACGATGTTAGCTCAGGGCCAGGCTTCCTCAGCAAAAAAGAGGAGGACTGGCAGTAGTTAGCTCAAGTCTATTCTTCCTCAAAAAAAATTCAAAAAAATAAAAATAAAAATAAAAAACAATTTTTTTTGAGGAAGATTAGCCCTGAGCTAACATCTGCTGCCAATCCTCCTCTTTTTTGCTGAGGAAGCCTGGCCCTGAGCTAACATCTGTGCCCATCTTCCTCTACTTTATATGTGGGACGCCTGCCACAGCATGACTTGACAAGCCGTGTGTAGGTCCACACCCAGGATCTGAACAAGCAAACCCTGGGAAGCCAAAGTGGAATGTGCAAACTTAACCGCAGCACCACTAAGCCGGCCCCACATTCTAAACTTTTTGTTATGTTTGTCCAGTCCTGAAAATCTTTGTCTTTTAATTGGAGTGTTTAGTCTGTTTGCCTTCCGTCTTATTTTGTGCTTTTATTTTTCCATCTTTTCTATGCTTTTTCCTGTAGTTTCTTGCCTTTTTAGGTTTAGTTGCATATTTTATCATTACATTTTTCACCTTCTACTGATTTAGCACTTATACATTCTGTTTGTATTTCTAGTCAGTTTTCCTTAGAAATTATGACATGAATATTTAATTTATCCAACACTAAATTGAATTGACTATTTTAATCTTTCCTCAACTCATATATTATTTACTTCATGGATTTTAATTCCATCTTGTTTTACACTATTAGACAGTATTATTACTATTTTATACACCAATTTTATACTATTTTAGATACAATTACTATTTTAAAGTAATAAAAAGCAATTTTATATAGCTATAAACTATATATCACAATTTTATACAGTCATGTACTGCATAATGACCTTTTGGTGGACAACAGACCACACATACAATGGTGGTCCCATAAGATTAGTGTCATCTAGCAAAGGTGTGTAGTAGGCTGTACCACCCAGGTTTGTGTAAGTGTGCTCTGTGATGTTCACACAATGATGAAGTCACCTAACGCACTTCTCAGAACATAACTTCGTCATTAAGGGACACATGACTATGTATACCCTATCTTTATCGTTTTTTTAAATCTTCAGTGCTTCCATCTTGTAGTTCTTTCCTTCTGATTTAAGTACATCTTTTAGTATTTCTTTCGGTGGAAGGCTCCTGGTGATTACATACTCAGTTTTTGTTTGTCTGAAAACATCTTTATTTCACTTTCATTCTTGAAAAATATTTTTCCTGGATATAGAATTTTAGTTTGGTGATTATTCTCTTAAAGCACATTGAAAATATTATTCCATTGTTTTTTGGCTTTCGTTGTTGCTGCTGAGAAGTCACTTGTAATTTTAACTCCAATCCCTCTGGCTGCTTTTATGATTTTATTCTTTGTTGGGGGCCAGCCGGGTGGCACAGTGGTTACGTTCACATGTTCCACTTCTCAGCAGCCCGGAGTTCACCGGATTCCGGGTGTGGACATGACACTGCTTGGCAAAAAGCCATGCTGTGGTAGGCATCCCATGTATAAAGTAGAGGAAGATGAGCATGGATGTTAGCTCAGGGCCAGTCTTCCTCAGCAAAAAGAGGAGGATTAGCAGTAGTTAGCTCAGGGCTAATCTTCCTCTTAAAAAAAAAGATTTTATTCTTTGTTTTCTGCACTTATATTATTATGTGTCTAGAAGTGGATTTCTTTGCCTTTATCCTTCTTGAAATTTCTTGGTGCTCTTGAATTTGTGGATTATTATCTTCATCAGGTATCTTGTCAAATATCATCTATGCCTCTTTCTCTATCTTCTCTCCTTCTATAATGATGATTAAACATGTTAAACCTTCTTAAACTATTCCCCATGAGTCTTTAACTCTCTTCTTTATTGTTCATCCTTTTATGTCTCTGGGATACATTTTTGTAATTTCTTCTTATCTATCTTCCATTTCACTACTTCTCCCTTTTTTAAAAAAGATTGGCACCTGAGCTAACATCTGTTACCAATCTTTTTTCTTCTTCTTCTTCTTCTTCTTCTTCTCTCCAAAGACTCCCAGTACAGAGTTGTATATTCTAGTTGCAGGTCCTTGCAGTTGTGCTATGTGGGATGCTGCCTCAGCATGGCCTGAGGAGCAGTGCTAGGTCTGTGCCCAGGACTCAAACTGGTGAAACCCTGGGCCACCAAGGTAGAGCACATGAACTTAACCACTCGGCCATGGGGCCAGCCCCACTATGTCTCCTTTTTTGTAGTGCCTACTCTGATGCCAAAATTATACACTGTGTGTTTAATTTCATTGCAGTATTTTTAATTTCTAGAAATTTTATTTGTCCCTTTTAAAAGTACACTGACACATTTTATAGTTTCTTTTACACTACAGATATTTTCAAGTTTGTCATTTATTCCTACAAAACTAGTAAGCATATGTGTCTTATAATATGCATCTATTAGTTCCATATCTGAAATCTGAACATGTGTGTTTCATCTATTTCTTCTCCTCCATCATTGTTCATTCTTGTTATTATTCATACATGCCTTATTTCCTTGTGTGCTTGGTTATTTTTGATTATGTATTGTTCATTACACTTGAAAAAGTACTTGTATGAATCCCTGAGGTCTAGTAAGAATATACCTTGATCTTGAGATGATCTGTGTTTGCTACTGTCAGAAATCTACAGCCCCTACTGTTCTGAGACTGCTTTGAATCCCCTGGCTCATCCAGGCAAAAAATTCTGGGATACAAAGCCATAGCCACAAGTTGTTAGGACAGGTTTTTTTCCCTTTCTTGCTTTTTCTGATTCAAAGTCACTGGAGAATTAATGAGAGAGCAAATTTAATCCTGACTTACCTTTACCCTGAGAGAGTAGTTTTCTGATAACATAGGTTAATGTGGAGAGGATATCCAATTTGGTTCTCTAACTAGAATTCTCCCTCTCCTGACTAGGTTGACAAATGCCTTTAGGGGAAAAGTAGATTATGGGCTCTGATGTTCTGCTTTACTCTCTAGATTCCTAATTTCCCTCAATATTTGGACTGACATTTCCCTATTCTCTCATAAGTTATTTGATGCTTTTTAGATGACTTTTTAAAATGCTGATTTTTTTAGGTTTCTTGATTTGTTTGTTTTTAAGAAGGAGATTTGTTCATATAACCTAGCCCACTACTACTAGAAATGGAAGTCTCCAAATCATTCCTAAATTATTTATAATGAAGTGGCTTTTAAATAGATGATCACATTCACAAAGTATATTTTTAAATAGTTCCACTGTGTAGCTATTTTCAGTGTTTAAAATCTAAAATAATATACATATGTGCTGGTTGAGTTACAGACCCAAATTTGAGCACCATTTAAATGACAACTAATAAGCAAAGCTTGGCGAATATCCTTATGTTTCACAAAAGAGAATATTAAACTTTTCAAATCCAATTATGTGCAAGAACATTCTTGTAAGTTACTTTATAATTACATATTAATAAAAGTATAGCATTCAATAGAGTCAGGTGTAAATTTGACAGTTAGTTTCTTTCCTTGAACTTGGATCTAGATTTACTTTTAATGTAATTACTTTCACAGCCTTAAATTTTATCACAAAAGATTGTATATTTTGTGTCATACCACTTAGCATCCAGCATATGAGTAAATACACCCTGTCTCAGAAATAAGAATTTTCACTAAGGTTTTTTAGATGCCCAAAGTCTCTATTTTCATCACAACAGATTAGCCATAACCAAATTGATCTTTCTCAATTGAGATATATATATCAAGATATATATATATTTATATATATAATATATAGTTTATATATATATTTTTTAAATATATAATTAATATATATAAATATATTTTTATATATTTATATTTGTTATATATATAACAAAGAACTACCAAAAAGCAATTTAGGGATATAGAGATTGTTGAAACCATACTTTAAAACTATGGACTTTACAATTTTCTGCCTCTAATATCATATATGTTCTGTAAATGGCTTTACCCTAAGAACATAGCAACTTTACGTAATGCTGAAAATTGAGTTGAAAGATGCCACAGAGGGAAAAAAAAAACAAGACCATATGCAAAAGACAAATGAACATTTTTTCCCTAAAATACTCAAAAAGAATAGAGGAAAGCTTCAGACAAATAATTTCTGGAGGTATTTCGTCAAGATGGTGGCATAAGCATACTCTGAACTCATCTCCTCCCATGAACACAATCAGGTTACAACTATTTTTGGAAAAATTACCCTGGATAGAAAACTGAAAACTGGATAAAAAGAACCCTGACAACAAGGGACAGTACAGACTAAGGCAGAAGGGGCAGAAATCCCTGCTGGAAAAGAAAAAGCCACATTCAGGAGCAGTGGAGTTTTTCAGCTGGCCAGGCGGGAGCCACTCTAAGGTATGCAGCCCTCCCTGGAGGAGTGAGGTCCAGAGCAGGGACCAATATTGCTATAAGCACCCTTCAGATTCAGCACAACTGAGATGAGGGTCTTACTATCTGGCTTTGCTGGCTATTCACTGCAGTGGGGATACCCCCCCACTATCAGATGAAAGCCAAAAATACCTAAGTCTTAAAGGGCCCATGCACAAACTCACTCATCTCAGCAACCTAAAATCACCAGAGAGACAGCTGATGGTCCTTTGGTGAAAAGAGACTCACCTGATGGGCTCCAGAGGCACCTCAGTGAGGAGAGGGACCTCTCCAGAGACTGAGACATTAGTGGGGGCCATTGCTCTGAACTAGTCCAGGCAGCTGACACAGAACCCAGTGGATGCCATTAAGGTTCTTTCCTTGGCCTGTTAGCCCAGAGGTCTGCCACACCCACTAGAGCACAGATTTAATCCAGTTCAGCCAGAGCAGGCAGCCCACCCTAGGGACCAGCCCCACCCAACAGCAAGCCCTCAGGCTACTTGTCGACCTGCATTGACTAGGTGCCTTGATCCTCTACTGGCAGGCGAGTGTGTCCACCTCTGTGGGGTAGGGCCTGTGTGAGAACAAGGTGAACTGTGGGGGTGCATTGGTGGAGAGGTGGGGGCCTCTGCAGTGGGGCATCTGGGTACACTCCAGGGGGTTGGGAAGTGTGCACGGACCAGAACTGTGTTGACAGTGTGTGTGGTTCTGTAGGGGTGAGGCTTGTCAGAGGCAGAAGACCTGTGCTTCACAAATAGCCATAAAAAGGAGCAGCCCCACCTTCCAAAGCCTGACACAATTGAGTGGTCCCATGCCTAGGGCCAGCCCCACTCAGCTGCACTCCTAAGAGAACTGACAACAGCCTTGTAGGCCTGAGGCCTATAGCAACTGTAAGTCCCTGAGCCTAGCAACCAGCTATACTGGGTACCAACACAATTAAGAGGAAAACTGCAACAGGAGTGTGCTGTCAGACCTTGTGGCCAACAGTGCTGAGGATCCCCAAACTGGATTTACCAACAGCTGGCCAGGGAAGGAAAGACTAGACTCCCTCGGTAGCTGCATTAAGAGCAATACTGCCACAGCTGAAAGACACAAGTAGCTCACAAAGGGGTCACTCTTAGATCATTTGCACCAGTGACAAGAGGGAAGCACACTGCTGAGCCTCAAAAGGCATCTCTTACATAAGGCCACTTGTCCCAGATCAAGAGACATAGCTGACCCATCTAATACATAGAAATAAGCATAGAGAAAGAGGAATAATGAAGAGGCAAAGGAATACTTTCAAAGCAAGGGAACAATACAAAACACCTGAAAAAGGACTAAATAAAACAGAAATAAGTGACCTATGCAACAAAGAGTTCAAACAAAATCTCAGAGGGATGCTCACAGATATTGGGAGAAGACTGGATGTAAACAGTGAGCTCATCAGCAAATAATTGAAAAATATAAAAAAGAACCAGTCAGAAATGAAGAATACAACACTGGAAATGAAAAGTTCCCTAGAGAGACTCAATAGCAGAGTAAGTGATACACATGAACAGATGAGTGAGATAGATGAAAGACTAGAGGAAATCAGCCAAGCTGAACAGAAAAAAGAAAAAAGAATCAGACAGAATGAGAACAGTCTAAGGGAACTCTGGGACAATATCAAGTGCACTAACATTCGTTTTATAGGTGTCCCAGAAGGAGAAGAGAGAGACAAAGAGGCAGAAAATAGGAGTAGCTGAAAATTTTCCTAATCTGAAGAAGGAAACAGACATCCACATACAGGAAGCACAGAGAACTCCAAAGAAGATAAGCCCAAAGAGGGCCACACCAAGACACATTATAATTAAAATGTCCTAAATTAAAGATAAAGAGAGAATCCTAAAAGAGACAAGAGAAAGGCAGCAAGTGACATACAAAGGAAAGTCCATAAAGCTATCAGCAGACTTCTCAACTGAAACCCTACAGGCAAGAAGAGAATGACATGATGTATTTAAAGTGTTAAAAGGAAAAAGCTACAGGCAAGAATACTCTATCTATCAAGGTTGTCATTCAGAATGGAAGGAGAGATAGAGTATCCCAGACAAGCAAAAACTAAAGGAGTTTATCACCAAGAAACCAGTTCTACAGGAAATGCTGAAGGGACTTATTTGAGAGGGAAATCAATGACCACAAATAGAGATTTTTAAAAAAAGGCAATAAAATCACTGGTAAAAGTAAAAATATAGTAAAGGTAGCAGATCAACTACCTGTGTAGATAATATGAACATTAAAAGACAAAGGTACTTAAATTACCTATTTCAATGATAGGAGGGTAATGGATAGAGACACACTAAAGAAGAGATTATATATGATTTCAAAAAAATAAAATGTAGGAGGAGGGGAGTGAAAAAGTAGAGCTTTTAGAAACAGGTTAAGCTAAAGAGTCTATCAACTCAATATAGACTTTATATACATAGAATATTATATAGGATCCTCACGGTAATCACAAATCAGAAACTTCTCCAGGATTGGTCACATATTAGGTCACAACACAAGTCTCAATAAATTTAGGAAGGTCAAAATAATACCATGGATTTTTACTGACCACAAAGGCATGAAACTAGAAATCAACTACAGGAAGAAAACCAGAAAAGCCACAAATATGAGGAGATTAAACAAAATGCTGCTGAACAACGATTGGGTCACTGAAGAGCAAAGGAGAAATAAAAAAAAATTCCTGGAGACAAATGAAAATGAAAATACAACATGCCAAAATCTATGGGATACAGCAAAAGTGGTTCTAAGAGGGAAGTTTATAGCAATTCAGGCCTACCTCAACAAAGAAGAAAAATCCAAGATAAACACTAACACTGCATCTAGAAGTACTGGAAAAAGAAGGACAAACAAATCTCAAAATCAGCAGAAGGAAGGAAATAATAAAAGTCAGAGTAGAAAAAAGGAAATAGAGACTAAAAAAGAAAAAATAGAAAAAATGAATGAAACCAGGAGCTGGTTCTTTGAAAAGACAAACAAAATTGACAAACCCTTAGCTAGGCTCACCATCAAAAAAGAGAGAAGGCTCAAATAAATAAAATCAGAAATGAAAGAGGAGAAATTACAACAGACACACAGAAATACAAAAGATAATAAGAGAATACGATGAAAAGCTATATGCCAACAAATTGGATAATCTAGAAGAAATGGATTAATTCTTAGAAACATAAAACTTCCAAAACTAGACCAAGAAGAAGTAGAGAATTTGAATACACCAGTCACCAGTAAGGAGATCGAAACAGCAATCAAAATCCTCCCAAAAAATAAAAGTCCAGGACCAGATGGCTTCTCTGGTGAATTCTACCAAACATTCAAAGACGACCTATCCTTCTCAAACTCTTCCAATAAACTGAAGAGGAGGGGAGGCCTCCTAACTCATTCTACAAAGCCAACATTATCCTGATACCAAAATCAGACAAGGACAACACACACAAAAAAGAAAATTACAGGCCAATATCACTGATGAACATAGATGCAAAAATCCTCAACAAAATACTAGCAAATCGAATATAACAATACATTAAAAAGATCATATACCATGATCAAGTGGATTTCATTCTAGGGATGCAGGATGGTTCAACATCCACAAATCTATCAATTTGATACACCACATTAACAAAATGAAGAATAAAAATCACATGATCATCTCAATAGATGTAGAGAAAGCATTTGACAAGATACAGCATCCATTTATGATAAAAACTCTAAATAAAATGGGTATAGAAGGAAAATGCCTCAACATAATAAAGGCCATATATGACAAACCCACAGCAAATATCATTCTCAATAGAGAAAAACTGAAAGCTATCCCTCTAAGAACAGGAACCAGACAAGGATGCCCACTGTCACCACTCTTATTTAACATAGTATTGGAAGTCCTAACTAGAGCAATCAGACAAGAAAAAGAAATAAAAGGGATCTATATTGGAAAAGAAGAAGTGAAATGGTCACTCTTTTCAGACAACAAGATTTTATATATAGAAAACCCTAAAGATTCCACTAAAAAACTTTTAGAAACGATAAAGGAATACAGTGAAGTCACGGGATACAAAATCAACATACAAAAATCGGTTGTGTTTCTATACACTAACAACGAAGTAGCAGAAAGAGAAATTAAGAATACAATCCCATTTACAGAGAATGATGTCAGCGACATGGCAGAGTGAGCTCGCCCAGGGACTCTCCCCTCCAAATTACAACCAAAAGGAGCAACTGAATTCCAACCAAAGGAATCCTAATAACACAGAGATTGTCAGAGACCCACAGCAGCCAGATGACGGAGGGTGGGCAGGCTGGAGCCCCCCTTGGAGGAGCTGGAACGGGGTAAGAGAGAATTTCGCTCCCTCCCCTAAAGACTAGAATCGCTGCCGTGGGTGAGGGAACGAGTGGGGGTGGGGCCATGGATCCATGGGATCATCCAGGACTCCCACCACCTGTGCAGTGGAAACTCTCTAACAGGGGAAAGCTTTCACATGTGGGGACCCCATCAAGCCAGGGCCCCAGGAAACCAGAGAGCAAGAGCTGATCAGAATCCCAGTCTGCACACGAGAGAAAGTGCCCCTCCTCCTCCAACCCACACTGCATGCTGCCATCACTGCTGAAGGTGGAGGGCTCAGAAAGCACAGCTCTCGACCCCCCCCCCATCTAGTGGTGACAGGGTGTAACTGCAACTGCCATCCAGCAACTTATAAAAGCTCCAGTCCAAAAGGAAAACAACAAAAACACAGAACTATGTCCTGAGGACTTGGAAATAGGTAAACTAAGTGAAAATGAGTTCAGAATAGCTATCATCAAAATACTCAATGAGGTAAAGGGAAATATAGAGAAATAAGTCAACAAGTTCTGGAGTTACTTCACAAGAGATTGAAACTGTAAAGAAGAATCAATCAGAAATACTAAAGATGAAAAATACAATGGATCAGATAAAACAGAATACAGACTCCCTGAATGCCCGTGTAGACACCATAGAGGAGAAAATTAGCATCATCGAAGATAGACAGGTTGAATGGCTCCAGACAGAGGAAGAAAGAGAACTAAGAATTTAAAATACTGAAGAAAATATCAGAGAAATAGCTGACTTAATGAGAAAATGCAACTGAAGAATCATTGGAATTCCTGAGGGCGTGGAAAAGGAAAATGGAGCAGAAAGTGTGCTCAACGACATAATAGCAGAGAACCTCCCAAATCTAGGGATTGAGTGAGAAGTGTGAGTGGAGGAAGCTTTCAGATTTCCTAGATTTGTCAATGTAAAAAGACCTACTCCAAGGCATATAGTAGTAAAAATGGAGAAAATGAATGACAAAGAAAGAATACCCAGAGCAGCAAGGCAGAAGAAAATAAGCTACAAAGGAACCCCCATCAGACTTTCAGCGCATTTCTCTACAGAAACCTTACAAGCTAGGAGAGATTGGAATGACATATTCAAAACTTTAAAGGATAAAAATCTTCAGCCAAGAATACTCTATCCAGCAAAAATATTCTTCAGATATGAGGGCGAAATTAAATCTTTTCCAGACAATCAAAAGCTAAGGGACTTTGTAGCCACCAGCCCTCCCCTACAAGAAATCCTCAAGAAGGCCGTCATACCTGAAAAAAGAAAAAAAGGGAGAAAGGGGTCACAAACCACAGAGTAGGGAGACAAATAGATAGAACCAGAATAGGATAGCAAATATTCAACTATAGCATTAGGATAAAGGGAAGGAAATCACCAAAGCAAAGACAATCTTATCGCTCTAACCACAAACTCACAACACACGTTGGAATAAGAGATGAAAATAATAATTTAGGAGGGGAGGAGGAAAGGGATTGAATCAGTTTAGACTAAGGAAGTAAGAGGCCACCAGAAAATGGACTATGTTATACATGAGATTCTGAATACAAACTTCAGGGTAGCCCCTAAACTAAAAAACAGAACAGAGACACAAAACATAAATAAGTAAAAAACTAAAAAACCCAGCATAAGAAATTGCAGAAGTCAATGGGTAGGCTACAACACACAGGATGAAAAACAAAGGAAACACAGGAAAACCAGAAAATGAACAACAGAATGATAGCCCTCATGCATCAATATCACCCTCAATGTAAATGGGTTGAACTCTCCAATAAAAAGACACAGAGTGGCAAGACGGATTAAAGAACAAGATCCAACAATTTGTTGCCTCCAGGAAACACACCTCAGCTCCAAGCACAAACACAGGCTCAGAGTGAAGGGGTAGAAGACAATACTCCAAGCTAATAGCAAACAAAAGAAAGCAGGTGTCACAATACTTATATCACACAAAACAGATTTCAAGATAAGGCAGGTAAAGAGAGACATAGAGAGCCAATACGTAATGATCAAAGGGACACTTCATCAAGAAGAAATAACTCGTATAAATATCTATGCACCCAACACAGGAGCACCAAAGTTCATAAAACAACTATTAACAAACCTAAAAGAAGATATCAAAAATAACACAACAATAGTAGGGGACCTCAACACCCCACTCACATCAATGGACAGATCATCCAGACAGAAAAATCAACAAGGACATAGTGGAGCTAAATAAAAAGCTAACACAGTTGGACTTAATAGCCATATATAGAACACTTCACCCAAAAACAGCAGAATACACATTCTTCTCAAGCGCGCATGGGACATTATCAAAGATAGACCATAAGTTGGGAAACAAGACAAGCCTCTACAAATTTGAAAAAATTGAAATAATAACAAGCATCTTCTCTGATCATAACGCTATAAAGCTAGAAATTAATTGCAAGAAAAAAGCTGAGAAAGGCACAAAGATGTGGAGACTAAACAATGTGCTATTGAACAAGCAATGGATCATTGAAGAAATTAAAGAAGAAATCAAAAAATACCTGTAGACAAATGAAAATGATAACATGCCATACCAACTCATATGGGATACAGCAAAAGCTGTATTAAGAGGAAAATTCATCACAATACAGGCACATCTTAACAAACAAGAAAAATCCCAAATCAGCAATCTTAAACTACACCTAAGTGAATTAGAGAAAGAAGAACAAACAAAGCCCAAAGTCAACAAAAGGAGAGAAATAAAAATCAGAGCAGAAATAAATGCTATTGAAACAAAAAAGGCAGTAGAAAGGATCAATGAAACAAAGAGCTGGTTCTTTGACAAGATAAATAAAATTGATAAACCCCTAGCCAGACTTACAAAGAAAAAAGGGAGAAAGCTCAAATAAACAAAATCAGAAATGAAAGAGGAGAAATAACAACAGACTCCGCAGAAACACAATGGATTATAAGAGAATACTACGAAAACCTATATGCCAACAAAATGGATAATCTAGAGGAAATGGATAAATTCTTGGATTTCTACAATCTCCCAAAGCTTACTCAAGAAGAGGCAGACAATTTGAACAGGCCAATCATAAGAAAAGAGATTGAAACAGCCATCAAAAGCATCCCAAAGAATAAAACCCCAGGACCAGATGGCTTTCCTGGGGATTCTACCAAACTTTCAGAGAAGATTTAATACCTATCCTTTTCAAGCTATTCCAAAAAATTAGGGAGGATAGAACACTTCCTAACACATTCTGCGAGGCCAACATCACACTGATACCAAAGCCTGACAAGGACAGCACAAAAAAAGGAGAACTACAGGCCAATATTGCTGATGAACATAGATGCAAAAATTCTCAACAAAATTTTGGCAACCTGAATTCAGCAATTCATCAAAAGGATCATACATCATGATCAAGTGGGATTCATACCAGGGGCACAGGGATGGTTCAACATGCACAAATCAATCAATGTGATACACCACATGAACAAATTGAGGAATAAAAATCACATGATCATCTCAATAGATGCAGAGAAAGCATTTGACAATATCCAACAGCCATTTATGATAAAAACTCTGAAAAAAATGGGGATGGAAGGGAATTACCTCAACATAACAAAGGCCATATATGACAAACCCACAGCCAACATCATACTCAATGGGCAAAAACTGAGCGCCATCCCCCTGGAAACAGGAATGAGACAAGGATGCCCTCTATCACCACTCTTATTTAACATAGTACTGGAGGTTTTGGCCAGAGCAATTAGGCAAGAGAAAGGAATAAAAGGAATCCAAATAGGGAGGGAAGAAGTGAAACTCTCGCTGTTTGCAGACAACATGATCTTATATATAGAAAACCCCAAAGAATCCATTGGAAAACTTAGAAATAATCAACAACTACAGCAAAGTTGCAGGATATAAGATCAATTTACATAAATCAGTAACATTTCTATACTCTAATAATGAACTAACAGAAAAAGAACTCTAGAACATAATACCATTCACAATCAAACAAAAAGAATAAAATACCTCCGGGTGAATTTAACTAAGGAAGCAAAAGACCTATACGACAAAAGCTACAAGGCTTTTCTAAAAGAAATGGATGACAACACAAAGAGATGGAAAGACATTCCAAGTACTTGGATTGGAAAAATAAACATAGTTAAAATGTCCATTCTACCTAAAGCAATCTACAGATTCAACGCCATCCCAATCAGAATCCCAATGACATTCTTTACAGAATTAGAACAAAGAGTCCTAAAATTCATATGAGGCAACAAAAGACCCCAAATTGCTAAAGCAATCCTGAGGGAAAAAAAACACAGCTGGAGGCATCACAATCCCTGACTTCAAAACATACTACAAAGCTACATTAATCAAAACAGCATGATACTGGAACAAAAACAGGTGCACAGATCAATGGAACAGAATTGAAAGCCCAGAAATAAAACCACATATCTATGGACAGCTTATCTTCAACAAAGGAGCTGAGGGCATACAATGGAGAAAAGAACGTCTTTTCAACAAATGGTGCTGGGAAAACTGGAAAGCCACATGTAAAAGAATGAAAATTGACCATTCTTTTTCACCATTTGCCAAAATAAACTCAAAATGGATTAAAGACCTAAAGGTAAGACCTGAAACCATAAGGCTTCTAGAAGAAAATGTAGGCACTCTTTGACATCAGTATTAAAAGGACCTTTTTGGACACCATGTCTTCTCAGACAAGGGAAACAATGGAAAGAATAAACAAATGGGACTTCATTAGACTGAAAAGCTTCTTCAAGACAAAGGAAGACAGGATTGAAACAAAAAAAAAAACCCACTAACTGGAAAAAATATTTGCACGTCATACATCCCACAAAGGGTTAATATCCATAATATATAAAGAACTCACACAACAACAAAAAGTCAAACAACCTGATCAAAAAATGGGCTGGAGACATGAATAGACATTTCTCCAAAGAAGATATACGGATGGCCAATAGGCACATGAAAAGATGTTCATCATCACTGATCATCAGGGAAATGTAAATCAAAACTACACTAAGATATCACCTTACACCCATTAGAATGACAAAAATAACCAAAACAAATAGTAACAAATGTTGGAGAGGTTGTGGAGAAAAAGGAACTCTCATACACTGTTGGTGGGGATGCAAACTGGTGCAGCCACTATGGAAAACAGTATGGAGATTTCTCAAAAAATTAAAAATAGAACTACCATACGATCCAGCTATCCCACTACTGGGTATCCATCCAAAGAGCTTGAAGTCAGAAATTCCAAAAGTCTCATGCACCCCAATGTTCATTGCAGCATTATTTACAATAGCCAAGATGTGGAAGCAACGTAAGTGCCCATCAACCGATGACTGGATACAGAAGATGTGGTATATATATACAATGAAATACTACTCAGCTGTAAACAAAGAACAAAATCGTCCCATTTGCAGCAATGTGGATGGACCTCGAGGGAATTATGTTAAGTGAAATAAGCCAGATAGAGAAGGACAATCTCTGTATGACTCCACTCATATGAGGAATTTAAAAATGCAGACAAAGCAAACAGATTAGTGGCCACCAGGGGAAAGGTGGGGTGGGGGGTGGGCACAAAGGGTGAAGGGGCACACTTACAAGACGACTGACAAATAATAAGGTACAACTGAAATTTCACAAGATTGTAACTTATTAAGTCAATAAAAATTTTAAAAAACAAAAACTTTGGTAAAATGGGATAGATCTCAAAATGTAGTAGATGTTATTACAGCACACTTTGTTGTTATAGACCTACCGATAAGACAGAATTCAAATAACATCCCTCAAGAAACAAACAAAGCAACAACAAACCTATATAGAGCAAATATGTGATAAAATAATGTCAGCCTTTAACGCAGATGCTAATTCTGTCTTTTGACTTCAGAATTATTTAAAAAAGAAAAACTGGTCTGACACTTTCTGCTTTCATTTCGTATTGGACTTGATAAAGTGCCTTGCGTAGACTCTGGCTGGAGGATGTTCATATGTATGACATCTATTTTCACATATATGTCTCTCCAGCAGTATGACCATTATGATGTGGCTGGCCTGAGCATTACTCAGTACTGTGCATTTTGCATACATCCTGCTCTAGAATTTAGTAAAATATTAATGTGTTTCCTTTTTAAAGCACACAACAGCTTTCTGTACTTTCCAACCATCAGCCCTTACAGGTCATCTTGAATAAACATACTTTCCCAGCATAAAAAAAAATACAATCCCATTTACAATTGCAACAAAAAGAATAAAATACCTAGGAATAAACTTAACCAAAGAGGTGAAAGATCTGTACACTGAAAACTATAAAACATTGTTGAAATAAATCGAACAAGACCCAAAGAAATGGAAAGATATTCCGTGCTCCTGGATTGGAAGAATTAACATAGTTAAAATGTCAATACTTCCTAAAGCAATCTATAGATTCAATGCAATCCCTATAAAAGTTCCAACAACATTTTTCACAGAAATAGAACAAAGAATCCTAAAATTTATGTGGAACAACATAAGACCCTGAATAGCCAAAGGATTCCTGAGAAAAAAGAACAAAGCTGGAGGTATCACACCCCCGATTTCAAAATATACCACAAAGCCATAGTAACCAAAAAAGCGTGGTACTGGCACAAAAACAGACACACAGATCAATGGAACAGAATTGAGGGCCCAGAAATAAACCCACACATTTATGGACAGCTATTATTCGACAAGGGTGCCAAGAGCATATGATGGAGAAAGGAGAGTCTCTTCAATAAATGGTGTTGGGAAGACTGGACAGCCACATGCAAAAGAACGAAAGTAGACCATTCCCTTACACCATGCAGAAAAATCAACTCAAAATGGATTAAAGACTTGAATGTAAGACCAGAAACCATGAACCTTCTAGAAGAAAACATACGCAGTACGCTCTTTGACATTGGTCTTAGCAGCATATTTTCAAGTACCAAGTCTCACCGGGCAAGGAAAACTAAAGAGAAAATGAACAAATGGGACTACATCAAACTAAAAAGCTTCTGCACAGCAAAGGAAACCATCAACAAAACGAAAAGACAACCTAACAATTGGGACAAGCTATTTGAAAACCATATATCAGATAAAGGGTTAATATCCAAAATATACAAAGAACTCATACAGCTCAACAAAAAAACAACCCAATTAAAAAATGGGCAAAAGATCTGAACAAAGATTTCTCCAAAGAAGATATAGGGATGGCCAAAAGGCGTATGAAAAGATGCTCAACATCATTAGCTATCAGGGTAATGCAAATCAAAACTACAATGAGGTATCACCTCACTCCGGTCAGAATGGCTATAATCAACAAGACAGGAAATAACAAATGTTGGAGAGGATGTGGAGAGAAGGGAACCCTTGTACACTGCTGGTGGGAGTGCAAACTGGTGCAGCCACTATGGAAAGCAGTATGGAGTATCCTCAGAAAATTGAGACTAGATCTACCATATGATCCAGCTATCCTACTGCTGGGTATTTATCCAAAGAACTTTAAAACTCAAAGGCATAAAGATACATGCACCCCTGTGTTCACTGCAGCATTATACACAATAGCCAAGACTTGGAAGCAACCTAGGTGCCCATCAAGGGACCAATGGATAAAGAAGATGTGGTATATATACACAGTGGAATACTACTCAGCCATAAGAAATGATGAAATCCGGCCATTTGTGACAACATGGATGGTCCTTAAGGGTATTTATGCTGAGTGAAACAAGTCAGAGGGAGAAATTCAAATACAGTATCATCTCACTCATATGTAGAAGATAAAAACAACAACAAACAAACACACAGCAACGGACATTGGATTGGTGATTACCATAGAGGAAGGGAGGGGAGGGCCAAAGGGGTGATTAGGCACACATGTGAGGTGATGGACTATAATTAGTTTTTGGGAGGGGAAGATGATGTAATCTACACAGAATTCAAAATATATTACGATGTACATCTGAAAGCTATATAATGTTATAATCCAATGTTACTGCAATTAATAAAAAAATAAAAAATATTTTCTCATAGTCTCAAAAATTACAGACAATAGATATCTGTAATAATTTAAAACCTCAAAGAAGAAATAAAAAGGTCCAGAGACAAAGGTTATTAGAAAACAGAGGAAAATGAAAAGTTTGCTATGCTCAGCATATAAATGAAAAATAAAAATAAGAATATAACAATAGCAAAAGTCAAATGAGGGAAAAGAGAGAAGTAATATAAATAAAAGGACTATGATAATATAAAATTAAAAGGAAAAATAACAAAAATGTAACAAAGTAAATCTAATGTATACATAATTGGAATTTCTGAGATAGAAAAGAAAAGAAATTGGAAAAAATCCTAAATATATTATTTTTCTTACCTAAACAAAGATTTAAATCTGTTTTGAAAGTATCCTTCAACCTTATTCCCAGTTTTCCTGCTTTACATGAACTTTTCAATTTTCTTTTTCAGACAGTAACATTTTCTCAGAATGTAAATTATGAAGCAGTTGATGATTACTTCAAGTTGCAGTTAAGTATGACTTTTAAAAGATCTTACTCAATATTAAGTATGCTATTCAGGCTATTGATTTGCAGGTATTCTTTTATTTAAATGACCTCATATCCTTTTAAATATCCAGATTTCTAATTCCTTTAAATGTATGGATAGATCTGAAATTAGTATTCTGTATAAAAATGTAGAATACTTCTTGTAATTAAATGGAAACATGATCTATCTGAAGGTTCCCATTCATCCAATTGAAGATGCAAAAAATGGGCTCACTCTTAACAATTTTGGAGCAAGGTTTATCAGTAATTCCCATTTTAAAGTCCCTATATACTATCCTTAAGAAAAAACTAGAGCTCTAATATCCCAGGAAGTCTTTAACAATGAGTAGAATCAGAAAACACCACCTTTGATTCTTGGAAGAAGGCAGCAGCTAAGCACTTAGTTTCTGCAGGAAGACAACCAACCTTGGAGTACGTCTTACGGCATTTATACGGTTACCATCATGTCCTCACTCAATATATTTTCTGGAAAAAGAGCATTGTTTTCCTAGGAAAAAAATCCATTTTTCTTTAGTGTCCTGCTACTCCAAGTAAGTTTGAGTACCCAGTGTTTTCTAGGCGTTCCAAACACCCGGGGAACAAGAAAGGCATAGAGCTGTTGTCCTGGGCACATGTCTAGCAGGAGAAAGCAAACAGCAAGTAAGCAAATAACCCCGAAAAGTGTATGAAGAAAATAAAACAGAGTGAAGTGGTAGAGAGTGACCAGGGACAAAATGCTACTTTAGACACACAAGCCAAGAGAGGCTCAATTCACCCCTTTCCCCCTCACCCACCCACTTCTCTCTTGATTCTTCTAACACTGTGGGTTTCTTTAGGTGCTTTTGGTTTTGTGGATATGTGCTCAGAATTCCGTTGCTATAGAATACACATCGAATTGTCCAGGATACTTTAGGTCAGGCTGAGACTGGAGAAAAAATACCAAAAGCTTTGAAATCAGCCATGGTAGGAAAAAAAAAATCTACCTATAAGAAAAATCAAGTAGAAAATTGAAGATGAAAATTTAGTGTCCCTCACAGATCTATACTATATTACCAAATTTATCAAAGATTCCATCAAACAGAAAAAAAGCCATAACTGGTATAATTATAATTTCAAATTATAAAAAATAATTTGTAATTATTATTTCAAAGGTGTTAAGTGAGAAAAAATGTATCAGAATTGACAAAATATGGTAATGATTAAAAAATATAAAAATATGCTATTTGTATCGCTTACTTGTTACATTTTATATCTAATATAGGATAGGTAAATATTAAAATGTAACAAACACTGGGAGAAAAAGGACATTTGTTTGTGGTTAGTTTGTTTGTTTCTCACCAGTTTTTTCAAAAAGTAAAAGCCTTAGTAGGGGCAGGGTGTGAATAAAGCTTTCCAAATTTCTTCTGTGACTTTTGAGTCCTCCCATTTTGCCTGAGAACAGAATGATTCATGTGTACTTCATAATCTAGAGGGCACTGAGTCTGTCTCCCTTTTGATGCCAGTCAGATGATATTATGCAACATAATGTGATTCAGAAAACTGCTTTCATAACTTACTCTTTATTGTTCCAAAAGTGTTGTCAATAGGAGGGAAAAATCTGTAGAGGCTAGAGAAGGAACTGATGCTGTGACCTTGGCCTTGTAATACCATTGGGAAGCAGGACAAGACGTCAGCACAGAGCCCTCTCCTCTGGAGACCAAGGGCATTAATGAAATAGGGGGGTTGAAATGCTGATAGATGCTAGCTTCTATTTCCCATTGTGCCAACCCCATGCTGGCCACAATATGGAATATCATGAAGTGGGAGTGACTTCAAGGTAAGACCTCCCACACAGCTGCCTTAGCAGAAAGCAGCAAGCAGTCACCACCACCACCACCCTCCAGGCCTCTGGGATTCCTCTGGGGGTTCAATCACATCGTGTCCATGGCACTTTTCCTCTGCTCTACAGAAAGACAGTCATGCCTTCCTCCCTTGTGTTCTATAATCACCTGTATATGTTGTTTCTCCTAGACACCAGAACACCGGTCTTCTGCTTGTTCAGATTAGGCCTAGTGAATATGCAAGAACATGTCCAAGATCCCAAAATGTAAGTGACATGAGTAGAGGATCAAAACATTTACTTCAATAATGCATAGGTGGTAAGCTAAATAATAGACACTACCTCCATATGACACCACACCCCGACGCTTAGCAGTGTTTTGTAATGTTTCACTGTGGGGTTAGCATTATTTTACTTTGGAAACAGAAGATTAGATTTCTGCCTTCCACGAGTTTACTATCCCAAGTGTGAAATATAAACATATACAAAAATGTAAAATTATTAGTTTTTGAGAATAAACAAAACTGTGTAAAGGAAAACTGAAATTAATGAGAAAAACTAAAGTTGGATATGGTTTGTCTGAGAAGACTGCCAGACATGTCCATATTATCCTGCATTTATTTATTCAGAAAGTTTGATCATTTCTTCACTCAAAAAAATGTGTTGCATGCTCACTATGATTCTATGTGTCAGCCTGTGTGCCAGGTAATGAGAGTTACAAAGATGAAAAGACAGAGTCCCTTCCCCAGGGATAAACAGAAGCCAGCCTAACAGACCATGGGAAACACAGTTATCAAAGAGCCCAGAGGAAAGAGTGAGCAGTTTTGATTGATGGGGGTAAGGTGAAAAGACAGTGATGTATAAAATGACTGTTGAAGAGTAAGCAGAAGTTGAGCAGGCAGATGCAAAGGGAATTCTAGGAAGAGACATGTGCAAAAGCACAGCAATGTGAAATAGCAATGGGACGTTCAGGTAACCGTGGGTGTTATGAAATTAAACACAAATTCTTCACCACCACCACCTCTTTGAGTCTGTGTTCCACACTGAGGGGTGCCTCCTCTCGTTACTCCTTCACAGCCTAACAAACATTCAATAAACATATATTGAGCACCTGCTGTACACCAGGCATAATGCAATGAGGAATACCTACATGAAGAATTCAAAGTCAAATGAGACATTGTCCCTGACCTTCAGGACCCCAGCATAAGGAACCTGTTCCTACTGGGCAAGATTCCAAGAATTTAGAGGGAGCCCTGAAACAAGGCAGACGTGCTCCATCCTTGAGCGCTGCTGACACACATCTCTTCCCCAGGAAATTGCCTGCAGGTGCATACCAACCACTGCCCTACTGCCCTGGTGCATACCAGGACACCCGTCCAGCTTAATCTGCTGAGGAAGCAAGAAACAGCAACCTAGCGAGTTCCTGCCCCATCCTTGGTCTGTGTTTTCTATCTATATGAGATATTCTGTACAGGATGCCTTCTTGAGTCACCATAGTTTCCTCCATCACTTTCCCTGTCTGATCAATAGATTTGTTAGGGATCCCTATTCACCCTATCCTGCCCAGCCCTGAGTTCACATCCAAGCTCTACCCCTTACTGGCTTGGGCAAGCTACCAAACACTCTCAGTCTCAGCTGCCTCCTTCATCAAAGGGGAAATGTGGCATCTATCTCACGGTATTTATTCACTCTGTTGAGAGTACTAAATGAGATTACTTACATAAAGTGCCCAGAACAGTGCATGTCACAGAGTAATCACCTAACATTACTGTTTTCTTCCTTCCCTTTCCTCCTTGGCACACCCCAAGACATGGACAGTTCAAATCTAGCCGCCACCTGTGTCCATTGCAGGTAGCTTGTATTGACCCGCTCACTGAAACAGAATGGAGAAATATGCAATAGCCCTTTAGGCAACAGGAAAATGTGGCCTTGTGGAGGTAGTGTCCTCTAGCTATTCAAGAAAATCAAAACCTTAATACAAGTACAAGGTATGCTCACAACCAGAGGGACCTTTCTTTGTTCTCCTACACCGACCAGTAAGCAAGACATCAGCCTCCCAGATAAACATTATAGAGACACAGGGCCCAGCTCTCTGCTATCATGGAACCAAGACCCCCAGAATTCTCCAGCTGGATGAAGTTAGGCCCTTGCTAAAACCTGCTGGACCAAATGGACCAGGGACTGAGCCCCTTTCCCCCTCACCCACCCCTCTCTTGATTCTTCTAACATTGTGGGTTTCTTTAGATATTTTTGGCATCTTATTATTTTTATTTTTGACATCTTTCTCACTTAGTCTTCACAGCCTGCAGCAGAGTAGCAAATAGAATAGGCAGCTCCAACAGGGCTGCATCTCAGTTTTTAACCATGCACCAAGAACCGGAATGCAATGAGGCCACGCTAGAAGGCCAGTACCTAGAGGGCCTTAGCAATTCCTTCCAAGGTGAATTTTCCCAGGGAGAGAGGACTACAATCTGTCCAATGCACTATTTACCAACGTTTCTGTGTTGAAGACCTTTAGAATTCTTGTTTCAGTTCAATTGTTCTGTCTAATTAGAGGGAATATGCTGTGTCTGATTCTGAGTCCTGTCCTGTTTCTGCACTTCAGAGAACAGTATTAAATAAAGAAAACCAATGCACTCATTGTTTTTATTTGGGCTATATGTCAGAATTTCTCTATTTAGGTGTCCAGTCTTGGGGAAAATGTGTCAGCCCTATAGCAGTGGGTACCCTAGAAAACAGGCTTATTCATGGTTCCCACACTCTGTACTCACACTGCTGTTTATATTCTTAATCATTGCCATGATTGTTGATTCTGAGGCTAGGGGTGATTTCTATCAACTAGGACCAAGAAGAGAAGGTATGTTATGCATAAGATCATCAAGTGATGATGGGACCTGACTATGAAAGATTTGAGGATCTTGGTCAATCACTTTATGTTATATGGATAATTTAGTAAAGATAAATGGCTGGCCCATGTTTCTGAACACATTTGATGGGAAAACAAAGATTTAGTGATAATAGACAGCAAGGACTGTGGGTAGCATGGCTGAGAGAACAAATAATGTCCTGTGGGTGAGATTAGGTGGTTCAGGAAATAAAATCCATGAACTCCTGCTGTGGAGCATGCCTTTCAAGTGAAGCCTGAAAGGTCTTGGTTTAATAGGGACAACTCTTTAAATCCATCAAACTTGGCTGGACATCATTTTCTATCCCCACCCTCCTGATCCCCAAGTCCTTCTTTAGAGAAGAGAGTATTAGAGTTTTTTCAGATTCACCTTGTGGAAATATGCAACATACAGGACATGTTTAAGACAGTATGCAAGTGTCTATACCCCACCTATAAAGCCTGGGGTTGGGGGGAGACAGCAGTGAGTAAGGTGTCCTGGAGCCAGGTAGAAATGGAAGTAGTCATCTAAGTCAAGGAAGAACCAGGACTCTGGTTTAAAAAGTCAAATCAATAGCTAGATATATGATAGAAACCTGCCACTCGAGTCAGATGCATGCTGGAAGTTCAGAGTTAATAGTCATGGTTGTGGAAGTGCTGAAAGCAGTGAAAGATGAGATTGGATCAGTTCTCTGAGATACTGATGTAAGAAAGCAGAGGACCAAACTTTGGACCTTGCGAGCACTAAGGGCTGAAGGAAGAAAGACAGAGAAAAAGTGATCACAGGAGAAGGAAGAAAACAGCACAGAGCAGTACAACAAAACGCCACATTTAAAAGGTTCTTACTTCAAATGTAATCATATAGAAATATAATTGCTTGCAGCTGTAGCAATATTTTAGATCATGTGAATTATAACAACTTAACTCACCACCCAAATTGGTTCCTTTTAGGTGTTCCAAGTAGCTGTTGGCTGTGATGGTAATAAATTCATTGCTGTTAAAGGGCAAGTATATTTGCACTTGACCCGTATTACTCCTTACATTTTAAAACGAATGGTGAACTAAATGGTAATTACTAGTAATAATATTAGCCTAATGACTGACATGTCCATATGAAATCCAAAATTGAATTGACATTGGTGTCCAAAAATTGAATTGACAATTTGTCCAAATCAAATTTGTTTGAACTTCTCACCAAGTCAAATATTACACTTGAATCATACTAAAAAGGAAAAAGAATTAACCTCTTTCTCTATTACCAGCATTTTCTCCACCTTCTCTTTAACAAGGCAGTGTCCATCTTCACCATTACCTTAGCTCTTCAGTCTACAGCTCACTTACCTCTGTTTTCCATCCTACTCAAACCAGTTATAATTTCTTTTCTGTCAGAAAATTGCTTACATTCACATCAGAGAAGCCTCATTTCCTGTACCATATTCTATGGGAAACTTTTTTATAGCAAACCTAACAGAACCACCAGTGTTTCATCCAGAGAATCCCACGGTGTGACTTTTAATGATCCTACCATGATTTACAACAAAGCACATTGGATTTTGTCTCATCCACTTGCCACAGCTCTCTTCCTTCTATGTGGGAGAGAATCTAGGTCAGCATACTCAAATCTGTTTAACTGAGGTGAATTGGATGACAGAGACAAGCACTGTATCGCGATTCGTTTCCTGTGGTTAGGAGTGGGGTGAGAGTGGGGGAACATTGACTCATCTATTTATGAAAGGACTTGTTCTCATCCGAAACAGATGTCTACTCATCTGTCATGCTAATAGCCTTTTGAGTACTGAATTGTAATAATCAGTAGCTGGATTGATAATTAAATATTCCCCTCTCAATCAGCAAGGAATTTGCATTTCCCGTAATTCCTTTTCAAGGAATCACAAAGGCTAACATTTTTACAGCCTATAGCATTCTATTTCTGCAATGGCCTACATCCTTGCTCTTTAGAGTACAGTCTATGGACCAGCACTCGCATCCCCCAGGAACTTTTAGAAATGCAAGCTCTCAAGCCTCGTCCTACACCTGCTGAGTCAGAATCTCTATTTTAACAAAATTTTTAAGAGATTAGTAGAAGCATTAAAATTTGAGAATAACTGCTAAGCAACGTATTACCATCAATTCCCAGTACCACTGCATGCAGGTTTCCTTCTTCAGTGAGACGCCAAGCAGCTTGAATCAATCTGTTTCTGGCAGGGTCTAGACAGCAATTATCAAGGTTGATTGCTCATCAGAATCATCTGGGAAGCATGTTTAAAAAACATAGATTTCAGGACCTTACTTCAGGCCTTTTGGTCAATGACCCACTGCTCTGGAACCCTAAAAACTGCCCTAATATCTTATATTCAGGTTGTGGTGGACCTAAGGTTTTCACAGTCACCAAAGGACACCTATAGGGTCCAAGTTACTTCTGACAGGAGAGTTGTCAATGAAGGAGGGCATCTCTTGAGGTCTGATTTGGGTTCAGGGTGAGAGGCAGTCTAGACTTCCAATATCTATCTAAATACAGTGGTGACTAGGGTTCCTTCTGAGTTACACTAGAAGCAGCCAGAAAAAAATGGTTGAATGAATAATTTAACTTACTAAAACTCTATCATTTCATAGACGTGATAGCCTTATGTCTGCATGAACCCTAACCAGAAATTATGTGAATCCTCAAAGTAGCTGCTTATCTGCACAACTGAGTACCTAGACAATTAGAAATCCATGTTTTAAAAAAGTTTATAAGGAATAAAACAGTCCAAAAAGCTTTGTCTTCATTTTGATAGATATTCTGTGAATTTTTCACATGTATCAAATATAAAAGGTAAATCAGTAGATTATAAATTCTGGTGTCTTCAGAAACAGCTGTGAAGCTGATCTTTAAAAATAGAGATGCTAGAGTCAAACACCAACCTCAGAGATTCTAATTCAATATATGATGATTCTGTGATACTCTCAAGTCTGAGAATCACTGAGTCAAATGGTTAAATGTCTGTGCAATTATATAAGGAATGATGCTATTACAGCTTCATTATGTTTTATTTTTTGTAGATTTAATAAAAAAGAATGTCTTCGGCATGACTTTATTTACATTATCGAAAAGTAAGAAATATTTTTTAACATAAGCACTGAGTTTTATAATAATGTACTACCAATAATTTAGAATCAGTTAGTATTTACTCCTATTTAACATCAATGTTTTCTAATATATGCATTTATTGCTATAAATTTACCTCTAGTCACTGCTTTTGCTACATCTCACAAGTTTTGATAAGCTGTGTTTTCATTTTCATTTAGTTCAAAATATTTTTAAATTTCTCTTGATTTCTTCTTTGACCCATATGTTACTTAGAGGTGTGTTGTTTAATCTCCACATATTTGGGGAGTATTTTGTAATTATCATTATCTATTTGACTTTTGTGATACCTCCTTACCCAAACAAAGCAATGGTTTTAATTCTTAAGTTTGAAAAGAGGAAAGATAAGTAACAAAAAATGTCTTTTTTACAGGTCATTTCTGAGGAATCGACCATCTAAAAACTTGGTAAGAAAATTATAATTTTGTCAATCAGCCAAATATAGAAAATAACTAAAGCATTTTTCCTTTTCTAGAGAGTAAGATATAATTGGAAAGAATATGGCTGTCCATTGAGACTTGATTTCAGAGAAAAGTTTCACCCTTTGCTTCAATTGTAAGTATACTCTCACTAAAATTTTCAACTCACTTTGAAAGTTTCAAAGTAAAAATATGAAAAGAAGGCTAATTAATGATTCATTTAATAATAAATATTTTTGAGCACCCAATATATGTGACACTAGGTTTTCAGTACTAGTTACACAGAGTTGGACAACCCACGGTCCCTGCATGTTGAGGGAGGTTACAACTTAGCATCTGAGACCTAAGTGGCTAAGAGAGCTGAGACTCTTCAGGGATGCAAGCAGTCTCTTATGCCGCCCTTTAGAGATCCTCTCCAAATCTCTCTCCAGGCTGTTCCCAGCCACCCCTGCCTGTTTGATAGGAATGACCTTCCTCAGGTGACAAATGACTTTTCTTTCCACAGGCCAGTAATAACTGAAAGCTTACAAGGAAAGAAACTAGATTACAAATAAGGGACAGTACATTGGGGAAATTTCAAAAATAGTATCTCTAACTTAATTCTTATAAACAATATTTTTATAATAAAAAATGAATAAAATGCTATGAGGAAGGCTTTTCCAAGTAATTTTGTATTAGTTTGCTTGCCTCTCTGACTTTATTCTTGATTTATGATTATAAAAGTTACACAGCTTGTTAAAAAATTTAAAATATAGAAAAATATGAGATACATGACCCACATTTCTATTGTTTTGCTATTATAAATGAAATTGTGATGAATATCCATTTACATACATGTTTAGACACTTGTCCCGATATGCCATTAGGATAAAGTACTGGGAGTGAAATTCCTATGTATAAAACATCAAAACTTTAGTCACAGATGTCAGTTTTTGGGGCCCTCTTAGGCTGAAGACCACTTCTGAGATTTCACAGGGTGGGTAGGTGTAGAGTAATGAATCAGGTGCTCCAATCTAGTTTTGCCATCAGAGCTCTCCCTATCGGGATCTAGAAGGCCTCTGCCAGCATGTTCTGCCCCCAACTCCTCACCCACGGCCGCTCTCAGATTCTGCGCTGTGCCCTCACCCTCTTACATTATCCTCCCACAACTCTCTGTCATGGGTTCTCTGAGTTATCAGGCTAATTGGCTATCCTCTTTAGTTTCAATCTTCTTCTAGACATCTAATCATGCCACTACTTTTCCCGGGCACCCTTCGCTTCTTCCCCCACTGAGGCCTAGTTTTGTCTTTGTTTATTTTGTTTTTGCTTTATGTAGTGCCTAATCCCCCTGGGGTAAAAAATCTTAATGTTCTTTCCCAGAGAACTGCACTCTTCACTTCAATTCATCATTATTAAACACCAACTTTGTACCAATTACTGTGCTAGGCCCTGGGAATTCAAAGATAAGTGAGACAGGATATCCGCTTTGAAAGGCCCAAGAGTCTGATGAATTAGATCGACATCTGAGCTAATAGGCTAAGTGGAATGATAGACAGGAATGGCATGGGTAGTGGTATTGAAACTCAAAAGAAAAGAATCCAACTCAGCTATGGGAGGGAGAGGGGCTCTGGGAAATGTTCCTAGAAAACTTGCATTTGAGTTGAGTCACTGAGTGTTAAAGGATAATGAATATTTACCTGAAGGCAAGGGAGGAAAGGAGAGGAGAAGTGGGGTAGGTAATAGTACATTCCACTGGGTAAGCCTTTCAAGCAAAAGTAATAGTTTGAGGAAGAAAATTCATAGTTCAAACAGTATAATGTTGTTGGGGCATAAAGTGAGGCATGAAGTGTCAGGAGAAGAGGCTGGGAAACCAGCTAGGTGAAGTCCAGATCATGGAATGCTTTCTGTGCATTCTTATGGTAGAGCATATTTGGTCATGCTCAAATCAAATCAAATATTCACTTTAACTACGCTTCTCTGGGAGACGTGTAGAAGATGAATTTCAGGGAAATGAATCTAAGTAAGGAGATCAGGTAGTAAACTGTATTGATGGTCCAGGGAAGAAAAAACCAAATGGCTGAAATAGCAACAAAAACAAAGAAGAGGAATCATTTGTGAGAGAAATTAGTGATTATAATAGGCAGGGCTTGATAACTGATAGATGTGAGTGGTGAGGGAAAGAGAATGAGCAAAATGAATGTGATGAGTCAAAGATGATATCAATCAGAAGAAAGGTTCCACAAACTTCCACCACCATATCTATTCACCTTCAAGCATCTGTACCCATGAACTTTGTCTGTCTGTCTTCCTATCTTCCTATCACCATAGATGAACTGTATATGTACCTAAGGCCTGTCCCTCCATTTGTGAACTGGATCCCTGCACCCTTTCCAAATTAAGAACATTGCTCCTGGGGACAGCCCGGTGGCACAGCAGTTAAGTTCACACGTCCCACTTCGGTGGCCTAGGGTTCACCAGTTTGGATCCCAGGTGCGGACCTACACACTGCTTATCAAGCCATACTGTGACAGGTGTCCCACATATAAAGTAGAAGAAGATAGGCACAGATGTTAGCTCAGGGCCAATCTTCCTCCACAAAACGAGGAGGATTAGCAGTGGATGTCCGCTCAGGGCTAATCTTACTCAAAAAAAAACAAAACATAAAAAACAAGAACATTGCTCCTGGAGTTCTCCCTTCTCTCCCCAACATCATCAACTTTTCCCTCTCTACTGGATCATCACACAAATATGCAGTGCTTTCCCTCACCAAAACAAAATCCCTCTCTTGACCTTGCTGCCCCTTTAGCTACTATCCTCACTGTCACCAATTCCTCTCCTATTCTCTCCCAAATCCCTCTCAGTCAAGGTTGTACCCCCACTACTCCACTGGCACAACTGGCCAGCATGACCAATGGCCTCCATATTGCTAAACCCAATGGTCAATTCTCAGGTCTCACCTTACTTGATCTCATTAACAAGAATTGATGAAGTTGATCATTCCCTCCTACTTGAAATATTTTCTTCATTTGGCTTCCAAGATAACACATTCTCCTACTTTTCCTGCTACGTCACTGGTAGCTCCTCTTTAATTTCTTTCTTTTTTCTTTCTTTCTTTTTTTTTAAGATTGGCACCTGAGCTAACATCTGTTGCCAATCTTTCTTTCTTCTTCTTCTTCTCCCCAAAGTCTGCCAGTACATAGTTGTATATTCTAGTTGTAGGTGCTTCTGGTTGTGGCATGTGGGATGCCACCTCAGCATGGCCTGATGAGCATTGCCTTGTCTGCACCAGGGATCTGACCGAACCAGTGAAATCCTGGGCCGCTGAAGTGGAGTGTACAAACTTAACCACTTGACCACTGGGTGGCCCCTCTCCTCTTTAATTTCTTAGTTTATCCTTTTCTTCATGATCTCTTAATGCAAGAATGACCCAATGCTTTTTTTTCTTTTCACCATCTCAACTTGCTCTTTTAGTGATGTCATCCAGTCTCGTAGACCTGAATGTCTCAAGATACTGATAAATTCCAAAACTCTATCTCCAGTCTGAATATCTCACCTTGTATTGGTCAAAGATGGTTAGGCTATGCTGCCGTAACAAATAAACCCTAATACCTCAGTGCTTAACTCTTTTCCTGTCACAGTCTGAGATATATCATAGCTGTATCATCTGGATGTGGCCTCCTAGGTTACCACTGTGAAAAAAGAAAAGTGGAAGAAGACTGGAGGATTGTGTGGGACGTCTTAAAGGGTCTGCCCTAGAAGTGGTTTACATCACTTCTATCCACATCCTGTTATCTGGAACCTAATGCCACAGCCCCAGTCTAATTCCACAGTGAGTTAGAAAATGTAAACAGGCATAAGGATATTTGGTGAGCACTAACAGTGTCTGCTAAAATTCTGAACTCCAGGCCCACAAATTCACTTAGATGTTGAATAGATATATCACTTTTCCATTTAGATACTAAATAGATGTAGCAAACTTAACCTGTCCAAAACCAAACTCCTGATCTTCCCCTCCAAACCTGCTCCATCAATACCTTTGCCCACTTCGATGATTCCACTCCCATCCTCTGGTTGTTGGGTCAAAACTTTGAACTCACACCTGACTCTTCTTTCTCTTATCCCCTACATTCAATCCATCAGCAAATCCTTTTGGCTCTATCTTCAAAATACATATAGAAGCTGACTGTCACCACTTGAACTGCTACCACCCTGATCTAAGCTATTATTACTCACTTCAATTATTGCAATAGCCTTTTTGTTGGTCTCCCTGCTTCCACTCTTGCATTTGTATAGCAGTAATAGTGAATCATTTAAAACAAAGTTAGAGCACATCACTCCTAAGCTCAAACCCATATCACTGAGTAAAAGCCAAGTCCTCACAATGACTTAAAGGGCTCCATGTGATCGCTGTCCCTGTTACCTTTCTCCCGTTGAGCTTCACCTCACTCAATCCACTCTATTCACATGGCCTCCTTGCTGTTCCTCAAGGAAGCCAAGCGTATGCCCACCTCAGGTCCATTGCACTTGCTGTTTTCTGTGCCTGCAGTGCAGTGCCTAGATGTTCATTTAGTTTGTTCTCTTGCCTCCTTCAAGTCTTTGTTCAAATGTCACTTTCTCAGTGAGGCCTATGCTGATTGTTGTGTTTAAAATTACAAACTCTCTCTGCACCACTTTCACACCTCACCTGTCTTTTTTGTTCATTTTACTTATTTAGCTTGTTTATTGTCTTTCCTCCTCTACTGTAATGTAAGCTACAGAAAAGAGCTTTTCTTCTGTTTAGTTCGCTGCTATATCTTCCCACATCTAGAACATTGCCTAGCACGTAGTAAGCAACCAATACATATTTGGTGAATGAACTCATGAATTTTATGTTTATGACTTCCCCAACCTGGACAAATAGTAATACCATCCATTATAATAGAAAACAGAAAATAAAGGGTAGGCTTAAGGGAGAAGATGACTAGTTGAGTTTTAGATATCTTGGATTTGAGGAGTCTGTGTAAAATCCAGAAGGAAATTCCAATAAAACGTTAAATTGAAGCATCTGAAGTTCACATAACCTGAGCTAGAGATATATAATTGGAAGTCCATAGCAATTTTGTGATATTAAAAATAGTTATGAGTGATCAGAAAGAGCTATTGGGGTATCTGGGAGGTCCAATTGCACCCCTATTCCCTGACCAAATGCATTTTTTAATGAAATCTAGGTATATGTAGTTTATGAGAAAAATTGCCAATAACTGTTAGACCTCAGAAGAATGTTCAGCAAGTTTGCTAAATTCAAAATCAATATACAATAAATAAGTCTCTGTACATCAGTAAATGCTAAGTAAACTAGAATAGAATGGAAAAATTATTCCATTCACAATGGAAAAAATGAAATAAAGTAAGAATAGATTTAATAAAAGATGTATAAGACATTTATGGCAAAAATTTTAAAACATTATTAAAAGACACAAAAGAGTACTGTGATAATTAAAGAACAGTATCATATGTTTTGATAGAGAAATGCCATATTATAAATGCATCATTCTCCTCTAATATAGCCATGAATTCAATGCAATTCCAATAAAAAATCCATCAGGGTTTTTGCAGAATTTGGCAAGCAGGTCCTAAATTTTATATAGAAAAGCAATGGCCTGAAAATAGTAAGACAAATATCTTCCATAATTGAAGTTCTAGAAATGGCAAAGTAGCTTTTATTTGACATGCATTCTGCCCAATGACAATTACATACACTCTTGACAAAATGTAATAAATAATTATTTAAATACCTTGGACACCAAAAACTGCAAAAGACATGATCCTTGAAAGGAGAGAAAATTTCTAATTAAGTTTGTCCTCTGATGTCACTTCCCAGTTTTTGGCAGGGTATGAGGGAACAAGGCTTTAACAGAAAGTGGCAGTCCTACTGGACTTAAGAAACAGACATTGACGTTTGGGACTGCCAAAGCAACTGTAAATTTAGATGAAAAATCCTGGAAAGATGTGAGTCATATAAGGGTGCAAGGAAAATGCAGAAAATGTTTTCCTCAAATTCTTGGCTAACTCTTGAACCGTGAATCTGAAGGGAGAGGAAGCACAGATTTCACGCACTACCTGTTTTGAGAGAAAAAGTGTGGAGTCCAAGTCCCACCAACTTAGAAGGTGTTGAAAAATACCTTAGTCTTTCTGTTGAAACCAAAAGGGTGATTTCTGGTAAGTAAGCCAAGGACAAAATGCTATGCCCTAGGATTAAGGGAAAAACTAAAAATTTTAAAATCCCTACAAGTCCTAAAATTAAGACTTAACAGGATGGGAGAGATCCATCAGTGATTTGTCTTCCTGCCAGAACAACAACAACAACAAACACTCTTCAGAGGAAAATAACAAAACTCAAAGTTTCAACAATGTATAATTTTAAATTATACAGTACAAAATTAAAAATTAATAGACATCAAAAGAAGCAGGAAAATGATCCATAATCAATAAAAGGCAGTCAATAGCAGCAGACTACAGATGATCCAGACCCTGGCTGGAAGCACTTTAATACAGCGAGTGTAAATGTTAAAAGAGTCACAGGAAAAGTGTAGAGAATAGGTGAACAGATGGGGAATCTCCGTGGAGAAATGCTAACTATTGAAAAAAACAAATAAGAATGCTAGAATAAAAAAAAATACAGCACCTGAAATTTAAAAATAAAAATTCATACGATAGACTTAATACCAAATTGTGCTAAACAGATAAAAGGATTAGTGAAACTAAAGATAATTCAGTGGAAATTATCCCAACTGTACCATAGAGAAAAAAAATTTAATTCACTGCTTCAATGACCTGTGGGACAATATCAAGCAGTCTAATGGAAATACAATTGGAGGAGAGAAAAAAACAGGAGAGAAATATTTTTTGAAGAAATATTGGCTGAAATTTACCCAAAGTTGGTGAAAAATATTATCCAAGAAGCTCAAAAACATCATTCCTAGGCACAACACAAACAAAATGCTGAAAACTAAAGATAAAGAGAAATCCCTAAAAGCAGCTGGACAGAAAAAAGACATTACAGTCACGGGAACGAAGACAAGAATGACAGCTAACTTTTCATCAGAAACAGTAGAGACCAGGTGACAATAGAACAACATTTTTAAATGTTGAAGGAAAAAAGAACTATCAAGTTAACTATCAACTTAAACATAGAATTACCATATAATCGAGCAATTCCACTTCTGGGTATACTCTCAAAAGAACTGAAAGTAGAGACTCAAACAGACATTTGTACATCATGTTCACAGCAACATTATTCACAATAGTCAAAATGTGGAAGCCACATAAGTGTCCACTGACAGAAAGATGGATAAACAAAATGTGGTACATACATACAGTGGAATATTACTCAGTTTAAAAAGGAAGGAAATTCTGACACATGCTATGCATGGATGAACCTTGAAGACATTATGCTAGTAAAATGTGCCACTCACAAAAAGACAAATATTGTATGATTCCACTTATATGAGGTAGCCAGAGGAATCAAATTTGTAGACAGAAAGTAGAATGGTGGTTGCCAGGGGCTGGGGGACAAGGGGAATGGGGAGTTACCATTTAATGGGTATAAAGCTTCCATTTTGCAAGATGAAGAGTTATAGAGATGGATGGTGGTAATGATAGCATGACAATGTAATTATGCTTAATGCCACTGAACATTTAAAAATGGTTAAAATGGTAACTTTTATGTTATATATATTTTACAACAATAAAAAAATCTGTAACTAAAAGACATTATAAACAATGTGAAAAAGAAAAGTGGTTGAAATGCTTGTTTATGGTGTCTTTTACCTACAGATTTTTTTAATTACAGTAAAATATGGTGAACATTTGGATGAATACATTGTATACTTAGACAATGGAATACTATACAGCAGTTAAAATGAATGAACTAGGATGCTTGTAAGAGGGAATCAGACGATCAACCATGAGGTTAGGTAGGGAAGGAAGAGAGGTCAGGAGGGAGATGCTGATGGGGAAAACAGAGATCAAGAGACTAGAAATCTCTATGGACCCACCTCAAAACCCAACAATGAGTGGGAAAAAAAGTTGCTGGAAGAAACTTACAATATGAGATCACATATCTATATTTTCAAATCCATAGAGGAACACCATATATGATTTATGTACAAGTACAGTATAAAGCCTGGATGGAAATGACATACAACAATTTTCACATTATTCTCTGTGTTTTTCTACATATTTGAAATATTTCCTAATTAAAATAAAATAAGCTATAGTAGAAAGATCCATGAAGAAAACTGGGGAAGAGGATCAAAGGCCCAGGTGGAAAGGTTGAAAGGGGAAGAACACTTTATCCTCTGAGACTCAGGTGAAGGAGTAAAAATGAATGAATGTGAGTGTATGTGATGTGGAAATAGCAATGCAGGATTGAAAAAGGTCATGTCTCATAGCCTCAATTTACTTACATGAAGTAGGAAGGAGGGCCATCTGTAAACTGAGAGAAGGGAAAGGTTGAGGAGGGACTTTGAGGAGGATGTCTGAGGTCACTGAGGGTAACGTGAGAGAGGCCAGCTAAGGACCGGTAAAAAGATTACTGGACAACACAAAGGCACACTTGAGGTAAGATACTGTGAGTGGGTCAAATCCCCACAGATGCTGACTTTCTGGAGTTGTGTGTGCATGAATGAAGAAGGCATGTTGCAACATCCAAGGTTTGGGTTTGATGTTGAATGCAAGGGGAATAATTGAGTATATCTAGGATGCTAGTGAAAGAGGGGTCAGATGATCAACCATGAGATTGGGCTGAGTAGGGAAGGAAGAAAGGCTAGGAGGAAACTGCAGTGTAGTCAGAAAGCAGGGAGCAATCAGTGGACAAAGAGTCTCTAGGAGGTCAAGAGACAGAGGAGAAGACATGTGAAAGATGGAAGAGGCTGGGGTCAAAGAGTAGACTGCTGTGGCAGCACTTTTTCCAGAAGTAACTTATTTGTATCTCTGCTACCAGGAATCATTTGATAAAGTTTGTTGCCTCCAATTCTTTGAGGATAATCAACCAAATATTAGAGGCTAACTACAGAAGGACAGTCAGATCAATAAGGTTCAGTGCCCAGTTCAATTGAATTATAGCAATACATAGTTGATAACTGGGTATTCAATTAAGTATTTATCAGAGGGAATTTGGGTGCTAGCTAATTAAGCTCCGAGAAACAGGCAGACAGGGCGGGCACTAGGAAATTAGTCTAGGTCTCTAGATTACAATATATGCATTACCTTTATAGAGGGTGGCTCAGGAAGAAGGGTGGGCAGAATTTTACAGACAAAAGGACAATAACAGACTCACCATCAAACACTAATAAGAATGAAGCAAGTATGATCAGCTGGGAGTATAAGTCACACCAGCTGCCTCTTTGCTTTCTCAACTCGCATGACAACCCATCCCAAACTTGAATTTGGTGCCACAGAAGCAACCCCAGAGGAAACAGTGAGACATAATGGCTCTACTATGATGCAGGGAGTTCAGGAACAGGGATTATGGGTGTTTTAGGGGTACTCAGCATTTGCTGTAATCAGATAGGGTAAGACACACAGACATGGAAATGACTGTCATGAAGGAAGAAGTTTATTATGCGTACAGATCCCTAGAAACAGTAAGCACAGCATGCCATGCAGGGCCACATGGAGAAGCACCAGGGTCAGTCAGGAGGCAGAGGGAGAGGGGAAAATGAGGCAAGAGGCTTTATTGCATTTTCTGCAGGAAGGAATGGATAAGGCAGGATAAGCAGGCTTAGAATGGCCATTTTGAATAATCTCAGTGGGCTCTGGGCATAAGAGCTGTCCCTACTTGTCTAGTCCCTGGCTCTGAGTGATTAGGGCAGGTGGATAGTGGCCGAGGTTGTGAGAGCTCATAAAGGGGGTGGTTGGGCGTATGGGCTCTGGATTGGTTGGCTCACATGAAAGGCACTCCTGGGATAGTTGTTTACTGTCTCCAGGAATTAATTAACGCTGGGAGGGGCAGTCCCTCCAGGATAAGCAAGGCCTCAGATATTAAAGCATCACAATTCAGAAACTAACTGCCATGGGGGGAGGTTACAAACTGTAGGGTAGTTGCCAACTGGAGACATTTCTGAATTTCTTAAGTTTAATTAGTATTATATCTTACTTTAAGGAAAATAAGCCATGTTTACACAGGCAACTATTTTTGTCCCATATTCTCAATGAATTAAATACAACATTATCAAAGATTATTATTAACCCAGAAAGTGTGAGTCATGCAATTTATCCTAATTGCCAGTAGATGACACTGTAGCTTACTGCTTTTATGAGTGTCAAAAGACAGCAGCTCAGAGTTCAATTAAGATCTTTTTTATTAAAATGTATGGCCTTGGAACTAGTTCTTAATAATTCAAGAATCTGATGGCTTTCAGAAGATGCAATCAAACATGCTGCACCTTCCAAAGCTCCTAGAATTAGAGCTTTGCTGAAGCTCTAAAGCTGCGTACAAAATGGTGTGTGTGCCCACACAACATATGCATTTTCCCGTGGGGAGGGTCCGGAGATCTCATGAGAGCTTAGAGTTCTCTATGACCCTCCTCCCATGCCAAGAAAGAAGTCAAACACCAGTATTCCAATCCCTAGTTAGTCGCACCTGAGTTCATCTCCTTCTGATTTCTAAAACCTAATTAAGATGGAAATAAAATAGCTTCTCAGATACCACTTTCTGACACTTAAAAATTTTCTGCTGGAGTGACGTCAGCAGCATGGCAGCATGAGCTTTCCTGGTGATCTCCACCATACAATGAAAAAGACATTCCTACTCCAACAGAGGACATCCACACAACACAAAAGACATCTGAGAGACCCATGCAGCCATATGACAGAGGGCAGAGAGGCTGGAGCTCCCCTCGGAGGAGGTGGAATGGGGTAAGAGAAAACTCCACTCCCTCCCCTAAAGACTATGATCTGGGACAGCAGGTGGCCTCCAAGAGGGAAGGCAGGAGGGAGGGGACACTCATTAGCAGGAACATCAAGGATCCCTGAGGGCCCTTGCAGCCTATGGGAAAGCCCCTACCAAGGTGAAAAATAACACAGGGGTGACCTCATCAAGCCAACACCCCAGGAGAGCAGATAGGGAGAGCAGAGAAAGAAAACCCCAAGAGCACACAGAAGAAAGCACCCCTCCCCTCACCCACCCAGCGCTGGCTCCAGTGCCAGGGATCTTGGTGGAATGCAGAGGGCTCAGAATACGCAGCTCTTGAACCCTACTCAGTGGTGATATGTGGTAACTGTGACCAAATAATACCACGATGCACAAAAACAGAGCCATGCCCTCTAGCAGTATCAAAAATTATATTAAATCTCCACACCAGAGAGAAAATGACAAGTACCCAGAAATCAGTCTTGAGGACACAGAAATATGTAATCTAAATGACAGATAATTCAAAATAGCTATCATCAAAAAACTCAATGAGTTAAAAGAGAATGTAGAGAAACAATTCAACAAGTTCAGGAGCTACTTCACAAAAGAGATTGAAACTATAAAGAAGAACCAATCAGAAATATTAGAGATGAAAGACACAATGGAAGAAATAAAACAAAATATGGATTCCCTGAATGCTTGAGTGGACATCATAGAGGAGCATATCAGCACAATCAAAGATAGACATGTTGAAATGCTCCAGATAGAGGAGGAGAGAGAACTAAGACTAAAAAGAAATGAAGAAAGTCTCTGAGAAATAGCCAACTCAATTAGGAAATGCAACGTAAGAATTATAGGTATTACAGAAGGAGAAGAGAAGGAGAATGGAGCAGAAAGCTTGTTCAAAGAAATAATAGCAGAGAACTTCCCAAACCTGGGGAAGGAGGTCGAAATCAAACTGGAAGAGACTACCAGATCTCCTAAATATGTCAAAGTAAAAAGACCTACTGCAAGGCATATAGTAGTGAAACTGACAAAAGTCAATGACAAAGAAAAGCTACTAAAGGCAGTAGAAAGGCAGAAGAAAATAACCTACAAAGGAACCCCTATTAAGCTTTCAGTGGATTTCTCTGCAGAAACCTTACAGGCTAGGAGAGACTGGAATGACATATTCAAATCTTTGAAGGACATAAACTTTCAGCCAAGAAAACTCTATCCAGTGAAAATATCCTTCAGATATGATGGAGAAATAAAAACTTTCCCAGACAAACCAAAGCTAAGAGAGTTCATAGCCACCCACCCCTTCCCCCCACACACACACAAGAAATCCTCAAGAAGGCCTTCATAACTGAAAAAAAGGGAGAAAGGGGTTACAAAGCATGGAGTACAGAGATAAATAGGTAGGCAAAATCAGAAAATTGTACACATCAGAACAGGTTAGCAAATACTCAAGTATAACTTTGAAGATACAGGGAAGGAAAACATGAAAAACAAAGATAATCTTGTCATTTTAACCACAAACTCACAACACAAGGTGGAATAAGATGGGAGAAAAACAACTTAGGAGGGGAAGAGGAAAGGGACTGAATCGGTTTAGTCTAAGGAAATAAGAGGCCATCAGAAAAGGGACTATCTTATCCACGAGATTTTGAATACAAACCTCATGGTAACCACTAAACAAAACAGCAGAACAGAGACACAAATAATAGATGAGAAAACAAAGAAACACCACATTAAAAACTACATGACTCGATTGGTAGACCAAGATACACAGGACGAGAAACAAAGGAAAGGGAGGAGCACTGGAAAATGAGTGATAAAATGGGAGCATTAAGCCCTCATATAGCGATAATCACCCTAAATGTAAATAGCTTGAATTGTCCAATAAAAAGACATGGAGTGGTGAGATGAATTAAAGAACAAGACCCAACAATATGCTGCCTCCAGGAAACACATCTCAGCGCCAACAACAAACACAGGCTCAGAGTGAAGGGATGGAAGATGATATTCCAAGCTAATGGCAAACAAAAGAAAGCAGGTGTTGCAATACTTATATCAGACAAAGTAGACTTCAAGATAAGACAGGTAAAGAGAGACAAAAAGGAGCAGTATATTATGATTAAAGGGACAGTCCATCAAGAAGAAATAACATTTATAAATATCTATGCACCCAACACAGGAGCACCAAAGTACATAAAGCAACAATTAACAAACCTAAAAGGAGATATTAACAACACCACAATAATAGTAGGGGACCTCAACACTCCACTCACATCAATGGATAGATCATCCAGGCAGAAAATCAACAAGGAAACAGTGAGATTAAATGAAAAGCTAGACTACTTGGACTTAATAGCCATATATAGAACACTCCATCCAAAAACAGCAGAATACACATTCTTCTCAAGTAAGCATGGAACATTCTCAAGAATAGACCATAGGTTTGGAAACAAGGCAAGCCTCAATAAATTTAAGAAGATTGAAATAACAAGCATCTTTTCCAATCACAATGCTATGAAGCTAGAAATTAATTACAAGAAAAAAGCTGAGAAAGGAAGAAAGATTTGGACACTAAACAACATGCTATTGAACAACCAATGGATCATTGAAGAAATTAAAGGAGAGATCAAAAAATATCTTGAGACAAATGAAAATGAAAACATACCATACCACTCATGGGATGCAGCAAAAGTGGTACTAAGAGGGAAATTCATTGCAATACAAGCTCACCTTAACAAACATGAAAAAACCCAAATAAGCAATCTCAAACTACACCTAACTGAAATAGAAAAGAAGAACAAATGAAGTCCAAAGTCAGCAGAAGAGGAAGTAATAAAAATCAGAGCAGAAATGAATACTATTGAAACAAAAAAGGCAGCAGAAAGGATCAATGAAACAAAGAGCTGGTTCTTTGAGAAGATAAATAAAATTGACAAACCCCTAGCCAGACTTACAAAGAAAAAAGGAGAGAAAGCTCAGATAAATAAACTTAAAAATGAAAGAGGAGAAATAACAATGGATACCACAGAAATACGAAGGATTATAGAGAATACTATCAAAAGCTATATGCCAACAAAATGGACAGTCTAGAAGAAATGGATAAATTCTTAGACTCTTACAACTTCCCAAAGCTGAATCAAGAAGAAATAGATAATCTGAATAGACCAATCACAAGTAAAGAGATTGAAACAGTAATGAAAAGCATCCCAAAAAATAAAAGCCCAGGACCAGACGGCTTCCCTGGAGAATTCTACCAAATTTTCAGAAAGAATTTAATACCTATCTTTCTCAAGCTATTCCAAAATATCTGGGAAGATGGAATGCTTCCTAACACATTGTACAAGGCCAATATCACTCTGATACTGAAGCCTGACAAGAACAATACAAAAAAAGGAAAACTACAGGGAAATATCGCTGATGAACATAGATGCAAAAATCCTCAACAAAATATTGGCAACTCAAATACAGCAATACATCAAAAAGATCAAACATCATGAATAAGTGGGATTTATACCAGGGACACAGGGATGGTTCAACATCTGCAAATCAATCAATGTGATACATCACATCAACAAATTGAGGAATAAAAACCACGTGATCATCTCAGTAGGTACAGAGAAAGCATTTGATAAGATGAAACATTCATTTATGATAAAAATTCTCAACAAAATGGGCATAGAAGGAAATTACCTCAACATAATGAAGGCCATATATGACAAACCCGCAGCCAACATCATACTCAATGGGGAAAAGCTGTACACTACCCCTCTGAGAACAGGAACAAGACAAGGATGCCCACTCTCACCACTTTTATTCAACATGGTACAAGAGTTTTTGGCCAGAGCAATTAGGCAAGAGAAAGGAATAAAGGGAATCCAAACAGGGAGTGAAGAAGTAAAACTCTTGCTGTTTGCAGATGACATGATCTTATATATAGAAAACCCTAAAGAATCCATCGGAAAACTATTAGAAATAATTAACAACTACAGTAAAGTTGCAGGATACAAAATCAACTTAAAAAAATCAGTTGCATTTCAGGGCCAGCCTGGTGGTGCAGTGGTTAAGTTTGCACATTCCGCTTCAGCTGCCTGGGGTTCACTGGTTCAGATTCCGGGTGCAGACATAGCACTTCTTGTCAAGCCATGCTGTGGCAGCCGTCTCACATTAAAAAAGTAGAGGAAGATGGGCATGAATGTTAGCTCAGTACCAGTCTTCCTCAGCAAAAAGAGGAGGATTGGCAGCAGATGTTAGCTCAGGGTTAATCTTCCTCAAAAAAAGGAAAATCAGTTGCATTCCTATATTCTAATAATGAACTTATAGAAAGAGAACTCAAGAATATAATTCTATTTATAGTCGCAACAAAAAGAATAAAATATCTAGGAATAAATTTAACCAAGGAGGTGAAGGACCTATACAATGAAAACTATAAGACATTATTGAAAGAAATAGATGATGAGATAAAAAGATGGAAAGATTCCATGCACATGGATTGGAAGAATAAACAGAGTTAAAATGTCCGTACTACCTAATGCAATCTGCAGATTCAATGCAATCTCAATCAGAATCCCAATGACATTCTTCACAGAAATAGAACAAAGAATCCTAAAATTCATATGGGGCAACCAAAGACCCCGAATTGCTAAAGCAATCCTGAGAAAAAAAAACAAAGCTGGAGGCATCACAACCCCTGACTTCAAAATGTACTACAAAGCCATAGTGATCAAAACAGCACGGTACTGGTACAAAAACAGGCACACAGATCAATGGAACAGAACTGAAACCCCAGAAATAAAACCACACATCTATGGACAGCTAATCTTCAACAAAGGTGCCGAGAACATACAATGGAGAAAAGATAGTCTTTTCAATAAATGGTGTTGGGAAAACTGGACAGCCATATGCAAAAGAATGAAAGTAGACCATTATCTCATGTCATACACAAAATAAACTCAAAATGGATCAAAGACTTGCAGATAAGTCCTGAAATCATAAAACTCCTGGAAGATAATATAGGTAGTACACTCTTTGACATCAAACTTAAAAGGATCTTTTTGAATGCCACGTCTTCTCAGACAAGGCAAACAGAAGAAAAAATAAACAAGTGGGACTTCATCAGACTAAAGAGCTTCTACAAGGCAAAAGAAACTAGGATCAAAACAAAAAGACAACTGACCAATTGGGAGAAAATATTTGCAAAGCATATATCTGACAAGGGGTTAATCTCTATAATATATAAGGAACTCACACACACACTGAACAACAAAAAAACAAACAGCCTGATCAAAAAATAGGCAGAGGATGTGAACAAACGTTTTTCCAAAGAAGATATACAGATGGCCAATAAACACATGAAAAGATGTTCAACATCACTAATCATCAGGGAAATACAAATCAAAATGACACTAAGATACCACCTTACTCCTGCTAAAGTGGCTATAATCACTAAGACTAAAAATAACAGATATTGGAAAGGGTGTGGAGAGAAGGGAACCCTCATCCACGGCTGGTGGGAATGCAAACTGGTGCAGCCACTATGGAAAACAGTATGGAGATTCCTCAAAAAACTAAAAATAGAACTACCATATGACCCAGCTATCCCACTACTAGGTATCTACCCAAACAACTTGAAATCAACAATCCAAAGTAACATATGCACCCCTATGTTCATCGCAGCACTATTCACAACAGCCAAGACACGGAAACTATCCGAGTGCCCATCTCTGATGACTGGATAAAGAAGATGAGGTATATATATATACAATGGAATACTTCTCAGCCAGAAACAAAAGACAAAACCATCCCATTTGCAATAACATGGAAGGACCTAGAGGGAATTATGCTAAGCAAAATAAGCCAGTCTGAGAAAGACAAGCACCAGATGATTTCAGTCATATGTGGAATATAAACAAGTACTGGGACAAAGAAAACAGTTCAGCGGTTACCAGGGGAAGGGGGTTGGAGGATGGGTACAGAGGGTGAAGGGGAGCACTTATGTGGTGACAGACAAGAAATAATGTACAACTGAAATTTCACAATGATGTAAACTATTATGAAGTCAATTAAAAGAACCTTTCTGCCTGGTTTGCGAGAATGGGACAGTAACTGTTCTTCATAGCCAGTAGTGGGTGGCAGCAAGTTGTAGAAGACTGCAAAGCCAGGCAGAATGACTTCTAAGTCAGGCAGAGATCTGGGCAGTGCATAAAGAGATGCTGTTGGGGGAGAAGGGAAATTCTCCCCCCGCTCCTCTTGGTTCTAATGGCTGGTCGAATAATTAAAATGTAATAAGACAAAAGGAGAAAACCCAACTTACTACGTACATATGGGAACCCCACACACATGAGAGAATCAGAGACCCCAATACATGAGAGGTTCAGAGATAGAAAGGTAAAATGAGGTATTTATGCCATCTTGAGCCAAGGAATGGGAGAGGGGCCTGGGGCTTCAGAGGGGAGGAGGGCAATTCACGAGACAGTGAGAAGAGCAGATGCTCGATAATTAAATGTTTGCCCTGCCCTACAGATAGGTCATAAAAATTTACTTCTGGTAATAACTTTCCTTCTGGGCCACGCCCTTAATTTGAATTCTTTAAGGTGGAGGTAAAAGTTCCTCTTGAGCCCACAGCATCTCGATTGCCTTCAGCTCAAAATATCCCACCTGCCAAAGTGGCACATCCTGGGGAGGCCTGCGCTGAACCCCATCACTGTCCAGGATCTGTTATTCTTGATGAATAGACAAAGAGACAAGAAAAAGAATCAAAAAAATATACCAGACACTGAGGCAGCCGGTCTGAGAGCCAGGTCCTAAGTGAAATATCCATCCCAGGGGTGCAGGGACAATTTCATTCGAAAAGTGGGCAATAGCTGATGGAGAAGGAAGACAAGTAACCATTTTTAAAACAGTCACAAAGGGGCTGGCCCCATGGCCGAGTGGTTAAGTTTGCGCGCTCAGCTGTGGTGGCCCAGGGTTTCACCAGTGGGGATCCTGGGCGCGGACATGGCACCGCTCATCAGGCCGTGTTGAGGGGGCATCCCACATGCCACAACTAGAAAGACCCACAAGTAAAGTGTACAGCTATGTACTGGGGGAATTTGGGGAGAAAAAGCGAAAAAAAAAAAAGAAGAAGAAGATTGGCAACACCTGTTTGCTCAGGTGCCAATATTTAAAAAAAAAAAAAAAAACAGTCACAAGCTCTGATGCGCAAAGGTATGGCTTTATCAGTAACTGAACTTTAGCCCTTGTCTCAAGCCCCTATTCTCATACAGTAGCAGAAAAGAAAAGATTCTTAACAATTTGAAGTAACACATCTCTTTTAAAACTCACTGAGTTTGTGGTAAAGCTCAATAGGGCTTTTGCCTCCAGTCCTGCATCAGGGAAGCGGGCTCCCTCTCCATGCTGGACTGTCTGCTGGTGTCTGCTGGTGGCAGAAGTCACCATGTGTTCTCTGAGCATGGCTGTGCATGACCGTCACTCCAGGGAGCTCATGACAACTTCTGCTTCTCAGCCCCAGCTCAACACTGACTGATGCTGCTGATCCTTTGACGCTCGGCCACCTCTTCCACCTGGTTCCTCCCGGGAGATCAGCAGCAGCTCAGTTGTCATCCTAGGAATTCTGTGGTTTAATTCTCTGGTACATAACAGGCACTCAACAAATATTTGTCAATTAAATGACACCAAGGGATCCTTGGTTGGCCCTTCCTCCACTCGTCACTTCCTTCCATCCTTCTCTCTGCTACCAGCCGCGACGGCTGTGCCTCAGCTTCCTTCACCTTACCAGTATATGGTTCCTATCAAAGTGAAGAGAACTTATGGTTCCAGCTGTTTAAAGAGTGCAGATTTCTGCTTCCTTACCATTAGGCTTGTTCTGAGAGCTGGAGGAAACCTACACAGTAGGTATTGTTATTATTGTACAGGTGAGAAAAATGGGGTTTGAAGTTTAAGTAACTCCCCCAGGGTCACAAAGCTGTTAAGGGATAAAGACAGGATTTAAATCTAAGCCCATCTGATTCAAAAGCTGGAGCTCTTAACCCCTCTATTCTACACTAAACTATTATTTTTGTGTTTGCTGTTTCTTTCAGATACGATGACAACGGCTTTGTTGAAGATGTTGGAGTAAATTTCATAGTGTGGGAAATACACGGCAGGGATGACTACACCTTTAACAACACTATGAAGAAGGTATGGCATCTTTGAATTTAAAAAGAATTTAGCATGCGATTAGACATGTCTTTCTATGTTAAATCTGTATGTAAATTATCTAAAGAAAATAGAACCAGTCAGCTGTGGGTAGAAAAAACATATTCTCTCTATATTAATTCTATGACTACTAAAATTCACTTATGAAGAAAGAAGCCATGTCATATAAAACACACTTAAGGGATCAGAAAAAATAAGATAATGTTTATAGTAGGATGATGCAATTATAGGTGAATATTTTCTTTTCTCTCCACACTGTATTTAATGTTTGATTATTTACGGGTCTGCCTTTGGCTTTTGGACATTCATCACATTTGTGGTAAATCATCTGGACACCCTCTAGGCTGCATCTTGACTTGTTTGCGTCATTCGACCGGCTCCATCCTCCAGGACTGGCAGATCTCGCCCTCCACGTGAACTCCCTTCTTCGGCCCTTGCACTTTGCAGGCCACGGCAGAAAGGCCTTACCACTCCCATTCACCACACTGCACTCCCAGCCCCACGTGGGGCTTTGTGCCCTTGAGGCCCCCCATCATGATGAAGCCTCTTTAGAAATTACCAGCATTGATTCCTGAGATAATACATGATACTATAAACAAATTTATATCAACAAATTTGACAACGGACAAATGGATAAAATAGACAAATGTCTTGAAAAACCAACTTACCAAAGTTTCTTGTATTCCAAGACAATTAGAAAACTAATCCCAGATGGCTTTCCTGATGAAGTCTACCAAACATTTAAGGAAAATTTTCCTTCAGCCTTCTAAAAACTCTTCCAGAGTATTAGGGTGGAGGGAGCACTTTCCAACTAACTTTGTGAATCGAGGCGGACCTGCGGAGGACATGGAAAGAAAAGAGAATCACAAGCCCATCTGACTCATGACCATAGATACAAAACATCTGAAAAAAATACTAGCAAATCAAACTCATCAATATATTTAAAAATAACACATCGTTTCACTTATTTCATAAATGAAAGATTGGGATATCATTTGAAAATCAAATGAATCCACTGTATTAACAGAATAAGGAAGAAAAGGCATAAGATTATTGTAACAGTTGACGAAAAGTCATTTGATTAAAAAAATTTTCCATATGTAACATTATTTTAAAAATAAATCTTAGAAAATTATAAATAGGTAGTAACTACACTAATAAAATGTAGATACCAAAAAACTATAGAAAACATGATATTTAGCAGTGAAAATGTGAAAGCCTTCTCTCTGAAATCAGAATACAACATTGTTCTGATTTTTGTAACGAGGCAAACAATAAACAATAAAAATAGGTTAAACGTGTAAGGACTGGAAAGAAAGAAAGAAAACTGTCATATTCACAGACTACTTGACTGTTCACGTGAAACAAAGTGAATACGTGAGTTTAAGAAGTTCTCTCCATACAGGGTTGAATTATGTTAAGTGAAATAAGCCAGCAAGAGAAAGATAATCTGTGTATGACTCCACTCATATGAGGAATTTAAAACTATGGACCAAGAACAGTTTAGTGGATACCAGGGGAAAGGTGGGGTGGGGGGGTGGGCACAAAGGGTGAAGTGGTGCACCTACAACATGACTGACAAACATTAATGTACAATTGAAATTTCACAAGATTGTAACCTATCAATAACGCAATAAAAAAAATAATAAAAAAAAAAGAAGAAGTTCTCTCCATACAGGGTCCATATGTGAAAGTCAACTGTTCCTCTATATATAAGCAAACACTTAAATAGTGAAAAAGTTTTAAATATGTAATTTTCAATGACATTAAAATATATTAAATACTTAGGGGTAAATTGGTATGTTATATATATGTAACATCTTTTGACAGAGTGGTTGTTTAAATGAAGCCCAGACATGGAAGTCAATGACTACACTTAACAAGCACCTGCCACTAGAAGATGCCTGGGGACCGGAGGTAAGAAGAACGTTGCCTTTCACATTGTCTATTTATAGTAACTGGTTTGGCATTTCGGTATTAACGAAAGCTTAATGGAAACACTTTGGATTTAAATTTGTTTTGGTAAATCAAATCAAATTTTCTATTGGATTATACTATGATTTCAAAAATGCTTCATCTTAATTTCTCTTTGACCTTCTGTTGCTTTTGTGTTCCTAACAATTTTGTTTTAATTTTCTCTGCTGAAAATCTGTGTGTGCAGATTATTAAACATCTGACAAACACGTGAAAGCACTGATAGTGAGTCTTTCTAAAGAATGCCTGAAGCTTCAATTCTTGTGTAACTGAAAGATCATCTCTGAATGCCACTTATCCATCCTATACTGTTTTTAACTTTTTGCAATTGAATTTTCCTGAATTGAAATTAATTTATGTTATTTGGAGAATCAAACCGTATCTCATGAACTAAAAGTGGCATATAAGGTACCTCAGCCTGTAAAATGTAAACCCTGCCATAAAAATGTTACTTTCCTCTATGTCGGAATCTATGCATGCCAAGACAGAGAAATATACAAACGATGGGTGTTGTCCTGTGTATTCCCAACTCCACTTTTCATCAACAACATAACCCAGCAGCTCTACTCTAACAATCCTTCAACCCCAACATAACCTTCAACCCACTGATCCTGCCCCCCTCATTCACCCCCAGGTCTCTTTTCCTGCTTTATATCCAGCTTAAATTCCAGAGTCAATAATTGTATCACTCTATTAATATATATCCTCATTTCCTTTGCCTTCCTCTCACCTGTTCACATGTGTGACTACATCACAACCCTGGTTAAATTCAACTATCCACCTTCCCATGCTGACTTGTTTCACTTTAATTTCATGATTTAAATGGTCCCATAACACTACCCAGCAAACATAACTGTATTTCTGTAGTTCATTCCCTCTCCCCCTCTCATAAATAGCTATTGCATATTTTCTCCTCTCTTCTAAAATCTCAACACCTCTTCCCCCATCCTCATTCTTATCTAATGAACTTGCTTCCTACATAACCAAGAAAAGTATGGTAGTTATTAAACCTGGTGCTAGATCCCATTATTTAATATTATTTAAAGAAGCAAATATTATTAAATGTGCAATATGTTGCCATATTGTTTTTAATATTTTGACAATTATAATTCTTCAAAACTAGTTTTCCTTGTAATGCAACTTACTTTATATTAAGTTTTTATAAACATTATTCTGAGAAGATGTCCATAATAATCCATAGGCTTCCCCAGAGGTTAGGAACCCCAGGTATAGATAGAAAAATAGAAGGACTACTCAGCCATAAAAAAGGACAAAATCGTCCCATTCGCATCAACATGGATGGAACCTGAGGGTATTTTGTTAAGCGAAATAAGCCAGACAGAGAAAGACAAACTCTGTATGACTCCACTCATAGGTGGAAGTTAACATATAGACAAGGAGAACTGATCGGTGGTTACCAGGGGAAAGGGGGGGGGGGGTGGAGGGAGGGCACAAAGGGTGAAGTGGTGTACCCACAACATGACTAACAATAATGTACAACTGAAATTTCACAAGGTTGTAAACTATCATAATCTTAATTTTAAAAAAAAATAGAAGGACTAAACCTTGAGTCATTCTAACATTTAAAGATTCGGGAAATGAGGAGGGGCAGAGGAGATGAAAAAGGAATAATCCAAGAAGCAGGAGGAAAACCAGGTGAGCGTGGTGTTCGGAACATCATGAAAAGCAAATCTTACAGGAAGGAGGGAGGGATCAACTGTATCAAATCCACAACTGAGATAGGTCAACTATGATGATGATTGAAAATTGATCATTTACTTTAGCAACATGGAGATAACAAGTAACCTTGACAGGATTGGTTTTGGTGAATAGTGAGAGACAAGCCTTACCGAAGTGGGTTTAATTAGGTTGGAGAAAAAGAATTCAAAGCAGCAACTCTGATGAAAAGTTTTGCAGTAAAGGGGAGAAAGAAATAGTGTAGTAGCTGGAAAGCAATGGGGTGAAGAGAGGGTCTTATTTTTTTTATAAGTTGAGAGAAATAACCTCATGATTACTGATGGGAATGTTCCAACAAAAAAGAAAAATGATGATCATTCAACTAGCATCTCAAACCTAGCATGTCCGAAACTGAGCTCCTGACATCCACCTTCCAAACATACTCCTCTAACATTCTTCCCCACCTCGGTTAATGGAAATTCCATCCTTCCAGTATACTCAGGATAAAGGCTCTAAGTGTCATCTTATGCTCCACATTTGGCCTTTCAGAAAATCTTGTTGGCTCTTCCTTCAAAGTATATTCTGAATTTTGTCACTCTTCGCCACCCCAATTGCCACTGCTGTGCTCCAAGCCACCATCACCAATGATCTGGGTTATAACCACAGCCTCCTAACTGGGCTCCCTGCTTCAGCCTTGCCCACCATGAATCTATTCACAACACAGCAGCTAGGGTGATCCTACTAAAACATAAATGAGAACATGTCACTCTTCTGCTCAACACCATGTAATGGTTCCCATCTCACTTAGAGTTATGACAAGGCCTACGTGACCTACTGCCCACCCCACCCCATCAGGACTAGCTATCTCTTTTCTTCAGGTCTTTACTGAAAAATCAACTAGTCAATGAAGACTTCCCTTGCCACTCTGTCGAAAAAGTTAAACATCACCCCATGACAGTCCATATCCCCATTCCCTGTTTTCTGTAATGTCATTAGCACTTATAACTTTCTGATACGTTACACAGTATACCGATTTATCCTATTTATTAACGGGTTTCCCACCAGAATGTGGGCTACATAAGGGAAGGGAATTTTTTTTTGTTAGCTGGTGCATCCTCAGTAACTAATCCACTATGCATGCTCAATAAATATTTGTGCAAATAATTAATCAATTATAGGTCACCCACCTATTATAAAGAGTATTATCCCACTATTAAAAAATCATAAGGAATTAAACTAGTAATGGAATCAGTTAAACACAAAACTCACCCTCCTACTGTTTGTTTTTTTTTTTTAAGATTGGCACCTGAGCTAACATCTGTTGCCAATCTGGTTTTCTTTTTCTTTCTTCTTCTTCTCCCCAAAGACCCCCCAGTACATAGTTGTATATTCTAGTTGTAGGTCTTTCTGGTTGTGCTATGTGTAGGATGCCACCTCAGCATGGCTTGATGAGTGGTGCCATGTCCATACCCAGGATTGGAACTGGCGAAACCCGAAGCGGTGCGTGCGAACTTAACCACTCGGCCACGGGGCTGGCCCCGTCCTGACTTTTTTGTTGAAGGGCATCCAAGAGTCTGGGGTTGAGATTAGGTGTCAGTGATACTCTATGTGCCAAAATCTCATGGAGGTCACCCAAATGTCCTAAGATTCTGCCAAAATAACATATTCCTAGGAAGCAATGAGTCACCTGGTAATTGACAGTCGTGGAGCTTGCCTCAATCAGTGTAATATTGTGCTGTGGTTCCCACATTTTACAATCAACAGAGGACTTGCTAAAACAGATCGCTGGGCCCAACCTCCAAAGTTTCTGAATCAGTAGATCTGGGGTGGGGCCACAAATTTTGCATTTCTAACAAGTTCCCAGGGGACACTGATGCTCTGGGGACCACAATTAAGAACCATTGAAATAGTTCTCACATTCTAGAAAGAGTCTGAAGTGCCCACACCAGGCCCTAAATGTTCGATTCTACTGCATGAGAAACACAAAGCTCACCACTAAAGGGGTGAATTCAGTCTGGAGTCTGAATATAATAGAAGGCAGGCACCTGCAAAAAGACTAGTTAGGTCCTGGTAAGTGAGGCTGCCCTTGCTGAAGGATGTCACCATATACTAATTCAGCATGGCAATCAGAGGCACTCTCTTCCTGAAACATAAGACACCTGGAATGAAATAGCCCTCCGATGCGTGGAGCTGCGCTGACTGCTACATAGTCCTTCAGATCCTACAAGGATGAAGGACACTTACATAAACAATCTTGGAAGTAGCTCCACAGACTATAAATTTTCAGGAGAAAAACTGAAGGACTCATAAGCGAAAGTGGCATTTTCACAGGTTCTTTCAAGTTAACGTTAGAGCTTGAGAAGGAAAGAGAAAATGTGGGCACTGAATGGCTGGCTACGTACATCTAACTCAGGGTGGGAGTTGAGTTTCTGGACGTGACTGGCACACTAACCTGAGAAGTCCTCACCTAGAAATAAAGGGTGATTCATGAGGCGAGGGAAGATTTGGTTTTTCGTAGATTACATAACTTGATCAAATAAACTTTCAACTCCAAAAGAAGGGGGTAAAACGAATAATTGAAAAAAAAGTGTGATAACAGGAAATATCAGGTATGACCAAAAAATAGGAACAACAGTCAGTGGGTATCATCATTCTCATTAGAAAATAACTAGGTAGGAAATTAGAAACAATATAAATATTCCCAGGTGTCTATATACAAAAAAGACAGATAATGCTAGAAGATGCATATGTCCTTTTAGCAGTGCTCTGTTGTGATGATATAGGTCCGATCCTGCACATATTCTGCATACACCACGTATTCTTTCAATTAAGCTCATGGTCCCATGTGTTAACTAACTTGGTTGAACAAGAAGTTCACAGGCCAGTTTTGACCTGGAAGAACCCTCCACCAGAAAACGAAAAAAAGATGTATCGTATTTTCAAATTAGGATACATCAAAAAAATGAGTGGTTGCCAGAGGTGCAGGGTGTGGATGAAATAGGTGAGGGGGTCAAAAGGTGCAAACTTCCATTTATAAAATAAATAAGTCATAGGGATGTGATGCACAGCATGGCAACTGTAATGAATAACACTGTATTGCGTATTTGAAAGTTGCTAAGAGTAGATCTCAAAAGTTCTCATCGTAAGAAAAAGTATTCATAACTGTGTGGTAATGGATATTAACTAGACATTGTGGTGATCATTTTGCAATATATACAAATATCAAATCATTATATTACACACCTGAAACTAATATAATGTTATGTCAATTATGGCTCAATACAAATAAATAAATAAATACACAAATAACACAGAGAAAGGCAGAAATGGGTTTTTCAATGTCCAAAGGAATAATAATAATAATAATAATGAGCCTCTTGTTTTTTGTATTTTGTGGTTTATCAAGATATACAGTAACACCTATTAAATTAAAGAAAATCACCAAGAGTTTTAGGGATGACTTATAATTAAAACATTATTATAGAATGATTCACCTATATAAAAGAAAATGACCTGCTAAGAAGGGAAGGAAAGTAATTTTCAGTGTGAAGGTAATATTCACCTTCAAAAAAATTCACACAGGAGAGCAAATCCTGGAGTGTATGCAAATAAAGATAAAATGAGAGTGCTATACAAGGGGTCATTACATACACCAGAGATTATGTCACCAAATACAGAGGCTATATGATCTGTTCCTGATTATCTCCAAAACCAAGTAGACTTAAGAAAGAATACTGTATCTGCAACACCATTGTACTGGCAAATGTCAACATGGAGGGAGACTGTGAGGACAGAACAGGAAATAAATACCACTTGAATAAATCAAACAGGAGTTACTCACTCAAAGGCTAGAGAAAGAACTTAGTCACACTGAGAATACATGACAGAGAGATGAGCAATGTTATCCATGATGGATGGAAGCACAAACTTCTGGGCCCCAAAAGATAGGTGGAGAAAACAATGAAGGATGTTGACAGCCAACAGTTCGGGCACATCCAGAGTAATTGCCCCACAAGGCATCTCGTTCCATCCAATAAGAAGCCTCCCAGACAGCAGGTGCTTGAGGAGGAATCCTTTAAGTTGGGCGTGAAAGCATACAGGACCTACAAGAACCTCGGCTCAGAAATCTGTAAGTTTTAACAATCGTTTTCTTAGCTTTAACAAAGTGACTTTAAAAGATATAGGCTCATTTCATCTGTGCTTTTAAAAAGGGGGACAGGAGATAAGTATTCTTTCTAGTTTGTATCTTGAGACACCCCCCACCCAGACACAGTAGTGGTAATGGAGGTAAATAAAAGTCCTAGGAGAAGACAAAAACCCAAATATACTCCACTTTGACTATGGTATCCATACCTTATGACCAAAATAGTGTCTGTCCCCAAATTAAGCATCCTTGGAGGATTTTGTGCTTTTTTTGATTTAGGGAAATAATATGCTTACGTACTCTCAACACCCAAATTTATTATTGTTTGCAAATAAAAAATAAATACAGCATTTGCTTTCATTAAGCTTCACTTTTTATCAAACTTTAACCCAATATAGCCTCTAAAAATACTATACAGAAATAAAATGGTAGAATAGAAGGGAATAGTCATTACATTGCTAAATAATTTTCCAAGATAAATATATGAGAATATAATCTTGTTCATTAAAGTCAAAAAATGACCTTGAGGTTTTTGTCTTTGTTTCCTGTTCAGAACTATAAGCACTGTTTTTCTTATGCTATTGGAAAGCCGGGAGACTTAAATCAACCATATGAGATTATCAACAAGTCTAACCATAACCATTTAGTTTGGCCCGTGGACCATTCCGGAATGTATGTGTTTCGTGTGAAGATCCTGGATCCAAACTATAGGTGAATACAAATGTTTTATTATAATAGTTTTAGCATTAGTTCCTCAAAATTAAATTTTTATTTTCTTGATTTAATTGGAGATCATCCAGATATCCAATTATTGTTATTATTTACATATTTACTTTTTCATCTTGTAGCAATCACATTAGACATTCTATGGGGGTGGGAGGTAAGAGTTCATGTTAAACACTGATTAGGTTAGTCAATTCACAATTGCATTCTGAGTACTTTACAATGCTCCATTGCTGTGATAGATGCAAATATAACAGCAGCACAGTCTCAGCCTTCAAGGTGCTTATACTTAAATTAGTTGGAGGAGGAGTGGGGGTACACACACAAATCAAGGGAGGTTAAATCAGAGCAAATACATGCGATATTTTCCAAATATCATCATTTGCATTATTGATAGGCACAATAATAACTCAGAGATGGGAAAGATCAATGCTATTTTGAGCATCAGAAGGAAACCTCCTGGAGAATATGGAACATTAGTAGGATTTACATTGCAAAGGACTAGGATCCACCCTTCAGGTGACAGAAACCACACTAATCATGGAATGGAGTTGAACATAGTATCCTGTCTATGGCTTGGCTCCTGGAGTCATGAAGGAGGGTGGAAAATACCTTGAGTGAGGAAGGTAGAAACAAAGGAAGCAGAGTAATTTACGACAATTCATCATGTTGAAGTCAATTTCAAACCATGACCTAGAGAGCTTCTTGAGCATCTTTACCAGGGGAGTGTTGTGATAAAAGTCCAGTTCTAGGAAAACTAGCCTGAGAATAGTATAAAGAATGGTATAAAGGGAAAAACACTGTACACAGATAAATGAGAAGAGTGAAGTTAACAAGGAAAGAGGTCAAAGGAAGGCCTGGTGGCAATAAGAACAGAAAGAAAGGAGAAAGTCTAATAAATATGTTTCCAGAAATGAGAGATTTTGTTGATCTGATGTGGCAAGTGAAGGAAAAGAAGGATTCGATATGGTCTCAAGTTTTCTAGACTAGGTGATCAAAAATTATGGAATTTTCCTTGACCAAAATAGATAATGGGGTGGTTTATCTTTGAGAGAAGTACTGAGATAAGAGTCTTGACTTTGCATTTGAGGGGACAATGAAATATGAGTGAAGATGCCTGATAAACAGTTAAAAATTCTGATTTGGGCCTTGAGTTGGAAGGAATAGCTGATGATAAAGAATTGAAAATACAAAAGTGGGTGTCTTGAGGGAGATAGGAAAAGGGACTCAGCAGAAAGCTCCACAAATAAAAGAAAAAATGAAGAGAAAAAATAGAAAGTTAATAGGAAAACCTAGTAAAACAGGACATTTAAATGTGATTCTCTTCACTTTGTAGTTTGAACAGAAGCCCCAAAACCAGTTTATCCCCTGTCCTAAAACTGATCATCAATGCAGGATTTGAAAAGAGGATGTCCCAAAACTGGTCCCTTCCCACAATGAGCTATTTCAGAGAAGGCTGGGAGCTCATAAGAAAGACTAATAGTGAGGATTTCTTCTGAGAGTTTTCTGAATGCTGTGCATTTCCCCTCCTCCACCCAAGTAAGTGGGGCTTCAGAGAACCACTCAGGAAAACTAACATAGGTCTCTTGGTTTGAAGACGGGGGAGCAAAGACTATTCCTACCTCTTATCTAGAAAGTTTGAAAGTAAAAGGCTGCCTACAGGTACATTGATAATAGGAAGGCTAAAGAGTGATATAGTGCATGGAAACAGGGCTTTCACCAATGTGCGAGAAAATGTGTGCACTTTCAGCTGGGTGCAAATATGAACCCCAGGAAAGGAAACTGAACTTGGGTCATCACGAAAGGTCATCCCTACCCAACTCAAGGTTGAGGTGATCCCAAATAGAGACAATGGGTGGGGAAAACCATAGGAAGCCAGGAGCTGAGGAGTGATTGGCAAATGGCCAGACAGAGAACATATCGTCTAAATCCTGGAACATCAGGTGACATTTCCAGTTACAAGATGAGAGTGTATGAAGAACCCATTCTGTGTGTTGGATGTCGGAGTCCTAGCTCTCTCCTCTCAAGAGAAAAAGCTAATATTTGGGCATCCAATACACAAAAGCCCTCAGCCACATAAAATTTTGATTTTTTCCTCCTACATGTACCCAATTCTGAGTTCTGAAACAGCAGCTAGCAAGTGGAAGAGGAAGTTTAAGGATAAAATAAGAAAATGAATGGCCACACTCATCTCCCCAGTGCTACCTCTTAAGCACGATTCAGGCCCAACCTTGAGGAAAGAAGGTTTTCAATGTTTGAAAGACTAAAGTTTTATATGTAGTTTGGACTAGGCTTTTTATTACCTGAAAACTTCTGCTCAATATTTTATCCAGGGGCAGAGAAGAACAATTTACAGAGAATTTGTTTAAAGGGATAATGATGAGATAGAATAAAATTTTTATTTCACTCTAAAAAGTTGAAGAAATATACTAAGACATGGCAACATCACTTAAGTCAAGAAGCAAGAAAATTTCTGGTAGGAAGAACAAAAAATGTCATAGAGTCTGGGGTCACCATTAACAGAAGAGTTTCACAAAACACTAACTTCAAGAGATATACGCACCTCCATGTTCATTACAGCATTATTTACAACAGCCAAGACATTGAAGCAAACTAAGTGTCCATCAATGAATGAGTAGATAAAGGAAAAGAAAATATATATATATGGAGGAATATTATTCAGCCATGAAAAGGGAAATTCTCCACATTAAAAAAACAAGAAAAATCTCAAATAAAAAACCTAACTTTATACCACAAGTAACCAGAAAAAGAAGAACAAACAAAGCCCAGGAAAGGAAGGAAATAACAATGATCAGAGTGGAAATAAATGAAATAGAGACTAAAAAGACAATAGAAAAGAGCAATGAAACTAAGAGCTGATTTTTTGAAAAGATAAACAAAATAGAGAAGGCTTTAGCTAGACTCAATAAGAAAGAAGGAGAGAGGATACAAATAAATAAAATCAGACATGAAAGAGATGTTACAACTGATACCACAGAAACACATAGGATCACAAGAGAATACTATGTACAATCATCTGCCAACAAGTTGGACAACCTAGAAGAAATGGATAAATTCCTAGAAAAATATAACTGACCAAGACTGAATTATGAAGAAATACAAAATCTGAACAGATTGATTACTAGTAAGGAGATTGAATCAGTAAGAAAAAACCTCCCAACAAACAAAAGTCCAGGACCAGACGGCTGCACTAGTGAATTCTACCAAACCTTTACAGAAGAGTTAATACCAATCCTTCTCAAACTCTTCCAAAAAATACAAGAGGAGGGAAATCTTCCAGACTCATTTTATGAGGCCAGCATTATCCTGATAACAAAGCCAGACAAGGATGCCACAAGAAAAGAAACTTACAGGTCAATATCCCTGATGAACACAGATGCAAAAATTCTCTACTAAATATTAGCAAACTAAATTCAACAATACATTAAAAGGATCACACATCATGATCAAGTGGGATTTATACCAGGGACACAAAGATGGTTTGATATCCACAAATCAATTAGTGTGATACACCACATTAGCAAAATGAAGGATAAAAATCATATGATCATCTCAATAGATGCAGACAAAGCATTTGACAAAATTCAACATTCATTTATGATAAAAACTCTCAACCAAGTGGGCATAGAGGGAATGTACCTCAACATAATAAAGGCCGTATTTGGCAAGCCCACAGCTAACATCAGACTCAATAGTGAAAGGTGAAAGCCTTTCCTCTAAGATCAGGAACGAAACAAAGATGCCCACTCTTGCCCACTACTTTTATTCAACGTCGTATTGGAATTCCTATCCAGAGTAATTACATAAGGAAAAGAAATAAAAGTCATCCAAACTGGAAAAAAAGTAAAACTGTCACTATTTGCAGATGACATGACAGTATATATAGAAAATGCTAAAGACTCCATCAAAAATCTGCTAGAACTAATAAATGAATTCAGTAAAGTTGCAAGACACAAAATCAATACAGTCATGTGCCACATAATGACATTTTGGTCAACAATGGATGCATACACAATAGAGGTCCCATAAGATTAGTACCATAAAGCCTAGGTGTGTAGTAGGCCATACACCCTATGATGTTCACATAATGACAAAATTGTTAAACAATGCATTTCTCAGAACAAATCCCCATCAAGTGACACATGACTAAATACAAAATTCAATTGTTTCTATACTCTAATAATGAACTATCAGAAAGAGAAATTAAGAAAATAATCCCACTTATAACTGCATCAAAAAGAGTAAAATACCTAGGAATAAATTTAACCAAAGAGGTGAAAAATCTGTAACTGAAAACTATAAGATGTTGATGAAAGAAACTGAAGAAGACACAAATAAATGGAAAGATATTCTATGCTCACGGATTGGAACAATTAATATTGTTAAAATGTCCATACTACCCAAAGCAATCTACAGATTCAATGCAATCTCTATCAAAATTCCAAAGGCATTTTTCACAGAAATACACAAAACTATCCTAAATTTCTATAGAGGCACAAAGGACCCTGAATAGCCAAAGCAATCATGAGAAAGAAGAACATAGCTGGAGGTATCACACTTCCTGACTTCAAACTACAGCCATACCTCATTTTATTTGCTTCACTTTATTGCACTTCACAGATACAGTGTTTTTTACATATTGAAGGTTTGTGGCAACCTTGTCTTGAGCATGTCTCCTGGCACCATTTTTCCAACAGCCTTTGCTCACTTCATGTCCCTGTGTCACATTCCGGTAATTCTCACAATATTTCAAACTTTTTCGTGATCATCAGATTTGTTATGGTGATCTGTGATCAGTGATCTTTGATGTTACTATTGTCATTGTTTTGGGGTGGCATGAACTGTGCCCGTATAAGTCGGAGAACTTAATCACACAACGTGTGTGTTCTGACTGCTCCGCTGACTGGCTGTTCCTCTGTCTCTTCCCTCTCCTCAGGCTTCCTTGTTCCCTGGGACACAGCAATATTGAAATTAAGCCAGTTAATAACCCTACAATGGCCTCTTAAGTGTTCAAGTGAAAGGAAGAGGTGCCCATATTTCCCTTTAAATCAAAAGCTAGAGGTGATTAAGCTTAGTGAGGAAGGCGTGTTGAAAGCTGAGATAGGCTGAAAGCTAGGCCTCTTGCACCAAACAGTTAGCCAAGTTATGAATGCAGAGGAAAAGTTCTTGAAGGAAATTAAAAGTGCTGCCCCAGTGAACACACAATGATAAGAAAGTGAAACAGCCTTATTGCTGATATGGAGAAATCTTTAGTGGTCTGGATAGAAGAGCAAACCAGCCATAGCATTCCCTTAAACCAAAGCCTGCTACAGAGAAAGGCCCTCACTCTCTTCAATTCAATGAAGGCTGAGAGGTGAGGAAGCTGCAGAAGAAAAGTTTGAAGTCTGCAGAGGTTGGTTCATGAGGTTTCAGGAAAGAAGCGTCTCCATAACGTAAAAGTGCAGGTGAAGCAGCAAGTGCCGAAGTTCTCCAGAAGATCTAGCTGAGATCACTAATGAACGTGGCTGCACTAAACAACAGATTTCCCAGGCAGATGAAACAGCCTTACATTGGAACAAGATGCCGTCTGGGACTTTCACAGCCAGAGAGAAGTCAAGGCCTGGCTTCAAAGCATCAAAGGTCAGGTTAATTCTCTTGTTAGGGCTAATGCAACTCGTGAATTCAAGTTGGATCCAGTGCTCATTTACCACACTGGAAATCCTAGGGACCTTAAGAATCGTGCTACATCTAGCCTGCTTGTGCTCTGCAAATAGAACAACAAAGCCTGGATGTCAGCACATCTGTTTACAACACGGTTTACTGAATATTTTCAGTCCACTTTTGAGACCAACTGCTCAGAAAAAATGACTCCTTTCAAAATATTACTGCTCATTGACAAGGCACCTAGTTACCCAAGAGCTCTGATGGAGATGTACAATGAGATGGATGTTGTTTTCATGCCTGCTAACACAGCATCCATTCTGTAGCCCATGGATGAAGGAGTAATTTCAACTTTAAGGTCTTATTTAAGAAATACATTTTGTTAAGGGTCTAGCTACCATAGATAGTGACTCCCCTCATGGATCTGGGCAAAGTCAGTTGAAAACCTTCTGGAAAAGATTCAGAATTCTAGATGCCATTAAGAACGTTCATGATTCATGGGAAGAGGTCAAAACATCAACATTAACAGGAGTTTGGAAGACATTAATTCCAACCCTTATGGATAAGTTTAAGGGGTTCAAGACTTCAGTGGAGGAAGTAACTGCAGATGTGGGTGGAAATATCAAGAGAACTAGAATTGGAGCCTGAAGATGTGACTTGATTGCCACAATTTCATGATAAACTTTAACAGATGAGGAGTTGCTTCTTATGGATGAGCAAAAAAGAAGCTTCTTGAGATGGACCTTACTCTTGGTGAAGATGCTGTGAAGATTATTGAAATGACAACAAAGGACTTAGAATATTTCATAAATTTAGTTGATAAAGCAGTAGCAGAGTTTGAGAGGATTGACTATAATGTTGAATATTCTACTGTGGGTAAAATGCTATCAAACAGCATTGCATGCTACAAAGAAATTGTTTGTGAAAGGAAGAGTCAATCAATGCCACAATCTTCACTGTTGTCTTATTTTAAGATGTTGCCGCAGCCACCCCACCTTCAGCAATCACCACCCTGATCAAGCAGTCATCAACATCCAGGCAAGACCGTCCAGGCAAAAAGATTAGGACTCGCTGAAGGCTCAGATGATTTAGCATTTTTTAGCCATAGAGTGTTTTTTAATTAAGGTATGTACATTGTTTTTTAGACATAATGTTATTGTACACCTAACAGACTACAGTATAGTATAAACATAACTTTTGTATGCACTGGGAAACCAAAAAATTTGTGTGACTCACTTTATTGTGATATTTGCTTTATTGCAGTGGTCTAGAACTGAACTCACAATACATCCAAGGTATGCCTGAATATTACAAAGCTACAGTAACCAAAACAGTATAAATTTGGCATAAAAACAGGCACAGAGATCAATGGAATGGAATAGAGAGCCCAGAAATAAACTCGCACATATATAGTCAATTAATTTATGAAAAAGTGTCAAGAATATACAATGGGGAAAGGACACTCTCTTCAATAAATGGTGCTGGGAAAACTGGACAGCCACATGCAAAAGAATGAAACTGGACCACTATCTTACACTACACACAAAAATTAACTCAAAATGGACTAAAGACTTGAACATAGAGACTGGCCCAGTGGCATCGTGGTTAAGTGCACGTGCTCCGCTTTTGCAGCCAGGGGTTCACAGGTTCAGATCCCAGGGGCCGACCAACACTCCACTCATCAAGCCATGCTGTGGCAGCGTCCCACATATAAAATATAGGAAGACTGGCACAGATGGTAGCTCAGGGCCAATCTTCCTCACAAAAAAAGAAAAAAGACCTGAAACCATAAAACTCCCAGAAGAAAACATAGGTGGTAAGCTCCTTGACAGCAGTCTTGGCAATGATTTCTTTAGATTTGACACCAAAAGCAAAAGCAACAAAAGCAAAAATAAACAAGCGTTAATAGATCAAACTAAAAAGCTTCTGCACAGCAAAGGAAACCATCAACAAAACAAAAAGGCAATGTATGGAATGGGAGACAATATTTGCAAACCATGTATCTGATAAGGGGTTAACATACAAAATACATAAAGAACTCATATGGGGCTGGCCCAGTGGTGCAGCAGTTAAGTGCACACGTTCTGCTTCAGCAGCCCAGGGTTCGCCACTTCAGATCCTGGGTGTGGACATGGCACCGCTTGGCAAGCCATGCTGTGGCAGGTGTCCTGCATATAAAGTAGAGGAAGATGGGCACAGATGTTAGCTCAGGGCCAGTCTTCCTCAGCAAAAAGAGGAGGATTGGCAGAAGATGTTAGCTCAGGGCTAATCTTCCTCAAAAAAAAAAAGAAAAGAAAAGAACTCATACAACTCAATAGCAGGAAACAAACAATCGAGTTTAAAAATGGGCAGAGGATCTGAACAGACATTTTCCAAAGAAGACATACAGATGGCCAACAGGTACATGAAAATATGCTCAGCGTGGCTAATCATCAGGGAAATGTAAATCAAAATCACAGTGAGATATCACTTCATACCCGTTACAATGGCTATCATCAAAAAGACAAGAGATAACACTGATGGTGAGGATGTGGAGAAAAGAAAAACCTTGTGAACCGTTGGTGGAAAAGTAAACTGGTGCAGCCACTATGGGAAACAGTATGGAGATTCCTCAAAAAATTAAAAATAGAAATACCACATGATCCAGCAATTCTACTTCTGGGTATTTATCTGAAGAAAACGAAAATACAAATTTGAAAAGATATATGTGCCACCACGTTCACTGCAGCATTATTTACAATAGCCAAGATATGGAAACAACCTAAGTGTCCATCAACAGATAAATAGATAAAGAAAATATGGTATATATACAATGGAATATTATTCAGCCATAAAAAAGAAGGAAATCTTGCCATTTGCAATGACATGGATGGACCTTGAGGGCATTATGCTAGAGAGTCTACTTTGGTTTGAATCCTAGTTTTGTCACTAGCAGCTATGTAGTTTTAAGCAAATCACTTAGTCCCTCTGAGCTTATTTTTTAATCTGTAAAATGAGTCAATAATACTTATCTTACAGTATTCTGAGGATTAAATGAAGTACCCGGGTAAAATTTCCTAACTTTGCTGGGCACACAGCAAACACTAAGAATTAAGCTCCTTTTCTCTCTCTTCTTCCACATGAAGGAAGGTGAAAACATATCATGAGTGCTTATTTAGCTATATCCTGCCTCATTCCAGGCAATATGCTAAATTATGAGAGACACTCAGTACCTTTAGAGAAAATAACACAGTTCCATATCCTGAGCTCCTCGCATTCTCAGCTTTCGGAAGGAGTTAGCCTACCTCAGGGGAACATCACAGGCCCTTTGGTCAGAAAAACCTGAATTCAAATCCTAGCTCTGCTACTTGCAACTGTGCAAACTTTTGCAAGTAGCTTAACCTATCTGAGCCTCAGTTTCCTCATCTAAAACGAAGGGTTGCTCTGAGGATTAACCAAGAGAATTCATGTAAAGATTTGATACACTGCCTGGAACCTAGCAAATGCTCAATCAGTGTTCATTTTCAATAAGTATTAATGTTCAATAAATAACTATTTATTATTTCTGTCAATACGTATTATTGTTAATTATTGTTAATATCATCACTGCTGTTGCCTTGGGAACCATTATCAAAATGACGTAAAGCTGTTCGGAAGACAGTGAGGTTGCACTGACAAGCTCTGTGGAAACTTGCAGCAAGCAGCCTAAGTCACACATAGGAAAAAGTCTTCCCAGCTGTTACATAAATGTGTCCATTCTCTCCCTTGTCAAGAAAATGACACCTTAACTAAGATATGATTTGATTGTTACCATAGAGATGTGGAGGGAGTTTTTTAATATCTTATACTTGGTTTAATCTTTAATATTATTTTTCTAATTTGCAGTTTCTGTAACCTAACGGCTATATTTGCAATAGAGACCTTTGGAGTGATTCCCAGGTAATGACCGGAGACTAATCGAGCTTTACGGAGGGAAGTTGTAAAAAAAAACACGGGTGGCAGCTAAAAAGGAAAAGCATTTCGTACACATTTTCCTGATACCCTAATACTCCTGCTCTATATGTGACATCCTAAAAATTATACGTATCTATTATACCAGGGATAAAGAAGGAACGAATTCCTGAGAACTGTAACTGCCGCTAGGGTCCCCTTCTGTTCCATCCCACTCAACATCAGACATGTCTTCCAACTCCGCCAAAGGGGCAGATGGCAGACGGCAGCAGTGGGGACTGGGAGGAGACAGGCTGGGCTTCAGTGACCCCGAGTCAGCCCTTGACTGCTGGCCATCTTCCGGATGCGTCCAGGAAACAGGCAGTCAAGGCATTGCTGTGGACTCGGCTCCAGCTTCTTTGGAGAGCAGAGCACAGTCCTAACTCTGCTGACGCCGGGCCACACGTGACTTTGCTTCTCTGTCCTGGGCCTGGTGTTTTGGGTTTTGCTTTTCGTAAAATGTTAAACAAAAGAGAAAGACAAACAATTAAGTTACTTATGGCCCTACTTTAAATATTACTGACTCCTCAATTTTTGTGCTAATGGGAGGTTAATGGTGCGAATAATCTGCAAATGAGAGTTGTTTCTAAGTGACTTTGGGAAACCGGCGTAGCCTTTTTGCAGCAAGTTCTCGTTAGGTTGGTGTGTTTGATTTAGATGAATATTAGGAACATGTATCCACCAACAGAAGGGGGAGCTGGTGAGTTAGGGAAAAGAGGGGAGAGTGCAGGAGCAGCACCTGTCTGCCAGCTCCCCTCCCAGCGGCTGGATTTCAGCAGCTGGGGAAGGTGGCACTGCACGCTCTCGGTTAGTGACTAGTGACTACAGCTTAGTCTCTCTCTCGCCTGAGCCCTGAAGGGTGCCAGAGGCAGAGCAGGGGTTAGCTGGTGGTGAATACCTTCCTAGTAAGAGAGCCCTTTTCACGAGTAAGCAGTGACTAAGGATCTGTTTGTAGGAGGCAACGATGTCAGTACTTCCTTGCTTCTGGCCCAGTGCCCAACCACTTCCCCAAATTTTCCCCTGTGTCCTTTGGAATTGCCACCATTTAACCAGCAAACTCACCTAAATCCTCAACTGTCCTCTGAGCTCTCCCTCTGTCTATCTCCCTCTATGCCCTGAGGACACTGCTTCACCTTTGCCCTCTAGAGGAATGGCTATTTATTATCTGACACCCTCCATGTGCCTCAGGCAGCCATTACCACTCCTAGACCATTACTTATTCTGGTTTTTCTAAGACGAAACCAAAAAAATTATCAAAACCATACATCCTTTGAGGCTCATGGCATCTGCTATGCCCCCTGTCCTTTCTCTGTCCTCACTGCTGTGTCCTCTCCAAACTCCCCTTCATTCATTGACAACTTTGGCCCTGCCACACTGTTTTCATCTCCACATCAAGTCCCACCATTGGTGTCCACATGGCCAACCCTCCCAACATCACAGTCTTTCCTCATCATTGGCGTCCTCCTCCTCTACTGTACTTCAGCCATCCACTCCCACAGTCATACCTGCACACTGTCATTGTCATTCCTATTGTAGGAGAGGAAGACATTTCCTCCACCCACTCTGGGTCATTCTGGCCGGACAACAAATTAAATTCACATGAGACAAAATAACAGGAGAAAATCCAACAAAGCTTTATAACATGTATACATGGGAGAGGCTCCGGCAAACTGAGCAACTCACCAAAATGGCGGAAGCTCTCATCTTAAATACCCTCCTCAGCTACAGACAAAGGAGGATGTTGGGGGTGGGGGGAGTTAGTTATGGGAGATTACCAGAAAAGTACAGTAAACAAGAGTAAGGTTATTATGCAGATTTAAGTTCTTGCCTTCTGCGTTGCTAAGAGTTTCTAGAGATAAGGTCATCCCCCCTCCTTCCTGGTACAGAGGGAGAGACCTTTACAGACGGAGATTTCCTTTACAAATGTAAATGTCTCTCAACAAAGGATAACTTCTACTTTTCAGAGTTTCTTTCATGTCTGCAGTTTTAAAAGTAACCGGCCCAAAATAATCCTCATGCCAAAGAGACATATCTTGGGGTGGCCAATTCCAATCCCCCCCCACTATCATAACTTCTCTGCTTCCTAAAGCATCGATTCAGACATCCCCTTCTCTGAACTTCCATCTTATTAATTCAGCTACACCCACAACAACCCTTCTTCATCCTCATTGGGACCTCCACTTCTACTTTCAGTTTCTCCTTTTTTGCTTCCTGTTTCCTTACATTTCAAAGTCTATTAACCCAATACCACTTATTAATACTCCCCTGGATTTGGCCCCCCATCTGGCAAGTCCTCAACTACTTAGTTTCTCTGTGGTTACACCTGAGCAGCCCGATACTGGTAAAGGAAGTTACACAACAGGGCAGATGGATCATCAACTTCAAAGAGGTCACCAACAGTACCTGGGAATCTCACTATCTTTCTCTGGTCAACCACTGTTTCCACTCTCCATAACAACTGCTTCAGACCTTATTTAACTAGCTTCCTCCTCAGACCACCTGTCCTTAACAGCCACCAGATGAGCTTGTTTCCATCTTTACAAAGAAATTAGAAGCCGTCAGACAGGAACTCCATTTCTGATTGAAACATATAAAGCAACTAACATCTATACCCATTGTGTCCTCTTTCCATCCTGTTACAACAAAAGAAATAGTATTCCTCCTCTTTAAATATAATTCTTCCACTTATGGTTTTAACCCTAGTCCTTCCCACTTTCTAAGGAAACTTCCAAATCAATTATTCCTTCTCTCTCCTGTATATTCCACTTTGCTCTCAACCACGTCCTTCCAACAGGCTTTTAATCACCCTCAAGTTTTTTATTTAAATAAATAAATAAAACTTCAACCTCACACCCTCCTCCAGCTACCACCTTCTCTCTCCTCCTTGCAAAACAGGCTTCTCAAAAGGCTTGTCTACACTCCTAGTCTCCATTTCCCTATATTCCATCCCTATTTCCTCATCCATCCAGTCTGCTTCCTATCTTATCACTCCACCAATTACCTCTCATTAGAATAGCTTTTGCCTACATTAAATCTGTGGGGTACTTTCTCACCTTTTCTCTTTGTTGAAATTCCCACTTTGTTTGTGCATTGTTCTCCTGACCCCCGTTCAGCATCTCTATGACCATTATTTTGAACTCTTTCACAGGTAAGTCACTTGTCTCCATTTCATCAACGTCTATATCTGGAGTTTTATCTTATTCTTCTGTTTGGAACATTTTTCTCTGTTTCTTCATTTTCCTTGACTCTCTCTTGGTTTCTATGCACTAGATAACACAGCCACCTCTCCTAGTCTTGAAGGAGTGGCCTCATGGAGGAGATGAACTTATTGTTCAGTCCTGTCCCAGCTCTTGGTTGTCTCTCAAACCTTCATGGTTGTCCAAGCTGCCTTCTTAGCCCTTACTGTCTCCTAGCAGGTGAGGCTGCACCAAGACACCAGTGTCCCAGAAAGAAGCCTCTCGGTCTGCACCCAGATGCAGGCTGGCTGAAGCGGGACCCTCGGGCAGCCTCTTCTAATGTACGCATAGACACCTCTTTCAGGGGAAGACTGGGAGATGGGCATTTTTGTCTGTTCCCCCTGCCCTGAGCCCTGGAGGAATGGCCAATTAAGAATAGTCTCTTCGTTTGTTTCAGTCCTGTGGGACTGGGGAACAGAAGCTCTGCTGGGCACCAGAGCCAGGGCAACCAAGAGGTGTGTCCCCTGGACAGTAGCCGTAGAAGCTGGGGTGCCAGATGTATGCACAAGCTCCTTTCAGGGAGATCCCAGTGACCGGGGGAGAAACAGAGGGAGAGTGCTGTCGACGAAAATAATCCATAACCAATCTATAAATGAAAATTTGGGTGAGTTTATTCTGAGCTGAAATCTGAGGACCACGGCCCGGGGCTGTTCTTCCCAAGGGACGAAAGGGCACCAAAGAAATGAGGTGTACAGAATGATTATATACCCCCAAAGAGGGTGCCTTACATATGATTGAAATGTCCCTCCCACAATAGTCACAAGATTGCCCTGTTGGCACAGCGCTTGATGGACACAGCAGGTAGTGGGTCTGCTATCTTGGTGGGCGTAGCAGGAGGCAAGTCTATTGTCTCGAGCTGGGCGGTCACAGGTGAGCGCAGCAATCAGTTTCTAGCCTAAGGAAAGATGCTTAATCCTTAAGGAGACGCCAATGTTGGGAGGGGGAGGGAAGTTGCACCTTTATCTCAAGGGCCTTTTGCTCTTGCCATAGGGAATCTCTAAAGCAGATATACAATGCATGCTCAACCGCCTCGGTCAGGCCCTTTTGGAAAGACAAGGTCAGGCCGAATTAGGTTTACACCAAAATGGCTTCCTCATATATTCCAATATATCCTATTACTTGCCATTTTTATTTGACAGCGCGAAGACGGCCCCTGAAGGCCCCCCTGGTCTGGAGAGGGTTGCAGTTGGCCCCTAGATTTGTGTTAAATTAGGAGCCTGCCCCTCAGGTTGCAGTTTTTAAGATAAGCAAATAGGCCTCTTTCATGGAAAGACCAGAAGATGGGTATTTCAGCCTGCTGCCTCTGTGCTGAGCAAGAGGAAGGCAGCAAGAGGGGTTAGACTCTGCAAGTCCTCAGAGCCGGTTTGTTTGCTGCAGCCTTGTGGTCTTGTGGGCCCAAGCCCTGCTGGCTGTCAGAGATAGGTGTTTGGGGCACTCGTCCCTTGGGTGGAAGTCTTAAAATCTGGGGTGCTAGATGTTGGGTCTAGACCCTTCGCTCCTCAGGGAGAAGCTGGGAGCTGAGTTCCCTCCTGGTCGTATGCTGCTGTGTCAGGGGTGGGGTTTATGGCAAGATTGTCTCAGTCTCTCCTACCTATTTCCGTGTAGGTGGATTTTTTCTTGTTTGCTGGATGTGTAGGACTTGCTTAGCTAGTTCCTCAGTTTCTTTCAGAGGAAACTCTTCTGTATGTAGCTGAAGCATCAGTGTGTCCTTGGGAGGAGGGGGTTCAGGAGCCTCCTATGTTGCCATCTTGAACTGGAACTGGCCAACACTAAATCTGACAGATCTGTCTCAGTCCTCATCTTATTTGATCTTTCGTCAGTGTTGACTTTTCCTTTGACTGCTATATTGCTCTATGGGTTTTCCTAAACTTCCATAGCCTCTCTCTCTCTTTAGTAGAGAGAGCCTCAACTTTTCCTTCACAAGCCATTAAACGTTGATTTTCCTCAGGGCTCAGTCCTAGTCTTCTGAGCTTCTCACTCTGGCAAGCTCATCCATACTTATAATTTCATTTAACGTCTATATACACATGACTCCCAAATCATACCTCTAGTCCAGTCCAGAGTCATATAGCCCACTGTCTACTAGACCTCTTCTCTTAGATGGTTCAAAGACTAGCCAAACTGGACATGTCCAAAAGTGAACTCATGAGTTACCACCCATTCTTTTATCACATTATTTGTCCCACTCTAAAACTTGTCCATCAGGGTAATTGCACACAGTCCTGTTGATTGTCCTTGCATAACTCCAGGAGAATCCATTCACATAGGCTATAATGCGAATGGTGCTCTCTGGAGTTGGACAATATGTGACCCTGCTGTCCAGGGTTCCCTCTCTCAGGAAATAGCACATCCAACTGTACAAGCCAAACACCTAGGAGTCAAAAACGAAAAACAAAAACTTAGAGTTCACGTTTATTTCTCATTCTCTGTGTCTCTCCATCTCTCTCTCTCTCTCTCTCTCTCTCTCTCTCAGCTCATCCAGTTACTGGCTCCCATTCATTTAATCTCCTAAATTGCCCTTGAATGAATCCACTTCTTACCAAACCCATCACCAGCACTCTAATCCAAGCTACCATTATCTCTGGTCTCAACTACTGCAATAGACTCCTAACAGATCTCCCCTCATCCATTCCTATTTTCTTCTAATTCATTCTTCTCACTAAAGCCAGAGTAATCTTTTCAAATGCTAATTTTAGGAGACTGAACTCTTAAATTTCTTCCTTAATGTGAAAACTCATTAACATAGCCTACAAGACCTTCTATGATCTAGCCCCTACCTACCTCTCCAATCTCATCTTCTATCATGTTCCCCTCATTTTCTCAGCTCCAGACCCACCAACCTTGTTTCAATCCCCAGCCTTCTCCATACTCTGTCCCATAGCACGATCTCTGTGCATGCTATTTCCTCTATCTGGAACTCTTCCTTCCCCTCTTTACCTACTTAACTTTACCAATTCCACTTGCATTTAATTCTTCAAATTTTAGAACAATTATCTTTTCCCCATGGGAGCATTTCTTGATCCCAATCACTGGGTTAAATCCTGCTATAGTAAGCTTTCATTGCACTGTATACTTCTCCCACTTAGTTCTCATCACAAGTGCAATTTTATATGTATTTTCTCATTATTCAATTAATGATTATGTCCCCACTAAAATGTAAGCTCTCTAAGGATGGGGACCATGTCTATTTTTACTCATCATTGTTTTTCCAGCACCCAGCATAGTACCTGGCACATATCAGATGGTTTAAGTTAGTTAATTAACTTCCAAGAGGGAAACCATTCACTGGAACCAGATTAAACTTGCATCCACAGAGGAGGAAGGTCAGACTAAGGGGTCTGGGAATCTGGGGAAGCTGTAATACTGCAAACAAATAATCATGGTTTAAAGGGAACAAAGAACTAAAGTCAGATACCAGGACTCCAAAGGGAAAACAGCACAGTGTTTGGCTTAAGAAATAAATCCACTCTGATGGGAGGCACCCGTGCAGAGTCCCAGGTGAAGAGCCACCCAGCTGAAAGTAGGATCTAATAAATAGTGTACACACACAAACACACACCCCTAGTTGACCTTCGGGTACCTCAAATTCAATATGCCCAAAAGTAAACCAACCATATTCATCACACACACCCTCAATAAAGTGTTCTTCCCTCTGAATTTCCTCTATCAGTGAATGCTGATACCATCCTCACAGTTATCTCATCCCAAAACTCGGGAGACGTCCTTTATTCCATCATATTTCTCAAACCCCTCATCTTAACAGTCACTGGGATCAATCCAATCTAACTTCCAAATATATCTGAGATCTATCTGCTTCTCTCCATTTCTTCAGCCACTAAGTCAGTTAAGACCCTCATCATACTTGGATTATTACAAAAACCTCATAACTGCTTTTTCTCCTCGACACTCATGCTTCTCATTCCTCCATTCTTCACCCAACAATCAGAATCATCCTTCTAAAATGACAGTTCTATATCATATCTCTGAAATTCCTCTTGCCTTTAGGCTAAAATCCACACTCTATAGCTTGATAAAAGCTGTCTTTCTCGTCTCTAACCACCCATCATTCCTCATCTCTAACCATTCCTCCTGCCACCTGAGCTCTGGTCACACTGACTAGTGTTAGCTCCAGAATGTCTAGGGGTGACCTTAAGGTTTTCTCACGCTTCCATGCCTTTGCATATGCATCTCCGTTAGCCTGCAACTTTATGCCCACCTGAATCTCTTCTTCCACTCCCAGGTATTGACTAATACTCCTAATCCTATTCACAGCTAGCCAACTCCTACAGATACTCGGTTCGAAGGTGACCTCCAGTGGAAGGCCTTCCTTGATGCCTGGCTTCCATAGAAGTTTATACCTCCTTCTCTCATTGTATTGACCACGCTGTCTATTTTCCTCCCTGGTCAGCCTCAAACACTAAGGAGTAAACGCCTTTAGGGTAGACAAGGTGTCTTATTAATCTTTGTTCTCTGTCAATGGCATAGTAGCTAGCTATTGAAAAACTGTTTGACTAAATAAATATATAACCACAGTGAACAATGGCCGCTAAGGACTTTTTTCTCGTTTCAGTCCAAGTGTCTACCTGGTCGCCTCGCTCCTCTTTCTGCTGACACTCCTGTTCTTCAGTGTTCTAGTTTTGAGCTATTTCCATTATATGAGGATTTATAAACGATATATTTATGCACCGCTTCACAAGCCTGAAAGAAAACAAAAGACTAACTAGAAAAAAAGGAAGGTTTGTTTACTATGGATATATGTACATAAAAGGAGTGTGTATATATACTTATATTGAGAGTGTGTTTAACCAAGAAATACTAAGTATAAGCTCAAAGTAAGTATCATCAAATTCAAGATCTAAAACATGTTCTTAAATTATCCAAAACAGAAATATTTTCATATATTTGTGTGTTATGAGATTAATCCTTAACGTGTTTGCATTTATCTTAAGGTAGTCTAGATAATCTTCTATGGCTTTTTTAAAAAAAATAAAAATTTAAAAAACCCCAAAATGTTGCTATTACAATCCTTTCTAAGAATGAAAGTAGATTTTTGAAAATGTATAAATGTGTCAAATATTATTATTTTGCATAAAACTTTTCATAAGACTTGTATAGCTGTAGTTAATTTACATATAAAGGACTAATGTGTGTGGATTTAAATAATCTGTCAAACATATTTCATAAATTTTTCTAATGGTAGATTCATATATAAAATGTACAACTTATAATATTGAAAATAAGCTGATGCTCTAAGTCTTAATTTTAAGTTTTTAAAATTCGATTTTGATGGTCAAAATAGTCTTCATTTGTCCAAATGTGATCACAGCTTTCTAAACAATTAGTATTTGTAACAGTCAACAATCAACTAGAAAAGAGAAACCAGTAGGAGATTGTGTGTGTGTGTGTGTGTGTGTATGTGTGTCTGTGCGTGTGTGTGTCTGCGTGTGTCTGCGTGTGTCTGTGCATGTCTGTGTGCATGTGTCTGTGTGTGTCTGTGTGTGTGTGTCTGTGTGTGTCTGTGTCTGCGTGTGTCTGTGCATGTCTGTGTGTCTGTGTGTGTCTGTCTGTGTGTGTGTGTCTGTGTGTGTGTCTGCGTACACATGTCTGTGCATGTGTGTCTGTCTCTGTGTGTGTCTGTGCCTGTGCGTGTGTCTGTGTGTGTGTCTGCGTGTGTCTGCGCGGTGTCTGTGCGTGTCCGTGTGCATGTGTGTGTGTGTGTGTGCCTGTGCGTGTGCGTGTGTGTGTGTGAAGAGATTTATTCATGGGAGGGGAGGAGAGGCAGGGGATGCAGCATGTGCTCCACCCCACTGCGCTGGTCCAGCCAGGGTGGAGGTGCACTACCCCATGTTCTTTACTCCATGGACTTTATTTAATCTCATAAATTGGCTTCTTTTGCACACACACAAAAAGAATTGTGGAGGCTCATGTGATTGTGGAGGCTAGGTAAACAAGCCTCAATCCACAGCACAAACATCAGAAACGGACGATCACAAGAAAGATGGACCTCCACGGGCACAGAGCACAGCTGTTGCCCACAAACAGAATTTCTCATTTTACAAAGGTCGGGAACGAGACCAGGATACCTGCTACTCATCACTGTTTTCAAAGGTCTGACATTGTAAGAGGAAAATAAAATAACCATTATAAATTCTGGGGCAAAGGAGGAAAACTCCTCTTTTTCAATAATAAGATTATATGCCTAAGAGACCCAAAATTAGTAACAATAAGTAAAATAAGATCATTTGATGGCTCAATATGAGGCAAATATTTAAAAATCAATACCTTTTCTCTATAATAGTTATATAACAGCAATGGAAATAAGAAATAATCTATTCATTGTAGTGACAAATTACACAGAATTAAACTTAATATGAATGGTGTATAACATACATGAGGGGCTGGCTTCGTGGCCTAGTGGTTAACTTCGTGCACTCCGCTTTGGCAGCCCAGGGTTTCCCTGGTTGGGATCCTGGGTGCGGACGTGGCGCTGCTCATTAGGCCACATTGAGGTGGCATCCCACATGCCACAACTAGAAGGGCCCACAACTAATAATATACAACTATGTTCTGGGGGGCTTTGGGGAGAAAAAGGAAAAACAAAATCTTTAAAAAAAAATACATGAAAAACATCTTTAAAATTTTTATTGAAAGGGGTGAATCAAGATCTGATAGAAATATTTCATAGAAAAAAGAGAAAGAAAAAGACCCAATAGAAAATGAGCAAAAAATAGTCATTTCACAGAAGAGCATATACAAAGAGCTAATAAACATATTTAAAACAACTATTTTTTCAGTGTTTACCATGTGCCAGGAATTATTCTAATAATCTAATCCTCTTCAACAACCTTATGATAGGAAATATTATTATCACATTATAGAGACAAAGAAACTGACACAGACAGGGCAAGTAATATTTCTAAGGTCACACAGCTGGTGATAGAGATGGAATTCAAACTCAGGCAGATTGTCTCCAAAATCAGGTGCTTGTCCAGAAAGGATGCTCAACCTCACCAGCAGTCAGAAAGATACAAACCAAAGTTACAATGAGGCTGCATTTCTCAGCTGATGGCAAAAACTCAGGAGTGTAACACTTGGGAAGAAATGAAGGTCAGAGATGGGAAGGAAATTCTCTTGCATTTCTGAGGGAAATGTGACTTCTTACAGCTTTTTTTTGGAAAGCACTCTGGCAACATCTATTAAAATTAAAAATATATATTCTCTTGGACCCAGAAATTCCGCTCTCAGGAATCTATCCGTGAGATCGGGGGATAAATATATCAGGATATTTGAGCTACATCAGGATATTTGAGATTTGTGTGTACATATATATATAAAACCATATCATTAGTGGTTGTAGCAAAACTCTAGAAGGAGAATTAATGCCTATCAATAAATGGTTGAATAAATGGTTGACTGTGCATTAACCATGTAGATCAATCTGTACTAGTTGGTGTGAAAGATCCTCCACAAGCTTTTGTTAAATGAGAAGAGCAAGCTGCAGAGAAGTATTTGCAGTACGGTCTTATAAAACGAAAGCTGTGTGTATGAGAACATGGAGAAAAGCAGGGAAGGACATGTCCATGTTGTTTACATCGTGTGGCTGCGTGCATGTGTATGTGTGTACACCTCGGCGGGGGGCGGTGTGTGAGAGATGGAGACAGGGCAGGATATAAACAAAACCCTCAAAACTGGGGAAGGGGAAACAATAGAAAAACAGCATGCACACTTTTCTCCTATGTAAAACTGTGTGTGTGCAGAAAGGCAAGCGAGAGGGTGATTGCCACCAAACTTGAACGGGTGTAATTCTAGGGGCTGTCTGCTTTCTTGCTATTGTTTCCTACCGCATTGACCTTATACTATTTTTAAGCGTAAAAACAAAACTCTTGGGGCCACCCAGTGGCCGAGCAGTTGGGTTCGCGAGCTCCGCTTTGGCGGGCGGCCCAGGGTTCGGATCCTGGGCGCGGACATGGCACCGCTCATTGGGCCATGTTGAGGCGGCCTCCCACATGCCACAACTGGAGAGACCCACAACTAAAATATACAAGTATGTACTGAGGAGATTTGGGGAGAAAAAAAAAGCCAAGGTAAAACAAAACTCTTTTCATTGTAAACAAAAGAATGGGAAAGGAAGACGTGGAAACAGCAAGTGTAGACAACTCTTTCAAGGAGTTCCTTTTCTTCTGCGACACGGAACAAAGAAATGGAGGGCAACTGGAGGCAGAGGTGAGGTCAGGAAGATGTTACTGAATATTGATAGGAATGATGCAGTGGCCAGGGAAAGTGGATGATCCAGGAGAGAAAGAGGGTCACTGGTGGATCAGAATCCTTGAACAGCCAAGAAAGGCTGAGATCCAGCACTGGCACAACGAACTGAACATTTGCCCACTCATAGGAGGGAGGCCCGAGGCCACAGGTACTGACGTAGGTAGGCTAGGGGGACGCTTAGCAGTGTGTGGCAGCCCTGAGAATGCTCCCTGCAGGCCTCCGGCAGGAGTGTAACAATGCAGGGCACGGCTGCGGCCCTCTGAAACCCACCATACCGCCCCAGGCTGCTTCCTCCCTCCAGGGCCTGAATTCGGTGGGGACAGGCAGACTGGATCCTGGGGAGATAATGGGACTCCTCCTGCAGGCTTTCCAACCTTCCTTACACTGCATGGCAGTTGAGGACTCACTCTCTGTCTCTCTCTCTCTCTCTGGATATGATGACTCTCCCAACTTTCCACAACTTCCTATTTCCTTTCCTACGAATATTTCCCCTAATAAAATCCTTGCACATTTAATTCCACGTTGGTGACTGTTTCTCAGGAGCCCTGGACTACTACTAGTAATAATGCAAGTGGTCTGAGAAAACAGGCAGTCAGAGGGGATTTGGGACCGGCTCACTTAGCACCCAGCAAGCAGAGAGGGCACCATCTTGAGGGGTATGTGGGGCACCAATACTTCCTGGCTCAAGGTGGCGGTTCAGTTGTTGAAGTTTTCGTTGGTAGTGACCCGGGGAAATGTCCTGGTGGAGGGGAGTGCTATGGCAGGTCCAGTGGAGCAAGCATTTGAAAAACCTGGGGCTGGGGCCAGCCCCGTGGCCGAGTGGTTAAGTTCCCGTGCTCTGCTTCAGCGGCCCAGGCTTTTGCAGGTTCAGATCCTGGGTGTGGACATGGTACTGCTCGTCAGGCCACGCCGAGGTGGCATCCCACATGCCACAACTAGAAGGACCCACAACTAAAATATGCAACTGTGTACTGGGGGGATTTGGGGAGAAAAAGCAGAAAAAAAAGAAAAAGATTGGCAACAGTTGTTAGGTGCCAATCTTTAAAAACAAACAAATAAACATGGGGCTAACAAAGACAGCCAAGTTTGCTGGTTACTGCTAAGTTATATATATATATTTTTTAATTAAAATATAATTGACATACAACATTGTGTAAGTTCAAGGTACACAATAGTGTGGATTTGATATATTTATATGTTGCAATGATTACCCAGTGGCGTTAGCTCACACCTTTATCGCATCACATAATTATTGTTTCTTTTTCGTGTTCAGAACAATTAAGATCTAGTCTCTCGGCAACTTTGAAGTTTATAATACAGCGCTGTTGACTGTGATCACTATGCTGTGCATTAGCTCTCCAGGCCTTAGTGACCTACTAGCTGTACCTTTGTGCCTTAAACACCTCCCCAGTTCCCTCAGCCCCTGCCTCTGGGACCCAAACAGCACTCCACTCTCTGTTGTTATGAGTTTGGCTCTTTTAGATTCCACATTTAAGTGATAGCATACAGTACTTGTCTTTCTCTGTCTGACTTATCTCACTCAGCATAACGCCCTCAATGAGGTCCATCCATGTCATCACAAATGGCAGGATCTCCTTTCTCAAAGCTGAATAATCTTCCATTGTAGATACACACCACATCTCCTTTATCCATTCATCTGTTGACATGTACTTAGGTGGTTTCCATACCTTGGCTATTGTGAACAATGCTGCAATAACCATGGGCTGCAGATATCTCTTCAAAATCCTGTTTTCATCTCCTATGGATATATACCCAGAAGTGGAAGTTGTGGATCAGATGGTAGATCTATTTCTAATTTTTTGAGGAATCTCCATTCTGTTTACTATAGTGGCTGAACCAATTTACACTCCCACCAACAGTGCACAAGGGTTCCCTTATCTTCACAGCCTCACCAATGCTTGTCGTCAAGGGATAGCCTGCAGAAGGTTAGTGAAAGCCAGAGCCAGAGGTCAAAGATTAAGTGTGAGAACCAGAGGGTCTCAGTAGTAGCTTATGAAGAGATCACCATCACCAAAAAGGGAAGGGCAGCGACAAGTGAACAACAGGCTGAAGACCTGGGAATCACAGGCCTCTGGAGATGTTTCAACACTCAACCAAGCAGGTGAGTGAGGAAAGGGTGACATCCTGGTAGAGAAAACTGGGATGCTAAAAGACTGGGACGGGGTCATCTGGCTGGATGCCTCTGAACAGACTTCTCTCCACACCCACTGCTCCCCCCACCCCCACCCTCTGGGCAGGCAGACGTGGCCCATCCCTCTCTATTAAGAGCTACCACTTCTGCTGGGCTGGAAGATGCTGCAGAAGCCTCTCCCCAACAAGATAACACATGTCCCCCACATCCTCTCTTGTGTTAAATCCCAACATAACGCAGCTGGTGACAAGTTGGCCTGATAAGGGAGGGAAGAAGTACAAAAACTGCACGTACCGGCAGGAGCCAGGGGAGTAGGCTCGGGATTGGATTCCAAGGGGTCTTTAAGACTGGATAAGCAAGAACTCACTGACTCGGGGGCATTTTCTCAGGATACGGGATTTAACTAACACTCTTGCAAGAACTCTAAGGGATGGGGCAAACTCAGAGCTAGGGTGGCTCTCAGAAGCCTGGAAAAAATGATGGTCAACTTTCAGCAAAGAAGAAAAGTATGGGTGTCCTGGCAGCTGGTAGAGGAATGGAAAGGCTCAGGGAGGTGGAGAGACAGGAACAGATGCATGGTATGAGGCCAGAAGACCCAGCAGATTGTGTCTCATGAGAGGGTCCAGAAGGCACAACAGTCACCAAGGACATCCTGATGAGAGGACCACCAGCATCACTAAAATCTCCAGTGGGGGCTATTCTCCGCAGCCAGGGGTGACAGTGGGCAAGGCGGTCACAAAGCTGGGTTTATTAACACCCATGAGGAGGATGAGGCCTCAAAGTAAGAGAGGCTTGGTGGTGGCACCACATCTAGAAGCCAGGAGGCCACAATTACCATAACAGGAAAGGAATGGCCACGAGGGCTTAATCACGGGGAGTTGTGGAGATAGGTAATAGAACACAGTGGTGTTAGTGGCAAAATTGTCAGGCAGCCAACAAGGCTGTCGGTTAACACCTATTAAAGAAAAAAACAAAAACAAAAATGGAGGAGTAGACTGAGGGCAATTATCCTAATAAATATTACAGTCCCTTGCTCCAGTCTCCAGAGGTGAGTAGATCTTCAGATCCAGAATCCACTGACTGAAGAGGCAGCCAGGTCCCCAGGAAGGACCCTGCAACACTGTGGCAAGTCTATACCATGACAACTCCCCCAGAGACCTCTGGCCATTTCTTCAAGTGATTGTACTGGGGAAAAGGGAACAACCAGATATTTTAAGAGTATTAGATACAGGTCTGAGTTGACACTGACACCCAAAGTGTCATCAAGCCCCCCTTTAGGGTGGGGAACTATGAGGGCCACAGTGGTTTGAGCCACCCAGGGGTCCTTTCCCCAGTCCCCAAGTGTATAATTGGAATTGATATACTTGGCAGCTAAAGCCCACATTGGGCCCCTGGTCTGTGGAGGAGGAGCAGTCATTGTGGGAAGGCCAAGTGGGATCTTCTGAAACTGTGCCCTGCCCCCACATCCAACTAAGTTAGAAAATCAGCATCGTTTTCCAGGGGAGTAGCAGAGATTAGTGCTACCACTAAGGACCTCAGAATGCAGGGTTGCTGGTCTCTGTCATATCTTCATTATCTGCAGAAAATGGATGGATCCTGGAGAATGACTGTAGCCTCCTGCAGATCTAACCAAGTCGTAGCGCCAATCGCAGGTGGTGTGCCAGATGTGGCATCAGTGCCAAGGCAGGTTAATCAGGCCTCAGGTATCTGGTATGCAACTGCTTACTTGGCAAATGCATTCTTTTCCATCCCATAAGAAGAGAAGACAGAAACAGTTCACACTCACACAGACATTACTCAACTATCTGCCCATCTTGTGGAAGCCCCAGCATGCAGCCTCAGACAGATGACCTGAACAGCTAACCGAGCTCACGTCTGGTCTGGTGATGGGGTCTGGGATGCAATGCTGTTGTGCGCCCCCCGTCACATTGTACCAATTAAGAATGAGACAGCCACAAGGACAGCTGATTGCCCAAATTTCAACAAGGATAATCTCTATCTTAGCACCAATATGGAATAATTCTCCACTGCAATGACCCATCTGAGCAGCTACTGCAACCACTACGATCAAAGACAATTGCATTTCACTGCCACATCAACAAGCTGGTACAATTACCAATGGCTTAAAAAGTCACTTCATAACTAAAAACATCTAAGTAAAAAGCACCCTTAACCTCTGAATTTTCCAAGTGTTTTCTCCTCAGGTAGCTGGCAATTTTGAAATAGGAAATGGAGTGTTTGAAGATCGACTGCAGAATCCACATGCCCACCTTTTGACACTTATCCAACTGAAGCAGCTGTGCAGTCAACCAATGGCAACTGATCTGGCAGAGGATGGGGCAGAGGGAGCAGGAGGGGAACTGAGGAGGACCTCCCAAAATTTCTCATGATAGAGCCGAGAGGAGACCAGTGGTATTCTGGAACACACAAGCCATGCTCCATTCTGACAGCCACTGTAGTGGAGGTGACAGTTTTATGTGGCCATCTGCGGTAGCCAGCCTTCAATGATCCTTGCTTCCTACTATCCACACCCTGTGTAGTCTCCTCCCACATTGCTCCAGAGTTGGTTTGTGTGACCAACAGAATACAGCAGGACTGATAGTAGGTCACTTCCAAGATTAGGGTATAAAACACTGTGGCTGCCTTCTCTGTCACTCTCCCATGCTCTTTGGGATCACTCACTCTGGGAGAAGTAGCCACGAGGTCATGAGGAACCCTACAGAGAGGCCCACGTGGTGAACACCTGAAGCTTCCTGCCAACAGCTGCACGAGTATGCTCGGGAGCAGATTCTCCAGCCCTGGTCAAGCCCTCAGATAACGGCAACTCCCTGAGACCTGAGCCAGAAACATCCACCTGAGCGTGCACAGACGCTCTCAGAGGCCTGACCTCAGAAACAGTAAAATAATGTTTTCAGCTGCTATGTTCTGAGGTAATTTGGTATACAACAATAAATAAGACATAGCTGGACTCAGCTCACCTCTACAACACAGCTCAGGTAGCAACAGGCATTAAAATTTATTTTCCTTTATAATGCTTTGAACAACTTATGTCTCTCTCCAGGTTGCCTAAGAAATCGTTTGTGGGAGGTTGTATCAAGGCCACTGTCTCTCAGTTTCAAATGTGCCTTTCTAATTGCCCGGGCCAGGACTCTGCAAACCACATTTCCACTCTCCACCCACTCCCTGGGAGGTTTCCCCAGTACCAGGTACTGGAGGAGAAGGGCAGGAGGAAAAGAAGGAAGGCCTTCCTGTTCCCCGCCTTTCCCGGGAACCTACCCACGCTGCTTCACCCCAGCAGCGGCAGCGGGGTTTCAGGAGTGGCAGCTGACTTCTAGCTTGAAGTTTTAAAAAACGTCCAGGACCAGCATCATTGCGCCCCTCAGAGACACCAGCAGCTGGCTTGCCAAACTCCTCACTTCAGAGTTTTGGATTCCAGCTCAACAGGGCTCTCCTCCAAGCTTTAAAAATGTTTAAGTCCCAGCCGCTTTGTCCCCCACCCCGGGCCCAGGGTTGAGTGTTGCTTCTGGCACTTACTTCCTCTCAGATACTTTGACATCCCTTTCTATCTTTTTAGACCTCCAATAACCAACTTAGGATTCTTTATACTAAATTTTCTTTGTTAAAATTATTGGTGTGGTTTCTGCCTCCTAACAACCACCCCAAATAAGTCTCCCTATTATGCTCTACTGTGGCTTATCTCCTTCAATTTAAATTACAGATTAATGAGTAAATTTATACTAGTTTTTTTGTCTTCCACTGGTTTGTAAGCTTCATGAGGGCAGGCGTCATGTCTGTTTTATCACAATGTACTAGAGATACACAGCAGCTGACATATAAAAGGTACTCATTTAATACTCGTTCAGTGAATGAATGATGGATAAGTTGTTATTGGTGCCTCCTGAATTATATGAGCAATACAACTCATTCCATCATCAGACAGTGAATTTTATTTTGTACCTGATGAGTTTGAAGTGACCAAGGGACATCCTGTGTGGTAGGCAGAATAACAGCTCCCCAGAGATGCTCACATTCAATTCTGCAGAACCTGAAAATATATTACCTTACATAGAAAAAAACAGACTTGGCAGATGTGATTAGTTAAGGATCTTGAGATGAATTACCCTGGATGATCCTGGTGGGTCCAATGTAATCACCGGCGTCCTGAGAAGGGAAGGGGGAGGCGGGGAGTCAGAGAAGACTGGACACTGGGAATAGAGGTCAGGGAGATGTGGCCATGAGCCAGGGAATGAGAGCAGCCTCTAGAAGATGAAAAGGCAAAGCAGATTCTCTCCTAGAGCCTCCAGAAGGAATGCAGTCCTTGATTTTAGCCCAGGGAGACCCCTTTTGGACTTCCGACCTCTAGAACTGTAAGATAATAAATTTGCGTTGTGTTTTATTTTAAACCACTAACTTTGTGGTCATTTGTTACAGCAGCAACAAGAAACTGGTAGAGAAGTCCAATGGGCCACAGATTATGCCAGCCTAGTGCTCAGGAGGGAGAAGGGGGTTGGAGATGGGGGCCCTGGACTTTTCAGCACACGTGTGATAGTTACAACTGAGAGAGGAGACGAGATCACAAAGGGCAAAGGCAGTGTACAGAGTAAGAGGCAAGGTGAAGCAGCGGCTGGAGCCCTCAGCAGTGCAGCTAGGACTAAAGGAGGGGTTAGTGGCGAGTGCCTCTCTCCACGCCTGTGGTCTGTCAGTGGGTTAGGTGGAAACGAAGACCATAGTGGGCAAGGGAAGCAAAGCAGCTGGGTACACCAAAAATGAATTTCAGAACTCGGTCCACAACCCATCTGAGGACAGTCAAGTAACAGTCACGCACACAGCACTTAACTGTCACTGGACACTGCCTGGCAATTCAACCCCACTTGCCTAGTATATTTGTTTTCCCTATTTTACAATCAAGGTCCCGGCCTTCTCCTCCTCTCTCTGACTCTTAATCACTGAGAAAATCAAAGCAAATCAGAAGAGAACACCAACATTTCCCCCACCCCGAAACTTCTAACCTGACTCCATCTGCATTTCCTATCTGCTATGCCATCTATGCACCTGCATCTGCCTTATATGCTGTCTCTATGGGGGAAGCCTCCCCCCTACTAAAGGCCAACCCCTCCACTTGTACCCTGGATCTCTTCCCCTTCTTACCTTGACCTTGGAAGTCTCCCCCTCTCCCACATCACCAACTTCTCTCTCCCTACAAACAAGTACATCTTAGTGTCTCTCATCTTTAAAATGCCCTCCATCGACTACACAGCCCTATCCCACTATTGCCCCGAGCTGCCTCCAGTTGCGTCCATCTCTCCACCTTACACTCACTTCTCAGAGCACTCCGCATGTTCTGTGGGTCCCATTCCTCCTCAGACTGCTCTCAGGTCGAGCCTACCAGTACCCTCCATATTGCTGAATCTGATAGTCTTCTGTGTTACCTTGCTCTCCTCCTGTCTCCGTGGTCCCTCTTCTTCCTGTACTTGTCCTCTAAAGGAAGGGTCCTACAGCTTTTTCTTTGGCCCCTTCCTCTTCTTTTTAGCTACATATTTTCCCAGGTCATCCAGTCAGTCCCAAGACTTTAGAATCTACAGTCGCCGTGACTCCAGTTTATCCAAATGCCAATTTCACACCATTGACGTCTAAGAGGCATCTCCGACTTAACAGGACCAAACCTTAACTCTTGATTTCCCTCCTCCCAACCTGTTCTTCCCAATTTCCACATCTTACAAATAGGACCAAAATCCACACAATTTCCCAAGTCAAAATGCATAAGCTATCTTTAAATGTTCTCTTTCTAACAAACTCATTATCTAATCCATTAGCAAGTCCTGTAGAGTGGCAGGCGCCAGTTTGGGACACCACACTATTTCAATCTGTGTAATAGTCTGTGTCTCCACTACCCCCAATATCCAAGCCACCTTCTGGCGCGCACCTGTGGAACAGCATCCTAATTGGTTGAATCAATTAGCTCTCCTATTCCCTTTTAATAGTGTATTTGTCCCGATGTGTGCAGGGCTGGCTTTTTGTCATTCATATCTCAGCTTAAACCTCACCTTGTCACCGAGACCTTCCCGCTGCAGCCAACCTAAGATTACTCTCAATCACTTCATCCTATTTTCTCTGCAAAGCACATATCACCGATATTTTGTTTGTCCTCCTGATGAGGATTTTTAGGCTGGTTAATTTTAAAACGGTTTATGATGAGGATTTTTAGGCTGGTTAATTTTAAAACTACAGATGAGAAGCAGGCTCCGAGGAGTGGAATTTGCTTGTCCCTTTGTTGGGAAACATTTACATTTCTAAGGGAAACCTCTATCTGTAAAGATGCCTCCCTCTCTGTGCCAGGAAGAAGGTGGATGGTCTTATCTCTAAAAACTCTTAATGCCAGAGGCAAGAACTTAAATTGGTTACTGTCTGGCAACCTCATGTAACTGACCCCCGCCTCCCCAAATCCTCCTTTGTCTTTAGCTGAGGATAAAATTCAAGCGGTGACTTCTGCCATTTACTCAATCCGGTTTGATTCTTACCTAAAATTTGTGGGACCGCCAAATGGCCGGACCCTATGGGCACTGACACCATTTTAACTTTTTTACATATTCTTTCTCTTGTAAAGAGATAACTCACATACCTATGCCTTAAATTTAGCCTTACTCTCCACCCAACTTTGCAGCAGCAGCAGCAACATGCCAGCAGCAGCTCTGCCTGCCCATGGGTCCTGTCCCCATGCCAGTGGCGGCAGCAGCAGCCCCCCATGCCAGCAGCATCTCTGACTGCCCGTGGGCCCTGTCCCCACGCAGACGCTCTGACTGCCCATGGGTCCTGTCCCCATGCTATTCTATACTATTCTCTAAATAAAAGAGCACTACTGCCAGATCTTAAGAGTCTAAGAAATCTTTCTTTCAACTCCTCGGCTCACCGACCCCGCATCACTCCCATCTGTTTATTATCGTATTCGCCAGAGCCTACACCTTGCCTGGCATATGGCAGGCACACAACAAATATTTGCTGAAGGAATGCAAAAGCACCTACTGTGTCCTAGGGTTGTGCTAACCTATGAGCACTGTACTCTTCCTATCTCAGCAGGACAGTTTCATAAAATACAAAATTCCACAGTGAGGGTTAACTGGACGCCTGCTACGCCCCTCCCCCCAATAACCCGCCTTCCTTTAGTATTTCCTCATGCCCCCTTTCCAAAAAAGTAAGGGGGGATTCGGAAAACAGGGTCATCACTCTGGTCTTGTGCCACATTTTGTTCGCTTCATAGGGATCAACGCGAGAGAACCAGCAGCAGCACCAACGACGAGCGACTGAAGGCAGACGACCTCACCGCCAGCCAAGGGCGACCACACAAGGTCGGACGCAGATGCCAAGCACTGCGTGCCGGGAGCTGTGGTCTCCGAGGCGGCCCGGTGCGGGGGCTTCGGGGCCCCGCGGCATGCCTGGAGCTGTGGTCTCCGAGGCCGCCCGGTGCGGCGGGATCGTGACCCCTGCGGCAAACTGGGAGCTGTAGTCGACGGCTGGAAGCGCGCCCGCGACGAAGGACCCCGGTTGTTGAGACTCCGCCTCCGCGCTTCGAGCGGCGAGCGGGGGGAGGGGGGGTAGGGGGGGGCGCCTCAGTGCATGCCGGGAACTGTAGTTTTCCTGGGACCCCGCTCCTCCAGGCTGCAGAGGCGCCGAGGCTGCGCCATCTTAGGTCCCGAGGTGCGGCCGCGGAGAGCCAGCGCGCAGGCGGGCTCAGCCCCGGCGCCGGGCCGGCCCCGCCCCGGGGCGCCTGGCGCCCGCCCCTCGCCCAGGCCCCGCCTTTCCCCACGTGTCTGCCGCCCAGGGGAGGTGCCTGAGCCGCAACGGGCCAGCCACCGCTCCGGCCCCGTCGGCACCAAGCGTCCTGTCGGCGGCGCCCGGAGCGCCCCGGCCCCCGACGCCCCCGCGTCGGCTGCCGCGGGCCGGGCTGCGCGCTTAGTGCCCGGCTCTGGCCCCGGAAGCGCCGGCGGGGGCGGGAGCGGCCTCAGCCCGCGGAGACGAGCGGCTGGAGGTCGCGGCGGCGGCCGCGGCGGGAGGATGGGGGCCAACCAGCTGGTGGTGCTCAACGTGTACGATATGGTGAGTGCGGCGGCCGCCGGACTCGGCGGGCTTTGCTTCGAGTCCGGGCGCGCTGCCGGCCGCCCGGCTCGGCCTGCACCGGGTCGCCGCGGACGCCGGCGCCGGGCGCAGGGCCGGCTCGCCCCCCGCCGCCCTGCCGCCCGCCCGAGTCTCGAAGGCCGGCCGTGGCCGCCCGCATGGGCCTCGGCGGGGGCGGGGCGCCCGCGCTCCGGGCGCGTCGGCAGCGCGGCGGAGTCCGCCTCGGACGGAGCCCGCGGCAGCCCGGGGAGGGGGCGGCGGCGCTGCGCCCCCGGTTCGCGAGCCCGCCGCCCAGGTGATGCAACAGGCGTCTGGCGTGACCGCGGCGGAGGCGGGGGAGCCCGTTTGTGCAGTCATCCAACTTTGGAATACGCGAGCACACGGGCGAGTCTGAGGGCTGCTGTGTCTCGGAAGTGCAGTTGGAACGCCCGGTAGGGAATTACTGTTGTAGTGAGACGCGTGCCTGGGTTTGTTTACTTTGGGTTTTTTATTTTTTGTTTTGTAAAGGGCTATCTGTGCCTGCGGTGTTTAAAGTTTTTTGTAAGTGGATGGGCAAATGAAAAAATCTTTATCATTATTTCTCTTGGCTTGAAGATGCAGAAAAGCAGAAGCGCTAGAGGTCGGCGTCTTGGTCCTCATTCTCAACTCTAAACTTTTTCTTCCCTTGCATTGTTTATAAGTCTTAAACTTCACAGTGTGGCATCTTAGGTAGAAAGGAATTCTCGTAATGTAATCCGGGAATTATGTCAGGATGGCGTCGAGGCTGGCGGGGACTTGAGTCGAGTTGGGTGGAGTTGAGTTCTGATGTGAGCTTGGAGGTGACAGGAGTTGGGTTAACATGCTGAGAAAAGTGACACGTGGTGGAAACAGTTACAGGGAAGAATCCTCGGAACTCGGGTTCCTAGGAACGTGGCACTTTGTAAGGTCTTCGGCCCATGTCACTGGTTAAGAAACCGTTCTCTGGATTTAAACTTTTTCTGTTCAGCTGGATACCTTTCTTTTTCAAGACTTTTCATTGACCTTTTACTGTTTCTCTAGCCCCCTGCCCCCAGTCTGAATTTGGTTTCCTGTTTATTCATGAAGACTGTTACCAACCATTTCTCAAGATATATTCTGCTCTCGAGAGCACAGTTTGCCTTTTCTTCTAGATTATTAAACCCCTTTATGAACTAAGATTATGCAGTGGCCTCGGGGCCACGGTTTCATAGCCTAAAAGAAATCGGAGAAAGTAGAGGAAGAGAGAAGCTGGCTTTTTTAGTAAAACTGAAAGTACATTCTTTCGCATATAATGGGCTTCTTTACACTTGAGGTATTCTGTGAATCACAAAAATCATTGCTAATTGTGGTAAACATAGGAAAAGCTAGAGATGATGTTCAAACCAGTATATTTTAAAGGGAGGAGTGTTCTGAAAGATGTTAAAAACATTAGCTGATTAACAAAGATCTTATTCTTTATGTCACTTTTTGTAAAGTAAGTAGTGAAAGAGAAAGTAGGTAGAGAAAGGGTAAGTTAAACCTGCCCAGATAGCTAAAAATAGGATCTTGAATTTCTAGATAGGCCACAGTCTGATTCATTATCTTCTCTACTGAATAATTCCCGTGTTTGTATGGTGTGTACTGCTTTTTCCTCTCAACAGGAAGAAAAGGAGCGTGTGAATGTTTCTCAGAATGGTAAATAGTTGAATTATTAGACTTCTGATAAACTCGCTCTTGTCTGTCCTTTTGAGGGCTTTCAGTCTTTGCTTTATGTCACTAATTCGGCAACTTAGAATTATTTATTCAATTATGACCCTATAGAAGTCACAGAAATGAATTACTTGTCTTCTTTAAGGAACTCAGAATATCATAGGAGAGGTGCAGGAGTAGTGACAATTTAGAACAGAATAGCATAATTTTGATAAGAGCAGAACAAGATGTAGAGGAGGAGACTACACGTGGTGCTGGGTGAGGGAACGCTGTGAGCGGTGAGAGGGGCGGCACTCCAAGGATGCTAGGATCTCCCAGGCAGAAGCATCAGCAAGAACAGAACGGCAGGAGTAGGCAAGCACAGGTCGGGTTTGGGAAACGTCAGCTGTCCAGGGTGACCGGATTGTGGGATGAGGAAAGGAGACAAAACTAGACCTTTTATTGGCTTGGGGCTGGAATGAAGGGCTGAACGGGTTTGGGAGCCCGCGGGAACCGTTGAAAGTTTTCGTGGTAGGGAGCGAGGTGATGAGAGTTACGTTTTCGAATTAAGACCGGTGGGTTGAGGTACAAGTTTATATCTGTTATACTCGTTTTCCTCAAGTCGGTTTTGGTGTTTGAAACATTTTTGCTTTATGTCAGGGGCAGATTCCTTTTGTCTTTGGTTGGACTTTCTGTTCATCAGAGATGCCTTTGATGAGTACTGCTATCATCCGCACAGGCCCGGAATATCAGCTGTCTACCAAGTCCAAACTTCGTAAAGCGAAAAGCAACCTTTGGTTCACGCTTATAATCACTGTTTATAGGGACCTCTGCCGTGTAGCCTTGTGTCTGTCTGTCTCTGAAACTGTCACCTGCTCCAGCTCGGACTGTATTTTTCCTTCACTAGATTGGGAACCGCTGATCATTTCTTTTCTTCCATAACTCTGCCACATATACAAAATAGTTGTACCAGGGTCACCTGTATTAACTGCCTTCTCATGGAGGAACACTGTAATTGTGGAAGGGTTTCTTAATCTTCCATAGGGCTGCTGAATTATTGCTTGCCGCCTTCTCACTGATTATTTTCCTCTCTGTACTTTGGGTGCTCCCCCAGCAATGAAACATGTCTTGGAGTTATTTTTCCAAGTCTTGGGAATGAGGTTATTCAAATTCCTAATTTACTGGCATACGTAGGGAAGTAGGTGATTCTGATTCGTTTCAGTTGCTGGGACTGTCTCTGGGACAGTCACTTTAGCACAAGGTCTTCATTGCCATAGATCCAGATTTTGTCCTTTTCAGGTTATTTTGGCTATTAGTGAATTGTTATAAAATAAAAATATTCAGTAGTGTGATAAAGTTGTAGATTAATTCTATAAACAATTTTCTTCCTATTTTTAATAGTATGTGTACATTTTCAGAGTCTTCATAGTGAAGAAGCGTTTTCTAGGACTCTTCAAATGAGGAAGCTTTTGTCTGGACTCCATCCTTTCCACCCTCCGTCTCCATCACACTCCTCCAGGAGAGTGTGATGTCGTGCAGGTGTGATAGGATCTGACTCCCCGTACAGTTGGAGATCTCTCTAAGACTTTTTGAAAGAGTTCCAGATTCATCTAAATATGTGCTTCACCTAAATGATTCCATAATGTCTTCAAATCAACACGTCCAGGAACACACTTTTTCCCTTCCCTCTTTTCCCCACTTCAGACCCTTCCCCCTTACTCCATCCAGCACCTCCCCCCACTCCCAAAATCAAACCTCCCGTGTTGTAATTTTGTCTTGATAACTAGCACCTTCTTCTACTCAGTTTCCCAAGCCAGAGCCCTGGGAGTAAGACTAAATTCCTCTTTGTTGCAAACCCTTCACGGTCAAGTCACCAGGCCCTGTGTCTCTGAGTTCGGTTGATCTGTCTGAAAGTAGCAGAGAGCTTGACAATCAGTGGCTTAAACTGGAAGGATACTTAAGTCCTCAGCTAAATCGTTCCGGGGTTAGTTCAGCAGCTCAGCTGGGACATCAGGCCAAGACTTTCCATCCTTCTGCTCTGCTGTCCTCAGCGTGTTGGCTTTTGTTCCCAGTTGTAAAATGAGTGTCACAGCACCAACAGCATCCTCCAGCAGATGTGGAGGAGCCAGGGGCGAGAAGGGCCTTTTTCTGCCTGCTCCTCTACCCTGTCAGTAGAGGGGAGAGGCTTTGCCAGAGCCACCCCATTTCCCAGGAGGTTGTCCTGAATTGGCTCACACGTGGCTGTGATGAAGCTGAGAAAGGGCATGTCTGGCTTTTCTAGCCTTTTAGTGAGTTGTGGGTAAGGCAGGCAGGGAGCTGAAAATGGCAGTTACCTGGGAACCTATGACTTCTGTCACATTTTACTTTCTGAAAAATCTTTAAATTGGTTACCTGGGAATCCACTGTTGCCTCTCAAGTTCAGGTCCTCATTATCTCTGTTTGTGTAATATAATAGCTTTCTCACTAGTTTCAGTCTTGGGTATTACTTCTGTAATACCATCTTCTCTTCTGTTACCAAAGTAATCTTTGTAAAATGTAAATGATTTTGCCATTCCTCTCCTTAAAATTCTTCTATAGGATAAAGTCTAATATCCTTTATGATATGACCTCTAACTGCCTGTTAAAGGCCCATCTCCTACCAATCCCGCACTACTTCCCACCCCACCTTAGCATACGTTCTTTATACTCACACAATGAAATTTTTAGTTATTCGCACAGGCTGTACTATACTGATTCACACCTCAGTGTTTTTACACATGCTAGTCCTTCTGTCTGGACTGTCTTACTCAAACATTCATCAGCTGCACCCTCCTGCTCCATCTGGCTGTAGCTTAGCCTTTATTTATCAGACTTGGGTGAACTCTGCCCTTCTGTGTTGTACTTTTTGTGTGCCTCAGTCACTGCATGTGTTATAATTCTGTGCATCCCACTAGACTAAGTTCTTTGATAGTGTCATACTATCACCAGCATCTAGAACAGAGCCTGTCACTAGAAGGTGTTCTGTAAGTAAATATTTCCTGAATGAATGGGATTTTAACGATGCATTTTTGTTGGGAATGGTGCCAGTACTTAAATGGCGTGGAAAGGTCATCTGATCCCCCTTCTCTTTGTGCCAGAACCTATTTCTGTATTTTTTTCCCTTGTATTTTTACTTAGTATTTTGCTGGATTTTAGCTTTGACTCTTGGAATAGGGTGAGCAAATGATGAGGGGTGGGAATCATGGGAATGGGATAGGGAAAATATCTTATTCTTCTTTGACATGGTTTTTTGTTTTGTTTTTGTGTAAACACTGTAGGACTAGACTGAGGAAATTTGTTTGTTTGTTTTGGTGAGGAAGATTGGCCCTGAGCTAACATCTGTTGCCAATCTTTCTCTCTCTCTTTTTTTTTCTTTTGCTCGAATGGGATCCTCTGAGCTAACATCTGTGCCAGTCTTTCTCCATTTTCTATGTGGGACACTGCCACAGCATGGCTTGATGAGCAGTGTGTAGGTCCATACCCAGGATCTGAACCTGCAAACCCTGGGTTGCCAAAGACGAGCACATGAACTTAACCACTACACCACCAGGCCAGCCCTGGAAATGTTTATGTTTTAAAGTTGGATCTTAGTCACTCCTTAGAAGATAATCTTTCTGAAAACATTGTCAGTTCCTGAATTCTGACATAGATTAACTAGTTAATAGGAACTAGTCTGAATTTTCTTGTACCAAGTATGTTTCTTGGGCCAGTGCCACTTCCACCACTTGACATAGAAGCAGTGACCCATGTGTCTAACTGAAAAAAAGAACAGTCATAAATCTGCCCTCCTACATTATCCATGGTATTATCTTTTATTTTTTTAGTTTAGTGTAAGAAAAGAATTCAATCTATGTATTTGTTTTCTATTGCTGCAGTAACAAATTACCAAAAATAGTGGTTTAAAACAAGACAGAGTGGGGCTGGCCCCGTGGCCGAGTGGTTGTTTGCGCGCTCCACTGCAGGTGGCCCAGTGTTTTGTTGGTTTGAATCCTGGGTGTGGACATGGCACTGCTCATCAAACCATGCTGAGGCAGCGTCCCACATGCCACAACTAGAAGGACCCACAACGAAGAATATACAACTATGTACCGGGGGGCTTTGGGGAGAAAAAGGAAAAAAAATAAAATCTTTAAAAAAAAGAAAAAAAAGGCAGAGTTGTTATCTCACACGTCTGAGGGTCAGAAGTCCAGGCAGGCTAGGCTGGTTCCCCTGCTCCAGGTCTCACAGGGCTGAAATCAAGGCATAAGCTGGCCAGGCTCTGGAGGCAAATCTACTAGGCTCGTTCAGATTGTTCCCAGAAGTCAGCTGCTTGCAGTTGTAGGGCTCACTCTCGGCCCTTGCTGGCTGTCAGCTGGGAGCCTTTCTCAGCTGTCGAAAGCCTCTTGCGTTCCTCATCTGCATCCTTCATCTTCAGACCAGCCATAGCACCTCAAGTCCTTCTCAGACTTCGTCTCCTCTGCCTCCATCCAGAGAAAGCTCTCTGCTTTTAAGGGCTCACGTAATTAGATGGGACCCACAGGGATATTCCAGGATAATCTCCCTATCTTAAGGTCTGTAACTTTAATTTCATCTGCAAAGTCCTGTTGCCGTGTAATGTAACATATCCACAGATTTTGGAGACTAGGGTGTAGACATCTTACGGAGTCTACCACAACATCTGTGAAAGGTGTTCTGTAAACCTGAAAATGTCAGTGTTCTCTTTCAGCAGTCCTTTGACTTGGCATGGAATAAATATTAACCTAGTAACTTAAAATGGAAGATTTGAAGTATTCAAAAAATAAAGTATGGGGGCCGGCCCTAGGGTGTAGTGGTTAAGTTCGGTGCACTCTGCTTCGGTGGCCAGGGTTCACGGGTTTGGATTCCAGGCGTGGACCTCCGCCACTCATCTAGCCATGCTGTGGCAGCATCCCATAGACAAAATAGAGGAAGATTGGCCCAAGTACTAGCTCAGGGCCAATCTTGCTTACCACAATAATAATAGTAAAGTATGGAACCCTTTTATGATTGGCAAATACTCAGACGTCAAGGGTCCAAGCATGTTGGTGATTACAGGCCCTTCAAATTGCAGTGGCATAGTGTATATCAGCCCCAAGGTCACATTTGTGATAGTGGATAAAGTTAACAAAATAGAATTTAATGAAACTTACCAATTAAATAGTTTTTCAATACCAAGGAGAGCCTACTATTTTAGGTGAATTCTTTTGTTAAGTGAATTTTTCTTAAGAGAGAATATACTTATACTTTCCATTTGTTGACTGTCAGATTTTTCTATAAGACTATTTAAATTCCGAAGCAACATTATTGTTCAAGTGTCACTCAGTTAGTTAATAGAATGTAAAGGAAGACTCCCAAAATAAACTACAAGAAAGGCAGAAAAATAGTAAAAGTAAGTGAGATACATGAAAATAATTCTAAGTTTCAATTTACCAGGAGTATATTTTGGTGTATGTGATGGCTCCCTACCCCGAGAAGAATCACTTAAAAACTAACTGATTGACTCCACATTATTTGAAATAAAAGTCTTTGCTCACTAAATTGTCATGTCATCCTTATCAAAATACTAAATTCTTGCTGAAACAGAATTGTTGACTCTAGTCTTATTACTACACGATTTTAATTATTATAATTTCACAATATATCTTAGTATATGTCTGGGAGAATTTCCGTTCATTATTATTCCAAAGTTTTGTTGGCTATTAAGGCTCTCTGAAAAATTCCATCCTTTTATTTGTCTTTTGGGTTTTTTTAATGGTGGTAGAATACGTCAAATGTACTGTCTGAACCATTTTAGCTGTCTAGTTCAGTAGTACCTAGTTCAGTAGTTCAGTATATATTCACACTGTCATGCAACCAATGTTCAAAACTTTTTCTCTGCCCACTAAACCACAGCTCCCCGTTTCCCCTTCCCCTCAGCCCCTGGTTACCACCATTCTACTTTCTGTCTCTGTGAATTTGGCTAGGTACCTCATATTAGTGGAATTATACGGGACTTGCCTTTTTGTGACTGACTTATTTTACTTTGATAGTTTCTTCAAAGTTCATCCATGTTGTGGCGTGTATCAGAATTTCCTTCCTTTTTAAGGCTGAATAGTATTCCATTTTGCGTATAGACCACATTTTGTGTGTCCATTCATCCGTCGACAGACACGGGTTGCTTCCACCTTTTGGCTGTTGTGGATGATGCTTCTATGAACACCGGTGTGCAAATACCTGTTCAAGTCCCTGCTTTCAGGTCCTTTTAGATATTTATCTAGTAGTCTGTAAGTTTTTTAAAATTGGAATGGTGCTAAACCTGTAAATTAGCTTGGGAAGAATTGGCATCTTTTCTATCATATTCCTTTTTTTCCCCCAATGATGAAAATAAATCTTTTTTTCTTTTTGGTTTTTGAGATTTTTATCCAGAAAATACATGCAGGTAGTTAAATAAGTTAATACCAAGTTCATATATCTGAGTCATCTATTAACAGAATAAACTGAAATAAGTAAAATATAGCAAGGCAGGGGGAGGGACAGTGTAGGTCAGGGTGGCGTGGGGCAGTTTCTACCACAGTTTCCGAGCGGTCAAGAAAGACCTCCCCAAGAAGGCATTCCTGGGAGGTGAAGGGGTCCACCATGTGGATAGTCAGGAAAAGAATGTTTCAGGGAGCGGGTGAGCAAGTACAAAGAGTAAATGAGGCCACGTGCCTCCTCTCAAGTGAGTGTATAGCAAGAAACGAGACATTTTTAGGGTACGCTCTGATTTGCATTCTCAGGTAGATTTGTGGGGATCATTGAAAATAGAGCAGGCAGTACCAGAGAAGGAGCAGTGTGGGATTAGGATAGATTCCACGAGGGTGGGAAGCATTGCCTAATTTAAAACTACAATAGCAGTTAATGGACAGAGGATTGAAAACAGCAGAGGAAATGGCGAGATTTAGAAAGTCTCTCAGAACTCTGAATAGAAGACTCAGTGCCAATATCCAAAAGGATCAAGTGCTAGGCAGAATTTTTAAAATTAGGGACATTCAACCAAAGCCTGATTTAACTTTCAAATTTTAAGGATAAAGCAAAAAATCCTACAGATACACACAGGAAAAAAGTTACTTAGAAGAGAACAAAACCAAGCTGACTTCAGACTTCTCTTTCATGACCCCAAAGCCCTAATAAAATGGAGCATTATCTACAGAGTATTGAAAAGGAAACCGTTTGTCTGAATACCAAAGCTTCCCAATTTGTCGTTCATGTGCAGAAGGACACGGACAGTATCCAGGTAGCTTTGGAGAGCTAAAAGATCACTCAAGAACTTAAGAATGGGGAGGACAGTGTCAATGAAAAGCCATGGGCATCAAGAGTCAGTTAACGTAGCTAAATCCTGTTATATGTATATGGTTGAAAACAATGCCAGTATCCAGAATGACTCTTCAAAGAGAATGAACATGATATTAAAAAAATTGTCTCAGCTTATACTGACCAAACCCTGGGTGAGAGGGAGGAGGTAAAAGCATACCTACACGGAGGAGGCAAGTCAGTAGATACAACTGATTCTCGTTGATATTGGGAAATTGTATTGGAGTGTATGTGCAAACTTTTCTTTCATGTAAATATAAGTACTTTTGGGATAAAGTCTTATCTAGAGGGGAAACAGCAGAGAAAACATAGTCCATATGGTGTAAGAGCGAAAACAAAAAGAAAAATGAAGAACAGTAGGACCAAGCATATAAATTATGAAATGACGGTAAATAAATAAAATCCCTTATTAAGCTTAAATGTGGGTATAGTGTCTTTTGCCTTAGAAATTTTAAATTACATGTGGTCAAAAGTGTCGTCGTTTTATGACCTTTCAGCTTCATGTCATCCCTAGAAAGGCTTTCCCTGCTCTCAAATTCTAGAAATAATCTTCATGTTTGTTCCCAGTTGGAAAGCTAATTATCCCAACACTATTTATTGGATGATCCATGGTTCCCCACGTTAATTGGCGGTACATACCACCTTTATCTTGTACTAAGTTATCTTGGATATATAAGTCTATTTCCTGCATTTATTTAGTTGCCTCTGTCTTGCACCATTATCAGATGTTTAATTGCAATATTCTAGTGTGTTTTGATCTCTGGTGATGCAGGTTTCTCTTATGCACTTTCAAAATTTTCTTTATTTTTTCACATTCATTTTTCAGATTAAATTTAGAATCAGTGTGTCAAAAAAAGAACTAACTGAAATTTTAAATGTAGTAATACTAAATTGTGAATAATTTGGGGGGAGAATTGAGATTTATAATATCGTGTCTTCCCATAGTAACAGGTAACCATTTGAGTGTTTTTTGTGTGCCACCATTTCTCTAACCTATTCCCTCATACTGTTATTCCTTAGGATGGTGAGACTGAAGCTTAGTTGAAGAAGCTGCTCAGAATCCTGCCGTAAGTGGTAGAGCATAGTCTTGAACCAAGAGCTGACACTGCAATCTGTGCCCTTAACCACCACATTACATTTCTCCTTCTCCTCCCATCCCTGGAAAGTGCTATGTTTCTCTATTTATTTGTCGTAATTTCACACCCCTGCCTAAGTTAATTTCCACTGTGCTGTCTGGAAGTCATGAATGGGCAGTTACCAAAAAATCCCCTATATCCTAAACCTTCTCTGTGAATATTTCTATTTTTTTTTTAAAGACTTTATTTTTTTCCTTTCTCTTCCCAAAGCCCCCCAGTATATAGTTGTGTATTTTTAGTTGTTGGTCCCTCTGGTTGTGGCATGTGAGATGCTGCCTCAGCATGGCCTTATGAGCAGTGCCAGGTCCACCCCTAGGATTCAAACCGGTGAAACCCTGGGCCGCCAAACAGGGTGCACGAACTTAACCACTTGGCCATGGGGCCGGCCCCTCTGAATATTTCTGTGATGGTCAGTTTTCTGTGTCAGCTTGACTAGGCCAAGCTCAGACCCAGTTTTTAGTCAAACACCAGTCTAGCTGTTGCTGTGAGGGTATTTTTTAGATGTGATTAACGTTTAAGTCAGTGGACTTTGAGTAAAGCAGACTATCCTTCGTAATGTGAGTGAGCCTCATCTGCGCAGGTTAGGGCCTTAAGAAAAAAGACTGAGGCCCTCTAAAGAAGGAGGAATTCTGCCTCTAGACAAGCTGCAGCATCAGCTCTTCCCTGGGCCTCCAGCCTGCCAGCCTGCCTTGCAAGTTTCATAGTGAGCATCCCTCACAGTTGAGTGAGCCAGTTCCTTAAAATGATCCTTCGTTTACTCCTCCCCTCATCTGAGTTAGAGTCTGTGTTCTTCCATTGTAATCATTCCGTCTGTCATACTGTCTGGCAACCTTAGTTAAATTGAACTGTCAGCAGCTGAACACAGCTAGAGAAAAACACACAACCAAAGTGACTAATCTCACTTTGAAATCGTGACCACAAACCCCATGAGGACCCTAAATGCTGTCTGGCAGTGCTTCCCCACTTCTCTGGTCAACTGACTTTCCCACTCTCCAAGACAACTACAGTATTTCATGCTCTCCCCGGTCCTTCTCTCAGCAGATGACCTCACTGCTTATTTCATTTTTTTCAAAAAAGGAGCAACTGAAGAGAATTTTCTCTACCACCGCTGTACTCCTGTAGTCTGCCCTTCCTCCCATTACATGGAATAGGAATGCATCGCCTGTGTCCCTGTCTGAGGTCTCGCCTTCCACTCTGTGCTGGTTCCCATCCTCTCCTCTGCAAGGACTTCTCTCAGAATTGTCACCAGTCTCTTCTGCCTTGTCAGTTTTTCCCCTCTACTGTGTCATTCGTCAGCAAAGGAATATGCTGTCATATTTTTCCAGTACTTGTCCATTTGAACTGAGGAGAATTAGTGGGACACTTCAATATTATCTCCATTTACCATCTGCCATAAGATACCATGCTGGAGGGTTTATGTTTTTTTAAATCAACTTCTTTTACTTTTAAAAGGCTAACTTTTAAAAGTAAAAGTATTACTTTTAAAAGGCTAACAAATAAGAAAGGAAGCAAGAGCTGTGATGTTTCAGTCCCCATTCATTCTGACCTGTTGCCATTTTATCTGTGGGTATCAAACAGTAAAGCAGCTGCATAAATTTTTAAGTTCCTCACTGTGCAGTGAGCTTGAGGGCAGAGACGGTGTCTTCCTCTTCCCTTTATTCACAGAGCTGGGTACATAGTAATTACTTTAAAAAGATTTGTTGGACTCGCCTGAAGTTCCCCTAGGACTTGTCCTGAAACAGTTCCTTTCTCCACTGTGTCATTTTGTTCGTTGCTGCTGCCTGCAAGAGGGTGTGGAAGTGTGTTGCTGGACCCCAGCGATGGCTTATGTGTTTCAGCCCTTTGCCTGGCCGCTCCCCTCCAGGGGCCTGCTCCTCCCTGCTATCCTGGCAGATCTGCCTAGCCTATCAGGTGGCAGATAAGGGCCCCCACCACCTTCCCTGGTTTACAAGCATATCCATGTGAGAAAGAGTCACAGCTGAGGCAGGGCAGCAAGAAGCTGTACTCAACCTTCTGCTCCTTGGTCAAGCTTGCTGTCTGGAATCTGTTAGAATAAATTCTTCATGGTATAGCCTAGAATCAATACTGCATGGATTTGTATCCTACTGCTGCGACGTTGGGAAAGTTACTTAACTTCTCTGTGCCCCTGTTCCTTTCTAAAATGGGAATAGTGATATATTTAATGCTCATAGAATTATTGTAAGGATCATGTGAGTCAATTTACTTAAAATGCATAGACTGGTGCCTGGCACATGATAGGTGCTAGAAAGTGTTAGCTGTTGTTACTGCTAGTGTTGTTATTTGCAGGATTATGGAAGCTAAATGAACTCCCATTTGTATGCTTTCAGCAGTTGCAACACTTAGTCACTTAATCTTTGGAATTCCCTCACTCCATCTAGAGAAGTGTTGTACTACAGAGAACAAGGTGGTGCCTGAATTGAAGCCTTGAAAGCAGGCTATTGTCTGTTTGACACAAGCTCTACAGTCTCCCTCATAGTATGCATGTAACATTGGGGTTAATTGTGTAGCCATTTCCCTCCTTGTAGAGTGAGAGCTGACAGCCTGTCTTCAGCCGGTTGAACTTAGTGGAACCAATTGATAAGTCTTTTTGAAAATAAACAATTTAACCTGAGATTGTTTGTAGACCATAGTGTGATTATAAATGGTAGGTCACTGTCCAACAATATGTTAAAAGAATCGCCAGATAAAGAATTTAATATGTTAGTTGTCACCAGCAGTTCTCAGTATAATCTGTTGTGTTTTCTAGTTTGCTGCACAGTATTAAAAAAGTTGTCTGGTTGAAGTACAGTTAAAATTCTAGTTTCCAAAAGGAACGTATCCTAGATTTTCTGTCTCCTTCAGATAGGAGGGTTAGTTGTATTTCCCAGAATAGGAGGTCTCTACGTTAGTAAATTAGTGATCAGGTGAACACTTACATGGCATTTAGGCAAATAGTAGGTGATAGCTGTTTTACTTGTCATGGTACATGAGGGGTCACCATAATTTAACATGTAAGGAAAAATGAATTAATAGTGATAATCTCCATCTTGCTCTGAAGTTGTTCAGGATACTTCAAGATCTTTTGAGGAGAATCAAGACCACATAAGGCTCTCTCTTAGGAAATAGAGTCGTGTGCTAGAGAAAGCAGTCGGTGAAGGCTAACAAACCTGGTCTCTGTTGACAGCTTAGCCGCTTATTATGTGACCGTGGCAGATTACTTGCCTGAACATTCCTAAAGTGATTTACGTATTTTACGTGGACTGTTATCATGATGAAAGACAGAATAAGTGAAAGCATGTTGAGAGTGGCATCCAAAAAATGAGTTATTAATTTACTATATATGCACATATTTCTGTTTTAACACTTATCAAATTGTGATTGATTGTTTACATTCCTAATGAGTTCCTTATGGACAAAGACTGGATTAATTATCATTGTATCCCCAGTGTCTAGCAGAGTCCCTGACACACAGGAGCTTGTGCGTATATTTTATTGACTCAGAGTTGTCTAAATTGCTTTATTTATAGCTTTGCTGGTAAGTAAACATTTAAAATGAGATTTAAACTGAGATGCAATTTAGGGGATCCTCCCAGAACAGCTTTCTCCTGGACCAACTAAGAGATACATTTTATATCATACCCATTATATACACAATTAAGTGGAACTAAATGTTCAGGAAACACCTTGCTATGTGTGATGTCCTCGAAGTTCTATTCCGTTATTTTTCATTCATTTAAAATAATGCTGGTGCCACTCACTGAAATGATTTCAGAATTCTCTAATGGATTGCATCCTTCAGTTTAAGAGGTACCTCTCAAGAAGGCAAGCTTTCTGAGAACAGGAACTTCATCATGTTGGCGTCTGTGTTGCTAGTACTTGGCACATTGGAGGCGTTCAATAAATATTTCTTGAATAAGTGAAAGAATGGAGATGCTCTTTTCCATAGGTCACGTTTAAGAACATGAGAGAGGGGAAAGCATTACATAATCCTTGCTGCATTTCAGCTCAGCAAGTATTTGAGTGCTCTACTAGGTGTGATACGGTATACTAAGCGACATAGAGGATACAGAATTGACTAAGGCTTGTTCTTAGACCTCATGCAGTTTAGAGCCCAGTCGAGGTTGATAGTCTAGCATAAGTACGCGTCCTTAAAAGAAGTGTCAGGATTTCACCAAAATATTTGACAGCAGCCATAGACACAACTAAAGTAAGAGCCTGATAGGAGAGATTTGCCAAAAACTTGGTTTTCTGGTATAGGTGTGGTATCAGGACCAAGAATTGACAGTACGCTGTCCCATCTATTTCTTTCTTTCTTTCTTTCTCTTTTCTTTTCTTTTTTTTTGAGGAAGATTAGCCCTGAGCTAACATCTGCTGCCAACCCTCCTCTTTTTGCTGAGGAAACCTGGCCCTGAGCTAACATCCATGCCTATCTTTCTCTACTTTATATGCAGGACGCCTACCACAGCATGGCTTGACAAGCGGTGCCATGTCCGCACCCAGGATCCGAACTGGCAAACCCCGGGCCACCGAAGCGGAACGTGCGAACTTAACCGCTACACCACCAGGCCGGCCCCAATGTCCCACCTATTTCTTATCACTAGTAGAGTCAAACTGTGGGTTATAGAAAATAGGTTTAGTCTTAAAAATATTCAAGAAGCATTTGGTTCGCTGTTGATTTGACTTTTTAAAATCTATTCTCCTTTAAATAATTTAACAATTCACAGTGATCCTGTGTCTAGCTTGTTGTGGGTCCTAAAAATTAGATCCTTTGGTAAACATGATAATTTGTTTTTGAAATTTAGTTTGCCTAGTCGATAAAGAGTAGGAAACTTTAGCTGTATACAAAATGCATAGCACAACATTTTCCTTGGTTTTAGGTTATTGTGTAAACATGTAGTGCATGCTTCTGACACGCATGAGTTCAGGACAATGCTTAGGAGGTTTTCAGACTCGAAGTACAGTCTTTAAGAAGGCCAGCCTCGGGGCCGGCCCCGTGGCCGAGTAGTTAAGTTCACGCGCTCCACTGCAGGCGGCCCAGTGTTTCGTTGGTTCGAATCCTGGGCGCGGACATGGCACTGCTCATCAAACCATGCTGAGGCAGCGTCCCACATGCCACAACTAGAAAGACCCACAACGAAGAATATACAACTATGTACTGGGGACTTGGGGGAGAAAAAGGAAAAAAAAGAAAAAAAAGGAAATCTTTAAAAAAAAAAAAAAAAAGAAGGCCAGCCTTAGGCTAACCTTAAAATTTATCATCAGAACTGGGACTTGAGTGTGAAAGAGGGTACAGGGTGAATAGTTTGCCGACGTAAATTGGGACTGTCGCAGCTGACTGGAAAGTGTGGCTACCGTAGCTGTAGTGCGTGTGTTTATGTTTGGCTGCATTGTCTCAAAGAGAGGAAAAGAAGCTGGCAGAACATTTACAGAACGTGGAACACTGTTCACTGAGAATTACTGCAGGTGTTCTATAATCGAGAGAGATTACTTTCAAAGATTGAAGCTTAATACCTAATGTTATCAGCAATTTATAAATAACGTAATGAAAATCTTTTTGTTATATAAAGGTTTTTTGTTTCAGCCTTAGAAAGTGAGTGATGTTTTATTTTAGATAATACTCTCTGGTAGTGAAAAGACTGGACGTTTTCTTAGAAATAATATGAATAGAATCTATATGGGCTGCCATCTTTCTCATGGTATAAAGCAGGTTAACAGACATCGTCCTGAATGTTGATAATTTCATCTTTAAACGATACTAGAATACCTCAGTCAGTTCATTCAGTGAGTTTTTATTGACTCTTTGCTTTATGACTAACCAATGCTAAAGCCCTATAGATAGCATTTTAATGTGATTTGCTATAAAGTAGTGTTTGTCCTGAGATTACTTAGGACTCAATCCTGTGGTAGCAAAAAGATAGCATATGGTAGTTTAACAGTGTGAACAGTTTTATATGCAAGGCACTATAGTAACTGTCCCATAGTCTTCACTATTCACAGTTTATTTGAAGTTTTTGTTTGTTGGGGTGTTTTTTTTTTTTTTTTTTTTTTGGTGAGGAAGTATGGCCCTGAGCTAACATCTGTTGCCAATCTTCGTCTTTTTGCTTGAGGAAGATTGTCACTGAGCTCACATCTGTACCAGCCTTCCTCCCTTTTGTATGTGGGACGCCACCACAGCATGGCTTGATGAGCAGTGTGTAGGTGCATACCAGAGATCCACACCTGTGAACCCCAGGCCGCTGCCTAAGCAGAGTGTACAAAATTAACCGCTGTGCTACCAGGCCAGCCCCTGTTTGGGATTTTTAACTCAGTTATTGAAATGCTTTCTCTATTCCCTAAGCACCTTTTTGTTGGAAGTAAGTAAAACACTTGCTTTAATCTGCGTGAACACTGGTTCTAGCTTTTTAGGGGAAACATACTTTATGCTTACTCAGATCATTATCTGCTACCTTTGAAGGAAGTCAGGCCCAGGCCCTAAGTGGTTATATTAAGTGTTTGAAGTTCCAGACTAGGGAGATAGCATTTATCATCATTGTTGCTTTCAAACAGGAAACATAAAATTTTATTAAATTGATAAAGCAAATCATTGACTAAAATGAAGTTTAATGAAAGTTCTCTATCAGAAGAATACGTTAACATTTTAATATATGACTGTAATATAGCACTGTCAGTTCACTTCTGTGCACAGTGCTTTAAAATAGTCCATGGAGAGGCCAGCCCCGTGGCCGAGTGGTTAAGTTCGCGTGCTCCACTGCGGCGGCCCAGGGTTTCGCTGGTTTGGATCCTGCGTGTGGACACGACACCACTCATCAAGCCATGCTGAAGCAGCATCCCACATGCCGCAATAGGAAGGACCAATAACTAAAAATATGCAACTATGTACCTGGGGGCTTTGGGGAGAGAAAGGAATCAAATGAAACCTTTAAGAAAAAGTAGTTGATGGAAATATTTAGGCCAATTTTTGCATTGAGGCAAGACTGTGCTCAAAAGTACTCGTACTTATTTATATGTTTATTGCCTTCCCATGTTTTTTAAGATGGTAATCTTTCTATGAATTGTTTCCTCGTACCTTTTAGTATATTAATACTTGAGAGTGCTTTGAGGAGCATTCTAGACTTCGGTGACACTGGTTCTATCAGAGGTGGTCAAGCGCGGGTCAGTGGTTCTTCCGTGGCCCTCTTCTGTGTGGGTACCATCTCTCTGGACTTAGGAAGGACCAGGCTGTCAGGTCCTAGCAGCAAAGTGAGATGTGGTTCTGCAGCCCTCTGCTCGTGTCCCTCATGAATGTAGAAGCGTCCCATAAAACCCCTGCCTCACGTGCAGAGACCTTGCCTCACATCTGCACTAGTCAAGACCGTAAGCAATTGCTCGTAGGCGTCTTCAAGCAGAGTCGAATTAACTCTGCCGTTGTTTGCTGTTCAATTTAGTGAGTCACTCTTGCTGGTAATTGGACAGCAGCTCCCAGAGATGCTTGAAACCTCTGAGAATTAACAGATGCCCAGAGCTCATTTGTTCATTCGCACATGCGTACAGCCCTTTCCCAGTATGTAGAACAAAAATCTTAGGGAGCGAATGTATTGTCAATAGTATACATGTTTGCCGCTACTAACACTTCATGGCAAGCGCTCTTCTGAGTACTTTCTATGTATTCATTCATTCAGTCCTCACAATAGTCCTCTGTGGTAGATACTGTTTATTATCCCCTTTTTATAAATAAGGACAGAGAGGATAGTTATCTTTCCCCAGGTCACACAGCTAGTAAAAGGTGAAGCCAGAATTTGAACCAAGGCATTCTGGCTCCAGGATCTGAATTGGAATCAAACACTTTTTGAAACAGATTGGGTACCTTAAAAAGTTATCAAATATGTACAAAGAAACCAAGGCAAAGAACCCCAGTCTCCTGACACTCAGCCCAGTGTCTTTTCCACTATAGTTCAAGTGCTTCAAATTGTGTAATTTGTGATACTTGGACCAATGTTTTTTATCCAAGTAATAATCTCTGAAGTGAAATTCAAATATAACAGCAGCAATGCCTCTGTGGTCTAAACTGGAACAGAGGAACATTGTGGGCTTTCCCACTGACTCTAAAGGAGAGAGCACCTTGGACTAAGCTGACCGAACGATGGCCTCATTCTAGAGGGTTTAGATAGGTGGTGGACATGAGAACTTGGCTGCTTTTTCATGATTTGAGAGAATATTTTGTGGTAGCGTCTGACTGGTTTACTGTTTTCCCTTGGTGTGTTAGGAAGGGTTTGAGAAGAATCAAGCTGTAAAGTATCGAATGAAAACATCTGATTTCTCATGCAATCCCTGAGGGAGTACGTAGTTGTCAGCACTGGATAAACCTGGATAGACAGCCTCCTTTAGTGGCTCTGCCCTTGGCTGTTGTGTCATTGCTCCCTCACACGGCATGGCCTCTGTGGAGGAACTTTCCCTGAAGGCTGGCCCCGCGTCCTGAGCTGTACCTCCGTCCCAGCTTCTGCAGTTCTCTTGGAGCAGTGGTTCGTAAACTAGTCTCCTCGACACTGGTTGTCCTACCCTGGCCCAAGCTCCAGGAATAAAAGTGGTCCTTTCCCAGTTCACATAAAAAGCTAAGCTTTTGGATGAATTGTCCTGAATTATCCATTTTTCCCAAGTATGTAGTTTTAAACTTTTGGCATCTGCTACTATTTAGACAACAAAATCAGTGAAGACATATCCAAGAAAAATTAACAGAAATGTTGCTAACATCCAGTCATGTCTGATTCAGCAGCTTGTTTTGTTTGTTTGTTTTTGGTGAATACGTGTTCTTGGCTGTGATTTCATGTTGCATATTTAGGATGTATGTTCTGTTAGAAAATCTCTGCTCTGCAGAACGGTGAATTCCACACAGTGAGTCTGAGCAGCTCTGGCGAGCCTTGTAGGGAGGTTTTTGCCCCAGAGATGCATGTGAAATGTTTGATGGCGGTAAATAATTTTTTAAAATAATGATAAAGGATGGAAACAGTGTTAGAGAAGCATTGAGAAACACTACTGTTAATTTAAAAAATCTTAAACTATGAGAGGATAGCAGTTACTTCAGCATGATTAACTACCCACAGCCAATTATTGTAGGGCAGTTTCACAACTGAAATTATTCAATGAAAGGCTTAGTCTTCATTACTTTTTTGTTTGTTTAGAGTTGTCTCATTAAATCTCCACTTAAAATGGGCATCGTGCGTGTTGTCTGCATGGCCTTGGCAGGACTTTGAGGTGGAAGGACTCGGTAAGGCATGCTGACCTTGCGTCAAATGCCTGTCCCCCACATGCAGCCTGCCCAGTTTTTAAAGATTGAGCCTTCCAAGTGTGTTCTCTAATAATAGAGCTAGGAAGCCCCAACAGGAGCAGAAACATTTGGAGAGCATCTGTCTCCCTGACCAGCTCTCCATGGAAGATTTACCGTTTTCTTCAGAATCCATTCAGAAAAAACCCACAACAAACAAAAACGTATAATTTACTTTATAATGTAAATTCTAAAAGTTTCTTCCGTACTATCTGCTGTTAATATATGAAGAGGTGGCTGACCCTAATACATATACAGACAGTCCCTGATTTCCAGTGGTTTGACTTAGATTTTTCTTCTTTATGATGCTGTAAAAGCAGTACCGTTCATTCAGTAGAAACTGTACTTGAGATTGTGAGTATTGATCTTTCCCTGGGCTGGCGGTGTGCAGTCCAAGCCTCTTTTGAGATGCTGGGCAGCCGCAGCTCCCACTCAGCCACGCCATCACGAGAGGAAACAACTGCTACACTGACGGCCATTCTGTTTCCACTTTCAGAACAGTATTCAATCAATTACATGAGATATTCAACACTTTATCATACAATAGGCTTGCGTCAGATGGTTTTGTCCAACCGTAGGCTAATGTATGTGTTCTGAGCACGTTTAAAGTAGGCTAGGCTAAGCTACGATGTTTGGTAAATTAGTATTAAATGCGTTTTCAACACAATATTTTCAACTTACAGTGGGTTTATTGGGACATAACCCCGTTGTAAGTTGAGGAAGATCTGCATTTAAAGTTGTTTTTTCTCTTGATCATGTTGCTTGTTGGCATCCTGTTTTGTGTATGTTTTGAAGGCAACTGTCTGGAATTAGGCATACAGTCTGTAATTTGAGAAGTAACCTGTTTAAAGGTTTTTGCTTGGGGATAAGAGTTCAAGAAGTAATTGGACCATCTTTTCTATTACTAGAAAATATTTTAGGGTAATAGTACTTTTTCTTCACTTAACTTGTTTTTTTTTTTGGTTGAGAGCCCCACACTCATAGTCTGTATATTTTATTTCATTCATAGTAAAGTTTATATTGGACCATTTCTTATAAAAAGAACAGGGAAATGAAAACTTTCTTCGTTAATTTCTTGGTTCTCATTTTGCTAACAGAGGGAAAGTCTTGTTACAATGCCAAATTCCTTTTTTTTTTTTAAGGAACAAAGTATGTATTGTATTTGAAGGGAAATTGTCCTGGGGAGACTCATGCTATTTGTAAAATAATTTTTATTTAGATTTGCCAACATAAAATACACTCTTCTGCCAATTGGTACAAGTTAGTAGATCTTTTACTTCCATTCCTAGCATTTTTTAAACAGTTTTTATTGAAATATAGTTTACATACCATATAGTTCACCTGTTAAACTGTACAATTCAATGGATTTTAGTATATTCACAGAACTGTACAACCATCATCACAATCAACATTAGAAAATTTTCATCACCCCAGAAAGAAACTCTGTGCCTGTTAGTGGTCACTTCCCGTTTCCCCGCAAACCTCCCACTTAGAAGGCACTCATTAGTCTACTTTCTGTCTGTATGGATTTCCCTATTCTCTGGGCATTTCATATAAGTGGAATTAAACAATCCGTGATTTTTTGTGATTGGCTTCCTTCAGTCGGCATAATGCTTCCAAGGCTCATTCATGGTGCAGCATGCATCAGTACTTCATTCCTTTTTATGATATACCACACTTGGTTGATCCATTCATCAGTTGATGGACGTTTAGGTGGTTTTCACATTTTGGCTATTGTAAGTAATGCAGCTATGAACATTGATTAGAAGTTTTTGTGTGGCTGTTTATTTTCATTTCTCTTGGGTATATACCCAGGAGTGAAATTAATTGGGTCATATAATAACTCTAGGTTTAATATTTTGAGGAACTGCCAGACTTCAAAAGCTATCTTACCATTTTAAATTCCCATCAGCAGTGTATGGGAATTCCAATTTCTCATATTCTTGTCAACACTTGTTATCATCTGTCTTTTTATAGTTTTCTGAGTAGATGTGACATGGTATCTAACAATCGTTCTGATTTGTCTGTCTTCTCTGGAGAAATGCCTATTTAGATCTTTTGCCCATTTTTCAATTGTTATTTGTCTAGTTCTTGAGTTTTAAGAGTTCTTTACGTATTCCAGATATAAGTCCCTTAGATTTGCTAGTGTTTTCTCTCAGTCTCTGGCTTGCCTTTTCACTTTCTTGATAGTGTCCTTTGAAGCACAAAAGGTTTTAATTTTTATGAAGTCTGCTTTATCTATTTTTTGTTGTTGTTACATGTGCTTTTGCTGTCATATCTAAGAAAGCTAATCTAAGATCATGAAGATATACTTATGTTTTCCTCTAAGAGTTCTATAGTTTTACCTCTTACATTTAGGTATTTGATCCATTTTGAGTTAATTTTTGTATATGGTGTGAGGTAGGAGTCCAGTTTGATTCATTTATATGTGGGTGTCCAGTTGTCCAGTTCCATTTCTTGAAAAGGCTATTTCTTTCCCCCACTGAATTGTCTTGACACCCTCATCAAAGATCTGTTGGTCATAAATGTAAGGGTTTAATTCTGAACTGAGTTCTCTTGCATTGGTCTGTGTGTTTGTCTTTATTCCATTAACACACTGTCTTGATTACTGTAGCTCTCTACTAAGTTTTGAAATCAAGAAGTGTTAGTCTTCCAACTTTTTCAAGATTGTTTTGGCTGTTATGGGTCCTTTGAATTTTTAGCAGCAGCTTGTCAATTTGTGGAGTATTGCCATCTTAACAATATTAAGTTTTCTAATCTGTGAGCATGAACTCTATTTCCCTTTAGTTAGGTTGTCTTTAATTTCTTTCAATAATGTCTTATAATTTTCAGATATAAGTCATGTAGTTCTTTTGTTAAATTTATCCCTAAAGACTTCTTTAATGCAACTGTAAATGCAATTTTTTAAATTTTATTTTTGTGTTGTTCCTGGTTAGTATATAGAAACACAACTGATTTTTGTATATTAATCTTATTACCCTGGAACCTGGCTGAACTTCTTTATTCGTGTTAACAGTGTTTGTGTGGCTTCCTTATGCTTTGCTTTATGTGAGATCATGTCATCTGCAAGTAGAGATAATTTTACTTCTTGTTTTCCAATCTAGGTGCCTTTTCTTTCTTTTTCTTCTTTGATTGCCTGGCTACGATCTCCAGGACAGTGTTTTCGTAAAAGAGGCAAGAGAGGCATCCTTGTCTTGTTCCTGATCTTAAAGGGAAAGCATTAAGCCTTTCATCATTAAGTATAATGTTAGTTGTGGATTTTTCATAGATGCCCTTAAAGGGAGAAGTTTCCTTCTAGTCCTCGTTTGTTGAGTGTTTATGTCAAGAAAGGCTGTTGGGTTTTGTCAAATGTTTTCTCCTTGTGGTGAGATGACCATGTAGTTTTTGTCCTCTATTTTATTGATATGGTATATTACATTAATTGATTTTTTGGATATTAAGCCCACCTTCCATTCCTGGGATAAATCCCATTGGATCATGGTGTATAATCTTTTTTATATGTTGCTGGATTCAGTTTGCTAGTATTTTGTTAAGTATTTTTGAGTCTGTATTCGTAAGAGATAATTGATCTGTAGTTTTCTTGTTATGTTTTTGTGTGTATGTGTCAAGTTAGTGCTGGCCTCATAGAATGAGCTGGGAAGTGTTTCCTTTTCTTCTGTCTTTTGGAGCAGTTTGTGAAGAATTGGTATAGATTCTTATTTAAATATTTGGTAGGATTCACCAAAATTGTCTGGTCATAGGCTTTTCTTTTTGGGTAGTTTTTAAATTACTAATTCATTCTCTTTTATTTCATTCTCATTCATTACAGATCTGTTCAGATTTTCTGTTTATTCTTGAGTGGGTGTGAGTAGTTTGTGTCTTTCCAGATATTTGTCCATTTCATCTTAGTTATCTAACTTGTCGGTATACAGTTGTTCATAGTATTCCTTATAATCTCTCTTATTTCTGTAAGGTCAATACACGTGTGTATTCATAGATTTCTAACCAGTAAATAGTTACTTGAATCTTACAAAGAAATGAACTCTTAAGTTTGGGAGCCTTTCTAGAAATAGAAAATACAAAGAAATATGAAAAGCAAAGAACTGCTGAGTTCCTCATTGTTATTGCTAACAGTGAATAAACAATATCAACACTAATTCCTTCCTGGGGGGAAAAATAGTAATGTTAGGAGCTACAGGTAATACTGTCAAAAGGACTATCTCTAGGTTAAGAAGTCCTTTTCCTAGCAACTTAACGGCTTCCTATGACCTGGAGCAGAAATACTTGACCCGGTTGTCCAACTTTCCATCTGAGAATGGGGGTAACACTACTGCTTGCAAAGCTATCAGGTATTCATTTTTCATTGTAGTGGCTCAGCAATTCTTTAGAAACCTTACGTAGACCAGATCTCATTATAGTGACTCCAAAGGACTGACGAAATTTGCGATGGTACATTTCTCTAAGTTTCTCTCATTTTATGGATTTTTCAATTTATAAAATGTGTCCAAACATACCCTTTTATTTTTTAGAACATAAAGTCTTGAATGCAGGGAAATTTCAGACTAAAGTAGTATAGTGTGAACCCAGGTACCATACAGGAGTTCTAAGCATGGAAGAGATTATTTTCATTTGTGAAAGCACAGAGGATAAGAGATTTCTGAGTTCAGGATCCCCACTCGGACAGGTGCATTCCCAGTCTAACCCTGTCTTAACCGTTTGGCCAAAAGTCACTGTGTGTGTATAATTTTTTTGTGTGTGAAAATCTTTCTCATCTCTTAATAAAACATTTGGATTCCCGTTATACAAATTTATTATAAAAGCACTTTCAGAAGGCTGTTTACTGCTCAACTAAAAGGTAAATTGTTGGGCCAGCCCTGGTGGCCTAGTGGTTAAGTTTAGCACGTTCCACTCCAGCAGCCCAGGTTTGGTTTGTGGGCGTGGACCTGCACTGCTCTGTTAGCAGCCATTCTGTGCTGGGAGCCTACATACTAAAAAACGGGAAGATTGACACAGATGTTAGCTCAGGGCAAATCTCCCTCAGCAAAAGAAAAAAAAGATAAGTTGTTACAATTAAGTCACATTAAACATTACATGGAAATAAATGTTCAATTTTCTAAGAGTTGAAAACCTTTTGATTATTGCAGACAAATCATTATGTATATATCTCTTTTTGGAAAATATTCTATATTTGGAAAGAGAAGGTCACACTGTGAGAAGAGAACAGGTCACTTTAAAATAGAGCTGTCTGCATCCAGAACAAAAGCCTGTTGGTGGTGTTAAGGACATCGGCAATATACAGACCAAATTATTGGTTGCAAACAGTATAAGCAATGGGATTTCTCAATTGGAAAAGGCAATTAAGTCCTAGAAGTTGGCTGCCGAGGAAACCACTGATTGGAGAAAGACTGGCTGAATTTTTTTTTTCCTTCTTCTCCCCAAAAGCCCCAGTACATAGTTGTATATTCTAGTTGTAGGTTCTTCTGGTTCTGCTATGTGGGATGCTGCCTCAGCATGGCTTGATGAGGGTACTGGGTCTGCGCCCAGGATTCGAACCGGCAAAACCCTGGACCACCGAAGCAGAACCTGCAAACTTAACCATTCCGCCATGGGGTCAACCCTCACCAGCAGCATTTTTATGCAGACTGTCATGATCACCTCGTAGTATTTTCCACTCTCTTTCTGTGAAAAGGGGAAGAAAGGAGGATAGCAAGAAACTTGGAAAGGCATCTCTTCTGTCATAAGGAGGCAAGGACATCATTCTCTTTAGTTCCCAACTTTTTATTTTGAAAATGTTTAAATTTTCAAAAAAAGCTGAAAGAAGAGTGCAATCCACATACTCTTCAGCTAGATTCACCAGTTTTTTAATCATACTTGCTTTCTCTTACCCTCTCCCACGCAGCACTCACTCTCATTTTCTCTCTCTCACATGAAAAGTAAGTCACAAACTTCATAGCATTTCATCTCTAAATTACTTCAACGTGTATTTCCTAAGAACACATTCTCTACCCAACCACAGTACTAGTATCACACCCAAGGTATTTTCAATTGATAGAATAATATCTAATGTGTAGGCTGTATTAATATTTTCCCCAATTGTCCCAGTAATGTCCTTTTTGGCTTTTTTTTCTTAATGTAGGATTCAGTCAAGGTTCCTTCAGTGCATTTAGTTGTCATGTCTTTTTAGTCTTCTTTAAAGAAGAGCCACGTTTCTTTTGACTTTCATGTCGTTATTTTTTTAAAAGACCAAGCCACTTTCCTTACAGAATGTCCCACAATGCAGACTTAGCTGGTGTTTCCTTATGGTTGTATCTGTTTAACATACAGTGTTTGACAAGAACGCTGAGAAGGGAAGGGTTACGGCCTGTTTCGTCACATCAGGAGGCACATGACCTCAGTTTGTCCAACTATTGACAGTACTCACTTTAATCACTTAGATAAGATGATATTCAGTCATGTTCTTCCATTGTAAAGGTATCTTTTTCTCCTTATAATTTAGGAAAATGTGGGGTTGATATTTTGAGACCATGTGAATGTTCTCCAACAGCCTTCTTGCAGTGGTTTTAGCGTCCATGATCCTTGCCTGAATCACCTGGGGGCTGCAAAATAGTGATTACCTAGTTCTGCCCTTAAATCTACATCTATTGTCTATCTCCTGTAAAGAAGAGCTTTCCGTTCTTTCTCTTTTTTTCTATTACTACGTACTTGGAGATTATCTTTTTATTAAGTATGTTATAGTCTATTATTATCATTACTCTTTTTAATGTTCAGATTTTCCCAAAGTTGACCAATAGAAGTCCCTTTAAGCCAATTTCTATTTCACTTTTGTCTCTCCGTCATTCTTTGACCACTTCTTACCTTGCACTTTGTCTGCCCCAAGTTGGAATCGACTGTTTCTCCAAGGAGTCCTGGTTCCTTTCAGTAGAGAAACCAAGATCTGGATGGTACGTTTATTGCTTCTACTTAACTGGGCAGAGCTAGGTGATACGTACGTATTTTTTAAATCATGAGTTCGTACAGATGGCGCCTCTAGTTAAAATCGGACACCACAGGGTTTCTCCTTTCCCTCCTGCATATTTGTATCTCCCTTCACCTACATTGACAGCTTCGATTCCCACCAGTATCCGTATGTTTACTCATTTGCTCTATCCTACAGTACATACAAAATAGTTTTAGAATTACTACACACTAGTACCACTATGAACAACAAATCTAAGTTTAGGATTTCTTTGCACTTCTTTTTGTCCTTAGAATATATCCCGTTAAGGATATTTAGGCAGAGTACTTTGTTCAAAAGTTACTTAAATCTTTTTTTTTTCCCTGTAGTTATCAATTTGCTACACAATTAGGTTCATTTCTTTTTGTTTGAATTCAGTTTTAAAGCATGCTGTTTTTTAAAAAATTTAATTTTGAATGTGTGAAACATTTACATGGTTCAAATGTGAAAACTAAAGATATTGTTGGGAAGTCTCCTTTTTCCCTTTTACCTATCTCCCACACATCACGATTTTTATCATGAGTTTCTGATTCTTTTTCTGTTTTATTATTTTTATTGAGGTAACATTGGTTTGTGACATTATAAGCTTCAGGTGTACATAATTATATTTTGATTTCTGTGTAGATTACATCATGTTCACCACCCAAAGACTAATTGCAATCCATCACTACACACATGTGCCCAGTCACCCCTTTTGTTCACCTCCCTCCCCATTTCCCCTCTGGTAATCGCCAATCTAATCTCTGTATCTAAGTGTGTGTTTGTTGTTTTTATCTTCTATTTATGAGTGAGATCATATGGTATTTTACTTTCTGCCTCTGACTTATTTTGCTTAGTGCAATACTCTCAAGGTCTGTCCATGTTGTCATAAATGGCAAGATTTCATCTTTTTCATGGCTGAGTAGTATTCCATTGTGTATATACCATGTCTTCTTTATCCATTTGTCCCTTGATGGGCACTTAGGTTGCTGCTAAGTCTTGGCTATTCTGAGTAATGATGCAGTGAACATAGGGGTGCCACAAATAACTTATCTTTAGGCATTCCTGTTTTCACGTTCTTTAGATAAATACCCAGCAGTGGATTAACTGGATCATATCGTAGTTCTATTTTTAATTTTTTGAGGAATCTCCGTACTCTTTTCTGTAGTGGCTGCACCAGTTTGCACTCCACCAGCAGCGTATGAGGGTTCCCTTTTCTCCTCATCCTCTCCCATACTTCTTGTATTGTTAATTATAGCCATTCTGACGGGAGTGAGGTAATAATATCTCAGTGTAGTTTTGATTGCATTTCTCTAAGGATTAGTGATGTTGAACATCTTTTCATGTGCCTGTTGGCCATCTATATATCTTCTTTGGAAAAATGTTCACATATTTTGTCCATTTTTTAATGGGGTTGTTGGTATTTTTGTTGTTGAGATGTATGAGTTCTTTATATATTATGGATATTAACTCCTTATCAGATATATGGTTTGTAGATAACTTGTCCCAATTGCTAGGTTGTCTTTTTGTCTTGTTGATGGTTTCCTTTGCTGTGCAGAAGCTTTTTAGTTTGATGTAGTACCATTTGTTTATTTTTTCTGTTGTTTCCCTTGCCTGGTCAGACATTGTATTCAAGTGTACTGCCTATGTTTTCTTCTGTAACTTTCATTGTTTTGGGTCTTACATTCAGGTGTTTAATCCATTTTGAGTTAATTTTTATGTATGGTGTAAGATAATGGTCTACTTTCATTTTTTTGCTTGTGGCTGTCCAGTTTTCCCAACACCATTTATTAAAGAGATTTTCCTTTGACCGTTGTCCAAAATTAGCTGTCCATAGATGTGTGGGTTTATTTCTGGGCTCTCGATTCTGTTCCATTGATCTGTGTATCTGTTTTTGTACCAATACCGTGCTGTTTTGATTACTATAGCTTTGTAGTATATTTTGAAATCAGGGAGTGTGATATCTCCAGCTTTGTTCTTTTTTCTCAGGATTGCTCTGGCTATTCGGAGTCTTCTGTTGTTCCATATGAATTTTAGGATTGTTTGTTCTATTTCTGTGAAAACTGTCATTAGGACTTTGATAGGGATTGTATTGAATCTGTAGATTGCTTTAGGAAGCATGGACATTTTGACTATGTTCTTCCAATCCAAGAGCACAGAATATCTTTGCATTTCTTTGTGTCTTCTTCAGTTTTTTTCAACAATGTTTTGTAGTTTTAAGTGTGCAGATCTTTCACCTCTTTGGTTAAATTTATTCCTAGGTATTTTATTCATTTTGTTGTAATTATAAGTGGGATTGTATTCTTAATTTCTCTTTCTGCTACTTCGTTGGTAGTGTATAGAAATGCAACTGGTTTTTGTATGTTGACTTTGTATCCTGCAACTTTACTATATTCATTTATTATTTCTAAAAGCTCTTTGGTGGATTCTTTAATGTTTTTTATGTATAAAATCTTGTGATCTGCAAATAGTGACAGTTTCACTTTTTCCTTTCTGATTTGAATCCTTTTTTTTTTTTTTGAGGAAGATTAGCCCTGAGCTAACATCTGTGCCCATCTTCCTCTACTTTATGTATGGGACACCTGCTACAGCATGGCTTGATACGTGGTGAGTAGGTCCACGCCCAGCAGCCAAATCGATGAACCCCAGGCCTCCGAAGCAGAGCGCACAAACCTAACCACTGTGCTACCAGGCCAGCCTCTTGGATCCCTTTCATTTCTTTTTCTTGCCTGATTGCTCTGGCTAGGACTTCCAGTACTGTGTTATATAAGAATGGTGAAAGTGGGCATCCTTGTCTGGTTCCTGTTCTTAGAGGGATAGCTTTCAGTTTTCCTCTGTTGAGTCTATTAGCTGTGGGTTTGTCATATATAGCCTTTGTTATGTTGAGGTACTTTCCTTCTACACCCATTTTGTTCAGAGTTTTTTTATCGTAAATGGATGCTGTGTCTAGCCAAATGCTTTCTCTGTATCTGTTGAGATGATTATGTAATTTTTACTCTTCATTTTGTAGTGTGGTTTATCACATTGATTGATTTGTGCATTTTGAACTATCCCAGCAGAATAAATCCCACTTGATCATGGTGTATGATCGTTTTAATGTATCGTATTCAATTTTTGTGTCAGTGTTCATCAGTGACATTGGCCTTTAATGTTCTTTTTTTGTATTGTCCTTGTCTCGTTTTGGTATCAGAGTAATGTTGGTCTTGTAGACTGAGTTAGAAAGTGTCCCCTCCTCTTCAGTCTTTTGGAGTAGTTTGAGAAGGATAGGTACTAAGTCTTTGAATGGAAGAATTCACCAGGGAAGCCATCTAGTCCTGGGCTTTTATTTTTTTGAGGGAGGTTTTTGATTACCTTTCAATCTCCTTATGGGTAATTGATGTATTCAAATTCTCTATTTCTTCTTGATTCAGTTTTGGAAGGTTGTATGATTCTAAGAATTTATCCATCTTCAAGATTATTAAATTTCTTGGCATATAGCTTTTCATAGTATTATAACCTTTTGTATTTCTGAGGTGTCCATTGTAATTTTTGCTCTTTCATTTCTGATTTTATTTATTTGAGCCTTCTCTCTTTTTTTTCTTGGTGAGTCTAGCTAAAGGTTTGTCAATTGTGTTTATCTTTTGAAGGAACCAGCTCTTGGTTTCATTGATTTTTTTTTTCTTTTTTAGTCTCTATTTCGTTTATTTTTGCTCTTATTTTTGTTATTTCCTTCCTTCTGCTGATTTCATCCTATGTTCTTCTTTTTCCAGTTCCTTTAGGTGCACTGTTAAGATTACTTGAGATTTTTCTTCTTTGTTGAGGTAGGCTTGTATTTCTATCAACTTCCGTCTTAGAACCACTTTTGCTGAATCCCATAAATATTGGCCTGTCGCATTTTCATTTCTCTCCTGGTGTTTCTTGATTTCTCCTTGATTTCTTCCTTGACCCAATCGTTGTTCAGTGGCATTTTGTTTAATCTCCACATAATTGTGGCTTTTCCAGTTTTCTTCCTGTAGTTGATTTCTAGTTTCATACCATTGTGATCAGAAAAGATGCTTGGTATTATTTCAGTCTTCTTAAATTTCTTGAGACTTGTTTTTAGCCTAGTATGTCACTTATCCTGGAGAATGTTCCCTGTGCATTCAAAAAGAATGTATATTCTGCAGTTTCTGTATAGAATGTTCTGTATATATCTAGTAAGTCCATCTGGTCTAATGCGTCATTTAAGGCCATTGTTTCCTTCTTGAGCTTCTGTTTGGATGATCTATGCATTGGTGTAAGTGGAATATTAAAGTCCCCTACTATTATTGTGTTACTGTCTATTTCTGCTTTTATGTTTGTTAATAATTGCTTTATGTATTTAGGTGCTTCTATGTTGGATGCATAGATAGTTAGAAGTGTTATGTTCTCTTGTTGGATTGCTCCTTTCCTCATGTAGTGCCCTTCTTTGTCTCTTGTTGCAGTTTTTGTTTTAAAGTCTGTTTTGTCTGATATAAGTATTGCTACCCCAGCTTTCTTTTCATTGCCATTGATAAGTATGTACTTGTTGCTGTTTTCTTACCCTTTTCCTGGAGTGTTTTAGTAGTTCTCTGTTCCTTTCTTCTTCTCTTGCTCTCTTCCCTTTTGGTTTGATGACTTTCTTTAGTATTACGTTTGGGTTCCTTTCTCTTAATTTTTTGTGCCTTTAATATAGGTTTCTGGTTTATGATTACTATGAGGTTCATGTATGATAACCTACATTTATAGCAATCTCTGTTAAGTTGATGGTCTCTTAAGTTTGATCTTTTGCTTAGAGCTCTACTCTTTTACTTCTTCTCTCCCAGATTTTACATATTTGATATTATATTTAACCTCTTTCTTGTGTGTGTGTATCCATTACCCTCTTATCCTGAAGATAGATAATTTTAGTGCTTTTTTTCCTTTGACCTTCATACTAGCTTTGTAGGTGACCTGCTAGCTTTACTGTATGTTTGCCTTTACCATTGATTTTATTGTTTTTTTTCACGGGGCGAGGGGGATGAAGATTGGCCCTGAGCTAACATCTGTGCCAGTCTTACTCTATTTTGTATGTGGGACACGGCCACAGCATGGCTTGATGAGTGGTGTGTAGGTCCGTGCCCAGAATCTGAACCTGTGAGCCCCAGACCACCAAAGCAGAGCACACAAGTTTAACCATTATGCCACCAGGCTGCCCCCCCAAAGGTTTGTTTTGGGTAATTTTCTTATTCCTATTTGTGGTCTTTTCTTTTCCACTTAAGTAAGTCCCTTTAGCTTTTCTTGTAAAGCTGGTTTCTTGGTGATAAACTCCTGTAGTTTGTGTTTGTCTGGAAAACGCTTTTATCTCTTCTTCCATTCTGAATGATATTCTTGGCTATAGGTTTTTTCCTTTCAGCACTTTAAATATATTGTACCACTCTCTTCTAGCCTGTAAGGTTTCTGCTGACAAGTCAGCTGATAGCCTTATGGGGTTTCCTTTGTATGTAACTTGTTGCCTTTCTCTTGCAGCTTTTAGGATTCTCTCTTTATCTTTGATCCTTTTTCTTTTTTCTTTTTTCCAACGGCTCCCAGTACATAATTGTATGTTCTAGTTATGAGTGCCTCTGGTTGTGCTATTCGGGATGCCACCTCACCCTGGCTTGATGAGCAATGCCATGTCCATCCCCAGGATCCAAACCAGCAAAAGCCTCGGCCGCTGATGCATAGTGCACGAATCTGACCACTCGGCCACTGGGCTAGCCCCTGTCTTTGATTCTTGACATTTTAATCATAACGTGTCTTGGTGTGGGCCTCTTTAGTTGCATCTTCTTTGGTGCTCTCTGTGCTTCCTGTACTTGGATGTCTGTTTTCTTCCTTAAATTAGGAAAGTTTTCAGCCCTTACTTCCTCAAATAGAGTCTCTGCCCCTTTGTCTCTCTCTTCTCCTTCAGGGACACCTATAATATGGATGTTAGTGCACTTGATGTTGTCCCAGAGGTCCCTTAGAATGTCCTCGTTCTTTTTATTTCTTCTATCTGTTCACTTGGGTGATTTCCTCTAGTCTTCCATCCAGCTCACTGATCCGTTCTTCTGTACCATCTGCTCTGCTATCGAGTCCCTCTAGTGAATTTTTCATTTCCATTATTGTGTGCTTTAGTTCTGATTGGTTCTTTTTTATTTATTTATTTTTACTTATTTATTTGTTTATTTAAAAGATTGGCACCTGAGCTAACATCTGTTGCCTATCTTTTTTTTTCCTTTTTCCCCAAAGCCCCCTAGTACATAGTTGTATATTTTAGTTGTGTGTCCTTCTAGTTGTGGCATGTGGGATGCCGCCTCAGCATGGCCTGATGAGCAGTGCCATTTCTGCGCCCAGGATCCAAACTGGGTAAACCCTGGGCCACCGAAGCAGAGCACACGAACCTAACCACTCAGCCATGGGGCCGGCTCCTGATTGGTTCTTTTTTATATTTCCCAATTCTTTGTTGATGTTCTCACTGTATTCATCCATTTTTCTCCCAAGGTCAGTGAGCAGCCTTATGACTGTTTGTGCTCTTTATCAGATAGATTATCTCTTTATTTAGTTCTTTTTCTGGAGTTTGTCCTGTTCCATTATTTGGAACATGTTCCTTTGTCTCCTCATTTTGCCTCTTTCTCTGTGCTCATCTCTATGTATTAGGTAGATCAGCTATATCTCCCAGTCTTGGAGAGGTGGCCTTGTGTAAGAGATGCCTTATGAGGCCCAGCACTGTGCCTCCCTCTCATCACCAGTTCCAAATGTTCCAGGAGTGTCCCCTGTGTGGGCTACATGTGTCCTTCTGTTGTGGCAGAGTTTCTATTGCTGCAGGTGCCTGGGGAGGCCAGACTGCCCCCCTGGCTGGTTGGTTGTAATGCTCAGTTGCATGTGGTTGCTATGATCTCTTCATTGACTTTATCGGATGTGGTGAGCCCCAGCACAGTTGGCTGCAAGGTCTAACAGCATATTCCTGCTGCAGTTTTTCTGTTAAATGAGTAGGCCCCCAGCATGGCTTGTTGCTATGCTCAGGGGCTTACACTTGTTGTCAGCCTCTGGCCGGCAAGGTTCTTGTCAGCTCTCTCGGTAGTGCAGCTGGGTAGGGCCAGCCCCAGCCATGGGAGCACCCAGTTGTTTCAGGCATTGGAAAGTGGGGCCGATCCCCTATGTGGCTGTTTGAGAAGTGCAAGTCTGCTGCAGCTGACAAGCCCCACTGCCCGCAGGCCCACACACCCCATCAACACAGTCCTGCCCTCTGCACGCGTCTCAACCCGCTCAAGTGGACCCACTCACCCCGCTGCAGAGGCCCCACACACTCCACCAACACAGGCCCACCCCTCATGCACATGCCCTGCCCCGCAGAAGTGGACACACTTGCCACACTTTAGAGGTCCCAGACACCTCGCCTATGCTGGCCCACAAGTTGCCTGAGGGCTTACTCTTGGCTGGGGCCAGTCTCTGAGACAGGCTGCCTGACCTGGCTGAGCTGGATTAAATCAGTGCTCTAGTGGGTGGGGCAGATCCCTGTGCTCACAGGCCAGGGGAGGAATTCCAGTGGCATCCACCAGGGTCTGTCAGCATGCTTGGCCTGTACCAGGTCACAACAATGGTTGCCACCAATGTCCCAGTCCTGGGGAGGTGGTTCCAGCAGCTTCCTGCTTCAGCAAGATGCGCCTAGAGCCTGTCAAGTGAGTCTCTTTTCACAAAGAACTATGTGCCTCACTTTTTGGTGATTTTAGATTGCTTTCCAATATGGGTAAATTTGTGCATGGGCCCTTTAAGAGCAGGCTTTTCTTTCTTATGTTCAATAGCTTTTTCTGGAGGTATTCCCTGTTGTAGTTAATAGCCGGCAGAGTCAGATATTATGACCCCTGTCTCGGTTGTGCTGAATCCAAAAGTTGCTTATTGTGGCATAACTCCCCCACTCAGATCCACCACTCCTCCAAGGAAGGCTTCGTACCTTAAGATTGCTCCCAGCCGGCCATGAAGCACTGTGGCTAGAATGAGGCTTTTCTCTCTAGGAAGGAATTTCTGCCTCTTCCACCTCAGTCAGTACCATTCCTCGTTGTAGGGGTTCCTTTTATCCAGTTTCCAGTTCTCTCTCAGGAGTCATTGTTCCGAGGGTAGTTGTAGATTGGTTGTGTCCATGGGAGGAGGTGAGTTCAGAGTCATCCTACACCACCATCTTCCCAGCAATCCTGATTTGTTCTTCTTCTGTTTCTTTTTTGCAAAATATGTAAATAGACATTTGCCTAAGACCAGGGGTCCTACACAGACTTTTTCTGTAATGAGTGAGATAATAAATATTTTGTGTCTGTTACACTACTCAGCTCTACCATTGTAGCATGAAAGCAGCTGTAGACTATTTGTAAAACAAATGGATATGACTATGTTACATTGGCTGCCATAGGAGATGGGTCAAATTTGGCCTGCACACGTTGTTTGTTGGCTCTGATTTAAGATGTAGATAGAGATAAATATAGATATTCTCATACAAAAGTATATACATAATGTACTACATATATTTTATTTTGCACCTTGCTTTTTCCCCCTAGCAAGTGTACCCTGAAAATTACTCCCTATCAATTCCTCAGGAGCATCCCCCGTTCTTTATGGTTGCAGAGTATTCCAAATGTTGTGTGAATATATTATAGCTTATTCAACCAGTACCCTGTAGGTGCACATTTTAAGTTGTTACCAGTGTTTTGCTAACACAAATAATGCTGCAGTTAATAATTCTGTACTTATGATGTTTTGTATATATACAACCTATTCTCTTATGGTAGTGTAAAGGTTCGAATGAAACCTGTTAAGCTAAGAGAGGATAGTATTTTACTTTAAAATAATATTTTTCTAATTATAAAAGCAGTAAGACAAATTCTTCATAAAATTTAGAAAAATAATCCTGAAATATATGGAATTAAAAGTGAAAGTGTCCCTTTATACTCCTCTTCCAACCCAACCATGTCTACTCCCCTTCCCCAAACTGTTAGTAGTTTGATCTCTACACTTCACACCTGTAGTTGTAGTCGGTAGTGGTTTATTTTATGTTTCCATATTTAGCATGTTAACATACACAGGACATACTTATTTTACAAAAATATCATGCTACAGATAATATATATGACTTGGCCTTGGATATCTTTTTATGTCCACATTTATTGAGTTACTTCATTATTTTTGATACCTATATGATAGTTCATGATTTGGATGCACCGTAATTTATTTAACCATTCCCCTACTGATATTTAGATTGCTTTCAGTTTTATGGACTATGGTTAATATCCTGGGACGTCTTTGCAAATGTTCAGGTATTTCTGTAGCATAGATTCCAGGAGGTGGAATTATTAACTGTCATTGATTTACACTTCTGCAGTGTTGTCTTCACACCCTTGCCGACACCAAGAATTAGCAGTATTTTTTACATTTGCCAATGTGATAGATTAAAAAAAGAATAGTAATTTATTGTCTTAATTAGTATTTTTCTTTTTACCAGTAAGATTGTTTTTTCATGTTTGTTGGCTACTAATTTCTTCTATGATCACTCACTTGTCTGGCGGGTATTTTTTTTAATGGAGCTTTTATATGCAGTACCCCTTGCTGTCTGAACTTTTACTGCCCAAACTCTAAAATTAAGTAGATTTAGATAAATGTTTTGAGGAATCTCCTATATGCGCTGTCACTACTCTCCATCCAAATTCAAATTCAGGAAAAAAGGTATCCCTCGCTTTCTTTACTTGCCATTCAAATTACGCCTGTCCAAAATCAGGAACGAGATAAAATCAGCTAGAGAGGGAGATTTGTATTCTTGTGTTAATCTTGGTTACGTGTGTTACAAGTTTCTTCTCCCTGTGTGTGGCTTATCTTTTGATCTCCTGTATGTAGTTTCACACCGTAGGAAACTGTAAATGTTTCTGTTGAGTGTCTGTTCTCCTTCACCAATTCTAGGTATTGCTTTACTTAGGTTGGCTTTTCTCATCTAAGATTTTTTTCAATCTAATTAAATTTTTTCTAGTGTATTATTTTTAGACACACTAGAATTTTTGATATGTGAAATGTATTTTTATGCAGTTTTGTCAACACGTTTTTAATAATTTATCCTTTACCATTAATTTTAAATACCACCTTTATCATATACCAATTTCTTGTAGACACAAGGATCTCTTCCTGCAGCAGTACCGTACATAACGTTGTAATGAATATTTTTTATGTCTAGGTGAGAAAGTCCCTTGTTCTTTTTCAGAGTTTTCTTTTTTGTCATTGCTCGGTTTTTCTTCCATGTACAGTTTAGGAAAAAGCCCAACAACTTACTCATGTATTCTTCCTCCAGCAGTGTATGAGAACGTGCGTTTTCTCGGGTCTGGGAGAAACTGGCTAGGAGTGCAGAGCCAACGTTAAGACTTGAATAAACCCAGAAAAGTTAAAGACAAATTATCTCTCCTCTAACCTGGGAGAAATCTAATAGGTTTGAGCACTGTTAAGTGTTACCTCAGTGTTTGTTTAATGAGCTGGTAACTCATTTACCTTCTTTGAAGTGTAACCCTCTCCAGTCACCCTTTTAACCAGGTTCACGGTCATCCACCATAATTTCCTGTCACGTTACCTCCCTCTCCCCATTCCCCTTTACCTCACCCCCCCAAATTTTCTATCTAGGGAAATCTCATTTGTTTCTAAAGACCTAGTTCAGATATTACCTTTTCTGGGACATTTTTCTTCCTGCCAACAGTAAGAAGATTGTTCTGACCTTTGTGCCTCATATTATTTATTCCTCTATTGTCATTATCAAACTTGGAGCTGAATCAGGACACGCATGCCATAAGTGTTTTTTGAAAAAGAATAAAATATCCCTGTCTTCAGGGAGCACACCAGAGAAGGAAAGGAAAGCATAAAATGGAAGAAAAATAGATATGAAAGCAGACGTTATATGATTTTTTTTTTTTTTAGTCACTAACAAGGGAGCTTCTGTATCAGTTTTTTTCCGATCTGATCAGGTTTACATTTTATGGGTATGCTCTAAATCTTAGATAATGTGCTTGTACCCAAATTGAGACATTCGTTTTGATCCAGGAGGGCACTTCATGTGGGATGCGGCACAAACAAAGGCACAGAGATAAGAACAAATGTGTCATTGTCATAGGGGTTTCAGAACTGTCAGGAAAACCCAGAAGTGGGGTTAGAAAGGCCTCAACATTCAGTGAAGGCTTTGGGGAGTAGCAGCTCCTGTAGTGTGCAGCTGCGTTGTCAATGGACGGATCTTCTGAATCTTTTCTTCTCTTCTCAGTACTGGATGAACGAATACACCTCATCCATTGGAATTGGAGTTTTTCATTCAGGAATTGAAGTATATGGCAGAGGTACGTGTACACACAGTCTAAATATACTTTCTGAAGGTTTTTGTCCTTTAAAGGAGTTACAAAATCGTAACTATAGCTCATTCTTTTTTTTAACCACTTCCATATGTTATTGCAGAAAGTAGAAGAAAATCACCCCATATTTGTTTATACTGTATTTTGGGAAAATGCCCAAAGTAGAATGTATTTGGGGAAAAAGTACTCAAAGTACATGAATGCAGGTTCATTTAGTTATCTTTTTTAATAAATACTATATCTTAAAAAATTTTTTCCTTTTGAGTTTATTATACCATGACACTTTTGCTCTAATGTATATTGGTGTTCCTAAGAAACCTTGCATTTTGAAAAATAGTCTGGTAAAAACAATCATTTTGGTTGGAAAAAGGTTGGTGCCGGAGAATGTCAAACATGAAATACCAGTTTCCTGAGGAATTTCAGAAATAGATTTGTTTTTGTAGACCTACAAGTGTATAGTTATGCAGTTTTAAAATATCACAGCAACTCCTGCCCTTGATTACATTTAGATTTTTGCTCAAGAATGATGGCATTTGTCATTAACTCAGCCCTTTTTATTCTTTATTACCCTTTATTATGATAAAGGTGACAGGAACCACTCAAACCAAGCAGCTCTGTTTTCAACATCTTTTTTCTTTGTTCTAATTGCCACTTGGTGCAAGATCATCTACTCCTGATCAAGTTGTAAGCAGTGATGGTCTGCGTAAGAGGGTCATGTTGCCGATTTCATCAGAGTTGTAATAACATATTGGTTTGAATCATAAACTCACCCTCTGGCAGAAATGCCTTTATTTGCTTTGGCTAGGCAGTCTTTGTGACCTCTCAGGATATGTAACTGCAGTTTACTCAGTTACCCCTGCAGACTACATACCAGCTTTAGCTAAGAGAAGAAAAGTCTCGTTTACTTAAACTTGTCAGTCTGGTGTTTACTGTCCTTTTTTATATTCCATGTTAGCTGCATCTAGGTCCAGTGTGGCATATTAAATGTTGCTTATAAATATCTGCTGTTTAAGCTCCATTTTACTTGAAAGGCTGCATCTACTAAATAATCCCAGAAAGCAGGCAGCTCCTGCTGAGGGTTTCGGTGGTTAGGTATTGCTGCGGGTGGGATCCCAGTCTTGGGTTTGCTCCCTTCTTTGACAAAGGTGTGTGTATTCCTCGTTAACTGAATTTGTATGGTATCTTAAAAGTTTCAAAGTGCCATCAAGGTTTGAACCACGTGACCACGCTGCTGTGAGATACATAAGTGCATGTGGCATTGTCTCCATTTTTCAGATGGAAAGAAAACAAAGTTAAAACCTGCTGAAAATCATACTGCTAGAAGAGAACTAGGACTTGAGCCCGTGTTCTTTTGTGCTAGTCCATTGTTCTTTTATCTGCCTAATCATTGATCTCATTCATAGAATGATTTAGGAATAATGAAAACCGTGGTTCAAAAGATGTCCAGGTAAGCTTAGCAAAGCTAGGGCCAAGTACATTCCTGAGAGGGAGTGACTGCTTCTTGAACAGAAGAGTAAACGGGTCTGACTTTCCTTACTATAAATGAGAAAGTTAAAATCCAGACCTAAAATCTTTGCGTGTCCAACCTGATCATCTACAATGTTTTATAAAATTCTATCATTAAAAAATTTAAAAATGTTTATTTCAAAATTGAATGCTAAACACTTATTTCTTACCTACATCATTGCTTTTTTCTGAAAGGTCTGAATCATAAGTATACTTAGTTCTGCCCTGTTCTTTCACATGCTTTGTTCTAAGACCTTTTAAGATTATATTTAACAAATTTTAAGTGATGAGATTAATTTAAACATGTGTTTGGAGTTCTTTAAATAAGTCCACTATGATTTTTCCATTTAAATATGTAAGTATTTTATATCAGAATTACAGCCAGAAATTTCAGTTCCTTCCTGATTTGAAACCATTCTCCGTTTTTGGTTCTGGACGAGAGTTTGTCTGATGAGCCTGGACGGACATTCACTGTAGTACAGTAGTTGTCTCCTAGCTAAAAAACGTGCTGTGGAGAGTCTGTGTGTCTGTGTGCGTGGGTGGGTGCATGTGTTAATTTGGCAGCTTCTTTTTTCTTGAATGAGGGGACTTGAATTCAGTTTTTCAGGTTTGCCAATGTTTTACTCTTACTCAAAGATAAACCAAGAGTCTTCATCCCAGGAATCATGAACACTCATCGTTATTAGACAGTCTTTCCAGTAAAGTACAAGTTTGAAATTTGATCACTTTAATTTAGAAAATGGCAAAACACTGAACTGCCCACCTCCTGGGTCTGGCGTGATAGCTAGATGGGCAAAGACTCACTCTTTCTGCCAGTGTTAGCAGCATGAATCTGGAAGTCAGGATTACCTTAAAGTGTCTTTCACTATCTGAGTTTCAGGTCTCTTGTGTCAACTGTTCTATACTAGTGATAGCTAAATGAGATTTCTTGAAAGCATTAATAAACCTAGAACTATTTAGATGGTATTATTATCCTTGTCATTTATTGAAGCGGATTCAGCATTCTGGTTAAATTTCATGTGATAAATACTAAAAATCATGAGTTTTCTCTTTTCAGAATTTGCTTATGGTGGCCATCCTTACCCCTTTTCTGGAATATTTGAAATTTCCCCAGGAAATGCTTCTGAACTAGGAGAAACATTTAAATTTAAGTAAGTAGGGAGGATAATTTTTATTACACTGTTTTAGGTGCCAAAGCTTGTTTTCAGGCATACAGAATTAACTTTGTAGATTAAAATCGAGGAAGTTAAAATGTTTCTTTAACATTGTTTTGTTGCTGACACTTTATTTTAAAACCAAGTCTGTCTAAATTGTGTAAAGATGGGAAGCGGCCAGATAAGGGGTCTAAGCTAATCTGTTGTTCTATTCAGGAGCCATAAAAGTTATTCTGTCGACTTTAGAAATGTTTCTACCTTAGTATAACTCAGGTTCTGCTTTAGAAAAGACTCATATCTACTGTTTACTTCCCCTCAGTCTCCTGTTTGGGAGGAGATGGAGGAAAGTTTCATTGTGACCTCCCTCACATGATTAAAAATCTCTTCATTTCCCAGTGAAAGGGACACTGTTTATGATTAGCCAGGAAACTGTTGTTAAGGTGCCTGCGCTGCATGTATTGATAAAGCTAAACCGTATGGATGTGCTGTACTCTGGAGCCTTATGAGTAGTAATCAGCACTGAAAATCTGAATGCTAATAATCAAATTTCCATTCCTTAATTAAGGTTTGTATTTAAAGTGATATTTAGAATCTTAGGTTCAAGGAGCTTTAAAGAAACTTCTGAGCCCATAATAGCTAACTTGCCAAGTGAAAAATAGTGAAATGAGGTTATAATATTGAAATTCACTGTAGGGCTATACGTTCTTATCGCTACTAAGTTCATGGTTCTCTTAGCCTGTCACTAATTTGAAACATTTACACACGAGAGTGCTATAATATAGCCACCCTGAATCCATTCCTTAGGTCTCCCTTTTGGCAAGGCTACTAGGTAAAAGGATTTTCGAAGTATTTTCAGTTTTATTGGATGCTTAACTTGTATCTGATTAAAATCCTACTTTCTATTAAATAGTGTCTATTGCATTTCCAAGGTAGTAGGTTTCTTTTGAGGGGGAGGGGGGGCGTGGTGTTTGTTTTGAGGGGGTTTTTTGGGGTTTTTTTTTGGTTTTATAAGGCTTGAAAATTCAGTTATTTGACAGTTCGTCTCATTGCAGCACAGTGGCAGATAGCTTAAAAGGTTATTTCTAAGGGAGAAGTGACCAGCCCTTTGATGACAAGTGTAATGAAGCAGGAATATTTGCACCCTCGAGCTGGTTCTCCATAATGTAACTACTAAGACATTAACTGTAAAAATAACTAATATTACATTTATAATATAATGACATTGTCTCATAAAGAAATGACATATTTTGCATTTGTATTATTCAGAAGTAGTGTACTTAAGAGTTTATTGCAGAGAAGCAGAAACTAACATATTGAAATTTTGAAAGTATCTCATTTCCCTTTTAGTCTTATTACATTAACCCTGCTTTGTTAAATCAATTGTAATATTCCTGGAAATAAGCAAGTCTTTAAGCATGCTTTTTATAAATACCTAAAACTCACACAGGTATGTTCTTTTTTTTCTTTCTTTTTTTGTTTTTGTTTTTGTTCTTTAAGAGAAGCTGTTGTTTTAGGAAGCACTGACTTCCTAGAAGATGATATAGAAAAAATTGTAGAAGAACTGGGAAAAGAATACAAAGGCAACGCCTATCATTTGATGCATAAAAACTGCAATCACTTTTCTTCAGCTTTATCAGAGGTAAATTAAATTTTATCCTAGAAGTTTTCAAGTAAATAACATTTACTGGCCTACTTGCTGTCCCATTATATTCAGTTGATTCATTTTTTTCTGACTCTTCGTGTTGTGTAAAATACGGTACTAGGTTTCTTTCTCTGATATGAATGACCTTTCCAAAGTTGGTAACTTGAGAGTCAGCACAGTTTTAAATTATAATTCTGCTCATCATTTTGCAGTGGGTAGAGAGTGAGTAGAAATAATTGTCTCTTCTTATTCTAATTAATTTTATTATAACCTGAAACTTTCACTTTAAAAAAATTAATGCCTTGGTAACTTCTGCTTCTTAGCCCCTAAGATTCCTCTTCTCTTAAATTTTAGTTGCCAGCTTGAAGTTTTTTTCCTGGCTCTTACTTATTAATAAGTAATTCATTTCTCCTATCTTGAAATTTTGTTCTACCGGCTTACCACACAGGCACTTAACTTGTCTTTTCAATTCTTGGACCCCAAGCAAAAGACCAAAAATAGATCAAAATTAAAGGACCTTAAAAAGTAAAATGGAGAGAAGAAAGCAGAAGGTCGTAAAACTAGGTCTAGAGAATTAAATAGCACTTGAAACAGCTTCCCACCTTTCTGCCTCTTAGCAAATGGCTGCAGTGACAGCATCAGGCCCTGCAGACCTTGTGAGAGGCGTCAAGGGGAAATGTGCTGCCTTCTCACTGAGCTCCCCCGCAGAGCTGCTGAGCTCCCCGGCCCCCTCCTCTCCCCTCGCGGCTTTCGTCATGCAGCTTTGGACCGTTGCTGTGCTTCTCCAAGTATGTTTTGAGGACCAGCAGCAGCAGCATCACAGGAGTTTGTGAAACAGGCACCCTTTCTGCACCACCACAGAGGTACTGAATCAGAATCTTCCTTTTAGCGTCATCTCAGATGATTCACATGAACCTGACGGTTGGAGAAGCACCACCAGTCTAGTGGGTCCTTTGATACCGTAGAGACGACCTAGTGATTTTCAGAGAAGAGAGAGGTGGTTCAGAGCTTTCTCGACCCTAGACATTACATTTGTAGGGATCGCATTCAGAGATCCATAGAATGTTAAAACTGGCAGGAGATTAGACAGCACTTAATCCAGTCTGCTTGTTTTACAGACAAGGAAACAGTCCCCGATTGGGGAAATGACTTATCCACGGTGGTTATGGAGAACTCAGATTAGACCTTGACCTCTTAGTCCAGTGCTGCTTATGCTTTATCATTCCTTCCTCTAGTTCTGATTTACCCTCTTTCCCAAATAAATTGATAGCTTTATTGAGCACCTGTAACACCACCGCAGCCCCAGTCTAACCCTGAAATCGTGTTACAGCTGGGGGCCCAAAGAGCTATTCTGGATGTCCCTGGAGCCATCTTTATAGGTCACAGTTTTCATTCTTTCCCCCATATAAGTGCTGAATTGTTAAAGAAACTGAGACTCAGAAGCTAAATGACTTAGCTAAGCCCACCCAGGTTGTTAGTGACAGAGCTGGAGACTAGAATTCTGGACAGTGAGGGGTACAAGGAGCTTTTAGTAAACCCCTTATAATGGAGGCTATTGTGAGGGGTCAAAAGTTACCTGTAGAATTAGAAAGTGAGAGATGAGTTCGAGGAGAGTTGACACGCTGGATGCTTGGCCATACTGGCCGAAGTACAGGACAAAAAGAAGGGCAGCCCACGTGATACCTTAGGCTTCTCTTCTCTCCTCCAGGCAGGAAGAGAAAAAGCCCCAAAGTTCCCAAAGTTGAACTTTGAGTGAGCCAAGAATGCTGAATGTTTGCAATGCTGTCACCTCCAAGTGAGAGGAAAAGTGGTTAAACCAGTTCCCAGGGCCAAGCAAAGTGACAGGCGGGTGGTGGGGGCACTCCGTCTGTCTTTAGCCTCGCTGCTGCTGAGGCACTCCCCATGCCAGCCAGGATCTCCCCAGACAGCTGTAACGTTGGACCTGTGAGTGCTAAATTTACTGCCACAAGTTTGAGTAAATTTGCATTGGGGAAAGAAAGGGGAAATTTTTTAATGGCTTTGTCTTTTATGATTCTTGCATCTGTGGATATCTGATAGAAATGTTTTATGCTCGAGATGATACAGCGCTCATCTTGTCGGAACGCTGCAAAGAAAGAGTGTCAATGGGACCAGCTTCCTTGCTTTTTGCTGCAGTAGGATGGATGGAAATTTAAATCCATTTAAGTATTAAAAGAAAATGTCTCCATAACTGCTGGTCTTTACTATGATTTTTTGCCTATTGCAGCCTTTGGAAAAAGAGAGACAATGTAAAAAGACAATCTCCAGATGGAAGTATACTTTTAAAGTTGTCAAAAGCAGTTTTTAGTTGCTAATGAGCTCTTGTAAAATCAGATTCTGACCCACAGAGGCTGCTGATTTTTTTTCAGCCTGATGTGCGTATTTTTGAGTGGGTCTGACAGAGGGCTTAAGAAAGCCTTGCTTATCACTTGACCTTAGAAACCTGGTTCTCTGGCCCTGCAGTCTTGGCTCTACTGCTGCCAAAGAGCAGCCCTGGGCTTTCTTTGAAATCATGAATTCACTATTCCAATCGCCTGGACTTGAGTCTTAAGCTGAAACCTGACTGTGTGCTACACGCTGCTGTGTTTCAGCCTCAGCACGAGGTGGACTAAACTGAAAGCAGGGATAGGCTCAGGGGATAGGCTTCTACTTGGAACGAATGCAGATTTAGGACAGCGTGCATGGGCCCCTACACTGTAAAAACATGCATGTGGACTGAACTGTCTGGGTCGCTTGCAGGTCTACATAGGAAAGGAGTTTTTTGTCTGCTGCAACCATCTGAATCAAGCTGCTGATCAGCTCTGTATTTCTAATATCGAGACTGATTGCATTCCTAACGTGATTTTTGCCAAAAGCTGTAAGTTGGGAGAAAGCACATCACCAGGACTGTGACCCCTCTGCCTACACTTGACGGATCCTGCTCCCCCCTCCCTCTCCGGGATGATTCACTGCAGTTCACTTAATGACTTCCTGGATTAGTTGCGGTTTGCAGCAATGGACCAGGAGCCTAACTCAACTTCTCCCACCCTTTTCCTGGTGCACGCACCTTAGTTAGGCAGTTTGGTTACTAAATGCAGCTGTCCCGGAAACAGAATGCTCTTTTCTAGGCTGTTCACTAGATAAATGATCAGGATACAGGAGTGGGTGGCTGTATAAACTCATTTTGAAATTTTCTGAAAACCCGGGATTTAATCCTGACCGATGTCTAATATGATATGATTCCTAGCAGTTAGGTGTTGCTTGATGGCAGGGATACGTTCCGAGAAACGTGTTGTTCACTGATTTTGTCACTATGCGAACATCATAGAGTGCGCTTACACAGACCTAGATGGTGTGGCCTACTACACACCTAGGCTGTGTGGTACTGATCTTCTGGGACCACCATCATATATGCAGTCTATCGTTGACCAAAATGTCCCTATGCAGCGCGTGATTGTACTGCCTTTTTCCTCTTTCTGAAGAAAAACCTCACATTCTGCCTTTCTAAGCTGCTGCAAGCATTTTGAATTCAAACAGGCCTATAAGCAAACAGACAGTGCTGAGCAAGAGACAGCAGAGGGTGGCCCCAGCTCTTGCACTTTCCACATAGAACACCTGCAGATGTCTTCCATACTGATGAGGCTGACAGCCTGCTGTCATGGACAAACAGAACTGTTTGACACTGACGGCCTTCCGGCAGTCCCTCTGAAACCAAGATTCAACTCATTTTTCAGACTAGATTGGAAACCCTAGAGCAGAAAGCCCTGTCTTAGTCCGTTTAGGCTGCTATCACAAAATACCATGGACGGGGTGGCTTATCAACAATGAAAATTAACTTCTCCAGTTCTGGAGGCTGGGGACGCCACGCGCTAGCAGATTTTGGTGTCTGGAGAGGGTCTACTTCCTGGTTCATAGGCCATCTTCTTGTGTGCTCAGATGGTGGAAGGGGTGAGGGAGCTCTCAGCTCTCTTTTATAAGGACACTAATGCCGTTCATGAGGGCTCAGCCGTCATGACCTCCCTCACCTTCCAAAGGCCCCACTTCCAAATACCATCACATTAGGAGTTAGGATTTCAACATGAATTTTGAGGGGACACATATTCCGTCTGTAGCAGGCCCCACAGTGCTCACTCACAGTGGGAAAGCACGTTGGGGCCCCTTTTAACTTGTACTGCCTGATGTGTGCGATGCCTGGGGTGCCCTTACATTGTGAACTCAGTGTGCCTTTTGGGATTCTCCTGCTTTTGTGTGCTCCCTGACTATCAGTGACATTGCCTCAGCCCTGAAAATCCTTCAGGTCAACTTCAGTTTACTGGCTAGAGTTGTGCTGTGCCTAAATTGATGCCACAGGCCAGATACAGAAGGGTTCACACCAAAACTTAAGGAGGAAGCCGCCTGACTTTCTAAAATAAAGCTTGATAGTTAATGGTATTTGTTTTAACTGGTTAAGTCCAGGACCCCTGAAGGCTATAACTCACATCAGTATTTCAGGTTGGTCTCCTGCTGCCTGGGGTCCTTTGGTAATTTTTGCTGTAAGAACAGCTTGGCCAAGGGGGTGGACTGTGCAAAAAAATCAGCAAAACAGGCCTGAGGCTGCTGCTTACAAAGTCGGCCTTGGATGGCATGTGAGCACTGGACTTCACAGGAGGGTTCCCGCCATTCCCGAAGTGGGTAGGAGGGGCTCACTGTGCCTAGCCTGTTTGTTCAAACAGTGTGATCTGTGCTAAGTACTCACTTGGTTCTGAGAATCTAAAATTTTCGTACATGCTAAGGAGGGGGTACCTGCATGACCAGGCCCAAATAAAGAGCCTAGACCCTGGCTCTCTAATGAGCTGCTCTAGTAGACATTTCACACTTGTTGTCACAACTTTTTACTGGAGTAATTAAGTGTGTCCTGTGTGACTCCACAAGGAGAGGACCTTGAAAGTCTTGTGCCTACTTGGGCTTGCCCCTGCACCTTTCCCTTGCTGACTTCGTTTTGTATCCTTTCACTGTAATAGATCGTGGCTGTGACTACAGCTGTATGCCCCTGACGCAGTCCCCTAGCATTCCCCAAAGCTAACCAATTTTTTTTAATTTAGTCTCATTATGGATTTCCCCTCCTCCCCAGATTTAAAAATATTTGATATGTTTCAGTTTGGTACAGTTAGTATTCTTGTCCTATCTTTGATGAATGGGAGCCTCTTTAAGTTGGTTCCTGAGTCTTTTGATATGGCCCTAATAATATTTGATTTTTGTTTTTTGGTATGGCAGAATGTTCCAGGCTCATCTATATATTGCCTACCTCAGAACTTTTTTTTTTTCTAATAGGAAACATTTAGAAACCTTAATCTGGACATTAGGGTTGCTCATTGCTACTGACCTGATATGGTTCCTAGATCTTTTTTTTCCCAGGGACAGAGCTAGGATGTTTTTTTACAGGTTCACGGTAACGTTTCACCTTCAGCTTCAGGCTGTAGGATTTTTAGTTAAGCTCATCCACAGTGTGTCTGATTCTCTGCCCCGGGTGTAAAATCCCGGTTCTCAACAACAGCGTGATACTCGTTTGTTTTATCCTTCTGTACCTAAAACAGCCTTAAAATAGCGTGTCACCAGTGCAACCAGCAATGTGATGACAGGAAAGTTGAAGTTCGTGGCAGTTCTTTCTGTCTTTAGAGTGTGGCTCAGCAGAGATAACAGTGTTTCACAGTTAACTGGAATAATTTCTGTGTGGTTATGCCACCAACTCAGTACACAGTTAGGGCCCTCCGTTTCATTTATCCTTTTTTTGGTTGGGTGACAGGGCTGTGTTTTTGTTCAGTTTAAGTTTGTGTTTTATAAAATCTTTCTTTCCGTGGTTCCAAACTCAAATCTAAAAAAACAAAATGTGTTTATAGACGTCTAGCTTCTACACATCCACTGCCCTCTACCCTTCTTCCTTGGCCTCTAGAACTGTAAGAGAAAAAACATGAGTTGTTTTCAGTCCCTGAGTTTCTGGTAATCTGTTAAAGCAGCCATGGGGAGTCAATGCAGATGTCGGTCATGGCCTCATGACCTAACTCCCTTCCAGAGCAGGATGGAAGTGGGGTGCTGCTGTAAGAAATACCTAAAAAGGTGGAAGTAGCTTTGGAATTAGGTGCTAGAGAAAAGCTGGAGCAATTTTGAGGAGGTATTGATAGAGGAAGCCTAGATTGCCTTGAACAGACAGTTAATAGAAATAGAGGTATAAAAGGTGCTACCAGCAAAGGCTGAGAAGGAGATGAGGAACATGCTGCTGGAAACTGGAGGAAAGGGAGTCTTTGTGATATAGTGACAAAAGCTTAGCTGGATTTTATCCTACAGTTATATGGAAAGCAGAACCTAAGCAATAAACTGGATATTTAGCTAAGGAGATTTCCAAGCAAAGTCTTGAAGATGTGGCCTGGGTTCTTCTTGCTGCTTATAGTAAAACATGAGAAGAAAGATAAATTGAGGGAAGAACTGTCAATGAAAAAGGAATCAGCACTTGATGATTCTGGAATTTCTCAGCCTACCCAGATTGCAGAAGATGCTAAAATTAGGAGCTTTACTGTTAGGAAAGCTCACTGTGGAGAGAAGGCCAAGGGTAGGACTGGGTCACTGTTTGCTGCTGCTGCAGATTGTAAACATGTGGCTCACTGGTCCTTTCAGCCACCTCAGCAGAAGCCAGGAATCGAAGTAAGATTTCTCAGGGAAGATCTGTGGAGGAAGTTCTGGTCTAATAGTGAATCTCATGGCTACACAGGAGACTCACAGCATTTTTGAGGGTGTCGTATTAGCAGAAGCACAGCTTGGACTGAAAGGGACAGATAGAGGACAGATGCTCTTGGAGTCCCAAAGTTCTACAGGAAGGGGAAAAGGATAACCTGAAGGTTCCACAAGGCAGAACTGAGGGCCACAGAGGAGGACGCCCAGGCCTTGAAACGTAATGGAGGTTGCCCAGTCAGATTTCACCATTGCTCGGAGCTAGTGATTCCTTTCTTCCTTCCATGTCCTCCCTTTTGGAATGGGAATGTCTTTAAGTTATTCTGTGCCTGTCCACCAGTATAGCTTAGGGACGTCCTATACACACTTTCCTCTGCTTTGCTTTTTTCACTTAACAGTGTATCCTGGAGTTCATGCTGTAGCAGTATGTAGAGAGATTCCTCATTTTTTTTCACAGCTGATTAGTCCTCATGGGGATGTATCAAAATGTTTTCAACCACTTTCCTACTGATCACATTTGGGTTATTTTTAGTCTTTTGCTGTTTACAAAAAGCGCTGTAATGAATAATCCTGTGCATACCTCTTTTCATATTTTTGCCAGTGTGTCTCTGGGATAGAGTCCTAGAAGAGGGATTAATTACTAATTTGAAGCTTAAATGCAGCAATAATTTTGCTACATAAACCACATATTTTTTGACTACTACCCACAGTAAGAAATAGATTTTACATCATGACCCAGTATATACACACATTTATGCATAACTAAAACAAGTGTCACAATTATGCGATTACCTACCATCTGTTTCATTTTTAAAATCCCAGGGGCTGGCCCAGTGGTGTAGTGATCAGGTTCATGCACTCCACTTTGGCAGCCCAGGGTTCACGGGTTTGGATCCCAGGTGTGGACCTACACACCGCTCATCAAGCCACACTATGGCAGCGTCCCACATAAAATAGAGGAAGACTGGCATAAATCTTAGCTCAGGGACAATCTTCCTCACCAAAAAAAAAAAAGAAAAAAAAATTCAAGTTACAATGCTGAAAGGCCTGCTAATGGATCTTGACTGAAAGTTTAAAAGACCTTGGCGTCATTGAGGATTACCGTGCTTTTTCTGAAAGGGCCATATAGTAAATATTTTAGGCTTGTGGACTGTTCATGGACTCGTCTCTGCCTCTGCCGTTGTAGCCCAGGAAGCATAGGCAATGAATAACTGCATGGGCATGGCTGTGTTTTAATAAAGTGTTCTCTACAAAACAGATGGCTTTAGTTGACAGAGCTCTGCTGTAGGTTAATCAAGCCATACCCCCACGGATTGGGATGAAGTCAGCTTCCCTTAAAGCACATGGATATATGGAGGAGGGTAAATTACTGAATAAGGTCAGGATTTAGGAAGTGGAAAGAGGGAATGGCTGTCAAGTAGTCCACATTAGCTCCTAATTAACCTGTCTTCCTGGTCATTGCTCCGTGGTTCACCTGCAGACATCCCTGAATACGTCTTGGGTGTAAAGTACAGTGTTATCCTTGTTTGCCTGTGCGTTTAGAGTAGGCAGATGGGGAGAGGATCATTGGGTCCTTGCGGCTTCCCCCAGATCTAGAGCACGTACACATACTGCAAGTATTTTTAAGTACTGTCTGCCTCTCCCTGCCCCCAGGCTGATTAATCAGAAATGATCAACACATGCCACCTTCCCTCAGGTGAGACCATCTCACTTGCCCTTTAGTTAAGACAGAGAGAGAATATTAATGTCAATATAACCATTAAGGTTTAGGGCTGAACCCTTAGGAAGAAAATTTATGTTTCTTGATATAGGTGCTGGCTTATATACATATTAGCTGATTTGGGGACGTAAGATACTTTGAAACCTCTTCTGAAGTCATCAACTAAGATAAGATAGATGGTACTTCCAGATCACATGCTCATAATCTTTGACAGGATCAGATGCAAAAACGCCAAAGGGACAGCAGAGCTTGGACTCAGCTAAGCCCAGTGTTGCTGCAGAAGGGAAAGAGAGTAATAAAGAGTAAAGTCAGTATTAAAGACCCACTTCTTACTAGTGGATACAGGGAAAGGATGCAGAGTTGGGGTGGCGGGGGAGGGGGACCTTAGGGGCCTAAGGACAGGGTGAGGGCGGGAGGCGGGCGAGAGGCTGCAGCACATCGACAGCTGGGAGGGATCCCTCCTGGCCCCCATTTCTGCCTGTCACGCTCAGCAGGCTTTCGTGCCTTGTTCTGACCACAGCCCCACTTGTGCAACGGTCACAAAGCCAGGTCTTCGTCTGGGAAGGTGCTTCTTCACCAGTATGAGCTCCTTGGCAAAAGTGGTTCAAGGGCAGAGGAAAGGGGTAAAATGCAGGCCAGGAAAAATGGAGTGATAGGGGGCCAGTCCCCGTGGCCTAGTTAAGTCTGGTGCGTTCCACTTTGGCAGCCCAACTTTGTTCCTGGGCATAGGAACACCACTCATCTGTCAGTGGCCATGCTGTGGAGGCAGCTCACATACGAAAAGAGGAAGATAAGCAACAGATGTTAGCTCAGGGCAAATCTTCCTCAGCAAAAAAGCCAAAAAGAATGGAATGATAGAGACTGGAGGGAAGCAGGAAAGAATCTTTGAAAAAGGAGAACTCACAGATAGCAAAAAATCTAAGATTGACTGCTCCAACTGCTTGAACTTCTGTTACTCTAATAATATCTTGTGTTAACAAGAGTCTTTTCTTCTGTATTGTTCAAAGTACTTTTACATGCGTCTGAAAGCAATCAAGAGGATCAAAGAAGAAAGCCAAGTGAAACTAGCTTGATTTTACACATGTCAAAAGTAAGCAAGTTGACAAGGTCTTCAGAAAGGAAGGAATGGGGCCGACACTAGGGCCCAGGCTCCTGAGTTGGGAACTGCTTGTAAACCAAAGGCCTGAAAAAACCTCCAAAGGCCAGTGTGCAGTGGCCTTTCTAGACCTCCGCCTCCCTCCCCCGCCCCCACTCCTTGGCGGTGGGCCAGATAAGCTTACCCTCCTACCTGATAGAAAACTCTTTCTCCTCTGCAGATTCTTTGTGGGAAGGAGATTCCGCGCTGGATCAATCGACTGGCCTACTTCAGCTCCTGTATACCCTTCCTACAGAGTTGCCTCCCAAAGGAGTGGCTCACTCCCGCAGCCCTGCAGTCCAGCGTCAGCCAGGAGCTCCAGGATGAACTGGAGGAAGCGGAGGACGCGGCCGCATCGGCTCCCATGGCGAGCACAGCAGCGGGCTCCAGACCCGGGCGCCACACTAAGCTATAAATGTCTCCAAAGTCACACATTCAGAACTGTCTCTGGCAGTTGAGTATCACGAGAGAAAAGTAAAACAGTAAGCGTCCTTTGGATATTTTGTATGCAAAGATGGCTCTCCCCCAAATCCCAGTTTTTCAGCTCAGGATTATATTTGTAATCAAAAGAATCACTTGGCGCAGGAGGGAGAACTTTATATGAAGCGGCCCTCTTTTTTTACCCACTTGTAAATTTGGATTTACTTCCTCTGTTTTTATACAAGCTCTGTTAAGTTATGTTTACAGTATTTTGTATCGCTGTTTACAAATCTTGCATGGACTCCTGCCACCGTGAAAGAAGAAAATCTTCATGTCTTCAAAAACTAGGCAGGTAATCTTTCTACACTTCCAACAATTCCCCGAGCTGTGGCATAAATAATAGGCACACACAAGCACGGTTACAGTCACCGTCACCTGCTTAAGAATGGTCCTCTGGGTTTGTGTGTGTTGTTAACGTTTTGGCACGAGGATGCAGGGCGGTGAAGCAGCACACACACAGCCCTGCAGGCTTGGGACCTCAGCCTGCATGGGAGGTGGCCCGGCCCTGGGCCTCGTTCCTCTTAGCGCTCCCTCCCACTCTGAGTAGCACATCCCCCGAGGTCCCGTTGAGCGGTGACTTTCATCCCAGATATCCATCTCCTAGGCAGGGTGGCACATTCTTGTGTCTGTCTGGTTTTGATGCCTCTGATTCTGTAATTAGGATGTTTTTCGTTAAAGATGTTCTTGCTAGTAACGAGTGTTTTGCACATGTGTTGGGAGCTTCATTTTTATCGTAATACATATTGTATCCTCCCTGCTCAGGATTTTGTTGACAGGGTAGGGATGTTCTATGTGGTAGCCCTCTGAGTAGCAGTGTGAGTTGACATTCAACTGCTTTTTAACTATTCAGGCTACCTTTTATACTACACCTTGAAAACTAGAGTCTAAAGTAACACTCTCCAAAAAGATACTTTGATATTTCACACATTTTCTGTACCGTATCAGAAAGCGTATGTTGGAGTTTGTCAGTTTGTTATGGGAGTAGTTTCACCTCATCCCGGGAAGCGGCGTCTCATTGACCTCTTGTTGAAAACCATATTTGTGTGTCCTAAAATTCATCTTTTTCTGTTCTCTCAAATATGTGTCTCTTACATAACATACTCTAAGAATGGAATTGTCCCCACAGATGAGTCCTTGTTGGCAGAGAACCTTTCTACTCACGTCTACTCCCAGTTTGGCCCTTGGATGTAAGAGCCCAGTCATTACATGTCAGATTCACTTCTTCTGCCTTAAGAATGAATGTCCTACGTAAAATATTGGATGCAGTGTATAAATTATCCAAGGCAGTGACTTCAGCTTTATATATATTGGTAGTTTTAAGGTCATTTACTTTTATTTAAACTTCTAGATCGGACTGTTTGCTATTGCTCTTTGTAGAGATACATATCTTTCAGTAAACTACATTTTTAACTTTTCCATAAGCAGATTTTGGTTCATTTTATCAACATAAGCACACCCTGTTTATATGGGAAATAAACCTTGGGTCTAAGCATTGACCTGAGGAAAATGAAGCCACTGAACCTAACGATGCTTCTGACTGTTCTGTTTCTGGAGAGGAAGGCCTTTAACAAAGGATTCCCAGTTCTTTAGGGAGCAGAGCACTTGTTTTAAGAGATGTGACAGAGAAGAAAGGAATAGATGATCTTTATGAAAGTTAACTTTCTTTAGGTCTAAAAATGAGATTCAAAATTCAGACTCTAGTAGTGAATTTGTTCACTAAAAGAAGGGTCTTATCACCAAAACCCAGGTTTGTGAACAGTGTTTGATGCAGTTTGCTTGGGATTTTTTTTTAATAATGTAGGGGACCACTTTTTTCTAATCCATTAAAATGCACATGATTTACATGTGGGCTGTTGACACCCATGAAAGAGTGCCATTAGTTGGACATTTCTGGTGAAAAGCCAGGAGCATCCCATGTGTGCTTATCCAGAATCCACCTCAGCACACAAATGATTTTATTGTTATTTTGTTGTATTTACTTTGATCTGCAGCATTTGGAGTTCAAAAATAGCATAAAGGGTCCTAGTAGAAATAAGTAGTGACCTAAGGCCAATTATCATACTGACCATCAGCAGGTAGAATCCTGGCCATGAGATTGCTTGCAATCTGATGCTACCTGAAGTTGAGAAATAAATGTCTTTACTTTAGAAAATCTCGTTTAAGTCAGTTTCTTCTCTACAATTCAAAATTGAGAAGGAATTTAATTAACTAGCATTTAACCAGCCTTTTCTTGCCCTTGGTGGACAGGAATCTTGTTCTCAACCTGATCTGTGTTAAGAAAAGTCCTTTATCAAAAGTCTAGTCCCTGAGATAGATGCAATATGATGAGTCAGGTATTCTTTGTAGTTGTAACCAAGCAAAACATGCTTCTCACGGTGGGTTGGACAGTAATACAGTGCTAGAATGTCAGAAGCTGCAAGTTTCTACTGTTAGTTTTCGATGCCCGGAAGGGTTTTTTTCAACTCTAAGAAAGGGGCCTCAGCTTTGGAACGTGTGGCCTGCGGGCTTGCAGGCAGCGCTGATGCCTGAGCTCGGCTGCACAGCACTCGTGCGAGTCCCTACACCAGCATTTGTGCAGAGCAGGGCTCTGGGTCAGCCGGCTGCCGGCGCTGCGTGCAAGGGGAGGCGCAGCACGCGGACAGCCGGACTCTGTCTCCACGGCTGCTTCCAGCACGAAGCAGGCAGAAACACTTTCACTGCTTCAGGGTTCCGGTCTGTCTCTTTCTCATGGCTCTATTCCTGTGAGATACTCTGTCATTTTGATACAGGCTCTATTTTCTTTCACTGACTAAGTTTGAAAGACTTGGGTTTTGTTTAGCACGCTGGCCATACTGCCATTGTACCCCTTCTCTTCAGTATGGTCTTAGAGTGCAGCTCAGTTATTAGACTTCTGTTGTCGACTCAGTCAATACACATACATCTTCCTTGTTTGAAAGGTGTTACAGCTGTTACAGAATCTTCATGAACCTGAAGATAATTTCTTGTGAAGCTGTATGCAAATGTACTGTCATTCATAGTGTTTTATATAAAAAATACCAGGAATCTTCACTTTTGCTACCTTGATATAGCATTGGGCTATCTATCATGTTAACAACATTGAAATACATCAATTTATTAAAAAAATACTTTTATAAGAAATGTTTTACAGTGCTTTCTGACCTCTGGGAGACTGCAACCGTTATGTATCTGTGTTGGGGGCTGGGAGGTTATTTTTAAAACCCAATATTCCTCTTGTACTCACACGTACATTGACTCACGTGTACTCCTCTTGAGGTCAAGTCCATGGGACAACTCCTGAGCTGCCACAGAGCATAACCACACCCCCTCACAGGCAGTGGGTGCCAGCCCCTGCTTCTGGGGAAGGGAGGAGGTGCCCTCTCTTCCCTGCCTGGGAGCGCAGAGACCCGCAGAGGAATAGCCCCGCTGGAGCACTGGCGCACACCCCGCAGCCCCGTCTCATGCTACAAGCAGGAGCCTGGGTGCCCGGCTCAGATTCCTGCAAACACGAGCTTCTGCTTAGCGGACCCTTCCCCCTTCTCCACTGGCCTCTATGTACCTAGCTGAGGAATCGTTCCCTCTACTAATTCAGAAACTTCTCTTGAATTAACTGTTGTTCAGTAAATGACGGCTGTCTTTCGCGGTCTCTCAGTGCCTGTCCACTCTGCTAAGTAGGAATGATCCACCGCTCTTCGTTCTCACTCAAGGCCAGGAACCAAAGAGGGACTCCCCCCGGGTCTAAGCAGGCTCCTAACAAGGGGGTCACAAGCTCAGATCTGGAGAAGCAACTGGTCTTGCCTGTAGAAAAGATGACAAATATACTGAGGGACAGCCGTCTTCCTTTTTTCCCTTATCTGCTCCTGCTTCTCACCCAGATGCTGACCTTCTTCTAAATTTGCAGGAGTCTGTGCTAATAAAGATGAACGGCTTCCCGCTCCACTTTCTGAGAGGTGAATTAGAGGCAGGCAGCTACTTATTTCCTTATGGATTCCAGCCCAGAGAACTGCTGAGCCCTCTCAAGCTTCTCCCTTTGATCCCTTCCCCCAAAGGAAAATCCCACAGAGGATCCGACCTTGACCCTACGCCCAGAAGTGTGAAGGCTCCTTGTCAAGGCAGGGGCAAGCTGAGGGAAGTTAAGAAGGGCCTCTCTCCACGTGGTCGAGGAGGCCTTCACTTCCAGACAGGCTGGGCGGGCGCGCCTGTCCCCTGCAGCCGTGCCTGGGCTAGAAGGGCTTTCGTGGTCCCACACAGGAACGTGCCACTGCTAGGCTATCTCCCCTGAGCTCCTCCCTGACCCCTGACCCCTCACATGGGAATGGTTGCCAGTTCTACTAAACGCTCTTGCCACTCATTGGTCCTCAGGGAAGCCACTGGGTGCCAAGCTGTTTCCTTCACACCCCTGACTCCCACTGACCAGTGGGACTTAGTGCCTGGGCAGCCTTCAGGTGCTTCTGAGGCTGCAGCCATGCAGAGGGAGCCACGTGCCTCAAGAGGCTGTCAGAGCCTTGCAGACAAGCAGACCAGGGCTGGGGTTACCAGTCAGTAAGCCAGACTCCTGGAGCGGGGGTCAGGCCTGCTCTGCCCACTCTGCCCTGGAAAAGGCGGAAGCACTGGGGAGGGCAGTGACAAACTAGTCTATGCAGGACCCTCAGGGTAGGAGGCCAGTGATAATCCACCCGAAAAGGTACAGAGGTTTTCAGATCACAAAACTGGAATAAGAAAGACTACTGGAGCCAGGGCTGCCAGACTCTGGCCTAAACAAAGAGAAGACGACTCAGGCCTTCCTTGTCCTCCCCCAGGATCAGTGAGCGGCCGCTGTGCCTCCTGGAGGGCAGTCAATAATCCACAGAAAGCCAGTGTCCCCACAAATGTGCTTTATGTTGTCACCTTCAGTCTGGGAAGACAGTGGGTTTTGTGGACAAGACAAAGGAGAAAAAGAAATCTCACTGTAGTCCTCCTGTGTGCTCCTTGGGCTGTTCTGGGTACCTTAGTCGCATTATTTCACTAATTATCACAACAGGGGGGCCTTAGTCCCATGTTACACAGACAAGTGAGCGGTTCAGTTATTAGCACAAGACCACACAGGTGGCACAGGAAAAGCCCGTATGTGAACCCAGCCAGTTGCAAACCTACTCTCCCTTCGAGCATACTGCTTTTCTGAGACAGAGAATCCCAGACCCACGCCATACCTGCCGAATCAGAATCAGCGTCTTAACAAGATCCCCAGGGGTTTACGGATACATGAAAGTTTGAGAAGCACTGCTCTATTCCATAGGACGCGATTCTGTACGATTCAAGCCTACTCTGCGCATAGAAATGAGAATTTCCTAGATGACACATGGATGTCTGAAGGACCTGGGAGTAGCCTCCCCTCCAAAATTCAGGAGAGGTGTGATGCGAGTTTCTAAATGTTTCCTGGGTTTGTCTGAATCCATATACGCTGCCCTTTCCGATTGCTACAGGGAGCAGTTCCCGGGGAGCCCGTGCTGCAGGCACTAAGGATTCTGCACTACTGTGAACTGACTATCCGCCTTCCTGTGAGAGGGCGCCAGGGCTCCACCCATCTTGGGGCGTCCCCACTGATTGGCTTCAGTCGTCGTCAGAACACCAAGCTCTTGGGTGATCCATCCCCGGATCCTCATCCCCAGCTGCTCTGAGTGCCCCCATCTGACCAGCCCTGCTCTTCATCCTTCCTGCCCTCCTTCCAGGGGACCCCCCATAGCCTCCACTTTTTCAGATGCTTCCCTCTCTGCTTTGTCTGAAACCCACGGTCGCTCCCTCAGGGTTTGCGCCCTCCAGCTCCCATTGCTGCTTCCAAATAATTTCCCCTCTTTCCTTCCAAACCTCCAGCTACACCGACCCCGTGCGCTCCAGTTCTGCCAGCTGCTCCCCTCATCGCTGTCATCTGCTCTCTCTCTTCCCGCGGTCTTCCTCCACCCTTTTCCTGTCATCATTGTCAGTGACTTCGAGCTTACACAGATGACTCCTCCAACATCCTCGCCCATGGGTGCTGCTGAGCCAGGGCTCTGTTGCCATTTCGCGTAGGACAGTTCCTCGAGCCAGACAGTCCTCCCATTACAAGACATGGCATCTCTGCTCCCTGTCCACTGATCGCTGGCATTTTACCCCCTCCACAGTCCCTGCCACACCAAAGGTCCTCACACATTTTGCCCCCAGGGGGTAGACAGGCCTGTCCTCGATTGAGAACCACTGTCAGTTTCAGTCTCTTGATCTCACTTCCACCATGCACGCAAACCTGACTGGTCATCGCCAGTCACGGAACGACTGCTGACATCTTCATTCAAGCCTCTGACCACTGCCTCCCCTCCCGGCTCACCATGTCACACACACTGCAACGAGTCTGGCCCAGCAAGACCCCAAATCCATTAAACCCGGTGCTTGTTTAACTAAGATCACTCCCTCCCCATCTTCATTTTTCTCCTCACCCAACCTAAACTCCATGGTTAATAAATCCATTCCTTCTCAGGATCCTCAACTTCTGTGCCCCTTTCTGCCTACATCATCCTGGCCTGTTCCTCTCTGGTCTGTGCCTGATCAGCTGACTGTTACTGGAGCAAAATCACCAACTGGGCAGACTGCTTTTATCTCATCGCTCCTGTCCGTCAGTTCTCCCTCCTACTGTGTGTCTCCTTTACCTTCACACAGAACACTTCACTTCTGACGCTTCTGGGCACCAAATGTGTAGGGGTTTTCCCTACACCAGGCAATTCTCCATGACACCAGCTGGGTGTCCTACATTTCAACTCAATTCTGACACTATCTACCTGGAGATAGCGTCGCATCCACAGGTTAAAGGCTCGGTCCCACACGTCTGCGCCCCACTTCAGATGCCGATAGTAAGTAGTACATCACCAGGTTACCCATAACTTCTGTCCAACTTGGCTACAAATCAGAGTTTCCCAGGACTCCCTCCTCAGGTTGAATTATTTGCTAGAGGTGCTCACAGAACTCAGGGGAACACTTACATTTACCAGTTTATTAAAGGATATGATAAAGGATGCAGATGAACAGCCAGGTGAAGAGACACAGGGTGAGGTCCGGGAGGGTCCCGAGCTCAGGAGCTTCTGCCCCTGTGGAGTTGGGCACGTCACCCTCCTGGTACCTGGATGTGTTCAGCCACCCAGAAGCTCTCCAAACTCCCACCACTGGGATTCTAGAAAGGCCCCATCACGTAGGCGAGATCAATCATTAATGCCATTTCCAGCTCCTCTTCCCACTCTGGAGGATGGGGGTTGGGGCTGAAAATTCCAAGCTTCTAATCAGGGCTTGGTCTTTCTGGCAGCCAGCCGCTACCCAGAAGCCCGCCCAGAGATGCTCCCTTAGAACAAGAGATCCTCCTACTGCTCTTCTTACTTAGGAATTTACAAGGATTTCAGGGGTTCTGTGTCAGGGATGGGGTCAAAGTCCAAATGTTAGACCAAGACATCCTCTTATCATTCAGAAAATTACAAGTATTTTAGGAGCTCTGTGCCGGGAACCGGGGGCAGAGACCAATATCTATATTTTCTATTAACTCACAACCTCCAATGTCCCAATTTACAAACTCACCTGAATTTGTACCCAGAGTCACTGTCCTGTTACAATGGGGAAAGATCCCTGTGTTTTCAAAGGCCAACCCCTCCCTTGTCGCTGTGTCGCACCCTCTCTCACCTCTCAAGGACTTGCCCCAACATTATTCCTTCTCTCCGTGGTGACATCATTTCCCTTTCTGCACTGGATCATTCCTACAGGCATAAAACGTGTCCCACTGTTTCTCAGCTGAAAACAGAAACCAAAACCAAACCGACCGCCCTTGCCTCCCCGGTCTGTGGCCGCGCAGCATCTCTTTCCCTCCACAGCAAAAGGTGTGCGCCTCCACATCCCCTTCACTCTCCTGCATGCCGTCTTTAGTGTGGAATATGTATACATATATGTATATATGAAAGAGTATGTAAGATGTATGCGTGCAGTTTAAAGGATAATAAAATGAACACCTCCCTGAACCCACCACCCACCTTAAAAAACAGACTGCAAGCAGGACCGCCGAAGCACCATCTAGCTCCCCAGTGGCTTCCTCTTCCCACCGCTGCAGAGATAACCCATATCCTGAACGCCGTATTAATCATGCCTTTGCTTTATGGTTTGAACACCCACATATGCATCCCTAGATAATATATTATCTAATTTTGCCCTTTTTTTGAACTTTATATAAATGGAATCACATTATATGTGTTCTATAATTTCTTTAAATTCTATTTTTTTTTTTCTTGGTGAGGAAGATTGGCTCTGAGCTAGTAATTGTTGCCAATCTTCCTCTTTTTTTTTTTTCTCCTCAAAGCCCCAGTACGTAGCTGTATATCCTAGTTGTAAGTCATTCTAGTTCTTCTCTGTGGGACGCCACCACAGCACGGCTTGATGAACAGATCCTCCACCCGGGATCTGAACCCCGGGTCGCCAAAGCAGAGTGCACAAACTTAACCACTCAGCCATGGGGCTGGCCCCCTAAATTCTATATTTTTAAATTCATGTATATTAATGGGTGTAGTTATAGATCATTAATTTTCACTGCTGTATAGTATTCTGTCATATTAAATATACCACCGCTCATCAAGCCATGGTGAGGCAGCGTCCCACATGCCACAAGAGGAAGGACCCACAACTAAAAATATACAACTGTGTACCAGGGGGCTTTGGGGAGAAAAAGGAAAAATAAAATGCTTAAATAAATAAATAAATAAACCATAATTTTATTTATATATTCTAATTTTAATAACATTTGGGCTATTTTCAGTTTATTTCTATTATGAGCAATACTTCTATGAATATTATAATGCATACCTCCTGCTGCAGATGTAAAGATTTCTCTAGGGGAAATTGCTAGGTTGGAGGGAATTGTTTATTCAACTTTATTAATGTAGAAAAAACAGAGTACTCTTCTTATGATACTTTTATTAAATAAAATCCTATTCAGCCATCTCTCCATGTGCTAATCAGACAGAGCTCCACAGGCTAGTTATTTTCTTATACTGTCATATAACGAAATTTCAGAACCCGGCCTTGAGAAATATTTTTTCTTTATTAACTCAAAGAGTGAAAGAGATGAGAACTGTGCCCTCCTCCCACACTGCCACAAGGAAGGATAGCACTCAACATGACAAACGTAGTTCAAAGAATCTGGTTGATTGGGTTAGTAACTTTCAACAGAATATGTCTTGTTCTCCTATGCAAAGTGGATACATGCATATTCATCACTATTCGCAACTCTGTCTGAGCAGCAGCGTCTTGTTAGCCTCCTATAACTTTAGAAATTGTTGCCGCGTCCTGTGAAAATAACCTCCAGAAAAACGTATATCTGGCTGCTTGTCTTACTTGATAATTCACTGAATTATAATGTTGTAAATGACGTCTCGGTATTCCTAAAGGTTATAGATACTAGTGCTTGATAGACACTTGAACATTTTCTCTTACAGATAGAAGAGGGTCGTGGCACTTTTCTCTCATGTGCATGAGGGAAAATTCAAAGCCCCTGCTAAAGATATTGTTTGACAAATAATCTGAAAGTCCCGGTGTCCTCTTGTCGACACTGAGTAATCAAAATTGTTTTCCACAGTGGCTGCAACACCCTCACTCCCCTGGCAGGGATTTCTGTTGCCATTGCTCCACTCCCTTGCCAGTGCTTGATGTCGGCTCACTCTGTGCTGTTTGCCAATCTGGTCACAGGAATTGGCATCTGGCTGTGCTTTTGATTTGCCTTTTCCTGATTATTAATAAGACTGAGAATCTTCATATGGTTCTGGGCCATTTAAGTTTCCTCTTCTGTGAAATGTCCCTTCTATTTTTGCCTCTTTTTCTATTAGGTTATTTATCTTTTTCTTGCTGATTTCTAGGAAACATTTACATATGCTGGCTACTAACCTTTGACAATTCTATGTGCTACAAATATTGTCTCCCAGTTTGAGACTTGTCTTTCCACTGTCATTAAGGTATGTTTTGATAAACAGAAGTTCGTTTTAAAGTACTCAAAAATATCAGTATTTTTCTCGATGGCAAATATTTTTTGTATTTTAAGAAATCCATCTTTCCCCCTAAATTGTAAAGATAGTCTCCTACATTTTTTTCTAAATATTTTAATGTTTGCTTTTTTTTGCATTTAAGTCTTCAACCAACCAGGACTGATTTTATGTGTGTGAGGTACGGATCGAATCTAATTTTTTTTTTCCCGTAAGGATGAACTATTTGCCCTAACACAATATCCTGAATAGTCTGCCCTTTACCCACTGATCTACCATTCCTATTTTCCATTAGTCACATTTTCATATACATGTGAATCTATTTCTGAGCTCTCCCTGGGTTCATTAGTCTATTTACTATCTCCAGACCGATGGCACACCATCTTAATTACTAAGACTTTATAATAAATTGCAACATACGCCAACTTCTTCAGGAGCGCTTTGGTTATTCTTGGCCCTTTACTCATCCATAAAATTTTAGAATCAGCTTCTCAAGTCACGTGCACACACACACAAACCTTTTTGGAATTCTGTTGAATTTATATATCAATTTGTAAAGAACCAACACCTTTATGATATCGAGTCTTTATCCAAGAACATGATATATCACTCCATCTGTACTGATGATATTTAACGTCCTTCAAAAAAGTTTTGTAGTTTTCTCCATAAAGGGCTTTTGTATATTTTGTTAGATTTATCCCTAGGCTCCTTATTTCTTTGCTGTTAGTGTAAATGATATCTTTTATTTCTTCATTACATTTTCTGATCTATTCTTCCTCATATGTAAAAATGCAATTGACTTTTTCATTTCTTAAAAAGTCGATAGACTTTATTTTTAAAGCAGATTGATGTTTACAGAAAAATTGAGCAGATAGTCCAGAGAGTTCCCATATACCACCTCTGTCACACACACTTTCTCCTATCGTTAACATCTTTCGTGAGTGTGGCACATTTGTGAATTGATGAACCAATTAATCCATTATTATTAACTTAAGTCCCTTTACATTAAGGTTCACTCTTGGTGCTATACTATTCTATGTGTTTTGCCAAACACATATCACATATCCACCATTACAGTATCATACAGAATAATTTTACAGCTCTAAAAATCCCATGTGCTCCACTTATCATCCTCCCGCCCCCCCTTACCCCTGAGAACCACTGATGTTTTTACTACGTCTATCATTTTGCCTTTCCAGAATGTCATATAGTTGGAATCATACAATACGTAGCCTTTTCAAATTGGCTTCTTCACTTAGCAATATGCATTTAAGTTTCCTCCATGTCTTTTCATCGCTTAGTAGCTCATTTCTTTTTGTCACTGCATACTCTCTGTTGTATGGATGTGCCACAGTTTGTTTTCCATTCATCTTTTGAAGAAGATCTTGGTTGCTATCAAATTTTGGCAATTATGAATAAACCTGTTATAGACATCCATATGCAGGTTTTTATGTGGACATCAGTTTTCAACTCCTTTGGGTTCACACCAACAAGCACAATTGCTGGATCGAATGATAAGACTGTGTTTAGTTTTGTAAGAAATTGCCAAATTGTCTTTCCAAGTGGCTGCACCATTTTGCATCCCCACCAGCAATGAATGAGAGTTCCTGTTGCTCCACATCCCCACTAGCACTTGGTGTTGTCAGTGTTTTGGCCATTGTAATCAGAATGTGGTGGTATTTCATTGCTGTTTTAATTTGTAATTCCCTGATGACACATGACGGCAAGCATCTCTTCCTATGCTTTGTTGCCCTTTGTACATCTTACTTGATGAGGTATCTGTTCAGATCTTTTGCCCACTTTTTAATTGGGCTGTTTCTTTTCTTATTGTTGAATTTTAAGAGTTCTTTGTATATTTTGGATAACAGTCCTTTAGCAGATATGTGTTTTGCAAATATTTTCTCTGATCTGTGGCTGCGATTGGTTTTTATACATAGAATTTTTATCCAACTATCTTACAAAATTCTCTTGTTAGTTTTAGTTATATATCTGAGACTCTTCAAAGTTTTCTACATAGTTATATCATCTGCAAGTAATGACAATTCTGTTTCTTCCTTTCAAATCCATGTAACTTTTAAAATTTATTTATTTATTTTATTTATTTATATCTCTGCCTTTAACTAACACCTCTCAAACAATGTTGGCTTGATCTCAAAGAGAAGTTTCCAGCATCTCAAGTTGTACTTCATGTATTTTGAAGCTCTGCGTTGGGTCCCTCACAGTTAGAATTATGTTGTTGATGAATTGACCCCTTCATTATTATGAAAATATTCTTCTTCATCCCTGGTTATATTTCTTGCTCTGAAGTCTTAATTTGTCTGGTATTAATATAGCCACACTCACTTTCTCACGATTACTGTTTTTTATCTTTTTCAATCTGTGTGTGTCATATTTAGAGTGGGTTTCTTTATAAACAGCGTAACTGAATATCTCATTTTTATTGCAGTTTGGCAATCTCTGCCTTTTAATTGGAGTTCTTAGACATTTGCATTGGATGCAATTATCAATATGGTTGGGTCTAAATCTACAGCTAGCTATTTTTTTCCTGTTTGTCTCATATTTTCTTTGTTCCTTTATTTCCTTTTCCTGCCTTCTTTTGGATTAATTTAGTATATTTTAGTATTCCACTTTATCTACTTTATTAGCTGTATGTCTTTGTTTTTGTTGTTTAAGATTTTATTTTCCTAGGGCAGCTTTAGGTTTGTATGTCTTTAGGTTTTGTTTTGTTTTTAGTGATTGCTCATGGTTTATATTATGCTGCTTGTACTTTTCACTGTCTACATTCAAATAATATTATACCACTTCATGTATTGGGAACTTAAAGTGGTATATGTCAGGGGCCAGCCCAGTGGTGTAATGGTTGAGTTCACATGCTCTGCTTGGGCAGCCCAGGGTTTGCAGGTTCAGATCCCAGGTGCAGACCTCTGTACTGCTCATCAAGCCATGCTGTGGTGGCATCCCACATACAAAATAGAGGAAGACAGGCACAGATGTGAGCTCAGGGACAATCTTCCTCAGCAAAGAGAGGAAGATTGGCAACAGATGTTAGCCCAGGGCCAATCTTCCTCACCACAAAAAAATAAAATAAAATAAATGGTATACTTCAATTTCCTCTCTCCAATTCTTTGTGCTATTTTTGATATACATTTGAGTCCTATATGTGTTATAAACCACACAACACTCTGTCATTGTTTTTGTTTTACATGGTCAATTATATTTTAAGGAAATTTTTAAATGATAAAAAATGGTTTTTATCTCTACTCACATATTTACCATTTCCAGGGTTCTTTATTCCTTTGTATAGATCCAAGTTTTCATCTGGCATCATTTTGCTTTCACTTGAAGAATTTCCTTTAACATTTCTGGTGGTACACTGATTTTCTTGTAGTTTTCACAGTTTTGAAAATTTTCAGCCATTATTTCTTCAACTACTTTTTCTGAACTGCTGCCTTCCCCCTCACCCTATCTCCTCTCCTTCTGAAACTGCAAGTACACATATTTTAGAATGCTTTGATTTTGTCTTGTCTTACTGATGCTCTGTTCATTTTTTTTCTAGTCTACTTTTGTCTGTGTGTTATAGTGTTTCTATCATAGAAACACATAGTTTCTATTACTGTGTGTTGACATTGACTGATATTTTCTTCTGCAGTGCTTAATCTGGTATAAATCCCACTCAGTGAATTTTTCATTTAGGATAATATTTTTTTTTCATCTTTAGAAATCTTCCATTTCTCTTCTCCATTCCGTTCATGCTTTCCTTTAAATCTTTGAGCATACTGAGCATATTTATGATAATCGTGTTAAAGTCCTTATTTGCTAATTCTGTCATATCTTTCATTTCTGGGTCTGTTTTCCTTCTGGTCGTGGGTCACATTTTTCTTCTTATTGGCAGGTATAATTGTTTTGATTGGATGCTATATATGTCAAATGTTACATTGCTGAGTATCTGGATTTTAAAGGATGTTGAGCTTTTTTCTGGTTAGTAGTTAAATTACTTGCAGATCAGCTTGATCCTTCCAAGGCTTATTTGTAAGCTTTGTTATGACAAGTTCACAGTAGCCTTTGCTCTGGGGATGGTTTAGCCTTGCTATTAAGGTGTGACCCTTTGGGTATCGCTATTGATACCCCAGGTGATTAACAAGGCCTTTCTAGTCTGACTGGTCAGAGCCTGAACATCTCTCTGTCCCATAGAGCTCTGGGAATGGTTCAGCTTAAAGCATCCAGGTCATCCTTTGCCTTCACTCATGGAGTTTCACCCTACTCCTTACAGCTTAATATTCAGCAAAGTCTCAAGGGAACCCCTGTGGAGAATTCTGGATCTCTTTTTCTATGTAACTCTCTCCCCTCTGGAAGTCTGCCCCACAACTTGCAGCATCTTCTGCCTTCCTGAACTCTAATCTCTATTTTCTCAACTCAGTGACTTGTGCTCTGCTTGAGACCCTGTGGTCCAGAAGGACCTTCCAGGCAGAAAGCCAAGGCAATTGCAGGGTTCCCCTCACGGGTTTCCATTCCCCTCCCTCAGGGATCACAGTCCTGTGCTTCCTGTTGTTAGATGTCTGAAAACAGTTGTTTTGCAAATTATGCTTTTTAGTTGTTTATGGCAGGAGAGCAAGTTGGGTCTACATTAATCCCCAATGGCCAGAATCAGAAGTCTCTTTTAATTTCTTAATATGATGAATTACATTAATTGATTTTCTAAATAGTGGATTTTCAGCTTTGTATTCCCTGCATGCCTGGCCTAAACCCAGCTTCCAACTAGGTCATAACATCTTTTTAACATATTGCTGGGTTTAGGACAGACAGACAGACAAGTAGGTAGGTAGATAGATAACTAAGTAGATAAATAGATATACTAGGTTCTGAGTGAACTTGGCTTGAAATTTTCCTTTCTTGGAATTTCCTTTTCTGGCTGGATTCAAACTTGTGCTGGCCTTATCAAGTGGATTAGGAAGGGCTGCTGTGTTCTCTAGAAGAGCTCATGCGCGAGTGGAAGGGTGTGCTCCCTAAATGTCTGTAGAACTCAGCTGTCAAGCTGACTGGACCTGAAGATTTCCTTGTGGCAATATTTTTAAATACTGATTCAATTTCATTAATAATTATAAGATTCAATTGTTTCTCAAGTCAATTTTTTGTAAGTTATATTTTTGTAAGAATTTATCCATTTCACCATATTTTTAAAGATATAGTGCATAAAATTGTTGATAATATTTTTTTACCATTTTAATTTCTGCTAGGTATGTAGGTATGCCCTCTTTTTTATTATTAATATTGTTTCTTTTTTCTCTCTCAATATCTCTTTTTCTTTCAATTCTGCCAGAGTTTGATTTGTCTCTGACTAGGTTTTATATTTTTTCAAACAATTAACTTTGGTTTTATTTGTACTCTATTACATGATTATTTTCTGTGTCATTAATTTCCTTTTGTTTTTTAAATTTCCTTTCTTCTGTTTCTTTTGTTTTATTATGTTATTCTTTGTCTTTCATGAATTTTCAGCTTCTTTCAGAATTCAGAATCTTGTTTTCTAATTTAAACCGTATATTTCTCTCTAATTATTGAACCCCTCAAATTCTGTTACACAGTATTAGTGATATTGTTTACTTTAGAAAATTTTTAATTTTCAATATGATTTATTCTTTAACCCACAAGTCATTTAGAATTATGTTCATTAATTTTCAAACTTATGAGGATTTTCCAATTATCTTTTATTGATTTTCCATTTAATTGCACTGTTGACCATATACTAATTCTTTGAAAATTGTTAAGGTTTAATAGCCTATCACATGATTGATTTTCTTAAGTGTTTCACGAGTGTTTATTCACCAATCGTTGGGTACATTTTTCTCTATGTGTTGATGAGATCAAGTTTGTTAATTGTGCTGTTCAAATCTGCTAAAACCTTACTGAATTTTTTCACCTATTTGATCAATTATTGGAAGAGATATGTTTAAAATCCCTCACTATGATAGTAGTTTTCTGAATTTCTCTTCGTATTTCTGCTCGACTTTGCTTTATATATTTTGAAACAGTATTAACACATACGTATTTTGAATTGTTATATCTTTCTGATTGAAATAAATCTTTTGTCAATATATAGAGACCCTGCTTATTTCTTGTAAAATTTATCAAATATAAATATAGATACACCAGCCATCCTTTTTTCACATGAATGTTTTCATAAAAATGCCATTTGTTTTCATGAAAGTACTATTCATGAAACAAACATGAATAATATTTGCCTGGTATATCCTTTTCAGTAACTTGACTTTCATCTTTCCTGTGTCCTTTGTTATAAGTGTGTCTCTTAAAAATAGCATATAGTTGAACAGTTGTTGATTTTTTCCCCTTAATCCTGCGATTTTCTTTTAATGAAGTTTAATACATTTACTGTGCTAATTGATATAATTCATATATATTTCTACCTTCTTATTTTCTGCTTGTTTATTTTTCCCACTTCTTCTGTCTTTCTCTCCTACCCCTTTTTGTTTTCTGATTTTTGTGATTTCTGTTGAGAAGTCAACCCTCAGTCTGATTCCCTTTCCTCTGCAGGTGACTGGGTCACTCATTCTTTCCTTCAGATATTTATGAGCACCTGTATATGCCAGGCTGTCTTCCAGCTGGATGACCAGCAAGCACAACAGGCACCAGCCCTGCCTGCGTGGGGTTTGTATCCTGCTGGTGGTCTTTGTCTCTGGCTGACTTTCAGATCTTTAGTATCTTGCAGTTTCACTACAGTGTGTCCAGGTGGAGGTGACTTTTTAATTTACCCTAAGAGTCTCCTGGCTTCCTGAACCTGAGGAGGGAAGTCTTTCAACAATTCTGGAAAATTCTCAGCCATAATCCTTTAGAATGTTTCTTCTTGTCTGTTCTCTCTAACACCATGTCCTAGAATTCCAGTTGGACCTTTATTAGATTCTCCCTAGTCTCTGTATCTCTTAACTTCTTTTATATTTTCCCATTTCTTTGTTCTCTGTTCTGCATTCTGGGTAATTTATTTGGATCTATATTCCAGTTCACTCTCTCTGTCTTTAGCTGGGTCTAATCTGCTATTTAATCCATCCACTGAATTTTTAATTTGTTATATTTTTCTCGCATGAGTTTCTATTTGATTCCTTTCCAAATCTGCTTAGTCATTCTCTATAATCTTTTGCTCCCTGCATATATTTTCAAGCTTTTCAAAAAAAATTTCTTTAAATATATTAAGCATACTTTTTAAATTCCTTACCTGAGAATTCTAGTGTCTAAACTGTTCATGTGCTTGTTGCTGCTGGCTCTTTATTCATTCCCACTCATAGTGCCCTGCTGCTGTGTGTGTTCTGTCATTTTTGAGGTGAGTCTCTTTTCCCTGGAACTGTAACTATGGAGATTCGCTCAGGCCCGTAGTGAAGTCGTATTGCTCCCAAGAGGTTTGCATGAGCTTCTGCGGGAATAACCCATTCAGGATGACTTTAATTAAATTATCCACCTGATTTTTCATATCAGACTGCTTGCTGCATGAGATGCATGTAGATCTGGAGATACAAAGGCTAGGGAGCAGTGGTGGGGGTGAGAAGGAAGGAAAAGAAAATTTAAGGAACAGTGTTTTAAAATATTTTATTATAATTAGAAAAAGAAACTATTTTAGATCTTTAAATATAGTGGATAAAGTATCTAAGAGATAAGGAGTTCATAGATCGTGGTCCAGTCCCATTTCCCTGAAGTTAATTCTGAACCTGCAGTAACAAAATTGTTGTGTAACATTATCTACCAGTGCAGATCATTTTACTTTGGTACAGTGTCAGGGGCAGCGCCACTCTCAGGGGCAAAAGGTCCATCCAGTTCTCCTCCTGAAGACACAGTTCCTTTCTCAGGAGACGCGAAGGAGGGCAGCATCTCCTTTTCCTCGGTGGGTTTCCAGCTGCTGACATTTAACCTACACGTTGCTGTTTCTGACCCTTTTCCTCTATAACATTTCCATCTATAACCCGGGACTGATCGTCCATCTCACTTGGCAGGCTGTGGGGAGAATGCATTGAGGCAAATGGCAACAGCGCTAGAACAGAGCCTGCCACTCGGTAAACGTCCCGTAAATGCCAGCCAGTGCTGTCAGAGCTGCGTAATCTGGAGCGAAGCTTCTGAAATGGAGGTCACTATGTGCTTGAAAGTAGTAAAAATGGCCTCGTGTATAAAGTTTCAGTAAGAACACATGGCGTTGCCTTCTTTGTGTTTGCTTCAAATTGCATCAAGAGAGTGTGACAACACTGCTTCCTTTGCACTAGTTGAAAGTCTGTGATAATAAATGTCCTTGACTGATAAAACGGGGAAAGTAAACTTTAGTAAAATAGAATTTTTAAAATATGAAAAAACAAATTAATAAATGTAACCAGGAAGATCAAAGCTTTTAAAACAGGGTTCACAGGAGAAAAAAACATTAAAGTAATCCTTGGCGATGCCTCTATTGGGACCCAGGGGACTAGGGTTCATGGAGCCAGCCCTCGCCTCCTGCTGGTGACAACCGTGAACAGAATGTCCACCACGTGCCAGGACGCTAATCCTCTCACAGCTCAGTGAGAGATTCTGCACGCTCTTCACAGCGGAGCCCGCAGAACAGACCCAAAGTGCAGTGCCCTCTGGCCACCTGCAGATCCCGGACTGTTTCTGCCAGTGCTCACTGGCCCCAAAGGAGACAGCACTGCTGGTTTTACTGCACGTGGTGATTTCCTGTCCTCAGACGTGCTTTCTTCTTATAAAGGGGTGACGTGGGGTTCAGGCCTGAGCCTAGTAGGAATTCTGACACGTTTGGGCCCATCTGTAGGAAAGGCTGGCCAGAGACTGTCGACGGGAAAGATTCATTCCAAGGACAGAGAGACCCAGGGCAGCCAGTGTGGCCTAGGATCTGAGCTTCCATCACCAGAACCAAGGGCGGAGAGAGCATTGTTGCCTCTTGGGTGGTCCTTGGCGGCCCTCATAGACACCTCTTTGACGTCCACAGAAAGGGAGCTTGAACAAAATCTGAAAGGACCATTTCATCCAAAGTTCTGCGAGAGCTAAACGGTCCCCAGTAGGTCTACGACATTCCCCTCCCCTGAAACTCCACCTATGACTCAGCACTGCCCTCTCCTGGGTGGGGAGATGCCGCCTTTGTGACGCAGGCCCCCATCCCTCCCCAGGTTTGCGCCTCAGCCCAGTGAGCACCTCCCCTGGAGAGCCCAGCAGTGCTCAGGGGCAGACACTCACGCGGGCAGTGACCAGTCCGCAGCAGTCCCCGCTGACGCCGCACCAGCTGTGGGCCAGGTGCTAGGACCCTGTGACAAGTTGGGGCTCAGCCACCCATGAGCCAAGGTCGGACCACGCTTTGCCCCCACTTGCTTGTTTAGATCCCAACATGGCAGCTCCGGTGGCAGGCCGGGAGGAACCCAGGCCCTTGCGCTGGGATGCGCAGCACCGCTGGGGAGGGAGCTCCGACTCAGCAGCCGCTTCACAGCGTGTGTCTGCGGCGTGATCGGGAACACGGAACTCTGCCACTGAGGACAAGAAAAACAAACGTACATACTAAGCACAGACAATGAAGAAGCGAATAGCTTGTGAGCTACAGACAAAACTCACCAGACGGTTAAGTACCGCTAATCAGTTAGTCCCCTGTGAGACATACCAGCTAGAAAGTAAGCAGAGCGCATGTGCGCCAACGTGGCTAGGACGATGGGAGGACCAAGTAGGCACAAATCTCCGTGAGGCAAATGATGCTCCAGATACTCATCATGCACCGTATGATACACTTGAACTCGAAATACTACAATACGGTAAATACACGGGAGGCAGCCAAGGCTCCAGAATCCACGATACACTAATGTGCAGGAAGTGCAAGAGGCAGTCAACGTTCATGAGTCTTAAGTTGGCCACTGTTTTAAAATGTACCCAGATTTATTTTCACCAGGTATGGTAAGATGCAGACACAGCAATTACTGTCGCGAAGGAAGAAGTTTCATACTCACAGATCCCTAGAAACAGGCCTGCGGAGGAGCCACACGGGGAAGCACGGAGGCCGGTCAGGAGGCAGAATGAGAGGGGAAAGCAGAGGCAGGAGCCTTCACTGTGGTTTCCCAGAAGCAACAAGAAGCCGGGGTAGGCGAGCAGAGCAGGCAGCGGGCTGGGTGGTTGGAATTGTTTCGGAGGGCTCTGGGCTGTCCGGTGGCCCCTGGTTTTCCAGAACCTGGCCTGGGGTGATCTGGGGCAGGAGCCTGACAGAAGGACTCGGGACTGGTTGGTCTGCATATGGAAAGCATGCTCACAGGCAAATTGTTCACTTTCTCTAGGGATTACCTAAGCCTGAGTAGGTCAGTCCCTCCCTAGGTCTGCAAGACCCAAAGATGTCAAAGCAGCACAAAATACAGAAAATAAAAAACATAGAGGCCGGCCCCGTGGCCGAGTGGTTAAGTTCTCATGCTCCGCTTGGGCGGCCCAGGGTTTCACCAGTTTGGATCCTGGGTGCGGACGTGGCACCACTCATCAGGCCACGCTGAGGCGGCATCCCACATAGCACAACCAGAGGCACTCACAACTACAATACACAGCTCTGTACTAGGGGGGCTTTGGGGAGAAGAGGGAAAAAAAACCCTAAAACCATGATTAGTAGAGCCACTCGCTGGTGACACCATTCTGGCGCCAGCCTACGTGTGAACTCTCCAGCTACTCCGTGGGCTCACCCATGAGTCACGGCTGTGGCCTTGCTCCTCCTTAGAGGGAGCACTGAGCTCAAACATCAGTCTCCCCAGCCACCCTGCATGTCCTCAGCTCTGATCTTCACAACCCCACCGTCAGTAGGGTGAGCTGATGCAGCCGAGAGAGAAGGAGATTCTCTGTGAAGCTAACGGAGCGTAAACTTCAGGGCCCCTCACTTCCCAGGTCCCCAGTGTCCGGTTGGGGAATGAAATCCAGGTAGCTTCCTTGATGAACACTGCATAACCCCAGGTTCAAGCAACGTGGTCCTTTCACCCACCTGTACCCTTCCTGTGCGTGTTATTCATCTTGTCCTCCTTGCTTCAGGCTCTGTGTTTTAAAATGATTCAACACAGTGTCATTTGGGCATCTCGGTTTGGTCTGTGAGCCCTGTTCCTTGGGCTCGGTTAGTGGCTTGGTAGTGTACATAGAGGCTCCCTTGTCAGGGCTCCTGCTCCCCTCCCCCTTTGCTGCTTCACAAATGGCATTTTGGAGCAGCTGGTAAGAAGCAAGCTGGTATGCAAGCCCATGACTGTGTGACCTCCTCTGCCATGTTCCCACATACGCCCCATCCTCTGACTCCACTGTGTTTGGTCTCTCCAGCACTAATGTACAATTTAGCTGATGCTGAGTCTTCCCCAAGGCTGCAGGGTACAGCCTGGCAAAGGGAGAAACTCACCATTTCCCACACTGTCTGCCATCACTATATTGCACTGCCAAGGCAGAGAAGTTGGTCAGAAGATTCTCCCACCATCCAATGGATCAGATGCTTATTAGCGAGATGCTGGTTAACAAGTGGCCAGTTGCTAACAGAACTTCAGTGGCGTACCAGGAACCCGCTGGACTTGAAGTCCAAATTGTGTCATTCTGATTTTCTGGAACTACTGTCATCTGTCTTTGCACAGTGCTTACTGGGTCTATCCCCAACCCCTGTCAGGTGTTCTACAGAAATGTTTGCTTTGAATGGTGATAAAGCAATAAAGATCACTCTCTACCTACCATTCATATTCCCTCTTCTCTAAAATTCTCTCTTCAGAGAACTGGGGTTCTCTAAAACTCTCTGAGAAGTTGACCTTACTCCCCAGGCCAGGGGTCAATCCTGATAGTGATACCAAACCTCTTAATCTCAGGTTCGAGTACATGATGCACAGCAAGCCAAACACACTGAGACATCAGTGCTTGGAGATGGAGAAAGGCCCTGTTTGAGTTGGCCAAGATGAGAAGGTGGGAGCCTGGATTTGCTCAAATCCGCTTTCACCGCAGCAAAAAGCAAGGGCTTTTATGGAGCTAAGAGGCTTGGCAGGAGGAGCTTCAGAGAAACAAAGGGGTCACCCCCGATCAGCCCCTGTGCAATCCACAAAGGCTGCTGCCATCCGGTGATCACAACCTCCCCAAAGACATTATCTTTCTTCTGCAAAACAAACTCACAAATCCACGAGACCCGAAACCCAAGCGGAGTCACTCCTCAAGTTAAATAAGAAAACAGCAAATTGACAAGATTCATCATAAGATCAAAAGGCAATCATGTTCTTATTGAATATCTACAATAACCCTCAGGTACTCGGCTTCAATAGTCTTAGCCATTGATGTAATCCCATTCTCCTTCTGGCCGTGGAGATGTGAGGGGAGCCTGCTGGAGGATTCTGAAGAAGGTTTCCTCCCTCTTATAAAGAAGATTGGAGGATACAGGCCGCTTCTTCTGTTGGATGCTGTCATACTGGGAAGACACATATGAACTGCTGTAGCCATTTTGCACCTGATAGCTTAAATTTAGAGCCACCACACCAAAGCTGGCAGAGCACAGAGCTGGAAGAACTTGGGTCTTTGATGCTTTAGTGAGCTGTTGATGATCCAGCCCTGGAACTGGCCTCCCCAGGGATTTCTTATATTGTGAGAGGATGCCCTTATTTGTAAGCCACTTTGAACTGGGTTTCCATTATCACAGCCAAAAGCATCCTAACTCATCCATCTAAATAGCCCAGGAGTAGATCTGGCTTCGGCACACCTTTATCCTATCTAGGCTCATATGATGTGTCAGGACCCAGTTTCCCTCCATTTCCGGGCTCCATCTCCTCCGTGCTGGCTCCAGCTTCAGGCAGGTCCTCTTCTTGATGTGTCACTGTGGCTGTAGCAGGGACCAAGCTGCAGCTGTCTTCATTTGGGCCAGCAGAAAAGAGCCTGTGAACCGAGGTTCCTAAGGTCTACTCTGACTAGACCCACTGGGGAAACTTGCCCATCCCCGAGCTAAACATGGTAGCCACAAAATGGAATATGCTGATGAGCTTAAGACAGGCTCTCAAACAGGGCTGCAGGCGAGAACTAACTGGAGCATTGAAAAAAAGAAGACATATTACTAAGTGAAAGAAGCCAATCTCAAAAGACTGCATACTTTATGATTCCAATTATATGACATGTGGAAAGGGCAAAACTCTGGAGACAGCACAAAGATCAGTGGTTGCCAGGGGGCGGAGGGGAGGGAGGGATGAAGAGGCGGAGCACAGAGGATGTTTAGGGCAGTGAAACTATTCCGAACCCACAGAATGTACAACAGCTATGGACTTTGAGTGATAACAATGTGTCAATGTAGGTTCATCAATTGTAAGAAATGTCCCACTCTGGTGGGGGATGTTGGTGGTGGGGGAGTCTGTGCATGTGGGGCAGGGGATAGGCGGTACATGGGAATCTCTGTACCTTCTGCTCAATTTTGTTGTGAACCTAAAACTGCTCTAAAAAATAAAGTCTGTTAAAAAACAAAAACCTGTGCCCAGGCCCTCTGCATCACCATTAAATCAGCATCGCTAGGGTGGAGCCCAGTGCTTTTCAATTCCTCAGGTGAATCTGTGCACAGCCAGGATTGAGAACCACGGGTAACACCCATCAGAGCCAACCCCTGGTCAATCTTTTGCAAACCTAATGGCTGAGACCAGGGGAAAGAGGGTTCCAAAAGAAACTGTGAAGTACTCTTAGCAGGCAGCATGAGAAATGAATGCTGAGCAGCAGACAAGCACGTGCCTGTGAGAGGTGAGTGCGATTATCAAGGACGACATTACCAGCTGGATTCCTGTCCCAACAGCTCCAGAATTAGACCAGACTGTGTCCCCCTCTCACAGTGCTGCTGATGGGTTTCAGTTCTGAATATGGAGATCAGCATCCTGACCCCCACATATGCACTTCTTTTCCAAAGAGAAAGAAGGGGTCTTGCATTCCTCCACACCTCCTCCCAGCCCCTGGATCCCCTTAGGGTGAGCCCAGAGACTGGGAGTAATAGTCTATCTAGGGCTCTACTAGAAAAACAGAACAGTGAGTAAATCCGATCGCCCCTTCCAGGTATTCACCTTGTAGCAATGGCTTCTCCTTAACCCTGTTCTAACTGAAGATTTGATATAATTAAACTGTCATTTCTGACCTAATGAAATCCCCACTTGTTTCGAATTTGCTATCACATCCTGAGGGCCATAGATCTGCCCAAAATCAAAGAATGAGACCATTAAGCAGTCGTGCCCAGCCTTTGCAGGCTGGACTCGAGAGTCCTGGAGCAACGGGGGCAGCAGGGCTGGAGGCAGGAGATGGGGGTTCCTGGCCTCCATTACTTACTGACCCACAGGGTTCTTCTAGCGTGAAATGAGACATTATACAGAAAGGCGCTTTATAAATTGTGAGCCCCTATGCAAAAATGGAGCATTATTTAAAAATTTAGTATATGAAGATGTCCGTTTTTTAAAATGGGGAAAGTATCTGCCACACAAAAGAATTCCTCACTTTATAAAAGTATTTACCCAAGGGGCCGGCCCCATGGCCTAGTGGTTGGGTTTTCACGCTCGGCTTCGGAGTCCCGGGGTTTCACAGGTTCAGATCCTGGGCGCGGACCTAGCACCGCTCATCAGGCCATGCTGAGGCGGCGTCCCACATGGCACAACCAGAAGGACCTACAACTAGAATATACAACCATGTACTGGGGGGCTTTGGGGAGAGGAAGAAGAAGAAGAAAGATTGGCAATAGATGTTAGCTCAGGTGACAATCTTAAAAAAATTAAATGAATTATTTTAAAAAAGTATTTACCCAAGAGTCCTTTGTACAACTAGCCCCTGTTTTTAAAATGATTTGATCAGCAGTGTTGGGAAAACTGGATATCCAACATGCAAAAGAATGAAGCTGAACCCTTACCTTATGCCATTGTCAAAGATAAACAAAACCGGACATGAAAGTGATGAAAACAGATTTTATTCAGTAACTGCTGATAGCAGAGGAAAGAACTGAGCACCATCCCCATTTGCACAGAGGTGACTGAGGGTTTTAAAGGGAGAATGGCAGGGGGGGGCTCAAGTGAAAATTTACAAAGTGTTGGTCAGTGTGAAGGTGATTGGGCCAGCCGTGCCTGGTGCTGGCAAATAACAAAGTCAGGAGTCTACCCTCCCACAGAGTTTGGAGACAGAGGCCTACCCTTCCTGATGATGACATTTCACAGGAAGGGCTCTCGGGTCCTTGAGAAGGACACTCCTGAGTCGTAGGAGATGCATACACCCACACATCTCAAAAGCACACAGGAGGATTCACAGTTGTAAGCCTGTTTCTTATTTTATTTTTTTTAAGATTGGCACCTGAGCTAACAACTGTTGCCAATCTTTTTTTTTGCTTTTCTCCCCAAATCCCCCCAGTACATAGTTGTATATTTTAGTGGTGGGTCCTTCTAGTTGTGGCATGTGGGACACTGCCTCAGCATGGCCTGACAAGTGGTGCCATGCCCACGCCCAGGATCCAAACCAGCGAAACCCTGGGCCGCCCAAGCGGAGCGCGCGACATTAACCACTCAGCCACAGGGCAGCCCCGTAAGCCTGTTTTAGTAGAAGCTGTAAGAAAGGGAGCTCCAAGGCCTAGCTTCAGCTGTTGGTGAGAACAAACAGGAAATTTTTCCAACAGCCCTGAGCTTTTCCAGGCAGGAACTCAAAGGGTGGCAGAGTTGGCCGGGGACTCGGCCTAAGGCTGCTAGAAGTCACATTAAAGTCTGGTGAAATCTCGTAGGATAGGAATTTGAACAGAGTGTTTGTGCTCACGGTTTTTGCAGTTCTCTCCATCTACAAAAATCAACTCCAAATGGACCAAAGACCTAAACATAAGAGCCCAAACTAGAAAACTCTTAGAAGAAAATATAGGGGGAAAGCTCCATGGCATTAGATTTGGCAATGATTTCTCGCCCATAACCCCAAAAGCACAGGCAACAAAAGAAAAAAGTGATCAGTTGGACTACATCAAAATTTAAAGCTTCTGTGCATCATAGGACACAATCAACAGAGTGACAAGGCAACCTACAGAATGGGAGAAAATATTTGCAAATCATGTATCTGCCAAGAGGTTAATATTCAGAATACATAAAGAACTCCTACAACTCAAGAAAAACAACCAACCTGATTAAAAAATGGGCAAAGGACTGGAATAGACATTTCTCAAAAAAAAAAAAAAAATGAAAATGGCCAATAAGCACTTGAAAAGATGCTCAGCACCACTGATCATCAGAGAAATGCTAATCAGAAGCACGGTCACACTCAGCAGGGAAGTTACTATAAAAAAAAGAGAGAGAGGGGCTGGCCCCGTGGCCGAGTGGTTAAGTTCGCGCGCTCCGCTGCAGGCGGCCCAGTGTTTCGTCGGTTCGAATCCTGGGCGCGGACATGGCACTGCTCATCAGACCACGCTGAGGCAGCGTCCCACATGCCACAACTAGAAGGACCCACAACGAAATATACAACTATGTACCGGGGGGCTTTGGGGAGAAAAAGGAGAAAAAAAAAATCTTTAAAAAAAAAAAAAGAGAGAGAGAGAAATAACAAGTGTTGGCGAGGATGTGGAGAAAGTGAAGCCCTCGTGAACTGTTGGTAGGAATGTAAAATGGCGCAGGCACTGTGGAAGGTCCTCAAAAAATTAAAAATAGAACTACCTTATGATCCAGCAATTCCACTTTTTGGTATCTACCGAAAAGAATTAAAAGCAGGATCTTGAAGAGATCTGTGTACACTCATGTTCATAGCAGCATTAGTCACAACAGCCAAAGGCAGAAGCAACCCAAGTGTCCACTGACAGATGAAGGGATAAGCAAAATGTGCTATATGCATATATAATGGAATAGTATTCAGCCTTAAAAAGGAAGGAAATTCTGACACATGCCACAACATGGATGAACCTTGAGGACATTATGCCAAGTGAAACAAGCAAGTCACAAAAGGACAAATAAGGTATGGTTCGACTTACCTGATGTACCTAGAGTAGTCAAACTCATAGAGACAGACAGTAGAACGGTGGTTGCCAGGGCCTTGGGGTGGGGGAGAATGAAGTCATTTAATGGGTGCAGAGTTTCAGTTTTGTAAGATGAAGAGAGCTCTGGAGAAGGATGATTGCAAAACAATGGGAATGTACTTAATACCACTAGTTGTACGCTGAAGAATGATTAAGAAGGCAAATTTTATTTGTACTATACTACAATTAAAAATGTTTTAAAAAAATGATTCGAGTCACATAGTGGTTGTCTGGAATACAGTGTTGTATAAAGTAAGGTCTACTTGTACTCATATGAATCAGATTTTTTTTTCTTGGCCTCTTAAATCTTACCTCTTCCCCTTGGGAGAAGGCCTCCTCAAATGCCCAGACTTGGCCCTACATCTACACCTTGGAGCACTGTGGCCGAGTGGTCTCTGGCACTCTGAGCACACTGACCTCCTGGCAGGGCTGAGGCTCCTCTTCTGGGGCTCAGCAGTGGTAACCCAAATATACAGCCTCCCACCCCTTCCCTCTCAGAGAGAAGCGCCCTAACCCACTCAAGCAATTCAAGGTGCCTCTTGAACTCTCTTCTCCAGGAAGAGCCCCCAGCATCATGGATCTTCCCCCTGGGCCCCAGTCCCACAAGGAGCTGTGCTCTCTGCCGGCAGCCACCACCAGGGACTCAGGGTGTGGGTCTGCTCAGGAGGCTGCCGTCCTTCTCCATGCAGACACTGCAGCCGGGCGGGGTCCCTTTCCCGCATCAGCCCCATCCTTCATTCTCCAAGACCACCATGGAGGCTGTGCAGGCACGCTGGCCTTGGGTCCCCTGGTCAGCGGTGAGCCAAATCCCGCTAGTCAGAGCTCCTTCATTTATCCCAGGCCACGGCTTGCTGGATCGACTTAAGCACAGACATTACTTTCTTTTTGCCTTCAAGATCAGAAGAAGTGTAAAGCATATTAAAGGGAAATAATTCCTCACGTACCAAGTTGCCGCACTTTATCATGGGAGTCAGTGGGCTCCCAAAACTGCAGGAGGCAGCCTTTCGTGTCTTTCCTGGGAGAAAAAGAGCTACTTGAGGAAAAGCTCTGAACCTGATGACAGTCTCCCTTTGGGAAAGGTGGTTTCCACAGGAAAAGTTTACCAATTTCTCAGGTTCTTTCATGTGTTCATTCACTCAGTAAGCACACCTACTATGTACCAGACATTTATCAAATAAAATTTTCTACTTACAAAAGCATCACAGCATTTCTGATCTACAAATTACACTGAATTTATCTAAGTCCCTGTTTTGCCACTGGAGGTTAGTATGACCTCTCTGAGCCTCGTGGTTCTTATATTAAAGTGCGATAAGACTCCCTGCCCTGCCAGATGCACAAGATTGACACAGATCACCTGACACCCACAGATGAACATGGAGGTAATATTGTCATTGCTACAGTTAAAGAAAAAGATATACTGTTAAAGAGAACAGAGGGAAGCAAGAAGGAAAGGCAAAGCCAGAGATGCTTCTGCTTTTAGGGCAGATCAAGTCTAGAAACCACATCTCAAGACGTCCGAGCTACAGAATTGGTGAGGACATCTTCTTCCCTCTGGGTGCCCACCTCAGGGCTTACCCAGGAGGACAGCCATGAGTTTCACTAACTCACATTGAACATGTCATTCATGATGTCTGCCTTACCCAACTGTTCATTCTAGCTATGCAGCCCCCACTGCCTTTTTAGGGAAGCAGTTCAAAGCTTCTCTTAACCAGCAGCTTGGACCAGATGTGGGACCATTGATCCAAAGACACCCAGGAAGTAGCCTGGCTTCACGCATAGGAATGATGTGATTATCTGTCAATCACATCTGGCCAGGAGCACAGAGAGCAAATGACTGTCAGTGGTGAGCGAGGAAGAGGGCACACCTCGGGGACAGGGACTCAGGCGGGGCAGAGGAAGGAGCAGCTGGAGCTGCTTCAGGGCCTGCGGTCCTTGCTCCAGTTTCAGTGCAGGGTATCCTTACAGCAAACAGTCTCCCCATGGAGCGGCCCGAGGCGGAGCTACCTTAAGGGAATCTAGGACTAGAAAGAGCTTCATGTAAGCAAAGACCCAACCTGACTTACCGCCAAGACATGTGCTTCTGGAATATCTGCACCAGAAAACACTCAACCGAAACGGCTGAGTAATGAGGCACTGCATTTCTTTTTCTTGATTTTCTACTTGAAGGAAGATGGATATAGGAGGAGGAACAAGTCACATGCTGGTACCGCTCCAGCCCCGGAAGATCAGAATGAGAAATCAGCACCATGAAATACTGTAAAATTCCGGGGTCGGGGGGGGTTGGAGTGTGATGGGGGAAGGGCCCACCAGCAGGCACTCTGTCCCCACATCCTGAGGCAGCATCTGATCCCGAAGGCCATGCTTCTGCTGAATGGGGGCTTTGCGGGAAACCCCCGCTGGTGTACCAGCCTAGCGAGTCTAGGAGAAGCTCCAGCTCCCTTGGCCTGGGAGGGATCCACTGTAATCACCGTCCAGGAGGCACCAATCGCAGGCAGGCGGCGTGACCTAAATTGTAACGCACTGCGTGAATACCTAAGAGTGCGACCAGGAAGACAGAGGACACACCTTAAACTACCACAATACATTCTCTACGTGAAACATTTACATTATGCCATGTGCTTACACACGGAGCTGATGTGGGTGTGCGTGTGTTAGTGGAGATGTGTCCACACAGACCCAGGCAAGGTGTGGACCAACTTCCTTAGCCTTGTGAAGAGCAAGTTGTCAACAAAAACAATCCATAACCAATCTAGAAATGAAAATTTGGGTGAGTTTATTCTGAGCCAAAATGTGAGGACCATGGCCCGAGTCTTCCTTCCCCAAGGAAGGAAGGGCACCGAAGACGTGGGGTGTACAGAGTGGTTATATACACCCAAAGAGCATGTTTCACATGTGCTTGAAATGTCCCTTTTCCAATAGTCATGAGACCGCTCTGTCGGAACAGCGACGGACAGACACAGCAGGTAGTAGGTCTGGTGTCCTGGTGGACACAGCAGGGTGGCAGGTCTGTTGTCCTGAGCTGGGTGGTCACAGGTGAGCATAGCAATCAGTTCCCAGCCCAGGGAGAGATGCTTGTCCTTAAGGAAATGCCATGTGGGGGAAGTTGCACCTTTATCTTAAGGGCCTTTGTTCTTGTCTGTGGGACACAGCAAATGCTTAAGCAGATGTACAGCGCATGCTCAACGGCCACGTCAGGCCTTGTGGAAAAACAAAGCCGGGCCGAATTAGGTTTACACCAAACGGCTTCCTCGTGTCCCCCAGTATCTCCTGTGGCTTGCCATTTCTACTTGTCAAAGCCGTGGAGGATCAGTCAAAACAAAGGAACAGCTGCGTTCAAATTAAGGGTCAGAGAAAATTAAGCCTTAGTTAGTTTGGTTCTGTCCTTTCTGAAAGAAAGAAACCCAGGAAACATTAACTAGTTGGGATTTCAACAGCACGTCCGTCCAGTCCGTGAGGTTCCGCCATTTGGTATTCTTCCAGGGAATTCTTACTGAGACCAAAGCGGGCTCCCTGCTGGCGGGTGAGTCAGCCTCTCCACCGGAAGCAGTCGTCTCACAAAGCAGCGATATTGCAGCTAACGGGAGGTGTGGGGAATCACGTCCAGAGTCATGGGTCCCTGAACAAAGGGAAGCAGGGACATTTCCTTCACATTAGGAAGGAATATTCCAACGGGAGAGGCGGGAACCCTCCCGCGCAGGCTCAGGGGAAACAAGCTTCCACCCTGCAGGCGGCGGAGCCCAGGCCCGAACCTCCTCCCGGAGAAGCTCGGCATCCACAAGGCAAAGGCACAGGGGAGCCCTCTGCGGAGGCCTGGCCTGGCCCGGCGGGGCTGGCGGCACCTCCCTGACATAACAGAAGGAAAAGAACAATTTGGAACCACAGTTAGCCGCTTCCAAGCCCACCCTTGAGTGCGTCGGGGCAACGAGTGGGTGACTGTGTTTCTGCCTCTTAGCTTCACCCTCTCAGGCAAGGGACACTGCACTGGGCTGCTTCCTGCGGAAGAGCTTTCACCGCAGGCATCTTGGGATCCCGGGGCCGCCCGGCGACGGGACGACGGGGTCCTGGCGTCCTCACAGGCGGGGCTGGCTGGGAGGCCCGGCGGCTCTGCAGGAGAAGACAGCCCGCAGTCCCCGCCCCGCAGGCGCCCTGACCTCCCGCGGCCGCCGCCCCGCGGCCCGGCCTCGCTGCGCCGCCCCCCTCAGCCTCCCGGGCCCCCGCCCTCCCGAGTCCCGCAGGCCGCCTCCCGGGCGCGGCAGGGCCTCCGGCGGAGCGCCGGCCGGCCCCAGGGTCTCCGCGCCGGGCTCAGGCAGCCGGGGCCGCGGGACGCCCCGCGCCTCCACCGCCCCGCCAGGGCCGCGCTGCGTCCGCACGAGCCCGTCGCGCAGAGCGTCCCCGGAGGGGCTGAGCGACGAGGCGGAGGAAGCAGCGCGGCGCCGGCTGCCCCCGCCTTCCTCTCCGGCCGGCGACACACGCCCGCAGGGGCCGCAGCCGCGAGCGGAGGCCGCCGCGCTGGCTCTCGCTTCGGGCCCGTCGCTTAGGCACTCAGCGCCTCGGCTTCCCCGTCTGTGACAGGCGGCCACAGCGCCGCCCGGGGCTGGGAGCTAACCGAGCTGCTCGCCGGGAGGCGCACGCCCCGCGCCGCCGCCGGGGGAGCGGCCGAGACGCCGCGGCTGGGACCCCGCGGTGTCCGCGGTCGCCGGCCAGCGGTCAGCACGCAGTGTCTGTGCAGCCTCTGGGCGAAGCCCCGGCCGTGCAGCCCGGCTGTCCTGGCGCCGCCGTGAGGTGCGTCGTCCGGGCAGGAGCCTCGGCCCGTCGCCGCCGCGCACAGCCATCCTCCGCCTCCCTCGCCGCCGTGGCTGACCCCGCCCCACCCCGGGAGGGCCGATCCCCCTGCCCACGACCCCCGGGAGGGCCGACCCCCGCCCACGCCCCCACCCCGGAGGGCCGGTCCCCCCCGCCCACGCCCCCCCGCCTGCGCCCCCGTCCCCCGGGAGGGCCGCCCCCCGCCCCCGCTCCCACGGGGAGGGCCGCCCCCGCAGGCTCGCAGGTTCGGGGACGGGCCCGAGGCGCTGAGAGACCGTGTGCAGCAGCCCCACGAAGAGAGGAGGCGGCCCCGCGGCTCCCCACGAGCCCGCGCCCGGAGCTCCGGAGGGTCACGCTGGCCCGCGGGGGTCTCCAGCCGGCCGCCGGGCCTGCGTGGGCAGGTGCGGGTCCCCCGCGTGCCACCAGCTCACAGGCTTCCTGACTCTCGCTGGTGGTTCTGGGGTGAGCCGTGTCCCCGCCAGACTCGCATGTTGAGTCCTAACCCCTAGAACCTCAGAGTGTGACTCTATCTGAAGGTAGGGCCCAGAGAGGTAAGTAGGTTAAAATGAGGTCATGAGGGTGGGCCCTAATCCGACGTGTCCTTATAAGAAGGTGGGGACAGACAGACACAGAGGGAAGACCACGTGAGGACACGCGGAGCAGGCGGCCATCTGCAACCCAGGAGACGGGCCTCGGAGAAACCAAACCTGCGCCGCCTGGGTCTCGCACTCCGAGCCTCCAGACGGAGGAAACACGCGTGTTTCAGCCCGGCAGTCTGATACTTCATGATGGCCACCCAGCGAATGACGTCCCTGGCGGCGGGCTCTGCTACGCCTTTTACTTTGCCTCGCGTCCCGCTCTTGCTCGCGGTTCCCCCATCTCAAGACCCCACAAGGCGCTGCCCTGGCATCCTGTGCTCAGGCTCCTCTGGGCAAAGATTCACTGTAGGGATGTTCTCTGTGCAACTCCTGCCGGGCCTGTCCATCTGCAGCTGCTCTCAGGCCACCAGGAAAGTTCTGGGCAGCCTCAGGCAGAGCCTAGGCCTGGTTTAGAGTGGAGTTTCCAGATGCATGCCACCATCCACAGCCGCTCCATCCTAGGGAACTCTGGGCCTGGGATTGCCAGATAAAGTACAGAACACCCAGTTAAATTTGAATTTCAGATAAACAACAAATAATGTTTCAGTATAAGTATATCCTAAATATTGCACAGGCATCCTTATACTAAAACATTATTTGTTTACCTGAAATTCAGATTTTACTGAGCATCCTGGATTTTTATTTGCTACCCTACCAGCGTCGTGGGGAGTCCAGGGCACTCCGCATAAAGACACTTTGAGAGAATTTTCCTCCACATCCTTCAGGAAATCTGGACCAAAAGCTGGCCAGAGGCAGGAGCACCCCACATCCCTCAGCCCTGAGCAGAAGCAGGCTTCCCAGGCCCACCTTGTCCTAACCCTGGTACCCACGATAGCACCAGAGACTGCAATCTCCAAGGTTAGGAAGAGTTTGCATTATAAAATAATGGGTGTGGGAACCTCCTCTCTCCCCTCCACCTGGATTTTAAAGAAGTGATAGCAGATTTGGACACAGCCCATGGCACCCACAAATCCAAAAAAGAGGTAGGATACCATAATTAAGAGCATGAGCTTTGGGGTCATATAGACCTGTGTGAGAACTAGCAATATGGCCTCGAGTGAGTTATAGCCCTCTCTAAATCGCCCTTGTCTCATCATAGCTCAGGAACGTAAATGTTCCTACCTATCTTACAGTGTCACCGTGGAGAGCAAACAAGACACCACACGGACAACCTTAACACAGTGCCTGACAGAAAGCAAGTGCTGGATAAATGCTAGCGCACTGCTGCGGGAGCCTCTCCACTTCTGTTTACATCTCCTGCCCCAACACTCTAGCACACACGAGTTCTCCTAACTGAGCCCCAGCAGTGCTCTGAAGGCCTAGAGCTAACGACAAGCTCTGTGAGCTCCAGCTCCTGGAAACTTTCCCAGGAAAATTTGGGATGCAGAGATGTGGGATAGAAGACAGATGGCTTTGGCGTTTTGTGGTATGGGTAGTGAAAGGTCAGTTAGCTCTGTAGGAGAGAGCTCAGTGCCGCAGGGATCTGGCCCATGAGATAGTCTTCCTCACCTCTATCACCTAACCCTCCCCAGTCCCAGGTTGTACAGAGTTCATTGACCCCCTCCCCTACCTTCCATGGACACTGGGCCTGGGCCCCAAACAAAGGAATGCGTCTGGCCTCGGGGCCAAAGATGGCCACTTCGGCCTTGACTCTAAGGCACCACTTACAAAAAAATATGTCCTGCGTCATGTTCCTTGTCTAGCCTGGCCACCCGGAAGGGCACCTGACAGGACTTTAGAAACATCCCATCCGTAGGAACAAAAATGGTAAAAGCACCCCATCCGTGGGAACAAGAAGAAATAACTCAAAATATCCAAATGTCTAAAACCCTGAGTCAGAACCCAGAGAAACCTTGGGATGAAAGGGAGTCCCAGGCATAGGATAATTGGAGGTCTCCCTGAGGAAAGGACGCTTTGCCTCAGACCTGGACGATCAGCACTCTCACCCGCTGTACAAACTATTGGGACTTCCCTGGCTCATTGTGGTGTGGATGTTGTAAGTACCGATTTGTTGTTCCCCTTTATCCCCACTCCTTGTTCTGTTTCCCTTTATCAATAAACTCTGATTGCTTAAACAACCAAGTAGCCTTGGCTGTACCTGTCTTTCCTTGCCCTTTGTGGCTGCGGGCAACACAGGTGCCTGCTGACCGTGCAGCCAGGTGCAGGTGGAGCAGCGCCAGTCAAGCCCTAGGATTAGAAGATGAAGCCAGTGGTCAGTCCCAGCAAGGCTGAGTCAGTGACATTATCCCTCTATGTGAAAGGTGACACGTTTGTAAGCAGAGACATGATATGGGAGAGTGAGATCACTCAGGATGACACCTGCCGTTACCCAGAGCACCGGGCCAGAAGTGGGGTGTGGAATTTGAATGAAATAGAATAGATTTTGCCTCTTCTCCTAATGGATAGTGCCCTCATTCTAGTATATAGACTTTACAGGGTGATCGTTTCAAAATCGCTCTTTATTATAAGAACCAAATGTTTTCTCCAGCTAGTTTGAGCTAAAATTTTGATGAAATAAATGCATCTTAGGAAAGGCCTGGTTCCCTTATAAGGAAAGTAAATTCTGTATCCCAGGACATTGGATAATTACACACTCAAATGTGTAAATGCTATTACAGTGACCATGAGGGGACCAGACTGTCCCCTTTACTGTGGGATCTACCCACATAGTAGATTTTATCATCGCTATGTGAAGGCTCCTGAACTGTTAGCGTGACCTTGATGTCAGACAGGGCTTCCCGAAACCCCCAAAACCATGGCGTGTGGAAATCCAGAGCATTCTCCCCAAGATTTCTGCAAATCCTTTGTCTCCTAATCCCTCTCTCTATATATGCTCCTCTGACTTTCACAAAGCCGCCTCCCACGTGAAACAGGAAATGTTCTGAAATTCATAGACTTTCTTGGAAATTTTGGAGAGGGAACTGGATAAGGGGCACACAGAACACAAATGACTTCCCCGAGGACAATGAGAGTCACGGTTCTCAGCGTGCCCACCTCTGTGTCCTTCCCTGACCACTCTCAGTCTTCCTGGCCCTTTTCAATCCTGCCACTCTTTTCTTTCCCCTCTGTCTTCTTCTTCCCCCACCTCTTAAGAAGGGAAAAAACCAGACATTCCTCCCCCTTCTCTGTGGCAAAGGAGTTCTCCCCCTTCCACTGATAGCTTGCCACCTATACACAACTGACTTTAGGATCTTACCTACCTTTCAGCTTGGTATTTTCCTACACATACATATTTCCACCCAAGAGGAAACTTTTTCACCTCCTTATGTTAAGTATATTGTTATCTTGTAGACCTTTGCAGGATGACTTCCCTATGAGATCAGACGTGGGGAGTGAGGAAGGAGGAGGAATACTCTGGAATCAGTATCATCACCATCATCATCACTGTCATTCATTGACTCTTGCCATTTTATGCCACACAGTAATATAAGGGCATTATATGCATGATCTCATCTCAGTCCCACAACAAGCCTATGAGGTAGATAGAAACAGTGTCCCATTCCACAGGTGAGGACACTGAAGGGTAAATTGCCATTGAAGGCTCTACAGCTGAGAGCCAACAGGCTAAGGTGGGAAAGGCTCGTGGTTATAATCCCTACCTTGTGAATTGATTGGGAATTTGATTTTCTCTCCCAGATGGAAAACCAGGAACTATCATGGAGAGCTAGCAGGCGGGGGGCTGGACGGCGTGAACCAGGCAAAGATAGGGGATTTTTATGACAGAAGAATCTTTTATATTGTTCTTGGGGAAGGACAAGATACACAATTAGATGTTGTCTTGTGCTGGAAATAGGAAGGCCCGGCCCCATGGAGAGGGGGCTATCTTGACAAGCCACATGGGGCCGGGAAGAGAATATAGTATCTTAACCCAGGGTGTGCAAAGAAACCAGCTCTGTTTGCTTGTTAATCACGTTCGCTATTGCGGGATCGGTGATCTACAGTTTGTAAACCTAACTTTGTATAGTCTCTGAGTTCTTTCTGTGGCTGATTAATTTCAATTTTTCTTTTGCTGTCTTTGTAATGTTCTTTTTGATGATGCCATCCTACTTTATTTGTGATAAGGAAGATATAGAAAGGGGGGATTTTTTTGTATAGTCACTACGACAGAGTTTTAAATGGGAACTCTGTATAACTGATGTCCCCATAAGGTAATGGCAAAGGGAATCCCAAGAGAATTTCCAAAGGAAAAGTGAAGTTCAGAGGGGAGGGGTCTGGGACACTGACACAGCCACGCTGCTTAACCCTCTGCCCTGAGTTCTCCACTCAAAACTTTGAGGTCAAACAACCAAATACAATGAGTGGAACTTATAAGGTCATTGATTTAAATAAATTAACTATACAAGGGGAAATCTGAATATGGACTTAGATGACACTAAGGAATTCTTGTTAATTTTATTAGGTGTGATAGTGGCATTATAACTTTCCAATAAGAAATTTTTGAGGTGCTTATGAAGAATTTAAGTGTTAAACATCATGATGCCTCAAATTTACTATAAAATATCCAGGAAAAAAAGAGTGGGGGATGGGTACATGGGACTGTCATAGTCCACATTGTTATGCTGTATTCCCTATTGTTATGCATGTTTGGAAAGTTTCAAGGAAAAAATGTGGAGAGGCTAGCATAAAGAGAGTTTGTGACTGTGGCTTCTAGTGCAGTGTGATGGGGAAAATAGACACACTTTTCCAGAAGGTTAAAACCACCTACCTCAACTCTCTGAGCCATCTCAGGAACAAGTGAGATTTGCCCTAGTAATAGACGTAGATTTCCCCCAATTTGGCATAGTCTCCAGCACACAGGAAATCCAAAGAGGTAAGATCTCAGAGAAGGGGGCTGTGCCCCTACATTTTACCGCAGAAGGGCCACAGGCCGTGGAGGCCAAGCCAGCCTCTAGAGACCCAGGGAATGACCTCTCACTCTACTTGGAGTTTCTAAATCACAAAATCAAATGATGACGCAAAGTCATGTTACTTTCTCTTAGTGTCCTCTTAGTGTCTCAGTTTCCACATCTGGAAAAAAAATGTGAAAGAACCATTAAGATGGGGACAACCAAGTTTGCCCTCTTCAAAGGACAGCTGTGAGGCTCTCAGAGAGAACCGTGGTTATGAAGCAGCAAACTGGACAGTAATGACAAGCCACACAGCTCCCTAGGTGCCTTCTCCTGGCCCTTGGCACCAAAGTCTCACTGCCAGTGTCCAGTGGAGGGTCAGAAACCCCTGAAGCCACCCGGCAGAAAACCCAGGTGATTCAGCTAAACTGGGCCTGCGCCCTGGATCGCGGATAAGCAGCTCCGTTCCAGTCTCGGCTCCGTTCCAGTCGCGGCTCCGTTCCAATCACAGCTTCGTTGGAGGAGAGTTGGCCAAGGGCTGCATTTGTTTTGGCAACGGTTTTAAGGAGACCCAAAACATTTGTTTCAGTCAACAAATTCCCTATTTAACACTTGATAGCCAACACAGCCTCAAAAGAAAACATTTGGGTGGGTTGTTAATGTTATTTCTGAAAAGAAGCAGACATTAGAATGGTTTAGATAATGGCCACTAAAATGTTAGGGCCAGATATATTTTCAAGGCTTTCCCGCCTGTGGAGGTGTGGAGAATTGATGGGATTTTGGAAGAGGTTGTCCCGTTATTGTTACCAAACCAAAGTGGGGTCCCCCCTGGCGAGTTAAAATCAGGTTCTCCACCACAAGTAGTTGTCACACAATGTCCAGCTTATTCGCAGCAAACAGGAGCCCAGGTGGAGTGATTTCCAAAGTTGTGGCTGTCCCAGCACATGGGGAAGTAGGGTCCTTTGACTTCAGGTGGGGAACGAACATTCAAAGGGCGAGGTGGGTGTTGGCTTGCGCTGCTCACTTGGCCTCTCTCAGCTCATCTGTGTGGGTGCTGCTCTTGTTCTGGGGCTCCGGTCTGGTTAAAGACGGCTGGTGATTGCATCTCTTAAGATAACCAAAAGAACAATTTGGAGAAACAGTTACATGCTTCTGAAACCCCCCTCAAGTTCCTCCGCGTCATCAGTTGGTGACATTATGACTTCCTATGCACGTGGGAGCCATGTTCTCCCAGCTTGTGGGTAGCAGCTCAGCACGTTGATCTTTTGCCTACGTGGCTCTTTCAAACCAGACAGCACACCCAGGGGAAGGTCCAGGCAGACGGAACTGGGTGCTTGCCCACCCACTCTCCCTTGGCTAAGAATTGCCCCAGCCCCCAGCCCTCATATTAAATGACCTTGCTCTTCCCAGGGCACAGAGGCTAGAACCCAAACTGCGTCAGAGGAATTTTCTCTCCCGGGAACTGGAATTGGGACAGAGGTTCTGGTTAGGTATGTGTGGGTGCGGGACCTGGACAGTCATGCCGGTTCAGGGGTGAGGGCACCTTCATACCCAAGCTTTACATGTATATAAACGTGCAGGCAGCTATCTCTTCAATGGACTACTTAAAACCCTTTCAAGCAAGAAATATTCATTTTGTTGGATAGGACAGACTAAGATTTTTCAACAGACGTGAAGCAATTTCTCAAGGTCATACAATAACTCGCTAGAAAATCAAAGTGGAATTTGGATTTCTCGAATCCAAAGTCAGCTTGTGCTCTGTGAAGGAGAACTGCTACCTCCCTTGGAATGTCACATATATGTAGCTCTCATCACCCAGATAATGAGAATTAAAATGTGGAACAGTGCTAAACACCAGGCAGCATTGTAACCTGAAAAACTGAGGGGGATCATCAAAACAGCTAGCATTCAGCAGGAAGTTGCCAGCCCCTAAAATCACTGCACCTAGCAGAACTTCCAAATTATGTATATTGGAGGAGATGAATGTTATCTTCAGCTCTATTTTTAGCTCTGCAACCCTACAAAAGCATTTGTAAGAACAGAGAAGATCTCTGTGACAGAATCTATTAAGTGTGAACTGCTTACCTGGTATCTCTGAGGCAGAAACACTACAATTTCGCAGGTTGCACTGTTTTATTTTTGGAAGGTAATACAAATAGATTTTTAAATTTTCACTTCATGGTAGAATACTTAACACTTTGTAATGGGAACATTCCTCAGGATCTCTAAATGAAATCATTAACACGTACTCTTCTTCAGGTATGAAGTTGTTGAGAAGTCTGCAAAAATAGGATTTCGTTTTCCTTGACATCCAAATTTAAAAACTGCAGCCAGAACGATGTTCACAACGAAGTATCGGGTTGGTAGCTTAGATTTCTACGACGAATGCACTGTGTTCACATCTCCGTGCAGCGTGCCAGGACCCGTCTCCTGGTGGATGGATCATCGGGGAGCCTCCTTAAACTCAACGTGACCCGGGCTGAATTCACTGTCTTCCACTTCAGCAACATCAACACAGAATTGATGGAGATAATCCATGTACAGAATCTAATCATTTAGGAATCAAGATTCAGGGAATGAAAACTGCAGTTAGGAGGTGAACTGAGGAGCAAAAGGAAGTGGGGCGTCATACGGGATATTCGCCACAGCGTGGGCTCTCATACTGAGGATTTACTCCCCCAGAGGTTATGAAGAGAGCCATGCCCGGGAACACAGGGGAGAACACCCCGTGAATTTTTCCACAACACCAGATGGCGATTGTCACCATCATTTCTAACCCCTGGGCCACTCTCATGGTTCTGATTAGGGAAGCCAGGGCCCTGATGAGGCCAGAAACCAGAAACCACACCCATCCCCAGTCACTGGTCACAAGGGACATCAGAGAAAGTGGTCCCCAGCTGTGGTTCAGAGGGGCCGTCCCCGCACCATGCACAGCACAAGCCCCCAGACCACACTGCAGGCTGTCGGGAGCCAAGGGTTCGCTGTCAAGGCCTGGCTCTGCCACGGGCCGGGCAGACTTCCTTGCTTCTCTGAGCCTCAGTTTCTTCATGTATAAGATGGGGAATATTTTAATATCATCCTCAAAAGTGTGAGAATTAAATGTGAAGTAAGACAGTACTTTGTTAAGAGCAATAAAATGTGAGATATCATTATGGTTGCACGAGGAAACTGAGGTTCCTTGTAATATAATAGCATCCAGCACGTGGTCCTTTATGCAGGAAGTACTTAATAAATATTTGAGGTCAAGGAGGATTATTATGATTATTTCAAAGTCTGTTGGTCCCCTACCCGCTCCTGCAGCAGACCATGAAGTGAACGGGATGCAAGTCATGAGTGCAGAGGAGGGCAGAGTGCCCTCTGATCTCTGGTAGGGGCTGGACATCCTCGGGGGTGGTCTTTGAGATATGTGGGAGCGAGGAAGCTTCCGTAGGCGCCTTCCATAGGCATCTGAAGCTTTCTTTCCTTAAAAACAAGGTAACAATCTAACGGGGCTTTAGTTTCCAGGCAACCACGTTCTGTTGAGTCCCCGGTTTTGGCAGCTCGTTGATGGGTGAGTCATACTTACGGTGACTGCAGTGAGTCCAGAAGAGGAATACAGCTTAGACCCCGACTGATGAGAACGTGGCCGACTTTCTTAACCTTTCCTTGTGCCATGGAACTGTTTGGCAGTCCAGTGAAGGTTATGGACCTCTTATAAGAACAATGTTTCCATATGCATTAAAAGTAAAATATATAGGATTATAAAAGAAAAAAATTAAATCAAATATTTTTAAAATAAAGAATCTATTTACCTCATTATTAACACATTTAACAGCAAGATCGAACAGCAGGTCTAATATAACTATCAAAGTTGTGCAAGTGATATTTCATGAGCTCCAGAACAGCTGTAACATGATATAAAAATGTCTGTGAGTTCCATGGGTGACGACGTCACAGGACTACTAATGCTGCTGTGGTTTGTGGCCTGCATTTACAATGGGAGGAAGTGCTGGGTTTCAGTGGGAGGTGAGTAAACTTCTAAGTTCGTGGACCTCCTGGAATCTACCCATCGCCCCAGGTTGACCTCTTCCTGACAGCAAACAGTTGGAGGTTCTCAGTAACTTCGGAGGATCTCCCTCCCAGCAGGACACAGGATCGACTCATTTATTATTTATTTGCTGGTCATTAAGAGCCCTGTCTAAGCAGAGCCTCAGGAAGACATACTGGTGGTGGAGTGTAGAGGTGTCATGGCAAAAATGAGCACAGAAGATGAAAGAATGATAACGGGAGAGGAGGGGAGGGCTGCGGAGGGAAAGACAGACGTCTGGACGCAAAAGCACCCCCCTCTCGCAGCCAGGGCTGCCTCTCTCTGATTCTCAGCAGGGCACTCAGAGAGGGCTGCCACCCTCAGGTCAGGCCCCTTTCCTTTACTCCTACAGCCAGGAGCAATGCTTCCTATATGCTCAGATTGCCTTTTCATCTCCCTTCCCCTCACCCCTCCCAATCCAAACATTTAACTCGGCCTGAGTGACAGCCCATCTCCCACCCAGCATAGCCTGTTCACTGCTGTCAGCCTAGGCTTGCTTCTTCATGTGGTTTACCCATGGATCCCTTTCTGTCCAGAGGAATCTGCTGGGCCTCTCCAGTATCGCTAGTCCCAAGGTGCACATCTCTTTCTGGCTTTTGGGGCCCATCATAATTTCACTCCATCCTGTCAGCCAAGTTTATTTCTCATCTGTTCTCAGCAAGTGCCCAGGTCCTCCCGGTACGCACACACACACACAAACACACACACACTCCTTCTTGCCATACTCATTACTTTGTTGATGCTATGTCCATACTCTGAACAGCTCTCCTTCCTACACTCAGCCAAACCGAATCCTGCCCATCCTACAAGACTCCCTTGGCCTCCTTTTCCCTGGCTGAGTCACACTGACCTAGCCCCGCTCTCAACCCTGACTGCGTGGACATTACCACACAGTTTGGTCCTGAAGTGTTTCCCCGCTATTTCCTGTACGTTCTCTCTCCTACTGACTCTAATGCATTGCGAACAGGGAATCATATCTTACGTCCCCCTATATTTCTCCCTGTGCCTAGACTAATGCTGAGATATGGAAAATTCATGTCATTGGTCAAGTTATAATGAGATGGGGAAACTTTTATTTCATTAGATCTCTTTGGGGAAGCACTGTACGTGCTTGGAAGAAGTACTCTGACCAGCCTCTTGAGGATCAGAGCAAGGCCTCCCAGGGCTTTCTCAGGCAACAGATGTTCGCTAAATTACTATCCATAATTTATGGAGCTCCTGAGAAGGAGGAAAAGCAAAAAGGGATGGGGACTGAGACAGGGCCACTGCACACTGTGTCACAATCAGCCACCCGTCCTCCAAAACCTTCAGTAAAATTATACTAAAATTCACAAAATAGTGGGTACAGATGGATTTCTGATGGAAACCAAGGAAGGGGCCAAGTTTTTTAGCCAGGGTAATGTGAGGTTTCGAGACATTCTATAGATGCAGGAGCCAGCTGGACACGGAGGCCTCGGCTGGCATGTCGATCAGATTCCAACGAATGATGGACTGACTGACCAGTGTGGACATTTTTCATGGAAACGCTTGTGGTGGCACACGGGCCCCAAATGTATCTTCCTGCCTCCTCCACCCCACTACTGTCCATTTGAGGAAGTATTAAAGCGAAGGCCAGGTGGGCCTCTGTCTGTAGCGTGACAGTCACAAGTCTTTATTAAGAAAACTCACTTGGAATTTGCTTCTGTGCGTTGGATCTGCTTCTTAGTTCACCTCAAGGCTGGGCAAACCATTCAGGGAGCTCACCGCTGACTGTTAGCTCGGATCGCGGGGGGCCGCGCCAGGTACAGCTCTGTGTATTCAGGGTGTAGGTGGAATTTTGCACTTACTCATTCCATCGTTTGTAACTGTCCTCATTTGGGGAGATGTGAATTCTGCCATCTCAGCTACATTGAAAACAGGATACGCAGTCCTCCGGAGGCTTCCATTTCATCAATATTATAATTCAAGAAGAAATACAATAGGAAAAATAAACATTTCATTTATAAGACATGACAGATGCCAGATAAAGACTCCACATACTCAATTCAAGTTTGTTAATTAACACAGACTTTGTTCATTACATTAAGCAAATATATTGCAAAAGCAAGTAGGGTATGTATTAGTCAGTGACTAATAATTAGTCACTGACTAATAATTAATCAGTGACATGACACACAAAGACATTTTGGTCATGACAGACCACATGTACGATGGTGGTCCCATAAGATTAGTACCATACAGCCTAGGTGTGTAGTAGGCTAGGCCATCCAGCCTTGTGTAAGTGCACCCTATGATGTTTGCACAATGATGAAATCACCCAATGATGCATTTCCCAGAACGTGTCCCCGTCATTGAGTGACGTGTGACTCTGTGCGAATGTCTATGTATATATATACATGAATGATGTCTCTCATTAGCCAAGTTATCGCTGCTTCCTTCCTTTGACATTTGCTGCGGGGGGTTGTTCCTGCCAGCCACAGGAAAAGACCAGAAGCTCACAGAGCAGTTGACCCAGTGCCCTGGATGGAGCAGCTCTGGAACCACCTGCATCCAGACGTCTCACTATGTGTGATAACTAAATGCCTGTTATTTCAATAAATTCAATTCAACAATGTTTTTTTAAAAATGCCTTAAAATATATAATATGCTTATATATTATATGTATATATGGAATTGGCTCATGTGATCATGGAGGCTGACAAGTTCCAAGATCTGCAGTCAGCAAGCTGGAGCCCAGGAGAGCTGATGTTTCAGTTCAAGTCCAAAAGCAGGAAAAACTTTGAGTCCTGGCTCAAAGGCAGTCAGGCAGAAGGAGTTCCCTCTTCCTCAGCCCTTTTGTCCCATTCAGGCCTTCACTGGATTGGGTGAGGCCCACTCACGCTGAGGAGAGCAATCTGCTTTCCTCAGTCGACTGATGCAAACGTTAATCTCATCCGGAAGCACCCTCACAGATGCATCCGGAATAACGTTAGACCCAGTGTCTGGTCACCCCACAGCCCAGTCGTGTTGACATATAAAATTAACCATCACAGGGCACAACAATTTATGCTAATTATATAAAGTACAAAAACAGGCAGAACGAGTCTATTCTGTAACAATTAAAGTCAGGAGAGTGGTTGTCCTGGAGGGCCTTCTGTTAGTGGTCAGTCTTATTTCCTGATTTGGTCCTGTTACACCAGTGGCTCACATTGTGAAAATTTATTGAGCTGTATACTTGGGATTTATACCCTTTCTGAATGTATGCTGTGCTTTGATTCAATGTGTTTTGTTTTCTTTTCTTTTTTTTAAATTGAGATAATATCTGTTGCCAATCTTTTTTTTTCTTCTTCCCAAAGTCCCCCAGTACATGGTTGTATATTCTAGCTGTAGGTACTTCTAGTTCTGCATGTGGGCCGCCGCCTCAGCATGGCTTCATGAGTGGTGCCATGTCAGCACCGAGGATCCAAACCAGCGAAACCCTATGCTGCTGAGGTGGAGCGCGTGAACTTAACCACTCGGCACAGGGCAGCCCCCAACATGTTTGCAAGAGGAGGGTGGGAGTGGGTACTTGGTCTATTGGAAACATCTGTTGAAGTGTCCTAAAACATAAATTTTATATATCCCTTACAAGAAACTTACGTTTTCTTGGATAGTATCTTTCAGCCTCTCATAATTCCTGGCCTGGGAACAGAATCTTAAGCCTCTTGTTTTGATTCCCTTCAATGAAAGCCCAGCTGGGTTGAGAGGCGTCTCTTTTGCCTTACATGGAGTCCCTGCCTGGAAGGACAACGTCAGGCTCTGGCCACAGGACACTCACATGACTGCCAGAAGCACAGGACCCCAGTCCAATCACAGTGGGGGCCACAGCTGGGAAATCTGGGCGAAGCTGACAAACTTGGTGACATCACTTGAGAACCTTGCTGGCGAGGTTTCTTCCATTTTTGTTGCTGTCCTAGTGCCCGGGAGTCTCCTTCTGAACATTGCTGCCTTGAGACTTCTGGGCAGAAAGAAATTAATTTAAGTCCTGATTCATAGCTGGCTCCAGGGGAGAGCCACAGCACCAAGTGAGCCTTGGATAATTTCTTGAAGACAGATGCCTCAAACTTTTTTCCTCTTAACTCTTCCAAGTGCATATTCTTTGAGACTCAAATCCACAGGCACTCAGTGAAACAGAAATTGACTGGTTAGGTTAACCAACGCAGAGTACCAATCTAAATGACTTGGCCTCCAAATTATAATTTTGGCCTGAATCAAGTGCCTTGTTAAAATTCTTCAAATTAAGTTTATCCTTTCATTTGGCAGAATATTTATCTAGGCATCATGTCAATGCTGGAAAGGGGTTGACCTGGTTTGGGACTCCAGCTCATCAACCCTAGCAGAGTGACCTTTGGCACATTATTTCGCCTCTTTAGGGCTGTTTCCTCAAACTTGCAGTGTTGTGGGATGGATTAAAATGCAGATATGCAAAGTGCCTAAGCACTGTCATTACTCAGATCAATAATATATGTTCATCATCATCTTCATCATCATTTCAATATCCTGCAAAGTCAGGGTAGGCCTGGCCTAATGGCATCAAGGTAGTTGAACTAAAATAGTGCATGAACTCCTTTATTCTTCAGGAATACACTCAACAGGACACATTTAAAAAGAATCTAGACAAAGTTGAAACTGTCTTCCAAGTTCAGTAGGTCTTGAATGGACCCAGATTAGAGTATTTGTGATTAGGTATGCTTAGTCTTCAATAAAATGGAATAAATGATATTTATTTAAAATAGCATTAGCATTGCTGCCTTGATGTTTTTATTACATTTGATTGATCCTGTTGATGACACAAGTGGTTGGTAGGAAAGTAGTGTAGTTAATTGCATTTTGATGAACTGATAGATTTTTAAATCTTGATAAACATAATTCAAAATAACAAATATAATTCAAAAATAGATAATAAATGTATGTTAGAATAACTAACGACAGTGAAGATATCTTGGTGGGGCGTTCGTATCAATTTAACCTTCTTCCTAGCCTTAGAAAAATTAATTTTTGACATAGTAATTTACAAAGTGTGACAATAACAGGTCTGAGGTTGATTTTAACAAGCATTTTGAAAATGTAATTACTGAAGAAAGTGATGAGATTTTTTTTCTTTAAAGGGGGGAGAAAAAATTTCTCTTCCTGAAATTATCATGTCATATCCAATCCAATCCAAGGTGTAAACTGAAAAGAAAATAATTATGTAATCCCTCTGCTTCATCTATCTCCTTGTTAAGGAATATAAACTATTATAAGATACTAGTGAGAGTTGTAATACATGAGTCATAGCCCGTGAGTCGTGGTAACACATCAAAAGGTTCTTACTGGGAAAAATTGACCATTCCCATTCCTACACTAACATAATAACCCCCTCCCCCAGGGGCTAAAAGAAAAACATGGTTTTTCAGCAATGAACTTTAACTTCTTTTCTTTATTTCTTCCTGGTTTGATTTTTATGGGAATCTGGTCTAGGATGGCTGGCTCCTCCAAGATTTATATTATTTAGGGCTTTCTTCCATCCAGGATGTAATTCCTGTTCACTTGCCCTCTCTCGGTCTTGAATTTCTTGCCTTCGTTTGCTGTTATCTCTACAAAGATAATAAAACATTAACAAGTAATTTGTTTTAGAAGCTTTACAGTTTACCAAGCACTTTCATAATTATTTGAACATCTTAGCAACTTTATAGAAGAATATAAATTATTACCCATTTCTGCAGATCGGGAAACTTAGGCATGAGAGAGGTGAAGTGATTTCTCAAGTTCCAGCGCCTCTTTCTACCACGTCCAGTAAATCAAATCCCTCATCACTCGGACACCAGCCTGCGTCATCATGGCAGGAAGAGGGAGCGGGGGATGGGGATGGCGAAAGGTTCACAGGCACGGAGAGCGCGCAGAGACTTTCTTTCATGGCAAAGAGCACAGAAACTTAGAGAGATGGCTGCCTGGTGCAGAAGACAAGGCAGCACACTCCCAGGCAGGGCAAGGAGCTGCCCAGGGCCGCAGGTCCCCATGCAAAATGAGGATTCGAGGACAAGAGAAGCTCACCCTATCTCTTCTCACTGGGCAGGTCGGGGAGAGCTTCCACCTATCTATCCTGTGCTGCACCCCCAAACAAAGCATCGCACTGAGTTGATCAGCCATTCACTGAAGAAGCAGTCATCTGTTGCCTATGGGTACGTAGTGGGAGATATGATTATGCAGGCAAGACCATAAATACGGTGCTCAATGTAAAAGCAGACTCTTTGCTCTGCTCCCCTCTCCCCTCCTCTCCTTCCTTCCGGCATGGTCACCTTTGATGCCCCTTCCCCAAGCAAAGCCGCTGGCACCTTCACGGAGAGGGCAATGCTTACTAGAGACTCTCTGTGAGGACAGGAGTTCAGACTGGCCTCCAGGAACACTGGGCAGCTTGGCTGGCTTCCCAGGCCCTGCAGCTCCTCTCCTCCTGTCTCAGCCACCCACATCCACAGTCATGCCTTAACCTTGTCGTTACCCAAACCTGTAGCCCCTCCGCAGCTCGCTCTTGGACCACCTCCTCCATCCGCCAGCTAACTCCCTCAGTACCCCAATTCCAAGGATGCTATGACCCCACTGAGACCTGGAGTCCTACGGTCTGGAGATCTCACCACCTTCTCACTGTCCCCCAGCATCCTCACGTCCTCCCCTCTCTCCTCATCCACCTCTTCCGTAACAAATCACTACCATCACTCACTTGCTTATCCATCCTGTGCCCCTGTCTCCACCTGAGACCTTCATAACCCTGATGAAATTTAACTCTCCACCTGCTCTGGGCCTGTTCCTCCCGATGGCTGGAGAAAAACACAATCACACTCTAGTCACCTTTAAATCCATGATAGTTCAGTGGGGCCTGAATGATGCCCCACACATGTTATACTCATCTAGTCTATTCTCTCTCCCACTCCCAGATGATTTCATATCTTCTCTTCTCTCGCCAACACCTCCTCTCCTCTTCAACACCTCCCCATCTTCCCTCTCAGCAGCCTTGCTTCTCCCCTCACCAAGAAAATGGAAGCAATTGGAGCAGAGCTCCTCTACACTCCCACCACCACATCCACCTGCCCCTGCTTCTGCGTCTACGTACCTGACCTTCCCTCATTACTGTGGGTGCCCCGCCCTGCCCTGCCCTGGCCAAACCCCGCCCGTCACACAATGGGACCCTCCTGGTAGCTACTCCAGGACGTGGCTCGGGCACTTCTGTCTTCTCTCTCCCGCACCATCACCTTCTCTCTCTCTCTGCTGAATTATTTCCATCCGCGTATAAATATATGCTATTTCTCCCATCTTAAAAAGAAAGAAAAAGTCTCTTCCTCTCACTTCCCCCTCCAGCTACCACCTTATGTTTCCTCCTTCCTTTACAACAAAATTCCTTGAAAGAATTGCCTGTCTGGACCTTGTGCCACATGCACGTCCTGTCTTCTCTCTCTTGACTCCGCGGCAGCCCGGCTTCCACCCCACAGCTCCACGATCAGTCCTCAAGGTCAGCTGTCTGCCCCCTTCTCTCTGGACCCGCTGACGACATTTAACCCAGCTGGTGTTCTCTCCTTGACTCTCTCTCTTTTCTTAGCTTCCCGGATACCACACTCTCCCGGTCCTCCTCTTGCCTTTTAGCCACTTCTTTAAAAGTCAGGGTGCGCCAGGGCTCCACCTTGGGACCTTTTCTGTCTTGAATCTACAGTCAGTTCTGAGGGAATCTCATCTCATCTTACGGCTTTCAATATGATGTACATGAGGATGATCCTCAAGTTTTTATCCTCAGCAAGAACCTTTCCCCTGAACGTCATACCCACATCTCCAACTGCTACTTGACACTCACTTGGACGGTTAAGGGGCATCTTAATAGGCCCCAAACTGAGCTCCTGATTCTCCAGTCACTAGCCTTTCTGGCAGTCTTCCCATTTCAGTTCAAGGCAACTTTTTTCTTCTAGTTGCTCAGAGCAAAGGCATTGCTACAATACTTCACTGTTTCTTTCTCTCCTCACACACATCTGGTGTGTTTGCAAATCTCACTGACTATACCTTCAAAGCATATCCAAAATCCAACACTTTTCCATCTCCCCCACACTGCCGCCCTGGTTCAAACCACTATCATCCCTCACCTGGACTGTTGAAACAACCTCCTCACAGGTCTCTGCTTGTATCTTTGCCCCCTACTGTCTATTTCAACACAGCTTCCAGAATGAGCTCGTTAAATTCCATCACCCCACTGCTCAAAACCCTCCAATGTGTTTCCATTTTGTGTAGAGAAAAGCCATAGACCTTAGCGTGAACCTACCGTCTCCCCCTGACCTCGCCCCTCACCGCTGGGCCCTCATCCCCTACTGCTCCCCACTCACTCTGCTCCAGCCACACTGCCCTCCTCTGCCTGGGATGCTCTTCCCCCAGGCAACTCTGGCTGTTGAAAATTTCATCCCTCCCCACATTCCTTATCCACCTAGCCTGCTTTCTTTTTTCTCCTCAGCTTGTACCACCACCTAACATACTATACGTTTCACTTCCTCGTCTGGTCAATTGTCTGTCTCCCCTCTAAATGCCGTTGGGGGCAGGGAGTTTTGTCTGTTTGGGTCACTGCCATATCCCAGTAACTGGGAGAGTTCACAGCAGCCACACGGCGGATGCCCACAAACGCGAGTTGTTTCATAGTTGGGAAGGCCCATCCCTAAGCCGATGGGATGAATCCCTCCCTAACCCTCAACAGTCACTGTGAGGCGTGGTTTTGGAGCCCACACCCTCACACCTCGCGTGCCGCAGAGAAGCGGGCATGCCGCTCTGCCCTCCCTTCCGAGAACCACAGGCGGCCCGCGAGGCGGTGAAGAGCGGGGTGTGTGGGGCCGGGCGGGCCTGGGCCGAGTTCAGTCTCCAGCACCTAGTAGTTTGACCCTGGGGAAAACGCTCTCTCTCAGCTTCAGTTTCTTAATCAGTACAAAGGGAATGATGCTACCTACTTTACTGAGGATTCAATGAAGCGGGTTGTGTATTTACTATAGCGCCTGATACACAGTAGGCACTTGAAGAATGGAAATTATTATTTCTTTTTAAAGATTGGCCCTGAGCTAATAACTGTTGCCAATCTTTTTTTTCTTCTTCCTGTCCTCAAAACCCCAGGACATCTAGCTGTAGGCCCTTCTAGCTGTGGCATGTGGGACGCCGCCTTGATGAGCGGTGCCATGTCCGGGCCCAGGATCCAAACCGGCGAAACCCTGGGCCACCGAAGCGGTTAAGCCCAACTTAACCACTTGGCCACGCGCCAGGCCCCTGGAAATTATTTTTATTAGTAGTCAAGCAAAGTTACAGGAGCTGCAGGCGCTTGGCCTGGGGAGAATTTCACTGGTGATTCCACACAGGCTTGTCTGTCGCCAGGAGGACGCAGATGGAGGAGATGCGCTTCAGCCACAACAGGGAAGGGTCGGGTCCAGCCTGGGGAGGACGAGCCAGCTGTGGGGGCGAGCAGCCACGGACCCGCTTATTCACGGAGAGGAGCCCTGACGGCTCATTGAGACGGATTCTAAAGGACTAATGTCCTGGTCCATCTAGTCGCAGACTCCTTGGGCCTTTCTGGCTGGGAAGTCCGGGATCTGAAGCGAGCCCCACCAGGCGGGCGGTTGCGGGCCCCGCGCGGGCTGAGGGCTGCGAAAGGCGTCTCGTCGGACCACACGGAGACCAGAGCGCGCCGTGCCTGGAGCAGGTGGCGCGCAGAAGCTCTTGGCACCTAAACCATCCTGGCAAATGCTGCTACCAGCGAAAGAGCTGGTAGGAGCCTGGGACTTCAGAGACTGTTTTGAAAATAACCTTTAACCCTTAAAATGTCTACAATACTGATTAGCTTACTCAATAATTAGCTTCTTGGCAGTAATTCCACTAACATTGACGTTTCTGCTTTCTAAACGCGTGTGAGTTTCCTTGTGTCAACCACGAAGAGGATTATTGTCCCTCCTCTTCCACATGCCAGGAGGGAAAATAAAACTCAAGATTCTCTTGAAGTTTTACTTATACGAGTTTGAGAGTCTGTGTCTCACTTGTAGTCGCAGCATTAGCGGATCAGCATGACCAGCGTCTCGGCTTCCCTTTGGAAGTCGGCGGCCCTCGGCTCCGGCTGCGTCCTAGACCGCCTCGTCTTGAGCAGCCAGACCAGTGATGAGGGAGTGGAATCACCGCAGGAAGTTTGGTGGCCCCAGGCTGGGCCAGTTAAAGTGAAATCAGGGTTTCTGGAGATGGGGGCAGCACCAGTGTGGTCTAAAAGACACCCTGGTGACTCTATGGCTGCCGGTGAGAACCCCGGGTACAGCCAAACCAACCCAGATCCTGGAGATGGAGCAGAGTTTGAATGGAAGCTCCATCAGCAGAAAGATTAAGAAGATTAATCCAAACACATGCCATTTACGACTATAATTCCTCCTAATATATTATTTCCATAATCTCCAAAGCCCTTTTATTTTGGTGTTAAAATTTTAATAAGATCCTATTTTTAGGAAAAAACCCTGTTTCTCTTTTAAACACACCAACTTTTTTCTTTGCAATCAGACCTTTGCCTGGTGGTTAAAAATTTAAAGATAATTGACCTCTTTATCCTCATTAGGAAGAAAGACTTACTTTATATAGATTTCTCAAACTTTTCAAGATGATACCTTCTTTTTACTGCAACTCTGTCCTAGGAGCAGAGATGTCCCAGTCCCTTTGGCGTCTGTTTTTATGTTTTCTTTATAGAGCTGCTCTGTCTGATACTGTAGCCAATAGCCACATATGGCTGTTTATTTTACTCCAGAACATATAAAGAACCCTTACAACTCAATAATAAGAAGACAAATAGAATTTTTAAATGGACAAAAGATCTGAATAAACATTTTTCCAAAGAAGATCTACAAATGGCCAATAAGCACATGAAAAGAAGCTCAAAAATGTCTCATTAGTCATTAGGGAAATGCAAATTAAAACCACAGCAAGATATCACTTCACATCCACTCAAAAAGTTTAATCAAAAAGATAGACAGCAAATGTTGTTAAGGAGGTGGAGAAGTTAGAACCCTCATCCACTGCTGGTGAGAAAGTAAAAACGGTGCAGCCATTTTTGGAGAACAGTTTGGCAGTTCCTCAAAATGTTAAACCTAGAATTGCCGTATGACCCAGCAGTTCCACTTGTAGATACCCACCCTAGAGAACTGCAAACATATCCACACAAACACCTGTACATGAATGTTCGTGACAGCATTATTCATCATAATGGCCAAAAACTGGACACAACTCCCAATGTCCATCAACTGATGAATGGATACACAAAACGTGAGTATATACATACAATAATACATGCTACAACGTGGGTGAACCTTGAAAACGTTATGCTAAGTGAAAGAAGCCAGACACAAAAGATCTCTTATTGTATGATTCTGTTTGTTTGACATGTCCCAAACAGGCAAAGCTATAGAGATGGGAAGTGAACTGGTGGTTGCTTAGGGTGTAAGAAGTGGAGGAGGCAGGTGACTGCTAATTTATATGAGCAGGTCTTTGGGGTTGTGAAAATGACTATGGTGATGGTTGCACAGCACTGTGAATACACTAACGCCATCGAGTTGTACACTTAAAATCGGTGAGTCACGTGGTCTGTGACTTATATCTCAATAAAGCTGTTTAAAAAACCCAAAAAATTTGGTTGGTGAGGCCACACCTGTGAGTGCTGAATGACTGTGCCAACGAGGACCTAGACTCTTCTCTTCAGAGGATGGAAGGTGGACCTGCAGCATCTCACGCCTCATGCCAGACCTACTAAATCTGAGTCTGCATATTCAGACCCCCCTGGGGATTCGTATGTGCACTGAAGTTTGAGAGACATGAAAAGGCTTCAAACTCTAAGGAAACAACATCTAGAGTGAGTCAGTAATTGATAAAGATTGAGAGGATGTACTTAACTTGTACTTAGCTTTTCTATTTCTTTATTACTTTCATCTTTTTTACTTACTTTGTGAATCAAGGCCAGTGCTTTGAGATAGTTAAATGCTTACACTGTTATTCAAACATAATAGACGTGCTCATAACTGACGTGCTCAAACCAGCTCCCCTCCCTTGCTCTCCATGCCTGCTCCATGTGCACTGCCTGGTTCTGAGCACCCTGCGCCTCCCTGTTGAAGATTTGCTCTTCCGGCACCAGGGTGTGTCTGCCCTCATCAGCTAGGAGAAGCATCCTTGGCTGATGTAAATTATTTGCTTGCAAACATCCAATTTTGTTGCTTACAAATTATTTACACTAATCTCACTTATTATTACTACGTAACCTAAAAAAATGTATGTAAACCAATAAAACAAAGGCAAAAAAATTCTACATAAACTAAGTGGAAAGCTTTGGAAAGACTAGATATATAGATGAGTTACTTAAAAAAAAAAATGCCATCTATGGGAAAGATTCCTGTCAAAAATTAGAGGAAGAAATTGTGATAATCTGGAAGGATTTGGCGCTCAGATTGTTTAGCATCTGTCTAAATTCTTGCTCCACTTATGTGACCAAAACTGGATACTGTTCATGATGAATCGTGAGTGCGGTTACACAAGCACACTCAGACACAACTCCAATCAACGGATCCATGCTCAGCAAGAAGGCCTGCCCTGCAGCAGGACATCAGCAAAGCAATGACCATTTCGTATTTGAAGTTGAAACGTTTGATATAAGGGGCTGTCCCCGTGGCCGAGTGGTTAAGTTCACGCGCTCCGCTGCAGGCGGCCCAGTGTTTCGTTGGTTCGAATCCTGGGCGTGGACATGGCACCGCTCATCAAGCCACACTGAGGCAGCATCCCACATGCCACAACTAGAAGGACCCACAACGAAGAACATACAACTATGTACCGGGGGACTTTGGGGAGAAAAAAGGAAAAAAATAAAAAAATCTTTAAAAAAAAATTATTTAAAAAAAACACAAAAAACATTTGATATAGATCTTTTTCTTTTTAATTTCCACTTTGACTTTATCAACTCACCAACTACTATCCTGGTTGCCTTGGAGAAGACAGCTTCCTCGCAGCTGTATCTACTTTAAGAGAAATCATTAGCTGGCTCTTACATTTTCTTGTTTTTCTCAAATTTGTCTGCCTCAGGAAAGCCTCTGAGGGGTACTTCACTCTTGTTGTTAAAAGATATCACCGTTTACAGCAGGCACGTACTGAGGGGAAATCAGCCTTCACAGGACGGCTTTAGAGTTTTCTAAATCAATTCTGTGGTATTAGTTACAAAGAAAACCCCCTTACACCCATGTTCACAGCAACATTACTCACAGTACCTGAAATGTGGAAGCAACCCAAGTGTCCACGGACTGATGAATGGATAAACAAAATGTAGTATATACATACAATGGAATATTATTTAGCCTTAAAAAGGAAGAAAATTCTGAGGCCAGCCCAGTGGCGTAGTGGTTAAGTTCGTGTGCTCTGCTTCAGGGGCCCAGAGTTTGCAGGTTCAGATCCTGGGTGTGGACCTACACACCACTCATCAAGCCATGCTGTGGAGGCATCCCACATACAAAATAGAGGAAGATTGGCACAGACGTTAGCTCAGCAACAATCTTCCTCACCAAAAAAAAAGGAAAAAAATCCTGACACATGCTATAACATGAATGAACCTTGAAGTCATTATGCTAAATGAAATAATCCAGTCACAAAAGGACAAACACTATATGATTCCACTTATATGTGGTATCTAAAGTAGTCAAGTGCATAAATATACAAAGTAGGATGGTAGTTGCCAGGAGCTGAGGGGAGGGGGAAGTGAGGAATTGTTTAATGGGTACAGAGTTTCAGTTTTACCAGATGAAAAAGTTCTGGAGATCAGTTGTACAACAATATGAATATACTTATGACTGCTAAACTATACACTTAAAAATGGTTAAGATGGTAAATCTTATGTTATGTGTATTTTACCACAATCCAAAATAAAAATAATAAAATAAACTCACTTGAAAAAATGTACTGCCAGCTTAAGGCCACCATATCACACACAGCAACCACTAAAACTTTTCTAAAGGCCACTGACAGCTCATGATCCCTTTAAGCTCATCTTATCTATCTCCAGGGCCCAAGAGTTTAACAACACTAAAGTTATGTTGATGGTATCATAATTTCCCTGAAATGAACATGAGCACCAATGCTAACAGTAGAATATGCCCAATGTGACTCTGAAATGGGTCCCACAAGGAGGATGATGGAATCAAATATGAATGATAGCAATAGCATAGCTTAACATTCGGTTCAGATAGTGAAATACGTAAAATCAGGCAATACTGATCATTGGAAAAGACTCTCAAATATTTTGTTTACAGATGAAAAGTCAGAGGCCCATATGGGAAAGATTATAAAATTTTGAAAGGCTTAAAAAATACCTAAGTAGATGGAGAGTGATACCATGCTCTGGATTAGAAGATTTAATACTGTAAAGATCTCAATTCTCCCCAATTTATCTATGGTCTTAATGTAATTACAACCAAAATACCAACAGAGTTTTTCATGGAAATTAATAAACTGACTTTGAAATTTATATAGAAAGATTAGTAAAAAGCCAAGAATAGTCAAGACATCTTAGGGTGGGAGGCTACCCTCAGCACACACTGAGACTTATTTTTATAAGTTTCTAGTTAGTAAGACAGTGTGGTATGGTGCAACGGTAGACCAGTTAACCAGTGGAACAGACTAGAGACCCCAGAAAGGCCACTACAACCACAGAGCTTTGATATGGGACGGGGGTGATACGGCAGATCAGCGAGGAAAGTGGTCTCTATTCAGTAAATGGAGCTGGGGAAAAATAGTCACACACACAGACTGAGACGCACACACACACACAAGAAATTAGAGCCCTACCTCTCTCCATATGCAAAAATAAACTCCAGGGTCATTAAGGGCTTAAACGTCAACAATACTTAAAGGAAAATGTGAGTGAATATATTTTGGACCTGGGGATAGAGAAGGATTTCTTAAGATGTAAAGTACAAAATACAAAAAAAAAGAAGGCTGATAAATGTGACTATGTTAAAATTAATAATGTCTATTTATCAAAGATATCGTAAAGAAAGTGGAAAAATAAGTTACAAATTGGAAGAAGATATTTGCAACAAATTAGTGTTAAAGATTAGTATTAAGAATATATGAAGAACTCCAACAAATCAACAAACTACAACAACAATGAAAAGGACAAATGACCCAGTAGGAAGAAAATGGGCAAAAGACATGCGCAGGCATTTCAGAGAAGAGGATGCGCACATGGATAACAAACATACGGAAAAATGTTCACTCTCATAAACAGTCAGGGAAATGCAAATCAAGACCGCAATATGATACATTGTAACTGTATTCAAAGGACAAAAATTATAACTGACAACACTAAGTGTGAAAGAGGATGGGGATCAACAGGTTGTGTTATTCATTGGTAGAGGGAGCATGTATTGGTAGAGCCATTTTGGTAAACAGTTTAAGATAATCTTGTAAAGCTAAAGATTTATGTGTCCTGCAACCCAAAAACTCCACCATTAGAAATATACTCAAGGAAACTCTTATACTTGTACACTAAGAGACGTGTACAAAAATGTTCCTAATAGCAAAACCATGGAAACAACCCAAAAGCCCACTGACAGGAGAATGAATAAGTAATCTGTGCTGTATTCACACCATGTAATAGTAGTACAGCAACTTCCGCGTCAGTGTTTTTCAGTTATTTATTGCTGTGTAACAAACCACCCCAAAACTTAATTGGCTTAAAATGTAATGGCTTAAAACAGCCATTTTATTATATTTCATGATTTTGTGGGTCAAGAATTCAGACAGGGCTCAGCTCCACATGGTACTGACTAAGGTCCCTCAGTGGCATTCAGCCAGTTGGTGGGCTGATCTGGAGGGTCCAAAGTGGCTCCATTCACATGCCTGCCATGGTGGCAGGGATGGTTGGAAGATAGGGCTCAGCTTGGAATGTCCACCAAAGAGCCTGCATGTGGCCTCTTCAGCACAGTCGCCTCAGAGTAGTGGGATGTCTCATGTGGTGGTCCAGGGCTCCCAGAGTGTTCAAAGAGACAGGAAGTGAAAGTTGCCAGTTTCTTAAGGCCTGGACCCAAAACTTGCATGGCATCACTTCCACCATATTTTATTGGTCAAAGCAGGCACAGAGCCTGCCCAGATTCAAGGGGAGGGGCCATAGAACTCCCTTCTCAATGGGAGAAGCATGAAAGAATTAGTGACCATCTTTTATCTCCTGCAAATATAGATAAATCTTGAAATTAATTTTGAGTGAAAAATAAGTACTAAAAGACTTCCCACACAGGATGTCCTTTTCATAAAATTAAAAACAACTAGAACAAAAAATATATACTTTTTAGGAATAAATGTAAATGTGATAAAACTATATAAAAAGGAAAGTATGAGAATAAGATATGTGAGATTTAGAATGGTAATTTCCTAAGCTGGTGGGAAGCAGACAGAAGGGAGAAGAAGATGGGGGCGGATGACAAGGTAGTTGCAGGCAAATGTCAATGACCCGGCTTTTGTGTTGGGTGGTGTTTTCATAGATGATGAAATAGAAATGGACTTATGAATGAATGGAAAAGAGCCTTGCATGGACCAATGACTAAAATATGTCATGAACAAGGATTAGGATTAAGCCAATTCTGTGCACTCGAAGGACTTTTTTTTTTGGTGAGGAAGATTGGTCCTGAGCTAACATCTGTGCCAATCTTCTTTTATTTTGTATGTGGGATGCTGCCACAGCATGGCTTGATCAGCAATGTGTAGGTCTGCACCTGGGTTCCAAACCCGTGAAACCTGGGCCACCAAAGCAGAGTTCACGAACTTAACCACTACACCACATGCCAGCCCTGACATTATTTTTTTAAAGGAAGAAGAACCCACTACAGTAGTGACCCACGGAAGTCATATGGCTCATCTTCCACCATACAACTAGTTAGAGGTAAAGCCGAGACTAGAAGCAAGGTTTCCTGTCTCTGTCCCGTATTGTTTCCCTTGAGCCATAAGACGCAGTAAGAATCTTACAGAAAGCAGGATAGCGCCATGATCCAGGGCCTGGTTCCCTGCAGTTGTTTTTGCACTGTGCCCTCTCCACAGAGTGAAAACTGGGAAAGGACATTGCAGATTTGCCTCAGGCACAGAAATGTGACCAGAGCAAACATTTTAAACAATCATCTTAAAAGATTGGGTAGAACTTAAAATATTCTCCCAACTCAGCAAAAGCTTTCCCACCCCTCAAACCCAGTTGACCCCTGGCCTCTTGGACAGAGATGGCCAGAGCCCAGCATCCACGGTCAGCTGCCATTCTCAGGCCCTTTGGACTCTCCTCCCTCCCACACTCATGACCTTAGCGGAGGGTGGGTTTTAGTTCCCGGCATGTTCACTTACTGACAGGAGGCCAACATAAAGGTTAGAAGGAGATTTTCAGCACAATTGCCTATCTTTGAAAGCGAATATGGAAATGTTAACACTAGACGAAATGACGTGTCTGGAGTATTACTGACATTCTATGCTGCTAAGACAGATGAACGATCATAGGATCATGGATGCCATGAACACAAATGACATGGAAGCAGGCTATTTGGCCTTCCAACGGTCAAGACCAAACCAAAGCCAGTTAGCAGATTTGGGCCAGATATTGAAACCAAAGCCCAACTTGCATGCGTCTCTAACCTTTTGACCTAGAAATCCCACTTGAAGGAGTCTATTCTAACAGTAGTGGACAAATGTTGCCTCTGTCCTGCATCCATCTTGGGGGAACAGCACTTCCTTCCCGTGTTGAATTTCTCCACCTCCTCTTCAACCACACGGTTCTGGTGAAACCTGCCAATTTACAGCGCCCATCCCCTGAACACAGAGGTTGGTCCAAATTGGGTGTCCACATATATCCCAACCAAGCCAGAGAAGGAGAGCCCTTTCCAGGGATTTTTAAATACTGGGATAGAAATCAAGTATTTTCTTCCCTCTCGGATTTATGATTTGGGCTTACTCAACCTGGAGCTACCTCAGGGCACATCCTTGACTCATATAGGAAGATTATATAGAATAGGAGAAAATGAGACCAAGCCCAAAGGGAAATGCAGAGGACAGAGCTAGAGGGCCTCGTTTGAGCCCTTGGGACCAGTCAGTCATCCCTGGGGCAGGTCTTCCTCCGCCCATTATGTAGCAAAGAATTATCTGGCCTAAATGTCAACAGTGCTGAGGTTGAGAAACCCCGGTAGGGGTAATGAAAAGGAGAGAGTCCAGCTTTCTCTTTCCCTGCTGCTGTTTTCATCATTAGGTGGATAGTGGGTCATAAATGAGAAATTCTGCAACACATACATGCAAGTGAGTTCACAGAGCTTGCAAGGTGAATTTTATTAGGTAGGCATTATGAAATGTTAGCTTCTCTTTGTAAACTGTCTCAGCATGGATGCAATTTGTCATATTATTTCCTCCTCTTTTTACAGGGAAAGTGAATCCGATGTGAATAGAGCTTGACCTGGAAAGACATTGAGATAGACTTGTGGTAACCATTTAATGCACAGTTGCCTGAGGAATTAAGACTAAATGAGAGTTAAAACAGAGTGAGTATAATTTGTAACGGGCATATGCTCTGACAATGTAGATACAGTACAGTTGTTTTTAATGGGGCAGGAGCAGGGTGAGGGAGCATACAAAAAAATTTTTTTTAAACTGTTTTTAGTAATCATATTGGCAGTGGTAGTATTAACTGTTGCTTTGAGACTGTTGTGTGAGTAATATAGAATAAAGCAAATGACTAAGTATGGAATATTCTAATTCTATTATCTATTTTGTTTTTGATAATGATATTCTCAATTTGGAAGAAAGTATACAGGTGTAACATAGAAGAGGTTAAATAAAACTTTGTAGTCCTGAATTAGATGCATCAGTATGAACACATGGGGTATTTATATATTATATTACATTATATTATATTATTACATGTTATATATTATTATATATAATCTCCACTGAAAAGGCCCAGAAACCAAACAATGACCAACATAGTAGCAATGAGCATCTTTAGTACCAATTATTATTTTGAAATGCCATTTCCCACTAAAGGAAACCAAGGATTCTTGATGAAATAGCTGATTCCTGGTTTGGGGCAGGAAATGTACACATTGACCCTTGTTGTATCATTTTCTCATATCAGATGTCAGTGAAGCTATGAAAGACCACTAGGTCTTGTAAAAAAGATTCAGGAGCCAACTGGAAGAGGCATCCACTTGCCAAAGATAGGGTATGCGGACCATCTTCTTAGTGGCTGCCAAAATTCTATTTCTTGACCTTGGTGGTAGTTGTAAGGGTGTTATAATGATTAATTAATATATGTCTTATAACTAAATATTAACACATTAAATATTAATATTGTAGCAATATTAAATTATGTTAATATATGCCTTATAATGATTCATTAAGCTGTACATTCGTTTTCTGTGATTTTATGTATCTGTTTTGTTTTCCGACAAGAAGTTTTAAGAAATTAGATGGCAGAAATTTGTGGAATCTTCGCACAGTAACGCAAATACAAAGTGGGGTTTTTTCTTTTCTTTTTTTTTTTTGAGGAACATTAGCCCTGAGCTAACATCTGCTGCCAATCCTCCTCTTTTTGCTGAGGAAGCCTGGCCCTGAGCTAACATCCCTGCCCATCTTCCTCTACGTTATATGTAGGACACCTACCACAGCATGGTTTGCCACGCGGTGCCATGTCCACACCCAGGATCTGGGCCAGCGAACCCCAGACCGCAGAAGCGGAACGTGAGCACTTTAACCGCTGCACCACCGGGCCGGCCCCATACAGTGGGGTTTTTAACTGTTTTTACCCTTATCTTTAGTTAATAATGTAACGATAATTACTCGGGTTGGCCACTAGGGTGCGCTATTTGTTGCCTACAACATCTCAGCCTGCGCTGATAAAAGGGGATTTTAAATGTGCGTGTAATGCCGTTGTCAGGAAAAAGCGAGCCGTTATTCATTGTCCTTTGATCATGATCTGCATAAATGAGTATCAGTGCTGACAGATTTCACTTGGAAAGTTAGATCCAACATGTAAATACAGTGCACATACTTAAGATACTGGAGCTTCCTCCTCCTTTAAAATAAGTTTTAATTTATTTAAAGTTATTCTAATAAAACCTTATAAGCCATCATAACAAAACAGTAGGACCTAGAATATGGAGAATGAAAGGTGACAAATTTTCGAAGTGGTCTTCTAATAAGAGTTGACAGAGCACCTGCTGGTGCCGGGGGAGGAACACCGGAGGGCCATTCAGAGCCCCCCTCAAATGTGTCGCCCAGCCCTGGAAGGAGAGAGCGACACAGCAGGTGGCCGGCCGTGGAGGGAGGAAAGGGAGAGGGTCTCTGCGGGGCCAAAGCTTTAGAGCGAGGGCCGGGCCACGTGGCCGCTGACCCAGGAAGCGTCTTCCCTTACATGCAGTGTGGAAAGGCCTGCTATTCACAGCCTGTTATTGATCTGAGCTCAGGCTCAGCTTGACAGGCCTTCATCTCAGGCGAGCAAGGGGGCTCTCCCAAGGGGGCTCTCCCGGAGTCACTGTTTTTACCCTTATCTTTAGTTAATAATGTAACGATAATTACTCGGGTAATTACCACTGCTTGGTCTTGCTCAAAGGGGAGAAGGTGATACGACCACTTTCTGGTAACAAATCATGGGCCCCAGATGCTCTGGATTGCTAAGGAAATAAAACGCTTATCAGGGGCTGGCCTGTGCGCACTCAGCTTCAGGGTTTTGTGAGTCTGGCTCCTGGGCGCGGACATGGCACCGCTCATCAGGCCATGCTGAGGCTGCAGCCCACATAGTTCAACCAGAGGCACTCACAACTAGAATATACAACTGTGTACTGGGGGGCTTTGGGAAGAAGGAGGGGGAGGGGGAGGAGAAGAAGATTGGCAACACATGTTAGCTCAGGTGCCAATCTTTAAAAAAAGAAAGCTTATCAATTGTTCACAGGCTGAAAAAAAAGATGCTTTCAGGTTTAGAATTTTTCTACAAGTTAGAAATAGTACAACAGCAAATCTTAACCTTGAACACTAACTGTTGTGTCCTTCTGCCATACCTCTCTGGCCATCCCAAAGGGTGATACAATGTCCACGGGTATATATGTGTATCCGTTTGTTACAGTAGATTAGAATTACTCCTTCTGTTTACTTTTTGAGATTTCACACATTGGTACATCAGGGACACCCTGGGGTCCCATGTCCTTCCTGTTGTGATGATGTGTCTCGTGGAGGAGAGGTGGGATGCTGATTGATAGTGAGGAAGTGGAGAGGATGACCGGGCTAAAGAATTCCCACTCCAGTGGACACCCTGGCTTGTCCCTAAACCCTAGTGCTCTCTAGGGACCCTAGGGACCCACCCCTAGAGCCAAATCCAGGATCTCTCATTCTACATTCTACATTCCCAGGAGCCTCAGGAACACACTTTGCTCTGGGCTTGCCCCTGGGTTAAGTGCCCCACAATGCCCCCAACATCTAGGCTTCCTCCTGCCCTGCCAACCTCAAGCCCCGAGGCCCCTCAGGCACCAGGCCCCTCTCCAGGGCCCTCCTGCGATGCAGGCGCACTGGTGAAGCAGATGAGCCTTGGAGAGAACAAGTTAGAATCCCAGTTCAGCCACTTTTATGTGACCTTGGGCAAATCATTTAACCTCTCTAAGCCTTGGTTTCCTTTTCCATCAAATAAGGACGATAAGGATAATAATATTAACCTAATATTGATTGCTTACAAAGCAAACACTCCCCTGTAACCAGAGCCCAAATCAAAACCTAGACCAGCCGGCTCCCAGCACTGCCGGCGGCCCCCTCCACCGGCCCCGCCCCCAGCTTCTACTCCAGAGATTTACTTTGTTTTTGAACTTTATATAAATGGTAACCTACAGCACTTTTATGTCTGGCTTTTTCCACTCAACCTTCTATTCCTGAGATTCACTCAAGTGGGCGCATGAGCAGTAATTCTTTCCTTCTCATTCTCCCGCCAATGGGCTGTCACCAAGAGAGCTGCAAGCAGCCTGCCAGAGGTCGCCTTACGCAGCAGAAAGTAAGAATGCTAAGCCTGTTCTGAACCAGGGTGGAACAAAGTTCTAGACTTAAATACCACACATGATACAGAGTTGTTACTGACAGGTAACATGGCAGAATGGAAAAGAATATAGGTTTTAGACAAGACGACTTGTGATTGAATTCTGGACTTTCTACTTACTAACTGTGTGACTTGGGCAGTTACTTGACCTCTTCGAGAATCAACTGCTTCATCTGCAAAACAGTAATAAAAATATCTCTGTCGTTTGGCAGTAGAGATGGTTACACAAGAAGGTGTCTGCAAAGGCCCTGGCGTGGCGCCCAGCACGCAGAGGGTGACGTGGAGCTCACAGCAGGTCACTGGCCAGAGGCGAGAACAGGGCGGAAGGAGGAGCCTCTTCTCTCCTGGATGCATGCACTCGAGGTATTCATTCAAACAGATCTCCTGGAAATATTTTTATTATAAAATTAACAAAGGGGAGAGAAATTCTTAAAATATCAGAATGCTTGAGCAACTGAAATGAATCTAACTGCATATCAAGTTGGTGGCACATCCTCACAGAGAAAGACTAAAACAGTGTTGACTGCACACCTAGTGGAAAGAGACAGGAGTATAAAATCAAGAAAAGTTAAGTAAAAATCCTGTAACCCATTAATATGTACTATTATTTAGTAAACAGTGACAGTCTACTGAGAAGGCCAAGAAGCGATGACACCTGATAGCAACAAGCATCCCTAGTGCCCAGACTGTCAGTGTCCTAAATTGAATATCAATGTGAATTCATGATTTAACAAAATTTTTCTTTCCATCTCTGCCCACTGAAAAAGCCTAGAAGCAATGGTACCCCTTGAACAGTGAGGTCACCTAACGACCAGTTCTTGGTTTTAAAATACTATACTCACTGGAAAAAAACCCAACCAAACAAACAGGGCTCTTTGGAGAAATGGTTGAGTACAGGTCCCTGGCAGAAAATGTACAAGATGTTGTTCCAGGGACATCTTTTGTGTCAGAAGGTAAGGAAACCATCACAGACTTCTGAGATCTATCAATCAGAGGTCTCTCCACCCTCCTGAGAAAAGTCACTGCTTGTCTTTGTAGGTGACTACGGTACCAACATGTTTCTGAAAATTGGTAAATGAACGAAGAGTCAAACATTTATCCTGTCCTCCTATTCGGCCTGTATTTCAAAGTAATCAATAGTTGATAAAGGAAAGCTCTTCTTTAAAAAAGAAGTCCAGTTAATAAATACAGAAGGAATGAATAATATATGTAGGCCACAATTATCAACAGCTACTAAAATCATCAGCTGGAAGGTTGATGGGAAACTAAAACGGAGGATCAATCTGACACCACTTCAACCACGTGACCAGTCTTTGAAAGGGAAAGAGGAAGTACACGGCACCACTATGAAGTATTCTTGGCAGCAAACCTGAACCTAATCAAGCCTACAGCACTACCTACCCGTTGACAGGAAATAGGAGGGTACAGGAACAAGTTAAATGACACAACAGAAACCAATCAGCCAAACCCAACATAGGGGGAATTCTACAGGCAAATGACCTGTGTTCTTCAACAAATAAATATCATGGGAAAAAAAAAAGCAGGTAAGAGGGTGATTGAAATAGACTTAAAAGAGATGATAGCAACCAAACGCAGTCTCTGAACCTTATTTGGGTCCTGACTTGAACAAATCAACTGTAAAAAGACATTTTTGAGACACTCAGGGAAATGCGAATATGGACAGGGCTCTAGTTGATATTACTGGTAATTTTATGACATATAATAATACCACTGAAGTTATATATATATCTATTTAATGCCCTTATCTTTCAGAGACAGCCACTGAAGTATTCATGGTAAAAATAATACGTCTGTGATTTGCTTTAAAATATTCCAGCAAAAAAAAAAAGGGGGGGAGTGATATAAATGAAATAAGATGGGTCAAAGGTTGATTTTTTTATTGAGATATAATTGACATAACATTATATTAGTTTCAAGTTTACACCATAATGATTTGATATTTGTGTATTGCAAAATGATCACCACAGTAAATCTAGTTAACACATACTATCATACATAGTTACAAAATTTTGTTTTCTTGTGATGAGAAATTTTAAGATCTCTCTTTGCAATTTTTGAATATACAATACAGTATTATTAGCTATAGTCACAATGCTGTATTGAAATTAGATGAAGGATACTTGAGAGCTCATTATGTCATTCCATTTTGGGGTATATTTGAAATCTTCCAAAATAAAAAAAATTTTTTTTTCTTTGAGGAAGATTAGCTCTGAGCTAACATCTGCTGCCAATCCTCCTCTTTTTGCTGAGGAAGCCTGGCCCTGAGCTCACATCCGTGCCCATCTTCCTCTACTTTATATGTGGGACATCTACCACAGCATGGCTTGCCAAGCAGTGCCATGTCTGCAGCCGGGATCTGAACCGGCGAACACCGGGCTGCTGAAGCAGAATGTGTGCACTTAACTGCTGCGCCACCGGGCTGGCCCCCAAAATAAAAAAAATTTTAAATTTTATCTAGAATTTACATTTATGCCACTGGTGTAAATTACATTGAAATCAAGGCCAGACTAAATTTTTTTTTATTTCCAGTAAGTTTTGAATAATTATATTTCATTTTAGCAGACTATCTTTATTACTTATAAACTGATGCAGTAACTTGGACTGGAAAAGTTTCAAAGAATTTGTAAACAAAATATCAATTCTTGTATCCAGATGTTAAATGTAACCCTTTCTTTTGTCAAGAGTTTCAGCAAGGCCCCCAAAGGCCAAATAGTGAACAGATACCAAGCTCCCCAATTTAACTGAGAACTATCTGGCGAGACAAGACTGCCCACACCAGACTTGTAAAGGGGTAAATCCAAGCCAGTTCCACCAGCATTAGATGAGCACCCTCTTCTAACCTTGTGAAAGATCAAGAGACCTTCTTTGGAGCTGTACTGTCCCCCCTCCCCATTCCACCAGAGGGGGCGGGGGGAGGGTCCTTCCTTCTCATTCAAGCCTGTGAGAGGGGCCCCAAAGGCCCCTGAGAGAACTTAGAGTTGGGGGGAGATGAACGTGGGCAATGGAAGGTGAGAGGCCATGCAGAAGCGCCCTGCCCGTGGGCAGAGTGAGGAGGAGCAGCTGGGAAGGAGCGTTCTTCCCCTGATGGCAGGGCAATGGGAAATGTTTCCATGGACCATCCGTGAGCCCAGGATGCAGTGCTCCCTGGAGTCATCTGAGGACTCACCTAAGAGCACCACCTGGAGGTGAGACGGCCTAGAGGTGGGGTCAGAAGGGCCCCCCCCCGTGCCCAGCACCTCCACAGACATCTGTTGCCAGGTTATACCCTCCAGCCGTGGAACACACTGCTCTTTCCCCCATTCCACTCTCCCCTTGACCCCACCCCAGAGGGGTCAGAAACTGCTACTGGTTTCCCAGCCTTAAGTAGGCCCAAGCTCGGGAAGGGAGAAAATTTAGAATTTAAGTAAGTTTGGAATTTCAATATAATTCTTAATGGGACTTTAAACATTTCTGAAATGTAGGGCCAGCCCTGTGGCCAAGTGGTTAAGTTCATGTGCTCCGCTACCGTGGCCCAGGGTTTCACTGGTTGGGATCCTGGGTACAGACATGGCACCGCTTGCTCGTCAGGCCATGCTGAGGCGGTGTCCCACATGCCTAAACCAGAAGGACCTGCAACTGGAATATACAACTATGTACTTGGGGGCTTTGAGGAGAAGAAGGAAAAAAAAGTTTCTGAAATGAGCCTATTCATATGACAGATATAGAAACCAAAAATAATTATGGGACATATCCATAATTTTATCCAAGAGACAGACAAAATGAGTCCACAGAGTAAGTTTAACAATTAAAATTTCTCTTACGCTTACCTACTAAGTCCAGCTTTTTCAATAAACCAATGAAAATACTTCTAAAATCTTGGCAATAACAGAGCACGAGGAGGGAAGTGGTACTGGATGTGACTGGAGAAGCAAGGGTCAGGTGCTGAGGCACCCAGGGCCTTGTAAGGCTTTCAGTCTTTATCCTAAAAACAATGAAGAACCACTGAAAGGCTTTAGGTGGTTGGATTACAAGATATGATTTCTATGATTTTGGCTGCTTTGGGGGAAATGGTTTAGGGTGGGACAGATGGGAGGGGGCTGGAAGCAAGAAAACCAGTTAGGAACTATAGTAACTATGGAAACCATCTAAAGGAGGATGGTGACTCTGATGGATAGGGAAGATGGAAAGTGAGTAGACATTAGATTTATTTAGATGATCAAATCTATAGGGCTTGTGGATGGTTAGCTATAGGGTAGGGGTGGGGGAAATAGACGGGGAAAAGGGATGATGCCTGGTTTCTGGATGAGCACGCGGGTGGGGTGGTGCCTTTTAATAGGGAAGAACACAACAGCACATTTGGTGGGAAAGATGATGAGCTCAGTTTTAAGTCTGTCAAATTGGCTACCTCTGCGAGACCCAGGGAGAGCTGTCAGGTAGGGAGCTGGTAGCACAGCCTGGAGTTCAGAAAAAAGGAGGGGCCCCAGGCCTACCCTGGAAGTCACTGGAAGTGGACGCTGAGTGCAGCGTTGGGAGGCTGGGCTTGTGGGACAGCGTGTGCAGTGGCATCAAGGCCACGGGAAAAGCCCTAAGGGAAGGCCAAGAGAGTGGGCGGGTGGGGCACCTGAGCAAGACTGGCCAGAACTATCAATCTGGAAGCCGGGTACTGAGCAGGCAGGCTCCCTGTGCCGTGCTTTCTACTTATGCACGTTTGAATTACCCATAACAAAAAGTTTTTTATCATTTTCCCATAATAAAATGTAGCCTTTGGACTTATCATCAAGGAGATCATGAGTAACCTCTGCATAGAGTTTTCATGAAGGCAGAAGGCAGGCTGAATGGGAACAGCAGTAACTGAAGGCTCAGCCATAAAGAGTGCAGTGCAGAGGACAGCCAGCCTGACGAAGAAACTGAGCAGTGGACGGGAGAAGGAGAGGAGACAACGGTGTGGAGGAGGACTGTCTCTCTCTCACACTGGAGAGATGGGAGCCTACTTATATTCTGATAGGGCTGGGCCAGCAGACAAGGAGAAGCTGTTGAATAAGGAAGGAGCCTGAGAGAGTAGGAGGAGATGGAATTAAGGTTCCAGATGAAGAAATTGACCTTAGATTTAAGAGGGAATAGCTTTTCCTCTGGTAGAGAAGAAAAGGAGATGTGGGTGAAGGTGCAGGAGGCATCTGGCTTCTATTTTCCCTCTCAACTAGACGGCAAGGGTACCTACTGAGAGTGGGAGTGGAGGTGAATGGGTCTAAGGTTTAAAAACAGTGGAGAACGACTGAAAAGGAGAGAATTCAGTAGGAAAACACTGCAGGGCAGTGCTGAGGGTCCAAATGACATTGATGAGCATGAAAACTGTATGCCCTGTTTTGTGGGGTCTTTCAGTAACATTTAGCAGCCTGGTTCTGAGCTCACAAAAGAAGAATGTTCAGGTTCATCTAGTTGTTGGAGGTTGGCCAACGTTGCTAATAGAAAAACAACTGAACACGAGAGTTTAGGACTGTAGTAGTTATATATTGTTGCAGAACAAATTACCCTAAAACTTAGCAGCTTAAAACCACAAGCATTTATTATGTCACCGTTTGTGAGGGGAATCCAGGAGCAGCTAAGCCAGGCGGCTCTGGCCTCAAGTCTCATGACTGCGGTGGCCATCTTCAGGCCGACAGGCTGGAGAGCCTGCCTCCAAGCTCGCTCACGTGGTTGTTGACAGACTTCCATTTACTGAAGACTTGGTTACAATCTCTTACCACTTGAGCCTCTCCAAAGGGCTGCGTATAATGTGGCACCTTGCTTCCCCCAGAGCGAAAGCTTGGGGCACGCCACCTGGAGACAGCGGCTTTCCACAGCACTCACCACCATCTCAAATTATTTTACTTGCATTTGTTGTCTCCCCTCTTAATCTCAGGTTCGTGTGCCCATGTGCAGCAAGGCAATCACTGAGACATGGTGCTGGGAGGTAGAGAAAGGTTTAATTCAAATTGGCCAAAACAAGGTGGGAGGATAGGGTCTCTCAAATGCCCCTTCACAAAAGAAGAAAGCAGGGAGTTTTATAGAGCTAAGGGGCGTGGCAGGAGGAATTTCAGAGAAACAAAGGGGAAATCTATGTTTCTTTCATTCCAGGTAAGCCCTTGGGCAATCAGACATCTGGGCAATAGCGCAGCTGGGGGCTGGTTGTCTGGTGATTGTAACTTCCTTGAAGGCACTCTTTTTCTTCTGCAAAACAAGCTCATAAATCCTTGTGAACCTTGAACCACCCCTCAGGTTAAAGAAGAAAACAGCAAATTAACAAGATTAACTTCTTTTCATCTGTGTCTGTGTTATGAGCAAGGTCAAAGGGTAACCATGTTCTTATTGAATATTTACAGTAACCCTCAGGTACCTGGCTTCAAAAGTTAGCTTTCTGAGAGAGGAACCTGGTCCATCTTACTCATTGCTGTTATCTTCTGGGCCTAGAGGAGTGCCAGGCACATAGCAGATGATCAAAAAATAGCTGTAAGTCAATGAGTGAGAGAGTGAGTGAAACCAGAGAAATTTTCAGTTTCAATTTAGTGACAAACTTTTTTTTTCCTGAGGGAGGAATGGAGTTTCCAAGGGCTGGACTCACAGTTTGCACAGAGTTTAAGGGCTCCCTAAGAGCGTGCTGCTATGTTTTTACCCTCCTCCTTCTGTCTTCCTTTTTTCAAATGTAATTAGTTTATTCTGCTGCCAGTGAAACAGTTCTCAAAGTTATGACTTAACATCTTGTGCCTTTGAGAAATCACCCTCAAATCCAAACACAAACATCCCCTTCTAAACGCAAAAGGTAAGTTCCACAAAGGGCTGCTGTGAAGAAAGTGGCCACTTAACATCCTCCTTTCCATGCACTTTCAATTTAAAATCAGAAACGAGTCTTGACAAAAAAAAAAAAATTTTGGCCCCTGGATGAATAAAAGCATACTTAATGATTCCAACAAACTTTTTGAAAATCACAGATCTTAAGGGAAAACTCCTTTTTGAAATACTAACATTCAAAATGTTAACCCTAGTGAAAAAAAAGAAGTAACATCTTACATGTTATTAGCACTGGGGTTTATTAACTCCTGCCACCCCTCAGTGTTATTTAGGACTGCAGATAGTGAGGGCCGCCAAGTGGCTGGGGGCTGTGGTTAAGACTAGTATCTTGGGCTCACAGCCCCAGCTCTGCTTTCTCTAGCTGCGTGATCCTGAGCCAGTCACTTGACCTCTCTGGGCCTCAGTTTCCTCCTTTGTAAAATGAGGTATTGATGTCTCCGTCACAGGGTTGTGAGGATTAACTGAAAAGTCCTTAGAACACCTGAGATGTGTGAGTTAGCTAATATTGGCTACTGTCTCTACTTTTACAGAGTAGAAAACTGAGAGCAGAAATGTTCAGAGATTTGCTTAAGGTTACACAACCAGTAGGCATCAGAGTTTTGACTCATCCCCAGAATTTGTGACTCCAAATTGAGTGCTCTTTCCACCTTTGCTACAATTATCTCCCACTTTAACAACGAGAGTGTACAGCTGTGCTTAGAAAAGGTCAAAAATAAGAATACTAAAATTATAGCATGCAATCAGAAACTGACAGTAAGAATAGCTGTTTTACATTTCCACAGTGTCCTCATTCCAAGAGAGCGAACACTAAAGCTTCAGAGATTCAACTAAGGTTTTCCCAGCAACAAAATACTGTAACACTTAAATTACAGCTAAGCAGCACTCTTGGGATTGCGCTGTGTTTCTTCCCTTTTTCTTTTTAACGTCCCTCCCTCCTACTGGCCTCTGACACCAGCTGCAACTCTACAGCGTGTTACAGAAACACAGTCAGTTCCCATTACTCACCATGGCTGAGTTCTATACAGTTGCTGCCAACACTGAGTTAGCCATTTCCCAGGGGAAACACAGGGCGATGTTCCTGTGAGCCTCTGGTGACATTTCTGTCAACCAAATAAGACATAACTTTATTTTATGCGTTCTGTTTAAAGTCCCCTTATTTAATATCTATTGTTGATACACTAACACTGAACTCACAGCCACAGTACTGTTAACTCGTGCCTGAATGAAGCTTATCTAACATCTATGTTCTCCACAAAGCACTGCATGCCCTTCCACGCTCAGGGACAGTGGACAGCGCTTCAGCATCACGCTTGGGAGCCATTCTACACAGCGAAATCATCAATAACAAGCACAAAAATGCAAAAAAAAGGCATTAGACCACAAAAGGGATACTTATTTACAGTTTTAGAGCTGACACAGATGGCAGCACGCCTTCTTGATCAACCTGTTGGCAACATGTGCGCTGCACAACTCAAAATTTTTGCCAGTCTGCGAATAGCTGTAAATGATTATAAAAGTGCAGTGGTTATTGATTTGGGGGTTACAAATAAATTTTAGCAAGGAGGTGACTTGTCAAATATGGAATCTGCAAATAACTGCAGGAAAGACTAAATATACTTGGAACAGAAAGAGGCAGAGTGCCACGAGCTTTGGGACTGGCTCTCCTGTTAAGGAGCTGAGTGGACAAGTACCCTAGTCAACCCTAGTTCTCTTGCCTGTGAAGTGAGAAGCCTGGATTAAAAGAAGCCTAAATTTCCTCCCAGCACTAACATTCAATGATCCATTTAATGACCTCATATAAGCACAAACAGACAACTTTACGTAGATTATGGATTATAAGGACTATATAGATTATAAAACCAACTTTGTGACTCTAAGCAAATACTTAACCTCGCTGAATCTCAGATGTTTTTCTTTACAAAATGAAAACATCTATCTCATAGAGTTGCTGGGGAAAAAAATGAAATGAAATAATAAAAGAAATCAGGGGCCAGCCCGGTGGCCAAGTGGTTAAGTTCGTGTGCTCCACTTCAGTGGCCCAGAGTTTCGCTGGTTTGGATCCTGGGCGTGGACACGGAACCACTCATCAGGCCATGCTGAGGCAGCATCCCACATGGCACAACCAGAAGGACCTACAACTGGAATATACAGCTACATACTGTGGGGCTTTTGGCAGAAGAGGAAAAAAGAAAAGGTTGGCAACAGATGTTAGCTTAGGGGCAATCTTTCAATAAATAAAGAAAGAAAGGAAATCATAATATATGCAAAGTACCTAGAACACAGTGAGCATTAAAATTCTTCTTTCCTGGGGCTGGCCCCGTGGCCGAGTGGTTAAGTTCTCGGGCTCCGCTGCAGGCAGCCCAGTGTTTTTTGGTTCGAATCCTGGACGCGGACGTGGCACTGCTCATCAAACCACGCTGAGGCAGCGTCCCACATGCCACAACTAGAAGGACCCACAACAAAGAACATACAAGTATGTACCGGGGGGCTTGGGGGCTTTGGAGAGAAAAAAAAAAAAAGGAAAAAAAATCTTTAAAAAAATAAATAAATAAAATAAAATTCTTCTTTCCTAAAAATGTATAAACTATGCTTATTAACACAAACTTGTTCAACTGTATGCTGGAAAAAAGGGATATTTAATAACTTAATAATGTCCAAGAATGATCAATGACCAACATGTTTTATCAAGTACTTTATAGGTTTCCAAACCGGTAATAAAATGTGTCAAGGTTATTTCCGAGTTACTGCCAATTAGTAGATTAAATGTGGTCAGCCCAGCCATAGCAGGCAGTCAAAGTTCCCTGGCTTGCTCATTCACTGATTCACTCATTCCACAAATAGTTATGGACGACCTACTATGTGCCAGGCACTGTTCTAGGCCCTGGAGATAAAGCAGAGAATAAAAGCTAAAATAGTTGAGTCCCTGCTCTCCAAGAGCTTATGGTCAAGCATATGTGGGGCAGAGAATAAACCAATATCTACTGCAATGTCCAGTGACAATCTGGGTTAAGAAGAAAAATAAAGTGGGCTAAAGGGATAGGGAGTAATGGAATGGGGAGTGCTTCCTTAGACAGGGTGGTCAGAGAAGGCCTCTTTAAGGAGGTACATTGGAGCAGGGATCTGAATGGTGGGAAGGAGAGAGCCATGAGAAGATCCAGGCAGGGGAAGGGCATTCCAGGGCTTGAACTAAGAATGAGCTTGTGTGTTGCATTACCAATATGGAGGTTGGTGGGGCCCGAGCGTAGGCCAGGAGAGGAGAGCAGCAGGTGGGATCTGAGCAGTGAGAGGCCAGCTCATGGAGGCCAAGCAGGCCGCACTAAGCACTGTGGACTTCACTCTAAATGCCGTAATGAGCCAGCCACTGGCGGTTGGGAGTAGGTGAATGACTTTTCTATTTGTTTTGAAAGAATAACTCTGGCTGTTGCACAGGAAAAAGACCACATGAAGGTAAGAGTGGAAGCAGAAAAGAACCACCACGAGGCTGCCTAGCAATGTTGGCTGGAGACAGCGAGGCTGTACGAGGGCAGTGAGCTCACGTGCACAGAACTGGTGCTGGATCAACCATGCTCACTAAAGGCCCCGCATGTGAATTATTTCCTAACAGGTGGTTTGGTGATTGGGACCTCTGGACCTGAGTTTAACTGTAACTGGCCCTATCAAATTTGAGGGCGAAAAAAAGCAAAAGTTCTCAAAACCACCTTTTTTTCCTCTTGCAGATCTCTTTTCCCAATTTAAAGGAGCTCTTCTCCTTCTCCACTACGCCCTCACTCTGCAAGACCTTGAAAAAGTACAGAATATATGTGAGACTTACTTCATGAATTCTTTTTTTCTTTTGAGGAAGATTAGCCCTGAGCTAACATCTGCTGCCAATCCTCTTTTTCCTGAGGAAGACTGGCCCTGAGCTAACATCCGTGCCCATCTTCCTCTTCTTTATATGTGGGACGCCTACCACAGCATGGCTTGCCAAGTGGTGCCATGTCCACATCTGGGATCTGAACCAGCGAACCCTGGGCCACTGAAGTGGAATGTGCGAACTTAAGTGCTGTGCCACCGGGCCAGCCCAATGAATTCTTTTAAATTGGGTAAACTTTCGGCCAACCTGGTGGTATAGTTGTTAAGTTTGCATGCTCCATTTCAGCAGCCTAGGGTTCACAGGTTCAGATCCTGGGCGCAGACCTAGCACTGCTCATCAAGCCATGCTGTGGCGGCATTCCACATAAAATAGAGGAAGATTGCCACAGATGTTAGCTCAGGGCCAGTCTTTCTCACAAAAATAAATAAATAAATAAATTGGGTGAACTTATATTGGAGGACTTTAAATTGCTTTTTTCCTTCTTTTATTGAGGTAACAGTGGTTTATAATTATTTATAAACCATTATTTCAGGTGGACATCATATTTTGATTTCTGTGTTGACTACACCTGTTCATACCCAAAGTCTAATTACCATCCATCACCACACATATGTGCCTTCTACCCGTTTCACCATCCCTCATCCCCCTTCACCTCTGGTAACCAACAATCTATTCTTTATATCTGTGCTTGTTGATGTTTATTTATCTTCCACATGAGTGAAATCATACAGTAGGTATTTGTCTTTCTCCATCTGACTTATTTCGCTTACCATAATGCCCTCAAGGTCCATCTATGTTGTTACAAATGGCAAGATTTCATCTTTTTCATGGCTGAATAATATTCCATTGTGTATATATACCGCATATTCTTTATCCATGCATCTACTGATGGGCAGTTAGGTTGTTTCCAAGTCTTGGTTATCTGTGGATAATGCTGCATAAATTGCTTTACTTTGTGACTGTGAAATACTTAAAACCTTTGAAAAACATAACCTATAATAATTGTCTGTTTATCACCTAGCTTAAGTAATAAACTATATTTGTATTTGTTTCGTTTGTTTATTGGTGAGGAAGGTTGGCCCTGAGCTAACATCTGTTGCCAAGCTAACATCTGTGCCAATCTTCCTCTATTTTATATGTGGGATGCTGCCACAGCATAGCCTGATGACCAGTGTGTAGGTCTTGCGCCCAAGATCCGAACCCGCAAACCCCGGGCCACCAAAGTGGAGTGTGTGAACTTAACTACTACACCACTGGCCTGGCCAGTAATAAAGTATAAAGTAGAACAGAATTCTCTTAGTTACCTCTCCCCAGTCACATACCCCTCCTTTGCCACGAGAGGAAATCCTTGCCTGAATTTGGTATGTATCATTTTGAGGTGTGTCTTTACGCAGTGTCAACATCGCCTGGGAGCTTGCTAGAAATGCAGGATCCTGGGCCCCACACCAGACTTACTGAATGAGAATCTGCATTTTAACAGGGCTCCCAGGAAATGTGTGTGCACAAAGCAAGTTTCAGAAGTATTGATCTAGAAGAAGCGGTACTTCTTAAACTATCTATGATGAATCAGTTCTGTTTTGGTTTTTAAATTTTCAACCTGTTACAGCCTGACATTTTGTAAAATAGAAAAATCATATGCTTGGATGTCTCAGCAAGGTTAAACTGCTACGAAGCCTTCCCAAAACTTGCTCTCCATTTTGTGCTCACCTCCACGTGGACAAGCCACAGCGATCTTGTGGACTGGAAGAGCCAGCACATAACACAGGGTGTGTGCTTAGGAGCGGACTCACTGAGCATCTGGACACTGCTCCTCTGTTGGGTCATGCCAAATTGTTTTCCAAAGTGATTGGATCGATGTATGTTCCCCCCAACAGCACATAAGAATGAGGGGTGTGAAACAGTATCCCACTGATCTTTTAATTTACATTTCCCTGTTACTCTGATTTTAGAAGACTATACTGGCAGTTTCCAATAATATGTTTTTCCAATGCATAATCTTCCCAAAGGTTTATCTTCATTATTCCAATTTATAATTATTTCCAATTTATAATTATATTATTGTTAGGACTATCCTCAACAATAAGGTTCAACCACTGGAATATGAATATTTGCTAAAATATGTCCCTTCTGTTGCTTATAACAACTATCCCATTCTGTTTTATTGGTTTTTCAAATATGCTTAACTCACCTACATTTTCAAATATGCACAATGTTCAGTCTTTAAGGTTGGGAAGGAGGGGATAAGAGTTATGCTCTAAATAAAGTGTAAGCTTCTTTTTAAAAAATGAGATTTTAGTGTTATTTTACAATATGATTGAAAAATAATAATACAGAGCACTAAGCAAATACATTATTAAAGTAATGAGCTGGACTCTCCTTATATTACTTACTATAGAAGAGACTATGGTATAAGGTGAATTGAACAGTTAAAAAGGGGTTGTGCTTTAATTTTTTGATAAGGGAGTGAGAAAGGGCTCCCAAACTAGGAAACTCCTGCCACATCCTAGAACTCACCCATGCGGTATTTTAGGAAGACCCGCTTGAAAGCGGGTAGGTCCACGGCATCCTCTCCCAGAAAGCCATTCCAGTGAGGTTCTGTCAGAGGAGGCACTTCTTAAGAAGCTCGACTGCTTTCCTTGCTGAAATCTAGACAGCTGGAAAACCTCCGCTCTGCTCCGCGGCACCCCCTTATTCCCTGGTCCCCACCCGTAATCCACTCTCCACAAAGCAGCCAGAACAGTCGTTTCAAGATATAAATCTCACCACGTCTCTTAGCTCCTAATGCCTTTCCATGGCTTTCATCACACTTAGAACAGCACCCAGACTCCCTGCCTGCAGTCCAGCCCTGAGGTCCTGGCCTTCCCACCTCTCCACCTACATTTTCCACACTCCCCTTATCCACTTCGCTCTCACGACGCTGGCCCCCCTCTATTCTTCCACACAGCCAGTTTACTTCCACACGGGGCGTCCGCACCAGCTTTTCCTCTCTCTGCCTTTTTTTTCCTTCAACCAATTTTCCAAGGCTGGCTCCTTCTTGTTATCTGTCCCTTCAAAGCCACCTCCTCAGAGTGGCCTTCTCCTACCACACAATCAGAAGTTGCCATGAGGCACTGTAATTTACCACCACATTTTAATTCTATGCAAGCCCTCATATCTTAGTTAGAGTAATTTGCTGGGACCGCCCCGTGGCCGAGTGGTTAAGTTTGCACGCTCCGATTCGCTGGGGTTTTGCTGGTTTGGATCCTCTGCCGGGACATGGCACCACTCATCAGGCCATGCTGAGGTGGTGTCCCACATGCCACAACTAGTAGGATCCACAGCAAAAATGTACAACTACGTACTGGGGGGATTTGGGGAGAAAAAGCAGGAAAAAAAAAAAAAGATTGGCAACAGTTGTTAGCTCAGGTGTCAGTCTTTAAAAAAAAACAAACAGTAATTTGCTTATTGTCCATCAACCCAAATCAGCAGATAAGCCCCATGAAAGTGAGGACCTTGTTTGTATTGCTCAGTGCTGCATCCTCATGCCTAAGACACTGCCAGGCTCAAAGCTGGCACTCAATACATGTTGTACTGATAGTGTACCACTGTTTGAATTTCTAGATGTACTCAATCACCTAAACAGAACAGCACTGTATTAGATGTATGTTGAAGAAAAAAGGCAAAGATATGGGGCCAGCCTCGTGGCCAAGCAGTTAAGTTTGTGCACTTCGCTTTGGCAGTCCAGGGTTTTGACAGTTTGGATCCTGAGCGCAGATGTGGCCCTGCTCATCAGGCCATGCTGAGGCAGTGTCCCACATGCCACAACCAGAGGCACTCACAACTGGAATATACAACTATGTACTGGGGGGATTTGGGGAGAAGAAAAAAAAAAGATTAGCAACAGATGTTAGCTCAGGTGCCAATCTTTAAAAAAAAAAATAATAATAATTATATATGGAAATCAGTTGTCATGTCTGGCAGAAGAATAAATGAAAATCTTTGATTCAGACAGTTTACGGAGTACATTAAGTGTTCTGAGACCAGCTGAACCTCCTACGTTGCCTCAATTACAAAAACAGTGGGACAGATTGTAGGGGAGGAAGGACTATTCTTCTGCCCTCTAGGTCCTTCTGGCTGGTCTAAGGATTAAATTGACATGAAAGAGATTAACAAGAGAAAATCAAAGTTTAATAACATTTAAACATGGGAGAAACCCAGGAAAACTGAGTAACTGGCCAAAATGGCCAAAGCCACCACCTTGAATACCATCTTCAGCTACAGACAGAGGAGGATGTTGGGGGAGTGGTTTGGGACATGAAAGGGGAGGAAGGCAATTCACATGGAGAGAGAAAAGCAAATGTTTGGCAAACAAATGTTTGCTGGGCCATCTGTAGACAATAAGAGAACTTTGATAAAAAATGGGGCTAGCAAAGTTCCTCCCAGTCTATCACACCTAGAGTTATCTATGGTGATGGCCCGTCCTGGGACAGACCTATCTGAAATTCTTTTAGGCAGTTAGGGGTAAAGTCAAAGTTTCTTTCTGAGTCTTTTATTCATAATAATCATGCCAGAGAGACACATTTTTGGAGTGGCAAATTCTGATCCTCCACAAAACAAAACAGACAACAAAATAGAACACGATGAAGTAAAACAGATGCCAAGGCCCAGGCAACATCTGAGCCCACTGAGACAAATAATCTCCTCCAGCTCTTCAGTAATTTACTTAGATAACCTGATGAAGAACAAAGGCCTTCTATACACCTTGACCACTTCTCACCACCTCACCTCAAGGCCTTTTATCGAAGAAGGACAGCCCCATCCACAGGGGCTCACATTCGAGACTAGAAGTGTATTAACTCACACACCCGCAGTGCACCCTGTCTGTCACAATGATACGAGAGAAAGGTTTATGGGATTAATCCTTAGTACCTTTAATACTTATTAAATTTCATTTGTCTAGTTTATTTCCTAAGGAAATCACCTTATTTGCTCCCATTTGAACCACTTTACCTCTGAAAATTTAATATATCCAGAAAGCAGGACATTGTATGCTGGCTTATCTTGTGACCATATGCGCACAAAAACCACATGTAAATGTATACTGGCTTAGGTAGGAAAAAATAATTTAAAAAGTTGAAAAAGGAATTATATCAAAGCAGTTAAATATTGATACCATAAGAAGTTAATAACTATTCTTTCATCAGTGTTTAATAAACTTACAAGAGAACATGGGTAATTTCTGTGCACTCTGACATAATTGATCTCAAACTCATAAGGATATATATCAGGAAAGATTATTTCCAAAATAAGCCAAGGAGTTATAAAAATATCACTGAGATTTTTTTTAAAAAAAGAGATGGGAACCAGGGGAGACGATGATGATGGAGGGGGAGCAGAAGGCCCCAGGGACAGGTAGAGCTCCTAGCACACAGTAACAAGAATGAACCCAGAACTCTGCACCTTCCATTTCTTGTCCTCATTTTCAGAGAGGTATTTTAACCTCAATTTTGCAAATGTGAAACCTAAGGCTATCCAAGGCTTTTAACATGCATTGAAGAAGATAACAGTTTGAGGTGTAATGCTTTAATTCTATGATCAGCAATATAGAGGCAATTAACATGTGCATAGAAAGCGTTAGCAACTATCTTGAAAAAAACTGTGTCAATGTTTTTCTTGTATTTAAAAAAAAGATTCATCTCGGGGCTGGCCCCATGGCTGAGTGGTTAAGTTCGCACGCTCCGCGGCAGGGGGCCCAGTGTTTTGTTGGTTCGAATTCAGGGCGCTGACATGGCACTGCTCATCAAACCACACTGAGGCAGCGTCCCACATGCCACAACGAGAAGGACCCACAACGAAGAACATACAACTACGTACGGGGGGACTTTGGGGAGAAAAAGGAAAAAAATAAAATCTTAAAAAAAATAAAATAAAATAAAATAAAAATAAAAATAAAAAAAGATTCATCTCAAATGGCTTTAAGAATCAAATTTAATCCCCAGTAAAAGGAACAAGAGGTCTTTGAAGAAACGGTTGATTACAGGTCTGGGACAGGGAATATACAAAGGAAGTGCTCTGAGCATCAAAAAGAATGACTGTAATTGTAACACATAATCAATCAATAATATTATATTGATATATAGACACAGGCATAGATGTATGAAAAGGGGAGGAGTGAGGAGCTCTTCTTTACAGAACAATGCCAGCTAATAAACATAGATAGACTGACAAAATAACAAATTCACCATTTGGCAACCTCCAATGTAATCATTGATTCAAGGCAAAGATCATCAAAAAATATTAGGTGAATATTCTTCAGTAAACAGATATCTGCATGGATTTTTAATTGCAAAGAGGGAAGTGTATTTTTACAACGGGGAATTCTGGCAGTCTCCATCTTAACCGAGGGACAAAAGTTAGCCTCACTAATAGTGGGACAGTCTGACATACGTGCCTTCTGATGTAATGCAATTTCAAATACACAGCATCATCGAGAAGTATTCTCGCCAAAAATGCTTAACTTGAATTTAATCAGGCTGCTACACCAGTACATATCAATAGAAATATAATGTGAGCCATATATGTAATATTAAATTTTCTTGTAGGCACATAAAAAAAAGTAAAAACGAAACCAAAAAACCCACAGGTGATATTAATTTAATAATACTTTAAACCACTATATCCAAAATATTAGTATTTCAACATGTAATCAATATAAAAAAATTAATTTTACTTTTTTTATACTGAGTCTTCAAAATTCAGTGTGTGTTTTTACACTTAAAGCACATTTTTTTAAAGCACATTTCAATTAGGATGCTAAATTTTCCTTGAAAATACTTGATCTCTGTTTAGATTTCATAAAATTTACAGGTGAAAAAGTATATTTGCATACCCAAGTTGTTCCAAATATACTTATAATTTTTCCAATGACAGAACTGAGTATGAACTTTTAAATCTAAACTCAAATTAAATTAAATTAAAAATTCAGTCCCTCATTTGCATTAGCCACATTTCAAGTGCTCAATAGCCACATGAAGCTAGTGGCTACCATATCAGACAGTCCAACCTTAGACTTACCTAACTTCCAGCTTATAGGAAATAAAGGGGATGGTAGATAGATAAGGTAAATGACGCCAAGAGACAATCCAGAATGTGGGACATTCTACAAAACAACTGTCTTAGAGTTCCCAAAAAGTCAATGTCATAAGAAAAGATAACGTGAGGAGATTGTCCTAGACTGAGAGACTAAAGAGACTAACAACCAAAGGCAGTGTTGGATCCTTGTTTGAAAGCAAAAACAAAAGCAAGGAAACTGGGAAAACTTCTTTGAGCTGGGGAAATTTGAATATACACTACATTCTAGATGAATTATAGAATTATTGCTTATTTTCTTAGGTGTGATAATAGTATTATGAGTATGTAGGAGATTGCTATTTCCAGGAGGGATAATAATTCTGGTCGGAGAATAATTCTAGAAATGCAATTTTAACCAAATATCAATAAAAGTTAACAGGAGAGAAAATATTTTGGAGCATTATGATCTCAAAATATTTACCTTCTATGCAACTTTTTTCCAGGAAGTCACTGGAAGATACACTCCTCCAAGATGAGGGAATAAACCAAGAAAGAGGAGGACGAGAAACTGAGGAAGCAGGTGATCCAGCACAGGCATGAGGCGATGAGACGCCCAGGCTGATGGTTGGGAATCAGTCTTGGAAAGCAACCATTACAGACTGGACAAGAAGAGAAAAGCTCCAGGGCAGACATCCTCAAAGAAGCAACAGCCAGGTGGATGGTAGTGTCTGACCACACTCCAGAGAGTTTCAGAGCTTGCTGGGAGAATTTTGAGAGAAAAATTAATGATTCAGTGGTATACTGGTGAACCACATCTCTGAAGAGAAGAAAAAAAAGAAAGAAGCCCTGATTTGTATGTAGCCTTTGCTGATTTCCATGGCATAAATGCTTCCACTATAGCCGATTTCAAGCTACCAGGGTGAAGTCACTGAACACAGGGCGGACAAGAGATACCCACAATTGGCTCTCAAGAGCCAGTAAGGAAAAGAAAAGAGCATATAATACTCGTTTGTCCTATGAGGCAAATGAGTATGATATGCTAAAATTCAGATAATCTCTCATGCTAAAGAAAAAAAACACCAATAAGAGCTAGCTCCAACAAAACCAAGCAAATAAACAAATAAAGCAATTATTAACTCCAGGAAAAATAAAAAGTTTTACAAGAAATGGCTCATAGTACTCTGCATGGCTCAGCTATGAACATTTACACTGTCATAACAAAGCATACACTGAATGCTGGTTTAACTTCTTAAAATGTGATACAACCATATTGAGAGGATGAGGGGAGGGGAAGGGATGGAAAATACAGTTAAATTTTCATTATCAATAAATAATGCCTAAAACTGAAAAATCAAGAAATAGAAAAATGAGCATTTTAGGCCTGGGCCCATGGCCTAGTGGTTAAGTTCGGTGCACTCTGCTTTGGCAGCCTGGGTTCGGTTCCTGGGCATGAACCTACACCACTCATCAGCGGCCATGCTGTGGCAGTGACCCACATACAAAATAGGGGAAGACTGGCACAGACGTTAGCTCAATCTTCCTCAGCACAAAAAAAAAAAAAGAAAGAAGGAAAGAAAGAAAAAAAATGAGCATTTTAGAAATATGAAGATAAACTACCAGAAGAAAGGGCCAAAAGAGATAAAAGTCATTGCCTGTGGAGTGCGGAACTCCAGAGTGGAGAGAAGTGTGTCAGGAAACAGCTGGGCTTCTTCATAAGCTCTGTAGTACCCTTAGGCGTAGACACCTGCACATGCGTGGATGTGCAGACACAAACAGGAAAGAGGAGGAAAATTCAGGCTCCGGTTATAGAGGGCTGACAACACAACTTTTTATCACTTCTTCCTCCAAAACCTATTGAAATGACAGAAGGAATATAAAAATAAAAATAAAAATAAATCCATACCTCTGCTAGGAAGACAGGAGAATGCACCACAGCAGACGAGGACAGTCAGGAATGTCTGGATGATACACAGGAGTTGGGATCAGACTGATTATTAAACCCATACAATATACCCAATTAAAAAACACCCCACACAAGCCTAAGAGAGAACCTCAAAAAATGAGTTTTGCCAGCACAGCCCCACCAAACCCCTAAAATGGTATCTCCAGTTCCCTCCCCCGAAGTTGCCACCAGCAGATAATGACAGCTCTCTAGGAGGGGACTGCTGAGACTGGGCGCCCCTCCCACAGGGGAGAGTGAGGGCAGACGCTCCAGGCAGCGTGCCAGGATGTCTACAGCCACCAAGAGGGAAGGAAGCCCTGGAGAAAAGTTTTCCTGGCCCCACACCACCCACTATGCTAAACCACCACCTCACTCAGGGCACCTGCATCAACCGTGAGACAAACAGGGAGTCTTAGAACAGACAGCATGGTTGAAAAGCAAAGCACCATAGCAGGAATAAGACTGAATAGGTCCCTAATCGTGATTCCTTGCTTTCACTGTCATCCTGAAAAGCCACTCCTTTATGGAGACCCCGGAACTGTCCTTGATGCTGTCCTTTTCAAGACCTGGCTCTTCAACTTTCTATCAATTCGAGGAGTTTCTCCACATGTTCCCAATAAATTTCTTTCTGGTTTAAGCTAATCAGACTCCGAGTCTGTTGCTTGCAATGAAAAAAACCCTTACTATACAAAACGATGGATGAATAACAATCAACAAGCTTAATTTAATGCTATTATGTCGTTTATATACTTATAATATACACAATATACTACTATAATTAATAAGCTTAACTTTATGCTAATATAGAGAATGCTCGAATGCCTATGGAACATGTACAAAATCTCAGGTACCACACACGCACAAAAATCAATAATTCCAAAAAGTAGAAATATATAGCCACAGTGCAAAATAAAAACAAAAAAACTAAAAATTAATACCAAAAGCATATCCAGACTTATTTACTTGTAAATAAAGGCTGAAATTATAGAAAATTTAGAAAAGAATGGTAAGAATCTGTCAAAATCTGTAATATACCATAAAATGATTCCCAGAGGAAATTTCATAGCCTTCAATATACTCATTAGAAACCAAGAAAGATGGAGGATAAGCGAACTAAGTAGTCAATTCAAAACGCTAGAAAAAAGACAACAAAATAGAAACCAGGTAAACAGAAAAAATGTAAAATATAAAATGAAATAGAAAAAATAGACTTGGTCAATAAGATCAAAAGTTGGTTTTTTTAGAAATAGGAAAAGAGATAAATAATCAAAATTATTGAGAAAGGGAGCATATGAAGATTATTTTCAAAATTATGAGAATACTTTTTATTATGGGAGTCAAGAAGGCCTACTTAACGCAAGACACAAGAACAAAAGCCACGAAAGAAAACACTGACAGATTGGGTTCCATGAAAAAAACAGTTAAGTCTGAGAAATGAAAGATTCCATAAACAAAATAAATAAGGGAACTACAAGAAAATGTTACAAATATAAGAATTAAAAGCCACAATTGTAAAGAGCTGCTGTAAACTGATCAGAAAATCACATACCCAACCACCTTTTTTAATGCACGAAAGTTATACAAAGTGAATTCGTAGAAAATGACCAGTAAACATTTGAAAGAATGCTCAACCATACTAATAATCAGGAAAGTGCAAAGCAGTAACACACGATTTTTCACCTATCAGATAAGCAAAAATTTTAAAACGTGCCACCAGGCAGCGTTAAAAGGTTGTGAGGAAACAGGCACTCTAACGCTGTTAACGGGGAACGCAAACTGGCAGTATTTGAGGAGGACAATTTAGCAGGGTATTAAATGTTTCAAAGTGCACACCCCTTTGAATCGGGCCACTTCCAGAAATCTACACCACGGAAATCCTCGCACATGTGCGCAAGGATATATGCAGAAAGATGCTCACTCAAGCATTTTTTTGGATTAGTGAAAAAATTGAAACCTTCTATATTATCAATCAGAAGGAAAACGATTAAAGGATTGCTGAGCAGTCTTTAAAATGAATGAGTAAAACTACAGGGACTTACATGAAAAGATTTCTAAGACATAGTGTTAAACGGCAAAAAGTAAATTAGCGAATGCAAATTACATAGCGCAGCCGTGTAGACGCGCGCGGCCACCCCCACGCGCCCCCCGTGTGGACGGGCAGGGGCCCCCGGGCGCTCGCAGCGTTCACCCCACGGTCCCCCGCTGTTTTCCTGAGGAAAAAGAGCCCAGTTTGGAACGAGACACATCACCTGTTGGCTGCGTTTACCTCAGACAGGGAGAAACAAGGAGTGAAAGTGAGAGAATTCTACTTTCCACTTTATAATAAACTATGAAACTCAAAAACAAAAAATCAAACGTAAATATTATGCAACTTTTGTGAAATTTCCAATTTTTTAACATCAAGAAATAACACACATGTAAATACTTTGCAAAGACAAATGAAAGGACCCCACTAAGCTTACCCTAGCAATTTTTCAGTCACAGTAAAAACAAACTAGGACGGCACATGGCGTTTTACCTGCTACTCCTCCAGTTCACCTCCTTCACAACGTAACTAGGAGCTACTTCAAGGGCCGCCCGCGCTCCGCGGGGACCGCCGCCCCAACACGACGGTCCGGGGCAGGAGCTCCGCGGCCAGCGCCAGGGCGTCAGAGCATCCCAAACTGGCGACACATCGCTGGGAAGGTGACTTGTTTTCTATTCCTAATATATATTAGCGCAGTGTGTGTTTTTTCTGTAACCGTCCAACGTCTCCAAGAGTTATGCATTTAAGAATACAATAACTGTCACACATAAATGGGTGATTAGCGCCGTCTCTTCCCGGCACCGCAGAAGAACAGCGGCGACCCAGAGGCCGCGGACGCGGAGACGCTCAGGGACCCGGCGCTCCGGCCGGCGCCCGCCCCTGGCACGCACGGCGCCCCCGCACGCACGCACAACGCCGGCGGCCGCGGGGGCGGGGAGGCCGCGGGGCCTGCGCGACGGTCCCCTCCGAGGCGTCCGCGTGTGCTTAGACTGAACTTGAGCCCTACGCGTACACGAATGAAGGCGGCCTGAGGTGGCGACGGGCACGTTTCCCTTAGGGTGGACAAAAGGCAGGAGGGCTCGCAGCCGGGGGAGTCGGACGGGGAAGGCCGCACGTCGCCGACCTTCCCTTCCCGACCCGCGGGCACCGCCCGCCCTCCAGCCGCGGAGGCGCGCGCGGCTGGCGCATGTTCCTGGCGAGCCGCCTCCATTTTGTCCCCCGTCTCCCCTAGGCCAGCCGAGCGGCGCCGTTTAACGAAGGGAGGCGGCGCGGGGAGCGTGGGGCCGCCATGTGGTGGAGGCTGGCGCTCGGGGCCAAACGGCAGCTAAAGCGAGGTGGCGCCCGGGGCCCGTTCCGAGGCCGGAAGGACAAAGGACACGGAGGCGCCCCAGGCTCGCTCGCAGGACAAAGCAGCGCGGCGCGCGCCCTCCGCCCCGCCCGCGGCCGTGCACGCGAGCGCGAGCGCGGGCGACGGTTGAAAATGGCGGTTGGGGCGGAAAGCGGGGGCGGGGCGCAGTACGGAGGAGCCCGCGCGAGGTCACGAGTCCTCCTCCTCCCGCGGGCCTGGCCCGCTGGGCTGGAGAGCTCCTAACGGGAAGGGAGGACCTGCCCCACCGAACAAAAGAGGCCGCGGCCGCGCCCGCCCGCGCGCGGAGGAGAGCCGGAGACCGACCCTAAGATGGCGCCGGCGCGCGGGCGGGCGGGGCGCAGGGGGCGGGGCGGGGCCACCGGGCGCGCCGTGCGGCGTGGAGGCGCCGACTCGCGCCCATGGCTGGCGCACCGGAGCCGGGCGAGCCCGCGGAAGGGAAGGTACCCCGGGGCGCGCGGCCGGGGCGGAGGGCCGCTGGGGAGGGGGCCGGGCCCGGGGCAGGGACAGCCCGCGCAGGGAGAGGGCGGTCTCGGGCTCCCTGCGGACAGGGCCGCGTGCTCACGACGCCTAGCAGGGGCCGAGACCTGCGCAGGTCTGACAACGTGGTTTATTCCGTGGAATCTGCGCCCAGAGCAGGCGGAGGAAACGAAGGAACAGAGGTTCTCCGTGAACCTTCCTTTCCTCGACCGGCGCCGCGTCCCCCGCGGCCGCCTTCCACAGCGGTCGGCGCGCCGGCCCCAGCTGGCCCTCAGCTCTGCTTCCCGTCCGGGCGCAGCCCCCCCCGCCCCCCCCCCCCCGGTGACATGCAACCCCTTGGCGTGTGAGTGAAAGCCCCTCACCTAGCCCTCGCTGTCGGCCTGTCTGCCGGCTCGCCCTTGCCTCTGCGGCGTCCCGAAGCTGCACTAGCTTTCGGGCCCGGCCTCCCGACCCCGCGGCAGACCGAGCGGCGTCCGTCCCCGTCCCCGCGCAGCTCGGGCACAGCCGAATCACAGCATCTCTTATGCCGGGAGTTCATACGTTGTCTTGTCTTCCTCGGGCTCCTTAGGAGCAGGGAGCCCAGTTTTTATCTTTAGTGCCGAGCACGTAACAGATGTTCAGAAAAGAGAAAAAAATATTTTCAGTAGTAAGCTAGATTAACATTGGATCAATCATGAGTGTTTACTGAAGACCCACTGTGTGCCACATTGCTCCTATAGTTTTAGGATATACTCTGCTGAGCTTAGAAATTTTTCTCACTTCTTCAAAGTTCTTCTCTGGGGACTTTTCCATCTAAATTTGGCCAAGATAGCAGATCTTCAAATGGTTAATATGAACAAGTGTTGGATAAGTTATTTGCATATTTAATATCAAAACAAATTTTGTCAATTTATGCACCATTGGTGCCTTTTAATGTCTCGTAGTATGTGGAATATGCTTAGTGTAACAAAACATACCCTCGCTTGAAACTTACATATTTCGAGAAGCACCGTTAAGTACAAACGCAAAATTCCAGACTGTTTTGTGAGAACACTGGGATCTTGAATGGGGCTTTTTATCTCTTTTGTACCTGATTGTTCATCTTTGATAGGAGATAACTTGTCATTTAAGGGGCCTAGGGTGGTTTAATCCATTAAGAATTAAAGAATTCAAGACAGAAAAGAACCACTATCTTATCAATTAAATTGGTCCGTCATTAGCAAAACAAAATAATGTATTTGGTGAAATGAAGTACAGGTCACTAAAACTGAGGACTGCCAGTTTAGTGGGGCAAGGTTAAAAAAATGGCCTGTAAATAAATTGCTCTTGAAACACTAGTACCTATCAGGGCTCATCAAAGAGATTATAACAAAATTAATACAACACAAGCAATGATTAAATTAGCCCAGGGTATCTTAAAAAAATAAAAAATAAAAAAAAAGGAGGCCTGAAAGAATTTTTCAGTGATCCTTCCAGTACAATCCAGGGATTGTTTATGAGAATCAGTAAACCTGGGTAAGTTATCAAGTATACATGATAGAACTAGTCCTTAAACACTGTCTGCTCTCATTCTTTGCTCTTCAAGAAAACTTTAAAATATGAAACGTGTTACATGTGTACCAGGAAACGTGCCCCAGGTAAATTCTAAATTTATTAATTCACCCATTCAAAAAATATTTATAGAGTACCTACAAAGTATTAGACAGTAAACTAGGTGCTAAAGACATAGCTTTAATCAAAACAGGCAAATTCTTGTCCTTGTGAACATTCTGCTGGGGGAATCAAACAAAAAGGGAGTAAGAATTTCATTTACTGAGCCAGCCACGCAAAGGTCCAGGAGAAAAGCATCGTGTGCTAAGCAATCCATCCAGGCTTGTTAGAGGAATGGCCAGTGCGCCCAGACTAGGAGACCAGAGAACAAGCGGGATACGGAACAAGGGTAGGTGCAGTTCAGGTAGGACCTGCACAGCACGAGTGAGGAGTTTCATGTGTCAGATATCTGAGCCTCACTGAAGGTCGTGGAAGCTCAAAACTGAGAATGTCATCTGAGTGATACCATGGCAGGTGACGGCAGCTTGGTAGTAGCAGCAGTGAACGTGAGAAGTGGTTTGGTTCAGGATGTATTTGGTTCAGGTGTATCCTTCGAGACTTGCTGATACTTTGGACACGGGTTTGAAGAACAAAGGGAATCAAGGATGACTCTGAGGTTTTTGGTCTGAAACTTGGTTGATTAGGGATGCCTTTGAAAATAATTCTGATTTGGAAATATTAAGTACAAGGTGTTTGACATATAAGAAGAGGTGTCAGTAAGCAGCTCTCTCCCAAAAGCTTGGGAGATCAGAGTTTGATTTATAAACTTGGGAAGTCATCATCATATAAATGACATTTAATTGAAAGCCTTCAGACACCTAGGAAGAGACTAGATTTCAGGGGTGGGGGACACTTCAACTTTTAGGGGTCATCAGAGGGGACAGCAACAAAGCTGCCAGGAATGGCCACTGAGATAGAAAACCAGGAGACACCGTCATATTTGAAGACAAGAAAATGTTTAAAGAACAAATGATTATCAGCCACACGTGCTGATGTAGAGTACAGTGGATTTTGCAAAATGGATGTCTTTTAGAAGGGTGCTGTTTGAGTGGGGTGTAGCGGATAAATGCCTCATTGATGTGAGTTAAAGGGAGGACAGGAGATTTTTAAGTGGGGCAGCGCACATGAGTCATTTTAGTTTTGCAGTGAAAGGGAGCAGAAAAATGGGATGGTAGCTTAGCGGGGGAAGGGGTGTCGAGATTTGTATGTTCCTTGGCTGGAGACTATGGGTAGAGAGGAAAAAACGATGCAAATGAAAGAAGGGGTAACTATAGGAGCAAAATCCTTGAGTAGTCAAGAGAGCAATCAACTGCAGTTGGGACTAGTTTTAAATACGAACAGGGCCAGTTCGTCTTTTGCAACGAGAGGAATATGGGCACTGGTGCAGATATGTTTGGCAGTGGGAAATGAGGTGGCTCTTATTCGATCTGATTTCCTCTAAGTTACTAAGTTGGCATTCTAGCTTAGAAATCTCTTCTGAGCTTCCCTTAGTTCTGTCAAGGTGAGCTGGTGAAACTGCTTTTCTAAATCGAAGCTTAAAAATAGTCTACAAAAGGGGGCCGGCCCAGTGGCACAGCAGTTAAGTTGGCACGTTCTGCTTCTCGGCGGCCCGGGGTTCACCGGTTCGGACATGGCACCACTTGGCACGCCATGCTGTGGAAGGCGTCCCACATATAAAGTAGAGGAAGATGGGCACCGACGTTAGCTCAGGGCCAGGCTTCCTCAGCAAAGAGAGGAGGATTGGCAGTAGTTAGCTCAGGGCTGATCTTCCTCAAAAAAAAAAAAAAAAGTCACTCTAAAAGTTCCTTAGTTTATATTTCAGGCCTAATACTTGTTAATGGCAGAAGTTAAGTTTGCAAACTACTAGGGAATAAAAGAAATGTTTACATGCTCGTACATTATAAATAGTACTTCAAAGGGACTTAAGGCTTGGACCCTTTGTTTCCTTTTCTGAGAATCTCAGTTCAGTTTACTTTCTAAAAGTAATATATGCTGAAGACTGATTTCTTCATTTATAGTGTTCCAGATCTGCTTTTAAGTCACCAGTAATCAGTAGTCTAAGCTCCAGCTTTACGAGGAGGCTGAGAATTCTCTACTAGGAAAGTGAAAATTGTGGTCTTCAAATGTCTTTGTATAAGCTTTCCCAGTTTTGATGCAAATCGCAGATGTACTGTCATGTCCTCTTACTCTCTAGATGTGAGACCTTTGGAAAATGACTTCTACCTGAGTGAGCCCTGGTTTTTTCATGTATAAAACCCCTAAAGGGTTACATGATGCCATGGAAATGACAGGCTTTGGGGGTCAGATTGACTTCCATCTCCACTCTGCCAGTACTTAAAAGACCCCCTGGGCCCATTTCATAGAGAATCTCAGAGGTTGTGGGAATTAAAAGTAAGAGATGTAAAGGGCCTGGCACCAATAGCCCCTGCCAGCCCTAAATTATGAGATTGTCTGAATAGAAGACTAATGTTGGTTTCTCAACCTTGGCACTGACATTAGACCAGTTTTGTTGGAGGTGGGGCTGGTATAGGTATCGTAGAACAATTACCAGCAGCATCCCTGGTCTCTATCCATGTTGGTTTCAGGAGGTACCATTTTAAATAGAGTGTTTGTCTTTAAAAGGTAAGATTATCCCATTATTTGCATTTTTTTAATTTATACTTTTCCAAACAGTATCTAAAAGCAGTGTTTCCCAATCTGATTCATCAAGAAAAAAACTCCAAAATTTCTAAAAAGATTCCAATGGCCTAGCCTAGATCTGAATCAGAATCTGAGGGGGGGATTTGAAAATCTCTAAAAAAAAACTCAAAAAGAGACTTACCTAGCTGACTGAAGCAGCACTATTTCAGGTACTTGGCAAGTATATTTTACTCTTAGTAAAAAATGGGGGTTGATAGCATTTTGTCCAAGTGAGTGAAAAAATGTTTGTCTGCAGATTCTAGTGTATCCTGGGGTCACACTATGGCTCCATTATGGGAGGGAATCCAAATGAAAAAGCCCAGAAGCCTTAAAGGAACTCGTGCTGTCTTTGGCAGAAGTGTGCAGTGCTTGGCATGCTGTGGCTAAGCCTTGATGGGTCCTTTTATTTTCTCTGCTTAGGATTTCTTTGCCCAAACGTGAAAGCCATCCCAACATTCCACCCTGTGGCAGAAACTGCTGGTCTCACTTGCAGATTCTAAGACTTGATTAAAACTGGCACTAACCGCAGCGCCCCCCCCCCCCCCCCAGCATCCTTCCCCCAGGGAAGTAGGCTGCTTTGGAGGTGGGGCAAGTACTTCTGGACTGGACCGTGGAGTCCAGCAGTCCTATCTGTATAGCAGCTCACACTCTCCCCCCACACAGTTCCCTAGGCTCTTGAGCTGATAGGGTAAGAAACAAGTTTTTTCCTAAATGAAAATGAAAAGGCAGAAACAGAATCTCCCAACTCTTTGCATATGAAGATTTGTATTGAAGAGCTTTTATAATTAAAGTCCGCAACATTACTGAGCATCTGCTGTGTTAGGTATGTGGGGGGAGGGTAGCATGGTGAGACAAAAGAAAAAATGGAATAGAATGATGAGTATATAATTTTTGCTTTACTATGAACCAAGTCTTTTCTGGCAGAAGCTTGGGCCAAAGAAGCAAATACAGGAGAAAACACAATATTTTCGTGTTTCAACCTATAATCTGACTTGCCTTATCACTGTCCCCCATTCCCTCCTATTTTTTTCCCTTCTATTACACCTTCTAGGCATCACCTCACCCTTTAGTCTCACACCATACTACCATTTAAAAAGTGAAACCTTTAAATGGACAAGTGGCTGCCTTTTAAAAGCTACATTACTGAAAACTTGCATTTAATCAAGTTTTAGAAAACAGTACCCTACATCTTCTAAGATTTTATTAACAATACTTTAGTGAAATGTAAGTGACTTTTAAAAAATGTCTGTCCTGCCCTCTCCAGACTCCTAATGTACAGCTAGTAGAGTGACATTCAAGTTTAAACATACTAAGCTTACGGTAGGAGTATGTTTTTAATGAAGATCAAGTCCATAAATGCAATGAAGACTGGAAAAAGAATTTAAGAACTATTCATTTTAGCACTTGAAGGAACTTAAATTATCACCTGGCCCAACCCCTTCATTACAGATTGAGGGCCAGAGAGATAATAAAATATATATATCTCTTACAGGTTACAGAAATTAGAGGCAGAGGTGAGACAAAAATCCCACTCTCTGGATGTCCAGCTTTTTTTCATCACACCTAGATGTGGTTACCATATACTATCAAAGAACCAAATACAATCAAGTGCATGCAACTTCATTATTGAAAGCAAGGGGAAACAGACCAGAAAAGAGAGATTTGCCCACGTTTATCTTTACATGAAGTATTTATTATAAACACAACTGATGTTCAGCGAGTTAACGCCAATAAAATCTGAAGTCATTGTTAAAGGAATTTAAAACAAAAAGCACTATACTAATATTATAAGCAAACACAGAATAATTTTACTTTTCGCATTTATGCTTTCTAATTTCAGTAATAGCCAAACTTCCAAATTCATAGATATTTAAAGAGCTCATAAAATAATGTATGCTCTTATTCTGAAACCAGTCGATTAGCAAATTATGGCATAACACCACAATTTAATTTATCCTACTGCTTAGGGCTTTCTGGTCAAATTCTCAAGGTTTCCCAGGTAAAGATTAAGATTGTATACCAAAGGAGGATGATCAAAGACAATGTAAACGGATTCGTAGTTGTCACAAAGCACATTTATTCTAGTTGAATCTTTACTAAACCACCCTGAAATAAAATACTTCCTTGTTCAACCCAGGTTCTTTTTTATTTTATCCTAGCCCTTTAAACTCCTAGGAATTTTAGATGTCGAAAACATTCCCTGTGCACGGGATTCAATACTATATGGTTCATTAGGATCTGTTGTGGCTGGCCTTGGACATTTTTTGTTAACTAGTGAGTATCTGTTTTTATATACATTTCTCTGTGTGGTGAACCACTTTTTTATAGATTAATATATGTAATGTATGTAATGTATAATTATAATTAATTATGGTGGTTATGTCTCTTTTTGACAGGTAGAATTAGAAAATCATGTGATGTTGGAGTAGGAGGATTTATCTTGGTGACTTTAGGATGCTGGTATGTACAGTAAATATTCAAGAAGACCCACGATTGTAATAAGTTTTATTTAATTCCAAAGCATAAGCTCTTTTCAGACCAGTCTCCCATTGGGAGATTCCCACCCTCAGTGAAGAATCTTGATTTTTATTGTTTAAAAAAGTACTTTTTAATGGAAATTTGTCTTACAAAATGATATTGCTGGAATGCCTTTTAAAATGTACATATATTTCATACCATTTATCACATGAACAGATGCATGACATTAGACATTCTATTAATGTTAAGTTATGGTTTATACTTCACTTAGGAAGGCCTCAATCTAGTGCTCATTTCTTCCCTGCTTATGGCATCACATCTGAAAATGCTACTTGAAGAATGTGTTAACAACTACTGGTACAACATAGATGAATCTCAAATATGTTTTCTTAATCAAAAAAAGCCAAACCAAAGAGTACATCCAAGTGGTTCCATTTATATGAGGTTCTACAACAAGTGAAACTAAGCTGATAGAAATCCTCATTTTATAGAAAATATACCTTAATAATAATAAAACAAATGTGTTCATAGGTTATTTTTGACACCAAACCACCCAAAAATATAACTATTCTAATTTGGAGTGCTATTTTCAGTCTTGAGATAGTCACCTAAGCTTTTTAAATTTTGTTATAAATTTCAAATTAATTTCTGTCTATTAATGACTTATTCATGTTCTTTTTCACAAGGTTTCATTGTAGGTATAATCATGCAAAGCTGAGAATCCAGGAAAGAATTGCCAGAGAAGGAATTAAAAATAAGATTTTATATGAAAGTACCCACCTTGATCCTGAAAGAAAACAAACCAATGGCAACAACAGCAACTGAGCAGAGTCTTGAGAACAAAGCTGAGGCCAACTATATATATAAACATTGTATGTACCATAAAGCTTTCAATGAAGTAAATAAAGTTATGTGTAAATGGTAGTCTTTTCTTTTTTTAGTTACGTGTAAATGGTAGTCTTTTTTTTTTTTTTTAACACTCGTATGAATACTTACAAAGTTGTTCTGACCCTGTATCTACTGCCAGTACAGCATAGAGTGGACTTATCATACTTAATTTGTGATAAGGAATGAATGAATACAAATGACAGCATTTCAAGAAATAAAATCTCTCCCAGTTGGATTCTAAAACTTGCCTTAAAAACAACAAACAACTGTATTACTGTCCCGTTAAAAATTAGGGAATACCTCCTGGTTTCTAAAGCCAGTACTATTCTAAGACAAAGTAATGGATTTTATCACTTTGCAAATTGGTATGTTAAAAAATGTACCCACTGCTTGACACTATTCTTCCATTTCTTACAACAGGTAAGTCATCTTGCAAAAAATAAATGTCTTTAACTGCTCTAAATATTTTTTGGAAGTATACAGGGTTTTAATTATATAAATAGAATTTAAATATGCACATGGCATGCATGAAAATATTTTCAGAACTTGTTTGGTGCAAAGGAAAAAGAAATGCAGGATTACACTCATATTATAAAGGTCTTATTTACATTAATGTAACAATTTAATCGGCTGCCAGAAAAACAGCAAACAAGGCACCCAACATCAAACTAAGTCCACAGAATTTATTCATTCAGGAAAAAATTCTCCCTTTCCAAAGCAATTAAATTATTTTTGGTTTTAAAAAAACATTAACATTACTTTTCAAGAAAATCTTTTAAATATGACAAAGCACAAGCTGGAAGTCTTCTTGGTTAAGAAATGATAAATATGAAAAGAGACACCAGTGGACAGGATTATGGCATCATTATTGGTTCTGTTACTTAATATGGTGAGTTAAAGAAACAGAGCAAGGAAGAGATGTCCTGAAACTTTGTTCTGTATCCCTTTTCATAAGGTAAGTGGGGCTTGCTCCTCCAGGTCAATGAACCAGAGATGTAGCATTTTCTTCCCACATCCACCTTCTTGTGGCTGTCGTCATGAGGGTGGGGATGCACAGGCTATGTGGTTTACCAAATGCCGTAACTACTGGAGAATAACATTGTGAAGCATATCCTAAGAGATTTTTATTGATCCTAATTATCTGGCAGCCACCAAGGGTAGGACTTGGACATTGATTAGGGAAAGTTAATTACAGTAAATTGCACAATGTGCAAGAACATCTGCCCACTCTTACCGACACAAGTCAAAGTTGAGTGCAGTCTATGTTGTTCAAATTATCATGACCAAATAATTATGTTAAAATCTCAGGGAGTGAGTGTCACTCGTTTTAAGAGGCAGCACACTGCATGAGTAGGGGAAAAAGTGATGAGTACGAATCAAATCTAATATTTCATAAGCTGTTTGCAGGCCACTTATGTTCTCAGCTTCCGTTTACTAACATATGTAACAGAAAACCGGGCAACTGGATTAAAGAAAGTCTCTTCTAGCTCTAGCACACTACGATCACATCTTACCCTGAGTAAGAGAGAAACCTCTTTTTCGGCTGGCAAAAATTTCCAAGGCCTTCACCAGTAACAAGGTTAGTTCATGTTCACAGCAGAATGATTGCATAAATTGGAGGAGACCTGGGTAAAAACAAAGTTGTGACATACTCGTTTCATTGGGTTACCTTTTTAAATTTCATTTTCTAAGTTTATCTGATCAATCCTTTATATTTTCTTCTGGAACTATTAAGATGTTACAACAAATATATTAATGAATTATTAAACTATGTAACATACTCCAGGGCCCTTATCCCATTGATACTAGACACCTTCAGTGAGGCCTCCAAGTAGGTCTTGACACCTCCACTTGCAGTAGCCTCTCCAATCCAATCTAATTTCACTCTGTCCCTCAACTTCAAGTCCAAACTATATCAAGTTTTGCCAATCCTGTCTCTAGTGCGCCTCTGGCCACCGTGACCTGAATTCATGCCTCTGCTCAAACTATTTCACTCCACTGAGAATGCTTTTCTCCTACCTTCTCTTTATAATGCTCACTAACCTCTAGGAATAAGAATTACCTCATTCCGGTTCCGTGTGTTTCATCTGATACAGCGGTTGCACTTTCACTGGTCACTGACTTGTGCTACAAGTAGAGCCTAAGCTTCTCATCCTCAAGAACCCTGTCAATTTCTAAGCTTCTCGTCCTCAAGAACCCTGTCAATTTCTATCTTTACATTCCCAACCAAGTGTCTTGACAGAAAAGTCAGTACACGCTTGTTAAGCTGAATTACTAAATGTTTACAAGCAAGTAGAGTTCCCTTTCATCCAAATGCTTAAACCCTTTGCAAATTTAAACCAGAAGAGTAACCTACCTTCCATGCCCACTTGGAGCCTCCAGCTGCACTGCTTCCTTCATTGTTCCATTAATTCCGAAAATTCACACTAGGTGATATAGCAGTAGGTACCAGCTAAATAGCTGATTAAAATAGAATTGTAGTCATTAGTAGTTTTAAACACTTTTTAAGGCTTATCTATCAAACCGACTGTTCAATCTGCTAGTGTTTTATGCATTTCCCCCTTGCCTCACCCCTCCCTCTGTTTCTTCTTGACTGCTTTCTTTTACATCTCAGTAAAAGGACCTCGGGGAATTTAAAAATTAACTAGTAGCTTTTTGACTGAGTTTGGCAACAAGAAATTTTTGACTATCCCTAGTAACATCATTTGATTTGCAAGCATCTCTTTAGTCTACGTACCTCTACTCCATCGCTGGTTTCCCTTTGCTTCGCTTATATAATGCGAGGAAGTCTATATAATAAATTCAGGATTCCTGTTTATGCACTTTTCAGCAAAGAGCTAGGGATCAAATAGGGTTTGAATCCTTCTATTCCTAGATAAAAATCTGGTGGATAGGGGTCAAGACACCCCTTTGAAAGTCACGTTAATATATACACTATACTTTGGATAAGCAGAAAACTTTAATGAATAAAGTAGAAAACTTAAAACGATTGCTGATATTCAATGGTCCTCTAGAATAAAATATTCCTTGGAAGCATCTTAAAATACAGTCCAGTGGTCATCAAATCAGGTCAGTCTAACATACGAATATTTTCTACCACCCAAATACTGGTATCTTCCATAGCTTGTTTTGAGCATTAAGTTCCGTCTTTAAATTTTCTCTTAAAAGGGAAGCTTTAAATTTTAAAAAAACTTATGACGAGGTATTTTTCAAAGTATCACATTTTAAAAGTTTGTAACGTGAGTACTACAGATTAATGTGTTCCAAATACGAGAGTCTTCAACCACTGCATTCACCTTGCTCTTCATTTTCTACATAAGGATGACTTTTTCCCCTAAGTATTTCTATCTTGAGAAAGTTACATTACGAGCAAGTACTAATTTAAAGAGGCTTCTACTGTTCAGTTTAAAAGTTTAGGTCAACTTAACAGGTGTTATCTGCTTTTTTCTAGAAGTAACTTCCATAAGTTCCATATGCTATAAACCATCTATGACATGGCCTGCCCTCAGGATCAAAGTAAACACCTGCATATACTGGTTTCTTAGAAGATGAGTTTCCATAGAAATGTTTCTTCTCCTTAGACTCTGAGGATGTGTCATGTGAAATGAAACATATGCTTTACTATCCAAATTCAAAGCTTACTTTTGAAATGAATATTTTTTCAGTTTTATGGGTTTTTTCCTCAAATGAACAGAAATGTTTATGATTTTGACCTTTTACTCTGAAACCGGGTTGTCTGCTCTTCAGAAGCAATTGGATTGTTTTTAGTTGACAAGAGTAGAACTCTATTTCATTGAGCAAACCCTGAGAGCTACATTTCAAATTAGCATAGCACCCAAGTCCTCTCATTTCACCAAATACATTATTCTGGAGTATGTAGTGGGAAAAACGAATTTCTTCTAGGCTTTATCATCTTTAACTTCAGGTCACGAAATTACATGCCCTGGACTGGCACAAAGCTCACACTGAGCTTTCTTATTCCTTCTGTCTTCACAATTTAAATTTACTTCCTAGTTGGTTTTATATACTTTGATAGGAATTTGTATCACTTTACTATCCAAAAGAATCTCAATTTTCAAAGTTTTTATAACCTAATAAAAATATTTGTGCATTTAGTACAGACACAGACAGATTTGGGGAAACCAAGGACATAGGTATCCTACACTCACTTTTTTGCCTCAGCATATTCTAAGTATTTACACTCTACAAGTTGGGAGGGCATTAAAACAGATGTCTTGCAAAAAGTTAAACAGAAGGAATCTGAACCATTAGAATAAGGATGAAAGGACTTGACTCATGTGCATATACTACCTTAAACATATGCAAGAGGACCACCAACTGCTAACACTCAATGCTTCAGGTATGCAATGATCAGACAACTTTTTTTGCTTGTTACAGAATGTATCCACCTGGTTACCCATTTCTCCTTTTCCTCTATCTTTTAAAAATAAGTCCTAATTAAGGTGATCCTGGAAGCCCAACATAACAAGTGTTAAATGTACAAGCAGCAATTAATTTGGAATACCTATTGGAATCTCTGGAACACATTTAGTTGGGCCCTTTTACTCTTCCACACAGCACATTCACATGGACAGACTAAGGAAAAGGAGATGAAATTTAAATCAGCATTTTTTTTTTGCTTTATTACTTTTCAAAAAAGAAAATAGTAAGTTGGAACCTTCATTGTACTTGATAACTCTCCCATCTCCCTCAACTACAGACAACAGAGATACAAGGATACCTTATTAACAGCTACCTTAAAATTATCCTATTAGTTATCATTCAAACAAACTTCAACCATTCTTCTGAAGTATTGATTTCCTCTCTGTATGTCTTAATACTTTAAAGCTTCTATGTCCCACAAATTGGACTGTACTGGCCATCTCTCTGTTCTCGGTGGCTTCATTTTTAAATGTTTTTTGGCTGATACTAATTTGTGGCACTGCTTCTAAGTGCTTTGGCAAGTATACAATATCTTACTGCACAAAACTGATTTTACTTCCTGTAAGGCCAGGGACTGTTAAAGCAGTGGCAGGAAAGAACACACCAAAAACAATAGTTCAAGTTTTATCAGTGAGATGCACTGTCAGCTCTCCAGCCTGTAATCCCTGCATAACCTCCAGTAAAGGAGATATTCCAACTGGACATGCTCAAAAGTAACTGCTATGTCACAGTACAGCACTGTGATTGGAACAGTGCCAACAAACAAGGAACTGAACCTTTCTCTAAGACATTTCTCTACTTGCCTACCCTGTGTTACCATACCTCATCACACTTTTGACTATAGTTTATCATACCCACAGATCCAGCTTTGTTTAAAAGCAAAACCCCTGTTTCCTTGTCAAGATGCAAGTACGTGTTGAATCCTGGCATGAAAAGGGAGAAAAAAAGATATTCCCAGGCAAAAATTAGAAAATTACAAATTAAACACATGGTTAAGTGCCTTGTCCCACTAACTCACCTAACCAAAGTGATTATTGATATCCTGGCTTACTGAGCACATGCAACATTTGTTCCCCTAACAACAATGGATCTACAATCACAACTGAAATTATCCAGTCTACATAATGCCCCAAAGTTGTACTTATTCAGCTTTCCACATGGAAAGCAGATTCCCAACCTAAGCGCATAAGATACCTGTGTGTGTTACATTTGAGAAATACTAGGTTAACATTATGAATACAACATTTCTACCTATTTCCAATCTACTATGCCTCACAGACTAAATTAAGTTCTTTGGGCAAACTAATTAAACATATTCCATCACCTATATTTTTAGTCAATAGGCCAAAATGTATCATCATTACTTAATGTAATTGCATAGTCTGTTAGCCATTTCCCACCTATCTAAAACTTATTTTCTGAGCTCCAGTTGTCTGCATGGGTGCAACTAAGTGCGACCACCAAACAAAGTAGGATATATATTTAGCAACACATAATAAAGACTACCCATTAAGGCGGGTTACTTCAACTATTTAATTTCACAAACATATATGTAATTTAAATTTTGGAATGTTAAGATACCTAGGGATCCTGGTTTTTATTTTTTCCTCCTCCTCAACACACTCAAGCAATACCTACTCCAATTGGCACTGTCGTTCACTTCCAGTAATTCTCAAGGGTTTGCTTTAAATAGCAAGGTTAGTAAAAAGGGTTAATGAGAGAGTCACTTCAACACCAGTAAGCTGCACAAAGTATTCTAACATTTGTCTTAAACACGTACTTGTGGCACTGGATAAAACACTGGGGATTCAAGCAACCTCAATAAAATCTCAAGCACCAACCTGGCTAGACCTGCCACCTGCATGTTTTAGTGTAGAAGTTGAGGAATGACAGGGCCAAAAACAACTCAAATCTAAAAATTATCCAAGGAAAAGGCTCTCCACATCAGAAGAGTATTGTAGTTTACTTTTAGTAAATTTAGGCAGATAACTATTTGAAGAGACTGTGGTTTACATGACAAATTCAAACTGCTGTTTAGAGATGTGAGGTAGTTGATAGGTTCTTCCTGAAAGTACTAATGGTCCCTTAAAACTTATGCATGTGTTCCAATGCATAAATACTACAACGTATTTCCAGGCCCTAACATCCATATCCTTGCTTTTATTAACTATTACTAAAATGTTAAAACTTAAACCCTATTTTTCTCAGAGCCCCAGAAATATTAAGAATGACAAAGTTTAGACTCAAACCCTTCCAAGAGTTCTAGGGAAAAATGGCTTTAGAAAGAATATTGTCATCATCTTTCCAGGAGAGTATCTCAGGAAATACTCTGGAGGGTTGGGGAGTAGAAATTGTTCTTTGCTGCAAGTTCCATCCATTTTTAAAAATAAACGTTTTATAGTTATGTGTAGGAAAGTAATTAATGGAAATATGTTTTTAAGATGTGCATTTCTATGTCTAACTAAAACCAGTAACTAAGACTTGGACTATAAAAGATATGTTTATGCCTTCCTTAGAATAAGTTTATTCTGGTTTTGGCTTTTTAAAAACATCAGATATACTCTCATAGATCAGTTCTTCGTATGTGAGAGATGTCTGTACCACTGCCTATAAAGCTATTAAAATATTTCATCATTTTTATTTGTGCAATTGGACCTATTACAAAAGTGATCCTAGGATAAAAGCCAATTTATATTTTTATAGAAAAACATGTCAATTACCACAACTGAGACAAATCTTAACTACAGAACACAATCTGTCCATGAATGTAAACTCCCCAAGAAGTGAAAAACCTTAAAATACTATTAGCTACATTTCCTAGAAAAACCTTAAGTCATTTCTCAAAGAAAACCACCTTTAAGCTTAAATACCTTGTTGCTAGTGCTCAGGACAGGCAAATATGAGCTTATGATCTTGTGCATTTAGTGTAGCTTCCTTGGGTCATTTCAATGTCAAATTGATTTGACTTGGATTTCATTGTAAGATTTCATCTTGCTGTCTGGACATCAGGCCAGAAGCTGGTACTGATTTTCTCGGTCAGAGCCAGAGCCCTCTACCAAAGGCTCAATACGAATAAGATGTAAGACGTTTCTATCTTGTAGCATTTTGTCTTCTTTCCTCATTAACCTTTTTGTGCTCTTTTCCTACCACTGTGGCTCACCAATCTGATCCTACTGACTCAAGATGACAGCTACAGGTAACTATCTGTAAACTTCCTAGTGAAAGCACCCCTTAAACTAACAGCAATCAAGGGTGAATGTTCTCCGGGTACAGCTGTGATATTTGCTCTGAATTGTATCTGTTATGTTTTTGTTTATTTGGTGTTTTGCTTGCCATAGAGGGGAGGTAGGCAAGGGGAGGGGCTCACAATAAACCAAGTTTCTCATTCACAGATCTTATTCCGTCAAACTCTGCATTTAACTTATTTTTCTTCTGTTCGCTTGCTATTTGGTGCACTCCCTCGAGTTTCTTAAATACTTACTAAAATTATTTCTTTTTATACAAATGTAGACCTTACTATGAATTCTGATCTTGACTGCTCCTTAAAATTTTAACATTTTCTTAGACAGCAATCTTCTCTCATGTCTCTTCTCAAAATTTTCTGGGCCATACAGGCATGATAGTCTACCAAATGGTGTTACTTGACCATTATTCTCCCATTACAATTATGAGAATGAGTTCCTTAATAAGCAATTTTAAACTGGAGAATATATTCAAGAAGTTTTAAAGGCACCTAAACATTTAGGACACCTAAACATTGATTAGTAACAAAGTTTTAATTTTTTCCCCTGGGTAAGTCCATGCAATCCTACTAATAACGTATACTGAGACAAGGAGCTCATCATGCCAATGGTTGCCGAAGTTAACTGCTAAAAAGACAAAAACCCTTGAGACACTACCTTGTACTGTTAACTGTTCTTACAATAATTATACGATTAGCCTTTGTTTCAAAAATTTCTCAACTGAACCTATACCGTCGTCTAAAACTCAACTCCAGCTCAGCTTGTAGCAAGAAAATTCCTAGGAGTATGAACAAATTAAAAATCTGATTTAAAATGGCTAAATCAAAAATCTAAGCAATAAGAAATATAAACAAACCTAAACTTACCAGAAGCAACCTAAGACACCAACAAGACACTAGACTAAAGTCAAGTTTTAGTTCTACAGTTTGACTCCTGATTCCTCACTTGACATTAGTGAGGGTCCTTTAGAAGATTAAAGTGTTCTGTGCAAACCCAATAAAATTACAATTCGGGGATCTAATTTTATCACATAGCTACAGTAAGTTAGCAGTGTTGTGTAGTAGTGAAATCACTGGCTTGCATGACGGCTTCTAAAAGCATCCGTTCCCAGAGTTTCATGTATTATATATATGTATATAAAATAATCAGTTGAGGACAGCCATTAGCATTTTGTAAAGATGATAAACTGCGTGTTAACTTCTCCCAGCCAGCAGCACCTTTTCCCCTCATTAAATGTTAAGTCATTTGGGGGGGGGAGGGGAAGGGAAGATTTCAACTTTACTTCGTAATTAAAATCAATTGTCAGTATACATTTAAGTTTTTAAAACCTAAATGTTCCAAGTACAGAGTAAAGAATAAGCTGTCCAGAAAGCACACACTTAAATTTTCTCCTCTTGGGAGTCTTATAAAGGGATTTTGAACCTTGATGGCGAGAATCCCAAAACGAGAGTAAAATGAATTCTTTTTATTGCAAACAAACGTCTAAATTAATTTCTCCACCCACTTTCTTTAGAAAGAAAAAGAAATCAGCAGGCTAAGGAGATACCCATTCAAGAACTGACATGATTAAAAATTAAGATATAAATGGGTGACTCACAATTTCATTAGCTTACAAAGATGGTGGAGTTAACTACTACAAGCACACTAGTTATACAGTATTTTGTGGGAGAAGGGCATACAGACATAGCTAACTTCATATAGATCCCATTAGACAACTGGATTTACAACAAGTTTTTTAATAAGAAATGGGCAAAGCCAGCTTTCTTTTCAGAATCAAAATGCAGAACAAATGGAAAAATTATGGTATTTAACCTTCACAAGTTTGAGCCTCCACAAATAATGCAACCAAGTTTTACATTTTTAACAGCCCTTCTACATACACTCCATCTTCTCTATCTCGTTCCAAGCTTTATCTTCAGTTCCAATTATGCCAATTCCATTGTTATTTAAAAGAAAAAGCCTTCCCAGTTATTGTCAGAAACTACTATTTAGCTCACCCCCTCCACTATTCAACAAACTACAGAGAGGATGGAGTGTAATATGAGCAGTACAGAGTCTTATGCAATTCATGAGGACCACTTAGTCCTTACATGAATCTGGTTGCTAACATTTCTATTATATTGTGACAATGACTCCCGACTGTTATCTCTGTGAGAAATGAGGGGAGTAAATTCTTAATAAAAGACACCAGGTACAAAGCAACATTTTACTTTTGTTGTGATAAAAAAAAAAGTCACATTTTACAGATAAAATGTAGAACCCTGAAATACTGACACATTCTCTTATCGTGCACAATGCTGAGGTTCTCTTACGATTCACTTTAAAACTGCAATTAAAAATGTACAAAAAAGAAAAGAAAAAAAATCAACCCACAAAGCTTCTAAAAAAGGAACCCGCAGGCACTTCCTCTTGTGGAATGTTTAAAAAGTTAGCCTACTAAAGAAAACAGTCGACTTCTTGTGAAGGTTTTGGAGAAATATGTATCAGTTCGTTTTATTTGGGTATTCAATAATATCCTTGGTGATAATGCTGACTCCATGGCTTCTGACCCCAGAATTGCTGTAAGAGAAAATTTTTTTTTTAAAGAAAAAACATCAATAAGCCACTCAAACTGCTTTTAGGAATTGACAATGAATCTAATTCAGAGTAATTGCTGGAAACAAATTTATACCTGTCATACCTGATTTCTATCAAACCAGATTTAGTTAGTCTTAATATCCCATTATCAATAAACACATTACAAAAAGAAACACATCGTAACTTGGTTAGTTTATACAACTTAAAGCTAGTAGTAAAAAGAATCAAGTGTATTAAATAATATTACTTTATTAAAAACATACTAAGTTACAGCAAACTCCAACCTATTTTTCCTTCAAAAAATAAGATTATGGCTACAACTTCAACACAATTCATTCACACCTTGCCCTGTAACACTTATAATCATTTCAATCCCTGGACAAAATCTTTTCCAAGACTGGTTCTTATGAACTCAAATACAATTAATGCACGTAAGAAATTACTTACACCCTGCTGCCACTGGTTGTAGCCCTGAGATTGATTTTTGTAGCCGCGATTGTTTCCTCGTCCTCTAAAGTTCTAAAAATAGGAAAAAGAATCTTTAAGAACTCAGAGTACAACTTGTTAGAATGTTTGTACGTGGTGGGGAGGAAGGGGCACAGCACAGAAGTGGATGGGCGGGCTGCTAGCCACTAAATTCTAGGCCCCTCTGCTGGTTTGTTCTGAGGTGTTTGTTATAAGACATCACCTGACTTGTGCATCTGGAAATCAAAACTAGTTAAGTAGACTGATTTTACCATCACTAGTTTAATTTTACTTATGTCAATGCATACACAGTGTTCCTTACAATTCTTACTGGGGCTATGCAACATAAGCTTACAACTTTCCAGACTAGACTATACAGAAAATCGGTCCCTGCAGGGATCTTAAAGCATTACCTGGTTGTAGTTCCCTCTGTTGGGCATTCCACCTCTGTTGTAGTTCCCTCTGTTTGAATAACCACCTCGGCTGGGAAAAACAGGGCCACGAGGGTATGGATAGCCAATTCCACCACTTCCACCACCGCCACCACCTCTCTGTGGCATATTGCCCCTCCTATTATATCCACCACGATTCCCAGGAGCTAAAGACAAGAAACGTTTACTTTAATAGTGCGTTGTACTTCTTTTACATATGATTTATGGTCCTTCTGGACCGTTACTTTACTTTAGGGGAAAAATAATATTTAAAGACAAAAGTAACATTTAATTTAACCATTCACAAAGCCTAGCTATGTTTGCTATCAAATCACACAAAGATTTTAAGTTAGATACCGGGGCGGCTAGGATCAACATGAGGATCAAACTTTCTATGTTAAATTCAGCTAAATCACATATAGACCCAAACTAGAAGAGTACCATGTTTCCATTTTGAATCAAATAAACAGAATACTCAAAATTAACTTGCCTCCTCCTCTGAAATTTCCACCACGCATATTGAATCCACCACGTCCTCTATGGCCACCACCTCTGTTAAACTGGTTCTTGCCACTCTTATTTTTATTGCTCTTCTTTGAGCCAGTGTTCTGTTTCTTTTCTGGTGGAAGAGCCTTTTTGCTTTCTTCCTTATACTGCTCCAAAAGTTTCTGGGCTTCCTCCTTCTGAAGTTCAACATAGGTTATTTCATCAAAGCACTCAGCTACCTCTGGCAGCGTAAAGTTTCCTATAAGGAATAAGGTCAGATTAACTTAAAAACCCACCACATACAGTCACAATCCTAAAGTCTACAATTCTTGAATGGCTTCAGTTCTTTCAATACACAATACAATCTACTCATAGTTTACTAACATATTTTCCTAAAAACAGAAATAAGCCAGACACTCATTTACAAAGAGTTAATGTAACTCCTAAAACCGTATTACTGGCAGAAAACGTTAATTTGAGCTTACAGATACAAATCCTAAGATTCAACATAGTAACAAGAGAATTAAATTTCATGCCTTTCATTTTGAGGACTGCATGCTCTGGTAGGTCTTTCCCCTCCACTTCTGCTTTCTTCTGTGTTCTCTGCTTATAGTCTTCATCTTTTGGGCAAACTACGACAGCTTTTCGTTGGAAGCCTGCAAAGAGGCACATTTTTCTCCTCTGGGCAGCAGCAGATACATTTGTCTTAAAAAAAAAAAAAAAAAAGTTAGTTTATAATTCCAAACATTAATTCTATGCGAAACCCAATCATCAATTACTTCTTTTAACTTCAAGCTACAGCTTACCTGATCCAGAATGAAATTTCGCTTCTTACGGGCAGCAATCTCAATAAACTTTCCAAGACACTGTGGAGCTCTCTGCAACAGCGTGTTGAGTTTTCCAGTATCTGCCATTTGCTTCTTAAAACCTGCCACCTATTTTTAAAAGTTAAAATTTCCTTTGAACTTATGAATCTCAGGCTAAGCTTTTAGTATCAGCTTAGATCTATATGGAAGGCAGGCACTTTAAAATTTAAATATGGTCTTTTCTCATTCCTACACAAAAAAGATCACTTTATCATGTAACAAGACCCTATGCTATTCTTTTTTATCTTCTGGATGTTAAGAATTCAAAAAATTATATAGAAAAGACAATGAAGACTAGCCAATGGAAGGCAGTTTACTTTACAGATAAAGAGCCTACTTAAGTAACCAATTTAACTTTGTCCACACTCCTACCTCTAAGATGATCAAGCCTTAAACATTTTACTCACCATCATTTTATCCATTATGGTATTTGTTCCAAGAATGTTGTATTTACCAGGATTTTCTGCTGCATGTTTAGTAACCCAGGTTGTTTTTCCAGCTCCTGGCAAGCCAATCATCATAACCACCTACAATGGAAAAAAAGGTTATTTCACTGTCTAATCGCCACTTTACAATTCTTCAAATATATTTTTAATACACAACCACCCAGTTTAAATGACTAAATTTTCACAGCCCTGTAACAAGGGAATTCCTGTTTGTGGAAAATTTAACATTCTCCATCGACAGAAAAGACAGCTACTAAGAGAAAAATCACTAGCTGAGAACAACACGTATGGCAGAAAATAAATGAAACAGACCAACCAACCAGCTCTTCTAAATGTCATTTATGCCAAGCAAAGGCAATCTTCACACTATTAAAAAAAAAAAAAAATCACTTACTTCACAATCTTTCTTCTCTTCAGGCCCCTTCGGTCCTCTAACTCGATCCTCCAAGGGGACATTCTGGATAAAAGTATAGTCTTCAGGTATTGGAAAATATGGCTTTTCCTTCTGACCAAAATTAAATTCAACTGCACAGTTGTGGCAGAGAACATGTGGGAATAGTGGCCGTCCAGCAAGAACTTCCTTACTGATTTTAAAGGCAATGCCAAGATCTTGTCCATTCTTTGCATAAGAGAGTTCCACTTCATCGCTTTCAAAGTTCTGTTAATTAGAAGAGAAATCAGCGGTTTTAATCTGCTTCCTATAAGCCATCTAAGAAACTTCAAAATACAAACTAGGAGTGAAGCTTATCCTGTGGAAAACATATTTAGGTTAAATGTTAAGAGCTTTCTGATGGTTATAAACAATGAAACACCTATATCCAGAAGCAGAAACAATACCCTAGAAGATAGACCTCAGTTTTAGATCAACTTCCTATTAAGTAGTTTTCACTCAAAATGAGTTACTACTGAAGAGTCACACTGATACGGCTTAACAAAGAATCCTGGCTAATAACTTGCCATTTATATGTGGAAATTTAGCTATGACTTACAGCAAAACATGTAATCACATCATTTTCGTCAAACTTCTCTCCATAATCTTCAGTCTCACAATTGCAGGTTTTTATTCCTTTTAGAGAATATCCATAAGAAAATTCTTCCTCACCTAAGAAAATAATTAACTTTCATGAAGCTAATCTCTAAAAGCAGTCCAATGACCCACATATTTTAATATTCGAGACGCAGGGTTCAACAGAAATGAATATATAATCTAACATTCTTTCACTTACACTGACTTTATACTAGATACAGAATTAATGAGAGCTAGGTGAGTTTTATAACTAGTCAATAAATTGCATCCCATGGAGAACATTCTATTTTAACCACTGGTCGTAAAACAACTCCTAACCATAAAGGAAGAAAAATGGAAATTTACCCTGTGTCTACTACATGCTAACATTATTCATCTTGACAATATTAAGATTGGATAAAAACAGGCAAAAGGTTCAGAATGCCTTCTAGTCTAACTACTGAAATCAGACCCTAAACACTCATGAGCACATGGTACTCAAATGGAAACTTTACCAAGCAACATTCCACTTGTGGTTAGTGACCAGCCAATACGAACTTCATGTATGTCAATATCTTTTGTATATAAATGCCTCACTGGGATCTTCTCTGTAACCTGAAAATCAAATCGTTAAGTGATTAAACCATAAACCAAGGAAGATAAACGCTTGAACCCTAACTTATATTTCATTTGGGCCATGGGCTAATATTTCTCTAACTACTAATACAAAAAGACACCCACCGTACCCCACCACCCCCAGCACTAAACTTTAAAAATTGATGTGTAAGAGCTTATAAATTGAAACTGAAAACAGTTCAGGTTAAGTACTTGCTTGATCCACACTTAGGAGAATTAATGTTTAATAATTACATATTCTGAATTCTCAATTTAAAACCAATTAAGGTATACCTTTAACATGTTTTCTCGGGAACAAAACCAGGAGCCTAACCAAATTTTTATTATTTTCAAACCCTTGGTAGGCCTTTCAAGTGCCTGATTTAAAAAAAAAAAAAAGAGCACTCTAAATAACATGCTGGCTCTCTATCACAAATTGTGATATAACAAACATGTTCAACTATTACGAAACTAAGATTCCAAGCCCTTCTTCTAATCCAAAGAAACCACAAAAAGAAAAAGTTCCACTAACACTTAATAGTGTCAGGCAAATGAAAACTGAAAGGCTCTTAAAAAAACTACACAAATCAAAAATTGCCTTTACCTTCATCTCAAAACAGACTTTGCCCTTTGACACACCATAAGATGCCCTTCCTCCAGCCCAAAGAAAAGCAAAACTCTCCATAGTAAGGGAAGAAGCACTGAGACGATCTCTTGATATTTTAAAATGCAGATCACAATTATCTGTAATTATATCAAATACCATATTATTTCTTTTGACATCCAATGTAAATATATTTGCTATGTAAACAAAACTTGGTTATTAAATTTTTGCACATGTTAATGCTGAATAAAACGTTTTTACGGATCATGCTGTTGTAATTTTCAATTTACACCCCACTCCCACCAAGTCACTGTTGCCAAATTATGAATTAAAGTGTAAACTACCTATAAAACTAAGAAGGTTTAACACGTATATTTTAAGTATATAAAATAAGACAATGTGACATCAATACATACCTGCTCTGCTCTTTACCTTGATTTAGAGGCAAGCAGTAGAGGATAGCAGGAAATCAAAGTGAAGCATGCCAGAACCAGGTAGAATTTACCAGTGCCACAATAAAACTGAAGGGAGGCCATGACCAAGTATTTTAAAATGGGAGTATGAGCTGTTGAGCCTGCACTTTTTAATTTTAAAACACCAGGGACCCTAGATCCTCAATTCTTTTCTAAAACTTGTGAAGAAGCTAGCCTCGACCTACAAAGAACAAACCTGGTCGTCCAAGGCTGTTGATATCACAGCATTTTAGGTCCCTTTCCCCCCAGGCTTGCCTGTTAGTCAACAACTGGGGATTATCCAGTTCCATGATTATCCAAATCCCAAACGTCTTTAACCTAGCTATCTTTGGGTCACTGGCTATTAGCATGCCCCTTCTCAGAGTTCTCACTTGACAGAGAGCTAAGGTTAAGTTAGACAGCTGTTTTCTTAAGTTTTTATGGATGAGAGAAAATTAAAGCTACAGTTTGGAATTCTCCTTAAATTAGCTTTGCTCTGAAAATTCCTGATAATCACTGATAAAATTTTCCATTCATCAAATTGTTTGAACCCAATATTGCACTTAAACTGATATTCCTAAGTCATCAGCTAAACATCTGCTTTATATTAATAGTAGTATCTTCCTGAATTATTGCTTCAGTATCTTGCCAATTCCTACTGAGTTGATATTTAAGCAACTGAAGTTAAAACTTTCAAATCAACTACCTTCCCACGTGCAGTTTCTTCTTTTAAAAAGGGTACCTTGTAAAAGGCACTCAATAAGAAACAAGACTTTTACGTTTATGCTCTTACAAAGCATAATGTATTCAAAACGTGAGAAGCTAAGCTTCCATTCCCTTAGATCTACAGGGCAAGTTGACACCTTACCTCTATTTTTCATGCAATTATTTCTACCATTTGCTGTTTATCACACTGAAAGAATGGTGAATTGCGATCAGATACTAAAAGAAAACTTTTTTGTAATTAAAAAACTATAAATCTGACAGCCAAGGCCCATTTAAAGGTTTGCAATACTTCCTCATACTCAATTGCAACCCAACTGGGTAAAGGAGCAGTATTTACAGCGCTGCCATTGATACCATTCGCTGCTGAAGAAAGCTAGTGGCCCAGTGAAAGCCCACTGCTGCTGCCCCAGGTCTTTGGTAGAAATCAACTTATGTTAAAGCAGCAGCTACTGAACTGGAATTGAGAACAAAAGAGCAGTTATTGAAAAAGTATTATTACAATCTTGTAGAATAGGGAATATACTCGGGTGCTAACGGGAAAAGTCATTAAGAAATTATCTAACCAGCCCAAATAGCTCACAATATAATTCCACCAAAAACCGAAATTACTTTATTGTAGAAGCCTATAAGGACAAATTATAGGTAGTCTTACAAGTTTCCATTAGCTAGCTAGTCAAAAGCTGGCATTAATCTTACATTCCTACAAATGAGAACTTCGAAGTCCCATAAAAAATTACCAAATTCCTAGAGCCTGTAAAATTATCAGTACAACACAACTGATACTATACTAAATATCAGGCTACGGGGATCTGAACATAAACCATCATCTTCCTTCTTTTAAAAAAACTTATGCTAAGTTTTCCGCCATTTAAGTTCCACGCACTGCATTAAGTTTTCTAACGTTCTGGAACCAAAAATCACCACCTCTGCTAACTGGGGGAGGAGGGAGAGAAAAGCTTCACTTACAAGTATCAAGACAAACCACTGTGTCATCGAAGTGTTCATCTTCTTCCTCCACTGGCGGCTGAGGAGACTTGGCTCTGAAAGACACAAGCGTCTCCTGAGGCGCGCCCCGGGACCAGCCCGCGACACGCGACGCCGGGCCGCGGCCCTACCTGCTGTACTTGTTCTCCTCAATGTACTCGAAATAGCCGCGGCCGTGGTCCTCCCGAGGTCTCTTCACCCCTCTCTTTTTATCTCCGCCCTTCTGCTCTGCTTTGCCGTCTCCTACAACACACAACGCCCCGACATGGAGCCGCGCCGCCACGCGGGCGGGGCGAAGCCGCTCCGGCTCCGGGGAGCGGAAAGCTCGAGCCTGCCCTGCTCTTTCCGGCAAGCGTTTTCCATCGGCGCATCAAATGCGAAAGCAACAGCCATCAGCTTGGAATCGGACTGGCGTCAGTGACGCAGTCTTCAGACACGGCTAATTTGGCAGTCTCCTCGAAGGTTCGAGAAAGCTAATGAACTCCAGCGCGGCCCCGGCGCCGAGCCCACGTGCCGCCCGGCAGGCAGGGGGGCCGCCCGCCCGGCCGCCGCCCCTCCCCCGCCGCCCGCGCCCCGGCCGCATTGTGCCCTTCCGCCCCGCCCGCCGGAAGTGACGTCACGCGGGGCCCGCGCGCCTTGCACAATGCGCGGCCCAGCGCCGCCGAGGCGCGCCCGCGGCCTCCCCTCCCCCCGACATGTGCCGCCCCGCGCCCGCAGCGGCGCCCCCCCCGGCGGCTGCGGCGCCCGGCCGCCAGCCACATAATGGAGGCGCCGCCGCGCCGCGCCGCGCGGGCTCCCCCACCGGCGGCCCCGCCCGGGGCTCCGCGGGGCTCCGGCAGGCCCGGGGCACGGTCCCCACCCGCCGCGCGCGCCGCACACGCAGCACTCACCCGCCGCCGGAGCCCCGGGGCGACCGCCGCCTCCGCCGCCTTCCGCCTTCTTCTTACCTCCCGCCTGCTGCTGGCCCTGCCTCGCGCCGGGCGGCGCCACGGTCACGGCGAACAGCGAGGTGGGGCCGCCGCTCTTGCCCCCCGCCTCCTTGGCGGCCCCGCGCTGCTGCGGGGGCTGCGGCTGCGGCGCCGCCGGCGGTTGGGGCTGCTGCTCGCCGTGCCCGTTCTCGTCGCCCGCGCCCTCCTCCTCGTCGCCGAGCTCGTCCTCCCCCTCCTGGAAGCCCTGATCGTCGCCGTTCTCGTCCTCCGAGGCGGCCTCCTCCTCCTCCATCGGGCCCGCGTCGGCCGCCCCCGCCGCCCCGTTCTCCTCGCCCAGCTCCATCTGGTCGCCGTCCAGGGCGGCGATGCCCTCCTCCTCCTCCTCGTCCTCCTCCTCGTCGTCGTCGCCGCCGGCCGCGGCCTCCTGCTCCAGGCCCGCGCCCGAGCGCCCGGCCGAGTCCCCGCCCAGGTCCAGGCTGCCGTTCCCGGGCTCCATGGCGGGGCGGCCGCCGGCCTCCTCGTCGTCCAGCGCGGCCTGGAGCCGCTCCATGAGCTCGGCCTTGAGGCCCTTGTCGGAGAGGCGCCGCTTCTTGAGCTCCTCCTTCAGTTCCGACACCTTCAGCTTCTTCACGTTCACAGGCGAGGAACTCATGGTGAGGCCCGATTCACGCTGGCGCTGGCTCGCTCTCGGCCCGGCGGCGGCTGCGGCTGGAGGATTCGTGCTGCAGAGCGGACCCGCCTGGTGTCGAACGGCGCCAATTCCTTTCACCGAGTTCGCGAGGGAGACGCGGACACTCGCCTGCGCGAGCGAGCACGCAACGTCCTCTCGCAGGGGCGGCGCCGCGCACGCAATATAGGCGCCCCGCCCCCGCCGGGAGCGCGCCCGCGCCCGGCCCCCGCCCCCCGCCCGCCCCCGCGCCGGGCCGGGCCGGCCGCGCGGCCAGGCCGCGCCGCGGAGGGTTCACCGCCTTCGGTTAAGCCGGCCCGCGGAGGCCGGCGCCCTCCTCGGCGTCCCCTGGCCACGCTCGTGTGCTCTGCGCCTCTCCCGCCCGGAGGCCGCTTTTACCTAAACACGCCCTGACCTCAGCTTGGCATTTTCAACGGAAGCCTCCATCTTTTCTTCCATCTTAGATTTGCTTTCTTATCGGTGTCTCTAGATATTTGTCTAAAACGCCCTAAAATTTTATTTCAGTTCTGACTAGTACAACACAAATTGACAGTTATTCTCGGGGGATTTCCTTCCGCTCAATATGTGGTTTGATTTTCCTGAGTCCTGCCTCGCGAGCTGGCTCTGAGCCGGGCAGGGCGCGCGCCGAGCCGCCTTTGTCCCCGCGGGCCTGGCGCGGCGCGGGCGGGCGGGCCTGGCGGGCGGGCGGGCCCCCTCGGGCTGCCGGACTGCCGGGCTGCCGGCGCCTCGCGGGCCCAGTCGCGGCCGCTGTCAGGGCGGCACTAGTAGCCGAAGCAGTGAAGCCTCGGAATTGCACTTCTGAGTTTTCTCTACGTACCGAAATGATGGGTCTCCTGTAAGATTGGTTGTGGCCAACGTAGGACCTGGTCTCCAGTTAGGAAGTCCCAGTAGCTCACAATGAGGGTGAGACCCATCTAGATCGCACACTTTGATTCTATTGCTGTTGCTGTAGAAACACTCGACCAAATCATGCTCAAACTAAGGAAAGCTCATGAAAATAAGGGGCTGTGATTCTGTAAAAAGAAAGACTACCACTTTCGGAAAAAATCTGTTATTTTGGTATAATTTAGAAGTTTAGTTTTTCTCTTTACTAAATGGAAGGTGTGTGATGTTCTTGAGATTTTAGATGGGGTGCCAGAATTTAGATTTGTGATAGGGGTGAACATCCGAAACCCCAGAGAATCTGCACGGTGATGAGGCGGTGTTCCACTCTCTCTGACTAAGGAGGTCAGGAATACCCACTCTTTGGTGCTTTAGCTGGCACAATAATTGCTGCCCCAGTGTTAGAAATTTGGAGAAACACACGAACTTTTACCCATAGGCTACTCTGATTTAACTGATTAATTGATTAATTTTATTTTTAAAGTTTCTTTTCCATAGATTGTAAGAAGCATGTACTTTACCATGCAGTCGTCATGAAGATGAAATATTAACATTTGTGAAATGATTTGAGTTGACATTAATGGACTATGTATAGTACTGATAATTCTCAGTTGAAGTTAATGGAGGTGGAATGGATAGCACCAAGAATAAGAACTTCCAAATAGTGCCAAAAACTCGTTTTAGTCTTTGATTCTAATGTCCTTGGAGCTTAAAAACAAGTTACAAAATGGAATTTGAACTTTTCAAGTTCTTTCTCCTTGTTCAAAAATGGGAATAGAACTGCAGGAGGCTTACATGTTCACAAACTGGAGAATTTGTCCCATAATGAATCAGAGTTAAATATAGTTATAATGATGGTCCTTTAAGGTCATAAGTGGCCTTAGGTATTTTTGCGTTTTTAGATATTAGTGATAGGAAAACAACGTCCATCTAACTGGAAAAACTAAACTATGAAAATAAAGTTTATATCATCAATTTATAACAATCGTTCTTGGTATGTTAAATCAGTTGTAATAACAAACATGAAATATAACATTAGATGGACATGAGAAAGTTCCATGGCGTTATCTCCAAGAGCTTTGCACACTTCTGGAGTTTCATGGAGCCTGGAGATCATCTTTAGTCTGCTCATTGTACAGCCCAGGAAGCTGAGGCCCTCACTCCCCCCCAGTGCTCCTTCATTACATTGGGCCTTCTGCGGTAATATTTGAAAGGAAAATAGCTTTTATAAATGCTCAAAAAGACTTCTTCTTACTGTTTGTCCTTTTTACAAACAGGTGAAATCTGCCGTTCGATATTTTATCTTACCACTTGAAAGGACAAATAGTGACTTAATTTCACTAATTGCTTTTGCTTCTTGTACTTTAATGCTATCACGATAGTCATGTTCTACAGAGACGAGTGAAAGTACAGATCACTGCCTGTAAATCGCTGAGGGACCCACAAGGAGCTTGCCATTCCCCCTTTTTGAAATCCTAGAGACTACCAAGAATACAGAGTGAGAGAGGGGACACATTAACTCTTGATAACGAGTAAAGAGCAAATTACCCATGGGTAAGAGATCTATGAGAGGTCATTATTAGGGCGCTCAGAATATATAGCTTACATTTTGAGGTTGAAACAAAGGCACATACTTAAATGCTCCTGTTCATCACAGAATTCACTCAGCAGATATTTTTTGAGCACCTTGCCTGAGACAGGTACTGGTCTGCTAGGAACACCGCAGTGAAGTATGTAATTATGCCTTCACTATTCTAGGGAGAGTTAGTCAATAAATAAAATAGAGATGGTAACCCGTACTGCAGGGAAATATAAAACAGGAAGGGGCAGGGTGTGCTGAGGTGGCGGTGAGCTTTTCAGTTATAAACGGGGTGGTCAGGCAAGCCTAAGAAATAAGGTAACATTTGAGCAAACATCTAGAAGAGGTGGAGGGAAGAAGAGTAAATAGAGAGGCCTGAGGGGAAAGGCAGGGAGTGAGATCAGAGGCTGAGAGAGGAGGGGAGGTGCAGATTGTCAGCAGCCTTGCAGGCCGTTTTGTAAGGACTTTGGCTTTTGACTCCAGTGAGAAGGAAGACATTGAAGGGTTGTCAGCAGTGAAGTGACCTGAGCTGACAGGAATGCTACATTCAATGGACTCAAGATGCTATTTCATTTAACTGTGTATTTTTTGAATAATACAATCAAGCCCGATTTAAATTAATGAAGGAAGCAAGAAATGTACTGAGATACATTTTCCAGTCTTCTTACAGAAATGTAAGAAGTTACAAGGACCTCCAAATTATTATGTATTAAAATCAGAATTTTAAATAGAGAAACAGGAAAGCTCAACTGGAAGGGAGAATGTATCAAATTCTGGTTAAAAGTGGAGGCTTGGGGCCGGCCCGGTGGCCGAGTGGTTAAGTTACCACGCTCCACTGAGGCGGCCCAGGGTTTCACCGGTTGGGATCCTGGGTGCGGACATGGCGCCGCTTGTCAGGCCATGTTGAGGGGGCGTCCCACATGCCACAACTAGAAGGACCTGCAACTAAGATATACAACTATGTAAGGGGAGGGGGTGGACTGTGGTTGGGGAGATAAAGCAGGAAAGAAAAAAAAAAAGATTGGCAACAGTTGTTAGCTCAGGTGCCAATCTTTAAAAAAAAAAAAAAATAGAGGCATAACAATAGACAGACCAGGCTGGAGCCCCAGCCAGACCACAGAGAAGCTCTGGGACCTTCACAAGCCACCTCTCTCTCTAGGCCTGAGTTTGCTCATTTATAAAACGATACCCGCCTTATGAGGTTGTTGGGAAAATTCAGCAAGGTAATGAATATAAACTCTTGAGTACAGTGCTGGCACAGTGTGAGCTCAATAAATGTTAGTCTTCATTAGGTATGTAGAGCAATTTAATGAACTTAAGAAAATCTAGAATTGAATTATTAATATTAAATCTTATTTAGGAAATCGACTCTACATATTTTGCAAAGTGTCAGTGAATCGTTCAAGGTAAGATGTTAGTCTGGGAAAAAGTGAAATGAAGTACAGGTAGGAGAGTGCAGACTTGACTTCTAGGCCCATCGCTGTCACTATAACCAGCTATGTGACCTTTGGTAAATTGTATGATCTCTCTGGATGTTAGTTTCCTCATCTGTAAATGAAGCAGAGCAGATCAGAAGATTTACAGAGTCCCTCCAGTGAGAACCTTCTACGATTTTCTTCTTTGCTGACTCAATAGTATAAATGGGGGAGCAATGTTAAACTTTGAAATAATTGTTATTCATATTCAGGTTCTGCCTGTTATATTTAAAACTTTGCATGAGTCTCAAAGCATTTTACAATTAATTAGCAGACATGAAAATGAGCTGTCATTCTACAGTTTTTGAATTTTAAGTGGCACAAAATACTCCTATTTACATGAGACTTGGCTACCACAACAAGCTAGAAGTTTTAGAGTAAATGGTTTCTATTTGAATCATCTTGTCTTTGACGTTATGAATTTCTGTCTTCACATAAATTGTGTAACTTCTATAGAATAAGACGTCCCCATTTGAAAGTTGCAGGAAAACTAGAATCATGTGGTTCATAGTAAGATATCAGAACTTTTCTGATAACTAAAATATTTACCAGGTGAAGGCTGATAACATTTACCAAAATTTGTCTTACACAAAGGCAAGTTGAGTGATGAGGAGTTTATAAATTCTACGCTATCACAAATTTGAGTGCCTGGCCAGTGCCACAGTACAATGGATGGAGAAAATATTTAGACCATCCATTTTACACAACCAGGAATGAGATGAAGGACTAAAGTGATTAATAACCTCATAAGTTCTCGCTTTCTACCTGCGCCATAATCATCTCTCTCAAAGTTAGTCAGAGTTCCTTGACGGCAGGGAGCAAGATGGACTTGACTTTTCCAGCACCTGTGCAGTGTCTTCCATCAGCATTCACTGAGAGCCCAGCACTGCACTGGAAACAAGATGAAGGCTCAGTAATGAAAAATATCCTCTGAAAACGTGTGAAATGTACCGAAACCCTGAGGTGCACTGAATAATTCTTGATTTTAAGAGAGATTTCTCAAAAAATCAAGTAGAGGCTGTGATAATAAATTTTATTCACCAGAGCCTTCTTGACACAACACCTTAAAAGAAATAAATAAATAACAAGTAAATTAGTTTGCAAACTCAGCTTTCCACTTGGCTATTATTATTGCGGGCACCATTAGTGAATACCATCAGGGTTTGTCAGTGATCCTAAGATAAACTCTTAGAACTACTAAACACATTTTTTATGGCCCAGGGATTTAATTCCAAGTGCAGGTACTCTCCCCTCTACACCCACAGTGTATTGTGCAATTGCTTCCATCTAGCAAAGCAGGATTGTGTCAAAAACTGATTTCATATTCACGTTCACAGTAACCGCGCCCAAGGCTGTGTAGTCTCTTTCTCTGTTTTAATCTTCCATCTTTCCTAATCCATTTCCTCCTTAGGTAGTAGCAACACAGAAGTAGGTACTTCATATTCTCCATAACTTCCAACAATATTGCCAAGTATCAGATGATTAATAACTATTTTGACTTTATTCAGAAGGTGGTATTGAACTATTAAGAAAGTCTTCCAACTCCAGGTATAAGAACCATCAAAAAGTGTCATCAGTTGACTATGATCTGGGAAAGCACATAGAGATAACACACATAAGAGATTATTTACCAGTGCTAACCAATACAGCAGCCAGTAACCACAGATAGTTATTTAAATTTAAATTATTAAGATTAAATAAAATAAATATTAATAAAATTAAATTAAATTAGAACTGGCCCCGTGGTCTGGTGGTTAAGTTTGGTGCACTCTGCTTCAGCAGCCCAGGTTGGGTTCCTGGGTACAGACCTATACCACTCGTCGGTGGCCATGGATTGGCAGCAACTCACATACAAAATAGAGGAAGACTGGCTCAGATGTTGGCTCAGGGAGAATCTTCCTCAAGCAAAAAGAGGAAGATTGGCAACAGATGTTAACTCAGGGCCAATCTTCTTCACCAAAATCAATAATAATAATAATTAAATAAAATTAAAAATTAAATTCCTTGGTCACACTAACCACATTTCAAATGCTCCACAGCCATTTGTCTTATACTGGACAATGCAGAATAGATTGTTTCCATCATCAGAGAAAGTTCTTTAAGATAGCACTGTTATAGACTGTTTTGAAAGTACAACTTACACCAAAGAAGGAATCCTAGTCTATATATGGCTCAACAGACAGGCTAAATGGAAAGCTGGCCCCAGGAATTAGAGTAAAAATATTTATTATGTATATATATATGTAAATATATGTGTTTACATCATACATTTATAGACATAGACACACATATTCAACTCCCAATTTGTCCATTTATCTACTTAACAAATACTTATTGAGCAATCTGCTATGTACCATGTACTATACTCTGTGCAGGGAAAACAGATATGAATGACACAGTCCCAGACCTCCAGGAGCTTGCAGTTTAGAGAAAGAGACAAGCTATAACCAGGACGCGATGGGACACGAGTACAGCTACCTGGGGAGTCGGCCATCTTGACCATCTGCTGAACCTTTGTCTGTAGGGGTCCCATGGTGTATGTTTGTATACATGCTTGCCCACCCACGAGCATTCACACATGTGAAAGCAAAACAAAACAAAATCTCACATACACACTCAAGAAGCCAGTTGTATGACATCTACAAATAAACAGTAATTAGCTAAGATGATCTTATACTATACTCATTACTCTATATACAGAGCTGCCTATCATTTGCAGACTTCTGCCAGCTGATAACTAAGCAAATCCTTGATTAAAAACCGTCAGGAAAATAAATAAGTCCCAGGGATGTAATGTACAGCATGGTGACTATAGTTAATAATACTGTATGGCATATTTGAAAGTTGCTAAGAGATCTTAAAAGTTCTCATCATAAGAAAAAAATATATATATATATTTTGGCACCTGAACTAACGACTGTTGCCAATCTTTTTTTGTTTTTTCCTTTTTCTCCCCAAATCCCCCTAGTACATAGTTGTATATTTAGTTGTGGGTCCTTCTAGTTGTGGCATGTGGGACGCCGCCTCAACATGGCCTGACGAGCAGGGCCATGTCTGTGCCCAGGATCCAAACCAGTGAAACCCTGGGCTGCCCAAGTGGAGCGCACGAACTTAACCACTCGGCCACAGGGCCAGCCCCCCTCAAAAAATATTTTTAACTATGTTTGGGGATGGATGTTAGCTACACTTATTGTGGCGATAATTTTGAAATATACAAATATCGAATCATTATGTTATATACCCGAAACTAATATAATGTTATATGCCAATTATATCCCGATTAAAAAAAAAAGCCATCAGGGGTTTAGAGGGAAAAAATTGAACTCCTCCTAGTTGCCTAGACACTGTGCATACTCTGTGTCTATATAACTTTTCCTTCTTTTCCCTGTCTTCACTTTGCTCCACCCAAGCACACTTTAGATGATCTGTCTTTTAAGTTGGTGTGTTTTGTCCTGATTCCTTTATTTGTGATATTAACTGCCAGGATTGAGTGCCTGCTATGTTCTAGCCACTGCCAGTGCTAGGCATTTTATACAAAATATCTCTAATCCTCATAGCAATCTCATAAGGTAGAAATTATTAGTCTCAATTTTCTAGATATGGAAACTGAGAATCAGAGGAGTTAGGAAACTTGACCAAGCTTAATGAGTGGTAAAGCTAAGATAGCAAATCAGGGCTGCCTGGCTCCGATGCCCAAGCTCCTTCTCCTGCACCACGAAGTTTGAGTTCATTAGAGTTCCAAAGTCAAAACTGACACGCTCTGTGCCAACAAGATTTTATAGTATATAGTATAGGAGAAAGAGACAGGCAAACCACCAATTATATTACAAGATAATATGTGCTATGATAGAGGTGTGTATTCAGTTTGGGAAATGGAGCAAGGGGCTTCTTAGGGGAAAAGGCACTTGAGCTGAGTATTCAAAAGTGAGCAGGTGGGGGCCGGCCTGTGGCCGAGTGGTTAAGTTCACGCGCTCTGCTTCTGAGGCCCAGGGTTTCACCAGTTCAAATCATGGGCACAGACATGGCACCACTCATTAGGCCATGTTGAGGCGGCGGCCCACATACCACAACTAGAAGGACCCAGAACTAAAATATACAACCATGTACTGGGGGGATTTGGGAAGAAAAAGCAGGGGGAAAAAAAAAAGAAGATTGGCAACAGTTGTTAGCTCAGGTGCCAAACTTTAAAAAAATGAAAAAATAAAAAGTGAGCAAGGCTGAGAGAGAGGGAAGGGTGTTCCAGACAGTAGGAACAGCCTCTGCAAATGCATAGAAGTGAGAGGTGAGAATCATTCTATGGCTGGAATTCAGTATGGCTGGAGTACAAAGTTTTGGGGGCAGGAGCAGGGGCAGGAGTAAAGATGGGAAATAATTATAGGGAACAAAGAGGCAGATTAAAGAGAACCTGGCCAGCCAGCCAAGCTAAGTTGGAGCTTCAGCCACTGATAAAGAGGTGGGGGGGGGGGAGGGCGGGAGCACTGCAGAATTTTAAGCTGAGAAGTGGCATGATGAGGTCCGAATTTTAGAAAGATCATGTAAACAGAAGAGTGTTGAAAACTCACATGCCTATAGGTTCTAGGCAGGAAATATACATGAATGAAGAGGTCTAGGTGTAAGGAAAACTGCAGTCATGAGGATACATGGCGAGGGACACTTGGTCTCAGGTCAGGGGCACCTTGGGAAGGGTGGAGATTTCAGAGAACTGGAGAGAGAGCCCCTATTTAAAGGGGCAACCACTTCTGGCCTTGTGGGAAGGGGACCCAGGATTATCAAGTTTTCCCATTTTTTAAAGGAAGTGGGAAATCTTCATTTTTATATGACATCTCTTGAACTTTAGAGGTGGCCAACACAATGCAGGCCATCTGTTTGTAAGCCCTGGGGTAGAGGGCCTCGAAGGGGGCACAGGCAGGAAGACTGGTTAGAAGATTATTTGGTGTGAAACAGGTGAGAAGTGGTGAAGGCCACTCTGACCCAGGTCAAATGGATCACATTAGTCTTGAGAAGAGTAAAGGGGCTGTGAAGAAAGATTACTCAAGGTTCCTAGGGTTTTCTTAACCCCCAGAGATGTTTGTTTGGACTTGGACATGACCACCCCATCTGGGCAAATATAACTATTTGGGTTAATTTTCTAAACAGTGCTGCCATTAGAATGGAGATGGGATATCTTGTGGGAGTGGGCATGTGCTTTCCTAAGGGGGAAAAAAGCTGTGCAATGCCCAGCTTTTTGGGCTTTTGGACAAGGGCGTAGGAAGACATTCAACCTTTAACTAGCTCCTTTCATCCTCCTCACCCAAAAAATAGCGACATACAGATTAAGAGACGCGTGAATTAAGTCATGGAATCACAGCAAACTTCAGCACCATGTAAGCCCTGGGAACACCTTCCCATTTCCTCTCCATTTCTGTACCGTTGAAATGGGGCAAAACAATATCAAGGAGAGTTCTGAAGTGGACAGGGGCACAAGGGAAATGTGTAACCCAAGGGGAGGTGATCTGGGAAAGGAAGGCAGGCAGTCCCACTGACTGACCTTCTCAAGGGGGCACTGCCGTGTGTCTGGTTCATTCTGTGTTCTTAGCCTAGCCTGAGAAGTAAGCATTCAGGACAGGTGATGTGTGGCAAAAATGAGCTTTTGTAGATTGATATAGCTCAGCAAATGGCTACATCCCTTACCAGCCAGGTAACCTTAGGCAAAGTTGCTTCCTTCTCTCAGCTTCAGTCTCTTAACCCATGAAATGATCATGTCCTGTCTACCTGGAAGAGGTAAGAATCACATATGTGAAAATACTAAACTATCAAATGCTGTACAAATGTGTATAAAACTTACATAATTATGACTTACTCATCAAACATAAACTTTTGGGACAAAAGGAGTGGGAAAGTTTGAATCTACCTATCTCAATCTGAAGTTGAGTGGTAACAGTGTTTATTGAAAGACCTTGTAATTTAAGCTTGATAGCTCTAGGAATAAGAGAGCAGTATTGGCTGGGATAATAAGCTACACCTCTATTGACAGGGAGTTGAGACCATGCTCAGTTCATCTTTTCCTGGAGTAGTAAAGTAACATTTAAACAAATGGTCTGGAGAGACTCTTGACTCTTGAATACTTGTCTGTGCACAAGGTTCACAATCACCATTCTTGGTAAAGAAAAAAGATAACTGAGTGCCTTACTCACATTACTTCTGTAGAAGCATTGTTATTATTGTGAATAATAAAAAATTAAAACTGATAAGGCACTAAAAGAGTATAGTGCTTTAAAATGGGAAGATAAAGTCTTTGATTGTGCATCAAGTGGGCTTTTTTCAGTAATGGTGATGAATTGGCTCCACCGTGCATTCTCACCCAGGACTGCTCAATGATCCGTGTTTGACGTTAAGACACCATCAGCTGAAAGCAGCACAGTCTCAGTGTGCAGAATGGAGCTTTACCTTGGCGGTGCTTACTGTGTCCATATCTTCCCCTCTAGAAATTGAACGTCTGAAGCTGGCCTTTATTATATAAATAGTCCTACAACAGATGAGTTTGAAACAAATTCGCTCTCAGATTATGTTGATAATATTGCCTAGGCGAGCTAATTAAGCTGTTTGTAAACAGAATCTTAATTTACGTTTGTCCAGAAGGAACTGAGGGAATTTACTTCCCTGCCCCCTAGGGAAGACATGAATCAACAAATTGAGAGAGGGAGGCCGGTTATATTTTAGGCTCACACTTTATATGTATCTGAGAGGTGACACGATTTCTTCCCAGCATAGGAGAGGTGTAATGGGCTCCAAAATGGGACTAATATCCAGTTTTTTGCTTCATCGGACCTTGAGTTGGGTCATGCCATTTACTTAAATGTGAATTTTCAGAACAGGAACTTCAAAGATAAAACTGAAAAATTTTACAATGTAAATACTAGTGATTTTTCTATCATGGGTAAAAGTTAGCCGTACTCTCCAGTAACATGGTAATAAAGAGCTGTAGAGAAGTGAATCACTCATTAGCAATTCACCAGAGTGGTTGATCTTTTTAAGATCAACTTAAAGCTGCTTAAAGCTCTTCACTGCGTCCCCGGGCCCTGGAGATAGAGCAGGAAACCCACCCAGGCCCTCCAGGAGGCGGCTCCTGCTGCCTCTCCAGCCTTATCTTGAGTTCCTCCCAGCTCAGTCAGCCCCGGTGACCCATCTGTTCCCAAGGCATGCCTCAGTGTCCTTCCCCATTCTGGGAATGCTCTTAGCCTGGCTACTCCCCACTCATGCTTCAGGTCTCACGTCATCCCAATGCCCTGGCCAAGTTAAGGCCTCCAGCCTGAGTTTTACTCCCCCGTAACAGCCCTCTCCTCCCTTCCGGACACTTTTTGTTGGTTACAGATCTACCTCAGAGGGGTGTTGTCAATGCAAAGTGCCTGCTGCATGGGGAGCAGTCAGCAAATGTCAGCTCTTTACCAATTGCTACTGGTTGCGCCAGTCCCCCTCCCTAGATTATACCCTCGGGGGCAGAGCACATCTGTCCTATTCATTCTGTGCCCCAGACCTCCCTCACTGAGGAGAATTGGGCTGAATCATAGATGTTCCATAAATATTTGTTGAATCAAGGGAAATATAAAAATTTGTGGAATGGGGAAATGGGGAGTTATTGTGTAATGGGCACGGGGTTTCTGTTTAGGGTGACGAAAAACTTCTGGAGAGGGATGGGGGTGATGGTTGTAGAATGTGTGAATGTGCTTAGTGCCACTTTTTAACTTAGTACAGTTAAAAATGGTGAAATGGTAAATTTTATGTTATGCATTTTGCCACAACAAAAAATTTTGTTGAAGGAATGCATAAATAGGTATTTTAAACCCGGACCCATCTAATTCTAATATTTCAATTCAATAAATATTCATAGTGTGCCTACTATGGGTCATAGATAACATATAAATGTGCACTCTTGAACTTAAATAATAGTCTATAAAATACACTAAAAATTCAAACCCCATCATCTTTTGTACGTAAAACATTTTGACTAGATAGACAGATCTTATTTATCTCTGTATCCCAAGCAACTAGCACTTAATATGTGCTCAGTTAATGTTTGCTAAATCAAAAACAGGACATTGACAATAGGATACTGTTTGTTTAGAACTTTGCCCATTCCCAGATGGTTCTGCAAACAATTTCTCTCATTATCATGGTTTCCTTCCCTGTAAGCCTTTTCTTTTCCCTCTCCTTCATGTTAACAGTCATCCCTTCCTGACTTTCTCTTGCCAGAATCAACACAACTTCCTCAATTTCTTCTTCAAAAAGAAAATAGTTTAACCAACTATTTTCAGTTGTTCATGTCTAGCTCTCATTCCCACATGTCTAAGCAAATTTTGCTATTTTATACCTTCAACAAACTCAAAGTGCCAGAGAAGAGCTACATTTGACTCTGAGGTGGAAGATTACTGGAGATAAGGCCAGCTTAGCAGAAGACGGATTGGCTACGTGCCCTAGAATCCTGAGAACAGAACCTTCTGGGCATCCTTGAGGGTATTACACATCTCACTTCAAAAAGGAATCACATACCATTTGTCCACTATTTGTAGTTTGAATGCTGGTTGTGTTTTCTGGTTTCTTCTTTTATTTTCCACTGAACAAACTTCAGTCTTTTCATAATGTGAGGAAGTAGATAAGAAGATGGGGTATAATAAAATAACGGGAGGCATTATAAAGAGAAGGCAACATCAAAAGTATAAGATTAATCAGAGTGATAAAAAATATTCCCTATTTTCAAGGTCTAATGTCAAACAGTGTTACCACCAGGAGCAAAGTCTTCTCTAGAGACCCTGGATTTTGATGATAGACAAAATGGACAGAAGTAGAGAGGGTCACTAGGTGGATTAGAAGCTGGAGATCTCATTTGACTTCCATATATCTGAGGCCTTTGACATGTAGGCACAGTTCTCATTCTCATATTCCTGATAGATGTGACATGACAGACGGGTTACATGCACAGACTGGAGCCAGGCTGCTCAAGGTAGAATCTCTTTTCCTTTACTTACTAGCTCAGGAACTGAGGCAAGTTTCCTAACCTTTCTATGCCTCAGTTTCCTCATTTATAAAGTGAGACTATCAAGAGATATTCATAGACTTTTTATGAGTATTAGATAAACTAATATTTGCAAAGCATTTAAATAATGCCAGGCTTGTATTAAGTATTATATTAATGTTTGAAAGATAAATAAAATTACACAAATAGTTAATTCACATCTTACCACCCTATAGTTTACAAAACACTATTCATGTGCATTGCCTCATCAAATTCTCACAACTCTGGGGTAGTTATTATTACCTCCATTTTATGGATGGGGAAATAAGGTTTCCTAAGTGTTTTTTTAAGTTAATGACTTTGAGGTGAAGTTGATCAAAAAGAAAATGAGCATTTCTTATCTTTTATTTCTTAGCCTTTCTCCAAGTGAAAGGATCAGCTCTCCTTTTCCCTATTTCCACAGCAAAGAGAATAGTGCTTGATCACTTAATTGTTATTTGATTACTATGATCATAAGTAAAATAGTTATCATTGAAATAAAATATGGTTTGTGTATGTGTGTTTATGATATGTAGTGTATTGCACGTCTTTCTTCTGAGAACATTTATCTATTGGTAAGTGCTTTATTGCTAAGGGAACAATATTAATTTCACACATATTAGTCTTAATGGTATATGTTACACTTACGCTCACTCCTAGGCTGAAATTCGGGCTATCAGCCTGTAGAGGGAAGCTCATTGTAGACTTTAGACTGAGAGAATCTTTCCCTTCTTCTCCCAACACACACCCATTCCTGGAGTTACATAAGAAGTTTGTTTCCTGCCCTGCAGTTATTGGTATTTCTTACCCTTTAAATAGGATACCATGCATGGGCAAAGGTGCTCAGGGTAGCAAGATGAAACAGAGAGGCAAGATTGCCTTTTTCTGTAGGCCCTGGGTGCTCCTTGACACAGCAGAATGGTGTTCAATATACACGTAGTTTTGGGAGCTGGACTATCTAGAGTGAAATCTCAGCTATACCATTTTCTAACTGAGTGACTTTAGGCAAGACCTTCAATCTCCCTCTGTTTCCTCATTTACAACATGGAGATGATGGCAATATCTACCATATTGGGTAGTTGGAAGGATTATATGAGTTAATGAATGTTAAGCACTTAGAACAGGCAGGGTTCATGACGAACATTCAGTAAATGTTAGCTATTAGCATTATGTTCTATTTTGCTTAACACTGTTATTATCCTCTTGTCTAAGTCAATGACTTTCAAACACTTTTGCTCATGACCTTCAGTAGGAAATACCTTTTATATCAATCCAGTATACTCACACATAAAAAGCTAAATTGAAGTTTCCCATTGTACTCTATTAATCTCTATTCCCCTTTAAAGAAAAATACTGTTAGTGCCCTATTAAATTGATTTCACAATCCACTGATGGGTGAGTTTGAAAAACTCTGCTCTTTGACACCTGTGATAGGCAGAATATCTTCCCAACATGTCCACGCCCGAATCTTTGGAACCTCTGAGTATGTTACCTTAGGTGGCAAAAGGGACTTTGCAGAAGTGATTAAGGATATAGATTTTGAGATGGGAAGAATATACTGAATTATCCACGTGGGCCCAATTTAATCACATGAGTCCTTAAAAAGCAGAGGACCTTTCCTGGCTGTGGTCAGAGAAAGAGATGTGACAATAGAAGAGTCAGAGATGCAAAGTGAGAAGGACTCAGTCAGCCATTGCTGGCTTTGAACATGGAGCAAGGCGGCCATGAGCCAAGGGATTCAAGAATCCTCTAGAAGCTGGAAAAGGCAAGAAATGGATTTTCCCTTAGAGCTTCCAGAAAGGAACACAGCCTCACCTCACCTTGACTTTAGCCCAGTGAGACCCATGTCAGGCTTCTGGCCTCCAGAGCTGTAAGATAATAAATTTGTGTTGTTCAAGAGACTGGATTTGTGATACTTTGTTATAGCAGCCACAGGAAACTAATACACTGCCTAAGCCAGAAGCCTTGACTTTGCCTTTGACAACTCTCTCCTCCTAGCCCCACTCATTTCAACAAATTGCCTACTCCTTCTGCTTTTATCTTTGAGTATCTCTGGAATAATCCATGTGCTTTCCCAACTTTCATGGCCATTGCCCTCATTCAGGGCCCACTGATCTCTCTCTTAGACTATAGAAACCTCCTAACTACTTTTCCTACTTCTGGGCCCCAACCTGTCCCACTCGCCTCCTTCTGGCTTTCAGAGTTAACTTTCTACACCACCAGTATGATTACCTCTTGGCGTTTCTGACACCTTGTCATGCCTACAGGATAAAATGTGAGGTCTTTAGAGTGATATTCAAAGCTCTTCAAATGACTCAGTTCAAATCTGCTACATTTCCCTGCTGCGATTTTCCCCATTCTGGTCCCTCAGATGATCATATTTATAAAGTTATTTTATCATCTCACTTTATTATAATTGGTTGTTTAAATGTTTTTCTTTTCATCTTAAAAAATTGCATCTTGGGAGCCAAAGAAGGCACAAAGATGAAGCCCTGCCTGCCACTCAGCCAGCTCTTCCTACCTCCCACCTAAGACCTCAGAGTGGTCATTTATATTATGGCTCTCCAATCACAATGTGTTTCATTTTTTAATTAGGGCATAGTGGCATAGAGAACTCTTTTTTCTGTGCTTGGGAAAATAAAGGAATTTGCCAGGCAGTATATTCTTTATTTACATCTTCTATTTTAATAAGACTCCTTAAACATTTGTATCAACCTATGCATTTGAAAGGTCTTGCTGGACCTAACATCAAAATGTCAGTGATAGAGAGGTGTGTGATGTTGCCCCTCCTGCCCCTGCGGGCTAGAGTCCGAGGTACTTCTGTGCAGTTCCACGGCTGACAAGGAAGGCCATGTCTCCAGTGAAAACCAAAGTCCTCAGTCTTGACCCTGCCCCCACGGTTTCTCTGGTGCTGTGACTTTTCCTACATATTCCCTGTGTTTTTGCCAACAAAGTCAGATCAAATACACAATTAAACTTCACCATAGCCAGGGGAAATTTCAGATTACAAACTACATGCTGTTGTAAAACTGTATACCAGTCTGCTGGGGCTGCCATAACAAAACACCACCAACTGGGGGGCTTAAACAACAGGCATTTATTTTCTCACAGTCCTGGAGGCTGGAACCCTGGGATCAAGGTGCCAGCAGGGTCGGTTCTTCTCAGGCCTCTCTCCTTGACCTTCCTGCTATGTCCTCTTTCTCTGTGTACACACATCCCCTGGGTCTGTGTGTCCAAACTTCCTCTCCTTATAAAGACACCAATCAGATTCGATTAGGCCCACCCTAACGGACTCACTTTAATTTAATCACCTCTTTAAAGTCCCTGTCTCCAAATACAGTCATATTCTGATGTACTGGGGGTTAGGATTTCAGCATATGAATTTGGGGGAACACAATTCAGCCCATAACAAACAGTGAGGATATTACTTCCTGACACTCAGCTTTGCACAGACTTGGAGTTCTAACAAATTCCTTCGGGGTGCACCTCAAAGGTCCTCTCTGGTCCTTCTGTTAGGATACTATACTTCCATTTTCCAGTCTCAAGGCTGGGCTCTGTGCTGCGACCCTCATTTGATCTCTAGAAGAATCTGTCTTTTCATATGGAGCCTCACATGCCTGCCCCATCTTCTTTGGTTATGACTGCTTCACGTGTCGCAGCAACCCCATCACCAATGCAGCTTGCCCAGCACTGCCAGGAGAACCCCGCTTTCTTTCCCTCCTTGCTGACGTTTTTGACTTGGATTCTTTTGAAGACTATGCTAAGCCCTTATATTTGCAGCAGACTTTCCGAGATATTGTGTTCCACTCTTGCCTGCCTTTTTTCTCTGCGCCCTTGTTTTCTTTAAAAGCAGCTTTTAGAATTACTCAGCTCTTTGCTATATGTAGTCACTTAAATGCCACTCACCTCCACACAGCTTGAATCCGGATTCCCAGATACCTTATCTTTCCAACCAGAAAGTCATAAACATCATTCTCAATGAAGCAAGCAGCACTGATTTCTAGTAAACATTTCAAGTATTTAATTTGGGCTCCCTTCCTCTTCCTCCTCCTTTTTCAATTTACAGCTCATGCTTTTTTTTTTTTTTCTTTCTTCGTCTTCTTTTTTTTAGCATGTGGCGTTCTTGCTTCTTAGACCAGGTTCAAACTTGACCCACACACACTTGGCAGCTCAGGAATGATGTCCTAGTCCTTGGCTGTGGTCAGGGAATAGTGGTAGCTCCTCAGAAGGAGTGAGTCAGTGGCAGAGTAATGCAACATCCTGGCAATGGGAACAGATTTGGGCACTGATACCTCATGCCTTAAGGCCCACGTTCAGTGTCTTCCCCTGGGCAATTTGGTGGTTGGTGCAGGTAGATGTTTAGAGAACGGATAAGGGTAATATTACTAATCTAGGCAGAGCCTTCTTTAAAAGACTTTTGTTTTTGTTTTCTATTTTAGTCTGGCAATCGTGTGTGTGTTTTAAGTGGGCATTGAAAAGTCCCAGCCTAAGGCAGAGCTGCCCTGAAGAACACTGAGTGTAACTCCAATTCAAGAGTGCACCAGCTGAAAAGCCAAATGCAAGTCTCAGGCGCCCAGAGCACCATGTTAGATGCATCAGTGTCTTTGCCTTGATCTTGCTTAGTTGAGATCTGATAAATTGCATTGAAGTTCATGCTAATATTCAGGTTAACAGGTAAGGATAGAAATGCTGAGGTTGGAGAGCCAGCCCATTTGCTAACTGCTGTAATTGAGGTAGGCTGTGGTCATTAATATAAATGACAGTGACTCTCCTTGATCACCCGGTTGGCAGTGAGGAGCTCTGAACCAAGAGGAAAGGACCTGCTGCAACCCTAGCCCTATCTCAGGCAATCTTTTCACCTCTCTGAGAACATTCCCTTATTTTCTAAAGGATAAGAATATCCCCAACACTTCATTTGTATTTTCGTAAAAGTAACACACACATGTTGTTTAAATTGTCAAATAATATTACAGGCCTCGTCACAAAAATACAGCAATCTCCTGCCTGTGATGGATTACAGTTTCCAAAGATGGCCACAATGATGTCTCCCGTTCCACAATGCTTTTCTTCCAATGAGACCTTGACATCCCTCCCACAAAGAGGTGGCGTCTATGTCTCTGTCCCTCTAATCTGGGTGGACCTTTCTGACTGCTTTGACTGACAGAGTAGCATGGCAAAAGTGATGGTATGAGGGTTTTCCAGAGAAACAGATCCAAATGATATACATATATAATACATATTTTATTATAATTTTCATCTAAATATATAAAGAGCTTTATTATAAGGTGTTGACTCACCCAGTCATGGAGGCTGAGTAGTCCCGCATCTGCCGCTGCAAACCGGAGCCCCAGGAAGGCTGGTGATATAGGTGTAGTGCGAAGGCCTGATAACCAGGCGCGCCGAGGGAGGGCGGAGAACATAGTTGTCTCAGCTCAAGTGGTCAGGCAGAAAGTAAATTCACCCTTCCTCCACCTTTTTGTTCTTTCCAGACCCTCAAGGAACTGGATGATGCCCACTCACATTGAGAAGGGCGAGCTACTTTACTCAGTCTTGTGAATCAAAAGCCAATGTCTTCCAGAAACCCCTCCACAGACACATGCAGAGATGACATTTAACCAGATATCTGGACATTCCATGATCCAGTCTAGCTGACACAGAAAATTAACTCTCTTAGATGCTATGTGACATCTTGTTCTCTTGGTGCGCTCACCTCTGGACCCCTGAGCTGCCACGTTAGCTGTTCAACTGCTGTGAGGTCACCGTGTTATGGAAAAGCCCAAATTAGCCTATCTGGCGGATCCCATAGGGAAGCCCTGAGCCCGCATGGAGAGAGAGCGCTGCCCGGCCAGGCTCCAGCTCCAGGCCCCAGCTCCTCCAGCGCTCCCTTGCTGTCCCAGCCCAGCTCCTGCACCCACTTCCTGCACCCCAAACTGCCCAGCAGAGCCCCTCCTGAAATCCCGACATCCCCACGCACAGAACCCCTGAGCCATCAGGCAGAACATGGCTGTCATTGTTTAAAGCCACCAAGTCTTGGGACGATTTGTTGCCTGACAATAGTCACCAGACCATTTTCTAGCCCTTCTCACCCTTCAGTCTCACGCTCCTGAGAGCAACCTCTTCCTCTTCTTTCAGCTGTTTCTTCTCACTATTTATAAGCCCAGAAAAATTAATGTGCTTAAAGTGCTCTCCATCTTAGACATGTTACAATTTGTCTTCCCATTTCAGAAGATAAAGGTCTCATGCTCTTATGTTATCCCACCCTTCCACTTCTACTTCCTCAATCACCCAAACATAATTATATCAAAATGTGGCTTAGGGGGCCAGCCCTGTGGCCCAGTGGTTAAGTTCACACGCTCCACTTTGGTGGCCCAGGGTTTCACCCATTCCAATCCTGGGCACGGACATGGTACTGCTTGTCAGGCCATGCTGAGGCGGCCCCCCACATGGCACAACCAGAAGGACCTACAGCTAGAATATACAACTATGTACTGGGCGTCTTTGGGGAGGAGAAGAAGAAGAAAAAAAAGAGATTGGCAACAGATTTTAGCTCAGGTGCCAGTCTTTAAAAAAAAAAATGTGGCTTAAGCCAATATTTCTTTTTCGCCTTATTACTACTACATGTCTTGTTTACTGTTGAGCCAATTTATACATAACCATTACATTCCCTTTCTTATACTACTTAGTTTCTCATTTGCTCAATTTCCCACATCATTATTTCTGTTTCTTTCCACACTCTCCAACTGAATTGCAGAGCCCCTGAATAAGATTTTCCACATAGTCAAACACATCAAACAGTCTACCTTCTGGTTCCCTTTTCCCCTGGATTCTCTCCTGCTGGACCCTCTGGCCCCAGACCTTCATGGACTGGTGCTCTCCAGGCGCAGCTTCTCTCTAGAGGCTTCCTTTTGTCTCTCTTCTGTGATGGATCCTTTTCTCCTGACTTTGGTATCCTACTCTTTCTTGGGCTGCTCCCTCATTTTGGTGGAGCACATCATCTAGTGGCTTCTGGAGGGATGAAGTGAGACTGTTGAGATCTTGTGTGGCTGAAAATGTCCTTTTTTTTTTTTTTTTTGGTAAGGAAGATTGGCCCTGAGCTAACATCTGTTGCCAACCTCCCTCATTTTTTTCTTTCTCCCCAAAGCCCTAGTACATAGTTGTATATCCAGTTGTAAGTTGTTCTAGTTCCTCTATGTGGGACACCACCACAGCGTGGCCTGATGAGTTGTGCTAGGTCCACACCCAGGATCTGAACTATCGAAACCCTGGGCTGCTGAAGTGGAGCATGTGGACTTAACCACTCAGCCACAGGGCCAGCCACTGAAAACATCTTTATTCTGTGCTTCCACATGATTAATAGTTGGATGAGGTAGAGAATTCTGGGTTGGAAAATCATTTTTCCTCAAAATTTTGAAAGTATTGCTCTTTGTCCTTCAGTTGTCAATGCTGTTCTTGAGAATTTCACTGCCAGTCTGATTCCAGAATCCTTATGTGAGACTCACTTTTTGTTGTTGTTCTATAGAAACTTTAGTATTTTTTAAAAAAGATTTTATTTTTCCTTTTTCTCCCAAATCCCCCGGTACGTAGTTGTATATTTTTAGTTGTAGGTCCTTCTAGTTGTGGCATGTAGGATGCCACCTCAGCAGGGCTTGATGAGCGGTGCCATGTCCGTGCCCAGGATTCGAACCGGCGAAACCCTGGGCCACCAAAGCGGAGCGTGTGAACTTAACCACTGGGCCATGGGGCTGGCCCTGAAACTTTAGTATTTTCTCTTTATCTCTGGTGTTCTGAACTATGATGAAGCTATGACTTAGTGTAGATCTTTTTTTCCTTCATTTTTCTGGATCGGCCCTTTGAGTTTAGAGGCTTGTTCTCCTATTCTGGGAAATAGATTACTTCTTTGATAAGTTTTTCCTCTCCATCTTCTATTTCTTAAATTCCTAGTTGGCTATTGGATTACCTAGATTCATCCTTTAGCTTTTAAAATCTTTTCCCTCTTATTGCCCATCTTTCTATATTTTGGGAAATTTCCTCATTTTTACAAATTTGCTATCATTTTATCCTATCACTCTGAGGATAACAACTAGTTCTTGAAGGCTTTTTCCCCATTTCCTGCATTGCCTTTGTTTTCTCCAATCTTTCCCCGATTTCTTTGCTCGTTTGAGTTCCTGTCTTTCATATGGGAGTCCTTACTCAGATGTCCAGCAACCCTCACACGTGCGTCAAACAGTGACACCTTCAAGAGCTGACGGGGGCATGACTTGTTTGGGCTTGGTGATACTGGACTTTGCTACAGGAGGCCCTACCCCTACCCCTCCCCACAGCCAGCGATTCAGTATTTTAGCTGAACAGTTTCTCCAAGGAGAAGTCATCCTTCTACATGAGGATGGAGTGAGGCCATTATACACCTGGGTGACAGCACTGTGGGTGCAGGTGGGATGGGGCCTGGGTGCACTTTCACAGGACCCCCTCTTGCTCTCAGTTCAGTGCCTTGCTCCTGCCTTCCAGTATGTCAGCCCTTCTTGCATCTGGACCTCTATAGGTCCATTTCTCCAGAAATCACCCTCTGGACTCCTGGGAGCTGGGGCTGGAGTAAGCTCAGGAATAGGAGTTTTCCCTTGGCTGTGTGGAGAGTGGCAGGGACACGATGGGAAATCTTCTACAGACTTTCAACCAATTCCTCTGCTTCCAGGCCCACTTGGCAGGTGCTGCCTCTCCCAGTCCTGAACCTTTCTGGATTCTGCAGAGCATGAGCCTTTCTGGATTCTGCAGAGCATGTCAGTCCCTCCTCAGACCCAGTGCTGCCTCTCCCGTGCTATGTAAGTCACCGCGCTTCTTCAGATTTCCGTGATCACGAAATGTCTTGCTACCTCTTGTTCGCTGTTATGTTCTCTTTGACCCTATAGGTGTATCCTATTTTCATTTCTTTTCTGTCATTTAGTAGAGCTTCAGGAGGCAGTGGAGAAACACTTGTGTGGACTGTACCTTGTTTAATCAACAATCTCCCTACCTACTTTGTAAGATTATCGTCAGTACCAAACAGGATAATGTATACAAATGTGCTTTGCAAACTCTAAAATGTCATACAAATGTGATTTATTATCATTTGGTTCCTCAGATACTTTGAGAGATTTTCCTCTTGCTGCTTTTGACAAAATGAGCGCTTCAGTAATGGCAGCCATCTATCTAGCAATAATCCTTAAAATCTTAATCAAGATGAAAATAAATAAAATTCTCCCAACGATATGTCTTATACAAAACAAATTGAAAACAAATACAAATTTGTAACCTGAAGGAAATGCATCTCTCTGGGAGTCCTGGCAAGTCTCTTAGACTCAGCTCAGGGCATCTGGTCCCAGGGCCCCCCCCGAACCCCCTGCTGAGTGGACTGCTTCTCCCTTTACCTCGGGGCCCCTGTGCACAGGCCCCTGACAGCACTTCTCACTCTACTGAGCTTGCTTGTTTCCTTGTTTGTGTCAGCATCCTGCACGGATTGCGCCTCATGTATCTCTTTAGCCCCAGCACCTAGCACAGCGCCTGGCATACTGTGGTTCCTAAGTGTTTGATGAAATGAAATGCTGCAGATGGTTGTCTACATTCAAATATTATTTAGTCTTTTGGGGAAATACTTCCAAAGAGGTTGACTGGATATTCCACTTTAAGTATTAAAAAAACGAAGATCAGAAATTCTTCCTCCCCCATAAAAACAAAGAGAAAGTTGTAGATCTGTCTGACAGATTGCTTCATCTTTTCCTGCAACAGGAAAAGAAAGATAGAGAAACAAAATTACAGTTCTGGGAGCACCAGACAGCCCAGACACAAGTGTTGAACACAAACGGGGAGGCAGCATGGATCCTGGCAGCTCTTGTGTTCCATGAAAAACACCTGTTCTCCTGGCAGCCGAGAAAGAAAGACCCAGAATAGCACAGACGCACCCACTCACAAAAACACAGGAACTCCCCTGGACTGTAGGCAAGGAGGAATGTCGGGAGAGAGGCCTAGCGAAGCTGACTTGGAAAATTTACCCAACACCATGAAAAGGACTTGAGTGTCCTCTATAATGGGAAGAGAATGAAATTCAACACGTCTCTGTCTGCGAGGCAGCTAGGCATGCCAAGCTCACAAGTTGGCATGGCAAGCTTGCAGGGAGCACATAAGCAGGCAAGTTACTCAGGTAGGACTAGCCACACATGAAGCATGGGGCCAGGAGGCCATCGAGGGAGGCTCTCTTAGTCACACAGGATTGGAAAACTGCTGAGGAATGCACCGTCCCTTGCTGGGGACACCCGCAGTGAACAGGCATTCTGCGTTGGAGGGGGTGGGGCGAGGCTCGGAGGGGAGGAGCTTGGAGGCAGTGAGAGCACCAAGCAAAGCAAGAAGCAGAGAGGCCCCCAAATAAGGATAGAAGGGACAGAGGCCAAGCTGTGCGTGAAGACCACGTTATTAGGCAGCCTGATGACTCTCCCGTAGCTTCTGTGTTAGTGTCCAAGTAGCCCCTTGAGATGTCCCTTCAGAAAAGGGTTCTGTGGTCACAGAAGTTCAGGAAACACAGCACACGGGTTTTGCAGTGAACGTCAGCATCGGGAAGGCCCTGCGGGCTCTTCAGGAAAGGAAAACAACAGACCAAAGACAGGTCTACTTTATTTAGCCCAGGGTTTCCCCAACACTTTCCTTCAAGTAAGGCCTGTGACGTCCGGTAGAACTAGCGTTCCATCTGCCATAAGCTGGGACGGCTCTTCTACCCAGGCTTGACCCTTGAATTTTGCCTTTACTGATGATACACCTTTCAGAATTTTATAGTGAAAGAGAATTTAGTTATAAACATTAGCTATGAATTTTAAAATCTTCCTTTCTCAAATAATGTGTCAGAGTGGAAAATACACCAAGTTTCTTAACTGTTGTTTTGTTTTTCTAATTGGCTTTTTAAAAACAAACTTTATTTTTTAGAGTAGTTTTGGCTTCACAACAAAATTGAGCAGAAAGTATGGAGATTTTCCATATATCCTTGCCCTGCCATACACACAACCTCCCCCACCGTCAACATCCTCCCCAGAGTGGGACATTTGTTACAACCGATGAACCTACATTGACACATCACTATCACCCCACGTCCGTAATTGACATTATGGTTCACTCTCGGTGTTGTACGTTCCACGGACCTGGAAGAATGTGTGATGATGTGTATCCACATGTCACACAGAGTATCATGCGGTGTCATACAGAGTATTTTATGGTATCATACAGAGCATTTCCACTGCCCTAAAAGTCCTCTGTGCTCTGCTTATTCACCCTTCTCCCAACAGCCCCTGGCCATCACCGATCTTATTATTGTTGCCATTGGTTTGCCTTTTCCAGAATTGTCCTATAATTGGAATCCTTATAATGTTTTGTTCTTGTTAAATTTTGTCATATTTCTATGTAAAGGACATTTTTAAAAGCGGGGGGAGGGGGAGAAATAACACCCCTTCCATGGCTGGAAGATCACTGGCTCATTCTTTACTTCTTGACAGAGTTTCTCATCCTCCGCACAGCTGACATTTTGGACAAGATGATTGTTTGTGGGGGTGAGGGGCTGTCCTGTGTGTTGTAGGATGTTTGGCAGCATCCCTGGCCTCTGCCCACTAGATGCCAGTAGGACCACTCTCCTCAAGCTGTGAAAATAAAAAATGACTCAGACCATTCATTGCCTAATGTCCATGTCCCCTGATGGGCAAAGTCACCCTGATGAAAACACTCTGGTCTAAAGGGGACACCCACACTTCATCAGAAAATCTGAAAAGCATTTTATATCTGGTCATTTACCCCTGGTAAGCATTTGGTCACCTAAAGTGCTTAGCAAGGAGAAGACTAGGTATAAAGAAACCTATAGTATGGCCAAGAACATGGGCTTTTCGTCTCACACAACAAACTGCATTAGCCCTTGGCTGACACGGGACACCAGCGAGTCCAACTATAAGGTCAAAGGGAAAAGAGGAGGTTGTTTTCTCTCTGAACTCTGATAAAGGGGAACACTCGAACCCTCGTTTTGGGGTTATTTACATGTCTTCTCTCGATCTGAAATCAGTTTGGTTCGGTTTAAGTGTTCTTTCAAATGTTCATAGATGGGAAATATTTGTTCTCTTTAAGAATTAAAAGCTAGGGGCTGGCCTGGGGGTGCAGTGGTTAAGTTCACACATGCTGCTTCGGCGCCCTGGGGTTCATGAGTTTGGATCTGGGTGCAGATCTATGCACTGCTCATCAGCCCATGCTGTGGCAGCGTCCCACAGACAAAAAGTAGAGGAAGATTGCCACACATGTTAACTGAGTGACAATCTTTCTCAAGCCAAAAAGAGGAGGATTGGCAATAGATGTTAGCTCAGGGCCAGTCCTCCTCACAAAAAAAGAATTAAAAGCAATTACTTGGCCTAACCATCTTAGATTGTAAAATCCCTCTGATGAAAGTCTACTTAAAAAAAAAAGCCTATTAGAAATATAGAGTGGGATTCCTCTGGTCTAATACACTGTGGTCAAAGGAGTGAGACCACATACCAAAATCTGGACAAACTTTCCAAAAGGTACTTTGGGAAAAGGGGGACACTCACCATGTCACTCTTCAAAAACAAAAAAGAAAAGAAAAAGATTTTTTAGTGCCATAGTATCATGGCCCTGCTCTTAAGATAAAGTCCTTAGTCCTTAGTCCTTAGCACGGCCTCCCAGGCCCCACAGGCCTGGTCTCTGCCCATCCCTCCAGCCTCTTTCACATCACCCACCCCATTTTTCAGTCAGAATGGACTTCATGCCACCTCAGGGCTTTGCAAATGCTATTCCCACTGCCTGGAACACCTTCCCTCCTCTCATCCTTATCCCTTTACTATTACCTGGAAAATTCCTGCAGCTCCTTTGGATTTTAGTTTACATGTTGCTTCCTCACTCCCAATGTTTAGGTAAATCTGTTATATTCTGGTAACACCTCGTCCTTCCTCATTACAGCCCTTTTGTACTTGTGGTTAACTAATTGTTAGAGATGATTTGTTTACCGTTTGTCTCCCTCACTCGACTCTAACTTCCCCGTTGCTGTGGGAGTGTGTTCCGAGTGCCTCCCGTCCCCGGCCCACAGTAGGTACTCATGAGGCCTCTGACTGACTCAGCAGTTAGGTCACTCATTCCTGTTTGGGCTTCCAGTTTCAATTTTGGCTAAAAATGTTAAAAAAGTGCATTCCTTCCTTACTAACTCAGCTTGTGTCTATCTAGGTTCTGACTCCAGAATCCTAATTTTTCTCTACTTCCTCTCTTTCAGCTTCTCCCAAGGAACTCCCTTCAGACCGAGGGCTTTGTCCCTGGCCCTAGCTACTTAAAGTTTTTTTCAGTCAGTACTTGTGAACATTCCACGTCCTGGTTTTCGTATTCTCATCGGCAATGGCAGCGTTGTATTTCATCATACAGGGTTTGTGGAACCATTCTTTGTTAAGGGGCATTTATGGTGTTTCCAACTTCCTGATACTGTGGAAAAAATGCCACAATAAAGATCCTCAAACATAAATTTTCCTATATCTCTGATTATTTTCTCAGGATAAATTTCTAAAATTAGAGCTACTAAGTTAAAGAGCATGAACAGTTTTTAAGACTAAAGGCACGTTTTGTCCAGTTGTGTTCCATTACACTCAGCTGGCTTCCCATACTTGACTCTGTGTTCATGCGAGTTGTCCTACTGGCTCTATGCCCACCCTTTTCTTTTTCTGTGTCAGCTCCTTCTTTTACCCAATTTCCCAATTTTACTGCTTCCCAATTTTCAACCATGTTGCTTGATTTCCACATCTCATTACTCTCTTGACTGATTTGTTCACTGAATAAATATTTATTGAGCCCTACTATGTGCCAGAAACTGTGCTTGACAAAGTGATGTAAACAACTGTCCAAATATTAAGAGGAGGTGGTAACTGCTCTGAAGGACACTAACAGGATACTGGAAGATAATCAGACAGAGGATGAACTTTCTACACTTAGATGGGGTTTTAAAAAAGTCCTTTCTGAGAAGATGAAATCTGAAGGAAGGAAGCAACTGGCCACTCAGTGCATGAAAAGATGCTCAACATCGTCAGTCATCGGGGCAATCAACTCAGAACCAGACTGAGAAAGCACTTCACAGCCACTGTAAGATGGCTGCAGTGAAAATTAGTGTGGGAAGGCAGGTGGATAATAAGCGTTGGGAAGGAGAAATTGGAACCCTCATACACTGCTTGTGGGAACACAAAATGGTACAGCTGCTGTGGAAAACACTTTGGCATTTCCTCAAAAACTTAAACTTAAAGTTACCATATGACCCAGTAATTTGACTCCTAGATATAAACCAAAGAGAACTGAAAACACATATTCACACAAAACTTGTACATGTATGTTCATAGCAGCATTATTCATAATTGCCAAAAGTAGAAACAGCTCAAATGCCATCAGCTGAGGAGTTGATAAACAAAATGTGTATATCCACATGATGGAATATTATTCAGCCATACAAAGGAATGAAGCACTGGCATATGCTACAACATGGATAAACCTTGAAAACCTTAGCAAGTAAAGTGAAAGACACCAGCTGTAAAAGGCCATATATTGTGATTGCATTTATGTGGAGTGCTCAGAGGAGGCAAATCTGTAAAGATGGAAAGTAGGTTAGTGGCTGCCGTGGGCTGGGGGAGGGGAAAATGGGGAATGACTACTTGCAATGGGCGTGGGGTCTTTTGAGGAGAAGAGGTGATGAAATTGTTTTGGAATTAGGTAGTGGTGATGGTCACACAACATTGTGAATACGCTTTAAAAAACACCAAATTGTGCACTTTAAGATGGTTAAAATGGTGAATTTTATGTTATGTGAATCATTTTTTATTGAGGTGAAATTCACAAAACATGAAATTCACCATTTTAAAGCGTACAACCCAGTGGCACTTAATGCATTCACAAGGAATGTGAAGGAAGACTGCACTCACACATACCACGCGGAGGAGCTCCGTCTTCCCATTGCCATTTTACTCACTTTTTAAAAGAAACTTCCAAGGAAAGATATGAAGAAAGATTACTCCCAGGATCTTCATTTCGCTTACATGTGGTCAAAATTGTGAAGCTGCAATATCAGTTCATTTGGAATTACTTTATGCTGTTACGAATTAAATGATCTTTTAGATACCAAAAGTGCAGGGAGAGTCATGATCAATCAGAGACAGCACAGCAAGTCCAGCGGGACGAGAGCTTCATCAGCACAGCTGAGCTGTGCATGGGTGAGGCAGGAGAGCGAGGCAAATGGAAGCGACTAGAGATAACCAAATGCCAGAACTCCCGGGTGCACATGCTCCTAGGAATACTGGATTGATACTGCCTGGTACCTTCTTTCTTAATCTGCTCAACATTCCAATAGTACATTTTCCATTATGGTCTCCTAATTAGGTCACCTTCTTTGCACTCAGAGGCCGTTCCTCTCATGTATTCTGACAATTGACCCTTTGCTCAAATCAGGACGTAATTTCTTCATCCTTCTATCCATCCCTTCAACCATCCAGGCAGGAATGTATTATTGAGCAACAACTATATAAGAGGCATATATCATTTAATAAATGGAAAACGGAAAAGGGAAAAATGGCTAGGTCGATTGCTAGGGTGAAGAGTCGTAGCAGCAGCATCTGTGTGGATATTCAGTCCCCTGGCCGGGCAGAAAGACTTCAAAATGCAACCACTTGCATGAAGTTGGAAAAGAGGTCTCCACTGTGGATTACTTGGAAGATTGTTCTCTAGGAGAGAAAAAGAAGACTGACAAGTTTTTTGTGTTTTTTTGAGGAAGATTAGCCCTGAGCTAACTATTGCCAGTCCTCCGCTTTTTGCTGAGGAAGCCTGGCCTTGAGCTAACATCTGTGCCCATTATCCTCTACTTTATATGTGGGACGCCTACCACAGCATGGCGTGCCAAGCGGTGCCATGTCCGCACCCGGGATCTGAACCAGCGAACCCAGGGCTGCTGAGAAGCAGAACATGCGCACTTAAGACTTAAGTGCGAAGCCACCGGGCCAGCCCTGACAAGCTTTTTATGTTTGTGTCACATTCCTCTAATACTTGAAGGGGAATTTGGGGGAATTTGGCTACTACTGGGTGGGTGACCTCTGTCCCAAACAATACATAAATATATTTTTCAAATTGAATAGGGTCTTAATTTCCTATTATGGGTTTTTAAATGAGAAATTAGTACAGTACGTTGAGTGACTACCAGGTCTGACGACACTATGCAATCTGCAATTTCCTTCCTTAACTGTGCACTGAGTTGCTATGAACAGCTCCAGTTATAACCTGCAGAGAAGGAGGAAAATATATGCCAGCTCAGCCATCTAGCAATTGCTTTGCTATGGCTGTTCTTGTTTATTTGTTTGCTTTTTACTATAAGCACGTTTTTACCTCTCTGTCCTCAATTTCCTCATCTGTAATATGAGGATGATATATGTAATGGAGTAATAGAGTTGTTGAGATTACATGAGTTAATGCAAGTAAAGTGCTTAGAGAGCAATGGTTGGTACATAGTGAATGCTTAACAAATATTAGCTATTATTGTTATTAAAATATATACAGACAATTCAGATCTACCAAGAATACTTAGTGCTTTCAGCAACACAATGTTATCTTTAAAATTATCATGTGAAGGTATATAATTTTTCTTGATGATTACCAAATTCTTTGGAGGTAAAGAGAAACTTGGATATTTCAATGAATTAGACTTTCATGGTGAAAACTGAGACAGGAGAAGTGAGGGAACTGAACACAGGTGAAGCGGAGCTCTTGTGAGAATAACTTCTGATGGGAAAGGTGCATTTTCCTCTCGATCAAGGACAACGTGAAAGCAGGTGGAAACAATGGTGGATTTGCAGGGGACTATAAAAAAAGGTTTCAAGTTGAGCCACGTGGAAATAACAGTAACAGGGATATACGTAACTACTATCAAAGAAATGGAGATGAGAGTCCGTGCCTGATCCTAACAGATACAAGCAGTGATGTTTGGGTGGGGCTTTACTATTTCCATGGGAGATTCAGGTACTGAATAAAAAATTTGGTGAAATAAAAAGGAAAAAGTTAAAATGACAGAGAAGAGCAATCTTTGGAGATACACTAGTCTAGCAGAGAGACGATGGTGACTACAGGAGGAGAGCTTGGGGCAGATGGCCTTTTAAAAGTTAGCCTTTCTGTGCTTCAATTTCCCAACCATAAGATGAAAATTAAATAGAGGCAGTTTTACTCTACAAAGTTAGAAGAGAAAAGGAGTACGTGTTAAAGTTTCTTAACAGAGATATTTGCTAAATTTAATGATCACATTTGGATATTTTCATGTATTTACTCTTCCAAATGAATTTTGGAATCAATTTGCTGATTTCTAATGAAATTCTCCTGGACTTTTTGCTGAAACTGAATTCAATCTATAGGTCATTCTGGGGGGAATGGACAGAGTTTTCAAATTCAGTCTTTCGTGCTGGGTCAGGACATGCCTCTGCCTTTGTTCAGGTCTTCTTTTGTGTGCTTCAGGAGAGGTTTTTAGTTATCTTCTTAAAGTTTCCTTCCATTTTTTATTTTGTTTATACCTACATATTTTACACTCTTTGGTGGCTATTTTGAATTGGACATTTTCCTAATGTATTTTGTAACTAGCTTATAGGAAAACTATTTTGTAATATTGATTTTATAACCAGTCACTTTCCTGCATTCTCTTTTTCTTTTCAACAGTATTTCCATTGATTTTCTTGGGGTTTCTAACTACATAGATATAGCAACCGCAAAAAAAGAGAAAAAAGGATAATTTAATCTCTTTTTTTCCAATTATTAACCTCACTTTTTCATCATCTCTTTGTAATGGCTGAAACCACCAGAACAAGGTTGAATAACGGTGCCGAGAGAGTACATTTGTTTCAGATTTTTAAACGAATGTCTGTGGTCTTTACCACTAAGCATGATGTTAGTTGATTTCAGATAGAAAAATTGTATCAGGTGAAAGAAGATTCCTTTTATTTTTCTTTACTAATGGTTTTCCAATTTGTTAATTATGAGAGATCCTATTTACTCAAAGTACTTTCCATAAGGCTCCACGTATCTCATTTTAGTCAAAAACCTTTAGATCCATCCCAATTTAATATACATGATTGGATTTATTAATTAATGGTCATAATTTGCATAATTACTAGACCCTGAAAATGCAAAGCTTTTTTTAAATTAATACGTGAAAATTACATTAAATTCAGGGAAATAAGTATTATACATAAGTGCCCTATGTAAGGCATTTTCTCAGGTGCTTCAGAGCAGTGTTTCTCAAAATGCACTTATTTGAAGTACAGATTGATGAATTGTACCCCAGGCCCACCGAGAGAGAAGTTATGGGGGCGGAGGCTGGGGAACCGCACCGGCAATGAGTGATTCTTATCCACCTTACACTTCAAAAGAATGAAAGAACCAGCAAAATGAGGGGTGCATTTGCACTCACCATCACAGAGTGACATAGCTAAATTTGTCACGCTATAGTGATTAAACTGGTTGTGAGCGAGATGAAGCAGCTCAGCCAGAACTCACGCCAGTCATTGTTAGTTTGGGGTTAATTCTGACCATTTCTAGAAATTCCTTTAAAGCACTGATTTTTTCCACAGTGCCACAGCAGCCCCAATATGGGGAGGGGAAGGAGGTTGACCTGCTGGAGCTCTCCTTTCCACTGCAAGGAGAGCAGCTCCATTTTATCTGGTACCTGCCTTAGGGTTCTGAGCAATAGTCGAAGAATAAACGTTTGAAAATGACTAATTTATACCCTTTAGCAACATCTTATTTTACTATAGAGTCTGATCATTTCATGTTGCTTCATGTGATTGAAAAGAAAAGGCTTGATTTGAGCAAGTTTGACAAAGTCCGTTTTTTGTTTGTCTTGCTTTACATATTTGTCTCAAAAGATGAAATCTCTTCTGTATCAGGGACCACGATTTCACATATAATGTGTAAAATGCTTCTATGAATCTGTGGAAATTCCATAGGTGTTCATTATTATTGTTAGTATTAATGAGATGTTCTATAAACTTGTATTCTAAAAGCTTTGGAAAGGGAGAAAAAACCCCAATCAGATAAATAAGGGCTAGTTAACATAGGCTCTGCCCCAGCGAGCAGGGCCCAGGACCAGGACAGGAGCTGGAGCTGCTGGCTGGAGGCCTCTGGTCACCTTCCGTTTGTTTGGGTGAATATCCCCGCATCCCCCTGGGTCTCAATTCCTTCCTCAATAAATTGAAGATGCTGGAGCGTGAGATTTTCAAGGTTCCTTCCAGCGCTAAAAGTTGATGACTTCTTTAAAGAAGCATTTGAAAGATTTAACGTGGACTTAGATCAGTGCACACTTCAGTACTTCAGGCTCTCCGTCATCAGCAAGAACGTATTTCTGGCTAATTACCAGGCATAGAATAATGTCCTGTACTTGTATACATTACGACTAATATCCTCTAAAATTATTTAATTCAGTACAGTAAGTACTTACATGTAATGAAAAGCAAATTATTTTAAGGGATCCTAAGCTAATAAGTATGTTTATTTTTTTTAAACATAAGTACAATAAATTAACTTCTTATGTTCCATTAGGATAACCAGTTTCTTGTGGACAAAGGAATCACATTAAATCAAGCCTAGAATCTCATCCCTCCACTTCAGGCTTTAGTTCTCTTTTTATTTACTTTTTAATATGTTTTGCTTTTCCGGGTGGGAATTTCCCCTCCTCCCGCAGCCTCTGTAGAGCTGAAATTTTATAAATGCTTTCTTTTTAGTTGTGCTTCACGATTTCTCCCCAGTGTCCACTGCTTATAATGAAAATGAATGAAGCTGAATCATGACCCTCTCATCTATTGAGTGCTCACCCTCTGAGCACGTCCTGCAGCCCTAGCCATGCATGAGGACATTGGAGCAAAGGAGAGGGGATGGCCATGGCCTTGAGAGGCTCACAGCCTTCCTGAAGCATTAGAGAAAGAGCAAACCACGTGCAGCATATTGATGTCATGATGAGGATGATCCTTAACAAATGATCATTTTTACCTTTTAAACAAAAATTCCTTAGCAACAGTTACTTATGAAATATACACTTGAAATTTTAACATGGTGGTTTTGGTCTGAGGCAGAACCCTAGTAAAATCTCCTTGTGGTTGTTGAAACAAATTCAGACAAGATACTGAGTGAGTTGCAGTAAAAAATGCTATTTCGGTATACGGGCTCCTAACAGAGCAGTAAATGCAGGAATGCGGAAATGATGGCTGCTATACATAATAATCATATTTTCCCTCCCCGCAATGCTCCAAATCCTATTTTACTTTAAAAAAATTTTTTTTTTATTTTTTTCCTTTTTCTCCCCAAAGCCCCCCATACATAGTTGTATATTCTTCCTTGTGGGTCCTTCTAGTTGTGGCATGTGGGACGCTGCCTCAGTGTGGTTTGATGAGCAGTGCCATGTCCGCGCCCAGGATTCGAACCAACGAAACACTGGGCTGCCTGCAGCGGAGCACGCGAACTTAACCACTCGGCCACGGGGCCAGCCCCCTATTTTACTTTTTTATGAAGGAGAACTACTGGGGCAAGGCATCTTAGAGGGAGAAAAAACCGCAGCTACAACTGACACAACCTACGAAAGGAATTTTCTCTTACTTTTCCCTTCGTCCCAGTTTACTTGTTGCCTAGAGATTGCAGCATAGATGCTGTTCCCAGAGGTCCATCCCCACAGGGTCAGGTGAAGTAACATCCCTTAAACAATTCTTCACAGTCAGACTGTCCCCTTGCATTTGGATGTGCCGTGCGCTGTGTAAGCCCACACTGGACGTATGTGGTTCTCCTTGCTTTCTTTTTTTCCTTTCAAAGATTGGCACCTGAGCTAACAACCATTGCCAATCTTTTTTTTTTCTCTGCTTTATCTCCCCAAACCTCCCCCATACATAGTTGCATATCTTAGTTGTGGGTCCTTCTAGTTGTGGCATGTGGGACGCCACCTCAACGTGACCTGACGAGCAGTGCCACATCCGCGCCCAGGATCTGAACCCTGGGCCGCAGCAGTGGAGCGCACGAACTTAATCACTTGACCACTGGGCCGGCCCCTCTCCTTGCTTTCTGATCTCCCTTGTGTTAAAGAGATACTTGATGGTGTCTCGCGAGGGCCGTGTGCATCCTCTTCCAACGGTATCTTCACTTTCATGAATTAAAGTTAGACACTGCTGGGAGGCTTTTTGGTTCCTGCTTTGTTTGGAAAGCTTTCAGTGACAGTATCTCTGATCACTGCTGTATTAAATGTCAGGTCTCAAATAATCATTCAGCCCTGAGCTGATAGTGACAGGGTACCAATCTTTTACTTTTCATCCCGGACGAGGAAACGTCCCTTCAGATTCAACACACACAAGTCAAAAAAGCTTAGACTCAGCTCCAGTGTGTATCCCAGTCTACCTCCAAAAAAAAAAAATCTGAATTCACAGAACGTAGGCTAAATTCTGCCTTTAAGAGGAAACTGCATTCACCACCTTTCCACGAGAATGGCAAAGAGAACCAAGATAAACGCCAGGATACATCTTGGATCTTTTCTTACCGACATGTCAGGCTGTGGCAGAACTTAGAAGAGCAGGAAAAGATGTGACTTCCACTCTTTGGAATCAAGTAAATTCTTTTTCAAAACTACTTAAAAAGTATTATTTGGTTATTTCTTTTGTGCATTTAAAAACAAAAATAAAGAATCCAATGGACTTTCAAATCTTCCTGTATCTAACAATTTCTGCAGTCTCTCTAATGTAAGAATCTAGGGATTATTTTTGTATTTTTTAATTTAATTCCATGTATTCATGTTCCTTTTCTGCCATCTCTGAAATACAGAAAAAGTATCATGTTCTTAAGTAGAAAGTGGAGTAGCAAACAACTTCAATTAAATGTGCAATATGTCAGGCACTGCCGGCCAGCTGGTAATGTCTGCAAGTTGTGGTTTCCAAAATATATCTAATTAAGTGATCTGTTAACATGATATTGGAATACACATGCCCTTACTCAGAATGTAGCATTCGATACTAGAGCATAAGAGAAAGCCTGTGGGCACTTGGGTTTTCAGAGCTAAGACTGTAAATATGAACAGGCTTAAGGAAATAATGAGGCAAGCTGAATGCCCCATGGGCCCGCACAGCAGGCCCCGGGGGACAGGCACAGAGCCACTTGACAACCGCTCCGCCACAGGCCGCTCTTGCAGCTCTGGGTGCACACCACCCCCGCCCCGGAGGTGTCCAGGCTGCAGAGCTGGCCTCACTGCTGCTCAGAGCCACAGCTCTTCTCCTTTCCCGCCGACAGGGAGTCTTCATGGATGATTCCGTGGTCAGATGCCCGTGTGCCTATGTAATGTCATTTTCTTGAACACAGTAACAATGTATTGTTAAGGCATTCATGTGTGAACATAAGTTCATTTTACAGATTAAGACAAAAAGATACTCCACGCACACCCAGAAGTCTACAGCCCTGTCTGCTCTGCGATTTCCACTTGTCATATGCAGAATGATTCTCCCCTCAGGGATGTGATGGCTTTATAGCTTTGGGGACTGGGATTTACCAGCTGGAAACGTTGACTCATGCACCTGCTATTAGAAGGAGCACAGTTTGACATGTGCCTAATGATTTTTGTTGGTCTTTCATTTAGTATTTGTTCATTCTGGAAAAAAACGTATAAATATTGAGTACAAACTACTTTTAAGCTGGTAGTCACACATAGAAACTTGATCAGATTCGAATTTTTGGCATGAATACTTTATAGGCTGCATATTCCCTACTGTCACATCAAGGACACATAATACCTGGTGGCTTTTCTTTTTGTGATGACAGTATCTGTTGACAGATACTCTCAACTTGATACATCCATTGTAAAGTTCCCCACTGGCCCCTCACCTATGGTTTTAGCAGCTCTTGATAATTATTTCTTAGGTACTTTATTCATTAGGGGTTGCAAAATGGCAATATTTTAATTATATCTTCCCTTCTCCATTTATTGGAAGGATCTATTCTCATTAGTTATTTCAGAAGATACAGTTTATACAGGAGAGGCAGAATAAATGCTTGATTATCTGCCATTTTTGGAATAAATAATTGTTTCCTTTGCATCCTTCAAAAGTGACCAATAAATCTATTTTTGGAGCATTACTATGAACCCTTGGATATTATCATACTTAATGTATCCCAATATGCTACACTTATGTATTTATTTATTTGATACTCAAAATATCCTACTTTCCGTCAGTGCTCCTATGTCCTTGTGACAGCTTCCCTGCTTCTCATACAACAAGACGTTCCAGGGGTCAGAGGAATATGTTAAATGACATTATGGGTAAGCAATCAGCAAAATTTAGAATGTGAAAAACTCTACAGGACAAACTATTCAGTTTCTGCAACAGTAAATTTATCTGAGGAGAAAAGAAGGAGAGTGCGAAACCTATAGATTGGAAGAGACTGGAAAGAGATCAGACAAATGCAATGTCTGGACTTTGTTTAGATCCTGATTAAAAGGAAAAAAACTATTAAAATAATGTATGAGAAAGTCAAGGAAATTTTAATGCTGGTTGGCTTTTTGATGGTATTAAGGAATCATCATTAAAAATTTTAGATGTGGGGGCTGGCCCCGTGGCTGAGTGGTTAAGTTCGCGCGCTCCACTGCAGACGGCCCAGTGTTTCGCTGGTTTGAATCCTGGGCGTGGACATGGCACTGCTCATCGAACCACGCTGAGGCAGCGTCCCACATGCCACAACTAGAGGGACCCACAACGAAGAATGTACAACTATGTACGGGGGGCTTTGGGGAGAAAAAGGAAAAAAGTAAAATCTTTGGAAAAAAAATTTTTAGAAGTGGTAATATGATTGAGGTTATGTTAAAAAAGACTGTATTTTAGAGATACATTACGGAAGTATTTATGGATGAAATTATACGACATCTGAAATTTGTTTCAAAATAATCTTGTTGGAGTGGGGAGATAAAGTAGGTGTGATATAGGTGGAGTAAGATTGTTGATAATTGTTGAAGGTGGGTGATGGATACGTGGGAGGGCTCTCTGTGTTAATCTCTCTGGTTTCATATATGTCTGAAGACTGTAAAATAAAAAGTTTAACATTTATTCTAAAATAGAAATCACCCTAGAAGGAAGCTGGAGGAATTGATTATGGTAGAACTACGCCATCTCCATAATTAGAGTCTTGCCTAATTCAAAAATGTGCTAGCCACCTGCCGGCTGCAGTAGCAGAGTCAGAGGAAAGCCCTGGTGAGCCAGCAAGGAGAATGATGCTGTCGTGTACTACTGAGGGATGCCGTGGGCCCATGCTCGGTGCTTTGCATGCATTTAGCTCTTTTAATCCTCACAATCACTTTATGAGATTGCTACTACTATTATAATAGCTATTTTACAAATGGTAAAACTGAGGTTCGAGAGACCACTCACTTGATAAGGAGCAGAGACAGGCTTCAAATCCCTTGGTCTGACCCTGGAGCCCATCCTATCGATAAGAGCAACATCCATAGCTCTTAACAGGTGCCAGCCCTGCTGTGCTTCACATCCATTAACTCATTTAAAGTTCACGACAGTAACCCTCTGAAGAAGACACTCTCAACAGACCCTTTTCACACATGAGGAAATGGAGACACAGGTGAAGGGACCATGCAAGGCCCCACAGCTAGCAAGTGGCAGAGCGAGACTTCAGGGGAGGGGTTCTGGCCCCACCCAGCCCTGCTGCCTCTCACAGGACTAACCGCTCGTCTGCACTGAGAGCTATTTGTGCAGGGCCCTTAGTTCCTGGTGTAACAAACGTCTATTAAGCACGCGTGGGAGGCAGTCTTTGCGAGGGGTGCTGGGATGTGGTGGTGAACAAGGCACGTTTTTTCGCCTGCTGTTAGTTTAGTCTCCTAGTCCCTGAATCTCTGGGGAGCTACTAAGGAGATGATGGGGCTAAAACTCAGAAGCTCAGGCCACCTTGTTGACACTTCCTTGTTTGAAGTTGAATTGGAAAGAGGACTGAACCAGCAGCCCCAAGAAGTGTTCTCTTGAACCTTAGGATTTCTGAGGTAAGGCTCTGAAGGACGTTGCCTGTGGATCCTATTGCTTCACATTCTGACCCTCCACTGCTGGGGCTAGCCGGTCCCTGTCCCACAGGGACATCCTAGAACCTTCTCTCTCTCCCGCTGGGCTCTGTTCACCCTCACCTCATCTCTGCTCTGGCTCTCAGTGAGCTCTCTTCTCTGAAAGCTCAACGCCCTTATTAATTGCACTAATCAATCTAGTACTTAATTATGTACAACCCTCAATTGTTACCTCACAGTTTTACTGTGTATATCTTGCTTCTCTACTTAAGTTGCAAATATTTGGTCTTCCACGTCATTGATATTCTCCCAGCAAGCCCCCAACCATGGAGTGGGTGCTGACTAAATATTATTTGAATGAATAAAATATATTTACAACAGTACAGTGTATGTGAGATGGCAACACATAGAATGATGACGAGCACGGCTCTCTCTAGTTGTGTACCTCAAGACAAATTATTTACATCTTTTATGCTTTAGTTTTCCTATCTGTAAGACAGAGATAATAGTTTCTACTTCACTAGGTGGAGTGCTTAGCACAGTGCCTGACACACAATAAATGGCCAGTATGTCAGCAGCTAGTGTTTTTATTATTATTACTAACTGCCTAGCAAAGTGAGATGTTACTGACTAATTAGAGCATTTTTTCCTACACGTGAAGTCAGATTAAATCGGAAGATTGCTTAGCATACCTGCCTCAGTCAGCTGGGGCGGCTAAGTGTGTAGTGGAATAAGAATGGATGCTCAAGCTGAACCAGAATTTGCGTCTCACCTCCGACACTGGCTGTGATGCCTTGGCTTTTAGGAGCCTCAGTTTGTTCATTTGAAAAATGGAAGTAATAATAGGTGCCCCTTTGGGCTGTTGTAAGGTTCAGAAAGAATGACTATACAGCACCTAGCCCAGAGTCTGACACAGAATGGATCTTAGATAAACCATTCTCTTAACACCATCGAGCCTGTAGTGTCCCTCTCGGCAGAGATGATGTTTGCTTAGTAGACAAGGCATTTGTGGTTGTTCGTTGACCTCTCTTTTCCAGAAAGTTCTAGTGCTCTAGATTAACTGTAATACCTCTGTCTCTCTGAATTCTTGGTATTTAACTGTACTGCTTGCTGCGATATATTTCCAGCATACTTGGTTCATGGCACTTTATGAATTGATATCGAATGACTCAGTAGCTTATTTCTTACAGAGGCATATGGACTATCTGCCTTCTGTTAGCACATTCTTTCTCAGCTTGTCAAGCCCTCAATCTACTGAGAACTGAACTCATCCATTACATTTTGGTCGGAGGATGACCTTCCCTCTAGTGCCCCAGTGAGAGTTTAGATCAGATAGGAGAAAGAACATCCAAGGCTGGGTGAATGATGTTTTGAAGGGGTAGGGAAAGCCAAGTGAACAGCGCTTGACTGGAACCAAGAGTACAAGATGGAAAAAATTCAGAGATAAGATAAGATAGGGAGAGTGAGACAGACTGTGGAGAGACTTTATGGTCAGGCTGCAGAATCTGACTTGACTGATCATGCAGTTGGAAAAGCCGAGGGATTGTTCACATATGTTCTAATTCTTTCTTTTTTTTTAAAAGATTGGCACCTGAGCTAACAACTGTTGCCAATCTTTTTTTTTTCCTTTCTGCTTTTTCTACCCAAATCCCCCCAGTACATAGTTGTATATTTAGTTGTGGGTCCTTCTAGTTGCAGCATGTGGCCTGACAAGCAGCGTCATGTCCGCGCCCAGGATCCGAACCAGCGAAACCCTGGGCTGCCAAAGCGGAGCTCGCGAACTTAACTACTCGGCCACAGGGCCAGCCCTTCTAAATTTAATTGTTGTACATTAGTTCAAAGAGTCAAAATTGTATAGACTTATAATAGAAAACAGCAGTCTCCTGCCCCACCTCTCCTAACCTCCTATTCCCACGCCCTAAAGGTAACCGTGTTTGATTCCTTTAACTGTTTCTCCTGGTTATTTGAATCTACTTGTTTTCTTTTATGCAGGACGATTCCCAGCTTCTGCTCCATCACCTTCCCTCCATCTTCCCAATATAGTCATATCAAAATTTTTGTTAAATTGGCATTTACCATTTACGTTATTATGACTCGTCATAATATGTTCATATTAATATAATATATATAATATAGTTCATATTAATGAATATAGCCAATTGAATTTTCATTCTGGTACAGTTTTGTTTTTCCTCATGTTAATTATTGCCTCATTGTTTCATTTACTTAGTTTGCTGTGTACAGGCCTTGCCACTAATTCAACCCCAAATGCTCCAATTAAGATATAAACTGATCAAATACATTAAGTAGCCTATTGGGTTGTTTTTATCCTGCATGTGGAACTAAGATCCCAGAAGTTAATACTTTGTAATTTTTCTCATAATATTCTATCAAGGTTATTTTCTTCCAATACTGAAAAAATAACCAAAAGGTGAAATGATTTAATGAACCCTCACTAGGGGATGCTGACTAGGGGAAATACTCAGGTGTCAAGCTGGTAAACAAGTGAGGACGGTGAGGGCAGGAGCACGTGGAAACAAGGCAGGTGTTGGCTGCTGAGGCAGATCCCCGAATAGCGCTAACATTAAATTATGTTCCCCTGATACAGTGGATTCATTCATGCCGTACACTTGTGCATATGCATCTCTGTGTCCCCAGCATATAGGCTACTACTTGATTCCTAATAGGCAATAGATATAAAGCCCTTGACTCTGACACAAAGCAACTAGTAAATATTACATTTGTATATGTGTAACCCACACCATCTACTTAAAAACCTGGTTTTCATTCTAGCTTTCTAGGGACCTTTGTTATGGAAAGAATTGCGAATTTCCCCAAATATTTTCGCGTTCGTTATTTTCATTTGATCCTCACAGTGTCCAAAGAATTAGACTGATTTTGAACTCTGGCTGTTGTGCTTACTAGTTGCATGAAAGTTACCTAATTTCTTTTCTCATTTTTCCCAAAGAAATTGGGGATAGCCTCACAGGACAGTTGTAAGGATTAAATGAGATAATCTATGTAAAGCACCAAATACATCTATTAGCTCTTGTCAGCGAGGTAAAACCTCATTAACCTATTTGATGATCAGACAAATCAGGACAAAGTTCCGTGACCTGTATTGTTTGCACAGTGCATTAGCGGCAGATCTGGCCTTAACGATCAGCACCCACTCAATCACAGTCGACAGTCAGCGGAGAGTCTCATTCATCCTGCCTCCCAGCGCCTAAAACACTGTCTGCCAAATGATAGGCACACGCGTATGTGATGGATAAATTAACGTAAACAAAATAAGCTAATGTAAATGGTCTCAGAGATTTAGTTAAACGAACTGATATTTCAAATAGGGAAACTGAGCCCCAGATACTAAGTGAGCCTTGGGCATGTTTTATGTTTGTTTTGTCTTGTCTCTTTGTGTCTGCATGGTGCTTTTTGAAAACTTAAAGTAGTTGTCAAATTAGATTTGGCCACGTATAAATAGAAAATCCAAATTAGTGGCTTAAATAGGATAGTTTATTTCTCTCTCCTGTAAAAGAAAAACTAAAAGTAGCCAATTCAAGCTGGTAACTCCAGGTCAGCAGGAACCCAGACACGTGTCTTTCTACTTCACTGTTCTTAACACACAGCTTCCATCCTCAATGTTGTCTTATGGCATAAAGTAGCTGCTGGGGCTCTAACCGTTTGCATTCTGTCAGGAAGGAGGGAGATGGGGAGGGGAAAGGAGTACTTCCCAGCTGCGCTGGCCCAGGAGATCACCTAGATGTCCCACCTAACTTCCCCTTTCATCTCGTTACCCACCCTAGGTGCAAAGGAAGCTGGAAAATGGATTATTTTATCTGGGAAGCTTGTTGCCTGGGTTAAAGCAGGGTTCTGTTATAACGAAAAAAGGGGGAAATGAATATTTTAGGGTAGAAAGTTTCTGTCAGAGTTGTCAACATTTTAAAAATCAGAAAAATTTACGTAGAAATTTGGATTTCTCCCATAAAAATCAGCAGAAGATGGAGCCGAGTTTGGGGCCAAGGAGAAGTTTCAGCTGGATTGGAAGGGAGAGCCAGCTGGATGCAGGAGGCCCATGGAGGCTAGCCTGAGGAGAAGAGAGGGGCCGAGGTCCTAGGGCATGAGGGCTGATTTGGGGTCTGGCATTCTGGTCTGAGGAAATTAGAGTTTGAGAGGATTAATCTAGTAATAATGTGGAGGGTGGATTACACAGGGGAAGGCAAAAAGAACAACCGGGGAGCTTCTGCAGAGATCCAGGCAGGAAGTGATGAGGAAGCAGACAGGCAGTATCAACAGAAATGTGATGTAAGCTTCACATGGAATTTTAAATTTCCTGGTAGCCGCATTTAAAAAAGGGAAAAGAAACAGATGAAACTGACTTTCATAATTGATTTCACTTATCCAATATGTCTAAAATATTATCATTTGAACATGAATCAATATAAAAATTATCAATGAGATATTTTACATTCTTCATTTTTGTATCGTCTCTAAAATCCAGTGCATAGTTTGCAGTTACAGCACATCTCAATTCAGATGCTAAATTTTCATCAGAAATACTTGGTCTATATGTAGATTTCACAAAGTTTATAGCTGAACAAAACGAACAGACAAACAAAACAAAACAGAACCAGACTCACAGATACAGGAAACAAACTGGTGGTCACCAGAGGTGGGAGGGGTTGGGGGGGCGTGGATGAAATAGGTGAAAGGGGTCAAGAGGTACAAACTCCTACTTATAAAATAGATAAGGCATGGGGATGTCATGCACAGCATGGGGAATATAGTCAACAATATTGTAATAACTTTGTATGCTGACAGATGGTAACTAGACCTGCTATGGTGATCATTCCATAATATATATATATAAATATCAAATCACTATGATATACACTTGAAACTAATAGGATATAGTATGTCAATTATACTTCAACAATAAAAAAACTTATAGCTGAAAAAGTTTATTCACACATCCAAGTTATCCCAAATATACTTAACAATTTTTCCAACAACTGAACTGAGAATCTCTTTTTAAATTTAAGTTAATTACAATATAAATGAAATTAAAACCTCACTTCCTTAATCACATTCACCTCATTTCAGTTGCTCAGTAGCCATGAGTGGCCAGTGGCTTCCACAAGGGACAGCACATTCCAGGCAGGGAATGAAGACAGAAAGAAAAGACCGAGTTTGAGACACATGGCTCATAAAAGATGCTCGCCAGATGGAATACTTCTGACAAGACTCATATTATTGTTGTTTTACAAAAGCACTAAACTTATCACCATTCCCTAGAGAGCAGGGAAATTTACCCCAGGTCTCTTAAAGGCCTGGTTCGTTGCCCCATCCTATTTCACACTTTCACAGATCTGTAATGTTCTAGAGAACCATGTCTTAATTGTCTCTGGATCTCTAGTACGTAGCACAGGCCGTTAGAGTTTCTTAATGAAGACGACGTTCAGCATAGCCTAGACCTTGCTTCTCCATCAGCACTTCGTTCAGCAACATTTGAAAACGATATGTTCAGCCTTCTTAGTCCAATTTTCGCTTTGTCTATTTGAACCACCGGACGTGACCTTCCAAATAGCACCGCTCAGGGATGGTTTCTAAGGTTATGCCTGCATAAATAAAGTCTGCCTGGTGCAGGTTTGTACCAAACTTCATCTTTTTTAGGCTTAATCCCAGTTCATGCTGCTGCACTAAATAACCCATTTGAAATTAAGGTGCATGTCTTTTTGACTGTTGCCTTTTATGAGGACAAACTCCAGCATTTAGTAGTTTTTGACCGACAACCACAGGGCCTTCTCAAAATGTACAACTTATTCATTTCAGTGCAACCTACTTGAGCAAGATGCTGTAAAACAGACTGAGTGGAGCATGACAAGACACAGCTTCACTCCCCAGGTGCTGAGGACTAGGTTCCCTTCTGCCTCACGAACTTGGGCACAATCAACTTCGCAGTGATAGAGTGACTGACTTTCGGTACAGCCAGAACCACACTGGTTACACATTGCCATGCTGTAGGTCGCAAGAAACAGGGTCAGCCTGAGATGATCTCAACTGGGAGAAAGGCAGTTTTTGGCAGCATCTATTAAAATTGTAAGTGTGCATTCCCTTTGACCCTCCAAATTCTACTTTTAAGAATTTACTGTATAGAAATATTTACAAAAATACATAAACATATGTGAGGGAAGGGTTACCTTTGTATTTGTATTGTTAGTTGTTATTTTGAAGTTTTGAAATGGCCCCCACAGCCATTGGTATCAGATTGCTATGCTTAATAAAATAACTTAAGTAAAATACGGTATATCCATACAATGGAATACGATGCAGCTGTTGCAAAGAACAAGATCTAAATAGATAGATAGATCAATCATAGATGATTGATAGATAGCTAATTTTTTAACACGGAAAAATTACCCATGATTTACTGCTGAATGAAGAAGGCAAGTTAGAGAACATACTATATTAAAATTAAAATGCAAGGATATTATACTAAAACTTTTAACAGTGGTTATCTTGGGGGTATTAAAATAGGGCAGAACGTGGGCTTTCACTTACATCAATGTAAATGTGCTTATTGTTTGAGGTTGGTTCAATGTATCATATTTATAATTTTCAAAGGTATTTTTAAATATATAATAATACTAGGAAAGTAAAGAAAAAAGAAAATATCTCAGCGGCAGAAAATCAAGGTTTCATAGAAAACAGTAATTTCAAGCAATGCCTTGTAGGGAGCAAAGGCAACTCTAACACCCTGGTCATCTTATTCTTGCCTCTGAAGTACAAGCCTTTTGTATACTGCTTTAGTGACCGTCCATACAACTAGCTCATTTTCTCAGATTCAGTTTCTAATGCCTTCTCTCTGGTTCATGTTCAAAATTCCTCAAGATAAAGGATCTGATGAGGTTGGCTAATCACTATTCAACCTGGATTGCTCCTATTGGGTAGAGTTCTTATATCAGGCCACTTAATGCTCCCTTTATAGCTCACTGGCTTTGGCTAGAGCTGTTTCACAGTGTATTCAGCTGTGGCCAAGTTTACAGGGTTATAGGACAAAAGACAAGGTGACATGCACCAAGAACACCCCCATCTTAGAAGAAGAATATGGGCAAGACATGCACGCAGCATTATACGGACCATCCATTATGCTTTGTCTTAGGTTTTATGCTATAAAGAGAGAAAGTTTGATGAGAATCAAGTCATCTAACTGTTGTTGCTATGTCATTAAGGAAGCCAGCCAAGAACCCCTTCTGAAGATGTGCTTGGCAGTGGACAGGAGGTTTGTCTTCATCGTGTTTTCCAGGTGGGTGCGTTTGTGTTCCCTAGACCTCCAGGTTGCACTGTGCATGCTTAAGCTCAGCAGAGTAGATTCCAGAATCAACCTTTTTGCACTACTTAAAGTTTTATTTTCGTTCAAAGATTAACTGATTGATGAAAGTTAAGCAAAAAAAAAAAAAAAAAAATCAGTGCTCTTGCTTTTGAAGGCATGAGAAAAGTCAAAATCTCAGTGGGTATAGGGATGAAAATGTGGCAAAAACTTTTATAGAATCTGAGATTCCTGTAATTTTGTTTTCTTGATATAATTAAAAGCCTTGTCTGGGTACTCATTTTTAAACTTTAAAAGGCAAGTCATTTAAACCCTCCAGAATAAGAGAAAGAAAGCAGAATAGGCATGTCCCCAAGGCTGTAGGGACGAACACTCCCTTCATCACATTTAATTTGAAAGTAGACATCTTCAGGCTGATAGGAATAATGTTAGTCTTTTCTTGCTGGCGAAAGGGTCATCTGTCTTTGAAAACCTATAAAAGTATTTACCTATAGGTATATTATATTATCGTATTACCTCTATATAGTTACAATACTTCCAAGCAGGGTAAGGTTCCTATTTCCTGTGGAAGGTAGTGGCAATATGGAAGGCAACCTACGATGTCCTTCACTTTTCTATGTCTCAAAGAAGGAGTCTTAATTCACCAAGGTATATCTGGTTGATTTGTTGGGCCAATGAAGTTTTATTATTGCACAAAGTCTGTCACATAGTTTTCATTCTCAGAGTCCCCCTCACAGTGTCTTATATGATCTTGTATGAGGATTTCAATTTATATCACGCAAATGGGTGTTGAGCATTTATCTTGTGCCACGCACAGTGTTAGGTTCTGGGATGCAAAGCAAGTACTCTCTATTTCCTGCCTTGAAGTGGCGCACACGGAGTAGAGAAGGCAGCCCTGTTAACAAGCACCTATAACGCACCACACACAGCCTGCCCCCTAAACCAGGTTAAGGGGAAGTTTACCTTACTTCACTGATTCTAAGGTACACGTGAACATTCTGAAATCGAGATGCATCTTACAATTGATGGTGTCTCCCAGTTATTACTGGTAGACTTTTTCCCTTTAATGACACACAAAACAGGTGTGCATCTTATCATCAGTGGCATCTTCAATGAAATACATTGGTTGTGTCTTAGGGTCACCCAGAGATGAGAGAAAGAGATTCTTGAGCTGGGTCCCTGAAGAACGAGTAGGATTTTGTTGGGTGGAAAGCAACGCGCTATGGCAAAATCCACTGATTACATGCGTTAGAGTCAGAAGACCTCAGTGCTAACTTCAGAGACTTTAGGCTGTTTGTTGCTTAACGGTAGGAGTGTTGTGAGGAGTGCAGTGTGTGCTGTGTGCCTGGCAATGTCCTAAGGTTTTAAATGTATTAACTAATTTAGTCCTCGAAACAAGACTGGGAGATAAGGTACTATTATTAGCCCCTTTTCATTTATTTAGTTTTCTTTCTAAGATTGGCCCTGCGCTAACATTTATTGCCACTCTTTTTTCTTTCTTTACTTCTTCCCTCCAAAGTGCCCCCAGTACATAGCTGTATATTCTAATTGTAGGTCCTTCTGGCTCTGCTATGGGGACACCGCCTCAGCATGGCCTGATGAGCAGTGCCATGTCCGCGCCCAGGATCCCAACCGGCGAAACCCTGGGCCACTGATGCGGAGTGTGCTAACTTAACCACTCGGCCACAGGGCAGCCCCTATTAGCCCTCTTTTAAAGATGAGAACCCTGTAGAGGTTAAATAAATTGTCCACGACTACACAGTAAACAAGTGTGAATTCAAGCCTGGGAGCCTGGCTACAGCTCTCCATCACTGACAGGAAGCTCTCGCGTGAGTGTTCATCAGAAGGCCTCTCTCTGTGAACTGTGATGTGTTGCACAGATGTTAATTGTTATTTAATGCAAGGAAGAGGGCTTTTCAGGTTAAAGGGGCAGTATGAGCAGAAGCTATAGTATTTTAAAGCATTCAGCAATTCCTTTTGGCTAGAGATTTTAGAGGGAGGAAGGGTTGAGGCAGGGCAGGATGGGGGCTGGAGTATCACTAGGCAGGAAGCTAGAAAGTTATATCGATGGCGGATTATAAAGTGCGTGACAGAGCATTTTGGCTTTTGGACTTTATCTATAGGCTATAGACAACTGTTAAATAATTTTGAGCTGGGGAGTGACTCAGTCATATCTGTGATTTAGAAAGATGATGGGCAGCAGCGGGGAAGAGGGATTCAGGTGCAGCAGGACTAAAGGCAGGAGGATCACTTAGGAAGCTGACTCTCTAGTCAGGCCAGACAAGAGAGGCCTGAACTTGGGCTGAGTCATGGGGATGAAGAGTAGGGGTCAGACTGAGAGCCATTGTAGATGGAGATCTAAGCCATCTCAGATAAAGACAGGTGTACTCGTCCTAGCTCTTTGGTGGGCTGGGTGCACACCATCAGAGGGCAGGCCAACCAGCCAGCACAGGAACACAGGGCCGGGGTTCGCTGTCCAAGTACTGCCAGGGAAACCCTACTTGTGCACCCATAATGACTCTTTTTTGGTTTGGTTAGGTTTGGTTTGGTTTGGTTCTTAATCTGATTTGCAGAGCAATGCTTTAATCACGACCATCTGTCATCTTATGTCCTTCATGAGCCAGCTGGAGTGGTCTTGGTGATCTTGTGGCTGTTAGATGACCTGGAAGTTATGGAGTGGAGTGGTCTAGGTTGGCGGCAAAGACCTCAATTTCCACAGGAATCTGGTAAGAAGAGATTCCACTGATAGCCAATAGTAATTGAGTGTCTGCTGTGCCCAAAAGACTAGTAAAGAGACTAGAGAACTAAGGAGAAAGCAAGCTCCTTGGTCAGCTGGGGGGTCAGGAAGGGGACACTTGGAAAAGTACTCTGAATAGCATATCAAACAATCAAATGAAAAAGTGCACAATGCAGTGCAAGCTGAGTGTGGGAAAGCAGCAGTACCTGCCACGTGTGGCCACAGTGCGCACTCTGCTTGGCTTAAGCTGCATAGAGGCTGGGTGGCCCTAGTGGGAGCACTGATTTCCTGGAGAGCTTGCTGCAGGAGTGGATCCGGGATGAGCAGATTCCCGACAGCTACCTCAAGGTCTGGTTCAATCCTCATACTCCAAAATCTCGGCGGCCAAGAGACAATCTCACCAAGAAGCTCTGAATTTGGGAGTGTATATTTATAGCCCTGATTCTATTCATCAAATTCTGTTGCATCACTCCAGGAGCCATGGCTGTTCCCTGATTACAACTAGAGAGCCCTTCCTCCACCATCTGACCCCACGGGGCAGTGAGAGGGTGTCACTCTGAAGGAGTTCACGCACTGGGATTGCCCCACGATCCTAATGGAGGCTCCCGGGCTGCCCCATCAGCGATGTGCCGTGAACCGCCAGGGGAGGGGCTCCAGTCCGGCAGAGCAGGAGCTGGGCAGGACTGGGACTCCGGGGAGCACAGGTCAGGCTCCCAGGAAGGAGCTGGGGCAGGCAGGTCCCCTCCCCCCACATCTCATTTTTTCAAGGGGCTCCAAGAGGTTCCCGAAGCTACCAGAGCAAAGTGGAGGGAGGGTGTGGTGTTTTCTGGGGGTTCGGTCTGCCTAGACCAGAGCTGTCTGTCTGATAGAAATATGATGCAAACCACACATGTCATTAAACAAAATTTAGCAGCCATGTTATAAAAATTAAAAGAAACAGGTGAAAATATTATCATTTCAACATGTAACCAATAAAAAATTTTATTAACAAGGTATTTCACTTAGTTCTTTTATACTAGTCTTCAAATTCCAGCATGTATTTTACACTGACATCTCAGTTTGGAATAGTACATTTGAAACATTTGATCGCCACTTGTGGACATGCACAGGCCTAGATGTCCCACTTGGGGCAGCCAAAGGAAACCCCCCGAAGCTTTGTCTCCGCTTTCCCAGGGCAGAGGCTGGAGCTTTCTCTTCCCCATGCTTCACTCTGCTCAGGGGGACTTCAAAGCCCCCCAGCTTCTGTTCTGGGGATGGCACGGCGTGCCCCTCCTGTAATTCCTCTCCACTCAATATTTATCCAATTCTGGAAACTTTCTTAAAAAACTGAATGGGGAAAACGTTTTTGTGTTTCCAGGTTTGTCATTCCCAGGCTCTTCAGCACAGGGCTGAGGGCGGGCCTCCTGCGCTGGTCTGAGACTCCTGTTGCAGGTTGGTGACTCCTGGATCAAGCAAAGCCCAAATCCACTTCTACCTCTGGACATTTCAGTTGTGTGTATGCTCTTTTCTACTTGAGGTAGTTTATGAATGGTTTTCTGTCAAGCACAACTAAAAAAGTCCTAACTGATATAAGGGCCTAATATTTCGTTTCAAGGATCTGGGGCTGGACAATCACAAAAGACCCCATCAAAACACCTCTGCTCTTGCTGCTATGCAAACAAGTTACTTTCTAATTGTCAATTCTCCCGTCGAATTCTCTAATTGTAGGTAAACAGGTACTCACAAGTTTGTTCAGCCTTTTAGGCAAATGTGTATCTTACAAACATTCTGATTTCCACAGCATTCTTCACTCATTCCAAATGCATGTCAAGCCCATAAAGCAATTTCTCCAAAGTACCAGTAAAGAACAAAATCTTTACTGAAAATTCCTAAACGGAAAGGGTATATTACTGTTCTTCTCAAATGGGATGTTTCTATACACTAACAATGAACAATCAAAAAAGGAAATTAAGGAAACAATTCTATTTACAGTGGCATCAAGAAGATAAAAATACTTAGGAATAAACCTCACCAAGGAGGTGAAAGACTTATACCCTGAAAACTATGTAACATTGCTGAAAGACATTAAATAAGACACAAATAAATGGAAAGACATCCCGTGTTCATGGATTGGAAGACTTAGTATTGTTAAGATGTCAATACTACCCAAAGCAATCTACAGATTCAATGCAGTCCCTATCAAAAACCCAATGGCATGATTTCCAGAGATAGAACAAACATTCTAAAATTCATATGGAATCTCAAGGGACCCAAAACAATTTTGAAAAAGAAAAACAAGAGGCTGGCCCAGTGTAGTGGAGAAGTTTGCACGTTCTGCTTCAGCAGCCCGGGGTTCATGGGTTTGGATCCTGGGCATGGACCTGCATACTGCTCATCAAGCCATGCTGTGGCAGCATCCCACATGCAAAGTAGAGGAAGATTGGCGGCACAGTGTTAGCTCAGGGCCAATCTTACTCACCCCCCCCCCCAAAAAAAAAAGAAAAAGAAGAAGAACAAAATTTGAGGACTCACACTTCCTGATTTCAAAACATATTACAAAGCTACACATTACAAATCAAAACAGTGTGATACTGGCATAAAGACAAACATATAGACCAATGTAATAGAATAGAGAGCCCAGGAATAAATGCTCACATATATTGTCAGATGATCTTCAACAAGGGGGCCAAGACTGCTTGATGGCGAAAGGATAGTCTCTTTAACAAATGATGTTAAGAAAACTGCATATCCATCGGCAAAAGAATGAACTTGGAACCTTATCTTATATCATATACAAAAATTAAATAAAAATGAATTAAAGACCAAAAACTAAACTCCTCTAAGAAAACATAGGGGAAAACTTCAGGACATTGAATTTCGCAATGATTTCTTGGATATGATCAAAGCACAGGCAACAAAAGCACAAATAAGCAATTGGACTACATCGAACTTAAAAACTTGCACATCAAAGGACACACTCAACAGAGTGGAAAGGCACCCTATGGAACAGGAGAAGATACTTGCAAATCATGATCAGATAAGGGGTTAATATTCAGACTACATAAAGAACTCTTACAACTGAAGAACAAAAATCAATTTAAAAACGGGCAAAGGGCTTGAACAGACATTTCTCCAAAGATGATATACAAGTGACCAACAAGCACATAATAAGATGCTCAACATCATTAATGATCAGAGAAATGCATATCAAAACCACAATGAGATACCATCTATACCCACTACCATGGCTACTATAAAAAAAAATCAGAAAATTGGGCATGGCCTGATAGTGCAGTGGTTAAGTTCACGCACTCTGCTTTGGCGGCTCGGTGTTTGCCAGTTCAGTCTAGGGGTGCAGACCTAGCACACTACTTATCAAGCCACACTGTGGCAAGCCTGCCACATATAAAATAGAGGAGGATTGGCACAGATGTTAGGTCAGGGCCAATTTTCCTCAGCAAAAAGAGGAGGATTGGCAGCGAACGTCAGCTCAGGACTAATCTTCCTCCGAAAAAAGATCATAAAATTATAAGCCTTGGGGAGGATGTAGAGAAGTTGGATCCCCGTGCAGTATTGGTAAGATTGCAAACTGGTGTAACCACTATGAAAACAGTATGACGGTTCCTCGAGAAATTACAAAGAAAACTACCATATGATCCAGCAATCCCACTTCTGGGTGTATGCCAGAAGAAGTGGAAGCAGGGCCTCGCAGAGGTGTTTCCACACTCATTTCACATCAGCACTATTCACAATAGCCAAGGGGGGAAGCAACTCAAGTGCCCACTGATGGATGAATGGATAAAGAAAATGTAGTATATGCATACAGTGGAATACTATTCAGCCTTAAAAAGGAAGGAAAGCCTGTCACATGCTATAACATGGATGAAGTTTGAGGACATTCTGCTAAGTAAAATAAACCAGTCACAAAAAGACAAATACTATACGACTCCACTTATAAGGTGTCTAAAGTAGTCAAATTCCTAGGAACAGAAAGCAGAATGGTGATTACCAGGGGCTGGAGGGGTAGCGGGAAGAGGAGTTGTTGTGTAAAGGGGATAGGATTTCACTTCTGCAAGACAAGAAAGTTCTGGAGATCTGTTTCACGGCAATGTGAATATACTTAACACTACTGAGCCGTACACTTAAAAATGGCTCAGATGGTAAATTTTTTTTAAAAAGGGATGTAGTTTGTCCTCTCCCTTCTTTCCAAGAACACCTGGCTCATTAAGACACGTATTCTTCCATGAACAATATTTGCTTCTATTCAAGAAGTGGAGATACAGAGAACCTTTTTTTTTTTTTTTAATAAAGATTGGCACCTGAGCTAACAACTGTTGCCAATCTTTTTTTTTTTAATCTTCTCCCCAAAGTCCCCCAGCACATATTGGTATATTCTAGCTGTAGATGCCTCTGGTTGTGGCTTGTGGGACGCCGCCTCAGCGTGGCCTGATGAGTGGTGCCGTGTCTACGCCCAGGATCTGAATCGGTGAAACCCTGGGCCACCAAAGCAGAGCGAGTGAACTCAACCACTCGGCCCCGGGCTGGCCCGTGCACTGTTATTTTAAAGTCTGGCTCTGTAGCACTGACTGTGCTGCCGTGTTCTTCGCCACAGCTTTTATCAGCTACTTTAAATAGCCACTTCGTGAGATCTTCCCCATTTTACAGCTGAGTGTGTTACGTGATTTGTTCAGGGTCACAGGGCAATAACCAGAACTAGATCTGATGAGTCTTACACTATTAGGTGTTCTATCCCACAGGGTACCTTTTTTCACTTTTACATGTAAATCATCTTCCTATTTAACATTTATGGAAAATCAAAGATGCGCTTTATGGCACTGTGTAAATAATGGCTTTCAGAGAAATTGTTTCCTTTTTCTATTGTTAGCTGTAAATGTACTCTCTTCATTTGTCACTATTGGTTTGTTTGAATCAAAATCCAAACAAGATGTACATATGACAGTTGGTTGTTAAATTTCTTAAGTTTCTTTTGGTCTAAAGTGCTCTCCTTCCCTCTTTTCTCCTTATTTTTTTTTTGTGTGTGAAGAAGATTGGCCCTGAGCTAACATTCATGCCCATCTTCCTCTACTTTATGTGGGAGGCCACCACAGCATGGCTTGATGAGCCATGCAATATCCGTGCCCAGGATCCGAACCAGCGAACCCCGGGCTGCTGAAGTAGACCACGCGAATTTAAACTGCTGCACCACTGGGCTGGCCCCTCTGCTTGTTTTCTTCATGTCACTGACTCATGGAAGATGCTGGTTGCTTGTCCCATCCCATGTCCATATTTTGGGTTTGGCTGTTTGCTTCTTCCTGGTGTCATTTGCTCTGTTCTTCCATCGTGTCTCCCATGCTCCACTCCCATTTCCTGCAGACGAAAATTAGCTTTGGAAGCTTGATTAGATTCAGGTTCAATTTCCTTGGCAAGAATATTTCATAGGTGGTATACACATTGATAATTTAATAGAAGTTCCTACAAAATCAAGCAATGTTGGATTATTCCAGGAAGCATTTGGGATCTCTCCCCTGAAGATTCACTGTGATAGTGCATAAAAAGCTCCAAAGTGCAGCCACTAGCTTCAAGCTTTTTTTCTTCTCTTTGCTAAGGTTGGCCAGCATTGATTACCTATTTTTGTCATTGTCTAAAGTGGAGATAATAATCTGAGGGCCTACCTGAATATGAAATGTGCACTAAGGAATGAGTAGGTATGTATCCTTCTGGTTCTTCGTTGCAAGCAATAGAAATGAACACTGCCTGACTTATGAAAAGTACTGCATTAAAAGAATGTAGGGTGGATTATAGAATGTGTAGGCAGGCTGGAGAACCAGGCTCAGGAAAGGGACGGAAACCTGGGGAAGCTGGGCAGAAGCACCCACAACCAAGGTCACCCCACGGGAGCCTACTGGATGGGAAGCTGCTGCTCTGCTTCCACGACCAGCCTCAGGCACCCCTGCCGTCTGCTGCCCCTTGACCCTGCTCAACGGATGAATTCTAAACCATCCCTTTGTCTTTGTGTCACTTGCTCAAGATTCAGAGTTCCAGGCAGGAGCAACTAATTTGCCGTCCTGGCTGCCACGTCCACCTCCTGCTCCCAGAGGGTTGGCAGAGGGAGGACCTGGACCTTTGGTATCTGTAGTGGGACACTTGATCCCCTTAACACTCACAAAATGGGAGATCTACCCTAACAGGAAGGGGGTTGGGGAGCTGTGTAGCCAAAAACCTGACAAATATCCATTGCACACAATGAATTGGATTAATGGTTGGATCTGTTTAAAGGATAGGTGGATAGGAATCACTGAGGAGACAGTAGGTTTTCAAACATAACCATGATCAGGATTTTAGGCTAAACACCTTTGTCTGATCATCAGTCACAGTTATCAAACTTTAGCATGCATCAGAATCACCTGGAGGGGTTTGAAAATACACAATGCTGGGCCCCACCTCCAGAGCTGCTGGCTCTGTAGATCCGGAATGGATTCCAAGAGTTTTATATTTCTGACAAGATCCTGGGTAATGTTGGCACTGCTGGGCCTGCATACACACTCTGAGAACCACTAATTTAGGCTCCAGATCAACAAAGCTATGCTCTGTTCTCACTGAGATGGGTGCAGCTGTTATGACCTGTGATTCAAGGTGGGTGGCAGAACCTCTGAGGATTCCTCAAACGCTGTGAATCTATGGTCCAGTAACATCCTGTAAATATAATTTCCACCTTCCATTCAGCTTCTCAAAGAGAGCTATCATGCTTCCCCAAATTGTTTTCCTCTAGACTAAAACCCCCAGTTCCCTCACTATTGTTCATGGGTCACAGATTGCATTCTGCTCGTCACCCTAGTCACTTTCCCATGGATTCTCTTGAGATTGTTATTATTCCTGTTTACGTGAGGGACCCAGAGTTGGAAACGTATTCCAGATGGAGTCTTACTGTTGTAGAGCAACACAAGAAACACCCTTCCTTATTTTGTTCCCTAACTGTCTATTAACTTCAGTTAGTAGCTGTATCATATTATTAGCCTCATTTTGTAGTTTTTGTCCATGAAAATACAAACTTACCTACTTTCTGTCCTGCCTTCCATCCTTTCAGCCTTCCTTCCTTCATTTCTGCCTGCCTTCCTTTCATACTTCAAGCCTTAATGCCCATGTATTTTGTAAAATTGATTGTGGAAGCCTAAGTTTAGGATTTAACATTTATCCTTGTTAAGTTTCATTGTTTTAGCCTTGAACTATCAGATTTGCCTACTACGATATTTTAATCTTAAATTTCCTGTTTGATATAATTATTGTGACTTGAAATTTGTGACAGCTAAAGATATGATCAGCACAATACAAATATCCTTATCCATTCATTCATTTATTCAGTAGGTATTTACACCTCCTACCACAGTAGAGTCACTGCTCTGGTCCCAAGCATTAATGAAACGTTAGTCAGAACAGGGCTGAGGATGGAGCCCTGCTGCAGCTGCTCCCAGGAATACGTTGGCTGCTGATCAACACTTTGAAGGACATGGCTATTTTATCCAGTATCGCTTCACCTAAATATATTTTCACCTCAGTCCTTGACTATGTTTTGTTTATGAATGTGTCTTTAGGCTTGAATGCCTTGATGAAATGAGATCCACGCTGTCAAGCATCCATCCTTTTTCTAGACTAGGAGATACTGTGTTTCAAACAACATGGTGGGCCATGACTGGGGGTGTTAGTGCCAGGTGTGCATCCCAGCTTGGCACTTACCACTGTGAACCTGGGGCAAGTCACTTCAATTCTCAGAGCCTCAGTTTCATCATCTCCAAAGAGGGCAACAAACTCAATCTTGCAACGTTGTTGTGAGGATTGAACATAATGTATTTTTTTCTATTTTATTTTTTATTGAAGTTATGATAATTTACAACCTTGTGAAATTTCAGTTGTACATTATTATTTGTCAGTCATATTATGGGTGCACCACTTCACCCTTTGTGCCCATCCCCCATCCCCCTTTCCCCTAGTAACCACTAGTCTGTTGTCTTTGTCCATGTGTTTGTTTATCTTCCACATCTGAGTGAAATCATACAGAGAATGTCTTTCTCTATCTGGTTTATTTCACTTAACATAATACCCTCAAGGTCCATTCATGTTGTTGTGAATGGGACGATTTTATCTTTTTTTATGGCTGAGTAGTATTCCATTGTATATATATATATATATATACACCACATCTTTATCCAATCATCAGTTGATGGACACTTAGGTTGCTTTCGTGTCTTGGCTCTTGTGAATAATGCTTCAACAAACATAGGGGTGCATGGATCTCTTTGAATTGCTGATTTCAGGTTCTTTGGATAGATACCCAGTAAAGGGATAGCTGGGTCATATGGTATTTCTATTTTTAACTTTTTGAGGAATCTCCATACTGTTTTCCATAGTGGCTGCACCAGTTTGCATTCCCACAAGCAGTGTATGAGGGTTCCTTTTTCTCCACAACCTCTCCAACATTTTATTTTTTGTTTTGGTTATTTTAGCCATTCTAATGGGTGTAAGGTGGTATCTTAGTATAGTTTTGCTTTGCATTTCCCTGATGATCAGTGATGATGAGCATCTTTCCGTGTGTCTATTTGCCATCTGTAGATCTTCTTTGGAGAAATGTCTGTTTATGCCCCCTGCCCATTTTTTGATCGGGTTCTTTGATTTTTTGTTGTTGAGTTGTGTGAGTTCTTTATATATTATGTAGATTAACCGTTTGTTGGATATATGATTTGCAAATATTTTTTCCCAGTTAGTGGGTTGTTTTTGGTTTTAATCGTGTTTTCCCTTGCCTTGAAGAAGCTCTTTAGTCCGATTGAGTCCCATTTGTTTATTCTTTCTATTGTTTCCCTTGTCTGAGGAGACATCGTGTCTGAAAAGATCCTTTTAAGACTGATGTCAAAGAGTGTACTGCCTATATTTTCTTCCAGAAGTCTTATCATTTCAGGTCTTACCTTTAAGTCTTTGATCCGTTCTGAGTTTATTTTTGTGAATGGTGAGAAAGAATGGTCAATTTTCGTTCTTTTACATGTGGCTGTCCAGTTTTCCCAACACCATTTGTTGAAGAGACTTTCTTTTCTCCACCGTATGTTCTTAGCTCCTTCGTCGAAGATTAGCTGTCCATAGGTGTGTGGTTTTATTTCTGGGCTTTCAATTCTGTTCCATTGATCTGTGTGCCTGTTTTTGTACCAGTACCGTGCTGTTTTGATTACTATAGTTTTGTAGTATATTTTGAAGTCAGGGTTTGTGATGCCTCCAGCTTTGTTCTTGTTTCTCAGGATTTCTTTGACTATTCAGGGTCTTTTGTTGCCCCATATGAATTTTAGGATTCTTTGTTCTATTTCTGTGAAGAATGTCATTGGGATTCTGACTGGGATTGCATTGACTCTGTATAATGCTTTAGGTGGAATGGACATTTTAGCTATGCTTATTCTTCCAATCCATGTGCATGGAATGTCTTTTCATCTCTTTATGTCATCATCAATTTCTCTATGGAAAGTCTTGTAGTTTTCATTGTATAGATCTTTCACTTCCTTACTTAAATTTATTCCAAGGTATTTTTTTCTTTTTCTTGAGATTGTGAATGGGATTGTGTTCTTGAGTTCTCTTTCTGTTAGTTTGTTATTAGAGTATAGAAATTCTACCGATTTATGTAAGTTGATTTTGTACCCTGTAACTTTGGCTGTGGGTTTGTCATATATGGCCTTTATTATGTTGAGGTACTTTCCTTCTATACCCATTTTATTGAGAGTTTTTATCATAAATGGATGTTGGATCTTTTTGAATGCTTTCTCTGCATCTATTGAGATGACCATGTGGTTTTTGTTGCTCATTTTGTTAACATGCTGTACCATGTTGATTGATTTGTGGATGTTGAACATCCCTGTGTCTCTGCTATGAATCCCACTTGATCATGGTGTATGATCTTTTTGATGTATTGCTGTATTCGGTTTGCCAAAATTTTGTTGAGGATTTTTGCATCTATGTTCATCAGCGATGTTGGCCTGTGGTTTTCCTTCTTTGTGTTGTCCTTGTCTAGCTTTGGGATCAGGGTGATGTTGGCCTCATAGAATGTGTTAGGAAGTGCTCCATCTTCCTCTCTTTTCTGGAATAGTTTGAGAAGGATAGGTATTAAATCTTCTTTGAATGTTTGGTAGAATTCTCCCGAGAAGCCGTCTGGTCCTGGACTTTTATTTTTGGGGAGGTTTTTGATTACTGTTTCAATCTCTTTACTTGTGATTGGTCTATTCAGATTCTTTATTTCTTCCTGATTCAGTTTTGGGAGGTTGTAAGAGCCTAAGAATTTAGCCATTTCTTGTAAGTTCTCCAATTTGTTGGCATATAGTTTTTCATAGTATTCTCTTATAATCTTTTGTATTTCTGTGGTATCCATTGTGATCTCTCCTTTTTCATTTCTGATTTTATTTATTTGAGTCTTCTCTCTTTTTTTCTTAGTGAGCCTGGCTAAGGGTTTGTCAATTTTGTTTATTTTCTCAAAGAAACAGCTCTTTGTTTCATTGATCCTTTCTACTGTCCTTTTTGTTTCTATTTCATTTATTTCTGTTCTAATTTTTATTATTTCCCTCCTTCTACTGACTTTGGGCTTTGTTTGTTTTTCTTTTTCTAATTCAGTTAGGTGTAGTTTGAGATTGCTTATTTGACATCTTTCTTGTTATTTGAGGTGAGCCTGTATTGCAATGAATTTCCCTCTGAAGACCGCTTTTGCTGCATGCCAAATGAATTGGTATGGAGTGTTTTCATTTTCATTTGTCTCCAGATAATATTTGATTTCTCCTTTGATTTCTTCAATGATCCATTCATCATTCAGTAGCATGTTGTTTAATCTCCACATCTTTGCCCCTTTCCCAGCTTTATTCTTGTAGTTGATTTCTAGTTTCATAGCATTATGGTTGGAAAAGATACTTGATATTATTTCAATCCTCTTAAATTTGTTGAGGCTTGCTTTTTTTCCTGACATATGGTCTATCCTTGAGAATGTTCCATGCACACTTGAGAAGAATGTGTAACCTGCTGTTTTTGGATGAAGTGTTCTATATATATCTATTGAGTCCATCTGGTCTAGTTTTTCATTTAATTGTACAACTTCCTTGTTGACTTTCTGTCTAGATGATCTATCCATTGGTGTTAGTGGGATGTTGAGGTCCCCTACTATTACTGTATTGTTGTTGCTATCTCCTTCTAGTTCAGTTCATAGTTGCTTTACATACTTTGGTGCTCCTGTGTTGGGTGCATATATGTTTATAAGTGTTATGTCTCCTCGGTGGAGTGTCCCTTCTATCATTATAAACTGGCCCTCCTTGTCTCTCTTTACCTGTTTTTCCCTGAAGTCTACTTTGTCTGATGTAAGTATGGCAACACCTGCTTTCTTTTGTTTCCCATTAGCTTGGAGTATCGTCTTCCATCCCTTCACTCTGAGTCTGTGTTTGTCTTTGGGGCTGAGATGTGTTTCCTGGAGGCAGCATATTGTTGTGTCTTGTTCTTTAATCAATCCTGCCTCTCTGTGTCTTTCAATTGGAGAATTCAATCCATTTACATTTAGAGTGATTATTGAAATGTGGGAACCCAATGCTGCCATTTTATCTCACATTTTTCAGTTCTCCTGCATTTCCTTTGTCTCTCGTCCCATGAATTTTGGACTACCAATTCACTTAGGTAGTTTTCTATGTTGGTTTTCTTCTTATTTGTAATTTGTGTCTCTGTTCCAATTATTTGTTTAGTGGTTACCATGTGGTTTGTATAAAACATCTTGTAGATGAGATAGTCCATTTTCTGACAGCTCGTTATTTTCTCAGACTAGACCGGTTCCATCTCTTTCCTCCTCCCCTTCTAGGTTGTTATTGTCACATCTTTTTTTCTTCATGTGTTGTGAGTTTGTGGTTAAAATGACAAGATTATATTTATTCTTGGTGTTTCCCTTCCCTTTATCTTTAATGTTATACTTAAGCATTTGCTAACCTGTTCTGATGGAGAGCTGCAATTTTCTGATTTTGTCTTTCTACTTATCTCCTTTGCTCAGGGCTTTGTAACCTCTTTCCTTTTTTTTTTTTTTACCCCCAGGTATGAGGGCCTTCCTGAGCATTTCTTGTAGGAAGGGTCTTGTGGCAATGAACTCCCTTAACTTTTGTTTATCTGGGAAAGTTTTCATTTCTCCAACATATTTGAAGGATATTTTCTCTGGATAGAGTATTCTTGGCTGCATATTTTTGTCCTTAAGAATTTTGAATATATCATTCCACTCTCTTCTAGCCTGTAAGGTATCTGTTGACAAATCTGCTGACAGCCTGATAGAAAATAACTTTGTAGGTTATTTTCTTCTGCCTTGCTGCCCTTAATATTTTCTCTTTGTTGTTGACTTTTGCAAGCTTCACTACTATACGCCTTGGGGTTGGTCTTAAGTTTGGAGATCTATTAGCTTCTGTCACATGGATTTCCAGCTCTCTTCCCAGGTTTGGGAGGTTCTGAGCTATTATTTCTTTGAACAAGCTTTCTGCTCCATTCTCCTTCTCTTCTCCCTCTGGGATACCTATAATCCGTATGTTGCATTTCCTAATTGAGTCAGATATTTCTCGGAGAGTTTCTTCATTTCTTTTTAGTCTTAGTTCTCTTGCCTCCTCTATCTGAAGCATTTCTAAATTCCTATCCTCCAAACTGCTAATTCTGTCCTCCATAATGTCAGCCCTACTGTTCAGGGAGTCCAGATTTTTCTTAATCTCATGCATTGTGTTTTTCATCTCCAACGCTTCTGATTGGTTCTTCTTTATAGTATCAAGCTCTTTTGTGACACAGCTACTGAACTCATTGAGTTGTCTACCTGTATTCTCTTTTAACTCATTGAGTTTTTAAATGATAGCTATTTTGAATTCTTTGTCATTTAAGTTACAGATTTCTGTGTCTTTGGGATTATTTTCTGGGTGCTTGTCATTTTCCTTCTCTTCTGGAGATTTAATATATTTCTTCATCCTGCTTTATGATGTGGATTTGTGCCTCTGCAAAGAGATAGAGTTTGGTTACTGCTTCCGCTTGCTGCCACTGGGAAGGAAGCAGCAGCAGCTGTGTAATCTGTGCTGAGCAGGATCCTTGTCAGCTGTTCCTGGCTGAGCCTGGGCTCTTCCTTGTGATCTCAGTGGCCCTGTGGGGTCTCCTGTCAGCTGTGGGAACAATCACACAGGGACTTTGGGTTGCCGGTGCCTGCTCCCACAGATCTGCCTAGACACACTCCCTCCTTAGGGTCTGCAGTGGTGTTATGGGCTTTCACAGCAGCTGAGAGCTGGTTCACCCAGACTTGCAGCTCTGCCACCATCTGGTCCTGTTGTATCTCACTTGCCCACTCTGGGCTACAGCAGAGCTATGGGCATCTAATGCAGCCAGCAGTTAGCTTGCCTGGCTGTGCCACTTCTCTTAGGTCACTCAGCCTTTGTGCTTGGTGGACAGGGCCTCTCCACTATGGCCAAGTAGAGACTTTCCCTGTGGCTGCTGTGGGACTGTGGAATTTCCCATTGGACCAAGGAGCAGTCACAGTGGGGCTCTGGATTGTCCCTGCCCACTTGTGCAGTCCTGCTGGATCTCACTTGCCCCCTCAGGGCTACAGCAGAGCTGTGGTGTTTAATGCAGCCAGCAGGTAGCTCGCCCAGCTGAGCCACTCCTGCCCCAAGGTCTCCCAGCCTTTGTGCTTGGTGGGCAGGGCCTCTCCGCTAGGGCTGACCAGAGACTCTCCCTGCGGCCAATGTGGGACTGTGGATTTTCCCCTGGGCCACAGGGCAATCACGGGGAGTTTAGGGCTGTAGTCACCTGTTTCCACAGTCGCACCGATGTGCATGCCCATCCTCGGGGCTGTGGCAGTGATATGGGCGTGTCAGCCAGGAGAGAGTTGCTTGCAGGTACCGAAGTGTCTAGGGGCTGGAGAGTTTTCATTATCTCCCCCTCCTCCCGGGGTTGGCCATCCACCTTCTGACGTACAGCAGTGGGGTTCTCTCAGGCATCCTGAGGTGCTGTGTGAGTATCCTCCACTGATCAGTGAATGTCCATTTAGTTTTAGTTCACAGGGAGAGACAAAGAAAACTGCTCACTCCTCCATGTTGCTAACATCACTCCTCCAACATAATAGATTTAAAGTGTCCAATGCATACTACTTTTTGAACTTGGCATATGAAAAAATGGCAGGAAGACAAGGATTTCCAGTGAAGGGAAATTAGATGTTTTTCAAATCCTATATAAATTCATGAAAAATTTTGGTTCAGGGATTGATTTTCAAATCAGAGAATTAAACCGTATATATAAAAATGATCATCAAATAGTTTTAAAATATTTTATTATGATCTTTAACTTCAATGAAACTAGTTTTCTACTTGGTTAAAACATACAACATGGTCGTTTGGTTGTTTCCTTCCTAATCTGTAGCAGAGTTTACTATCATTATTGCATTACCGTGCAATAGAAGACTTTCCCAAGCCTCAGAGAAAATAAGCAAATTTTATTTTTTCTGGGCTTCATACGTAAAGTAAGGATTTGTGTAGGGTTCTGGAAGGATTATACGCAATGAGATTTTTCTGGTTATTCTAAAAAGAAGGCAACAAGACATTAATCAAATATGATAAACATTTGCATCTGGTTTTTAACAAGTAGAAACAAACAAGCTGGAGAGCATCCCTAGGGAGGGATAGGAGGTGGGGGGAGGAAGGGAGATGCCTTCTCACTACACAGCCTTCATATCTTTTGAATTTTGTATCATGTGCATGTATTACTGATTCAAACAATAGTTAACCCTTTTTAAGTAGTGGAAAAAGAATTTTTAATAACACTATCCTTTTCACTGAGAGCTTCTTTTTTATAAAATCTCAAAGCTTTGATAACAAAGAAGACAAACTAAATTCCCTGAAAAGTCCTAGTCAAGTCTGATAATGTATGTGAGTTAAACTAGTTAAATGAACCCTATTAAAATAGATTTACTTTACAACAATCTCTAAACTTTGCCTGCAGGGCATTCAAATGAACAATAAATTGTTTTTACAAAGATGCCTGATCCATTGCAAAAACTTCACTAAGAACATTTAATTTTTAAACATTTTTTAAAAATTTACACTTTTAAAATATAATGAACAGGATAGTAAGCGTGATTGAGATGTTAAAATATCAAAATCCATTTTTTCAAAATATTTTTGGTAACTGTATAACTTTTATATGTAAAACTTTTTTGTGGTTGTATATTTGATTTTTTTTTTTTTTTTTTTTGAGGAAGGTTAGCCCTGAGTTAACATCTGCGGCCAATCCTCCTCTTCTTGCTGAGGAAGACTGGCCCTGAGCTAACATCCGTGCCCATCTTCCTCTACTTTATATGTGCGATGCCTGCCACAGCATGGCTTGACGAGCGGTGCGTAGGTCTGCACCCAGGATCGGAACCGGCAGACCCGGGTGGCCGAAGCGGAGCGTGCCAACTTAATGGATGCACCACCGGGCCGGCCCTATATATTTGATCTTTGCTGACAAAATTGTATCATAAGAACAACCAACAATTTACATAAATCCTGTCTGTTTAAGGCAAATAATACAAGAGTTTTTCAAATAAGATTGCGCACGAGAGAGAGATTAAAAATATTGACCATCTCCAAGGATTACTGAGATCATTTCCTCTTATGAAACAAAAAGAGAGTTCTTTAGTTTTTAAAATTTCAGGCAAAATACTTGTTTAGATAATATTTATTCCTGAGGTGTTAGACTGCATCATTGAAATTTTCGTCTGCCCAGCAACTGCTGTGGAGCAGACACTATGCCAGAGACTTGTGTTGGTGATCGGGGAAATGCCAGAAAAACGAAAGCCAGTGCCCTCGCCCTGGTGGAGCGAGGAAACACCTGAGGAGACTGACTGAGAAGGTCCGTCACAACCTGCAAAGCACCAGAACCGGGCTACAAAATGACACTCTGGAAACACTTCTCGGAAGTTTGCTGTGTGGGAGAAGATCTGCCTCATCAGTGGACATTCTGTGCGAGATGACTCATCGTTGTTTCCACTTTGTTCCCACAGCCAGAAGAAAATGATTTGTTTCTTGTAATAGTCATTTAAAACAGTTTACTTTTAAACTACATATGAGATTTCATGCTAAGCAAACATAGTTGGGGGGGAAATCTCCCCCCTAATTATCCTAGTGCAATGCTATTATCTCCACTGTGAAGTTCCTGACACAATAGTGGCTACAGAGTAAATGTAAGACACCTTGCCTCCTTCCTCACCAACTTCGGCAGGCCAGGTCTCCAACTCCTGCCCTCCAACTAAAGGGACCATACCAGTGTCTCCTAACAGGACAGTCCAATAGCAGACAGTAGGGAAGACCATACTGAGGAGTGACTTGAGCAGGAACAGGTGAACCAAACCTGTTATCTCTGTTGGCATTCAGGGAAAACTCAAAGTCACAAGGTATAACCTCAGACTACCCGGAAAAGCTCCACCGGACCCTTGATCCAGAAAGCATCCAGCTGGTCTCCCAGAGAACATTACAGAGAATCTGAAACTTCTCCACGTGGTTTCAACCCAGAGGCACTTGGATGTAGATGTGAGAGCCAAAGACTTCCCCTGTAGGTGTGTGTATGAATTGCTGCTTCTGCATAAGCTGTGTTGAGACCATGTCAGCAAAGACACACCCCCTTAAAGCTAATATTTTGTTAAACGATTACCAGGACTCGCTCATGAGGTTCCAGCAGATGTCTGAGGACCAGGAGCAGAAGGCCCCAGTGGAAGGGCTGGCGGTTGTTCCAACACCACATTGGATTATTGCGGTGCCCTCCAGCCTCTCCAATTGAAACTGCCTGGGTTGGAGTTCCAGGAGCAGCATAGTGATCCTTTAAGAAACATGTGTCTTCCAAGCTCTTTGATCTTTCCTTCTCCAGAACATGAAGAAATTCAGAATAATAAAAAAAACAATAACTACCTCTTACTATGCTCCTGCTCTGAGCCAGACAATGTGGAAGTGCCTGATATACTATACCAACCCAATATTCCCTCACAACAACCTGCAAGGAAGGATTATTGTTCTCATTTGGCAAATGGGAAAGCTAAGACTCAGAGAGTTTAGGTAATTTGCCCAAGTTCATATAGCTAACAAGAGGCAAAGATAGGATTTGAACTCAGGACTGACTGGCATTAATACCCACACTTATTCCACTCAGTTTACAGCTTTATAATTATATGTAGAGGTACAATGCGCTTGGTAAGGCAAGAAGTCTCTAACAACACAGGATTTTTCTTGAATATTAAATGAGAAAACATATGAAATCACACAGCCTATTGTCCAACATACAGGCACTCAGTAAATGTTTATTTTTTTAAAATCATTCTCTCACATCCAGGAACACGCAGTGGACTGGGATAGGCCCACAGTGGCCTTCTACAGGGCTTTAAATGGGGACAACTATTATATATTTCAAAATAGCGACACTCACATGGTTCCACAGTAAGTCAGTTGGCCAAGCTAAAAATAGATTCTAAACATAGCAAGAGCAGAAATTCAATCCAAGATACCAAGTCATGGAAAGCAGTAACAGAGGTTGCAACAAAAAAAGAAGAGCATGCAGAAACTGATTATGCATTGTATAAAATTATCCACCTCCGTTTCAGATTTGGTTTATCCTTTCTCTACAGCAGAAAATACATATATCCCTGCATGCATGCACACATACACATATGCAAATAAGCTAAGATGACATATTCCTATTCATTTATCTCAATAGTATCATTTACAAACCTATTAATTTTGAGGCTTCAGTACTTATTAACTTATACTAGATAAATTACAATAATACGCATTTCCATAAACTCTTTAGGTAGAGGAGAGGACGGTTCATATTTAAAATGCTTGCGGTGCAGACGCACACATGGCTGGACTGGTAGATAACTAGAAAGGATGGGGGACAGAGGCTACATTCATAACTATTCCCTCTGTGCCAGTATTTGACAGAGGCAGATTTAAGAAGTTGGATTGACTCTGTCATTTGAGCCCTGGGAGGTGGGGTGCCAGATAAAGCTCCAGTTGCCTGCCAAGGACTCGCTCCCCAGACTCACAAGTGGCTCTCAGGAGAAGAGGTGGATTTAGGGTGTCCTTAGTCCTCTACTTTAAAAATTTTCTCTGGAGCACACAATTAGTTTTCCCTCAGTTGCTAAGGTGCCTCAGCTGTGGGCATGATTATTTGGGGAGGAAGACATGAAATGTGTCTCCTTAAATCACATACTCTTATTCTATGAACATTGAGAAGAGAATGACAGATGGGTGTGTATTATAACTTGAAGTAAAGGCACATGATGCCAAGCAAACCTTTCCATAAAAATACATATAGAAAGTCAGATACATTTGAGGAATGGATTTTTTTGGGTGTAATATAAAGCATGAAAAAAAAAAACGGACAGGGGCAAGCCCAGTGGCACAGTGGTTAAGTTTGCACATTCCGCTTCGACGGTCCAGAATTCACTAGTTTGGATCCCGGGTGCAGACCTACGCACCGCTTGTCAAGCCATGCTGTGGTAGGCATCCCACATGTAAAGCAGAGGAAGGTGGGCACGGATGTTAGCTCAGGGCCAGTCTTCCTCAGCAGAAAGAGGAGGACTGGTGGCAGATGTTAGCTCAGGGCTAATCTTCTCAAAAAAAGCAAATAAGAAACAAACAAACAAACAAACATTTACAGAAGGACTCACCATAAAATTGATTTACAAATATAGGAACAATAACCTTTCTCCTTAGGAAAAAAATGTCTGAAAGAGGTATATTTGTAAAACATGATGCAAAATAGAAGAATGAGGGACAAAACCCAGGAGAGTGGTTAACCAAGCAGGTTCTGGGATCAGCCTACCTGAGCTCCTGTCTCAGCTTGCTCAGTACAAACTGGGGGTCTTTGGATGGGGAACCTCACTTTTCCAGGCCACGGTTTCCTAAAATGTCAAGTGGGAATAATCCTAGTACCTCAGAGGGTGGTTGTGACTGTTAAAGTCCTACATGCTAGTCATGGGCCTACCACAGAGGATCCTAAATATTAGCTATTACCATCTTATGAAAGGAACAGAGGCAACAGATATTACTAAGTACCTGAGATAAGTGAATTACCATAATTGAGGACTGATTTTTCCCAGAGTTAGGGACAAAAAAAAGATTTTACTTTCTGGCAAAGAACAGAAACATTCATCAGGGAAGACTATCCAAACTTCAAGAGGAGGTTGTTAGACGAAACTTCGACTACAGGACACTGTGTGGAATAGCAGATATCGTCAATGGCTGCTTTGCACACCACAGAAGTGAGCGTTCCACTGAGGCACCTTGGGTCTACTCTCTAGAAGAGCTGAGGTGAGAGCACTATATTATCTCATGCTGGCAGCTGAGACATGCTCCAAATTCTTTGCCTTCTGACTTTGACGAGTATGACATGGAACATCCAGAAAAAGGGACAGATGAAACAATTTCAAAGAACGGATATCTTGGGTGTCTTTTGCAGAACTGTATCATGGTTTATTCATAATTAACTTATCTAAGTTTTTGGTTCAACGAGTATTTGTTTCAGGCATTGGGCAAAGGTATGTGGGTTATGAAGATAAGTAAGATGCATAACTCTTTTTGGCCCTATACGTTCCACATGTAGATGAAAGAAAGAGCCATAAGCTTCGGATGCTTAAGGTGAAGGAAGAAACCTCATGTAAAAACAAGAGTCAAATGTCTCCTCTCCTCCAGACAGAAGGCCTGTCCACCGGTGCCACAAGGAACGGGAGCCTGCTGCTGAATCACGGCAGCCTCTCACTTAAGAAAGAACTGTGAATTAGCTCAAACCCTGGGATAAAAACACGGTTAATATGCCAAGTTACATGCCATATAATAGAGAAAATTGTTATAGCTTGAAAAACTCTAAGATAGGTTTAATCAGCCCTTCTCTTTATTCACAAATTGGTCCTGTGGACTTTGTCTGATTTCCAGAAATATTGAAGGTATGTTGGAATTAGATTTAATTGCTCTTGCTCCATGCTCCCTAATCTCTGGGCATTCTCCTCTAATATAGTACTTTTATTACTGTACTGTCTTCCCTGTGTAAATTCTAAGGTGTCTATTCATTGATTGAGCCAAATTATTTAGAGGGGACAGATGAGAAAGAAGAGCTCTGGGACACAGCCCTGTTTGGCACAATCTCTGAAATGGATGAGGACAGTAATTAACCCAGTGTTTCCCAAACTTTATTCAGTTATCCTTTACTTCTGTTTTTTGTCATATCATATGTCATGATATACAGTTAATTGTATATGTCACATGTGCTGTTAGATACATAATGTTTTCTTTAATTTGACATAAATTGACTAATTTTTAAAATTTAGTCTCACCTTAAGCAATGATATTTGCGAGATCATGGATTTGAGGTAGGAGATTTTTTTTAATACATCTTGAAATATAAACAGAACCATCTAAATAAAAAAAATTATGAGTCACCCCAGATAGTCTCCCACTCATTTTGGGAAAAAGGGATTAATAAATTAATGAAATTTTGAACTTGAAAGACTTCTTTTAGCTTTTCTAACCCAACTGAATTGGAAGTAGACCCTCAGTCTATAGTTTAATGTTGTAAGTTTAGTGCTTTTTTTTACTATGTTTGGTTGCAAAATGTGCCCGCAACTAACTGAATAGTTACTTAAATACGAGAATTCCTACCAAATAAAATAATTTTTGTCTGAGAGTAAATGGTGCCAAAGTATTTCTGTCAATAGCTAACAGATCAAACGGCTTAAGATCACCAGAATACTTATTTCCTTATTGCCAAAACAATACCTGTCTCCAATTGTTTGAATATAATAGAATGAAAAGAATAGGATCACATTAATGCAGGATGTTAATAATAGGGGAAACTGTGTATTCAGGGGGAGCTGAAAAGTAGTATATGGGAACTCTACTTTTTACTTAATTTTTCTGTAAACCTAAAACTGCTCTAAAAAAATCACATCTACTAATAAAAACAAACAAACAAAGAATACTATTGAGGCATAGTCCTATTTAAAACTGGGGTTATATCTAGCTGATATCTTTCTTGTCCAATTTATTTCAATAGTAGCATTTTGCTCTGGACTGTTAAGAAGCATTAATTGCCAGGATAGCGCAAGGCTGGCCAGAGGAGAGTACAGCAGACTTGATGGCGTATGGATGGATAGACCCCGGACTGGATATGAAACTTGCCTTTAACATTATCAAGATAGTGATTCTATTTAACATGTTTGATCCTCAAATTCTATTCGTGTTGTTACCAGGTGAGTGATACTTAATGGAAAAAATCATAATCATCATCCTAAGATTTCAAAGCATAAGTGTTATCAAGTGTTAAAAATGTTATACCCATTTTAAAGAAATGGAGGCATGGAGGGCTAACAGATATCCCACAGCAATTCCAGCAATAGATAGTCCTAAATACCATCGGAGCAAAAATAGAGATAAAATTCGGGGTCCCAGGCCCCTGGCTCTCCCATTCTGCTCTTCATTGTTAAAGTGATCATTCTTTTAAAAATAATTCATGTAAAGAAAGACAGAGTCACAGCCTTGGGGCACTCTCGTTTTAAAGAGAAGGGCATTAAAAAGAAGCTACATGTAAGCCTTCATTCTCTCCAGGCATAGTTATTGAAGATCATTGCGGGAGGGTTTGGTGTTGGTGAGCATTAATTTAAAAAGTATTTATTAAATTCTTGGTTATGCCTTTTTTGTTGTTGTTGTTGCCTCATTAGGGCAAATACAGTACACAGCCCTCTCCTCTGTGACATAAGCTAGAATTAGGACTAAATTTCTAGCTAATATTCTACTTAAAAGTCTATGAATTCAAAGACCTTGAAACCTGCTCAAGGCGCTGAAATAAAACAACCTAGTGAATAGATTTAGCCACATTCCTTAAATTTGCAATCTCTTGCTCTTCACAAATAGGAATAACCTGCACGTACCTCCTGGAGAAAGACACCATTTGTCTAATCTAACGATGCGCTTCTGCAGGCTTCTGGGTGACGATAATTGCTCACGTATTGTAGATGCAAACCACTGGGGGGCATGCTGTGGCCGTGGGAAGGGTATGGCATGCACTAGACATCATTTGAAGGAAAAGTAGCTTTGCTGATAGGTTTTTTAGTTTTGTGGGTCAATACTTTAGTAAACTTTGGGACAAAAAGGGATGGGTGACCAAAAAAGAACTAAAACCAAAAACCTGCTAGCTCCTAACTCCCAGCTCTAAAAGTGTCTCAGCGAACAGAGAGCAGCTGTCAGCACTCATGTCTGCAAACTCCCTACTGCGTCTAACAGACGGTCCTGTGCACAGTAGGCGCTTCCTCACCATGTTCTGAATCCTCAGTGAAGGTTCCTCCTCCAGGAATGGAGGGGGAGGTGAAAATGAATGAGACCGCCACCGCAGGGGAGTGATGAAGGATTGTGAATATTTATGAAGAAATGAGAGGGACTAGGGAACTAGTTAAATCCTCCACCAGTTAACCACTTTCCCCTGGCCTCCCTGCTCCCATTCCCTGTGCATAATTGACTTTTCCCTTCCCATTCAAGCCTTCGTAAAAATAACTTCCTTTCTAACCTCGCTCCTGTCATTCCCAATCTCACACCTTCCTTTACCTTCTTGAAAGTATAGCTGACCTGAATAAAAAAGTATAAAGAAAAACCCAGCAAAGCCTGTGAGGGTTTTTTCCTTGCATTGTGCTGCTCAGTGATGTTCTCTGCTGGAGAAGGGGTTGCAGATCCCTGTTCTAGGGCAGTTACTACGTAATGTGGAACCTTATCAAGAAGTTAGCTTCCAGCTCACGAGAATGTTTAGTCTCAACTGATTGTTATTTGCAGGCATTTTATTGAGTGTAAGTGGCCATAACCACAGGCCAGGCCTTCACAGTTGAGGCGAGGCACAGCCCTGAGTCATTGTCTGCTCAATTCTAAAGGTGTACATGGTATTGGAATTGCCCATAATACAAAATAATAGGAAAATTTACTTTTCAGTATCTGTTTGGTGATTATATACAGCAATTGAAAACTCCATATATACATATATCTGTAACTACCTATTTATCCTCTAGGCTACTTTTCTTTTGTCCTATAAGAGCCATGTGGATTATTGTTACTCTGTGTAAACTCTGGGAAGGAAAATGAATCACAGTGCTGGCAGTATTGAAATGGTGGGGAAGGAAGAGCCACATGTGCCAGAGATACCCTCTTACCATCTCAGAGAGAGTGAAGGACTTTATGAATCAGGAATTACGTGTGTAAACATTTCTAAGATTCCAGGACACTTACAACATTCCCATTTGTTAATTTTATTATTCTATCACTTTCCCCACAGGTCAGCAGTGAAACAGAATTATAAAATCGTCTACATGATTGTATTCAAGGGTGGCAAGGAGGGTGGAGCTGGGAGACTGCGATGCTCCAGGCCCCTTCACAGTCCCTTTCCTCACCCCATTGGATGGACACCGCCTCCTTCCAGAGCAGGCAGAGCAGGCTGAGCCCTGGGCTTTGACACGGTGGAAATTAAAGGTCTCAGAGGCAGAACCTCAGGAGGGGCTTTGGGGTTCAGCAGTAGAAAAGCCACTTTTCCTCTTAGAGAGGCAATTTGGGGATCTTAACTCTTGGTTTCTTCATCTTTAACATGGGAATCATATTAGCATCCTTCTTAGAGGGTCATTGTGATGATCATGTAAGATAGTCCACATAAAATGCTCAGCATAGCTCCTAGAACATACAAAATGCTCCAAACAGTATCACTCCAGGCCCTAGAGACATTCGAGAGTCACGCGGCCATAGATCAAAGACTTAAATCAGGCCAGCAGTCCAGGGGGAAGCGTAGGCGGCCTCCGCGTCCTGACTGGCCGATCATCTCTTGATCTCCATTTGACCTCCACCTAACCTCAGGTGGGGAGACTGAGGGTACAGAGAAGGAACAATGTCCAAAGTCACATCGCTAATAAGCAGGGGATGAGATTCAGTCCTGGGTCCATTTACCTGCTAAGACTATTAGCTTGATTCTTCTGTACAGCATTATCTCCTCATGTAAATGTTAACATCAACAAAACTTAATGTCGAAGATTTAATTTTGAAGCTGGAACTGAAAAAAGTCACTCCAAAGTCAATTACCAATATAATGCTACACTTTTCCTTTATTTTCACATTTAAGGAGGAAGAGCTTATACAAGCAATCATAAACATTTATTGAATCTCTCAGTCAGCTACCACCTTTACCTTTCAGGTCTTATTTTCAATGAATGAAGAGCAGAGACTCATCAAAAGTTGCTCAGTAATGAGTGTCCCTGAAAAGTGCTGCTTAACACAGGAAATGTTTAGGTAATGAATTAAGCAGGACTTGCTGTGTCGATGTGTGTTTTTAAGGGAAACAGAAAGAAAGGTGCTTTTGGGAGAAACAGGTCCAGGGAGTGATTTTTCCAAATGCTTGAAGAGTTGTGGTTTCCTGTAAGATTTACTTTCCAGCTGCCCCCAGTGCTGCAGTCCCAGCGTCCTGCTCTGGGTCCCCCTGACAGGCCGAAGGTGCTCCGGCGCTGAAGATGCTCTGGTCCAGGGCCAAGAATTTAGCCCGATTCTCCCTCATTGCCGAGGGGCCTGAGGCCTCAATCGGCAGGAAGGTGGGGAGGCAAGAGAACATGGGCGATCACCAGGTCGTGGTAGAAGAGCGAGTTTGGGCTCCTCTCCTGCCAACCAAAAGCTAGGCCTTGAGTTTCTTTGTCAACGACACTGTGCACGCCATTATCTGGTTCCCTTAAAGGCCCTCAGAGTCTCTGCCAGTTGCTTTGTTAGATGTTTTGAAGCAGTAAAAAAAGTGGAGAGGAAGGTAACTAATTCTGCCTAAAACTTTTGCCCTTAACATTTTCCTCTCAGTATTTAGGCTACTAAATAGGACATAACAATGATGTATTTATAAAGAAGCAGGATAGCACTGTGGCTCGGCAGTCAGAACTAGATTCCTAGCCGGCTCTCTTACTAACTGGGAGACCTTAAGCAGTCATTAATGTGAAGATGTAGCTTTTTCAGCCATAAAACGGGATACTAGTGTCAGCCTCATAAGGATTAAAAGAGATAATGTAGACAAAGTATTTAGAAGACTTGTTTTTGTGATTATAACTGTAACAAAACCACACCCTTATTCGGGTGTATTCTGATATGGCTTTCCTTTTGACATCACAGGGTGAGGCTCCTCACCTTGTGGGTGGGGGCAGTGTCTGCCTTGAAGGACTGGACGTCCTTGCTGTGAATCATCCAGGGAAGGGATGCGTCCTCTCATGCAGGCAGCAGGTTCTAGGAGTGAAGAGTGAGGCCTGGGGTCAGACCACCTCCCGTTTGTAGCTGAAGCACTGGAAAAGCAAACTCTCCCAATGGATGCTGAAACTCAGCAAAGAAGCTGGGGTTTGACCTCCGCGTGCTCCCTCCTCTGTGCAAGTGCGGTTTATTTCTCTTAAAGAGAGTGGATTTCCTTGCAAGTTCTTTCAACTTTTCAAAACTCTCAGTTACATCCATTGAGTCTCACGAAAACTCTAAAGTAGGGAGTTTGGACACTGCTATTTCTATTTTTTTGAGTTAACTAAGTTTTAAAGAGATTACATTACTTGCCCAGGATCATGAGGGCTGCATGAGGCAATGACGGAGGAAAAGCTAGCTTTCGTTTTTCTAATTTTACCTAGTCCAAGGAGATTTCAGTGATCTCCATACTAGGAAAGCAAACACGGTGTGAACATTGTTTTGACTACCATTTTGCATTATTCACACCACTTACCCTTTCCTCTTCAGCCACATCTTAGGCAACTGAGACAATTGTATTCAGAAGAAACAGAAGTTCCGTGTCCCTCACCGGCACGGGGCTGATGCCTGTCTGAACAGATTCAGCTCACCGTAAATCAAACATGCAAAAGGACGTAACCGGTAACCTGTGCATATCCATCTGGACCCACTAAATAATTAATCAAATAAGTGTCGTGGTCTAAAACGATGCCCTTACTTTTCTGAGTTAGCCCTAAAGTTGTATAATATCCACGAGTGGGATCAAAAATTAATGTTCCAATTCTAAACTTCTGAAAAAATCACTATGAGATTTCTAAGTGAAAGAATGCTTTAGCAGCATATAGTATTACAAAGTTACGCCATCTATAGTTCAGAAACAAAATATTTTCTAAGGAAAAAGAATGGCTGTAGTTAGTTTGCCATTGTCCAAAGTAAGCTAATAATAATTATAAAGAGTTAAAAGTGTAATAACACCAGAGGTCAGGTTTCCACAACCAAAGGAAAGTGGCAAGTCGGTGAAACACCAGCATGACACAGACAATTACTCATCGGCATTGTGGGCCTTTATTTTGTCAGTTGGACGACCATTTTTTCACTTTGTGGAAAACTTTCCAGAATAATTATATACTTTTATGTCTTCTCAGCTAATTCGTCAACTGGAAAGTATGTATTAAGCTCCTAATATGTGTCCCAAATTAGGCTAGGTACAGTGGGTATTTAAAGGTATAAGATTAGGCTCCTGTCTTCAAGCCCAGTTGGGAGAGGGGGTTAATTAACATACACTAAATATTTTTTTACTCATCCAAAGCTTAGAGAAACAGTATAGTCTTAAATATACTATAGGAGTTCAGAGAAGGCGAGATTAATGTGGTTTGGAATAATCTAAACAATACAAAGCTTTGATTCTCAATACGTTATTGAGAAGACTACCTCTGGTCTTAATTTTTAAAATATCTATTATTTTAGATACAAAAATTTAAAAATTGTTCTGGGCATCGGGGATATGTGAACAAATAAAGCACATCCTGTCCTCAAGAGCTTACAGTTTGGCAGAAGGAAACAAGCAAATAAACAAAGTCATTGCAAACCAATGTGAAAGGCTCTATAACACAGGAAGAGGCTGACGAAACCCTGAGCAGAGCATGACCTTCAAGGAGGTCTCTGACAACCAGGAGGGAAAAGCCGGGTGTGTGTGGAGGGTGAACGTTAGGGCAGGGAGAGAGAAGGGAAAGGCACTCCAGAAAAAGGAACTGCAAACAACATATGAAAAAGCATAGTGAGTGGGTGGTAAACCTGCGGACCAAAGTTAGGTTTCCTAACATTTATTCAAAGCCCTTCATTATCTATATGGAAAGAGGGAGTCTTCAAAAGAAAACTAGACCAGAATGACTATGAAAGTTAAATATACAGGAATGCTAATGATTACTTTCCCATATTTTTGGACGTTAAGAATTCACTGTACACAATTGTATTCATTTTATATGTGTCTATCTTCTACTAGGCCACTTTGTGATGATTCAGTAGTCTATATTCAACTCCGAACAGAATGCTCATCACAGCATCACATGAATATCTTCTATAGAAAAATACTTACTTTCACAAATAACAAGAGTTTGCTTAGGGTTTACTGAGAGATTATATAACCAGAATTACTAAAAGGAGCATAAAAACTCTGTTAATCATTAAATACTAATACGTTGTATTTTGAAGGCCTCAAAGTTAACAGTTTATAATTTTTTTATACATAACATCATCATTTAAATTAGTACATATATGCACTTAAAATAATCGAAGATTAGTTTTAAAAATATATATTCGTTTTGATGCGGGGTCGGTGAGCCGAGGAGTCGAAAGAAAGATTTCTTGGACTCTCAAGATCTGGCAGTAGTGCTCTTTTATTTAGAGAATAGTGTAGCATGGGGACAGGACCCACAGGAAGTCAGAGCTCCTGCTGCTGCCCCGAGTTGAGGGTTAGGGCTAATTTTATAAGGCATGGGTATGTGGGTTATCTCTTTACAAGACAAAGGAAGGAATATGAAAAAAAGTTAAAATGGCATCAGCGCCGGTGGGGTCTGGTCATTGGGTGATCCCATGACTTTCAGACAAGAATCAAATCGGATTAAGTAAAGGTTAGAAAGGTTAGAAGCCACCACCCTAAATCAGTTACATGAGATTGCCAGACAGCAACCAAATCAAGTTCTTGCCTTCCCCATTAAGAGTTTCTAGGGACAACGTCATCTCCCTTCTTCCTGGTACAGAGAGGGAGGCACCTTTTACAGATAGAGATTTACCTTACAAACGTAAATGTGTCCCAACAAGGGCAAGTTCCATTCCTCAGAGCCTCCTTCCCTGTCCCTGTTATCAAAAGCAATCAGCCCCAAACAGTCCCGATGCCAAAGAGACACATCCTGGGGTGGCCAATTTCAGGTCCCTACGAGGTCATCCCCCCCTTCCTTCACAAACGCAAATGTCTCTCAAAAGGGCAAGCAAAATTCCAGTCCTCGGAGCCTGCTTCTCATCTGCAGTTTTAAAAGTAACCAGCCTAAAACTCCTCATCATAAACCGTTTTAAAATTAAGCAGCCTAAAAATTCTCATCAGTTTGAGCCACATTAAGTGTATTATCAAAAAACTTTTAAAAAGAAAATATTCTAGTATAGCAAATTTTTTTAATAATTAAAATTGAACATGTTACAGTTCCAAAGCTTCAGAAAAGGGGGATTTAAAACTCCAGGGTCCTGTCGCAAGTCCCAGCTAAGAACAATCTGCGGCGCGTAACGACGAGCACTACCAGGGCGCGCCCTGGCGGCGGGGACCCTCCGCTCCGCACCGGAGGCCGCCGCGCTCCGCGCACGCGCGTCTCTGAGGGCTCCGGGCCTCCCGGCACTGCGGCGGCCGGCGGGGACGGGGAGCGGGGCGGCGGGGACGAGGGCCCGGGGCGGCGGGGACGGGGAGCGGGCCGGCGGGGAGGAGGGCCCGGGCCGGCGGGGACGGGGAGCGGGCCGGCGGGGAGGAGGGCCCGGGCCGGCGGGGACGGGGAGCGGGCTGGCGGGGAGGAGGGCCCGGGCCGGCGGGGAGCTGGGCGGCGTCACGGCTCCGCAATCGCGCGGCACCTCGGCCAGGCGCAGGCCCCTCCTGCCCACCCCACCCGGGAACCCGCGCAAGATGGCGGGCGGCACAGACAGGGACGGCGCTGGGGAGACGCCGGCGGAGGAGGGGCCGCCCTGGGCCTGCAGCCTTCCCTCCCCGTCCCCGCCCCTCCCTCGTTCCCCCATTCCTCCCCCCCACCCCGTCCTCATCTCCCGCCCCCGAGTTCCCCCACCCTCCCATGCTCCCTCGCCTCCTCCCCGGTCCTCGTTCTCCCCCTCCCCATCCTCGTCCTCCCCCTTCTCTCCCCGCCCCCTCCCCGGTCCTCCACCCCCGCCCCCGAGTTCCCGCCCTCCCATGCTCTCTCGCCCCCTCCCCGGTCCTCGTGCTCCCTCTTCCCCCCCCGCCCCCTCCCCGGTCCTGGTGCCCCCGGCCCCGCCCTCCCCCGGAGACCGAGCCGGGTGCCCGCGCCGGCAGCCTCCGGGCTTTGAGGGGGCCGCTGGCCGCCGGAACCGGGGGGAGCTCGCCCGCGGGTGGGCTCGGCTTGCGCGCGGCCTCCGGCCGCCCTCCGCCAGCGCCCGGCCCCCCGGGGTCTGGTCTTGGAACACAACCACAGGCCAACAAAGACGACAGAGCGACACGGGCGGGCGGCGGGCCGCAGGACCGCGGTTTGCTGCGCAGAGAGGGAACCACACGTGCGTGTGCAAGACTCTTGGGTCGTGTAACTCAGCGGGATGCTTCCAAGCCTGATCCTTGGCCCCCGTCCTCTGTTAGTGCCTCAGAAATAGTGGTCGGTGGCAGGCTCATCGCAAAACACCGAAAAAGCCGTAAAACTGTAGAGGTAAACGTCTTAGAAATGAAAATAATATTCCACTTTGTTTCCTTTAAGTGCTTAAAACACCCTATCAGCGTACCATTTTTCTCAGCATGGAGCACTAGTGTTTACAAGTGAAGAAACCAGACGTGAGACGTTTAGTCACGTGTCACGGTGATCACAGAATTAGTGGAGAAACACGTGAAACTGTGCCGAAGGTGTACCTATCGTTGACAGCAATACTATTTGATCTTTTTAATGATACCGTTAGTGTGAAAAGTCCGAAGTATTTTATAAACCTTCCTAAGATGTCCTTATAATTTTATTGTGCTGCTTTAAAAGTATAAGGTACATCCTAAGAAAATGATTGCTTTTTTAAGATTAAAACTTCCCCAGAAAACGAAATGACAGTTATTTTTATTTGTTAAATTCTTATTTACAAAAAAAGGAAAAATAATTAGATAAATTCAGTTAATTATGGATATGTGCTGTTTAAAAAAAGTTTTGATTAGCATAAGAAAATGCACTGGATTATGCCGCAAATACAATCTTTTACTTTTTAAAAGATTGAGAGCTTTCCTGATTGTTTTCACAAATTCTCTCTATGTAAAATAAATTAATTTAGAGGAAAAAATTCTGTGTATAACTGTGGAAGAAGGGATGGCTATTAAAAGCTGGGTGTCACTCATTCAGTTGGCATATATTCAGTGCCTCTCGTATGGAAGGCGTTCTGATTAGGTTAGAACTTTGGAGGGTAGAAAGATGAAGAAAGCCATCTTATTTTCTCCCAAGTAAGGCGAGGTCAGGAAGGGAGGTAAGACGTCCACGAAGGAGAGCAAACTTCACTGAGCTGAGCAGCCTGCGCGCCAGGCCTCGGGCCCCTGCGTTGTGTCCCCTCATGCTCTATGGACGCAGCCCGAGCGTCACCGTCATCGGGAGGTTGTCAGAGAGACTCAGTCCGCGTTTTAACAGATCTGCAGGGGACTCACATGCACATTAACATTTCCGAAGCGCTATGTGGTATGTCTCAGTTATTAATTTTTTTTTCAAATTTTTTTTAATTTTTAAATTTTTTTAAATGTTTATTTTTTCAGATGTACATCGTATTTTGAATTCTGTATACATTACATCATGTTCACCACCCGAACATGAATTATAGTGCATCCCCTCACATGTGAGCCTAATCACCCTTTTTGCCCTCCCCCCTCCCCCCTTCCCCAATGGTAACCACCAGTCCAATCTCCAATGCTATGTGTTTGGTTTTTTTTTTTTTTTTGGTCGTTTTTATCTTCTACTTATGACTGAGATCATATGGTATTTGGCTTTCTCCCCCTGACTTATTTCACTCAGCATAATACCCTCAAGGTCCATCCATGTTGTCACAAATGGCTGGATTTCGTCATTTCTTATGGCTGAGTAGTAGTCCATCGTGTATAAATACCACATCTTCTTTATCCATTTGTCCCTTGATGGGCACCTAGGTTGCTTGCAAGTCTTGGCTATTGTGTATAATGCTGCAATGAACATAGGGGTGCAAGTATCTTTATGCCTTTGTGTTTTCAAGTTCTTTGGATAAATACCCAGCAGTGGAATAGCTGGATCATATGATAGATTTATCCTTAATTCTCTGAGGATACTTCATACTGCTTTCCATAGTGGCTGCACCAGTTTGCACTCCCACCAGCAGTGAACAAGTGTTCCCTTCTCTCCACACCCTCTCCAACATTTGTCGTTTCCTGTCTTGTTAATTATAGCCATTCTGACCGAAGTGAGGTGATACCTCATTATAGTTTTGATTTGCATTTCCCTGATAGCTAATGATGTTGAGCATCTTTTCATGTGCCTGTTGTTATCTTCTTTGGAGAAATCTCTGTTCAGATCTTTTGCCCATTTTCTAATTGGATTGTTGGTTTTTTTGTTGTTGAGCTGTATGAGTTCTTTGTATATTTTGGACATCAACCCATTATCTGATATATGGTTTGCAAATATCTTCTCCCAATTGTTAGGTTGTCTTTGCGTTTTGTTGATGGTTTTCTTTGCTGTGCAGAAGCTTTTTAGTTTGATGTAGTCCAATTTGTTCATTTTTTCTTTTGTTTCCCTTGCCCGGTCAGACATGGGACTTGAAAATATGCTGCTAAGACCAATGTCAAAGAGAGTACTGCTTATGTTTTCTTCTAGAAGTCTCATGGTTTCGGGTCTTACATTCAAGTCTTTAATCCATTTTGAGTTGTTTTTTGTGCATGGTGTAAGGGAATGGTCTATTTTCATTCTTTTGCATGTGGCTGTCCAGATTTCCCAACACCATTTATTGAAGAGACTCTCCTTTCTCCATCGTATGCTCTTGGCTCCCTTGTCGAATAATAGCTGTCCATAAACGTGTGGGTTTACTTCTGGGCTCTCAATTCTGTTCCATTGATCTGTGTGTCTGTTTTTGTGCCAGTACCATGCCGTTTTGGTTACTATGGCTTTGTAGTGTATTTTGAAATCAGGGAGTGTGATACCTCCAGCTTTGTTCTTTTTTCTCAGGAATCCTTTGGCTACTCGGGGTCTTTTGTTGTTCCATATAAATTTTAGGATTCTTTGTTCTATTTCTGTAAAAAATGTTGTTGGAACTTTGATCTGGATTGCGTTGAATCTATAGATTGCTTTAGGAATTATGGACATTTTAACTATGTTAATTCTTCCAATCCAAGAGCACAGAATATCTTTCCATTTCTTTGAGTCTTCTTCGATTTCTTTCATCAACGTTTTATAGTTTTCGGTGTACAGATCTTTCACCTCTTTGGTTAAGTTTATTCCTAAGTATTTTACTCTTTTTGTTGCAATTGTAAATGGGATTGTATTCTTAATTTCTCTTTCTGCTACTTTGTTGTTAGTGTATAGAAACACAACTGATTTTGTACATTGATTTTGTATCCCGAGACTTGACTGTATTCCTTTATTATTTCTAAAAGTTTTTAGTGGACTCCTTAGGGTTTTCGAGAGATAAAATCATGTTGTCTACAAAGAGTGACAGTTTCACTTCTTCTTTTCCAATGTGGATCCCCTTTATTTCTTTTTCTTGCCTGATTGCTCTGGCTAGGACTTCCAATACTATGTTAAATAAGAGTGGTGACAGTGGGCATCCTTGTCTGGTTCCTGTTCTTAGAGGGATAGCTTTCAGTTTTTCTCCATTGAGAATGATATTTGCTGTGGGTTTGTCATATATGACGTTTATTATGTTGAGATATTTTCCTTCTATACCCATTTTATTTAGAGTTTTTATCATAAATGGATGCTGTATATTGTCAAATGTTTTCTCTGCATCTATTGAGATGATCATGTGATTTTTATTCTTCATTTTGTTAATGTGATGTATCACGTTGATAGATTTGCAGATGTTGAACCATCCCTGCCTCCCCGGAATGAAACCCACTTGATCATGATGTATGATCTTTTTAATGTATTGTTGTACTCGATTTGCTAGCATTTTGTTGAGGATTTTTGCATTGATGTTCATCAGTGATATTGACCTGTAATTCTCTTTTTTTGTGTTGTCCTTATCCGGTTTTGGTATCAGAATGATGTTGGCTTCGTAGAAGGAGTTAGGAAGCCTCCCCTCCTCTTCCATGTTTTGGAAGAGTTTGAGAAGGATAGGTATTAAGTCTTCTTTGAATGTTTGGTAGAATTCACCAGGGAAGCCATCTGGTCCTGGACTTTTATTTTTTGGAAGGTTTTTGATTGCTGTTTTGATCTCCTTACTGGTGATCGGTCTATTCAAATTTTCTACATCTTCTTGGTCCAGTTTTGGAAGGTTGTTTCTAAGAAGTTATCCATTTCTTCTAGATTATCCAATTTGTTGGCGTACAGCTTTTCATAGTATTCTCTTATTATCTTTTGTATTTCTGAGGTGTTTGTTGTAATCTCTTCTCTTTCATTTCTGATTTTATTTATTTGAGCCTTCTCTCTTTGTTTCTTGGTGAGTCTAGCTAAGGGTTTGTCAATTTTGTTTATCTTTTCAAAGAACCAGCTCTTGGTTTCATTAATCTTTTCTACTGTCTTTTTAGTCTCTATTTCGTTTGCTTCTGCTCTGACTTTTATTATTTCCTTCCTTCTGCTGATTTTGGACTTTGTTTGTTGTTCTTTATCCAGTAGCTTTAGGTGCACTTTTAGATTGTCTATTTGGGATTTTTCTTCTTTGTTGAGGTAGGCCTCAATTGCTATAAACTTCCCTCGTAGAACCGCTTTTGCTGTATCCCACAGATTTTGGCATGTTGTGTTTTCATTTTCATTTGTCTCCAGGAATTTCTCAATTTCTTCTTTGATTTCTTCATTGGCCCAATCATTGTTCAGTAGCATTTTGTTCAATCTCCATATTTTTGTGGCTTTTCTGGTTTTCTTTCTGTAGTTGATTTCCAGTTTCATAACTTTGTGGTCAGAAAAGATGCATGATATTATTTCAATCTTCTTAAATTTATTGAAACTTGATTTGTGGCCTAATATGTGATCAATCCTGGAGAATGTTCCATGGGCATTTGAAAAGAATGTGTATTCTGTGGTTTTTGGATGGAATGTTCTGTATATATCTACTAAGTCCATCTGGTCTAATGTGTCCTTTAAGGCCAGTGTTTCCTTATTGATCTTCTGTTTGGATGATCTATCCATTAGTGTAAGTGGAGTGTTAAATCCCCTACTATTATTGTGTTATTGTCTGTTTCTCCTTTTATGTCTGTTAATAGTTGCTTCATATATTTAGGTGCTCCTATGTTGGGTGTGTAGATATTTACAAGTGTTATATTTTCTTGTTGGATTGTTCCCTTTATCATTATGTAGTGCCTGTCTTTGTCTCTTATTACAGTTTTTGATTTAAAGTCTATTTTGTCTGATATAAGTATTGCTACCCCCGCTTTCTTTTCTTTGCCATTTGCGTGGAATATCTTTTTCCATCCTTTCACTTTCAGTTTGTGAGTGTCTGTAGGTCTGAAGTGTGTCTCTTGCATGCAGCATATACATGGGTCTTGTTATTTTATCCAGTTGGCCACCCTATGGCATTTGATTGGAGCATTTAGTCCATTGATGTTTAAAGTAGCTATTGATAAATATGTATTTATTGCCATTTTGTCATTTTTTCTTTTTTGGGGGTGTTTTAGTAGTTCTTCTCAGTTCCTTTCTTTTTCTCTTGTGGTTTGATGTCTATCTTTAGTAATATGTTTGATTTCTTTTGTCTTACTTTTTTTCCTGCTTGTTATAGGTTTCTGGTTTGTGGTTACCATGAGGATCCTATTTAATATACTATGCATATAACAGTCTATATTGAGTAGATAGACTCTCTAGCTTGACCTCTTTCTAAAAGCTCTACTTGTTCACTCCCCTCCTCCCACATTATATGTTTTTCACATCATATATAGTCTTTTGTTTAGTGTGTGTATATCCATTACCCTCTTATCATTGAAATAGGTAATTTTAGTACGTTTGTCCTTATACCTTCATATTGTCTTCACAGGTAGTTGATCTGCTGCCTTTACTATACTTTTACCTTACAAGTGATTATATTGCCTGGTTTGTTTGTTGCTGTTTTGTGGGGTTTTTTTGATTTTTTTAAATCTCTATTTGTGGATATTCTTTCCCACTTAAATAAGTCCCTTCAGCATTTCTTGTAGAACTGGTTTCTTGGTGATAAACTCCTTTAATTTTTGCTTGTCTGGGAAACTCTTTATCTCTCCTTCCGTTCTGAATGACATCCTTGATGGATAGAGTATTCTTGGCTGTAGGTCTTTTCCTTTTAGCACTTTAAATATGTTGTGCCATTCTCTTCTCGCCTGTAGGGTCTCGACTGAGAAGTCCACTGACTGCCTGATGGGCTTCCCTTTATATGCCACTTGTTGCCTTTCTCTTGCTGCTTTTAGGATTCTCTCTTTGTCTTTAATTTTGGACATTCTGATTATAATATGTCTTGGTGTGGGCCTCTTTGGGCTTCTCTTGTTTGGAGCTCTCTGTGCTTCCTGAACTTGGATGTCTGTTTCCTTCCTCAGGTTAGGAAAATTTTCCTCTATTATTTAGACAAATAAATTTTCTGCCCCTTTGTCTCTCTCTTCTCCTTCTGGACCCCTATAATCTGAATGTTAGGATGCTTGATATTGTCCCAGAGTTCCCTTAGACTGTTCTCGTTCTGTCTAATTCTTTTTTCTCTTTTCTGTTCTGCTTGGGTGATTTCCTCTAGTCTTTCGTCTAGCTTGCTGATCTGTTCTTCTGCATCTTCTACTCTGCTATTGAGTCCCTCTAGTGAATTTCTCATTTTGAGTATTGTATTCTTCATTTCTGATTGGTTCTTTTTTATATCTCCCAGTTCTTTGCTGATGAGCTCACTGTGTTCATCCAGTCTTCTCAGTATATCTGTGAACATCCTCATATTTTGTTTGAACTCTTTACCAAGTAGGTCACTAGTTTCTGCTTCACTTAGTTCTTTTTCTGGTGTTTTGTACTGTTCCCTTGCTTGGAAAGTATGCCTTTGCCTCCTCATTATCCCTCTTTCTCTGTGCTATTTTCTTTGTAGTAGGTCAGTTGACTAAGTCTCCTGATCTTGGAGAAGTGGCCTTATGTATGAGATGCCTTATGAGGCCCAGCAGTGTGCTTCCTTCTCATCACCAGTGCATAAGAACCAGGAGTGACCCCTTTGTGGGCTACTTGTGTCCTTCTGCTGTGGCAGGGTTGCTCCCACTGCAGGTACTTAGGGAATCTAATCTTTCCTTCCCTGGCCAGCTGTGTGTAAGTCTGGTTTGGGGAGCCTCAGCACTGTTGGCTACAAAGTCTATCAGCACTCTCTTATTGCAGTTTTCCTCTTAGTTGGGTTGGTACCCAGTGTAGCTGGTTGCTAGGCTCAGGGGCTTACAGTTGTGATAGGCCTCAGGCCTACAAGGCTGTTGTCAGTTCTCCTAGGAGTGCAGCTGAGTGGGGCTAGCCCTCAGCATGGGGCACTCAATTGTTTCAGGCTTTGGAAGGTGAGGCTGATCCTTTTTATGGCTATTTGTGAAGCACAAGTCTTCTGCTGCTGATAAGCCTCACCCCCCCCAGGACCACATATACTGTCAGCACAGTCCTGCTCCATGCACCCTTCTCAACCCTCTGGAGTGTACCCTGATGCCACACTGCAGAGACCCCCACCTCTCCACCAATGCCCCCCCACCGTTCATCTGGTCTTCACAGAGGCCCTGCCCCACAGACGCAGACACACTTGCCTGCCTGTAGAGGATCAAGGCACCCAGTCAATGCAAGCTTTTGACTTTGAAAAAGTCAAAGCCTGAGGGCTTGCTGCTAGGGGGGGCCAGTCCCTAGGGCGGGTTGCCTGCCCTGGCTAAACTGGATTAAATCTGTGCTCTAGTGGGTTTGGCAGACTGCTGGGCTAACAGCCCAAGGGATGAACCTCAATGGCCCCTGTCAGTGTCCATATCAGCACGCCTGGACCAGGTCAGAATAATGACCCCCACCAATGTCTCAGTCTCCAGAGAGGTCCCTCCTCTTACCAAGATGCCCCCAGAGCCCACCAGGTGAGTCTCATTTCACCAAAGGACTGTCAGCCTTCTCTCTGGTGATTTTAGGTTGCTGCAATGAGTGAGTTTGTGCGTGGGCCCTTTAAGACCCGGGTCTTTTTGGCTTTCAGCTGATAGCTTTTCTGGGGTGTCCCCACAGCATTCAATAGCCAGCAAAGCCAGACAGTAAGACCCCCTTCTCACTTGGGCTGAGTCTGAAGGATGCTTACAGCAGTATCGCCCCCACTCCGGACCTCACTCCTCCAGGGAGGGTTGTGTACCTTAGGGTGTCTCCCACCTGGACAGCTGAGAACCTCTGCTGCTCCCAAAGTTAGCTTTTTTCCTCTTCAGGAGGAATTACTGCCTCTTCTGCCTTCGTCAGGACTGTCCCTTGTCTTCTTATCTAGTTTTCAGTTTTCAATCCAGGGTAATTCTTCCACAAATTGTTGTAACCTGGTTGTGTTCATGGGAGGAGATGAGTTCATCGTCTGCTCACACCGCCATCTTGACGAGATCCCTCAATAATTGTCTTTACAATTACTCTTTTTATAGACCATCCCCTCATCTCTTTTTATTAACTTAATCATGGATTTCCTTCTGGAATACCATTTCTTTTGGGGCCATCTTGAGTAAGGGCTATTGATTCTCTCATATCTTTTTGTCTCCAAGGAGTAAGTTGAGTCAGCCCACTTTCAATTCCGAATTATTGCTCTTCTATTCTTATATAAATATATACAATTTCTTCTACCTTTGAAATTTCTCCCATCTTATTCACCTTCTCTCTGTTACTGTCATTTATTAGCCTCTCTCTAGCTTAGTCATTGTTGAGTGAAGACTTTGGCTATTCTCTGTCAGTTTTCTGTCAATCCCAATTCCAAGTGACTTCAGTGACCATGTGGACCACCCATCCACCAAACTAGTTTTATAATTTCTTGTTCTTTCGAACTTCAATGAGCTTCACTTCCACTCCTTTTCAACATCCTATTCTCATGGCTAGACCCTATGAGACATTTTGAAATCTTTACTCTTTCATTCTGTTGACCAACCACAATCTCCTAGGTTTCCAGTGGTGCTCTGCTTCCTTATGTATATATAAAATATTTCTATTGGATCTTATATAGACCTCTAGTTTCCTTGATCCTTCTCTCCCCTCCTGCTTCCCAGTTTATCAATCAAACAAAACTGATTCTGGCTAATGTAAGTAGAAAGGGACTTTATTAGAAGATAGCAGGGAGCTCAGAAAATCAACAGGGAAGTTGGAGAACTAGCTTGGACAATGGGCAAAGAACCAAGGAGGTTCAGCAGCCTGTACCACAGCTAAGGTCATGCCACAAGGACAATCTGGTTAATGTGCCACTGCTGATGCCACTGCTACTAAATTCTTGCTGTTAGTGCTTCTGCCATCACCATAGGTAATTGAAAAATTGTCCCTACATTTTTGTATTACCTCCTTAAGACTCAAAATGTGGCACAAGAACATCTGATTGACTGAGCCTAGGTTACATGCCTGTGCCTTTGCCACCAGAAACCGGGGGAGGGAAGATCTATCCTCTTTGGCTTACTTAATGAGAGAGAAGACACTGTGTTCTGCTAATATACTCAACAGGGATTCCCTCCAAATAGGGAGAGTATTTGGATGTTGGGAGCCAAAAACCAAAGCAGGAGGAAAAGGAGAGGAAGAAGAGGAGAAAAAAGAGGGAGAAAAAAGAAGGAGAAGGAGAAGGAGGAAGTGAAAGTGGAGGAAGAAGAGGAAGAATAGGAGGAGGAAGAGCCATCCATGGCTATTTACTTTAGCCCCTGCTGGTGTGGGTGGTGGGTGACAGGGAGAAGTCTGCCTAAAGCTGCCTGATCCAACTTCCACCTCCTTATTCTCAGTAGATGATCTTGCTTTATATTTCAGAAATGGTAGCCACCAGGCCTAAATTCCCTTAACTTGTTGTCTCTACCTTTAAACATATCTTCATCAATACTCTCCTTTCTTACCCTCCTTTAGTTGTTTTAGTAGAAGAGCTGTCCCTTCTCTTGTTCAAGGTTAATTTTCTCATTAGTATTCATGATCTCCTCTACTCTTGTCTTCTCCAGGACTTTCCTTCATTAAATAGCCTTCCTTCTGTTTAGTTGATTTTTTATTAATAGCTCTTTTATGCCAAACATTGTTGAATGCCAGAGGTATAAAGATAAATTTAATATAGCTTTGAAGGACTTAGTATTTAGTGGGGAGAGACAGACACAAATAATTGATTGCAACGATTTAATCACAATCACAATAATTTGTGTAATTTGTTTAATATCTGATTTTCCATTAGAATGTCAGCACATCTGTTTGGTTCTCCAATATGTTTTCAGTGTCTGGTACATAGCAGGTGCTTAATAAATATGATTGCATGAATGAAGAGAAGTGAGCAGAGGGTGCTGTGGAATCACAGAGGACAGGTTCTTGGCCCAGCCTGGAGAACAAGAGAAGGCAGATTGGGAGTGTGGCTGGAGGCTTGGTGGGGGAGATTGAGAAACAACATCTTCGAGGTTTAGAAGTCAGCAGGAAGAAAATGAGGGAGAGTACCAGGCAGAGGGAGGAGCATGAGCCAAGGTAGGGAATGGGGAGGAGCTGGATGGTGCAGAGGGAGGAGCATGAGCCAAGGTAGGGAATGGGGGGGAGCTGGATGGTTTAAATAGAGTTATTAGCATCTATTAAGTGTTTACATACATACTTAGCTTATATTTATATACATATTCTGAGTATTTTGTATACATTTTCTCATTTAATACTTAATAATGTGCTGTGAGTAAGGTATTATTCCCATTTTAGCAAAGAAAAATATCTTCAGTCCTTAGGGAAACTAAATAACTTGCCCAAGGCCACTTAGCCCATAAAGGTTAGATCAGGGATTTGTTTGGGATTCTTTCTGGCTGCAAAGCCTGGTGTTCTTTAAAACTACCCTGTTACACTAAGGTCATTGTTCCCCAAGCACTGCTCATCAAACCCCCTGGGGTACTTTGTGAAAATACAGATTCCTGGCCCTACCCAGGATACTGAATCAGAATTTCCAGGGGCAGAGCTCATAGACACATATTTTTAACAAGCTCTTGGGTGATTCTCATACAACTGGCCTAGTATTGGTGGTCTCACTCTTGAGAAACACTGCACACGATTTCAAGAGCAAGGCAGAAGTAGCTGACCAGATCAGGGAGATTTTCCTCTGGACTGCTAAGGATGTTTGGCTTTATCCTGCAGATGATAGGGAGTTTCTGGAGGGTTTGTAGCTGGAAAGTGATGTGATCAGATATGCATTTTACATGTTCCGCTTTGGCAACTATGTGAAGAGTGAAGTGGAAGGTACGAGACTGCAGGTAATAAGAACTTCTATCTTCAGATTTCTGTCTTGATGATTTCTTCCCTTTTGCCCACAAACATTCTCAAAACGCTAAGGATTTTTTTCTCTTAGTCCTATCGACCTTTCAATTGTATTGGTTTCATCTTTTTCCTTGCTAAATTCTTAAAAGAAAGTTATACTTAATGCCAGGTTTCAGTCAGTTCAAGAAATATTACTTCTCGTTTGCTTTGTTACTGCCTCACCCGTAACAATCCAGCTTTCACCCCATTTCCCTATCTTCTCCAAGATCATCTTTCATTCAATAAACTTTATTGAATGTTATTTACAATCATAATCCTTTCTCAGATTTTGGTTTGAAATGATAGTACCTGGGATCTAAAAAAGGGATCTAAAAGAATAGAGAGAATTGGCCAGTCGCAGGGAAATCAGTCAAGAAAGTATTAATGGACTAGCCTGTTTTAGAGCTGGTGGCATGAGCAGATGGCCCACAGGCAATTAGACTTCAGAGGACCCTCCATCTCAAGATGGATGAAGAGTCTGATGGAAAATTAGTTTGATTTTGGATTGGTTGAGTTTGAGGAGGTGAGATATGCAGTAGAAATATGGGACTGTCACTTGGGTGAGGAAGGGCATAAAGCTAGACAAATCGACTTGGCAGCCCAAAACATGAACTATTAAGACTCTGGGAGTGCATGATTAATGCATTAAATTTGTGAAATGTTTATTTATTTATTTATTTTTTGAGGAAGATGAGCCCTGAGCTAACATCTGTGCTCACCTTCCTCTACTTTATATGTCAGACGCCTGCCACAGCGTGGCCTGACAAGCGGTGTGTAGGTCCACACCCGGGATCTGAACTGGTGAACCCTGAGCCGCCGAAGCAGAATGTGCGAGCTTAGCTGGTGTGCCACCAGGCTGGCCCCTGAAATGTTTTTATAAAAATTTGTATGTTTGTAGTTCTTTGTATCTTGAAAACAAACTTTTCTGCTAAAGGAATCACAAGTATGTCATGAGAAGTTTAGTTTATCAGGACCTATTAGAGCTTAAAATTACATGAGGATTCAATCTGACTTTTGGGTTTAGATCATAATCATATGAGAGCCTCTCATGTGGTTGCGTTTTACTAAAATAAAAAAGCACTCAGTCTCTTTTATGTATTTTATTTACTCCCTCCCCCCAATTTCTGTATGTTTTCTATTCAAGCTATGTTTTCCCCATTTTAGTTTTTCTATTCATTCTATTTTTCTCACTATTGCTTTATTCCCCACTAAGTTGTCTCTATAAAGAATGAAAATCAACCTAATTCTGTTCTTAAAGTTTTGGGTCAGGTTTTTACTGTTTTTTGTTTGGTTATTTGCTTTTTGTTGGTATTATGAAATGTTCCCTTAAGTGGGATAAGCAGAAATAAAATAAGTCTTGCTTGCAAACCTTCATGTCTGGTTAGAACCCCTACTGTAGTATCGTTGCTTGACCTATAATTTTTAAGACCCTACTGTGGGAACATTTCAAAAACGGGCTATAAAACTGGCCATAATTGGTGCAATTATCTTCAGTAGGAAACAAAAGCTTAGGACCCCTGAGTCTTATTTCATTATTTGCCGCATATTAATATAAAATTATACAATTCTTTGTCTTTTCTTACAAGTATATACGAGTATTATAAAACTTGTAAACATTCCAAAGATTCTAAGCTTTTTCTTATGAAGAATTATAGTTACATCAATCTTAAATGCCAACTCTATTATATGATAATACTTATTTATAATCTTAACAACTTTCTAAAAGCAATGAGAAGTAGAGTAACGTAGCTAAAAGAATAGAATCTTTGGAGCAACACAGTCTTGGGCTTGAATCTTCAATTTCCCAATTTTACTAGATATTTGTCCTCAAATCACTCATTTAACTTTTTAAGACTCAATAACCTTGTCTGTTAGATAAGGATATTAGTGCCTACTCCTGGTGACTTTGTGGGAAAAGATAATAGCAGCTCACGTCTAATGAGCACTGCTATGAGCCAGGGTCTCTACAGACACTGCTGCCTTTAATCCTCACAGCAACCTTGCAAGGTAGCTGTTATCATCATTATCAATATTATCATCATCCATCATCATCATCCCCACTTTATAGATGAGGAAACTGAGCCTTGGGGAGATTTGACAATTTGATGAAGCTGGTAAGAGCTTGAGGATTCAAGCCAGTTTTGTCTGACTCCAGAACTCTGTCTTCTAAATAAAATCATGTATAGAAAACACTTAATCTTGTGTCTGGCATATAGTACATGCGTAAAATTTGTTCATTCAAACCTATTCCCCACACCCATCCTGGAAATGAGGCTAATACACCCAGCTTTCACATTTTAGGATACAAAGTAAAGATAATCCCCAAATTACAAATTCCAAATTTAACATAATAAAAATAGCTTATATTTTTGAGCACTGACTATGTAGCAAGCACTTTACATATAGCATTTAATGCCCACAATGGCTCTATGGGATAGGTACTATCTTTAGCTCCATTTTACAGACTGAGGATGAGGGCACAGAGTCCCTAAGTAACTTGCACAAGATCACACACCGCCTGGCAAAACTGGGATGTGAACAGTGAGTCCAGAGCACAGGGACCACGTTGTTTATAGATGTTCGAGGAACACAGTGCCTAATGTATAGTGGGTGCTCAACCAATGTTTGTTAGTCGAGTAAATGAATGAATGATACAAACCTGGCCTCTCCTCCACCCTTCGCATTCCAAGCCTCCAGTTAGTAACTAACTTATTCTGGTAACACCATCTGAAATTATCTAAACTACTATTTCTTACGCATCATCTTCTTCATTTTTTCCACTCGAGAATTATGTAATTGCTGTATTTAAGTTCTCAAATGTGGCTGAATATGGTGGTGTGTGTCTGCGGTTGCAGGTGCTTGGGAGAGCAAGGCTGGAAGCTTGCCTGAGCTATAGAGTGTGATGCTTATTGGGTATTTGCATTAAGTTTAGCATCTGTGTGGTTTATTCATTTATTTTCTTATCATTTAATCATTAATCATAAGTTGTATTGATCACTTAGTACTCGTTTTGTGATACAACAGAGATGAAAACACATGAGGCCTCTCACTTTACTGGATGTACAGTCTTATGCAGGTGGGGAAGGCAAATAGCCAAGCAATCACAGTGTTATAGGAAAGCATAGGGTGCAGTGGGATCATTAACCACCTCTTGTCTGGGTCACTCTGTGAACCTCCTAACGGCCTCTGAGCCTCCAGTTGAGTTATCCTCAGAGCCACAAGAGTGATCTTCCTTGCTTGTAAATTTGGCCAGACATCCCCTGCATTGTAAATCTTCTCTTGAAATCTATTGCCCTTAGGACAAAATCCAGAGTCCTTTAATGTATCTTACAAAAAAGACCCTGAATGGTATTGCGCCTGTTCCCACCTTGCACTCTCTCTTCCAGCTGCATTTCATTATAAGGAAGTTAAGGAGCAAAAACGTTTCTTTTCTGAAAGTGCATTTTAGTACACTTTCACTTTTTATCATTTTGAATTATTTTTTAAGGGAAGAGAAAACAATTGATCAAGTTAATATAAGGACATTACTTTTGAAAGCACACTTAAGAAATAGTATCTAATAAACACCCCTGAAAATGCATGGGGAATGGAGGGTACAAAATAATTGAAAAGTGTTCCTATTTGTTAACACTCTTAAACAAATACTTCAGGGGTTTTCATTTTATCTAAATGAATCAGTATACAGTATATTTTAGTATATTTTTAAATGTATATATATATATATTTGTGTGTGTGTGTGTGTGTGTGAGGAAGATTGGTCCTGAGCTAACATCAGTTTCCAATCCTCCTCTTTTTGCTTGAGGAAGATTGTCGCTGAGCCAACACCTGTGTCCGTCCTCCTCTACTTTATCTGGGACGCTGCCACAGCATAGTCTGACCAGCAGTGCTGGGTCCAAACCCCGGGCTGCCAAAGCGGAGTGCGTGAACTCAACCACTACACCACCGGGCCGGCCCCTAAATGTATTTTTTAATATTAATTTAATATTAATGTTTTTAATATTAAAATGTATATTACAACTCAAAATATACAAAATTGTCTGAAATGAGGTGTATATTGCAGTGGTTCTTTTATAAAATTATGCTTCTGGTAATATTTCTGGTCTTGCTTCACCATCTGCCCATCTTGTACAAGTGCTTATTTCCATATACGGTTGTTCCATTTTTTGCTAAATGGGCACTCCATAAAAAGTAACATTTTCTAGAACACCTGCTGGACATGAAATTTCTGTGAAATGAAATATAATATTGCTAATATTTTCCCCCAAGCTTGGCAAAATTGCAAATACCTTACAGAAAACTTACATATTCATTTTAGCTTTATTTAATTTTTGAGATAACATTTCTGATATTGAATTAGATGTAGCCATGAAATAAACAGGCTGAGTTACTTGGATTATCAACCACTTATTTTCTCATATATGTTCAGATTGTAGTTTAGACATGCTCTGTAGCAAGAAATTGATCATTTCCAGAGCACATTTATGAATTATGACCATTTAAATTTGCATTGGCATGACTAATAAAGAGTTAAGTTTAAATAAGACTTTGTACCTTGTGAAGGGGGACCAAGTATGGATCTTTGATTTTTGTGAGCCCTCAGGAAGCACATTTTTCATTAGCGATGGCCACAGTCAATACAATACTTTTTACAAACACAAAACACAGCCAGTGATTAGTCTTCCCGTGGAGAACAATAAACCAGACCCTGATCCATGATGCATGAGCATGTTTCAGAGGGTCCTTCCGTTAGGTGAGAGGGCTAACTGATGTCAAATTCTCTTTCCACTCTGGATTCTGTGGCTTTAATTGTTTTTTTCTCTACTGATGTAAATATGTTATCGGTCAAACACTACATGGAAGTTCTCAAAACTTAAAATCTTAATCTGTGGTATGTTAATAACTAATAAAGATCTAGTGGACTACAGTTAGTGCCAACTTGCAATGTTACATATACACAATTATATAGAGAGAAACAGTTTGATTACCAAAATATTTTTAAAAATTAGTGATAACACATTTGATCACATTACATTTCATTCTAATAAACTTATAGGCATAAAATATGTTTTTAAAATATAATCATCTAGATCTCATCAAGATGGTGATGTGAGCAGACGTTGAACTCGCCTCCTCCCACGAACACAACCAGGTTACAACAATTTTTGGAAGAATTACCCTGGATTGAAAATTGAAAACTGGATAAGAAGAACCCCCACGACAAGGGACAGTCCTGACGAAGGCAGAAGAGGCAGAAATTCCTGCTGGAGAGGAAAAAAGCCACCTTTGGGAGAATCGGAGCTTCTCAGCTGTCCAAGCGGGAGCCACCCTAAGGTACACAGCCCTCCCTGGAGGAGTGAGGTCTGGCGCTGGGGCCATACTGCTATAAGCATCCTTCAGACTCAGCCCAACTGAGATTGGGGTCTTACTGTCTGGCTTTGCTGGCTATTGACTGCTGTGGGTGATGCAGGGTCAGTGAGCCAAGGAGTCGAAAGAAAGATTTCTTGGACTCTCAAGATCTGGCGGTAGTGCTCTTTTATTTAGAGAATAGTGTGGAATAGCATGGGGACAGGACCCATGGGCAGTCAGAGGTGCTGCTGCATGGGGACAGGACCCACAGGCAGTCAGAGATGCTGCTGGCATGGGCAGCTGCTGCTGCAAACATGGGTGGAGAGTAAGGCTAAATTTAAGGCATAGGTATGTGAGTTATCTCTTTACAAGATAAAGGAAAGAATATGTAAAAAAGTTAAAATGGTATCAGTGCAGGTGGGTTCTGGCTATTGGGTGGTCCTATAACTTTTAGATAAGAATCAACTCGGATTAAGTAAAGGCCAGAAGCCACCACCCTAAATACTATCTTCAGCTAAAGACAAAGGAAGATGTTGGGTGGGGGGTCAGTTACATGAGGTTGCCAGACAGTAAACAACTAAAAGCCTTGCCTTCCCCATTAAGAGTTTCCAGAGATAAGGCCATCCCCCCTTCCTCCTGGTGCAGAGAGGGAGGCATGGAGACTTCCTTCACGAATGCAAATATCTCTCATCAAAGGGCAAGCAAATTCCACTCCTCAGAGCCTGCTTCTCATCTGCAGTTTTAAAATTAACCAGCCTAAGATAATCCTCATCATGGGGACACCCCCAGAAAAGCTATCGCCCAAAAGTCCAAAAGACCCAAGTCTTAAAGGTCCCATGCACAAACTCACTCATTGCAGCAAGCTAAAATCACCAGAGAGAAGGTTTACAGTCCTTTCGTGAAATGAGACTCACCTGGTGGGCTCTTGGGGCATCTTGGTGAGAGGAGGGACCTCTCTGGAGACTGAGACATTGGTGGGGATCATTGTTCTGACCTGGTCCAGGTGTGCTGATACAGACACTGGCAGGGGCGATTGAAGATCATCCCTTGGGCTGTTAGCCCAGGGGTCTGCCAAACCCACTAGAGCACAGATTTAATCCAGTTTAGCCAGGGCAGGCAACCCGCCCTAGGGACTGGCCCCACCTAGCAGCAAGCCCTCAGGCTGCTTTTCAACCTGCATTGACTGGGTGGCTTGATCCTCTACAGGCGGGCAAGTGTGTCTGCCTCTGTGGGGCAGGGCCTGTGTGAGGACCAGGTGAACTGTGGGGGGGCATTGGTGGAGAGGTGGGGGCCTCTGCAGTGTGGCATCAGGGTCCGCTCCAGAGGGTTGAGATGGGTGCACGGACCAGGACTGTGTTGACAGTGTATGTGGTCCTGTGGGGGGTGAGGCTTATCAGCAGCAGAAGACTTGTGCTTCACAAATAGCCATAAAAAGGATCAGCCCCACCTTCCAAAGCCTTAAACAATTGAGTGCCCCTGGGCCAAGGGCTAGCCCCATACAGCTGCATTCCTAGGAGAACTGACAACAGCCTTGTAGGCCTGAGACCTATCACAACTGTAAGCCCCTGAGCCTAGCAACCAGCTACACTGGGTACCAACCCAACTAAGAGGAAAACTGCAATAAGAGAGTGCTGATAGACTTTGTAGCCAACAGTGCTGAGGCTCCCCAAACCGGACTTACACACAGCTGGCCAGGGAAGGAAAGATTAGACTCCCTGGGTACCCACACAGGTTTTCTGGTCAATAGTTAAGTAACCTGGTTTTGGAAAGGTAAGATTGCAAAAGAAAATGATCCTAGATAGGGTCAAGAAACTTTTGGTTACTATTAATACTTTAAAATAAACATTATTTTACTGCAACATTTTAAGCAAGCATTTTCACATTGGAATCATTTGGCAGGGAAACAAATGTCTGGAAATCTACCTGTGAGCTCTCAAGATGCTGCCAAAAAATGTTTATTTTACAGGGATACACTTGTTTTAATGCCAGTATATATATTGCTATAATTAAATGGATTGCCTTGGTCACCATGTCCTAACAACAAGTAAAAAGCTGAACAGTCTGAAAAACTAACAACTCTTCTTGGATCCGTAGAGAGGGGAGGACACAGAGCAAATTCCTGCCCCCAAGATTAGAAAGACAGACAAATGAATGTGGGCAGTCAGCACTTAGCAGAGCAGAGACTCACAAGCAGAAACCACCATGGGAACCAGTGCCCGGGTAGGAAAAGCTGAACTACAATTGACGAATTCCTGGAGGCTCAGTGTGGACAAGTCTGAGAGTGAAAAACCCCAGGGAGACCCAGTCACAGCCCCCCATCCACCACTTTTGTGAGTTTTACCTCTAGGAGCTTGATCAGGTTCTCATAGTAAATATTGGAGAAAAATCCTGTTGTGATTCTAGTAAGAGGAGGGAAAAAGGAACCATTTTGAAATACTCTAGAACTCTCTATTTTTCTTATCAAGTCTTATCCTCAGGAGAAACTAGTTAACCAGAACCTAACCTGCTTGGGTATTATCAGAGTTTTACTGACATGCGGGAAGGGAAATACCCAGCACCAGTCATCTCTGGCCTTCTGTATGGGAGAAGGGGTATACCCAACTCCAGCCCACTCTAGCATCTTGTCCCACCTAATGGGAGAGAAAACAACCTGAGAGGCACTTGTGAAGTTCACAGTGTAAAGAGGTGTTCAGGGGCCAGCCCCGTGGCCGAATGGTTAAGTTCACGTGCTCTGCTTCAGCAGCCCAGGCTTTTGCCAGTTGGCATCCTGGGCAGGAACCTAGCACAGCTCATCAGGCCATGCTGAGGTGACATCGCACATAGCACAGCCAGAAGGACCTACAACTAGAATATACAACAATGTACTGGGGGGCTTGGAAGAGAAGAAGAAGAAAAAGGAAAAAAAGAAGATTGGCGACAGATGTTAGTTCAGGCCAATCTTAAAAAAAAAAGACATGTGTTCACCCAAAAACTGAGACCTGGCCATAGGACTATAGAACATGCTCCACGCCCCCATCCCCACACGTTACCACCGCATTACTAAAGGCCTATTTATAGCAGTTCCATTTATCTTGTATATCATGTCTGGCTATCAAGAGTAAATTACAAGGCATACGAAGGGGCAAAAAATACAATTTGAAGTGGCAGAGCAAGCATCAGAACCAGACATACCAGGGATGTTGGAATTAACAGACAGGGAATTTAAAAAACTATGATGAATATACTAAGGGCTCTAATAGATAAAATAGAGAGCACGCAAGTGCAGGTGGGCAGTGTAAGTGGAGAGATGGACTTCTAGGAAAGAATCAAAAAGAAATGCTAGAGATCAAAAACACTGTAACAGAAATGAGCAATAACTTTAATGGGCTTAGTAGTAGACTGGATCCAGGTGAGGAAATAATCTTTATGCTTGAGGATGTATCAATAAGAACTTTGAAAACTGAAAAGCAAAGAGAAGAATGATGGAAAAAAAGAACAAAGTATCCAAGGACTGTAGGACAACTACAAACGGTGTAACATACACATAATGGGAATACCAGAAGAAGAAGAAACAGGGAAAGGAACAGAAGAAGTATGTGAAACAATATGACTAAGAAGTCCCCCCAAATTAATGTCAAACACCAAACCACAGATCCAGGAGGCTCAAAAAACACCAAGCAGGAAAAATTCCAGAAAAACTACACCTAGGCATATGATTTTTAAACTATGGAAAATCAAAGATAAAGAAAAACTCCTGAAATAAGCCAGAGGGAAAAAACACCTCACTTATTGAGGAACAAAGATAATTGCATCTGGCTTCTCAGAAACACACAAGCAAGAAGAAGGTGGGGTGTATTATTTAAAGTGTTCAGAGAAAAAAACCCACCAACCTAGAATTTTTTATCCTGAGAGATTATCCTTCAAATAAACAAAGGAGAAACAAGGACTTTCTCAGACAAACAAAAGGTGAAAAAATTTGTTTCCAGTGGGTCTGTCTTGCAAGAAATGTTAAAAGCAGTTGCTTAGAGAGAAGGAAAATGATATAGGTTAGAAACTTGGCTCTACATAAAGAAAAGAAGAACACCAAAGAAAGAATAAGTGAAGGCAAAATAAAAATTTAATTTTTCTTATTAATTGATCTAACAGATACAGTTTGTTCAAACTTATAATAGCGACAATGTATTCAATTCTGTATGCTTATATATATATATCTAATGTATTTGTGTATGGTTGTATATATGTGAAATGAATGACAGCAGTTGATACAGGTATGGGAGGGAGGAATTAGGATTATTTTGTTACTATGAGGTACCCACACTACTCATGAGTTAGGATAGTATTATTTGAAAGTGGACTTGGATAGGTTATAAATGTATATTGCATACTCTAAGGCAACTACTAAAAACACTAAAAAAAGAAGTATAACATTGCTAAGAAAGGACAGAACATGGAATCATATGAAATGCACAATTAAAACCACAAAAGGCAGAAAAAGAGTGGAAGAGGAAAAAAGGATCAAAGAACAAGGGCAACAAATAGAAACAGTAACAAATATGGTATGGTCTAAATTGATCTAAATGGTATAAATGCACCAATTAAAAGACAGAGATTGTCAGAGTGGATCAAAAAATAAGACCCAACTGTATGTTGCCTGCAAGAGACACACATTAAATATAAAAACACATGTAGATTAAAATTAGTTAGAGAAAAAAGATATCTCCCTACACTAATCAGAAGAAATTGGGAGTAGCTATGTTAATTTCAGACAGAGCAGACTTCAAAACAAGGAAAGTTATCATGGATAAAGAAGGACAGTACATTAATCAAAAAGAGGTCCATTCTCCAAGAAGACATAACAATACTTAACATGTGTGTACTTAGCAACAGAGCATCAACCTACATGAGGTAACAACTAATAAACTGCAAGGGGAAATAGGTGAATCCACTGTTCATCACCCCTAAGCACCAATATACCAGATATGGACAGATCCACCATGCGGAAAATTGGTAAGGATATATTTGAACTCAACAACACCATTAATCAACTGGATGCAGTCAACATCTATAGACTACTTCATTCAACAACAGCAGAATACACACTCTTCTCAAGCTCACACTGAACAAACACCAAGACAGATCAGTTCCGGGCCATAAGACACACCTTAAAAAATTTAAAAGAACAGAAATCATAAAATGTCTGCTCTCAGACCACAATGGAATTAAACTAGAAATCAGTAACAGAAAGGTAAGTGGGAAATCCCCAAATAAGTGGAGATTAAACAACACACTTTTAAATAACACATGGATTGAAGAAGGAATCTCCAGACAAATTTAAAATTATTTTGCACTAAATAAAAATGAATATACAGCTTATCAAAATTTGTGAGATGCAGTGAAAGCAGTGCTTAGAGGAAAATATACAGCATTGAATGCATGTATTAGAAAGGAAGAAAGATCTAAAAATCAGTCATCTAAGTTTCCACCTTAGGAAACTAGAAAAAGAAGAGCAAATTACATCCAAAATAACAAGAGGAAAAGAAATAGTAAGAATTAAAGCAGAAACCAATGAAATAAAAAACAGGAAATCAATAGAGAAAATCAGTGAAACCAAATACTATTTCTTTGAACAGATCAGTAAAATAAATAAGCCTCTAGTCAGGCTAATTGTTTTTTTAAAGAGTGGAAATTACTCAAATTACTAATATCAGAAATGAAAGAGGAGACATCACTACAGATCCCATGGAAATTAAAAAGATAATAAAGGAATACTATGAACAACTTTATGCCTACAAATTTGATAACTTAGATGAAATGGACCAATTCCTTGAAAGACACAAGGTGGCAAAACTCGCACAAGAAGAAATAGACAATCTGAATGAGCTTATCTCTATTAAAGAAATAGAATCAATAATAACCTTCCAAAACAGAAAACATTGGGCCTAGTTGGGTTCACTGGTGAATTCTACCAAACATTTAAGGAAGAAATTATACCAATTCTCTACAATCTCTTTCAAAGAATAGAAGCAAAGAGAATACTTCCTAACTCATTTTAGAAGGCCAGCATTACCCTAATACCAAAACCAGACAAGGACAGAAGAGAAGAAAATTACAGACCAATAATCTCTCATGAATATAAATGCAGAAATCCTCAACAAAATATTAGAAAACGGAATCCAATACTTTATAAAAAGAATTATATACCATAATCAAGTGGGATTTATCCCAGGTATGCAAGACTGGTTCAACATTTGGAAATCAATTAATGTAATTCATCACATCAACAGGATAAAAAAGAAAAATGAAATGATTCTATGAATAGATGCAGAAAAGGCATTGGACAAAATCCAACACATATTCATGTTAAAAACACTCAGTAAACTAAGAATAGAAGGGAATTTCCTTCACCTGATAAAAAACATCTAAAAGATCCTGCAGCTAATGTCATACTTAACAGTGAGAAACTCAAGGCTTTCCCACTAAGATCAAGAACAAGGCAGGGATGTCCCCTCTCACCACTTCTTTTCAACATGGTACAGTAAGTACCAATTGCTATGGTCTGAATGTTTGTGTCCCCCCAAAATTCATATGTTGAAATCCTAACCCCCAAAGATGATGGTATTAATAAGTGGGGCCTTTGATAAGTGATTAGGTCATGAGGGTGGAGCTCTCATGAATGGGATTAGTGCTCTTATAAAACAGATCCCACAGAGGCCCTTGCCCCTTCTACCATGTGAAGATACAATGAAAAATCTGTAACCTGGAAGAGGGCTCTCACCAGACCATGCTGACACCCTGACCTCAGACTTTCACCCTCCAGAACTTTGAGAAATAAATTTCTGTTGTTCACAAACTACTCAGTCTGTGCTATTATGTTATAGCAGCCTGAACAGACTAAGACAACTAGCTAGTGCAATAAGACAAGAAAAGGAAATAAAAGGTCTACAGATTTTGAAGGAAGAAATAAAATGAATTGCCTTTACAAAAATGTTAATGTATTATTGGGATTCTTCTGAAAGACGATTTGCATTAAGCAATTGGCATATTTTTATTTTTAATTTTTCAATAATGTTTTTCTTTGCTTAAGACATACACACTATTTATTAGAATAAGAAATATTTACTTACATATGTCTTCCCCATGAGTGTGAGAATTATAATATCTCTCCTCTATTTTTTTATAAAAACTTTATTGAGATATAATTCACATACCATGCAGTTCACTTTTTTGAAGGGTACGATTCAGTGGTTTTTAGCATATTCACAGATATGTGCAGCCATCGCTATTGTCAATTTCAGAACAATTTTATTAGAATGGTTAATTGGTTAATTATCTTTTATCTTTCATTTCATTCTTAGAACTTTTTAAAAACAATTTTAACCATTTTTGAGTGTACAATTCAGTGACATTAACTACATAAGTGCAATCATACAATATTTGTCCTTCTGTATGTGGCTTATTTCCCTTAGCATAATGTGTGCAAGGTTCATCATGTTGTAGCATGTGTCAGAATTTCATTCCTATTCAAGGCTGAATAATATTCCACTGTGTGTGTATGCCACATCTTGTTTATGCGTCCATCAGTGAATTGGCATTTGGGTTGTTTCCACCTTCCAGCTATTGTGAATAATGCTGCTATGAACATTGGTGTACAAATATCTGCTTGAGCCCTTGTTTTAAATTCTCTTACGTGAATACCTAGAAGTGGAATTGCTGGGTTGTATGGTAATTCAATTTTTAATTTTTTGAGGAACTACCATAATGTTTTCCACAGTGGCTCTACCATCTTGCATTTCCACTAGCAATGCACAAGGGTTCCAATTTTTTCACATCCTCACCAACACTTGTTTTTTTCCCATTTTTATGATAGTAGTCATCCTAATGGGTGTGATGTAGTATCTCATTGTGGTTTGGATTTGCTTTTCCCTAGTGACTAGTGATGTGGATTATCTTTTCATGTGCTTATTAGCCATTTGTATAACTTCTTTCCAGAAATGTCTACCCAAGTTCTTTGCATATTTTTAAATTGGATTTTTTGTTGTTGTTCAGTTGTAAGTGTTCTTTATATTCTAGATATTAATCCCTTATCAGATATATGCTTTGCAAATATTTTCTCCCATTCTCTTGTTGTCTTTTGACTCTCTTGATGGTGTCCTTTGATTCACAAAAGTTTTAATTTTGATGATACCCAGTTTATGTATTTTTTTGGATGTTGCTTATGCTTTTGCTGTCAGATCCAAGAAATCATTGCCAAATTCCTTATGCCATGAAGACTTTTTCCTAGGTTGTCTTCTAAAAGTTTTATAGTTTTAGCTCTTTTATTTGGATCTTTGATCACTTTGAGTTAATTTTTCTATAAGGTGTGAGGTAAAGTTTCATCTTCATTCTTTTATATGTGGATATCCAGGTTTTCCCAGCACTATTTATTGAAAAGATTGTCTTTTCCCCATTCAGTTTTCTTGGTATCCTTATCAAAAATCAACTGATCATGGATGTGAGGGTTTATTTTTGTGCTTTCTCTTCTATTCCATTGGTCATTACATCTGTCCTTATGCCAGTACAACAGTGTTTTGATTACTGTAGCTTTGTAGTAAGTTTTGAAGTCAGGAAATGTGAGTTCTTCAACTTTGTTCTTTTTCAAGATTGTTTTGGCTATTCTGGATCCTTTGAGTTTCCATATGAATTTTAGGGTGGATCTCCTATTTCTGCAAAAAACACCATTGGGAATCTTGATAACGATGGCATTGAATCTGTAGGTTGCTTTAGGCAGTGCACTAGTTTGCCAGGACTGCTATAACAAAGTACCATAAACCACATGGCTTAAACAGCAGGAATTTATTGTCTCATATTCTGGAGGCTGGAAGTCTGACATCAAAGTGTTGGCAGGATTGGTTCCTTCCTGAGGTCTGTGGAGGAGAATCTGTTCCATGCTCCTCTCCTAGCTTATGCTGAGTTGCTGGCCATTTGTGGTGTTCCTTGGCTTCCACTGCATCGCTCTGATCTCTGCTCCCATCTCCAGATGGTGCTCACCCTCTGTGTGTATCTGTTTCTCTGTCCAAATTTCCCCTTTTTATCAGGACACTAGTCTTATAGGATTAGAGGCCCACCCTACTCCAGTATGATCCCGTCTTAACCTATTAACTACAACTGCAAAGAGCCTATTCCAAATAAGATCACGTTTTGAGGTTAGGACTTCAACATATGGATTTTGGAGGGCACAACTCAAACTATGGTAGTTAGTACTGTCATTCTAACAATATTAAGTCTTCCAGTCCATGAATATGGGACATCTTTCCACTTATTTATGTCCTCTTTAATTGTTTTCAGGAGTGTTTTGTAGTTTTTAGTGCACAGATTTTTTGCCTCCTTGGTTAAGTTTATTCCTAAGTATTTTATTCTTTTTGATGCTATTGTAAATGGATTTTTAAAAATTTCATTTTCAGACTTTTCATAGTTATTATATAGAAATGCAACTGATTTTTGTTTGTTGATTTTGTATCCTGTAACTTTGCTGAATTTTTTTATTAGCTCCAGCAGTTTTTTGTGTGAGTGGAATGTTATGGTTTTCTACATATATTATCATTTCATCTGTGAACAGAGATTATTTTACTTTTTCCTTTCCTATTTGGATGTGTTTAACTTCTTTTTCTTGCCCACATCCTCTGGCTAGACTATCCAGTACCAGGTTGAATAGAAGTGGTAAAAACAGTCATCCTTGTCTTGTTCCTGATCTTAGGGGAATAGCTTTATCATTCACCACTGAATATGATGTTAGCTGTGGGTTTTTCATATACGGACCTTACCATGTTGAGGAAATTTCCTTCTATTCCTAATTTTCTGAATATTATTATCATGAAAGGGTGTTGAATTTTGTCAAATATTTTTTCTACATCAGTTGTGATAACCATGTGTTTTATCCCTTTATTCTGTTAATATGGTGTATAACTTTGATTTTTGTATGTTGCACCAATTTTGAATTCCTGGAATATATCCCACTTGGTCATGATGTGTAATCTTTTAATATGTTACTGAATTTGTCAACCAGTACATTTTACGGTCTCTCATTTTGTTATACCACTTTAATTCTTCCCTTGCCAATTTCTTACTGAACAGATAATTCTCTTGTTATACAGATTGTTCTATAAGATTAAAAAAAGCACGATCCAGTTTCATTATATGAAAGAAATAAATATGACTCAGATAACAATCCCCAACAAAACACCAAAGAGGGAAACTATGGACTGTCCTTATCCATATGAGACATGGATTATCTCATATCCAATTTTTAACTTTTTAGTAAGAACTTATTCAGCTTTTAGTATGTTATAGGCACTGTCAAAGTTATTCTCAAGGTGTTTACAAGTATGGAGGAGAGATAAATAAGTAAACTACTGATTACAATACAGTTTGATATAATATTATGATAGAGATGTCCATGGATGTTCCATAATTACATAGGAGGGTACTTAACTCAAAAAGAGGATGAGGGTAAACCTCCTCAAAAATAAGAGTCCAGGACCAGATGGCTTCTCTGGAGAATTCTACCAAATATTCAAAGAAGATTTAACACCTATCCTTCTCAAACTATTCCAGAAAATAGAGGAATATGGAGCACTCCCTAATACATTCTATGAAGCCAACATCGCCCTGATCCCCAAACCTGACAAGGACAACACAAGGAAGGAAAACTATAGGCCAATATCACTGATGAACATAGATGCAAAAATCCTCAACAAAATTTTGGCAAACCGAATACAGCAATACATTAAAAAGATTATACACCACGATCAAGTGGGATTTACTCTAGAGACACAGGGATGGTTCAACATCTGCAAGTCAATCAACGTGATTCACTACATTAACAAAATGAGAAATAAAATCCACATGATCATCTCAATAGATGCAGAGAAAGCATTTGACAAGATCCAACATCCATTTATGATAAAAAACCCTTAATAAAATAGGTATAGAAGGAAAGTACCTCAACATATAAAGGCCATATATGACAAACCCACAGCCAACATCATACTCAACAGACAAAAACTGAAACCCATCCCTCTCAGAACAGGAACAAGACAAGGGTGCCCACTTTCACCACTCTTATTCAACATAGTACTGGAGGTGTTGGCCAGAGCAATTCGGCAGGAAAAAGAAATAAGAGGAATCCAAATAGGCAACGAAGAAGTAAAACTCTCACTGTTTGCAGATGACATGATCTTATATATAGAAACCCCCAAAGAATCTGTAAAAAAAAACTATTAGAAACAATCAACAGCTACAGCAAAGTTGCAGGGTATAAAATCAACATACGTAAATCAGTAGCATTTCTATATGCTAACAATGAACTAACAGAAAAAGATCTCAAGAACTCAATCCCATTCACAATCACAACAAAAAGAATAAAATACCTTGGGGTAAATTTAACCAAGGAAGTGAAAGATCTATATAATGAAAACTACAAGACTTTCTTGAAAGAAATCAATGACAACATAAAGAGATGGAAAGACATGCCATGCACATGGATTGGAAGAATAAACATAGTTAAAATGTCCATACTACCTAAAGCAATCTACAGGTTCAACGCTATCCTAATCAGAATCCCAATGAGATTCTTTACAGAAATTGAACAAAGAATCCTAAAATTCATATGGGGCAACCAAAGACCCCGAATTGCTAAAGCAATCCTGAGAAAGAAGAAGAAAGCTGGAGGCATCACAATCCCTGACTTCAAAACATACTACAAAGCTACAGTAATCAAAACAGCATGGTACTGGTACAAAAACATGTGCACAGATCAATGGAACAGAATTGAAAGCCCAGAAATAAAACCACACATCTATGGACAGCTAATCTTCGACAAAGGAGCTGAGGGCCTACAATGGAGAAAAGAAGGTCTCTTCAACAAATGGTGCTGGGAAAACTGGACAGCCACATGTAAAAGAATGAAAATCGACCATTCTTTTTCGCCATTCACTAAAATAAACTCAAAATGGATCAAAGACCTAAAGATTAGGTCTGAAACAATAAGTCTTCTAGAAGAGAACATAGGCAGTACGCTCTTTGACATCAGCTCCAAAAGAATCTTTTCGGACTCCATAACCCCTCAGACGACGGAAACAATAGAAAGAATAAACAAATGGGACTTCATCAGACTAAAGAGCTTCTTCAAGGCCAGGGAAAACAGGATTGAAACAAAAAAACAGCCCACTAACTGGGAAAAAATATTTACAACTTATTTATCCGACAAAGGGTTAATCTCCATAATATATAAAGAACTCACACAGCTCGACAACAAAAAATCAAACAACCCAATCACAAAATGGGCAGGGGACATGAACAGACATTTCTCCAAAGAAGATATAAGGATGGCCAATAGACACATGAGAAGATGTTCATCATCACTAATCATCAGGGAAATGCAAATCAAACCTACACTAAGATATCACCTTACACCTGTTAGATTGGCAAAAATATCCAAAACCAAGAGTGACAAATGTTGGAGAGGTTGTGGAGAAAAAGGAACCCTCATACACTGTTGGTGGGAATGCAAACTGGTGCAGCCACTATGGAAAACAGTATGGAGATTTCTCAAAAAGTTAAAAATAGAAAGACCTTATGACCCAGCCATACCACTACTGGCTATCTATCCTAAGAATCTGAAATCAGCAATTCCAAAAGTCCCATGCACCCCTATGTTCATCGCAGCATTATTCACAATAGCCAAGTCATGGAAGCAACCTAAGTGCCCAGCAACTGAAGAGTGGATAAAGAAGTACCCAATGGTATATATATATATATATATTTTTTATATATATATATATATATATATATATATACAATGGAATAAAAAGGGACATAGTCAGGGACTCAGCCATAAAAAGGGACAAAGTCGTCCCATTCACAGCAACATGGATAGACCTTGAGGGTATTATGTTGAGTGAAATAAGCCAGACAGAGAAAGACAAACTCTGTATGACTCCACTCATAGGTGGTAGTTAACATATAGAAAAGAGAACTGATCAGTGCTTACCAGGGGAAAGGGGAGTGGGGGGAGGGCACTAGGGGTGAAGTGGTGTACGTACAACATGACTAATAATGATGTACAACTGTAATTTCACAAGGTTGTTAAATATCATAATCTCAATAAGAAAAAAGAGGATGAGGGTAGCTTTCAAAAGGTATTTTACTCTTAAACTGTCTTGAATGATGAGTAGGAGTTAGCCATGAAAACGGAGTGGGGTATTCCATACAGAAGGACTATCAATCACAATGATACTGAAAAAGCAAAATAATTGGGAAACTATAAAGATTTCCAAGTTGGAGGATCTGTATGGGGTAGGTGTTAAGAAATGATATTTTTGAGATAGGTAGGTAGGGGCCAAGTTCATAAAGGGCTTTGTGTGCATGGTTAAGGAGTCTGAATATTTTTTTAAGACCTTGGGAACCATTGAAGGACTTTAAAAACTGGAGTGTCACATGATCAAATTTTCATTTTAGAAAGATTATCCTAGCAAAGGGTGGACTGTGGTTGGGAGGGTGGAATGGGAAGGGAGTGAAAGGAGACCAGAGGCGCAAAGACAGGAATTGACAATATTAGTTCAGGCCAAAAGTGATGAGGGTCTAATCTTAACAGTGGCGATGGAAATAGAAGGAAAGAGACAGATTTGAGAAGTCTTTAATAAGTAGAATCAAAAGGTGTTGATGATCAAATAGAATTGTGAGGATGAGGTTGGAAACAATTAGTTGGGATAATAAATTTGGAGGAAGTGATCAGACAATCAGTAGAAGACAGCAATGAAAAAGAGTAGTAGGCATATATCCTGAAGGAACAAAGCTTAATGGAGTAATGGTTTTTAACATGAGAGTGAAACAAGGAAGCTATCAGACCAGTCCAGACTATAGGACTCTTTCTAAGACGTTGCATAGTGTTGTCTTTTCAACAAGCTAATTTCACGGGGGGACAGGAGGTTAGGGAAGGATGGAGGACTGTTTTAGTTTAGGAGACCAAAAAATGTAAAAGCCAAATGTAGTACGTAACCTTTGATTAGCGTTTAGGTTGAAAAAATAACTATAAAAGACATTATGGTACAGTTGGAGAAATCTGAATATTGATATTACATGATTTAATTAGGTCAATTTTTGTTAAGTTTTAAGGATATAATTATATTTGGGTTATGTAGGAGAATGTCTTTATTTTTAGGAGATGCATGCTGAACTATTTAGGGATGAAGTTTCATAATGTCTGCAATTTACTTAGAGACAGAGACGGAGGAAGCGAAAAATGGTGAAATTATTGGGGCCCGCCCTGTGGTGTAGAAGATAAATTCACATGCTTTGCTTCAGATCAGGTTTTGGATCCGGGCATGGACCTAGCACCACTCACCAAGCCACACTGTGGTGGCATCCCACACAAAATAGAGGAAGACTGGTACAGATGTTAGCAAAGTGAGACTCTTCCTCAAGCAAAAAGAGGAAGATTGGCAACAGATGTTAGCTCAGGGACAATCTTCCTCAGACGCACACAAAAACAGTGAAATATTAACAATAGTTAATCCAGGTGGTGAGTATAGAGTTGTTTACAATACTAAGCTTTTAACTTTTCCATATGTTTGAAATTTTTAATTAAAGAATTTGAAAAAAAATATGTTGAGCTAGAAGTGGGGGACTGTGAGAAGCAACGGGGAGCAAAATATTGCTGACTTTCTCTTAAATCCCTGAGATAGCAGACTGTAGTAGAATAGGCAGCCACTCTCAAAAGGACTCAGAGAGATGATTACCTTAGGATGGTGTTTCCCAACTTTCACCACTTCAAAACAGGAACATGAAAATAACATTTGAATGGCATATTGGGATAATGACTGGAAGAGATTGGGGCATCTATGGGGCTTAATGAGAAAAATTCACTGTATTTTCTTTGTAATTTTTATAATAAAATAAAACTAAGTATTAGGAAATCTTTCAGAGATGAATTTATACAAAAATTCCAAATATATTTAAAAATTTTAATGAGGAAGTTGAGCTTGCTTCCAAGCATACACTGTAATATCATATTTTATTCTAGAAATGGTTATACTCAATTCCTGATCAGATTTTTTAATGTGAGCTCCTCAATTTTTGATAGTTTACCACCATGAGAAACTTTGTTTATGCAAAAACGTAAAAGCATTTTTCTCAACCACGAAAAAATTTCTAACAGTTGAAATGATATATATAGAATCTAAAAACATCCTTTAATTGATAAATATAACAAAAAATTTTGTGATAATGCAATTTTTTAAATCCAATTGAACTTTCTCACATCAATTATTTCAAAATAATGATGAAGATATGATTTATATAACATGCACATCTTGTTAAAGCCACGCAGTAAGCTTGGCTGCTACTAGAAGGGCATGTCAGCTGCAGAGGGACAAAAGTAGCTGATATGGGTAAAGATAAGGATTTGAGGCTGCTTCCTAGGGCCGTGAGCCCCCTCACTCCCAACTCATTACCCACTATGCTCCTTGGGAATCTGGGGCATGAAATTCTCCAGTGGTTCCATTGAGTTCCTTGTTCACGGTGGGCAGTGGTGCATTGAGGATCTGGCTTCTGAAATAGGAGCCCGTGTGGTATATCACCTTGGCAATGTGGAGCAGTGGGTGCCTGATGGCATTTGTTGTGCCTGCCACCTGTGCAGACCAAGGGGCTGCCATCAGCTCCTGTACTGCTCTGAGCCTCCTTCTGGGAAGCTGTGGAATAGATGCTTCCAGCTGCCTGACATTATCTGGTCACAGTGAGAGATGAGCGGATCAACACTTTTGGGTGGCCGTGTAATCTGTTCACAACACAGAAGTGTCCAGTGCATGAGGATTCCTGATTTAGGGAAGTCTCAGATTTCAATTAAGGCATTGATTAGTCTTGACATATAATAACTGGGAAAAGGAGATTCCATGATCAACAAAATTCGGAAAAATGCTGTGTTATAGTTAACAAGTTTCTTAGCTGTAGAATATCCCAAAGACTTTACTATACTAGTATGCATTATAAATCTCTAAAAGGAGAACATAATATTCAAAGTTTCTCAGACATTTTTGATCTTTGAAGCCTTTTATTGCAAAGCACCTTGAGGAACAAGTGTGAAACAGAGTACATTTTAGAAAATCTAGAAAATATTGATAAGAGGTTGTTAAAAGTTAGTGCCTGTTCTTAACATAAAAACTGAGACATAGAAATGGGAGAATACTGCTTTAAATTATAAGTAATACCTATTTTAGAACACAAGTCAACATTATATTTACTGGTAAAAGACTAGTGTTCTAATCAATTAAACAATAATAATGTTTTTAAAAAACAAGGATTATCCTTATCATTTTATGGATTAAAGTTGTTTTGGTAGTTCTGGCCAATGTCATAAATCATGAAGGAGAAATAAGAAGTACAAATCCTGAAAAGAAGAGACAAAATGTATTATCAGAAAATACAAAATAATCAACTGAAAAAAGATTATCACTAACAAAAAGTTTCAGGAAATGGATATAAGATCAATAGTAAAATTTAAAAAATCAATGTTTACTTCAGCTATCAGAAATTATAGGGCTTAAGAAAAGATTCCCTCACAATACCTGCAAAACCCATAAAATGCTCAAGGCACAATCTCTTGGAGGGGTATGTGTTACTTATATGAGGAAAACCATAATATGTAATATTTAATTTAGAGCTATAAAAAGGGGTATATATCTAACATGTATCTCTTAGATGTGAAAATTAAACATTTTAATTTTTTTCTCAGTGTACAGCTTAATTGCAACAGCAATAAAACTCCAATGGTATTTTATTTGGAATTTCTAAATTTCTTTTGGATTTATAAATTTCACTTGAAAGAAAAAACTGGTGAGAATATTAATGAATGTTCCTAAAAAGAAGACCAATACAGTAACAATAAGTAAATAGTGTGGTAATAGCATAAGACTAGACAGACATGCAAATCAGAATGGAGCCAATAGAATAGATAATCAATGGGGGCCGTCTCCATCACATAAAAGACTCTAACACATTAAAGTGGGAGGAAAGTACTCAAGTGCTGAATAAATTAGAAGTTACTGGGCTAAGATTAGAAATTAATCTTTCATTTTGAATCACATCAAAATAAATTTCAGATGGATGAAAATGTAAATATAGTTTTTAATTGTAGAAGAAAATAGAGTTGAGAACTCACCAAACCTCTAGAAAAAGGATGATTTTCTCCTTCCTTCTTGGTTGTTTCAAAGGATAAGTTTCTAAATTTTAAAGAGTGAGAAGAAATCTCAACAGATGTGACTACCTAAAAATAAAAGACAATATACTTTAAAAGTGATCTTAAATTTAAAGAGCAGACATCAGCTTTGTGCAGTGGCAGTGTTATGACCAGTGAGATCGTCCCAAGGACTATTATGACTAACAAGAACCATCCTAAGAGCCCATGCAAATTCAACTGTAGTCAACTCATTGTATTTCAGTGAGATAAGAAGACAGATGCACAAAGATGAATTGGGCAAGACTGTTCACTAAAGAATTATTAGAACAATGAAAAATTGGAGACTACCTAAATATCTACATTAGAGGGTTGGTTAAATAAATCATGATAAAGCTCTATAACGGAATACCAAGCAGTCATTAAAAATGATGATGTAATAAATAGTTTTTGAGAATGAAAGATGCAATTTATTGCTTGGTGAAAAATTAGATTAGAGGACAACATGAAGAGTAGTTGACTCTTTGTGGTAGGATTTGAAGTGATTTTTACTTATTCTAAACTCTTCCGTACCCTTGTTTTTTCCTCCAGTAATCATATAGGATTTTGATGGTCAGAAAGGAATGGAACTGTTTTCATTTTAGAAAAACAAATGCAAACAATTAACCTGGAGAATTGTCTGTGGTAACTATGACATACGGTTAAGTCTTTATTATTTAAAGAGCTCATACAAATTGTTAAGAGAGATCCCAGTAAGGATGAACAGACAAGTCATAACGTAGAAAGCAGAGGTAGCAAACAAGCATGCGGATCATTATTCAGACTCGCTTGTAATCAAAGTGCAAATTTAAATAGAGATATTTATTTTTTGCTTATTAAGTTAGTAAAAGGCGCTCACTGCCATGTTATTTATAATAAAGAAAAATTAACATCAGTAAATTGTGTTACATTCCTTTGGTGCTGTTAAAAATGGAAGATTAATTAGATTATGTTGCATCCTGGAAAAATATGACATCTGAGTAGAGTAATTCGGAGTAATCGCTTTGCACTATGAATACCAGCACTTGGGGGGTAGGGAGAGCAGGATCCTCAAGTGAGAAAGGTCTGGGTCAGTCCGGCTCTGCCGTCTAATAACTCTGATCTGGGGCCAGTTGCTTAACTTCACTGAGCTTTGTTTTCTTTTTTTTCTAAAAGTGAGATACTTACCCCTCTGGTTTCAATGTAGATACAGTAGCTGACACAGAACCTGGTAGATGTTGTTCATTCAGTCAGCTTTTGTTGAGTGAATGAATGGTAGTTATTAAACGCTATACACAAAAGCTTGTGTATAAAGAAAATTTGGAGGAAAATACAGCAAAATGATTAGTGGTTCTATTAGGGTAAAGGGAATGTGAGTAGTTAAAATTTTTCCCATTTTCTACAATTTGATGATATTATATTTATAATTAAAATAGTTATCTAAACTCATACTTACTTTCCCTTTCTGAGTGTCCTGTTGTACTTTCTGTTTGGAAAACAAATTTTGAGACTTGATTGCATTTTTTTCCTTTATTCTTCCACTCAGCCAAATACCTTGGACTCAACCTCACCCCCTTTCTTTCTCTCTACACCTAACATCAAACCCATCAGCAAAGCCTCTGCCCCTTAGAATATATACAGACTCCTATCGTTTCTCCCCACCCCACCGCTGCCATCCAGTCGGAAACACCGTCAGTCTCTCACCCAGAATACTGCGCAGCCTCCCAGCTGGGCTGTCTGCCCCACCCTGGCCCTTTCCAGGTATTGCTAACATAACAGCCGAAGAGAATATAAGGCAGACCACCTCCCTTCACTGCTTAGAACCTTCCAGTGGTTTCTCAGCTCCTTCAAAGTAAAAGACAACATGCTTCAAGCAGCTACAGAGGCCTTGCAGAATCCATCCTCCACCCCAAACACACCTTTCTGACCTTATTTCCTAGTTCTGCTGTTGCTGGTCTCTCTGCCTAAAAACCTCCCTGCAGATATTCTCAAGGCTGGCCCTTCCCTCCTTCAGGTCTGTGCAGGAGTCACCGTGTCACTGAGGCAGACCTTCCCAGACCACCATGGCTTCCCGTTCTCCCCACCCACACCCCCAGCACTCCTCCTGTCCCTTCCGTGATCTATTTTTTTCCAGAACCATTTGACTTACCATATATTTTATCAAACGTGTGTAAGCTGATACATCTCCTCCAATAAAAATAGCTCCCCGGCGGCAGGGATTTTTGTCTATTTCATTCCTTACAATAACCTCAGCACCTAGAAGTGCGTCTAGCTCAGAGTAGGTACACAGTAACTATTTATTGAGTAAATGACTTTAATTGTTTGATATAATTAGGTCTTAGTTTGAGAGCTCTTTGAGGGAGCATCACACGGTGCTTTCGTGTGCCTCCTGTGCAATCAGTCCCCCTCAAGCGCAGAGGCCCTTCAGCGGCAGCGGGCACACTAGTGACCTGCACTCGACGTCTGTGGCACTGGATTCCCTCTGCCTCTCAGGCCCTGGCTCCACCCACACTGCTTGGAGGGAAGATGGACCGGGCTGGTGATGTTCTTGACCTTAATCTGGTGGTGGCTCCCCGCCTATATGCATATGTAAAAACTCCCAGAGCTGTGTACTTCAGATTGGTGCACCTTTGGTACTATATTGGATGTGCATTATGCCCCAGTAAAAAAGGTAAGGAAAATGAGTCTGTTCCACCTTTGAGATCGTCTCAACGTGCTACATGACACGTTAAGAAGATTAGGAGAGAGTGCTACATGTTCTTCCTTATTAAGAATTTCCAACTGAGTTACTGAAATTTTTGTTTTGGATTCAAAATTGAAGTAAAATAATTTTTATTTACTTTGTCTTTTGCAGAGATAGCAGTAGCAGAATTTCACAAAAAAATCAAAGAGCCTTTTGAAGTCTTTGACCATGAGTCGAATAACACAGTGGATGTGAGGTTTGGAAATATTTTCTTTGTTCTAATTCTAAATTACTGATATTACTCATAAAATAGAAGAGGGCTCTTTTCTTTTTATATTCCTTGGATTTATTATGCTATTTAAAGTATTTCTTTTCCTGTGCCCTGGAAAAGGTCTTTGCCTACTATTGCTTCATATCAAAACTGTTTCTTATTCTTTGTAGTCTGGTGAAGTGAATATATCCACATGGCCTTTTCCAACCTGTGACTGTAAATTCTGTGAGTGAGATGAACTCTACCGTAGCTTGAGTGCTAGACACAGTGTTGGCGCTCAGTAAATATTTGTCGAGTGGATGAATAGAATTTGCTTTTAAAATAAATAGGTATGTATTGTCAAGGTGTGAATGAGATATTACAAAGAAAGATTCATAATGCTTAAACAATGATACACTCCCCAAGTAAAATAACAAAAAGAATGAAAAAAACATAAAAGGATGAAAGAAATATGTGAATAGTGGCAGATCTAGAACAAGAGACAAAGAATAGTTTGAGATCAGAAAAAAAAAAAGGCAAAAGGTAGAGGAGACTATACGAGTATTGTTGAAGAACAAAAATGCAACTGAGTAAATTTAAAGATCTAATTGACTTTATTCAGTGATTCATGAGTTGGGCAACACCCCATCCAGCAGATAGACAGGCGCTCAGAGGAGCTGTACAAAATTAAAGGTGTTATAGGCAGGAACAGGATGGGACAAAGAAGTTAAAAAAAGTGGATTATTTCAGGCAAGCTCACCTTGTCTTGGGGAGGGGAGGGGTCTATCAGGCAGCTCACTTCACTAGTATTGACCAGGGGATTCCAAACTGATTGGTTTAAAATTCTACTCCTGGGAGAGGCTGAAACTGCAATTTGGTTAACTAGAAGTCTCAGTGGGCCTTAGCACCAGTGACTCCATTTTGGGCCTGTTGTTCCCGTATAATAGAAGTTGTGGGATCCACACCGCACACATCAAAGAAAGGCAGTACAACCATTCTTCCAGGAGGCCAAGCTAATGAGGAAAATTTGATGGGATCAGGATCTCAAGACAAAGAACCCAGTACACAGAGGCCAGCAAAGCAGTGGGAAGTGATTTAAAAATGGTCCTGGGAAGGAACTGTTGATGCTGTTACACCAGCACCATCACTTCCAGCGCCAGTCAAGGGACTAAGTGCTTTAAGCCTGAGCTAAACTGGATGAACAATACGAGACCTTGTTTTATTTAGCTGTGACAAATTGTAACTATATGTATTCCCTAGTTTCTCACTCCTGAAGGTACAAGATGTGATTGCAGGAAAGGAGGCTGTGTCATCAATTTCATTACTTGACAGCAAGACCTTATAAAGTTCTGTTTTATACCTTGACTATGTTTATGGGCCTTCCTGCAGTGGATAAGGTGGAGAATGAAGCTAAGTCCCAGCACCGCAACTGCAGTCGGCCTAGTGTGAGCCTTGGCTCAGCCACTGCCAAGGAAGTGTGAGCACGCCCTGCAGGGCTGCAACACTGGGCAGCCCCAAGTGCCTCTGGCCGCAGCGCGTGCTTTGTGAACGTCACCCATGGAGCACCATACCTTAGTGTGAATATCCTAGCAGAAAGTGACTGGGTGGGGCTGTGGGGCGGGGAGAGAGTTCGGGAGGGGAGGGGAGCATGCAGCTCTTCCTGGAATTTGAATGACTAAACAACCTGTGAACTACCTCAGACCTCTCCCTGAAGCTGAAGGGCTCTCCTGGGCAGGGGAGAGGGATTGTTAGAGAAGTCAGGCAGGCAGAGGAAAGCCTGGGATAGCTTCCTGAGCTAGAAGGGGGCCGACATTTACTCAAGCATGCTGTCTGACGAGCTCCCTGTGGTGGGGGCTGGGGGCTTCCTGTAAGTTGCCTCATTTTCGTCTTTTTATTTGTGTGGTCAGGGTTGGCATCTCTGGTTTTGGAGACCAGGAGAAGGCAGACAGTTTGCTCAAGGTTGCATAAGGGTCTTTCTAATTCCAGGACTTCCTTTTGGTGTGCCATGCCACCCCCCAACCCTCCCTCCACTCCTGCCCTTCACGGACGTCATGGGCCTGCTTCCTGCCTTTAGGCCTCCTGACAGTAGCAGTGAAAAGAAAATCTCAATCCCTTAGAGCAGTGAGGCCAGACCATTTTTTTGGTTAAAGGGCTAATTCGGGAAAAATAAACGTGTTTATGGGATGCATCTTTTTCAAAATTAAAATAATTTTACTGAGTCCCTGAGGGAAAGTGTATATTCTTACAACTTAAATTGTCTACTTTATTAAATAAAGAGGGTTACTAAGAAAATGGGCATCGTTCTTATCACTAAAATATTAATGCTCAGCTTATTTGAGTAGTAGTGACCTGGATGAATGCAGCTCTCTAATGTTTACTCCTCCCGTTGATTTGGATGGCATTTTAAAGTTTATGATGAGTGTTCTCATGCTCTGAATATCTTTACCATCCCCCCTTTATCGGGCAGAGAAGCAGAACGACTTGCCCAAGATCAAACAGTGGGCAGCAGAGAGGGAGCTCAATTAGTTTCTTCTGTCTGGGGCAGCCGTGCAGCAGCCTGGAGGAGGCCCTGGGGACGCAGTGATGAGCACAGACTGGTCCTGTCTCTCCCGGCCTCCGCAGGTCTCTGTTTGTAAAACAGTTAATCCAGCTAGAATTTATTTTGGCATGTGATTAAAAGTAGAGGTCCAAACAGACTTTTTTTTTTTTTAAATTACTGAACAGTTTATTTTATTTACTTCTTGAATTGTTAGGCCTGCTTTATACTATACTGCATTTTTGATAGTTGGGTTTAATTTGGGCTATAAATTCTGATCTATTGCTTTACCTTTCACTCTTATACTAGGTCAATCCTATATTAATTGCTGTCAATTTAAAATATGCTTTAACATGTGATAGAACTAGTCTCTTTATTGCTCTTCTTCTTAAAGATTTTAATTAAAGATTGAAAAAAAAAGACATAGAACCTAACCTAAGTGTGGATAAATGGATAAAGGAGTTGTGAGATATATATATACAGACACAGTGGAATATTATTCTGCCATAAAAGTGAGGAAATCCTACTATTTGAGACAACGTAGATGGCATTATACTAGATGAAATAAATCAGGCAGAGAGAAACATACTGTATGATCTCACTTATATGTGGAATCTAAAAATAACACTGCAAAAACCCAAACTCATAGAAAGAGACCAGACTTGTGGTTACCAGAGGCAGAAGGTGGGGGAGGGGGAATTGGAGGAAGGGTGTCAAAAGTCACAAACTTCCAGCTTGAAGAAAGATAAATCCTGGGCGAGTGAGTGACATCAGCATCATGGAAGAGTGAGCTTTTCTGGTAATCCCTCCCCTCCACCATATAAGGAAAAAGTTATTCATGCTCCAACAGAGGACATCCAAATACAACACAAAAGACGTCTGAGAGACCCACGCAGCCATATGATGGAGGGCAGAGAGACTAGAGCCCCCTTGGAGGAGGTGGAACAGAGTAAGAGAAAACTTCACTACCTCCCCAAAAGACTGTGATCCAGGACTGCAGGAGGCCTCCAAGAGGGAAGGAAGGAGGGGACGTTCATTTGTGGGAACATCAAAGATCCCTGAGGGCCCTTGCAGCCTAGAGGGAAGCCCTCTTCTGGGGGCAAAAGCTTTCATGTGAGGGGTGACCTCATCAAGCCAACACTCCAGGAGAGCAGAGCAAGAAAACCCTGAGAGCACACCAAAGAAAGCACCACCCCCAACCCCAGCCCAGCACAGCTCCAGTGCCTGGGATCCCAGCAGAAGGTAGAGGGCTCAGAATACGTGGCTCTTGACCTCCACCCAGTGGCAATAGGTGGTGACTGTGACCAAATAATACCGTAATGTGCAAAAACAGAGGCACACCCTCTAGCAGTATCAAAAATTATATTAAATCTCCAGACCAGAGAGAAAATGACAAGTACCCAGAAATCAGTCCTGAGGACACAGAAATATGTAATCTAAATGAGAGAGAATTCAAAATAGCTATCACCAAAAAACTCAATGAGTTAAAAGAGAGTGTAGAGAAACACTTCAATGAGTTCAGGAGCTACTTCATAAAAGGCCATGTATGATAAACCCATAGTCAACATCATACACCATGGGGAAAAACTGAGTGCCATCCCTCTGAGAACAGGAACACAACAAAGATGCCCACTATCACTACTCTTATTCAACACAGTACTGGAGGTTTTGGCCAGAGCAATTAGGCAAGAGAAAGGAATAAAAGGAATCCAAATAGGGAGTGAAGAAGTGAAACTCTCACGGTTTGCAGACAACATGATCTTATATAAAGAAAACCCTAAAGAATCCATCAGAAAACTATTAGAAATAATTAACAACTACAGTAAAGTTGCAGGGTACAAAATCAACTTACAAAAATCAGTTGCATTTCTATACTCAACCAACTTACAGAAAGAGAAGTCAAGAATACAATTCCATTTACAATTGCAACAAAAAGAATAAAGTATCTAGGAATAAATTTAACCAAGGAGGTGAAGGACTTATACATGAAAGCTATAAGACATTATTGAAAGAAATAGATGATGACATAAAGAGATGGAAAGAGATTCCATGCACATGGATTGGAAAAATAAACATAGTTAAAAGGTCCATACTGCCCAAAGCAATCTACAGATTCAATGCAATCCCAATCAGAATTCCAATGACATTCTTCATGGAAATAGAACAAAGAATCCTAAAATTCATATGGGGCAACCAAAGACCCCGAATTGCTAAAGCAATCCTGAGAGAAAAAAAAAAAAAACAAAGCTGGAGGCATCACAATCCCTGACTTCAAAACGTACTACAAAGCCACAACGATCAAAACAGCATGGTACTGGTACAAAAACAGGCACACAGATCAATGGAACAGAACTGAAAGCCCAGAAATAAAACCACACATTTACCAATAGTTAATCTTCAACAAAGGTGCCAAGAACATACAATGGAGAAAAGATAGTCTCTTCAACAAATGGTGTTTGGAAAACTGGACAGCCACATGCAAAAGAATGAAAGTAGACTATTATTTCACGCCATACACAAAAATAAACTCAAAATGGATCAAAGACTTGAAGATAAGTCCTGAAACCATAAAACTCCTGAAAGATACTATGGGTAGTACTCTCTTTGACATTGAACTTAAAAGGATCTTTTTTAATACCATGTCTTCTCAAACAAGGCGAACAGAAGAAAACATAAACAAGTGGGACTTCATCAGACTAAAGAGCTTCTGCAAGGCAAAAGAAACTAGGATCAAAACAAAAAGACAACCCACCAATTCGGAGAAAATATTTGCAAACCATATATCTGACAAGAGGTTAATCTCCATAATGTATAAAGAACTCACACAACTGAACAACAAAAAGTCAAACAGCCTGATCAAAAAATGGGCAGAAGATATGAACAGAAATTTTTCCAAAGATGATATACAGATGGCCAATAAGCACATGAAAAGATGTTCAACATCACTAATCATCAGGGGAATGCAAATCAAAACTACACTAAGATACCACCTTACTCCTATTAAAATGGCTATAATCACTAAGACTAAAAATAACAGATGTTGGAGAGGGTGTGGAGAGAAGGGAACCCTCATCCACTGCTGGTGGGGATGCAAACTGGTGCAGCCACTATGGAAAACAGTATGGAGATTCCTCAAAAAACTAAAAATAGAAATACTACATGACCCACCTATGCCACTACTGGGTATCTACCCAAAGAACTTGAAATCAACAATCCAGAGTAACATATGTGCTCCTATATTCATTGTAGCACTATTCACAATAGCCAAGACATGGGAGCAATCCAAGTGTCCGTCACTGATGAGTGGATAAAGAAGATGTGGTATATATATAATGGAAACAACTCAGCCATAAAAAAAGACAAAATCATTCCATTTGTAACAACATGGATGGACCTGGAGGGTATTATGTTAAGTGAAATAAGCCAGACTGAGAAAGACAAACACCATATGATTTCACTCAAATATGAAATATAAACAAACACATGGACAAAGAAAACAGTTCAGTGGTTACCAGGGGAAGGGAAGTGGGGACGGGTACAGAGGGTGAAGGGGAGCTCTTATGTGGTGACAGACAAGAAATAATGTACAACTGAAATTTCACAATGATGTAAACCATTATGAACTCAGTAATAAAAAAAAGTCCTGGGCATGTAATGTTCAGCTTGATGACTGTGGCTAACACTGCTGTGGGATATATAGGAAAGTTGTTAGGAGAGTAAATCCTAAGAGTTCTCATCACAAGGAGAGTTTTTTTCTTTCTTTTCTTTTTATTCTATCCATATGAGATGATGGATGTTAGCTGAACTACTGTGGTAATCATTTCACAGTATATGTAAATCAAACCACCATGCTGTACTCCTTAAAATCATCCAGAGATGTGTCTCAGTTATTTCTCAGTAACACTGGAAAAAGACAGAATTGACGGCAGTGTTCTGTATAAAGAGTGGTGTAAAAGAGTGTCTGAATGGAGTGAGAGCTCCAGAGACACATACGATAGCTCGATTGGGCAAGGAAGAGAGAGCTGTTCCTGGAGAGGCGTCCAGGGCATCTGGCTGTTCGTTCCCCAAGGTGCTTTCCTCCTCAGCAGGGGTGTGGCGCCATCTCCCTGGAGGGCAGACCTGGGCCCCCTTAGAGATGAGTGCTGGCTGCTCTCCCTTCCCCTGACCTCTGCTTTGCACGGCTTGAAAGGCTTAATTTGAGATTTTATCACATGAGGTAGAGGTGGGTTGAGTGTTGTGACTGCCAGGCAGCCAGCAGGTTTCCATCACTCTGCAAAACATTGTGAAATGGGCCCCTGCTGCCTGCCACCTGCCCTGCCCAGGGGCAGCCCCGGGGTCTGAAATCAGACTTGCTGGGCTCCATCCCTTGCTTTGTGACTGTCAGTAACTTAGTTATTCTCTCTGTGCCTCCGTGGTCACATTCGCCCCCTAGGATTGGTGTAAGTAGTTCTCCCGGTGGTTTGGAGACCCCTGTGTGTCCCAGGACCCTTTCAGGGCTCTGGGAGGTCAAAACTATTTCCATAATAAATCTAAGACAGTATTTGCTATTTGCGCTCTCATTTCTTCACGGGTGTGTCTTCGTGTTCTTCAGAAGCATCGTGGTGAGTGCTACTGCAGCAGACTGAGTGCAGAGCTGGATGTGAGGGTCCAGCTGTGTTCTGTTAGCCAGACACTAAAGAGATCTGTCAACATGTGAAATAGTGCCATTCTTCTAATTAAACTTGTTTTTTGTTTTAGAAAATTTATTTTCCATAAAATTTATGTTATTTATGTAAAAATATAATGGGTTTATTCATTGTTACTTCTAAATGAAGAAATCAACATTTTTAAAATTTGAAGTTTAGTTTCTAATATGCTAAATATAGATAAATATAACTCACATAAACAAAAGCTTTTTGAGGGTCTCAATAATTTTTAAGAGTGTGAAAAGTGTTCTAAGACCAAAGAGTTTGGGAACCACCCTTATCAGTGGACATTTTTAAAGCTCTTAGAACAATATCAGCGTGGAACAAATCAACTTAGTATGCAAAGCTTAGAACACTATTAGATATTATTATTATTTCACTTTATGTGCTTTTTTTTTTAAAGATTGGCACCTGAGCTAGCAACTGTTGTGAATCTTCTTTTTTTTCTTTCTTCTTTTTCTCCCCAAATCTCCCCAGTATATAGTTGTATATTTTAGTTATGGGTCCTAGTTGTGGCACGTGGGGCGCCGCCTCAGCGTGGCCTGATGAGTAGTGCCATGTCCGTGCCCAAGATCCGAACCAGAGAAACCCTGGGCCACCGAAGTGGAGTGTACAAACTTAACCACTGGGCCACGGGGCTGGCCCCTCACTTTATATTCTTAAAATAAATAAGTCAGACTTGTTTTTCCTCTATTTAATCCGGATTAGCAATGTTATATTGCATATAACAAAACTCTCATAAGAATGTTTTACTTATTTCTATGTGTTCTGTTTTGATCTTTAAAGCTCTGAAGCAGTTCATTTTCCTTGTTAAATGGTTTTTGAAAGTTGGCATCTCGAAAAACATCGAGTCAGGTTTTCAATATCATTAATTAGGGTCATTTTTATTTTGCCTCAAATAAAACATAGAACATAATATATTTTGACATATGTACATTTTCCTGTTCTGTGTTCATATGTCGATCAATAAGATTGAAAAATAAGTTTTTGAATAGATAATACATACACAAGAGATAAAATTCTAAAGGTACAAAGAATATACAGTGATGGGTAAATCTCTTCACCTCCAGCTCTGGCTGTCCAGTTCCCTTTTCTAAAGGCAAGATTTCTTATCAGTTTCTCTAGTTCTTCCAGAGGTCGTCCTTGCAGATACAAGTGTATGTGTACGTATTTTTTATTGTGGTAATATATATAACATAAAACTTAACATTTTAGCCATTTTTAAGTATTCGGCTCAGTGGCAGTAAGTACATGCATATCACTTCCATCCATCTCTAGAACTCTTCATCTTTCTAAACTGAAACTCTGTACCCTTATTAAACAGTAACTCCCCATTCCCTCTCTCCCTAGCTCCTGGCCACCACCATTCTACTTTCTATCTCCATGAGTCTGACTACTCTAGGTACCTCATATAAGTGGAATCATACAATATTTGTCCTTTTGTGTCTGGCTTATTTCACTTAGCATAATGTCTTCAAGGTTCATCATGCTGTAGCATGTGTCAGGCTTTCATTCCTTTTTAAGGCTGAATAATATTCCACTGTGTCTGTACACGCCACCTTTTGTTTATCCATTCATCTGTCCACGGACATTTGTGTTGTTTCTACCTTTTGGCTATTTGTATAATGGTGCTGTGAACATTGGTGTACAAATATCTAAGTCCCTGCTTTTAGTTCTTTTGGGTATATACCCAGAAGTGGAATTGCTAAATCATGTGGCAGTTCTGTGTTTAATTTTTTGAGAAACCACTATACTGTTCTCCACAGCAGCTGCACCATTTTACATTCCTACCAGCAAAGCATAAGGGTTCCAATTTCTCCACATCCTTGCCAACACTTAATTTCTGTTTTGTGTTTTTTAAAATACCCCTCCTAATGAGTGTAAAGTGGTTTTGATTTGCATTACCCTAACGACTAATGGTGTTGAGCATATTTTCATGTACTCATTGGCCATTTGTACAACTGCTTTGGAGAAATATCTGTTCATGTCCTTTGCCCATTTTTTGACCAGATTTTTTATTTTTTTGATGTTGAGTTGTAGGATCTGTGTGTAATTTTAACGTAAGTGATAAAAGACTCTAAAACCATTCTGCACTTTGCATTTTTCACTTATCAATATATGTTTGTGACTATTCTTTATTAATACATAAAGAGCTTCTTTATTTCATTGTGTGAATGAACCACAAATATTGAATTAATCTCTGATCAATAGATATTTAGGTTGTTTGCAGGATTTTGCTGTGATAGTCCATATTGCAGAGAATATTTTAGTATGCATATTATTTGGCAAAAGTGAGAATTTTTCTCTAGGATAAATTCTTTGAAATATGTAAAACTGCATGAATATTTTTGGTAGGTGTTGCTATCTTGACAGTAAATTCTCTCACTTAATTATATGAGTTGCCTGTTTCCCCACTCGCTCTTAAACAAAGTTTAATTATTAAACTTGAGGATTTTTGCCAATCTGATGTGTGAAAATAGAAACCGAGTGTTAATTTTCCTTTCTCTAGTTGTGGATGTCTTTTTGTCTGTCTAAAAGCAATTTGTATTTCCTTTTCTTTGAACTGGCAGTTCACGACCTTTCCCTATTCTTTCCATTGAATTATGTTTCTTTTTTATATTAAAGATCTTAGCCTTAGTTTGTGAAATGTATGCCTTCTGTCTTTTTACTATTTTTACTTTATGGCCTTCAGAAATTTTTAAAAAGTTAGTCAAATTACACACCTTCTGAGTATGGACTAATTTTTGGAAACAAGCAAAGGTCATTAGAGTAGTTTTAACAGAGTAAGTTACCCCAATAAATCTAGTTTGGTAAAAAATAAAGATCACATCCCACAAGGAATGCTTCTAAAGTAGAGAAGCTAATTTTTCCATGTGGCTGATAAATTTAATTTGAAAGTCACTCAAATCTTATTCACAAACAAGTCTGGTTTTTTGTAAGTGATGGTCTTTCATCTTTGACTCTAATAGAATAAAAGTACACTCGATGTCAGTTGCTGGCTCTCTCATTGATTTTTTTACGGGCCACCCTTTTTATTTCATTTTCCTTATTTATTAAGTTAAAATAACAATACGTGCACCACTGAGGCCACACGAGTATTAAGAGGATGAAATGAAAACACATGAACGAATTTGTAAAAGTATATGCGGTCAGATCAACTTATATATTTTTAAGCACTCCATTTTAATCCATCCCAGAACAGACTGCTACTCAAGGATTTGGTGATCTAGGATGCTGTAGGGTCCAGCCCCGGATTGAAAGTTCTGGTCTTTCCCCTTTCCCCGACCACCCCTGTCTGTGCCAGTCCCAGGCTTCGGTGCCTCTGCAGAGTGACCTGATCGTTGGTGTTCCAGACTATTCCGTGACTGCTTTGTGCTCGCCTCACCTCCAGGGGATTCTCCCTCTCATTTCCCTGTTGTCTGTCGTCTCCAGACGAACGTGCGGTGCTGCAGCGGCCCAGGCGTCCTCTTGCTGGGCGGGGAGTCCCTCTCACCGCTTCCGCCACGCTGAGCGCGACTCCCCAGGGCACGCCCAGCGTTCATCTGTTCACGGATCAGGAGACGAGTTTCTTAAGCAATTGGCAGGAACCTTGAGTGTTAGGTCTTGTCTAAAATTCAGTAAGACTTAAGTAAGAAGAACCTTTTTGTAATGGATTAGAAGTAACTCTTCCTGAGAGGACTTCAGGTGCCAGAAATGTTACATCGACTTCACATTTAATACTGTTTTGAAGAGAAGTTCATACAACATTTTCCAGTTCATCTGTATCAGGTAGTAAAAAGTGTGAGTGCTGTGGAGAAATTGCACGGACAGGTTCCCCCAACAATGATTATCTGAGAAAGCTTGAAGCCACTCAGAGAGCTTTTGAAGAGCTACATGGACAGAGGGGTCTGCGTTGTGGATGGAAAACATGAAAGAGGAGTGGGATTGTCGGATCCACAGAACCCATGATAGGGCGTGATCCATCAAAACTGGAGTTTATTCACACATATGAATGAAATGAACGATGAACTAAGACTACATGTGTAACTTGGATAAATTTCAAAAACAATATTGAGTTTAAAAAATTACAAAAAGAAGGAACATTATACCACATATGTAACTTTTAAACATACAAAATGATAGTGTTTATTGTTTATGATAAAAAGTCATGCATGGGAATGATGAACACTGTCCTCAGAACAGTGGGTGCCTCTGAACACGAGGGAGAAGGGGTGGAGTGTGGGCTTTAGCTGGTGCTGACGTGTTTCATTATTAGGGAAAAAAGTCTGAAGCAAATGTGGCAAAATGTTAACATCTGTTAAATCTTGGTATTGGGTATATGACTGTCTGTCATATTTTTTTCTGTACTTTCTCTGAAATACTTCATGATTACACGTAAAAGCAAATACTTTTTAAAGAGTGGTTTATACCTTGTCTTTTCGCCTTCTCACTTTCCAGTTGCTTTGTAAAAAAATTGTTTGCTTGTAATAGCCGTTTAGATGAACCATGATTAAAAAATCACTTAAAGAAAGTTTTAAAAAATCGTCCCAAATCCTTCCTCCTGAAATAACAGTTGTTGCTGTTAGGGAACTATCATTCTAGACTTCTTTGTATCCATGTGCAATAGCATAAATGGATAGAAGGAAGGGGAGGTAATGAGAAAGGAAGAAGGAGTAAAGGGAAGGAAGGAAAAGGAAAGAAATGATGGACGCAGTCTCTAGCCGGTCCTCTCCGGGGCCAGGGGCCTGTCTGTTTTGCTCATGGCTGCATTTCAGCACCTGGACCTGTGCTCAGCACCAGGCAGGTGTCCAATAAATATTTATTAAATGAGTGAAAGAAGACACTATCCTATCAAAATAACATCACAATAACCACGCTTTTTATAAATAAAAAGTATTAATTTAATTTTACTTGAATGTAGCAAAAGAAAAAGATTAATTTAAATTGAAGACATTGTGGAATCTCAAATGTTTCTTGGCCATGAGAGCCATTATCTATTTTAAATTCAGAAAAGATAATGAGAAAAACATTAAGAGGTTGTACTTGTCATGTGTGTTTTTAAAACTGCCTATTTCAAATAGAGAAAGTGTCAGTTGACTGCCTGCTGTAGAAGAGGAGCGCGTTAGTGCTTTGAAAATTCCTTCCACTTTTTCTCCCTCAATCCCCCAATTTACCTTAAGTATACTATTATTTTTACACTGACAAGGTAGAATATTTATACTTTGTTTAGCATTCATGTAATTTTATATTAATATAAAATTACTTTGTTTAGCATTCATGTAATTTAGTATATTTTTCCTGTATTTGAATGCAGTTACCGTTAACCATCATTTCCCACTCTGTCCTTGAATTCTTTATTTTGATTTATTTCTATTGTCTGGATTCTATTATCGATTTTATTTTCAGAAAAGTGCTCATGGGTAGTTTTCCTTGAGTTCTTCCACGTTTAAAATATTTGCTTTCGGGGCCGGCCCTGTGGCTGAGTGGTTAAGTTCATGCGCTCCACTTCGGTGGCCCAGGGTTTCGCCGATTCGGATCCTGGGGGTGGACACGGCACCACTCATCAAGCTATGCTGAGGTGGCACCCCTCAGAGCACAATTAGAAGGACCCATAACTAAAATATACAACTGTGTACTGAGGGGATTGGGGGAGAAAGAGCACACACACACACAAAGATTGGCAAGAGTTGTTAGCTCAGGTGCCAATCTACCAAAAAAAGTTTGCTTTGTATTTGAATACTTTGTACTTGAATGACATCTTGTAAATTTGTACCACCGTTTTTAATGGCTGCAAGGTGTTCCAGCGTATGACCATGCCATAATTTCACATATCGCCTAATTTTGGAAATGTGAATTGTTTACAATGTGATGCTACTATTATGTTACGACTAAAATTATCGATGCGAACTTTCTCATAGGCTTTATTTATCCCTTTCTTACACTGCCAAACAATCCGTCCTGTAAACCCAAATTCTTTTCTCTTCCATTTTCCTAAAAAGGAAGATTTTTTTCTTGTTGGGAGATAGGGTATCTCAATCTACATGATTAAATTTTGAGAGTAGGGTGGTGGGGGGATGAATAAGAGACTGCTATAGTCTGAATGTTTGTGTCCTCCCAAATTTCGTATATTGAAATCCTAACCCCCAGTATTATAGTATTGGAGGTGGGACCTTTGGAAGGTGATTAGGTTGTGAGGGTGGAGCCCTCCTGGTTGGGATTAGTGCCCATATAAAAGAGACCAGAGAGCTAGCTCGTCCCTTCTTCCATGTGAGGTTGCGGTGAAAAGAGGGCTTCTAGGAAGCAGGTTCTCAGCGGACATCAAATCAGCCTGCACCAGGATCTTTGACTTCCAGCCTCCAGAACTGTGAGAAATAAATGTTTGCCATTTATAAGCACTCCATTTTTGGTATTTTGTTATAGCTGCTTTTGAACAGATTAAGACAGAAACCCACTTTGACTGAGATTAGAAGAGGATTTGTTAAAGATGTTAAAGAGGGGAGTAAGATTTGAGAGAAAGCAGTGGATCTTAGTTACAGGATCTGAAGGGAGTAATCATGAAAGGGGATTAAAATTTAAAAAAAGTTTTTGAATAGATAATACATTCACATGGTTAAAAATTCAAAGAGAACAAAGTGCAGAGAAAAGTCCCTCTAACCCCTTCCACCAGCCATCCAGAACCCCTCTGAAGTACTAGTAACCAAAGTACTAATTTCTAAGGACCACTCCAAAAATAATCTATGCATATACAAGAAAAGGCATATATTATTTTGTTACCTTTTTTTACTCAAATGGTTGCTTACTTTCATTGTATGGTTCTGTTCCTATGGGATGGGATCAGACCCGTGACGAAGTTGATTTCCATGGCTTCTCAGTGGCACTCAGGAGTCTAGAATGGATGTAGCTTTCCAGGTCAATCTTAGTCTAAGTGCATAAGTGTCCCAGATTTGAGTGTATTGGAGGGCATCCCAAAAGGTGTGGGGCCCTAGGTTTCCCAGTAAACTCTGTCCCAGGCTTTGTAGTTGGGAGTTGATTAATAGGATGGCATTATGGCAGAAGAATACACTTGTATTCAGGCCACCCTGTTCAGGGCACTTAATTGGCTGTTGTGATAAAGAAGACCCTTTCTGTATTTGATATCTTTGGAGGCCTACTTGAGTTGACCCTGGATTATAGATGTCTGTCTGTTGTACTTATTGTATTGTCTACGTGAGGTACAAATTTTGCTCCATAGCTACAAAAATTGGGAGCCAGAGGTTGAGGATTGGTGATCTTAGGGAGTGTACTTCCTGGGCCTCTGGGAGTATAATTCCTGCTGCCTGTGCTTGTGTACCCTCTGTGGCTTCCAGGTTCATACCCCTGCAGCCTCAACCTGTTCTCCTTAACATAGAAAATAAAATATTGGATTCACTTGAAAAGTGTCAGCCCTATTCAGTGTGGAAGACTTCATGCAAATGCCTAACAGAGAACAGCTTATGGCAGTGTCTTCATTAGCTTTGAAAGATAGAGGGGGACACAAACCAAAAGGTATCACTGTGTGCTCAGACGGCTACAGGCATGTTTGGAAATCTAGCTCCCTTTCATTATTCTGTCATGGTCATGCTCTTCCAGGTTGCATGGGACTAAATAATCTTTAAGTTTTCTTAGTTAATGCAAGTGTATTGTAAGCATATATTTGGAAATATGTGATATAAAGAGTAATTATTCCTTATGTGTATAAGGCATAAGTGAAAAACTTACCACAGTGACATTCAAGCCTCTTAGCGCACTGGAATGGCATTTGTTGCCATTAAGGGGCTACAGGGCTCTTGTATTTCAGTGATCACTCTGTGACTCTGTGACTCAGCTCTACTAGTCTAACATGCTGATGACTCTACTCATCTATTTGTATTCTCTCTCTTCCAGATTTGTCTTCCTACTTTGCTACCAACTAATTTAATCTTGACAGTGTGACTCCTACCCCTTTGCTTCTACCTGCTTGTGGCTTCTGATACCTTGTGATTCTGCTTACTGCTTTCTCTTTCTTTCTGTCAATCTGTTATTGCCCTTCCATCTCTCTTTCATCTACATCTCTCTCTGTATGTCTTCCTTTAAAACTCCCGAGGAAGAAAGAAGGAAAGGCTCTTTGCTCATTTGTCAATATTGGGTAGAGAGCATTTTTGTTGAGCAGAGCTCGTATGAGAGACAACTTCCCAGGCCTTTCTCTTGTAAACCTATAGATGTGATTTTTTGGTTATGTAGCCATCTCTGGTTAAAGCAGCTTTGCCTAGGGAGGCAGATCAAATGGGACAAAGCATAACCACTTAGACATTAAGAAACTCTCAGAAGGACTGTGGATTCGGCAGGTACCTTAATACCTATCTGGTACAGTTATCCCGAAATCCTGATGAGGTTGTATAAGCCTAATAGGCCATTCCAAGCCAATTTTCTAGGCCAGCAGTTGGCACTCTGTGATAAACTCACCGGTTTCTGACCACTCATTCCCCTCCCTGGTTGTGTTAGTGATTCATGTCATGGTGGTGGACTGTGGTCAAGACTGGGTAGTCTAATTCTATTTCCTCTCTTCTTGAGCCCATAGCTAACTATAATTCTTAGACTCCCTTGCAGATAGAGGGAGGCTGGGAATTAAGGTCTAGCTAGACCATATGACTAACTTCTGGCCAATGGAATGTATGTGATGTATGCCATTCCTAGGCCTGACCCATAAAACACTGCCATGTGTGACCCTTCAGGCTTTTCCCCTTCTGCCTTGGTACATACAGGCAGAGTGACATTGGAAGCCATGTGTTGAAAATGATGGATGGAATCACAAGATGGAAAGAGCTGGGTCCCTGAATGATTTTTGGAGGAAAACCACTTACTGATCAGGAAAACTCATCTGGATAATATAAGCCTCTCCATTACTACAATATTGAGCCACTGGGTGTTGGAGTTTGTTATAGCAGTGACCATTGTGCTCACAGAGCGGCATTATTGAATTTTCTCCCCAGGAACCCAAAGAAGGGTTTGCGGCCCCTAGATATCTTGGTGAGCTGTGTGCTAGGTTGAAGCTGGCTGAGAGGGTGGCCTGTGCAGAGAGGGCTGATGGAGTATAGAAGAAGAACTATCGTTGTTTTGATATGCCTCTCAAGCATGACATGAAGAATGCTTAAGACTTCCTCCATAAATGATGAGCTGTGCATATCAGATACATTTGTGGTCATGAAAGAAAGTCCAAGAGTTGTTTGAAATTGCCCCAAATTTACTTGAGGGAGAGTGAGAAGGGCAGTAGGGGTTGGTAACTAGTGGTTCCACCTTGTGCACAGAGCAAGTAACTCCACCTTGGCTGTAGTCAATCATAGCAACAGAATTCAGTGTTCTAAATATTCTAGATAGAGGGAGTGACAGAAACTTCATCCATTCCGTCTACAGAGATAGTAAGGCAAGATATATGAATCTTTTCTTTCCCTGGGGAAGGTGAGAAGGACAAGAATGGTATAAATGCTATTCAAGTGACTATGAAAGGGAGATTTGATTACCTTAGCAGGGCCCCAAGAAGCATAGGAATTCATTATTTTCATCTTTGAAGGACTCAGAAACAAGTGTTGAGAGGAGCCACTGTATAATGCAGTAATGAAACCAGGCCAGAAGCCAGGCTGTACGTGCTGTGATTCAAGTAAGCTTTTGGTTAATTTAAAGGCATCTTAGCTACACCAGCTCCAAACCCACAGCCTTCTCTATTTCAATCTTTGAATTGCAGAGAAGTGACACTCAACTGTCTATTTTTTCTGAGAACTACTGAGGCATTTTGTAATAGTTTCCAACCTCCCACTAAGAGGTCATTTTACGCCATCTTTTCTTTGCTCACCTTACTCTGAGTCTTTATGTTTTTAATTGAAAGCTTATATTTTTGTCCCTCCTAAGTTATAAACTTATGAAAGAGCAGAGATATTTAATGTCTGGGTTCTGTAATGCATATCATATTGTCTTTTGTCCATATACAGTGTCAATAATACTAGCAGAGGGCATGTAGCTAGTTGTGTGGACTAGGAAATGAATGTGTAAAGGTGGGTTAGGGGCCATTTAGTGAATGATCTTGTTTGCTGCCCTAAGGATTTTGTCATATAGGCAATACAAACCCATAAATGAAGAGAAGTGATAAGACTAGATTTGTACTTTTTGAAAGAAAACTCTAGCTATAGGATGGTAGATAGATTGCACGTGGACTAGCACAGTGGTCCCTAGGTCTGGGTGCACATTAAAATCATCTGGGGAGCTCCTAAAACACACACACACACACAAATGTGAGCAAAGACTTGAACAGGGACCTGAAGGACAAACTTTAATGGTGCAAAGCCTGACAGTAGCAGATATAAACAAGGGTGCAGAGCAAGAGGAATTCCCCTTCTGCTCAAAGGCATCTAAATGAAAGCTTGGGGAAAAATTTGGATAACAGTGTGTCTGTGTGGTGGACTTACAGAGCTGCCCACAGTCCCAAATAGTCCAGGACTGCATGCAAAAGAGCAGCATAGAGCTGGCACTGAGAGCTCTCCTGCCTAAGGAGGCCTTGCGGTGCTCCTGAACCCCTAACCTAAAACCAGGCAGACACAAGCCTGTCTGCCCAGGGGCAGGCATGGATAGCAGAAGAGCCTTAGCCACACCCTCACAGGTAAGATTGCTTTTGATAGCTATGCTTTCCTCGGCATTCACCCTGATCTCTGCATTCTGCTGAGTTATCTTCTCCCATAGGCAATGAACATGAAATGCCCAGGCCACCCAGGTGGAGGAAGAGAACAAAGAATTATGGATGGAAAGGCCTCCATTGTTATTCCCGAATATCCCACTACACAGATGTCCTTCACATAAAACAAAAAACAACAACCAAAAACCTTCTAATGGATAAAGCCCCTAGCTAGTGTCTTTCTCTCCATAGCTAGGAATCTTAATAAGGAAAGGAGTTTGCTTTTACTGATAACTTTCACTCTGTTCATTCTTTAACATGCAATTTGCAATTTGGCTTCTATCTCCCAGCCCAATTTCCATTCAAACTGTTTTCCCTGAGGTCACTAGTTGTCTCTTCCCTTGTTTTCCATGACATCACCTTTTGTTTTCATCCAACATCTCCGACTCTTCCTTCTCAGCAATGTTTGGGGACAACTATCCTTCTTTCTGTCTTATTAACCATCAGAGTTTTACCGTCATCTCTCTTTTCACTTTACACCCTTTCCTGGGAAATCTCATCCATATTCAAATCTGGAACTCAGCCTAGAAATTGTTTGTGAAGCCCATTAAATAAATAAATAACTCTCAGGTCAAAGGGGAAATTTTATAACAATGAAATTGAAAACTTCTAGAAAATAGCAATAATGGAAATGAGATATGAAAATGGAAATGACTTCAGAGTCTATGAGATATAACCAAATCAGAACTTACTAAATGTCTATATCAAGAAAAATAAAAGCATTAAAAAAAAAGGACTAGAACATCCAACTCAAAAATTTAGGGAAAAAGGGTAAACTGAGAGAAAGCAGAAGGGAGGAATTAGTGAATATAAAAACAGAATTAACAAGGCTGGAAACAGGGCAACAGTAGGAACTAATAAAATGAAGAGCTGGTTCTTTGTAAAAGATTAAAAAAACGTAAACCACTAGCATTTTTTTTTAAGGAATATTATCCCTGAGCTAACTACTGCCAGTCCTCCTGTTTTTGCTGATGAAGCCTGGCCCTGAGCTAACATCCATGCCCATCTTCCTCTACTTTATATGTGGGACGCCTACTACAGCATGGTGTGTCAAGCGGTACCATGTCCACACCCGGGATCTGAACCAGTGAACCCGGGGCCGCTGAAGCAGAATGTGTGAACTTAACCGCTGTGCCACCAGGCTGGCCCCAAACCACTAGCATTTTTTTTGCGAAAATACAGTTACACAAATGACTTGGGACAATAACTGTCAAAATGAGGAAATTTTAAAATGTGATAAGAAAGTAGTTTATACAGCTCTATACAAGCAAATTTGAAAATCTATCTGAAAAGGGCAACTTTCTAGTAAGATATAGTTTGTCAAAACTGATCCTAGTCTTGTGTACCTGGATTGGAAGACTTAATATTGGTAAGATGCAGTGCTCCCCAATTGATCAATGGATTCAACACAATTCCTGTCAAAATCCCAGCTGCCTTTTTTTTTTTTTTTCCAACAATTGACAAGCTGATCCTAAAATTCATATGGAATTTCAAGGGACCTAAAATAGCCAGAAATAACCTTGAAAAAGAACAAAATTGGACTCACATTTCCCAATTTCAAAATTGGCTATAAGACGTCAGCGTCAAGGTGGACTGAGCTCTTCTCTTGGACTCTCCCCTCTAAGATACAAAAAAAAAAGAACATTTATACACCAACAGAGGACACACACACAACAAAAAAGACATCTGAGAGACCCACGTAGCCACACACCTGAAGGTGATGATGGGGCTGGATCCTCCAGAGGAAGTTGAAGCTGATCAGCAGGGGCTCCATGGGGAGAGACAGGTGGCGGCAGCAGGAAGTGCACAGGAGAAAAGGGCACTCTGTCCTTGCCTGTACTCCAGCCCCAGCATCATCTGGAGCACGGTGCAGTGAGCGGGGTAGTGGTGGTGGGGAAAGGGCACAGGCACTCCAGCCCCAGGCTCACCTGGAGCAAGGTGCAGAGAGCTTGGTGGCAGTGGCGGGAAGTGTGCAGCCCCAGAGTCATATGCAGCAAAGTGCAGAGAGAGTGGCAGCCACAGAGGGAAGGGTGCACAACCAAGAGAGGCACCCCAGCTCCCACCTGGTGCTCCAGCCCCAGAGTCATCTGGAGCCCAGTGTGGAGAGTGTGGCAGCCACAGAGGGGAGGGTGTACAGCCAAGAGAGGTGCCCTGGTCCCCGCCTGGTACTCCAGCCCCAGAATTGTCTGGTGCTTGGTGCAGAGAGTGTGGCAGCCCCAGAGGGGAAAGTGCACAGCTGAGAGAGGTGCCCCAGACCCCACCTGGTACTCCAGCCAAGATTCATCCAGAACATGGTGCAGAGAGCTTGACAGTGGCGGTGGGGAAAGGGAAAGTGCACAGTTTTGCAAATGCCTAGAGCTCCACACAGAGAGACGAGCAGGGGTTGGGGGAAGCACTGGGGAAGGAGAGCACCCCTCCCCCTGCCAAGTGCTCCAGATCTGCCATTGATCAGTCACTCACAGAGAAAAGCAGTCAGTGACTGGAGCTGGGGAGCCCCTGCTCATGCCAGGCCCAGAATACACAGTGCCTGATCCCCATCCTGTGGCAATACGTGGCAGCTGTCACCAGATAAGAACACCATGAGGAAGCAAAAATCTACCCCATCAAGAAGTGTGAGTAGGTATATTAAGGCTGCAGACCAGAAGGAAAGAGAAAAGTACCCAGAAACCAACCCTAAAGGCACAGAAATCCATAACCTAAATGACAAAGAATTCAAAACATCTATCATAAAAAAAAACTCAAGTTACAAGAAAACACAGAAGACAAATTAACGAATTCAGGAGCTTCCTCACAAAGGAGATTGAAACCATGAAGAAGAACCAATCAGAATTGTTAGAGATGAAAACCGCAATGGATAAAATAAAGAAAAATCTGGATTACCTAAACAACAGAGCTGACTATATGGAGGAGAGAATCAGCCAGAAGATAGTACTATAGAAATGCTTCAGAGGGAGGAAAAGAGAGACTAAGGCTAAAAAGAAGTGAAGAAGCTCTCAGGTAAATATTCAACTCAATCAGGAAATGCAACATAAGGATTATAGGTATTCCAGAGGGGGAAGAGAATGAGAATGGAGTAGAAAGCTTGTTCAAAGAAATAATATCTGAGAACTTTCCAAACCTGGGGAGGGAGCCGGAAATCCATGTGAAAGAGGCCTCCAGATCTCCTAACTTTGTCAGTATAAAAAGACCTACTCCAAGGCATATACTAGTGAACCTGGCAAAAGTCAAGGACAAAGAAAATATGCTAAGAGTACCAAGACAGAAGAAAACTTACAGAGGAACCCTTATCAGGCTTTCAGTGGATTTCTCAGCAGAAACCTTACAGGCTAGGAGAGAGTGGAATGATATATTCAAAATCCTGAAAGACAAAAACTTTCAACAAGAATATGCTATCCAGTGAAAATCTCCTTCAGATATGATGGAGAAATAAAAATTTTCCCAGATAAAGAAAAGCTAAGGGAGTTCATTGCCACAAGACTGCCCCAAGAAATTCTCAAGAAGTCTCTCATACCTAGAAAAAAAAGGGAAGGGGGCTGCAAAGCCCTGAGCAAGGAGATGAATAGGTAGGCAATAATCAGAAAATGGCAGCTCTCTATCAGATCAGGTTAGTAAACACTTAACTTTAACATTAAAGGTAAAGAAAAGGAAAACACCAAAATAAAAATTATATCACATTTTTAACCACAAACTCACAACACAAGACGGAAAAAGATGTGACAAAAATAACTTAGATGGGGAAGAGTTGAGGGATGGAATCCATATAGTCTAAGGAAATAAGAGGCTATCAGAAAATGGACTATCTCAGCTATGAGATTTTTTTTTTTTAAAGATTTTATTTTTTCCTTTTTCTCCCCAAAGCCCCCCGGTACGTAGTTGTGTATTCTTCGTTGTGGGTTCTTCCAGCTGTGGCATGTGGGACGCTGCCTCAGCGTGGTCTGATGAGCAGTGCCATGTCCGCGCCCAGGATTCGAACTGACGAAACACTGGGCCGCCTGCAGTGGAGCGTGCGAACTTAACCACTCGGCCACGGGGCCAGCCCCACAGCTATGAGATTTTTTAATACAAACCTAAGGGTAACCACTAAACGAATAATTTGAACAGAGACATTTATGATAAACAAGGAGAAAATGAAGAAAACCAACAGAGAAAACTAACTAATCAAATTCATAGTCCAAAATACACAGGTTGAGAAACAAAGGAAATGCAGAGGAACCAGGAACATCTGATAAGATGGCAGTATTAAGTCCTCATATATCAATAATCACTCTAAATGTAAATGGATTGAATTCCCCAATCAACAGACACAGAGTGGCAGGATGGATTAAAGAACAAGATCCAACAAATGCAGCCTCCAGGAAACACATCTCAACACTAGAGGCAAACATAGGCTCAGAGTGAAGAGATGGAAGAAAATACTCCAAGTTGATGGCAAACAAAAGAAAGCAGGTGTTGCCATACTTACATCAGACAAAGTAGACTTCAAGATAAAACTGGTAAAGAGAGACATAGAAGGGCAGTATTTAATGATAAAAGGGACCCTCCACCAAGAAAACATAACACTTATAAATATCTACACAGCCAACACAAAAGCACCAAAGTACATAAACAACTATTAACAAATCTAAAAGGAGATATCAACAACACAATAATAGTAAGGGACCTCAACACCCCACTTACATCAATGGCTAGATCATCCAGAGAAAAAGTCAACAAGGAGATAGTGGAATTAAATGAAAAACTAGACCAGATGGTGTTAATAGATATATATAGAGCACTCCATTCAAAAACAGCAGAATATACATTCTTCTCAAGTGCACATGGAACATTCTAAAGGATAGACCATATATTGGGAAACAAGGCAAACCTCAATAAATTTAAGAAGATTGACATCATTTCTACTATCTTTTCTAACCATAATGCTGTGAAAGTAGAAATAAACTACAAGAAAAAAGCTGGAAAAGGCACAAAAATGTGGAGAGTAAACAACACACTACTGAATAACCAATGGGTCATTGAAAAAATCAAAAAACATTTGGAGACAAACGATAACAAACACACACCATACCAACTCTTATGGGATGCAGCAAAAGCTGTCCTACGAGGGAAATTTATAGCAATACAGGCCCACATTAACAAATAAGAAAAAGCTCAAATAAACAATCTTAAACTACTCCTAACAGAATTAGAAAAAGAAGAACAAAGCCCAAACTCAGCAGAAGGAGGGAAATAATAAAAATTAGAGCAGAAGTAAATGAAATTGAAACAAGAAAGACTGTAAAAAGGATCACTGAAACAAGGGGCTGGTTCTTTGAGAGGATAAAGAAAATTGATGAACACTTAGACTCACTAAGAAAAAACAGAGAAGCCTCAAATAAATAAAATTAGAAATGAAAGAGGAGAAATTATGACAGACACCACAGAAATACAGACAATTATAAGAGAATATTATGAAAAACTATATGCCAATAAACTGGACAATCTAGAAGAAATGGATAAATTCTTAGACTCTTACAACCTCCCAAAGCTGAATCAAGAAGAAATAGAGAATCTGAATAGACCAATCACAAGTAAAGAGATTGAAACAGTAATCAAAAACCTCCCCCAAAATAAAGATCCAGGACCAGATGGCTTCTCTGGAGAATTCTACCACGCATTTGAAGAAGATTTAATATCTATCCTTCTCAAACTATTCCAAGAAATCAAGGAGGATGGAACACTTCCTAACACCTTCTATGAGGCCAACATCACTCTGATCCCAAAACCAAAGACAACACAAAGAAGGAAAATTACAGGCCAATATTGCTGATGAACATAGATGCAAAAACTCTTGACAAAATATTTGCAAACTGAATACAGCAATATATTAAAAAGATAATACGCCATGATCAAGTGGGATTTATACCAGGGACATAGGGATGGTTCAACATCCACAAATCAATCAATGTGATATACCATATCAACAAAAGGTGGACGAAAAACCACATATCATCTTAATAGATTCAGAGAAAGCATTTGACAAGATCCAACATCAATTTATGATAAAAACTCTCAATAAATGAGTATAGAAGGAAAGTACCTCAACATAATACAGGCCATGTATGACAAACCTACAATCAACATCATACTCAATGGGGAACAACTGAAAGTCATCCCTCTGGGAACAGGAACAAGATAAGGGTGCCCACTCTCACCATGCTTATTCAACATAGTACTAGAGGTTTTGACCAGAGCAATTAGGCAGGAAAAAGAAATAAAAGGAATCCAAAAAGGCACTGAAGAAGTGAAACTCTTGTTCTTTGCAGATGACATGATTTTATATATAGAAAACCCTAAAGAATCCATCAGAAAACTGTTAGAAATAATCGACACCTACAGCAAAGTTGCAGGATACAAAGTCAAAGTACAAAAATCAGTGGCATTTCTATACTCTAATAATAAACTAACAGAACAAGAACTCAAAAATACAACCCCACTTACAATTGCAACAAAAAGAATAAAATATCTAGGAATAAATTTAACCAAGGAGGTGAAAGACCTGTACAAGGAAAACTATAAGAAATTACTGAAAGAAATCGATAATGACATAAAGAAATGGAAAGATATCCCAGGCACACGGATTGAAAGAATAAACATAGTTAAAATGTCCATACTACCTAAAACAATCTACAGATTCAATGCAATCCCAATCAGAACCCCAATGACATTCTTCACAGAAATAGAACAAAGAATCTTAAAATTCATATGGGGCAACAAAAGACCATGAATAGTCAAAGAAATCCTGAGAAACAAGAACAAAGCTGGCAGCATCACAATCCCTGACTTCAAAACATATCACAAAGCTATAGTAATCAAAACAGCATGGTACTGGTACAAAAACAGGCACACAGATCAATGGAATAGAATTGCAAGCCCAGAAATAAAAGCACACATATACAGACAACTGATCTTCAACAAAGGAGCCAAGAAAATACAATGGAGAAAGGAAAGCTTTTTCAATAAATGGTGCTGGGAAAACTGGACAGCCACATGCAAAAGAATGAAAGTAGACCATTGTCTTTACCCAAGCACAAAAGTATACTGAAAATGGACCAAAGACTTGAAGTTAATACCTGAAACCAAAAAACCTCTGGAAGAAAATATAGGCAGTACACTCTTTGATGTCAGTCTTAAAAGGATCTTTACAAATACAATGTCCGCTCAGAGAATGGAAACAGAAGAAAAAATAAACAAGTGGGACTTCATCAGACTAGAGAGCTTCTGCAAGGCAAAGGAAACCAGGATAGAAATGAAAAGACAACTCACCAACTGGGATAAAATATTTGCAAATCATATATCTGACAAAGGGTTAATCTCCATAATATATAAAGAGCTAACACAACTGAAGTACAAAAAAATAAACGACCCAATCAAAAAGTGGGCAGAGGATATGAACAGACTTTTTTCCCAATAAGATATACAGATGGCCAACAGGTACATGAAAAGATGCTCAACATCACTAATCATCAGGGAGATGCAAATCAAAACTAGACTTTGATATCATCTTATGCCCGTTAGAATGGCTATAATCACCAAGACAAAAAGTAATAAATGTTGGAGAGATTGTGGAGAAAAGGGAACCCTCATCTGCTGCTGGTGGGAATATAAACTGGTGCAGCCACTTTGGAAAATAGTATGGAGATTTCTCAAAAAACTAAAAATAGAAATACTATCTGACCCAGCTATACCCCTGCTGGGTATTTATCCAAAGAACTTGAAATCAACAATACAAAGAGACTTATGCACCCCTATATTTATTGCAGCATTATTCACAATAGCCAAGATGTGGAAGCAACCCAAGTGCCCAAGAACTAATGTTCAATAAAGAAGATGTGGTATGTACATATAATGGAATACTACTCAGCCATAAAAAAGATGAAATCATCCCATTCATAACCACATGGATGGACCTTGAGGACATAATGTTAAGCCAAAGAAGCCAGACAAAGACAAATACCAAATGATTTCATTCATCTGTGGAATATAAACAAACTCATGGACAAAGAGAACAATTTAGTGGTTACCAGGGGGAAGGGAGGGGAAGGTGGGCACAAGGGGTGCAGGGGCACATTTATATGGTGTTTGACAAATATTAATGCACAAGTGAAATGGCACAATGTTATAAACTATTTAGACCACAATAAAAAAGTTTTTTAAAAAAATTGACTATAAGGCTACAGCAATCAAGACTCTGTGATACCAGCATAATGACATACAGCTAGATATATAGATCAATGAAGTGGAGTTGAGAGTCTGGAAATAAACCCTTACATTTATGGTCAATTGATCTTCAACAAAGTGGGCAAGTCAATGGAGAAAGAACAGTCTTTTCAACAAATGGTGCTGGGACAACCAGACATCCACATGCGAATGAATGAAGTTGGACCACTACCACATCATATACAAAAATTAACTCAAAATTGATTTTAAAAACCCCTAAATGTAAGAGCTAAAACTATAAAAATGTTAGAAGAAAATATATGTGTAAATCTTCGTGACCTTGGATCAGGCAATGGTTTCTTAGATATGACACCTAAAGCACAAGCAACCAAAGGGAAAAAATAGACAAATTGGACTTCATCAAAATTAAAACATTTGTGCTTCAAGGGACACCATCAAGAAAATACAAAACCACAAAACGGGGTAAATCTTTGCAAATCATATATCTGCGTCCAGCATCCAGCATCCAGCATCCAGCATCTATAAAGAACTCTTACAATTCTATAATAAAAATACAAATAACTCAGTTAAAAAGTGGGGAAAGGAGTTGAATAGATGTTTCTCCAAAGAACATAATGGTCAATATGTACATGAAAATATGCCAGACATCATTGGCCATATTGATCATTTGGGAAATGCAAATCAAAACCACAATGAAATACTATTCCAGATCCACTGGGATGGCTATAATTTTAAAAAAGGAAAATAAGAAACGGTGAGGATGTGGAGAAATTAGAACCCTCATACTTTGCTGGTAGGAATGTAAAATGGTGCAGCCACTTTAGAAAACAGATTTGTAGTTCCTCAAAAAGTAAAACATAGAGTTACCATATGACCCAGCAATTTCATTCCTAGGCACATACTCAAAAGAAGTGAAAAAATATGTTCACACAAAACCTTGTATATAAATGTTTCTAGCAGCATTATTCATAATAACTGAAAAGTAGAAATCACTCAAATGTCCATCAACTGATGAATGGACAGACAAAATGTGGAGTCTCCATGTAATGGAATTATTCAGCGGTAAAAAGGAATGAAATTTTGATACAGGCTACACCATGATGAACCTCGAAAATGTTATGCTAAGTGAAAGAAGGCAGACACAAAAGGCCACATATTGTACAACATTTATATGAAATATCCATAATAGGCAAATTCACAGAGACAGAAAGTAGATTAGTGATTGTGAGGAGGTAAGGGGAGAGGAGAATGAGAAGTGACTGCTAACAGACATGGGGATTTTTGGGGAGATGATGAAAACGTTCTAGGATTGGATAGAGGAGATAAGTTGCTCAACATTGTGAATATAATTTAAAAAACACTGAATTAAAGACTTAAAGAAAGTCGATGGATTAAAAAAAAGCAAAATGAAACAAAACAAACTGATCTCAGTAAATATAGAAAATCTAAACAATACCAATTTCCATAGAATCAATAGGCAAGTTTTCAAAGAGCTCTTTCTCCAAAAGGCTTCAATCCAGATGGTTTCATAGGAGAATTCTATTAAACTCAAAAACAATTTTCATCCTAATGGTACTTAATCTTTTATTCTAGAAAATAAGAAAAGAACAAAAACTTCCAAATTCTTTTTCTGAAGTGAGTATAATGTTGATACCAAAAATGTAATAAAAATTGCATAAGACACTCCACAGAAGTCTTACTGATGAATATCTATACAAAAATTGAAAATAAAATACTAGCAACAAAATGCAATAACCCATTAAAGCAAAATGAGATTTATTCCAGACTGAAAGAATAGTTCTATGTTGGGGAGAGTATTAATATAGTTCATCATATTAACAGATCTGAGAAAGAAAAATCTTACAGGATCATTTCTATAGATATTTAAGAGACATTTGACAGAATTCAACATGCATTCATAATTTTAAGGACTCAATGTATTAGTCAGAGTTCTCCAGAGAAACAGAAGCAACAGGAGATAGCTAGCTAGCTAGAAAGATATGATGGCTATAGATAAAGATAAGAGATTTATTATAGGAATTGGTTCAAGAAGACCCACGATCTGCCACCTGCAAGCTGGAGACCCAGAACTCCAGTGGTATAACTTAGTCTGAATCTGAAGGCCTGAGAACTAGGGGAGCCAGTGGTGTGAGCCTGAGTCCAAAGGCCCAAGAGTCAGGTGGCTGATGGTCTAAGTCCTGGTCTGAGGCCTAAGACCTGAGGACCAGGAGCACCGATCTCTGAGGGCAGGGGAAGACAGATGTCTCAGCTTAAGCAAAGAGAGCAAATTTGCCCTTCCCTTGCCTTTTTCTTCTTCTCAGGCCTCCAACAGATTGGGTGACGTCCACCTGCATTGGTGAGGACACTCTTCTTTACTCAGTCTACCGATTCAAATGCTCATCCCTTCTGGAGGCACCCTCACAGACACACCCAGAAGCCATGTTTTACCAGCTATCTGGCCATCCCTTAGCTCAGTCAAGTTGACACATAAAATTAACTATCACACTCAATAAAGTAGAACTTGAGGAAAAACTTCCTTACCATGAAATACATATGTCTCAGCCTAAAATCCAGTTTCTTACTTATTGAGGAAGCACAAGCAGACTTTCCATCAAAGTCAGGAATGAGGTAGGACTATCCCACATTCACCATTATTATTTAGCATTAATTAGAGGCTTTCACCAATGCAATTAGACAAGTAATAATAGAGACATAAATATTGGACAGGAAATGGTAGAAGGTAGAAAAGATAGAAGAAAAAAGAAAACTATCTTATCTGTAGATATGATATCATGAAATATCCGAAAAATCCAAGAGATTCAATGGAAAAACTACTACAAAGAAGAAAAAAGAGAAAACTTAGGGGCCAGTCCCATGGACGAGTGGGTAAAGTTCTTCATGCTCCACTTCGGTAGCCTGGGTTCACAGGTTTGGATCCGAGGTGTGGACCTGCTCCCCTCATCAGCCATGCTGTGGAAGCATCTCACGTATAAAGATTGGCATAGATGTTGGCTCAAGGCTAATCTTCCTTAAGCATAAAAAGAGGAGGATTGCCAACAGATGTTAGCTCAGGGCAAATCTTCTTCATAAAAAAAAGAAAAAGAAAACTTAGTAAAGTAGTAGGAAATAAAATTAATATACAGAAATCAAGAGCCTCAACTATACAAACAATGGCCAGTTAGATGATATGATGGGAAAGAAGACTCAACCACAATAAAAAAAAAGCACAGAAATTTAACAAAAAAATACAAATGCTACATTAGGAAAACCTGAAAGATATAAAAATAGACTTGAACAAATGGAAAGGCATACCGTGTTTTTGGATAGGAAGGCTTGAAATCATAAAGATGTCAAGCAATCCTAAATTAACTCATAAATTTAACATAATCCTAGTTAAAATACCAACAGATCTTTTCTAGAGCTAGACAAGTAAATTTAATGTTCATATGAAAAAATAAATAGCAAAAATAGCCAAGAAAACACTGATAAAAATGAGCAAGGAGGTGAGATTAGCTTTAATTGATATTAAAACAAATTACAAATCCTTTACAGTTGTAAGAGTGTGTCATAATAGATCAATGAAATAGAACAGAAAATCCAGAAATAGTCCCAAGTGCATATAGAAAGTTAATAGACGACATGGGTGACATCTCCAATAAGTGGGGAAGAGATAGAGTTAACAGCTGGATAGTCATTTGAAAAATATAAAATTAGTTCTGTACTTCAAGTTGTATACTAAGATAAAGTCTATAGGCAACACAAATCTAAGTGTAAAATATATGGGTGAATTTCTTTATGAACTTGGAGTGGTGAAAATGACTCAAAACAAAATCCAGAAGTAAAAAGGCTGACACATTCAGCCACATTAAAAAAAATTTCAAGTTGAAGAAAACTTTAAAAATTCAAGAGATAAATAACAACTTGAGAAAAGCTTATATTGCAAATGGCGAATGTCCCTAATATATAAAAGATGTAACTCCTTAAAAATATCTGATTAACCAGAAATCTTCATTCTTTGACCATGGAGAAAAAAGGAATTTATTATGCTATTATTTTAAAATGTAATCTTTTCAGTGTTTTTAAAAACATTTTATATTGAAATTAATTTTAGAGTTACAGAAACGCAAAAAATAGTGCAGAGTGTTCCTGTGTGTCCCTAAGCGATTTCCCCCTCATGGTCATTCTTATGCAATCATGGTACAGTTATCAAAACTAGGAAATTAACACTGGTTCGAAACCATGAACTAAACTACGGATCTTACTGCACTTTCACCAGCTGTGCCCGCACCTCCCTTCTCTCTTCCAGGGTCCAGTGCCAAATCTGCTGTTGTCTTCAGTTGTCTAGTCTCTATAAATTCCTCCAATCTGAGACAGGTCCTCCTCAATCTTTCTTTCCTGAGTGTGATACTTTTGAAAAGTCTTGCTCAGTGACTTTGTGGAATGTCCTCCGTTTGAGTTTGTCAGACATTTTCTCCCGCATTGATTGTGGTGATGCGTTTGTGAAGAATGCCATAGATGTGATTTCGTGTTCTTCTCAGAGCATCGTGTCAGGGGGCACTTGTTGAAATGTCTTATTACTGATGATATTCCCTGATCACTTGGTTCAGAGAGTGTCTGCCAGCTTTCCCCACTATAAGTTATTACTTTTCCCCTTGTAATTAGTAAATATCTTTGGAAAGATACTTCAAGACCATGCAAATATGCTATTTCTCCTCAAACTTTGCCCACTGATTTTAGCAGCCATCGGTTGCTCTTGCCCGTAACAATGATCACTGTAGTGTTTGCCAAATGGTGTTTTGGTGTTATTCTTAAAAGGAAACCCCAGGACAGGGAGCTTCGTGTTTGTTTGTTCTGTTTGGGCAATGAGCAGCCATTTGGCAATGTTGAATTTGGAATTATTTAGACTTTTCACAACAATGAAAAATGTTTTAGTCAATTAATTTAGTAAACATTTATTAAACCATTGTTATAACCAAAACATCTCGGAGAAGTCTGCAGAAGGCAGGGTGGTTCTGGTTTGTATGTGAGTCTTTTTCTCACCTCAAATCCCACTGACCCCCACGATTGTTCTAGAAGTTCTTGCAAAGAGGCCCAGAGACAGAACCTCAGGACCAACTTCCACTTTCACTCCATAGGGGTTATTCTCCTAGGGGGTGAGTCAAATAGCTTCTCCAAGATCTAGTTTCCTTCTTTTTAAAATGGGGATTCTAATACAGATTGATGTGAGAATTAAATGAATGAATGTATATAGAAGTATTTTTTAATCAAAAGGCATTTTTCAAACTATAAAGTGTTCTGCAAATTCATTTATTACTCAACAGAGACTTACTGAGTCCTGCCAAGCATGAGCTCCTTCCAGGTGTTGGAATAGACCAGTGAAAGGCCTCTGTCCTCATGGAGCTTATATTTTAGAGGGAAGAGACGGACAATATACAAGGAAACAGATAAAGATAATTTCAGAGAGTAATAAGTGCTGCAAAGTAAACAAAACAGGATGATGTAATAAAATGTGCTATAAGGAAGATAAAATAGGATGACTATTAGAGAGTGAGGGTGGTTGGGTGGGAGGAGACGTTAGGTGTTCTGGTCAGGGACGTTCTCTCTGGAGGTGGCTTTTGAGTTAAGATCTTTCAGATGAGAAGGAGGCGGGCCTGTGAAGAGCTGGGGGGAAGCACAGAGGAAGGCCGTATGCTGGGGAACAGGAGGAGGACAGCGTCATGGTGCTGTAGCCAGCCCTGTGAGGTCCAGCCCAGAAGGCTGCAGGGCCAAAGCATGGAAAGCGTGCGGGCCCTGAAGTGGAGTCTAGGTTATCAGCGCAGTGGGAAGCCGCTGGAGGGTCTGAAGCAGGGGAATCACGTGATAGGATTTTCATTTTGAAAGATTGTTCTGGCTGCTGGAGGAGAATGGATTGAGGAGGTTGGTGAGAGCAGAAGTACTCCCTGAGGGTACTGCAGTGGTCCAGGCAGCAGAGAGTCGGGCCAGAACAGGGTATAATTATTGTGATTGTTATTGTTATAGGCTGAATGGTGTCCCGCCAAAGTCATGTCCCTGATACCACTACCTCAGAAAATAACCTTATTTGGAGATAAGGGCTTTAAAGAGGTGCTTAAGTTACAATGAGTGCATCAGGGTGGGCGATAATGCAATCTGACCGGTGTCCATATAAGAAGAAGAAACTTGGACACATGGACACCAGGGATGTGCACACAGAGGAAAGATAATGTGAGGATACAGGGAGAACACAGCAGTCTGCAAGCCAAGGAGAGAGACCTCAGAAGACCCACCCTGCCAGCACTTCGTCCTGGTTTCCAACATCCAGAACTGTGAGGAAATACATTTCTGCTGTTCAGGCACGCAGTCTGTGGTACTTTGTCGGCAGCCCGAGCAGCCCACTACCACCAGGACAGTGATGCTGGCGGGGCGACCTCAGCGTGGCGCTCGTCGTCGCCTGGTCAGCTCGCTCCGTGGTGAGGCCGCGGGTGGAGCAGGGCTCTTTGGAAAGCATATTTTAGTGGTGGAAACATGATCCTCACTCGATTAGAGGGACCTGTGGGAAAAGATGCCTTTTTCTGAACAGAATAGTTCTGCTGAATAAGGAGGTTGAGCCATTATTTCGGTTTCATTTCATGGCTTTGACAAAATAAGGTTAATCCGTGAAAAACGCCTTCCACAAGGACAAGGCCTTCGTTTTGTTGTCTGCTGTGCTGTAAATGGTACAGGGCACACAGTCGTGTTTGATAAATATTTATTAAATAATGAAAATCGTTTTAAATCCTGCTTTTGTGCCTTCTTTGAAATTTTTGAATTTTTTTAATATTCTCCTACGCTCAGCGGAACATCAGCTGTCCCACGGAGGAGGTAAAACCTTTGCCCTGCTCTCCCTTCGCCTGCGCCGGCGCCCTGGATCCTGTCTTCCCGCCGCTGCACCTTACACCGCCCTCGCCGGGAGGACGCGCGGCCAGCTCGAGGGACTGGCTCCGCCTTGTGACCGGAGCCCGGTACTGCACCTGCGGACGCCGGCCCGCCCCGAGCCAGCTGCCCGGCCAAAGGTCCGAGGAGGTGCAGACGCCGCGTGCAAACCAAATGTCGGCGCCGCTGGGGGGCAACCTTATTGCGACTCACTTTGCGCCCTCCTTTACTGCTCTCTCCACATAGTGCAGAGACTTAGTATTTAACCATAAGGCTTTGCAGTTAGTTTGCAGTTCTTATATAAGACAACGGCTGCTCTGACAAAGGAAGTGAAATGTCTCTGCAGATTTTAAAGACTATATGAAACAGTTGATTTTCATTTTCTCTGAAACCCTACCGAAATCAAGGTGTTGGTAGTTAAAAAAGGAAAATCCCATAAAATCAATTTAAAAGGGAGAAAACACTTTTCAAAAGGAAAAAAGGTTTTTTTTTTTTTTTTTACAAGACACACGTTCGATTTCTGTTTTGTATACGTGACAGAACACCGGGCGGGTTGGTCCTCAGCCCGCTAGCTCAGGAGATGACCCTGTGCAGAGCCGGCAGGGCGCGGGCCGGTGGAGCGGTGCCAGCGCAGAGCATCAGTGGTGCGCTGGGCCCGCAACCTGCCGGCTGTACAGGCTCCCAAGAGCTGGGGGTTAGTTTCCAGGAATTCTGCAAGCCACTGTTAAAAACTAATTTATCTAAAAAAGAAATTATGTAAAAGTAGAAGTAAATGATATTAAAAACGAAGGTGCTCACTTCGGCAGCACTCACACTAAAATGGGAACGGTATGGACAAACGTTAGCCTGGGACGAGCTCAGCACGGCCCCTGCACAAGGGAGACACGCAAACTCAGGAAGCCGTCTATACTTTTTCAGGTCGTTCTGTATAAAATGCAAAACAAATGTGTTTATTAACACTGAAAACATAGCAAAGGTAATAAGTACTCGTGTACTGCTTCCTAAACACTGTGCTGCGTTTTGCTCTTATCCGTGCTCTGGAGATGCTCCCGTCTGGTGGGTGCGTGGTGGAGATGCCACCAATGGGATGCTGCTGGCGTCTCTCCCCAGCCCCTACTTGAGTGACTTCAGATTGTAGCTTGAAATTGGCCGCGGTGGTGTGTTTACACCATGAAAACGCAGATGCTACTCAGCAGGGCTGCTTCCTCCTGAGGAGCCGGGTGATGACCAGCACACCCTGGTGTGCAGATGAGTTTATCCACGGCTTTTCTCTCTACTCTCTTCCCAAAACCTGACAAAAAGACTTTAGGAGAAAGTATTACAATTTAAAAACTATTTTAATTTTATTTTACTACATTGACTTCAGTAAGTTTTTAAATAGTTGTTTTAAAAGGTTGCTTTAATAATTTTAAATACTTTATTAATTTTAATATTACAATAGTTTTAAAAGCTACTTTGAAATAATTTTTAAGCATTTCACTTGATTCAAAATCCCATCTAGTAAAAGTAAAATAGGTAAATCAGCCTTAATATTACATATAATTGTATCAATTACTTTATTTCATATTTTTGTTTAATTTTCTAGTTCCTGTCTAATATCCTGTTATTTTTATTTCTGAACTTCTTTCTTTTATTTTCATCATTAAGCTTTGGAATTTCTATTCCTTGTCTCCTTCTAAAACTATATTTCCACCTCTTTCAGCGATTTTCCTTTCCACTCCTCTTCCTTTCTAGGGCGCTCCCTTGCTCACAGTAGTGGCCTGTCTTTGCTGGCTCTGTCTTCTCACCCGTCTCCTTTCTCTCAGCTCACCTTTGGGAGCCTCACTGCTCCTACGGTGGGAGTGTTGGCTGCACAGCTTCCTCCAGAACGGCCAGGGCCCGGGCTCTGCCCAGCTGCCCCCGGAGTCCTTCAGGCCCCTGACCCCTCCTGCTGCGTTCCCACGTCCCGGGTGCCAGGACTGCTATGTGAGGGGCTCAGGGGTCATTTGGTCTTCTGTGCCTCCGGCCTTGTGTTTCAGCACAAGGGAGAACTAGAGAGGCTCAGGGTCACCTTGCTTCTGCTGTAATTTCCCTCTCCTCTCCTCTCTTCTCAGGGACTCTCTTTAGGAAGTTGGGAGGCCTCATGAGGTAAATTCATCTCATTCTGTTATCATTTGGGAAGAAGAGGCTAATTGTATTTAAACAGCACCTCCCTTCCCCTCCCTCATTTTCCCTCCAGTTCTTTTCTTCTCAGTTTCCCTCTCTGTGGCCCTTGGTGGGCGATGCCATCTACCCATGGCCGCTGGCCCACCGGCCTGGGGAGCCGCCTTCGTGGCAGAGGTCCATCTGAGCCTTCCACGGGACCTGCTGCTCATCTTTGGAGCTGGAGCCCAGTGCTCAGTAAGAGTCAGTCCTGAAAACCAGCTCTGACCCTGTGGTGGCCGGGAACCAACCATGGAGCTGCCTCCCTCAGGGTCTGGTGAGGACGAAAGGGGCTGCTTCTTTCCCATCAAGGAATAGCAGACTGATATCCAGCCTCATCTCAGCTTGTACTTCATGAAACAGAATATTTTAGATCTCTCCCGGTTGCCAAGATTTCAATTTTAAATTCTAAAGTATTGAGGAAAAAAGCTGTAACTAATATATTTTATTGTGAAATTGAGGGTTAAGACATCCTTAAAAATCAGCTTTTCAAGGCAAAATGACAAAAAATAGTACAACACAAAAGAGAAAATTATTTTGTTGTTGCTGAGGAAGATTGGCCCTGAGCTAACATCTGTGCCAATCTTGCTCTATTTTGTGTGTGGAATGCCACCACAGCATGGCTTGATGAGTGGTGTGTAGGTCTGCACCCAAGATCTGAACCCGCAAACCTTCAGCTGCTGAAGTGGAGCCCGCAAACTTAACCGCTACGCCACCAGGCCAGCCCCAAGAGCAAATTGTTTTATAAATAGTTTATAGGAGGCAGGATTTCTGTTATGATTTCTTATTACTTTGATTTTGATTGCTGAGAATGAAATGTGCTTATTTTTTTAATAAAAGCTTTTTACTTAAAAAACTTCAAACTTATAGACAAGCAGTGAGCGGCATGCTGGACTCATGTGTTTCCCTGAGACCAGCCAGTTATTTACGTCTGGTCACATTTGCTTTTGCTCGCACGCTGCTCTCTCCAGCTTTTTCCATATATACACACATTTATGCATTTTATTATTATTTTCATTTTGCTGGACTATTTGAGAGTATGTTGTAGACATTGTGACCTTTTCCCTGAAATACTACATTGTGTTTCTTCTGAGAACAAGAACATTCTCTGACATAAGTCACAGTTTTATATGTATGTGTTTTTTTCCAGTTTTTTTTAATTATTGATAGGTTACAATCTTGTGAAATTTCGATTGTACATTAATGTTTGTCAGTCATGTTGTAGGTGCACCACTTCACCCTTTTTGCCCACCCCCCACCCCACCTTTCCCCTGGTATCCACTAAACTGTTCTTGGTCCATAGTTTTAAATTCCTCATATGAGTGGAGTCATACACAGATTATCTTTCTCTTGCTGGCTTATTTCACTTAACATAATTCTTTCAAGTTCCATCCATGTTATTGCAAATGGAATGATTTTGTTCTGTTTTGCAGCTGAGTAGTATTCCATTGTATATATGTACCACATCTTCTTTATCCATTCGTCTGTTGATGGGCACTTAGGTTGCTTCCACGTCTTGGCTATTGTAAACAGTGCTGCAATAAACATTGAGGTGCACAGGACTTTTGGGATTGCTGACTTCAGGCTCTTTGGATAAATACCCAGTAGTGGGATGGCTGGATCGTATGGTAGTTCTATTTTTAGTTTTTTGAGGAATCTCCATACTGTTTTCCATAGTGGCTGCACCAGTTTGCATTCCCACCAGCAGTGTATGAGGGTTCCTTTTTCTCCGCAACCTCTCCAACATTTGTTGCTATTAGATTTAGATATTTTTGTCATTCTAACGGGTGTAAGGTGATATCTTAGTGTAGTTTTGATTTGCATTTCCCTGATGATCAGCGATGATGAGCATCTTTTCATGTGCCTATTGGCCATCAGTATATCTTCTTTGGAGAAATGTCTGTTCATGTCTCCAGCCCATTTTTTGATTGGGTTGTTTGATGTTTTGTGATTGAGTTGCGAGAGTTCTTTATATATTAAGAATATTAAGCCTTTGTCAGATATATGACTTGCAAATATTTTTTCCCAGTTAGTGGGTTGTTTTTTTGTTTCAATCCTGTTTTCATTTGCCTTGAAAAAGCTCTTTAATCTGATGAAGTCCCATTTGTTTATTCTTTCTATTGTTTCCCTTCTCTGAGAAGGCATGGTGTCTGAAAAGATCCTTTTAATACTGATGTCAAAGAGTGTACTGCCTACGTTTTCTTCCAGAAGCCTTATGGTTTCAGGTCTCACCTTTAGGTCTTTAATCCATTTTGAGTTTATTTTGGTGAATGGTGAAAAAGAATGGTCAATTTTCATTCTTTTACATGTGGCTTTCCAGTTTTCCCAGCACCATTTGTTGAAAAGACTTTCTTTTCTCCATTGTATGCCCTCAGCTCCTTTGTCAAAGATAAGCTGTCCATAGATGTGTGGTTTTATTTCTGGGCTTTCAATTTTGTTCCATTGATCTGTGCACCTGTTTTTATACCAGTACCATGCTGTTTTGATTACTGTAGCTTTGTAGTATGTTTTGAAGTCAGGGATTGTGATGCCTCCCGTTTTGTTCTTTTTTCTCAGGATTGCTTTAGCAATTCGGGGTCTTTTGTTGCCCCATATGAATTTTAGGATTCTTTGTTCTAATTCTGTAAAGAATGTCATTGGGATTCTGATTGGGATGGCGTTGAATCTGTAGATTGCTTTAGGTAGAATGGACATTTTAACTATGTTTATTCTTCCAATCCATGTACATGGAATGTCTTTCCATCTCCTTATGTCGTCATCCAATATTCTCAGAAAGGCCTTGTAATTTTCATTATATAGGTCCTTCACTTCCTTAGTTAAATTTACCCCAAGGTATTTTATTCTTTTTGTTGCGATTGTGAATGGTATTGTATTCTTGAGTTCTTTTTCTGTTGGTTCATTACTGGAGTATAGAAATGCTACTGATTTATGCAAATTGATTTTATACCCTGCAACTTTGCTGTAGTTGTTGATTACTTCTAACAGTTTTCCAATGGATTCTTTGGGGTTTTCTACATATAAGATCATGTCGTCTGCAAACAGCGAGAGTTTCACTTCTTCCCTCCCTATTTGGATTCCTTTTATTCCTTTTTCTTGCCTGATTGCTCTGGCCAGGACCTCCAGTACTATGTTAAATAAGAATGGTGATAGAGGGCATCCTTGTCTTGTTCCTGTTTTCAGGGGGATGGGGTTCAGCTTTTGCCCATTGAGTATGATGTTGGCTATGGGTTTGTCGTATATGGCCTTTATTATGTTGAGGTAGTTTCCTTCTATGCCCATTTTGTTCAGAGTTTTTATCGTAAATGGCTGTTGGATCTTGTCAAATGCCTTCTCTGCATCTATTGAGATGATCATGTGGTTTTTATTCCTCAGTTTGTTGATGTGGTGTATCACGTTGATTGATTTGCGGATGTTGAACCATCCCTGTGTCCCTGGTATGAATCCCACCTGATCCTGATGTATGATTCTTTTGATGAATTGCTGAATTCTGGTTGCCAAAATTTTGTTTAGAATTTTTGCATCTATGTTCATCAGTGATATTGGCCTGTAGTTCTCTTTTTTCGTGGTGTCCTTGTCAGGTTTTGGTATCAGCGTGACGTTGGCCTCATAGAATGTGTTAGGAAGTATTCCATCTTCCCTAATTTTTTGGAATAGCTTGAAAAGGATAGGTATTAAATCCTCTCTGAAAGTTTGGTAGAATTCCCCAGGAAAGCCATCTGGTCCTGGGGTTTTATTCTTTGGGATGTTTTTGATTGCTGTTTCAATCTCTTTCCTTGTGATTGGTCTGTTCAAATTGTCTGCCTCTTCTTGAGTGAGCTTTGGGAGACTGTAGGAGTCCAGGAATTTATCCATTTCCTCTAGGTTATCCATTCTGTTGGCATACAGTTTTTTGTAGTATTCTCTTATAATCTGTTGTATTTCTGCAGAGTCTATTGTTATTTCTCCTCGCTCATTTCTGATTTTCTTTATTTGAGCTTTCTCCCTTATTTTCTTTGTAAGTCTGGCTAGTGGTTTGTCAATTTTATTTATCTTCTCAAAAAACCAGCTCTTTGTCTCATTGATCCTTTCTACTGCCTTTTTCGTTTCAATAGTATTTATTTCTGCTCTGATTTTTATTATTTCTCTCCTTCTGCTGACTTTGGGCTTCATTTGTTCTTTTTTCTCTAGTTCAGTTAGGTGTGCTTTAAGGTTGCTTATTTGGGATTTTTCTTGTTTGTTAAGATGTGCCTGCATTGCGATGAACTTTCCTCTTAATACAGCTTTTGCTGTATCCCATATGAGTTGGTATGGTATGCTATCATTTTCATTTGTTTCCAGGTATTTTTTAATTTCTTCTTTAATTTCTTCAATGATCCATTGCTTGTTCAGTAGTGTGTTGTTTAGTCCCCACATCTTTGTGCTTTTCTCAGCTTTTTTCTTGTAATTAATTTCTAGCCTTATAGCACTATGATCTGAGAAGATGCTTGTTATTATTTCAATTTTTTTAAATTTGTAGAGGCTTGTCTTGTTTCCCAACATATGGTCTATCGTAGAGAATGTTCCATGTGCACTTGAGAAGAATGTGTATTCAGCTTCTTCAGGGTGGAGTGATCTATATATGTCTATTAAGTCCAATTGTTTTAGTTTTTCATTCAGCTCCACTATTTCCTTGTTGATTTTCTGTCTGGATGATCTGTCCGTTGATGTGAGTGGGGTGTTGAGGTCCCCTACTATTATTGTGTTGTTTTTAACATCTTCCTCTAGGTCTGTTAATAGTTGCTTTATGAATCTTGGTGCTCCTGTGTTGGGTGCATAGATATTTATAAGCGTTATTTCTTCTTGATGAAGTGTCCCTTTGATCATTATATATTGTCCCTCTGTGTCTCTCTTTACCTGTCTTATTTTGAAATCCACTTGGTCTGATATGAGAATTGCAACACCTGCCTTTTTTTCCTTGCTATTTGCTTGAAGTATTGTCCTCCACCCCTTCACCCTGAGTCTGTGTTTGTCCTTGGGGCTGAGGTGTGTTTCCTGGAGGCAACAAATTGTTGGATCTTGTTCTTTAATCCATTTTGCCACTCTGTGTCTTTTTATTGGAGAGTTCAATCCGTTCACATTGAGAATGATTATTGATGCATGTGGACTTACTGCTGTCAATCTGTCGCTCATTATCTTGTTTTCCTGTGTTTCTTTTCCTGTGTGCTTTAGACTACCCATTTAATACTGCAATTTCTTATGCTGGGTTTCTTAGATTTTTCCTTATCTATGATTTGTGACTCTGTTCTGTACTTTATTTTAGTGTCTACCTTGAAGTTTGTATTTAGAATCTCGTGTATAATATAGTCTATTCTCTGGTGGTCTCTTACTTACTCGACCAATACTGATTTAGACCCTTTGCTCTTCCCCTCCTAAATAATTATTTTCATTTTTTATTCCAACTCGTCTTATTAATTTGTAGTTAGAGTGCTAAGATTGTCCTTGTTTTGGTAGTTTCCTTATTTTTACCCTAATGCTATAGTTGAATATTTGCTATCCTGTTCTGGTTCTATCCATCGGTCTCCCTAATCTGTGGATTGTGTCCCCTTTCTCCCTTTTTTCTTTTTTCAAGTATGAGAGCCTTCTTGAGGATTTCTTGTAATGGAGGGCTTTTAGTTACAAATTCCCTTAACTTTTGTTTGTCTGGAAAAGATTTAATTTCTCCCTCATATCTGAAGGAAATTCTTGCTGGATAGAGTATTCTTGGCTGAAGGTTTTTATCCTTTAAAGCTTTGAATATATCACTCCATTCTCTCCTAGCTTGTAGGGTTTCTGTAGAGAAATCCGCTGACAGTCTGATAGGGGCTCCTTTATAGGTTATTCTCTTTTTTTGCTTACTTCCCTGAGTATTCTTTCCTTATCATTCCTATGTGCCAACTTTACTATTATGTGCCTTGCGGTGGGTCTTTTTACATTGACAAATCTAGGAGATCTAAAACCCTCCTCTACACACATTTCTCCGTTGATCCCTAGATTTGGGAAGTTCTCTTCAATAATTTCATTAAGCTCACTTTCTGCTCCATTTTCCTTTTCCATATTCTCGGGAATTCCTATGATCCTTATGTTCTTACTCCTCATTGAATCCATTATCTCTCGGAGATTTTCCTCATTTTTTTTTAAATTCTTAGTTCTCTTTCTTCCTCTGTCTGGCGCCATTCAGCCTGTCTGTCCTCGATTATGCTGATTTGCTCCTCTAGGTTGTCTACATGGGCATTCAGGGAATCCGTATTCTGTTTTATCTGGTCCATTGTGTTTTTCATCTCAAGTAATTCTGTTTGATTCTTCTTTATGATTTCAATCTCTTTTGTGAAGTAACTCCAGAACTCGGCTTGTTTCTCTATCTTTCTCTCTACCTCATTGAGTTTTTTGATTATAGCTGCTCTGAATTCATTATCACTTAGTTTACCTAATTCCAAGTCCTCAGGACTTAATTCTGTGTTTTTATTGTTTTCCTTCTGGTCTGGGGCTTTTATAAATTGCTGGATGGTAGAGGAGCGGTTTTTTCTCATGGTGGTAGAATTCAGTTGCAGTTACAGACTGTTGCCACTAGATGGGGGTCGAGAGCGGCATGTTAGCTCTCTGCCCTTGGGGCAAGATGGCTGCACCCACTGGCTTTGTTAGGGGGGAGGGCCTGTTACACGCGCTGGTCTGGGTTCAGATCAGTTCTGTTCTCTGGTCTCCCAAGGCCCTTGATTTATAGGGTCCCCACGGACGGAAGCTTTCTCCCCGTCAGCGGGTCTCCACTGAATCAGCGGCAGGAGTCCTGGATGATCCCCCGGTCGCGCGGCCCCTCCCCCGCTCCTTCCCGACCCACGCCCCAGCGATCGCAGACTCTCGGGGAGGGAGTGATGTTCTCTCCTACCGTTCCAGCGCCTCTGAGGGTGTAAAGCTAGGTTTATGATCTCCGCCTGCTTGGTATTGTGGTCTCTAACGAGCTGGCATTATGTTTCTTCTCTGAAATTCAGTTCTTCCAATCTTTTGTTGTATTTTGGAGGGGAGAGAATCCCGGGTCAGCTCACCCCGCCATTTTGCTCCGCCCACCATCACCTATATGTATGTGTTTTTAAAAAACATCTAGGAATCAGAGCTCTTGGAGAGAACTTTAAGAAGTCATTTGGCTCATTCCTTGTGGGTAAATTCCTCAACGGTACAAAACTGATGTTTTCCAGGAGTGATACACAGACACCCCCATGGGCCAGGCCTGTACCGTAAATGTGTGAATCAGGAGTATAGGACAGTCTCATGACATGTATGTAATGCCCCATCTAAACAGATAAACTAACACCATGCTGAACAAAGCCTTATCTGAGGGCCACCTGTGCCCCTTGGGTCATCAGCTTATGACCCCAGGATCTATCTTCGGGGTTCCCGTAAGGTAGGATATCCATAGCTTTCTTTAGAAGCACCTTGTGATAGTCAGGAAGTTCTCCTGTAAGTCTAACTAAACAATCGATTGACATTTATGAGACACAGCCATGTGCAGTGGTTAAGAGTATGGATTCTGGCTATGCGTGTTGAGATCCATTTCCACTACTTACCAGGATCTTGGGAAAATTAGCTAACCTGTCTGTGGTTCAGTTTTCCTCGTCTGTAAAATCATGGTGCCTACCTCACAGAGCTGTTGTGAGCAGTCAGTGGATAAGGATAATTAAGCACTTTAAAGCAGAGCCTGGCACACAAAAGAAAACTCTGCATGCCCAAGTTCTGTTGGTGCTAGCCTGACAGCCTGGAGATACTTCTTCTCACATCCCTACAGATAGTGATCGTGGCGCAAGGGATGTGAGGACTATTCTTTCTAGAAGCCTTAGAGGAGATGTCCATTCCTAAGCCTGAAAGCTGACTGATCTACTTTTCTCATCTTCTGACAGTCTCTGTTCCTGTCCTCATGCTCTTTTTCTCCTTATCCCTCTTATCAGACCTCCAAGGCTCCCGAGATTTCCCTGGTCCTGAGGGAGTTGTTGCTTGAATGTCTTGGCCATATGTGACCCCAGGCAAGTTATTTAACATCTTGGGATTTAGTTTCCTCATCTGTAAAATGGAGATGATAGTAGTACCCACCTCATGGGGCTATCGTGAGGCTTGAATGAGTTGATACATGCGCTGTGCTAGAAGGTGCCTGGCACACAGTGAGTGTTGTCTAATTGTGAGCCATTAGGTCCGATGTGCCTTCTCTGTGGTAGGCATATTCCTCAGTTGTGCATTCTGTCCTTGTGCTCCAAACTTTCTTACCACCGGCACTCTTTGGGGGGTTTCTCTTCCTCTCCACCCTGTAAGTGCTGTAATCAAGATCACCAGTGGTCTTCTTTTTATTCAAATCTAATATCCTTCTTATTCTCTTAGCCTTTCCCTAATGTTTTTAACAGTAGAGATCATCTTGCAACCAGGGGTTCAGAGCAGGGGGCAGTTAGAGGGTTCTGAGAGGAAGAGAGGGAGATGGAGACCAGGAGGGAGGAAGGGGAGAGGAAGAGAGGGAGATGGAGACCAGGAGGGAGGAGGGGGCGAGGAAGAGAGGGAGACGGAGGCCAGGAGGGAGGAGGGGGCGAGGAAGAGAGGGAGACGGAGGCCAGGAGGGAGGAGGGGGCGAGGAAGAGAGGGAGACGGAGGCCAGGAGGGAGGAGGGGGCGAGGAAGAGAGGGAGACGGAGGCCAGGAGGGAGGAGGGGGCGAGGAAGAGAGGGAGACGGAGGCCAGGAGGGAGGAGGGGGCGAGGAAGAGAGGGAGACGGAGGCCAGGAGGGAGGAGGGGGCGAGGAAGAGAGGGAGACGGAGACCAGGAGGGAGGAGGGGGCGAGGAAGAGAGGGAGACGGAGGCCAGGAGGGAGGAGGGGGCGAGGAAGAGAGGGAGACGGAGACCAGGAGGGAGGAGGGGGCGAGGAAGAGAGGGACATGGAGACTAGGAAGGAGGAGGGGGTGAGGAAGAGAGGGAGACGGAGACCAGGAGGGAGGAGGGGGTGAGGAAGAGAGGGACACGGAGACCAGGAGGGAGGATGGGATAAGAGGGCAGCATGGACTGATCATGGGTTAGTAGAGAGCTAGCCATGGCAGGATCTTGCAGAGGGATGGAGTGGGTGAGTGGGAATTGGATTGGCAGTTACAAGGTAAGTAAGTTAGAAGTCGTCTTGTGATAGCAAAAGGCAGCTGAGAGATAGAATGGTTGGAGGTAGTAAGGCAGCCGTCAGAAATTTTTTCAAGATGAAGAAGATATCGAATATTTTAAGGCAAAAGAGGAAGCAACTGATAAAGGAAAGAATGAAGGTGCTGAGAGGGAGAGGCAAGTTGGTGGAGAACAAGAGCCAAGACTGGAACTAGGAAAAGCTTTCTTAGGGAAGAGCACTTTTTACTCCTCCAAGGCTGAGAGCTTAAGGAAGGAGGCATGTACGTACTTCTAAAGTGGTCTATGGGAAGTGACCGCAGGGTGGGGCTCTGGACTGAATGTTGAGCCCCCAAATCCATAGTGAAGTCTCAACCCCCAATGCGATGGCATTCGGAGGTGGGGCCTTTAGGGGGTGATTAGGTTTAGATGAGGTCGTGAGGGTAGAGCCCCCATGATGGGATTAGGGCCCCTAAAAGAAGAGGGACACCAGTCTCTGTCCCCTTCCACCATGAAGGATATAGCAAGAAGGTGGTCATTTGCAAGCAGGAAGGGCTGTCACCAGACACCAAATCTCCTGGTGCCTTGAGCTCAGGTGTCAAGGCTTCAGAACTGTGAGAAGTCCAGGTCTGTGATTTAAGCCGCCTAGCCTATGGTATGTTGTTACAGCAGCCTGAGCTGACTAAGCAGGTGGTATGAGGGTTAGTGATGGTGTGCAACCTAAGCGGTTTCATCTACTCAGTGAAGTAGCTGATCGGGTTTATGGGGTCTTCCTCTGAGGTTAAGGGGGTCAGTGCTTTGGAGCTCGAGGCAAGAGATGATTCAGAATAGCTGTTTTGGGAAGTTTGCTAGGGAATCAAAGGAGATGAATGAAAGGATTCGTTCTGCAACGTCCAGGACACTTGATGCTGGATGGTGTGAATTTGTATTGGGCCATGGATTTTTTGTTAATTGTTTTCTTCCCACAGTGCTTTGCAGGAACAAAGAAAGTGAAAATTAGAGATACTCAGGGTTAAGAACTAATAGAGCAGACAGGATGATTGGTTAAGGGGCACAGAACCCAGGAGGGTGACAATGGCAATTTTGAGTGATTGACTGCGGAATATCGAGCAACCCTGTGTAGGTTCATTAACGCTAAACACAGCTGCGTGAGTGAGTCCAGGTGAAAACAGCAGAGGAACCATCCATCCAACCCACAGAATTGTGAAAAATAAGAAATCATTGTTGTTTAAGCCCCTACGTTTGGGGCAGCTTGTTAAGCAACAATGGAAAACTGCAGTGCTCTGCCACGTGTTGACTAACCGCAACAGGAAGCCCGAGGGAAGGGGGCTGGGCAGTAGCAGAGGTCAGTCCCTGGGGGAGATGGAGCAGAGTAGAGAAGAAAGGAGAGGGATTCTGGGGCACACAGGAAATAGCCAGTACATTAGGCAAAGTACGGGTTTTAGAACGTGAGAGCGGATAGGGCTTGCCGTCTTGAAATATGGGTGCCTGGAGAGGCCAGTCGTGTGGTAGTGACTGGTAGGTAGAGCCCAGAAACAGTTAAGATGGTCTTTGTCTTTCTTCCCTTCACTCTCAGCAGAGGACCTTGCCTCGTACTACACAGAGGAAAGACAAGTTTTCATGTGGGAATTTCTTCATCATCCATTCCCAAACCACAAGCTAGGGTCACAGATAAGAATTGCACGATAAGATGAGGTAAAAGATGTGTCGCATTTCTTTATTTTTCTAAATCCAATCAAGTTCCGTTTCCCTCTTTGCTGAGACCACTGAAAAGTGGCTCCTTCTCTTCCTCTCTTGTGTTTGCTGGGTCCCCAAGTCTACTGACGCCTTTAGGAAAAACAGGCATGAGGAAACCAAGGTGCTGATGAGACGTCTGGGCCTGAAGGCAGGGGCAGCATCCCCTCCCTTGGTGTCTGGCTCACCGCAGGGCCTCAACCACAGCATCCAGAGCACAAGGGAAGAATGGCGTCCACAGGAGGGGATGGGTCAGCTAGCAGGCCAGTTTGAAGGTGCACAGGGTGAGTACTTGAGTTACTGTATTATTCTTTAGGCCACTGTGGACTCATTAGCAAAGAATCTTTGCCTTTTTCTTATGTCAGTCAGGCCTTTGTGTTTCAGGACTAGAGAGAAAGGTTGCCTGAGCCTGGAAGATGTCACGCAGGCTTTGTTTTCTGTGGTCCATTTAGGCAGAGGGAGACAGTCTAGCTCCATTTACTCAGAGGAGAAGAGCATGGTGAGGGTTCTTCAGACGAAAGTAGAGAGAGGCATCGGGTAAAATTTTCTGAGACTGCAAGGAAGAACCCGCATCTCTCACAAGCAGCAGCTCCCAGCTGCAGGACCTCAGATGGGATGGCTGTGCAGCCGCTGCACACTAAGTACCTAGCCCAGCCCTCCCCACCTCCTCAGGAAACCCACACTCAGTTAACCATGCCCTCATCAGCCTTCTTTGCACTGGCTCATTCCATTTGCATTAAAGCATGCTCACATCTTTCTGGTCTTACATTTTTTAAAATCTTCATGACACCATGACCCCTTCCGGACAGCCCTTCCTTTCCTTCACTTCAAAGATCCATCCTCTTCTGCCTATGCAGTTGAATTTCTCCACCACCTTCAACTGAAACTCCCCTTGTCAAAAATCATAACTGATCTCCTTCTTTACCAAATCCAGTCGACATTTCTCAGAACTGAGTGACTTGAGCTCTCAGCAGCATCTGACACCAAGGGTGACTCCCGCTGTTTTCCAGCCCTTTTCCTTGTCTTCCACAACACTGCCCTCTCCTGGATTTTCGCTTACCCTCCAGCTCCTCTTCTGTGTGTCTAATGCAGGTTCCTCTTCCTTAGACCATTCCTTCACTGTGGCTACTCCTCAGAGTTCTTCCTGGATCCTTGTTTCTTCCAGCCAATACACTTTGACAAATAGAAATGGCAAGCAATAGGATATATTGGAGTATATGAGGAAGCCATTCGGTGTAAACCTAATTCGGCCTGACTTTGTTTTTTCCAAAAGGGCCTGACTGTGGCCGTTGAGCACGCATTGCATATCTGTTTTAAAACATTTACTATGGCAAGAACAAATGGCCTTAAGATAAAGGTGCAACTTCCCCCCACATTGGCATTTCCTTAGGGATAAGCATCTTTCCTTAGGCTGGGAACTGATTGGTGTGCTCACCTTTGACCACCCAGCTCACCTGTGACCACCCAGCTCGAGACAACAGACTTGCCACCCTGCTGTGTCCACCAGGACACCAGACCTACCTGCTGTTTCCATCAATCGCCGTGCCTACAGAGCAGTCTCACAACTATTGTAAAAGGGATATTTCAATCCTATGTGAAACATCCTGTTTGGGGGTATATAACCACTCTGTATACCTCACTTCTTTGGTGCCCTTTCTTCCTTTGGTGCAGACGTGTTCAGTCTGCAGTTTGACATTACCCAACTTACAAGTTAGTAAGTTAGCCTGTGACTGTTTCATGGGTGTTGGCAGAAGACATGAGACTCCTGGGTCAGTGACAAAGGACTTCATTTAAATAGTTTAAAGTTTCGCAGAGAGTCAGAAGGGGGATTGATTATGTTGCTGACAACACAATGTAGTTCTAATTTTTTCTTTGCGTACTTCCTTTCTCAAAGTCTTGACTCGTGATGGCAGCTATGTCCAAAAGCACTGTTCGAAAGGAGTATTACATTCATAACTTTAAATTTTCTGGTAGACACATTAAGAGAAAGTAAAAGAGCAACAGGTAAAATTAATTTTAACAATATGTTTTATTTAACCCAATATGTCTAAAATATTATGATTTCAACATGTGATCAACTTAAATATTATTAATAAGATATTACACTTTTTTTCATACTAAGTTTTTGAAATCCATGTCTACTTTACGCTTACAGCCATTTCAATTCAGATGAGTGACATTTCACACGCTCCACACCCAGGTGGCAGTAGCAGCTACCATATTGCACAGCACAGGCCTGGAGCTTCTCTTTTCCCCAAGGCGACTCCCTGAAATGCCAGCCTGTAAGGGCTTCCAGGTCTCCCTGTCCTCCTTTCCTGCTCTCGCTTTTGTATGGAAGTTAATGCAGCCTTTCTTTTGTCCCTGGGATTCTGGAGTTTAAGTGGTTCTCTGACTCACATAGCAGAAGGCCTGGAAGGTTATGGAGGGGATGAATCTGTGAATACTTTTCAAGTCATATTTTGTGTCCGTGCCTCATTAACTATTTACTCTAATGTGTACAATAGCCACTCTGGATGTTACAACAGCGTATTTACCTCATTGGTGTTAATCAGTTTCATGGGACACCTTTAGGGACATCTTCAGAGAAAGTATAATCTTATAAAATGTTTCTAGTTTCTAGGGGCCAGCCTGGTGGCACAGTGGTTAAGTTCGCGTGTTCCACTTTGGCGGCCTGGCGTTCGCTTGTTCAGATCCCAGGTGTGGACCTATGTGCTGCTTGGCAAGCCATGTTGTAGTAGGCGTCCCACATATAAAGTAGAGGTAGATGGGCATGGATGTTGGCTCAGGGCCAGTATTCCTCAGCAAAGAGAGGAGAATTTGCAGTAGATGTTAGCTCAGGGTTAATCTTCCTCAAAAAAAAAATGTTTTTATTTTCTAGTAACACCGTCAATTCAGATCCTGCCTCGATGAGGGATATGGGCATGGAAAACAATGCAGGAGAATTGAGACTCAGGTGTTCAAGGAGATGCAAAATATAATTGACATGAAGACATTGAATGTTTAGTTGGCTCTCATTTATTATGAAGGAAAATCAATAAGTGAAAATTAAGAATCTTCCACAGTTACTGACTTTAGGTTTTTCTCTTAAATTGATATTCATCCTACAACCTCCTTAAATAAGGAACTTAAATTTGTTTTTCAATTTTATTTATTTGTTTATTTTTAATTGCTGTGACATTGGGTTATAACCTTATATAGCATTCGGATGTACATCATAATATATTTTGAATTCTGTGTAGATTACATCATGTTTACCACCCAAAAACTAATTATAGTCCACCCCCTCACACGTGAGCCTAATCACCCCTTTTGCCCTCCTCCCCTTCCCCCATGGTATCCACCAATCCATTCTCCTTTGCTGTGTGTTTGTATCATTGTTTTTATCTTCTACTTGTGAGTGAGATCATATGGTATTTGACTTTCTCCCTCTGACTTATTTCACTCAGTACGATACCCTCAAGGTCCATCCATGTTGTCACAAATGGCCAGATTTCATCTTTTCTTATGGCTGAGTAGTATTCCAATGTGTATAAGTACCACATCTTCTTTATCCATTCATCCCTTGATGGGAACCTAGGTTGCTTCCAAGTCTTGGCTATTGTATATAATGTTGCAATGAACATAGGGGTGCAAGTATCTTTATGCCTTTGTGTTTTCAAGTTCTTTGGATAAATACCCAGCAGTGGAATAGCTGGATCATATGGTAAATCTGTTCTTAATTTTCTGAGGATACTCCATACTGCTTTCCATCGTGGCTGCACCAGTTTGCACTCCCACCAGCAATGTACGAGGGTTCCCATCTCTCCACACCCTCTCCAACATTTATTGTTTCCTGTCTTGTTAATTATGGCTATTCTGACCGGAGTGAGGTGATACCTCATTGTAGCTTTGATTTGCATTTCCCTGATAGCTAATGATGTTGAGCATCTTTTCATATGCCTGTTGGCCATCCATATATCTTCTTTGGAGAAATTTCTGTTCAGATCTTTTGCCCATTTTTTTTTTCTTTTGCCCATTTTTTAATTGAATTCTTGGTTTTGTTGTTGTTGAGCTGTATTAGTTCTTTGTATATTTTGGACATCAACCCCTTATCTGATATATGGTTTGCAAATATCTTCTCCCAATTGTTAGGTTGTCTTTTCGTTTTGTTGATGGTTTCCTTTGCTGTGCCAAAGCTTTTTAGTTTGATGTAGTCCCATTTGTTCATTTTTTCTTTTGTCTCCCTTGCCCGGTCAGACATGGGGCTTGAAAATATTCTGCTCAGACCAATGTCAAAGAGTGTACTGCCTATGTTTTCTTCTGGAAGGTTTATGGCTTCTGGTCTTACATTCAAGTCTTTAATCCATTTTGAGTTGATTTTTGTGCATGGTGTAAGGGAATGGTCTACTTTCATTCTTTTGTGTGTGGCTGTCCAGTTTTCCTAACACCGTTTATTGAAGAGATTCTCCTTTCTCCAGCATATGCTTTTGGCTCCCTTGTCAAATATTAGCTGTCCATAAATGTGTGGGTTTATTTCTGGGCTCTCAGTTCCATTCCATTGATCTGTGTGTCTGTTTTTGTGCCAGTACCGTGCTGTTTTGGTTACTATGGCTTTGTAGTATATTTTGAAATCAGGGAGTGTTATACCCCTAACTTTGTTCTTTTTCCTCAGGAATCCTTTGGCTATTCGGGGTCTTTTGTTGTTCCATATAAATTTTAGGATTCTTTGTTCTATTACTGTGAGGACTTAAAAATTCTTGTTTAAAATGTTGTCTCAGGATCCGCCCCATGGTTGAGTGGTTGAGTTCGCATGCTCTGCTTCAGTGGCCCAGGGTTTCACTGGTTTGGATCCTGGGCACGGACCTAGCACTGCTCGTTGGGCCACGCTGAGGTGGTGACCCACATAGCACAACTAGAAGGACCTGCAGCTAGGATATACAACAATATACTGGGGGTGTTTGGGGAGAAGAGGAGAAAAAAATTTTCTCAGTAAAATAGAGAGTAAACATAATACTACTAATATTATCCAGAATGGTAGAGAAATTAAATATTCTAGTTAAGTGAAATTAAATTACCATTCAAATATTACAACTTTAATTTTAATAATTTCAAGTGGAAATATTTAATAAGCTATTACAAATCCCCTGTTTTAGCATCCAGAGAATCCTGAATATAATTTATACTTTTCATAGGTTATTTGTTGACTTAAGTTACATTATTATGGGGGAGGGGGAGGGGAGGAGCTGATATTTATTAAGCAGCTGCTCTGCCAAGAGTCGTGCTTTAGGCTATGATGGCTTATATTGTTCGATCCTTAGAGTCTTCCCAGCCCACTTCTGAGTACTTTGGGGGACACTGGGTTTTGCCTGTCAGGTGGGTCTGTGCACCCAGAGATGAGCCTGCCGTCCAGCAAGTTGCAGAGCTGATTTGAACCCTAGCGGCTGACACCAGAAGCCATATTTTTAAGTCTCTGCTGTAATGTGAACTTCACTACAAACCATCACCATCTTACAGATGTGGAAACTGAGGCTCGAAAGAGTTAACTATGGGGCCGGCCCCGTGGCCGAGTGGTTAAAGTTCTTTGTGTTCCCCTTAGGTGGTGTGGGTTCATGGGTTCAGATCCCAGGTGTGGACCTATTCCACTCATCAGCCATGCTGCGGAGGCATCCCACATACAAAGTAGAGGAGGATTGGCACAGATGTTAGTTCAGGGCAAATCTTCCTCATGCACAAGAAAGAGTTAACGAACACTTAAGACCAGCTAGTAAGTAGCTGATATTTCTTTTTCTTACTCCCCCCTCCTTTCTTCTCCTTTTATAGAACTTTTTGATTTTACCCAAGCAGGGCTTGCCTTTGCCAGTCAGTGCAAACACTTCTTTCTTCTCTCTTTGGTTCACTTGTCTGCCTTTGCCTTTCCCCGGAAAGTGGCTTTTATCCTCACGAGGCAGCATGTACTGAGTGGCTTTGTTTGCTGTGCTGCGTCTGCTCTGCAGTACTTTGAGGAACACAGCCCTTGCCTTTTCAGGGTTTACATTCTGAAACTATTGACTCCTCTTTCCCAGGGAGATCGGAACAATCATCAGGTCATTAGGATGCTGCCCTAGCGAAGGAGAGCTGCATGACCTGATTGCAGAGGTGAGTGGGCTGAGAGCTTCCGTCAGCAGACTGTGCGACTCCAGCTCCTTGGAATTAAGAAAAAAATCCTTACCTGACACTAAAAATGCCCTAAACTATGTGCTCAGTGAAAACATCAGGACAACTATCCTAATTAGCCAACCAACAGGACTTGAAAGAGCTGATATCAGATCCTGAAGAAATGGCCATGACCAAGTAATGCGAAGGGTCGAGTGAGGACCCTGCTTTAGATATTACACTTTTTAAAACTAGGTGAGGAAAGGCCAGTAGGCACAGGGTGCTGACTCACTGCAGAAAGAATCTGGACAGGTGAGAAGAATATCATAAATAATGTCAGTTCAAAGGGGAGAGAAGCAGAGGTAGAGACGGTAGGGAATTTATATTTATTTGGGTATATAAAACTAAATTTTAGAGCAAGTAGTAAACATACTAAAATAATAAGAACTAACTTAATATTGATCAAACAGTCTAAGAATTTAAAAACATCATTATTTGTAATAGTGTCAATGAGTCCCTGGAGAGAATTAATCCCATAAAGCAGGGCTGAGCTGCCCAAGACTGGAGAGCTTCATGCCCTATTTGGTTTTCCAGAAAAGCATCTGATATCATTTCAAGTGCACCTTTCAGTTCAACCAAGCAGAGGCCTGAAGGGGAAAAAGCCGCCTGGGCAGCCACGAGGAGGAGGATCTTCTCAGAATTGGTTCTCTGGGTCTGTGGGTCTCGGTGGAGGCCGGGGATCAACAAGGAGGATGAGGAAGGATGGCCAGGAAGCGAGATTTGGTCTGTTCCTTGTTCCTCGCCCCCAGCACAGTGCGTGCTTGTTGAGTGTTACACGGAAGGGAAGAAACTGCGACTCTGGGTGAGTCACTTAACCCCCGCCTCAGTTTCTCCACAATGACACCTGCTTCACAGTGGGCTTCACAGTAACGTAAGGAAGCCACGCTCTGAACCCTGCAGCACTGTAGAAAGTTAAGGCATGGAGCCTCAGGAAGAGGACTCTGTTGCCCACATATCAGCACCTTGGTGACTAAAGAGCAATACCAATTTTTCGTTAGCGCTTAAAAATATTCAACAAAGCAGGAAATCGTTAAGTTGTTTTTCCATTTGGGGATCCAATACACTATTTTTACTAAGAGTAGAGGAAAACATTTTTATTCTTCCTGAATTGGTCTTCACATTAAAAAAAAGGTGTTGATCACTGCTTTCAAGTGTTTATCGAGGAAGCTGGAGTTTGTGTTAGGAAGAGGAAAGGCGGTGCTGGAGGAAGAGTCAACAGTGAAGCCATGATGCTTGCACGTAACGCAGTGGAGTAAACGGAGCAGTGATGAGAAGCCCTCTGAGTCAGAAAGGGAGAAGCTTGAGGGCCTAATCCCTTCGTGGTTTGTTTGTATGTTTTAATCTGTAGCAGGGTCAGCAAACCACAATCCCTAGGCCAAGTCCAGCCCACCACCTGTTTTTGTAAATAAAGCTTTATTGGAACCCAGCAAGATGCTTTATTTACATATTGTCTGTGGCTGTTTTGTCACTACAAGAGCAGAATTAAGTCGTTGCGACAGAGACCATATGGTTTACAAAGCTTAGGATATTTACTGTCTGGCCCTTTACAGAAAAGATTTGCCAACTGTTTCTCTTACAAAGTAGAGCAAATACCACATCTAGTGTCAGGAGATCTGGGTTCACATCCGATAGCTGGCACTTAGAGCTGTGTGACCTTTGGCAAGCCACTGCATCTTTCAGAGCCTGGTTCCACATCTGCAGAAGGAATGCAACAATATCAAAATGCTTTCATGAGGATTAAATTGAATGCCTGTGAGGTACCAGCTCTTACTTGATGGGCATGCAATACATATTGGGGTTCGCTTGCTCTGTAGGTGGCCCTCTACCAAAATGCCCCCACGGGTTTGGGCATTGGTTAGCCACAGTAGATACTCAGGCCCCAACGTTTTATTTTGCCTTTGCCCTTTTCTTAGGTACGTGGATACAACCTTTGAAAATTACAGATGCTTAGAATTGTTACAGACCATTAGGGATCACTGAGCTGTCTAAGCTTTGTAAATATTTTTCTGTACTTGCACAACACAATTTATTCAAATTAAATTCTAGCAAGATGCTTAAAAAACTTTGGACGTGACCACCCTTTATGAAGTTTCCCAAATAATTAAGGGGAAAACGCACACAGATATTTGTATGTATCCAGTACATTTAGAGACTCCAAGCTCCATAATAGTCCACATCTGGGGCGAATGTCACATTGCTAAATGCTCTGTAATAGTTTCAGAAATGAAACTATTTCTTACATTTGCTTTAAAATGAAATGATTCAACTATGTTTTAAAATTCTTCTATAAAAAGTGGAAGCCTGTGTGCAGTTCTCTAGTTGTCATTTACTTGAATTTTAGTGTAGATACTTACTAACTTTCAGCCCTTTGCTTCCTGAAGATCAGTTTGAAATCTGATGTTTCTCTTGAAATAGATCTCATTTAAAAAAATCACTCAGCATTCATCTCTCCAATTAATGTTCTATAATGAGCAACTTTCCCCCAACAATCTCTGCCTGTTTGGAATATCACAAAACCCAGCAACTGTGAGAAGGGGTAATGAAAATTGTACTGACGTACAGGTTACCAGATGATTCTTTCTTTAATATCTACATCCTTTGAAGTTCAAACCTAAGTGGAATTATGGAGAATTTAAAGTAATTACAAAGGAGAACTCAAAGATGTTTGGAAATGTGGGGGCCTGGAACTGGCCACCCCAAGATGTCTCTTTGGCATGAGGATTATTGGGCTGGTTACTTTTAATAAACTGGGACAGGGAAGGAGGCTCTGAGGGGTGGAACTTGCTTGCCTTTTGTTAGGAGACATTTACGTTGTAAAGGAAATCTCTATCTGTAAAGGTGCTTCCCTCTCTGTACCAGGAAGAAGAAAGGGGATGACCTTCTCTCTAGAAACTCTTAATCAATGCCAAAGGCAAGGACTTAAATCTGCATAATAATCTTATTCCTGTTTCTGGTAACCTCCTGTATCTGGCTCCCCCTGCCCCCAACATCCACAAAAGCAATGAAATTTCGGAAGCTGTAAGACAGATGGGAGAATAAATAACAGTAATCTAGTAGATCCAGAAAACTGAACCCAAGCCAGCAGTGGGTAAAGAGTTCTCAAAAAGCACCAGTTACTTCTGGAACTTGGGGTGAAGGGAGTAGGAACTAAAATTAGGAGCACTAGGGTAAAATCTGTTTGAAAACTAGAGCCAGTTTGCTAAATCCTAAATCCCCTCTCAGTTTTTCCCACTGAGTGACTGCCTCTCTCCATGCCAGCAGGAGTCCAGAGATTTCCATTCTGGAAAGCACAAAACAGAACGTGTCTAGACTGGCAGCCAGATGCTTCTGTCTCCCAGGCAGATGGAAAGACTCTTTCCTTGGGAATCGAACCTGCACAAGAGAAAATTCTCAATGGTGGTGATTCCCATATTACCCAGTGGTGAAGTTTAAAGTTGACAAGCTCCACACATATGTTTGTTATTATCATCTTCTACTGGACATTCCCCTCCTTGTTCCACATGTCCAGCCTCCTGGTCTTCACTGCATGATGCAGGGTCTTAGTGCCTGTAATTTCCTCTACCTGGGAGTCTCTCCCCTGCTTTTTCTAATTATCTTCTTTTCATCCTTTATACATCAGCTCAGCGTGATGTCCTCATGACTGCCTTTCCTGATCTCCTGGCCTAGATAAGTCTCCTTTCTTCTCTGCTGTGTAGACCCACGCTCCGCTCCTTTGTTATGCTTTCATAGACATCAGAGATCAGTATATGTGTCCACTACAGAATATAAATGCTGTGAGCAAGGACCCTGCCCACATATGCTCATCGTCAGCTCCCCAGCACTCAGGGCAGTGCTTGGAAAGTGTAGCTGCTCAATACATTTGTTGAATGAATAAATGGCTATTTTTTATTGAACGTTTAGGTAGAGGAAGAAGAACCCACTGGATACATTTGATTTGAAAAATTTCTTCCAGTGATGACCAAAGTACTGCTGGAAAGAAGGTAAGAAAATCAGTGCAATTGCTAAGGTAAAGTAATGATTAGAATGACCTTAATTTCAAACACTTGGAGTTTTCACTTCATATATTATACTCACCTTGTATATTTATCCTAGAGTAGCTTCCTTCTAACTTCTCACTACACTTCTGAATGGCCAGTTGGTATGTTCTTGGAAATATCAAACACTTTAGTATTAATCTGATAAGCAAAGTATAATTAAAGGACAAATAAGCTACAAAAAGTATAAACCAACAACATTCTTATTCTGTTTTGAATTATCAAGGATAAGTAGAAATTACCTCTATTTTTCTAGAGAAAGTGTAGCATCGACTTAACATAGTTGGTTTATTCTACAAGTTTGGTTCCCAGATAAATTGATTTCCATAATGGTGAAAAAAGCTAATAAATAACATCAAACATGCCAGTGATTTTAAACTACCTATTTCCTGTGGGTGTAGAGTGATTTCAACTTTCATATCTAGAAATCCAAAAAGATTTCAGTGAGGGAAGTGTTATTATCCTAGTATGTTAGCAGCTTTTGTTTTTTGTGATCATTTATTATGTGGAGACTGAGCTGAATACCGTGGCATTTACTCCTTTTATTGCATAATTAGCTAGAGACCAATTCTAGAAGATATCTTTCTTCAATCTTTTGAGGTGTGTAAGCTCCAGATTTTATATATATTTATATGAAAAATTCATCATGTAGGATTTATTCACCAAACAAAAAATACATCTACCTTTTCTTTTCCCCTAGGTCTTAGATCCAGTGAAATGTGGGTTTCTTGCTGAGGAAGAACTGATCAAGTAAATGACTGAAGAAGGTGAGAGCGATTTACTACTTACGACAGTGACTTATTTAAGTGATTAATAATTTAACAATTATAAAAAAACTCTAGAGGATACTTTAAAGGCAATAGTTCTGGTTAAAATGAGCTATTTACTATTTCTATTATTTTGGTTTTGGAGTGGTTTCTGTTTTGTAGGGGTAAGAGGAAAGAGGGCAGGTTAGGGGAGATGGCTGTTGCCATATAGGATTTTGTAAAGTGTAATGATACGTCTATAAACTGAAGTCATCTCATTCACGTAGAGTATTCCTAGAAAAAAAGGTCTGCCACCTGGAAAAGGTGAGCTGTCAATCACCATAAATTAATGCCTGTTCCTAGACTGAAGATTTGTATTGTATATAAAAAATCCTTTTAAAGAGCTTTTCAGTTGGTGAAGTTACAGATAATACAGCCTCAACTGGATATAAATTCATGCAAGAATTTTTAGTTCTTTATGCTAATTGGACCAAATGTATTTGATTTGAACTGGACTTATACACACACACACACACACGTACATAATACCTGCAGACCTACGTATGCCAACATATTTCCTTTAGGAATTCTCTCTGCTTAGGCTGATGTATACGTTTGGTTTCCCTGAATGGCAGGAGCCTAGTGGACGTTCTCTTGAAACTATTCTCTTACTGGTCACCTCCACTCGTCCCACACAAAGTTAGAGTTCTGTCTCCTTTGTTTAGTTCGCTTGTTCATAGATTGAGTCCTGAGTGATTCAGTTGCTCATCACTTGAGGTAGAGTCAAAGTGCAAGTAATTTTGAGTAGGGAAGACTAAGACTAAGTCTACATGCACATCTGGTTGGACTATTTGGACTGATCCATCATTGGGTGAGAATACAGGGAATGAGAATAAGGTGTATGACAGTCACAGCTGCCACCCAAGAACTTATGACATTGTTAAATTTTCTTAGGATTAACTTTGCTGAAAGGACTTTCAAAGCGTCAGCCTCTTAATCCTAAGGGTTAATTTAAGTGAAGTAAATCCTAGATTATCTTAGGTAACATGAATTTAGTCAAAATGGCCAAAACAGTTCAATATCATTAGTATGGTGTGCCTACTGTGTGTAGGCAAGGGGTGCTAAGTGCAGGGAGAGGTAATGGTACGAAAATCTGCTCCTTTTCTCAAGGATGTTATAGTCTTATTGGGGGGAAAAACGAACTTATAAAACAATTTCAATATAAGACAAGAGAAGAAAGTGCGTATCAGACAATCAGTGTGGGCCAGACCAGCCTGGAAAGATGGTCTGGGAGACGTAAAGAGAAAATCAGTTTCTTAAGAAGGTAGAACTTCATGCTGCTTTCCATAGTGGCTGCACCAGTTTGCACTCCCACCAGCAGTGTACGAGGCTTTCCTTCTCTCCACATCCTCTCCAACATTTGTTGTTTCCTGTCTTGTTAATTATAGCCATTCTGACAGGTGTGAGGTGATACCTCACTGTAGTTTTGATTTGCATTTCCCTGATAGCTAATGATGTTGAGCATCTTTTCATATGCCTGTTGGCCATCCGTATATCTTCTTTGGAGAAATCTGTGTTAAGATCTTTTGCCCATTTTTTAATTGGATGTTGGGTTTTTGGTGTTGAGCTGTGTTAGTTCTTTGTATATTTTGCATATTAACCCGTTATCTGATATATGGTTTGCAAATATCTTCTCCCAATTGTTAGGTTGTTTTTTTGCTTTGTTGATGGTTTCCTTTGCTGTGCCAAAGCTTTTTAGTTTGATGTAGTCCCATTTGATACTTTTAAGTTTGTTGCTCCCATTTGTAGCACCTCATCTATATCTGAACCCATTCTCATCTTTTCTCAGTCTAGGGGGAAATGGTGTTCCTCTTCTTACCCAAAGACCTTCTCTGATCCTTCCCATCCCCGCCAACTCTTCTGATGTTGCTAATGAGACACCTTAGCATTGGAACAAGGCCGTCTGACTCCAAAGCTTGTGCTTTAATCATTAAGCTGTTTTCCTCCCGTCCTTAATCGAACACTGCATGTCTCTTCCTTGCCCAAGGAAGCAGTGGGACCACCTCCTGCATTGTACGGTGAGCAAGGCCTTGTTCTGAGCAGTACTGTGGTCGTTGAGTTTGTGGACCTTGAGCTGGATGCTGGCGTTCAGATCCAGCTCTTCCACTCCTGGCTGGGGCAGGCTGCCTTGTCTCTTCGTGTGCTGGTGTCCTCAGCTGTAAGTGGGGGTGGCAGTGCTTACCCCTCTCAAGGTGGTTGGGAGGTTACCTTAGTTAACATGTGTGAAGCACTTGGATCAGTGCCTGGCACACAGTAGTTCTCGTCAGTGTTTGTTATCAGTGTTCTTTGAAGGACTTCCATGGTGCCCGTCAGAGTTCATCAGCAGAGGATTTAGTGTTTAACCATCAGGTATAGGAAAGATTCAGAATTTGTCTGTCTGGGTATTTTAGCAGTCTTTCTTTTATTAGGATGTAAGCATGATTTCAGAAGATCGTGGCACATTCCCCTTGTTTGATAATACTATTGTCATTGTTATCAAAATCTTCACTTGAATGATTTCTGTATTATTAACTGAATTCCACCTCAGAAAGCATTGTTTGTAGAGAGGTGACTTCAGCTCAGAAAGGCGGTGTCCTCAGGCCTTGGTAACTTACCTGCTGGGATAAGGCTCTTTAAGGGGAGGGGGGGCGGTGTGGATGTCTCTGTATTTTGTTTAATCAGGACAAAGTTTTACTTCAATAGTTGATGTAAACACTTCCTCAGTTTGCTTTTCATCTTGGTGAGCCCAATATCCAAGAGGCCTTCAGCTGTTATATGAATCCAACTAAAGCCCACAGCTTTTCTATCCAACTTTTGTTTTCATTTGACAGCAACACTGGGCCAAACTATAACAAAGGGAACTGTTTTGAAATGGTTGATGAATGGCATCTGTCACTGGGTTCAGCTGGCATCACTAAGCTGACCAGACCTGGTTAGGCAATATTCAGAGATGTAATCAATATAGTTTCAAGTCTCTGTGATCTGCTCTTCAGCGATTTTGCACAGCAACCATTTAATCCTGTCTTCATACCCTTATGAAATATAATGATGAGACTCCCTATAAAACTGGGACCTCAGGTTAATTCTTTGACAACTTCAATGGTTTTAATTTAAATAAATAAACAACCTTACTCATGATGTCTTTGTCTTCTAGCGTTTGGGCTGAAATAATCGATTCTGTAGGTTGCTTGGGCTACGATGTGTGCAAGTAGAATAAGTGCAGGATCTGCCAGGGCACAGCAGCGTGCTCTGTGACCCTCCGGAAGGTCGGGACATGCTGGCTCTGCAGCCCAGGGAGAGTAACTGGCAACACAGTGGGGGCATGTGGGGCTCCACGGCGATTAAGCGGGCTAGTGGAAGGAGAAAGGAAAACACAGAGGATCGCAAATGATGGATTTCCCTTCTTGTCCCTCCCAGGTGAGCCTTTTTCTCAGGAGGAAATGGAAGAAATGTTGTCTGCTGCAGTTGATCCAGAATCGAATTCAGTTCATTACAAGGACTACGTAACAATGATGGTGACAGATGAGACTTAAACACTTTAAAGACTTAATTTCCAATTGAAAGGATATTTAAAAAATTGTCCTTGTTAATTTCACATTTTATAATTTCTACATATGATAACTAATGCTTTGGGAGCTATTTCAATATATTTTGTTTTTTAAAGATGATCATAACAATTTAAAACAAATTTATTTAGTATATCTATCCTTATGAAATGACACATTGCTAATTATTTTGAAACTGTTCTTAAAATATTTTAACATTATCCATGGATTGTTGTTAATTTCCTATAATAAAACCCAGGTTCCTTTCAAATTAATTAAGCAGACAAAATGAAGAATGGCTCGAATGACCCAAGGTTTGACATATAAAGATCTTGAGAGGAGGCAGAATGATCACAAATTGAAAATGAGTAGCACTGTAATGAAAGCTTCTTTACTAAATATCAGGCACTTCAGCAATCTGAATGTGGGAGAAGAGTTATTGAAATGAATATTAATAATTAATTCCTTATGAGTGACAGTTATAATAACATACTATAAACATTTGAATGTGCTGGCTCAGCATGTTACCTTGATGAAATAGCTAAAGAGGTTGAGATGATTGAATCTAGAGAAGAGAAGACTAAATGAAAACCGATGATGTGAGGAAGTGGCATTCTTTTCTAGTCTTTAGAATTCTTACCTGTTTAGAATACCTGTCATGGGAATATTGTCCTGAATATCAAGTAAGAATTTTGTGAAATGTTATGGCATGCAGGAGGTGCAGCTGCTTACAGAGCAGAATAAAGTTATCTGAGCACAAGGAGTCCCAGTGGAAAAAGACACAGGGGTTTACAGGCAAAGGGGAAAATAAGGTAAAGGAATGAAGACCCTTCCATCACCTGGGTGTTCTTCCATACACATGCACGTGCACACACACACACGTGCACACACTGATCTCTATTTAAAGATGCTTCCCCACTACATGTGTGTACATAAGTACAAACATTTCATGTTGCTTGTGAGTCTTCCTCCTAGGCATGCAGTCTTGACCCCCAAGAGAGGAGGCTGTTCCTCAAGAGACTGTCACTGTTCCTTCATTCATGAAACATGTACTGAGTATCATTACATAATGTGCGAGGAACTGGAGTAGCGAGGTGAATCCGTCTTAAGTAATCGAGGTCATAGTTCAGTGAGGGAGGCCTGTGATCAGTCAGCAGCCGCAGTTCAGGCAGGGGCACATCTGGGTACTATGGAAGTGCATAAGAGGGGCAGCTGCCTCAGCTTGGGAGGAGCTTTCTGAGAGACAGAAGATTCTAGTGAGTGGAGAAGGCTTCCCAGAACAGACGACATCTGACTTAAAGACGAGTGGTTTACTAAGTGGGCAGCAGGACACAGGGTATTTCAGCAGGGGAGCAGTAAATACAAAAAGCCCAGAGGTGTCATGAAACATGGAGCAATCCAGGAATTTAGAGTAGTTCAAGATGTTTGGTGTTTAGGAGATTTGGGGGACATGGTGAGAGATGGAATTGGAGTGGCAGATATGAGCCGTGTTGTTAAGGATGTTGGGCTAAATGTACAGTTCAGGTTTTAATGTTAGGGTTTGGGCTTCTGAAGGTCATAGAGAAGGAAAGGTCATTTGTAAATAGCACAGAAAATAGACTGGAAGAGTCAAGACTAGAAGGAGGGAGACCAGGCGGTAGGCCATTTGGTTGGCGGGAGGAGATAGGTTGGGAAAAGTCAAGCATGAGTCCCAGGTTTCTGGCTTGGACAATGGGTAAATTATAGTGCTATGCATTCAGATAAGAGATCCAAGAAGCCAGTGGGGTAGCGTTAGAGTGTGTGCTGGTGCCTAGTGCATCATCCCAGGCAGGACTTGATTGAGGCACCGAGACAGCTCCGGGCGATCTTCTAGAAGCCCGTTACCCGGCATAACCCTCTCATGCCAGAGAAATGCGGTCTGGCGAATTAGCTCCCGTGTCTTCTGAATTGAATGGTGATGTCATGTTCTCTTTCCACGGAGAGGCTCCCCTCACAGAAGGATGCCTCAAGGTTGGGCAGCCCCAAGTCTCAGCTTCTAGAATTCTTTCAAAAGTCCCGGCTGATGTCAAACTTCACACCCTGTCTCAAGGAAGGTCTATCTCTTTGGTAGTCATAAGAGTTAGCTTAATGGAATATGATTAATTTTTTATCTTTAGCACAAATTTGTCTGTTTTTTTAAGGCCACCAAAAAGTGCAGCACAGGCTTCCCACAGAAATCTCATTTTATCTCCTAGTTGCAGAGTAAATGTAGCATATTTGCAAAGGGAAGACTTTACAGTCAAACCATTCAGTTTCTATTTTCCCTCTGTCAGTCACCTGCATGGCCCTCAACATGCAATGTAAGTCACAGTGGCATTCTCCCGGTGAGAAGAGGGCTTGCTCTCTTGTGTGGAAGTGTGCTTGTTCTTGGGATTCTATCTCCTGCAGAGCCTGTCGTCCCCACCAGCCCTGCTGGGCCCTGTGAAAGGCAGCTCCTGCTCCCGCTCTGGGCTGGGGAAGCCGCATGACTCAGGGCCCGGGGCGCAGGCCTGGGCGTCTGGAGATCCTGCACTTGGAGCCCGGCTTTGCCTGTGGCTCGCTCTGGGCCAGGTGCATCCCTCCCGTGCACCCCTGTCTGAACATAGAGAGCCCCACTCCAGTCCTTCTCCCACCTTCCAGAAGCAGCGCAGATTCAGCCCCCTTTGCATGCACCCAATGCCCATGTGCCAAATGCTAAGAGATGAGAATGTCCAAGCCAGTGGGCTGGTGGGGTGCTCTCCAGCAGTCTTACTCTCTGTGGAATGGACGGCATGGAGACTTTCCTCTCCGTCCTTCCTGCTTTGCTTCCTTGCCCTTTTCTGCCTGCTTCCAGAGAAGTCCCTGCTTGTACAGCCAGTTCCTGTAGAAGATCACTGTCACTGTGTCACCCCTTCCAGGCAGGGTAAGTGAGCAGAGAGCCTCGTGCACGTGTGCCCACTTGTGTCAGGAAGGCGGCTGTCTCCTAGGCCTGCCTGCTTCTCAAAGTGTGACCACAAGTCCCCTGCTGCAGGAGCACCTGGAGGGGAGCTCATGGGAAATGCAGACTCCCAGCTCCATTCCAGACCCCTAACAGAACCGCTGGACGTGGGGCCCAGGAAACCACATTCTTAACACATTGAACACTCAGGGGAGTGTTATGCTCACACTACAGTGTGAACCACTGTCAGGGGCAGAATTATGCTGTGAAAGTGTGGGGTTTGGAGCTGGGCTCTGCCACTTACTGGCGAGGTGATTGACACAGACATTTAATATTGCTGAGTCTTGATTTGTAAAGTAGAAAGAACACCCACCTCACAGGGCTGGTGTGAAAACTAAATGAGGTAGTAAAAGTGAAAATTCTTTAAAGGTTATAAGGGATAACACCAATTATTATTTATAGGAAATAATAATATTTCCTCCTAGCTAGTGAGAGAGGGAGAGAGGAAGGGGAGGGGGAGGGAAAGGGGAGGGGGAGAGAGGCAGAGAGAGGCAGAGAGAAGGAGACCCGAGCCAGGATGTGCACTGTCAGAGTGGGAAGGAGGCAGGGGATCATTTAATTAGTCTGTGTGATGCGGGTGTGCCGAGCGGCTGAGGTGCTGGTGGAGAGGTACCAGGAGATTTGCCATCACGGCACTATTCAATATAAGCTGTAAGTTTGTTTCTAGAAGTGAAATCAGGAGGTTTTAGGAGATGGTTTGTCTCTCTTTTTAAAAAAATTGTGGTAAAAAACAGCATAGAATTTACCGTCTTAACCATTTTTAAGCGTGCAATTCAATAGTTAGTATATTCACGTGGTTGTGAAATAGATCTCCAGAACTTTTTCATCTTGCAACACTGAAATGCTATACCCATTAGACGACTCCCTTTCCCCCTGCCCCCAGCTCCTGACAACCACCATTCTACCTTGTCTCTATGAGTTTGACTACTCTAGAGACCTCATATCAGTGGAATCATACAGTATTTGTCTTTTTGTGACTGGCTTATTTCACTTGGCATAATGTCCTCAAGGTTCATCTACATTGTAGCATGTGATGGGATTTCCTTCCTTCTAAAGCCTGAATAATATTCCATTGTATGTACAACCTCATTTTTTTTATCCATTCATCCATCAGTGGACACTTGGGTTGCTTCCCCCTCTTGGCTGTTGTGAATAATGCTGCTAGGAACGTGAGTGTGCAAATATCACTTTGAGACCCTGCTTCCAGTTATGTACCCAGAAGTAGGATTGCTGGGTCTTTCTTCTGTTTTAAAAATTTGCTATCAGTCATGGTCCTTTTAGAGCAGCATGAAATTACTCATCTCACCTACTGAAGAAAACTCTCTTACTCATTTGAGGAAATAGCATTTTATTTTTCTTAAAAAAATCACACAGTTGAAAATTTGGGGCCAACTCTAGTTCTCTGGAGAAGGAGGTAAGATAAAATAGCACGTCCTGAAATTTGGAACATATGTGTATATGGTAGCTGCACAAAGTGCCACATATCTCTCCTACTTCCCTATTGCATCTTCAGCTATGCAGAAAGAAATCTGGAAAGAGGCATCTAACTCCTTTATCACTGAGTTTATGACATTTATTGAAGTATGGATTATCACCTGAGTTTAGCTAAAAAATGTCAGGGTTTGTTTTTGTGTGCTGACACTTAGTTTTTAAATGTCTTGCTGGCTGTGCTGGCTCCTTCTAGGCCTGGTTACCAGCTCCAGGCAGGGTATTCACTGAGGCAAAGTTCATTGTCAGTGAAAGTAAAGGTAAATCTATTTTCCAACTAGTCTTCTTGAACATCTGCAGTATTTTTTAGTTACTTCTCATCAAATCAGGTGAGCCTGTTATTGCTTTTACCTTGTTCCGTGTCTGATGAAGAGCTCGTGTGGGGATAGAACTGTCAGCTCCACCACTTTCTAGATGCCCACTTCTGCTCAGTTCAAGGTTACTTTGTAGGAAGATTTTTAAGCCTCTAATCAGTTTATGAGGGCTAGTTTTGTTAAAACTAGGCAACATCTGTGAATCCTCCACTTAACTGGGCCCCGTAAATTTAGTAATGACCCTGCACCAAGTGAGGGGAAAGTGTGTAGGGATGAAGCATCCCAAGGCTGCCCTCGGCACCTGCCTGCCTTCCTGACGTCAGACTGTGTGACACACAGAGCCAGTGAAGATACTGGTGTCCATCCATATTGCATATTGGTAAGATCTATTTCTAATCTTGAAGATAACATATAAATTAAAATACAAATTTTAATTTTCTTTCTGCACCCTAAGGAATGATCTTGTGTACACAGCAGGGCTCACTTTCAGGATGAGTAAACGGTCTTTTGGAAAAAACAATGTTAGATGTAAAACACTCTAAGAATCATTACAGTACTTTTAAAGCAATGCATGGCTATTAAAGAGAAATTGGAAAATATCAGTAAGCAAAAAAGAAGAGAAAGCCCAAGAATATGTACCTCTATGTAACTTCTTCAGAATATCACTATGGAATCCACCGGTTGGGATTCTTGACCATAAGGACAGACACTGCCCGTTTAACTGAAGCAGAAGGGGAGTCACTGGAAGTCACCTCATCTGAGGACAGGCTATGCACAGAGCCCACAGGAGCCAGTGGCCAGGCTTGGGGCAGACAGGAGCCAAGCGTGCTCCCAGGGCACAGAAGCAGGGAGCAGGACAGAGCAGCCATCTCATGGCTGGCCCAGCCTGTCGAGGGCGTGGCTGTGGGGGGCTGCCTCGCACTGCTCGGGGCAGAGTCCTGGGAGAGACAGTGGGAGCTGGCGAGACCCAGCTCCGAGGCATCTGCCAGGAAGGCGGGAATCATCCAACCAGCTGCACCCTCCCCTACACCCAACTTAGGGGAGAACACGCTCCAGGAAGAAGTCAGGTGCTGCTGGTGAGGAGAGAAAGGACCACAGCAAATATTTATCAGATGGAGGCTCATATGACACGTGCTGTTACGTAGCATGCACTTTAATTAGTCATGAACACTCTTTCTGTGTTAATGTATTTCACCCAAAATATAAGTTTAAGCCACTGAATAGTATCTAATTATTGGGATGTACCTTAATTTATTTAACTAATTCCTTACTCCTGGTCTTTTAAATAATTTAAAGTTTTTGTGTATTATAATAAATTATAGTGATCATCCAGGGAGTTAAATCTTAATTGTTTTCTTAGAATGCATTCCCCAAAATGGCACTATTGGGTCAACTTTAAGAAGATGGGGACCTATTTTTAAACTTATTATTAATGTGTTTTAAGCTATTGCAGACCGTTCTCAGATCCTAAAACTTCATCAGCATGTTTTTCGTTTTGATTTTGGAATTTGATAGGCAAATTTGAGATGTAGTGGTTGAGTTTGTGTGCTCTGCTTCAGTGGCCCTGGATTCACTGGTTTAGATCTCGGCCACCGACCTACGTACTGCTTATCAAGCCATGCTGTGGCAGGCTTCCCACGTATAAAATAGAGGAAAATGGGCATGGCTGTTGGCTCAGGGCCCATCTTCCTGAGCAAAAAGAGGAGGATTGGTGGTAGACGTTAGCTTGGGGCTAATCTTCCTCAAAAAAAAAAAAAATAGTATCTCATTGATTTTTAATTTTGTTGGTTGAATTTTATTTTTTAATTTTTTTTAAATATTTATTTTTTGCGGTAACATTGGTTTATAACATCATATAAATTTCAGATGTACATCATAATATATTTTGAATTCTGTATAGATTACATCACGTTCACCACCCAAAGACTAATTACCATCCATCACCACACATGTGACTAATCACCCCTTTTATGCTCCTCTCTCCCCCATTCCCTCTGGTAACCACCAATCCAATCGCTGTTGCCATGCGTGTGTTTGTCGTTTTTAGCTTCTACTTATGAATGAGATCTTATGGTATTTGACTTTCTCCTTCTGACTTATTTCACTTAGCATAATACCCACAAGAGGTATTCATGTTGTCACAAATAGCCAGATTTCATCATTTCTTATGGCTGAGTAGTATTCCATTGTGTATATATACCACATCTTCTTTATCTATTTGTCCCTTCATGGGCAGCTAGGTTGCTTCCATGTCTTGGGTATTGTGTACAATGCTACAATGAACATAGGGGTGCATGCATCTTTATGCCTTTGTGTTTTCAAGTTCTTTGGATAAATACCCAGCAGTGGAATAGCTCGATCATATGGCAGTTCTGTTCTTAATTTTCTGAGGATGCTCCATACTGCTTTCCATAGTGGCTGCACCAGTTTGCACTCCCACCAGCTGTGTATGAGGGTTCCCTTCTCTCCACATCCTCTCCAACACATTGTCTCCTGTCTTGTTAATTATAGCCATTCTGATGGGAGTGAGGTGATATCTCATTGTAGTTTTGATTGCATTTCCCAGATAGTTAATGATGTTAAACATCTTTTCATGTGTTTGTTGGCCATCTGTATATCTTCTTTAGAGAAATGCTTGGATCTTATCCTATTTTTTAATTGGGTTGATAGTTTTTTTGTTATTGAGATGTATGAGTTCTTTGTAAATTTTGGATATTAACCCTTTATCAGATATATGGTTTGCAACTCTCTTCTCCCTATTGTTAGATTGTCTCTTCGTTTTGCTGATGGTTTACTTTGCTGTGCAGAAGAAGCCTTTTAGTTTGATGTTTATTATTTCTACTGTTTACCTGGCCTGGTCAGACATGGTACTTGAAAATATACTGCTAAGACCGATGTCATAGAGTTTATTGCCTACGTTTTCTTCTAGAAGTTTAATGGTTTCAGATCTTACATTCAAGTCCTTAATCCATTTTGAGTTGCTTTTTGTGCATGGTGTAAGATAATGGTCTACTTTCATTCTTTTGCATGTGGCTGTCCAGTTTCCCCAACACTATTTATTGAGGAGACTTTCCTTTCTCCATTGTATGTTGTTGGCTTCCTTGTCCAAGTTAGTTGTACATATATGTGTGGGTTTATTTCTGTTCCATTGATCTCTGTGTCTGTTTTGGTGCCAGTACCAGGCTGTTTTGATGACTATAGCTTTGTAGTATGTTTTGAAATCAGGGAGTGTGATACTTTTTTCTTAAGAGTTCTTTGACTATTTGGGGTCTTTTGTTGTTCCATATAAATTTTAGGATTCTTTGTTCTATTTCTGTGAAAAGTGTTGTTGGAACTTTGATCGGGATTGCATTGAATCTGTAGATTGCTTTAGGAAGTATGGACATTTTAACTATGTTAATTCTTCCAATCCAAGAGCACAGAATATCTTTCCATTTCTTTGTGACTTCTTCAATTTCTTTCAATGTTTTGGTGTACAGATCTTTCACTTCTTTAGTTGAGTTTATTCCTAGATATTTTATTCTTTTTGTTGTAATTGTAAATGGGATTGTATTCTTAATTTCTCTTTCTGCTACTTCATTGTTGATGTATAGAAACACTACTGATTTTTGTATGTTGATTTTGTATCTTGGAACTTGACTGTATTCATTTATTATTTCTAAAAGCTTTTTAGTGATTCTTTAGCGTTTTCTATATGTAAAATCACGTCACCTGCAAATAGTGACAGTTTCCCTTCTTCCTTTCCAATTTGGATCTCTTTTATTTCTTTTTCTTGCCTCATTGCTCTGGCTAAGATTTCCAATAGTACGTTAAATAAGAATGGTGAAAGTGGGCATCCTTGTCTGGTTCCTGTTCTTAGAGGGATAGCTTTCGTTTTTTCTCCATTGAGAATGATATTAGCTGTGGGTTTGTCAAATATGGCCTTTATTATGTTGAGGTATTTTCCTTCTATACCCATTTTAGTTAGAGTTTTTATCATAAATGGATGCCATATTTTGCCAAATGCTTTCTTTGCATCTATTGAGATGATTATGGGATTTTTATTCTTCGTTTTGTAAATGTGGTGTATCATATTGATTGATTTGTGGATGTTGAACCATCCCTGCATCCCTGGAATGAAACCCACTTGATCATGGTGTATGATCTTTTTAATATATTGTTGTATTTGATTTGCTAGTATTTTGTTGAGGATATGTGCATCGATGTTCATCAGTGATATTGGCCTGTATTTTTCTTTTTTGTGTGTTGTCCTTGTCTGGTTTTGGTATCAGGGTAATGTTGGCTTCATAGAAGGAATTAGGAAGCTTTCCTTCCTATCAATTTTTGGAAGAGTTTGAGAGGGATAGGTATTAAGTCTTCTTTGAATGTTTGGTAGAATTCATCAGGGAAGCCATCTGGTCCTGGACTTTTATTTTTTGGGAGGTTTTGGATTACTGTTTGATCTCCTTACTTGTGATTGCTCCATTCAAATTCTCTATTTCTTCTTGATTCAGTTTTTCAAGGTTGTATAATTCTAAGAGTTTATCCATTTCTTCTAGATTATCCAATTTTTGATGCATAGCTTTCCATAGTATTCTCTTATAAATTTTTGTATTTCTAAGGTGTTCATTGTAATTTCTCCTCTTTCATTTCTGATTTTATTTATTTGAGCCTTCTGTCTTTTTTTTCTTGGTAAGTCTAGCTAAAGGTTTTCAATTTTGTTTATCTTTTCAAAGAACCAGCTCTTGGTTTCATTGATTTTTTTCTATTGATTTTTTGGTCTCTATTTCATCTACTTCTGCTCTGATATTGTTTTTTTCTTTCTGTTGATTTTGGGTTCTATTTATTCTTCTTTTTCCAGTTCCTTTAGGTGTACTGTTAGATTTTTAAATTTAATTTAAATTTTTTTTGAGGAAGATTAGCCCTGAGCTAACTACTGCCAATCCTCTTCTTTTTGCTGAGGAAGACTGGCCTTGAGCTAACATCCATGTCCATCTTCCTCCACTTTATGGGGGGAGGCCTACCACAGTATGGCTTTTGCCAAGTGGTACCATGTCTACACCTGGGATCTGAACCAGTGAACAATGGACTGCTGAGAAGTGGAACGTGTGAACTTAACCACTATGCCACCAGGCTGGCCCCCTACTGTTAGATTATTTACTTGGTATTTTTCTTATTTATTGAGGGAGGCCTGAATTGCTAGAAACTTCCCTCTTAGAATTGCTTTTGCTATCTCCCATAGATTTTGGCATGTCGTATTTTCATTTTCACTTCTCTCCAGGTATTTTTTGATTTCTCCTTTGATTTCTTCATTGATTCAGTTGTTGTTCAGTAGCATTTTGTTTAATCTCCACCTATTTGTGGCATTTCTGGTTTTCTTCCTGTAGTTGACTTCTAGTTTCATGCCTTTTAGGTCAGAAAATTTGCTTGGTATTATTTCGATCTTCTTAACTTTATTGAGACTTGTTTTGTGGCCTAATATGTGATTAATCCTGGAGAATGTTCCATGAGCATTTGATAAGAATGTGTATTCTGTGGTTTTGGATGGAATGTTCTGTATATATCTATGAAGTCCATCTGATCTAATGTGCCATTAAAGGACAATGTTTCCTTATTGATCGTCCGTTTGGATGATCTATCCATGGGTGTAAGTGGAGTGTTAAAGTCCCCTACTATTATCATGTTATAGTCTACTTCTCCTTTTGTGTCCATTAATAATTGCTTTATATATTTAGATGCTCCTATGTTGGGTGCTTAGATATTTGCAAGTGTTATATCCTCTTGTTGGATTGTTCCCTTATCATTATGTAGTGCCCTTTCTTGTCTCTTGTTACAGTTTTTGTTTTAGAGTCTATTTTGTCTGATATAAGTATTGGTACCCCAGCTTTCTTGTCTTTGCCATTTGCATAGGGTATCTTTTTCTATCCCTTCACTTTCAGTTTGTGAGTGTCTATAGATTTGAAGTATGTCTTTTCTATATGGGTCTTGTTTTTTTGTCCAATTGGCCACCCTATGCCTTTTTATTGGAGCATTTAGTCCATTGACATTTAAAGTAGTAATATGTACTTATTGCCATTTTGTTACTTTTTTCCTGGGTGTTTTAGTATTTCTTCTCTGTTCCTTTCTTCTTCTCTTGCTCTCTTCCCCTGTGGTTTGATGGCTTTCTTTAGTAGTATGTTTGACTTCCTTTCTCTTACTTATTTGTGTAGTTATAGGTTTTTGGCTTGTGATTACCATGAGATTCATATATAATAACCTATGTATATAGAAATCTATATTGAGTTGATCATCTCTTTAGTTTGACCTCTTTCTAAAAGCTCTACTCTTTTACTCTCCTCCTCCCACATTTTATGTTTTTGATATCATATTTATCTAACCTCTTATTTTGTGTGTGTGTATCCATTATTCTCTTATCATTGAAATAGGTAGTTTTAGTACTTTTGTCTTTTAACCTTCATATTATCTTCATAGGTGGTTGATCTGCTATTTTTGATAATTTTCTTGTTCCTATTTGTGGTCTTCTCTTTCCCATTTTAATAAGTCCCTTTAGCATTTCTTGTAGAACTGGTTTCTTGGTGATAAACTCCTTTAAATTTTGCTTGTCTGGGAAACTCTATCTCTCCTTCCATTCTGAATGATAACCTTGCTGGGTAGAGTATTCTTGGCTGTATATTTTTTTCCTTTCAGCACTTTAAATAAATATATCATGCCACTCCCTTCTAGCCTGTAAGGTTTCAGCTGAGAAGTCAGCTAATAGCCTTATTGGGTTTTCTTTGTATGTCACTTGTTACGTTTCTCTTGCAGCTTTTAGGATTCTCTCTTTATCATTAATTTTGGACATTTTAATTATAATGTGTCTTGGTGTGGGCCTCTTTGGGTTCATCTTGTTTGGTGCTCTCTGTGCTTCCTGTACTTGGATATCTGTTTCCTTCTTAGGTTAGGAAAGTTTTCAGCTATTATTTCTTCAAATAGATTCTCTGCCTCTTTGTCTCTCTCTTCCTCTTCTGGGACACCTATAATACGAATGTTAGTGCACTTGATATTGTCCCAGAGTTCGCTTAGACCGTTCCCCTTCTTTTTAATTCTTTTTTCTGTTCAGCATGGGTGATTTACTCTAGTCTTTCATCCAGCTTGCTTATCTGTTCTACTGTATCATCTACTCCACTATTGAGTCCCTATAGTGAATTTTTCATTTTCCGTATTGTATTCTTCAGCTCTGACTGGTTCTTTTTCATATTTTTCAATTCTTTGTTGATGTTCTCATTGTGTACATCCAGTCTTCTGCCAAGATCAGGGAGCATCCTTATGACTTTTTGCTTAAACTCTTTGTCAGGTAGATTGCTTATTTCTGTTTCATCTAGTACTTTTTCTGGGGTTTTGCCCTGTTCCCTTTCTTGGAACATATCCCCTTGCCTCCTCATTTTGGCTCTTTCTCTGTGCTTATATCTATGTATTAGGTGGGTCACCTATGTTTCCTGATCTTGGAGAAGTGGCTTTATGTAGGAGACACCTTGTGAGGCCCAGCACTGTGCCTCCCTCTCATCACCAGTCCAAATGTTCCACGAGTGTCCCCTGTGTGGGCTACATGTATCCTTCTGCTGGGGTAGGGTTGCTTATGCTGCAGGTAACCAGGGAGTCTAGGCCTACCTCCCCTAGCTGGCTGTTTGTAAATCAGGTTTCGGGAACCCCAGCACAGTTGGCTGCAACGTCTAATAGCACACTCCTATTGCAGTTTTTCTGTTAAGTGAGTAGGTTCCCAGTGTGGCTGGTTGTTAGGCTCAGGGGCTTACAATTGTTGTAGACCTCAGTCCTGCAAGGCTGTTGTCAGCCCTCTTAGGATTGCAGCTGAGTGGGGCTGGCCCCAGGCATGGGAGCGCTCAATTGTTTCAGGTTTTAGAAGCTGGGGCTGATCCCCTATGTGGCTGATTGAGAAGCACAAGTCTGCTGCCACTGACAAGCCCCAAGCCCCACAGGTCCACACACACTGTTAACACAGTCTTGGCCTGTGCACATGTCCCAACCCCTGGAGCATACTCAGTCACCCCACTGTAGAGGCCCCCCCACACTCCACCAACACCCCACCCACTCCACCTGCTCTTCATGCCCACCTTGCCCCACAGAGGTGGACACAGTCTCCTGCCTGCCGAGGATCCAGGCACCCAGTCTATGCAGGCCAACAAGCAGCCTGAGGGCTTGCCATTGGGTGGGGCCAGTCCCTAGGGTGGGCTACTTGCCCTGGCTGAGCTGGATTAAATCTGTGCTCTAGCAGGTAGGGCAGATCCCTGGGCTAACAGGCCAGAAGAAGAACTCCAGTGGCGTCTGCCAATGTCTTTGTCACCCCACCTATACTAGGTCACAGTAATGGCTGCTGCCAATGTCTCAGTCTCCAGAGAGGTCTCACCTCTCACCAAGATGCACCCAGAGCCTGCCAGGTGAATCTCTTTTCATCAAAGGACTGTGCACCTTTCTGGTGATTTCAGGTTGCATCAGTCATCTGACAATAACCCTCCTCTTGTTGGGATGTAATTGTCTATGTGAGGGATAAAGCTTTCGGTATTATTAAAATCCTCCTCATAATCACTTACCTTTGTCTGATGGATCTATCAGTTTCTCAGAGTGATGTATTAAGAAATAATATAGTATCTGTAGTATTTATATTTTTCTTAAAATGAGTTATTTTTTGCACTTGAATCTTCTTTCCTGTATCCTACCATGTGGTAATCATCTGGAATTTTAGAATGTGTTTTGATGACTTGTTTAAAACTAATGTAATTTAGATACACTGATTATTTTCTTTTCCTCATGATTCCTGTTATGTTTTTCTGGGTTCACATTTCGTCCTCCCGACATACATTCTTTCCTGCCTCTTTCACTGGAGGCCTGTGGGGAGTGAACTCAGAGTCTGTCTATGTGCCAGAAATGTCTTTCTCTTTCTTTAACAGAGAGTTTGGCTCAGTATTTAACTTTGGTTCTGAGTGTTTTTTCCCTTCCTTGTTAGGGTATTTAATGTTTCTGAGCCTCCTTCTCTCTAGCTATGAAATGGGAATGCAGTCCTCAAGATGGTGGACATCACTGAGATGACGCCTGCAGAGCTGGCCAGTCGCATTGCTGCGCAGATGCTAAGTAGTCAATGACATCAGCTGTTACGATCATTTTTATAACCTTCAGAGAGGGCGTTCTCAGAGAATGACTGTATAAGACTGAGGAGGCAAAGCTCACGCCAAAAAATGGAACGGGTGGCCCTCATGTAATTTTAGTTCTTAGGCCTTGGTGTCTTCAGCTGTGGTCATCTGCAGTCTGTTCCCACCAACCCCAGGCGGGACAGCACAGCCGGCCTCGTGCCCTGGCACTTTGGGCTGTGTGTTGTGGTGCTCTAAGTGGCTAGCTGGATTCAGTGTTGGAACAAAAAGACTGCCCTGATTTTCCCTCAGATCTTTTCCTTGTTATTCATCTTTACCTCCAGAGCAGACACGTCTGTAGTGTGGTCTTCCTCTAGGCCCCAGCTTCCCTCAGCTGCTCAGCAGTGGTGGTGAGGTGGCCTCTGTCTGGAATTCAGGGGATTCCTTAGAGCGTTTCTTTTGTCCCAGGCCCCATGACTAAAGTCAATGGAAAACTACAAGAAACAAATCCAGGCAGGACCAGCAATGGCCCAGACCCTTTGGGAATGTGGGTTGTGGTCCCCCCCGGGCAATGCATCATGACCAGCCCAGGTGCTTGCTGAAGGCAAAGTAGATATGAAATGGATGATGGAAGAAGGTAGTCATAACAACAAGCTATGAAAAGGTGACCAGCTACAAAAACAAGCATTTGATGGTTATAAATTTCTTCTTTAATCTGTTTTCAATAAGTTTGAGTGCACGATGTGTGTGTGTATGTTAAATTTATATCAAAGTGAAAAAACACTGGTGAAATTGAATCTAGTTGCAACTGTGGGCCTTTCTTTGCTGACTCTCAGTTCATTTTTGACCATTGGAAACCCAAAGATGTAGTAAATTGTTCTCCTCTGCCATGCAGTAGACTCAAGACTTACTAAATATTGATACATGTGAGGTCAGCTCTCAGAAGCCTCATATCCCTGTGAGAGAAACCCCTTGGACACCTCCACCTCCCTCCCAGCCCTGGGCTAGCCCTGGGACCTGGCACTCCCCTTTCTCTTTGGAGGGAAGGTACAGCCTTCTCAGTGTTTCCGTTACCAAATCACTTGCCTGCATGGCTGTACCATGTCAGGAAGGGCCTGGGCTGCTGGTAACCAGCATTTGTCCTCAGCTTCTGGCTGTCCTGAGAAGGCGCCCTGGCAGAGTCCAGCCTGCAGTGTGTCTGAGTGACACTTGCAGCCATCGGAAAGGAGAGGATAACTCCGAAGTGCCAAGCAGCTCATTTGGGCCTTGTCTTACAGGGTGTTTCCAAGGGATGAGGTTCAAAATGCTGTGTGGTAACCCTTTGAAAGCTCCCGGTCATGGGGTGGGTGCTTGGGGTGAGCCCTGAACAGTGTCCATTTACCACCAGATGGGAAGCTTTTCAGTATTTTACTTGGTAAGGCTGTGTCCATACATGTCCATGGATCATCACTTCTGTGGCATTCCCTGCTGGACTCCACCCACATTCCTCTCATGCCTCATCTTTCAAAGCTCCCAACAGGAAAGGTTCACACCCCCACTGCATAACCACAGCATTAGACTGTGGGAAAGAACACGCCATCCAGGGGCTACATGCTTTATGGGCTTGGACCCCACTGCCCCTTTTGGATGAGTTGGTAGCAACACCAGCGAGTGTGTAAACAGGTGGATTGTCCACGCCCATGGGCCTCAGAACCACATGGGCCCAGAAGTCACCCTGGACAACAAGGGAGACTGTGGGGTCATTCCTGGCCAGGATTATGGTCCCTTATCCTGGCAAAGCAGAGCACATGGGTGATCCATCAGGCCCAGTCAGGGAGGAGGAACCAGGATGTATGTGACAGATAGCCTGGGGGTATCTAGGAAATTTCTGCCTTAAAGGGAATGGTATAAGGAAGGCAGGGATGCTGAGAATCCTAGTTCACAGGGAACATCATGTTTATGGAATGAAGCCCAGCTGTAGCCTTAAAAGCTGCATCACAAATCTTTTCCCCTGGATACATAACAAGCAGGGAAAGGCATTCCGAGTCATGCACAACGATACCAGGAGGATTCAAGCCTAGGTCAAGGGTGAACACAGGGCCCCCAGAGGGGCCTGAGTGGGGAAGAGTCCTGCCTGCCCTTAGTCCATCCGCACAGGACCTTCCTCTGGCCTCATCCTTTCCACATGCATGTTTTGAGCTTTTTACATTATTTTCCCCACTTAGAGCTTATGCAATTCCAGAGATCAAACTAGAAAACTACAAGTTCCTAAAACCTGCTAAAAAAAAAACCTCAACAAGAGAAGCAGAAAATATTCTCTTTTCTTCCAAAGCTGCAGAAAAGCAGGCAATCTCTTGGGGCAGGACATAGTCCTGGCTGGGGCTATTTTCAAAGGCGCCCACATTCCAGTGGCTGTTGCTCTGCCTGTGAAAGTCCTTCCAACCTCTCAATTAGGGGAAATCTGGGGGGCTGCCTGTGCTCCTGGAGCAGGTGAATGATACTGAGATGAACTTGTCCCCTGAGTGAGGGGAACTTGGGTGTGTCCTCACCAGCCAGGGAGGGGCTGTCCCTTCTCCCTTCTCCCATATCAATAAGCTGATGACCTGGAAAATTTCTTGATTCATGGAGAATGTGAGATTCTGTGTCTCACTTACATGAGCACAGAAAGTGAAAGAACCACATCACAACTCCCAGGCTGTAAAGGAAACAGGATTTTAATAGACTATTCATATCTACTATTTACTATTTACAATTAATGAATATTGTCCCTCCAACAGGAAAATAGGTGCTGGGGGAGAGATACAAGGGAGCTGGGGTGGGGTTGTCCCCTCTCTCTTGGGCTTCAGGGGACCCCAGGAATCAGCTTACAATGTTCCCCTTCCCATCAGGTGGGAGGAGCTGGTTCAGTGCATCCCAGCTGTGACCCCGCTGCTGAGGATGGGGCTGTGACCTGCCAGTGGTACGAGGCTCAGAGTTGGGGCCTGGTGGCTGAATAGAAGAGTTGGGTTACCTTGGGGGGCCTCCCCCAGAATCATGGCCTTCCTCCCCACCCCTTCTGCACTGCGTGCTCCAGGCCCTGTGTGTAGTGCTGTACAAATATGTACCCGATTTGTCCCTGCCATGTGAGTGATCATTTAGCATCACCTATTTCACAGAGGAGTAAACTGAGTCTCAGGAAGCTGAAGGGAATCTCCCCAGTCACAGGACTGGTCAGTGGTGGGGCTGGGCTCCCAGCGCCAGCTGTCCAGCTCCCTAAGACCAGCTGAGCCTGTAGCTTCACTGAACCCCTAGGATTCAGTCACGACCAGCCCAGACACTCACTCACCCCTGACTGTGATGATGTCCGGTTCTTCTCGGTCTTGAGTATTCTGTTGGCCGACTAGGACTGGGGCTCCAGTCCATCGGGAGTCACCTGACAAGCACTGGGTAGTCATCTGCCTGAGAGACTCCTACCATCCCCTAAAAGAAGATAACCTTACAGTAACCAATCCACTTTCTTGTCTAGTATATTTTCCTTGTTCCTGCTCCCTTCTGCCTAGAAAGGTCTTTCATTTTGTATAGCCCCTCAGAGCTCCTTTCTCCCTGCTAGATTGGATGCTGTCTGATTCATGAATTGTTGAATAAAGCCAATAAGATGTTTAAAATTGACTTCGTTGAATTTTGTTTTGTAACAGTTTAGTGACAGCAGTAGGGTCCAAAGGAGGCATCTGATGGCTTCAGGGATGAGAAACCCACAAAACCTTTGAGTCCTCCATCTTTTTCGCTGTTTCTGAGGGCCATGGGTAAGTTCTTCTTGGATCTGAGATCCACTGTCTTTGTGTTGAGTTCCTGATCTGAGTGGCTTTCCAGTCCAGGGTTAATGGGTCAGTCTAGACTGATAGGATGCTGTCATGAGTCTTCCCCTTCGTTAGTCTGCAGTGCCAGGTAAGACTTAGTGGGTCAGCTTGAGCTGGCAGTTGGTTTTACCAGGTGCCTGAGTCTCTGGCCCTTGGTTAGTCCACGGTCCCCATGTGTTGGGGTATGATGGTTCAGTCTGCAGTCCCCATGTGGTAGGATCTGCTGGTTCAGTCTGTTGTTCTTGCTAGGGGAGAGAAGTGGAAGAAATGTGTGCTCCATCCACACCCGGTCCTTGAAAACTTCCCACATGCATTTTACATGCATTCCCCTCTGTTGACTGTCGATGAGTTCTGAGGAAATGGTGAAGGCACCGTGGGGAGGAATGGTGGGCTTCTGCATGACTGTGTGGAAGAGTGCCACCCCCTCAACCTGAACAACCAGCCTGCACTTCTAGAAATGAAAGACATCCCATCACCATGGATTAGAAGACTCCTTATTGTGAAGGTGTCAACATTATCCAAAGAGATCAACAAGTGCAGTGTAGTCCTTATCAAAATCCCAATGACAGTTTGTGCTGAAATAGAAAAAAATCATCCTAAAATTCTTATGGAATCTCAAGTAAGCCCAGATACCCAAAACAATCTTGAAAGGAGGTACTAGGTTGGAGGACTCATTCTTCTTGATTTAAAACTTACACAAATTACAATATCAAAAAAGCATTGTAATAACATAAAGACAGACATATAGACCAATGAAACAGAATTGAGAGCCCAGAAATAAACTCTCACCTATGTGTTCAAGTGATGTTTGACAAGGGTGCCAAGATTGTTCAGTGGGGAAAAGACAGTCTTTTCAACAAGTTGTGCTGGAAAAGTGGATATCTACATTCAAATAATCAGCTTGGACCCTTACCTAATACCATATACAAAACTTAATATCCAGTGGATCGAAGACCTAAATGTAAGAGCTAAAATATAATACCCTTAGAAGAAAACATAAGGCAAAAACTTTACAAAGTAGGATTTGCAATGATTTCATGGATAGGACATCTAAGGAGCAGGCAATAGATAAGAAAATACACACAGTGGACTTCATGAATAGTAAAAACTTTTGTGCCTGAAAAGACGTTATCAACAGAGTAAAAGCACAACCCAGAGCATGGGAGACGATATTTGCAAACCATGTATCTGGCAAGGCCTTAATATTTAGAATAGACAGAGAACTCCTAAACTCAACAAAAAAAATAACCCAAATCAAAAATGAACAAAGTACTTGACTAGACATTTCCTCAAAGAAGATATGCAAATAACCATTAAGCATATGAAAAGATGCTCAACATCACTAATCATTAGGGAAATGCAAGTCAAACACAGTGAGATACCATCTCACATTCATTAGGACAGCATCTTTCAAAAAAAAAGAAGAAAAGAAAATGTGTTGGCAAAGATGTGGAAAAATTGGAACCCTTGTGACTGTGGTGGGAATGTAAAATGATTTAGTTGCTATGGAAATCAGTATACCAGTTCCTCAAAAAAATTAAAAATAGAATTACCATAGGACCCAGCAATTCCATTTCTGGGTATATACACCCAAAAGAATTGAAAGCATATTCTTGAAGATATATCTGCATACCCATGTTCATGGCATCATTATTCATAATAGGTAAAACATGTAAGCAACCCAAGTGTCTGTCCAGGGATGAATAGATAAGCCAAATGTGGTGTATACGCACAATGACATATTATTCATCCTTAAAAAGGAGGGACATTCTGAGATATGGTACACCATGGATGAACCTTCAGAATATTATGCTAACTAAAATAAGTCACAAAAATACAACCGTGTGTGATTGCACTTCAATGAGGTACCTGAAATAGCCAGATTCAGAGAGACAGAAAGTAGAATGGTGTTTGCCAGGGGTTGGGAGGAGGTGGGGATGGGAGGTTATTGATGAATGGGTACAGAGTTTCAGTTTGAAAGATGAAGAGTTCTGAAGATGGATTGTGATGATGGTTGCACAGCAGTATTGTGTTTAATACACTTAAAATGCACTTAATGAACTTAATGTTCTTAATGACATGTACACGCAAAAATGGTGAAGATGGTAAATTTTATGTTATATGTATTTTACCTCAATAAAGATATATTTTACTCAAAAAGGGCAAATACAAAGAAATGAGCAGAGGGCACTTTAGTCTTACAATTTGTCTCTTCTGTTTGACCCTGATATTTTGTCCCAGCTATTTTACCTGAGACGACTTTGATCAGACCAAATGTTTTGATTCTGTGACTAATAAAACCTTGAAATTAGAATTATACAAAACACGTAAAAATTTGTGTTGAAATGTTTCTTTGGGTTTTTTTGCTGAGGTATATTAGCCCTGAGCTAACATCTGTGCAAATCTCCCTCTATATTTTTGTATGTGGATCACCACCACAACATGACTGATGAGTGATGTGGATCTGCGCCCAGCATCATGCAAACCCAGGCTGCCAAACCAGAGCACGCCAAAATTAACCACTGCACCACAGGGCCAACCCTGAAATGTATTTTTCAGAGAAAACTTAGGACTTTAAAAAATTTTTTAATTCTATTTTTTTGTGTTAGTTTCAGGTGTACAACATAATGGTTTGATATTTATATATATTGCAAAATGATCGCCACAAAAAATCCCAGTTCACAGCTATCTTCATACATAGTTACAAATGTTTTTTCTTGTGATGAGAGATTTTAAGATTGACTCTCTTATTAACTTTGCAGTATGCAATACAGTGTGAATTCCTTGATCAATTTCTTTAAAATATAGCTCTGTAAAACAATTCTAATGTATCTACTTTTATTTTTAATTCACTGAAATTATTTTTTATCAGAATCAATTATTTTTCATGCGAGTGGCTGGATTATTTTTATCCACATCACAATGTGCTGACTACAGATTCAACTATTTTAAGTTTTGTTGTAGGTGTCATTATTTCTACCAAGTCAAACTTTCTCAACTAGCATTATTCATATCAAAGTGCGTTCAGATGTGTTTCTTGTCCCATCGATATTTAGTCAATGATAAATTTCATCATGTGCCATTTTGGCCTTTATCACTTTCGTGTGGATTAACTTAGCTGGTGATGTTCACCTTGTAGGTTCTAAGTCTTTGGGGAGTATAATGGGTGGGGGTTAGCGCGTTGCACTTATTTCATTTGCAGAGATTCCATTTTGCCTCAGCTCTTAAGGAACGCGTTGTTTCTCAAGAGGCCCTACAACCTCAGACCCAGACAATTCCATTTATGAAATAGAAAGGATTTGCTCTGATCTGCTTCCAAGGCACAGGCAGGTGGAAGCCACACAGTGCTTCTGATCACCCTGCTGGGAACAGAAGGCAGGGACCCCATTCATATTTACCAGTTTGGAAGCAAGGCTTGCTGTTCTGTGTGTGAGTGAATGAACAACCTGAAAAGAGGGGCTGTGGTAGATGAACAGATGCCGTTTGTGTGATAGTGACATCCTCTCGTCCTCTTCAGCTAGAAGGTTAGTGTAGGAGGGAGCACTGGTCATTTCTACTGTTTTCTTCTCCCTTACCTTTTAGAACAGAGAACCTGCTTTCCTTCAGGCAGCAATTGAACAAACCACAAGATAAATTTCCTCACACACATGAGCTGTCCTTGGGCTAGCACATGGCCCCTTTTGTCTGCAAGAATCACACCAGAGGCCTGGTCTCCCAGTGTCTCTGTGGTAGGGAGCATTATGTCTCTGCTCACCAGAGCAGCAGCCCACGCTGACACTCCATCCAGCGTGCAACCTGACAACCTATCCTGGCTGAGCACAAGCTTGGGCTGTGGCACATCTTACCCCTCACTGTACAGCTGGGAAACTGGCCCAGAAAGAGGAAAGTGCTGGCCCAGATCACAGGAGGTGGTCAGAGCCCAGAAGTTGAGCGAGAGCTCCAATTTTCTTGACCAAAGCTCAGCCTCTTCCCTACAGGTTCCCTTTGGCATGGGAGGGCTTAAGATCCCAGAGGATTCCAGCCCACCCCCTCTCCATATGGGGCCATTTTCCTTTCCGCATTTTCACATGTGCACAGGCACACCCACTCACACTGACCTCATGTGGGGACCAGGAGGTGCAGTCAAGAAAGAGCAGGCACCAGGGAAGTGAGAAGAGGCAGGAGAGAGAGAGATTGGAGGCAGCTCTCCCATGGGGCAGTAGCATCTGTTCTCCTAGCTACGTACCTGGGGACCCAGAGATGGGCAGAGGGATCCCCAAGGTTCCCAGGTCTCTGCCTATTCCAAAGCAGTCCCTGGCCCTGCCTGGTGAGGACAGGACTGGGGTCCTGCAGTCCACCTCTGTGAGCACCTGGAAGTGTGATGAGGCCATCATCCCCTTTGCAGACCTTGGGTGCAGGAGAGAAGCCCTCAGTGAGTGTCCTCCTGTATAAAGTGGAGAACACCCAGCGGGTGGCTCCAAGAGTTCCATGCCTCACAGCGTGTCTGTTGGGATGGCTTCTCCGTCGATGACCCACTGCTCTGAGAGCCTGAGAAAATGCTTTCCACTCCCTGGAGATCCCTTAGAACCGAGTAGCCCTGGGGGCTTGGGTGGATGAGACTTGGGATAAGGAAGGAGCCAGAGCACAGGACATCAAGTCCAGATTCCAGGGAGAAGACTAGTCCTTGGAGGATCCTCGGGGTCCTCATTGCAAGGTAGGGAGGCATCATTGTCCTGGCTGAGGTTAGGGTGCCTCATGAGTGCAGAGGACACCCTGGTGCGGGACAGAAAGATGAGGGGAAAAGGAGGCTCCTGAGATTCCCCCCACTCCCTGGAAACCTGCAGCTCCTGCTCTTCTACCCCTGGGACAGTGGAGAGCCTCTGCCTTGAGGACACCCAAAGAAAGCGGCCTTTCTGCTTGGGGGAGTTCCTGCCTGGGCTGCAGTGCTAGTGCTGGCCACCAGGGGGCAGGCAGCCTCTTGCGTCAGTGGTGGCCACTGAATTTTTGTTTTCATTTGTTTTTGGTTGTATCGAGGTATAATTTATATAAACACTGTATAAGTTAACACTGCTGTGTGGGCATATTTGAAAGTTTCTTAGAGAGTAGATCCTAGAACTTCTCATCACCAAGAAAAAAATTTTGTTTGGTGATGGATGTTCACTAAACTTATTGTGGTAATCATTACATAATTTATGTACATCAAGTCACTATGCCATACACCCAAAATTTCCACAGTGCCCACTGAGCTTTGCTTGGGCTCCTGGAGCAGCAAAGAGTCATGCAGCGGTCTTTCTGGCTGCGCCCTGCCTCAGAAACAATTTGCAACTCCTATTACTAGCATTCATCTCCACAATCAAAGTGGGTCAGAAGTAGGAGGAGGGTGCAAGGTCTTCTCATTGCTTCATTCAGCAGCTGTGTGCCAAGCACTCCTCCTGTGCCAGGTGCCCGGGTAGCCTCCATGCAGGCTGAAAATGACCGAGTGGTCCCTGCCTGTCAGGAGCTCACAGTATAGTGGGGAGATGGACAACAGCAAAGACATGAGAAAGAAAAGGGCAGATGCTATAGTAAACACAGCAGGGGGCTGCGAGGGAGGGCTGGGGGTCAACTGGGCAGGATGGTCTGAAAGGCCTCACTGGGGTGACATTTGCTGGGACAGGAATGATGAGGGAAACAGCTCCACACGAATCTGGAGCATTGTGTCAGGGAGAAGGCACCACTGGTACAGAGACTCACTGGCAGAAGTGTTTGGCCAGAGGAGGTTAGAAAGGTGGCAGTGTGGCTGGAGGGAGCCTGGGAGGAGAGAACGGGAGATGGGGTGGAAGGTAGGGCCAGGGCCTGGGGCCTGATAGGCTGTGTTAGTTATCTTTTCCCCTCCGACTTTACTGTCCCTAAACCTTGCATTTTAAAACTATGAATGTTTACTATCTCACAATTTTTGTGGACCAGCAATTAGGCATGGTTTATCTGGCTGCCTCTACCTCAGTGAGTTTCCCAGGCTGAGGCTGAGGCCTCAGCTGAGGCTGGACTCAGGGAGGGTTTGCTCCAAGTTCACTCTCAGCTTTCAGGATTCCGTTTGGACTGAGAGCTGAGTTCCTTTCTGTCTGTTGGCCTGAGCATGCCCTTGCTTCTCTCCTCTATGGGCCTCTACACTGGGTAGCCCCAAACTCTGGTGCTTGATTCCTAGTTCTGAGGATATGTGTGTGTGTGTGTGAGAGAGAGAGAGAGAGAGAGAGAGAGAAAGATGGAACACGAGAGAGGGAGTAAGAGGGAAGTGACAGACCTTTTGTAATTAAAATTTGGGTGAGACATCCCATCACTCTTACTGTGTTCTGTTCAGAAGCCAGTTGGTTTCTAACCTAGTGGTTACACAGAGATGTGTATACAATGGGTGGGAGTTACTGGATACCATTGTCAAGGCATTCCACCCCATAGGCCAAGATGAGGCCCTTGGGTCGCATTCTAAACATTCAGGAAACAATTGAACCGCTTTATGCCACAGGATGACAATATCTGAATTTCCACCCATTTCAACCCCCTCATGACGCCGACCTGAAAATGAAGCCAAGTTGGAAGTGACTGTTCCGACGTCACACTGCTGGGACCCAGGCCTGCTTTCAGTGGTGTTCTGTGCTACGTCTCACCCCTTCTTGTAATTCTTCCACCTCTAAGTTTGTGACTTAACACATGTGGCACCAGGCCACAGGGGTTATAGAAGATATTATCTTATATATACACCTGATGATCCCTGGGAAGTAGATTCTGGCCTGATCCCCACTGTGGAGGTTTGGAGACTGGGGAGGACCTGAGGCACAGTCACTTTCTGAGGACACAAAACTGGTAAGAAAAAGGAGGTCTGCGTTCATCTGTCTCCTCAAAGCTAGGACCCTGGTTAGGTTTCCAGGGAGCCGTGGCTAGGGCTGTGCTGGCTCAGTGTACCATACAGGAGATGACCTGGGGGAGGAGGGTGAGCAGCCTGGCAGCAGGGGCAGCTCTGGGCAAGTCCGATTAAAGCAAGGGGCCCAGGTAATGGACTCTTGAAAAATGACCTTACTTCCTTGGTCATAGACCTCAACAGATGTTAGAGCTCTGGAAACCAGGTACCCACAGCCCCCTATCCAGCTCACATGACCAGAGACAGTCAACAAAGATGTTTTGTTCTTATATCCTGACTTTGAGAGGATCTGGGTTCAGAAAAGCCCAAAAAGAGAGCCTTTTTCATTGTAGACATTGGCTACCCCTCATCCCCAATGCTTCTGGCCTTTGGCAGGGGGCACCCAAAGGTAACATGGAGCAGCCCAGGAAAGGCTAGTGCAGGCAGGACACAACTGTGATCCCACCTGATCAGCCCCACGCCCTTCGCCCCTTATCGTGTGCATGTGTGTGTGTGTGTGTGTGTGTGTGTGTGAGTATGGAAGGAGGAAGGCAGGGATGAGAGGCAGGTCATTCCTGGGCAGGAGCTGGTTGTTAAGGTTGGAAGTCTGGTGGGTCTGTCATGCTCATACCCCAGGTCGTGGCTGGCAGCATGAGAACATGAGCTCCTCCACTCCTGGTTACCGAGCCCTAGAGGTGTCATCTCATTCCATCCTTGACTAGAGTTCTTTGAAGATGCCCCTCTGTGCCTGAACTGAGGAACAGAATTTCTCTTGGGAGTTTGCCCCAGTGACAATGTGCAGGCAGCTCCTGATTCCTCCTGGCCCAGCTCCTGGGCACTGTCTTGCAGAACTCCTCTCAGGAAAGTGTCAAGGAGCCAGCGGATGGGTTCAATTCCTCCAACTCGCTAGACAAGGGGCAGGTGCACCAGGCCACCAACACCCTCCAATGCTGGTCTGAGGTGAGAGCAGAAGCAGAGGGTCTCCACAGTGAGGACCTCAAAATGTCTAGGGCAGGACCAGTACCCAGACTCAAATGTGGGGACTCCCCTGGGGCTGTGTAGGGCTTTCCCACATGAGCGTCCCACAGGCCTGATCCCAAAGAAATCTAGATCCCCACACATGAGTCACCCGCCATGTGGTAGAGTAGAAATACACCCTTTGCATATTTGTTGGAATGGTGGAGAAAGAATTTTATGTGGTCTTTGCATTTTGCTACTCGATTATTTTAGCATCCCCACCCGGGAATCCCGTGGAGGAGTCGGCTCCACTGTCCTTACAGACCTTCTCAGAGCCTTACAAATCATCACACCTGATAGGGCGGTTTGTACGAAAATGGGAGTGGGAGTAAGGTATTGTGTACATTTCTCTGCAACTTGTCATCTCACAGAACCCATCAAATCACTGTAGGCCCACCAGGTCAGGAGCTGTGGCCTTACTCATCTTCAAAATATCCCATTAAGGAGGTCATTTGCCACAGCCATTCAGCCTCTAGATGTTACTGGACCTTGACAGGATTCAATTCTGTTGCCATTTCAGCAGTGCTTCAGGGAACATGTTAAATGTGTCCTCACAGACTGTGTTAGTGTGCAGGGTCTGCCGTAACATGGGACCACAGATTGGGTGGAAGTCCCTTGATGCCTATTGGTGCGGTACTGGGCTCTGTCTTTGTAGAGCTCCACCCAGGACATCCTCCAGGAGCTGGTGGAGGGGTTCAAATACTCTTATCTCCCTGGACAAGGGGCAGGTGCATCAGGCCACCAGCAGCCAGCACTGGTCTGGGATAACTGTGGGCACATAGAGGTCTCCAAACTCAGTACCCCAAGATGACTGGGGTAGACCCAGATCCCAGACTGGAATCTGGCGACTCCCCTAGGGCCCTCCCAGGACTGTGCTTTCCCCAGAGCCTTCCTTTCCAAGTCAGGAGCCGACTAAGCCTCAGGTGGTTGAGAGGGAATGTCATGCAGCCCATGCTATATACTGTTCTTGGTTCTGACCTGCATGATCTTGAGTAGCCACTCAAATCCCTAACAGTTTGTCTCCCAACGTCTACAGTGGGCAAGTTTGCTGATGACTCACTGGGATAATGCTCTTAACACAGGCCATTAATACAGGGAGGTGCTATTGTTTCTCAGCTGACAGAATGCCTTGAAGTTGCCAATGGTTTATTGTTCACCCCCAGTTCAAATTATACTTTTAAAGCCTAGAACGTTTTCCTGTGTGAGCACTCGTGTTCCTCCCCTTGCATCAGTTCCTGAGGTGATGGGAGTTTCTGGTCTGAGCTCCAGGCCCTGATCCTCCTGGTGGCTCATGGTGATGCTGCCAACTATATGTCCTTCTTTGTCCACTCGGTATGAAAAGGACTCAGCCCTGTCCCCTGATCAGGCCTGCGTGATGCTGACCCCAAGGCAGGCACAAGGGAGTACGTGGCAGAGTCCCTGGGCCAGCCTCCCAGGGAGAAGCATCTGCACTGCTCCCTTCCTGTGCACCCACCAGGCCTTCGCCACCCAGCAGGTGTTGGGCCAGCTGTCCCACAGGCGAGAGCTGCCCCCTCCTCAGCACAGTGCTGAGTCTCCCACCTGCTAGCTGTGTCTGAAGAATGTGAACACACCTCTCTGAGCTTCACTTTACTCTTCTGAAAGAGGGGTGGTCAGAAGATGAACCTCATGGGGTTATTGTAGGAAATCTTGGGATCAGCCACGGCAGATGCTTCCCTGGTGCCTGGCTCTGCAGAGGGGCTGCGGGGTGTCCTGGACATTCTCATGTTTGTCAGTTCTCTCTTCCCTATGGAGAAGCTCTCTGCCTCACTCCAATCAGTCCTTTGGCTTTCCTGAGTTTGGAAAACCAAGTGGAAAGCAACCTGTTTCCCCATTTGTAAAGGAGTTTTGAAATTCCATTCAATGGGTCTTGGGCCTTGTCCTTGGGGTAGTGAAATTAAGGATTTCTGAGCCAGCAGAGGAGCCCCAGGCCTACTCAGATATCTGAGAAGGTTCTGGTTGAGTTCATCTATTCAACAATATCTATTAAACACCTACTCCATGCAGGCACTTTCCTAGACACTGCAGTCATTCAGTGAATGGAGCAGGCTCAATCCTTGGGCCTCAATTCCAGTCTAAGAGTGGGACAGTCACTCTGGACGTCATAAGCAGTCATGTCCACAGTACATTAGATGTGATGCCCCCATGGCCTCTTCTAGATATGGATGCATCTTGCCATATTCCATCCAGGGTGACCGACTACAGGACCATCTAAGAATGTGAGTGGTCTTTTGGTGCAGAAGCGGGGCCTCCTATCTCCACAGAAGAGGCTGGGAGACTCTGGGAAATGTGGCTTGGGAGGAACTGACTGGCAGAACCCTGGATCTCACACAGGTTTTGATTCCCATGGGAGGGCTGAGGTCTGGGGGCTTGCCCTCCATGAGGATATGAGTCAAAGAGAGCTTTGGGTGGGGTCCCAGTCCCCCTGAGAAGCAGAGGGGAGGTGGACTGAGTGGGCCTTGAGAGACCCATCCCTTCCACAGTCCCATGTCACTCTCTGCCCTCTCCACATCCACCTGTCCTAACCACCACCACCGGGGCCCCAGATAGTAGGTGTGGTGAGCCGCCTGCTCACAAATCTGCCTCCAACCTCAGTCCTGATGCTCATGTACATGGGGGATGGGACCGGCTCTGGCCAGGCCCTCAGGAGAAGAGTGTCGGTGGGCAGATGAGATGCACATAGGCTCTGTTAGACCTGGTCAATGACCAGGCCTTCCACTGCAAGGACAGCCTGAGGGGTTGGTATGGGCTGGACCATCTTCAGGGTCCTCCACCCAAAGAAGGGTGCTGTGGGAGCATGGTGTGGAATGAAAGGCCAGGCTTCTGACTCTGCTCCACATGACTCTCCCCAGTGCCCTCTCTCTCTTCCTGGGCACCTGACTAGAACAGTACCTGCAGAATTCCTGGTGGCCCCTGCACTGTCCCCTCTTCAAGCTAAAGGAGCTGTATGTGTAGGTCACCTTGCCTGGCTCGGACCTGGATTGCTGTGACCCTCTTCTGGTGGTCCACTTGGAGCTTCCAGATATCACTGAGGCAGAGCCACAGGGTAAGGGGGACTGCAGGCAGGGAAGACTATGTGGGGTGGGGTTCACAGGCTCGGTATTCCTATAAGGGCAGTGGGATCTTTCCTGTTTGGGGAAAGACACATGGAAAGTCAGTTATGTGAGTGAACCTTTCTCTTTATCCTGCTCCAGTGCCAGCTCCAGGTCTCCAGGCAGCTGCAGAACCACAACAGTGGCCAGGTCTGGAGGTAGAGCCAGCTCCAGCTCCAGCTCCAGCTCCATTGATACCATCACCTATAGTGTCGGAGCCAGCATCCCTGCCATCAGCAGTGTTGAAGCTGGAGCAAGGACCAGCATCAGCTCCAGTGGGAGTGGCAGCTCCTGAGCTGGAGTCACCTGGACCACCAGGTCTAATGGGAATTCCATCACCAGCTCCAAAGATAGAGCCGGCTTGAAACCCAGAGCCTTCCTGCCCCAGGCCTGTGGCCAGTAAGAACCCACCAAGTGAGGAGAAGCTCAACCTCAGGGCCTTCCCTCCTAAGCTGCTGGCGGAGTAATGATCATGATGATTGCGGTGAGCAGCTGGTCTCTCAGGGTGGGGTGGGGCAGGCCTTCCCTCTGCCATCATTGCCCCAGATCTGGTCCAGACTCCTATGATCTGGGCCCAAATCCCAGCTCCACCCATGACTAACCATACGATGTGGGCACTTTCTTAACCCCCAAGCCTTTGCTGTCCACCTGCAGACTGTAGAGGTGGACACTAACAGGACCTGCTGCACAGAGTGGCTGTGCTGTCAATGAGGTAGAAGAAGTAGAAAGCTGGGCGGGTCCTGGCCCCTGCTGTGGGGAAGGGGAACTCACTGTGTGCGGTAAGGTCCATGGGTGGCCCAACCATTTGCTCAGGAGGCTCAGCACTTTTTAGACACCTGATGTCTACTTAACTACAAAGGAGACATACAAAGCCAGTGGCTGTAGCTGCCATGGGGGAATGTGCATCAGAGTGGGGAGTGGGACCAGAGGGCAATCAGGATGGTGGAAGATGCCCCCTCGGGATGAGCCGAGTTGAGCTGCCATCTGGAACTCGGAGTTAGCCAGGATGGGCTGGGTGCAAATGCCCTCTCCCTTCCCTGCCACTGTTGGGTCCTGGGTCATCCTGTGCTGAGTGCCTTCAGTGGACAGAGAATACAATCCAGGGACTCCTACAGGGCTCAGGCCACACCCTCAGTTTCCTGAGCTCCAGCTCTGAGCATCCTGCTTGGGACTTTGGGGGCTGTAGACATGGAACTGGGGTGTGGCAGGGCCAGGTGACACTCCCCCTGCTCCCCAGGAGCTCTTCAGGAAGGTGGTGCCCTCTCAGTGCCTGGGCTCCTCCTGAGGCAAGAGGATCAAGCTCGGGAATGAGCACCTGGCACCCACCGTCCGGGCCACCACTGACCACTTCCAGAGGGTAGTCAACTTCATCACAATCACCTGCCTAGGGGACCCAAGCAGGACAGCCTCGGACAGGGCCAGGGTGGTGGAACACTGGATCCAGGTGGCACAGGTATGCACAGGCCAAGTGCAGTCCCTCTCTGGGGCCTTGGGAACTACCTCTTCACCTTTATCTGTTCTCAGTATTGAAGTGTGTTGTCCAAGCCCCTGCACAGTCCCCAGGCCCTTCCTGCCAGGGGCACACTGACTTGGACTCCAGGTCCCAGCAGTAGGATGTGCACTTCCTACCTGGCTCCTTCCTTGGGTAGAGCTAAAATCCTGCTCCCTGTGAGTGTTCCTCTTTGGGTCCTAAATATGCCCTTCTGGGGCTCCCTGAGCACCTGTGTCATCCAGGAGCGGAGATTTAAATTGAAGGGGACTGAAGCCAGAGCAAGTGGGGCCCCAGTGCCCCACCGACAGCCCATTCTCTTCCCGTTCCCGGGAGTGCAACATCCTAAAGCTCCATAAGTCACCTGGAGAACACATGGGATGAAGTTTCCTGGTGGGTAGGCCTCTCTCCCTAGGGGGATCAGGGTGGGTGAGGGACCTCCCATATGTCTGCCATTGCCCCCTCAGTCACCTGGGAACTCCCAGGAGGCAACAGACCCTGGGGACAGGGCCTAGGCCTTGCGGGGCAGGGGTAGGGGTCTCTAAGCCTCCTAGGGTCCTTAGTGCACCAGTTCTGCTTCAGGAATGTTTCCTTAAATGACAGGTACTGGGTTGAGCCAAATTGGAGGTTTTCAAGTGTTTACAAACAGAACTCTACACCCAGCTGAAACTCAAACTGGTCAAAACAGCTGCTCAATGGAAATGGGAACGGAGGCCCCAGGTGGCCCACAGGAGAGCCCATCCCCGGTCCCATGGAGACTTGAGTGCTTGGAGGAGCCCAGTGAGAGCACTCGTGCAGGCTGTTTGAATCTCTCGGGTTTTCAGAGAAAAGGGATTCGCACTCAGACCCCCGACATTATTCCTAAATTTATCCTTCCTTCTTTCCCTCCCCTCAGGGAGAGTCTGAAAACTTTAAGGAGCTGTATACAAAAGACAAATCCTTGAGCAGACAACTGATGACCAAAGTAGAGTGGAGGCTGGAGTCTGGAAAGAGAGAAGGGTGAGGTGGGAAGGGGGACGGGGCAGGGTGTGGCTTTGATAGTTTCTCACTTAAACTTCCTCTGAAAATTCCAGTCTGTCTTGTCCAGATTAGCAAGAGGAGGGATCTCTTTGGTCCACAGGCAGGTGGGCTGAAGTTTGTGGGCAGGGGGCCCTGGTCATGGGACATGGTGGTGCTGGCTGGGCTGGCACACAATCAACACATCTCTGGCTTCTGTGCAGGTCCCACCTGCTGGACTTAGCTTCTTCCTAAGTGGTTGGGGTGGGTTTAGCCCTCAGCCTAAGCCAGGCCCCCGCCGCTTCTGCTGCCTTCACCATGCCTCCAAGGGGGGCAGCCCGCCCGCCCCAGGGATGGGCACAGCAGGGATTCCCACGGGCCAGGTGGACAAACAGGCTGCTCAGCCTTGGGTCCAAATGGCTGGACCAGAGACAGATCCGGGTGTATTCTGGAACTCGCCACTGGGCCCCTCGAGCAGTCACAGCCAGTCAGTCACAGGAGTCCCACCTGAGTGCCCAGCTGGCAAGGACACATGTCCCAGGTGGCTGAGGAGAAGTGTCTGGGGACCTGATGGATTCTGGATTCTTAGTGGATCCTTCCTGAACAGACATCAGAAGCTTCATGTAAATGAGGGAGCAAAGTGTCCTGTCACCCCCTTCCCTGTTGATCAGAGGTGGCACCTTGGGGTCCACATCCTGAGTGGATGAAGAAAGAGTTCTGTTCCAGGGAATGTCCTGAGGGGCTCCTTAGGAAGTGCAGGCTTTGGCGTGGCCTCCGTTCCAGCCTGGGGGCCAGACTCTCCAGGGCCTGGGCCAGGCAGGAGCCACTCACCCAGGCTCCCAGGACACCCCGCCCTCTCCATCCACGTCTCGGCCGAGGACACACCTGAGAACTGAGGGCACAGGGCTCCGGTCAGGGGTGGGATGGGGGTTAGGTGAGCACATGGGAACAGGGCCTCTGGCTGGGAGGGGCAAGTGGCCTCTCCTCTGTGGCCCTGAGCAGCTCGCTGCCCCTGTTGGGCCTCTGTCTCCTCATCGGGGAGATGCAGGGATGATGGTCCTGTGGCACAGGCCTCAAGGGGAGTGATGGGCTAAAAGCGGGGAGAGGAGCATGCGGAGCTTTCTGCCCTGCTCCCCCTGGAGGGGTGAGGGGAGGGCAGTGATGACGGTCATGGCACGAGTCCTCAGAGACCCTGTGAGGGAGGGGAGGACTCACCCTTTCCAGACGAGGAAACAGGCTCAGGGAGGCCAGACCAGGCCACACTTAGAGTGACAGTTGGAGCTGGGCTTGTTCTAGAATCCTAGCACACTGGAGGTTGGAGTAGCCTTGGTGCCAGCTGGTTGGGGTCAGATGTCCAGGGTCAAAGGCCGGTGGTGCTGGGGAGAAGTTGGGGGAGGGGAGCATGGCCTCACTGACTTGTCCTCCATCCTGGCAGGAGGGGCCCTCCACGTTTGCCACCCTGCAGTACACCCCCAGAGAGTCCAGAGCATCAGGTGAGGGTACCTGGGGAAGGAGCTCTGCCCACCCAGCCGGAGGCCTCAGACTCAGAGAGCAGGGCCCTGGCTCCTGCAGCCCTGCCTCCTGGAGCCACAGTGCCTGAGTCCCAGTAGAGGTGACAGGAGGAGGCCCTGGAGAGCTGGTGCAGGATGGATTTGCGGTGGGGAGGGCCAGGGACCACGTTCCCTGTCACTTGTGGGAATCTGGCCCTGGGAGGTGATAGGAGGAGTGCGGGGTTCTTGGGGTGTGAAGGGAGGGAGTTGAGGGGAGGCTGCTAAGTGTCCTCGGCGGCTCCTCGTGGGAGCTCAGGGGTGGGCCAGGACGCCGAGGGGAGGACTTTTCAGGGGAGGGTCTGCGGGGGACTTGAGAGCAAGGGCTCATCCCCTCCCACCCAGATGTCACAGGGCGTTGTCCCCTTCTTGGCCTTTCCTTGGTGATCTGGTGATGCTGCACCTGGTGATGGGTGACTATCAGGAGGTGAGTGAGGGTGGGGACTGGGCAGGGGCACCCGGATCCTGAGGCTTGGGGTGTGGGATCCCCGAACTGAGCCCTGCGCTGTCAGCACCCAGCACATCTCCTCTCAGGGGAGCCTCGAGCCGCCCTGGGAGCCGGGGCATCAGGCCCATCTCAGGGATGGGTGAACAGAGGGTCCGTGTGACACACCTGTTCCGTCCCCAGGCTGGTGAGGCAGCAAAGCCACCTGAGGGAGGGCACAGCTGTGAGAGGTTTATGAGCTGGACTCAGCCTCTCCCTCCTGCGGGGCCCACAGTGGGACAGAGAAGTTGGGCCCCTCCAGTCAGGCAGCAGGTGAGTGGCTGAGCTGTCCCTTCTGCCTGAGGCCGCAGCCTTCAGGTCTGTCATCTGAGAGGGTTGGGCTACAAGGTCCCTCGGCCTCAGCCCCATGTCCTCCTTCTCTGGAGCCCAGAGCCTGGCCCAGGTACAAGGCCTGCTTTCTCTGAATGCCCAACCCCTCTGGGGACCTGGCGGTGGTACCACATGAGAAAGAGGGGGGGGCATAGAGCCTAGTCATGGCCAGGGGCTCTCTCTGATGGACTTGGCTGTCTGCCTTCCAGGGGAAGGAGATCAACCTCGAGAAAAGGACTGAGGTGAGCCGCTGGGGCACCCCCTGTGGGGGAGGGGAGTGGAAATCAGAGACCCTCAGGGCAGAACAGTCCCCGGCTCCATCCCCTGCACCTTACATGGATGGGGAGGGTTTGATAACAGAAGTGAGAGACCCGTCTAATTGGCAAGTGGTTTGAGGGGGCATGGCATCACGGAAAACTTCCTGGAGGCGGGGCTGATTATCCCATTCTGACAACAGGTGGAGCTGGAGGGAACTGGAGGGAAGGAGGGTTCTCAGGCCTGGTCCCCTGCCCCACTCCTCACCCCCTCAAGGCCCCTGCAGCATCCCCCACCCAGGCCCCATCTGCGTCCTCTCCTTCCCTCTGGTCCCAGGACTACAGAGCCATGAGGGAGAGCCTGCTGCTCTGGATGGCTGCAAACAATTACAGGCTAGAGCCCGAGGAGTGATTTGGGGCCTGGTTCCGGCACATGGAGCTGCTCAGTGGAAATGAGAGCTGAGGCCAGCTGGAGTCAGGGGAGGGCAGAGGTCGACTTTCCCTGGTGACCAGTCCAGAGAGCCCATGTTCATGGCCCCTGGTCAGCCCCAGGCCTTGTTGCATGGTAATCTCTGGGACACCCAGACTCCAGCTACTGGCAGGCAGTGGGGGGACACCTGAGGTGTGGCTCTTGGTCAACTCTCAGTGCCTCTCTGTCCTGTAGCTGCAGCCTGTCCTGCTAGCTGGAGCCCCTAGTCTGGTTGGCCAGCAGAATACTCAAGGCCGAGAAGAAGGGGTCATCATCAAGTTCAGGCACGAGTGTCTAGACTGGTGGTGACTAAATCCTAGGGGTTTAGTGAAGCTTCAGGCTGAGTGTGGTCTTGGGGAGTCAGACAGCTGGCGCTGGGAGCCCAGCCCCACCACTGACCAGTCCTGTGACTGGGGAGATTCCCTTCAGCTTCCTGAGACTCAGTTTACTCCTCCGTGAAATAGGTGATGGCAAATGATCACTCATGTGGCAGGGACAAACGGGGTACTATTGGCTGACTGAGCACAGGGCCTGGAGCACAGAGTGCAGTGGGGCTGGGGAGGGGGGCCGTGATTCTGGGAGAGGCACCTCAAGATAACCTGACTCTTCTATTCAGCCACCAGAACCCCAACACTGAGCCCTGTACCACTGGCAGATCACAGCCCCATCCTCAGCAGTGGGGACTTGGCTGGGATGCTTGGCATGCACTGGGCCAGCTCCTCCTGCCTGATGGGAAGGGGAGCATTGTAAGCTGATTCCTGATTCCTAGGGTCCCCTGAGACCCGGGAGAGAGGGGACAACCCTGCCCCATCTGCCTGACATCTCTACCCCGGCACCTATTTACCTATTGAGGAGGGACAAGATTCATGATTGTAAATAGTAAATGTTAGATATGAATATTATAACAAAATCTTGTCTCTTTCACAGCCTGGGCGTGGTGGTGTGGTTCTTTCACTTTCTGTGCTCATGTAAATCAAACACAGAATCTCACATTCCCCCTTGAATTCAGAAACCTTGCAGAGTCATCAGCTTATTGTATGTGGGAGAAGGGAGAAGGGAGAAGGGAGAAGGGCCAGCCCCTCCTTGGCTAGTGAGGACACTCCCAAGTCCCCCTCACTCAGAGGACAAGTTCATCTGAGTATCATTCACCTGTCCAGGAGCAGAGACAGCCCCCCAGATCTCCCGGACTTTAGAGGCAGAGCAACAGCCACTGAAATTGGGGTGTCTTTAAAAATAGCCTGAGCTGGGACCACCTTGTGCCCCAGAACACTAGCTGCCTTTCTACCCTCTGGAGGAAGAGGAAGCATTTTTTGCTTGTCCTGTTGAGGTTTCTTTTGACCAGATATTAGGAAAGTAGTTTCCTAGTTCAATTGCTGGAATTGCATCAGCTCTAAGTGGGGAAAATACTGTAAAAAGCTCAAATGTGCATGGAGAGGATGAGGCCAGAGGAAGGTCCTGTGCAGATGGACTAAGGGCAGGCAGAACTCTCCCTTCTCGGGCCCCTCTAGGGGTTCCCTATTCACCCTTGACCTAGACTTGATCCTCCTGGGATTCTGGTCCATGACTCTGAATTCCTTTTCCTGCTTGTTTTCTTTCCAAGGGGAAACATTTACGATGCAGCTTTTAGGGCCCCAGCCGTGTCTTCCTCCATAAACCTGGTGCTCCCTTGAACTGGGATTTTCAGCATCCCTGCATTTCTCAAACAATTCTTTCTTAGGGCAGAAATTCCCTAGATGCCCCCAGCCTTTCTGTCATATACATCGTGGCCACTCCTCCCAGGCTGGGCCTGATGGATCCCAGGTGAGCTCTGGTTTGCCAGGATAACAGACCATAATCCCAACCAGAAATGACCCCACAGTCTCCCTTGCTGCCCAAGTTGGCTTCTGGGCCCATGTTGTTCTGAGGTCCATAGTCATGGACGGTCGACCAGTTTACACACTCAGTGGCGGTCGTACCACTTTATGTTAAAGGGGCCGCTAGGCCTGAGCCCATAAAGCATGTAGCCCTTGGGGTGGCTGTGTTCTTTTCCCAAGTCTCATGCTACAGTTACATTATGGGGGTGTGAGCCTTTCCTGTTGGGATCTTTGAAAGATGAGGCATGAAAGGGATGTGAGTAGAGTCCAGCAGGGAATGCCACCAAACCGATGATCCGTGGATGTGTATGGACACAGCCTTATCAAGTAAAATACTGAAAAGCTTCCCATCTGGGTGATCAACAGATAGTACTCTGCGGTCACCCTAAGACCCACCACCCCCCCATGACCAGGAGCTACAAACACCCCTCATGACTGGCATTTTGAACCTCATCCCTTGGAAACACCCTGAAAGACAAGGGCCAGATGATTTGCTTGGCACTTCTGAGTTATCCTCTCCTTCCTGATGGCTGCAAGTGTCACTCAGACACACGGAAGGCTGGGCCCTGCCAGGGAGGCCTTCTCAGGACAGCTAGAAGCTGAGGATAAATCCTGGTTCCCAGCAGCCGAGGCTCTTTCTGACATGGAACTGCCAACCAGGAAAGTGATTTGCTAAAGGAAAGACTAGGAAGGCTGTGCTTTCCCTCCAAAGAGAAAGAGGAGTGCCAGGTCCCAGGGCTGGCCCAGGGCTGGGAGGGAGGCATTAGTGTCTGAAGGGTTTCTCCTGCAGGACTGTGAGGCTCCTGAGAGGCAGCCCTGTATGAGTGACATATAAGCCCTGTGCCTTCCATATGGCAGAGGAGGTACAATTCATTGTCTCTGGTCATCCACTGGCCAAAAGTGCAGACAGTCATACAGAGGAGTCACCCATATTTGCAGTGAGGATCACCTATCAATCTTTTTTTACATTCTCAGGTCCAAAATTTGTTTGTTTGTTTTTTTTTTTTGCATTTTTATGTTTCTGTTTTTGAACTTCTCATTTTGTTCTTGTCCCGTTTTCTTCATTTCCTTACATTGTTCAGCTCTTGGAGCTGCTTTCAAATGGTTATTGTGATCTCTTCTTCTATAGTACATCAAGGATGTTCCATTTCATCCTGTGATCTCCACATTTTGGTCCATGTTAGAGCCAGTTAACTGATCAGACCGTTAGCACTCTTTGTACCCCTCAAAACACACCATTGAATAAAGAACCTCTGGTGAGTGGGACCAAATCAATTCATTCCACCAAATCAACTGCGTGTTCCTTCCTCCATTATCCCAACCCCCTAATAGCCCACTTCTTCACAGTTGTCCATAGGTTTCCATCTATGCGACCTTGGAAGAGGATGCAGCAATTTGGCAGTGCAGCACAATTCCTCATGAGCCCCCTTTTGTACCTCATGCTTTGGACCTGCTGGGTGCTGAGAGTGGAGTCTATCTTGATCAAGTCTTGGTCTTGAAGCCAAGAAGGCTGGTGGGTATACGTCCTGAGGAGGATCAGTTGTGTCTTACAAGGCAATGACCTCTGGGGGACCATGACAGGACACTCAGGAAAAGCAGAGTTAACCTCCTCAGACAGGAGGAGGACCAACAAGGCTGACTCTGTGCAAAGTGGGAGTTGAATGTTCCAGCTTAGTCAAGAACTGTTTGTACATCCCCACTTCAGTTGTCAGGACTCCATTCCTATTAAATCAATGCTATCATTTTCACCACTCTGTAGACAGGAATTTAGTTTGTGTTGTAATTCAGCCACTTGAAGGAAGAGATTCTGGGTTAGGTTTCCTCAGCTCTGAAGCTACAGGAAATAAGGGTTTATTTCCTGGAAGATATAGAAACTTCAGGTCAGTTATGGTGGTTGAGCTGAGCTGGGAATTTGACACCCTGAGCTCACGTTTTTCTTTTCTCATTTAATCAGGTGCAATTAGGAGCAGTTAGTTAATTTCATTACACTTGTTAATTTATCAAAAATGATCTAAAGTATCAAGCACATAGTCACTGTGAACTTTGCCTTTTATAAATATTTGGTTAGGAATATCCAATGGTGATATTTTGTGTATCCCTGTTGCCACATCCTGCCGTGGACTCTCAGTGCCCTCTTTAACATAGGAAATAGGGTCCTGGTGCCTTTCAATTTAACCAAACTAGAGAACCAATCCCAGAAACCCCAGAACCATTTCGGAAAACACATCTTTAAGATTCTTTTCTTATACAACCATCCTTGGTACCAAAATCTGTTTTAGAGTTCTCCAGGGCAAAGAAACATGTATTTATAACATGAACGTATACATCCATAGAACCTCACTTAACCACGGGGACATGTCCTGAGAAATGTGTCATTAGGTGATTTCACCATTGTGTGAACATCATACTTACACAAAGCTAGATGGTACAGTCTACTACACACCTAGGCTATATCGTGCTAATCTTATGGGACCACCATTGTATATACATTCTGTCACTGATGGAAACATCATCATGCGGCACATGACTATATATATGTGTATATGTATACAGAGAAACACCTATGAAGAGATTTATTTCATGGAATTATTCTTCTGATTGTGGGAGGTGGCAAGTTTGAAGTGCAGGGAGGCCAGCAGACTAGAAACTCTGCAGGATTTTAAACTTCGATCTGAGGCATAATTTCTTCACCAGGAAACTTCAACTTTTCCTTTTAGGGGTTTCAACTAAGTGAAACCCACCCATATTTTCAAGGGTAATATCCTCCAAAGTCAACTGATCATAGATGTGTTTGATTAAACAACTGGGCCAAATTGACGCAGAAGACTAACTATCACACGTTGTAAGAGTTCTTGATATATTCTGAATAGTCGACTCTTAGCAGATATATGATTTGAAAATATTTTCTCCCATTCCATGGTTTGGTGTAAGCCCTGACAGTTCTTTCTTTCTTTTTTGTTTTTTGTTTTTTTTTTCTGTAATGCAAATTCCTGACTTAAGCTTTGATTGCAGAGGCATCCACTTCAAAGATGGCTGTCTCTGGTAAACACATTGCCAGCCACAGGACTGATAAAGAGCCAGGCTGGTTCCCCTCATGAGGCTCCTTTGCTTTAGAAAAGCTGGTTGATTTAGATACCTGGACATTTGGGCCACTTGTCTTGTCTTTCTTTCTTTTTCTCTCTTCTCATGCTTTACACTCTCACTCTTATGTTTTAAACTCACTTGCCAATAAAGAGTGAGCCCATGAAATCTTAGACCCTCACCTTTCACTCCAATAAAAGCAGAACCCCAGGCCTGTGCTCTCCTTTTCTCTCTGTACCCACAATCTTGCAGGATGGCTCGAGGTGTGCTGTGTCATCTCCAGGTCCTGTGAGCAATAAACCTTTATTTTTTCAAAGTTTCCTGATGGTTACTGCTGAAGCACATTTTGCATTCATAATAAGAACCACAAGGGCTGCTCCAACCACAACACTGTTTACTGACAGGCTGAGACCAGCATAAAACAGTTTATTGTTAAGTTTTAGGAGCTTTGTATGTCCTCTGAGTACAAGTTCTTTATCAGAGATAGGATTTGCCAATCTTTTTTCCCAGGTTGAGACTTGTGTTTTCATTCTCTCTATAGTATCTTTCAAAGAAAAGAAGTTTTTTCATATTGATAAATCTCTACTTATTAATTTTGTCTATTGTGGATTGTGCTTTCAGTGTCATATGTAAGACCTAACCCAAAATCATGAGAAATTTCTCCTTTGCTTTCTTGTAGAAGTTTTATAGTTTTAGATTTTACATGTAGGCCTATGATCCATTTTGAGTTCATTTTTTTATATAGTTTGAGACATGGATTGAAGTCCCTGTTTTTGCATATGGATGTCTAACGGTTCCAACACCGTTTGTTCAAACGGCTATCTTTTCTCCATTGAATTGCCTTTGAAACTTTTTTGAAAACCAGTGTTCTATGTATGTCTGGCCTGTTTCTCTATATATGTGATGTAAATATCACACTGTCTTGAACATTAACTTTATAATAGTCTTGAAATCTAGCACTGTTAATCCTCCAACTTTGTTCTTGAAAGTTGTGATGGATGTTTTAGATTCTTTGCATTTTAGTATAAATTATGAATGAGTTTTTCAATTTCTACCCAAAAAAACCTGTCAGGATTTTGATTGAGGTTACCTGGAACCTATAGATCAATTTGAGGGAGAAATATCATTTAAAATATCATTTAGGGGCTGGCCCCGTGGCCGAGTGGTTAAGTTTGCACGCTCTGCTGCAGGCGGCCCAGTGTTTCGTTAGTTCGAATCCTGGGCGCGGACATGGCACTGCTCATCAGACCACGCTGAGGCAGCGTCCCACGTGCCACAACTAGAAGGATCCACAACGAAGAATATACAACTATGTACTGGGGGGCTTTGGGGAGAAAAAGGAAAAAATAAAATCTTTTAAAAAAAAATATCATTTAAAAATATTCAGCCTTCTAACCCATGAGCAATGTATATCCATTTTTTAAAAATTTTTTCTTGGCAATGTTTTATATTTTTCCATGTACAAGTTTTTAACATCTTTTCTTAGATTTATCCTTAAGTATTTCATATTTTTTAATACATTGTAAAGGACATTTTTATTTCATTTTTTGATTGCTCATTGCTAGTATATAGAAATTAACCATGTGTTTAGAATCTTAAGATTAAATGCAAGTCATTTTAGGAGAGTATAAAGCATGACCTTGGTGACAGTTTTCATAAAAATCTATTTTTAGGATTCTATTGACCTAACAGAGAACAAGCCTGCATTTAACCCATAAACTGCATTAACATCAAAAAATCCATGGCTCCATATTTGAAGTATTTTTCCAGAGCAAGAAGATTGTATAAATAAACATGGGCAACTTTTCAAAGTGGAGGATGAGCTTTAGACACGAAATAGGAAGACAATGCATGTGCTTGAAGCCAGCTTGCAGCACTCTGCCCCAGAGCCCAGAAACCAGCCCTGCTTCATGGGTATATGACCCTCCAACTGCACCTGCAGGCTTTGCTGTGCAGTTTTCTTAGTGAAGCACACACATATACACACGTGCATACACATATGCATGCGCACACACATGGTCATGTACATACACACACACAGAAAAATAGTGTTCATAGAGCCCTGCCCACAGATTTCTCCTAGAGGAGTAAGATCAATGTTTACTCCCTTTAATTCTTACTTTTGAGAAGTCCAGACTTCTGTCTTCCAGGAAAGAGATAATGTGAACCCAAGTGCCTGCCAGTCTCTACTTTCTGTCCCATTTCTTAGAGAATGACAAAATTCAATGAAAAGATGTGGAAATCACTTTGGCAAATGTATTAGGCACTTTATCTAGAGTCTGATTCTCTCTGAAACTCCCCCCACTTCTGTAAGTAATGCGGCAGCATAGTCAAACATCCACTCGTTCCATTGACAGACTTCTCTGTGCTTCTACAGAGGGGAGGCGAGGACTGGTGCTGGTGACAGGGCCTTGCTGGGCCAGGGGTAGTGGGCAGAATTCTAAAGATTCTGTCCCTAGTGATTCAAACACAATCTAGGCACTGCTGGGAAGGGACTTGCTGGATGGAATTCAGGTTTTGAATCGGCTGACTTTAAAGGATTATCCTGGATTATCTGAGGGGCTGAGCTGGTCACATGGGCCCTTTGAAGCAGCAGCAGAAGGTGGGAGAGTCAGAGAGTTGAGGCAGAGGGAGGTAGAGAGCTCTGAACCATGAGAAGGACTCTACTCACCATGGCTGGCCTTGAATGGGGCCAGAAGCCAAGGAACATGGTTGGCTTCTAGAAGCTGAGAATGACCCCAGCCAACAGCTAGCAAGGAAACCCAGTCATCAGTCCCACAACCACATGGAACTGAATTCTGCCTACACCCTGCATAAGCTTGGCAGCAGAGTCATCCCCAGAGCCTCCGGAAAGGAAGGCAGCCTGGCTGAGTCCTGGCCTTCAGCCGTGTGAGGCCTGGGGCAGAGGAGCCAGGAGTCCACATGGGCTTCGGACCTCAACTTGTGAGAGCCTAAATCTGTGTTATTTTAAGCCCCAAGGTTTGTGGTAATTTGTTACACAGCAATAGGCACTAACACACTGGGTGAAATGCCCAGGCTGATGGGTGCCTTTGGTGACACAGGGTGGCTGTGGTCTAAGGCTCTGGTGCACATGGAGGCTGGCACATTTTTGTACTTCTGGAGTCTGGGAGGCTGAGAGAGGAGAGCAGGTCTTACCCTCCAACTCCCTTAGGGAGTCATTCCCTCCCTTAGGAACGTGTTAGGCTCAGCTCCAAGTGCTTTACATGAATAAACTTTCTTAATTCTCTCTGTTTCTCCCTATTATATAGATGAGAGGATTGAGGCACATAAGTAACCTGCCTAAGGCCATACAACTAATGAGTCAGAGAGCCAGGATTGTGACAAATAGAAATGGCAAGCAATAGGATATATTGGAGTATATGAGGAAGCCATTTGCTGTAAACCTAATTCGGCCTGACTTTGTTTTTTCCAAAAGGGCCTGACTGTGCCCATTGAGCTCGCATTACATATCTGCTTTAAAATGTTTACTATGGTGAAAACAAATGGCCTTAAGATAAAGGTGCAACTTCCCCCCACATTGGCATTTCCTTAAGGATAAGCATCTTTCCTTAGGCTGGGAACTGATTGCTGTGCTCACCTTTGACCACCCAGCTCACCTGTGACCACCCAGCTCAAGACAACAGACCTGCCCCCTGCTATGTCCACCGAGACAGCAGACCTACCTGCTGTTTCCATCAATTGCTGTGCCGACAGAGCAGTCTCACAACTATTGTAAAAAGGACATTTCAATCATATATGAACATCCTGTTTGGGGGTATATAACCACTCTGTGCAGCCCACTTCTTTGGTGCCCTTTCTTCCTTTGGGAAGAAAGTCCCCGGGCCATGGTCCTCAGATTTCAGCTCAGAATAAACTCTCCCAAATTTTCATTTATAGATTGGTTATGGATTATTTTCATCAACAATTGGAACGCCTGGCTACCTGAGCCCAGGGTTCCTCTCCACAATAGGAGTCCTCTGCCCATGGGGGCAGGTGAGTGAAGCTAAGCCCTGAGGCATACTGCCCTCCTGACCTCCAGCCTCAAGTCCCTGAGGCACCGGCAGGGTTCAGGCACCCACCCACCACAGCTCCTGGATTCCACATCAGCGCCTGCGCACTGTTCTGAGACTGTTGCCTACCCCACCTCCGTTTACCCTTTTCCTTTAGGCCAAATCTACTGCTTCATCCCCTTCTTTCCCTCAGAACATTATTGCCTACAGGTTTAACTGGTTTTCCAGGTCACATGTCAGAGTCAACATCTTAGCAGAGGAGCTGGGCCCTCACCAGAGTCATCCCTGCTCTCCACCTCTAGCATCTCTTAGTAATGATAATAACCACAGGGACAACATAACATAATAGCCCTGTTTACATGGATTTGTTATTTAATGCTCCTGTCAACCCTGTGCAGTTCTTTGAGCATGCAGGTACCCACTTTCCAGGTAAAGAAGCTGAGGCTTGGAGAAGCTGAGTAGTCCTGCTGGTGAGTGACGGAGTTCCTTCCACACCCACGTGCTGATTCCGCATGGCAGGTAGAGGGCTGGTTACGTGGCTGGGTGGATGACTCTGTGGAGATGTACATATGGTTGAATGTATAGAAGGAGTGATGGCTGCATAGAGGGCTGGAGAGGTGGGAAAATGGCTTTAGGGCTGGCTGAATGACTAAATGGATGATTGGATGGAAGGAAGGGTGTGTGGGTGTGTGGGTGGATGTAGAGATGAGTGACCAGAGAGTGTGCAGAGCAGGAAAGGACATGAATACAGGAGGGGTGTGTCTGCAGTAAAGAGGTTCAGCCTCTGAAGGAGCTTTGGTTCAACTGTGATATGAACTTGGACCTCTGCTAGTTCCTTCATCAACTGGGGGATATCTTACTTAGCCATCTTGGCTACTTCCCCTGCTGTGGGGCGGAGAAATTGTCCTGAACATGTCCTCCAGCTGCATAAGAAGGCATTGTTTGTCCCTTAAGAAGTTGGGGAACATGGAAACCACCACCTCCTTGGTTAAGCCCTGAAGATGCTGCACCCACAGCCAAGGAAAGTGTGAAGGCTTGCAGAAAAGTCCGGAAGCTGTGTTTTATCATGGGCAGGGTTAGGGTGAAGGCAGTAAGGTTATGTTGTGCAAGTGCAGGGTTGGATCCTATTGTTGTTTTACGTATTAAAATGTGGTGTTTTGCTCATCAGAGATTTTTGCATTAATTTTTGATTTTTAAAATATTGCATTATTAAAAATATTATATAATTATCTTGATTGCTGAGTTTTTTGGCACTCTCTTAAATTTTTCACCTCAGGGGTATGTCTCACTTCTTTCACCTTAGTCTTGGCCCTATGAGAGAACACCAATTTCTAGACTTTTCTGCAAGCCCCCATATTCCTGTGCCATGGGAACTTACCTCTGCTCAGTTGGCTTCACTCTTGTATCTGGGGGAGGCAGGAGCTCAGGGGCTGGAGCCCAGAGCATGTCTGCCTCCAGTCATTTCCCCTCCAGGGGCTCCTTCAATCTCTTGTTGTTCATGAATTCTCACTGTCTATACTCCTCTGTTACTTACGGCCTTCTATGACTTATCCCTATGCTTCTTATAATGTGTGTCACCACTGCACTCTTCAGTCCAGGGATGAGCTCCTTGCCCTGGGCACAGCCCACCTCCACCCTCTTCCTCCTGCCATGTCCTCTCTCCTCCATGGAAACCTCTTCTTCCTGAACTCCTGCATTAATAATCTGCCCTACACACTGCCTTGCTTTCTCCTTTACTGGTTTGGAGGGTGTCCTGCAGAGCTGTCTGATTTCCAGCTAATTTGTACCCGTTAGCCATTAGTCTGAGTGGTCAGTGCCTGCGCCATTTAAATAGCTCAAAAATCAGGTTTCCTGTATCTTGCTCTCCTCAGTGAGAGGGAGGTAAGAACACCCAGTGCTAGTGCTCAAACACAGACCCTGACACACTGCAAACATGACAGGAGTGGGAGCAGTAGCAGTAGGTGTCATTATTATTATTTATTCTGAGTCAGATGGTAAAAGATTTGTGGCACTGAAGGTGACATTTGAAGGGCTTAGCTCCCCATGAGAGTGGTCTGGAGGTGCTGTCCTCACCTCCTGAGGAGGATGATGTGCCATGAGAGGACTCTGGAGAGGGACAAGAATGGTGTATGGAGTTTGTGGGTAGCCTTGGAGGGAACAAAGGGACAGAGGGCAGCATCTGGGGCCATGGGGAGACCCCAGACCTGGAGGACAGAGTGACTGAAGAGGATCAACAAGTTATCCTGGACCCTGCCCTGTATGAGTTAGGAAACATTCCTAATTTCCCTTCCTGGCAATAATAAACATGCCTTGATTATTTCTGGGCCAAGGGTCACTTGGTCTAAGTATGGGTAATAATTGCACAGTGAATATGTTATTGCAGATGCTGTGATAAGAACTGATAAGGGGCTGACTGAGTGAGAATGGGATCAAGCTGGGCAAGAAGGGAGCCTGCAGGATCCCACCATCAAGCTCTGTTGTGGTTTGTCTGGGTGACTCCCCAGCCAGTCACTCAGGGCCCAAACCAAAGACAGAGAGGGAGATAGAGAAGTGAGTAATAAGAGAGGAAGGTTATAGGACAAAGATAATGGGACCAAATTCTTAGATTCTATCTTCAGGGAAATAATTTTCTATCCTGGCATATTTTTTTAAGGATAGGTCAAAAGACATGGGTGAATCATTGCTTGAATTTCAAAACTATGATGGGAGATCCTGTTTGAGTCATCACTCTCAATGCCTCTATTGGGAAAGGGCAATCTCAGAATCAACAGATTGTAATTTTAAAGTTCCAGGTGTACAGGAAATAGTCTTGTTATTTTTAATTTATGAGCTCCTGTAGCAATAGATGTAAGTTAGAACATTTTTCCTGAATGTGTAAAGAAATACTATTGATGTTTAAGTTTACTGCAGCTTGAACAACACTTTGCTTCCCTCACCCACAAATAAGCAGGATCTAGGCTCTTAAATCAGTCTTCCTCATGCGCCCAGCTTTATAGGAAATAAAGAACATGCAAAGCAGTAAATCCACCACAGGTCTTTAAGGCTGTGGTTGGCAATCAGCACCACATGAGAAGCTTAAAGATTAATGATATCTATTTTTATTTTCTCTATCTTTAGTGTTAGAGCTAAAAGGAAATGCTCAGCATCTTACGTAATAAATGATGTGGGATTATCCAATTTATCCAAAAGACATGAGGATTAGGTTAAACTTGTCAACAGGAAGGGACACTGAGGAGCAAAGGATAAAGACTGGAGGTCAGCAGAGGGAGGGAATGGATGTGCACCACCTGAGGACCAGCAGGTACATGCTTTCACAGCCTGAATGCAAAGAAACAAGCACCAGGAGCAACCTCAGCTGGTCTCAATGGTGCTTGATGAATTGCATGGAATGGAAAGTGTTTTCAAGTTACACTTAGTGCTGATTCTAGGTGTGAGGGTCAACATGACTAGGCTATGGTGCCCAGTTGTCTGGTCAAACGCCAGCCTAGATGTTGCTGTGAAGTATTCTTTAGATGTGATTAACATTTAAATCAATAGACTCAGAGTAAAGCAGATTACCCTCCATTATATTAAAGGAAAGTGCTCACCTCAGACATGCAGTTGGACAAAGTGACTAGTTCCTAAGGGGTGGTGGTGAGAAAGAAGCCCTCACTCTCAGGACATGGGGAAGGAGGACAGAGTGGGGAGCATAAACTCTTTCTCTCCTGCCCTGAGCAGGGTCTCTCACGGTGTGCTGGAGACACTACTTCCACAGTGAACTTAGCTGCACTGCAGTGTACACAGACGAGCTCTCCCGGAGAGACAGAAGGAGACTGACTGAAACTCTCCATGGTGTACTCCTAACACTTCTGAGATGTGCTCACCAATTATTTACTATGCACCAGCCCCATTCTAAGAGTTGAAGATGTAACGATGGAACAAGACAGACTAGTGCCTCTTTCTGTGAATCTTACATTCTAAAAGGGGAGGCAAGAAATAAACCATCAAGCAAATGAATAGATAATTTCTGATAATAATAGGTGCTGTGGAGTCACCTTTAACTTCCAAACAACTGCAGACTCGGAGAGAGTGATACTGGGAGTTCTCATGAACTTCTCTGTCCTGAACTTCCACGTTGTTTATAACTGTTAAATAATGGAACTGGCTACCCCTCTGGACTGGGAACTCTCTGATGGCAGTGGCCACCCTTTTGCTATCTTCAGTGTCTAATATAATATTTTGCATATAGTATGGGATTGATGAATGAATGAATGAATGGATGGATGAACGAATGAATGAAAGAGGATATACTGGCAATATCTTATGTTGGATTTCCTCAGAAACATCCTTGAACAAGAATGAAAGTGCAAGTAGGCTTAATTGGGAGGTGGTCCCAGGGAACAGTGGTAGGGGAAGGAAAGTGAGACAAGGAGGGAAGGAAGACACCAGAGGGCATGGTATCAGGCAGGCTGCTGATGTGGGAAACTGAGGCTCAGTCCTACCTAGGAAATCTGGGAGAAAGGGTGGACCATGCCTCAGAGTTACCACAACCAAGGGGCAATGGAGCTGGGACATTTATCCATCAACTCCTGTCTACCTTATTTTGGAGCTACTCTCAAGAGGATCACCTCTCTGGAACTCTGGCTTGTCCCATGCTTGAGTGCAGCCAGAGAGGACCCTCGGGCAGAGTCACAAGCACTGGACCTTGGGCCATAAGGTTTTGTTCAGAGGATGATGAGTGAAAGGTCACGGGGACCAGGGGGCCAACAGTACCCGCTGCAACCAGCTACATGCATCTCTCGAATTCCTGAGGGACCTGGAGCCAGGGGTGTATGAAGGGGCTGCAGAGGTCAGGGGAGAAAGGAGATTCCTGCAGCAGGCTGCACTCCAGCCAGGTCAGGCTTTATGACACTGGTTGGCCATCTTTGGCTCTCTTTCACTACCTCAATTTTAACCTGATACTTGGAGCTCCTGAAGCGTGTAAACAAGGACTTATTTTGATTTTTAAACACCTGTAGGTGGTGAGAGCATGTGTAAGAACTTAAGACTGCTTAGTATATTTTTCATCCCTAGAAAGTGCCTCTAAAATTCTGGATAGCCAGGTTCAGAAATATTCTGCTTTCCCCACAAATACCACCTTGTCACTTTAGATCGAGCACCAAAAGGACAGATATGACCATAAATGAAAATTTGTTTGAGAAAAGTGAACTTTTATTTTCTGAAGCACCTAAAAAGACTGGAAATAAATTGTGAGTGACAGTTTATATTTGTTCAGTTTTTCATTCACCATGGCTGGCCCGGTGCTGATTACATCCTTTTCCACTCCAGGGCCCTGAGAGAATGTCTCTTTCTCTGTCACTGCCAAGGCCCTTTCTTCCCATTGCTAGGGTTTAAAAGGACAAACTGTGGGCTCTCAAGGCTTTGGTTTTGGAGGATGCCAAGAAAATGCCATTATTTCAGGCTCATGAAATTCTGTTTCCTGAATTTCAATGTACTTCATAAACACACACACCAGGTGCCAGGAAAAGCATCTAATTACAGTGTGTGCTAAAATAATTTTTGCATAAGCTAAATAAAAAGATTATCAGAAATAGTGTACTGTAGAATCTAACTGTTGAAATCAGTAATGAAAAATATTCCACTTAATTTTTATCCATCAGAATTATGTCCATCATTAACACTAGAACTTGGAATGATAGTAACTCTGAGGCTGTCACCAAATGCAAACACAGGTTTACCCACTGCACTGGAGGGGTCCAAAAACTGGAACTCTGGGCTTGTGGCAAGGAAAGAGGTATATTTCATGTGACATCAGCCAGGAGATGAGAAAAAGCACTCAGATCCATCTCCCTGAAAGACAGGAGGGAAGGGGTTTCAAAGGATGTGAGGAATGTGACTACATGCAGGGAGAGAGGTGACAAGATGAGAGAATCTACACGTGAATGTCCTTAGCTGTCTGCCTCTGTGAAGAATGGTGGATTCTGGCACCAAAAAGCTGAGGAGTGGGGTTCTGGGAAACTTTAGTTTCTTGATATTCTCTGCACATCAGTTTTCCTGCAATAAACTTCAAGGACCCATTCGTTATTAGCCAAGACTTCAGTATGAGGCCTCCTGGGTTTTAATGATTTGTAACTTCTATGTGCCTTGTGTGAGGAGGAGGTCAGTGCTCTTGTCTCAACATTAGTTTTGTGCATATGTGAAGCTCAGGGATACAAAGGTTAAAGAAACTGATGTTTACATGTGATGTAGCTAAAGAAGCAGGGAAAGGGAATGGGTGCTTTTGGTTTTAACTCCATATATTCTGGGGTTAATGTAGGGGAACTGATATCAGGGCCCATATCAAGGCTACACAATTAATTTTGTTATTTTCAAGTGCAATCTCAAAGTTTCTTTGAAGTCTTTTATTCTTTTGAAAAGGAAGGCAGACCTAAGTTTTCAAGCATAGTTGGTTCATTCTTTCAACAAGCATTTATTAAGCTATGTCCCAGGCTTGATGCTAAGTACAGAGGAGGGATTAGACACAGTTCCTGTGCTCATGAAATCTACTCCTTAGTAATCAGATAGAAGAAAGAAAAAATTCATTATTTCCATTTTAGAAGCAAGAAGATAAAAATCTCACCATCAGGAACATCTCTCAGTATAAAAAGCAGAGACTCCAACTAGGTCTCTTTATGCTTCAGTTATACGTATTTCTCATCAAATTACTAAAACAGTATTCCTTAAATTCCTTCTTCCTATACCTTCAATGAGGAGCCAATTTCTTATTCAGTCAAAAGACAATGCCATGGACAGACTTGCGTTTTCATCAACATTCTGATTCATCAGCACACTGAACCTCTCCCCACCACCGCATAATATAATACAGCTTTAGTTTCTATACTGTCTTCCACATGATTTTATTCCCAAATGCTGTACATACTTCACTAAGACAGCTATAGGATTGAAATAATAAATCAAAGCAGAGGACAGAAAGCAAAAAGTTTTATTCAAGGGAGGAAAAGACAGGTCTTCGGCAAGACAGGAAAAAAGATGGAGAGCCCTACTTCATCTGTGCTAGTCCTGTAACTCATAACTCTCTTCTCTGTTTTAACTCTTTCTTTGGTTTATTGTCTCAGGCAGAGCCACTTGTCCCATCTCTTACAAACTCTTCTCTTGAAAAGGCAGCTAAGTACTTACACTTCAATAAGAATTTCAATTTCCCAATGATGCCTTTTTCCATGGTATGTTGTGATGCAATCTCCCCAAAATATCCTAAAGTAAAAGAATAATTTAATTCCTGAGCAGGTAGTTTGAACTGAGGGGCAAAGGAGGCGAACTTCTCAGAGAACTCCAGCGGAGGACAATCTGGAGACTCAGCTGTCTGTCTCCCTTTGAGTCTGAGACTGAGTCATTCATTCATTCATCAGCAAGTATTCATAAGACAGTAGGTATAACACGGGAGGAGGGATGTGGAGACAGAATCGTTGTGCTATTAAATAGGGAGGTGAGGGGAGGCCTTGCCAATAAGTGGCATTTGAGCAAAGATTTTAAGCAGGGGAGGGCTGAGCCAAGTAGATATCTGGGGAAAGAGCAGAGGAATAGAAAGAGCAAAGCCTGTGAGGAGGGAACGGTCTTGGCACGTTTTGAGGAACAGCAAGGACCTCGGTGGCTAGAGCAGAATAAGCAAGAGAGAGAGAGCTGTCGAGGACGGGGGAGAGCAGATTGTAGAGAGAGCCTTGTAAGTCCCTGAAAAACCTTTAGCTTTTACTCTGAGTGAGATGGGAAGCAATATTTTAGTAACTAACAAAATTAGAACAATAAAGAGCAGTTGGTCAAAATGTGTCCCCCCTGAGCGTCTGTGGTGAGCTCTGTGTCCATTCTCTACTTTGGTCTCATTTGTCATCCTCACGTTCAGACTTCATGATTGCCTGCCCATCACAACCCATCTTGAGTTTGGAGGCCGGAGAGCATAGCGGCTAAGAGCATTCATTTATTCATTCAACAAGTGTTCCTTAAGTGCTCTTTTAGGCACTAGGGCTTCAGCGAAGGACAAAGAGACAAATGTCCCTCATCTTAGGGAGCTTACAGTCTGGTTCATGGGCTCTGGAATCAGATAGCCTGGCTCAAGTATCTACTCTTCTCCTACTAGCTGTCTGCCCTCGACCAAGTTACTTCACCAAGCTGTGCTTCAGTTTCCACCTCTAAACAATGGGATCATAAGAGAGCCAACTCATGGGGGGTTTTGAAGTTTAAGTTCATGTAAAGAACTTGGATTAGTGTGTGGCAGATGGGACCCCTCAGTAACTATAGGTTATTATTTTTAAATGAGTGATTACTGAAGAAAGGAAGCAAGTTATAGAAGCATTGCAATAGGGTGGTAGAAGCGTAGACTGGGAAACAAATTAAAAATATACATAGCAGAGAAAATTTGATCCTCTCCCCATCCATCCTTTCCTTCAGTACACAGATCACTCCTTTGCTCTTTCTGAATCGACTCCATGCCACCTCATCCTCCCTCCTCATCCCCGAATTCAAATCATGAAGGTATTAACAAAGAAAGAGACTATTTCCTCCTTTTACTTCTACTTTATTTACTGTTTTGGTTAATTTTTACTGTAACTGTGATGGCAGAATTCAGCTCTCTGTACTTGAGTTACCATCAAGCTATATGGCAACAGAATTCTTAATTGCTCCTCCCTTCCTTCTTTTCTTCCCTTTGTTTTCTTTCTCACTGTTTGAGTTTTTTGACGGCCATAAAACTATAAAATGAAACCCTAAGAGATTTAGAAGGGTGTAGTCAGCTAACTGGAGCCCCAGTGGAGAGGGCAGTTTCTCTCTGTGTGGGTCACTGATGTTTTCCATCACCAATGGCACCTGGCTCCCTCCAGGGGAGGCTTTAAGGGCGAACTGTGGTCTTTGGCTCCTGTGTAGGCAGTTTTGCTCTCTGAGGCCTGATGCCCCATCCTGACAATTGCTGCAGGGGTCCTAGGTAGTATTAGGCCAGATTACAAAGTGCCATGTAAACACTCTATAAAGGTAGGCATGACAAAATTTGTCCACTCAAAAGAGAGCATTGGAATAGAGAATTCACTGGATTTCCCATTGAGGGTAGAATTCCATCCTTTTCATAGCAAGTGCCATCTTAACATCATCTCTAGGATTTAAATTAGGTTTACAAAGTACAATCACATTTTCAGTTCATCCTCACCATAATCCTGTGAAGTAGATGTGAGGATCTCCATTTAACAGAAGAAACCAATGCTTAGAGAGGTTGTTACTTGCCTAACATCAGAATGTCAGTGGCAGGCTGTGGATTCAACTACAGACTTCTCCTTCTTACTCTCTGCTGTATCCAATACTCTTCTTCCCCTCCCCCCAACATAGGTTAAAGAAGGCATTCAAAACATACAATAAGAACTAGAAAAATGGGCACATGTGTATGGTGAAGGATGGCAACTAGACTTTTGGTGGTGAACACAATGTAGTCTACACAGAAGTCAAAATACAATGATGTACACCTGAAATTTATATAATGGTATAAAACAATGTGACCTCAATAAAAAATTTAAAAAAAGAACTAATATGCATAACACTGAGAATATTTGAGGAGAATCACTAGGATCCTTCAGGTTCACTCAAATTGCTTTGCCTTCAAACATCCACACCAAGGCAGGAATTTGAAGCTCTGCAAATGATTCCCAGTTGTGAGCTGACTGCCAACACCCTAACTGGCCATCAGTCAGACAAAGGACTTGTTTAATTGGAAAATTCCCTATTTTACACATTCCCTGCAGCAAGAGATGGAAAGGGGCCTGCAAACACTGACCATTTTCTTTAGTATCAATCATCGACTTAGAATGGCATGGGCTAAGCCGTGAACACCATTTCTGTTATGGTCTGCACATCCCAAAATAGAACAATAGTAGACATTGCTGGGGTTGGGTATTGGATGTTAGGGTTATCTATTTAAAGTGTCTTAAGATTTATTTATTTATTTATTTATTCTTTTAAAAATATGCTTGCTTTTTATTTTTTGTGAGGAAGATTGGCCCTGAGCTAACATCCATTGTCCATTGTCCACATTTTTTTTCCTGCCCTAAACCCCAGTACATAGTTGTATGTCCTAGTTGTAAATCCTTGTAGTTCTTCCATATGGGATGCCACCACAGTGTGGCTTGGTGAGCGGTATTTAGGTCCATGCCCAGGATCTGAACCAGTGAACCCCAGGCCACCAAAGCAGAGTGTGCAAACTTAACCACTATGCTACCAGGCTGGCCCTGAGGATCTTTTTAAAGAAAAAGGATAATAGTGTAGATATTGAATTATGGCCACTTTTCCTTCAGTGCTTTTGCTGTCTTTCATAAGCAACCAAGGATTTAATTCTTCATGCAGCAAACACTTGAAACTGTTTCCTGGAGCCCTTGAAATCTGAGGAGACAAAATATCCATTTGGCTCCTTCTTGATATTCTCTTTTCATATTGCACCTGATGGGCATTCACACAAAAACTCATACAAGCTCGATTCCTAAAAATTCACTCCATCAATTTATACTAGTAGGAGTCCTTCTTTTTCCAAGAAGTCCATGGGATCTTTTCTAAGAATGGTAAATCTATGACCTGCCAGGAGAAAGTAAACAAGAAACCCAGAGAGTAGGGGTTGACTTCAAATTCTAGCCTTCAGGTTTGGCTGCCACACACTGCTTCAGCCCCCAGGGAAGGGAGCAGGAACAGCTGGTACAACATGAGCTCAGACTGTACCTTTGTGCAATTGAAAAAATGATGCCTCAGTGGATAGATGGAGCCAAGCCGGAGGTACCTCAGCTTGGCTGGCAGAGTGGCGGCTGGATTTAAGCCCCACTTTCCCCTTTTACACATGTCAGCCCTGACCACAGGTGTCCCATAGGAAGCCCAATAGTAGCCCCACTTCCACGGGAGCCATGGAACAGGCAGGCAGGGAGTTGGAGCGGGGGAGCGAGGAGATTAAGGGGGGGAAGGGGAGAGGGATAGAATGAGGCCCTGAGTAGGTACAATATGCTTCAGTGAAAACAAAAGAAGAAACAGGAAGAACGTAACAATACAGAGAAGTTCCACAATATGAGCACCTGAAAGTTCTTAGTTTTTTTTTGTAGAGGTATCATTCTATCGTAATGGACATGGTGCTGGAAATGAACTTCCGATCTGTAAAACTAGACGCAGAAACTCTGCTCTCTCTCCGTAGTGAATTGGCAAGTGAGTGTCAGATCTTGTGCCCCCAGCTCCATGCGCCTCCTCCTAGATCACCTGAGACCAGTTGTGGTGTGTTGAGGATCGGTTTTCTCTGGCACTAATTGTTGACATATTATAATGGGAGAGGTGAGCATCTCTGAAGGGAAGTGTACCTGGTGGAAGAACAAAAGAACCGTGAGCAGATTCACACTCCTCATCCTTCTTTGACTTAGACTCCTCGCACACACCCCAGCACTACCGTTGTGTGTTAACATGCCCAGGGACCAAAGAAAGCCTTTGCTGTACTGGATTATATATGAAAGGCACTTGCTGTAACCAGTGCAACAAGGCACTATTTGAGCTGGCTGTCAGCAAGAACGTGGAAATGGCTTTTAGGCAGGCCCTTCCCTGTAACAGTAATAGCTGTGTATACAGCAGCACGTGTGTACACAGCACTAAGAGTAGGCCCTGCAAGGGGGTCGATGAGTGGAGCACCTGGTCCTGAAGGCAGAGCCTCAGAGCCAGGGGTCGGCCCTCTCAGCTCAGCTGAGCCCCTGACCCCAGGACCTGAGCTGGTTTGTGTTTAATGCCACAGCAGCCTCGGCCTCCAGGGGATGCGGGTCCAGTGAGCCCTGCACAGTCAGTGCTCGAGCGGCTTGGAGCAGGCTGTTAGGTAAGACAAGGCGCTGTTTGAAAACAACGGTTGGAGATCGCACGAGAGGGCGAGGTGGACAGAAATATAACAACATTCCTAAGAAAAGAATGAGTTCAGGTAAAAGGCAGAGTTGGCAGAGTTGGTGAAGGAAATGAGGGACAGCTTGGCAAGTGGCAAAGAAAAGTGGAGCAAATGAATCAAAAAAATGAATTCAAGGGCAACTCGATATGGAGGTGAACTCCAAATTTATCCAGAAAATTCCAAACCCAGGATGGATGTATTTTTAATCAACAGTAAAAATTGTGTAAAGGTCAGAATCTTCAAGAAGAGAGTCAATAAACACAAAGTAACCCAGTTACCAGAAAAACAGAAAGGGAGAGGGAGACAGAGGAGCTCTGACTAATGTGATGGCCAATAGTGAGCAACGGATGGAGAGCAAGGATTTGAGACTCGGAGTCATCTGGAGTAATCAAAACCTGCAGAAACAGATTTAAAGGCATTTATTTACATAAAGAAAATAAGGAAATTTAAGAAAATCATTGATAATAAAAAAATGTCCTTTATATAATTTTACTTGAAAATTTTATTTGAATTTGGTAAAAAGTAATGGTCTTACAAAGATTGTGAACTAAACATAAGAGCTGTAAACAAAAAATATTACAATAAGGAGTGGTGTCTGAAGACAGACTGGAAACTCCTGCACTTACCAACTCCACAGAGGGGGCAGGACCAGTTCAGCCAAACTTGAAAAGCTCATGTGATAGCTGGGAATTTTCACTATTTTTCAAACATTTGCTCTGAAGGTAGATTAAAATCCTCCAGAGGCTCATTTTCTCCATGAATTAAAACAACAACAGCACAATTTTAAGTGGTTATTCATGTTATTTAGGAAAGAACATCAATGTGAAGATAAGAGGTCATCTGAAAGATTCACTTTATTTACCAGGGTTCATGGTAATTCTATACATAATCCAGAATTCGTTCACTGTTCTTCAAACAAAAATGAGGATGCCACCATCTCAACCTACAATGCTGAGGATTCACCCAAGAGTTTTTACTGGGTTTCATGCACTTCATACTTTAAAATGCAAACTCTTCCCTTGGAGTCTCTGACTTCGTGTGTAACTCTCCTGTGCGGCACTCTGAATTCATGTATCACACTGCCCCATCATCTTGACTTCGTTGTAACACTCCATCTGTCATCTCTGTCTTGTGTCACACTCTCCATGGTGTCTTTGTGTTCATGTTTCACACTTGAAGTGTGGTCTGAATTCGTATGTCACACTCCTAATGGTATCTGTGACTTCGTGTTTCACGCTCCCCCAGTCATCTCTGATTTGGTGTGTAACAATCCCCCTGTCATCTCTGACATCGTGTGTCACACTCAACCTGGCATCTCTGACTCCATGTGTCACACTCCCCCTGGCATCTTGGACTTCATGTGTAACACTCCATGTGGCATCTCTGACACAGCATGTAACACTCCCCCTTGTGTCTCTGACTTTGTGTGTAACTCTCCACATGGCATCTGTGAATTACTCTGTAACATTCACCCTGCTCGCTTTCACTTTGCACATAACACTCCCCGTTGGCATCTCTTACTTTGTGTGTCACACACTCTCTGTTGTCTCTGATTTCCTGTATAACACTATCCCTGGTGTTTCTGACTTCGTGTCACACACACCCTGGCATCTCAGACTTCACGTCTAACAATCCCACTCATGTCTCTGATTTCATGTGTAACACTCCCCTGGCATCTCTGACATGTTTAAAACTCCACCTATTGTCTCTGACTTTGTGTGACAGACTCCACCTGGCGTCTGACTTGGTGTGTCACACTCCCCCTGGCATCTTCGACTTTGTGTTTCACACTCCCCCTTGTCTCTCTTTTTTTTTTTCTGCTTTATCTCCCCAAACCCCCCTGTACATAGCTGTATATCTTAGTTGCAGGTCCTTCTAGTTGTGGGATGTGGGACGCCGCCTCAACGTGGCCTGACGAGCCGTGCCATGTCCATGCCCAGGATCTGAACCCTGGGCCGCTGCAGCCGAGCACACGAACTTAACCACTAGGCCACAAAGCCGGCCCCTCGTGTCTCTTATTTCATGTGCAAAACTCCCTGTGGCTTTCTCTGACTTCGTGTGCCACTCTGCCTGGCCTCCCTGACTTAGTGTATCACACTCCACTGGCATGTGTGACTTCGTGTGTAATACACCCTGTGACATCTCAGACTTCGTGTGTCACTCTCCCTCTTGTATCTCTGAGTACATGCATCACACTCCCCCTGCTGTCTCTCAATTTGTGTGTAACATTCCCCATGGCATTTCTGACTTCCAGAGTCACATACAATCTCTCATCTCTGACTTCATGTGTCACGCTCCCTGTAGCAGCTCTAACTTCCTGCATAACACTATCCCTGTCTTTCTGACTTAATGCATAACACTCCCCTTGGCGTCTCTGACATCCTGTGTAACACTACCCCTTGTGTTTCTGAGATCATGTGTCACACACCCCCTGGCATCTCAGAATTCGTGTGTAACAATCCCCCATGTGTCTCTGAGTTCATTTGTAACAGTCCCCCAGGTATCTCTGGCTACATTTGTAAAACTCCACCTGGCATCTCTGACTTCGTGAGGGACACTCTTCCTGACGTCTCTGACTTTGTGTGTGATGCTCCCCATGGCATCTGTGACTTCCTGTTTCACACTACCCCGGCACCTCTGACTTTGTGTGTAACACTCCACGTGGGGTGTCTGACTTCATGTGAAACACTCCACCTGGCATTTCTGCCTTCGAGTGTAACTCTCCCCCATTGGGTCTGGGACTTGTGTAAAACTCACCCTGGCGACTCTGAATTCTTGAGTTATAATACTCATGGCATTTCTGACTTTGTGCTTCACACTTCACCTGTGGTCTCTGACTTCGTGGCATCTGTGACTTTGTGTTTCACACTCTCCCTATCAACTCTGAATTCACGCATAATACTACCCACGTCGTCTCTGACTTTGTGTGTCACATTTGATGTGGCGTCTAACTATCCCACTGGCATCTCGGACTTCATCTGGCACAAAGCCCCTTGTGTCTGTGACTTCATGTGTAACATTCCACATGGACTTTCTGCCTTTGAATGTAACACTGCCCCCTGGTGTCTCAGACTTTTGGTATAACACTCACAGTGCAGCCTCTGATTTCGTGTGTCAGACACCCTTAGGTGTATTGGAGTTTGTGCATCACACTCCCTGTACCATCTATAACTTTGTGTGTAACACTTCCTCTGGCATCACGGATTTCATGTGTAACACACTACGTGGCATTTATGACTCTGTGTGTAACACTCCCCCTGGTATCTCTGACTTCGTGTGTAACACTGGGCTTGCCATCTATCACTTCATGTGTAACACTCCTCCTGTCGTCTCTGACACCCTGTGTAACACTCCATGTGGCATCACTGACATCATGTGTAACACTCCCCCTGCCATTTCTGACATCAAATGTAGCAAACAACATGGTGTCTTTCAATTTGTGTGTAATTCTTCTATGTGGCATCTCTGTATTTGTGTATCACACTCCCCCTGTCACCTCTGACTTCTTGTGTAAACCATCCTCCTGGTGTCTCTGTCTTCTTATATCACACTCCCCATGGCATCTGTGACTTCATGTTTCACACTCCCCCTTTCATCTCTGAATTCATGCATAACACTCCTCCTGTCATCTCGGACACCATGTGTCACACTCCACCTGGCATATGTAACTTTGTGTGCAACACTCCCCCAGGGTCTCTGATTTCATGTGTCAGACATCCCCTGGCATCTCGGACTTTGTGTGTAACACTCTACGTACTGTCTCTGACTTCCTGTGAATCACACCCCCTGGTGTCTGTGACTTCATGCATTACACTTCCCCTGCTGTCTCTTACTTCATGTGTAACTCTCCCCCATGGCATCTCTGACTTCATGTGTAACACTCCCCCATGTGTCACTGACTTCGTATGTCACAGTCCCCCTGGAGTCTCTGATGTGTGTAACACTTCACGTGCTCCCTCTGACTTCTTGTGTAACACTCCCCTGGTATTTCTGGTTCCACGTGTAACATTCCCCTTGGTGTCTCTGATTTCATGTGTAACATTCCACCTGGCCTCTCTGACTTTGTGTGTAACACCCCCCATGCCATCTCTGACTTCAGGTGTAACACTCAAGGTGGCGTCTCTGACTTTGTGTGTAACACCCCCCATGCCATCTCTGACTTCCGGTGTAACACTCAAGGTGGCGTCTCTGACTTTGTGTGTAACTCTCCTACATGACGTCTCTGAATACACGTATCACACTCCCCATGTTGTCTCTGACTTTGTGTGTAACACTAACCCTGTTGTCTCTGACATCATGTGTCACAACGCCCTGGGCCTTGCATTTCCTGTGTAACACACAACCTAGTGTCTTTGACTTTGTGCATAACGCTCCATGTGGCATCTCTGACTTCATGTGTCACACACTCCCTGTTGTCTCTCACTTCCTGTGTAACTCTACTCCTGGTGTTTCTGACTTCTTGTGTCTCACACCCCCTGGAATACCTGCCTTCACGTGTAACACTCAACCTTTCATATATGAGCTCATGCATAACATTCTGCATGGTGTCTCTGACATCGCGTGTCACTCTCCCCTGGTGACTCTGACTTTGTGTGTAATGCTCACTGTGGCAAATCTGATTTAGTGTGTCACAATCTACCTGACATCTTTAACTTCTTGTGTCACACTCCCACTAGTGTCTCTGACTTCATGTGTCACATTCTCCCTGGCATCTCAGAGTTCCTGAGTAACATTCACCCTGGCATCTCTGACTTCGTGTGTTACACTCTCTGTGGCATCACTGGCTTCTGCATAGCACTCTCCCTTGTGTCTATGATATCGTGGGCAACACTCTACCTGTCGTCTCTGTCTTCAGGTGTAACATTCCACTTGTTGTCTTTGACTTGGTTCATAACACTCTCCCTTGCTGTCTGTGAATCGTAACACTCACACTGTTGTCTCTGACTTCTTATGTTACACTCCCCATGGCATCTCTGATTTAGTGTGCCACATTCCACCTGTCATCTCTGACTTTGTATGTCACACTCCCCATGGTGTCATGGATTTTGTGTCTTAGACTACCCCTGGTGTCTCTGACTTCGTGTGTAACAATCCCCCTGGTGTCTTTGACTTCATGAATACCATTCCCCTGTGGAATCTCTGATTGTGTGTTTCACACTTCACTTGTCATCTCTGACTTGTTGGGTAACACTTCCCCTAGCGTCTCCAACTTCGTGCATCACACTTTCCCTGGTGTCTCTGACTTCGTGTGTCACATTCCATTCTGTGTCTCTGATGTTGTGTGTAACACTCCGCCTGTCATCTCTGAGTTCATGCATAACCCTCCTCCTGGTGTCTGTGACATTGTGCGTAACATTCTGCCTAGTGTGTTTGACTTAGCACTTAACACTCCCCTTGATCTCTGTGACTTGGTGTGTAACACTCCATCTGGTGTCTTTGACATCACGCGTTAACAATCCCCCATGGCATCTTTGACTTCATGAGTCACACACCCCATGGCATCTCTGACTTTGTGTATAACACTCCCTGTTGCATCTCTTAGTTAGTGTCATAGTCCACCTGTCGTCTCTGACTTCCTGTGTCACAATCCCTGTGGTGTCAGTGACATTGTGTGTCACTCTCCCTCTGGTGTTGAACTTCATGCATAAGACATCCCCTGTCGTCTCTGACTTGGTGTGTCATTCTCTCCAAAGATTCTTAGACTTCGTGTGTAACACTTCCCCTGGCATCTGTGACTTCGTGGGTGACAATCTTCCTGGTGTCTCTCACTTCGTGCATAACTCTCACCCTGTTGTCTCTGACTTCAAGAGTATCGCTCACTCTGTTGTCTCTGTCTTTGAGCTTAACATTCATCCTGGTGTCACTGACGTGTATAATACTCCCACTGGTGTCTCTGACATTGTGCATAAAAGCCACTGTGGTCTCTAACTTTGTGTGTAACACTCCCACTAGTCTCTGTGACTTTGTGTGTAACAGTATCCCTGATGTCTTTGACTTTGTGACTAATGATCTCCCACGGCATCTATAAATTTATTAGTAACACTCACCATGTTATCTCTGACTTCGTGTGTCATACTCCTCTTGGCGTCTCTGACTTTGTGTGTCACACTCCACATGTCATCTCTGAAATTGTGTGTCACACTCCCCATGGCATCACTGAGTTCATGTGTAACACTCCCCCTATTTTCTCTGAATTTGTGCATAACACTCCTCTGGCCTCACTGATTTTGTGTATAACACTACCCCTAGTGTCTTTGACTTCATGTGTAACACTCTCCTGTTGCATCTTAGACCTCATATGTATCACTCCACACGGTGTCTCTGACTTCATGCCAAACACTCCCCATGGCATCTCTGAATTCACGCACAGCAGTCCCCCTGGTCTCTCTGACTACATGTGTAATGCTCTTCCTATTGTCTTTGAAATCCTGAGTAACTCTCCTCTGTGGTGTCTCTGACTTTGTGTGTAAAACTCCCTTTGGCATCATGGACTTCATGTGTGACATTCCACTTTTCATCTCTGCCTTCGTATGTCACAAGCTGCCTGGCATCTCAGACTGCATGTGTAACACTAACCATGGCATCTCTGATTTCATTTCTAACATGCCCCCTGGTGTCTCTGACTTCCTTTGTAACACCAAACGTGGCATCTCTTACTGGGTGTGTAACACTCCCCTGATGTCTCTGACATCATGTGTAACACACCATGTGATGTTTCCACCTTCATGTGCAACACTGCCTCAAGGCATCTCTGACATTGTGTGTAACACTCACCCTAGTGTCTCTGACTTCAAGTGTAACACTCCACTTGTAGTCTGTGAGGTTGTTCATAACACTAGCCCTTTCATATCTGACTTCATGCATAACACTCCCCCTAGTGTCTCTGAATTCGTGGGTCTCATTCCACCTGTCATCTCTGACTAAATGCCTCACACTCCCCATGGTGTCTCTGACTTTGAGTGTCACATTCCCGATGTCATCTCTGCCATCGTGCATAGCACACCCCCTGTCGTCTCTGACTTTGTGCGTTTCTGACTTCTTGTGTAACACTCCCTGTGGCGCCTCTGACTTCATGTGTCACAATCCAAATGTCATCTCTGACTTTGTGTGTCACACTCCCGATATTGTCTGTGTCATCATGCATAACAATACCCCTGCCATTCCTACAGCAAGTGGCACATTCCCTCTGTCATCTCTGACTACATTTGTCACTCTCCCGCAGCTGTCTTGACTGAGTGTGTCACATTCCTCCTGGTGTCTTTGACTTTGTGTGTAACAATCCATGTGGCAACTCTGGCTTCTTGTGTACAATCACCCTGCAGTCTCTGACTTTGTGTGTCACACTTCCAGTGGCATTTCTGACTTCGTGCATCACACACTCACTCTCCTCTGTGATGTCTCTGACTTCATGTTTAACATTCTCCCTGTCATCTCTGATTTCATGTGTAACACTCCCTGTAGAGTCACTGACTTTGTATGTCACACTCCCCATGGTGTCCCTGACTTCATGCATCACACTCTCCCTGCTTTCTATAACTTCCTGTGTAACACTCTCACTGGCCTCTATGACTTAGTGTGTAACACTCGCCTTGGTGTCTCTGACTTTGTGTGTAACATTTCCCTTGGTGTCTCTGACTTCAAGTATCACACTCGACCTGTCATCTCTGACTTCGTGTTTCACACTACCCATGGAGTTTCTGACTTCCTGCATAACACTCCCCCTGGCATCTCTGAGTTCAAGGGTAACACTCACAGTGGCCTCTCTGACTTTGTGTGTCACAATCCCTCTGGCATCTCTGACTTTGTGTTTTACACTCCCCCTGGCATCTGTGACTTCCTGTGTCACACTCCACATGGCATGTGTGACTTTGTATATAGCAATCCCAGTTCCTTTTCTGACTTCCTGTGTCACATTCTGCCTGGTGCCCCTGACTTTGTGTATTACACTCCCTCTGTGGTCTCTGACTTCGTGTGTTACACTCCCCCTGGTGTCTCAGACATCATGGGTCACACTCCCCCTGTCTTCTCTGAATTTGTGCATAACACTCCCCTGGTCCTTCTGACTTTGTGTATATCAGTCCCCTAGTGGTCTTTGAATTCATGTGTAACACTCCTCTGTTGCATCTCAGACCTCATGTGTATCACTCCACGTGATGTCTCTGACTTCATGTGTAAAACTCATTGTGGTATCTCTGACTTCCTGCCTCACTCTCCCTGTGGCTTCTCTGACTTTGTAACACTCAACCTGGCATCTGACTTCATGTGTAATACTCCACCTGTCGTCTCTCACTACATGTGTCACACTCCCACTGTCATCTCTGACTTTGTGTGTATCACTTCCCCAGGTGTCTCCGACTTTGTGTGTAACAGTGCCCCTTGCATCTCTGACTTCGTGTGCAACAATCCATGTGGCGTTTCTGACTTCATGTGTCACATTCTCCCTGTCATCTCTGAAGTCGTGTGTCACTAACCCCCTGGTGTCTTTGACTTCATGTGTAACAATCCTCCTGTTGTCTTTGACTTCGTGCATAACACTCCCCCTTTCATCTCTGACATCATGTGTCACAATCCATCTGGCATCTCTGAATTTGTGTGTCACACTACCCCTGGCGTCTCAGACTTTGTGTGTAACACTCCATGTGGCATCTCTGATTTCTTATGTAACACACCCCCTCTTCTCTCTGACATCATGTGTAATTCAACGTGGCGTCTCTAACTTTGTGTGTAATACTTCCCCTTGTGTCTCTGGCTTCTTGTGTAACATTCCACGTGGCATCTCTGACTTCCTTTGTAACACTCCCTCTGGTTTCTTTGCCTTTATGCATAACACTCCCCATAGGCATCTCTGACATTGTGTGTCACACATGCCCTGTTGTTTCTGACTTTCTGTGTAACACTACCCCTTGTATTTCTGATATCGTGTGTCAAACACCCCCTGGCATTTCAGACTTCTTGTGTAAATATCCCACTTTTGTCTCTGAGCTCGTGTGAGACACTCCTAATTGCATCCCTGACAACTCCACCTGGAGGCTCTTGCTTCACGTGTCACACTCCTTCTGGCATGTCTGACTTCATATGGCAAATTCCTCATGGCATCTGTGACTTTGTGTGTCACTCTACCCTGAGTGCCTCTGACTTTGCATGTAACACTCCTTGTGGCCCCTCAGACACCGTGTGTCACTCTTCCTCTGGCATCTCTGACTTTGTGTGTCACACTCCCCATGGTGTCTAGACTTCATTTGACACACATTCCCTGGTGTCTCTGACTTCCTGTGTAAGAGTACTCCTGGTGTTTCTGACTTCGTGTATCATAGTCACCCTGGTGCCTCAGACCTTGTGTCTAACAATCTCCAAGGCAGCTCTGATTTTATGTGTCACATCCCACCTGGTGTCCCTCACTTTGTTTGTCATAGCCCTTCTGGTTTCTCTGACTTCGTTTGTCACACTCTGCATCATGTCTTTGAATTCATGTGTCACTCTCTCTGTGGTGTTGCAGAATTCGTGTGTAACACTCGACGTGGCATTTCTGAATTAACGTGTAAAACTCCCCCTGGTGTCTCTGACTTCATGTGTAAGACTCTGGTGTCTTTGACTTTGTGCATAACACTCCCCATTGGTGTCTCAGACTTCATGTATCACACACTATCTGGTGTCTCTGACTTCCTGTGTGACAGTAACCCTGGTGTTTCTAACTTTGTGTGTCACACAACCCTGTCATCTCAGACTTCTTGTGTATCAATCCACAGTGTTTCTGAGTTCATGTGTAACACTCCACTTGACATCTCTGATGTCGTGTGTAAAACTCCACCCGACAGCTCTGACTTCGTGTGTCATGCTCACCCTGGCAACTCTGACACTGTGTCACACTAAACATGGTGTCTGTCACTTTGAGTGTCACACTCCCCTGGTGTCTCTGACTTCATGTGTCACACTGCCCGTGGCATCTCTCAGTCTGTGTGTAATATTTCCTGTGGTGTCTCTGACTTTGTGTGTAGCACAGCCTGTGACATCTCTGATTTCGTGTGTGCACTCCCTATGGTGTCTCTGAGTTTGCACGTTACACTCAACCTGCTGTATATAACTTCCTGTGCAAGACTCCCACGGTCATCTTGGACTTCATGTATAACACTCCCCCTGGCGTCTCTGATTTAGTATGTCAAACTCACCCTGGCATCTGTGACTTTGAGTGTAACACTCATATTTGGCATATCTGAGATTTCTGTCACAATCTGCTGGGTGTCTCTCTCTAACTTTGTGTGTCACACTTCCTCTGGTATCTCTGACTTTGTGTGTAACACTCCTCTTGGAGCCTCTGACCTCATGTCACACACTTCCCCTGGCATCTCTGACTTCATCTGTAACACTCCACCTGGTGTCTCTGTCTTTGTGTCAGAATCCCTCTGGCATCTCTGACTTTGCGTGTCTCACTGACCCTGCTGTCTATAACTTTGTGTGTCACACTCCTACTGGCATCTCTGACTTAGTTTATAACAACCCCCCCACGGCATCTCTGAATTTGTGTGTAACATTCCCCCTGGTGTCTCTCACTTTGAGGATCATACTCAACTTATCATCTCTGGCTTCATGTGTCACACTCCCCCTGGTGTCTCCAATTTAGTATGTAACGCTCACCATGGCATCCTTGATTTTGTGTGTCAAAATCCACCTGGTGCCTCTGACTTTGTGTTTCACCCTCCTCTGGCATCTCTGACTTGGTTTGTCCTAATTCCCATGGCGTCTCTGACTTCGTGTGTAACATACTCTGTGGTGTCTTTGACTTCTTGTATAACACTACAACTGGTGTTTCTGACTTTGGGTTATACTCCCCGTGAAGTCTGAGATTTCATGTGTCACACTCCCTGTGCTGTCTCTGACTTCAACTGTCACAAACACACTGTTGTGTCTGACTTCCTGTGTAACACAAGCCCTGGTGTCTCTGACATTGTGTGTCACATTCCTGGTGTCATCTCTGACTTCATTTGTCGCACTTCTTGTGGCTTCACTGTCTTCATGCATAACACTCCACCCAGTGTCTTTGACTTCTTGTGTAACACTCACCCATGGTGTCTCTGACTTTGAGTGTCACACACCCCATATCATCTCTGACTTCTTGTGTCATTCTCTCCCTGGTATCATTGACTTCGTGTGTAACACTCCAGGTGGCGTCTTTAACCTCATGAGTAAGACTCCCCCTGGTGCCTTGCCTTTGAGAGGAGCACTCCCCCATGGAGTCTCAGACTTCTTGTGTAACACTCACACTGATGTCTCTGATTTCGTGTGTCACACTCCCCCTGCTGTCTCTGACTTCGATTGTAAAACTCATCATTGTGTCTTTGACTTTCTGTGTCACAAACCGACTGGTGTCTCTTACTTCATGTGTCACACATCCTCTGGAATCTCTGACTTTGTGTGTAACACATGCCATGGCACCTCTAACCTCCTATGTCGCACCTTCCCTGGTGTCTCTGACTTCATGTGCCACACTCCCCATGGTGTCTCTCACTTCATGTGTAACACTCCCCCTTGTGGCATGACTTCATGTGTAACAAACCATGTGGTATTTATGGCTCAGAGTATAACACTGCCGCTCGTGTCTATGACTTTGTGTGTAACAATCCACATGGCATTTCTGACTTTGTAGCGTTCTGCTTGGTGACTTTGACTTCGCTTGTAACACTCCATGTGGTATTTCTTCCTTTATGTGTAACACTCCCCTTTGGAGTCTCAGACTTCAGTTGTAACACTACAGGTGACGTGTCTGACTTTGTGTGTAACACTCCCACTGGTATCTCTCACTTAATGTGTAACACTCCTGCAGTCATCTCTCATTTCGTGTATCAGACTCCCTCTGGTGTCTTTTAGTCCTTGTGTCATACTCCCTAGCCATCTATAACTTTGTGTCACACTCACCCTGGTGTTTCTGATTTTGTGTGTCACACTCTGCCTGGCATCTCGGGCTTCATGTATAACACTTCCCCTGCCATCTCTGACTTCATGTCTAACACTCAAGGTGGCATCTCTGAGTTCATGTGTAACTAACCCACCTTGTGTCTCTGACTTCATGTGTCACAATCCTTGTGGCACTCTGACATTGTATGTAACACTCTCCCTTCTTGTCTGAATTCATTTGTAAATCTCCCCTTGTCGTCTCTGTCTTCTTGTTTCACACTCCCTTTGGCATCTCTGACTTTGTTTTCACACTTCAGCTGTGCTCTCTGACTTTATGTATTGCACTCCCCAGGGTGTCTGTGACTTCATGTTTCACATGCCCCCCTGTCATCTCGGACTTCATGTATAAACCTCCCCCTCTCATTTCTGACTTCATGTGTCACAATCCCACTGGTGTCTCTGACATCTTGTGTCACACTCCCCCTGCTGTCAATCACTTCATTTGTAACAGTCCTACTGGCATCTCAGACATCATGTATAACACTCCCCATGGCTTCTCTGACTTCGTGTGTAATAATCCCTGATGCATCTTTGACTTTGAGTGTCACAATCTACATTTCATCTCTGACTTCCTGCATAACAGTCCCCCTGGCATCGCTGACTTGGTGTCTAATACTCATCATGGTGTCTGTGACTGCATGGGTCACACTCCTGATGTCATCTCTGACATTGTGCATAACATTCCCTTTGGCGTTTTTGAATTTGTAACACTCACTGTGGCATTTGTGACATCGTGTGTCAAAACCCAAAGGTCATCCCTGACTTCATGTTTGACACACCCGATTTTGTCTGTGTCATCATGCGATACAATACCCCTGTCATCTCTGACATTGTGTGTAACATTCCCTCTGGTGTCTTGGACTTCATGGGGAACATTCCCCTTGACATCTGTGACTTAGTTTGTCACACTCCCCCTGTCATCTCTGACTTTATGTGTGCCTCTACTGTTGATGTCTCTGACTTCATTAGTAATACTCCCCCTGTCATCTTTGACTTCATGTGTAACACTCAACGTGGCATCTCTGATTCATGTGTCACATCCTCCTGGCCTCTTTGACTTAATGTGTTCACAATCCCCTAGGTGTCTTCATGCATCCCACTCCCCCTAGCACTTCTGACATTGCATGTAACAAATCCCCATTGCATCTCTGAATTCCTGTGTCGCACTCTGCTGGACATCCATGACTTTGTGTATCACACACACCCTGGCGTCTCAGACTTAGTGTGTAACACTCATCTTGGCATCTCTGGATCTGAGTGTAGCACTCCACATGGCATTTCTTCCTTCGTGTATAACACTCCACCTTGGTGTCTCTGACTTCTTCTGTAAGACTCCCCATGGTGTCTCTGACTGTGTGTGTCACTCTCCACCTGGTGTCATGTACTTCATGTGTAACACTCCACATGGTGTCTGTGACATCGTGTGTCACAGACTCCCTGGTGTCTCTTACTTCCTGTGTAACACTACCCCGGGTATTTCTCAGTCTGTGTGTCACACTCCCCTTGTCTTCTCAGATTTCGTGTGTAACAATCCCCATGGCACCTCTGACTTCATTTGTCATACTCTGCCTGGAGTCCCTGACTTCTTTTGTTAAACTCCCCCTGGCATTTCTGACTTCGTGTGTCATGCTCCCCCTTACGTCTCAGACTTCGTGTCAGCACACCACATGGTGTTTCTGACTCTGTGTGTAACACATCACTGGTGTCTCTGACTTCCTGTGTAACACTAACCGTGATGTTTCTGACTTTGTGTCACACTCCCCCTGGCATCTCAGATTTCATGTGTAACACTCTCTGTGGCATTTTTTACTTTCTTCATAGCACTCCCCCTGGTGTTTCTGATTTCCTGTGTAACAATTACTCTGGCATCTCTGATTTCATGTGTAACACTACCTGTGATGTCTCTGACTTCTTGTGTAAAACTCCCCCTGGAGTCTCTGACTTCGTGTGTCACAATCTGCCTGGCATCTCTAACTTTGTGTGTCACACTCTCCATGGCCTCTCTGAATTGTGTGTTACACTCCCCCAATGTCTTTAAGTTTGTGCATAAGACTTACCCTGTTGTCTTTGACTTTGCATGTAACACTCCCTGTGGCATCTCTGACTTCGTGTTTAACACTCCATCAGTAGTCTCTGACTTCATGTGTCACACTACATATCATGTCTCTGGCTTCGTACTTCACACTCCCCCTGGTGTGTTGAGAGTGTGCGTCACACTCCCCCGACATCTCTGACTTCATGTGCCTCACTCCTCATAGCATCTCTGACTTCGTGTGTAACACACTCACTGGTGTCTCTTACTTCCTGTGTAATACTAACCCTGGTGTTTCTGACTTTGTGTCACACTCCCCCTGGTATCTCAGATTTGTGTGTAACACTCCCTGTGGCATCTTTTACTTCCTTCATAACACTCTCCCTGGTGTCTCTGATTTCCTGCATAACGCTTACCCTGGCATCTCTGATTTCATGTGTAACACTACCTATGGTGTATTCTGACTTCTTGTGTAAAACTCCCCCAGGCATCTCAGACTTCACGTGTAATAATCCACCTGGGGTCTCTGACTTCGTGTGTAGCACTCCATGTGCTGTCTCTGATTTTGTGTTCACATTCCCCATGGCATCTCTTTCTTTGTGCATAACACTTACCCTGTCTTCTATGACTTAGTGAGTAACACTCCCACTGGTCTCTCTGACATCCTATGTAACACTCCCCCTGGTGTCTTTAACTTCATTCAGAATAGTCCCCCTGGAGTGTTTGATTTCGTGCCTAGCACTACCCTGTGGCATCTCTGATGTCATGTGTATCCATCCCCCTCTCGTCTTTGACTTCATCTGTAACACTTCCCTTGTCATTTCTGACTTCATGTAAAACACTTCCCCTGGCATCTCTGACATCATGTGTAACAATTCCCCATGGTGTCTCTGACTTCTCTGTCATACTCCCTGTGGTGTCTCTGATGTTGTGTGTAACACTCCCCATGTTGTCTCTCACTTCTTGTGTAACTCTCCCCATGGACTCTCAGACTTCATGTGTCACAATTCCCCTGTCATCTATGAATTCTTGGGTAACACTGCAAGTGGCATGTCTGAAATCATGAGTAACACTCCCCCTGGTGTCTCCGAATTCATGCATAACACTTCCCCTGGCTTCAGTGACTTCGTGTGTAACACTCCCCTGTCACCTCATCCTTTGTGTGTCATACTTCCCCTGGTGTCTCTGACCTCATGTGTCCCACTCCCGCTGGTGTCTCTGACATTGTGCATCACACTCCCCTGTCATCAACAACATCGTGTGTTATGCTCAACTGGTGTCTCTGTCTTCGTGTGTAACATTCCGGTGGTGTCTCTGACATCGTATATTGATATGACATACACTTGATATTTCCTCTCTGATGTTGTGTGTTTTACTCCCCATGATGTCTCTGATTGCCTGAGTAAGACTCCCCATTGTGTCCTTGACTTTCTGCGTAACACTCCCCTGAGGTTTTTCTGACTTCATGTGTAATACTCTCCCAGGCATCTTTGACTTCATGTGTAACATTCCCAGTGTCGTTTCTGACTACGATTGTCACAAACCCCATTGCCTGATGGACTTTATGTGTAACAATCCCCCTTGGCATCTCTCACTTCATGTGTCACAAGCCCCATGTCATCTCAGAATTCATGTGTCACTCTCACCAGGGTTTCTTCGACATTGTGCATATCACTCTCCTGTGGCATCTCTGACATGTGTCACACACCCCCTATTGTCCATGACTTCATGTGTAACACTCTACATGCCATCTCTGACTTCGTGTGTAAAATTCCCCCTGTTTGCTCTGACAAAGTGGATAACACTCTACATGGCATCTCTGACTTCCTGTGTCACACACTCCCTGTTGTCTCTGAGTTCCTGTGTAACACTACCCCTGGTGTTTCTGACTTAGTGTGTTACACACCCCCTGGCATCTCACACTCGTGTGTAGCAATCCACCTTTTGTGTCTGAGTTCGTGTATAATATTCCCCTTCTCATCTCTGATGTGTGTAAAACTCCACCCTGCTTGTATGACTTCATGTGTCACACTTCCTTTAGTGTCTCTGAATTCGTGTGCAAAACTCCACTGGCACCTATGACTTTGTGTATCACCCTCCCCCATGTTTCTCTGAGTATATGTATCAGACTCTCCCTGTTGTCTATTACTTCATGAGTAACACCCCCAATGGCTTCTCTGACTTCATTTTTGACACTCCACGTGGCATCTCTGACTTAGTGTTTAACACATCACCTGATGTCACTTACTTTGTGTGTAACACTCAATGTGGTATCTGTGACATTGTGTGTAACACTCCTCCTGGTGAGTGTGACTTCGTGTGTAACACTCCACTTTTTCTTTCTGACTTAGTGTGTGACACTCCACCTGTCACCTCTGACTCCATATGTCACAATCCCTCTGGCATCTCTGACTCTGTGTGTCACACTCATTCTGGGGTCCGTGACTTTGTGTATCACACTCCTGACATCTCTCACTTCATGTGTGACACACATCATGGCATCTCTGAGTTCGTGTGTCAGACTCCCTCTGATGTCCATGTGTAACACTCCCACCAGCATCTCAGCCTTTGTGTATAACAATCCACATGGTGTCCCTGACTTCATATCTTACACTCAAGCTGGTGTCTTTGACTTTGTGTGTATCATTCCCCATTGCCATCTCTGAGTTCATGTGTTACATACTCCATGGTGTCTCTGACTTCCTGTGTAACACCACACCTGATGTTCTGGCTTCATGTGTCACTAACACCCTAGTGTCTCAGAACTCATGTGTAACAATCCACCTTGTGTCTCTGAGCTCATGTCTAACCCTACCCCTGGCATCTCTGATGCCATCTCTATAACTCCACCTGGTAGCTCTGACTTTGTGTGTCACACTCCCTCTTGTGTCTCTGACTTCGTGTCCCAAACTCCACATGGCATCTGTGACTTTGTCTGCCACAGTCCCCCTGGCGTATCTGAATTTGTGTGCAAGACACCCCATGGCATCTCTGAATTCATGTGTCCCTCTCCTCCTGGCATCCTTGACTTCATGTATCAAAATCCTACTCCTGTATATGATTTTGTATGTAACTCACCCAGTGGCATCTATGACTTCTTGTGTTACACTTCCATTTTTGTCTCTTAGTAAGTGCATCACACTCCCACTGCCATCTATAATTTCATGTGTAACACTCCCCCTAGCATCTCTGACTTCTTATGTAACATTTCCTTTGGTGTCTCTGACTTTGAGTGTTACACACGACCTGTCATCTCTGACATAGTGTGCCACAGTCCTCGTGGCATCTCTGACTTCCTAAGTAACACCACCCCAGGTCTTTCTGACATCATGTGTAATCCTACCCCTGGCGTCTCTGATGTGTATAACTCTCCCCATGGTGTCTCTGACTTCATGTGTCACACTCCTGGCATCTCTGACTTAGTGTGTCACACTCCCCCTGGCATCTCAGATTTCATATGTCACACTCCACATAGTGTCTCTGCCTTCATGTGTCACACGCTGCTTGGCCTCTTGGACTGCCTGTGTAACACTTACCTTGGCACCTTGCTTTCATTTGTAACACTCCCACTGGTGTCTATGACTTTCTTTGTAATATCACCCCTGCCGTCTCTGGCTGGGCATATAAAGCAGCCCCTGGTGTCTCTGACTTCATGTATAACAAACATTTCCCCCTTCATGTTTAACACTCCCCCATGGCACCTTAGACTTCGAGTGTAACACTGCCCATGGCATCTCTGACTTCATGTGTAACATTCATCCTGGTGTCTCTCATTAGTGTGTAACAATCCCCCTGAATCCTGTGACTTCATCTATAACACTCCACCTGTCATTTCTGACTTCGTGCCTCACACTCCACATGTCTCTCAGAGTTCGTGTGTCACAGACCTGATGTCATCTCTGTCATTGTGTATAATACCTCCCCTGGTGTCTCTGACTTCGTGTGTTACACTCTACTTGGAATCCCTGACTTCTTGTGTCACAATCCCCCTGGCATTTCTTACTTCATGTGTCAGACACTCCCTCATGCCTCTGACTACCTGTGCAACGCTACCTCTGTTTTTTCTGACTTTATGTATCACACTCACCATGGCATCTCTGATCTTTTGTCTAACCCTACAAATGGAGTGTGACATTTGAAGTTGGAGATGCCATGTGGAGTGTTACACGTGAAGTCAATGGTGACAGGGACAATGTGAAACACAAAGTCACAGATGCCACAGGGAGTGTGACAAATGAAGTCAAGACCACAAGGGAAGTGTGAAAAAAATGTCAGAGATGCCATGGGGCTTGCAACACAAGAAGTCAGAATTGCTTGGGGAGGTCACACACAGAGTCAGAGACACCAATATGAGTGTTACACACAAAATCAGAGACACAAAAGTGAGTGTCACACACAAAGTTAGAGATGCCACAGGGAGTGTGACACATGAAGTCAAAGACAGCAAGGGGGTGAGGTACACATGAATTCAGAGATGTCACATTGTTACACATGAATTCAGAGATGGCAGTGGCAGTGTTACACATTAAAAGAAACACTATGTGGGAGTGTTACCCATGAAGTCAGAGATGCCAGGGTAAGTGTGAAACATGATGTCAGAGAGGGCAGGGGGTGTGTTACACAGGAAGTCAGAGATGCCAATGGAATCAGGACACATGAAGTCAGAGATGGCATGGGGATCATTATACACAAAGTCATTATGCCCTGGGGAGTGAGACACATGAAGTCACAGACACCAGGGAGAGTGTGATACAAGAAGTCAGAGATGCAAGAGGGATTGTCACACAAGACGTCAGACATACCAGGAGGATTGTGACACATGAAGTCAGATGTGCCAGGTGGAGTGTTACAGATGAAGTCAAAGATGCCAGAGTACTATTACACTGGCGCTGAGAGACAACAGATTGGTTTGTACACACAAAGTCTGAGACACCAGGGAAGTGTGACACACGAAGTCATAAATGCCAGGGATAGTGTTACACAGGAAGTCATAAGTCAGAGACACCAGGGAGTGTGTAACAAACAGAGAAACTCAGAGGTGCGAGGGGAAGTGTGACACATGAAGTCAGAGGCACCAGGGGAAGTGTTATACACAAAGTCCAAGACCCCATTGGGAGTGAGACACACGAAATCAGTGATGCCAGGGGGAGTATTACACACAAACTTAAAGAAAAGAGTTGGAGTGTGACACGTGATGTAGGAGATGATGGGGGGTGTCATACAAGAATTCAGAGCCAACAGGAGGACTGTGAAACACGAAATCACAGATGCCATGGGGAGTGTGAAACAGGAATTCAGACACGCCATGTAGGAGAGTTAGACTAATTCAGAAATGCCACGTTGGGTGTTACACATCAAGTCAGAGACAGGAGGGAGAGTGTTACACATGAAGTCAGAGATGCTACGTGGAGTGTTACATGTGATGTCAGAGACTCCACAAGGCATGTGACACACGAAGTAGGAGATGGAAAGTAGATGTGACACTCAAAGTCAGAGACACATAGGAGAATGTTATACAAGAAATGAGAGACATCATGGGGAGTATTATACACGAGGTCCAAGATGCCACTGGGAGTGTTACACATGAAGTAATAGATGGCAGAGGGATTGTGACACATGCAGTCAGAGACCCTAGGGATTGTGTGACACACAAAGTCAGAGATGCCATGGGGATTGTGGCAAATGAAGTCATAGACTCCATGGGGTGTGTTACACACGAATTCAGAAATAACAGAGTAGAGTGTTATGCATGATGTCAGAGACGCAATGGAGAGTGTTACACATGAAATCATTGAAGACAGGAGGTGTTTTACTTACAAAGTCACAGACACCAAGGGGAGTGTTATGCACAAAGCCAGAGATGACAGGGAGAGTGTTACAGATGACGTCAGAGACCTCACAGGGAAAGTTACACGTGAATTCAGATACAAAAGAGGGAGTGTTACACAATGTCAGAGGCACCAGGGGGAGTGTGATACAGGAAGTGAGTGAGGACAGGTGGAGAGTGACTCATGATGTCAGAGATGCAACAGTGACTGTTAGACATGAATTCTGAGGCACCAGGGGGAGTGTTACAAATGAAGGCAAAGACACAAGGAGAAATGTGACACACAAAGTCAAAGATACCAGGGGGAGAGTGACACATGAATAAAAGATGACTGTGGGAGTGTGACACACAAAGTCTGAGAGGCCACCTGGAATGTTATACACGAAGTCATATATGCTAGATGGAGTGTTACACATGAAGTGAGTGAGGCCACATGGAGTGTTACACATGAACTAAGAAATGCCAGTGGGAGCATTACAAAAGAAGTTAGAGATGCCAGGGGGAGTGTGATGCAGGGAGTCAGAGACACAAGGGGCTGAAGGTAACACAAAGTCAGAGACAACAAGGGGACTGTTACACACTAAGCCAGAGAAGCCACGGGAGTATGCTATGCAGAAAGTCAGAGACGCCATGGGGAGTGTGACACATGAAATTAGTGATGCCTGGGGGAGTGTTATGCACAAAGTCAGAGACAACACAGGAATAGATAGATGTTAATTCAGATATGAAAGGTGTAGTTTTACACACAACATAAAACACACCACAGAGATTGGACACACTAAGTCAGACACTCCATGGGGGTTAGTTGCACATGAATTCAGAGATGCCACATTGAGTATTACACACGAAGTCAAAGATGGCAGGGGCACTGTTACACATGAAGTTAGAGGCAGCACATGGAGTTTACACACAAAGTCAGAGACACCAGGGGGAGTGTTATACACAGAGCAAGAAATGCCAGGGTCAGTGTTAGACATGAACTCTGAAACACCACGGGGAGTGTGACTGGCAAAATCAGAGACACCACAGGGAGTGATACAAAAGAAGACAGACGCCAGGTGGAGTATGACACATGATGTAAGAGATGACGGGGGTATGTTATGCATGATTTCAGAGATGATGGGTGAGTGTGAAACATGAAGTCACAGATGCCATGGAGATTGTGACACAAGAAAACAGAGATGTGAGTGGGACACATGATGTCAGAAATGACAAAGTATGTGTGATACACGAACTCAGACACACAACAAAGGAGTGTTAAACATGAATTTAGATACACCACGGTGGGTGTTACACATGAAGTCAGAGACACCAGGGGGAGTGTTACACATGGAGTCAGAATTGCCACCTGGTGTGCTACACATGAAGTCCGTGACACCTGGATGAGTGTTACACACAAAGTCAGAAACCCAAGGTGCAATGTCCCACATGAAGTCACAGATAACAGGTGGAGTGTGACTCATAAACTCAAAGACACAATATAGAGTGTGACATGTGAAATCAGATATGCCACAGGGTGTGTTACACATGAAGTCAGACAACAGGTGTACTGTGATACACGAAGTCTGGGGTGGAGGGCAGAGTGTGACACGTGAAGTCAGAGATGCCACAGGGAGTGTTACACATGAAATCTGACACACCATGGGGAGTGTGACACAAGTCAGGAACCCGAGGGCTGGTGTTACAGAGGAAGTGAGAGTCACTCGAGTATGTGTTACATATGAAGTCAGTGGCACCATGTGGAGTGTGACACACGGAGTCAGAGAGCCCAGGGGAAGTGTGACTCATGAAGTCAGAGGTGCCATGGGGAGTGTTCCACACAAATTCACAGACATCAGTGTGATTGTGACACATGAAGTCAGAGACAACAGACGGACTGTTACACATGAAGTCAGAGACCCCACAGGATAGTGTTAGGCATGAAGTCAAAGAAAAAATGTGGAAGGTTACTCAGGCAGAGACTCCATGGTGAGTATGTTACAGGAAGTTAGACATGAGAGGTCAAGTGTGACACAGAAGTCAGAGATGCCTGTGGGAGTGTTACACATGAAGTCAGAGACACCTGGGGGGACATTACACATGAAGGCACAGATGCCAGAGGGAGTGCAACATGCAAAGTTATAGATGGCAGGAAGAGTGTGATGCACAAAGTCAGACACACCAGGGAGAGTGTGACACACGAAGTCACAGACTACAGGTAGAGTGTTAAACACAAAGTCAGAGACGCCTATGGGGAGTGTTACAAATGAAGTCAAAGACACATGGGGAATGTTACACACAATTCAGTGATGCCACAGGGATTTTGACACAAGATATCAGAGATGACAAGGGGAGTGTTAGGTAGGAGCAAAGTCAGAGATCACAGGGGGAGTGTCACGTGTGAAGTCACTGATGCCTGTGGGAATGTTACACATGAAGTGAGAGATGCCAGGGAGAGTGTTACACATGAAGTCAGTGACACCTGGGGGAGTAATGCATCCAAAGTCAAAGACACCATGGGGATATTTACACAACAAGTCAGAGATGTCAGGGTAAGTGAAATGCAGGATGTCATATATGCCAAGGAGAGTGTGACTCTCAGAGATGCCATGAGGAATTTTACACACAAATTCAGACACACCAGGTGGAGTGTTATAAATGAAGTCAAAGATGCCAGTGGGAGTGTTACACACGAAGTCATAAACAACAGGGGGAGTGTGATACACAAAGTCAGGGACACAAGGTGGAGTGTGACACACAAAGTCACAGCCAAAATGAAGTCTGACGCCAGGGTGAGTGTGACTCATGAAGTCAGAAACAACCGGGGTAGTGTTACACTGGAAGTCAGAGACAAAAGGAAGTGTGTGACAAATAATGTGAGAGACTCCAGCTGAAGAGTGACACATCAATTTAGGTTCACAACAGGCAGTGTTACACACAAATTCAGAGACGCTATGTGTAATGTGAAAAAAGAAGTTAGAGACGCCAGGTGTGTTGTGAACATGAAGTCTGTGATGCCACATTGAATGTTACATACATAGTAAAGATGCCACATGGAGTGTTACACAAAGTCTGTGTCACCAGGTGGAGAGTGACACATGAAGTCACAGACACCATGGGAAGTGTTACACATGAGGTCAGAGACACCACAGGGGAGTGTTACACACCAAGGAAGAAACACCACATGGAGTGTTACACACAATTTCAGAGATGCCAGTGAGAGTGTTACATACGAAGACTAATACAACAGGGTGAGTGTTACACATGAAGGCAGAGACACCATGTAGAGTGTAAAACACCAAGTCAGAGATGCCAAGTGTAGTCATATACATGAAGGAAGGACATCAAAGGAAGAGTTACGTGTGGAGTCAGAGACCCAGGGGGAGTTTACACACAAAGTCAGAGATGACATGTGGAGTAGGACACACAAACTGAGAAATGTCATTGGGAGTGTTAAACATGAAGTAATAGGAGGAGGAGTGTGGCACACATACTCAGAGGCAAAGTGGGAGTGTTAGACACAAAGTCACAGATGCCAGGGGGAGTGTGACACACGAAGGCACAAAGGCCATGTTGAGTGTATCACATGAAGTCAGGGATGCCAGGAGGTGTGTACCACACGAAGTCCTAGATGCCATGTGGCATGTTACACATGAAGTCAGAGACACCAGAGGGAATGATACACACGAAGTCAGAGATGCCATGTGAAGTGTTACACATGAAGTAAGAGACAATATGTGGAGTGTTAAACATGAATTCTGTGATGCCAGGAGGAGAATGACAAGCCAAATCAGAGACGCTGGGGGGAGTGCTAACCACGAAGTAAAAGAAACCAGAGTGTTACACAAGAAGTCAGAAACGACAGGTTTAGTGTTACACGTGAAGTCAGAGACACGAGGGGTACTGTTACACATGAAGTCAGAAATGCCATGTGAAGTGAGACACACAAAGACAGAGACACCGGGGGGGGGGTGTCACACATGATATAGGAGAAGAGTGGGGGAATGATACACACGAATTCAGAGACAAGAGGGGGAGTGTGAAACACAAAGTCAGGGACACCAGGTATAGTGTGACACATTAAGTCAGACACAGCATGCGGATTGTTATACATGAAGTCAAAGATAACAGGGGGACTGTGGCACTGAAATCCCAGGTGCCAGATGTGTGTGACACACTAAGTCAGAGATGCCAGAGGGATTGTGAAACACGAATTCAGAGACAACTGTTGTAGTGTTACAGACCAAGTTAGATATACCAGAGAGGGTGTTACAAATGGGCTGGAACACACATGGATTGTTACACATGAAGTCTGAGATGCCGGGGGAGTGTGACACACAAGGTCAGAGACACAGGATTGGTTTTACAAAGGAAGCCAGAGACACCAGGTTGTGTCTGACAGACATAGTCAGAGATGGCACTGGCCCTGTGACACATGATGTCAGAGACACAAGGGGAAGTGTGACACACGAAGTCAGAGCCACCATGCTGAGTCTTTCTGTTGAAGTCAGATACACCAGGGGAAGTGTTACTCATGATGTCAGAGATGCCACATGAACTGTTATACACGAATTCATAACACGGGAGAGTATGTCACATAAAATCCATGACACCAGTGAGAGTGTGACACACAAATTAAGAGATGATACGCTAAAGATACACTCGAAGTGACAGATGCTAAGGAAAGATTGACGCATGAAATCAGAGCCACCAGGATGAGCATTAAACATGAAGTCAGAGATGCCATGGGGCAGAGTTAGATGAGAAGGCAGAAACGCCATGTGGAGTGTTACACATGAAGTCAGAGATGCCAGTGGGAGTGTTATACATAGAGTCAGAGACACCAGGTAGTGTGTAACACATGAAATCAGAGAAGATATAGGGATTATGATGCACAAAGTCAGAGATTTGAAGGCGAGTATTACACATGATGTCAAGGACACCAGGGGTTTAGTGACACACGAATGCAAAGATGACATAGGGATTGTGGCACACAAATTTAGAGAGGCCATGGGGATGTTTTATGCATGAAAACAATGATAACTTGGGAAGTGTTACACACCAAGTCAGAGATGACAGGAGGAGTGTGAAACATGAACTCAGAGCCTAGAGGTCAAGTGTTAAACACAAAGTTAGAGACACTAGGGGGAGTGTTGTGCACAAAATCAGAGACGGCATGGGCAGCCTTACACATGAAGTTATAGACAACAGGGGGTGTGTAATGCACATACTCAGAGACACAAATTTGAGTGTGACACAGGAAGTCAAAGATGTCATGGGGTGATTTACAAATGAACTCATACATGACAGGCAAATGTGACACTTGAATCTGAGACACCAGGTGGAATCTTCCACCCAAATTCTGAGACACCAGGCTGAGAGTGACACATGAAGACACAGATGCCACGGGGATTGTGACACATGAAGTCAGAGATATGAGGTGGAGTTTCACAGATGAGATCAGAGATGCCAGGGGGAGTGTGACACATGAAATCAGAGATGTCATGGGATGTGTTACGCACGATGTCAGAGACACCAGGGGAAGTGTGACACTTAAACTCAGAGACGACTTTTGGACTGTTACACATGCAGTCTGAGATGCCAGGGGAAGTCTCACACATGAAGTCAGAAACACAAGGGATAGTGTAACACAGGAAGTCAGAGACACCAGGGTGTGTGTCACAGAAGAAGTCATACACCCCATGGGAATTGTGACACATGAAGTTAGAGACAACAAGTGGATTGTCAGACAGGAAGTCAGAGATGAGAAGTGCTGTGTTATACACGATGTCATATGTGCAAGGAGGAGTGTTACACACGAAAATACAGACTCCAAGTGGAGTGTTACACATGAAGTAAGAAACAACAGGTGGAGTGTGACACATGATATCAGAGACTCCATTGATACTGTTACAAAAGAAGTAATAGATGGCAAGGGGAATGTGATGTACATACTCAGAGAAACAAGGGGAAGTGTGACACACGATGTCACAGATGACAGGAGGAGTGTGACTCACAAAGTCAGAGACACTAGAGGGAGTGTGACAGAGGAAGCCATAGATGCCACTTGGAGTTTTGCACACAACATCAGAGCTGCAAAGGGGAGTGTTACACATGAATTCAGAGACACAGGGGTATGTTACACATGAATCTGAGACGCCAGGGTGTGTGTGACAGACAAAGTCAGAAACATGAGGGGTAGTCTTACATGGGAAGTGAGAGAGAACAGGGAGTGTGTGACCCACGTCAGAGATGCCACGTGGAACTTTTATGAACAAAGTCAAAGACCCCAGGGTGAGTGTTAACGCAGGAAATGAGAGATGACAAGAGAAGTATCATACCAGAAGTCAGAGACATCTGGGAAGTGTTACACACGAAGTCAATGACACCAGGTGGAGTGTTACATATGAAGTTAGAGACAACATGGGGGAATGTTACACTCAAAGTTAGTGATGACAGGGGGTTGTGGCAGAGAAAGTCAGAGATGCCTCTGTCAATGTTACACACTGTCAGTGATGCAAGGGGTGTGTGACACACAGAGTCAGAAATGACAGGTTGAATGTGACCCTCAATGACAGACGCCATGGGGAATGTTACACAAAATGCCAGAGATACCAGGGGCAGTGTGATACACAAAGACAGAAATGCCTGTAGGAGTGTTAAACACGAAGTTATAAGTGGCAGAGGGAGTGTGAGGCACAAACTCGAAGTCAAAAGTGGGAGTGTGACACACGAAATCAGAGATGCCATCTGATGTGTCACACTTGAAGTCAGACATGCCAGGGGGAGTGTGACACATGAAGTCAGAGATGTCACAGTGACTGTTAGACACAAACTCTGAGCTGCCAGGGGGAGTGTGACAAACGAAGTCAAAGACATCTGGGTAAGCATAACACACAAAGTCAAAGATACCATTGGGGAAAGTGACACATGATCAAAGAGGACAGAGGGAGTGTGACACACGAAGTCAGAGAGGACACATGAAGTGTTACACATAAAGTCATAGACACTTGGGGAGTGTTACACTGGAAGTCAGAGAGGCCATGAGGAGTGTTACACACAAACACAGAGATGCCAGTGGGAGCATTACAAACGAAGTTAGAGATGCCAGGGGGAAAGTGATGCATGAAGTCAGAGACACAAGGGGGAGAGTGTCACCCCATATCAGAGACAACAGGGGGGCTGTTACACACTAAGCCAGAGAAGCCACAGGGGAGTGTTACCCATGAAGTCAAAGATACCAGGGATAATGTTACACATCAAGTCAGAGACTACAAGGGAAGTGTGACATATGAAGTCAGAGGCTTCCAAGGGAGTGTTATACACAAATTCAGAGACACCAGGGGTTATTGTGACATGGGAAGTTAGAGAAGACATGGTGAATCTTACACACTCAGTTGGAGATGGCAGAGGCTATTTGAAAGATGAAGTCAGAAACGACAGGTCAAGTGTGACCCTCGAAATCAAACGTCATGAGTAATGCTACACACAACATTAAAGATGCCAGCGGGAGTGTTATGCATGAAATCAGAAACGGCAAGGGAAGTGTAACATGAAATCAGAGATGCCACTGTGAGTGTCACACAAGTAGTCCAAAACTGCATGGGGGATTGTTATGCTCGAAGTTAGAGAGGCCACGTTGCAGGTTAAACATGAAGAGAGAGACAGCATGGGGTCTTTGCCATATGAATTCCGAGACGGCCTGTATAGTGTTACACACAAAGTCAGAGACACCAGGGGGATTGCTACACATGAAGTCAGAGAAGGTATGTGGAGTGTTTCCCATGACATCAGAGTCTCCAAGGGAACTGTGAAAAGCAAAGTCAGTGACACTGGGGTGAGTGTTACACACGAACTCAGAGATGCCAAAGGGGAGTGTTTCACATGAAGTCAGAAATACCAGGGCGTGTGTGTGCATGAAGTCAGACAAACCAGGTGTATTGTTACACAGGAAGTCAGAGATGCCAATGGCAGTGTCAGAGACAACAAGTCCTGGGTGACACTCAAAGTCAGAGATTCCACAGGAAATGTTACACGTGAAGTCAGAGATGCCAGGGGAAGTGTTATACATGAAGTGATAGATGGCAAGAGGAGGGTAATGTACAAAGTCAGAGACACTAAAAGGAGTGTAACATGAAGCCAGAGATGCCATGGTGTGCATTACACACAAAGTCATAGACACCAGTGGGAGTGTGATACATGAAGTCAGGGATGCCAGGCCGAGTGTGACACATGAAGTCAGAGAACGCATGGATATTGTTATACTAGAGATCAAAGATGCCAGGGGGAAAGTGACACACAAATTCTCAGACACCAGGTTGGGTGTGACACACAAAGTAAGATACACTAGAGAGATCATGACACACGAAATCAGAGATGCCAAGTGGGCTGTTACAATGTCAGAGATGCCAGGGAGAGTGTTACATATGAACTCTGAAACACCATGGGGATTGTTACACACGAGGTCTGAGACACTTGGGGAGTGTGATACACAGTCAGAAATGCCCGTGACACTGGTGGACAGGAAGTGAGACACACCAGCATGTATGTGACATACAAAATCATAGACGCCAAGGGGAGTGTGACACATGAAATCAAAGATGCCATGTGGAGTGTTACACATGAAGTAAGAGACACCAGGTGGAATGTTACACAATAAGTCAGTGATGCAACATGGAGTGCGACACAAGAATTCAGAGATGTCATTGGTAGCATTACACATGACTTAATAGATGGCAGGAGTGTGATGCGTGTACTCAGATGTAAAAGGGGGAGTGTGACATGAAATCAGAGCCACAAAAGAGTGTGACACATGAAATCAAAGATGCCAGGTGGAGCTTAACACACGATATCAGAGATGAGAAGGGGTGTGTTACATGTGAACTCAGGACAAAATTGGTATAGTTACGCATGAAGTCTGAGACACCAGGGGCTGAGTGACACATGAAACCAGATACACCAGGTGTAGTGTTACACAGGAATTCACAGAGAACAGGGATTGTGTGACTCACGAAGTCAGAGATGCCACATGGAATGTGATGCACATAGACCACAGTGTGTGTTACACAGGAATTCAGAGATGCCTCATGGAGTGTTACACAAGGAGCAAGAAGTCAGAGACCAGGTTGAATGTTACAGACGAAGTCAGAGATGACAGGTGAAGTGTTACACACTTAATCAGAGACAACCAGTGGAGTATGACAGACAAAACAAAAGATGGCCCTAGGAGTGTAACACACAAAGTTAGAGATCCAAAATTGAGTGTTACACATGAAATCAGAGACGTCAAAAGGGAGTTCCCCACACCAAGTCAAAGACAACAGGGGAGCTGTTGCACATCATGTCAGAGAAAACACAGGGTGCATGACACATGAATTCCGGGACAATACCTGGGAGTGTTATGCACAAAGTCAAAGACAACTGGAGGAGTGTTAGACATGATTTCAAAGACCCCAGGGCATGTGTTACACAAGAAGTCAGATGCACAACAGGGATTGTTACACACGAAGTCAGAGACACCATAGGGGTGTGACAAATGAAGTCAGAGATACCAGTGTGAGTGTTATGCATGAAGTGTGAATGTTACACATGACATCAGAGACACCACAGGGATATTGATGCACGAAGTCAGAGATGACAGGGCCAGTGTGACACACAGTGTCAGAGATGCCAGGTGGAGTTTTACACACGATGTCCGAAATGTCTGGGGGCACATTATGAACAAATTCAGAGAGAACAGGGGGAGTTTTACACACCAAGTCAGAAACAACAGGTTTTGTGTGCCACACAAATTCAGCGACACCAGAAGGTGTCAGACACTAATAGGTCAGAGAGGCTGGAAAGATGTTACTGATGAATTCCAAGAGGCCATGGAGGAGAGTCACTCATAAAGTCAAAGACAAGAATGAAATGTTACACATGACTTCAGAGAGACCCGTTGGAGTCTTACACATGAAATCAGAGACACAACGGGGAGTGTTAGCAGGAAGTGAGAGATGCCATGGGGAGTGTGACACACGATGTCAGGAACAAGTTGTTGAGTGTCACAATTTAAATCAGAGACACAACATGGAGTGTTACACATGACGTCAGAGATGCCAGAGAGAGTGTTATGCACGGAGTTAGAGATGACAGGGTGAAGTTTCACACGAAGTCAGAGACAACACCATAGGGAGTGTTAGGCATGGTCAGAGACACCAGAAGTTGTGTTATGCAAGATGTCAGAGACCACAGTAGGAGTGTTATGCATGAAGTCAGAAAGGACAAGGGCAGTGTGACATACAAAGTCAGAGATGACAAGGGGAGTGTAACACAAGAAGTGAGAGAAACCATGTGGAGTGGTACACGTGAAGTCAGGCACACCAGGGTGAGTGATACACAGGAAGTCAGAGACCCCAGGGTGAGTGTTACATATGAAGTCACTAATGCCATGGGGAGTTACACGTGAATTCACAGATACCAGGGAGAGTGTTACACATGAAGTCAGAGACACCATGGGGGGTATGACACATGAAGTAAGAGACACCAGGTGGAGTGTTAAACAGGAATTCAGAGACGACATGTAGAGTGTTACACACGAACAGAGAGATGTCAGGTTGAGTGTTACACATGAAGTCAAAGAAACCACGGGGAGTGTTACACAAGAAGTCAGAGATGTCAGAGGCATTGTGGCATATGAAGTCAGAGTCAACAGGGCAAATGTTACACACGAAGCCAGAGACACCAGTGAGCGTTCTACAACAATGTCAGAGACACAATGTGAATTGTTTCACAAGAATTCCAAGAATCCTAGTGGTGTGTTTCATACCAAACCAAAAACAATAGGGGGAGAGTGACACATGAAGTCAGAGAGTTCAGGGAGACTGTGACTCACAAAGTCAGAGATGCCATGGCTGAGTATTATAAACGATGTCACAGAAATCAGGGAGAGTTTTACTCACAAAGAGAGAGAACCTATGGAGGAGTGTCATGCACGAACTCAAAGAGAACAGGTGGAGTGTTACACATGAATTCAAAGATGACATGGGGAGTGTGACACACAAAGTCAAAGACACCACAAGAATCTTACACAAGAAGTCTGAGACGCCAGTGGGTGTGTTAAACATGATGTTAGAGATGCCTAGAGGAGTGCGATGCATCATCAGACATGACAGGGGGAGTGTGACACACGAAGTCAGAGATGTCACACGGAGTGTTACCAAGTCAGAAGCACCAGGATGAATGTCATGCACAAAGTCACAGACACCACATGGAGTCTGACACATGAATTCAGTGATGACAGTTGGAGTGTCACACATGAAGTAGAGACGAATAGGGGAGTGTTACACACAGTCTTAGACACCAGTGTGAGTGTTACACACCATTTCAGAGATGACATGGGAGAGTGTTACACACGAATTCTGAGAAGCCAGGGTGCTTGTTATGCTTGACATTAGAGACACTAGAAGGAGTGTTATGCGTGAAGTCAGAGACTACATGTGGTGTGTGACACACAAATTCAGAGATTACATAATGAGTTTGACACACAAAGTCAGAGATGCCAAGTGGAGTGTGAAACATGAATTTAGAGATGCCAGGGGTAGTGTGACATGTGAAAAGAGAGACCTGAAAGAGAGTGTGATGCACAAAGTCAGAGACACCATGAGGAATGTGACACACAGGGTCAGAAAATTCAGGTGGCATGTAACACATGAAGTCATAGACACCATTGGAGTATTACACACGAAGTAAGAGACACCAGGTGGAGTTTTAAATACGTCAGAGAAGCCATGGGAAGTGTTACAGACGAAGTGTAAGACTTCAGGGGGAGTTTTACAGAAGGAGTCAGAGACAAGAGGGCGAGTGTTATACATGACATAAGAAATGCCACAGGGAGCGTTACGCAACAAATCAGAGATGCCATGGGGAATGTGACATATGAAGTCAGAGACGCCAAGAGGATTGTGATACAGCCAGTCAGAGACACCACATGTTGTGTTACACACAAAGTCAGAGACACCACAGCATGTGTTGCACATGAAGTCTGAGAGGCTACATGGAGTGTTACAAACAAAGTCAGAGACACCAGGTGGAGGGTGACACATGAAATCAGAAACTAGAGGGTTACTGTGATGCATGAAGACAGACGATAGGGTGACTAAGACACACAATGTCAGAGACAAATGTGGAGTGTGACATGTGAAGTCAGACATGGCACAGAGAGTGTTACCCATTTAGTCAGAGACAACTGGGGTAGTGTTACTCATGAATTCTGGGACACCATGGGGTTGTGTCTTTCAAAATGTCAAACACACAATGGATAGTATTACATATGAAGTCATATAGACAAGGGGGAGTGTTATGCATGAAATCAAAGAAGATAGTCTGAAGGTTATGCATGAAGTCTGAGTTGCCACAGAGTGTGTGACATGTGAAGTCAGAGACTATAGCTGCAGTGTGACAAAGTCTAAGATGAGAGAAGGAGTGTTGCAAAGTCAGAGATGCCATACCAAGTGTGACACACGAATTCAGAGATGCTGTGGGGAGTGTTACACATGAAGCCAGCGATTGTGTGACACAAGAAGTCAGAGATGACAGGTGGAGTATTGCAGATGAAGTCAAAGACAACAGGAAGATGGTCACACATAAATTCAGAGATGCTCTGGTGGAGTGTTACACATGAAGTCAGAGATAACAGGGGGTGTGTGACACAGGAAGTCAGAGACGAAATGTGGACTGTTACAAATGAAGTGAGAGATGACAGGGAGACTGTTTTACACACCAAGTCAAAGATACCACAATTTAGTGTTACGCATGAAGTCAAAGAGAACAGGGAAGGTGTTACACACCAAGTGAGAGATGACAGGGGGAGTGTGACACACAAAGTAGAGACAACAGAGGGAGTGTTACACACAAAGTCAGTGACCCCAATGGGGAATGTTATGCATGAAGTCAAAGACAAGAGGCCAGGTGTTACACACCAAGTCAGAGATGACATGGGAACTGTGACACACAATTTCAGAGATGTCATGGGTGAGTGTCATGCATGAAGCCCAAGACATGAGGGGGAGTGTTACACATGAAGTCAGATGCCATGGTGCGTGTTACAAATGAAGTCAATGCAAGAGGTATAGTGACACATGAAGTCAGAGACAACAGGAGGACTGTGTCACAAAATGTCAGAGATGACTACGGGGGTGAAACAGAGGAAGTGCGAGAGGCTACACAGAATACACCATATGAGGTCAGAGAACCCAGGGGGAGAGTTACTCACGAAGTCAGAAATACCATGGGGGAGTGTTATGCATGAAATTAGATAAACCAGGAGGAACATTACACAGAAACTCAGAGAAGCAAGGTGGAGTGTTACACACAGTGTCAGAGAGGCCAGGGGTAGTGTTACAAACGAAGTCAGAATCACCAAAGGTAGGGTGACACTCGAAGTCAGAGATGACAGGGTTGTGTCACATAAGCTCAAAGACAACATGTGTAGTGTGACACATGAAGTCAGACACAGCATTGGGAATGTTATTCATGAAGTCAGAGACGCCATGGGGAGTGTTATTCACAAAGTCAAAGGTGCCAAGGTGGAGTGTTACGCATGAAGTGAGAGATGATTTGGGTAGTGTTATGCATGAAGTCAGAGACAGCAGGGGTGTGTTAGCCTGATGTCACAGATGACAAGGGGAGGGTGACACACAAACTCAAAGATGACAGGTGTAGTGTGACACATGGAGTCAGACACGGCATAGAGACTGTTACTCATAAAGTCAGAGATGCAAGGGGAGATGTGAAACATGAATTAAGCGATGCCATGGGGAGTGTTACACATGAAGTCAAAGATGCCAGAGGTAGTATTACAACAAAAGTCAAAGACAATAGGGGGAGTGCGACACACAGAGTCAAAGACTCCACCCAGGCATGTTACAAAGGAAGTCAGAGACAAACGGAGTACTATGCATGAAGTCAGAAACACCAGGGAGACTGTTACACACAAAGTCATAGACGGCAAGTGGAGTGTTACACAGGAATTCCGAGACACCAGTGGAAGTGTGACACATGAATTCAGAGACAACAGGTGGATTGTTATGAATGAATTCAGAGATGACAGGGGGTGTGTGAAACAGGAAGTCACAGACGCCATGGGAATTGTGATACAAGAAGACAGAGACATCAGGGTAAGTGTGACACATGAAGTCAGAGATGACACATGTAGTGTAACACACAATGTGAGACATACCATGGGGACAGTGAAAGATGAAGTGAGAGACACCAGTGGAAGTGTTACACATAAAGTCAGTGATGACTGGGGTAGCGTTACACACAAAATAAGAGAATAAGAGAGACCATCATGCAGGAAGTCATAGACACGAAGGGGAGTGTTAGGCACAGGTATGATGTAAGAGACAACAGGGGAGTGTTATGCACGAAGTCATAGATGATAATGGGAGCATTACACACAAAGTCAGACAAGCGAGGGGGAGAGTTACACATGAATTCAGACACAAAAGCAGAACTGTTACACGCAATGTCAAAGACGCCACATGTATTATGACAAATAAATTCAGAGACGCCATGGGCTTGAGTTACACACGAATTCAGAGACACCACGTTGAGTGTTACACATGACATCAGAGATGGCAAGTGGAGTGTTTAATAGGTATTCCATGATGCCACGGAGAGTGCTACACAGGAAGTAAGAGATGTCAGGTGTAGTGTGACCCACCATGTATGAGATGACAGGGGAGTGTTATGCAAGAATTCAGAGATGCCATGGGGTGTGTGAGACATGAAGTCACAGATTCCATGGAGAATGTGATACAAGAAGACAGAGATGCCAAGGGGAATGTTACACACAAAGTCAGAGACTACAGGGGGAGTGTTATACATGAATTCAGAGATGCCACCTAGGAGAGTTACACCTAAATTCAGAGACTCCACATTGGGTGCTACACATGATGTCAGAGACAGCAGGGGAATTGTTATACATGAAGTAAGAGATGCCACAGGGGAGTGTTAGACATCAAGTCAAGACCTCAGTGGGAGAGTTACACATGAAGTCAGAGATGCCATGGGAGTATTACGCAGGAAGTCATAAATGCAATGGGGTGTATGACACATGAAGTCACAGATGACAGGTCATGTGGGAACTCACAGTCAGACATGCCATGGGGAATGTTACACAAAAAGTGAGCAACACCAGGTAGTATGTTATACGTGAACTCAGAGACACCAGTGGAAGTGTTATACATGGAGTTATAGATGGAAGGGGCAGTGTGATGCACGAACTCAGAGACACCACAGGGAGTGTGACACACGAAGTCAGAGATGCCAAGGGGTGTGTTACACAAGTAGTCAGAGACACGAGGGGAAGTGTTACACTTGCAGTCCAAGACAGCAGGGGGAGGTTGATACATAAAATCAGAGCTGCAAAGGTGAGTGTTACACAATAATTCCAAGAGGCCAAGGGGAGTGTTACACTCGAAGGCAGAAACATCATGCTGAGTGTTACACATTAAGTCTGAGAAGACAGGGGAGTGTACCACATGAAGTCAGAGGCACCACATAAAGTGTTACACACGAAGTCAGAGACACAAAAAGGAGCGTTACACACGAATTCAGAGATGCCAAGTGGTGTGTTACACACAAAGTGTGAGACATGAGGCAGAGTGTGACAAGAGTTCAGAGATGCCACAGGGAGTGTTACACACAGAGCCAAAGACAAAAGGACGAGTGTGACACACAAAGTCAGAGATGCCACTAAGTTGTTACACATTATGTGAGAGACACAAGGGTAGTGTTACACAGGAAGTCAGAGACACCAGTCTGTGTGTAACACAGGAAGTTATAGATGGCAGGGGGAGTGTGATGCACTAAGTCAGAGACTACAGGTGCAGTATTACCGATGAAGTAAAAAACGCCAAGTGGAGTGTTACAAACAAAGTCAAAGACACCGGGGGAGTGTTACACATGAGGTCAATGACATCACAGGCAGTGTGACACACAAAGCCAGAGATGCCACAAGGAATGTGACCCATGAAGTCAAGAAGCCATGGGGAATATTACACATGGACTCAGATATGCCAGGGCTGAGTGTGAAACACGAAGTAACAGGCATCAGGGGGAGTGTTACACATGAAGTTGCTGACACCAGGGGAAGTGTTACACACAAATTCACAGACATCAGGGGGAGTGTTACTCAGGAATTCAGAGATGCCATGTGTAGTGTTACCCACGAACTCATAGATGAGAGGGAGAGTGTGATAAACGAAGTCAGAGATGTCAGTTGGAGAGTTACACAAGATGTCAGAGATGGCAAGGGGAGTGTTACACACAATGCCAGAGACACCCCAGGGAGTGTGACAAAGGAGGTCAGAGAAGCCACAGGGAAGTGTTACACACGAAGTCAGAAATGACAGGGGGAGTGTTACACATGAAGTCAGAGATGCCACAGGGAATGTTATACACAGAATCTGAGACACCAGGCAGAGTGTGACACACGAAATCAGAGAAAACGGGGATTGTGACACATGAAGTCAGAGATGTCGGGGGAGTGTTACACATGAAGTCAGAGGCACCAGCAAGAGAGTGACCCTCTTGGTCAGAGACACCAAGGGGAGTGTTACACACAAAGTCAGAGACTCCACAGGGAAGTGTTACACAAGAAGTCAAAGACAACAGGGGGCATGTTACCCACAACGTCAGAGAGACCAGTGGAACTGTTACACATGAATTCAGAGATGACAGGGGAGTGTTATGTATGAACTCAGTGACACCACAGGGAATGTGACATATGGTGTCAGAGACGACAGGGAGATTGTGACACATGAAGTCAGGGATACCATGAAGAGTGTTCTGCACAAAGTCATAGATGCCACAGGGAGTGTTACATGTGATATCAAGGTCTCCAGTGGGACTGTGACACACAAAGTCAGAGATGCCAGGGGGAGTGTTACAACAAAGTCCGAGACCTAAGGGGGAATGTTACACACGAAGTCAAGGACACCAGGTGGAGTGGTACGCACGAAGTCAAATACACCACTGGGAGAGTGACCCACGAAGTCCAAGACGACAGGGGGAGAGTGACCCACGAAGTCCAAGATGCCATGGGGAGTGTTGCCCACACAGTCAGAGACACCAGGTGGTGTGTGAGTTATATTGACTGATATTTGTAGAAATATCTTCCTGTCACACAAAAGAGAGGTGAGTGGAACCAAGGAGTCTCTAAAGAAACTAAATGTCCAGGACAGACTCCATCACAGAGAATGATCTGGCCCAGAATGTCAATAGTGCTGAGATGGAGGCACTCTGAGATAAAGAATATCTGTACTTTTAACATTTATACCATTCTTTAGATTGCTTCCCTGAAGTTATAACACTTTATTCTTCTGTCAGAAAAATTAGAGTACCGCATTGCTATCTGTTTAAAAGTTTTAAGCTCAATCAACATGACAGCTCTTTAAATGTTTCCCCAGGCTGAATGGTGCATAAGAGGTTTTGTTTGTTTGTTTTCTAAACTATTATCAAGTTTAGTTTAAGATTCATATATTTGGTCACCGTTTTGATTGGCCTATTAATTTTATATGCCTAAATGGTATATCCATGTTATTGCTCCATTATCAACCTTTCAAATAAATTTTAAAAATTAATGAATCTTAACAGATATTTGGAAGACATATTGGCCATTAAAATATTTTAACTTTTATTTAGTTAATATATCTATCTCCAAACATCTGAGTTTCTTACCTTAATTAAGATTATTTGGCCCACTTGTAGATTTTAGTACATAGTTTTTTAAATGTTCACTCAAAAGTGTTGGTTACTCTCACAGTGAGTAGGGAAATCCACGGTTTTTTTGTAATATGGCAGAAGGAGGAGAACAACTTTACTTTCTTCCAGGTAGATGTCCATTAGCGCCAACATTTATTCAACAATTCAGTATTTCCAAATAAATTAAAATACAACCTTGCCATATATTAAATGCAGCTAAATACTGAAGCCTAAGTCCTGATTCTTTCAATTAGTACCAAGTGAGTGTCTGCCATATGCCACGATGTTTAGGAACAATTTATATTATATGCTTTTATGTCTATGCCGTAGCGAATTTAATTATTGACCCATGCAGATGTCATTAAACTCTTGCTTCTTCACATCCTCTTTCATTAGTTTTTGATGCTCCACTCAATTTTCTTAATATAGTTGTCTGAAATCAGTCTATGTAACCTGGTTTTGTTCTCCCTACCATTCTCTTTTTTCATAACTTCACATTCACTTAAATTTGTTGCTATATAAGTGAACATATATTTACATAGACTTGTGAAAATACAAACATGAACAAACCAAATGAGTCCTTGCTCATTTGATATTGGTGATATAATGCCAAAGGCAGAGTACAGTGGAAAAAGTGTGTGTATGGCATAATGTCCTCAGCAGTAAATCATCTGCAGAAAGTTATTCAGTGCAAAGGATGGAATTGTCGTGTTGAGTGCAGGATTTTATAGGGCATGGTCAGAGGGAGCCTTTGCATGTTGGATAAAGACCATGACCGGGATTAGAGTGTGCCTATTGGATTTATCAAAAATGCAATCAATACTCAAAGTACAAGAAAAACAAAGAAAAGATGCCACATAAGAGAAATGATAAAGGGGCTTGTCTCATGTTCAACCCAACCATATAAAACCTAACTGGTCCAATACATGTAGAATAGGCACAGAAAAAGTGAGTCTTCTAATCTTTAATATTATAAATACCCAATTTCCATTGTATTTTGCATGTTTCCTTTTGGGAATTATTGGTTTATTTTCTTTGGTCCGTTTTCAGTTGGAGTGCTCAATCTGTAAGGTATTTCACACCATAAATTTATCACTACTTTTGCCTTTTGGACAAATTTATTTTATCCCTTTTATCATTTTTTGCTTGGCATAAAGGGTGTAATCAAGGTTGTAAAGCTGCCAGAACTGCACTGTTTCTCATTTTGAGCCTTGATTCTCTAAAGCAACCATCTAGCTCATGGTCTTTGCACTGGCTGTTCCTTCTGCCAGGCACACACTCTCCCAAATAAATTTGTGTCTCCTTGTCACTCTTCTTTCTGTTGTCTGTTCAAATGTCACCTTGTTTGCAGGTCTTGCCTGAATTCCTAATAAAAAATAAACCCCTATTCACTCTGTTCTTTGTACATGCTTCCTTTTCTTCATAGTATCTGTCACCATCAAGTATGTTACATTATTATTTTTATTTGATTATATTCTTTCTCTATCACTAGAAGGTAGGGATTTGTGTTTTTCAGCATCCTATACTCTGGACAGTGCCTGGATTATGGTCTGTATTTAATGTATATTCCTCAATTCATGAAAGATTCTTAATAAAACAGTAGTATACATTATTCTTGTGGAACAAGCTGACAGTGGAAAAGGAATTCCTAATGAGAAATAGCATTAAGGATGCTCAAATGGAGACCAGACCATACACAAAATATTGAAATTTATTTATTGATTGTAAAATATAAAGGTAGGTTTTATGGTAGGTTACTGGTCTTTGCTTGTGTGAAAATTAGTCATTTATTTTCTCTATCTCCTGGTAGTCACCTCCAAAACATGAAACCAAAGAATGACACACATTTTTCAGAAATTCTTCTTCTTGGACTTTCAGAGGAACCAGAATCACAGCCCTTCATATTTGGGCCTTTCCTCTCCATGTAGCTGATCACTGTTTTAGGAAACTTGCTTATCATCCTGACCACCGTCTCTGACTCCTACCTGCACACACTCATGTAATTCTTCCTCTCCAACCTGTCCTTTGTAGACACCTGTTTCACCTCTACCACCATCCCAAAGATGCTGCTGAACGTTCAGACTGAGAACAAAGTCATAACCTATGAAGTCTGCACTTCCCAGATGTATTTTTTCATTTTCTTTGCAGGATTAGATGACTTTCTTCTGACAGTGATGGCCTATGACTGGTTTGCAGTCATTTGCCACCCCTGCACTACACGATGATCATGAACCCCAAGCTCTGTAGACTGGTGGTCTGGTGTCCTGGATCATGAGTGCCTTATATTCCTTGTCACAAAGCTTAATGGTGTTGCAATTTTCTTTCTGTTCAGACTTGGAAATCCCCCAATTTTTCTGTGAACTCAATCAGGTGGTTCAAAGTGCCTGTTCTGAGACTTTTCTCAGTGTCATGGTGATGTATTCTGTGGCTGTGCTCCTGGCTAGTGGTCCCCTTGCTGGCATAATTTCCTCATACTCTAAGATAATTTTCTCCATCTGTGGAATCTCCTCAGCTCAGGGGAGGCATAAGGCCTTTTTTACCTGTGCATCTCACCTCTCAGTTGTCTCCTTATTTTATGTATAAACCTAGGAGTGTAACTTAGCTCTGATGGTACCCACAGCTCACACCCAAATGCAGCAGCCTCAGTGATGTACACTGTGGTCACTCCGATGGTGAGCCCCTTCATCTACAGTCTGAGGAATAAAGACATAAAGGGGGTTCTGAACACATTCTTTGAGCCATCTACACCTCTAAAAGGACTAATTGTCCTGCATCTGAAGAAGTGCCCTTGATTGCAGGGCTAAATGCTTCAGGGCCAGAAATTGTTTGTCTTTGATCTGATGGTGGAAGTAAAACTTACTTCTTCTATTTTTTCCATGAGTGTCCATTTCTTTGACTTCAAAATTTTATACAATTTAAGTAACTCACTTTTTAAGCATTCTGCTTAGTTTGATATTTAGGCAGTTTTCCCACTTGTGCTTTCCTGCTTAACAAAATGTTTCCAAAATTTGTATTAGTAATTTTTGGAAATTCCCTTTTCTTTCCTGAGGCAACATGGATTTCTTAAGAATAATTACTTCTCTAATGACATTTATTATCCAAACTAATGTTTCTGTTGTTTTCCAGAAAGAATAGTCACAAGTTCTATTTGTTGTATCAAAAAACCCTGCAATTAACCAAGGCAATTTCTACAACTTTATAAGAGGGAGAAGTGAAAAATCAATGTTTTTCACATTTGTCTATGTCATACTTTTTATGTCACCACCTTAGCTCCTTATCCTGATAATGTAGACTTTAACATATAATGTGATTCATAGATAGTAATTGAGTTTCATTCTTCTTATTAGGATCCTGTTCTCTTATTCAGATCTGTGCCCACAGTGCCTACCATAATAACTGGAAAAATGATGATCAAATACATGACTCCAAGTGAAGTCTACACAGAAACACAAATTGGAATCAATAGATTGATTTAATTTGGCCTTTGAGTCAGGATGCAGCTTAAATAAAACAAAGAATAATTTCAAATGATACTTTCTATTACTAAGTAAAATAATTCTTTTTCTAGCTGCATATCTACACATTGAATTCTGAAAGATTGATGTCCATGTGTAAGTAGGTTTTGTTATTGGGAGGAAGGACTGGTCTGTGTGTTTAAGCTTTTTTAGTGGATTATCATCCTTTTCATCTTGAAAATTGTCAGTGCTGCCTATAGGTAATACCCCTTCCATGACTCTAAATAAAATAAAAATTTTGTCATAACCACTAAATGGACCATGAATATCAATAACAATATCATCCTTTATATAATATACATATATCCTCATGGTCAACTAGACTCTCTAGAGAGCTTGAAATCCTGTCCATCCATGTGATTCAAAGTCACAGTTTTAAACAAACTTGCATGTCCTCCCAACCTCTCCTGCTTACCTGGAAAGAAACCTCAGTGGAGTGAAATTTTAATACAGTTATCTGATATAAACTTCAATAACAGAGCAATTGTGAATGCTAGCTTTAAATATCAGAACAAATGCCTCGAAGTATAAGAAGCAGATTATTATAATTGACCTCTGTTCTCTTCAATTTTGATTTTAGTTAGTTATTGCTGCATAACAAGCAATTCTTATAGCAAATGGTAATACAGTGTCTTTATTATCTAATGAGATAGTATGGTGGGGAGTTGTTCTGATTTCTGCTGGGCTCCTCATGCATCTAGATTTAGCTGTAACTCTCTACGTTGTATTTCTAAAGCTCATCAATTATGCTATGTGCAGCTGTATTGCACTTCTTTCTTCAATGAATATATGATAGTTTACTCCAATTATATATGTAGATTAATCGCATAATTTATGCAAAAAATAGTTTGTCACATGAAAATGGCCTTAATTTAATTTCACATTTCTAGATCCACATGTGACACTTTGCTTTCATCTTAGTTATAAGACGTATCTCCCAGGTGTGGCTCAGCTGCCTGTGCTCTAGATTCAATTCTGAGGCATGCAGTACTAGAATTTTTTAACTTTAATTTATTAGAATATAATTTCATACAATAAACTGCATGAATTTAAAGTGTTAAATTTGCTGAATTGAAAGAGATATGCAAATTAAGAGTACATAGTGTACAGTCCATTTTTATATAAATTGGAAGATGCATAATAAGTTTGTTCTGTTTTGTGATTGTTAAAACTTTAATCTCCCTTAACCTCAGTTTTCTTATTTCTGAACATAATTGGGACACAAAACATAACTTCAGACAGACGTTGTGAAGAATAAATGAAATGTGCAGAAATAACTTCATCGATACAAAAGAAAACACTCAAAGGTAAAAGGTTTGCATAACATGTGGGACAAATCAGGCTAGAAAAAAGTGAAAATTAGTATTTTGTCTGGAAAATCAAGTGTCACTCTTATGCATTAAATCAATTCTATACACACAAACACAGATACATATATATGACTTCTTTTTACAAAAGACAATGGGAAAACATTAGTTTGGTGAGAAAGAGTAAAAATATGCATTTCTATTTTCATAGCTGTGTGATGACTTCACTTTCATTTATTACTCCTTAAAATCCTGGCCTATAGATACTGAATCACTGGCTCAAGGAATAAATCAAGGTATGTGCATATATTATTAAAATGGATCACAACAGTTCACTTCATTATCCTGTTTTTAGAAATGAAGTAAATACATATTTTCAACTTCACATGCCTGGTAGGTGGTGATGATAGTTCCCAAACCTCCTATTTCCTTATTCTGTAGACAAAGTCCTGTGACTTTCGTAGGAGAATTTGTCCTGCTTAAGAATATTTTGAATGCATGCTATCTAGGGCTTTTATAACCATATATGAAGCTTATATGAGGGAAATTATAATTAGCTCATAATTATAAAAGGATGAGGTATTCTGTTGGAAACCTATAGAGATATTGAATTGGTCAACTCCCAGCTGTCTGTTGAAAGCAGCACATGTGTGAGAACCACACGAGAGGCGGCTTGTTATGATGAAGTGGCAGCTGTTAAACTTGGGCAGGGCTTTTGCTTTCTGAGAAAAGGGGATGCCATAGTACCCCTGAGAGATTTAGAATTGGTATATAAACTTTATTTAGATAGTGTCTGGCAATAATATCTGACTTGAAAATAATGGATCACAGAAATAATAATAGCAATAATTCTGAAAATGATAGGGGACATTTAAAGAGCATTTATGATATTCTAGGCACTTTCCTAAGTGTGTCCACACATTGAATTGTCTAATACAGACCAGGTGCTATAAGAGAGAGTACATTCTTCTCACTTTGATAAAGATAGACTGAGTCTATGGTATAAAATGCCCACTTTACACATTGATGGAAACCAATATTTTTATCCAGATAAGAAATCCAAGCCATGCCCTTAGTCACTCAAATTATTGGTTATTCCCTCTAAATAAAGACCTCAAAAAATATGCAGGGGCTGGCCCAGTGGTGCAGTGGTTAAGTTTGCACGTTTCACTTTGGCAGCCTGGGGTTCGCTGGTTCAGATCCCGGGTGCCAACATGGCACTGCTTGGCATGCCATGCTGTGGTAGGCGTCCCACATGTAAAGTAGAGGAAGATGGTCACGGATGTTAGCTGAGGGCCAGTCTTCCTCAGCAAAAAGAGGAGGATTGGCAGCAGTTAGCTCATGGCTAATTTTCCTCAAAAAGTAAGTAAATAGATAAATAGAAAATAATATACATTGAAAACCATATCTAGAACATAAGATTTTTTATTTCAACGGTTAAAAATCTACAGGTAATATCTTGATAATGAGGGTGGAATTTTCTCCACTGCACCAGAAGCCACATACATAAATAATTAGTGATAGGAATACTTTTATAACGTGACAGCTTATTCATTATTAAAAGTCTGTGTTTAGTATTAAATATGTGTAAAAAAAGCCAGACCACTGAAGGGCACAAAGTTGCATGTATTGATGAAAATAATCCATAACCAATCTATAAATCAAAATTAGGGTGAGTTTATTATGTGAGCCAGTTTTGAAGACTTAGCCTAGAGTAGACAGAACAAAGGCCTTTTCTCCTTGTGTCCCTCACATCCTCCTAGTGTCTGTCTTCTTTAGCTCGTGATTTTACATATACCTATGCCACCTGCAATCTCTGCCAGCATCCAGGACATAGTCCTTTCTGTTTTCTATTTCATAATGCCCCAACTCTTCAACTCTATTATCCATGGTCTTTGAATTCAACAAATAAAAGGTGCCATCAAGAAAATCATGAAGAGATGATTCTTTTGTTAAGGATATGCGTAGGAAATTGTTGAGACTCAGCCTAAATTAGCTAGCACTGGTGGTGTGCTGGTTAAGATCTGGCACTCTCAGCCCCATGGCCTGGGTTCATTTCCCAGTCAGGGAGCCACACCACCCATTTTTCAGTTGTCTTAGCGTGGTGGATGCATGTTGCTGAAAGCTATGCCACCAGTATTTCAAATACCAGGAAGGTCATCCATGATGGATGGGTTTCAGTGGAGCTTCCTCACTAAGAGAGACTGGGAAGAAGGACCTGACCACCCACTTGCAATAAAATTGACCATGAAAACCCTGTAAATAGAAGGAGAACATTGTCTGATATAGCACTAGAAGGTGAGAGGATGATGCAAAAAGACCAGGCAGGGTTCAGTCTGCTGTACACAGGGTCACTAGGAATCAGAATTTACTGCATGGCACTAACAACAACCACCTAAATTATTGAGTGAAATTCATATTTTCAGCAATAAGGTGAGATAACATTGGGATTATGTAGATATAACTGATATAAATTTAATAAATGATGTCATTAAAATATATCATATATTGGGGTTGGCCCAGTTGCATAGTGGTTAAGTTTGTGTGCTCCACCTTGGTGGCCCAGGGTTCCTGGGTTCAGATCCTGGGTGTGAATTTAGACACTGCTCATCAGCCATATTGTGGCAGTGTCCCACATACAAAATAGAGGAAGACTGGCACAAACGTTAACTCAGGGCCCATCTTCCTTACCAAAAATATTACATATATTTATATATTTATCATATATAAAAATATTTTCTTTCTGAAGATTTTAGACTATCTGAAAATGCCACTGGGTAAAAGATCTGGTATTATAAGTTACAGATCTCCACTCATGCTTTGAGAAGTTAAGAGCTCTCACTAAAAGTTTCAGTTTTAAAAAGCCAAAAAGAGGGGCTGGCCCTGTGGCCGAGTGGTTAAGTTCACGCGCTCCACTTCAGGCGGCCCAGTGTTTCCTTGGTTCGAATCCTGGGCACAGTTATGGCACTGCTCATCAAACCACGCTGAGGCAGCGTCCCACATGCCACAACTAGAGGGACCCACAATGAAGAATGTACAACTATGTACTGGGGGCCTTTGGGGAGAAAAAGGAAAAAAAATAAAATCTTAAAAAAAAAAAAGCCAAAAAGACTTTTTATTTCTCTTTAGAAATATTTTAGGTTAAACTTCTGTTCTATATTTATCCACTGTTCAAATTTTTACAAATCAAGAATTAAAAGAGTATCTGTTAATTTTGAAAGACAACATTTGATGTTATAGGTGAAATAAAAATATTCAGTTACATATTCATTCAAAAATAGATATGAGAAATATATGTTCCTTTGAATATCATAAAATATAAATGAAATGTACACTGTGAAAAAAGTAGTGGGTTTGGTGGGAGTATGGAATCATGTATGAGAGGATCAGAAATATATATATTTTTTAATTTTTATTTTTTTCGGATGTACATCATATTTCGAATTCTGTATACATTACATTATGTTCACCACCCGAACACTAATTATAGTGCATCCTCTCACCTGTGACCCTAATCACCCCTTTTGCCCTCCCCCCCCTTCCCCAATGGTAACCACCAGTCCAATCTCCAATGCTATGTGTTCTTTTTTTTTGTCGTTTTTATCTTCTACTTATGAGTGAGATCATATGGTATTTGACTTTCTCCCTCTGACTTATTTCACTCAACACAATACCCTCAAGGTTCATCCATGTTGTCACAAATGGCCGGATTTCGTCATTTCTTATGGCTGAGTAGTAGTCCGTGTATAAATACCACATCTTCTTTATCCATTCGTCCCTTGATGGACACCTAGGTTGCTTCTATGTCTTGGCTATTGTGTATAATGCCGCAATGAACATAGGGGTGCAAGTATCTTTATGCCTTTGTGTTTTCAAGTTCTTTGGATAAATACCCAGCAGTGGGATAGCTGGATCATATGGTAGATCTATCCTTAAATTTCTGAGGATACTCCATATTGCTTTTCATAGTGGCTGCACCAGTTTGCACTCCCACGAGCAGTGAACAAGGGTTCCCTTCTCTCCACATCCTCTCCAACATTTTTTGTTTCCTGTCTTGTTAATTATAGCCATTCTGACCTGAGTGAGATGATACCTCATTGTACTTTTCATTTGCATTTCCCTGATAGCTAATGATGTTGAGCATCTTTTCATATGCCTGTTGGCCATCTGTATATCTTCTTTGGAGAAATCTCTGTTCAGATCTTTTGCCCATTTTCTAATTGGATTGTTGGTTTTTTTTGTTGTTGAGCTGAATGAGTTCTTTGTATATTTTGGATATTAACCCCTTATCTGATACGTGGTTTGCAAATATCTTCTCCCAATTGTTAGATTGCCATTTCGTTTTGTTGATGGTTTTCTTTGCTGTGCAGAAGATTTTTAGTTTGATGTAGTCCAATTTGTTCATTTTTTCTTTTGTTTCCCTTGCCTGGTCAGACATGGGACTTGAAAATATGCTGCTCAGACCAATGTCATAGAGCGTACTGCCTATATTTTCTTCTAGAAGTCTCATGGTTTGGGGTCTTACATTCAAGTCTAATCCATTCTGAGTTGAATTTTTGTGCATGGTGTAAGGGAATGGTCTACTTTTGTTCTTTTGCATGTGGCTGTCCATTTTCCCAACACCATTTATTGAAGAGACTCTCCTTTCTCCATTGTATGCTCTTGGCTCCCCTATCGAATATTAGCTGTCCATAAACGTGTGGGTTTACTTCTGGGCTCTCAATTTTGTTCCATTGATCTGTGTGTCTGTTTTTGTGCCAGTACCATGCTGTTTTGGTTACTATGGCTTTGTAGTATAATTTGAAATCAAGGAGTGTGATACCTCCAGCTTTGTTCTTTTTTCTCAGGAATCCTTTGGCTATTCGGGGTCTTTTGTTGTTCCACATAAATTTTAGGATTCTTTGTTCTATTTCTGTAAAAAATGCTGTTGGAACTTTCATAGGGATTGCATTGAATCTGTAGATTGCTTTAGGAAGTATGGACATTTTAACAATGTTAATTCTTCCAATCCAAGAGCACGGAATATCTTTCCATTTCTTTGTGCTTTCTTTGATTTCTTTCAATAATGTTTTATAGTTTTCAGTGTACAGATCTTTCACCTCTTTCGTTAAGTTTATTCCTAGGTATTTTATTGGTTTTGTTGCAATTGTAAATGGGATTGTATTCTTAATTTCTCTTTCTGCTACTTCGTTGTTAGTGTATAGAAATGCAACCAATTTCTGTACATTGATTTTGTATCCCGCGACTTGACTGTATTCCTTTATTATTTCTAAAAGTTTTTTTTAGTGGACTCTTTAGGGTTTTATAGATATAAAATCATGTCATCTGCAAAGAGTGACAGTTTCACCACTTCTTTTCCACTGTGGATCCCTTTTATTTCTTTTTCTTGACTGATTGCTCTGGCTGGGACTTCCAATACTATGTTAAATAAGAGTGGTGACAGTGGGCATCCTTGTCTGGTTCCTGTTCTTAGAGGGATAGCTTTCAGTTTTTCTCCATTGAGAATGATATTTGCTGTGGGTTTGTCATATATGGTGTTTATTATGTTGAGGTATTTTCCTTCTGTACCCATTTTATTCAGAGTTTTTATCATAAATGGATGCTGTATCTTGTCAAATGCTTTCTCTGCATCTATTGAGATGATCATGTGATTTTCATTCTTCATTTGGTTAATGGGGTGTATCACGTTGATAGATTTGCAGATGTTGAACCATCCCTGCCTCCCTGGAATGAAACCCACTTGATCATGATGTATGATCTTTTTAATGTATTGTTGTGTTCAACTTGCTAGTATTTTGTTGAGGATTTTTGCATTGATGTTCATCAGTGATATTAGCCTGTAATTTTCTTTTTTTGTGTTGTCCTTGTCTGGTTTTGGTATCAGGATAATGTTTGCTTTGTCGAAGGAGTTAGGAAGCCTCCCCTCCTCTTCAATTTTTTGGAAGAGTTTGAGAAGGATAAGTATTAAGTCTTCTTTGAATGTTTGGTAGAATTCACCAGGGAAGCCATCTGGTCCTGGACTTTTATTTTTTGGGAGGCTTTTGATTGCTGTTTTGATCTCCTTACTGGTCATCAGTCTATTCAAATTTTCTACTTCTTCTTGGCCCAGTTTTGGAAGGTTGTATGTTTCTAAGAATTTATCCATTTCTTCTAGATTATCCAATTTGTTGGCGTACAGCTTTTCATAGTATTCTCTTATTATCTTTCATATTTCTGAGGTGTCTGTTGTAATCTCTCCTCTTTCATTTCTGATTTTATTTATCTGAGACGTCTCTCTTTTTTTATTGGTGAGTCTAGCTAAGGGTTTGTCAATTTTTTTAATCTTTTTGAAGAACCAGTTCTTGGTTTCATTAATTTTTTTCTATTTTTTTTAGTCTCTATTTCGTTTATTTCTGCTCTGATTTTTATTATTTCCTTCCTTTTGCTGATTTTGGGCTTTGTTTGTTGTTCTTTTTCCAGTATCTTTAGGAGCACTTTTAGATTGTCTATTTGGGATTTTTCTTCTTTGTTGAGGTAGGCCTGGATTGCTATAAACTTCCCTCATAGAACCGCTTTTGCTGTATTCCACAGATATTGGCATGTCGTGTTTTCATTTTCATTTGTCTCCAGGAAATTTTTGATTTCTTCTTTGATTTTTTCATTGACCCAATCATTACTCAGTAGCATTTTGTTCAATCTCCACATTTTTGTGGCTTTTCTGGTTTTCCTTCTGTAGTTGATTTCAAGTTTCATACCTTTATGGTCAGAAAAGATGAATAGTATTATTTCGATCTTAAATTTATTCAGACTTGTTTTGTGGCCTGATATATAATCAATCATGGAGAATGTTCCATGGGAATTTGAAAAGAATGTGTATTCTGTGGTTTTTGGAGGGAATGTTCTGTATATATCTACTAAGTCCATCTGGTCTAATGTGTCCTTTAAGGCCAGTGTTTCCTTATTGATCTTCTGTTTGGACGATCTATCCCTTGATGTAAGTGGAGTGTTAAAGTCCCCTACTATTATTGAGTTACTGTCTATTTCTCCTCTTATGTCTGTTAATAATTGCTTTATATATTTAGGTGCTCCTATGTTTGGTGCGCAGATATTTACAAGTGTTATATTTTCTTGTTGGATTGTTCCCTTTATCATTATGTAGTGCCTGTCTTTGTCTCTTATTACAGTTTTTGATTTAAAGTCTATTTTGTCTGATATAAGTATTGCTACCCCCGCTTTCTTTTCTTTGCCATTTGCATGGAATATCTTTTCCATCCTTTTGCTTTCAGTTTGTGAGTGTCTATAGGTCTGAAGTGTGTCTCTTGTATGCAACATGTACATGGATCTTGTTTTTTTTTTATCCAGTTGGCAACCCAATGGCATTTGATTGGAGCATTTAGTCCATTGACATTTAAAGTAGCTATTGATAAATATGTATTTATTGCCATTTTGTCACTTTTTATTTTTTGGGGGTGTTTTAGTAGTTCTTCTCAGTTCTTTTCTTTTTCTCTTGCTCTCTTCTCTTGTGGTTTGATGGCTATCTTTAATAATATGTTTGATTTCTTTTGTCTTACTTTTTTTCCTGCTTGTTATAGGTTTCCGGTTTGTGGTTACCATGAGGATCCTATTTAATATACTATGCATATAACAGTCTATATTGAGTAGACAGACTCTTTAGCTTCACCTCTTTCTAAAAGCTCTACTTTTTCACTCCCCTCCTCCCACATTATATGTTTTTCACATCATATATAGTCTTTTGTTTAGTGTGTGTCTATCTATTACCCTCTTATCATTGAAATAGGTGATTTTAGTACATTTGTCTTTTAACCTTCATATTGTCTTCACAGGTAGTTGATCTGCTGCCTTTACTATACTTTTACCTTACAAGTGATTTTATTGGCTTTTTGTTGTTGTTGTTGTTGTTTTGGGGTTTTTTGATAATTTTTTTTATCTCTATTTGTGGCCATTGCTTTCCCACTTAAATAAGTCCCTTCAACATTTCTTGTAGAACTGGTTTCTTGGTGATAAACTCCTTTAATTTTTGCTTGTCTGGGAAGCTCTTTATCTCTCCTTCCATTCTGAATGACAGCCTTGATGGATAGAGTATTCTTGGTTGTAGGATTTTTCCTTTTAGCACTTCAAATATGTCATGCCATTCTCTTCTCACCTGTAGGGTCTTGACTGAGAAGTCTGCTGATAGCCTGATGGGCTTCCCTTTATATATCACTTGTGGCCTTTCTCTTGCTGTTTTTAGGATTCTCTCTTGGTATTTAATATTAGACATTTTGATTTTAATATATCTTGGTGTGGGCATCTTTGGGCTTCTCTTGTTTGGAGCTCTCTGTGCTTCCTGAACTTGGATGTCTGTTTCCTTCCTCAGGTTAGGAAAATTTTCCTTTATTATTTTGACAAATAAATTTTCTGCCCCTTTGTCTCTTTCTTCTCCTTCTGGGACCCCTATAATCAGAATGTTAGCGTGCTTGATCTTGTCCCAGAGTTCCCTTACACTGTTCTCATTCTGTCTAATTCTTTTTTCCCTTTTCTGTTCTGCTTGGGTGATTTCCTCTAGTCTTTCATCTAGCTTGCTGATCCGTTCTTCTGCATCCTCTACTCTGCTATTGAGTCCTTCTAGTGAATTTCTGATTTCTAGTATTGTACTCTTCATTTCTGATTGGTTTTTGTTTATATCTTCCTGTTCTTTGCTGATGTGCTCACTGTGTTCATCCATTCTTCTCTGCATATCTGTGAGCATCCTCATTATGTTTTGCTTGAATTCTTTGTCGAGGAGGTCGCTAGTTTCTGTTTCACTTAGTTCTTTTTCTGGGGATTTGTACTGTTCCCTTGCTTCAAAAGTATTCCTTTGCCTCCTCATTATGCCTCTTTCTCTGTGCTATTTTCTTTGTACTAGGTGAGTTGGCTATGTCTCCTGAACTTGGAGAAGTGGCCTTATGTATGAGATGCCTTATGAGGCCCAGCAGTGTGCTCCCTCTCATCACCAGACCGTAAGAACAAGGAGTGACCCCTTTGTGAGCTACTTGTGTTCTTCTGCTGTGGCAGGGCTGCTCCCACTGTAGGTACCCAGGGAGTCTGATCTTTCCTTCCCTGGCCAGCTGTTTGTAAATCCAGTTTACAGGGGCCTCAGCACTGTTGGCTACAAAGTCTATCAGTGCACTCTTATTGCAATTGTCCTCTTAATTGGGTTGGTACCCAGTGTAGCTGGTTGCTAGGCTCAGGAGTTTACAGTTGTGATAAGCCTGAGGCCAACAAGGCTGTTGTCAGCTCTCTTAGGAGTGCAGCTGAGTGGGGCTAGCCCGTGGCATGGGGGCACTCTGTTTCAGGCTTTGGAAGGTGAGGCTGATCCTTTTTATGGCTATTTGTGAAGCACAAGTCTTCTGCCTCTGATAAGCTGCATCCACCCACAGAACCACACACACCATCAACACAGTCCTGGTCCATGCACACTTCTCAATGCCCTGAAGCGTACCCCAACACCACACTGCAGAGGCCCCCACCTCTGCCCCAATGTCCTCCACAGTTCACCTGGTCCTCACACAGGCCCTGCCCCACAGAGGCAGACACCCTTGCCTGCCTGTAGAGGATCAAGGCACTCAGTCAATGCAGGCTGAAAAGTAGCCTGAGGGCTTGCTGTAGGTGGGCCAGTCCCTAGGGTGGGTTGCCTGCCCTGGCTGAACTGGATTAAATCTGTGCTCTAGTGGATGTGGCAGACCCCTGGGCTAACAGCCCAAGTGATGCACCTCAATGCCCCCCACCAGTGTCCATATCAGCACGCCTGGACCAGCTGAGAACAATGGCCCCCACCAATGTCTCTGTCTCCAGAGAGGACCCTCCTCTCACCAAGATGTCCCCAGAGCCCACCAGGTGAGTCTTGTTTCACCAAAAGATAGTCAGCCTTCTCTCTGGTGATTTTAGGTTGCTGCAATGAGTTAGTTTGTGCATGGGCCCTTTAAGACTCGGATCTTTTTGGCTTTCGGCCAATAGCTTTTCTGGGGGTGTCCTCACTGCAGTTAATAGCCAGCAAAGCCAGACAGTAAGACCCCCATCTCAGTTGGGCTGAGTCCGAAGGATGGTTATGGCAGTTTTGCCCTCGCTCTGGACCTCACTCCTCCAGGGAGGGCTCGTACCTTAGGGTGGCTCCCGCCTGGCCAGCTGAGAAGCTCTGTTGCTCCCAAAGGTGGCTTTTTTCCTCTCCAGCTGGAGTTACTGCCTCTTCTGCCTTCTTCAGGACCGTCCCTTGTCGTGGGGGTTCTTTTTATCCATTTTCCAGGTTTCAATCCAGGGTGATTCTTCCCAAAATTGTTGTAACCTGGTAGTGTTCATGGGAGGAGGCAAGTTCAATGTCTGCTCATAGTGCCATCTTGACGAGATCTCCCAGGATCAGAAATATTTTACACAGCTTTCCTCATATGGCAAGAAAAAATATAGATACATTGTATTGTCATCAGACAAAAGTTTTGCTAAAAATATGTTCAAATGCTTTAGGTATAAATTTACCTGCTTATTCTTTAAACATATTTTGCTATGTTGATTAAAAGAATGTACAAATTTTCACTTCCAATTTATTATTACATACTTCTCCATACATTCATTAAGGCCATTGAGGAGTAATATTTTCCTATCTACTCTCATATGAAAAATTATTTTATTTCCAATAGTATCAGCCATAATATGGTAAGTTATACTGCAATGGTTAGGAACCCCAAAATCTCAGTAGCTTTATGCAACAGAAATTTTCTTCTAGCTCACAATATCTGCCAAATATGGGTCAACAGGGTGGCTGTCTGCATTGGATGCACTTGACAGAGTCATTGAAAATAAGAACTCAGTCACATCAAAAATTGATTTGTAAGCATTTACTAAAAAAACGCAAGTAGGAAAAGAAACAGGAGCACTCACTAATCAGCAGCTAAGTGACTACTTTACCAGAGATCTGAAAATATCAGCTTCGTGAGTTCTTTTATAAATATGGGTATAACATAAAGTAGTCTCCTGTCTACATTCTCAGAGGATTTTGGCATCCACAGTGAGAGAGACCCTTAAATTCACATGTAGACAAATATCTAGCAAATGTTTTTGAAAGAACCCACACGAAATCAGAGGGACTAGTGTGAGTTTTACACAAGAAGTTCGAGACTTCGTAGGGTACTGTTACACTGGAAGGCAGAAAGGAAAATTTGAGTGTTACATGTCAAGTCAGAGACACCAAGGTGTGTGCTATACACGAAGTCTGAGATGCCACATTGAATGCTACACATGAAGTCAGAGACACCAGGTAGTGTTACAAAAGAAGTCAGAGATATCAGGGGATATGTTACAAACAAAATCAAAGTCTCCATGGGGAGTGAGGTACTGGAACTCAAGGATGCAAGGTGGAGTATGACAAATGAAGTCAGAGACAGAAAGGGGATTGTTATACCTGAAGTCATAGGTGCTGGTGGAGTGTGACACATGAATTCCCAGAGGCAAGGGCAGTGTGACACGACATCAGAGACGCCAGATTTATTATGAGACACAAAGTCAGAGATGACACGTGGACTGTTACATATGAAGTCTGAGATGCCAGCTGGAGTGTGACACACGAAGTCAGAATTGTCAGGGATAGTGTATCACAGGAAGTCAGAGACACCAGCGTGTGTGTGCCAAGTGAAGTCCTAGATGCCATGGGAAGTGTGACACATGAAGTCAGAGACACCAGGGTTTGAGATACACAAAGTCAGAGAAAACAGGCAGAGTGTGACTCTTGAACTCTGAGACAAAACAGGGGAGTGGAACACATGAAGTCAGAGACACCATGGTTTGTGACACAAGATGTCAGAGATGCCAGGGGCCATGTTATACATCAACTCAGAGACACAATTTGGATGGCTACACACTTAGTCTGAGACTTCAGGTGGTGTGTGACACATGAAGTCAGAAACAACAGGAGTAGTCTTACAAGGAAGTCAGAGACACGTGGGAGTATGTGACTCATGAAGTGAGAGACCCCAATGGGAAGTATTATGCACAAAGTCAAAGACAAAATGGTGACTGTTACACACAAAGTCAGAGGTGCCATGTGGAGTGTTATACATGAAGTTGATGATACCAGTGGGAGTATGAAACATGAAGTTATAGATGTAGGGGGAATTTGATGCATGAACTCAGAGACACTAGAAGGATTGTGATACTGGAAGTCAGAGACGCCACAGGGTGTGTTACATACAAAGTCAGAGACACCAGGGGGGAGGGTTATACATAAAGGCAGCAACACTAAGCAGATTGTGACACACGAAGTCAGACATGGCATGGGGATTGTTATACATGAGGTCCAAGATGCCACTGAGAGTTACGCACCAAGTCAGAGATGCGACATGGAGTGTTACACGTGAACTCAGAGACACCAGTGGATGAATAACAAAGTTAGAGACATCATGGGGTGTGTGATGCACAAAGTCAGAGAAAACAGGGGTGAGTGTTCTACACAAAGTCAGGGACATCAGGCAGATTGAGATACATGATGTCCAAGATGGCATGGGGATTGTTATACATGAAGTCTGAGACATCATCGGAAGTTTTACACATGAAGTCAGAGATGACAAGTGGAGTGTTACACATGAACACAGAGACACCAGTAGGTGCATAAAAAATGAAGTTTGAGATGCCAGGGGGTGTGTGATGCACAGAGTCAGAGACACCAGGGGGACTGTTACACATGAAGCCAAAGAAGCCATGGGGGAACGTTACCCACAAAGTCAAAGAAACCAATGGGAGTGTTATGCAGGAAGCCAGAGATGCCATGGGGAGTGTTATGCATGACATCAGAGATGCCAAAGGGAGTGTTACACAAGAAGTCAGTGACACCTGGGGGAGTTTTAGGTAGGAAATCAGAGACCATATGGGGGTGTGTTACACAAGAAGTCAGAGATGCCAAGGGGAATGTGATGCAGGAACTCAGAGACTCCACAGGGAGGGTGACACACGAAGTCAGAGATGACAGTTTGATTGTGACACCCCAAGTCAGTGACACATTGGGAATGTTACACATGAAGTCAGAGAAGCTAGAGGCAGTGTTGTACACCAGGTCTGAGATGCCTGTGTAAGTGTTACACAGGAAGTGATAGCAGTAAGAGTGTGAGACACAAACTCAAAGATGGGAGAGAGAGTACGACAAAACTCAGATGCCAGGAGGAGTGTAACACACAGCATCAGAGAAGACATGTGGGGGTTTATGCATGAAGTCAGAGATGACAGGTGGACTGTGAAACAGGAAGTCACAGATGCCATAGGGAGTGTGATACACAAAGTCAGAAAACATATCTGAAGTGTGAAACATGAAGTCAGAGACCCCAGGGGGAGCGTGACACATGAAGTTAGAGAGGCCACATTGAGTGCTACACACGAAGCCAGAGACACCAGTGGGTGAGTGACACACAAAGTCAGAGATGTCAATGGGTGTTTGATACAATAAATCAGAGATCCAAGGTGCAGGGTGACACACAAAATCACAAAGGACAAGGCGAGTGTGATGCATGATCTGAGACACAAGGGGGATTGTAACACACGAAGTCAGAGACTCCACAGTGCGTGTTATACAAAGTCAGAGATGAAAGTGAGAGTGTGAAGCATGAAATCAGGGACACCAGGGGAAATGTTACATTCGAAGTCAGAGATGAAACTGGGAGTGTTACACAGGAAATCTGAGAGGCCTGGGGGAGTGTTACACAGTCAGAAACACCAGGGATAGGGTTACACAAGATGTGAGAAACACACAGGGGTGGGTTACACACGAAGTCAGAGATATCATGTGGAGTGTTACACATGAAGGCAGAGACATTGGGGGGTTGTTAAACAAAGAGTCAGAAATTTAACCTGGTGTGTTAAACAGGGAGTATTTCATGCCATTGGGTGTGAGACATATGAAGTCAGAGATGCCAGGGGGAGTTGGACACACGAAATCAAAGATCTAATGTGCAGTGTGACACACGAAGTAGAGACGACAGGGGTAGTGTTACCCAAGAAGTCAAAGTAACCTGGGGAAGTATTAGGCATGAAGTCAGAGACACCAGGATGACTGTGAAACACAAAGGCAGAGACATCATGGGGAGTGTGACACACCATGTCAGAGATGGCACACAGTGTGCTACACACAATGTCAGAGACACCATTTTGTGTGTTGCACACGATGCCATAAGGAAAAGGCATAGTGTTACACAGGAAGTCAGAGACACCACAGGGATTGTTGCACACGATGTCAGAGACAACAGGTCGTGTGTGACACTTGAAGTCAGAGACCCCATGAGTAATGTTACACACAAACTGAGACACCAGTTGGAATGTTATACAAGAAACCAGAGACTCCATAAGGTGTGTTACACATGAAGATACAAAGAGAGACTAATGCACATACTCAGAAACACAAATGGGAATGTGACACACGAAGTCAGAGAAGACAGGTTGCTTGTGACACAACATCAGAGACACCACAGGGAGTGTTACACATGAAGTCAGAGATGCCAGAGGAATTGTTACCCACAAAGTCAGAGATGCTAGGGGAAAGTACATTCAAAGTCAGAGATGCTGCAGGTAGTGTGACAGATGAAGTCAGAGATGCCAGGGCAGGGTGAAACAAGAAATTACAAACAGCAGAGGGAGTGTGACACAAGATCTCAGATACACAAGGGGGAGTCAGACATACGAACCCAGAGACAACACCAGGTGTGTTGGGTGTGAAGTCAGATATGCCAGTGGGAGTTTGACACACGAAGTCAGAGATACTGGTGGGAGTGTTAGAAATGAAGATAGAGATGCCGTGAGTAGTCTGATAAACTAAGTCAGAAACACGAAGGGGAGAGTGTTACATGAAGTCAGAGACAACAGGGGGAGTGCAATGCAAGAATTCAGAGGTGCCATGGGGTGTGTGGCACACCAAGTCACAGATGACAGAAGGAGTGGGAAACATGAAGTCAAAGACACCATGATGAACATTACAAAGACTCAGAGAAGCCATGGGGAGTGGGACATATGATGTCAGAGACACCAGGGGGAGTGTTACACATAACAGAAGAGACTCCATGAGCAGTATGACACAGGAAGTCAGAGTAGCCACTAGGAAGTGTTACACACGAGGTCAGAGACAAGAGTGGGAGTGTTATGCACAAAGTCAGAGATGACAAGGGGAGTGTGACACACCATGTCATTGATTCCAGGGGCAGTTTACACACAATGTCATAGATGAAACAGGGAGTGTGACACACGAATTCAGAGACACCAGTGCCACTGTTACGCAAGAGGTCAGAGACCCCCATGGGAGTGTTAAATACGAAGTCAGTGATGACTGGGGTAGTTTTGCACCCGAAGTCAGAAACACCATGGGGGATTGTTACACATGAAGTCAGAGACATCATGGTGAGTGTTATGTAGGATGTTAGAGGTGCCAAGGAGAGTGTGACACACAAAGTCAGAGATGACTGGTCTAGTGTTACACTTAAATTCAGAGACACAACTGGGAGTGTTACACCCGAAGTCAGGATGCCATGTTGATTGTTATGCAGGATGTCAGAGATGCCAAGGAGAGTGTAACACATGAAGTTAGAGATGACTGGTCTAGTGTGATACTTAAATTCAGAGATACAACAGGGAGCATTACACACTAATTCAGATACACAAGAGTGTGAGATACGAAGTCAGAGGTGCCATGGGAAGTGTGACAGAGGAAGTCAAAGATGCCAGAGCAAGTGTGACTCACAATGTCAGGAGTACCACAGGGAGTGTTACACAAAATCAGAGATGCAAGTGGGATTGTGACAAAGAGACGCCATGGGTATTGTGATACACAAACTCAGAGATACCAGGGTGAATGTAACACTAAGTCAGAGACACCAGGGTGTGTGTGACAAACAAAGTCATAAACGACATGTTGAGTGTAACCCTCAATGTCAGACGCCATGTGGAATGTTAAAAAACATGTCAGAGATGCCACAGGAAGAGTTATCCAGGAAGGCAGAGACGCAAAGTGGAGTGTTACACACGAAGTCACTGGTGCAAGGGGAACTACTTTGCACAAATTCACAGAGAGCTGTGTGTGTATTACTCATGAATTCAGAGATGCCACAGGGGTGTGTAAAACAGGAAGTCAGAGACACCATGTGCATTTTTACCCACAAACTCATAGATAACATGGGAATGTGACACATGAAGTCAGAGACACCAAGGAAGTGTGACACAAAAAGTCAGAGGTGCCACAGTGAGTGTTACACACAAAGTCAGAGACACCAGGGACATTGTGACACATGAGGTAAGAGATGCTAGGGATATTTTGACACACGAAGTCAAAGAAGCCATGGTGAATGGTACACACATCTTCAGAGGTGACTGGGGTATGTTATACATGAAGTCAAAAATGCCAAAGGAAGTGTTACACAAGAAGTTATAGATGATAGTGGGAGTGTGACACATGAACACAGAGACACAAGGGGGAGTGTGACACACGAATTCAGAGACACCAGAGGGATTCTGACACAAGAAGTTGGAGACACCAGGTGGAGTCTTACAGACCAAGGCATAGATGGCAGAGGAGTGTCACACATGAACTCAGAGACACCAGCTTTATTGTTACACACAAAGTCTGAAGCACCAGGTGGAGTGTGACACATGAAGTCACAGATGCTATGGGATGTGTTACAGATGAAGTCACAGATGCCAGGTTGAGTGGGTCACAAAGACAGAGACACCAGGGAGAGTGTGACATGAGATGTCAGTGACACCAGGGGAAGACCGACACATGAAGTCAGAGGCAACACAGGGAGGATTACACAAAATCAGAGATGCCAGTGAGAATGTAAAACATGAACTCAGAGTTGCCAAGAGGATTGTGACACACAAGTTCAGAGACCAGAAGAGAAGTGTGAAACATGAAGTCAGAGATGCCATGGTGAGTGTGACACATGAAGTCAGAGATACCTTTGGGGGTGTTACACATGAAGTCAGAGATGGCACTTGTAGTGTTTCACATGCACCCCAAGATGCCACAGGGAGTGTGACATGAAATCAGGGACTCCAGTGGGAGTAATACACATGCAGTCAGGGACATGAGGTGGAATGTGACACACGATGTGAGAGATGTTAGCAGGAGTGATGCACAGAAAGTCAGTGGAGGCATGTGGAGTGTGAAACATGAAGTCACAGATACCATGCAGAGTGTGACACAAGAAGACATAGTCGCCAGGGTTTATGTTACACCTGAAGTCAGAAACTCATAAGGAGTGTGGGACACAAAGTCAGAGACAACAGGGGGACTGCAAACATGGAGCCATAGACACCAGGGGAATGTTACACAGGATGTAAGAGAGGGCATGTGAAATGTTACACACCACATCAGAGAGTCCAGGGGTACTGTGGAACATAAAGTCAGAGACATGATGGGGAGCATTACACAGGAAGTCACTGATGCCTTGGGGAGTGTGAAACTTGAAGTCAGAGATGCCAGGTGGAGTTTGACAGATGAAGTCAGAGACCGAAGATGCACTGTGCCACATGAAGTCAGAGGCTACAGGTGGATTGTGACACAAGAACTCAGAAATACAATGGGGAGTGTGACACATGAAGTCAGAGATGCCACCAGGAGTGTTATGCATGAAGTCAGAGATGACAGGTGTAGTGTGATATATGAAGTGATGGACACCAGAGTGTGACATACAAATCAGAGACACCACTGAGAGTGTTACACAGGAAAATTGAAAGGTCGGGGGAGTGTGACACAAGTCAGAAACACCAGGGCTATTGTTACACAGAATGTCAAAGACAACAGGGTGTGAGTGACGCACAAAGTCAGAGATGCCAGGGGAAATATGAAACATGAAGTGTAGGCAGCAGGGGGAGTGTTACACACAAAGTCAGAAACAACACTTCGGATCTGACACATGGAGTTATTGACACAAGTTGGATTGTGAAAAACAAAATCAGAGATGCCATTTTGAGTGTTGCACTTGAATCCGGAGATGCCAGTGGGAGTGTGACACATGAAGTCAGAGATGACAGGTTGAGTGTGAACCTAGAGGTCAGAGACACCAAGGGGAATGTTAGACACAAAGTCAGAAATGCCGTAGAAAGAGTGACACATGAAGTCAGAGGTCCCACAGGGAGTGTTATACAAAATGTCAGAGACACTGGGGTAATGTGAAGCACAAAATTAGAGATGCCAAGCAGAGTGTGACATGAATTCAGATATGCCACTGTGAGTGTGAAACACAAAGTCAATGATGACATGAAAAGTGTCATAGAAGAAGTCCGTGACATCAGGCGGAGAGTGACACATGATTTCAGAGATGCCATGGGGACTGTTACACACGTGAATTCAGAGATGCCATGGGAAGTGTGAGGCACAAAGCAGAGAAGACAGGTGGAGTGCATGAACCACGTGTCACACACACCTGAGACACGTGACAGCCATACCTTAACTATGCACCAGCCACTCCTGAACCACGTGTCAGCAATGCTTGAACCACCTGTCAATCACACCTGAATAATGTGGCAGCCTCGCCTGAGCCAAGTGTCAGCCACACCTGAGTCACATGTTGCCGCACCTGAACCAAGTGTCAGTCATGGTTGAACAGTGTGTGAGCCATGCCTGAGCCACATGTGAGCCACTCCTGATCTACATGTGAACATGTGACAGCCACACCTGAATCAAGTGTCATTCTTGCCTGAACCATGCAAGCCATGCCTGAACCACACATCAGGCACTCATCAGACAGGCCTGACTCACATGTCAGCCACTCCTGAACCACGTGCAAGCCATGCATAAACCCCATTTCAGCCACACTGGAACCACCTGTCAGCCACGCCTGAACCACGTGTCAACCATGCATCAACCATGTTCCAGCCACACCTGAACAATGAGAGCAACACCTGAACAACGTGTTAGCCACTCCTGAATCTCCTGTGAGTCATGCTTTAACCACCTGCAAGCCATGCCTGAATCACGTATGAGCCATGAGTGAACCACATGCGAGCAATGCTGAAACCATGTGCCAGCCACCCCTGAACTGTGTCAACCACACCTGAAACACATGTCAACCATGCCTAAACCACATGTAAGCCACCCCTGAATTACATGTCACTGATGCCTAAGCCACGTGTGACCCACACCAGAAACACACGTCAGACATGCCAGAACCATGTGCCTGCCATGCCTGAACCACATGCCAGGCACCCTGGAACAATGTGCCAGGCATGAGAGATCCACATGCTGGGCACACCTGAACCATGTACTGGCCATGCCTGAACCATGTGCCTGCCATGCCTGAACCACATTTCAGCCATGCCTGAACCACATGCAGGTCACGCCTGAACCACCTGTCAGCCACTTCAGAAACATGTGCCAGCCATGCTTAAATCACATGCTGACCACACCTGTATCACGTACCAGCTACACCTGAACCAATTGCCGGCCATGCCTGAACCATGTTTCCACCACGCCTGAGCCACATTTCTGCCACACCTGAACCATGTGTCTAGCATGCCTGAACCACGTTTTTGACATGCCTGAAGCATGTGTCAACCAATCTGGATCCACATGCCATCCAATCCAGAACCAGATGCCAGCCACGCCAGAACCATGTGCCATCCATGCCTGAACCATGTTTCGACCAAGCCTTAACCAGGTTTCTGCCACACCTGAATGATGTTTCCACCATGCCTGAACCACGTTTCTACCACATATGAAGAACTTGACTGCCATGCCTGAACAACATGCAGACCACACCAGATCCACGTGTCAAACACGCCAGTTTCACATGCCAGCCAAGCCTGAACCATATGCTGGCCACACCTGAACCAAGTGCCAGCCACACATGACCCACGTGACAGCTACTCCTGAATTAGGTGTGAGCCACTTGGCACACACACCTGCATCATGTGTCACTAACACTTGAGTCACGTGTCACACATGCCTGAACCATGTGCCAGCCATGCCTGAACCATATGCTGGCCATGCCAGAATCACGTGGTGCCACACAGGAAACACGTGCCCACCACACCTCAACCATGTGCCAGGCATGCATGAATCATGTGTCAACCATGCCCCAAACACATGCCAGCCACACCTGAAAAACGTGCCAACCACTCCAGAAACTTGTGTCAGCCACACCTGAACCATGCATCAGTGATGATTGAACCACTCATCAGCCACATGTCACCCTTGCCTGATCAGCTTGTGAGGCACTCTTGAGCAACGCATGAGCCATGCCCAAGCCACAAGTGAGCCTCGACTGAGCCACACCTCAGCCACGTGTCTGCCACACCTGAGCCACATGGAAGCCATGCATGAGCTACATGTGAGACAGGCTTGAGTCATGTGTCAGCTACACCTGAACCACGTCAGCCACTCCTGAACCACATGTGAGCCAAGCCTGAATAACCTGTGAGCTACACCTGAGTCATGTCTCAGCCACGACTATGGCACATGTCAGTCACACCCGAACCACCTGTCTCTCACACCAGACTAACCTGTCAGCCAAAACTGAAACGTGTCAACCACACCTGAACCACGTTTGATCCACACCTGAGTCACATGTAAGTCACGAATGAACCACATGAAAGCCACGCCTGCACAGCTTGTGTGCCATGACTGAACTTCCTGTGACCCATGCCTGAGCTACACCAGAACCACGTGTGAACCACACCTGAACCATATGTGACCAACTCCTGAACCACATGTGAGCCACACTGGAAAAAGTTCTGAGCCACATGTGAAGCACACCTGAACCATGCTCGAATGACACCTGAATCACATGTGAACCACACCTGAAACATGCCTGAGCCATGCATGAGCCACGTGTGAGGCACAGCTGAAGACATGTGACCCACGCCTGAGTCACATGTCAGCCATGCCTGAAACACTTGTGAGCCAAACCTGAAGAACTTGTGAGCCACACCTGGACCATGTGTCAGCCACACCTGAACCACATGCGAGCCATGCCTGAATACCCTGTGAGCCATGCCTGAGTCAACTGTCAGCCATGCCTATGTCATGTGTCAGCCACACATGAACCACGTATGAGCCATGCCTGAACCATGTGTGAACCACACCTGATGCGTGCATGAGCCACACATGAACCACCTCAGAGCCACACCTGGACTACGTCTGAACCATTTGTGAGCAACCCCTGAACCATGTCTGAAGCACATGTTAGCTACTCTTGAACCACATGTGAAACACTTGTGCAGCACACCTGAGTCATGCTGGAAATACACCTGAGCCACATGTGAGCCACACCTGAAACACGCCTGAGCCATGTGTGAGCCACGGGTCACCAATGGTTGAACGACGTGTCAGCCACACCTGAATAACATGCAAACAATGCCTGCAGCATGTGCCAGTCATACAGGAATCGTGTGTCAGCCACGTATGAACCACTTATCAGCCATGCCTGAACCACGTGTCAGCCTCACTTGAACCACATGCCAGCCACACCTGAACCACATTCAAGGCACTCATGAACAACATGTGAGCCACTCATCCATGACTGAAGTATGTGTCAGCTATGCCTGAACCACCTGTCACCCATGCCTGAATAACCTGTCAGCCAAGCCTGAAACACGTGTCAGCCACACCTGAGTCACGTGTGAGCCATGCCTTAGTTAGATGTCAGCAACGTCTGAACAACCTGTCAGACATGCCTGAACCACAGGTTACCCATGACTGAATAACCTGACAGCCACAACTGAACCACGTGTGATCCACAACTGAGTCACGTGTCATCCATGCCTGAAATACTTGTCAGCCAAGCCTGAAACATGTGTCAGCCAGACCTGAAACACACATGAGCCATGAGTGAGCCACATGTCAGCCACAACTGAACCATGTGCAAGCCAAGAATGAAACACTAGTGAGCCACATCTTTATCTCTTGTTAGACATGCCTGAGTCACGTGACAGCCATACCTGGGCCATGTGTGACCCACGTCTGAACCTCATGCCAGCCAGGCCTCAAACACATGCCAACCATGCCTGCACCACATGATGGCCACAGCTGAAACACATACTGGCCACTCCTGAAGCATGCACCAGCCATGCCTGAACCACTTGTCAGCCATGTTTGAACCATGTGCTGGCCATGCCTGAACAACATACCAGCCATGCCTGAAGCATGTTCCATCCATGCTTGCACCACATGCTGGCCATGCCTGAAGAACAGTACTGCCACGCCTGAACCATATGCCAACCTGCCTGAATCACGTTTCCGCCATGCCTGAACCACATGCCAGACATGGTGGAACCACATGGCATCCACGCCTGAACTCCATGCCAGCTGTGCCTGAATCATTTTTCTGACATGCCTGAACCACATGCCAGCCACACTGCATCCATGTGCCGGCCAGCCCTGAACCACGTTTCTGCTGTGCCTGAACCACGTGCCTGCCACACTTGGACCATGTGCCTGTCATGCCTGAACCACATGACAAACATGCTGGATCCATGTGCCATCCACGCCTGAACCCTGCCAGCCAAACCTGAATCATGTTTCCAAAACATTGAACTACATGCCAGCCACACCAGATCCACATGCTTGCCATGCTTGAACCATGTGCTGGTCATGGCTGAACCACATTTTTGCCATGCCTGAACTATGTTTACGCCACTCCTGAACCACGTTTTGACCACGCCTGAATGACATTTCGACCGCATTTGAACCACGTTTCCATTATGCCTCAACCACGAGCTGATCATGCTGGAAACATGTGCGAGAAACCCCTAAAGCAGGTACTGGCCACGACAGAACCATGTACCAGCAACTCCTGAAACAATTGCCAGACATGCCTGAACCACGTTTCTGCCATGCATGAACCACAATTCTGCCACATGTGAACCACGTGCCTGCAATGCCTGAACTACATGTAATCCAAACCTGCACCACGTGCCAGCAAAGCCTGAACCACATGCCATCCAAGACTGAACAACGTGCCAGCCATGCCTCAACCACGTGAGGCCAGGACTTAAACTCACAGTGGACATGCCTGAAGCACACACCGGCCATGCCTGAACCACATGCTGGCCACTCCTAACCACGTGATGGCCCATCAAATCCACATGCTGACCACACTGGATCCAGGTGACAGCCATGCCTGAACCACGTGCCCAGCACACCTGACACATGTGTCACACACGATGTAAACACTTGCTAGCCACGACTGATCAATGTGCCAGCCACCCAGAATGACATGCAAGCCATGTGTGAACCACACACCAGAACCTCCTGTCACCCACAACTGAACCACTTGTCACCCACGCGTGAACCACTTACAGCCACACCTGAACCACATGGCAGCCACACCTGAACCAGGCGCATGCCATGCCTGAAACACGTGCATGCCATGCCTGAAAACCATGCTGACCACGCCAGATGCCGGCCATGCTGGAATCACATGATGGCCATGCCTGGATTATGTAATGGCCAAGCCTGAACCACATGATGGCCATGCCAGAACCACCTGCCGGCAACACCTGAACAATGTGGGGCCACACAAGAAACACGCGCTTTCCATGCCTGAACCATGTGCCTACCACACCAGAACCACGTGCCAGTCACACCTGAAGCAGGTGCCATACACGTGGGAACCATGTGCCAGCCACAACAGAACCATGTGCTGCCCATGCCAGACCCATGTGACAGCCACTCTGGAATGAAGCGACATCCACATCTGAAACACATGACGGCCGAGCATGAACCACATGTCCTCCATGCCTGAACCACGTGCCGGCCACACCAGAACCACGTGTCAGCAACACCTGAGACATGGGTCACACACAACATAACCATGTGCCGTCCTTGCCCAAACCACATTCCAGCCATGCCTGTACCACGTGCCTGCCATGCCTGAACCACGTGCTGGCCATGCCTGAAACACATGCCAGCAATGTCTGAACCACATGCCGGCCATGCCTGAGACACATGCCGGCCGTGCCTGAAGCATGTGCTGGACACGCCAGAACCACATGCCTGCCACAGCTGAACCACGTGCCAGCCATGCCAAATACACATGCCAACCATACCAGATGCACATGCTACCCATGCCTGAACCATGTGCCAGCCACACCTGAGACACGTGTCACATGATATAAACACCTGCCAGCCATGACTTGTCAACATGCCATCTACCCTGAACCGCATGTGAGCCATGCATGAACCACATTTCTGCCATGCCCGAACCACGTGCCTGCCACACTTGAACCATGTGCCTGTCACACCTGAACCACATGACAAACATGCCAGATCCATGTGCTATCCATGCCTGAACCCGTGCCAGCCACATCTGAATCACGTTTCCACCACACTGAACTACATGCCAGCCACACCAGATCCACATGCTTGCCATGCTTGAACCATGTGCCGGTCATGGCTGAACCACATTTCTGCCACACCTGAACCATGTTTCTGCCACACCTGAATGACATTTCCACCACACTTGAACCACGTTTCCATTACACCTCAACCATGAGCCAACCATGCTGGAAACATGTGCCAGAAACCCCTAAAGCATGTACTGGCCACAACAGAACCACATGCTGGCAACTCCTGAAACAATTGCCAGCCATGCCTGAAGCGCGTTTCTGCCACACCTGAACCACAATCCCACCACCCCTGAAGCACATGCCTGCAATACCTGAACCACATGTCATCCACACCTGCACCACGTGCCAGCAAAGCCTGAACCACATGCTGGCCATGCCTGAACCACATGCCATCCAAGACTGAACAACGTGCCAGCCACGCCTGAAACATGTGCTGGACATGCCTCAACCATGTGGGGCCAGGGCTTAAACTCACACTGGGCATGCCTGAAGCACGCACCGGCCATGCCTCAACCACATTCTGGCCACTCCTAACCACGTGATGGCCCATCAAATCCACATGCTGACCACACTGGATCCAGGTGACAGCCATGCCAGAACCACATGCCCAGCACACCTGAGACATGTGTCACCCACGATTTCAACACTTGCTAGCCACGACTGATCAATGTGCCAGCCACCCAGAATGACATGCAAGCCATGTGTGAACCACGTGCCAGCCACACCAGAACCTCCTGTCACCCACACCTGAACCACTTGTCACCCATGTGTGAACCACTTACAGCCACACCTGAACCAGGCGCTTGCCATGCCTGAACCACGTGCATGCCATGCCTGAACCCCACGCTGACCATGCCAGATCCACATGCCGGCCATGCTGGAATCACATGATGGCCATGCCTGGATCATGTGATGGCCAAGCCTGAACCACATGACGGCCATGCCAGAACCACCTGCCGGCAACACCTGAACAATGTGGGGCCAGACAAGAAACACACGCTTTCCATGCCTGAACCATGTGCCTACCACACCAGAACCACGTGCCAGCCACACCTGAAGCATGTGCCATACACGTGGGAACCATGTGCCAGCCACAACAGAACCATGTGCTGCCCATGCCAGACCCATGTGACAGCCACTCTGGAATGAAGCGACATCCACATCTGAAACACATGACGGCAGAGCATGAACCGCATGTCCTCCATGCCTGAACCACGTGCCGGCCACACCAGAACCACGTGTCAGCAACACCTGAGACATGGGTCACACACAACATAACCATGTGCCGTCCTTGCCCAAACCACATTCCAGCCATGCCTGTACCACGTGCCTGCCATGCCTGAACCACGTGCTGGCCATGCCTGAAACACATGCCAGCAATGTCTGAACCACATGCCGGCCATGCCTGAGACACATGCTGGCCGTGCCTGAAGCATGTGCTGGACACGCCAGAACCACATGCCTGCCCACAGCTGAACCACATGTCAGCCATGCCGAATATACGTGCCAACCACACCAGATCCACATGCCACTCATGTTTGAGCCATGTGCCTGCCACACCTGAGACATGTGTCACAAGATATAAACACTTGCCAGCCATGATTGATCAACATGCCATCCACCCTGAACCACATGTGAGCCACGCGTGAACCACATTCCAGCCATGCCAGAACCATGTGTCACCCACACCTGAGCCACGTGTCACCCATGCCTGAACCACATTACGCCCATGTCAGATCCTCATGCCAGCCACGCCTGAACCATGTGCCATCAACACCTGAACCACCACTGGCCACCCCTAAACCACTGGCCAGCCATGCCTGAACCATGTTTCTGCCACACCTGAAAGACTTTTACACCTGGACCACATTTTTGCCATGCCTGTACAATGTGCCAGCCACGCATGATCCACATGCCACCCATGCCATAACCACGTTTCCTCCACGCCTGAACCATGTGGCTGCCATGCCTGAACCACATGCAGGAAACACCTGAACCACGTTTCCACCACACCTGAACCAAGTTTCTGGCACAGCTGAATGACTTTTCCACCATGCCTGGACTACATTTCAGCCACGCCTGTACAACATGTTGGCCACATGAGACCCATGTGCTGGCCACTCCAGAACCACGTACCATCCAAGCCTGAACATTGTACTGGCCATGCCTGAACCACATGCTGTCAATGCCTGAGCCACTTACAATCAACTCCTGAGCCACTTGCTGGTCATGCTTGAACCATTTGCCTGCCATGCCTGAACCACATGCCAGCCACACCTGAAATATGTGACAACACCAGATCAATGTGCCACGCACACTAGAACCACATGCCCTCTATGCCTGAGTCACTTGCTGGCCACACCTGGAGCATGGGCCTGCCATGCCTGAACGATGTGCCTGCCATGCCTGAACCACATGCTGACCATGCCAGATCCACATGCCAGCCACACCAGAACCACGTGCTGGCCACGCCTAAACCACATGCTGGCCAAGCCTTAACCACGTGCCAGCCATGCCTGAACTACTTGCCGGCAATGCCTGGGACACCTTTCCTCCAAATTTGAGACATGTTTACACCATGCCTGAACCACGTTTCTGCCATGCCTGAACCACATTTCTGCCATGCCTGAACGACTTTTCCACAACACCTGGACCACATTTCTGCAATGCTTGTACAACATGCCTGCCACGAGTGACCCATATGCCAGCCACACAAGAATCACATTTCCTCCATGCCTGAACCATGTTTATGCCATGCCTGAACCAAGTTTCTGGCATGCCTGAATGAATTTTCCACCATGCCTGGATGACGTTTTGGCCACACTTGTACAACATGCTGGCCATGCAATACCCATGTGACGGCCAAGCCTGAACCACAGGCCTGTTATGCCTGAACCACGTGCCAGCCATGTCTGAACCATGTGCTGGCCATGCAAGATCAACATGCTGGCCATGCTGGAAACCTGTGCCGGCCATGCTGGAACCACGTGCCATCCACAATGGAAGCATGTGCCATCCATGCCAGAATGACATGCCAGCCATGCCTGAACCACATTTCTGCCTCGGCTGACCCACGTGCTAGCCGTGCCACAACCACATGCCCTCCATGCCTGAACCATGCCTGTCCACACCTGAACCACTTGACAGCCATGCCTGAACCACATGCCATCCACACCTGAACCAGGTGCTGGGAAAACCTGAACCACCTACTGGCCATGCCTGAACCATGTGCCAGCCATGCTGGAACCACATGCTGACCACCCCAGATCCACATGCCATCCACGCCAGAACCATGTGCCAACCGCGTTGTAACCATGTGCCATCCATGCCTGAACCACGTGTAAAAAAAGGCATGAAACACAAGCAAGCCACACCTGTATCACTTATGAGCCATGCTTGAGTCACTTGAGAGACATGCCAGAGCCATGTGTCACCCACTAATGAACCACGTGTCAACCAAGCCTGAACCACGAGGCAGCCACACATGAACCACATGACAGCCATGTCTGAAACATGAGCCAACTACACCCGATTCATGTGATGGCCATACCTGAGTCAAGCATAAACCACATGCCAGGAACTCCTGAGCCATGTGTCACCAAAGCCTGAACCAGGTGTCACCCACGCATGAGCCATGTGTCACCAATGCCTGAAGCATCTCTCATCCATGCCTGAACCACATGCCAGCCATGCCTGAACCACGTTTCCACCATGCCTGAGCCACATGCCAACCACACCAGATCCATGTGCCAGCCAACAATGAACCATGTGCTAGCCATGCCTGAAATACATTTCTTCCATGCTTGAATCACGTTCCTGCCATGCCTGAACCACACACCTGCCACACCTGAATCATGTGACTCCTACGCCTGAACCACATGCTGACCACGCTGGATCCATGTGCCATCTACCCCTGAACCACGTGCCAGCCATGCCTGAATCACGTTTCCACCATGCCTGAACCATGAGTCAGCCACACCGGATCCACATGTTGGCCATGCCTGAACCATGTGCTGTCACAGCTGAACCTCCTTTCCTCCACGCCTGAAGCAGTATTCCACCAGGCCTGAACGACATTTATGCCACCCTTGAAACACATTTCCACAACACCTGAACCACGTTCCAGCCACGCCTGAGCCACATGCTGTGCATGAGAGATCAACATGCCAGTCATGTCAGAAACACATGCCGGCCACACCTGAACCATGTGCCAGACGTGCCTGAACCACGTGGGGCCACACAGGAAACATGTGCCTGCCACGTCTGAACCACATGCTGACCATGCCTGAAACAAGTGCCCGGCACCCCTGAACCATGTGCCTGGTATGTCTGATCCACATGCTGACCATGCTTGGATCCATGTGCCCACCATGCCTAAACAACAAGCTGGCCACACATGAACCATGCACCAGCCATGCCTGAATCACTTGCAGGGCATGCCTGAACCACGTTTTGTCCATAATGCAACCACGTTTACACCACGCCTGAACAACATGGCTGGCATGACTGAACCAGGTGCTGGCAATGCCAGAATCACACTTCTGCCATGCCTGAACCATGTTTCCACCACGTCTGAATGACTTTTCCACCACGACTGGAACACATTTCTGCCATGCCTGTACAACATGCAAGCCACATGTGAACCAAATGCCAGCAGTGCCTGAACCACGTGCTGGCCATGCAAGATCAACTTGCTGGCCACACCAGAAACATGTGCCAGCCACGCCTGTACCATATAACTGCCAAACCTGAACCAGAGGATGGCCACGCCAGAACCACATGCCTGACAAGCTGGGACTACGTGCCATCCATGCCAGAACCACCTGCTACCCATGCTGGAACCATGAGCCATCCACGCCAGAAACACATGCCATCCATGCTGGAACCACATGCTATCCACACCAGAAACAAGTGCCGGCCATGCTTGTACCATGTAACAGCCAAGCCTGAACCACATGATGGCCACACCAGAACTACATGCCAGCCATGCCTGAACCATGTGCTGACCAAACCAGAAATTGCCAAGCTTGCCAGATCCACATGCCAGCCAAGCCTGAACCACATGCTGGCCAGAGCTGAACCATGTGCTAGCCACTCCTGAACCACATGATGGTGATGCCTGAAATAATTGCAGTCCACGCCTGAACCATGTGCTGGTCACACCAGAGCCATGCCCTGGCCATGCCTGAATCACACGCCTGCCATGCCTGAAGCACACACCAGCCACTCCTGAACCACGTTCCAGCCATCATAAACCACTTTTCTCCCATGCATGTACTACGTTTCCACAATGCCTGAACCACATTCCTGCCATGCTTGAATCACATGCCATGCAGGAACCATGTGATGGCAACACAGGCACCATATGCCATCCATGAATGAACCATGTGATGGTCACAGCAGAACCACATTTCCACCACGCCTGATCAGTTTTTCCACCATGCCTGAATGACGTTTCCACTACCCTTGAACCACATTTCCACCACACGTGAACCATGTGGCTGGCACACTTGTACCAGGTGCCAGCAACACCTGAATCTCATTTCCACCATGCCTGAAACACATGCCAGTCATGCCTGAAACAATTGCCAGCCATGCCTGAAGCATGTGCTGGTCACGCCTGAACCACATTACAGCCATGCCAAAAAAATGTGCCGGCCACACTGGATTCACGTGCAAGCACCCATGGAATCACATGCCATCCACGCCTGAACCACGTGCCAGCCACACCTGAACTATGTTTCCACCGTGCCTGAGCCACATGCCAGCCACACCAGATACACGTGCTGGCCAACCATGAACCACGTGCTAGCCATGCCTGAAACACATTTCTTCCATGCTTGAATCACGTTTCTGCCATGCCTGAACCACACACCTGCCACACCTGAACCATGTGACTCCCACGCCTGAACCACATGCTGAACACTCTGTGTCCATGTGCCATCCACCCCTGAACCATGTGCCCACCATGCCTGAATCACATTTCTGCCATGCCTGAACCATGTGCCAGGCATGCCAGATCCACATGCCAGCCATGCCTGAACCACTTGCTGGTCATGGGTGAACCACCTTTCCTCCATGCCTGAAGCAGTATTCTGCCAGGCCTGAATGACGTTTCCACCACACTTGAAACACATTTCCACCACACCTGAACCATGTGCTGTCCACACCTGAGCCATGTGCCGCCCACACAAGATCAACATGCCAGTCATGCCAGAAACACATGCCGGCCACACCTGAACCATGTGCCAGACACACCTGAACCACGTGGGGCCATGCAGGAAACACGTGCCTGCCACGTCTGAACCACATGCTGACCATGCCTGAAGCAAGTGCCTGCCAGGCCTGGACCATGTGCCTGGCATGCCTGGTCCACATGCTGACCATGCCGGATCCATGTGCTGGCCACACCTAAACCATGAGCCAGCCATGCATGAACCACATGCTGGCCATGCCTGAACCACTTGCAGGGCATGCATGAACCATATTTCCTCCATGCTGCAACAATGTTTACGCCATGCCTGAACAATGTGGCTGGCCCAACTGAACCACATGATGGCAATGTCAGAATCATGTTTCCGTCATGCCCGAACCATATTTCTGCCATGCCTGAATGACTTTTCCACCACACATGGAGCAGATTTTTGCCGTGCCTGTACATGCCAGTCATGCCTGAACCATGTTCCATCCTTGCATGAAACACGTGCCAGCCACACCTGAAACATGAGCTGGTCACACCAGAACAACGTGCCATCCATGCCTGTACCACATGCTTGACAAGCCTGAACCATGCACCATCAATGCCTAATCCACATAACGGCCATGACTTAAACACTTGCCACTTGAGTGTCACTTGAGTGTCTGTCAAGTGGTTCTGGCGTATACAGCAGGTGATTTTGGTGTGTCCGACAGGTGGTTCTGGCGAGTCAAGCAGGTGCTTCCTGCGCATTCTGGACCTGATTCTCGCATCAGCGGTGGGTGGTTGCAGAGTGTCCAGATGATGGTTCCAACAAGGCCAACAGTTGGTTCCAGCGTGTCATGCAGGTGGGTCACACATGTGCGGCGGGTGGTTCTGACATTTGCCACAGATGGTTCTGGAGCATCCGGAAGGTGGTTTTGGTATGTGCAGCAGATGTTTCAGGCTTGTCCAGCAGGTGGATCAGTCGTGTGGGGCACCTGGTTCTGGTGTGTGCTGAGCCTGTTTCTGGCATATCCGGCAAGTGGCTCCAGTGTGTCTGGCAGGTGGTTCCATTGCGGCACGTGGTTATGGGGTATCACGCAGGTGATTTCGCCATGTCCTATGGGTTGTCCAGGCATGTCCGACACCTGGTTCTGGTGTGTCCTGCAGGTAGTTTCAGCGAATCAGGCACCTGGTTCCAGCATATCCAACAGGTGGTCCCGGCATGTCTGATAGGAGATTCCGGCGTGTGCAGCACATGGTTCTGGCGTATCCGGGAGGTGATTTTGAAGTGTCCGGCAGGTGTTTCCAGCGTGTCCAGCACCTGGTTCTGGCATGTCTGGCAGGTGGTTCAGTCATGTCCGGCACAGGTCTTGGCGTGTGCTACACCTGTTTCCTGTGTATCCGGGAGGCAGTTCTCACAAGACTGGCAGGTGGTCCTGGCGCCTCCAGCAGGTGGTCCTGGCGTGTCGGGCACCTGGTTCTGGCCTGTGCTGGACCTGTTTCTGATGTATCCGTCACATGGTTCTGGTGTGTCCAGCACATGGTTCTGGTGTATTCGGCAGGTGGCTTCAGCGTACCAGGCGCCTGGTTCTGGCATATCTGACAGTTGCTTCCATGGTGTCTGGCAGGTCGTTCCTGTGTGTTTGGCACGGGTTCCGGGACATCCTGAAGGTGGTTCTGGCGTGTCCGGCAGGTGGCTACCATGTGTGCAGAACCTGACTCCGTCATGTGCCGTTGATGCTTTCAGAGTGTCCAGGTGTTGGTTCCGGTGTGTCTGGCAGTTGGTTCCTGCATGTCCAGTGGGTGATTCCGGCATGTCCGGCATGTTGATCCAGGCTTTTCTGGAAATGGGTTCCGGCATATCCAGGATCTGGTTCCGGTGTATCTGGCAGGCGATTTTGGCGTGTCCAACAGGTTGTTCTGGCGTGTTAGGCACATGGTTTCGGCTTGTCTGGCAGGTGTTTGTGGCATGTCTGGCACCTGGTTCTGGCATATTTGGCAGGTGGTTTCAGGGTATCTGGCACCTGGTTCCGGCCTATCCAACAGGTGGTTCCGAACTGTCTGGCAGGTGGTTCTGAACTGTCTGGCATGTGGTTCTGGTAAATTCGGAAGGTGGTTGGGGCCTGTCCATTGAGTGCTTGCGGCATGGCTGGGAGTCGGTTCTGGCATGTCAGAGTGATGGTTTTAGTGTGTCCAGCAGGTGGCTCCAGGTGGTTCTGGCGTGTCCGGTGGGTAGTTCCATTGTGTCTGGTGGGTCGTTCAGCATGTCTGTGTGGTGGTTCCAGAGTGTCTGGTGCGTGGTTCGGACATGGATGTTGGGTTTTTCCAGTGTCCAAGTGGTGGGGTTCCTGCGTATCCGGCAGGTGATTCTGGCATGCCCAGCATGTGATTCCAGACTGTCTGTCAAGTGGTTCTGGAGTATCCAGCAGGTGATTTTGGCATGCCCAGCAGGTGGTTCCGGCGAGTCAAGCAGGGGGGTCTGGCGTGTTTGGCAGGTGGTTCTGGTGTGTCCAGCACGTGGTTCTGGCATATCTGAGAGGTGGTTCCGGCGCATCTGGTAGGTGATTTTGGCATATCTGGCAGGTGGTTGTGGCGAGTCAAGCAGGTGGTTCCAGCATGTCCGGCAGGTGGCTACCGTGTGTCCAGAACCTGATTCCATCGTGTGGCATTGGTGCTTTCAGAGTGTCCAGGTGTTAGTTCTGGCGTGTCTGGCAGTTGGTTCCCGCATGTCCACTGGGTGGTTCTGGCATGTCCTCAGGTGCTTCTGGCTTGTACTGGACCTTATTCTCCTGTTTCCACAGTATCCAGGTGATGGTTCTGAAGTGTCCAACAGTTGGTTCCAGCGTGTCAGGCAGGTGGGTCACACATGTCCTGCCTGAATCATTCGGCTGAGGTATGAATGATTGTCCTTCCACATGCTTAGGAGGAGAGACACTATGGGATTTAAACCAGCTGAGCTTTAGAAGTTAATAAAGAACTTGCTTTCCACAGTGCTATTACAGCGTACTGGCAGCTGATACTACTGCCCTTGTGCACTGGTGGAGAGAGTGTCAGAGAGCACCTATGTCAGACAGGCCAAGTCTGCTCTCAGCCATGTCCTACATTGCTCTAGAGATGGAAGGAACAAAACAATGCCTCCATCCATCAAGGGGAGATGAGCCACAATCCGTCTGTCTTCCAGTTCTTTAGGAATCTGAGAAAGAACTCACTTTCCAAAGTGCTCTTAGAGTGTACCGGGAACATCTCATACAAAGGAAGCTGCAATGCTGTTTCTTTAGAGCCCTTAATTCATTGCTTGAGAACTTCTGCTTCTTGGACATTTGCATCCTGCCAGCCCGGCTCAGACGAAATGCCTACAACTTCCCCTTAAGCAATGGGGATGAGGCCCGGATGATTGTGCTTCCACATGCTTAGGAGAAGACAGACAATAGGCTTTTTACAAACCACCATTGTGCACTGGTGCAGAGAGTGTCAGAAAGCACCTATGTCAGAAAGGCCCCTTTGCTCTCAGCCGTGCCCTCCATTGCTCTAGAGGTGGAAGGCACAGGCACTGGCTTGGGTCCACACCTCAAGGGGAGACAAGCCACAAACCGTCCTGCTTCCAGCTCTTTAGGAAGCTGAGAAAGACCTTGCTTTCCAAGGTGCTCTTACAGCATCTGGGAAACATCTCATACAAAGGCAGCTGAAGGCCATTTCTTTTCAGCCCTTCCCTGGCCGATTTTGAACTTCTCCTTCTGCCACATTTCCACCTTGCCAACCTGGCTCAGATGAAATGCCTACATCTTCCCCGTAAGCAATGGGGACATGGCCAGGATGATTGTTCTTCCACATGCTTAGGAAGAGAGAGACAATAGGCTTTTAACCAACTGCCATTGTCCACTTGTGTAGAAAGTGTCAGAAAGCACATATGTCAGAAAGTCTCCTTTGCTCTCAGCCATGCTCTACCTTGCTCTAGAGGTTGAAGGCACAAAGCACTGCCTCCGTTTCTCAAGTGGAGACAAGCCACAAAGCATCTTGCTTCCAGCTCTTTAGGAAGCTGAGAAAGAACTCACCTGACTTATACAAAGGAACCATGCCCCTTACACATCGGAAAACTCTGAGAGACATGCTGAAGCCACCCACTGCACACTGTCTAACCACCACATAGTCATGCCAGAATGACCTGCTAGACACACCAGAAGAACCCACCGTACATGCCAGAAGCACCTGGAACCACCCACCAGACACAGTGGAACAATGATTCTGACATGGCAGAACCTTCTCTTGGACATGCTGGCAGCACACAACAGACATGCCGGAACCATCTTCCAAACATAGGAGAACAACATGCTAGACACATTGGAATCACCTGTTGGATATGTCGCAACCAGGTGCAAGATACACTGAAACCACCTGCCAAATACCTCAGAACCAGGTGCCAGACATGCCACAAACACCTGTCATACAAGTCGGAACCAATAACCTAACACTCCAGAACAACCTGCCAGAAACGCCAAAATCACCTGCCAAATACACCGGAACCAGGTCCTGATATGCCAGAACCAATTCCTGGAAAAGTTCAGAACAACCTGCCAGAAACACCGGACTCAACCACCAGACATGCAGGAACCAACTGCCAGACATGCCAGAACCAACACCTGGACACTCTGAAAGCACCAACGGCACATGATGGAATCAGGCTCCGCACACACGGTAGCCAACTGCTGGACACGCCGGAACCACCTTCAGGATGTACTGGAACCACATGCCAAAAACACAGGAACCACCTGCCTCACATCATGGAACCAAGCATCAGATATGCCAGAACCAGGTGCCTGGTACGCTGAAGACACCTGCCGATTACACCAGAACCATGTGCCGGACACACCAGAACCATGTGACAGATACATCAGAAACAGGTCCAGCACAGGCCAGAATCAGGTGCCCGACACGCCAGGACTACTTGCTGGGCACGCCTGGACCACCAGCAAGTCTTGTGAGAACCGCCTCCCAGATACACCGGAAACAGGTGTAGCACACGTCAAGACCAGTGCTGGACATGACTGAACCACCTGCCAGACATGCCAGAACCAGGTGCCAGACACACTGGAACCACCTGCCAGACAGGTCGATATCACCTGCTGCATACGCCGGAACCATGTGCTGCACATGCCGGAATCACCTACCAGACATGCCAGGACCACCTGTTGAATACGCCGGAACCAGGTGCCTGATTCACTGAAACTACCTGCCAGACACACCAGAACCAGGTGTCGGACACACCTGGACAACCCACAGGACATGGCGAAATCACCTGCGTGATACCCCATAGCCATGTGCCACACAAAATGGAACCACGTGCCGGACATGCCAGAGCCACCTGCCGGATACGCCGGAAACAGGCGCAGCACACACCGGAACCAGGTGCCCCACACGACTGATCCCCCTGCTGGACAAGACTGAACCATCTGCTGCACATGCCGAAACCACCTTCTGGATGCGCCAGAGCCATCTGTGGCAAATGTCAGAACCACCCACCGCACATCTGTGACCCACCTGCCTGACATGCTGGAACCAACTGTTGGACATGTTGGAACCATCATCTGGACACTCTGGAACCACCCACCACTGATGCGAGAATGAGGTCCAGAATGTGCCGGAAACACCTGCTGGATACGCCAGAAGCACTTGACGGACACTCCGGAATCACATGCCGGGTATGCCAGAACCGCCTCTCAGATATGCCAGAACCACGTGCCGGACATGCCGGAACCACCTCCCGGACAGAACTGAACCACCTGATGGACATGCCTGAACCACCTGCTGAACACGCTGGAACCACCTGCTTGACTCGCAGGAAAGATGTGCTGGACAGACCTGAGCCACCTGTTGGACACGCCTGAACCACCAGCTGAACACGCCAGAACCACCTGCTTGACTCGCCACAACCACCTGCCAGACATGCCAAAATCACCTGCTGGATAAGCCAGAACCATTTGACGGACACTCCGGAATCACATGCCAGGCATTCCGAAACCAATTCTCAGATATGCCAAAACAACGTGCCGGACACACCAGAACCACCTCCTGGACAGACCTGAACCACCTGTTGGACACTCCTGAACCACCTGCTGAAAACACCCGAAGCACCTGCTTGACTCGCAGGAACCACCTGCTGGACACGCCAAAATCACCTGCTGGATACGCCAGAACCAGGCCTCTTGGATGCTGGGAAAACCCAACATACATGCCGGAATCACCCGCCGGACACTCTGGAACCACCACACAGACATGCAGAATGACCCACCAGACACACCGCAAGCACCCACCAGACTCGCCAGAACCACCAGGAACCACCCGCCGGACACATTTGAACCTTCACTCTGACACGCCAGAACCGACTCCCGGCCATGTCGCAAGCACTCAAGGGACATCCCGGAATCATCTTCTGAATGTACCAGAAGCACATGCCAGACACACCAGAACCACCTGCCAGACACTTCAGAACCAGCTGTTTGATATGCCAGAACCAGGTGCCAGGTACACTGAAACTACCTACCAAATACGCCAGAACCAGGTGCTAGACATGCCACAAGCACCAGGCAGACAAGCCGAAACCACCAGCCTAACACGCTGGAACCACCTGCCGGACACGCCAAAATCACCTGCTGGATAAGCTGGAACCAGGCCACTTGGATGCCGGAATAACCTGAAATACATGCCGGAACCACCTGTCAGACACTCTGGAACCACCACACAGACACGCAAAACGACCCACCAGACACACCGGAAGCACCTAGAACCACCCCCTGGACACACTGGAACCATTGCTCTGACACGCCAGAACCAACTCGTGGACATGCTGGAAGCACTCAATGGACAGTCTGGAACCATCTTCCGAATGTACCATAACCACATGCCAGACACACAGGAAGCACCTGCCAGACAATTTGGAACTGCCTGTTGGATATGTCGGAACCAGGTGCCAGATACACTGAAACCACCAGCTGAATACACCAGAACCAGAGTGTGCAGCATGTGGTTCCTGCATGTGTGACCGGGTTTTTCCGGAAACTAAGGGGCCTGGTTCCAGTGTATCTGGCAGGTGATTTTTGTGTGTCTTGCAGGTGGTTACGGAGTGTCCGTCAAGCGGCTCTGGCGTATCCAGCTGGTGATTTCGACGTGTCTGGCAGGTGGTTCCAGCGTGTCTGGCACCTGGTTCTGGTATGTCTGGCAGGTGGTTCAGTCATGTCCCGCACCTGGACTTGGCGTGTGCTACACCTGTTCCTGATGTATCCGTCACATGGTTCCGGCGTGTCTGGCACATGGTTCTGGCATGTCTGGCAGGTGGTTCAGTCGTGTCCGGCAGGTGGATCCGTTGTGTGGTGCACCTGGTTCCAGCGTGTGCTGCACCTGTTTGTGGAGTATCCGGCAGGTGGCTCCGGCGTGTCCAGCAGGTGGTTCCATTCTGTGTGGCACATGGTTACGGGGTATCATGCAGGTGATTTCGCTGTGTCCTGTGGGTTGTCCAGGTGTGTCCGACACCTGGTTCTGGCGTGTCCGGCAGGTAGTTTCAGGGAATCAGGCACTTGGTTCCGGCGTATCCAAGAGATGGTCCTGGCATGTCTGGTAGGTGATTCCGGCATGTGCAGCACACGGTTCCGGCGTATGTGGCAGGTGATATCAACGTGTCTGGCAGGTGGTTCCAGTGTGTCCGGCACCTGGTTCTGGCATGTCTGGCAGGTGGTTAAGTCATGTCCAGCACCTGGTCTTGGCATGTGCTACACCTGTTTCTGATGTATCTGTCACGTGGTTCCGACGTGTCCGGGACGTGGTTCTGGCATATTCCACAGTTGGCTCAAGCATACCGGGCGCCTGGTTCCAGCGTATCTGACAGTTGGTTCCATGGTGTCTGGCAGGTGGTTCCTGTGTGTCTGGCATGTGGTTCTGGTACATTCAGAAGATAGTCCCAGCCTGTCCATTGAGTGCTTGCGGCATGGCCAGGAGTTGGTTCTGGTGTGTCAGAGTGATGGTTCCAGTGTGTCCGGCTGGTGGTTCCGGCATGGACGTCAGGTTTATCTGGCGTCCAAGTGGCCTGGTTCCAGCTTATCCTGCAGGTGATTTTGGCTTGTCCAGCAGGTGGTTCCGGCGAGTCAAGCAGGTGGTTCCTGTGTGTTCAGCAGGTGGTTCAGGCGTGTCCAGCAGGTGGTTCAGGACTGTCCAAGAGGTGGTTCTGGCATATCCGGCAAGTGGTTCTGGCGTGTTTGAGAGGTGGTTCCGGCATGCCCCGCATGTGATTCCGGAGTGTCCGTCAAGTGGTCTGGCGTATCCGGCAGGTGATTTGGGCATGTCCAGCAGGTGGTTGCGGCGAGTCAAGCAGGTGGTTCTGGCGTGTTCAGCAGGTGTTTCAGGCGTGTCCGGAAGGTGGTTCAGGTGTGTCCAGAAGGTGGGCAGGTGGTTGCAACGAGTCAAGCAGATCGTTCCAGCGTGTCCGGCACGTGGTTCTGGCATATGTGACTGGTGGTTCTGGCATGCCTGGCATGTGAATCCAGAGTGTCCGTCAAGTGGTTCTGGCGTATCCGGCAGGTGATTTTGGCGTGTCCGGCAGGTGGTTCCAGCGAGTGAGGCAGCTGGTTCCAGCGTGTTCGGCAGGTGGTTCAGGCGTGTCCAGTGGGTGGTTCAGGTCTGTCCGGGAGGTGTTTCTGGCGTGTCCAGCACGTGGTTCTGGCACATCTGAGAGGTGGTTGTGGCATGCCCTGCATGTGATTCTGGAGTGTCCGTCAAGTGGTTCTGGCATACCTGGCAGGTGATTTCAGCATGTGAGTCAGGTAGTTCTGGCTTGTCCTCCAGGTGCTTCCAGCGCATTCTGGACCTGATTCTCACATCAGTGCTGGGTGACTCCAGAGTGTCCAGATGATGGTTCCAACATGTCCAACAGTTGGTTACAGCATGTCCGACAGGTGGGTCACACATGTGAGGTGGGTGGTTCCGGTGTTTGCCACAGATGGTTCTCGTGCATCCGGAAAGTGGTTTCGGCATGTGTGGCAGATGGTTCAGTATTGTCCAGCAGGTGGATCAGTCGTGTCGGGCACCTGGTTCAGGTGTGTGCTGTGCCTGTTTCTAGCCTATCTGGCAGATGGCTCCAGCATGTCTGGCAGGTGGTTCCGTTCTGTGTGGCACATGGTTACGGGGTATCATGCAGGTGATTTCGCTGTGTCCTGTGGGTTGTCCAGGCGTGCCGACACCTGGCTCTGGCGTGTCTGGCAGGTAGTTTCAGTGAATTGGGCATCTGGTTCCGGCATATCCAACAGGTGGTGCTGGCATTTCTGGTAGGTGATTCCGGCGTGTGCAGCACATGGTTCCGGCGTATGTAGCAGTTGATTTCGACGTGTCCTGCAGGTGGTTCCAGCGTGTCCTGTACCTGGTTCTGGCATGTCTGGCAGGTGGTTCAGTCATGTCCAGCACCTGGTCTCGGCGTGTGCTCCAACTGTTTCTAGTGTATCCGGGAGATGGTTCTCACAAGACTGGCAGGTGGTCCAGGCGTGTCCAGCAGTTCGTCCTGGTGTGTCGGGCACCTGTTTCTGACCTGTGCGGGACCTGTTTCTGATGTACCCGTCACATGGTTCCAGTGTGTCTGGCACATGGTGTTGGCGTATTCGGCAGATGGTTTCACTGTACCGGGCGCCTAGTTCAGGCATATCTGATGGTTGGTTCCATGATGTCTGAGAGGTGGTTCCTGTGTGTTTGGCATGTGGTTCTGGTATGTCCTGAAGGTGGTTCCAGCGTGTCTGGCAGGTGGCTACCATGTGTCCGGAATCCGATTTCGTCGTGTGCCATTGGTTATTTCAGACTGTCCGGGTGTTGGTTCCGGCGTGTCTGGCAGTTGGTTCTGGCATATTTGAGAAGTGGTTCCTGCATGTCCGGCATGTGCTTATGGAGTGTCCCTCAAGTGGTTCTGGTGTATTCAGCAGGTGATTTTGGCATATGTGTAGGGTGGTTCTGGCATGTCCTGCAGGTGCTTCTGGCTTGTACTGGACCTTATTCTCGTGTTGCCACAGTTTCCAGATGATGGTTCCTAAGTGTCCGACAGTTGGCTCCAGAGTGTCAGGTGGGTGGGTCACACCCATCTGCCCTGAATCATTTGGCTGAGGCATGAATGATTGTCCTTCCACATGCTTAGGAGGAGGGAGACAGGATTTTAACCAACTGATCTTTAGAAGTTAATAAAGCATTCGCTTACAACAGTGCTCTTACAGCATACTGGCAACCTCTCCTACCGCCCTTGTGCATTGGTGGAGAGAGTGTCAGAAAGCACCTATGTCAGAAAGGTCAAGTTTGCTCTCAGCCATCTCCTATGTTGCTCTAGAGATGGAAGGAACAAAACAATGCCTCCATCCCTCAAGGGGAGATGAGCCACAATCCATCTTTCTTCCAGCTCATTAGGAAGCTGAGAAAGAACTCGCTTTGCAAAGTGGTCTTGGAGTGTAAAGGGAACATCTCATACAAAGGCAGGTGAAATGCTGTTTCTTTAGAGCCCTTAAATCATTGCTTGAGAATTTCTGCTTCTGCGACAATTGCACCTTGCCAACCTGGCTCAGACGAAATGCCTACAACTTTCCCTTAAGCAACTGGGCCAAGGCACAAATGATTGTGCTTCCACATGCTTAGGAGGAGACAGACAATAGCCTTTTTACCAACCACCATTGTGCACTGGTGGAGAGAGTGTCAGAAAGCACCTATGTCAGAAAGGCCCCTTTGCTCTCAGCCGTGCCCACCATTGCTCTAGAGGTGGAAGGCACAAGGCACTGGCTCCACCCATCAAGGGGAGACAAGCCACAGACCATCTTGCTTCCATCTCTTTAGGAAGCTGAGAAAGAACAAGCTTCCCACAGTGCTCTTTCAGCGTCCTGGGAACATCTCATACAAAGGCAGCTGAAACGCCTCTTCTTTTCAGCCCTTAACTTGCCAATTTTCAACTTCTCCTTCTGCCACATTTCCACCTTGCCAACCCGGCTCAGATGAAATGCCTACATCTTCCCCTTCAGCAACAGGGACGAGGCCCAGATGATTGTGCTTCCACATGCTCAGGAGGAGACAGACAATAGGCTTTTTACAAACTGCCATTGTGCACTGGTGCAGAGAGTGTCAGAAAGCACTTATGTCAGAAAGGCCCCTTTGCTCTCAGCCGTGCCCTCCATTGCTCTAGAGGTGGAAGGCACAAGGCACTGGCTCTGGCTCCACCCCTCAAGGGGAGACAAGCCACAAACCGTCTTGCTTCCAGGTCTTTGGGAAGCTGTGAAAGAACTCGCTTTCCACAGTGACCTTACAGTGTCCTGGGAACATCTCATACAAAGTCAGCTGAACGCCGTTTCTGTTCAGCCCTTAACTCACCGCTTTTCAACTTCTCCTTCTGCCACATTTCCACTTTGCCAACCCGGCTCAGACAAAGTGCCTACATCTTCCCCATAAGCAATTGGGACAAGACCCAGACGATGGTGCTTCCACATTCTTAGGATGAGAGAGACAATAGGCTTTTAACCAACCGCCGTTGTGCACTTGTGTAGACAGTGTCAGAAAGCACCTACGTCAGAAAGGCTCCTTTGCTCTCAGCCGTGCCCTACCTTGCTCTAGAGGTTGAGGGCACAAAGCACTGCCTCCATTTCTCAAGGGGAGACAAGCAGCAAATCGTCCTGCTTCCAGCTCTTTAAGGAGATGAGAAAGAACTCACCTGACTTATACAAAGGACCTATGCCCCTTAGATGCCAGAAAACCCAGAGGGACATGCCAAAACCACCCACTGCACACTCTCTAACCGCCACACAGTCATGCCAGAACAACCTGACAGACACACCAGAAGCACCCACCATACATGCTAGAACCACCTGGAACCACCCACCAGACACAGTGGAACAATGATTCTGAAACAGCAGAACCTTCTCTTGGACATGCCAGAAGCACACAACAGAAATGCCGGAACCATCTTCCAAACATAGCAGAACCACATGCCAGACACATTGGAAACACCTGTTGGATATGCTGCAACCAGGTGCCAGATACACTGAAACCTCCTGCTGAATATGTCAGAACTAGGTGCCAGACATGCCACAAACACCTGTCATACAAGCTGGAACCACGAGCCTAATACGCCAAAACAACCTGCTGGAAACACCAAAATCACCTGCCAGATACACCAGAACCAGGTCCTGATACACCAGAACCAATTCCCGGAAAAGTTCAGAACAACCTGCCAGAAACACTGGACTCACCCACCAGACATGCGGGAACCAACAGCCAGACACTCTGGAACCAACACCTGGACAGTCTGAAAGCACCATCTGCACACGATGGAGTCACATCCCGGACACAGTAGCCACCTGCTGGGCATGCCAGAACCACCTTCAGAACATACTGGAACCACATGTCAGACCCACAGGAACCACCTGCCAGACACCATGGAACCAACTGTCAGATACCTTGGAACCAGGCACCTGGTACACTGAAGCCATGTGCTGAATATGCCAGAACCATGTGCTGGACACGCCAGAACCATGTGATGGATACATAAGAAACAGGTCCAACACAGGCCAGAACCAGGTGCCGCACACGCCTGAAACAGCTCCTGGGCACACTTGAAACAACTACTGGAGCACCCTGAACCACTTGATGGACAATCAGGAACCACATGCAGGGCACACCAGAACCAGGTGTCTGACGCGCCAGAACCACCTGCTGGACATACCTGAAACAACTGCCAGTCTTGTGAGAACCACCGGCTGGATACACAAGAAACATGGTCACACATGCCAAAACCAGGTGCTGGACATGACAGAACCACCTGCAAGACATGCGAGAACCAGGTGCCGGGCATGCTGGCACCACCTGATGGGCACATCAAAATCCACTGCCGGATACACTGGAACCACTGGCCGCAAACGCCAGAATCACCTACCAGACATGCCGGGATCACCCGTTGGATACGCTGGAAGCAGGTGCCTGATTCACTGAAACTACCTGCCGAACACTCTGGAATCAGGTGACGGACACGCCTGGACAACCCACAGGACACGGTGAAATCACCTGCATGATACCCCGTAACCATGTGCCACACAGAACAGAACAACCTGCTCGATATGCCAGAAACAGGCACAGTCCATGCCAGAACCAGGTGACCCACACGACTGATCCACCTGCTGGACAAGACTGAACCATCTGCCGCACATGCCGAAACCACCTTCCAGATGCACCAGAACCATCTGTGGCAAACACCGGAACCACCCAGGGCACATGTGTGACTCACCTGCCTGACACGCTGAAACCAACTGTCAGACATGTTGGAACCATCATCAAGACACTCTGGAACCACTGACCGCTGATGCAAGGATCAGGTCCAGAATGTGTCGGAAGCACCAGATGAACATGCCAAAATCACCTGCCGGATATGCCAGAACCACTTGATGGAGACTCTGGAACCACATGCCGGGCATACCAGAACGACCTCTAGATGTTCCAGAACCACCTGCTGGAACCACCTGCCGAATACACTGGAACCACCAGCTTGAGGGCTGGAACCACCTTCCGGACATGCCAAAATCACCTGCCAGATACACCTGAACCACTTGACGGACACTCCAGAATCACATGCCGGGCATGCCAGAACCACCTCTCAGATGTTCTAAAACCACGTGCCTGACACGCCAGAACCACCTCCTGGACAGACCTGAACCACCTGCTGGACACGGCTGAGCCACCTGCCAAACATGCTGGAACCAGCTGCTTGACTAGCCGCCACCACCTTCCGGAAACTCCAAAATCACCTGCAGGATACGCCAGAACCACTTGACGGACACTCCAGAATCACATGCTGGGCATGCCGGAACCACCTCTCAGATGTGCCAGAATCACGTGCCGGACACACCGGAACCACGTCCCGGACAGACCTGAACCACCTGCTCGACACGCCTGAACCACTACCCGAACACACCAGAACCACCTGCTTGACTAGCTGCAACCACCTGCCAGACACGCCAAAATCACCTGCGGGATACGCCAGAACCACTTGATGAACACTCCCTAACCACCTACTCGACATGGAAAAATCACCTGCCAGATACACTGGAACCAGGCCCCTTAGTTGCCGGGAAAACCTGGTCACACATGCGGAAACCACGTGCTGCACACTCTGGTTCTGGCGTATTCGGCAGGTGGTTTCAGTGTATCTGGCACCTGGTTCTGGCATATTCAACAGCTGGTTCCAAATCATCTGGCAGGTGGTTCTGGTGTGTCTGGCACATTTGGAAGATGGTTCCAGACTGTCCGTTGAGTGCTTCTGGCATGTCCCTGAGTTGGTTCTGGCGTGTCAGAGTGATGGTTCCAGTCTGTCTGGCGGTGGTTCCAGGTGGTTCTGGCGTGTCCGGTGGGTGCTTCCAGTGTGTCTGTGGGTCGTTCCGCATGTCTGTGTGGTGGTTCCAGAGTGTCCGACGGGTGGTTCCGGCATGGATGTCGGGTTTTTCCAGCGTCCAAGTGGCCTGGTTTCAGCTTAACCAGCAGGAGACTTTGGCGCGTCCGGCAGGTGGTTCTGACTCAAGGAGATGGTTCAGGCATGTTCGGCAGGTGGTTCAGGAGAGTCAAGCAGGTGGTTTAGGTCTGTCCGGGAGGTGTTTGTGGCAAGTCAAGCAGGTGGTTCCCACATGTTTGGCAGGTGGTTCCGGCATGTCTGGCTTGTCGTTCTTGTATATCTGAGAGGTGGTTCCGGCATGCCCGGCATGTGATTCTGGAGTGTCTGTCACGTGGTTTTGGCGAATCTGGCACGTGATTTTGGCATGTGAGACAGGTGGTTCTGGCGTGTCCTGAAGGTGCTTCCGGTGCATTCTGGACCTGATTCTCGCATCAGCGGTGGGTGGTTCCAGAGTGTCCAGATGATGGTTCCAACATGTCCAACAGTTGGTTCCAGCTTGTCAGACTGGTGGGTCCCATATATGTGGCAGGTGGTTCCAGCGTTTGCCAAGGATGGTTCTGACGCATCAGGAAATTGTTTTCAGCATGTGCGGCAGATGGTTCAGTCTTGTCCGGCAGGTGGATCAGTCGTGTGGGGCACCTGGTTCTGACGTGTGCTGCACCTGTTTGTGGCATATTCGGCTGGTGGCTCTAGTGTGTCCGGCAGGTGGTTCCGTTCTGTGTGGCACATGGTTACGGGGTATCATGCAGGTGATTTTGTCGTGTCCTGTGGGTTGTCCAGGCGTGTCCGACACCTGGTTCTGGTGTGTCTGGCAGGTAGTTTCAGAGAATCAGGCACCTGGTTCCGTCGTATCCAACAGGTGGTGCCGGCATCTCTGATAGGAGATTCCGGCATGTACAGCACATGGTTCTGGCATAACTGGCAGGTGATTTCGACGTGTCCGGCAGGTGGTTCCAGCATGTCTGGCACCTGGTTCTGGCATGTCTGGCACGTGGTTCAGTTGTGTCCGGCACTGGTCTTGGCGTGTGCTACACCTGTTTCCGGTGTATCCGGGAGGTGGTTCTCACAAGACTGGCAGGGGGTCCAGGCATGTCGGGCACCTGGTTCTGGCCTGCGCGGGACCTGCTTCTGATGTATCCGTCCCATGGTTCCGGCGTGTCCAGCACATGGTTCTGGCTTATTCAGTAGGTGGCTTCAGCGTACCGGACGCCTGGTTCCGGCGTATCTGATGCTTGGTTCCATGGTGTCTGGCAGGTGGTTCCTGTGTGTTTGGCATGTGGTTCTGGTATGCCCTGAAGGTGGTTCCGGTGTGTCTGGCAGGTGGCTACCATGTGTCCGGAACCTGATTCCTTCATGTGCTGTTGGTTCTTTCAGAGTGTCCAGGTGTTGATTCCGGCGTGTCTGGCAGTTGGTTCCCACATGTCTGGTGGGTGATTCTGGCATGTTGATCCAGGCTTTTCCGGAAATTGGTTCTGGCATATCCAGGACCTGGTTCCGGTGTATCCAGCAGGTGATTTTGGTGTGTCCAACAGGGTGTTCCAGCATGTTAGGTTATTGGTTTTGGAATGTCTGGCAGGTGTTTGTGGCGTGTCCGGCACCTGGTTCTGGCATATTCAGCAGGTGGTTTCACTGTATCTGGCACCTGGTTCCAGCATATCCAACAACTTGTTCCGAAGTGTCTGGCAGGTGGTTCCTGTGTGTCTGGCAAGTGGTTCCAGTACATTGGGAAGATGGTTCTGGCCTGTCCATTGAGTGCTTGCAGCAGGGCTGGGAGTCGGTTCTGGAGTGTCAGAAGAGGGTTCCAGTGTGTCTGGCGGGTGGTTCCATGTGGTTCTGGCGTGTCTGGTGGGTGCTTGTGGTGTGTCTGGTGGGTCGTTTTGCATGTCTGCGTGGTGGTTCCAGAGTGTCCAGCGGGTGGTTCTAGCATGGTTGTTGGGTTTTTCCAGCGTCCAAATAGCCTGGTTCCAGCTTATCCAGCAGGTGACCTTGGCATGTCCGGTGGGTGGTTCCTGCGAGTCAAGCAGGTGGTTCCAGCATGTTCGGCAGGTGGTTCAGGCATGTCCAGCAGGTGGTTCAGGTCTGTCCGGGAGGTGGTTCTGGTGTGTCTGGCACGTGATTCTGGCACATCTGAGAGGTGGTTCCGGCATGCCCGGCATGGGATTCTGGAGAGTCCGTCAAGTGCTTCTGGCGTATCTGGCAGGTGATTTGGGCGTGTCCAGCAGGTGGTTGCGGCGAGTCAGGCAGGTGGTTCCGGCGTGTTCAGCAGTTGGTTCAGGCGTGTCCAGCAGGTTGTTGTGGTCTGCCTGGGAGTTGGTTCTGGCGTGTCCGGCACGTGGTTCTGGCATATGTGAGAGGTGGTTCCGGCCTGCCTGGAATGTGATTCTGGAGTGTCCGTCAAGTGGTTCTGGCATATCCAGAAGGGGATTTTCGCATGTCTGGCAGGTGGTTGTGGCGAGTCCAGCAGGTGGATCCGGCGTGTTTCAGCCGGTGGTTCAGGTGTGTCCAGCAGGTGGTTCAGGTGTGTCTGGGAGGTGGTTCTGGCGTGCCCAGCATGTGGTTCTGGCATATCAGAGAGGTGGTTCCAGGATGCCCAGCATGTGATTCCAGAGTGTCCGTCAAGTGGTTCTGGCATGTCCGGCAGGTGATTTTGGCATGTCCAGCAGGTGGTTCCATCGAGACAAGCAAGTGGTTCCGGCGTGTTAAGGAGGTGGTTCAGGCTTGTCCAGCAGGTGGTTGAGGTCTGTCTGGGAGTGGGTTCCAGCATGTCAGGCACGTGGTTCTATCACTTCTGAGAGGTGGATCTGTCATGACCGGCACGTGATTCCGGAGTGTCCTTCAAGCGGTTCTGGCGTATCTGGCAGGTGATTTTGCCGTGTCCAGCATGTGGCTACGGCGAGTCAAGCAGGCGGTTCTGGCATGTTCAGCAAGAAGTTGAGGCGTGTCCAGCAGGTGGTTCTGGTCTGTCCAGGAACTGGTTCCAGCCTGTCCAGCATGTGGTTCTGGCACATCTGAGAGGTGGTTCTGGCATACCCGGCATGTGATTCCGGAGTATCTGCCAAGTGGTTCTGGCGTATCAGGCAGGTGATTTTGGCCTGTCTGAACAGGTGGTTCCATGGAGTCAAGAAAGTGGTTCTGGCGTGTTAAGGAGGTTGTTCAGGCGTGTCCAGCAGGTGGTTGAAGTCTGTCCGGGATGGTGTTCCACTGTGTCCGGCACATGGTTCTGGCACATCTGAGTGCTGTTTCCGGCATGCAGGGCATGTGATTCTGGAGTGTCTGTGAAGTCGTTCTGGCATATCCGGCAGGTGATTTTGGTGTGTCCGGCAGGTGGCTCCGGCGAGTCAAGTAGTTGGCTCTGGCGTGTTTGGCAGGTGGTTCACACGTGTCCAGCAGCTGGTTCAGGTCTCTCCGGGAGGTGGTTCTGGCGTGTCTGGCACGTGGTTCTGGCCTGTACAAGAGGTGGTTGCAGTGTGTCCAGCACATGGTTCTGAAACGTCTGAGGCGTGGTTCCGGCATGCCTGGCATGTGATTCCAGAGTGTCCGTCAAGTGGTTCTGGCATACCCGGCAGGTGATTTTGGTGTGCTCGGCAGGTGGTTCTGGGCTGTCTGCGAGGTGGTTTCGGCGTGTCCATCACATGGTTATGGCACGTCTGAGTGGTGGTTCTGGCATGCCCGGCATGTGTTCCGCAGTGTCCGCCAAGTGGTTCTGGCATAAACGGGAGGTGATTTTGGCGTGTCAGGCAGGTGGTTCCGGCGAGCTCGGCATGTGTTTCAGGCGTGTCTGGCAGGTGGTTCTGGCACGTTTGAGAGTGGTCCGGCATGCCTGGCATGTGATTCCAGAGTGTCCGCCAAGGGGTTCTAGCGTACCCGGCAGGTGATTTTGGCGTGTCCGGCATGAGGTTGCGGTCGGTCCGGGAGGTGGTTCCTGCGTGTGCGACACGTGGTTCTGGCACGTCTGAGAGGTGATTCCGGCATGCCCGGCATGCGATTCTGGAGTGTCCGCCAAGTGGTTCTGCCATAGCCGGCAGGTGATTTTGGCATGTACGACAGGTCTTCCCGGCATTTTAGGCTCGTGGCTCCGGCTTGTAAGATATGGGTTTGTGTCATTTCTGGCCACTGGTTCTGACATATTCAGCAGGTGGTTTCAGTGTTTCTGGCACCTGGTTGCGGCATATCCAACTGGTGGTTCCAATGTGTCTGGCATGTGGTGGTGCTACGTTTGGAAGGTGGTTCCGCTGTGTCTGTTGTGTGTAGCTGGCATGTTGAAGAGATGGTTCTGCAGTGTCAGAAGCATTGTTCCACTGTGTCTGGCAGGTGGTTACAGGTTTTTCTGGCATGCATGGTGGGTGCTTCTGGTGTGCCTGTTGGGTCGCTCTGGCGTGAATGTGTGGTGGTTTGAGAGTGTACAGAGGGTGGTTTTGGCATGTCTCCCGGGGTTTTCCGGCATCTAAGGGGCATGATTCCCTTTTATAAGTCAGGTGAGTTTGTTCTCAGCTTCCTAAAGAGACGGAAGACAGATGGTCTGTGGCTTGTCGCCTCTTGGGGGGTGGAGCCAGTGCATCGTGGCTTCCACGTCTAGGGCAATGGAGGGCACAGCTGAGAGCAAAGGGGCCTTTCTGACATAAGTGCTTTCCGACACTCTCTCCACCAGTGCACAACGGTGGTTGGTAAAAAGCGTATTGTCTGTCTCCTCCTAAGCATGTGGATGCACAATCATTTGGGACTCAGCCCAGTTGCTTAAGGGGAAGATGTAGGCATTTCGTCTGAGCCGGGTTGGCAAGGTGGAATTGTGACAGAAGCAGAAATTCTAAAGCGGCGCGTTAAGGGCTGGGACGAAATGCAATTTGAGCTGCCTTTCTATGAGAGGTTCCTGGTATGCTGTAACAGGACTGTGGAAAGCGAGTTGTTTCTCAACTTCTTGAAGAGCTGGAGGCAAGACAGTTTATGGCTTGTCTCCCATTGAAGGATGGAGGCAGTGCTTTGTGCCTTCCACCCCCAGAGCAATGGAGGGCATGGCTGAGAGCAAAGGGGGCTTTCTGCCATATGTGCTTTCTGACACCCTTCAGGGGTGGAGCCAGTGCCTTGTGCCTTCCACCTCTAGAGCAATTGTGGGCACGCCTGAGAGCAAAGGGGTCTTTCTGACATTGGTGCTTTCTGACACTCTCCCAACCATTGCACAAGGGTGGTTGGTTAAAAGCCTATTGTCTCTCTCCTCCTAAGCATGTGGAACCACAATCATTCGGGCCTCGTCCCCATTGCTTAAGGGGAAGTTGTAGGCATTTCGTCTGAGCCGGGTTGGCAAGGTGGAAATGTGGCAGATGCAGATGTTCCAGATCGGCAAGTGAAGTGCTGAAAAGAAACGGCGTTCAGCTGCCTTTGTATGACATGTTCCCAGGCCACTGTAAGAGCACTGTGGAATGTGAGTTCTTTCTCAGCTTCCTAAAGAGCTGGACGCAAGAAGGTTTGTGGTTCGTCTGCCATTGAGGGGTGGAGCCAGAGCCAGTGCCTCATACCTTCCACCTCTTGAGCAATTGTGGGCACAGTTGAGAGCAAAGGGGCCTTTCTGACATAGGTGCGTTCTGACACTCTCTGCACCAGTGCACAATGGCGGTTTGTAAAAAGCCAATTGTCTGTCTCCTCCTGAGCATGTGGAAGCACAATCATCTGGGCCTTGTCCGCTTTGCTGAAGGGGAAGATGTAGGCATTTCATCTTATACAGGTTGGCAAGATGGAAATCTGACAGAAGCAGAAGTTCCAAATTGGCGAGTTAATGGCTGAAAAGAAATGGCATCTCAGCTGCCTTTGTATGAGATGTTATCAGGACACAGAAAGAGCACTTTTGAAAGCGAGTTCTTTCTCAGCTTCCTAAAAAGATGGAAGCAAGATGGTCTGTGGATTGTCTCCCCTTGAGGGGTGGAGCCAGTGCATTGTCGCTTCCACATCCAGAGCAATGGAGGGCACGGCTGGGAGCAAAGGGGCCTTTCTGACATAGGTGCTTTCCGACACTCTCTCCACCAGTGCACATCGGTGGTTGGTAAAAAGCGTATTGTCTATCTACTCCTAAGTACGTGGACACTCAATCCTTTGGGACTCAGCCAAGTTGCTTAAGGGGAAGATGTATGCATTTCGTCTGAGCCGGGTTGGCAAGGTGGACGTGTGGCAGAAGCAGAAGTTCTAAAGCGGCAAGTAAGGGCTGGGAAGAAGTGGCGTTTGACCTGCCTTTCTGTGCGAGTTTCCCCATAGGTGGTTTCCGGGGAGCTGAGCAGGTGGTTCCGGCATGCTCGGCAGGGGGTTCATGCACGTCCTGCTGGTGGTTGCGGTCTGTCAGGGAGGTGGTCCGGCATTTCCTGAACCTGGTTCTGGCACGTCTGAGAGGTGGTTCCGAGATGCCCAGCATGTGATTGGGGAGTGTCCGCCAAGTGGTTCTGGAATACCCAGCAGGTGATTTTGGCGTGTCAGGCAGGTGGTTCAAGCATGCTCGGAAGATGGTTCGGGCACGTCTGGCAGGTGGCTCAGGTGTGTCTGGCAGGTGGTACCAGAGTGCTCAGGAGTTGGTTCAGGCGCGTCCGGCAGGTGGCTCCTGTCTGTCTGGGAGGTGGTTCCGGCGTGTCCAGCTCGTGGTTCTGGCACGTCTGAGAGGTGGTTACGGCATGCCTGGCATGTGACTCTGGCGTGTCCGCCAAGTGGTTTTGGCGTACCCGGCAGGTGAGTTTGACGTGTCCGTCAGGTGATTCCGGCTAGTTGAGCAAGTGGTAACGGAGTTCTTGGCAGGTGGTTCAGGCGCGTCCGGCAGGTGGTTCTGGTGTGCTCCAGAGGTGGTTTAGATGTGTCTGGCAGGTGGTTCCAACGTGCTCGGCAGTTGGCTCAAGTGTGTCTGGCAGGTGGTTTTGGAGTGCTCGGGAGGTGGTTCAGTCGTGTCCGGCAGGTGGTTCCAGCATGCTCGGCAGGTGGTTCAGGCGTGTCCGGCAGGTGTTTGCGGTCTGTCCGGGAGGTGGTTCTGGCTTGTCCGGCATGTGGCTGTGGGACGTTTGAGAGGTGGTTCAGGCATGTCCGGCATGTGATTCAAGAGTGTCCGCCAAGAGGTTCTGGCGTAACTGGCAGGTGATTTTGACGTGTCAGGCTAGTGGGTCTGGCGAGTTGAGCAGATACTTCAGGCGTGCTCAGAAGGCGGTTCAGCCGCGTCCAGAAGGTGGGTACGGCGTGCTCGGGAGGTGGTTCAGGCATGTCCGGCACGTGGTTCTGGCACGTCTGAGAGGTGGTTCCAGCATGCCCGGCATGTGATTGGGGAGTGTCCGCCAAGCGTTTCTGGCGTACCCGACAGGTGATTTTGGCGTGTCCACCAGGTGGTTCAGGTGTGTCCAGGATGTGGTTCCGGCATGTCCAGCACGTGGTTCTGGCACGTCTGAGTGGTGGTTCTGGCACGCCCGGCGTGTGATTCTGGAGTGTCAGTGAAACGATTCTGGTGTGTCCGGCCGGTGATTTTGGCGTTTCCGGCAGTTGTTTCTGGCGTTTTAGTCTCGTGTTTCCGGCTTGTAAGACAGGTGTTTGTGGCATTTCTGCCCAATGGTTCTGACATATTCGGCAGGTGGTTTCAGTGTTTCTGGCACCTGGTTGTGGCATATCCAACTGGTGGTTCCAATGTGTCTGGCATATGGTTGTGCTACATTTGGAAGGTGGTTCTGGCGTGTCTGTTGTGTGCAGTTGGCATGTTGAAGAGATGGTTCTGCAATGTCAGAATCATTGTTCCACTGTGTCTGGCAGGTGGTTACAGTTTTTTCTGGCATGCATGGTGGGTGCTTCTGGTGTGCCTGTTGGGTCGTTCTGGCGTATATGTGTGGTGGTTTGAGAGTGTACAGAGGGTGGTTTTGGCATGTCTCCCGGGGATTTCCGGCATCTAAGGGGCATGATTCCTTTTTATAAGTCAGGTGAGTTTGTTCTCAGCTTCCTAAAGAGATGGAAGACAGATGGTCTGTGGTTTGTTGCCCCTTGAGGGGTGGAGCCAGTGCATTGTACCTTCCACCTCTAGAGCAATGTAGGGCAAGGCTGAGAGCAAAGGGGTCTTTCTGACGTAGGTGCTTTCTGACCCTCTCTCCACCAAAGCACAACGGTGGTTGGTAAAAAGCGTATTGTCTATCTCCTCCTAAGCACGTGGACGCTCAATCCTTTGGGACTCAGCCCAGTTGCTTAAGGGGAAGTTGTAGGCATTTCGTCTGAGCCGGGTTGGCAAGGTGGAATTGTGGCAGAAGAAGAAGTTCTAAAGCGGAGACTTAAGGGCTGGGAAGAAATGGCTTTTGAGCTGCCTTTGTATGAGAGTTTCTACGTGTGCTGTAACAGGACTGTGGAAAGAGAGTTGTTTCTCAGCTTCCTAAAGAGCTGGAAGCAAGACAGTTTATGGCTTGTCTCCCATTGAAGGATGGAGGCAGTGCTTTGTGCCTTCCACCCCCAGAGCAATGGCGGGCACAGCTGAGAGTAAAGGGGCCTTTCTGACATTGGTGCTTTCTGGCACACTGCCAATCATTGCACAAGGGCAGTTGGTTAAAAGCCTGTCTCTCTCCTCCTAAGCATGTGGAACCACAATCATTCGGGCCTCGTCCCCATTGCTTAAGGGGAAGTTGTAGGCATTTTGTCTGAGCCGGGTTGGCAAGGTGGAAATGTGGCACAAGCAGAAGTTCCAAATCGGCAAGTTAAGGCCTGAAAAGAAATGGCGTTTCAGCTGCCCTTGTATAAGATGTTGCCAGGAAACAGAAAGAGGACTGTTGAAAGCGAGTTCTTTCTCAGCTTCCTAAAGAGATGGAAGCAAGACTGTCTGTGGCTTGTCGCCCCTTGAGGGGTGGAGCCAGTGCACTGTGCCTTCCACGCCTAGAGCAATGGAGGGCACGGCTGAGAGCAAAGTGGCCTTTCTGACATTGATGCCTTCTGACACTCTCCCCACCAGTGCACATTGGCGGATGGTAAAAAGCCTGTTGTCTATCTCCTCCTAAGCATGTGGAAGCACAATCATCTGGGCCTCGTCCCCATTGCTGAAGGGAAAGATGTAGGCATTTCATCTGAGCTGCGTTGGCAAGCTGGAAATGTGGCAGAAGCAGAAGTTCCAAGTCAGCGAGTTAAGGGCTGAAAAGAAATGGCGTTCAGCTGCCTTTGTATCAGATGTTGCCAGGACACAGAAAGAGCACTGTTGAATGCGAGTCCTTTCTCAGCTTCCTAAAGAGCTGGAAGCAGGACAGTTTATGTCTTGTCTCCCATTGAAGGATGAAGGCAGTGCTTTTTGCCTTCCACCACTAGAGCAATGGAGGTCAAGGCTGAGAGCAAAGGGGCCTTTCTGACATAGGTGTGCTCTGACACTCTCTGCACCAGTGCACAATGGTGGTTTGTAAAAAGCCTATTGTCTGTCTCCTCCTAAGCATGTGGAAGCACAATCATCTGGGCCTCGTCCTCGTTGCTGAAGGGGAAGATGTAGGCATTTCATCTGATTCAGGTTGGCAAGGTTGAAATCTGACAGAAGCAGAAGTTCCAAATCGGCGAGTTAAGGGCTGAAAAGAAACGGCATTTCAGCTGTCTTTGTTAGACATGTTGCCAGGACACAGAAAGAGCACTGTTGAAAGCAAGGTCTTTCTCAGCTTCCTAAAGAGATGGAAGCAAGATGGTCTGTGGCTTTTCGCCCCTTGAGGGGTGGAGCCCGTGTATTGTGACTCCCACATCTAGAGCAATGGAGGGCATGGCTGAGAGCAAAGGGGCCTTTCTGACATAGGTGCTTTCCGACACTCTCTCCACCAGTGCTCAATGGTGGTTTGTAAAATGTGTATTGCCTATCTCCTCCTAAGCAAGTGGAGGCTCAATCCTTTGGGACTCAGCCCAGTTGCTTAAGGGGAAGATGTATGCATTTTGTCTGAGCCGGGTTGGCAAGGTGGACATGTGGCAGAAGCAGAAGTTCTAAAGTGGCGAGTTAAGGGGTGGGAAGAAATGGCGTTTGACTTGCCTTTCTATGAGAGTTTCCCTGTAGATGGTTCCGGGGAGTAGAGCAGCTGGTTCAGTTGTGCTCGGTAGGTGGTTCAGGAGTGTCTGGCAGGTGGTTGTGGTCTGTCCAGGAGTTGGTTCCGGCGTGTCCGGCACATGCTTCTGGCACGGCTGAGAGATCGTTCCGGCGTGCCCGGAATGTGATTCCGTAGTGTCCTCCAAGTGGTTGTGGCGTAGCCGGCAGATGTTTTTGGCGTATCTGGCAGAAGGTTCCAGTGAGTCGAGCAGGTGGCTCCAGCATGCTCGGCAGTTGGTTCAGGTGCATCCGGCAGGTGGTTCCGGCGTGTCTGGCACGTGGTTCTGGCACGTCTGAGAGGTGGTTCCGGCATGCTCAGGATGTGTTTCCCAAGTGTCTCCCAAGTAGTTCTTGCATAGCTGACAGGTGATTTTGGCGTGTCTGGCAGGTGGTTCCGGCGAGTCGAGCAGGAGGTTCCGCTGTGCTCAGCAGGTGGTTCAGGTGTGTCAGGTAGGTGGTCCGGGTGTCTGGGAGGTGATTGTGGCGTGTCCAGCTTGTGGTTCCTGTAGGTCTGGCAGGTGGTTCCAGTGTGTCCGGTAGTTGGTTCCGGCTTGTCCGGCATGTGGTTCTGGCACGTCTGAGAGGTGGTTCCGGCATGCCCGGCATGTGATTCTGAAGTGTCCGCTATGTGGCTCTGGTGTAGGTGGCAGTGATTTTGGTGTGTCCGGCAGGTGGTTCCAGCGAGTCGAGCAGGTGGTTCCAGCTTGCTTGTCAGGTGGTTCCGGCATGTCCGGCACGTGGTTCTTGCACGTCTGAGATGTGGTTCCAGCATTCCTGGCATGCGATTCTGGAGTGTCTGCCAAGTGGTTCCGGCATAGTCGGCAGGTGAGTTTGGCGTGTCCGCCAGGTGGTTCTGGCGAGTTGAGTAGGTGGTTTGGGCGTGCTCGGCAGGTGGTTCAGGTGCTTCCAGCGGGTTGTTGCTGTCTTTCTGGGAGGTGGTTCCGGCATGTCCGGCATGTGGTTCTGGCATGTCTGAGACGTGGTTCCGGCATGCCCAGCATGTGATTCTGGAGTGTCTTCCAAGCGGTATTGGCATAGCCAGCAGGTGATTTTGGCATGTCCGCCAAGTGGTTCTGGCGTAGCCGGCAGGTGATTTTGGCGTGTCCGGCAGGTAGTTCCGGTGAGTCTAGCAGGTGGTTCTGGCGTGCTCGGCAGGTGGTTCAGGCGCATCTGGTAGGTGATTGTGGTGTGGCTGGGAGGTGGTTCCGGCTTGTCCGGCACGTGGGTCTGGCAGTTCTGAGAGATGGCTCCGGCATGCCCGGCATGTGATTCCTGAGTGTCCACCAAGTGGTTCCGGCGTATCTGGCAGGTGATTTTGGCGTGTCCGGCAGGTGGTTCCAGTGTCCTTGGCAGGTGGTTCAGGTGCGTTCGGCAGGTGGTTGTCATCTGTCCAGCAGGTGGCTGCGGTCTCTGCGGGAGGTGGTTCCGGCGTGTCCGGCTCGTGGTTCTGGTCCGTATGAGAGTTGGTTCCAGCATGCCTGGCATGTGATTCCTGAGTGTCCGCCAAGTGGTTCTGGCGTAGCTGGCAGGTGATATTGGCGTGTCTGGCAGGTGGTTCCGGCTAGTCAAGCAGGTGGTTCCGGTGTGCTCAGCAGGTGGTTCAGGCATGTCTGGCAGGTGGTTGTGGTCTGTCCAGGACGTGGTTCCGGCGTGTCTGGCAGGTGGTTCTGGCATGTCTGAGAGGTGGTTCCGGCATGACTTCAAAAGAA